>NC_142588.1:68715005-71115005 GCF_965207765.1 Zootoca vivipara | reverse complement strand
GCAGATATGAGGAGAGCTGAATTGAAGGGTGAGAAAATGAAAAACAGAGAGAAATTTAAAATGATGGATTTATCCATCCCTATGGATATATCAGTCCTCTATACTTTCTGTGCCCAGAACAGGCTAGCAACACACACACAAAGTAAATGAATATTAAGCTAAGAAGCGCATTTTTGTCTGATCTATCTATTAAGTTGTGGGGTTTTTTCAACAGATACATTATAATACAACAACTAACAGAATAAAGAGAGCTAGCAAACAACCAGGTTACAGATTTATAAAAGCATATCTGCCCAATGCAAAGGCATGGCACTTTTACCCCTGTCCCTTCTTATATGGTGGAATTGCCTACAATTTACCCAGCCACAATGTGGGGAGAATAGTTATTAGCAGATCTGTCCCAGTCTTGGTGGATGCAACAACCTGCTTTGTAAGTGAGTTGGTCTCTGTTCGTCCTTCAGCAATGTTTACTGGACTCATATTCCTCATTCCGTTGTATCATTATTTGATTAGAGTTTCTCCAGCGCTTAGCAATGTCATGCCATGCCACCAATAAGAGAAAATGTATGAATTCCTTGGACCTGATTTTTGGGTTAGAACCTTCAAAAATGCCCGAGAAAGCTAATCCATCTGACAGCACAACAGTTCATCCAATAAATCCATGCTTACAATGGCCTGGCCAGCCAGCTTTATTGTATGAACTAGTTTTAAACATTGTCCTTTTCGTCTGTGCATGTGTGCATGTCCCCTTATGAGCTTTGCTCTGGGCAAGCACCCTCTTTTTACTGACTAATGCATGCTCTAATGTGGATAGCTCAGAAGATCTGCCTTCCAAATATAGCCCCTTGCTGCCTAAAAGCCATAACTCCACCAACCATAAGTACCAGCAGATTATTTTATAGTCTTTTAACAGAGCGGCCCTACTCAATAAACTCCAATGTTCCTTCTAATTAGGAGCACTTAAAGCCCGAAACCATGTGTTCCGCTGCTTTTTAAAATATCAGTATTTTAAGGGCTCCCGACTATAATTACTGCTGTAGGTTTAATACAATGAAGTTAATGGTTTTGGTGGAGGCAGGTTAAAGACCATCATCCAGCGTCATTGAAGTCCTGCTGCGGGAAATGCCTGGAAAATAATGGTTTCTTTATAACTCCAAACTGTCCCTCGGTCTGCTCATTCATTTTAATCTGCTTAAAGTATCTTAGCCAGTGTCAACATCTTAAGAACTGCTTCATCAGCTTATCTGCCTTGCGAGGGAGGAGTACAGCTCGGGACATTGTTGCTGGAGAAAGAAGCATTAGGCACACCATAAGAAAAGACAACATATCAAAAAGCGGTAAACATTTGTGGAACCAAGAATGGGGAGATTTAGGGTGAAATCCCAACTCCCCGTTGCTGCCATAGGGGCTCTGTGGAGCCATGTCCAAGTCTGCAGCCCTGCTGTTCTCAGAGACAGCAATTGAAGGGATGAGAGGCATATCAGACCTGATGCTTGTCGGCAACAGTTGTGAGATTGACTTGGGATCCAATGGATTCCAAAATGGCTCAAAGCAGCCTCCTCTGTGCCCTTAGAACAGGCACCCCCAAACTTCAGCCCTCCAGATGTTTTGGACTACAATTCCCATCTTCCCTGACCACTGGTCCTATTAGCTAGGGATCATGGGAGCCAATAAATGTGAGGTGTGCCTTATGATATATATATATCGTAGCCAATCCCCAACATTCTCTGTCACACTCTTAAAATCCTAATATTCCATCATGCTTTTAATGTTATATCAAGTAACAGAATCCAGGATAGGGGCATGCACACAAGGGTGGCTTTGAAGTTTGTAGTTTCTATTGAAAGTAAATACCTTGTACTCTGAGACTCAACTCAGAAGAGGCATAATCTGCCCATTACCCTAGATATGAAGTCCACCGGGGACAAGTTTAGCAGAAAGCAGCCACATGTTCCCCTGCTGTACAACACACACCCTAACCATTATAGAGCAATATGTGGAAAACATAGAAGTGGGGCAACCATCTGAGAGAAAGGTTAATAATGGCTGCCCCACTTCTATGTTTTCCACATACTGCTCCATAATGGTTGGTGTGTGTGTGTGTGTGTGTGTGTGTGTGTGTGTGTGTGTGTGTGTGTGTGTGCAATTCATGCAATACTGATAAAATTAAAACTCATATTAGAGGTATCAGTTTTAATAAAGATTGGCTATTTTTAAATCAAAATAAATACATTTTGGCATAGTAAACAAGGGCAAAAGCAAAGATGAAGCAAGAAGTCACTTTTACAACTGCAAACCTTGCCCTGCATGGCATCAATTTCTGAAATAGAATTTCAAAGAGTTAGATCATATCAGAATGCAAAATGGAACAGCCTTCACTTCAGGCCTTGCCCATTGCATCATTCATTTTGGCTATGCAAAATGAAGCTGTACAAGAATGATGAGGTTTAGATTTTGTCCAAGATAAACTATAGAAAAATAATAAAGCCTATTACGATTCAGAAGGGCGAAGCAAAATTTTAGGAAGCATACCAGCATCAACATCGGCTATGATGAAATGTGTTTTCAAGGCTGCATTTGCCTTTGTTTTCCTTTCTCCAAAAGATTAAGAAAATATCCTAGAATCAAAAGAACTAGAATGAATCATATATACACAATTCAATTTGTGTGCTCCCTTTCCACAGTTCAAACCATGTTTAAGGTGGCTTACAGCACACACAAAAAATACATGAAATACGTAACAAAAGTAGTCATAAACAATAAAAAACAGCCATTAATGAATATACTACCTAACCTGTGGCGTAGGAAGGGATGTGGGTGTGAGTGTGGGCTGCCCTGGGTGCCCACCACATGCCCCTTCCTATGCCACTGCGGGAGCACTCTCCCCTTGAGTGATTTCCAGAAACCAGAAACCAACTTTGCACGCAGAGCACAGCCTTTATGGCTAGTAGCCTTCGCCAGCCCTCCCCTCCATGAATCTGCCTAATCCAGAGGCATAGCTAGGTGAGGTGGGGGGCACTGGGCACCACACCAGTGGGCATGCAGCGCGCCTGAGCAATGCATCTCTCCTGAGGGGGAGGCAGCAGGTGGACTCCCTGCTTGCAAACTCTGCACTGCTTTTTTGAGCAGCGTGGGGCTTGCGTCTGCCCATTGCCTCAGCCACCCTACAGCTGAGGGGGAGGCTGCAGAGAGGCTCCAGGGAGCATGCCCTGCCTTGGCTCGCCCCGCCCCCAGCTGCAGGACACGCTCGCCACCCCAGACACCTGAGTGGCTAGCTACGTCACTGAATCTAATTCAACAATTCCCACATAATAACATCTATAATAAAGACACAAAAAGCCAGCAGTGGCAACAGCAACACACACACACCAAACAACCCCCCAGCCCAAAAGTCTGTTCAGCAGACTTTTATAGCTGGAGTCATTCAAGGCTCCACTCTCCCAGCCCAGGTCAAGGCAGGTCTTCCAGGACTCCCGGAGCCCAAATAAACCAAGGTAATTCAATGTAACCGTGTTAAGAGGACAGAATTTGGATCAGAACGTGGATACATCTCCAGGAGAAGATCTTATGCCCATAGAACGTAATCTTGTGACCCATCCTAGTTCCTGACAGCATCTGCCCCCAATGATACGAAATGTTATAACAGCCAAATTTGTTGGGGACCAACAAATTATACTCCAGGTCATCATTTGTTAGAAATGACAATAGGTAAAAGTTTTTGTTTCAAAAACCTTATCTTGCTTGTGATATGGTGCAGCAATCTGGGGTAGCTCCAGTAGAGAAGAATTGGATAAAATCCAAAATAAGCTCCCATGTGCATTACAGCCTCCATATATTACACCTCGTGCATTACTAAGAACGAAAGTAGGTCTCCTTCCACTAAAAGCATGTATTCATAAATCTACGATCCTTTACCGGAAAAAAAGAACACTAATGTCAGACCAACATTTCACAAAGTTATGTTTCTGGACCTGTGCAGAACAGAGAAGGCAGGGCACAACTTTGTAACAGTTTAATGCTGAGTTATTCAATTCCTCTGTAATGTCACCTAAGGTCATTTCTGACCATAAGATCCACAATATAAATTTTGCTGATGATTCAAAAATAGACTTTGAATATATGAAAAAAAAATCTTAGCTCTTAGTTTAGTATATTAAAATTAAATCTGGCCATAAAAGGGCTGCTTATCTGTGGGAATTAACTTTCCCCATTCTTAGACATGTGTTTACTTAGCTTAGAATATTTGACCAGCAAATCTTTTAATAGGTCACCAAATGACCATCTTTGTGTCTGCAGAGTAGGCCAAATTGAAGACATTGTGCACTATATCCTTGATTAACCTTTTATAAAATTCAGCAAGTGATATCTCTTTTTATTATTATTCTATTCATTTCAGAATTTTCTAGAAAGTCAGTCAGTTGTGACTTCAAAATTAGATGGTTTCTGGCACATATAGACGAATTTCTTGCCTATAGGGCAGCTTTAGATACCTTTTATGAAAAATGTTACAGTCATAAGAATTCACGAAGACCCCCTGATGGACCAGGCCCAAGCCCCATCTAATCCAACCCCCTGTTCTCACAGTGGCCAACCAGATGCCCATGGGATGCCTGCAAGCTTTGTTCTGACCCAAAAGAGTGTTGAAAGCCAGGGGGGGTTTCAACTTGAATTTCTGAAAATGTATATGTTTAACTTACTTTGGAATTGCCTTGTTCGTTTTTGTGAGTTTCAGTGTATTGGCTACTTCTTTTTTTTGGTCAGCGGTCTATGGAACTTTGCTGATGGATGGCCATTTAAAATAAATAAACAGCCATGCTCATGAAATCAATGGCCTTGGGGAACTTAAGGCCATTCATTTCAGTGGTTTTACTCTTGAGTATGATTTAGTTGAATCTCTCCATTATCCTTTCCACATTGTGCTTCTGGGTGTGCAAGTCAAGCACTGTTTCCATTAGTATAAGGACAGATCCTGAAGCTGAGGCACCAATACTTTGGCCACCTCATGAGAAGAGAAGACTACTCCCTGGGAAAGATTGAGGGCCCAAGGAGAAGGGGACGACAGAGGACGAGATGGTTGGACAGTGTTCTCGAAGCTACCAACATGAGTCTGACCAAACTGCAGGAGGCAGTGGAAGACAGGAGTGCCTGGTGTGCTCTGGTCCATGGGGTCACGAAGAGTCGGACACAACTAAATGACTAATCAACAACAATGGCTCACACAGGGAACTCATGGACTAAATTAGTGCGTATGTGCCTAGCTCCCATACACCAACCTGCAGGGACTTGTCATAAGCATAATGAACAAAGAGAACTCCATACTACAACATCTCAGAACAATTATGTTGAAACAGATTTACACATGCATGTGATCACTTGGGGCTGGTTTACCCCTATAGGGTCATATTAGGGGTTGCAAGGGCTGCTGTCTGGCTTGTGCCTGAGCAGTGGTCACCCAGAGGTGGCATTTGTGAGAATTCATGTTCCATATTGTACTTGCAAACACTATGGTTGGTGCTATGAATGCCTGCACAATCTTCTTGTAGAGGCATTGCTTGACATTCACATAAAGCCCCCATATCTGGTCCCTGGTATTGGAGTACTCACTTTGAATAAACTTTTACTTTTTACCTTTTTTTTTAGCAAAGCAATCTCTTCTGACTCACATCTGTAGAGAATTCTGCTCAGCCTTGCCTGTCACTCTTCTCTACCCTTTGATTATAGCTTTGAGGTTTTTATTCAGAATAAGAAACGCAGGAGTAGCTCAGGAAGGACGGAGCTCTATGTCACAATTTATAGAGTTGGTTTTTTGTTTCTCAAAAAGGAAGCATTAAACCATGTTTGGTTCATGCTATCAGCTTCATTTTAGCTACCAGACCTTAGAAACCACAACTGCTCTCATTGCAGTAAGAGTAATCCAGCATGTTTAACACAGCAGAGCTTTTTTTTAAGGCATTGGAAGGGGAAATTTCTCTGAAATTCAGTTTCTATAAGGTTCCTGAGTAACAAGTATCAATGTGGGGTGGTCTGAGGGTTTAGTCAGTAACTGGATGGAAGACCACATGGGATCCTGATGTATGCTGTATTTGTATGTATGCTGTATAATGTATTGCATTAATTTAAATGCAATAATGGCATATGCCACCTGTGTTCCATCCAGGAAAGTAGCATTGACAGCACCTCTATATGTCCTACTCTATATGTATAAGTGTAGGGCATTATTTAAAAAAGAAGGCAAATGAACTATGCAGACAAAAATCTTTTGTTAAAAGGAAAAAGTCAGGTAAGAATGCCACAGCAACAGAATTAACACATCTGCTGTGTACTAGATGAGCTCATATACATGAACATATACATATACATGTCCATCCCTTGTGTCAGACATTTTGCAAAGATGTGTATCTTTTTGCCCATGCTTTCACTGACCCGTAAGATTGGGGCCTGTTCTTACGGGCTTTTCTGTTTTTAGAATACCTGAGATCTTGAGATGAAGGATGAAGTCAAGAAAGCATCCAAAAGAAGAGACATTATAGTGATGGGTGACTTCAACTGCCCTCACATAGACTGGTTGTGTATGTCTTCCAGTCATGACAGAAGGAAAAAAATCTAGAGCAGTTGGTCTTGGAACAGACCAGAGGGGCATCGACCTTGTATTTCATCTTGAATGGTGCCCAGAATGTGGTATGAAATATATGTGTTGGGGCAGTGGCCATAGTGCTATTAAACGAAACAAACATATAAAAGATGAGTGGGGTATAAAAAATAAATTATTATTATTATTATTAGACCAATTGCCAATAAAATTGAACACAGTCGCATTTGACTTCAAAAGAGGAGCCTTCAAGAGGAAGAACAACAGGAGCAGAGAGAAAATCTTTCTTACCATCATAAGATAAATGGTAAAGGTGCCATCCCATTTGGTCTTTGGAAGAGAAAGTTGATTGGTTAATACTTTGAGTATGCCTTTGTTGTCAGGATGGCAACATGGTGTGCAATATTACCCTAGGTGATAGAATTTTTAAAAATAAATAAATGAGGGGGGAATTAATCTGGGCGTCATGAGGGTTAACTTGCCAAAGCAGTTGGTTGGATTTTGACAACTCTTATTGCCTGGTTGATTTCTGATAGTGCTTTTGGGTAGTTGATCAGCCTTCCCCAACCTGTTGCTCTCCAGATGATTTGGACTACAACTCCTACCAGTCCTGCTCTGGCTGGGGATGATGGGAGTTGTAGTCCAAAACATACGAAGGGCATCCAACTAAGGAAGGCCAAGTGAGAGTTTAATACTTATCCAGAGGCTGGGTGGTATGTGAGAGATTTTTCTTTCTTTTATGAATCGTTATCAAGACACCATTGAAATGTTGATATGTTACAAACTATTTCGAAATGCTTATTTGCTGTTAGTAATATTTGCTTAGCTTTTTATATTGTGCTCTTTTTGCAGAAAGATTGCACACAAAGTGTTATCTAATGTAGTGGACCAAGGACAAAGTGTGGCTTGTAGATCCAGGAGATGGGGATGCCCGTAATAAAATGCTACAGTTACGACTTTTTAATCTGGTCCTGATGCCAACATCTAGAAACACAAAGTTCAATGTTGTAATGTGTCTGCAAGGACAGCTGGGGGGGGGGGATGAGAAAGAGGCAGCAGATTTGAGGGGAAATAAATATCCCTTCCCAAAGTAGCAAGCAAGGATGGCAAATCCCATACTCTTTGCTTCACTGCATACTGAATGCATACTGAACAGCCTCAGGATGCAGAAAGGGCCAGAAGACAAGAGATAAATAATAATAATAATAATAATAATTTATTATTTATACCCCGCCCATCTGGCCGGGTTCCCCCAGCCACTCTGGGCGGCTTCCAAAAAAAAAACAAATTCTAAAATACAGAAATCCATCAAACATTAAAAGCTTCCCTAAACAGGGCTGCCTTGAGATGCCTTCTAAAGGTCTGGTAATTGTTCTCTTTGACCTCTAGTGGGAGGGCATTCCACAGGGTGGGTGCCACTACCGAGAAGGCCCTCTGCCTGGTTCCCTGTAACTTGGCTTCTCGTAATGAGGGAACCGCCAGAAGGCCCTCGGAGCTGGACCTCAGTGTCCGGGCAGAACGATGGGGGTGGAGACGCTCCTTCAGGTATACCGGACCGAGGCCGTTTAGGGCTTTAAAGGTCAACACCAACACTTTGAATTGTGCTCGGAAACGTACTGGGAGCCAATGTAGGTCTTTTAGGACCGGTGTTATGTGATCTCGGCGGCCGCTCCCAGTCACCAGTCTAGCTGCCGCATTCTGGATTAGTTGTAGTTTTAAAACTTCCCTTTAGGCATTAGTCTCTTTCTCTTAAGCCTAAAGAAATGGTTTTTTAAAAAATAGCCCAAGATGACAGTATTAGTCCTAGATGCTGATGTGGCCCTCCAGGGCAGAGGCAGAGAACTCAGTGGCCCCAGACATTCCAATTATCCACCCACCAAGTCAGTAATTAGTTATATTTGATCATACGGAAATAAAAACTGGAGTTCAAGTGTATATGATGTATGTGGTGTGTGTGTACACACACACACACACGGCTTAATAGATTCTCTTACTCGCCTTGTCAGATTTATTGTTTCGGCACAACAATTCCCCTAGCAGATTAAGAAGCCTCGGAGGCTCTTGCTCCAGCTAAGCAGTGACTCTTACTGTAAGCTTCTTATTCTCAGTGTTTCTTTCTGCCTTCCGTGCTGTCCCCATGATTAGAAAATAAGTATGTTCTATCTTTCAGTACATCTGTCACTTTAAGTCGCTCAGCATATCTCAAACAGAGCCCATGGCACCAACACTTTGGATATCAATTCCAGATTCCTCCTAGGGGCTTTTAGCCAAGTTTACAAAGGGCAGCTATGAAGAAATGAGAAAGATACCTTTCTGGTTTACTTGTTTGTTTGTTTTGCTAGCATCAGGTAAACAAGGGGGGAAATGCAGATTTAGCTGGTTTCTTCAGCCTTTTGGTGCAAAGGTCTGGAAAGAGGTGCCAGGCAATCCCATTACTGAAATTAAAAGCAACACTAGATAAAACTGTTCAGCCAAGCAAAATATGCTACATTATGGAAAAACTCAGCATCTCTCTTCATTTGGTAATACAAGGAGACTATTAGTTTTAGAGAAATGAGATAGGACCCCATCAACAAGAATCCAGGAATTTCTGCAAGACAGCTAGATTATTGGAACAGTTCACCAATTAGGCTTGATAAGAAAGACAAGGCATATGTTTGTGTTTTGGTTTGATATATCAGGGAACAGGGTAAATTCTTTTTCTAAAAATGTTAATGTTGGCTTTGATGGGAATATATTCCATGATAAATGGTGGTGGAGGCAGTAAGAACTTTTCTGGAACTTTTTTTTAACAAACTGAAATTAGTGGCCTGTAATCCTTTGCGATGCTTTTGTCTGAGTGAAGCTGCTATGTTGAAGCATTTCAGAAGCATTGTTGGCCGGGAGGAGAGAGAAAGATGGCAGCCCAGAGGAGAAGATGGTAGAAGCATTCGAGTCCTTGATGACAGCCAGAGTGTTTCTCTTCCATTTTCAGATTTACAGAGATATAGATGATATAGACATAGACAGGGGCGTAGCAAGGAGGAGCAGAGGGGGCGGCCTGCTCCCAGCTCCGTTTGGGGGGGCAGCATGAGCGACAGTGCATGCGTCGTACGTAGCAACGCATACGTCGTACGTAGCAACGCATACGTCGTACGTAGCAATGCTGCGCATGCGTGCTATGTAGTGACGCCCTGCCCCCGGGTGCGTGTCATGTTTGCCGCTCCGGGTGCCTGAGCGGCTTCCTACTCCAATGGACATATATAGACAGATGGATAATACACACCCATATTCTCAAATGCCTCTCTTTTACCTGCTTTGGACTTAAATCAGAAATACAATTCTGATTCTCCTGCTAAACTACCTACTGGTACTGTACTTTAATGCTACAGACTTAAGCTCCCTTCTCTGAAAGTAAATCCCACAGAAAGCACTTTCACTCCCTCCTTTGCAAGCTGCAAAGCTGGTGCAGCATTTTTTGCTTGTATATCAGAGACCAGGATAATTTTAGGAAGGTGGCCAGGAAGGGAGGAAAAGAACAGTAAGAGTGATCGTGGAGAAAGCTCTCTACAGTTTTTGCGATACTGTGAGAAGGGCCTCTCCCTCAGATTGTAAACTCTTTTGATGGCCAGAGTGTGTGTGCCTAGTGCTTGCAGCCTCAATAAAGGGGCAGGATGGTCCCCTGCTCTCCTTCTTGCCATTAGCACAGTGGGCCAGATCCATATCTCCAGACACACCTTGCAACTCAAGTTTGACAGATAGGCAGGGCCACCTACCTTGCAATCACCTGATGTCAGAATTACATCAGGTGGTCTGTTTTTGCCCAATTTGAAATCAAATTATGTGGGCAAAAGTATGTGTGCAGTGCTTCTGTAGTGCCAACAATCAACTGAATGTCAGCTCTATGACAGCCCTGTATGAAGCAGAGACCAAGAACCAACCATCAGCTGATACGGCAAGTCCACACTTGGGAAGCACTACACAAAGACCCTTTCATCCAAATGGGCCTTACCTGTCTCACACCTGGTGCCATAGGGCTGGTAGGCATTGCTTGACCATAGCAGCCTCATGGCCCAAAAGGAGAGACTTGGTGGGCCTTAAGGTTCTGTAACCCTTCGGCAACATGCTTGAAAATGCCTAAAGAGGGCTATGTGGTACCTGGCTGTTGTCAAACACACAGAGACACAGGCCAAGCTTTCCAAAAAGTAGAAAATGTGCTAAAATGGATGGCTCATGTACAGAAGTCTCTCTCTTTTTCTTTAGAATTATTATTGAGTCAGGCAAAGATCCAGGCCAGTCCTTGTGTGAAGTCAGCTCAAGTTTTGTTTTCCAAATCCAAGTGAGAGGTAGATGTAATGAAATGATGGCACTGCAGATCCACAACTGTGCAGATGAATTTACATAAGTCCTGTTTGAATTCAGTGGGGGAGAAATCAATGTCCCTCCATGGAGGGTGCTTGAATTGGACCAGGTTTCCCCCATTGCTTCTGGCACATTTGCTCTGAGTGTTGGACTATTCTTTAGCATTGTTGATTCCGAGATCAGACTTAAGCACTAGAATATATTTTAAAAGCTGTCGATTTTCAGGCAGATATTAAGTGCCTCTTTTCTTAAAGTGCATCAAGCTCTTATCTAGCGATCAGCAGAAGAGTAGTATCTCACTTGCTTACCCATTCATGCAGTTCCTGGCAAACGAGCGAGCCCCTACTCTGCTTCTCTGGAATGCAATCTAGCAGGAATTCAAGAACCCATTAGAGAAGGAGAGGCAGTGACAGGATTCTACATTAGCCAACCCTTTTCTCTGCAGGCAGACTGAGCTCTTTTCTCCTTGCCTAGCACACACATTTTGCAACAGTTTAAAAGAGGGTGCAAAGAAGCAGGGAGTGGGAGTGGGGGGGAGAGACTTTGAAGAATAAGGAACTGGAAGATGAAATGCAATACTACCTCCTCATCCGCACCTCTCCTTTATCACTCTGTGCTTGTGCGTATATTTATAGTGGGGTGGCAGATTGGGTGAGGGCGTCAAGGTTTCCATTGTGCAACACCTTTGCAAACTCAGAGTCTCTCAAATGATCAAAGTTCATCTTCAACATGCGTCTCTCTGCAATGCACCCACAGGACTTTTTAAAAAAAGGATTCAAATCTTATATAATCATATATATTTTGCCTCCAGGACGATGTATTACTTCCTACGCATTACAAATCCTGCCCAGCAAGATTTGTATATGGTGCATGAACCTACCATGAGTGAACTCTGTTGATTATGATGGGACTTTTGTGTGTGTAAACCAGAGGCAGCATTTCCTCTTACCTGAGCAATGTGCACATGTTAGGATCCTGCATGTCCATCAAAGGTAGTTGCAGTACAAAGTTTATTTGGTTTGATTATTATTCCATCTCACTGGGCACCACAATACCACTTTAAACAGTCTTGGCTTCTCCCAAAGGAACACTAGTTTGTTCAGGGTGCTGAAAGTTCATAGGTTACTTTTATTCCTCTTTTTAAAAATATTTTTATTAAGTTTCCATTTTATCACATTTAAACACATCCTTACTATAGTACATAGTACAATGCAGGGAGGGAAGACAACGCTTGATTGAGCAAATATGTAGTACTATAGTACATAGTACGTAGTACATAGTACATAGTATGTACATAGTACATACTATAGTACTACATATTTGCTCAATCAAGCGTCGTCTTCCCTCCCTCCCGGCACATGGTTTTCATAGTTCATTATTACTTCATAGCATTTATACATTTTTCAATTTACGTTTCACTCCTTCCATTTATCACAAATTTTTAAATAAATATAAAAAGGTACAAATCATTAACATTGCAAGTTTTCTTACAACAACCCAGCTAGTGTTGTTAATTGTTTACAATTTTCCTTCAGGTATTGTACAAATTTACTCCGGTCTTTTTGGAAAGCTTAATCATGCTGGTTTCAGATTTTCCCAGTCAGCTTTGTCAATTCTGCATAGTCCATCATCTTCATCTGCCACTCTTCTAACAATGGAATTTCCTGTTGCTTCCATTTTGGGGCTAAAAGAGTTCTTGCTGCTGTTACTGCGTACATAAACAGTTTTATATCTCTCTTTGGGATCTCTTCCCCTACTATTCCTAACAGAAAGGCCTCTGGTTTTTCCCCACAAAGGTACTTGTAAACATTTTCTTTAACTCATTATATATCATTTCCCAGTAAGCTTTTACCTTACTACAAGTCCACCACATATGGTAAAAATTTCCCTCCTTTTCTTTACATTTCCAACATTCCTTATTTCTTGTCTTATATATTTTGGCTAATTGGAGTTAAATACCATCTATACATCTTTTATTCCTCTCAATTCCCATAGTTACACAGGAAGAGGGATTGATTGTTAAACTTATTTTTTTTTTTTCATTTGATTGCAGTGATGTGAGAGCCAGAAAATGCACAGTTTAGCTGCCAGGCTCTAGAGCAGGCATCCCCAAACTGCGGCCCTCCAGATGTTTTGGCCTACAACTCCCATGATCCCTAGCTAAGAGGACCAGTGGTCAGGGATGATGGGAATTGTAGTCCAAAACATCTGGAGGGCCGAAGTTTGGGGGTGCCTGCTCTAGACTGCTTTTTGTCACTATGGGGACATGGTGAGTCAGCAGTAAAGAGAACAGGAGATAATGTATAGTTTTAGCATGGAAACTATGAACATAGGTTCATAGAACTGCTGGAGGGTGCCTGGAGGCCATCCAGCCTATCCCATTGCTCAGTCCAAGAACCAATCAGCAATGCAGGATGCAGCTGCAGCATCCCTGACAGATGGCTGTCTAGCTTCAGCTTAAACTACCTGCAGCAAAAGACACCTCCCAAGACAGTCTGTGTCACTCTCAAATGCTCTTATTAAGAAGTTACTCCTAATGCTTCACAGAAATCCATAGCTGCCAAGTTTTCCCTTTTCTCGTGAGGAAGCCTATTCAGCATAAGGGAATTTCCCTTAAAAAAAGGGGATAACTTGGCAGCTATGCAGAAATCTGCTTCCTTGCAATTTTAATCCTCCAGTCCTTGCCCTGCTTTCTGTCTGGAGCAACAGAAAAATAAATGTGCTCCATCTTCTGCATGGCAGCACATATTTGAAGACTATTATGTCTCCCCGTAATCTACTCTTCTCTGGACTGAACATACAGTACTTGGCCCTTTCAGCCATTCATCTGCCATATGACTTGATTTGCAGACCTCTCCAGTGGTCATGCTCAACTTTGTCAATGCCCATTTTCAAATGTGTTGCCCAGGACAGGAAGGGACAACAGGCTCTGCTTTGATTAGAGATGGCAGGATGATGAAATTACAGGATAATTTCTCCCAAAGTAAAGCACAACTTTCGACATTTTATTGAAAGGATGTCAACGTGGCAGTCTCTTGGGCTGCTTTTTAGGCATTTGAGAATTAAACTGGGGGGGGGGGAAGCAGGCAGAGAGTGAATGTATTTGCAGCTTCATTTTTCATGTAAATGTCATTGTCACATGACAGTCAATCAAATGTTGGTAAATACTGTAGCCACTGATTGTTTTCTTATGGTTATCACATGCTCTCCTCCAATAAAAATGTGCTTAGCACAAAAAAATTATCATGTCCAGCTGGCAAAAATAAATTAAAAATCAAATGCTCGAAGAGGATGAGAACCAGCCATGCAACAACTCTACTTACATTTTGCAAATGGCATACTGTCCTTACTTTCATCCATCAGCAGTGGGGAGGCATTCTGAGGCATAACAAACTGCTTTTGCAGATTACAAGGTGGCAGGGTTATTTTTCAAACAAGTACTCAAGAGAATAAAAAGGGACTGGATCTATTTCCAGCATGCTTAGGTGTTTGCAGTGCTGCAATTCAAAGATGCCCTTAGGTTTCTGACAGAAAGAATTTGTTGGAAAAGCTCTGATTCTGTTCCTTGACTATTCCTGTCTCTTCTAGTTACAGACAATCCTCATTTAGGCAATATTAAAATTAGGAGAGTAAGACAAATCTGCAGATTTGGGAATCTGGGTTAATCTTATTAAGCAAAGGATTTACCACAGAGCTGCATGTTCAATACTGACATCTTTGGTTTAGTTCACCATAGACATTGAAACACTTGTAAATCTCTAATTTTGCATGTTGTACATTTACATTGTTTCGAAACAGGACAATTAAGAATCATTGATGTAGAAAACATAAAATTCTCTCAAATGTCCTTAAAATATACATTGGCGATTTTATGAGTAAAGGTGCAAAGGAATAAATGCCCTTGTTATTTCTTACTCTTCTTTATATCTGCTATGAGCTAAAAAGTGATCTGTGTTTGTGAATCCATTGGATCAGGTATGATCATTGCAGGTATTATTATTAGACATAATAATACTGCTGCATACTGAGTCAGACCACTGATCCATCCAGCTGCTTTGGTTCCACAGTTGGAGGCAGTAATGCTTCTAAATACCAGTTGCAGAAAACCACTGGAGGGTTAATAATAATAATAATAATAATAATAATAATAATATGATGATGATGATGATGATGATGATGATGATGATGAATGGGTTTCCCCAGCCACTCTAGGCAGCTCCCAACAGAATATTAACAATAATAAAAAAGCAATAAAACATTAAAAGCTTCCCTAAACAGGTCTGCCTTCAGATGTCTTATAAAAGTCAGATAGTTGTTTATTTCCTTGACATCTGATGGGAGGGCGTTCCACAGGGCGGGCGCCACTACCGAGAAGGCCCTCTGCCTGGTTCCCTGTAGCTTCACTTCTCGTAGTGAGGGAACTGCCAGAAGGCCCTCGGCGCTGGACCTCAGTGTCCATTTGTCCCCGGACTCCATTTGGAGTCCAACAGCATCTGGCCTCAGGTTCCTTATCCATGATGTACACTGACTGGCAGCAGCTCCCCAAGGTTTCCGAGTTTTAGGGACCAGGGAATAGATTCCTCATCAAGTGCTGGAGCAGAGGAGTCCAAAGCAGAAGGAACAGGGAATGTAAGGCCAGTTCCAGATGTGTTGCTATCCAATGAGTCTGATGGGCCAGTGTCCCTCCAGCCAGAGAATATGGCACTGCTGTCCTCAGACTTGGCTGACATCACTGAAGACCCAGCAAAAAGCTTCTCTGCTTTGTTGCAGTAGAAGACTTTGGAGTGTGCTGGACCTCTTTAATCAGAGCAATGCCATCCAGCACAGGTGGGTCTGAAAACTGGAATGCAGCTGTTGCTGCTACTATACAGGTTTGAGGCTTAGTTTGCTCCTTACTGATGTGCTGCATCCTTAGAACACAGCCTGAGCCTTGTATTCAACCTGAGCCTGGCTCTACCTTGCCTCAGTTGGCCCTGTATCTAGTCTGAACCTCACCCTGCACTGAGCCTGAATTCTGCCTTTACCCCAGAGCAGGACCGTGGGGTAGAGTTCTTTCCCATCCTCACCTGGAAATGTTGAGAATTGAACCTGGCGCCAGACCATAGCTGCCAAGTTATCCCTTTTTTAAAGGGATTTTCCCTTATGCTGAATAGGCTTCCTCGCGAGAAAAGGGAAAACTTGGCAGCTATGCGCCAGCCATCTGCAGGAATCATACACTTTGCTTCTTGGTGGATCACAATGAAGCACTTTCCGGGCCATGCCCCTAGGGCAGGGGTGAGTGAGCCACTTGTGCACAGACTGTTCTTTTCGTTTTAACCTGCAGCCTCCATATTTCATCAGTGTATTTCAAAATGCGCGGAGTCTGAGGCTTTTCTCATTTGTGTCAAGTGACCTTATTTAGCCTGTTCAAGAACATTAGTTGGCTAAGGAAGGGCTCTTAAGCGTATGCTATGATTGCATATGAGATAAGACTTGCTTCAGATATAAGCGCAGCAGACTTTTGATCATGGAAGTGATATTTTGAAACTTTGCACAGTAGCATTTTTTTATGCTTTCCTCAACCACTTTCTTGATTATAAAGAGATTAACAAAAGACGTATTAAATTAAGTGGCAGTGTAAAATGTGACTTCTCCCAAAATAAACAAAAACTGGCACAAAAAGGGCCTTTGCAATCATCTAAATGAAAAGCCAGACAACTTTCACAAGTGTGCTGATTTGGAAAAATGTTGCCACACAAGTTGTTTTTTTAACCAATGCCACTCCTGGCTCTGTCCCTATTCCAACTTTGTGCGGGTTATTTTCCCCAACCAGACTAAATGGACCCAACTGGTATGAAATTCTAAAATACCAAAGGGTGCTGAAGAAACAATATATATCAATAAGCATAGCATTCATTTCTTCCAAAAGTCTCCAAAAGTCCATGCAGCACAGAGCATATTAACTAGGATGAATTTTAAAGAAAAGAGTCTTGCTGGATCAGACCAAGGAGCCATCTAGTCCGGAATCATGTTCTCACAGTGGTCAGTCAGATCTCTACGAGAAGGATAACAGCAGTCTTGCCAGCAATATTCAGAGGCTAGTAGTCACTGATAACTTTATCTTTCATGAATTTGTCTAATCCTCAACTTGCAGAAGAGGGGTTCTGCATGGTTTAAAACAGACAAAGTTAGGAACTTACAAATTCCCGGACTATCCCTGTATCTGTAACCTATCAATTTACTTCTCTGTCTCGTTGATGTTAGACTGATATTCTCATGTTACATTCTACTTACTACATCTTCCTCCTTCTCACACTTCTCTCTCGGACCTCAAGATGAGAGGTCTCAAGATGAGAGGTCATCCTTAACTATCCTCTGAGAGAACAAAGGAGCAAGCCTGGTTGCCTTGTTCTTCTCTGGATTAGTTAGTTAGACAAGAACTAGAAACTTTTCTATGCAAGTTATGTATTTCCTAAAATCTTTTTTTTATCCTCTTACCTACAAACATCTCTCTGGGTATATGTTTGCAACATGTAAAGTCTACTCTCTAATCAAAATTCACTAGCTTAAGCACTGCTCGCTCCGCAGAACAAATGGGGTTTCAATAGAAAATTGACCCTGTTATCATGTTAGTTGCTATAATTTGAATATAAACACACAAACACGCAAGCACACACACACAGTATATAGCAGGGAAGACTGCGATCAAGTGACCTGTAGGCCTTCTGAGTCTGCTGTCCAGGGTCTATGAATTAGCTGCTAATTTTTGATGGGCAACTGCAAAGCTTTTGTTCTCCCTTATTGGTTTTTTTTTTAATTAAAAAAACTGGATTTGGATTGGACAGCCCTTCAAAAAGAGGCCTCCTTCAATTAGAGGGCTGTCCTCTGTTAAGCAGGACACATGGCTGCCCTCTTCCAATTTTGCACATTGATTTGGCTGCAGTTGTTTTTTTTAAAAAAACCACTTCATTAAATGTCACAAGATTTACCTTGTATAAGAGTCATTTTTTAATTAGCTCTCCAGAATGACACGTTAATCCCAACTCCTAATTACATATTTGCAAAAGTATGGATGGGAAAGAACTCAGTGAACGAAAGTTCCTTTCAATGAATAGCCTGAGGAGTTTAGGTTTTCAAATATTAACAGATGGTAAAACTCCATTTCAGCATCTCTGAACTTGCTGGAGTGTTGCAAAATACAAGTAAATATGCACTTACCGAGACAGGAACAACATTCAATGTTTTCATCTATGACTAAAGCAAACATGAATTAGTATCTGCATTGTCAATCATTATTTTATTAAGTGCCAAATGAAAGCTCAGCACTGAATAGGGACAAGAGCAAATACATACTTTGAAAAAAGTTCATCTTCAGATATGCTGGGCCCAGATAACATTGGACTGTTAAAGGGAATGCCAATTCCTTAACTTGGATCTTTAAACCCACTTTAAAGCCCAAGCAATGGCTTGATTACTGGAGTGTTGTGTTCTTTTCAGGCAGTAATAGGCAGAAATCTGGACCTGTTGTAATTTCCAGACAGTTTTCAAAAGTGAGTCCACATGCAACACATCCCAGTGGCTATTGGAATTGAAGCTGTTTCTTCCAATTTGCTCATTTGCATAATTATAAGAAACAGTCTTTTTAAGAAATGCAATTTGCACACTAAACGCCCAAAGTTTCCCAGTAAAAGGAATGCTGGGGTAGAAACTGTAGAACATTTAGAAATATCAAAAAGCTCTAAAAGCTTTACCCCAGGGGTGGGGGTGAGGAACACTGCAATTTAGTCAACAATTATTTTGAACTGTAGCGCTTTAACAATACCTTTTGCAACATACTGCGATCTGTGGAAATATTTAGAAGAACAGAGTGGGTGGGAATTCATATATATAAACCAGGGTATTCACCTATCTCCTCCCCTAAATGGTCAGAAGAAACCCCAGAACAGGGGAGGAGGGGAAAGAGAGAAAGGAAATTATCCTGTCAGATGAGCAGAAATGCTTGCCCTGAAGAAACAATCTCCTTAGTATGGCATTGGAAGCACAGACCAAACATATTCTATCGGCAACTTATTCAATTGACTTCTATTGACTTCAGTAGAATACTTCTTTCAGTTGGCGCAACAACAAAAATATCGAATGGAAAATTTCCATGTCAATACAGTCATACCTCAGTTTAAGTATGCCTCCGTTTGAGTATTTTCAGTTTAAGTACTCCGCGGACCTGTCTGGAACGGATTAATCCACTTTCCATTACTTTCAATGGGAAAGTTCGCTTTAGGTCAGGCATCCCCAAACTGCGGCCCTCCAGATGTTTTGGCCTACAACTCCCATGATCCCTAGCTAACAGGACCAGTGGTCAGGGATGATGGGAATTGTAGTCCAAAACATCTGGAGGGCCGAAGTTTGGGGATGCCTACTTTAGGTTAAGTACGCTTCAGGTTAAGTACGGACTTCTGGAACCAATTACACTCATACCTCGGGTTAAGTATGCTTCAGGTTGAGTACTCTGCGGACCCGTCTGGAACAGATTAATCCACTTTCCATTACTTTCAATGGGAAAGTTTGCTTCAGGTTAAGTACGCTTCAGGTTAAGTACAGACTTCCGGAACCAATTGTGTTTGTAAACCGAGGTACCACTGTATCCAAATTTGGGGCAAATACTCTGGTGAGAGAACCCCAACAAAGTTTTAAAGTCACAAAATATGCAGCAAAGTGAAGCATGGAAATATAGGCTGTTAGACCTTTAATATATGCCCTTTAAGGTGAGTTCCAAAATGTCCCCTTAAAAAGTTTCTTTCCAAAGTTTCACTCTTCCCCCAGAATAGGAAAAGACCAAACGTTTGATAAGTTAAAAATTGATTTGCTTACAAATTCTCCAAAGGTCAGATTTGTGTGCATCAGAAGGTTGGACAGGCAGTAGAACTTAACTTTGCGAAGTGGGGAAGGTTCCTAAATTATTGGTATAGGAACACAAGAATGGCACGGTAGAGCTGGAGCAACCAGCACAAACCTCTTCAAATAATAATAATAATAATAATAATAATAATAATAATTTATTCATTTGTATCCTGCCCTCCCCGGCGGAGGCTGGGCACATCATAAAACATCATAAAAACAACACAATATGCACATTCTGAGCTTCTCAGGTATGCTGGAGTATAGCAAAGTATCAATTACCTAGTTCCTCCCGATGTGAGGTAAAGTGGATATAGCCTGGCAGGACAGCTTACTCTATGGCATTAACCCCTTCACATGCTAATTAGACTTTAGCAGGTTGGTTATATGAGGCTGGTTGTCCCACATTTTCAAGCCTAGCATCAGTGGGGAGAGAGGTCTCTGTGAACACCAGAGAAGTTCCCTATGGGTACAGGTGTGCCTGCAGGTGCCCTGCTGGAACTGGAACCTTATAGCACTCTTCAAGCTTGGTCTCCTGGGGAAGTGAATGGACAGAGAAGAAGGGAGGTGATGGAGTGCTAGAGTTCATATTTGGGACTGGTAGGCAGCCTTGAATCTGAGCATTTATAGTGATATGGTGTGTGGCATTGTTCTGGAGAGTGAGAAATGGAAAGTTTTAAATAAAATCTTTCTTCAGGTATATTATTGCATAGTGCCAGGGGTGAGATTTTTAATCTCTTAGCAGGCCTGCCCCCAACCATAATCCCTGCCACCAGGATATTTACTATAAGCAATTATGGGCTTAAGTAGGCCAATTACCTCTTCTCTATCCACCCCACTTTCTTTCCCTGTCTCTGGTTTCTTTTTGTGTCTTTTTCTCAGCTGTCACCTTGACATTCCATACATTCTAGGAGCTCACATGTCCTCATGTTTACGGTGTGCGCACAAATTAAATACATCTTTTAATTTGCAAACATATACCTCTGCATACTGAAAGAGTCCCTGAGTATGTCGAAACCAGTCCCTTGTTTTTGGATGGCCCTGCTTTGCTTATGAACTGATCAGCCCTCCAAGTTTATTACTGCAGAGAAATGATAGTTATATTGTGATTATACTTAAGTATAAACATTCTAGTAATAATGTGTTGCTCTTCCTACTTGTATCTACATTATATGCATATGTACTAGCCATAGCTGCCATGTCTCCCGCTGAAAAATGCGGGATCAGCAGCAGCGTGGCACCGGAAGTCGCTTCTACGCAACTTCCCGACATGCGTAGAAGCGACTTCCGGTGCCGCTCCGCCCATGCCTGGGCACCGAAAATTGGGCACAGCGGCACCAAAATTCACTTCTATGCATGTCCGGACATGCGTAGAAGTGACTTCTGGTGCTGCGCTACCCATGTCTAGGCACCAGAAATTGCGCAGCGCCAGCACCCAAAATGGAGCCTCCCTGGCAGGTAGGAATTCTGGGGGATTTCCAGGATTTTTTTCAATTCGGGAGACCAGCGGGAAACGGATTAAAATCCGGGGGTTTCCCGCAAAAAAAATGGGAGACTTGGCAGCTATGGTACTAGCTTTGGTTTGCAAGTTGACTGAGCTCCAGAGCCAGCCCCAGGGGATATGAAAGACTGGTGATGGGGGCAAATCGCAATCACCTGCAGGCAGAGGAGTCGACTTGGGCCCCAGGTTATGGGTGCCCAGTGAGTGTGATGTCATGGCATGTGCCCCTGCCAGCAGGTAATTCCAGTACTCAGAAGCTAGCTCTGGTTACCCAGATTCAAGTTGCTTGTATTAATTCACAAGGCCCATAACAACTTGGGTCCAGGATACCTCAAGGACCACTACATTCATTATATCCCTGACCAGTCATTGAGGTCTTGGGGGGAGCCACTGCTCATGGCCCCCCCATGTCCCGGATGCATGGCTCACTAAAAATTGTGAAAATATTATTGAACTCCCTTTTAGTTGAGGTCAGGCAGGTTGAACTTCCAGGTTTTTTAAAATAAAAAAAATCCAGTTGGCATTTTAATTGAATTATGAATCTATAATATTAACTGGATCCTCTTCTTTTTTTCTTTGAGTTACCTGTACACCACTTTGAAACAATTATTAAGTAATGTATAAATTGTTGAAAATAATAATGATACATAATCTCTGACCTTTGGCTATGCTGGCTAGAGGAGTTGTAGTCCAACACACGGAGGGCACCAGGCTGGGGAAGACTAATTCTAGCACACTTTAAAGGCTACATAAATAATGTATAACCACAATGTTCATCTTTCAATAATGGAAGCTCAGGAGGGATTCCACCCATATAATTAAAAAGTTGGGGTTTTTTTAAAAACAATAATTTCTCCACCTTTTTTAAAAAAAGAGAATATCTGTATATTAGCCTTTGTTCTGCAGCAGTGGTGTACTTTAAAAAGAAACACACTGAGAATTCTATTTTACATTCTCTTCTGAACATTTCTGTTTCTTAGCTTCCTGCTGCTCCAAAGACAGAAGCAGACTTCGCCAGGCACTAAGTTCGGGTTGCTAACAACCAACTCGGATGTCTTTGGCAGTTCTCCAAAAGCAGTAATTGTTCCATATCACTGTATGCAAGACTGCAGTTGTCGTTAGCACTCTTAATATTTTTGGACGGAAGGTAAATTTGTATTGTCTCCCCATACTAATAAGAAATCAGATCGTATTATTTTGAAGAGAGAAAAAAGAACAACCACAAAAACTGGAATTACAAGTAAAAAAGCTGAAAGATCGAAGCCTTCACATTGGTGCCTGGTTACTGATATTATACTGCATGTGTCGGAGAGAAGCATCTGACACTCATTGATGTGGTATGATGGCATGATAAGTTGGGAAATGTGGAGGTACTGGGCATAGGGAAGCTAAGGGGCAGAGGACACAGAGAATAGGCAATTAACTGAGAAAGGGAACCTGAAGGAAAGGTAGATATCAATGCTTAAGGGAAAGGCTAGAAGAAAAGGGAGGGTGGAGGCAGGAATTGCCTATTGAGAGAGTGGATTCAGAGTTCAGTTGAGGAGTGCCCGATGGAGAGAGCAGTGTCAGAGAAGTTGGGTCAGGAGACAGAATGAAATAAGGGAGGGAGGGAAATAGGTATTGACCTGAAAAAAGTGATACAAGGAGCATACAGGTAAGAGCATCCTGTTCTCATAGTGGCCAACTAGATGCCTAACAGGAAACACTGAGTGAAGGAGTTTAACTAAGAAGGGATAAGGGAATGAGGGCAGGAAATAAAACTTGTGTCATTCAGAATGACCTCAGCTTTGTACAACAATGAGACTCTGTGTGATCCTGAGAGAAGCTCAGAGAATCACTTTTAACATTTATTTGCCACTGTAATTTATAAAGCTACCAATATCATTAAGCATTTGTACCTTACACAGACAGAGAGGTCATTTCACGGAGAGCCAGGGAGACAAG
Source organism: Zootoca vivipara (assembly GCF_965207765.1). Taxonomy (NCBI): domain Eukaryota; kingdom Metazoa; phylum Chordata; class Lepidosauria; order Squamata; family Lacertidae; genus Zootoca; species Zootoca vivipara. The sequence goes on along the minus strand of NC_142588.1, from coordinate 71,091,756 downwards.
ATAAGAAACATAAGCACGAGTGTTAATAGCTGCCTAAATAAAACAGAGTTCAAAGGAAAACAGATTTTAGCACACTGGATGTGATAGCAACTCCAAAAGAAAAGCTATGAACAGAGTACTATTCATAGGAGTCAATTCATAGGGGCTTGGGGGGGCTTTGCCCCCCCATAAAATATTTGAGCCCCCCCCCCAGTTGATGGACATTGCTATTCAAATGGTGTGCATGCATCACGTAATGTGATTGATTATGCAGGGCAAGGCTTAGCTCCCCCCCAAAAAATATTTTATTCAAGTTGGTACCCCTGGTACTATTAGTATAATGGCCTGGATTCAAAAGCATTGTTGCCAAGTCCATGCTTTTTTAAAAAATGAAATTGGTACTGTTAAATATTGTTGGTGCTTGCATGGAAACCAATCTGCTTGAATGATGAGTGAACAGCGCAGAGCTTGTCTCAAAGTTCAACGATTGCAAAATTCTCCCCCATCCTTATTCTCCATGCATTTCTGAGAAGGACTGAGCCAGGAGCTGACTCCAAACCCATGAGAATTTCTTCTTCTTCTTTTTCAGTTCATTGGAAAGGTTTTGTAATATGCCCCAAAGAAAGGCCCTGCTTTCTTTACAGTTGGGGGAGCAGGGGAGAAATAGCAACCAATGATTTCAACAGCATTTATAGATGCTGCAAGACTTGGATTGCTCACATAAAATACTTGCCAGTAAATAAATGGAGGCTTATTTATTCTCTGCCCTTCTCAGCTGTAACTCCTATTATACAGTACAGAGAGAAAAGCAATAGGCTGAGAATGAAATGTGCCTGAAAATATTTCTCCACTCGCCTCAGCTTTTACTTGCTCAACAGCCACTTCAAAGAAACACTGACAGACCAGCCAAAATAGAGCGGTTGGAAGGAAAAACGACTGGAATCATGTGTGTGGTATTTTTTTCTCCGCCTTAATCTGCCACCACAGTTGGATTCTCTTTGAATTATTGCACCAAGTTCCCAAACAGCTTTTTTTGTACTTGCAAGAGCCTTCAATAGATGTTTCGGGAGCTCTGTAGGAGCAGATTCTGAAAAAGTAAACTCTGAAAAAACTTTGGGTTCATGGATTGCGGTCATTATATTATAACGCTCTCTTTCATTTTGCTACAAACGCCTCTGCTTCTAACTCAACCGAAACTCATTAATGCAGGCTTTTATTGTTTGGATAATGTACAGTGGGAAAAATAACGCCTTTAATTTAAACAACAGGAGCTTGTGGGGTTGTTGTTTTTCCATAGCATTGTCCTTGTGGCTAAAGAATCATTTTTTAAAAAGTCAAAACATCATTAAGAATTCATCAGTTGAGGAAAAAACTTTTTTAAAAAGGTTCACATGGATTTCTCCAGCACAGACTCCGGATGTAGAAGAATTGGTATTTGTACTTTAAAAGATCTCTAAGGTACTGAGTTTATTTTATTTTTGACCTACTGTATGCTGGTCTGCCATTCCATTTAAAAAATATCTCAGGGTGGCATACCATAAAATAAAATAAAAAGTATAAAAAAGCACTGCAAAAATTAGACTTCAGAAGTAGCAGATAAAGCCATGATCAGGATTAGCTCATGGTATGTGCTGAAGTGCCAGGGCAAAGAAAAAAGATCCTTGCCTGATGCTAAAATGACCTCAAAGTTGGCAAATCTGAGCTTTCTTTGAGGAAGGCACAGATAGGTAAGAGCAAGGGGGGATTAACCCAGGTACTATGGCACCAGATCCCATGTGCCTAACCCAACTTCTCCACAAGGGAAGCTGTCAGTCAAAGGTATCCCCCCCCCAACTTGTGCTGCAGTGGCATGGCCAGAGGAGAAGCTGTTGCACCCAAACCCAGCCTGATCAGGTCTGGGTTGCTCTGTGTAACCACTGGTCCACACTTGGTGCATCAGTGTGCAGTGAGTAGCCACACAGACTCCCTTACTTTGCTTTTCCTTGCCTTATTCAGAAAGCCAGCACTGCCTTGGACAATTGCTATCTGTCCCAAGCCTTTCAAGGAGCCTCTGCTGGATCAGAGCCATGCATTTTAACTGCAAAAATGTGTCGGTTTTTTCTCCCCATTATCAGCCCCAAGGACCCTCAGATTCTCAGAGGGATTGGATCCTTACTCTGGGAGCCTGGATACCCCTGTCATCATCGGATCCCCTACAGGTGTGTGTATTTCCCCTCACTCACTTGCCCTTTGCTCCGCCTTCCCACCCTCCTCCTGGTTTGCGACTGGGATTAATAGTCCCAGAGCCCTTACTCAGTCTACTTATTTCAGGACTGCTCCCCCATCATGGTTCCTCAGAGGCAATGCTATCCCCTCTTGGGTTTCCTCTGTTTGACCCTCTCCTTTCTCCTTTCCTATTTCTTCCTCAATTTTTTCTTTCCCTAATGCTTGTTTCCCCATTTTGCTCCCTACTGCTTGTATTCCACGGACTCAACAATGACACTTCTTTGGTCACTTCCTGTAGGAGCGCAAATCGGGTCCTCCTTGTGCAAGAGAGGGTATGTGTTGTGATGGGTCCCAGCAGACCAGATCTAGGTGTTGGGGCGGGACAATTGGAGCAGCCACAACACCCTATTGGTGATCTGATGGGGTGCAATTGAGCTGAGGGCTTGCCAATCAAAGAGTCAGATGGACCAGTATTTAAGCGTTGTCCTCACCATAGAGATTCTCCTTCTCCAGTTGAATTGCTTCGAAACACCCGCCCACCGCTCCCTAATTTTAGGGCTTTCAACCTTGCTATACCGTCGTGTGTCGTCTGCCATTGTTTCAGGGGCACGGCAGGAATTTTCCCCACTTGGCTAATTGGCTGTTGCCATTTGGGTTTCGCCTGCCGCTTAGCAATTCGTCACAACTTGTAAGGTTGGCGGATAGGCTCTGATTCATGCTGATAGGGGGGGTATGATCCCTTAACACCTATATATATATATATATATATATATATATATATATATATATTCAGGTATTCCTCTTAAAGGAATCCATTGGACTGATGGTTGGTATTCCCCCAAGCAGGGTTGTCCTAATCCAGTGTTCTGGGCACATGTGGGGGAATCAGGGCCTAGCTGGCGTGCGCCGGTCGGGTAACCCTGTCCCAGGTGTGTACCTGGCTGCTGACTCATGGTGTACCCTGAGTCAGTGCTACCCTAGGTAGCTGGTCGAACCAGAGCCTATGCAACCACTCACTTGATTTGTAATCAATAAAGTTGTGGCCTAAATTCTGCCAAAAACCAAACCAAAATTATGAGTCATGTCTGAATTTATTCCTAGGCCTTGACACGGTCCGGTCGGCAGGCGGCTGAAGCCCTGGCTGACGTCAGGACCAGAGGCAAGATGGTGGTGTAGAAGCAGGAACAGGTGCAGGGTTGAGGGTCCAGCAGCAGGCAGTCACAGGGACAAGGAGCAAGGCAGAGGCGAAGGTCTGGGAGTCAAGGATCAAGGCGTCGGCAAGGCGAAGGTCCAAGGGTCGAGGATCAAGGCGTCGGCAAAGGCGAGGGTCCAAAGAGCAAGGCAAGGGTCCATGGGCGTACCCAGGATCAAAACTAGGGGGGGGCAAGGGGAGGGGCCAAGGCACAGAAGGGGAGGGGCCACAAAGTGGGCGGGAACGGCGAACTCGCGCTCCGCCGGGCTGTGCCCCTCCCTAGAAGCAGGGCTGGTGGGCGGAGGCGGAGCCCAGCCCAGCGGAGCGCGAGTTCAGCGTTCCCGCCCGCCGCACCGCGCTCTCTGGTTCCCCGCCGCGCTTGGCCTTGCCTGAGGGCGCGCCGGGGAGCTGGAGGGAGGGTGCGGCGCGTCGCGGCGGGAATGGCGAACTCGCGCTCCGCCGGGCTGTGCTCCGCCTCTGCCCACCAGCCCTGCTTCTAGAGTAGGGCAGCTGCCCTAACTTGCCCCATGGTGGGTACGCCCTTGCAAGGGTCCAAGGAGCAAGAGGCCAGATGCAACCAGGCAGGGATAGCGTTGCTGTGGCAAAGAGCTGAAGGAAAATGCTGAGCTTTTATCCCTCCCAGCTCCTGCCACCAGATGCAGTGAGATATCAAGTGGTCTCACCTGAGTGGTCACTCCTTGCCTCTCCAGCACAAGCTGAGGCCTCACCTGAGTGGCCACTCCCTGCTTCTCCAGCACAAGCTGAGGCAGGACCCAGTCCTGCAAAGCACTACAAGCCCCAGAGCCTGACTCCTGCCCATACTCCTGACAGGCCTGGGATAGAGGGTCTCCACATGCAACAAGGTTTCAAATAGCATAGCATCACTCCCACAGCTTCATTTCTGGCTTAGTGGGCAGGTACACTTTCTATGCTCCCCCAGCGATTAGCTTTATAAAAACAATATGGATAAAATCCAACACATAGCAGCAGGTCACACCAAATAAGGCAAAAAACAACAACACAAAAAACACCTCACACCCCTTTCTGTAATTAGCAAAATCATGATGCCTCTCTCTCTCTTCATGTTAGAATAGAATTCAGAAGTAACCGGCCAGTGTCGGGTGTTGCCATAATAAAATGGTAAAATAAATAATTGAAGCTGTGTCCTGTGCAGTCAACAGTGAGAAGTGAAAGGGCTTGTGGTGAACTCTCAGGAGAATCCAACCATGCCAAAAGAGAACTCAGAGAGGATGAGGCATATGTTGTATGCCTCGTTTGAACTCGAAAAGAAACAGAAAACCCAGCTATATTCACACCAGTCTTTAAATATTTAAGGAATAAATGCCAAAAGATCTAGGGAGAAGGAGATACTGAATGCTTGGCATTTTGGACACAAGACAAAGATTTTTTTTTTTTAAAAAAACCAGTTACTTTGTAAGATGAAAAAGAGATTAAGAAGCATGAGGTATTTAGCAGGTATGAGGTACCGGTATTTGGGGAGGAGAGTGGTGATAAACTGGGATATTAAACTGTATTGATTTAATCTTACTATTTATTTTTGTTAGTATTTTAAAAATATACCTCCTCAGTTATTAGCATCCAAAGGCACATGGAGTCAGAAATTAAGAACATAAGAAGAGGCTGCTGTATCAGGCCAATGAGCAAACATATCTGTGTGTATTCAGAAGATGGGGGGGGGAGAACAATGGCTATGTGTCTTAGGGGATTGTGAATGAAGACAGTCTGTGGGCAGAGACATAGCATTCATGGGATGGCAGAGGGAGGACTGGCTTTTCATTACGCTGACCTTGAATGTTTCTTATCAGAACCAACAAAGGAAAAGCAGGAGGATTACTATTGAATACATGATGGATTGTCGCTGTCCATCAGCTACTCATACTGCTTATCAATGCCGTTGACTGGTCATTATAATTATCTTACATGCATTTTAGCTCTAATGTTATTTGGCATAGTCTGGTTTGTTTGTGTGTTTTGCTTTTGCATTTCCTTTCCTTCTGACTTCACTACTTACACTCCCCTCTCCCTCCCCGCCTCTCTCCCCACCTCTCTCAATCTCTATATCCATGTGTGTGTATACTTGCCAGCTTAGTATAACATTCCATAAATCCAAAGTCCAAAAAGGGAAGCAAACATGGTGCCCTCTAGATGCTGTTTGACTCCAACTCTCATCACCTCCAGCCCCCATGGGTAATATTGAAGGATGGTGGGTAATGTAGTCCAGCAAGGTTCATAGGGCATCTACCCCTGGCTTATACCATAATAAATGTCAAAACAAAATTAAAAAAAAAATTCCTTCCAGCAGCACCTTAAAGACCAACTAAGTTTTTTTTATTTTGGTATGAGCTTTCGTGTGCATGCACACTTCTTCAGATACACTGAAATAGAAGTCCCCAGACACTTAGAGAAAGAGTGGGGAGGGGTATCACTCAGAAGGCTGGTGGAAATGGGTGATTGACTGGCTGATAGCTGTTGACGACTGTAAACGACTGCAAATGGTCTTGCATGAAAAAGCAAGGGGTGAGATGGCTGAAGATCGCTTTATCATGTATAATGAGATAAGAATCCAACGTCTCTGTTCAAACCAGGTCTCTCCATGATTTTGAGCTTGGTGATAAGTTGCAATTCAGCAACTTCTCTTTCCAGTCTATTTCTGAAATTCTTTTGTAGTAAGACAGCTACTTTGAGATCTTGTATAGAATGTCTTGGGAGATTGAAGTGTTCTCCTACTGGTTTCTCTGTCTTGTAATTCCTGATGTCAGATTTATGTCCATTTATCCTTTGGCGTAGGGTTTGGCCTGTTTGTCCAATATAGAGAGCTGAAGGGCACCGTTGGCATTTGATAGCATACACAATGTTAGAAGATGAGCAATTAAATAGTCCTGAGATGGTATGTTTGATGTTGTTGGGGCCAGTAATGATGTTGTCCGGGTGTATGTGGCAGCAAAGTTGGCATCTGGGTTTATTGCAGGCTCTGGTACCAGTGTCCTTGTTAAGTCTGGTGGTTGTATTATTGTGGGTGAGGAGTTGTTTAAGATTGGGTGGCTGTCTGTAGGCAATGAAAGGTCTTCCTTTCATGTGTTAGACTTTGGAAAGTCACAAGTTAATTTCTCATGTCTGCTGCAACAAAGTAAACATAATTGCTCCACTACAAACCGTGTTGTATATATTATTCCTAGAAGAAAGCCCTTGTATTCCATCCCTTCCCATTCATCATCAGGAAGTGAGTAATTGGTACCATGTCCAACCTTCCTGGTTATGAAAGAATGACCTACCACAATGGAAGCTGAACAGTTAAGGTAGCATTATGTGTAATGGTGCCCATGTTCTTTCAACCCATAAGTAAAGGGCTACAACAAAAGAAAGTGCAACTCTGTCTCTTTTATTTTGCTGAAAAACCTTGATTTCACTTCTCACTTCCAATGGCCTATGCCTACCCTTCAAGAAAATCAAGATATTGGATTCAGTAACTGCATTCTGTTAAGAAAAAGGAGAAAAAAGAAGGCATCCCATTGAAGTCATGATTCCAGTCTTTTGCAGAAGAAGCATTAAGCCACCTTGCCACCCTAGAGTATTAAATGACACATTGAGAGTCTGGGAATATTAAAGTCAGGAAGAGGACAGATGCTTTGCAAAATCTGAAAGATCAAACTCTTGATTTGAGGAGTGGAAAGGGGAAGTTGATAACAAGTGACAAAAACTCTTGGCAATTTATTTTCCCTTCTCTAAAAAAGGGGCTTTGCCCACTGTGCTTTGTCTCTCCCTCTCTTTCCTTGAAAAGCCAGTTCTTGACATCCTATAATTAGCACTACACAGCACTTGAGGCAGAAGGAATGTAATCGACAATAATTACTTACAGCAGAACTGAAAATGTTGTCCTATGGTTATTACTACCACTAAGCCTTACTGAGTAATTTAAAAAGCAGTTTAGATTTTAAGCAACACAACAACAAGTGGGGAGGTGGGATGAGAACAAGGAGGGAAGGAAATGTCAAGCTTCAAATATTCTTCTTATACCTTAGGACTAAACTAGATGCAAATGCAAGGAGTATTACCCACCCGCACGCACACACACACACACCCTTTTAAAACAGGAAAATGCTCCTGTTTGAGCATCAGCTAGTTAGGTAAGGTTACATTCATCTGCCAGCAGTGTCTTCTATGGCACCCATCTGGGATGATGAATGGATGGATGTGCAATAAACATGCACAGGTAAAGCTCCTTGACCAACAGTTAAATGATGTGTGAGGTTTTGAGATAATCTGGGATCATCTACGCTGAAGAGGGAAAAAATTAAAAGTAAATTACCTGTCATCAATTATGTCCATGCAAATATTCTGGATGCACAGTAATTGGAAGTGGCAAATATTAACTTCTGGGCACTGAATCTATATTAGTAAGAATTATGGCATACATTTTATTTGGTCCTGCATTAGCACAAAGGATTGTGCAGTTCCCAACAGAACCAATCTAAATGTAGACTCTTAATTGTATATGCAAACTACTGAATCCTCAATGTCTTCCCTCTCTTTGATTAGCCAATCTTGCTATGCATCTCACTGGCATGCCAATATTCCTAGATTTAAGCTGCAAATTCCACTGAACTCAGTGGGTCTTACTCCACAGTAAACATGTATAGGATTGCAGGCATCCCCAAACTTCATCCCTCCAGATGTTTTGGACTACAATTCCCATCTTCCCCGACCACTGGTCCTGTTAGCTAGGGATCATGGGAGTTGTAGGCCAAAACATCTGGAGGGCCGCAGTTTGGGGGTGCCTGGATTAAAGTGTCAATGTGGACTCTGGGTCTCTACTTAGCGGAAATTGTAATGGAGAACCCTGAACTATTCCAACATTAATTTATTATGATCATGGTCACTTTCACACATTCCAATATTTTATTCAAAACAATCCAACCACATTTACAATTCCACATCCCTAGTGATACCATTGTTTTTCTCTGTAGCATCTTATCAGGTTTGATTTTTTTCCCCTTTAATGTTATCAGCAGGTTCTTATTGCCTGTCGTTTGTAATTCAGCAAAAGTTTTAAGAAGCAGAACAAAGCAGAACAGATTTTTTTATATTTTGTAGGCTGCTTTGAGGCCTATTTTGGCATTAAAGATAAAGGTAAAGGGACCCCTGACCATTAGGTCCAGTCGTGACCGACTCTGGGGTTGCGCGCTCATCTCGCATTATTGGCCAAGGGAGCCGGCGTATAGCTTCCAGGTCATGTGGCCAGCATGACAAAGCTGCTTCTGGCAACCCAGAGCAGCACATGGAAACACCGTTTACCTTCCCGCTGTAGCGGTTCCTATTTATCTACTTGCATTTTCACGTGCTTTCGAACTGCTAGGTTGGCAGGAGCTGGGACCAAGCAACGGGAGCTCACCCCGTCACAGGGATTCGAACCGCTGACCTTCTGATCAGCAAGCCCTAGGCTCAGTGGTTTAACCACAGCGCCACCTGGGTCCCTGTAATTTTGGCATTAAGTGATATATAAATATAATAAAAATAATGATGATGGTGATGGATTTCTCTTTCTTTTAAAATGTTAGTAATTTAATTTAACTTGAAGTAGTTATTTCTAAATTTGCATCTATATAAATCAGGCTATGCCAATTTTATCCAAACTTATATTTTAATGTCTTTTTGTGTGATGCATTCTCACCTCCTCCACAACAGTTTGAGATACAAGGGGGAAGGCCGAGGAAAAAAGTGGGGGAGGGAGAAAAATATCAGAAAATTCTTATCTAGGGAAGTTTAGCTCAGGCAACGCTCAGTGAAATGATATTGTTGGTTTATGCAGAGGAGGACTAGAAGGAATAGCAACCAAGGCCATTACTTCTTTCACAAACATTAGCACCACAATTCTATATATGACTACTCAGAAAAAAGCTCCATTGTGTTGTGTGAGACTTACTCACAGGTGAGCCTATATATATTTGGAGCCACAATCCTGTCTGAAATTTTCCACCCTATTTATTGACAGGAAGTTGGGGGAGAACATTTTGCCAAATATTCTCCAATGGGGGTAAGGTCTGGAGAAGAAATTGTCCAACATTTTTTGAAAGTAGGCCAAAGAGAAAATTGGTTTATGAGAAAATTAAGCCTCACTCTACAACAGCGGTTACACTGTTCTCAAAAATGTGGGGAAAGGCAGCCTGGAAGAGGGCATTCTGTAAGGCAGCCCACAGAAGTCCATGTAACATATTAATTGTAGACCTTTGCCGTATGCTGGAGGTGTACCTCTTTACCCTGGCCTTTGACAGCCAAGATATTTTGTTTTGTGAGCCCCACCTTTGTTGACTCTGAACTGTGCTACTTTTGCTTAGAATTGTTTCACTTGTGTATTGTAATTGTATATAACCTGATTTGCTTCTTTTACTTACTTCTAAGTGTCTTCTTCTTCTATGGCGATCACTCGTAGCCAAGTAAGATTGTCTTCTATAAACACGTTTTTAACAATGAGTCTGTAAGTGACTGTGGAGGCCAATTCTGGATCCACATGTTCTTCCACAGTGGGGACATAATTGCTGTAGCCCATCCAGGGACCATACGGTGAAGGGCAGGTAATAAATCTTATAAGTAATTAAATAGATAAATAAAACACGCTGGCATAAGGGAAGCAAGAGGCAACAACACACAGCCATCAGATTGGCTAGGCTGGGTCCTTTGCTTTGCTGGATTCTTTAGTCTGCCCCAAGGTGGTAGCGTCATAGCACCCTCTCTCTTATCTTAGGCAGGACTCCGACTCAGTGGTAGAGCATCCACTTTGTATGCACAAGATCCCAGCTTCAATTCCCAGCATCTCCAGTTAGGACTGAGAGAGACCCCAGTTGCCTGGAGCATGGGGTGTCGATAAATTTGTATAATTTGGCAGAAGATTTGGATAAAATGTTTAATTGATATTTGTATAATTTGTTTAATTGGAAAATTGATTAGATATTTAAATTGGAAAATCTAATAAAAATGTTTATTAAAAAAAGTGAGAGACCCCAGTTGACAGCCAAGACCAGTCTGTGTAGATGATAATAAGCACGCTAGACCCAAGGGTCTGACTTGGTAGAAGGCAACTTATGTTCTTGTGCTCTCTCCACACCACTCAGGAGGACTTGAACCAGTCAGCAGTTTCACTTCCAAGCCAACACCTTTCAAACCTATATTTCTTTGGCCCTGAGAGCAGTGTTCACTCTCGTTTCCTGGATGCCGCCTAATGTTATGCAGCGCCGGTCATCCCACATTATGTCATGTTATGTAGCAGGTCAGCAGGAACTGTCATGTTCAGAGCTACCTGGCATTTTTGCCAAATCATTTGGCACATCTCACATTCTCATCAGCTTGAATTATGTGTAGATCATCTCAGTCGCTCCAGATAATTATTGGCCTCCATTCAAGCGATGGCAGAGGAGCCAGGAAAGCACTCAGTAGTCTTTCCCATCTATAAATTGCAGAATATACGTTTTCAGTTTCAACAATATATATCTATGTCAACTCATTCCCTGCGCTGTTTCGGCTGGCAGATAGTCTCTCTCTAAGCAATATTGCAGTACAAAAACAACTAAAATATGGCAAAACAAGAGGGGTTTGTTTGAAATCATCTGAAGTCCCTTTCCAACCATCCTGCATTGAAATGAGGACTAGTGGCCAAAGGGTTGGATCCACCTTCTCCTTTCCAGCTTTGTCATCCTGTCACCTCCTCTCCACCCTGCCTTCTCTTAATGCCCTCCAGCTCCATCCTATGCATGCTTATACAAACTCTTGACATTAAGAGCTGTTTGACAGGGGAACAGGCTCCCATGAGAGGTGGTGGACTCTCCTTCCTTGGAGGTTTTGAAGCAGGGGTTGAATCACCATCTGTCATATATGATCATCAATTGTGTTCCTTGACCACCAAGTCCTATAGTTTTACTATTTGTCCACCAGTGCATAGCAGTTGCAACAAGGTGGTGAAAAGTTATACATGTATTATAGAATGTCTCCAGTGCAAAGCAAGGATTAGCCACGAATTCAGTTGGCTAGTCAGGCTCATGCCTCCTGTTCTAATATGCAAAAGACAACCCTGTTCTTCCTTATAGGATTGCTCTGAAAAATCACTGTGCAAATGTTAGTGGTACTAACTGATGTTCTTACTCACCTGGCTTGGAATACCAACTTGCCCAATGTTTATCTGCATTAGCAAGCATTATAAGAGGACAAGAGGACAAGTGTTATAAGAGGACAAGATGCACAGATACCTTGAATTTTATTCCAGAGCAACTCAGGTTGGTCAAACCATCGCACAAGTTCTATAAAGCAGGCAAAGTGTACCTCCTCAACAGGAGCTCACTTTTATTTTTAGAAAAGGAAAAGTAAGCAAGTGTTGTCCATTCCACAAAAAGTCTGCCTGCCTCCCAGTTTAGATCATTGTCCGAGTCAGTTCACTTTCCCCCTGGAGAACTGACTAGCATCCCAGAAACCTGAGCAATGTAATCTTCCCAGGGTGCCTGAAGAAATTCAAGAAAGTGCATCCCCAAGGGTCCCTTGCCCCTGGGACACTGTTGAGCCTACCAAAAAGTCAAAATATCCTTGTCTGGGGCCCTTATTTCATCCCTCAGTTTACAGGGCTTTGTTATGGTCATTCAGTGGGATGGTGAGGACACTTTCCACAGTCTCAAAGGTACTCTCTTGTTATTTCATAGGTTCCAGAGCTAAAAACCTAATGAACCCTCACCTTGATTAACTTTACCGTACCTTGATTAACTTGGATCAAGGGCATCCAAATGTTGATGTGTTAATGCTGTGTTCCCTTTCTGAAAGTGACAGTCAGTGATCAGTCTTCACTGCACTACACAGCCACACAATGAGAAAGATTTGATATACGTGTGTACATCAGGGACCACTATCTGGGTAAGACAAGTAAGAGAAAGCAACAAATAAGGTACCTGATACTACATGGTTTCAGGCAGCTGATAGAAATATGGCTATTCAAAATTGGTCTTTGGCTGATTAAGCTTTTTTTGTGGTGGGATGTAGTACTAGAATTATTGCTATGGTGCTTTCCCCCATTTAATTGATTTTTAATTAAGGTGCTTATTTTGGCCTTTGATTTCTATTTTGAAATACTGCTTTGTATTGTGACTTGTTAGCTGCCTTGAATTCCTCAGCCAGTAGAATCAGAGTTCGTTAAAATAAATAAAAATGAAAAATACAGAGAACAAGTTGAAAGGAGGAACAGTGCAGATCAGGCTCTGATTTAACTTATGACTAGCAAGAAATATAAAACACATACACACAAAGCATGTTTTTTCCGCCGTTTACGCCTGAAGGAGTATTTTCATCACACACAAGAACAAGACAAAGTAGAACAAACTACATCCCCACAACACAACACCTCTCAACTTACTGGGGAACAACCATCACCCTCCAAACGCATCAATGAACAGAACATTGACCACCAACTACCACCGAAAAGAAGTTACACAAAAAGGGACTCCACATGGACCCCTCCTGATGGACGCAATACCACACTAGATCTGTACATCGAATGCTTCCGCCACAGAATCCAAACGGATGTGACCAGAAAACACCATCGCTTACAACAAAATCTAAACCATGCTGAAAGGAGAGCCATAGAAAATCTCAGGAACAACCCAGACATTATAATTAAAGAGGCAGACAAGGGTGGAGCTGTCGTCATCATGAACAAAACTGATTACATCCAAGAGGCCCACAGACAACTTTCCAATACTGCCTTTTACATGAAATTGGACTCAGACCCCACACAAGCATACAAAAAAGAACTGAACAAGATTATTAAGGAGCTACCCCTACACATCCAAGAACAGATCCTCACAAACACACCAGCGGAACCTCGGCCAGGAACTTTCTATCTTCTACCCAAAATACACAAACCAGGAAACCCAGGACGCCCCATCATCTCAGGTATTGGCACCATTACAGTGGGTGTTTCCGGCTATATGGACTCTGTTCTGAAACCATATGCTATCAGTGCTCCCAGCTACGTACGTGACACCACAGATTTTCTGAGGAAAATACAATATTTGAACAATCTTCCTAACAATACTATACTAGCCACTATGGATGTGGAATCTCTATATACCAACATCCCACACAATGATGGTTTACAAGCCATAAGGAACACCATTTCAGATAAAACCACAGCGGACTTTGCTACCAAACTCTGCCACTTTGTCCTTACCCACAACCACTTCAAATTTGGTGATGACCTGTTCCTCCAGATCAGCGGCACAGCCATGGGCACCCGCATGGCCCCACAGTATGCCAACATCTTCATGGCAGATTTAGAACAACGTTTCCTTAACTCCTACCCACTCAAACCTCTCCTGTACCTGCGATACATTGACGATATTTTTATTATCTGGACACATGGACAACAGACCCTGGAAACCTTCCACCAGACATTCAATGACTTTCACCCCACCATCAACCTAACAATGAACCAATCTATGCAAGAAATACATTTTTTGGACACTACTATAAAAATACAGGATGGACGTATAGACACCACCTTATACAGAAAACCAACTGACCGACAAACATATCTACATGCTTCTAGCTACCATCCCAAACATACCAAACAATCCATCGTATACAGCCAGGCCTTACGTTACAACCGCATCTGTTCCAACTCTACAGACAGAGAATCTCACCTAAGAGATCTACAGCAAACCTTTTTAGAACTAAAATATCCACCTGATGAAGTTAAACAACAGATCAACAGAGCCAGACAGATACCTAGAGAGAACCTGCTGCAAGACAGACCCAAAAAAGAAAATAACAGAACACCACTAGTCATCACATACAGCTCCCAAGCTAAAACAGTACAACGCATCATCAGAGATCTACAGCCTCTCCTGGACAATGACCGCTCCCTTTCTCAAGCTCTGGGAGGAAGACCTTTCATTGCCTACAGACAGCCACCCAATCTTAAACAACTCCTCACCCACAATAATACAACCACCAGACTTAACATGGACACTGGTACCAGAGCCTGCAATAAACCCAGATGCCAACTTTGCTGCCACATACACCCAGACAACACCATTACTGGCCCCAACAACATCCAACATACCATCTCAGGACTATTTAATTGCTCATCCTCTAACATTGTGTATGCCATCAAATGCCAACAGTGCCCTTCAGCTCTCTATATTGGACAAACAGGCCAAACCCTACGCCAAAGGATAAATGGACATAAATCTGACATCAGGAACCAGAAGACAGAAAAACCAGTAGGAGAACACTTCAATCTCCCAGGACATTCTATACAAGACCTCAAAGTAGCTGTCTTACTACAAAAGAATTTCAGAAATAGACTGGAAAGAGAAGTTGCTGAATTGCAACTTATCACCAAGCTCAAAACCATGGAGGGACCTGGTTTGAACAGAGATATCGGGTTCTTATCTCATTATACATGATAAGCGATCTTCAGCCATCTCAACCCTTGCTTTTTCATGCAAAACCATTTGCAGTCGTTTGCGGTCATCCACAGCTATCAGTCAGTCAATCACCCATTTCCACCACCCTTCTGAGTGATCCCCCCTCCCCATCCCCACCCCTCCCCACCCCTTCTCTACATAAGTGCCTGGAAACTTCCATTTCACTGTATCTGAAGAAGTGTGCATGCACACGAAAGCTCATACCAAAATAAAAACTTAGTTGGTTTTTAAGGTGCTACTGAAGGAATTTTTTTATTTTACAAAGCATGTTGTTGTTGTTGTTGTTGTTGTTGTTGTTGTTGTTGTTGTTTGTTTAGTTGTTTAGTCATGTCCAACTCTTCATGACCCCATGGACCACACCACGCCAGGCACTCCTGTCTTCCACTACCTCCCGCAGTTTGGTCAGAGTCATGTTCGTAGCTTCGAGAACACTGTCCAACCATCTCGTCCTCTGTCGTCCCCTTCTCCTTGTGCCCTCAATCTTTCCCAACGTCAGGGTCTTTTCCAGGGAGTCTTCTCATGAGGTGGCCAAAGTATTGGAGCCCCAGCTTCAGGATCTGTCCTTCCAGTGAGCACTCAGGGCTGATTTCCTTCAGAATGGATAGGTTTGATCTTCTTGCAGTCCATGGGACTCAAGAGTCTCCTCCAGCACCAAAATTCAAAAGCATCAATTCTTCAGCGATCAGCCTTCTTTATGGTCCAGCTCTCACTTCCATACATCACTACTGGGAAAACCATAGCTTTAACTATTCGGACCTTTGTCGGCAAGGTGATGTCTCTGCTTTTTAAGATTCTGTCTAGGTTTGTCATTGCTTTTCTCCCAAGAAGCAGGCGTCTTTTAATTTCATGACTGCTGTCACCATCTGTAGTGATCATGGAACCCAAGAAAGTAAAATCACTCACTGCCTTCATTTCTTCCCCTTCTATTTGCCAGGAGGTGATGGGACCAGTGGCCATGATCTTAGTTTTTTTGATGTTGAGCTTCTCTGTTGAGCGCTCTCCTCTTTCACCCTCATTAAAAGGTTCTTTAATTCCTCCTCCCTTTCTGCCATCAAAGTTGTGTCATCAGCATATCTGAGGTTGTTGATCTTAATTCCGGCTTGGGATTCATCCAGTCCAGCCTTTCGCATGATGAATTCTGCATGTAAGTTAAATATATATATAAAGCATCGAGACCATTATTCTCTTTGAAAGATAGGGACGTATGGTCCATGCAAACCTACTCCTAAAAAAGCTCCAAAATGGGCAATGGGGATATAGAAAAACAATTCCTGATTCAAAAAGAAGTAGACTAGACTGGAGGCAAAGGCAGTGAATCATGTGCCTCTCTTGATTCTGCAGGTCTTGTAGACAATTCAAGGAATGTAAACAGAGAGTTTACAGATTCCCATAGATCCACAGAAGGGCAACCAGGGGCATCCTATTATAACTGTTACCATATTGGAAGTAAAGCATTGTGGGATTAGAAACTAAAGTGGTGTTCAGGTGGCAATAGATTTGACATGTATACAGGTACTTATGCAAAATAAACCAACAAAAACCAGTTTCCAGTCACCTCCATTACACAGGATTTAGCAGCTTGGAATGCAAACAGGCAACAACAGTAATTTATTACCACTTAAGGGCTTGGGTCAAAGTGGTTAAAAAACAAGAATTATGGGTGGCATCCATACAAATAAAACATAGTAAAAGAGATAGGGCCACTTAGGTTGCTAAGGAGATATATAGATATATATATATATGTGCAATTTGGGTAGCATCACCATCTATCAGTTGCAGCCTGCGGCATTTTAAACACCATATCTCTTATCTGCAGCACTTACAGACTTTACAAGGGATAGAATTACCGGTATCTCTGTTTAACCACAGTATAACTTTTTGCTGTTCATGAATATGTGGAAATCTGGAAGGAGACAAGGAACCAAGGAACTTTTCTCTAATTTATTGTATAAATTGAAGATTAGCAGGGAATGTGGCAATTCACAATCTCCTTGCTACATACTCAGTAACACAGGAAATAGTTGGCTTACACATATTGCCTTCAAGTATCGCATCACATATGACATGAGATCTGAATGCTAGCAAGGTCTATGGAGCCTGCAACGAGGCCAGTCTCAAATATAATTTTCAACAGAATTAGATCAGGGATGGGGAACCTGTGCCCCTGCAGATGTCTTGAACTACAACTTCCATCAGTCAGCAAGGCCAAGGATGATGATAATTGTAGTATAAAACATCTGGAGAGTGAAAGTTTGAGGAAACGTATAATGAGTGGAGGGAGATTCTGCAGAAATTATCACTAATAAATTGTATGCTCATATCTTCTAACCCCTGCTTAACCTGCCAATCATCTTAGCATCATCCATGTCAGAGCTCACTAGCCTGTGCTAAACCAGTCAACTGTCTTTCCAAACAAATATATATCTGAGCTGGTTCCTCCATACTGTCATCTACCCACGGTCACATTTATTGTATTTAGCTGGTAGTTTATCACCCTCAAACTAGCTAAGGCTTAAAGTAATAAAATAAAATCTTTAAGGGCCTAGCAGTGCAATCATATTTAGTAAGTTATGTATAGGATTGCAGTCTACATTCCATGTTTATTCAATCAATGATGTATGCTGTTCCCTATTGGCCCAAATATAAGCCGCACCCACAAATATGGTGCACCTTTAAAATTCATGGGGGGTGGGGAGTAAAAAAGTCAATACCCGTATATAAGCCGCTCCCTTAAAATTCCGCAGGCACTCACACCGCAGGCAAATGTAGAAGAAAATTCTATGGGTACTATTCTGCTGCGCTCCCAGGCTGCTTCCTGGGGAGAGTCGCACCACTTTGTCGGCAGCCTTCTCCCCTTCCCCTTTCTTTCCGGCAGCTCGGGGGAGGCTTGGGAGTGGTGGGTGGTCTGTGTGCTATTGCCCCGTGCTCCCGGGCTGCTCTTGGGGGGGGGGACTGCGTCGCTTTGCCGGTGGCATAAGGTTGCAAATATAAGCCGCACTTTAACTTTTCACATTCAGAATTTAGGGGGGGAAAGTGCAGCTTATATTCGGGCCAATACAGGATATCAAAATGTATGTTGTACAGAAATGTTGAGTGTGGGCTCCAGTTTGGCCTTTATCAAGGTTTAGAATGGCCCTAATTTTCTATTTCTGCTGCAGTAGTAGATATCTGAACCCTCAAATTCTGTAATAATAACAATGTGCCTGTCCTTAAACACCCTACAGCTTATTGTTTTTCTCATTTGTTAATAGGTTTCTAAGAATACTTCCAAATATATCCTTTCATGCAAGCCTCCTGGATCCTAAATTTGGAAGGCGGCATAGCAATTATCTCTGCTAAAATCTTTCCTGCATTGTTACATAAGTAAACAACCCCTGAACAGCTTCCATAAAATGTTGCCACTCACTTTAAGAGCTTCTCCACATATCTCCCACCAGTCTACCACCCTCGCAACAAAGCATTTCCTCCACACACACACATTGTAGGGAAAATGATTAATGAAATTTTTGTACAGTAGTACTACATTGTGGGTTGGGGGGGCTGTTGTTTTTTAATACTCTTTGATTAAGACATTTTGGTCTAGAAGGTACATTTTAATTAAAATACAGAATTGGAGTAAAAAAATACAAGTGAAAAATAAGGGGCCTGTTTTAATGAGCTTAGAAAAACTCACAGTTCAATCCCATGCATGTATAAGTCCCAGTGAGTTCAATCGAGGATTCATTGGAGAAAGCCATAGGAGTCGAAAAAAGATTTATAATACAGGTATTAGCATAGAGTCCTGGATGGCATAAATGTGTAGGCATTTGTATAATAAAAGACAAAGCATTACAACCTTAACTATTTGACTTTCAGTGGAAGGGATATGTTTCCAATAAATTAATTTTGAGAAAAGTTCATAAGACTCCTGTCACTCATATGGGATGCCTCATGACTTTTCTTAGAATTAGGCAAATGATTTCAACTTCCTACTGCATGAGTCATACCAAATGCCTAATTTAAGATCTAATTAACCTGTTTAATGTAGTTGCAAAAGTGAATGTCAAAATGTATGGAATGTTGATATTCACATGGGAATTCCAGAAATGCAGGTCAAGCAGAGGCCACTCTACAGACAACTTGGGGATAGTGACACCCCCAATCTCTGAGCTTCCCTTTCTCACACTGTGACTGCCTTGTCAGATGCAGTGTTGTCATTCTGCAGTTGAAAGAATTTCATTTTTTCATGAAGGTTCATCAATTGATTAAAATGCCCTGCATATGTGAAGCTGTCATTACAGATCAAACATCAGAGTCCTCCTGTCACCTAACATCATCTCAGACACAGTATTTGCAAATGAAAGGGTCAGCAACACATCAAGTTCTGTTGAGTAACTAAGCAATAAGACCTCATCCAATGATGCGCATTTGTGTGACTCACATTGGGCATCATGGCAGAGTGGGAAATATCAGTCCAAGCTGATGTTGGGAATTCCATTCCTCCCATGCTCCAGATGTGTGGGATTGTTACATGTCACATGTCTGGTTACATTCCAGCACCGATTGTTGGAATCTTGTGAGCGGAAATTGAGATACGCTGTTCTGTTCTGTATAGCAATTGCTTTTGCAGTTCTCTCTCTGAGGAAGAAAGACAGAAGGAGAAGCCATGTTTTCTTTGTTCTGTTACGTTTGATTTTGTGTGCAATAAATTAAGCTTAGATGTTACACCTTAAAGCTCAGCTTCTGTTTGGATTGTGCTAGTCATGTGCTCATGTTGTTGGATATGGGTCACATCACATCAGCGTGATGGGACACTGGAGTGATGATTCCCGGGCAACTCTGTGTTGTTGGTGGGGGGAGGCACCCAACAGCTGGGGGGCACTCTGGCACAATCCCCAACCTGCCCACATTTTGATTAGAAGAAGCCTTCCTATCAGTCCCCCCCCCCAACCCTCACAGGCATGCATGATACAGACGAGGGAGAAGGCTTTTTCGCTGGCTGCTCCCATGCTACGAACTCCCTCCCTAGAGAAGCTAAACTGGCTCCCTCCCTTGTTGTCCTTCCACAGGAAAGGTGAAGGTTTCCTTGTTCCAACAGACTTTGAGGATTGACTGCTGGTGCTAGGCATAGATGTGTGTATGTGGGTGTGTTGTATTTAATCATTTTTCATTATTGTTTCCCCCCTGTATTTTAAGCTGTTCTTATTTTTACCTGTAAGCTGCCTTGAGTCCCTGTCAGGGGAAAAGGTGTGGTATAAATAAATATATATATAACAACATCATCATCATCATCTCTGCCCACCCATTGTCAGACTATCCCATGTTGTGCAAATAAGGTTATCAAGGGAACTTAGACCCACTTCCGCTTGAAAATTAGTAGAAGCCTCCATGTGATCAGGAGCTCTCAGGTGAGGAGGGTGAAGGTCACTTGCAGAGGGAGGGAGGATGGGAATTCTTGTTGCACTTATGTTAGTCCTTGAGCTTCTGAGACAAATCGGTATAATAACAAACCCTGAATGTAGTGAGGTTGGGGGACTCTGGTGTAAACTGTATGCTAATTCAATATTCTATTCAGTCCTAAAATGCCTGGCTTGTGCCAACTGCAAAATAGTCAAACTCAGTAAGCACTTCAGCTCATTTTTAACTTTAAGTACCTGAGTTGTCCCATTGGATTAAGCATTCCATTAGCACACAGTTGACAGCTAAATTAAATGACTACTTTGAAGGGGGAGGAGAATCCATAAAACAAACCCATCCACCAGCAAGGAATACCTAACACCAAATAATCACTGCCTGAGTTATTGAAGCATAGAAAGAAAAGCGCTTCCCTTTAAAACATCGCATTCATTTCCAAGATCAATTAAGATATTCAATCAGTATGCACAGCAGATTTTGGTGACCTCCTTTGTGCATAGTGAAATCATAAACATAGGCATTTACTCACTCGCAAATGGCAAAATCTGTCCTTGCTTGAGAAGCACTGCACAAAACTGGAAGGATTAATCTCAAAAATGACAACTGTGCCTGAAATGGTATCCAATTCTGGGAGAAAATTTAAAAGTTTTTTTTCTTTTAAAAACAAAATCTTGAAAGGTTTCCTGCATGAAAACCCCTGCATGGATCTGCAGGCTTAACCCACAGGGAGATGGGGGTGCCCTTTGCCTAAAATTATTAATAATAATAATAATTAATAATAATTAACAACCACAACCACAACAACAACAACAACGAAATGTATATACCACCTTTATCCATAGAGCTTAGGGCAGTTCACAAAATAAAATTACAATATAAAGACCACAAAATACATAGTAAAAACAAGAACAACAAAAAACTGATAATCCCATTTAAAAGGGCATCAGATGTCCAAGGCCTAGCTGAAGAGGAACATTTTTGTCTGGTGCCGAAAGGTGTATAATGAAATTCCATCCACATCTATGAAGGAGGGAAGTTACAGCTGTTTTTAGATTCCCCATTATAGTCGATAGCAGGGAGTGTTTGGCACTGCCCAGGTATTTTTAGAAACCAAAAAATATTGTGATTTGAGTTGGACCTGTCACACCAAAAATCAGGTGATATCAATCTTAAACCATATTTTGGCCTGCCATCTTGATTCAAAATGGTGCCTGGCATCCATACTTTGGCAAAGACTGCCCCTCCACCTTGGCAAACCTTGTGCTGAATTTGGCAATGATAACTTAAGAGGCAACTTAACCTATGTCAAAAAAACAACAACTGGCAAAGTCAAGCCAAAGTGATGTTTTGGTCTGCCATCTTGATTCTAAATTGCAGCCACATCCAAATGCCAATGAAGAGTGCCACACCCACCTCAGGAAGCCTTTTGCCAAGTTTGGTGATGATATCTTGAGAGGTGTCCAAACATACAGAGAATGAACAAATTGACAGGCAGAAAGACAAAACACTTTTGAAAATATTTAGTAGTCGGAAGAAAACGGAGCTTCAATTTAAAAATATAGAAAATGTAACTGAAATCCTAAACATATTTATCAAAGAGTAAATCCCATGGAGCTAAGTAGGTCCTAATCCTGACCTAAATGTATATTGGATCAAACTATTCATGGGCTACCAGTGATTCTCATTTTTTATAACTGATATGCACTAAGATGCAACTAGAACTGTTATTAGAATCATGTTTTGAATGCTCACAAATAATATAGACAAATAATATAATAACAAATTTCATGTATTCTTATTATAATGTATTTTAATCTATGTTTATATTATTAAATATGTTGTAAATCAATTGGAGACCTTATTTATATAGCAAGCAACAGACAATTTTAATAATGCTAAATAAAAAAATTCCTTCAGTAGCACCTTAAAGACCAACTAAGTTTTTATTTTGGTATGAGCTTTCGTGTGCATGCACACTTCGTCAGATACACTGAAACAGAATCCACCAAACCCTTATGTATATTCAAAGGGTGGGGGGGTGGGGGTGATGGGAATGTCAGGAACAGACTGGAAAGAGAAGTTGCTGAATTGGAACTCATTACCAACCTTAAAACCATGGAGCCACCTGGGATGAATAAAGACATCGGATTCTTATCTCATTATGCATGATCAAGCTTTCTTTAGCACCTCAGTCCTTGTTCCCCCCCCCCAGGACCAATTGCAGTCATCAGCAGTTGTTAACAGCCATCTACAGGTTTACCACGCCCATCACCCATTCCCATCACCCCCACCCCCCACCCTCTGAATATACATAAGGGTTTGGTGGATTCTGTTTCAGTGTATCTGACGAAGTGTGCATGCACACGAAAGCTCATACCAAAATAAAAACTTAGTTGGTCTTTAAGGTGCTACTGAAGGAATTTTTTTTATTTTGCTTCGACTCAGACCAACACGGCTACCTACCTGTAATTAATAATGCTAGTTGGCAGCACTTCTTAACATAAGAATAGATTGCTCTGAGGAGTTGTAATAGCACCTGAGGTCAATCTTGCTCCTGTGCATCTGGATTTAGCTTTTTATTAGACATATGTCTTGCCGAATAAATGCAGCAAACAAGTTAGTTCTTAAAGCAAGTTGTGAGCTCAGTGCTGGACCATGTAAGAAAGCCGAATAGCACCCTCCTATCTGGACAGGCAGATGGCCTCAGCATGCCTTCATGCTTGGTCAGGTGTTATTAATCTATGACCAAAAAAGAGCAGGTGGCTGACAGATAGTGCAAGAGTGTTCCACAAATCATTTGGAGATCCAGCAAGGATGAGGGGAAATGATTAAATATATATTCCTTTTATTAATTTTTAAACAGGAAGATCCAGAATTGGAAGGGTAGAAAATAGCAATATTTGGACAAGAAGCAAAAGAAATTGCACGCCACAGCTTTTCAATTGCATTTTGCCAAACTTTAGTGATACATAGGTAATATGGACAGCATTTTTTTTATCCAGGGTAAATGGATCAAATAGGCTCTGACTTGATGTCATGTCCAATAGTAGGAGTGGTTGGCATTCTAGTCAAACAGCATCTAGAGGGCCGCAGTTTCTCCATCCCTGGAAAGAGATGCTTCTTCACAGAAACAGTGGGATTTGGAAGATGTGAGAGATGTGGCCTCTCAAAGTTGGGCTTTTGTGAACTGTGAATTCAGTGTTTCAAATGTAATATGTGGTTTTATTGTTTTGGCAATCCATATTGGTTGTAATGTCTACAAATGCGGGGTATGAATTCAGTAAGTAAATGAAAGATGCGCAAATAAATCCAAAGCTAATAACTGAAAAGCTTCTTCCATATTATATTTGGATCCAAGCAGAGAAGCTGCAATCCTTAATACCCTTCCTAGGAAGTGAGCCACATTGAAAACAGTGGGACTTACTTGATAATTTGGACTTATTCATGGCAAGTTACTAGTACAAAATTGTTAGCATCCTTTTGCAATAAATATCAATAAATTGGTGCCACTTAGCATGGATTGGCCCCACACTTCTTTACTGTTTCAACACTGAACTAAACTAGCCAACTTTTCCATTTCAGCAATGCACAGTGCTTTCTTTAACTACTCCATAATCAAAGGATCAATGCCTTAGTTGATTTTCAGCTCCTTGCCAGAACAATTTCATCAGAAACCCACAGAACACTGAGCAGCAGTCTTAATAATACCACACTGTTTGTATTCATCAACTAAAACACCCATTAACTGTTCCACAGAAAATGCAAATAGATAGATCTGTATGATTCGGTCATCAGTCTGCTCCATCAGTCCAGATATGCCACCCTAAATGAAAACTACACTCGAAAGTGGTGCGGTATTCCTCGTCACCACCACCTGTGGTTCTTTAAAACAGGCATTCTCAATGTAACTTAGAGGTGACTGAGTTTCAGAAGACCTGTCTGAGGGATTTTCCCCACCTACCCATCCCCCAAATCCCCTGCTCAGTATAAATTGATTCCCCTTCAGTGCACATAAACTGAATCTCAATTCCCAACACAGAAAATGGTGACATGAGAGAAGAAGACAGAATCCCAGGGTGAGAGGTGGGGATCAGTGATAACAGGTTGATCCTGCTTCAGCAACTAAAGCCCTAAGCAATAGCGCTCCAGCTGATTTAAAAATACCTCTTCAGAGGCACTTTTCAGGCACAAAACAATAGTTATAAGGGGGCAGAAGGACAGTTTTAATATGTCACTTTTTAAAGACACTGATACACTCTTGTATTATCTCACCAGTCCCATTTGGGACTACATGGCCTCTGTGGCAACCATGGGGTTGTCTTGATGAAGCACTGACCGGACACATAGAGCAGGTTTGACCCTCAATTTTACTCGGCCCCCGGTGTTTTGTTTAGTGGTATGGAAATAAGGAGAGGGGGTCTGTGCCCCCCTGTTCATGGTCAGATTACCCTCTGTCAAAGTTTCCAATTTCCCTCAGGGAATCAATTTGGATGGTGCTACCCCAAAGACTTATGGATGCCTGAATACTCTGGAGGAATTTCTGCTGGGTAGAGCTGGCTATCCTGCCAAAGCCTTGTCTCACTGTGGAATGGCAAGATGTGGAGAGCCATTGGTACATATGCTCCTGAGCACCCTCTCTGATACCTCAGAGCATAAGTGGCTGCCTGGTATCCTGAGCAGCTATGTGCTGTAAAACAAGCCAGATGATGAAAGTACCACTGTGAGGACAACCAAACTATAAGCTTCAGCTGTAAACCACACCTGGTGGTACCAGAACATTGTAGGGAATATGATTAATGCAATGTATGTATGTATGTATGTATGTATGTATGTATGTATAAATTAATATTAATACTACCTTATTTTTAAGTTGTTTTAAATAGTTCTGGATATTGTTTTTAATGCTGTAACCTACCTTGGGACCTCAGGGTGAAGTGGAAGAAGAAGAAGAAGAAGAAGAAGAAGAAGAAGAAGAAGAAGAAGAAGAAGAAGAAGAAGAAGAGGAGGAGGAGGAGTAGTAGTAGTAGTTTGGATTTGGCATCCCGCTTTATCACTACCCTAAGGAGTCTCAAAGCAACTAACAATCTCCTTTCCCTTCCTTCTCCACAACAAACACTCTGTGAGGTGAGTGAGGCTGAGAGACTTCAGAGTAGTGTGACTAGCCGAAGGTCACTCAGCAGCTGCATGTGGAGGAGCGGGGATCGAACCTGGTTCACCAGATTATGAGTCCACTGCTCTTAACGACTTAGCTGCGGCCGGCAAAATTCTTGCAAGGATATTAGCAAACAGTCTCGTAACAATATCCAAGGTGACCCTTCCTGAATCCCAAAATGGTTTTCAGCCTTTTAGAGGGACAGTGGACATGATTTTCACCACTCAACAGCTTCAAGAAAAAAGCAGAGAGCAAAACCAATCCCTGTATATGGTGTTTATTGACCTGACTAAGGCTTTCAACACTGTAAATCGTAATGCCCTGTGGACTGTCCTTCTGAAAATTGGCTGCCCAGATAAATTTGTAAACATCATTCAGCTCCTCCATGATAATATGACAGCAACAATCGACTCTCAAAGTGAACCATTCACAGTGGGATCAGTGTTAAACAGGGTTGTGTTATTGCCCCAACTCTATTCATTATTTTCATTGCCATACTCCCCACCGGAGTAGAAATCATATATCGAACAGATGGAAAGCTCTTCAATCTGAGCAGGCTGAAAGCAAAGAGTAAGGTTACCGTAACTTCCGTCATAGAGCTTCAGTATGTTGATGACAATGTAGTGTGCACACGCTCAAAGAATGACCTCCAAATCATCCTAAATATCTTTGCAGAAGCTTACGAAAAGCTTGGCCTATCACTCAACATCCAAAAAACCAAAGTGCTGCACCAACAAGTACAAAATAACCCCTCTGCAGTGCCACAAATCCAACTCAATGGTGTAACGTTGGAACATGGATCACTTCTCCTACCTAGGCAGTTATCTTTCCACAAGGGCCAACATTGATGCCGAAATCCAGCATTGCCTGAGCTCTGCGAGTGTGGCTTTCTCCCAATTGAAGTGAAGAGTGTTTGAGGACCGGGACATTCGCAGGGAAACCAAAGTGCTTGTTTACAAAGCTATTGTACTACCAACCTTACTATATGCTTGTGAAACATGAACCACTTATAAACGGCATCTCCAACTCCTCGAAAGATTCCATCAACGGTGTCTCCGGATTTTTTTTACACATCACTTGGGAAGACAGGCGAACTAATATCAGTGTACTGGAAGAAGCAAAGATCACCAGTGTTGAAGCAATGGTTCTTCAACATCAACTTCGTTGAACTGGTCATGTTGTGCAGATGCCTGATGATCGACCTCCAAAGCAACTACTCTATTCTGAACTTAAAAATGGAAATCATAATGCTGGTGGTCACCAAAAGAGGTTTAAAGACTGTCTCAAGGCAAATCTTAAAAATTGTAGTATAAACACTGACAACTGGGAAACACTGGCCTGCGAGCGCTCCAGTTGGAGAACAGCCTTTACCAAAGGTGTCATGAGCTTTGAAAACACTCGAACTCAGGACGCAAGGGAGAAACGTGCAAAGAAGAAGGCACACTTGGCAAATCCACACCGTGATCAGCTCTCGCCTGGAAACCAATGTTCCCACTGTGGAAGGACGTGTTGATCCAGAATTGGTCTCCACAGTCACTTACGGACTCATTTTTAAAACCGTGTTTATAGAAGACAATCTTACTTGGCTACAAGTGATCGCCAAAGAAGAAGACTGGCTCTATAAAATAATAATAATAATAATAATAATAATAATAATAATAATAATAATAATAATACTGGCCCTTCAAATTGTCCTACTTTAGTTGCCTAATTTTATGACCATGTCTTGAAATTCGTAATGAAGACACATTAAGCTGGCTACCTCTACTGACATCATTCACTCTAATACCTAATTGTGGAAAAGGAAGGGGGGGAAGGAGGGAGTAGGAAACCGTGGGATGGTTGCACTCACAAACGTCCATGAGCAATGAAAGCTGACAAGGGAGAGGAAACCCCATGCAAATAAGGAATCTGAGGGAGTTAGGAGTGAGTTTACTCGTTGCCTTAGCTAGCACTAACAGTGCCTGCTGTAAAGGCACTGTGAGAATTAGAGCTGGGGTTTTGCAGAGCTACTTCTGCCCACTGTCTTCTAGGAACTGAATGTTCTCATCTCAAGGATGTCAAAGGTACACAAGGTTCTTTGGCTCAGTATGAATGGGTGGGATGCATAAACATGGAGATTCCCAGCTAGTTGCCCCCATCCATTTTAGCAGGCGTGTGTCACTTTGTACAGGTTACATCTTGATCAGCAGAGGCAATGTGATCCCACCTCTTGAAATAGGTCCTCCAGAATAAGTTGGAATAGCCAGAGCATGTTATAGTGAAAGGGTGTGCAATAAAGTGTCATATTTCTAGGTCTCCAGCCCAGTAGGTGGTTTGGGCAATGACTCTTAAGTTCTGTTAAGAGAAAATGGCCACCGGGGAGAGATCACATTAAATTCTTCTCCATGACAGCTGTTTCTCACCAGCAAGCTATTTATAAGCAGGAGCTTCTTGCACAGATCAGGGGACTTTTCTTGATGCCACTGAGGTTTGCAGGGATGTGAAGGAAATCCTCTGGTGTTTCTGGAAGCTGCATGCAAACAGTTTGCTATGTGAGGGGTGGGGGGGCATGGAAACTAGTAATTAAAGTGGCTTCCAAGTCAAGCTACCATATGAAAGGCATAGTCTTCCCACTCCCTGGTTATCCAACATAATGGAAATGTTGGGATTGAACCCATACAAGGGAGGATTGTCACTTAGAAGGCAGGGATCTGTAAGTCATTTTGCTGAATAAAAATTGTCATACTTTCTCTCCACCCACCTGCAAATGCCCCCCATAACTGCTTTCGTATTACAAGAAATAGCAGGCTTATGGACTCTGTGTTTTCCTGGAAACTCTTAGTTCCATTCTCTGTGAGGCTTGCTGGTTGTGGTTGTTGTTCTTCTTCTTGTTGTTGTTGTAGTCATTTGTTACCTAAAAGGTACCCAAGTGACTTGTATTGAAAGACATAAATTCATTATACCATTAAAAAAGAATGCAAAACATTAACATTCTCAAACAAACACCCACAATTCAACATACACACAACAACACATTACCCAACATAGCTGCCAAGTTCTCCCTTTTTTTCTTTTTTTTCTTTTCTTTTTAATAAAAAAGAACTTTATTGGTTATTACAAATCATTACACAAAACCTACAAATTTACAAAAAGAAAAAGATGAAAAAAAAGAAAAAAACCATCAAAGAAAAACAACAACAAATAAAAACAGTTCTCCCTTTTTTTAAGGGAAATTCCCTCATGCTGAATAGGCTTCCTCGTGAGAAAAGGGAAAACTTGGCAGATATGTTACCCAACAACATCCAGAGGAACCTTGGACAGCACACTTCTTTGAGAATGTTGAAATAAAGGAATAAATGCTGTTCTGCAAAGAAGCGAGGTTTCTCAAACCAAAGCAATAAATGCACATGAGACTAAATAAATTTAAAAATTAAAAAAAATTCCAGTAGCACCTTAGAAACCAACTAAGTTGGTTCTGGGTATAAGCTTTTGTGTGCATGCACACTTCTTCAGATACACACTAAGAGACTAAGTTACATGTTACAAAAAGGGCAAATCAGGGGTTGAGTTTTCTCCTCCCAGTTCTATAGCATAGACTAGTAAATGATAGTTGCAAGCTGAGATCATGTTTCCCTGTTCCCACACTGCACTAGTGGTTGGGCTGGTGGTGGTGTGGGCAGAGATGTGATGATCATTAAGGCACAGGTAAACTTACCTAGCCTTGTATATAATCCCATAAAACAGGACCAACCCTACTATTAGACAGAAGGAGGCAACTGCCTAAGGTGGCATATACAGAAAAAACAGCAGCAACCCCCAGCTGTTCATTTTAAGCCCTCCAGCCATTCTGCTTTGTTACCATGCAGCCTCTCCTGCTGCTGCTCCGAATATGGCCTACTGCCGTAGGTATGGTGGAATATACTATCCTCACCCCAGTGTAGAATTAAGTTTCAACTGCCAATCCAGTCAGCTTCTATATGTGGAATGGGGAGAAGAGAGGGCACCATCTTGTCCTTAGCCTCAGGGAGCAAAATATTTTGGGCCAGCCTTGCATAAAAAAAATTAACCAACAAAAATGTAACTAGCCTGCTGGATGCTGGCAGAGAAGGGTCAACCAGGTCAGTGTTTAAATACAAGCTGAAATACAGATTAGTAATTTACTAAGGTGCATAGGGGCCCTGCTCCAATTTGGGACTCTCTAAGGTGCCATGGGGTGGTCCTGATCTGAGGTGGGGCTGACCCAAACCAGATCCAGACTGTTGGATGGGGGAAGCCTTGCACAGACCTATAAGCAGGAGGGTGGGGGGGGGGGAGAGACATCAGAAAGGGTTGGACTGGCAGTCAGGAGAGGGGGATGACGGAGACATGCAGGTGGTCTGCATGCATATGCTACTTCCGCACTCCCAACCACATATTTAATCAGCCTTTAAGTGTCCCTCACTTTTGATAGCTCTGCATCACTCCGAGTGAACCTGATTCAACCCGGGGTGATCTGGGGCTGCCTCAACCCAAGCCGACTGAATCCTGGATCCACATGCATCAGCCTGATTCAGTTCAGGAACCAGTGCACAGCCTTTCCATGTTATAGAGAGGGAGGAAGAGAAGTCAACACAGAGATGCTGTTTTCAGCAGTAGCCCTGTGGTGATCATAAGTGTAATTTCCCCCATCAAGGTGCCAGGCACATTCTTCTTAATTAAGAAACACATTAAAAGTGGAAGAAATGGCACCATGCTTTCAATGCTGAATTTCAATATTTCATTCTGTCTAGGTTGCAGCAAAAGTTAAAAGATACTTCTTAATAGAAACCTAAGTTAATCTTAATTATTTTGTAGTTACTGCCATATGGTAATTCCGTTTCAGTGGCATTAAAAATGATGGGATCTCAGTGTATGGTTTAATAAGATTATTCCTCGCTGTTAATTATTTGTGCTTCGAGGGTTTGACACAAAGTAAGATAAGAAGGGGTTTCTCTAGGATTATAAATATCTGCATATTCTTCTTATTCATTGAGAGGCATCTGTTCCAGAAATACGGGTGGACTACATTGTTAATGAGGTTATTTTGGTACATGAAAGATGGGGAAATCTATGCTTTAACATAAAGCAGTCATGAAGTCTTATATTTAAGTGCAAGTTGTTTTCAGAAAACTGAAAAATAAAATGGAAATACTTACAGTGTTTGGGAAATTTTCCCTTTTTCTTTCATTCCGAATGTCCAAACTGATGTGTATTTGCAAAGCTGCCTAGACTAGAAACCCCTTTTTAATAAGTCAAATGGGAAAGAACAGATACACACAGTTTTCTCAGGATTACAGGAAGATGTTCTTGGGAAATAGCTGCATTTTACATCATAGGCTGGGTCTGACATAGGTTGGGCTGAACAAGCTAGTTCTTGTTTTACATTCCTCTTGAAAAAGTCATAGACTCTCTTTCAAGTTTCTGTAACAAATTCCACTAAAACCACCTTGCAGTCCCACAAAGATACAACACAGTGAGGCGAAAGGCAGGAGCGATTCTACCACCCAGGATGTTGTAAGCCAAAAAATGGCTTATCTTCTGAGTTAGCCAATAAAACTCAGAGACAAGAGGAGTTAGGAGTCCATTATGTTTATTGCAAAGCAATAAGGTTACAGTCGAATCTTTTCGCAAAACTGCAACCCTGCCCAAAGGTCGGGCAGGAATTTATAACATTTCAGACAAAGGATTTTGATTTAACCAATCACATAAAGCATTACATCATTTAATATTTAATATTCATCATTGTCTCATTTCATATTTAATACGTATGTCATTACCTAATCTAATACGCATGCGCAATAAGTGTTGCTACCTAAACTTTGATTCTTACCGTGATCTGTTACATATTGTTAGTTTGCATGTATGGGAACCTGTGTTATGTGTGGATGTAACAATTTATGTTCTAGTTTATGAATTGCTTCTTTGTGATTTACGTATTAGCTGACCTTCTATCCCAGTAGGGACGGCTTCTTGCTGAATCATCAGTTTCATTAAAGCAACAGGTTACCATAATTCACTAATATAAGCATATTCCAGGATTTATAAGGATTTACACTATCACCTTAATTGGGGCCCTTTGGGCCCCTGCTACAAGGAGGCAAGATAAACTGTCATAGTAAATGATTACTTTCACATTCTGAAACATTCTAATGAGTGTGTCCTCAAAAGGTCTCGGTATATTCCCCCTCCCCTCAAAAAAAAATGTGCATGAAACAAAAAATATCACAGACCAATAGTGTTTCTCAATGATTCACACTACTCCAGAGGTTTCCACTCCACAGATTTGCCATTCACCTGCATATTCTCATGGCACCTATCTGCATTCATAGTTTTACTGAATAAGAAGCAACCTTGGAGGTCGTCTAGTTTAGTCAGATTTTTCTTGCCAGCTTCCTGTAGCCTCAAATGGATTACCACAGAAGGTGGTGGACTCTCCTTCTTTGGAGGTTTTTAAACAGAAGTTGAATGGCCATCTGTTAGGGATTATTTAACTGTCACTGAGGTATCAGGCCACATTCACACCGTACATTCAGAGCACTGTGATACCACTTTAGACAGCCATGGCTTCCCCCAAAGAATTCTGGGAGCTGTCGTTTGTTAAGGGAGCTGAAAGTTGCTACCAGGCCCCTATTTCCCTCACAGAGTTACAATTCTCAGAGAGGTTTAGCAATCAATCTCGCTTCACAGGAATTGTAACTCTGTAAGAGGAACAGGGGCCTCTTCACATCTCTAAGGACCTTAAATGAACTACAGCTCCCAGAATTCTTTGGGGGAAAGCCGTGGCTGTGATATGATAGTGCTTTAAATGTTTAGTGTGGATGTGGCTTTACTGGCAGTGGCTCTCCAGCATTTCTGACAGGGGTGTCTGCCAACCCTAACTGGAGATGCTGAGGACTGGATCTGGGACCTTCTGAGTGCAAGGCACCACTGAGCTAAAGCGCTTCTCCTCATTCTAATCAGGCTGCCCTAGGCAGTTGCCTTATAATGGAGCCTTTGTTCCTATGTATTGCCCTAGCCTGAAGAGAGGAGGGAGAGCATAAGATTCGCCTTCTTTCCCTCAGCTTTCCTTTCAGCAGGCAAGTTTGAACAAGTGGACCTTTGATTCAAGTTGACAGATGTGGGCTGGAAGCTTGCCCAAATCACCCAATTTGAAAACATGCTGTGGCAAACAAGGACTTAAGAAAGCTGGGTCAGGATTTCATCTGGATAAAGAACGATGAGCTAGCCAAAGGGGAAGAAAGCATACCTCCTGACAAAACGGCAGCACCGTGCACGTGGCCTCTTTTGGGTGGGAATCTGTCAACAAACTGACACCCTGCAAAACAGTCAGGTGCATGATTTCATTCAAAAGCATCAATGTGTACAGGTTCTCCTTCCCCAAGAGTATCGGGAAACATGACTGCTCAGTCTGTATCAGAACCTCGCAATGTCTTCTTCCTGGTCTTCGCCCAGCATAAGAGCCTGGGGATCCCAAAACGCCGCCCCCTTTCCCTACGGGTGCTGGCACGCCTCAATTCAGGCGTCGGTGGAAACGGATGCCCTGTGTCCGATGGCTGTCTCAGCTCCCCCTCCCCTAGCTCTCCCTCAGAGCGGTGCAATGGCTCTGTAGCATACGAGAGCCCTCTCTCCACTCCACTCACTTCCTCATTCCTCTCCTCTGACTCGCTGCTCGTGCTGACGCTGGGTGATGAGCTGGTGAAAATGATGGGTGGGGGGCTCTCTGTAAGGGGACCCCCTGACAGTGTGGCTACAATTAGGGGATGAAATACTTATTAGAGCTAACATCTCCTCTGCCTTCTTTATGCATCTCCTGGTTCTGGGAGACCAAGGGAGAGGCGAGTTTGTCACAGCAGGATGGGGGAGACACCCATGCCTCTTCACCAGCCAGACTCATCTCTGCCTCTTAGCCTACCTCCTCCCCTGCTTCAAAGCCCTGTTACCTCTTCAGTTTCTGACACCTCCTTCCAGTCTTCTCCCTCTGACCACTCCTCCTCCTCATCCTACTACTAACCCCCTGATTCTGAGCCTTCTTCCCTTAGGGGTTCTCCAGCTGGTTCCTCACACCATTCCTCTGCACACAACTAGTCTATGACAACAGGTTTCAGTTCCTGTAAATGTGTTCCAGATCGGAGTGTCAGTTCTATGTGTTAAGAACCAGCACAGCCTTTTTCTTGATTTCTGAAAGCTGCTTCTGAAGGCTCACGATGACACTGCTTAAAAATATCTAAGTTAAGAACAGTCTGCCCTTCACTCTCTACCAGCCAGAAAATCAGCCTCTGAAGGAGTGTGAAATTGCCATCATAACAGTTTAGGAATTAAACAGTACAATAATAAACACAGCGAAAGAAAGTTAGAGTGTGTTTCACGAAATGGAAAGTAAAGTGGAACAGAACCAAGTGCAGTAGAGTGTAAAGTTTCATTTAACAGCTGACGTTTTGGATTTTATCCATTGGGACTAACAAAATGGCTGCATTGTTAATGATTGATCTGTTATGTAGGTTTGCTCTTATGATGATCTTAAAGTCATGGCTGACTCAAGATGCTTTGTTGCCTGGGGCAAATGACAGGATTACAGCTTCCATGATTCTACAGACAGAATCTTCCTTCAGCACTGGTGACTGGACAGCATCGTCCACTGTGCCTGAGGGCAGCAGACTACCCTCTGGGGCACAGGACAAGAGCATGGGAAGCTGCCTTATATTGATAAGTCAATCCATTGGCCCTTATAGCTCAGTACTGGTGACTGGACAGCATCGTCCACTGTGCCTGAGGGCAGCAGACTACCCTCAGGGGCACAGGACAAGAGCATGGGAAGCTGCCTTATATTGATAAGTCAATCCATTGGCCCTTATAGCTCAGTACTGTCTACAGTGGGTAAGGTTTACCTGCCATATTCCACAATATATAGTTGCAATAATGTCTTCTTTTATATTGACATTAACAAGTTTTGAATTCTCCCCACTTCATTGTTTATATTAACTCTAAAGACCAACTAAGTTTTTATTTTGGTATGAGCTTTTGTGTGCATGCACACTTCTTCAGATACAGTGAAACAGAAGAGTCAGACCCTTATGTATATTCAGAGGGTGGTGGGGGTGGGTGGGAATGGGTGATGGGCTGATAGGAGTGGTAAACCTGTTGATGGCTGTTAACGACTGCTGACAGCCATCAACAGGTTTACCACTCCTATCAGCCCATCACCCATTCCCACCCACCCCCACCACCCTCTGAATATACATAAGGGTCTGACTCTTCTGTTTCACTGTATCTGAAGAAGTGTGCATGCACACAAAAGCTCATACCAAAATAAAAACTTAGTTGGTCTTTAAGGTGCTACTGAATGAATTTTTAAATTTTGCTTCGACTCAGACCAACATGGCTACCTACCTGTAACTATATTAACTCTATTATTGTTATTATTTAGATCTGAACTATGCCTCCAAGGGGAAGGAGGGATGTTTAATTTGTAATTTTTCCTCTTCAGTAGGTAATGCCCACATCTTTTGTATTAACAGATGATCAAGCAATCACTGCCGAATCCACTTCTTTGGATTTCTAACAGACTCACCACATAAGGTCCTTATCCCACAGTCAGTTTTTTTGACAGAGCAGTCACTACGTAGGGGAGCTGTGAATTCACTTGGGTACAAATCTCACCTTGGCTAGGCTAGGTGAACATAGGAGGAATAGCTGTTTCTCAGCTCAGCCCCATTTCCAGTCTGAGCATAATAATACCAGCAAATATTACAGGCTTACTGAGATAAAATTGGAAAGCTTGAATTTTGCTATGCACATGCTAAGTATTAATTCACAGGAAGATCCCTTGCATTTCCATGTTGTTGCAAAGATTAATGCCGTTACTTATTTGTTTTTTGTTTTTTAGCCTGTCTGATTGCCAAAGGCTTTGGGCAGGAAACACATTTAGAAACAATAATCAAGAATGTGTAAAATGTGTAAATGGCCAAAATGGGTGCATGCCTGTGGTGATGTTGCACTGCTTCCATTAACTACAGTAGATATTTTGCAGGGTGGAAACATCCTGTTTCACACAGATACTTCCAAAAAGTGAACAAGCAGACAGTAGCCCTCATCTCTGTTGACTCCTGGCAACTGTCTGTTAGCATAAAGTCACCATGGTTAAGAGCCAATGACACACCTGTTTTTGTTCAGTTTTCCTCTGTTATTGGGATTTATTTTTCTCTGGACTGCAGTATTTAAGAGATGTTGCAAACAGAAAGTGCTTTCCCGTCAAGTAACTACATGGGTTCACAAGTAGCATTTTGAGTTTGCCCCATCCTTATCTTTCACTCCTCCCCCTCTGACACTGCCCACATACTTGCAGCTTTTTCTTTTTTTAATCACAAGCGTGTACTCGAATGATCTCAGCTTTTTAGAACCTCCATGTAACCTTAATTGCAACTTTCATTTTAGTCATGTGAAGTACGGATTACAATAAAACTGGGCTATGTGTGCACTCAGATGATAAATAGAGATGCACAACCTCTCTCCTGAGAGTCTTCACAAACAGACAATCAAATCAAAATGCAAACTCTTTTTTGGAAGGAAAAAAAACCAGATCCTGTATGTTTCTGTGCAAGTTGCCACTTCCAATGTGTCATTTTTCCCTTCCGTGGAAGAACTAATGTTGTTACTGTTGCTGCCAAAAGAGAGAGAGAGAGAGAGAGAGAACCCCTGAGGGGCCCATACAAATCACTCGAAAAAAACAGAGATTAGATAAAGACAATTTATGTTATTGATGGCTCCTTTGACCTGTAAAGAACTTTAAATGAAGGACAATTTCAATTACTCCACCTTTCAGTGCTCCATACAGTGTCTGCTTCCTCTTTTTTAAAGAAAGAACTTAAATGGTGCCTGTAAAATATAGCACTGCGAGTGACGTTTAGAACCCACAAGTGCTGCTGGCTGGGTCAGAAATCATTAATCTTCATGAGTGACAATCTTCCAGATCTTAGCAATATACCTTCTCCCCGAGGAGGAGGGAAGTGAGCCGGCTTGGCTGAGTGACCTTGATGTGTTGAGAGTCACCGTCGCAAGTTGCGAGTCAGCCCTGCATGAGTGCACTGCTGGGATGCTGGCAATGTTATTAAAGCCAGACAACAGCACTAATATCGCCAGAGGCGCTGAGATTAGAATGAAGCTTTGTGAGACAGGGGGAAGTGGAGCAGACAGAATCAAGCCTGGATATTGGGGCAGGGGAGAGCAGAGAGGAGGAAAAGCAGGGAACATGGGGGGGGTAGGGGAGAGAGAGATCTGTACACCTAGCCATACAAGTGCAGTTGTGAGGAGGGTGACCGTAAGAACATAAGAAGAGCCTGCTGGATCAGGCCAATGGTCCATCTGGTTCAGCATCCTGTTCTGACAATGACCAACCAGATGTCTGTGAGAAACACACAAGCAGGACTTGAACATGAGAGCACTCTCCCCACCTGTGGTTTCCAGAAACATAGTATAGGCAACGTAGAAAGTTGCCAACAAGAAACAGAAAGTGGTGCCATCAAGACACAACTTTAGGGCACAGGTCCAGGGCCCCACTCAGAAAAATGAGCAAGCAAGGGACCCCCCCCCCACTCACCCTCCACAAAATAACTCTACATTTTGAATCAGCATTATCAACTAAAGAGAGAGGCCTCCATAAGATCATTAAGTCTAGGGTCTAAAATTACCTACGTCTACCATGGGGAACTCAGGTGCAGTTTTTTAGGAAAACCAAAGTGGCTTCTGCTAGAATTCCAGGTCATTTTTTAAACCAATAGTTGTGTGTCCCAATGGACTACATGGTTCTAGCTGGCTGGCATACAGTAAACATATTTCAAACACGAAATGGGAAATTTCAATTTAAGGCATTGTGAATATGAAATATCCAGTATCAGCAGTGTGAACAGAGCTATCTGAAAAACGAGTGTATACAAGGGGTGTGTGCCAAACACAGGATTTGGTTTGCACCACAATTTGGTGCTTTGGAACACAGCAAATATCAATCTGAGATTATTCAGAGGCAGCTCAGTTCAACTCAGGGTCCATAACCAAGGCTGCTTGGGGAAAATCAGGGCTTCATACCTCTACGCACACCCCAAATTTCACTAACTGCAAATTTTAAAAATTACTATTTCCCCCCCCCTTTTGACAGAAGTGGACATTTGCATGCAAAGCAGCCCCTCCAGAGTGGATACTGCCTGCCATTTACAGGCAAATAAGTTGTGTGTGTGTGTGTGTGTGTGTGTGTGTGTGTGTGTGTGTGTGTGCGTGTGTGCACGCATGTGCATGTACACACTGAACACCTTTAAAGTTTGGTTTTAAAAAAACAAAGAAGCATCTTTAACCTATTTTTGACAAATTTTGAAAATGTTTGCCGGTATCACAGATAACTCATGACAAATTTCACAAGGAAAACTGCAAAATTCAGAAGTTTCTCCCACAAGGCTGGCCTTTCCAGTTTTGGGGTTGGTAAAAAAAAAGGAAGCATTTGCTCTCTCCTACTATGTTGAGCAGAAGTGAGAGTGAGTGGTATCCTTAGGTAAGAGACCTGGCGAGTTTTAGACAAATTGGTGAAGGATCCTATTCATCTGCTCCATCTGGTCACCCAAATTTGAGAATAAAATGCAGCATTTTGAACTGCCAAAGCTGGAAATTCATTTAAGGTCTGTTTATTTAAGGGATTCGAATGAAGTCAGAGAAATGAATCATGAGCCTTCCCTTCCCTGTCCCCTTGAAGTGAATGTGAGATTATATGCTCTTCCCGCTCTGATCTGCTATACAGACACTTCAAACCCAGCATAAAATTGTCATGAGTACAACATCTCGGGATCTGTCAAGCGTGAGCAAACAATGGAATACAAGAAGTGCTTGGATGTCTTTGTTTTTCAAAGTTAGAAAAATAAAAATAAAGAAACCCTGTTTGTGGCTTCCTCGCTGGAAAGGAAGGGAGTAGGGAGGCCAAAAAAAAAATTGTATCATCATGCCGTGAGCTTTGAATACAAGGCTTGTAAAAAAAAACTCTGGCTTCCCAGGATGTTGGATGTCAAGCAAACATGCTATCGGAAAGGCACCTAACTCCTTTCAAAGGAGGCTCCTGCCTAAGACATCACCAGGTGGAGTGCGGCTTACTTCTGCATGCCTGATTGCTACAACACACAGTTAAAAGGAGGGGCCTGCAGAAGCTTGGTCAAGTCCAATACATTTGCCTGGCTCATGCTGCTGCAGTGCACAGTCGAAAATTGACTCCCCATGGATTTTTTGCAAAGGCACAGAGATGCTACAGTGCAACTCTCAGATCGTATGCTGCCCTATAAAAAGCAGCTTGAGATGCTTAGGCTATAAGGCTGCCCTAAGCAGCCATGCTTCTTTCACACCTAGTGTGCTTAATGGGGTGGGGTAACTAGCCATGATGGCTATACTCGGCCTCCATAGTTGGAGGCCACAATGCTGCTGGAGGCCTGTTGCTGGAAATCACAGGAGGGGAGAGTGCTCTTGTTCTTAGGCCCTGCTTGGAGGTTCCCCACCAGTATCTGGGTAGTCACTGTGAGAACAGGATGCTGGAATTTGTGGCCTGATCTAGCAGCCACTTCTTATGTTCTTAGCACAAATTGCATCATCTGTGCACACTGGCACACAAAGATCATCAGGAACCACCACTTTGTTCTCAGCTAATTGCCAAATTAGGGATCGGTGAATCTGCCAATTTCACTTTCTCCCCTTTTCTCCTTTTTCCAGTTGTCCATTCCACACTTCCACATCAGTTTGCGCTAAAAAAAAAGTTCTCAACAATTTTTGTCAGCACTTTTGTGCAAATTCCTCCTACTAGACACATTTTATAGGTAATTTCCCATAATAGACACATATTTTCCAAAAGCAATATTTCCCAATATAATGCATTTTATATGTAATTTTTACCAACAGATGCATTTCTCCACACCTAGTAGGTGTTATTGGGAGGAGTACTACAATGCAAAATTTGGACAAGTGTGAATTCTGAAATTTTGGACAAGTGTGAATGCAGTTTGCCTTTAAATGCAACCTGAATCAAAATTCTCCCCAATCCCTAGTGCCAAAGCAGGTCCTTGGCAGATACTTCCAACAGCAGAAACCACATCTAAGCACCATTACCTATGATTTGTGGTGCAATGCAATTCGCCTTGGCTGTATTGAATCATCCATTTAGCTTTAAACCCTTCATTTATCCTTTTGGCTTGACTACAAGCTAAATCTACCATTAAATTTTAACCTTTGGGCTCATCTCAGGTTACATTTCATTCTCTGCCTCCCGAAAAAGCATATTCAGTCATGTAGCTGTTGATACTTTTTAATCTTTTTACTGTTGATTCCAATATTTTATGTTTTTAACTGAATTTACTGATAATTTAAAACTGCTGAAAGGTTTTATTACAATCAAGTGGTATATAACTTTTCTTAAATGAATAAAATAAAAAGGGAAATGCTTCTCCACAAAAGATGCCCAAAGGTGGCTGAGTGTCAGGGACTGACAGTTAAAGGCAGCAAACCGGAAGCAGAGAAAGAGAGAGATGGTTGGTGTCTGTTTGAAATCAAGGTTCATGTGGCTGTGGGAGAAGCAGGACTCTATTGGCGTGTGAGTGCTGTGAGCCCCTCTATCACAGGCTCTCTCTCTCTCTCCACACCCACACACCCACACCCACAATATTTCATAAATACACCACAGTCTCCACTGTGCCACATTTCCAAAAAGAAACTCAGATCTTAGGCAAGCAACTAGAACCCCTCAATCTCACACTGCCCAGAGATTAGGGTGTGTAAGGGGGAGGGCTTATAGAGGAAACCCCCCCTCATCCGAAGCAGCTCGTCTGCCAGCAGTCATGAGAGCGAAGGTTCTGATGGAGGGAGTCAGGAAACAGAAAGGGAGTGCCAGGGCTCTGGCAACATCCAAGAGCCCCTGCTCCAGAGGCAGGGAGAGAGGGAGGCAGAAAGAGAGGAAAGGAATTGGTCAGACCAGAGACCTGTCCCCCAACGTAATTGAGGAGGAGGAGGAAAGGGAGGCGCTTCTCAGTTCCGAGGCTTTTATGTTGGTCAAGAACGCGGAGGGGGGCAATGCAGGAATCTGACTCGAGCGGGTAGACATGGAATCAGCAGTTCGTTACACTGTAAATAATGTGCACTAATAAAAACTTCTGAAAGACAAGCATGTGGAAGGTCGTTACTCAAGAGTAGTCACAACAACCCTGACAGGGTGGTATGTAACAATATGATTTCATGCAATGCTCAAAGTCAGCATGCAGTGCCAGATTTACATATAAGCTAAACAAGCTATAGCTTAGGGACCCACTCTCTTGGAGGCCCCCCCAAAAAAAAATTCAAAGGAAAAAAGTGTTTGCATTATGAAGTTTGCTATGAATTTTAAAAATCATTTTAAGTTAGAGCTTCATAATTATTTCACTATTAATATACTCCTTCATAATTGTATTTCAGTTCAACAATTACTTTGATAAAATACATATTTTGGTATGTGCAAATGGCTTTAGATACCTATTAGGTCCATAAATTACCCTATAGCATATATTCAACACAAAAAACAGTGACAATTTGTTGTTGCCAAAGGACAGCTGGACATATAAAGGGTCCCATTACCTTCAGTAGCTTAGGGCCTCATCAAACCTAAATCTGGCCTTGTCAGCATGCATGTCAAAGTGGGAATCACTCAGATGTCTCCCCAGCTATGTACGGTATTTAATTTATTTTTGACTCATACTGAAGCATTCACACAGGGCAGGGGGTTTAGGGAAAGATGCTTCATTTGAATTCAAAGTAGTTGTGTGGATCACAGCATCTGCATTCTCTCCTCCCCAACACCCCTTCAGGCAGTCTCCTTGTATCTGCACTGCCCACTGAATTGCCACAGGCACACTTACCTTTCCTATACAGCTCCACTTAATGAGCAAAGCTGTTTGCTAGGGAAATAGTCTGGATAAGGAGATGAAAACAATCTACTCCCCACTCTCCTCTTTCTCTCTTATTCTAGTCCTCCACCTTCTTTTTTATGATGGGAGAAATGGGACAGCTTAGATTTCGCAGTACAGAAATAATGCTAACTCTGTGGGATTAAAGCAAATGTCCAACTAAGATCCTTATTTAGCTTTGCTTTCTTTTATTGTGGAGGGTGTTCACAATTGTGGTTGGGTATTG
This sequence comes from Zootoca vivipara, assembly GCF_965207765.1. NCBI lineage: Eukaryota > Metazoa > Chordata > Lepidosauria > Squamata > Lacertidae > Zootoca > Zootoca vivipara. Next base: position 71,050,181 of record NC_142588.1, on the reverse strand, counting down.
CAGGTGGCGCTGTGGTGGGTTAAACCACAGAGCCTAGAGCTTGCTGATAAGAAGGTCGGCGGTTCGAATCCCTACAATGGGGTGAGCTCCTGTTTCTTGGTTTCAGCTCCTGCCAACCTAGCAGTTTCAAAGCACGTCAAAGTGCAAGTAAATAAATAGGTACCGCTACAGCGGGAAGGTAAACGGCGTTTCCGTGTGCTGCTCTGGTTTGCCAGAAGCGGCTTTGTCATGCTGGCCACATGACCTGGAAGCTGTACACCGGCTCCCTCGGCCAATAACGCGAGATGAGCGCCGCAACCCCAGAGTCGGTCACGACTGGACCTAATGGTCAGGGGTCCCTTTACCTTTCCCCTTTATTGCTTCTATAATTAAGATTTAGACTGGAGTGTTGCATTGAAACAGATCCAATGTTCAGAAACTACATTTAGACTTTACTAGCTACCAGAGCCTTCATAAAGCCCCATGTGGAGAAGGCAAACAGCGTGATCCTAAATGTGACAACTCAGATGTAATTGCCATTCATTTCAGTGGGACTTTAATCCCAGGGACACTGGATATCAGATTGCGGTCTGAATTACTTGAGTTTATAACAGAAGGTAGAGCAGCACTGTTGCTGAGATCTTACAGTTTGCTAGTACAGTGGTACCTCGGGTTAAGAACTTAATTTGTACTGGAGGTCCGTTCTTAACCTGAAACTGTTCTTAACCTGAGCTACCACTTTGGCTAATGGGGCCTCCCATTGCCGCCGCGCCGCTGCCGCACGATTTCTGTTCTCATCCTGAAGCAAAGTTCTTAACCCGTGGTACTATTTCTGGGTTAGTGAAGTCTGCAACCTGAAGTGTCTGTAATTTGAAGTGTCTGTAACCCGAAGTACCACTGTATAAACTCTGCTGAGTGACCAAGGATTTGCTTATTTGTAACAGCCTCCCCCACAAAGCCCTGGGTAGATTCTGTGAATAGATAGGTTGTCCCAATCCAAGCAATTAAAGGTAAAGGGACCCCTGACCAGTTGTGACCGACTCTGGGGTTGCGCGCTCATCTCGCGTTATTGGCTGAGGGATCCGGCGTACAACTTCCAGGTCATGTGGCCAGCATGACTAAGCCGCTTCTGGTGAACCAGAGCAGCACACAGAAATGCCGTTTACCTTCCCGCTGTAGCGGTACCTATTTATCTACTTGCACTTTGATGTGCTTTTGAACTGCTAGGTTGGCAGGAGCAGGGACCAAGCAACGGGAGCTCACCCCGTTGCGGGGATTCGAAGCGCCGACCTTCTGATCGGCAAGCCCTAGGCTCTGTGGTTTAACCCACAGCATCAATTGGGTGTGCCTAAACTGCAATGAGGTGGTTGGACAGTGTTCTCAAAGCTACGAACATGAGTTTGACCAAACTGCGGGAGGCAGTGGAAGACAGGAGCGCCTGGCGTGCTCTGGTCCATGGGGTCACGAAGAGTCGGACACGACTAAATGACTAAACAACAACAAACTGCAATTATGTTCTATCATGTCACGTCATGATCTGCTAGGATGTCCATGCATCTTGCATTACTTGAGGACAGTCTAGGTCCAGGAAAACGGGGAGTTGCCTTATACTGAGTCAAATTATTGGTCCGTCTAGCTCTGTGCTGTCTATGCTGACTAGCAGTAGTTCTCCAGGGTTTCAGACAGGGGATGTCCCCAGCCTTACCTTGAGATGCTGTGAATCAAACCTGAAGCCTTTTGCATGCAATGCATGTGCTTTACCACTGAGCCACAAACCTTTCCACCAGCCACTACACTTCTGAGCTGGTGCACAGGTCACCAGAGGAGATCATAGAAGAAATAATTGGAAGGGACCCCGAGGATTGTCTAGTCTAACCCCCTGCACTTAGGAGTCTCAACACACAGTCCCCCACCCAATTTGAAACCATACCAGACTCTGTTCAGCTTGCAAATATGCTAGCAGTTTTATTGCCACACCACTATATGTTGCATTTCTGTTTTAAACTGCAGTCATTATTTACGAGACAAATATATACCACATATGTATATACATTAAAATCAGCAAGTGCACATTTTATTCTAATCCGTGTCCTGTCTTGTCCTCTTGTTTTGGTGATGTAGCCACTCTATGACCTGCTGCTCTACGATGAGCCACAGCTCAGTATCAGACCACATGCTGGCATGCATAGAATCAATCCCTGACATTGCCAGTTAAAGGCTCTGAGGTGTAAGGGCTATGAAAGACCTCTGCCTGAGACACTGAAGAATCACTGACGTTTCACAGTAGGCAATACTGTGCTAGACAGACCATTAGTCTCACTTGGTGTTACTTTAAAGGTAAAGGACCCCTGACAGTTAAATCCAGTCGCAGACGACACTGGGGTTGAGGCGCTCATCTCGCTTTGCAGGCTGAGGGAGCTGGCGTTTGTCCGCAGACAGTTTTTCCAGGTCATGTGGCCAGCATGACTAAGCTGCTTCTGGCACAACAGGAACACTGAAACCAGAGCAGTGCTCGGAAATGCCGTTTACCTTCCCACCAGAGTGGTACCTATTTATCTACTTGCACTTATTGGCATGCTTTCGAACTGCTAGATTGGCAGGAGCTGGGACAGAGCAACGGGAGCTCACCCCGTCATGGGGATTCGAACCGCTGACGTTCTGATCAGCAAGCCCAAGAGGCTCAGTGGTTTAGACCACAGCGCCACCCTGCATCCATGGTGTTACTTTAGCATGTTCATATAAGAGTTTTTCATTGCTGCTGTTGAATCACCATGCTTATGGGCAAGGAAAATAGAAACTGGCATCAGGTCCTTTGGGCTGAACCACAGGGCAAGATTTGGATCTGGACCACTACACACACACACACACACACACACACACACACACACACACACAAACACTATCCCAAATGGAACCTAAAGTGCCATATTCTCATTCTCTATCCCAGCATAGACATCCTTGTTTTTTGTGAGAGATCTTTGTCAGATTTATAGCACACACAGCACAATGCATTATTCGTCATGGTTAAAAGCTGCATTTAAAACCCACAGCACAGAAACGGTCTCCAATCAGATAGATGAAGCCAAACTGGCAGATCAGAACATTAGAAGCGCATTCACACCAAAACAAACAATGGAGCCATCCATTTCCCACCCAAAGAAGACAATATTGCAAACTGTAGCTGTTTAGAGGTGGTAGTTAGAATACATTGATTCTCCTTCTGTATAATAGCAAGGTTCGAATCCCTGCCATGGCATGAGCTCCCGTTGCTTGGTCCCTGCTCCTGCCAACCTAGCAGTTCAAAAGCACGTCAAAGTGCAAGTAGATAAATAGGTACCACTACAGCGGGAAGGTAAACAGCGTTTCCGTGTGCTGCTCTGGTTCGCCAGAAGCAGCTTAGTCATGCTGTACGCCGGCTCCCTCGGCCAATAACGCAAGATGAGCGCCGCAACCCCAGAGTCGATCACGACTAGACCTAATGGTCAGGGGTCCCTTTACCTTTACTAAGAGGGCATAGGATTGCAGACTTATTTAGTGGCTATAAGGTTTTATTTCAGATTTTGAAAACAAAACATAGGATTTAAATTGTTTGGCATGTGTGGAATGAAAAAGCTATGCAGAACTGTGAACCTTGGTTTTGGAGACCACAGGCAAACAAGGAGAATTCTCAGTTTGTGTCATGATGTTGTTTTTTTGATGCAAGAAAGGTGCCTTCATTTTATGACACGATATAAAAAGAAGATCTTGTTCCAACCTTGAGGGAGTATCTCTTTGCATTCCATATATTGTCCTTAAGAGTGATTTTGCTGAAAGTTGTCAAAAGAAATAGCCAAGGTTATAGAGCAAAATGTGTAGATAATGAACAGCATCCTGTCAGCTGTAGGCAAACATGTACTTAAACAAATGCATTCGACCCAGAAGGAGGCTTCAGTTTGTTAAAGAGGACACTTTCCAGCTGCGCTATTTTGAGGAGCACAATGATGGCTGCATTAAAAGATTTCAAGCTGGTGCCTTAGGCAGCCAATAGATGGTTCTGCATTTCCTCCAAATACCATTTTTCTCTAAAGAGTCTCCTTTTATGGACCAACACACAGTAGCTTCTGTATATGGTACAAGCTGTGGTTAGCACTGCCAAAGCCATTATAAAGCCTAACTCTGATGGGAAAAGGCCTTCCGGTTCTGGACCTTTACTGCACACTGCTCAGAGACTGCAGCATTAAGCTGTTGAAATATACTGCTGAAATTCAGGAAACACACAGGAAAAACCCTATGCCAATTCTAGGGGATGGAGGAGGAATTTGATTCAGTTCACAGTTAAAGGCAGACTGCCCTAATTTGCAGTTTCTGAAACAAAACAAGAACCGACACGGAGCCATCCTTTGATATCTGCATTGTTTTCAAATAATGCAATGGAGTTCTCAAGCCAAATAATGTGTAGAAAAATGCATATACCATGGTAAAGTGTGCATGTCAATGCATATAGTATTGAAAATGAGGCCTAAAAAGGCATTATATGCTTTGTGAAAATGTGTATATATTTGACAAAAATGCATTAAAAATCTACTATTTAATTTAATTTAATTTAATTTATTTATTAAAGGTTGACTTGGTTTACAAAGATATGTGCAATGTCTCTCATAACATTTTTACAAATCAGTTTCATTCGTTGAGAGAAATCTGCACTAAAACGCTGATGAATTTTTAGGAGGACTTTATTATTTAAAATTTGGAAACTGATGTGGAAATATGGAATGCTGAATAGAAGAGGGGGGAAATAGAATTTGGGAGAAACTGAAGTGAATAGATGCACCTGTCCTTAGCCCCTTCTAACAATATGATTATTCAAAACCCCTTTTCTCATTGCTGTTCTGTATATACGATGGGCCCCTGCAACACACTTAATGAGGCAGTGTGGCTTGTTGGTGTCCAGGATTTCAGCCTCTCTCTTCTATTCCTTTTCCTGGTTTTACAAGTTGTACCCTAATAGCCAGCCAGCATTCCATGTTCACTGAGCATGTTCAATCCTCATTTTTCCTAAATATTTTTGGTACTTCTGCAAACCTTGGGGAAACCTTAACTTGATATCTCTTGTGGGGGAGATGCTGAGTTTGTCTCATAAGCAATGGTACTCTCAGCCTGAACTTTGAAAATAGTGGGAATGCTATGCTACGGCAACCACAGGCACCACTCTAGGTTTGTGGGGAGAAGACATGCAAGCAGGGATAGGAAGACTTATCAAGGGGGCTCAAGGAATGCCTATATGTACTTTAAGATGAAACCACAAAAGCAGTGCATTTAAAAATGCCATTTATTATAGTGGGTGGGTTATACCTCTTAACAGACCTGGAAAATATATCATGTAAATACATCCATATGGCCCTCCTTAAATAAATGGTGCTTCCAGTTCCAGACCTGGTTTTCTGATTTATTTTTGATCAGTAAGAATTTTACTCTTAACAACAAATGGCACAGAAGGTGTAGACCAGGCATAGGCAAACTTGGCCCTCCAGATGTTTGGGGTCTACAACTCCCATCATCCCTAGCTAACAGGACCAGTGGTCGGGGATGATGGGAGTTGTAGTCCCCAAACATCTGGAGGGCTGAGTTTGCCTATGCCTGGTATAGACTAGGTGATACACCAGCCGAGAAGGTAGACACTGACAGTCTCCAGCAAGAACAGAAGAGCAACAGGAAACTCCTAGCTCCACCCAGATACAGTGGAACCTAGTGACCAAAGGAGGCTACCCTCACCTGGTGCCTTCCAGATGTTTAAAACTACAATTGCCATCAGCTCCAGCCAGCATGGACAATTATTAGAGATGATGGTTGTAGTCCAAGGTATCTGAAAGGTGCAAGGTTGAGAAAGACAGGACTAAACTCCCATCATTTATTTTATTGCCTCATGGGACCCAAAGTGGCATCTATTTGACATCTATGGGCTTCCCAAGAAGTCACCTAGCCAAGAACTGATCAGACTCAGACCTTCTTAGTGTCAGCAGATGGCATCCTGTGCCTTCAGACCACATTCTAAGATCCTACATAATTACATATAATTACATAATCTACACAGGATTTTACAGGTGAAAATCCTTGTAAAGTGAGCACATTTGATACAGAATCAATGAAGCACAGCAAGGGAAGGGGGAAATTCAAAGAACCCTCTAATTAACCTTCTTAACAACACGGGGGAAGTGTGCTAAAAGCCACATTACAAGATGCAAACAAGTGCATTTCAGCTTTTGCACCAACTGCAGAGTTTAAGTTTGCCATTAAAAAAACAAAGCCATTTTTTTCTTTAATAAAAATGCACTTTACCCAATTCTTATTATAGTCCAAAAGCAAATAATGCTAATTCAAAATGCACATTAAAACAAGACTGAGAGTTTTCACAGGACATTATCAAGGTCGGAACAAAAGCAATCAGCACTACAGAACTGATCCCTTCATTCATTCATTCAGCAGCGATCATGCAGAAGGTCCTTTGAATCTATGTCATAATAAGGAAGTATATCTTCCAGCCAAAGTTAAGGTTATTCCAATAGGTATTTTGTTGGCCACTGTGAGGCTGGGAAGCTGGACCAGATTGGACAGCGTCCTAATCCAGAAAGCACTTCTTGGGTTCTTATGGCATTCCTACAGGATGAGTATTTTTCATGCTGCTGTTTCCTTGAAGGTGCTTATTTTGTATAGCACACTGCAATCAAGATGGTGACAGCACCCAAGGAACTCCTAGTGCACACACTTCCATCCAAGCATAGTGTGATTCTCCTGGACAGCACACACAAATATAAAAAACAAGGTGGGGGGAAATCCACAGGCACTAATCTGGGTTTTATCTATGGACGCTAGTGCATTTTTCTATAGCTCTAGCAACATCTCATGTACACTAGGTGAAATCAGGACATCATAAGAGTTAAAAACTAAACAGGAAATAATGTGAGAATGGTTGACTGCACCATTTCCGGCTTGAGAGACCCAGGTCCAAATCCCCAATCAGCCATGAAGCCCACTAAGTATTCTTGGACCAGTCATGATCCCCATAGCCTAACTTGTCTCACAATTCCGTTGTGAGAATACAGTGGTACCTTGGTTCTCAAACTTAATCTGTTCCGGAAGTCCGTTCCAAAACCAAAGCGTTCCAAAACCAAGGTGTGCTTTCCCATAGAAAATAATGCAAAATGGATTAATCCATTCCAGACTTTAAAAAACAACTCCTAAAACAGCAATTTAAGATGAATTTTACTATCTAACTAGACCATTAAACCATAAAATGAAAGCAATAAACAAAGTACTGCAGTCACACAATCAATCAGTAGCTGAATTGGGTTCCACACAGTCACAAAAACAAAAAAAGCTACAAAAACGCAAAATAAATAGCAAAAACAGATAGACCTCAGTGTAAAACTCAAAACGGAGCACGTTCAGCTTCCAAAAAAAAACTTCGCAAACTGGAACACATACTTCCAGGTTTCCAGTGTTTGGGTTCCAAGTTGTTTGAGTACCGAGGCATTTGAGAACCAAGGTAACATGGTGGAGGTGATAAGAACCATGTATTGTCACTTTTAGCTCCTTTGGAGGGGAATGGTATTAAAAATAATAATAAAAGGCAAAGAAAGTGGAGGAAAGCATAGGATTCATGTGTCTAGCTGGAACATTCCTTTGAGTGGAGGTGATTCTATTCATTTTCAGAAGATGCAGCCCAGTGTTTCTAAGTTTCTTCCTTTTCTTTCTTGACTTTCCTTTTGGGTGCAATAATTACCCAGGCTTGCAAATGGATACTACATCCAAGCTTGTGTAGTTATGTAATTAGGCTTTTCAGAGCCATCCAGGGGAATCCAGACATGCTCCTTCATTAAAAGTAATGACAGAGATGTGTCAAAATCCCCATAGGTGCTTTTGGTAGAACATCCCAGAGAGATGAGAGAAGCATAGACTAACAACATGGCTACAGGAAAGGAGCGACCCTGAAACTTCCAAACCACCATTCCACTATTATTTTCATAGAATCATAGAATCATAGAGTTGGAAGAGACCACAAGGGCCATCCAGTCCAACCCCCTGCCAAGCAGGAAACACCATCAAAGCATTCTTGACATACGCCTGTCAAGCCTCTGCTTAAAGACCTCCAAAGAAGGAGACTCCACCACACTCCTTGGTAGCAAATTCCACTGCCAAACAGCTCTTACTGTCAGGAAGTTCTTCCTAATGTTTAGGTGGAATCTTCTTTCTTGTAGTTTGAATCCATTGCTCCGTGTCCACTTCTCTGGAGCAGCAAAGAACAACCTTTCTTCCTCCTCCATATGACATCCTTTCATATATTTGAACATGGCTATCATATCACCCCTTAACCTTCTGTTCTCCAGGCTAAACATACCCAGCTCCCTAAGCCGTTCCTCATAAGGCATCGTTTCCAGGCCTTTGTCCATTTTGGTTGCCCTCTTCTGGACACGTTCCAGCTTGTCAGTATCCTTCTTGAACTGTGGTGCCCAGAACTGGACACAGTACTCCAGGTGAGGTCTGACCAGAGCAGAATACAGTGGTACTATTACTTCCCTAGATCTAGATGCTATACTCCTATTGATGCAGCCCATTTTAAAGCTGAACAACATGCCACATTTGGCATGTTTGGTGGAACCCCCAAATAGTTTGTACCTTTACCCCACAATAGCCTATTGACATCTACAAAGAGATCCACATCATCATGTTGTGTTTCAATTTTGGTTCATGTATAGATTAGGCCTAGCAATAAAATAAAATAAACCAGCATAGGATGCATAGGTACAGTATATCACAATGAACTGTGGTTAATGGCTTACATGTGCCTGAGAGGGCATGCAAGGGAAGAAATTAACTGCAATTCCTAGCTTTGTGTTATGCCTGAATCAGGGATGGTGGTTTGCATCGCAAATCACAGTTAGTAAGCCAAGAACAAACCTTGGCTACATATCATGGTTTTCTGGGAGCAAAACAAACCATGACCCGGTGGTTCAGGTGTAACACAAATATGAGGGCTGTGGTTTGTTTTCTCTGTCACAAGCAAGCAGGAGTGAAAAAAAGCCCTCTTAGGCACATTTACAGTAAACCATTCACTCCAGTTCACCATGACATATGAAGTGGGTCAATGAGTCTTGTGGCAGCTTAAAGACTAACAGATTTATTGTGAAATAAGCTTTAGTGGACAGGAAGAACTGGCTGCTGCTGCAATAAATCTGTTAAGTTTCTTAGGTGCCACTTTGGCGTTGTTGCTGCTGCAACAAACTAGCACAGCTAGTTTTGGGGAAATCAGTGTCTCTTACTCAGCCATCATCATTCCAGATCTAAGCTAGGTAACAGGCAAAAGGATCCCAACTAAAATTGACATTATTAAAAAGGCAACCAGTATTAACAGCTGCTTTAGAAACTACTTTTGCAAGGAGGAATGCACATGCCCATGGCAGGTTTCCCACCCCTTGACTCAGAACTCACCACCTGAGTCAAGACCATTGACAGGTACATTTCTTAATGCCCAGTCACCATAGACATAAACTGGGGGTGGGAAAACTGCCTTCACAGAGGCCATGGCACAAATTGCAAGTCCCACTTCAAAGTATGGCTAGGGTGAGTGGGGATGAACCCATCACAGTAATTAGAACAAAGTCTACACTACTACTTAGTTGTATTCTTTCCCCACTCCACCCCAGTAATTATGATGCATTTGAACACACGTGTAAAAGAAAGAAATCAAATTTAAATTAGACAATCAAACAGAAACAGAGAGTCAAACTACTGATCCATGTATCTCAGTACTGTCTATGCCAGCCTTCACCAGCATGTGTCATGGGCCAGGAGTGAGCTTTGCCTGCTGAACAGCAGCCTGAAGGAGGATAAGGCAGAGTGACTCCACCAGCAGCTGATCAACCTTCACAAGAGGAGAAGACACTGATGAGAACCAGCTGGCTGTGGCCATCTTAAACAGTTCAGCAGCAGTCAGATGCTGGAAACAATGCCTGTAGTTTCCAGCCCTACCTTGCTGCTTGCCGTCTGGATTCCCTGATCTCTGGACTGTCTTGACCTCCTATGTGGATTCTGCTCTCAGGCAAGAGTTCCTTGGAGACTCCTAGCCCCTGCTTGCTTGGCAGCAGGACTCAGATGGGCCAGGTCATCATGGTGCTCTCCAGATGTTGTGGATGACAACACAGTGGCTGGGGTTGATATGAGTTGTTGGTCAAAACATCTGTAGAGTACCAGGTTGACAAAGGTTGGCATACACTGACAAAGGCAGCAGCTCTCCAGGTTTCAGACAGGGGTCTTTTTAATAATAATAATTAATAGTAATAATTAATAATATACTCCACCCATCTGGCTGGGTTTCCACCAGCTACTCTGGGCGGCTCCCAGCAGAACACTAAAGACAGAATAAAACTTCAAATATTAAAAACTTTTTCAACCATTTCTGGAAATGTTGGAGATAGAACATGGAACCATTGGTGTGCAATGTGTATGCTGTGCCTGTGGGAGCCTTTCTGTTTTTATATGATCAAATACCTTTTATGCTGAAAGCTTTTTCTCTGCTCTTAATCCATAGAGAGCACAGAAATCCCCCAATCAACCTCTTGCCCAGTTTTTAACGCCCCAGTGTAACACTTGGAAGATAAATAGAAAAATCGACTTGAGTTGCAGTGTATGAAGTGATCCCTTGACCCAGTTTGCTCACTGTTTGTTCCTAGAACAGGCACTGGGGACCTCCAACCCACAGGCCTAAATGGGCCAAGCATGGGTCTTAATTTAGCATCAAAACAAGAGATATTGGTTCTAACCTCCAAAACCAGACAAGATCAATGAGTTGGGCAAGGATAAAAATTGAAATGTACCACTGCTAAAATATTGTAAAGAGATGAACGAACGAACTTTAATACAGCAATGGATAAATTATGTTGGAATGACACAAAGTAAAACAATGCATTTAAATGCTTTAATACAATACGATATCCAGATGAATGCTTGATCTACAAACTAGTCTGACAAATGCTAAATTATGCCTAGGACATGTTTTTTCTTAATTTGGGGTGTGTGTCTTAATTTAGTCAAAGAGGCTGCTTTTGTTAATTCAAGGCTACCTGCCCCACACCTGTCATCATAAAATATATCAGATGTGGGGCAGGTAAAGATGCAGGCATTGCCAATCAAATTGTGTGAGCAAAGAAAAATGCATCACCTGATGCCATGGTGAGGCCAGTTGATTGGTAGGAAGTTGCTCACATCCACATATCAAAATGGCCTATAGGGATAGTGGGAGGTGAGAATCTTGTGCAACAGTTGGAAAAGCTTTCCCGACCCATCTTAGAAGATCTTCTTGACCTTGGGTGGCACTATGGGGTGGGGGTCAGGAAGCACAAAAATATTCCCAGTGTTAATAAACTTTAAGGCAGTGAAAGCAATATGAGATTTCCACACCACCTGACCTCAAAGCTGCATAAGAAGCAGCTCTGTCCATTAATGCTGTGCAAATATTGCATTTTCAGTGTGCCACGGTTAAGGATAAACACGGGAAGGGAAAATAGAACCTGCCTTCTAAGTGAGTGCTGAAAGAGGGACAAATTTACTGAACCGTTGGCTAAATAAACATCCCCCCCCCCCCGGAATTACCCTGTGAATCACAGCAGAGCAAACTCTGCACATTTATCGCTTCGAATGCTCACAAACAAGAAGGTGTGTTAGCTCATGTGTTATGAGAAACTTTCCATCGACTTGATGCTTATTGGATCAGAGCCCTGGTGACTATGAATAGTCAATTCCTCCTGTGTTATTCTCTCCTTCCTCAACAGTACAGAACATTTGTGCCAGCCCTACCTTTACAGAGGTAACCATTGTCAGCAACAGATCCTGGTGATGGGGAATGGTGGCAAGGTGTTGGAGGGCAGAGCCATATGACCCACCCTCCAGCCCCTAAGCTAGCCCTATTGCCTTCAGGTGCTGTGAGAATGCTATCCTGTCATGTGAGCTGAACTAAGAACTTCCTTTTCTGTATGTGGAAAAGGGGTGGGTTGGTAGGGTCACAATCCTGTCCTTCACCCCAAGCAGCAACATCTAATGGGCTGCCAGCAAGCATTTCTACAAAGCTGTGCCCATTGAAAATAGCAGAGTATCTCATGGAACGTAGCTTTTAACCATTTGCATTCCTTTATACTCATCTCCATTTGTCACAGTCATATATAGCATCCACCCATTGTGTCTGGTTTGTGGTTAATGAGAGCCGAATCCAAAGTTGGAAGATGCAGAGAGCAGGCCACAGAGCATCCTTTTAAGACTGATTCAGATGCTTTCCCAAATTGCATTTTAATCTTTGCATCATAGTTCCCCAAGTTGTATTTCAGTTTTAATAGCCTGCTCTCCATCCTACAGATAATGGATGGGAGAGTGAATTGATGTACTGCTGTTCACCCACTTTATAATAATTTTAAAGAGACACCCACACTGGGATAGGGGAGCAGCTATTTTTCAAAGCACTAAAATACAATAATAAATAAATGGAATAAATAAGTTCGTTGTGGGGACAGGGTAATCCTGATGCTTCTGAGTACCACTTGCTGGAAACCACAGAAGGGAAGCCCACTCTTGTGTTCAGGTCCTGCTTGCACTGAGAAACCAAGTGATGTTCTTGCATGCGTGAAGGAGCCCTACATCCTGATCTTGAACATCTCTCTACAGGGCCACAGGCCTTTTATGTTTGGAGTTTAGGTTTGTAGCCTCAATCACTAAAGATACCCACCCAAATGAGAGACCCTAGCTGTAGGAGGGCTCTGCTTAGGGGTGGGCAAGACCCTCTCTCTCCTCCTCCTCCTCCTCCTCCTCCTCCTCCTCCTCCTCCTCCTCCTCCTCCAGACCAAGCATAGGCAACCTTGGCTCTCCAGATGTTTCGGAACCACAACTCCCATGATCTCTGACCACTGGCCCTGTTAGGTAGGGATCATAGAATCATAGAGTTGGAAGAGACCACAAGGGCCATCCAGTCCAACCCCCTGCCAAGCAGGAAACATGGGAGTTGTAGTTCCAAAACATCTGCAGAGCCAAGGTTGCCTATGCCTGCTCAAGACCATTTGAAGATAACAGTGTGCAAGACTGAATTCTGATGTCATGTTACCAACTCCCCTGTCCATTTGGCAAAAATGCTGTCCAAATTCACTCTGAGCGTGTCATTTTAATGCAGCTTTAAGCATTATTTTCTAAATAAAGACCGAAAATCGCATTGGGTATTCATGGGCTTTCAACAGAGGCATAAAATATTTCTCTGTTGCAGGCCTCCTGCATGTGTACAGATTGATCTGTACAATCATCACATCACTTCAGCCAATATTCCTGTCTTTAATAGAGAATAGCCACATTGACTTTTGTGGAACTAAGCAACGTGAGACAGACTAAATGGCTTAAAATGCCTATTTATTAGCCAGTTCTTGTAAATTACATACTGGTCCTGAGCTGGAAGTCTCCTCTTTTGTATGAAAGCAGGCTTGTACTAATTTATACTAAAATGCTTTCAAAATGGCACACTTTTATTCACACTAAGACATCTATATGAGGCTTTCCTCCTCTTTTCATTCGCTTTATGTTTCATATTATGTAACTGTTTCCAGTGTTTTATTATAGAATTGTCTCACAGGTCTGCTGGAACAGTGCAATTTTACAATGCAAGTAATGTCACATAAAGTGCATTATTTTCATTTCTATATTTTCATTTCTATATTTGATTGTCTTTTAAATCAATTACAAATGATAACTTCAAGTCATTAGTATTGGCCAGAATATTTACTGGGGGAAACCTGTTACAAATCTATTTGTCAGCATGCAGGAGTAAGTTAGTTTGGGGAAATTACATATTTGCTGATGGATAACTGAATGTTCTTGATGGGATGCCAATTCAATAGACTGATACAGAGATGCTTCAAAGTCAATGAGGTGTAAATCTGGTTATAATTGATTTCTGTAAGTGAAGATGTCCTACATGTAGAGATCAGAAGGGAGGTGAAAAAAATATTTCAAATAGATTTTTTAAAACAAAAATGGGTTCAGAATAGTACTTAAATATTCTAAAAGTGCACTAGAATGGAATGACTTAAAAGATCAAACCAAATGTCATTTTATTTATCATTCAAGTGGAAGCACAGATTGCTACTGGTATTGATCAGTTGGCTGCAGTGTGCTGAGGCCATACCTATTCAAAATTTCTACATGTATGTAGACTATTTTCATTGTTAATAAAAAGCAGCTTCAGAGCTACACATGCAGGAAAGCAGATCAGGGATATGAAAATGGCCAGTAAGAAAAGAATTAAGCAGCCGCTTTCTCTCATAACCACCAGCCCTCCACCTCAATAAACCAAAACTGCAGCCTCCTGAGGCTGCTTTCCTTTAAAAAATAATAATCACAACAACACCTGCTAGGGCTTCATTACACATTTGTGTGTAACTTCTAAACTGCCCCTTAGTTTACAAACATGCTTTTATTGCTTGCTGTCAATATAGCTGTGGAAGACTAAACTGTAATTTATTCTGTTTCATACATCAGCAATCAAATTGCTGGCTGTGTTCTGATGCTAAAACTTTTATTGCCAGCACAATTTGGCAATCAGCTCCAGGCTTCATTTAACATTTTGTATACCTTGTTCTCAAAGCATAACTTATCAGGCCTAATATAAATTTCTCTTTCAGAAAGCAGAATAAAACACACAATTTGTTGCGTGACCAGGCAGGACAGGTCCAGCCCCTAGGGAACGTGGGAAAGGAAATAAAGACTCTGGCAGCATTATGCAATTAAAATTAGGCCACAACTTTGTTAAACTTCTGAATGTAGGAAGACCTTGGTTTAGGCCTTGGGCGTGTATCCCTCCCAGCCCCCCAGCCAGGGAACTGGGGCACATCAGGGTAAACAGGGTATTGAGCTGCTCTACGCACATAAGTGTAGGCAGGCAGCCGAGCCCATATCCCCGCATGCAGTGTAGTTCACTGACAACCATAACCGCCAAAATTGTGACGAATTGCTACGGGGAAGACAAAACCTGCCAATGCAGGAAAATTTCTTCCCGGTCCTTCAACAGCAACCAGTCAAAGACGGTAGCAGCGCCCACCATAGCTGCCAAGTCTCCCGTATTCCCCGGGAAATCCCCGTTTTCCCAGCTGTTCCTAGCTGAAAAAACGGGATATTTTGGTTTTTCCCAGTTTATTCGGGTGCGGCGGCCATTTTGGAACTGGGCAGAGCATGCTCAGAAGCGACTTTTGATGCTGCTCTGTTCCAAAATGGCTGCAGTGCGACTTCTGGCGCGGCGGCCATTTTGGAACTGGGCAAAGCAGCATCAAAAGTCACTTCTGAGCATGCTCCGCCCAGTTCCAAAATGGCGGCAGCGCCACTTCTGGTCTGCTACTTCCGCCCAGTCCCTTATTTCTCCGACAGCAACTTGGCAGGTATGGCGCCCATTAAACAGGAAGAAAAAGTTAACCTGTAAACAAGAAACATAAGGGAGGGTAGGCAGGGTGAATCTCCAGAGCTGTCTGCCTGGCTAATACCGGCTCCTCTCCCCATTTATAATGGGTCTGGCCCCACTTCCCAGGAAATGAAACTTAAAGCTGAGGCTGGGCGTGAACCTCTGAATAATACACTGAGAAGCAGGCCAGCCCCCTTCTACTAGCAAGTTCCCTGGGAACTGTAGCACCGCATGCGATCCTGCAAAAGGCACCCACACTATAGTGTGAGTGCTCATTTTGAGAAAAGTTAGGATCAGTGGCATAGCAAGGAGAAGGCATTTTCAACAGAGCCCAGCGATGGAAGTTCGTGGGTGCATTGAGACAGCACTGGATGTTGAATTTTTGCACCTGGGACAACCCCATGCTTCAACCAAAGCCTTGCACACCTCTGCATCTTGAACCGTAGGCATTCATACAGCTTCAGCACTACCTCATCTTGAAAGTGACGTCTCCAAATATAATCCAGTTAAACAGGTGATCTCGTGGTTAGGGCCCATGGAAGATACAAATCACAGAACGTTCCTAACTTTTGACTTGCTCAACATTGCAGAGATGCAATTCTAAGTCTAATGCTGAATCTGAAACCCAGGGTGGGGCTGAGCAGGGGATGCATTTTCTATTTAGACAACAGTGCCTAAAAGAAGGGGCCTCTTGCAGGGACGTGATGTCTAGGAACCTCCAGATGTTAGGGCAGGCATCCCCAAACTTCAGCCCTCCAGATGTTGTGAACTACAATCCCCATCATCCCTGACCACTGGTCCTGTTAGCTAGGGATCATGGGAGTTGTAGGCCAAAACATCTGGAGGGCCGCAGTTTGGGGATGCCTGTGTTATTGGCCATGTTTATGTTAAACAACATCTAGAGGACAGCAGGCTCCCCATCCCAGGCCTACCTGATCACTTTAATAATAATAATCCAGTACCACATCCTGTTTCTTACAGTAGAAGCTCTTAGGAAGCTCACAGGTAGGGGGTGAAGGGCTTTTTTCAGCTGGAACTTGCTGGAACTTAGTTCCTGCACCTCTTAGGTGGGTACCAATGCTGTTATAAGTTCATGGTGAGTTCCAGCACCCCTTTGTCTTGAAAAATAGCACTGATCACAACCATATGTCCGGCTTTTGTATGTACAAACAATTCTGGACTGTTGTTGTTGTTGTTTTGTTGTTGTTGTTGTTGTTGTTATTTCTATATCACTCTTCATCCGAAGATCACAGGGTGGTTTACAATATATTAATCATAAGTTGACTTGGTTCACTTCTTTATGCTATATTTCTTTGGTTGAGGGAGCCATTTCCTCCACCTGCCACCTCTAAAGCTTGAGAATATCTATAAAAAATACCTTGGGGTTATAGATGAAGCTTCAAGGCAGACTTGATTCTGTGCGGTGCTGAGTTCATCTGTGCTGCGCCAACTGATTGCCCTCCAATCACAGAACCTCATCTCCTGTGATTGAGTTTGGAGTGCGCTACATTTGATTGCTTTCCCCAAAGTGCTCAGGGAGCATCTAGCAAATCTGATGATTTATGCTTAAGCTGTGCAAGGGGAACAAGCCCATGAAAGAGGAGATGCATCTATGTAGGACGTCCTGAGGCTTAATTCATTAACAGGCTTGGTGCATAATTAATCACAAGCCAAGGTTATGTTGAAGAGATGGCTAGCGGGGCTTTGAGGAGTTGGAGTGTCCTCTTGCCAGTTCTAAAGGTGAGAAGAGAGTAAGCGAAAGGTGTACTGAATCCCAAAGAGAGTACATAACACATCCTTGCCTGTGCTTGCATAATCATCAACCTGCAGGAAGGAAGCGCATGTGACTGTGGTTTTCTAATAAAAGCCTGCATAATATGAAAGTTGAGATTAATTAACTCGATAAGGACTTTCAAAGGACCCTGCTTAGAATTTCAGCTTCCCTTAGTGCAGAGCCAAAGTCAAAGGCATGCATTAGCTGGGACTCCTGGGTTTATTTTTGTGGTGCTTTTTATTAGTTTTAAATGGAATGAAGGCATTGTCCTTGAGGTATTGATTAAGAAAAGCAAGAAAGCACTTATAATTAATAGACGGTAAACATAAACTCTGTATTAGGCTAATCTCTGCCCTACAATAACTTTTAAAAATGCATTTTTGATTTTTTTACATCCAGTAAGGTTTAAGCAAAATAATGTACTTTGTGGTGGAGGGGAATGGGATTGTTCATGCACATAAAGGCAAATGCATATTTTTTCCCCTCTTATTGAATTAAAGAGTGGAACTTGTGAACAAAAGGAAGAAGTTTTAATCCTACTCTATACATCATCATGTAAATTATTCACAGTATCAAGATGTGCTCTGTATCCTGATACTGTTTGAGAGGAGAAATAGGAAGATTCACAACATATTTAATAGAGCACATTTAAGGCATCTGAAAATATTTCATTAAGGGCACATCCCTTTGGGAATGACTGCTGTGCAAACCCAATTTCACTGAGGCAAGTGCAGGAGAAGTTCGCAGAAGAGGATGCCCTTTGTGCCCAAAGTATTTAATTTCACAATGGCAGGGATCAAGGAGACCAGATATGTTCAAATGCTACATAGCAAAAAAGTAACATATAAAGGCTGCAGTTCTAAGGACAGCTTACAATTTCAACACATGCCTCCAGAATTTTCCACCCTCACCTCACTGTCAGCATTTTCACCCCTCCCACTGTGAGAATCAGGTGATCTGATTATAATTGAGAAAGGGGGCGGTGACTCTTTCTTTAAAAGGGAGTCTGTCTCTGAGTTCTCTGTCTGCAGTCAGAGTGTATGTTTTTCTCTGTGCTAAAGATAAGAAGACAGCCTGTAAATATCTGTAAATATGCTGCAGCTTTTAGAAAGAAATAAAATGAGGATAAAACCTCTACTGCCACATCCATAGTTTATTGAAGTTGGAGTTGGTGCTCACAATGTGCAATTGTGGGTCCATGGTTTCTGAATTAAGCGGAGAAGGTGTTCCAGTCATCCTGCTAGCCCAATCGGGGTAGAAAAGGGGCCCAAGATGTGGACAGACCCTGGCTTAAATTCACACTCACTGCCATCCCCAGTTGAGAAAAATAGAATTCTTTTCTTCCCATGTCCTCTGTCCTATACACAAGACAATAAATAAAAACAGATCATTTCTCTCTATGCCCCATCTCTCTCTCTCTCTCTCTCTCTCTCTCTCTCTCTCTCTCTCTCTCTCTCTCTCTCTCTCTCTCTCTCACACACACACACACACACACACACACACACACCAGACACACACTGCTGGAAGAGAACGATCTAAGCACACAAAACGTGGTGGCAGAAGGAGGGCTGTGACCAAACAGCCCTGGCAAGCAGTTTATCTCTTGGGGCCTCAAGGAGTGGCTTCCGAGGGACCAAACAGCACGACAAAAGGGCCTACCTGCCTTCCTTCTGTAGCTGGTGAGATAGTTGCTTGGGGGGGGGGCGGTTCTTCAGCTGTTTCTTCTCCTTGGAGAAAGACGTGGGACTCTAGTGATTTATTTATTTTTTAATGCCAGGCTAAGCAGAGAAGATGGACAGAAATCTCTCGGTCGTTGAAAATGTACTGATATTATTGTGGGTGACAGGAAAAAGAATGGACTATGGCTTTGGGGGTCTGGTGGCTTCAGAATCTTGGCAGGGCTACACAAGAGGAGCCCCGACTGTGCTGTAAAAAAAGAGAGAGAAGAGGCACTTTAGGGAATAACTGTTATTATGTTTGGTCAGCGCATAAGCTGCAACCTGTTTCATCAGATGTGTGAAGTGGACTGATTAAGAGGCTTCCACTAATGCCCCCATTTGTAGACCGCATTTCAAAAAAATAAAAAAATTAAATGCTAGGCAGCCATATTTCTGTGAGAAGTTTCTCATTTAACAACAGACATGCAGTGATGTCAAGAAAGGAAACAAAAAAATGCCTGAGACTCCAGCAAAAACCAAGGAAAGCTAAGTAAGATAAATGCAATTTGACAGACAAGTCTGGCTGACTTTATTTTGCAGTAAATATGACATGATTCCTTCAAGGAATTCCATCTCCCCAGAAGGCCTCTGGTGTTTACCATATACTGTATGCACAGATGTCACTCCCTGAGTAGCTTAGTCCTTGTAAGTCCATGTCACTCCCTTCTGCATGTTTCTGGCTTCTTCCTCCTCAAGACTGCCAGTTCCCTACGCTAGCAATCCGCAGTCAACAAAATGAAGTTTAGCTGTCAGAGGAACTCTATGGGAGAATGCAGCAGAGGCACCTGAAATTCATCATCCCTGTGGAATTGAATGTCTGCATGCTTTTCAATCCAGCACTGGACTTCAGTAGCTTTGCTGCCATCAAGCTTTGGGAATCTAGTTTGGATCCTAAGATAAGTTGACTTACAGAAGTTCACTAAATAAAAGTTTCCCTTGTGCTCAGTAGCTTCTTTCCTACTACTAAGCCTATCCTGGATACTCAAACCAATTAATAATCACAGGCTGTTGGTCCCTTTTTCCCAAGGAGTCTTTGCCTAATGGGAAAAATTGAGGGCACAAGGAGAAGGGGACGGCAGAGGATGTGATGGTTGGACAGTGTTCTTGAAGCTACGAACATGAGTTTGACCAAGCTGTGGGAGGCAGTGGAAGACAGGAGTGCCTGGCGTGCTCTGGTCCATAGGGTTATGAAGAGGCAGTACACGGCTGAATGACTAAACAACAACACAGGAACATAGGAAGCTGTCTTATACTAAATCATCCTATTGGTCCATCTAGCTCAGCACTGTCTACACTGGGCTTCCAGGCAATAGTCTCTCCCAATCCTACCTGGAGATGCCAGGGGTTGAACCTGGAATCCTATGCTTGCAAGGCAGATGCTCTTCCGCTGACCTATGGCCCTTCCCCAGATGTTTCTTGCTGTTTAGATTAAGATGAGGGGACATGGTCACAAGTTATACACATTATCATTGTGTGACATAGAATTTTACAAAAACCAAACATTACAGAGGTCCACAGTGAAAATGATCATATAAAGCATTTAAATAGTTTATAAACAACCGAAATGCTGGGTGGGTAGTCAAGCAAGGAAAGAGAGGATAGATTAAGGATATTCTTTTTCCCTGCATGGTCTAGACTGCAGTAGCTCATGGGAGCTTTTTACATGTTGCAGTTTGCATTCCCCGAAAGCTGCTTTGATTTATGGTTGGGTAGAATACATTTTTATGCTGTAGTTCAAGCAAAATGCCAAGCACCAGGACACGCACCTATAAATCAAAGGGAAAGGCTTACAGACTATAGCATAGTTAAAGAAAATAGACATTTCCATTGTTTATAATTCTTAAACATGCCATACTGACATGCATCTTTAGGATTCTGTCCAGTTTAATGAACTGTTTTGAGGGGTGTAGCTTAAATGGCTGCTAATATATGCAATTAGCATCCCTCATTGGACTGCAACATATACCATGCATTCTGAGCAGTAGGTCCATTTTATTCCATGCCCAACAGTATTATGCATATCTCTTTCTCTGCCACCTCTATGTAGTCTAGGACTACGGAAACTCTGTCCCTGCAGAAGTTGCTGGACTACAAACCCACCATTCCTGACCATTGGCATGCTTACCTACCACATCTTACAAGCTTTGTGATTGAGTTACATGATTCATAGCATCTGATGCAACCAAGGGGCTGTTTATATTGACCTCACGTTCTCTGTAAATCTAGTTCCAAAAATTCCTAGCCCTCAGGTAGAGAAATTGTGGGTTACAAGAACATAAGAAGAGGCCTGCTGGATCACGTCAATGGCCCATCTGGGGCCAACCAGATGCGTGGGCAAACCTGAAGCAAGAGGACCTGAGCATAAGAGCGCTCTCCCCTCCTGTGGTTTCCAGCAACGGGGATTTCAAAACATCACTGCCTCAGACTATTATACTCCATTTGTAGTTATGTTTTGCCTCTGGAAGTGTTGCACTTAAACTTGTGGAACATGCTAGATTGGTCAAATGTTGGAGTGGCTGTGGGCAGGGGTTCAATCATTTTGAACCACCCAACAATCAGAGAAAAAGAGTGCTATGCATGTTATGACCACTTTAGAGCAGTGAGACGTTTCAATGGTACAGCAGTCATTCAGTTTACTTTGAGGTAGGTTTGTGGCATTTGGTAATAGTTATGTATTTTTTACAAGTGTACAAATTGGACATAATGTGGAGGTTTGCCACATTAACTGTCATACAGATATCTGAAGAAGTGTGCATGCACACGAAAGCTCATACCAAAATAAAAACTTACTTGGTCTTTAAGGTGCTACTGAAAGAATTTTTTTGTCATACAGATACTGTTTCTCCATTGCATGTACAGAGGGAAACATCACTCTAGAGGTGCTTCCAGAGAATCAGGCTCAGCTCTGCCTGACTCCAGCTGCAACTTTGCCTAGCTCAATGCTTTGTTTACACCCCACAGACCAAATGTAGAAAGTGGGAAAGTGGGAAGAGAGCAAGGTAGTCCCCTTCCAAAATAGACCACAGCCATTACTCAGGACAGCCATCACTCAGTTAATTTCCAAAACAGTCAAGAATCAAACTTGTCCATTTGCTCTGACCTCTTCAGCAATCAGAGTCACATGGTGATGGTCATGTAATCCTTGAGCAATCATTCAGACCAGCCAACTTCCTGTTCCTTCAAACATCATATTACAATAGGAACACATTCCACTTGATACCTTTGCTGGTATACCAGACTTTGTTTCTGACTGAGGTCAGGCAAAAACGGATGCCTCCATTAGAGAACACAACATGAGATGCACAGGACTTCTGCCCTACATTCACAATAGCATATGCTTCTTGTTACAAGGACAACACTTTCCTAATGCTGACAGTAGATTGCTGAGAGTGGTATTGGTTGCTCTGCTTGAAAGCCCCACTAGAGATTTAGTGTTTGAATTAAACCATAACCCACATTGCAGAAGCAATTCACTATATGGCTCTAGGCAAGAATCATTGCAGATTCTTAGTTAGAAATATTACTAACATAGTCTGATCTCAAGGTCACTTCCAGAGCTTTCTAAGAACACCACACAAAAACTCTACCACCTATACCTATTGTTAAATGTACTAGCAATGGGATAAGTATTTGAGGAACATTTAAATAAATTTTTAAAAAATGACATGTGAAAGAGTGTTCGTAGACTCAGCACTGTCTATGGAGGAATAGGGGCGTTTCTGGGGATGCATGTTAAACATTGCATTATAAACATTATAAACTACGGTAGTGAGGGATGCTTTCACAATCAGGGAAGGTGGTGGCAATGCAGACTTTTGCCCCATATGGCAAAATTTGTAGCTCTGGCACTGGTTCTCACTGCTCACTTGTGCAAATGAGAAACTGGGTGAACATAGCCTTGTGTGTCAGCTGGTGCAAGACATCTTTCTCACAACCCGGCAATCTTCCCTCCCAACCTTTGCCACTGGTTTAGTGCCCTTTATACCAGTTTGTATCCCTGTGGTTTGTCTCTAGCCCTTTGTGATCAGGTATACCACCTCCAAAGACATTATACATACTAACAAAATAAAAGCAATGCTTGCTTACAGCTCCTGGCATGTTTTAGGTAGTGGTAGTAAATGCATTTTTCTTTATAAATAAATGTTATCTCATTACCTGCAACCTCCATTAGGATCTAGCAGACCATGAAATAGTCTTTGCAAGATCACGCCGTATGCTAAGGATGGGGAGGGGGTGAGGAACATTATTTTGGCTTCCAGCATCAGAAATTATGGGAGAACTGAAGCACTACATTCAAGTCTGGAGCACAAACACTATATAATCCTTTCCACTCAGAAGAATTGCTAAAGAAACTTTGCATATTACTCATGACTGCAAACAATAAATCTAGTTTGGTTGCTACCTCCTTCTTTGCCCAAGCCTTCCATTTAGTTTTCAAACTCATTCCAGACAAATCGTTTTTAGCATAAAAGAGTTTGCTCTGATTTTGTAGCAACTCAAAACACAGTAGATGTGCTCGGATTTATTATTCAATGGAAACAAAAGCGCACAAAGTAGCTGGTGTGTTACGGGGACTAAAATGTTGGACTGAGAAGAGTTGGAATATCCAGGCCTCAATGAGCCCTGTTCAGGTCACATTGTGAGTTTGGACCAGTCATTCTGTGTAAACCTAACCTACGTCACAGGATTTATTATTATTACACTAATATAATACTGCTACTTAATTAAAATAGGGTTGTATTCAATGTAGCGTTAAGCCTATCTCTCATCACACAACAGGCTGTTCTTCCACACCTCTTCTCCAAAGCACCCCCTGAATCTGGAACAGATTTGGGGACAGTGCAGGGTGTAGACAAGGAAGGGGTGATTAAGCTACAAAAGCTGAGGCTCCTGATGAGACTACACACCTCCATTTTTAATTTTATTTTGCTAAGAAGAAAACAAAAACAAAAAAACCCACCAATCTACCATATTACTCTTTCATCCCCTGTTACATTAGCACCCTAGAACCAAAACAGCCACAAAACAAACAAGGGTGCCCTCAACTTGCAGCCTCGCATTTTAACATTTTAGCTCTAAAACTGAAGCCATTTTAAAACCATATTGGCAATATTGGAACAAAGCATCTCACAGGTTGCTAGCGGCAGCAGCCTACTAACAAAACCAGCCATCCTCAATCTGATACAGGCAGAGGGCCTTCTCGGTAGTGACGCCCGCCCTGTGGAACGCCCTCCCATCAGATGTCAAAGAGAAAAACAGCTACCAGATTTTTAGAAGACATCTGAAGGCACCCCTGTTTAGGGAGGCTTTTAATGTTTAATTGATTATTTTATTTTTCTGTTGGAAGCCACCCAGAGTGGCTGGGGAAACCCAGCCAGATGGGCGGGGTATAAATATATTATTATTATTATTATTATTATTATTATTATTATTATTATTATTATCATTTGCTGTTGGTCTACAGCTCACATCATTCATGACCATTGACTTTGCTGGCTGGGTCTGAAGGGAATCCAACAATTTCTGGAGGGCAGCAGGTTGGGAAAAGCTTCCACAGACCAATTCCATCCAGTTTGAAAGGTATGCGCAATTGGCCGTTGCTTGTTTGTTCTAGTCAATTTTAAAGTTCAAGTAGAGTTATATCTGCTTTATTTCTTTGTCAACATCACATGAAAGAGTATCAGAAGGAGATGTGCTGCAGCAGAGCAACTGCAGGCAAGCTACATACATGAATGGCTTTCTAACTGTGTCCCAGGATCTATGGAAGCTTATTAGGGGGTTATCAATGAATGGTCTTAAAGGCACATGATGCAAAACCCTTGCTGCAGCTAAGCAGGCCTGCACTTGATCAGTTCTCGGATGGGAGACCAGATGAGAATCCTATGCACGCTACTTTGAGTTCCATCATGGAAGGAAGCAGAGATATAAATGTAATGCAGTGGTACCTTGAGTTACAAACGTCTTAGGTTATAAACGCTTCAGGTTACAAACTCCGCTAACCTGGAAGAGTTACCTCGAGCTGAGAACTTTGCCCCAGGATGAGAACGGAAATTGCGTGCCGGCGATGCAGCGGCAGCAAGAGGCCCCATTAGTGGAAGCACGCCTCTAGTTAAGAACAGTTTCAGGTTAAGAACGGACCTCTGCAACAAATTAGGTTCGTAACTAGAGGTACCACTGTAATAATAATACTGTATAAGCTTCATTGAAAGGTACTAATCTACCACTACTAATCCAAAGATAAGCAGTAGGGTGGTGACTTTTTCATATATTTTTCCTCAAAAATTATTTCCTGTAGCACAAATGGATGAACTTTTGCCTATTAATGACTAAAATGAGGTATATTCCATTGAAATATATTTTTAAAAGGTTATGCACAAACCGTTTTTATTTTTTTTGTATACCGCTTTTTATTTTTTTTGTATGCCGTTTTACCATTTCATAAAATTGTATTAACAATTCTATATATATTTCGTATCAAATTTGGACACAACACCACATTCCACAATGGGGAGTGATCTTAGCAACATAGGGTATACAAATGTCACACCTGCACAAGTTAAAAGCCCCTTTTGGGGACCTCAAAACTCATCCTGCAGACCCTGCCAGGCATGCTGGGAAAAGAACCTACAGGAGAGGTAGCAAAACATCGTCCTCTAGCGGCATCTATACTGTTACTGCAGCTAAAAAAAGCTTCCTTGTGTGTTTGATGACCCTATATAATGTTGTATATATGTGACTCTAAAGCTTGGGTTCAATTTTATATCTGCTTACAGTGACTTCAAAAATGGTCAAAAAACTGATAAATAAAATTTTTAAAATCATTTTGTGCATGAGGTTTTTTTATCTCTTTGAAAGTAAGATTTTATCTAATCTTCAATGAAAGCTCATCAAATTATGATACAGGGAAATGAGGTTGTAAAAAAGCCATCACCCTCATAAGCAACCACAGGGAAGTGTCAAGTGGGTTCTGTAGCCCGCTCCCTGGATATGCAGAAATATTCCCAGTTCAGATTTTAATATGAACCAGCTTTATTCACGTTTCCCAAACTAATGCACTAATCAAAACAGATATCCTTTGAAACATGCTCTTTTATGGATTTCACCAAACAAACAAAAAAGCACACAATAAAGCAATAGTTCTCGAGTTAAAAATATGTGCATAATAAAACATTTATTTGGGGTACATGTGCACAAGAATGCTTATACCGCTGGAAAAAATGTACAAAATGCATTATATTAGGGACACTAGCTTGCCAAAATGTGTCTATTAGTTGAAACACTCATGCAAATGCATACAATTTTCATGGACTTTAGAGAAATAAATTCACAAACTGATGTGGAGATGAAGAGAGATGAATGTAAGAGTGAATGAAAAGAAAAGAAATGAAAAACGGAGAGAAACTCAATGACAGATCTGCCCAGCCCCGTCAACAGGGTCGGTTAGTGACCTGTGTAAAATAGGCACTCCCCCTAGGGGTGTGTGTGTGTGTGTGTGTGTGTGTGTGTGTGTGTGTGTGTGTGTTATACTCCAGTGTGTATGGGTTTTGTATTCCAGGGCTCAAAGTGGAATAAAATAATAAAATCCTTTAGTAAGATCAATACACAAACACAAAACACATCAATAAAATTTCAGCATGCCCCAATACCATTTGTGCAATGTCCAGGGGTCTTCCAGGGATTCTTTGGCACATAAGAGAAAGTGTTCCACAAAGGCTGGAAGTTCATCAACCACTGGGCTAGTTAACCGACTGGTGTATCGGAGGGTGGGTTTGGGACCTTTGGCGTGCAAGCAATTATTCTACCACTGAGCTATTTCCCTCAGGCTGGCCTAGGTTGCTTATAACCCTGGCAGTAGCAGGAAGGAAGAAGCCTACATCTTAAAGTTAACCAGGCAGCGGCAAGTGGAAGACATAAAGGAACAGGGGGTGAGGAAACAAACCGAGCCCCCCAAGCCTGACAACAGATCTGATTCTGAAATATTTGTCTGTGTGGCCTTGTGTTTTCCTTGGAAGCTCTGCATAAGCAATTCTGTTTAATGGAAATATTTCAAAAGCATGTTTCTCAATCTTTTTTGTTTTACAGTATCTTTGATGTTTATTCTACCTCAAATCCTTGGAGAAAATCAATGGAAGCAAGGATTTCAAGAGTATCCAAAACAAATTGTAAAGTCACTTGAGGTAACCAATGAGTGCAGTAACTTGAGGTGGAGGCTATAATTATGACAAGGTACACAAGGACACAGGTGGCGCTGTGGTCTAAACCACTGAGCCTAGAGCTTGCCGATCAGAAGGTCGGCAGTTCAAATCCCCGTGTTGGGGTGAGCTCCCGTTGTTCGGTCCCAGCTCCTGCCCACCTAGCAGTTCAAAAGCCTGTCAAAGTGCAAGTAGATAAATAGGTACCGCTCCAGTGGAAAGATAAATGGTGTTTCCGTGTGCTGCTCTGGTTCGCCAGAAGTGGCTTTGTCATGCTGGCCACATGACCCGGAAGCTATACGCCGGCTTCCTCGGCCAGTAAAGTGAGATGAGCGCCACAACCCCAGAGTTGTCCGCGACTGGACCTAACGGTCAGGGGTCCCTTTACCCTTTACCCCTTTACCCAAGAAGCACCATTATTCAGCAAAGAAACTAGAGCAGGGCTGGAGACCTGTGACTCTCCAGACATTTTGACGCTACAACTACCATCATCCATGACTATCAGCCATGCTGGCTTGGTCTGACAGGAGTTTGAATTCAACCACAACTGGAGGGCTACAGGGTCCCTCATCCCTGAACCACAGTATTATTTGCTGTGTCAAAACGCAGTTTGAGATTTCAATGTTTAATGTGCTTCACCAGGGCTTGTCTTGAACATTTATTTGAATTTTCTGTAAAGGCTAATATGTACCAGTGCATCGATCCATGTACATGTTACCTTAATGTTTTTAAGGACACTCTGACTCACATTTCTAGGTAGAGAGGAGAGTTTTTGAAAAAGAGACAATGCAGCATTTATACAATGTTTTCCCTTAAAGAAAAAACTGCCCAGATTATTATTATAATCACCTATTCTTAGTAAACTCTACATGACAATACATAAAATATCACTTTCACACAAGTTCTCAGAACCCTGAGATTAAGCTTTAAATGCAGGGACATTTGTCACAATAGGTGCTTTTTTCCCCCCATTGAGAAAAAGAAATGCTCTATTGTTTGTTATCCCTAGGAGCAAAAGACAGGGGAATAATTGAACTTATGCAAAAGAACCAGCATTTTAAATGCACATATGCTATAATAGTCCCTGCTTTTGACAAAATAAATTTCCCAGACAAATGGCAGAACAGATGCATTAGTCATCAGTGAACTGAACTGTCACTGAGAGGCTTTAACTCATTTGTGAAATCTCGGTTAAAAAAGAACTTTCCATGAGCTAAGAACCTTCTTCCCTGCCCCTGCCTTAGGATATCACTCCAAAATTAACTGATAATTTAGTTCCTAGATGATGTTTTACCGTTGGAATTCTGCAGTAATGTGGCGGCATGTGTGCAAGAGGGATAAGGCATCTGTCTCACCATGAGACATTGGCAGAGTATAAATATTTACTGTGCCACCAGTTCTTAAGCTACTTTATACTGTATTATGAGCTCCAGAAAAATAACCTGTTGTTTCCTACATTTATTTAGTCTGTTCCCACACTTTTTCGTGTGGCCAGACCTACACTGCTGTCTTCTCTTTTTCTGCTACACCCTTTGAGCATGGGTAACCACAATAACACATTTTTAAAAGATGGCAAGCTTACGTTAGGATCGCAGACCCTCCAAGTGTCTCTATTTTCCAGGCAGGTCCCTGATTTAGAGAAGCCATCCTACTTTCTGGTTTCATCCTGGAATGTCCCATATTTCCTTAGGATGTCTCTATTTTCATTGGAGAAATGTTG
Organism: Zootoca vivipara; assembly: GCF_965207765.1. Classification (NCBI taxonomy): domain Eukaryota; kingdom Metazoa; phylum Chordata; class Lepidosauria; order Squamata; family Lacertidae; genus Zootoca; species Zootoca vivipara. The sequence goes on along the minus strand of NC_142588.1, from coordinate 71,021,344 downwards.
GAGGGTATGGAGTTATCCAGGAGTGTAGCAACGGGGGGGGGGGCGATAGGGGCGGGGCTCCACTCTGGGTGGGGCAGCGCCCCCTCCCCACCTCCACCGACGATGGCCGCCGCTTCCACGGCGCGACCGCCATCGCAGGGGCGCGCATCTCCAGCTCCAGCCTCCCGGTAGCAGGCTTTCTACCAGGAGGCTGGAGGCTCGGCTTTGAAGTCACAGGGGGGCGCTACCCTCTATGTAGTGCGTATGTGTCTTTACATAGAGACGCATGCGTCGTTACATAGCAACAGCCCGCCCCCGGGTGCACAGCAATTTGCCGCCCCGGGAGACACGGTGGCTTCCTACGCCACTGGAGTTATCCAACCCCTGAGCTGTCTGAATGCAATCCTCTATAGGGAAGCTTTTTAATCTTTAATGTTTTATTATGTTTTTGTATATGTTGGAAGCTGCCCAGAGTGGCAGGGGCAACCAAGTAAGATGTGTGGGGTATAAATAGTTAAATCATCGTTATGGAATGGGATGTCCCTATTTTCATCAGAGAAATGTTGGAGGGTATGGGGTTGGGGAACCTTTCTTAGCCCAAGGTTTAAATTACCTCTGTGGGAATCTGTCAGGAGCGGCACTGCAACAGTAAGCAGGGCAAGAGTAACTAAAGTGCCTCGTACCTTTATTAAGTACATTTCATCACTGTCTGTATGTGGTCTCCAACTTCCCTCCAAGCCCCTTGATTTTGCACAGAACATGACAGAGAATTTGGACTCCTGAGAATCTAGACTTTCTTTTTTAAAACAGTGAAAGGTACTTTTTCCACTGCACTTGTGGCATGGAAGATTGTTACAGATAAAACTTTCCTGTCTCAGTCTGGAAAGTCCAGATTCAATGTAAATGATTTAGCCTGGACGTAACATCTCTGTTCCACATTGTAACTGCAGCAAAAGAAGCATAGCATGAAAACATCAATCAGCAGTCACAAAGTTTTGGCTCTTTCAACAAGTCTTTAGGGCATAATTCCAGCTGATTTTATTATAATATTTTATTTTTAGATGTGGAACTGTTGGTAATTATATGTGCATTTTTCCTCTTTCTAGTTTTGGAAGCTGGTCTTAAGCATGTTTCAACACACTATTAATGTAATACGAAATCTGGTCCTTTGGTGTCAAACATTACATTCCTAGGTGCAAAACTAAAAATGTAAGGCGTGAACATAACTGACAAAATGAGTACTCAAAAACACACATATTATACAGATAGGTTTGGTCGGCAGCTGGGCTTGGGCCATGGTTCCTTGTTCAATGTGTACACAGTGGCAAGCCCAGGTTTGTTGCTGTGTAATGTGTTGAGATGAGGAGCAAAAAGAACTATGTTATTATCTAAATGGCAGCATTTAAGAAGGTGCAATTTCCTCCAGCAATTGAAGTTTGATATTACTATAATGGAATAGCATATCGATCAAATAGCTAATGCCACAGAAGGCAGAATCGGGATTCAAGATGACCTTAACAGATTGGGGAACTGGGCTGAAACAAAATGTTGAGTTCTACACTTAGGCACAAACATGCGCTGGATTATGGAGAAAGCTAGAGAGTTCCAGAAAAACGTCTACTTCTGCTTCATTGACTATGCAAAAGCCTTTGACTGTGTCGACCACAGCAAACTATGGCAAGTTCTTAAAGAAATGGGAGTGCCTGATCACCTCATCTGTCTCCTGAGAAATCTCTATGTGGGACAAGAAGCTACAGTTAGAACTGGATATGGAACAACTGATTGGTTCAAAATTGGGAAAGGAGTACGACAAGGTTGTATATTGTCTCCCTGCTTATTTAACTTATATGCAGAATTCATCATGCGAAAGGCTGAACTAGATGAATCCCAAGACGGAATTAAGATTGCCGGAAGAAATATCAACAACCTCAGATATGCAGATGACACAACCTTGATGGCAGAAAACGAGGAGGAATTAAATAACCTTTTAATGAGGGTGAAAGAGGAGAGCGCAAAATATGGTCTGAAGCTCAACATCAAAAAAACCAAGATCATGGCCACTGGTCCCATCACCTCCTGGCAAATAGAAGGGGAAGAAATGGAGGCAGTGAGAGATTTTACTTTCTTGAGCTCCTTGATCACTGCAGATGGTGACAGCAGTCACGAAATTAAAAGACGCCTGCTTCTTGGGAGAAAAGCAATGACAAACCTAGACAGCATCTTAAAAAGCAGAGACATCACCTTGCCAACAAAGGTCCGTATAGTTAAAGCTATGGTTTTCCCAGTAGTGATGTATGGAAGTGAGAGCTGGACCATAAAGAAGGCTGATCGCCGAAGAATTGATGCTTTTGAATTATGGTGCTGGAGGAGACTCTTGAGAGTCCCATGGACTGCAAGAAGAACAAACCTATCCATTCTGAAGGAAATCAGCCCTGAGTGCTCACTGGAAGGACAGATCATGAAGCTGAGGCTCCAATACTTTGGCCACCTCATGAGAAGAGAAGACTCCCGGGAAAAGACCCTGATGTTGGGAAAGATTGAGGGCACTAGGAGAAGGGGACGACAGAGGATGAGATGGTTGGACAGTGTTCTCGAAGCTATGAACATGAGTTTGACCAAACTGTGGGAGGCAGTGGAAGACAGGAGTGCCTGGCGTGCTATGGTCCATGGGGTCACGAAGAGTCGGACACGACTAAACGACTAAACAACAACAACAACACTTAGGCAGGAATGACTAGCTGCACACATATAAAATGTGGTACACCTGGCTTGTCCCATTTCAGAATCCTATCAGAGTTCTTTCCTTCCTATTAGTTTACTTCTTGTTCTTGGCATTTAACACTGTTGTCTGCCAAGACCCCTAGACTTTTTTCACATGTACTACTGGCATTGAAACATGTTTATCCCTCTGAAATTTTTAAAACAATTGGAAGTACTGTATTACAAGCTTGTTGCTTTAAAAAAAGAGAAACCCTTATCTGACTTTATGTAGCATTGCCATATTTCAAAAAGTAAGAGACAGGAAACCCAAAAAACTGTTGAGCTTTTTTAAAGGAAAACTTGAAAGATGTTGGGCTTTTATTGGACAAACCCCAAGGTTGTTGAGCTTTTATTTTACAAAAACACACGAAAAATGTGATTTTTCTATTGACTTGCTTAAGATCCAGGACAAAGCACCACATTTTAGAAATTCCCCCTGGATGTCATTTCTGCCTTTGAAATCCTGGTAATGTCTGGAGAAACTTGGACATATGGCAGCCCTACTTTATTATGGCTTTCCTTCCCCCATCTGTCCGAAAACAAAGTAGTAGAGCGGTCTTTATTCCATAGTACTTTTATATCTTGCTTCACCCACCACCAATATGCCTAATCCCCCAAGATTCTTCTCAAAGATGATGTGACCCTTGATGGGGGCGGGAGGAGGTTCCAAACCCCAATTTTCTAATTTAAGTTGACAAGATTTTAAAACTCAGGAATAAAAGTTGCCCTGATCCAGATGGGAGATTTAACCCTTTTATTCTAAATAATTTCCCTTCCCAATTAACCCCCCTTCAAAATATGCCTCTTGTAGCAAGGAGCAGCTTTAGGAGCAATTTTCAGCAGGAAAATGGTACAGATACAATATTTTAACCCACCACAGTGCCAGGTTTGATGCAGGCATGGGTGTTTTTTTGTTTTGGGGTTTGTTTGTTTTTAAAGAATGAGGTCTAAATATGCTATTAACATGTCAGGTCAAAATATATTATCCACAGCTGGGCTGTGTCCTAAAATAATGAGTAGTCACACCAAGGCGTGTCCACCATTTTCTATCCTAAAAAATAGACAAATTTGAGGGAGGGGTGAAAAGATTAAGAAGTGGACCCCATATTCTAAGGGCTTGGGCTTAAAGGCAAACTGTCAGCACAAGAAGATAGAATGTTATTTCCATAGTTCTTCCAGAGTAAAGAATCCGAAGTACGTCTGCCAGTTGGCCTATAGCTCATTGCGGTACTTAGTAGACTTTAGTGCTGGTGCAAAAAAAGGCAGGCATTGTTAGAGAACTCTCTAGTTTTCCCAACAACTTTTGTTTTCAAAATACTTGTACAGTACTATGCTAAAATGTTCCTTGCATAATGCCAGTTCTCAACCCACATCTAATTATGGTTTTGGCTTTGATGCATTTTTGTGGGTGTGTAGAGAATGAGACATAAGTAAAAGGTTAGGTCATGTAAAGCAATGATCATAGTCTGCCTTGATGTTAAGAACATGTTTCTCTTTTAGGTGACTATTCCACAACTGCCATTCATCCTGAATATAACATGCAGAGGAGTCAAACTCCTATAATTGATTGCAATCAGCATTGTTCTATGAGACTGAGCAGCTGCAGGGGCTAGCAAACCTTTTGCCAAAAAATGAAGTGAGAAATAGCTAGAAAAAGCAATAGCTGGTTTCAAGACCATCAGACAGACCTTCAGCTAATAAGGAAGCATTTGGTGAACTAGTTAGCTTATGACTTCTAGGACATTTCAACATGTGGCCTAGAGTGCACGTCAAAACTTTTTGCATGCTTTTCTCCTAAAATCAAATATAGAAAATTGTAAAGGGTTTGGGCTTAATGTTTTTTCCACTTTCTGAAGCCACAAATACTAGGGCAATTTCAAAACTGAATCATAAACCTCAAAATCACACACTCATTTGGCAGGGTGTATCTGGCCATCTTGACGACATCCAAAAGATATATATTTTCTAACTCAGTAAAACACTGACCCCACTTCAATAGATCAAGACAAATTTGTCCTAACTGAAACACTAATAGCACATCGACAAAAGGCAAACAAGTATTTTGGCCATTCTTTTGCATCGTGTAGATTATGAACAGGTGTGTGTTAACTCTCAAGGAATATGGATTTCTGAGAAATTGTCAGAATAGCCATCTTCTGCTTAAGCAATCCCCCAGTACCTTGCAATTCTCAGTTATACTGAATCCTTACAAATAGAAGCAGGCCATAGAGAAATATTTTGTGAAACAGAATTAGTCCTATCGATGATCAATAGATGCAGTACCACCATAATACTGAGGTCCCTGCACACACACCCCAGTGTTGCCCCATCCTACAGTAACTAAAGTTATTCAAATCAATAAGATATTCAACCTACAAATCATAAAAAGAGCAGCCCATTCAACTATCCCATGTCCTAAAGTGGCCAGAGTCTGATGCCAATGGAAGCTTGCAACTTTCTCATAGGAATTTGGTTGGCCACTTAACAACCTGCTGGATTAGATGGGCCCTTGTCCTCATCCAGCAAACTCGGCTCATGTGTTCTTCAACCCCCCAAAGGAGCAAACAGGCAGCAGCCCTTATGCCTTCCCCCAAACTAGTAGGAATCAGTGACATACTGCCTCAGAATATAGGGGCTTCATTTAGCCATCGGGGACTAATAGCTGCTGATAGAGCTGTGGTATCAAAAAGTGTGTTCGTTTAAACATGGTCAAGAAAATTTTCTTAAAGTACTTTTTTATTAATAGTCAAGAGAAGTTGTAAAAACAACCTTAAGTATAAAGGCACAGGAGACAGTTTTGATAATCAAATTAAACAGTAACTTACAGTACAAAAGACAATTTTTATGCACATACAAACCCCAAACATCTCATTCAAAAAATATTTCACCATTATTCGTGGGCAATGACTAAAAATATAAATTGTCCTTGTACAATAAATACTTGATAGGTGCAAATTGAAGGAAACTTATTGCTTTCCACATAGGTGTTTTCCCTGTAGACTGAGAATTGTGGACTCCTTTTGTCATTGGAATCCTGCTTCATGAGCACATTTTCCAAGGGGGAATATGGACTCCAACCCCAACCTCACAAGGAACATTTGGCAGTTGAACTGCCTCAATAGCTGGCAGTGGTTTGATTGTTTGTTGTGTTGTTTAAAGCCTACAGCAATCATCCATCTCATTCATCAGAAATTGTGGGTATTAAATTAATATTGTGAATAAAAGGCTTTCCATGGCAGGCTAGTGTTTAGTCTCACATTTAGGTTTTGCTCGCAAATTGAATCAAAATAAAGCCAACATAAATGCTATGTGACTACAGGCAAAAGAATCCAGGGAAAAAACCAGCCAAAATTATGCTTTCTGAAGTAAATGGGATATAAACAGAATTAAATCTAAATCACTTCTGTAGGACTTGAACATGCCTAATGTGCTATGGGGTTGTGCCATAATATCAAAGGTGAAAGGGGATCCCGAAGCAAGAAGAATTATTCCAGCAGAGAACAGCCCAATAACAAAACTGGAATAAATTTACATTGTTGAAACACAATTTGAAAATGAGCAGCTGTATGTTAGGACTACGCAGACCAAATAAAAATGACATTTGAAAAAAATCATTTCAAACTTTCTGGGATAATCAGCATGCTTTCAGAGTTTTGAAACAGAATAGTTTCATCATCCCTTTTCTACTGTTTTGCTCCATCTGTCCAGATGAATTTCTCAACACTGATAGTTCTCAGAATGTGGAAACCCCTCTTATTCCACCCCAGTCACTGCTGTCATAAGAAAAGCACTCAATAGTGCCTCTTGCTCCTGAGGTCAGCTCTAAAAACACCAGAAGCACAGAGTTCAGTGTTGAAGCACTTCCACTATGGAAATGCCTGTCAATTTTAGACACTTGCTTAAGACTTTTCTGTCCACATGCTTTTTCTGAAGTGTGACCCCCCCCCATCTGTACATACCATTGAGCAATGTGATTTATTTTTATACTTTGTTTTTGTAGTTTTTAGTGTATATTGTATTTTTATGTTGTACACCGCTTCGGCAATCTTTTGTTAAAGCGGTATATAAATCTGCTTAGCAAATATAAAACAAAAACTGTAGCTAGTCAGTACTTCCTAGAACCAGAAGGCTTTTGAATTTCATCACTCCAATCATGAGAACCTCTGCAATTGCTACCATGTGTAAAGAAAAGGAAAACAAGCTTTATCAGTGATTGAATTTCTCATTCAGGTTCCGATCTGTGGGAGCAATTTCAGGTGCACGGTAACCATTACAAGACTGAACTGAAAGACTTAATGCAATGCAAGGCCTCTACAGTAAACATGAGTACTATTAAATAGCCAACCCTATGGTTGAAAGTTCCGTAAACATCATCACATTGCAAATTCAGCAGAACTGTGAATAATGCAGAACAAATGCTAGCCTGCTAGGCATTTTCTCATTCACATGTGGAGTTTCCTAAGCTTTTAACTAGTAGCAAAGTTTCTCCTAAAGAATGATCTACAAACCCACTGAAATCTAAGTCAATGGATTAGTATCACTACAGTACAGATTTAGGTGACTAGAGACGCACAACCATTTTCTTTGGCTTATGATTTACTATACTAGCAAAATGGTATTTTGTCTTCATTTTAACTAGTTGTACTGCTTTACTCCAAACTTCCAACTATCTTTGTTAGTTCTCAGATCATGATTCCCTGCTGAATAATTATTTTCACCTAATGGAATAAAGATGGAATTTTACAGTTAACCATCTTGTGAAACATTACCCGCAGTAGAATTACAAAGAATTCAAATGTAATGGTTATGTCCACGCAATATTTAAGACTGCTTTTATAAGCATATCCTTAATAAGGCATACAAACAGTAAGAAACAGTGGAGAGAACTCAACATTAGAATAAGCAGAGGAATTCTGTACTCAAATAGCGCACAGTATTCAAACAAAGACCCACTAGTTTTTAGAACTATGAGAGAGACCTAGGGATTATCAGTATGTATGCAAATATCAGTTTAGTAAATTGTATGCATGGGAGGGGCAGAAAGAGAGAGGGGGGGAGAGGGAGAGAGAGAAATGACACCAGAAATAAAAGCCTTTAAAACAGGCGAATATAACTTGACTTTCCAAGTTACGTCAGCAGTTTCACAAAATTGTGGAACTGTCTCAGATTTATGTGAAGTCCTATGGATGAGAGTCAATCTTGTCATCTGACCCAGTCAAAAGTAGTTCAGGTTGCAGTGGGATATGTAACCTTGCCTGTTTACGCAGAGCGTTCCCCATATACCAGTAGCAAGTTTTTCTTTGATGTCCATAACTTATTTTCTCCATGTGCCTTTCCCCCAGGATCAAAGTTTCTGGCCACTATGAACTAGCTCACATTATTACTCAGTCGTCCAAGGTATTCGCGTAATTCTTTTGCAGCTAGGAATCTACCATATCGCTTCTTTGGATTGGCACACTCATCCAGCAAGGCCTCAAGTCGACCATCTTTGGCAATTTCAGCTGGAGGGTCATGAAGAAGACCTCCAGATGTGCCACGCCAGGTGGCATGTCTTGATAAAAGGTTCTGGCAAATAGCATAGTAGTTGTGGTCCACAGTGACACGAGTGCACAAAATCTCCTTTGAGAAAGAAAGACAAGCTTCCTTATCACAGTCATCGAACTTGCTTTCATACCAAACATCCCAGTTTTCAGGTTTGTCTGTGAAATGCATAAAAAGAACAAACAGTAAGAAGCCCAGAAAGCAAAGAATTTCCTGATTCTAAAGCCTGAATATGAAAATCTACCCCAAGTTCTGAATAGTCTGTCTGAATGCAATTTACAGAAATAGTGTACCACTAACATGAAATAAAGTTTGCACGTGAAATATTAGCTGTTTAAGGGGGGGGGGGACTACAAAGAACCTTAAGGCAAACCTTCTCATGGGGATTGTTCAAAGCATTATATGTTTCAGAGAATTGACAAAGTGTGGTTTCTAAGATTGTCTAGGTACATGCATATTACTATGAAGAAAAGGTAAGAGCAATATTGTGAAAGTGACCACAGGCTACAGGGATTAAAAATGTATTAAATAAACGTGTCAGAAGTGAGTAACTGTTCTCTTGCTTTTTGTCTTGTACAGGATGGAACAAAACTCAAGTTCAGGTTTCTTCAGTGTGCCCATGTAGTAACGGATTTGTTTCAACATGTTCAAATATGAGCTGCTACATTTGTTATTTAATAATTAACTGCTGCATTAGCCGAACTGATAAATTCTAAAGCATTTTTAAAAAACCTACATCAGGCATCCCCAAACTGTGGCCCTCCAGATGTTTTGGCCTACAACTCCCATGATCCCTAACTAACAGGACCAGTGGTTGGGGAAGATGGGAATTGTAGTCCAAAACATCTGGAGGGCTGAAGTTTGGGGGGTGCCTGACCTACATCTTAAACTATTCATATGCAAAACAAGAACCAACAGTCTTGGGGGTGAAAAAGAAACCAACTTACTTTGCTTGATTAACCTTTTATCTGCCACCAAAACATTTTCAGCATCCACAATGATGACCTTCCCATCTCTAGGGCCTACTGCGAAGTTGTCAAAGCTGACATCAAGGAGGTAGAGTGCAAATTCAAAGTCATTATTTGTCAGCTGCTCAGCTATTTCCATTAACTGCCATGCCAGGTCCACTCGTTTTTCCCATGAAGCGCTGAAGTAGCTCCAGAGTTCTTCTCCCACATAGTTTACAGCCACCATTCTTCCACATGCTCCTAAATACTTTGCAAACGGCCAGCCCTCATCAGAAGGAAAACTCTGCAAAGGGAAATGCATTTCATTAATATTAACCACAAATACATTTGCAGCTTAAAAATATGTGATGTTTAGAAGCATTTAGCTATCTGAGATGGCAGTGTTGTTCATTGCCTATGAGGAATTATTCATTGATTCCCCAAACACTGGGGTGGGGTGGGGTGGGGTGGAGAACACACAGTGGTCTGGTTTTTACCCAGTGCTAAAGAACAGGCACAGTATAATCTTGCATATCTATAAATTCTGCACCAATCCAGCAAAATAACACATTTGTTTCAAACAGGCCTGGGATTTGGTGAGCTGCTGGCACACACTGATGGTGTCACTATGTATTTGTTTTCACTTTGCAGATGATGCATCTTCTTTTGGTCCTTCAATTTGTCTAGAAGACCTGCATGAAAATGCCATATTAGTAAAGCAATTAGGTGAACATACCAAACACCCACACTTGCTCTCCAATTTCTATAGGTTTTTATCCCACTGTGTCCAAGAGGCTCTGTACTAGTTTACTTGAAAACAAAACTCCATGAGAATAGTTGGTGATCAGGGATGATGGAGCTGAAGTTCTGCAACATCTGGAGGTTAACCCTGGTGTAACCTATTAAAAGGCTCCCCCACCATTGTCCTCTCACATCAAGAGCTCTGTTCTTCAGATGTTCACAAAAAGTCCCCAGATGCTTGGTGCTGTGTCTCATTTTTTGTATGTCCCAGAGGTCTAGCAAAGAAACGAAGTACTTCTATGATTCAGATGTGCTCAATAGGTGGCAGTTGCCTGGATGGCGTGCTCCCTACTCCCTTTACTTCAGAGTTGCTTTCAATTTATAATTCCAAATTATTCACACAAAGCTAACTGTGTTCTGTACAATAAAGGTAAAGGGATCCCTGACCATTCGGTCCAGTCTGGGGTTGCGGTGCTCATCTCACATTATTGGCCAAGTACAGCTTCCAGGTCATGTGGCCAGCATGACAAAGCCGCTTCTGGTGAACCAGAGCAGCACACGGAAATGCCGTTTACCTTCCCGCTATTTATCTACTTGCACTTTGATGTGCTTTTGAACTGCTAGGTTGGCAGGAGCTGGGACCGAGCAACAGGAGCTCACCCCATCGCGGGGATTCGAACCGCCGACCTTCTGATCAGCAAGCCCTAGGCTCTGTGGTTTAACCCACAGCACCACCTGCGTCCCTTTGTTCTGTACAATACTGCTGTACAATTGTTCTACCACAGGAAGTGAATATAAAACATACCAGGTGTTAGCACACCATTATTTGCATTCAGCCACTTGGTAGGTCTAAAATCTACTTTACTCTAACTTTGATCAGTTGTAGATTCGCTGTGCTACTTAGCAAGCTACTGCAAGCTTCCAACTTGCTAAGTCAATGCTGATCACAGTTGATTGCCACTTGCCAAATACTGGTATTATTCACAGACAATTTACCATATTCAGGCATTACCATAGCACACTAATATTAATATAAGCATATTGTCCTTGCATTGCCTGCTATATATATATATATATTTGACGAAAGATCCAAACAACTAGATGCACACTACAGCTGCTCTGCTAACTCAGAAGCAACCATATTTAAAATTACTCATCAGTAGGACAAGCAAGCACATGTACGTTTCACATTGTTCTTCTGTTTATTGTATTAAATAGCAGCAGTAGGCCAAATATCTTGCATACTCAGCACTAGCGACATCTCCTTAATTGTAAGTGCAACAAATCCCAGCAACAAATTGAGATGCCAAAGAGCAGCTTGGCAGTTTGGCTCTGGGAGCTCTGGGTGAACCACCCAGGAATTTCCTGGGTTTTGAATTAGTGCCGAGTTTATATTAGCCACATACTTTTGTAGTACAGCGAAATGAACATTGTCATTCTTTGCATGGCCACAGAAAGCCACAGAGGCCTAATCTTTTTTGCTCAGTTCAGCCAGGTGGCAAGAACAACTAACAAGAATGGGACTTTAACATGTGTTGAGCAGAGGAAAACTACATTCCACCTTTAATGGAAAACTCTCTTGGAAGAAGTCGGCATCTGCATAGAGCTCACAGCTCACATTAATAACAGTTCTGATGACATTTAGCTTATATCTGTTGCATTTGAATGATTCCTGAAGGCAAGTAAGGTTTGCCAACTAAACAAGCAAGCATATAGCTGGGACGCACAGATTTCTTGGTTTGCATAATCACACAATTCTGGTGCAAATAGGTATTCTGAAATGTCACATTGTATAGGCAGCCTTGTAAATAAGCTTACAAAAGTTACTAGCCTTTTTTTTTTTAACTAGACTGGTAAGATTGTTTTTATATCCAAAGAAATTAATGTCATGTTCAGATCATCCTGTCGGCATCAACCTCTGTAAATATGGCACAAGTAATGCATTATTATGGGCATCCTAGCAGCAGGGAGTGGTAACCAAATTCAAGCTCTAAGACAGGCCTCCTCAAACTCGGCCCTCCAGATGTTTTGAGACTACAATTCACAACATCCCTGACCACTGGTCCTGCTAGCTAGGGATCATGGGAGTTGTAGGCCAAAAACATCTGGAGGGCCGAGTTTAAGGAAGCCTGCTCTAAGAGGCAGCATACTGCATTTCACGAGGATCACCCAGCAAATCATCTGCATGGCCTCTTAACTTCAATGTAATGCCAACTGCCTGAACAAGCAGGGTGCTGCTGCATACTGCTCAGGAGATTGCACTTCTCTCTTTCCTGGCTTCTTTCTTCAGTGCTCAGATTGAGCAAGCAAAGGATTTAGCTTACTCCCTAGGTAGTAAATAAAATATATGATTGCATTTATATCAATTAGTTAGCATATGCTTCTGTTTAGGATATACCTATATTACAAAATAGTTGTATCAGTTGCGGTATTTGATTAATTTGTTTGATTAATTAATTAATCAGGGATGCAAAAATGGATGCAGCCATAGGGTCACATTGACAGCTGAGCAGGGCTGCCTAATTGTCAATCATTTGACATTGTGTGATTCACAGTTAAAGTATAGTCGTACCTTTGTTCTCAAACAGAATCCATTCTGGAAGTCCGTTCGACTCCTGAAAATGTTCAAAAACCAAGGCACGGCTTCCGATTGGCTGCAGGAGCTTCCTGCACTCAATCGAAAGCTGTGGAAGTCACATCAGACGTTCGGCTTCCAAAAAAGTTCCCAAACCGGAACACTAACTTCCAGGTTTGCGGCATTAGGGAGCAAAAATGTTCGACTCACAAGGCGTCTGAGAACCAAGGTACAACTGTAATGGGAGCAGGCAAAAGTTTGACCTTTGGGGCCAAATTCAAAGACCTGGCAGATCCTAATCAGGCCCACGGGCTCAAAGCTCTTAAACTGCTGATTCAAATCAATCCACCCTGCTTGACTAGTTGTACACTTGCTCAATACTAAAGTTGATCTGACCTTAAAACAAGCATCCTTGTAGAACACACTTTGCAGTGTTACAATCTTGAAATTAAGTTCTACAACAGCATCATAGTAATTTATTACTCACTATCATGAAAGAGACAGCTACGCTTACATATTACCTAATCAGGTGTAATTGCAAGCCCATGCCTAGTCATATCTAGAAACATCTCATATTTAAAATATGAAAAATCAGGAACAAGAGTATTATAAACAATAAAAATAACAAGCCAAAGGTCAAAGGAAAGGAACTTAAAATTAAAAATGTACTCCAAGGCACTTGTGGCAGTTATGCTATTTAAATTCATTTTGGAAATTTAAATCTCAGTCAAAAACACCTGCATTGTCTTGCTAGACAACCAAATTCACAGCTCTCAAGCAAGAAATCATAATTACTTTTCCACTGTGACAGGACACAATCAGATGAAGAATGACTGCTAAGAACAAGGTAAAAATACAGCAAATAGAAGGACAAATTTTTTTTATAGAAAACCTGTCCAATTTTAGGCAAATACTTACAATCCTATATAGTAGCAGTACTGTATTTTTATGTCAGTTTTGGATTCCTAGCTATAATAGATCACAGAATATTTATTACAGATTCTTGCTGCAGATGCTTGTGAGTCATTGATCATTTAGATTGGAATACCCAGCAAATTCCTCCCTTAAACTCCCCCCCCCCCCATAGCAGGCTGTTTTACCCACAGAAGTGTATACTGTTTAGTGATATAAATATGAAATGTATTTAGGTACACAGATTAGTAAAATTAAGTAGAGCACTGAGCTTCTATCACAACACTTGGGGATATAGATGAGACACGCTGTTAAAAGATGTTTCTGTAATAAAGCTTTTCCTCTGGCCTTGACAATCTCTTCAAATGTAGGTCAAGCTTAAATAATCTCAAAACTAGCTAAAATAAAGGCTGTCTGTTGTGGCAATGTGCATTTCATAAGTACTGCCACTTTACAAGTAATCCATACTCCAAATAGGCTTCAAACTAAGCTTCCAATCTCTGATAAAAAGTCTTATAATCCAAGAATCACTACAGTTTAGTGGATTATTCGAGACACATTTCCCATTATAAAATCAAAGATCAACCTTCTATTTAGCGCCCAGTCATGCATCATTTAGTCTGATCACAATACTGTATCTAACATGTGAATCACATTCAACCTGCTCCTTAATCATCGGCATTCTCTTCAAGATTCTCTTCTTATCAAGATTTTTACCCTAGCTTTTTATCAGTGCCAGTTACATTATTTAAACAATACTAATAAGTATCTGTACAACAGAAAGTCATTAACATTACCTAGCTCTTGTAATGCAAACAGTGCCAACTTACACACCTATTAAAAGTATGTTTATTTGACAAGCAATGGGTCTTTAAATGAACTACACTATGTAATTTTAGCAGGATTTCAGCAGATCAGAAGTGAACCCTGGAAATATTTGAAAGCAACTGGACTTTTTGCAGTGGTGGTTGGAAGAGAACTATGAGCTACAAGAACTGCTGAGTCATAATTTGGACATTAATTAAATGAATATCTTAACTGATATTGCACATAATTGGTGACAGAATAGAAAACCTGTTCTTACAATCCACACACGAAAAGGGCTAATGGAAGAGCTATTACTTATTACTTATGTATATTGGACTGCAATCCTACATGTCTACCTAAAACAATTCCACTGAAGTCAATAAGACTTATACATGCATAGGATTGTACTGCTAGTATTATAATTGGCACCTAGTGACCAATACATATTAGTTGTAATTTTAGAATCACGGAACTGTCGAGTTGGAAGGAACCATGAGAGTCAACTAGTCACCCCCCCCCCACCCCCCGGCAATATTTTTCCCAACATGGGTCTCATACTCCTTTTAAAGCAAGCAATGATTAAATGAAACTTTTACTCATGGACTTCCGGGAGCTTGAGCTAACTGTGAGAGATTTCACCAAATTATATAATTTAGTCACTGACATATGACATTACTTCATCAATTATGGGTTGGATGCCTAATGTCCAAGATGTGTACATCTTTTAATTCATGTTTAACCTCCTTACAAACCAGAGTTGTGCTACAGAAAGAGAATTACATGTTCCAAAGGGGAGACTCACAGTGAATTTCCACCAAATAAAGTTCAGTATGTAGACTCAGTAAGTGATTACATCTTAGTCTAGGTATCTTACAGAGCTGTTTACAAATTGTAGAGCACTTTGTATCCAGTAATTATATGCACACCAACTGTAGCATGATCTATGTTGTTCTGTTTTATATGCAGAGTTTCATTACCGGTAGTTTCTCAGCAAAATATATTCTAAGTGGCGCAGAAAATTTTTATGCCGTTCTGTTTAGTGAAGGACCTGAAATGCCACTCCTCTTTAAACTGTATTTATATTAAACGTTATCTTCACCTACAAATATGCTTTATCAATTTAATTTATTATCCATGAACAGAAGCCATGTGTAACTCTAACAGAGAAAAAGCATAGACAAACCACTTTACACAGAAAGCTGCAACTGAAGCCATAGTAGACAAAACCTTCATGTCAGTTATCTTTGGGGGGAAACAGTCTAGATTTCAAGTTAATGGCTCTCCTTTAAGAAACTTTAAAGGCATACACCAGCTGGTACATACCAAGTCACTAAACAGTTCAAGAGAGCACCAGCTGTTCCAGCAGTCTACTTGATACTTCTTTGACAACCATTCTAGTTTGTGGAGGCAACTCAACTGTTCCTTTAGCATATTTATTGATATTTGCCAACAGGGCTGGGAACTCTTATTTTTTGTAGCAAAGATAAGAGCTGTGTAATTCAAGATTACTTATTTTATGCAAACATTACATTGCTCATGGAAGGCACTTAGAAGGTGCTTGAGGAAGGCACCTGTATTTATGATGCAACATCATACCAATATTTGGGCTTAAGATAACCTGTTCAGCTAGAATATACCTTCATGAAAAAATTATACCATTAACATGTGAGCTGGCATAGAGATGGCATAAATATACTAACATGTCCCAGATTGTTAGGCTACAATGCCAGGTCCAAGTTTCTTTTACTGTTGGCTATTAAATAAAAACATCCTTTTTCTTAACCAAGCCATCCAAATTTTTAATATGGCACTGTTCTCATAACATTGTTCTGATAAATACCTAGAGAAAATCTGAAATAAAATTAATCAAACTGGTTAAAAATTATCAACAGATTTTTACATTTAATGGTCTAAAAAACATTATTGACATGAATGCAAGGTTAAAATTACTGAAAGCAGTGAGTGTGTTGACTTTCATTACAGTGCCAACAAGTCTTCATTCTGACAAACAGCAATTTCAATAATGATGACTAGAAAGAAATTCACCAAAAGGAGGAAGACCTTTTTAAAAATTAAAGAAACAAGATATAGATACTTGCTTGCCACTATCACCTACACAATGAGACAAAGTAAAAACAGAGGTTGATACAAAAGTTACAAAAAAATGAGCAAAAGAACAGAATGTAAAATGTAGCACCATATGTACACCTTTATGAATACAGGCACCCCTACTTTTATGGTTGAATTTTAGAAGTATATAGATTAACCTACAACAGGGAAAGAAATAACAATTTTGCTATTCCTCTAATAGCACCCAAAGAAGACAATAAGCAGCTGTTGTGTATGCTCAGTTACTAAAATTAATTTCAAAAAACATTGAACTCGTATCATACGCATGATTAGTTTTTGAGTTAAGTCCCACTGATTTCAGTGACACTTATTCTGAAACATTTAAACTTATTCCACTGCAGCTTTGGGCTTTACTTTGGTTGTAAATGTTTTCAGGGAAAGTCCTGACTAGTTTTTGCAGACAACTGAGGACCCCAGCTGTTAGTGCCTGGATGTTTGCTTTCCTCTGTTCTCATGGCTACTGGCAGTCCTAGAAAAGGGTTTAAGGAGCCACATACTACACCAGGGGTCCCCAAACTAAGGCCCGGGGGGGGGGCAGATGCGGCCCAATCACCTTCTAAATCCGGCCCGTGGATGGTCTGGGAATCAGCATGTTTTTACATGAGTATAATGTGTCCTTTTATTTAAAATGCATCTCTGGGTTATTTGTGGGGCATAGGAATTCGTTCATATTTATTTCAAAATATAGTTTGCCCCCCCCCAAGGTCTGAGGGACAGTGGACCGGCCCCCTGCTGAAAAAGTTTGCTGACCCCTGCACTACACAGCCCAATCCACAATGAGCTCAACTGTCCAATTTCAGCTGATTTTGTATGGCTGGTTGTACAGGAATGCAAATCTATTTTGTATCTAGTATTTGCTTAAGCTACACGAAGGAAATTTGAAAACAGCAACACCTGAAAGCATTTTTAAATAAAAAAACGTACAAATTCTATTGTAAGTACTTCACACTTACTGTACAAGCATTCCTGCATGTCAGCTAATGCTCTAAAACCATACAACGAAGAAAGAGACTTCAGTGGGAGACAGTATCCGCAGCTTTAAAACCAACAAAGACCCCTCTGGCACCTTAACAAGTCTGCTGAAGCTTGGGACACAATACACGTGTCAGTCTCCTAAATGTACTTATAGGACTTTGTTCAACAATCTCTCTCCGTGCAAGTGCTTCAGAAAGGATTCAGACCCAAATTTATTTTTAGGCAGGACCTGCAGTGGCAGCGCACAGGCAGGAAGTGGTCTCCATCTCTAGAGATCGTGGGATAGACACAGTGCTGGACTGATCCAGAAAAAGGAGGTTTACACGCTAACACTAAGCAGGCACCGTCCCAGCGATCTAGTGCGCAGCGCTAAGAGACGCGCATCGTGCGATCCCGCTTATACGGCGGGGCCACGCGGTCTAGCGAGGATGGGGAAGGGAGAGGAGGCGCCGGCGTCGCCTTCTTACCTGCAGCACGAGGGGCTCCGGGTTGAAGGCGAGAGTGATGAGGAGCTGCATCCGCTCCGAGTCCTTGAGGTTGCGGAGCAGGAAGCTGCCCGAGTCCTTGGTCTCGGCGTAGCGGCGAACGAGGCGGTCGAGGAGGCGCTGCGAGGGGCAGTGCACCAGGTCCGACCAGCCCTCCACGACGTCGGGGGTGAGGAGGCGCACGTCGCCGTTGATGCTGGCGAACTCGGTGGCGTGCAGGGCCTGGAGCAAGTCGCAGCGTCCCCTGCCGGTGGCGCGCCGGCAGATCTTGGCGTCGATGTCGGCGAGCTCGCGCGCGGAGCCCAGGCGCTTGAGGACGACGCGGCGGCTGCCCTCGCGGGGCTCTCCGTAGCGCGCGAAGTACACGTTCTTGACGTTGAGGAAGTCGAGCAGGCGCAGGCGGCCCCAGCTCTCCAGGCGCAGCTGCCCGTTGAGGAACTTGCGGCACCAGCTCGTGCCCCAGCAGGCCGGGCACTTGTTCAACTGCAGGAAGCGCCGCTCGGCCAGCTCGTTGCGCTGCAGCGAGGCCAGCAGCGAAGGCGAGTTGAGGGCCAGCGCCGCCGCCAGGACGCCCAGCACCGCCAGCTTCACGTAGCGGTAGAGGCGCCCCAACTTCAGCGACACCAGCCGGAGCATCGTCCGTCACCGCCGCCGGCGACCGACCCACTGGCCGGCCGGCCCCACCAGCCGGCGGGGCAAACCCCCCTCGCGGCGGCCGCCGCCTCCCCCGCCCCCCGCGCGCTCCGTTGCTCCCCGCGCTGCGGCTCCGGCACCAATAAACTCTCCAGCGCGAGGCGAGCCCGATAAAAGGGAGCCAAGTTACCGAGGGGAGGGAGGTAAAGGGGCGGCGCCGCAGCCGCCGCGAGCCTGCCGGACAGGGCCGCCCCGCCCCCCCTCGAGGGGGGAGGAGCTACAACAATAAGCGCCGCCGCCACACTGTTGTTCACGGCGCGCGCTTGCCAAGGGAGGCGCGTGATTTGGGGGGGGGTGCGCTCTCGCGGTCCTACCGGTATTTACCACAAAACGCACCTGGGGAGAGGGAGGAACGGAGGGAGAGGACCGCCGCGGGCACACAGCCGGCCAGGCCGGTTCGGTGACAAGAAAGTATTGTTGGTAGTGAGGAGGAGCCAGCAAGCCGGGAGGCATTTTTTATTTTTTGAGGGGGATGGTGGAGAAGGGAGAAAGAGGGCGGGACCTGGTAAGCGCGAGCGCGCTAACAACACGGAATGAAAAATGGATTGGTTCGATCGCCGTTCCCCACCCCCACCCCTCCCACTCGCCCCTCCCCCGCCTCCCTCCCAGAAAGGCTATATAAGCTCCCTCCGGCGACTGGAGTGCCTGTTACTGATTTGTGAGAGACAGAGAGAGGGGAGTTTTAACCGGGGGGACGCCGCTGGTCCGCCATGTTGTCTTTATTGTAGTGAGGAGAGCGAGAGGGGCGGAGGGAAGAGGGGGCTTCCTGGGGAATCTTCACTTAGTTTTTGTGAGGATGCCAGAAAGGGGCCATGCATGCATGCATGTATATAAAATCTCTCTTTGCGTGTGGCGCTGCTTTCCACAACCGCTTTTATCAGGTCAGCGGGCGACTGAATGAAACATCAGTGAGAAGTGAAGCCTCGGCGGCTCGCTTTCGGCAGTTAAAGCCCAAACCTCTGTAGCGAGACACAAAGCGCGGCCATAGTCGAGTAGAAAGCTGCGGCAGCTGAAACGCAGCTCGCCTCTGCCCCTCAGCGTCCGCTCCGCGCAGGCTCCGACGAAAGTCTCCCGAGCAGGGATTTTAACTACAGTACACCGAAAGCGGGATTTCAAAAAAGGGGGGACACCACGATATATTTCTGGGAGCAGGAGTTGTGGAGGTGTTCGTCATGGAGAAGCGGGAGGGAGGGAACGCGACAAAATAATATTTAGAATTTGTCCCATCCTTTGCTTGTTCCTTGACAAACAAGAGCCATTAATAATGTGGTCCTTAGGGTTCAGATTTGAAGGAGACAAATAGGTTGGCAATAGGAGGCTGAAGAATATGAAAACAGCATCTATGGAAAGCACTGTTTCAAATATACTGCACCCTCATCCTCAAAACTATTTCAGTGGAATTGACATAATTAGGGGTTGTTGTCGTTTAGTCGTTTAGTCGTGTCCGACTCTTCGTGACCCCATGGACCATAGCACGCCAGGCACTCCTGTCTTCTACTGCCTCCCGCAGTTTGGTCAAACTCATGTTTGTAGCTTCAAGAACATTGTCCGGCCATCTCGTCCTCTGCCGTCTCATTCTCCTTGTGCCCTCCATCTTTCCCAACATCAGGGTCTTTTCCAGGGGAAAATAATTAAGGGTAGCATGATGTTAAGAATGCATTTTAGTTTAGGATGTGTAATTTTTACAGAGGTGGAAGTATACTGATATAAGTGTCAGTTGTAAAAACACCCTTAAGAAAGTATATTGGCATGTACTGTCTTTCAGCTTAGTAAAAGTTTGCTTGAAACAAACTGTGCTGAGACATTTCAGCATTAATGTGCTAAGCATTGTGACTATCCTGGAGGTGCCTGGTACGAGCTATATTTATGCAGTCATTCTGAGGACAAGCCATTGATAGTTTGCTAGTAGGGTGTTTGAGGAAAGCTGGCACCATTCTGTATTTTTGAATGCCAGGAGATCAGGATGGCTCTTGCATCAGTGTTAAGAGGCTAACGTGGCTGTGTCTTCTTTCTGATTTTGTGGGGTTCTGTGTTAAATGTCTATATAGAAAACAAAATGCAGATTTTGAGATATCAGTTACTAGACATGAGTGTGTATGAAGAGCTGGGTGGCGCTGTGATCTAAATCCCTGAGCCTCTTGGGCTTGCCGATCAAAACATTGGACATTCAAATCTGTGTGATGGCGTAAGCTCCCATTGTTCTGTCCCAGCTTCTGCCAACCTAGCATTTCGATAGCATGCCAGTGCAAGTAGATAAATAGGTACCGCTGAGGCAGAAAGGTAAATGGCATTTCTGTGCGCTCTGGTTTCCGTCACGGTGTCCCATTGCATCAGAAGCAGTTTAGTCATACTGGCAGCATGACCCAGAAGGCTGTCTATGGACAAATGCCAGCTCCCTCGGCCTGAAAGCAAGACAGCACCACAACCCCAAAGTCGCCTTTGACTTAACCGTCCAGGGGTCCTTTACCTTTACCTTTTACCTACAATATGTATAAGGCATACAGACCAAGGCTAACCTGAGACATACAACACCTCTGCAATTTTCTGATTAAAAGGGGGTTTCTGTGGTACACTACAACCATCTACTGGATATTGGCTGAAGCAACAAGACTGCTTTTTAGAGCAATATTTGGCTGAGAACCAGTGAAAGACAGGAAGTGACCTAATTCTCCTAAATCCAGGGGTGGGAAACATTTTTCAGCTGAAGGTCTGCATTTCCTTTGGGGCAAATGTCCCCCGGACACACACCAGTGCGTGAAGATGCCAAAGGCAAAAGTAAGCAGAGCAATTCAAATTTTACTTTTCAACAATATTATGCCTGACCAACTAAATACAGATTCAGCTAGTATGGAAAGCACATCAAAGTCGGTGCCAGCCATATCTCCAAAGGGAGAAAGTTTCATAGATGGAGGGAGGGAGAAGCAAGGCCAATTCTATCTGCAGTCCAGATGCGTTTCACTAATTCAATTCCTCAAAGAGCATCTAGAATTGGATGGTCACAATCATCCACTGCTATCCAATTGCATTGATAATTGCATAGCAGAGTTCACAAACCTCTGGGTCAAGAGGGGTTTGGGGAGGGGTATATGCACTATCACCTCTTCAAGAGTGGCAAAGACACACTCACCTCAGTCTAGACCCATTTGGTCATCTCTACCCTGGCTAGTACAAATCAGCCAAGAAGGTCAAGGGTTGAGAGGCTATTTAGTCAGGCAGAGCCCAGACACCATGCATACATCTAAAGCCCTAAATAACCAAAACTGATTCCATAATACCTGAGTAGATGGTGTTTAGACACCTCACCAGAGACTGTCATACCTATGTTGTCTGATATGTCATGGAGATGGTGCCTCACAAGATTGTCAGAGCAGCCAATTCAGGGTGGGGACAGTTGTTAAGAATTCCCATACCTCTCAGTGCATCTCTGCTGGACAACTACACTTGCATGCCACCCCAATCTCTGAGTGGTGTGAGATTCCAGGCATTCCAGTTGCTTGCCCAGGGTCCCTGTTTCCTTTTGGAAATGAGGCATAGTGCAGATTGTGGTGTCTTTGTGATATATGGTTTATTTACACACATATGTAACCTGAGCCTATGATAGAGGGGTTCACAACATTAACATCCCAAAAGGGTCTTGTTTCTCCCATAGCCACAGCCTTGTATTCAAGCAGAAACTGATGTGGAACTGTGGAAAAGTGAAGATTAGAAACACGAGAAACCAAAATAGATAGGTGCATCTATTCTAGTGCTTTATAAGAGTTGATTCCCCTTTGTGCAGTCCCAAAGTATTTTGGATTTTTTGATATTTTGTTCAATATTGTTGGTTTTATGGTTCTTGTATTGTTTTCTGTTTTTTATGTATAGCCTAGGGAGCCTTTGGGTTCAAGGATGGAGTATCAAATTTAATATAAAAAGGTGTTAACGTACATAAATCTTCCTTGAATCCTCTTTTAGTAAGTCCAACAGAAATGTTCTAAGGGAGTTTTAAAGCAATATCTATTATGTACCTGCCTCCTTTTACAGAAATGTCATACTCCCTGTGAACAGGGAGACCTTATTTGGTCTCTGTACTGTAATTGTAAAGAAAGTATTTTATGAGCAGTTCTCAACTGCATGCTATCACCCAGCCACATGTGCTTTTACTTCAAAGCAGGACTATAGCATATTTTTGATTGATGAGCTCTGGAACTGAATAAATGTTAATCAGTTGATTTCTTCACTTTACATCCAGACACCTTACCATATATAACCCCCTTCCAAATCTGCACTACATTTGCATAAGTGACACTCACCGTGATATGCCTGATTAAAGCAGGGATGGTATAAGTAAATTATGCATAAGTGGTGGGCCCACTGTAGATACTTTAGGTTGGATAACTAATGTGGATGGTTTTTTTTGGGGGGGGGGTTGTGTGTGGTCATGATATGCATGTACATTTGGGGATTATTTTCTGTCAAATGGCATTTCAAGAGATTTTTTTTTTAATGATATGGAAGCAGATAGAAAAGATGACCTTTTATTAAGTCTGAATGTTGTGCTGGTATAGAACGTATTTGCATGATGATCTCAGTGGTTTCTTCAATTTTCCATGTCCCCATCTTTAGACTACCTGGCTCAGCTCTGACTAGTTCCAAAAAAGACAAGCCTGGCTACTTTGCTTTGAAGAAGATTTCGTTGTATTTTGTGTTCTGTTTCATGAAAAGATTTTCATGGATGGAATGAAACACTGAACTCCAGCAGAGTGCAGATGCATAAAATTCACCACCACATACCAAACCATCACCACAGGCTTAGCTATTTCTCCTCAGAGCTAGCAGAGCAGGAGTTTCATATCCTCTGACATTATGAACAAAAGTTAACATGTTGTTTGCTGTCTGGCTGCATAACTACTTCCATCCCGTGGTTTCGCCTTAACAAGCTTCTAGCTATGGAAAGGACTTTGGCATCTTTGAACTTTGTTTAGTAGTAGATTTCCCTGCCCTTGTTATGAGTATGAATGTGAATTCATCCTAACAGCCATCACAGATCAAACACCAGACAGCTCTGATGGTTACCACACCACTTCAAAGTCAATACTCTTCTGTAGAAGAAGTACACTTGATCAGTTGCAAGTCATCAATAGGTGTGCAAACATGGACAAATCAGTTTTTGTTCCTGGGTGTTAACTGCTAGCAAGGACATGGACGCCTAAATGTCATAATTCCCAAATCTGATGAGAAATCAGATAACCATTTAGAACAAGCAGATATGCTGATATGTTCTTTCTGGGAGGCAGGAGCTGCATGCTCCCCTAGCTAATAGCAGAGGCCAGAGTATGATTACTTGAAGTCTGCTAAGTTTGGGAGATGAAATAGCCACTTCTTTTATGCTCTTTCCTAGTCAATTGTATCTTTCGAAAGAGGTTTGACTGGATAGCATGCAAACTCAGAGGCAACTTTCAAGGCAAAATTTAAGACCTTGAGTGATTTTCTGGTGCAATAGAATGTCTATGGAACATCGCCGTTCAGAATATGGCAACCACATTGGTCATCATCCCAAAGAGACTTCTAACACAGAGAGGCACAGCAGTTGTTCAATCAAAATTCAGGCAAAGAGTCTGGTCCTAAAGCTTTCTTTTTTAAGCAAAAGAGATTGTCAGATAGGGCTCAGTGGAGATAGGGCTGTCATATCTGTCATGGCAGCTATGTTTCAAAGCCAATCCCCTTGGATAGCAGAATTCTGCCCCAAATTATTGTTTGACTATGAAGCCATTTGTACCGGCTTGATTTCTCTTGAATGCCATTTTGCCAAGTCAGCATCTGAGGTGCTTTGATGCATTATCATGAAAGGTGCATAGCTTTGCTGCATAGACAAGGATTTCAAAATCTACAAAAATGTGTTTGATGTTTCCAGTTTGTTCTTTTTCTCTTGGACCTTCAGTCTTAGATTGTGGATGATCATTATTATTATTATTTGCCCTTCAAAGTCTGTGCTTCTTTCTTCAGGTTGTGTGCTGCATCCTTTTAAAAATCCATTTGCAGTGAAGGCATAGAAACATACGTTGGGAAGAGGTCTCTCATAGTAGTTTCTAGTGGAAATTTTGTAACATCTATCAAATAAAGAAACATTGTGTTATATGGAGAAATATTTCCTTCTATCTGTCCTGTGTCTTCCAACGTTCATAGTTACCCATGGCCTCTTTTTCTTCCCTTGATCCAAGCATGGACATAGGCATGACAATGAGGGATTGCGGGGTGGGGGAATTAAAGGTAAGGACAAACAAACAAAGATTGGTGATGTGCATGATTTCTTGGGAGCATCAGTGAGTTAATTGGAATTTTGTTTCAAATCAATTGCTGTCAGATTTGGATAGTACAGTAACGGACTGAAGATGGAATATGAAGAAATGAATAGTCACCATGAATAGCTTTGCAGTTTTCATGTGTCATCATAAAATGCACAAGATAAAGAGCTTTATAGGGTCACAATGGAAGGATCTTGATAAGTAGTTGAGATGTTGTTCAAGACATCCTGCTCAAATGAGGTAGAAACAGTAACCTTGTTTCACATGTAAATAATCCCACGAAGGTTTAGGGTCTCCAGTTTATTGTGTATACTTAGGATTGCTCCCCTAATGCTGCTGCAAATTTGTTGGGCAGAAAGCATGGTATATATTCCATATAGCTTAATTAAAATTATGCAGGTCATTTGGCACAATAGAAGTCTGACCTTTCATATGGGGGGGGGGGGCACACACAACTTTAATTTTTTGAATATATCATTTAAGTTCCACAGATCTACCCAGAAAGCAGCAGTAAATGTAGAAGGCAGAAAAGGTAAGTGACAGACAAACAGTCATGGGATTACTAAACATCCATTGATACATTATCCAAATATGAAAATAATTTCCAGATTAATTTACTTGGACGAGCATAACAAATCATGCGGCCATCTTTTTATTCATCCTTGAACTGCAAGCTGAATTTATTTTACATGCAAGTTTCACAAAAGTTCCTTCAACATCTGCGGGGGTGTACAGGCAAATAACAGCTATTCAATGTGACCGAGAGGCCCATAGTCTAGCCCTCCAGATGAACATCTGTTCTACAGCAAAGATTCCTCACTTTTAAAACAAGGACAGGGGGGTGGGGGGGGGGTGCCACAACAACGCCTACATTCACTTAAAACTGCTGTTGTAAATGAACAATTAAGTAGCTATGGGAATATATTACTATGGTTACCATCAGCCACAATAGCAGTTACTATTTCTTCATTGTTGCTGATTAAAAATTGCTGCAACCCCCCTCCATTTTAATGTGCCTAGTTTGAAGATGAAGAAGTGGAGGAGGAATATAACACTTTTCAAAAGCTACTTCATTGTGAAGAATAAGGATGTGAGAGGCAGGTTTGTTTGGATGTTCAGAATTTGCAGAATTAGCCAAGTGACTTATTGTCTTAAAGTGCAGATGGGGAATTTCTAGACCTACAGATGTGTTAATCTTGTCAAGTGAATGTGTGGACCGAAGACCAAGTGGCTGCCCTACAGATCTCTAAGGATTTCCTCTCCTGAAAGGCTGCTGAAGTTGCAGCCTCCATCACTGAGTATGCAACAGGGCCCTCTGGGGGCGGAAGATTGGCTGAGCTGTAAGCCAGGACAATGCATTCTCTTAGCCAGCAGGATAGAAAGGCCTTGGAGAGCTTTTGCCCAGGCAAGAGGGTCTGAAATACAAAGAGAGTGTTGTGCTGCCTGTGGGTCCTGGTTATGCCAGTGTAGGTCCTGGCTGCCCTAAGTGCATCTAGCATGTGCCAATTGTGCCATGCTCTAGGGGCATAGATGTTTTGGGACTACAATTCCCATCATCCCTGACCACTGGTCCTGTTAGCTAGAGATGATGGGAATTGTTGCCCCAAAACACCTGGAGGGCCGAGTTTGGGGGTGCCTGAACTACCCTGTCTTGGTGAGAAACATATAGCTGCCTCTCTACATACGGAGCTCCTGGCTCTGACACTCTCCTAGCTGAGGTTGTAGCAACCATGAAATGCAGTCTTTAAGCATCTTGATAGCACTGACTTGATATGTTCAAATAGAGGTTTGGTGAGGGCTCTGTGAGCCAGAGGAGACTGTCTGTGATCACTGCTCTAAAAGTATTTTGATATCGGGGTGTGGCCAGGAGTGTGTCCCTTGCCTGTCACATGACGTTGGATACAGCCAACACCTTCCTCTGGAGGATGTGGAGTCTCAAGTCCATCCCACATCCCTCCTGGAAAAATTCCAGCACCTCTGTTGCCCCTCTGACTGCAATGGGAACTTGCAAGGCAGGAAAGCCAAGTCTGATCTTAGGTCCTGGTGGTAGACTGCTTCCTGGAGGCCAAGATAGTCTGAACCACTCCTTCTGAGTAGCCCTGGCTACTCATGATGCTCAGTTCAGTCTCAGGCTAGTTTTAAGAAATCTGGATTTTGGTGCAGAATGGGAATCTTGACAGGAGGTCTGTTCAGGACAAGAGGTCCCAAGGATCCTTGACTGATAGTGACCCCAGGTCCACAAACCAGGGGTATTGGGGTTATGAGGATGACCTGTGAGCCCTGCTCCTTGACTGTTCTGAACACCCTTGGTAAAAGTGGGGTGGGAGGAAAGGAGTAGAGCAACTTGCCCAGCCAGTCTGAGGACAGGGACTCCACTATCTCGACTCCCCCCCCCCCGGTATCTTTTCCTGAAGCAGGGAAGCTTTGTTTGGCAAAGGAAAGAGATTTACTGTTCAAATTCCAAAGTGACAGATTATCCTCTTGAAGGCTTGACAGTGTGTATGTGTGAAGGCGTTGGGGTGAAAGCAGCGAGTTGAACTGCCTCGTTGCTGCCTATGTGGCATGGACCAGGGGCAGAAGTTGAGGGAAAGAAAGCCTGGTTACCTTTTTTGTTTATAGAGTCTCCTGTGAAATGCAGGAACTGCTGAAGATCCTGGCAATAATGCTGGAATGGAAATAGTTCAGATAGCCTGATGGACCTGGCTGTCACTAGGCAGCTGGTCTCTCAGCAAAGGCAATACCCCTACTTTTCCTTTCTACATCTCCTCTGCAGCCATTGGATACATTTCTGTGCTGTTGCCTCTGCTGCTGGTTAAATGTAAGATTGTGACTGCATTAAGACAGCTCTAGCCCTGAAATAATGGCTGCCCAGCACAATGGGATCATTGGATCATCCTTACCAAGTTCTGCAATATTTGCCTCACACACTTTGCCACATATTGGTAAACAGTTCCACTGTTGCGGGTGGCACTGTGGTCTAAACCCCTGAGCCTCTTGGGCTTGCCGATCAAAGTGGAAGTTCAAATCCGTGTGATGGAGTGAGCTCTCGTTGCTCTGTCCCAGCTTCTGCCAACCTAGCAGTTCGAAAGCACACCAGTGCAAGTAGATAAACAGGTACCGCTGCGGTGGGAAGGTAAATGGTGTTTCCATGTGCTCTGGTTTTTGTCACGGTGTTACGTTGTGCCATAAGCGGTTTAGTCATGCTGGCCACATGACCCAGAAAGCTGTCTGTGGACAAACACCAACTTCCTCAGCCTGAAAGTGAGATGAGCGCCGCAACCCCATAGTCACCTTTGACTGGACTTAACCGTCCAGGAGTCCTTTACCTTTAATCCCAAAATTATATTGCATTTAAGTGGAAATCTGTAAAAGTGATAGTAAGCCCTGAGGAACCATGCCTGGAAAATGGAAAGAACATTGAATTTTTTATAAGGAATACTATCGAGTTTAATGGCAGCCGTTGTATAGTGTCCCTAGATACTGAAGCAGGTGGCAAATGGCTATTAGAGCAGCACTTCTGTTTGAATGAATTCAGTCTTCTTGTTCAAAGTGTTGAATTGCTGTCACAAAACTCTTACGCAAACAAAGGGCAATTTTGCACATGCAGGATTCATACACTTCCTTCGTGGTGGTTTATTGGCAGGCCCAAAAGCTCATTCCACCAGATTGAATATATTAAGGGAATAAAAGATCTGTCTTATTAGACTTTGCTGGCTTTCAAATGCTGAGAGCTTTCCCATGCAACTAATGCTTGTGCACTAAATGTGCATTTGTTGTTTGTTTATTTTACAGGATCCACACATCTTCCTATAAGATTGGTCTTCTGCTTGGGAGATATTTATTTATTCCATTTTCATCCCAACTTTTCTCCAAAGAGCACAAAGTGGCATGCATAGTTTCCCCCTGTCTCATTTAATCCCCACAACAACCCTGTGAGGTAGGCTAGGTTGAGAGTGAGTGACTGGCCCAATGTCACCCAATGAGCTTCACAGCCGAGTGGGGATTCAAACCCTGGTCTCCCAGAAGCTCCCAGACACTACACTATCATACATTCCATGCAGACCAATATATATATTGTGGGGGGCGGGGATTGCACCATTTCCCTGGCTGCATAATATATCTATAGCATGTAATGCGGCTGCACTGCTCGCCTGACCTCCCCCAGGCTGAGTCACTGTTGCTAGCATGTTTGCATCTCATACTGATAGGCATTTTCAACCAATAGCTGACATTGGCTGTTCACAAACAGCCAGACTGAGTCCTTCCTTTGGCATCATTGAGAAAGTCCCTTCCGGCATTGCAGGAAGGAGGGTTGCGGGCGGACCACGAGCCCTTCACGTGCTGGGGGGGATGGATGCCATCCCTCCAGCCATAGGCTGGGCCCCGGGGGCGTGGCTTGCGACCTTTTAAGCGTGCGTGCGGCCGGGGTCTGGTCTCTTTGTTCCTGCCCCCAGCCGCTACAGCTTTTTCCTCCCACCCACCCTCCCTCTAGGTAGGTCTCTCTTCTGACATTGCTATGGACGTCGGTTGGTATGGACCTGTGTGAGTGCCTGGAGGCAGTTGGAGGATGGATGGCGGCTAACAGATTGAGATTGAATCCTGACAAGACAGAAGTACTGTTTGTGGGGGACAGGAGGCGGGCAGGTGTGGAGGACTCCCTGGTCCTGAATGGGGTAACTGTGCCCCTGAAGGACCAGGTGCGCAGCCTGGGAGTCATTTTGGACTCACAGCTGTCCATGGAGGCACAGGTCAATTCTGTGTCCAGGGCAGCTGTCTATCAGCTCCATCTGGTACGTAGGCTGAGACCCTACCTGCCTGTGGACTGTCTCGCCAGAGTGGTACATGCTCTAGTTATCTCTTGCTTAGACTACTGCAATGCACTCTACATGGGGCTACCTTTGAAGGTGAACCGGAAACTACAACTAATCCAGAATGCGGCAGCTAGAGTGGTGACTGGGAGCGGCCGCCGAGACCACATAACACCGGTCTTGAAAGATCTACATTGGCTCCCAGTACATTTCCGAGCACAATTCAAAGTGTTGGTGCTGACCTTTAAAGCCCTAAATGGCCTTGGTCCAGTATACCTGAAGGAGCGTCTCCACCTCCATCATTCTGCCCGGACACTGAGGTCCAGCACCGAGGGCCTTCTGGCGGTTCCCTCGCTGCGAGAAGCCAAGTTGCAGGGAACTAGGCAGAGTGCCTTCTCGGTGGTGGCGTCCACCCTGTGGAACGCCCTCCCATCAGATGTCAAAGAGAAAAACAACTACCAGACTTTTAGAAGACATCTGAAGGGAGGCTTTTAAGGTTTAATAGATTAATGTGATTTATTTTTCTGTTGGAAGCCGCCCAGAGTGGCTGGGGAAATCCAGCCAGATGGGCGGGGTATAAATAAATTATTATTATTATTATTATTACCGGTAGTCGCCGTTGAGGGGCCTGGTAGGAATTTTCCCAACTGGCAAATTGGCTCTGGCCTTGTGGTTTTCGCCTACTTCATAGCAACTTGTCACAACTTTGGTTTTGGTGGTTAGGCATTGGATTATCTCAGAAAGGTCTCAGGTGGGGGGGAGGTTGCTGCCATCACCTCCCCCAAATGCGGAGGGGTACTCCCTTACGGAGTCCGGGGGCGTGGCCATGTCCGAAGCCGTGGAAGGTGAGGGCCGAAGGCACGCCCCTTATCGGTGGCCCCAGGGTGAGTTTCCTAGTTGATCTGCATCGCAGGACTCACCCAACGGTGGTTAACCCTTCACAGACTGCCAGCACAACGGGCTGGAGTCGGATATAGTCAGTTAGATCCAATGCCTAAGCCAATACCTCTCTACATTCGTAATCAATAAAGTTGCGGCCTTTTTATGCCCATTTAACCTTACTCACCATGTCTTGTGTCTTATTTATTCGGGAGGGTTGGGGTATCGCCACGCAACAAGAAGCAGCACAACTTCTCTGAAAACAGTAATGCTTCTGAATAACAGTAGCTGGAAACGACAGGAGAGGAGAAGGCTCTTGTGCTCAATTCCTGCTTGCAGGTTTCCCACTGGCGTCTGCTTAGCTACATTGAGAGCAGGATCCTGGTCAAGATGGAACTTAAACTTCAGTCACTAGTCTCAAGAAAACGAAACCACAGTGGAAGTAATGAAGATGGAGTTGTTGACTGAGAACTTCCTTTTCATCAGCATAATGAAGTGCAGAACTTGTCTCGGAAGATTTAAATAAAAAATTCTAACACAAAGCACACTTATCATTTTAATACCTCAGTTCTCTCCCTCTCCCTTTAGACACACAGCCCTTCAGCTCTTTTCTTAATGGGCTTCACTTGCAGAAGCGATCTTAAAGCAGAACTAGTTCTGGTACTTGAAAAGTGGCATTCAAAGAGCAGAGGAACAGAAATTAAAATGACTCTTTGTATTCAAACTTGCTAGGGAACCTCAGTCAAAACAGCTGACAATAATAATAAAAAAATCACCCTATCTAGAAATGCAAACCTAATTAAAATTTAGTTATTCAAAAAACGCTAAACACTGTGACATATGCATATTTCAAGTTGGAAAAATAAACAATAAGCTGCAGATTAAAGCAATGCAAATGGGGATCTGCAAGAAATTCAAAGACATGGCTTGGGCTTGTAGTATTAATGCAGAGAGAGGAATGTTCTGTTGCTCTCAGGTCCTAATCATAGGCAGCATGTTGAGCACTGAGACCTGAATGTTGGACTAGACTTTTGGCTTGAACCATCTCCCTTTTTTATGCCTCCACTTTCTCCTATCAACAATGCTGGGGCAGAGCTTAGGGGTAGACATTCTTGACATGTGATGTGTCAATGCCCTTCCCATAGGTCAGGGCGCCCCGGGTTCCACTCTAGGGGTGTGCCACTTAGCACACACCCCCACGACTCCCAAGCTGAGCCTCCATCCTCCCGGTAGAAAGCCTCGCTTTCTACCGGAGATGGTTCAAGCCAAAAGTCTACCCCTCTACATAGTGCGCATATGCAGCGTGAGCCTCCATCCTCCCAGTAGAAAGCCTCGCTCAGCATGCTACATAGCGATGCATGCGTCATTACGTAGCGATGCTGCACATGCGCACTACACTACGAGCAACGGCCCGCCCCCGGGTGCATGGCAATTTGCCGCCCCGGGTGACACAGCGGCTTCCTACGCTGCTGGTAATACCTTGTGTTGGACATTTCCCTCTCTCATAGGGCATATAATGTCTCACATAGTCTGTGTACTGATCTGGGCTGCTGGGGAAGTTAAGGCTATTGATGCTACGCTAGTCAGAGGGTGTAATGTATCTGTGAGGAGTGGGTAGAGTGCTCTTGTGCTTGGGTCCTGCTTGAGGTTTTCCCACAGGCATCTGCTTGGCCACTGTGAGAGCAGGATGCTGGACTAGATAACTCATTGGTCTGATCCAGCAGAGCTCTTATTATGAATGAAGACCAAGATGAACTTTCATCATTGCTGACTGGTGTTGATGGGAGCTGGAGTTCAGCCTTGTTTGAAGAGCCATAGATTCTACAGGTGGAGATAACCCAGATGATGTTTGATCCAGAAATTGAACTGATTGTGAAGCTGCATGAAATTCACAGGGAGAACCAAAGCTGCTTTTTGTGGACCGCAAAGAGTGAATCTCTCTCTCCTCTTCTCATGGCAAGGGAGATCTGTAATATCCTACAGCTCCCAGGTATCATAGGCTTGTGCCCTTAAATGATCTGAACATGACTGGGGAGAAATAGCTTGTATCAAAAAGCTGTTGGCCCAGCTCTGACTTCACAAAAATCGGTGGCCAGTACTTTTATTGATAGTCATGGAAATAGCCATGGGGAAAAGCAAGAATATTAGGAGAGTTGCATCAGCTTTTAATAAGGATACTTATAGATTAGCTTAAGTGAGGCAAAAAATGAATAATGGAGGAAAAATATATTAGAAGAAATGAGGGGCTTAATTATTATAAATATTACATCCACTGGTGGGAATACTATTAGCAAGGAAAAACTGAGATCTGGAAAGATAATCAGTATACTCATTAGGAAAGATAGAGAGAAGTTTAAAAGTTTCAGGGCTAAGCCTATTAATTTGTCTGAAAGCTAATTTAAGCCTGCAAGAAAAAGTCTTAAAGCAATTTTTGAATTTTGTGTCAGCACTCACAATCTAATATAGGTTCGCCCCTCAGCCACCCCAATTTAAAAACCTACAAAACCTGAGAAGCAAAATTAATTAAGTAGTTTACTATTAAACAGATGCTTCTGTTATATCAAACCAAACTTCCAAAGCCTCTTGTCTTCATCTTAATTCATTTGCTATGACCCTATGAATTGCAATCTAATACTGTTGTGATGGAGCAGTGATAACTTGCAGTGTTAAACCCACACAACCATGTTCTCCATAATTCTTTCCCTCTACCTCAACAAATACGGTAGCAAAAGCAGCAGTATTTAAACCATAACAAATAGTTGCTATCAATAAAACCCCAATCCTAGCTGAACACTTTTCTAAATAATACACTTTGCAGCCTAGGAGGGATGTACTCAAATGAATCTCTGTCATTACTTAAATGAATCTCCTCTGAGAGGTTATTTAAGAGCCCTGGGGCCTTAGCAGCAAAGGCCCTGCTCCTTTGAGGTGGCATCCTCACATTGTGTAGTGATGGTACTCTGAGCAGGACTCTCCCTGGATTCTTTGGGGGGATGCCAAGACAGTTTGAAGTGATAAGATACTGCTTTAAATGTATGGTATAGACAAGTGTTGGTACTACTATGTGGGCACTATATAGTGGAATTAGAAAGAGGGCCCAGGCATTCAACCTAACCACCCCCAAAACTCTTAACACTATCTTCCCCTACCCAGAAACCAGATACCTGTCCCCAGATGTACAACAAACAGCAAAAATACAGCTTCCCTATAGAGAAATAACAGACAAGTTAGCATGCACCATCAAAAAAAAGACAACAAAACACAATTATACTTTTAACCTAACCTGGTACAGTAACACCTGATTCCTTTGTCCAGCAAGTTCCAGTTCCTAAAGATCTCTTCAGGTCACCTTCATTTTCCCTGGTGCACTGTCACAAACTGGCAGGACACCCAGGAAGGGGAAGACCTAGGGTTCGTGTTTTCCTTTGGAATGAGGCACAGGAGAGCCTGTGGTCTTTATTTGCACATAAATGCAACCTGAGCCTATAATGGAGAAGTTCACAGCATTAACACCCCAAGATGGTCTTGCCTTCTCCCATAGCCACAGCCTTAGATTCCAGCCAAAATCAAGCCTCTCTCTCTCTCTCTCTCTGCCTTTCCAACCCACAGTTTTTACCTTCAGTTCACGAAAATCCATTCTCCAGTCTGGCCTTTTAACTTTCTAACTAACATTTCAGTGTATCTGAAGAAGTGTGCATGCACATGAAAGCTCATACCAATGACAAACTTATTTGGTCTCTAAGGTGCTACTGGAAGGAATTTTTTAATTTTGTTTCAACTAACATACAGTTGGAGAAGGGAGGCCCACCCATTTGTCCTTTGGCACAGAGCCACTCCTTTGTTTCCCTTAATGGCCCAAAACCCAGGCTGACATGGCTATTCCAGCAATTGAAACTGTGCTGAACCCAGGAATTAGAAGGGGACTCAGGCATCCAGCTTGCCCCCCAGCCTCCCAAAACTCACAACAATATCATTATATAGTTTAGTCACCAGTTGGCACCTGCCTTAGTTTTATCTGAGTGGAGTCAGGCAATTTTTTGTGGCTGTGTATTGTCTTGTTTGAGAGACAAGTTCTAAACTTCCTGATTGATGTACCATTTAAGCCTCCCATGACCCTCACTATAACAAGTAAGCCCATTGCGTTGGAGTAAGGTGTCACAAGACTGTAATTTGCACAATGCTAGGTCATTAATACAGTCCTAATGACCATCTTCATCCTATTGATTTTTCTCTAGTGTGAATGCTTTTAGGAGGAGTAGTTCAGAGGAACGTGCTCCCTATTGAATCAATAAAAGAATTTTATATATTTTCAAGGGTGATTCCTGAAGCAAATACCCCTCTTGCTTCCCACCCCAAAGACGAGTGATGAAAACAGCATTGCTCTTAACATGTAATTTTAAAATGAAATTAAATGCAGGCTTAGTATGAATTTCAGAGCAGCTTTTCCTATAACTTTGGCAAGATATACGAGAAGCAACTGTGTGTTGAACATTATTGGCAGGATTAACATGGTATGTTTATTAGGTGTAGCAATCAACCACATTTCAGAGAAAGTTCAATAGTTGTTTCCCCCATCCTCCCCTCTTCCAGCCAGTCACTGATAGATCTTGCAGTAGACAGAGAAGAAAATGCAGTGAAGAAAATGGCTTTAACCAGGTCAAAACATCAATAGTTTCATCCTTCTTGGTTTGAATCAATTCCTGCAGAAATAAGGTCACTAAAGTCACATACTTTTGTACTTTATTCTGGCTGACAATCTGCTGGTTATAATGCACAAGAACATAAGAATTCAAATAAGGGTTCTTTCCCCCCCCCCACACACACAGACTAGAATGCCATCTGCCGCCAGACATAAGCTTAGAAATGTCAATTCTGTGCTTTCCTTTTGCAGACTTGGAGACAATATAATTGCAGGCCTTCTCATTTTTTACTAACATAGTTAGTGATGGCAGCACCTACCTGGGCTAAAGGTATTAGTGTCAGTATAGACACATGCAGATATTCTACAGCCTCAAACTATCATTCGGGTATATTATCTTGTGGAGGCAAGGTTCTGTTTTCCATTTTCTTTGTGACACAGCAAATTGTGGGCTTCCAGTTCTGCTCTTTCTTAATGGCGGCAATCCCCATGACAGCAGGAGATTGTTCTTGAAGGAAAAACAAGGATGATTCTTGCAAAATCCCCCCCAGGGATCGGGGGATGGGCTTCACTTGCAGTTCATCTCAGTATCTGGCTCTCACTCCAGCATGGAATGTGGGTGCAGGGAGGCACTGAGTGCAAAAGCACTTCACCTGCCAAAAACCCTCCAATGACACCATTAAGAAGCAGAGGTTCTCCTGTTAATTAGAGCTTAATTGGACTAAAGTATAGGCGCGTGCTAGAAGAGATGAGATCATGAACTGCGGAACAAGCCAACTGTAAGGACTTTAAGGTTTGAACTTGAGATAAGACTTCATTCGAAGTAAAAAAACAGGGGATTGGAGCCTACGGTTTCATTATTTAAAGTTTTCTTCTCTACATTTATGATTTGGGAACGCTCCACTGAATGTTAGTTCAAATTATATTTGTACAAGCAAGGATGGGAGAAATTTGATTATAAATATGGAATATAACATCAAACAGAACTGTGTGTAAAAAAAGGAAAAGGGGGGGGGAAACGATGGAAACTTAGAGTTGACTCTTCCCCATCCTTTATTGTTTACGAAGTGAACTGAATAATGCTAAAAGGACTTGGAATTTAATTTAATTGGAAGTATAATTGCTCATATATCTTCAGTTGGAAGGAAGAGTGAAAGGAGTCTGTGAACTGCCAAGGAACTGATAAGGTTCTTTATTGAGTCATTTGCAGTTTGACAAACCACTCTTCTTCCCAGGCTGAGTTTATTTATTGGGACAGAGCGACTTTTGCAGTTGCTGTTAAAGTTCTCGGTGTAAAACAATGAAACATGGGATAGAGCGATGGAGAAATTTCTGGAACAACAATGGGATATCAGCTCTGTCCAAGACATGACAGATAACAGCAACAATTGGGGGGAAGAAAAATATAACATCTTACAAGAACAGGAAGAAACACCATGGACAGAACAATTGCCACGCACACACACGCACACAGGAAGAACAAGGATATAGTTTGAGTTCCTCACTTGCAGTCTTATAAATCATTTAATGCAGGGCCATCTTGAGCAGGTCAGGCGCCCTGGCGCTGAGGCGCGGAGATCACGGCTTCCACGCGGCTTCGTTGTGCAGCGCCCCCCCTGCCGTCCCGGCGCCCCGCGCCACTGGCACTGCACCTAGAGCCGGGCCTGATTTAATGTGTCAACACAAATAGAAGTTATTAATATTGCAGTTGTTGTATAAGGGATTAATATTATGACCGGAATGTAATTGAAACTATTAAGATTTTGGAGTGTAGAAATAAAGAAAACCATCAAATCTAGCACACAGGGGGCACTTTATCTAAATTATATAATTTAGTATTTGATTGATTGGTATTCATAATTGTATTATGGTGTTATAATGAAGCTATTATTGGACTGTAATTGAAAACTATTATTATATTAAAAAAAGACACAGCAAATTGTGTGACGGAATAACTGCCTTGAATTGTTTCCTTGAATGAATTATAATCTTGGCTGGCTAGCCACAGGCATGTCTTTTAAGTACCCCTGCTTTGAGAGGGAGGGAAGTGAAAATAAAAAGTGCTGATCTTTACCTGTCTCGTTGTCAGTGTCCCAAGTTTTTTTTTGCGGGTGGCATCAAATTATCCCAGCACCATGATGGTATTGAGTTACTGGCAGGCATAGTGATGTGAACAAGTTTTAATGCCATGCAGAAGAGTATGGAGTTATGCGAGATAAGTAGATATACAATCTTTAGAAGACATCTGAAAGCAGCCCTGTATAGGAAAGGGTTTTTTTAAAAAAATGTTTTATTGTGTTTTTATATACAGTATGTTGGAAACCA
Source organism: Zootoca vivipara (assembly GCF_965207765.1). Lineage (NCBI taxonomy): Eukaryota > Metazoa > Chordata > Lepidosauria > Squamata > Lacertidae > Zootoca > Zootoca vivipara. The sequence goes on along the minus strand of NC_142588.1, from coordinate 70,983,864 downwards.
CCCAGAGTGGCTGAGGCAACCCAGTCAGCTCAGTGGAGTACAAATAAAATAATAATAATAATCATCTTCTAGGATGTCCCTATTTTCTTTGGAGAAATGTTGGAGGGTACACTAGGAAGATACCAATTTTTGAATGGAAGTAGAAAATCAAAGCAGCAGGGAGCAAGCTGGGCCATCTGCAGTCTGAAATGGTCCTCTTGTTATCTCAGGACTCTTATCATCTGTTTCTGACCTCACCCTGCTGCATGTGGAGACCCAGCTTTAAAAGGACTTAGATGTACCTTTTTAATATTTGTAAAACTAATAACAGTTTTTGTGTATGTGGATGACTTAAATTGGAGAAATAATACGGGTGGGGTGAGCCGGTGCTGCTAGTAAAATCCCAGAGCCCTCTCCTCCGGTTTTAAAATTAAAACAAAAAGTCAGGAGATCTATCTGATCAGGAAGTCTTTGCAGTTTGGCCCTGATGTACTCTGAAGTTTGGAAGTGTGAGAGACATGAATCACCCACAGTTCTCGTATAAAAGCAAATAGGACAGTTTCCTAAGCAGCTGGAGTCTATTCAGTTTGGAGTAGGAGAGGGAAAGTGACTTGGCACTTCACTCGATATGAGTGCCAGTGCCTCCTTGCTTTTCAGGGACCAACTAGAACAGCCTGTGAATCTCCTATTGTATACACATTCTGTATGAATTAACTGCTGACTTATATATATATTTTAAAAAATAATATGTGAAGTCCAAGAACCTCTTTGGAGAATGGAGTGTATTTCTTTCCTCTTCCTTGCGTGTTTGGTAGTTGGATTTTGCAAACAGTCTTTTGTTGCAGCGCTCATGGGATGTATGAATGAAGAGTCACACTTGTTGGGCCTGAAGACAGGCCATTTATTAATATTACTTTGCCTCTTGCCTGCTAATTAACTTTACTGAGAATGTAACAGTGTTAAGCTGCACAGATACATCCGATTTTCGCAGTTCCTCAGACAGCTAACCAAGGGTTTACAGAGAAAAATCAGAGCTGGAGCAGAATAAAATCTGAACATCAGTAAAGTTGTTTTATGTATTAAAGCGCTACTTTCATGGTTTAGATTCAAAATTTCTAGGGTAATGGGAGACATTTGTGATAGTTATTGTATATGAGCAGCTGCTTTTTTTTCCTTGAAGGATGAAAATGCCAAAATTCTAATAATTTTCCCAACAAGGTAGAATGGTCTGACAGTTTAGTTTCATCTATAGGTAATGAAGGAAACATAAGTATTTCCTGTACTGAAAATGCAGTGTTGGAGATAACGCGTAAGGACAAGAGAATGTACAAAATCAGTTGAGATATGCACATTCCTCAAGACCTGATGGAGATTGTGCATGTTGACTGGGTAATGCCCACAATTCCTTCTTCATGGACCCATTATGTGCACATTTTCCACGAGCCCAAGGGAATGAACACATTTTGCTCATTGTGAAACATAATACAGGTTTGAATAAGGCTGATAACATTTGCTCTCGGACACTTTGGGATTCAACTTTTTAAAAAGATGTACATTACACAGATACAAAATACCTGTATGAATGCCAAGAAGGACAAAAGGTAGAGGAAGGCAAGGAAGGGAAGGATTGAGGGTAGAGACAGGAAAAACACACACCCTCAGATCTATTCCATCATGTTCTGCCTACTGCTGTTAGTGGCAAGTGGTGAGATAGCAGTGGTTGTTATGTCTGAAAAAAGAGGAACATGTGGAACTTCATTTGCCCCACACAGAAAAAATCAGGTCTGAGGGGATCTGTTGGTCCCCATTTGGATTATACAGTTGATCCTACAGTCTTAAAAGATGATGTTTCAGTATGGAGAATTTTCTTTCTGAAGACCCTAAATAAATCTTTTGATGAGCACAATGAAACAAACATTCCTATAGAACAGTGATGGGCAACCTTTTGAGCCTGGTGTGTCAAAATTCGCCAAAAAACTGAGCATAACTCGGGTGGTGTGTCACTTCGAGAAAAAAAACCATAATTTCGCGATATTTATAGTTTAAATAACAAAAATGTATAATTGCAATATATAACTGTATTTAATAAACCAAAAACTAATTATTTAACCAAACCAAACCAAAAAACCCTTATTTATCACAAAGTGCCCAGGGTTGTTGAGCTTTCTGGGGAGAGCTGCTAACCTTTGGAGGTTTTTTTGGGGGGTGCAAAAGTTGCTTTGCTTTTTGGGGGGGGTGCCCCAAAACTGCTGTACTTTTTGGGGGGGAAAGAGAACAGAAATAAATGACGAATAATACCTTCGCTGGAACTAACACGCAGCACCGACATAGTCTGCCAAAGCACCAAAAAAACCCAGCACAGAACGGGTTAAAAAATGAAAGCTGTTATACCCAATCATCGTCTGCCAAAGCGCCAGGAAAAACAGCACAGAAAAGGTTAAAAAAAACCAATCTCTGGCTACCAGCAACAACAACAAAAAAGGATCCGGGTTTAACAGCGGAGACAAGCTGTAGCGTGAGGAGGAGCGGGAGAACAAATGGGGGAGGAACCAACAACAACAGCGCGAATGGGCCGATGGGGCGCGTGCCAGCAGTGAGGGCTCTGCGTGTCACAGGTTCGCCATCACTGCTATAGAATGCTATGGTCACAATTTATTTCTGACCATGAATTCACAAAATATAATTACTGTGAAACAACAGCTGACTGAGAAACTTGAGTTCTGCCATTTGCCACTGTGTGCTTCACAAGTAGCTGGCTGATTAAACCTGAAGCAGGAAATCAGGGCCGAACTGTGACTACACTGAAGCTAATGGCAAACCTTCCATTTGACTTCAAGGGCATCTAACTTCTTTTCCTTGCTGCCTTGTCCCCTGCCAACCTGGAAATGAAGCCTAGCTGTCTGGTTCTGTGTCTAGAAAGAGCTATGCTGGCTTTCTTCCAAAGCAAGGTTTCATTGAACCCATGGCCAACAGGCATTGCTATGGCAACCAGCGCACGCTAACAAAAGTCACTGTATATGTAATTGCTGGGTGTCTCTATAGCAACAGGAGCATCCAGGAAGAAAAAGGAAAGAATTAAAAAAAAAACTGCCCCTTGGATGAAAAGAGGTTTGAGGAGAGAAGAGGAAGATTGGTCTGAAAAGGTCACATAGATAAAGCACTGGGTTAAAGCAATGAAAAGTGAATGTCTGGAATGTGCACAAACAATGGTTGAAAGGAGAAAGACAGTAAAGAAGTGCAAAGGGCAGACAGTGACTTTGGAATTACAGGGAGCGAAATGAGCTGAAAGCAAAGGGAAATAACGTGAGTAAACTTTCACAAATGGGCAGCTTCTTAGAGACTGAGCTCGGCATCATCGCAATATGTTTACAACGTGTTTCCTGACAGTTCCTTGAACATTAGCAGCAACAAAAAGAACTGTGAATTATTCATAATTGCGATGCAACTTTTCCCATGTATAACTTGCTTTTCAGCTCCTACCTCATTTACCCAGAAAGAGAGAGAGAGAGAGAGAGATCCAAACTAGATATTACATGTAGTCCTGTGTATGTTTTCTACAACATTTTTGAAAAGACAAAAGCACCCTGAGGAGGTTTTGTGTGGAAAAATTGGCAGGGGGTGCTGCTTAAACCCTTTTCTCTACTCAGGACTTTTTTCAGCTGGAACACTCTGGGAAAGCGTTCTGGCACCTCTCAGCTGGCCCTGGAAGTGGGGGGGAGAGACTTGAGCAGTCTCAGCAAAGCCCCACTGCACCTCCAGCTCATGAGGAGACCTCAACGGGCTCTGGAAAGGGACTCCTCGCGAGCCAGAGGTACAGCAGGGCTTTGTTGAGGCTTTTCAGCCTCCCAGCCTCCCAACATCTCAGTTGAGCAAGCCCCCTAGCTCTTGCTCACAGGAGCTGCTTCAACCCGCCTCTGGCTGGCAAGGAGACACACGGACCCCAGCCCAAAGAGATCCTCTTTGGACTCGGTGTGGGTCTTCTGACGGAGGTGCAGGGATGGAGGAAGTGGTGTGTGGTGGGGGTGGACTGACCCGGGTGTCTTTGCTGAGGGGGTGACATTTGGCACACCACCCACCCGCTTGCCCATGACTCCCAAGCCTACCCCGAGCTGTCGGGGGAAGGGGGGAGCTGCGCTGCTTTGCCAGCAGCATTCCCCCCTTCCCCCTTCATTTTGACAGGTTGGGGGAGGCTTGGGAGCCGCAGGCAGGCATCACACCGAATGTCCGCCATTGGCGGCTCACTCTGCCCCCGTGGGCGGCGCATGCTGCTCTGTGCACCCGAGTGGCTACCCCACGTCTGGGAGGGCACTCTCCGTGCTGCGCCCCCTCAGGAGTGCACCCACCCTGGGCAGCATGGGCATATGCTCCATTGCTGGTTCCAGCACATTTTCTCTAGAAAAACCCCACTGTCTCTACTGAATGTAAATGCAGTTTTCTTCCAAGGCTACAGCAGGTACAGAATGTAGTGGCAGAGCTATATGTGGGGCAGCTTGCTGGAAACACATTTCACCTCTGGTCAATTGCTAGGGATGGAGGGAGTTGTAGTCCAAATTATCTGAAGGGCACATGGTTGGGGAAGGCTGAATCGTCCTGTCATTGAACAGCAATGGAAGCACACCTACGGATCAGGAAACAGTAAATCAATCAACAATTACTGCATTTTTTAAACTGGTGATCGCTACCCCTCCAAAGGTCTAGGGGGGGGGAATGTTCTATGGCAAGGAACATAAACCATCATAACTCCAACTGAATACAATTAATGGATTAGTAGGTATGTTACTGAAATGCAAGTCAGAACAGTGCCGATTATACTCTACAAAAGCCGAAAAGATTTCAGTCAAATAGTTATTGATGTATCTGTTGTCATGAAAATAACCATAATTGTTTTATGCCTGCTAGCGATTCCCCACCACACACATACACACCTCAAGACATGCATCTATTGTTCCCATGCTTACTTAAAAATATGACTATTTTCTTTGAAATACAGGAGGAGAGGAATGGGCAGGGCTTGGAAAGCAGGCGAGCTAACCATTCTTGGATTGCTATTGTGTGTGCAAACAGAGCCCCCTAGTGGAACATCTCTCCTCAGTCTGCCTTTCTGGATTTTTATTTTTAATCACAACACAACAGAAACCTTGGACTTTAAGGAAGTATTTCAGCTTTACTCATGCTATAAAGTAAACTCAGTGGGATTTCTTAGTTGCAAATGGCAATATTGTGCTGTTAGAAGCCAAGTCTTTCCCTATACCTAGAGTGAGGGAAAGACTTGGATTCTAATAGCACAATCTTGCCATTTGCAACTAAGAAATCCCACTGAGTTCAATGATACTTACACCCAGTGCTTTTCTCTGGGGGTACACAGGGCTATGCATGCCCCTATACGTTTTATGAATCTTTGTACTTTGTCCATTTACTGAATTTATTTTTCCCAATTTGAACTATAGAATGGTGGTTTCCTTAAGTCAAAATGAGAGCACCCCTAAACATTTTTTGGGGGGGAAGCACAGCCTACACCCAGGTAGGGGTGCAGCCAAAGCATTTTAACACACTGGCTATCTGCTAAAGACACCCTAGTGGTGGTTTGGGAGAGCAAGAGGGGTGGAATATAGGACGATGCCATCTACTGAGTCAAGTATTGTCTGCAACAGGGGTGACTAACCATCAATTTGGGGCCTGCTCCAGCCCTGAAAGCATTTCCCGCTCCCCCTGCTTCCCTTCAAGGATTCCACCAATTTAGATCGGTGAACATATTGACCAAATGCGCAGCAGCTGTAGAAAAGGCAAATTCTGTGTTAGGGGTACTTAGGAAAGGGATTGAAAACAAAACTGGAAATGTCATGATGCAAATCTATGGTGTACCCACACTTGGGAATACTGCGGTACAGTTCTGGCTGCCTCATCTCAAAACAGACATTGCAGATCTGGGAAAAGGCTCAGAAAAGGAGAAGCAAAATGTTAAAGGGGTTGGAGGAACTCTGCTGTGAGGAAGGGTTACAATATTTGTGGCTCTATCATTTAGAGAAATGATGACTAAGAGGAAGGGGGGACATGATAGAGGTACAGACAATTTTGGATTGTATGGAAAAATAAGAGGAAGACATGTTCACCCCCTCTCTTATAATGCTAAAACCTGGGACCATCCACTGAAGCTGAATGTTGGAAGAACTGGGACAAATGAAATGAAGTACTGCTTCACAGAGTAAATAGTTCCACTATGGAATTCACTCCAGCAAGTTGCAGGGGCATAGCAAGGGGTGTGTTGGGGCGGTCCGCCCCGGGTGCCACCCTGGAGGGGGTGATACTTGGCGCGCCCCCCACGACTCCCAAGCCGCTTGTGAGCATGTGCGGCATCCCGTACGGACTGCGCACTCGTGGGATGCTGCACATGCACAGCCCATACGGGGTGTCACACAGGCACCACCCCTGGTCCCGGGGGTGACAAAAAAAAATCCACCCTGGGTACCATCTGGGCTTGCTCCGCCAGTGGCAAGTTGTACTGATGGCCACCAGCTTAGATGGCTTTAATGAAAAATGAGACAGATTCATGAAGAGTAAGGCCATCATTGGCTTTGATGAGGAAAGAGGGAGTAATAATTTCCTCTGCAGCTGATCTGCATGGATCACCTGACTACCACATACAACAAGACTTGCTTTCCAAGGAACAATTGGGATAAGACTTTGCAGCTGCGTCTTGAACTGCCCCACACTTGACCTCACACTAAGCCTTATCTGGCCATCAGTCCATAGGTTCCCCACCATTGGATTTAGACCACCAGGGAGGACAGATCTACCGTATGTGTGGTTTGTTGTTGTTGTTGTTGTTTAGTCGTTTAGTCGTGTCCGACTCTTCGTGACCCCATGGACCATAGCACGCCAGGCACTCCTGTCTTGCACTGCCTCCCGCAGTTTGGTCAAACTCATGTTCGTAGCTTCGAGAACACTGTCCAACCATCTTGTCCTCTGTCGTCCCCTTCTCCTAGTGCCCTCAATCTTTCCCAACATCAGGGTCTTTTCCAAGGATTCTTCTCTTCTCATGAGGTGGCCAAAGTATTGGAGCCTCAGCTTCACGATCTGTCCTTCCAGGGAGCACTCAGGGCTGATGTGTGGTTTATTTCATACTAATGATACGGCACCTCCATGCTAAGAAGCCGGATGCCTCTGAATACCAGATGCCCCACTTGTAACCTTTCTAGAGATCTGCCGATGGCAGAAGCAGGACCTAGGACTATATGGGCTTTTCTTCTGACCCTTGTTCTATTATTAGAATCATAGAATCATAGAGTTGGAAGAGACCACAAGGGCCATCCAGTCCAACCCTCTGCCAAGCAGGAAACGCCATCAAAGCATTCTTGACATATGCCTCTCAAGCCTCTGCTTAAAGACCTCCAAAGAAGGAGACTCCACCACACTCCTTGGGAGCAAATTCCACTGCCAAACAGCTCTTACTGTCAGGAAGTTCTTCCTGATGTTTAGGTGGAATCTTCTTTCTTGTAGTTTGAATCCATTGCTCCGTGTCCGCTTCTCTGGAGCAGCAGAAAACAACCTTTCTCCCTCCTCTATATGACATCCTTTTATATATTTGAACATGGCTATCATATCACCCCTTAACCTTCTCTTCTCCGGGCTAAACATACCCATCTCCCTAAGCCGTTCCTCATGAGGCATCGTTTCCAGGCCTTTGACCATTTTGGTTGCCCTCTTCTGGACACGTTCCAGCTTGTCAGTATTCTTTTTGAACTGTGGTGCCCGGAACTGGACACAGTACTCCAGGTGAGGTCTGACCAGAGCAGAATACAGTGGTACTATTACTTCCTTTGATCTAGATGCTATACTCCTATTGATGCAGGCCAGAATTGCATTGGCTTTTTTAGCTGCTATTTTATGTTCGTATAGCAGATTTGGGAGCATTAAATGGAAACAAGTGAACTAAAAGTCACAAAATAACACTGGTATAGGCATTGCTATGTCACACATTACTGGAGTTATCCGAAAGGTGCCTGAAAAATCTGTGCAAGCAAGTCTTACATTCATTGCAGTGGTAACAGAACTTACTATCTGAAGGAAGAATTTCTCTCTCTCTCCCTCTCTCTCTCTCTCTCTCTCTCTCATTAAATAACCTTTATTCCTACATTTATATTTCTGCATTTCATTGTAAATACTTTGTCGTGTAGTGAATAAGGGGAAGGAGGGAGATTAGTTGGGGGGCCTGCTGCTTGAGAAACACCACCATAAAATCTCTTTGGGACTGCAGAGTCCAACGTTAAATCCCAGCAACTGTTAAATCCCAGCAACTGTGTTTTAAACAAATAGTCATAAGAAAATGACTATAAAATGGGCTAGAAAGATCTTCAGGAACATTCCCCAGGGACAAACTAAAGAAATGTCTGCATTGTTACCCATGGAGTTCACTTTATTCTCTCTGTTTTCTCTACTTGTCAGTATAGGAGATAAATACAAGAACTATGTAGCCTCCCGGCTTCCATTTTCTTCATTTGATCACTTGCTTTGTGCAAATAATTGTGTGTGTGCCATCTGTACAGCTGAGCTGCCTGTCCTTGCTCCAGGACTTGAGTCTTGTTTTGAAAGGATACTATCTCCTGACTTCGAGAGTACATGGGTTGTTGTTTCATCAGGCTGCATGGAATTTTACAGCCTCCCATTTAGGGTCTTTATTGTAGATAGGCAGCTGAAGAATCTGCATATGCATAAAATAGTTACATTTTTTACATTTTTCTTAGGAAGAATTACATTCTCTCAAGTACAAAATATTGTTGTGAGCATCCTCTTGGGTTCGATATATATAATACTAGTGGATATTGCCTGTATCTGGATCAGCATAAAATTTAGTCATCTTTGTGAAGTACAATATGATAATAAGCCTAAAGAAAAATCATTATCTACTACATGGCTTCATGGCTTCATGGCTTCATGTGATTTCCAGTTACAAAAGCTCACACATAAAGGGAAAACTAAGACATAAAGAAAATGTCAGCAGTACAATAAATAATTAACAAACAAGGCTTGCCTTGTATTCTGATTATTCAATGTGCTAACACTTCCAAATGTCTTCGTTTTCATTACAGCGAGAGAGTTTTCATTACACTAAGATAATTGTATCATTTCTCCCCCTGATTTTGAACAAATAGCTATAGATAACACACTAAGAAAGAGTCCTTTCATATATTGTTCCTTTTGTCTTCTAAAAACACATGAGGGCGGGCAGTCAACAACCATACTTATTCCAGGATGAAGTTTAATCCCCACCCCTTTTCTTACATTCTCCCCCCCCCCCCGGAAAACTTTTTAAAATGGAATTTTACACCGATTATGGATTGTTTTGCATATGCCCAGATCCACATAAGTAAAAAGTATTTCAGGTGAAATTCATAATCAGTCTGGAAAAAGGCATCCATTCTTCCATAAAACACTCATCATTGGATTCCCTTAATTTTGCTGTTAGTTTTGCCAGTTCTGCATAGTCCATTATCTTACTTCTCCATTCTTGTTTTGTTGGAACTACTTCTTCCTTCCATTTCTGCACATATAGAAGCCTAGCTGCAAATATGCAAACTGACTCGGTGAGCTGGATATTGGCGGCCACTGTTTTACAGTGGTTCTGGTCCTATCTCCATGATGGGATCAGAAAACAGCATTGCGTGATTATTTCTCAACTCCTTGACCTTGTATTCTGCTCTGGTCAGACCTCACCTGGAGTACTGTGTCCAGTTCTGGGCACCACAGTTCAAGAAGGATAATGACAAGCTGGAACGTGTCCAGAAGAGGGCAACCAAAATGGTCAAAGGCCTGGAAACGATGCCTTATGCGGAACGGCTTAGGGAGATGGGTATGTTTAGCCCGGAGAAGAGAAGGTTAAGGGGTGATCTGATAGCCATGTTCAAATATATGAAAGGATGTCATATGGAGGAGGGAGAAAGATTGTTTTCTGCTGCTCCAGAGAAGCAGACACGGAGCAGTGGATTCAAACTTCAAGAAAGAAGATTCCACCTAAACATCAGGAAGAACTTCCTGACAGTAAGAGCTGTTTGGCAGTGGAATTTGCTACCAAGGAGTGTGGTGGAGTCTCCTTCTTTGGAGGTCTTTAAGCAGAGGCTTGACAGGCATATGTCAAGAATGCTTTGATGGTGTTTCCTGCTTGGCAGGGGGTTGGACTGGATGGCCCTTGTGGTCTCTTCCAACTCTATGATTCTATGATTCTATGACCTTTGTGCTGTGGAGTGTCGCAACATACCATCTTGTCCCCAAGACTATTCAACATCTACTTGAAGCTTTTGGGAGTGGTCAGGAAAATTGGGGTGAGGTGTCATCAGTACACTATTTCTTGTCAACATCTGAATTGGGAAATGTCATGGACCAATGCCAGAACTTGGGGGAAGGCTGGGTGAAAGTCAGCAAACTTAGTCTGAATCCTGAGAAGCTGCTGTTGATAAGATGTTCAGATATTTCTTTAATTTCTTGCTTTGGGTGTAGTTATACTCGTTGCGATGGAGCTCAAGGTGGCATACATAGTTTGCCCCCCCCCCATTTTAGCCACACAACAACCCTGTGAGGTAGGCGGGGCTGAGAGTGAATGACTGGCCTGAAGTCACCCAGTGAGTTTCATGGCTGAGTAGGGATTTGAACTCTGGCCTCTCACTTCTTGGTCTGACACTCTAACCACTGAACCGCACTGGCTTTCAAAAACTCAAGGACATTAAGAGCATTTCATTGCTCTTTCTTTTCTTTTCTTTTCAAATCATTTTTATTGGTTTTACAAATACAAAGTATAAATAAGCACAAACTAGTAAGAACATATCTGTATAAAGAGATTCTCTGAATCTCGAGACTTCCCCCCATCCCCTCTATGAAGTCTTATTTTAAGTGTCTACAATTGCATCTTCATCCATACTCCAATTTTTATATCAAACCATATTGTCCATAATATTTTTTACACTACAAGTGAGTCAAAATCCTGCTCTTGTTTCCATCTGCTTACAGTGATCTCCTAAGTAACTTACAAATTTTTCCCATTCTTTTATAAAGTTTTTATCCTCTTGGTTTCTGAGTTTTCTAGTCAGCTTTGCCGTCTCAGCGTATTCTATCAGTTTGGTTTGCCATTCTTCTCTGGTAGGGACTTTATCTTCTTTCCAACTCTGAGCTAATAACATCCAGGCGGCTGTTGCCCTACACATGAAGAGTATTTTCTGCTCCTTTGGTATGTTGGGACCTGTAATTCCTAATAAAAAAAGCTTCTGGTTTCTTAACAAAAGTTATTTTAAGCATTTTTAAAATTTTATTATATATCATCTCCCAGATTTGATAGAAGGTACCTTCTTTTTCTTTTCATTTCCAGCAGATATTTGAACTTGTCCTATACATTTTTGTTAACTTAGTAGGAGTCAAACACCACTGGTACATCATTTTCATGTAATTTTCTTTCAATCTACAACATGCCATGAATTTCAAATCTAATTTCCATAACCTTTCCCAATCTGCCAGCTGAATATTGCAAACCTGCTGCAGTCCCATGTTACCTCAGTGACTAGGAGAGCCTTTTACCAGCTTTAGCTACTGTAAAACAGCTATGCCATTCAAGCACTATAGCCCCAAAGCAATGCACTGGTAAAATCCAGATTGGATTGCAGCACACTCTACATGATGCTGCCCCTAAGGTTGGCCTGGAAGCTAGTGCAAAATGCAGCAGCTCACTTGGACAGAATAACCCTACCTTTTTATGCCACTGCTGAAAAAATTGCACTGGTTGCCAGTTAGCTACTGGACAAAGATCATGGTACTAATATTAACGCACCATGCCCTATGCAGCTTGGGGCCAGGATACCTGAAGGGCGGGTGTGTGTGTGTCTCCTGTAGATAGTCTCTCATCAGATGGTTCATTTCCTATGATGTCAGAATCCCGTTACATATCAGATAAATGCTATCTCTGTTGTCTTTTTTGTTCCTTTTTAGCGACCTTCCTTTTTCAACAAGTTTTTAAAATGGAGATTCTTATTCCCAGGAATTGCCTACAACAACGAGGCCCTTTACCGGGCAGATGGCGTTCATATTTCCGACAGCGGAAATGACGTGTGTTTGGCAGATATTATCAAAGGCGTAAGAGGTTGGTTGCAAGTGTGAGGGTATTGGCGTTGAGCGTTGAGCTTGTGTGGCGGTTCGGCATTGGAATAGCAATGTGGGGGGGAGGGAAGGCGCAGCCATCACCCACCCCTCCATGCTCAGGGGTATTCTGTTAAAGGAATCCGGGGGTGTGGATCTTGTCCGAAGCCCAGGGAGGGGCTATGGCCATGCCACGACCCCATCGGGAACCCGGGGGGTGCTCAAGTTGATCCACATTGACTGGGCTCCCCCTGCTGGCGGTTTACCCTTACCAGACTCCCTGCAAGGCGGACAGGAGTCAGATATAGTCTGTTGAAGCCAATGCCTAAGCCAATACCGCTCACATTCTGTAAGCAAGAAAGTTGTGGCCTAAATTTTGCCCATTAACATTAACCTAAAATTCTGTGTCCTTGTGTCTGTAACATAAATTACAGAGAGAATAATTGGAAGAGATGTTTTTAAGGCTATTTTTTTTGTTTATATATTTTTTTGTTTCCCCCCCTTTGCTCAGCAATTTTTGTGTGAGTTCTTATACTTTGTGTATTTTCTTATATTTTGTGTATTTTGTGTGTTTTTTGTAATTCTTGTATGCATTTTTCTTTTTCACTATCAAGTTTGTATTTTAAAACATTAAAATAATAAAGAATTTACACTGATTTTTTTTTAAAAAATTGAGATTCTTATTCTACTCTGTCTCTGTATTTGATTTGAAAATGATTTTATAGCTAATGTTTTTTATGAGCCTTCTATTCTGAATTGCTTTGAGATGTACCCAGAGAAGCAATTCATGAACAAAACAAAATAAGCAAAGATAATAAATCATTAAAACATAGTGGCAACTTTTTTTTCTTTTTTCTTTTTTGCTTAAAAGTACACCCTTACAATTAATGATGGCACTTGTTTAAACTTTGTTATCTTCTTAATGTGTGAACCCTTTCTCCCTCTCTTTATTTAAACAACAAAAAATCATTTGCAGATGAGAAAGCCATCAGGACACACCCCAGTAAAAGACACTACAGTGATGCAACCTCAAGATAAAAAATGAGACAGGACAGCTTTAAGAGAGAAACAGGAAGTTGTAACCAGAATCCAGCTGAATTCAGATGCTGTGGCAGTTTGCTGAGAGGCTGCAAATAAAGCAGATGTGTTTGTTGTGAATTTCAGTGCTGTCTAGACTTTCTTTTACCAAAGCAGCCATTCAGGATTTAACATCTCAAGTTTTCTTTAGTATGGCATTTTTCAGCTAATTCTGCGGGGTGATTGTAGAGTATTGAAAACAAATAGCGATGAAATGGAGAAGCCAAGGAAATTAGGGTCAGTGAAAGATGAGGACCACTTTTATCACCAGGGTGCTTTGGAGCTGCTGGTCTTTAACTTCTTGCTCATCCTTACGATACTCACCATTTGGCTGTTTAAAAACCACCGATTCCGCTTTTTGCATGAAACGGGAGGCGCCATGGTTTATGGTGAGTCTTTTGTCAAAAGTTGTGCCTTGCCATGTTTTAAACTTGTTGCATAATGTGCGTAATTAGACTCTTCAGCTCAAAGTGCTTTCAAAACCCTAAATGAGGAGATGCATTAATTTAAAAGTCACAAGCCCATTGAACTGTGCCGTAAAATAACAAACGCAATCCACCCTCCTTTCTCTCTTTCCCCCTCCCCTCTCTCTCATATGGAATAGCTAGAGGATCACTTGTCAAGGAAGTAAATGTCATGAGCACATTGTCAGCAAAATGGGCTTCATTGAGCATATCACATCTCCAAAACATTTGTTTGTTTCCTGCGAGTGCCGGACCGGTTTAAAGAGATTATTTTTCATAGGATTGTGCTGAATAGACTTGGGTGAAATCTCACTACCAGTGTGCCAGATGGGAGCACAGTTGAGTCTTTATTAGAGAACCTGGGAGAATCCTCCTGGGTCCAGCCCCTCTGTTGGATGTCGTTTCAGCAAGCTTAGCTCTCCGTTGTTGTTTTTGCAGGGCCCTTTTTTCTTTTTCATTTTAATGGGTTGTGAAAAACGAGACATTCTAAATGCTGTCCTCAGGAGTTTTTACCCCATCTTGAACCCTGTAGTTTACATTCTTCTTTATGTGGGTTTTCTTGAGTTTCATATGCGAGCCATATGTGTAAGAAGGACTTTCTGTGAGCTCCACAGTTAGGAAACCACATGCTAGGTAATGAATGTGCTATATATCACCCTGTGATAGGAAGGGGACTTTTTTGTGCATGTTCTTATGTTCAGTTTTGCTTTCGCCGGGTGGGGACACAATCTTTTGCAAATAGCAACAGCTTGCTCACACACTGTTGGCCTTGCTATACTGAAGCACACAAGAATCCCATAGCTTACAGAGCAAACATAATAATTGCACTCTATAGGAACTCTGCAGTTTTAATAACAGCACCAGCATTCATGCATTAGGAATTCAGAGCCCTGCCAGGATGCATTAAAAGTTTGCCTGCCTTTAAAAAACACTGACTCAGTTAATGCATTAACCCTTCACTTTGCTCCTGTGAAGCCAGAGATAACACTGAAGGAATAATCATCATCCATTCAGCTTTAAGTACTATCAGCATTAATTAAACAAACAAACAAACAAACAAGCCTACAGAACTGAGGAAAAATACAGTCACTCTAGGCCAGGCATCCCCAAACTGCAGCCCTCCAGATGTTTTGGCCTACAACTCCCATGATCCCTAGCTAACAGGACCAGTGATCGGGGAAGATGGGAATTGTAGTCCAAAACATCTGGAGGGCCGAAGTTTGGGGATGCCTGCTCTAGGCAAAGGAAAAGGACTGAAATGTATCAATATACCTGACACTTTTATAACAAACTATGTGTTAACATGGAGTCAATAGGATAATTAGTAACTATGATTACCTTCAGACAGCACATTACTGTACTGTACTGTATTTAGTTTTCCTGACTGATCACTTCCACATTTTATGTCAGGCCCTCCAGAAGTTTTGAGACTACAATTCCCATCATCCCTGACCACTGGTCCTGCTAGCTAGGGATCATGGGAGTTGTAGGCCAAAAACATCTGGAGGGCCAAGTTTAAGGAAGCCTGTTTTATGTGATCTGTCACATGATGTGAAAGCCACTTCTGGAAATCCAGTGGAAGTTTAGCACTCACTTCTGTGTTCATGTGATGACATTTGGGGTGATACCCCCTCCACTTAAAATTTAACATGACATGGCAATATATCACTAAAGAAACTGCAGTTCTGTAATGCAACAGGTACTGCAATGTAAAAGGAATGTTGGGAAACAGGACAGAAGCCATAGCATCAGAGCCAGTGAAACTGGTACAATAAAAACCCCACATCTGAATGCAGCCTATGTGTGTGTGAAAAGTTCATTCAAGAACCCCCATGTCGTAGTTACCACCCCTATAAAATTGTCAAGGAAACATATTCATTTTGAACCTTGAAAAAAATATTTTTCTATATATAAATGCTTTCCACTCCTGTGGCAGGTTTGACCTACATAGTTCATTTCCTGACTGAAGTAGCAAAATAAGTTCAAAGGAAAGAAAGGGAAATTGTTGAAAGCTGGGTAGGTGTGTACATGCAGCTGTTTCAGATTGGTGAAAGGTGGAGACTGAGCAATGGCTTTTGGTAACATTGTTGAATTTACTGAACAATGAAATTTAGAGCTTACTGGTGGATAATATGAGAGAAGCATGATGCTTTGTTTTATGTTTTGCCTGTCATGCTGCATAAACTGCCATGCTTCCATAAACTGAGAGAGTAGGGCACATGGTGGCTGCCATAGGATTTGGGCATAATCTCTTCTTTCTCACTGTACCACTTTCTCACCTGATGTGCACCTGATTATCGGTCTGCTGTGCAGCCAGGTCACGTGCATCCAGCAGAGTTCTGCAAGTCACTTTTCAACAGCCTGCGTTTTCTCTAGACTCCCAGCATATGTTTGCAGGAAGTACATGGTCTGATAGCACTGCAGTGCACCGGGTTCACAGCGGTGGTGTGTCAGGAAAGAAAGAGGAGCCTTGCAGCAGCCACCCTCTACTCTGCTTTCTATAAATGGGTGGTAGGGGAGCACGGCAAGATCATCGCCCAAGGCTGAAGTCCACAACATGATGCATCGTGGGGATAACCTCTGTGAAATGTTCAGAACTGTTCTGGAGTAAGTGGCTTGCACCAAAGTCTGATGTTAAATGCCTGTGTGTTTACAATTCAAAAGCTGCTATTGATCCATCTTATTCTCTTACTTTTATTCCGATTCCCTTTTAACAAAATACAGTGGTACATTGGTTTACGAACTTAATCCGTTCTGGAAGTCCATTCTTAAACTGAAACCATTCTTAAACTGAGGCACACCTTCCCTAATGAGCACTCCCGCCGCCGGTGCCCTTCCACCATTTGGATTCTGTTCTTAGACCGAGGTAAAGTTCTCGAACCGGGATACTACTTCCGGTTTTGCAGAGTTTGTAGACCAAATCATTCTTAAACTGGACTGTTCTTAAACCAAGGTACCACTGTACAGTAATGCCAATTTTAATAAAACACATCACACATTTTATGTTTGGCACATCATGATTTTTGAACAAAAAGGCTATCTGTTAACTGATGGGATTGTTGAATTTACACTCTCGTGAAGCATTACTTAGGGATGTTTGTTCATTTTGATTTTTTTTTCTTTTTAAACTCTATGACCTATTTAGAGTGGCTGTGGGTTGCATCCATGTTTTGCAGCCTCTCTGAAATATTCATGAACCCTATTGGGTAATTCCCCCCATTATGAACAGCCATTAACCCTGCCCTATTTTTCTTTTTACACAAGAGAGAATTTATCATCTCAGTCCCTTTGCACTTTGGCTGTACTATGGGTTGCTGCTGCAATGGATCCCCCAAAGGCTGTAAACGCATACACAGAATACACCTCTAAATCAAAGCACCATGCTTGGATGAATCGGGTGGCTGAATCTGAATTTTGCATGATACAAAAATGGTGCTCATAGCCCAATCCTATGCTGTCCGTCATCAGTACCATTTGTGCAGTGGCAACTGCAGCTAAAGCATTATCCTAACTTAGGCAAGCAATGGGATAAAGCCATGATACTGCTCTGTCTCACTTGGACGTTTAAACCTCTAACACCCATGTGCTTCTTCTTACTGGTTTAGCCTCACACTGGTGCTGCTGAATAAGCTGAACTGAAGTCCCTTTTGAGTGCCACACAAGAAACCACCAACTTCCTCACTTCCTTTTGCATCTCAGAAGCCATTGGCAACACAGTGCTGAGTCATATGATATCCTAAAGAGAATATGCCTGCTTCAGAGCCACTGGCAGTTGCTGTAGGACAGGGGTCAGCAACCTTTTTCAGCCATGGGCCGGTCCACCATCCCTTAGACCATGTGGTGGGCCGGACTGTATGGGGTGGGGGGATGAATGAATTACTATGCCCCACAAATAACCCAGAGATGCATTTTAAATAAAAGGACACATTCTACTCATGTAAAAACACGCTGATTCCCGGACCGCCCATGGGGTGGATTGAGAAGGCAATTGGGCCACATCCAGCCCCCAGGCCTTAGGTTGCCTATCCTGCGGTAGAAGTACTGAATGTGGAGCTGAGTCTCATCTCTGGACCACGACAAGCTGCTCACCTTGCAACAATGCTAGGGCATCTTCTGGATCCAGCATACACACAAACACTGTACAACGTGATGATCACATGTGAAGTTCCATTGATTGGTGCTTCTTGTAGTTGCTGAAGAAAGGCTATCCATGATAGCTGGAAATTTCAGGCAACATGTGACAGTTGCATCAATCCTATTAAAAATATGCTTATGTGAATCTCCCCGTAGGGACTTCTAAGCTTAGTTCACAGCTTCCTAATTCTGTGTCTATCAAATAATATTCTGCCCACTCTAGCATCTCACTATCTAATATAAGAATGTAAGATGAAGCTGCTGCCTCAACCACATGGACGCAAATAAATATCATTGATTGCAAACTGGATATGTGCAAAACAGACCTATACGCAGCTTCTAATCATGTATAACAATGTGTGTGTGGTTTAAGTGCATGCAGAAGTTTGAAACAGGAAGGAAAGGATGCAGCCTTTCAAAGTTCACGTCTGTAACTCATCAACCACTAAAGCGAGCGTGAAAAAGGAGTTCGGCTCTTTGCTTCAAAGTGGAATGCTTGCACTCGGTCAAAGTCAAGATAGAGAAATGCATCTGCGGATCATTCACTCCCATCTAGTAGCTGGGCAGTAACTTATCTTTCTCTTTGGAACTAGGATAGTAGAGTTAAAACATCTGCTGTTCAGAAATGCAAATCTGCAAGCACATTGTTCACTGTCATCAGCTGCTAGGAATGTGTGGGTATTCTAATAATAATAATAATTAATAATAATAATAATAATAATTGTAGGGTATAGACTGCAAGGCAAAACCATTTCCTCTCCTCCTCCACCTTTCACAGAATTTCTTTCTCAAGTATTCTAAGTCAGACCTTCTGGATAGTTTGGAATAGATTAGGCCCTCTGCCATAAAGCTCAGAAAATACCAGGGCAAAGTGTTGCAGAGGCCCTGCGTCATGTCAGGGTTTCATCCAGTTCAGCTGGGTCTGGGCTGCAGGTGTTTTCTCGGTGCCAGTAACATATGTGAAGGAACAGTGAATCTCCTCGATGGAAATATACTAGCCATAATGGCTAGTAACTGCTGACAGCTTTACCCACCACAAATTTATCCAATCCTCTTTTAAAGCCATCCGAATTGGTAAGCATCACTGCCTACCATAGTTCCATAGTTTAATTATGGGCTGTGTGAAGAAGTTCTTGTTTGATCTGTCCAGAATCTTCCAACATTCAGCTTTGTTAGATGTCCAGGAGTTACAGTGTGATGACAGAGCAGGGAGAACCTTTCTCTATCCCCTCTCTGCATGCCATGCATGCATTCTATCATGTCACTTCCAACTTGCCTTTTCTCTAAACTTAAGTAGTTCCAAATGCTGCAAGCTTTCTTTACAGAGGAGTTATTCCATTCTCTTGATCATTCTGGTTGCCCCTTTCTGAACCTTTCCCAATTCCACAATATCATATTTGAGGCGAGCTGACCAGGATTGCGCAAAGTACTCCAAATGTGGTCAGTTTGTATAACAGCAGTTCTATTTTCAGTTCTTTTCCTAATGTTCCCTAGCATGACATTTGCCTTTTTCACAGCTGCCACACACTGGGTCAACATCTTGTGTTAAAAATAGGGCAGTGAACAATAATATCAAGGAACAAATGGCTATAGATCCATTTCAACTGTTCAGTCTTTTTCAAATAATAATAATTCATTATTTACACCCCACCCATCCCATTCAGTCCCAAGTCTTCGAAGAGGTTTTCTAAGCACTCTTCTTTTGGGTATATATATCCAAACATTTCCTCTTCTAACTCAGTGGCTGATGAGAAGTTTTTTCACTGAGCAGTTCTCTTTTTGTTGAAAGGCTGCAGTCTACAGACTAAACTGCGGGACGTGGGTGATGCTGTGGTCTAAACCACTGAGCCTCTTGAGCTTGCTAATCGGAAGGTCAGGAGTTCGAATCTGTGCAACTGGGCGAACTTCCGTTGCTCTGTCTTAGCTTCTGCCAACCTGGCAGTTCGAAAGCATATCAGTGCAAGTAGATAAATAGGTACCACACTCTGGCACTCATCACGGTGTCCCATTGCGCCAGAGGTTGTTTAGTCCTGCTGTCCACATGACCCAGAAAGCTGTCTGTGGACAAAATATGACTTCCTTGGCCTGAAAAGCAAGATGAGCGCCACACCCCATAGTCACCTATGACTGGATTTAATCGTCTCGGGGTCCTTTGCCTTTTACCTTTTACAGACTTAATTTTATTCCTGTCCTCCAACATTCAGAATTGATATAAAAGCTACAAACTTACCCAAGATACAGCCCGAATTTTGTTAACCCCGCCCCCCCGAAAACAAGACGAGTCATCCTTTCTTCCAAGAATAAGACAAGTATCAATACAACATTATGAATGAATACAGTATGTGAATAACCTGGCAAAAACTGTTCCTTCTCCTCCTAATCTGAAATCTGCTTTTACATTCAGGCTTCTGACTATACATTTAAGAACAGCTTACTTTATGAACAAGTTGGATTAAAAATGCTGGAAACCCGGAAGTAGGTGTTTTGGTTTGTGAACTTTACCTTGGAAACAGAACATGTTAAGCGTGTTCCATTTGTAAATTGAGTCCCTCACTGCTATGGGAAAGCACGCCTTGGTTTAAGAACGCTTTGGTTTAAGAACGGACTTCTGGAACGGATTAAGTTCGTAAACCAAGGTACCACTGTAATAATAATAATAATAATAATAATAATAATAATAATAATAATGGTAGTCAAGTCACTCAGGTGCTATCTTCCCATGCTTTTATCCCAGTGGCAATACAATGTAAGAATGCTTTCATGCTGCACATGGCAATTGTCAACTTTGTACTGCACCTTCATCCTGAACTACAAAGGTATAGTCAGATGCCAGGGCACCTCAACTCCAACTCCCAGTTTTCATGAGATTTCGGTGTCTCCGCTCATTCTTATCAATTTCATTAAGGGAGATTTCAGTGGAACCTGCAACAAAACGTTGCAATGTGGGGAGTGTTTCTCCTCAGGATAATCCTGTACCAAGAGAAACCCAATCCATGTCCCTGCTCTCCTGGTTTTACACTTCTCTACCTGCAACAGTGAGCATGCTATGCCCAGTCCACACTGGGCTGTTTTTGTGGTTCTCCCCCACCCCTGTTTCCCCCCTCTCTTCTAAAAATATTTTTTTTTGCACTTCTGCAAACCTTAAGGCTCCCCCAAGACCCTGAAAGCTCCCCCTGTGCATTTATATTGTTTTGGCTACGTGCTGATTGGCCTTCAAGGAACTGAATTTGCTATCAGTGTGATTCACAGTGACTGATTGTGTCTATGGCAGCCATTTTGTGCTGGCCTCCACAGCACTTTTATTAAAAAAATAAGTACTGGCATTTCATTTTTAAAAAATAAAAAAGCACTAGAGGGGTGGGCGTGTGTAGCATATGTAACAAATGCACAGAGGACAAGACTATTCATGGTATTTATATGTTACCTCCAAGGTCAGAGGCAGCATACTTCTGGATACCAGTTGCTAGAGATCGCTAGTGGGGGAGGATTATTGCCCTTATCTCCAACTTCTCAACTTTCCATAGGCATCTGGTTCACTACTGGGGAAAACAGTATGCTGGACCAGATAGGCCAGGGGTCAGAAAACATTTTTTAGTCATGGGCCAGTCCACCATCCCTCAGACCATGTGGTGGGCCGGACTATATGGGGTGGGGGGGATGAATGAATTCCTATGCCCCACAAATAACCCAGAGGTGCATTCTAAATAAAAGCACACATTCTACTCATGTAGAAACACCAGGCAGGCCCCACAAATAACCCAGAGATGTATTTTAAATAAAAGGACACATTCTACTACTCATGTAAAACCACACTGATTCCTGGACCATCCACGGGCGGATTGAGAAGGCGATTGGGCCGCATCCAGCCCACGGGCCTTAGGTTGCCCACCCCTGAGATAGGCCTTTGATCTGATCTTATGTTCACAAGAGAATGGATCATCTTCACAGTACAGCTTTGGCCTTATATCAATGCCGGTACTGCTTATTGCTGGCCCAGAATTTTTTCTTTCAGCTCCCATTCTATGACAATGCAAAAAAGATGAAGGCACATCCAGCATTTTGTGCCTTCAGTAGGCAAGAATTGCTTGAGGATATTTCTGCATTTAGTTATAGAACCGTGGCTTAATAGAAAATGCAAAAAATTAAGTTTGCAAACAAGATATTTGGGGTGCTTCAGCATCTCTTGCAACTAGATTATACATTAACCAATCAGTCTCATCCCAAAGAACATTCTTTTAATGTTGCTGACTGTTGCTTTAAAGTGTGATCTCTCTACTACAGAAGGGCACTGCAGGAAAAGTTGGCCAGGAAATGGCCTGTGCCTTGCATATTGAAGTAAGTGGTCTTCTCATAAGGTCTTCTTAGATCCATGGGGGAAGTTCTGCTTTGTCCCAGTTTTTCATTCAGAAGAAACTAGAAGGATACAGAATCTTGTCCTTGGTGTCCATAGATTGCACTTCCTAAAGAGACCAGATTTCCACACGCAGGAAGGGCTTCTCTGTTCTTCTTTTCTTTTGGTAGAGAGCATTCAAACATGTGATCTTCTGCTGCAGTTGGTATACAGACTCAGGAGGGTTGTGCAACATGAATTTTCTCAAGATGTAGATTGGCCCACAGTGTCTTTGATTTTGAAAGTCCTTTCATGTAAGCATGCTTAGATATTGTGGCTTAAGAGCCTGAAGTTTTGCCACCCTGATCAGTGGTGCCCTCTTCAGATGGTAATGTGTACTACAACACTTGTTTCAAAATGCGGTCTGCCAGTCCTACTCCATTTTGGGGTAATCTCCTCGTTTTGCTGCGTGGGGACTTGGTCAGTTGCAACCCAAGCTGATGGCATTGCTAACCTCAAACAAGTTTGGGGGTGGGTGGGGGAGGAGGTGTCAGGCTGTGATGATCTTTGAACTTGCATTAACTGTTCCTATAATATGCTCCTCTGAGTACTGCAAAAGGTCAAGAGCTCCATTAGTGACCTGACAATATTGATTAAGAACATCTGCTGTGCTTACTCGTCTCTCATCTATTGTCTCTGCTGCAGACCACTTTCAGTGTTAGTAAATGAACAAAGGCATTTAAGATCCGATTGGAACAGGTGCGTCCCACTCTCACTACAACTACAGAGCACTGTGTGCTCCCAGGAAGGAGCTACTAGGGATGTGATTGCATAATATGACAGTATCTTGCAGTAGTAGCCAACATGGTGCCCTAGACTCTCATCCTTGTTTGGATGGCTGTTGTGTTCCACAACTTCGGGAAAGTGCCCTGTTATTGGTGCCTGGTGTCCACAGGTCACCTGGACACAGTCTTCACAATGGTGAGACGGATTGTATTTCTATTGCAATTAACAGGGATGCATATAAGTGCCCACCCCAAAACTGCTGTTCCAGACATGGTAGATGACAGTAAATATAACACAAGTGAGAACACTGGTACAGGCTCTAAAAGATTCCCTTAGGGGATGTGTAGGCCACCTGTTTTATATAATTTGCAAAGCTCACTAAAATGTGAAGCCTACTGTTAGTGAATATCATCTGCTCCACAGCAGAGGCCATTTATGATATGATTCCCTGCTGGAACACAAAAGTAATTATGCTACTTTTAAGCTGCCAGTTAAACTGACTCTGTTATAGTGATTTCCCCAATCTTCTGCAATGATTGAGGCAAGCAAGCCTTTATCAGACATTTAAGTAAGTAGGTTTTTAAAGGCTAATTTACTCCAACGTTGCATTTTAAGGGCTCCCGTTTCCCTGCTTTTTATTTTACTTCCATGATGCTAAGAACACAGCTTCTTTAACAACTGAAAACTGATTCTCACCGCTTTTCATAAGTTCACATTGCACCAAGCCTTTCAGTAGACTTGGTCTGTTGCAAAACCTGAGAGGAGGGTAGGAGGGTAGGATGCTGATTCATCTGAAATGTTTTTAACAGACCAAATAATGACTCTTGCGATGTGAACTGTCCAGATGCAAGTTTCCTGTGTTTTCTGTGTTGGAGGAAGGAAGAGAGAAGTGAAAAGCTCCCAAGAATGTTTCTGCAAGGAGTTCAAAAGTCAGGAAGGAGCCCCCCCCCCCCCGGAAGCTGTGCCATTTTCAATTCTTTTTATACAGAGGATAGCTTTGCCTTTCCCTGAATTAAGTGTCTTTGAATGTGTGTGCAAACCCCTTTAATGAGGTATATCATGAAACAGGAAGTCCAAACAGGATTATAACTGGATCTGATGGCAATGTAAGCCTCCAGAAAGCAGAAGCAAGTTCTAGCAAACTGTAGCTTTCAGCTATGGCTGAAGAAGGCAAAATCAAAACGTTAAGGTATACTACACTTGGAAATACGTGCACAGAGATAAAATATGAATTTAAACAATATTTTGTGATAAGGTAAGGAATCAGATACAGTATAAATTGTCATGTGGATTTCTTTTTCCAAAATTGCACAGATCAATACGAAAGCAGAATGAAATAGATATATCTTCTTCTTCTTTGGCGATCACTCATAGCCGAGTAAGATTGTCTTCCATAAACACGATTTTAACAATGGGTCTGTAAGTGACTGTGGAGGCCAATTCTGGATCCACGCGTCCTTCCACAAGTGAGGACATTGGTTTCCAGGCGGGAGTTGATCACGGTGTGGATTTGCCAAGCGTGCCTTCCTCTTAGCATGGTTCTCCTTTATGAATGAACACATGAAAGGCACATGGATTGGAAACAAACTGATCCATCCATCATGTTGGGTCCTACTGAAATCTGCTAGTAGAGCAGAGAGGGGTGGTGTTTAGTTACACAGCACAGAACCCCAAATCCATCACACCCCAAACAGAGGATACTCGCTACATCATGAAATGGCCGAGCAAGCATATGTTCTCCATTTCTTTGCCAATCTTTTCCTATTCCATTTTTTAAATTAAATAATCATTATTAGAGTTTCATGTCCCAACTACATTGATTTGCAGTTCTTGCTAGAAATTCTGGTTATGCTACAATCTCTTCCTGACATGGGATTGGGGAGATGTGGCCACAGAGAACAGTGGAGAGAGTAGCCAAAAAGTGTTGCAGCTGTGATGAGGGACCTGCCTTAACCCCCAAACAAAAGGCAACAGTGTGATAGCAGTAAGGCTTGCATATGATTTCTTGTAAATGCTTGGTTTCATTTTTATGTAAGACTGCATATCCACACAGTACTATGAGCACTTTAGAAGCATTTATGTATGCATGGTTCTTTTTCACTTGACAGCTGACGGGCTTGTAAATGCAGAAATAAAGTACTGTACAACCTGGGGAAATTGCATCCTTCATTCAGATGCAGCAGTAATTCCAAAGCTCCAATGAGGAGTGCTTCTGTTCAGTCTTTAATAGGTGTATTATATCCCTCCAAAGATCTCTTGGAGAGCAGAGATTCAGAGGGAGAGGAGGAAAGAAAGTGCCCTGTTAAGGATTCTGGTAAGCTGCTGCTGATCAGACCAAGCTCTCCTGGTCTAGATGAACCAAGAGTCTGTCTTGATAAAAGCCATCTTTCTCCGAGAGCTATTGGCTCTGGTCTGGCCTTGCTTGTCTCAAACCTTACAATGCCATACCTATATAAGAGTAAAGATAGTGTTGCAGTTAGCAATGGGTGAGTGCAAGTATATCAATTCTGGTTTCTCTGAGTTTCTCATTTTTCCTATCTTAAACTCAGTTCTCCACATTTCCACGTCAGTTTTGTTTAAAGTCCTCGTGAATATTCACCAGAAAAAATTCTCTACATAATTTTGCAAATCGCTTTTCTTTAATAGAATGCCTTTCCCTATTATGTATCCCTTTGCACACCTTCCCTAGCATATGCCTTTTTGTACACGTTACTTGGCTGGAGAAATGCACTGGAAAATTTGGTGTTGTTTTGAAACATGCAAACTACATTTCAAAATTGCCTTTAAATGTGAACTGACTTGAATCACACACACACATACACCCATCCCTACCTGCAGAACGTGAATGGGAAAGTGTGCCCTCTATTGCTTCTCCTGTTGCTGGAAAAGTTCATCTGTAGTGGACATAATCCTCCTCACCTGTCAATAGTGGGAGGCATCAGAACCAAAAGTGGGCAGGGCCACTCCTCTCTTCCTCTCTCTCTTCCTCTCCCTCCCTCCCTCTCTCTCCACACCCACACATTGAGATGAAGGGGAAGGGAGAGATCACTCTTGCCAGATGTCCAATCTGATCACTTGTAAGGGGTTTTTGGATTTTGGTAGAGGACACACTCTAGGGCTGCAAGCTGTCCACTCCTTGTCTAAAACAATTATGATGCTTCTAATCAGAGCGTTTGCCCACAATAAAAATGCTTGTTTACTTTTCTCCACTTAACAAGTAAATCAGATTTAGA
Source organism: Zootoca vivipara (assembly GCF_965207765.1). NCBI lineage: Eukaryota > Metazoa > Chordata > Lepidosauria > Squamata > Lacertidae > Zootoca > Zootoca vivipara. The sequence continues at coordinate 70,957,747 of NC_142588.1, read as the reverse complement.
TTGATCCTTAAACTGAAGGTTCTCCATCTTTCTTCTTCTCTTTATCGTTAGGTCTCACCATGGGATTAATTTTACGGTATGCTACAGCACCATCTGATTTTGAAAGTGGAGCCGTCTATGACTGCGAGAAGCTCAAGGCAGGCTTGCCCACGCTGCTTGTCAATGTAACAAATCAAGTGTATGAATATCAGTACAAAAGAGAAATCAGCCAGCATAATGTCAATGCACACCAAGGCAACATGATGCTACAGAAGGTAATGTGATTGTCTTCTATTTAGTAAATGAGGTTACATTATCATTTCTGATTGACCCTAGAATTGATGAGGAAAGAATCCACAGTGACTTAAATGTGGCATAAAGAACTTGTTTCTAATCTTAATTTCCCATTCAAGTGCAATCAGAAAATAGATGAATAACAAATAAAACAATCTTTCTACTCAAAAATAATGAGCTTCTTTCTTCTCAAAAGGATCTATCTCAGCCTTGCTGCTTTCACAATTTGAAGGCTTTCAAACATGACAAAATTCTACACAGAAATAAATTCCATTGCAAGAATAAAAAAGATGGAATTTCAATGAAAATAGGCATTGCATGAATGACAGAACGTATGTCTTTTTGCTGTGTATGTTTGTAGTGTGCCCATCACAGCTTTCTATTCTATGCACATAAAAAAAAATCATGTCTTTGCATACATCTATGACTCACGGGTTGCTAACTCTTTTGTACATGGATAAATTTTCCATGCAGGAATATCATCATACTTTTGATCTATTCCTGAATCTATAGTTCACATGTGAGATTGATCAAATGCATTCAACTTGTTCCCAATCGAACAAGACATTTACACTACAGTTGCCACTGAAAGTTTCCTTAAAGAGGAATCCAGAATGTAATCTTCCCTACAAAGAAGGCCAACCTGGGATGCTTGGATAAGCTATGAGTGGCCAACTTGTGGTTCTCCAGATGCTGGACTTCCTTTCAGCCCCAGTCAGGTTGGTTAATCTTCAGGGATGATGGGAATTGTAGCTCACCAACATCTGGAAGTCCACAAGTTCCCAAGCCAAGGATAAATTACAGTTAGATCTACTCACAGTTTGGATTAAATGGCAAAACTATAGGTAATTTTAAAATAAGTGGATGTTCCTGTTCTCCTCTCTGTGGCTGGACCAGAAGAGAGGGGAACAAGCTACTGCAAAGTGTCTGCTTACAATATCCGAGGCTACCCTTCCTGAATCCCTTCTAGGGGACATGATTTTCACCATTTGACAGCTTCACGAAAAATGCAGAGAGCAAAACCAACCCCTGTGTATGTCATTTATTGACCTGACTCAGGCCTTCAACACTGTAAATTGCAATGCCCTGTGGACTGTCCTTCTGAAAATTGGCTGCCCAGATAAATTTGTGAACATCCTTTGGTGTATAAACACCAACAATTGGGAAACACTGGCCTGCAAGCACTCCAGTTGGAGAACAGCTTTTACTAAAGGTGTCATGGGCTTTGAAGACGCTTGAACTCAGGACGAAAGGGAGAAATGTGCTAAGAGGAAGGCACATTTGGCAAACCCTCACCAGGGTCAACCTCTGCCTGGAAACCTATGTCCCCACTGTGGAAGGACATGTAGATTCAGAATTGGCCTCCACAGTCACTCACAAACTCACTGTTAAGATTGTGTTCATGGCAATCTTACTCGAAGAAGAAGAAGAAGAAGAAGAAGAAGAAGAAGAAGAAGAAGAAGAAGAAGAAGATAATATTTGGTGATGGCCACCAACTTAGCTTTAAAAGCTGTTTATGATCCATGAAGTTTATCAATAGCTACTAATCAATGTCTATAAATTACCTCCGGTATCAGAGGCACTGGGGAATGTAAGCCAAAGACTGGTATTGCCTTCATTTCTGTTTTGTGGCTTCTCATTCATGTCAGTTTAGCCACTGTGGAATCTGGATGCTGGACCAGAAGGGCCTTTGGTTTGATCCATCGGGCTTATTTTTCTGTTCTTTCTTCCCTTTATCATCCTTAACAAGTTAGTGGCAGGAGAGACAAATTGTAAAAATCAGGCTATCATATAATTGCTGTGGTTGGTTTGTGCAGTTCAAAGTTTCCCACATTTGTCTTTTCTGAAATTAGTCTTCACTGTGCAGTATTTATGGATCTGAATATGCAATGTGACGGAATCATTTTGAATAACAACTATGCAATTAATCCACCTCCCCAAGATGTAGAGGAGAAAGGTGCATAAAATCTATTAGTTAATGTGGCATTTGTGACTGTCAGTATAGAAGACTAAGTGATAAAAGTTCTTGTTCCAACTTTCTCCCCATAAAGTTGTCAGCGCAGCGAAATTTAGCACTTGCTGTTATTGGCTAGCCAGTTCGCATTAGTTTAATAATTCAGAGTAAGCAGAATGGTAAAAATAAAATAAAATGCTGAGCTCTCATTTCCTGTTTATCAAGTTGAGCTATCAGTTGGACAAAGAGGGAGGGAGGGAGGGAGGGAGGAAGTCATTTTGCAGTCAGGCTGTATTGTTACAGAGCTAAATAATTCATCCAGGATCATAACCCCATAAAAGAAAGGCACTTTATCGGCACAAAGGAGCTGCAGACCATTTTTCTAATGACATGCTCTCACTTTTAAAGATATTAATCCAGTGTATTGTGCTGAAGATACAGGGAAATTCAATGTCTAACAAAAATAGCATTTGCTATTCACCCGGTTACTGTTTTAAGCAGGTTTCTACTTTATAGTGCCTACTAAAGCTATGCATAAAATGAATACTGCCGGCAAAATAATGCAGAGTTCAGTGATAAGTGTATGTATAAGTGTATGTTATTGCACTAACAAAATTCTGTCTCTGCTCATTCTGACATCACATTTACAATTTGTCTCACAGATTGCATCAATTAGAGCCAAACACACAGTAACATAGCCCCAAAACTATATGGAGGCATGATGATGCTTTGTGGGTGTCTGTGATGGGAACCAAGTAAAATTACTTGCACCTAAAATAAGAATGTAACCAATCTTGCAACCAATGGTCAAAGTCTTTTGGTAATTATGTGATAATTTTTGGTAATAAAGTCTATGGGGACCACTGCAGGAAAAGAGGGGTAAACTTTTCTAAAGCCCCAGAGTAACATTGCCTGGTTTCTTTCCAGCATATAGGGAATTGTGTACAGTGGTGCCTCGACTTACAAATTTAATCCATTCCAAAGGCACCTTCATAGGCTGAAAAATTCGTAAGTCGAAAAGTGCCATTGGAAACGTGATTTCCCATAGGAATGCATTGGAAACGGAAAAATTCGTAAGTCGAAGCAACCCTATCTAAAAATTCGTAAGTCGAAAAATCCCTATCTAAAACTGCCGCGGTTTCCTTTCGGATGTCAAGACATTCGTAAATGCATAGCCATTTGCCCCATTCGTAAGTTGAAAAATTCAGTTGTCGAGTCGTTCGTAAGTCGAGGTACCACTGTATATGTGAAATAAAGATTAGGCAATGAAAACTATCTGGGTAATCCCAATAGCCATGCAATAGCTTGGTTATCTGCTTTCAAGTGGCTGTCTAATTATGGTAACTGGGTTTCCCCATCACAAGAATTCACCTGGTTGCGTTCCTATCATCTTGTACCAGGAACTCAACATACCATCTCCCATCCACCTCCTCTCTGTGGAACACTGTAAACCAAGCGTTGTATTCAACATGAACTTTCCCCCATACACCACCTAAAAAGGTGTTACAGGGGTTCTCCAGCCCTCTTGAAACAGGTTGGGGGAGGGTGTGGGGCACATGTGGGGGAAGAGAACTATTTCCATCCTTGCTTTTCTGTTTTAAAAAAACGCATGAAGTGGCTTCCAGTAGTTAAAACTAACATGACACTGGAAGAGGGAATGCACAGTTACATGATTATAGAGATGATGTGGGGTGGGGGACAGTGTCTGAGAAGGCTATCTAGATGTCAAGGCATAACAACAAACTGCAAGAGTTATTGCTTCATTGTTACCCGGCAGAAGACTAATAAGCTGACGTTCCTCAGGGGCAGTGAGACTGTCACCGGGATATTTCTTCCATTGCCATGGTGCTACTTCCTGTGCTCTCGGTCCTGATGGGAATATTTTATTTATTCATTTAAAGCATTTGTGCACAACTCATCAGCCAAAAGGACTCCCGCAGAGGCTTACATAAGCGTAATAACAAACAAGACAATCCCTGAATTCAGATTTAAGAAATAGAATCAATAACAAACCACTGGATTACACAATTTCAAGTTCACATCCAGCCTTACACTTTATTTTTAGGTGGCTATATTGAACCTGATCTGTTCATAGAAATTCCCTAGCTGATTAGTAAAATTATAAATATACATCCCTCTAAGGAAAATAATTATTACACACATGCGCGCGCACAGACACACACATTCTTTATACAGCTTTAAAACGTTAAATGTGTTATCAATTTAAAAAATAGCATATTATAGTATATCTCTCACAGTGTAGCATATTTTCTACAAATCGTGTCCTCCCTCAAAGAGGGCACGTGTTGCAGTGAGACCTGGCAACCAAACCCTGTGTTGTGGGTGGGTACGATTGGATAGCCTCAACACCTGATTGGTAGGTCCCTCGATGCGGGGCTCAATCAGGCCAATGGGATGCTGTCTAAATGGATTGAGGGGCCCTTGACCACGTGAGCATCTCCTGGGTATCCAGACGAGGAATGGCTCGGGAGGGGCTTCTCCCAAGAGGTGCGGGCGAAGGTATCTGCGGAGGCACGCCTGCGGTGGTGGTGGTGCAGCTGAGCACAATTGCTGGAAGCCCCCGGTTGAGCTCGCGGTCCCGCTTGTAGAAGGAATTTGAAGAGTTGAAGGCAGCTCTTCATGGACTCAAAATTTGGTCACTGATTGCAGTGACGTGTGGCGAGGAAGCCAATGCCCAGCTGCCACTGAGAGGGCCCATATGAGTGCCCAGAGCGCGGTGGCCAAAAAGGTTCTGGCCTTGGGCAGGGACGGTGAGCCATCACCCAGGCATTACCTTCCGTGGTGCGTCCCTTTACAGGTTTGAGGGGGTTCATCTGTCTGTGTTTGGGAATGATTGATGGCGGACCTCTGTGTCAGCGGGGTAAAGGGATTGGTTACAGGTTTGAGTGGTTAGCGGAGAGCGCGGGTGCTCTCGTGGCGGATAGGCTCTGGTTCAGGTGATAGGGATGGGGGGAGCGCTCTCACCATCCCTATGTGAAGAGTATTCTGATAAAGGAATCCAGGGACTCTATGGTTTGGTCAACCGCTGTGAGGGGGTTGTGCCCGTGCCTGAGTCCAGAGGGACATCTGGGTGGTGGACATAGCATGTCCCTGGCTTTCCGCCTATCCAGGTGTTCACCCTTGGCTGACCTATGCTGGTGTCCTGGATCAGCGCTACCTGCAAGGGTGCAGGGAGCTAGTTGAACCAGAGCCTATGCAACCACTCACTTGCTGTAATCAATAAAGTTGAGGCCTAAATTGTGCCAAAAACCAAACCTTAAATTTGAGTCTTGTCTGAATTTATTTAAGGGGAAGGTTTAAAGGTCTTAACACGCAATAGCATATGTACAAAACATATCAAGATGGATGTGGTTTTGGGTTTTTTTCTCTACTTGTAATGCTTTCTTTTTTTTCTTTTTTAATTAAAGAAAGAAATATTCATTTTAAAGATAATTTACCCGGTTCATTCTTCAAATAAAATGGCTCGAAAATAATAGCCCACCACTCATGCTCAAGGAAGACTACTTTGTGCTGTTGAATAAGCTTTCAAATTTGCAGATCTCCAGCCAGAATGAACTGGAGAGGGTTTCAAATCTATGCAGAATTATGATGATGTTGTTAGTTTGTCCCTTTTTTTCTGCTGCTATTCTGAGGGGCCCACAGCAGGCCCACTTTTGACCAACAGCATTCTCAGGTGCTGACACAGGCGCCACATGGTGGAAGCTGTTGGATTCATAAACAGCGGCCATTGCATGCCAAACTGAAGCTCTCCCACAAACTCACATTTTAAGGTTGCATGCAAACAGATTCTGTAACACTGAAGTCCACTGCACATGAATGGGGTAGCAGGATTTGCCACAGAACAGAATCTGAAGCGAGACGTTTGTATCAGGATATGTCTCTAGGTCAGGTTTGGGAAGAAGGCAGGTTTGCTCTCCCTACCGCTACCATGTGACATTCATCTAGTACAGGCATCCCCAAACTTCGGCCCTCCAGATGTTTTGGACTACAATCCCCATCTTCCCCGACCACTGGTCCTGTTAGCTAGGGATCATGGGAGTTGTAGGCCAAAACATCTGGAGGGCCGCAGTTTGGGGATGTCTGATCTAGTAGCTGATTCAAAGCATGATTGGTCATAGCATTCCCATTGCTGCTATTTTATCCTCCTGGGTTTTACCCAGTTATTTCTTCATTATAGCCCTTGGGTTATATTCAGCTCATCGTTGAAATCAATATGCTATTTATGACTAACTCAGGTCCACTGACTTCGGTGAATCTACTCTGAGTATGTTTTCATTGGAGATCCAATAATTATTATTTGAATGTTTGTCCTGATTTTTGATGAGTGTAATTTGACCGCATAAACATAAAACAAAGGTTCATTCACCCGCTCACCTCCCAATGGGATGTCTTTTATAATCGGCCAATAGTGCCCTTCTGTATCCTCTCCATACAACTTTATGCAATAAAGTTCTGCAATATTATTTGCTTTTCTTAAAAGACATAATCCTTAATAGATGTTTTATGTTCCTTTGTCCTTTCTGGCAGATGACCTTTGATCCTTCAATCTTCTTCAATGTTTTATTACCTCCCATTATATTCCACGCAGGCTACAGTTTAAAGAAAGTAAGTCATATTTATTTATTTGAACTTCAGTAGGAGGTCTAATGCTGTTGTTGATCTAAATGACCAACCCATAAGATTTGTAAAAATTAGGAAGTGCTTCAGATTGACACTACACCACAGAGAAATCAAAGAAAGGAGTGAGGAAAATGTCCCCAATTTCAAGCCTTCATTTTGATTCCTATGTTTTGATTCCTATAATTCAACCCAATTAAATTAAATTTAATAATGTATAATCCCTGTATTTTGACTGCCTGTTCAGATTTTTTCCCCCATTTCCTTGTGTAAAATAAATTAGGCAACTTGAGTTTGGGATGTCAACTTTTTCTGTGAACTTTCTTTTAGCCCCCTAAAGCTCCATTTCCAGACCTGTGATGTAGGAAAGCAGCCGAGCTCCACCCTTGAACCATCAAATATTCATTAGGCTCTGACTCTGCCTTCTGACCCAATTCTGGCTAAGCCGACTGACTAGATATTTTTAAAACCACAACGTGGCAACTCTAGTTACTTTCAGGGCATTGTCTTTCCCAATAAGACCACTCAGGCTTTGTATCCCATCATGCCTAGATGGTAGGTTTTAGGACATAGTCAAGACTCTTTTACTAGTTTACAGACAGGCTTTAAATTGCAAATAACACATTGCAGTGGAACCTCGGAGGCTGAACATTTGTAAACTTAAACTTGATTTGGCCCCCAAAAGATCAAAAACTGGGAGTGATTGTTCCGGTTTTCAAATGATTTTTGGAAGCCGAATGTCTGGTGTGGCTTCCACAGCTTCTGATTGGTTGCAGTACGCTCCTGTAGCCAATCAAAAGTTGCGCCTTGGAAGTCAAATGTTTTGGAAGTTGAATAGACTTCTGGAATAGATTCCGTTCGACTTCCAAGGTACGGCTGTACTGTACAACAAAGGAGTGAAATTTAAGATATTTACTGGAACATGATAAATTGTAATGCAACTCAAATGCCAACATGCTTTTAAAATATTGTTGAACTAGTTCACTGGCTAGGACTTAATTGTAGAAGAAAAGAATTCTGATCTCACTTGCCTGAGGCTTTACAAATGTAAGAATTCATGCTATTAACATGTACAAATGATTTAGAGCTAAAATATAAAAGGAAGCTTGAGAAAAGAATTTTTGGTGTTAGATTTCTGGAACTGTTGGACAAGCAGTATATATTTCTTACTTTTTAATCCTTTTTTTTCCACACACAGAGACATTTTTTCCGCAACTTAGGATCCGTCTTAGCATATGCCTTTGTGGGGACTGCCATCTCTTGCATTGTTATAGGGTAAGTGAGCTATATTTATCCTTTAAAAAATAAGTCTTGGAATTGATGTTTGCTTTCTGCTGACAAGACACATGTGTGTTGCTGATGTCAAATTCCTACGCAAACATGTGCTGAATACTGAGGAATTCTGTACCGCGGTATCAATTCTTGATCCTAAGTGCAAAACTAATTGTAGTGGGAAACTACATGGATATCTATAGTTTTCATTTCAAAGTTCAGTGTTCCCTATGATCAGTTCTTCAGTTCCCTTTTAAACATGCACATTTCACCCACAAGCACACTGCTTCATGGGTATTGTAGTTAGAACACTGCATAAACCGTGGCTCTCTCAAATATATACGTTCTGAGAACATAAGAAAAGCCTAGATTTTACTTTCTAGTAGTCCAACATTCCATATCCAAAGGTTAGGTGCTGAAACATTAAGGCCTGATTCACAACATAGCATGGCATGGAGCTCCTAATAAGTTTTTATCTGCTGTAAACCCTCACCAGAGAGTGGAGCGATCAGTTGGATATACAAGAGCTGGGGCGATCTTTCGGGTATCTTGGTCCGAAGCTCTGTGAGGCTTTATACACCAAAACCAGCACCTTGAACTTAGCCTGGTAGCCAATTGGTAGCTAGTGTCAGTTGTGAATCCCAAGGTTTGTATTTCTGAAGAGGTGAAGGTTTCCACAGCATCACTAATCATAGTTTATCATCAGCTTGGTAATTTACCGCTTGAGCCTCCAGGAAGGCTTTCCTCAACTCTGGTACTGAACAATGAATCAAGGTTCAAAAACAAGCTTCAGACTTTGTCCTCCCAGTAGATTCTGAAACCCTGTCCCCACATGATTTGACAGCATTTCAAATATGATGAGACTGGAGCAACATCCTGTAAGATTTCATATTAGAGTTATGAACTCAGTTCTATCTCCTTGGAACTGTTTGTGGTCATTGTCCTCCCCCCCCCCATATTGCACTTTGAGGAAGGACCGCAATAGGTTATGAGAGCTCTTGAACCATAAAACTCTTTAATGGGGCACTGAAGCCTCTCCCTATGGCACAGGATTTATGGCAGCGCTTTAGATTTCATAAGAGTTCCCAAATTTACAAGGAATCAGAGTTCTAAACTTCCAAAGAGCACTTTGAACTTACACAACCAATTAAATTTTAAGCTTCAGCCATCTCTCCCTGTTATATCATTCCTTAAGCAGAGGTGATTTTGCAGAATCAAAATATATGCCCCCTTTTCACATCGTTGTATGGTATGGCTGAACTTTCACATCTAAGGTTGCAATTCTGTCCATATTTACCTTGAAATAAGGGTCAAACTGCACATTATTATTACACTAAATGCATTGTCGGGAAGCACGCCAGGGTTTTTCCTTCCTTTTATTAGAGGCATGGGTGATTTGAAATGGAAATTACCATCACCACAATTAGGCTTAGAGGGGAATGTTCCTATTGGTATCACTGGGAGCCCCGCCCCCCAGGTATATTATGAAGTGAGAGGTTATCTTCATAGGGATCACAGCTAGGCAGGGAAAAGATAGGGATGGAAAAGTAACATATTTGAACTGAAACACAGCCCTTGAAATTTGCACTTCTCTGAATTTTGCAATGCAGTTCTTCAGCCAAGTAACATGCAGAAAAATGCATAGAGTAGGGTAAAGTTTGCGTAAATATACATATATTAGTGAAGCTAATACACAAAGTTTTGTTGTATTGGGGAAAGTAGCTTTGCAAAAAGGTGTATATTAGGGGGGAAATGCATTTAAACGCTGGTGGTTTTTTATGGGAATTAAAATTAATAATAACAATTTGAAGTGGGGAGCTGAATTTAAGATTTGAAGAATTGTTGTTGTTTAGTCGTTTAGTCATGTCCGACTCTTCGTGACCCCATGGACCAGAGCATGCCAGGCACTCCTGTCTTCCACTGCCTCCCGCAGTTTGGTCAAACTCATGTTCGTAGCTTCAAGAACACTGTCCAACCATCTCGTCCTCTGTCGTCCCCTTCTCCTTGTGCCCTCCATCTTTCCCAACATCAGGGTCTTTTCCAGGGAGTCTTCTCTTCTCATAAGGTGGCCAAAGTATTGGAGCCTCAGCTTCATGATCTGTCCTTCCAGTGAGCACTCAGGGCTGATTTCCTTAAGAATGGATAGGTTTGATCTTCTTGCAGTCCATGGGACTCTCAAGAGTCTCCTCCAGCACCATAATTCAAAAGCATCAATTCTTCGGCAATCAGCCTTCTTTATGGTCCAGCTCTCACTTCCATACATCACTGTATGGATTCATTGAACTGGAATCATTGTACTGTATACATCATTGATGAATCATTGATGAATTAGAAACTGAAATGGACAGTCATTCACCCCAATCCCAATGCAAGCTGAGAGCTCCCATTAAAGAAACAAAAACCATTTTTTTCGCTGCATAATTAAAGAAATGCCTAGTTTGGCTTTGACTTTGGTTCAAAGTCCTGTTGAACCCAATGAGGCTTACTTCTGAATAGATGTGCATTGGATTGCTTTGCAGATGTCACATTGGCATTGTTAAAGCAGCAATGTCAATTAGGTTGCACTTTAAAGTTAGAAACTCATTAGAATGTCTTTCACAAAGGCAATTTAGGGAAAACCTAGCTTAAAACGTTTTCTGTTTGTACTATCATTCCAGTCCTAACAGGGTAGGGAGTGTCTCCAAATGGTTGCTGTTTTCAGGAGCGACTCAACTACATACCTGAAATTTAGGTTTAAAGTCTAGGCTTTGCCTGTTGCCCCTGAGGTTTGAGGTAACATTAGTACCAAAGTCTTGAGTAGCACTACTGCTGTTTTTGCTACTCTTTCCTCCCCCATCCCAGCTCTCTTTTAATTCACAGGAGGGAGCTGGCAACATAACAACCAACAATTAACAGTGTATGGGAAAGAGAAAAGTTCTTAAAGCTTTGTTAACAAAAACAATGCCTAGATCTTTCCACATTTGAACCATTTTATGTTCCCGTCTCTCTGCTTTTTCTGCTCTTTTGGAGGCGGTAGCTGTCTTGTGTCAGGCCACACCCCTGGTGGCAGCCATTTTGTGACTGGTGCCCTCGACACTTTCTCAAAATTCCAAATGTGCTGCCGGACCACAAAAGTTCGTAGCCACTGGTTTATACAAAATCAGTTTAAGTTCCAACAAGTGTTATGAGAGGCGGAAATAATTACCAGCTATCAAAGCAAGTATTGAGAAGAGGATCTTTGTTTAACCATCCATACCACCCACCCCAACTCAGTTCTCCCTTCTCCAAATTTCTGGCCCAAGATTAACAAGGCATAGAAAGACATTATGTGGATTTAGGGTTTTTTAATTTTTGGTTTTGCTTAATCTCCCCCATGCAGCAAATCCAGGAACACGTTTGTGCACTCCAAAATGAAATATGGTTTGAATTCATATATTCACATTCTCTAGGCTAGCAGTTTACTTGGCATTGGTAAAAATGCCACAAATCTGAAGCAGAGTGCTTTGTGAAGTGTTCTACTGTAACATCAGATTGACTAAAAATTAGGTGTCATTCAATTCTGCCTTATTCTGAACATTTCTTGACTTTGGATGGATGTTCCCTTGAGAAATTTGAGCAACTGATTTTAAGGATCGCACAATATATATATTTATTTAAAAATGAAAAGATGTAACTCCAGAAACCAAGAATATTACTGGGTCAATATCTTGGTAAGGAAAGGATAGCAGGGGGGAATTACTTCTTAGAAACAAAACTAAGATGACTCTTTATATGTCTAGCAGCCTTTACTCTCTAGCAACCGGGCTTCCCACCCCCACCCCCAGGTTTAGGAAAAGAAGCCCAACAATAATGGGAACTGCAAGTGAGAGAAGATTTAACCAGCCAAGGAAGGGTTATCCAGCAGAGAAAAGAGGGTGGTATTCAGACATACGTTCGCTCCAACTGTTTTCATTTCATGCATTGAAGTGTGCATGCACATAAAGAGTGGCAATATGTCTGATGAGGTCTGCTCACGACATGATGGTATTTTGATACAAAAGCCACAATTCCAGAATGGAACAGGTAATGTACGCAATCCATTATAACCAGGAAAATGAATGCAAGAAACCCCACGTCAGAATGGACCCTATGACTCCTTCGTCTTCTGCATGACGGCTCCTCGGATATATGAAGACCACAAGCATGTCTTCTGTTCTCCAGTCTAAACATACCATTCCTCATAATACTTGGTTTCTGGTTTCTGTAGTGCAGGCTATATACATGGCACTTTACAAAAGAATTAGCTGTTAGGTGTAGGGCCAGTGCTATAGGATTTAGCTTGGAGTGTGCTAGAGGAGAGCTCAGCTGAGCAGGCGTATTGCACACTGTAACGTTCTGTTGCAAATTTCAGTTGTCATTCCAATTGGGCTTCTTTACAGTAACAAAAATGGGGGGGCAAACACAGATATGGGTACTTGGGCCTCCAGAAGCCCATAGCAGCGCAAATATACTGTGATGTTCTGCTATCAAAGAGACAAGGCACTGACATAGTTATGGCTCTGTCAGAGTCAATAAAGGAACATTGCTTCTAACATAGCTCTAAAAGTTTGCTGCCAGTTTAATGAGATTTTCTTGGAAGGAATTTTCCAGTGTGGATTCCCAGAAGGTTTGTTCATCCTTCAGCATACTTTTTATATTTCTGCTTTTGGGGGGGGGAGGGGGGAGAGCAAGGAGAAACAAGTTTACACCTGATTCCAGCAGGTTTCCTGCTTTCATTCTTCATTTAAGATTCAGCCCATGCTCAATGATTTCAGCATGCTTTCATGCTTGCACTGCTTAGTATGCACACTGCTAGGCAGCCAGCATTTGACTTTCCAAAGCAGATCAGTTGTTTTATAACTGCTGGACAGCTGCACGCATGTAGCGTACATGGACTTGTGGGGTTGGGGAGTTATCTTCTAATCTCATTTTGGCCCTAGCTCATAAAATTGTGAAATCCAAGGATATTGGGCTTCAGTAGCAAGCATTTCATAAGGCCACATTTTGCATGTGGTACAGCTTGGGAAACAACCCTCCGTTGCTGCGTATGAAAGGTTTTTTTGTTTTTGTTTTTGCTTGATCTGCTCACAGAGATTCTTTGTATGCTTCTTTTGTATGTTTGGAACTTCTTCTACACTGTGATCTTTGCCAATAATAATAATAATAATAATAATAATAATAATAATAAAAGCCTGATCCAGCAAAAACTCAACTTGCATGCTGAATGCTGACTAAATAAGGCCATATCCACACATACCTTTCTTTTGTGCTTTCCAAGCATGGCCTGCATTTTAAAGTTCTGTGTTCAAAAGCTCCCTCTCTATCTCCCCCTCTTTTTTTTTGCTCTGGAGCATTCCCCATGAAAACCCACTTTTTCCCGCCGAGACAGAGCAAACAGCAATCTGCAAAAAAACTGAACTATAATTTGGTGCACTGCAAGTTTATATTGCTTTGGGACAAGGCTTTTGGATTGTGCCATAGCAATATAGCAGGGTGTATCTGCCTTAAAACTTTACCCATTCCATGAAGCCTTTGGCACAACAGCCCTTATTCCCATGTCCTCCTATAAGTCTACCTCCATCTGAGTCTAAGCATGTGCAGCTGAAGCTTTCACAGGTTGCTTCTCTGTTTACCCTTCCGTCGCCTTCCTCTGTCATATTTTAGATTATAAACTCCTCTGGGTAGGGACCTTCCTGGTACTCTGTAAAGTGCCCTGCTCACTTATGACACTATGCATGATAATAATCCACAAAGATAGATCTTAAGCTCAAGCAGTTTCTTCACCACACCTCTGCATTTCCTATGGGGTTCAGTGCAGAGCCAGAGCAGCCTTGACCCAATATAGTGTTGGTATGGGAATCCTTACTCCTTTCTGGATATATACATTTCATATGCTAACTATCGTACATTTACACCACACACACACACACACACACACACACACACAGCAGCGGAGCAAGCCAATCGGGCGCCTGGGGCAGCGCATGTGCCCTGTGCCCAGGGGTGGGGTGAGCTGGGACCGGACACTCTGTGGAGCCTCCAAGGAGTCTGCCTGCCTCCTCCCACTCAGCCGCCCTACAGCTGAGGGGGAGGTGATGGGCGGACCGTTTGGGGCAGCGCAGAGCCTGTGGGTGCCCAAGCCACTGCGTCTCTCCCAGGAGAGACGTGTGGCTCGAGCGCGCTGCAGGCCCTGCAGTGAGTGCCACCCGCCATTATGTCACCCCCTCAGTGGTGACACCCAGGCTGGCCTACCCCCACCACACACCCCTTCCTCCGGTCCTGCTTGGAATGCTACGAGAACATGTTGACTTACCACACAGCTCTATACATTTCTTCTCAGAAGTAAGTCCTACCAACTTCCAGGGAGCTTACTCCCAAGTAAGTGGGTATACAATTGATGTTAAAGGAAACCACGGGTGCCTCATATTCACTGCTTCTTCAAACACAGCAGGAATTATATTCCTTGCACAACTGCGTAATCCTTAAGAAGTTAAAACCTCAGAAATTTAAACAAAAACATCAGGAAGATTTTATTCATTTCATTTCATGTATATATGTATGTACATATGTATGTATGTATGTATGTATGTATGTACATATGTATGTATTATGTATTTCAATTTTTTTATTCATTCATTGCATTTATATCCATCTTTTCTCTCAGTGGAGCTCGTGGTGCCTTACATGGTTCTCCCTCCCCTCATTTAATAATCCCTACAACAAACCGCCGACTGTTTGTTACCTTACAACAAACAGGGACCCAGGTGGCGCTGTGGTTAAATCACTGAGCCTAGGGCTTGCTGATCAGAAGGTCGGCGGTTCGAATCCCTGTGACGGGGTGAGCTCCCGTTGCTTGGTCCCAGCTCCTGCCAACCTAGCAGTTCGAAAGCACGTCAAAATGCAAGTAGATAAATAGGAACCGCTACAGCGGGAAGGTAAACGGCGTTTCCATGTGCTGCTCTGGTTTGCCAGAAGCGGCTTTGTCATGCTGGCCACATGACCTGGAAGCTATACGCCGGCTCCCTCGGCCAATAATGCGAGATGAGCGCGCAACCCCAGAGTCGGTCACGACTGGACCTAATGGTCAGGGGTCCCTTTACCTTTACCTTACAACAAACCTGTGAGGTAGGTTAGGCCGAGAGCGACTGGCTCAACGTCACCCAGCGAGGTTCCTGGCTGAGTGGGGGATTAGAACCCAGGTCTCCAAGGTCCTGGCCTGACATTCTAACCTCTACACCACACTGGCTCTCGTTTAAATTTAAAATGTCAGTTTTGAAATGCTAAGATTTAAAATGTCAGAGGAGCCTTCGTGATGCAAAGCTCTCCTGAAATGAAACAGTTTTAACCAGAGCAGCACCCGTGCCTGGCTGACTTCTTTGGGGAGGGACTTCTACAGCACTGGGCCCACAGCACTGAAGGTGTGACTTCTCATTGGCAAGAGTCATGCTTCTGCACCACAGAGGGATCACTGAATAAATACCTGAAGGAGCGTCTCCACCTCCATCATTCTGCCCAGACACTGAGGTCCAGCACCGAGGGCCTTCTGGCGGTTCCCTCATTGCGAGAAGCCAAGTTGCAGGGAACCAGGCAGAGGGCCTTCTCGGTAGTGGCGCCCGCCCTGTGGAACGCCCTCCCATCAGATGTCAAAGAGAAAAACAGCTACCAGATTTTTAGAAGACATCTGAAGGCAGCCCTGTTTAGGGAGGCTTTAATGTTTAATAGATTATTTTATTTCATTTTCTGTTGGAAGCCGCCCAGAGTGGCTGGGGAAACCCAGCCAGATGGGCGGGGTATAAATAATAATAATAGTTGTTGTTGTTGTTGTTGTTGTTGTTGTTGTTGTTGTCATTAATAGTGCTCCTGCAGATGATTACAGTTATTGACTTGGGATTTAAAGTGTAAACAGGTCCTTCAGATAACCTGGGACCAAGTTGTTAAGGGCTTTTCACACTAGTACAAAAACTTGTCATGACACTTGTCAAATCTGAACAGAAACCAAGACATGGAATTTGAAGAGCTAGAAAACAATTATCAAAGCAGTGAGGGGATGGTGCTGTATAAAAGCATAGATGTTGATGGACTTTTATCTTTAAAGACAAGATTTTATCTGAAACTCGCACCTAGCAGTTTCTTTTGAGCCCTTCTGCAAAGGAAAACTATAATGTAAAGCCCTTTTACTAGGAAAAAGAGTGGTCATTTAAAGTAACGGTTTGCAATAATCCTTTCCAGGCTTTCACCACCCACGCAGAGCCAAAATAATTATTTCAGTACAGACATGTGCATCTGCTAATGTAATTTTGCTGGGTAGATTTTTGAAAGTGTTTCAACTTACATCTAGCTCACTCTGTTGGGAGCAAAGTTGACGTGAGCAGCGGAAAACACAGTTCGTCTTCTTCCCAAGCCATGTGCAAAAGAGCAGGCTAAGATTCTTAAAGAGAAACCTATCATTTATATAAAGAATAGGTTTAGAGAGTAGGATTAGAGAGGTCCTTAGCAGCATGGAAGAGGGAAAAAAGATACCTTGGAATCCTGTCCAACAAAATCATTAGGCCGGGACACAGGCACCATCTGGTTTGACTTCTGCTTTTTTTGGCGAATAAACCAGCCCAGGGACTACTTGTACCAGGAGACAAGGGCTTAGAATGGACTGTGCTGACAATGGTGGAGTTATGCAAGCATTGCAAGTGGCGATATTAGAGCCATGTTTACAGTCAGCATCTGCCTCTTCTTGCGTTACATTTTTTGCAATGTACGCCCCTAAGCAGGGATGCCAACTTGGATAAAATATTGGGGAAGCCAGGTAATCCCCACCCTGCATAATCGATCACATGATGCAGCGCACACACACCATTTGAATGGCAATGCCCATCAACTTTGGGACACACACCCAGGCCCTCTCAAATATTTTATTGGGGCGCCGAGGCCCCCACGGCCCCTAGGAGTTGGCTCTTATGCACCTAAGGTATTTTTTGTAGCCTAGATTGAAAAATGAAAAATGTGATAAACTGGTTTTGAAAGCCCAGGCATCATGCAAAATGCATGCGTAAGAGTGTATTGGGTGGGGGAACAGGCTTACCTCTGGATTATAACTCCCATCTGGCCCCACCAGCATGTGGCCAGTGGCCAGGGAGGGATGATGGTAATTACAGTTCAGCACCATCTGGACAGCTGCCAATATATTTATTTGCCACCTTAAACTGGCTTAACTAAGCAGTGCATAGTAAAATCAATACATAGAATCAACACAAAATAGGTTAAAATACAGATTGAAAATTCCAATTGCAACATGAGCTGGCATATGAGCTGGCTGTGATTCCCTGTTGAGTGCATGTTTGTGTCAGAGTGGGATTTATTGTCAGATTACCAGGTTAGAATCCTCTCCTTTGAGATCTGCTTGAAGTCTCAGTCTGCTATGCCTTTATTGCAAAGCATTAGGTGATTTATTTTATTTTATTTTATTTTTTAATGCTCTGGGAAAACCCTCCAGGTTGAGACTCACTGGCTCCTTCACTAATATCTTTTAGACTAGGAGTGGGGAACCATGGACAATCATCAGGGATGATGGGAGTTGTAGTCCAACCGTATCTGGAGGGCCACAGCTTCCACATACCTGTTTTATGCTTTTTTGAGAACTTTTTATTTCAGCAAGTTTTCAGTGTGCGATTCTGCTGCTGTTTTTGAGCTATTTATTTAAAATGCATTTACCGGTATATACATGTATATATATCCTGCCTCTTCCATCCAAGTAGCTTACAGATACAACAAAAATGCTAAAAACACAACAAAATAAAACAACCAGTTCTTATTGCCTGCTTTTAAATCGCATTGCTTTTAATTGGTACTGTTTCATAATTTTATTGTTGTCCTGTATTTGTTTTATTATGTTAGCACTTGAAGAATAATGGGGAAATTATGATGATGGTGCTGTCTTGGAACAGAAGATTCTGTTACCTTCCAGGTGCTGAAGACTAAAACTCCCATAATCCCTGACCATTCACCATGCTTCCCAGGCCTGATAGGAGATGGAGCAATATCTGGAGGGACACGTGTTCTCCATTGTAGTCTGGGGGGCTTCAAAATTCTTGAGTTTGTCTCCAAGTTGTCAAATCATGGAGAAAATGTATCCAACTTTAGTATTTTCCTGCACCATTCCTCTTCTCTCACAGCAGCATCAGTGCATAGCTGCCAAGTTTTCCCTTTTCTCGCGAGGAAGCCTATTCAGCATAAGGGAAAATCCCTGTAAAAAAGGGATAACTTGGCAGCTATGCATCAGTGACCATACTGTTAACAAATACACACACACACACACACACACACAGAGAGAGAGAGAGAGAGAGAGAGAGAGAGAGAGAGAGAGAGAGAGTGTCACATTTAACTCCAGAAGAAGAAAATCCCCCAAATTTCCAAGCTTATGGAAGAATGAGTCTTACTGAAGCAGAGCCAGCATGGCTTCTGCAAGGCTAAGTGCTGTTTCACTAAGCTTTGAGATCTCTGGCAGAGTGTCAACAAGTATACAGCAAGCAACTTCTCTCTGAGTAAAGGTTGCAACATTTGGGACTTTTTGGTTTAGAAGAAAGCAAGAAAGGAAGGACATGATAGAGGCATATTAAATTCAATGTGGTGTGGAGAAAGTGAATAGAGAGATTTTTTCTCCCTCCATCTCTTATACTGTAATACTAACTCAGGGCATCTAATGAAGCTGAATGTTGGAAGATTCAGGACAGACAACTTCTTCACACTGTGCATAATTAACATATGGAATTCGCTCCCACAAAATGGAGCTTTAAATGAAAATCAAGCAAATTCAAGGAAGATAAGGCTATATCAGTGGCTTACTAGCCACAATGGCTATGTTCTGCTTCCACTATCAATATATTTGCAAACTTCTCATAGGCATCTTGTTGGTCACTATGAGGATGCTATGCTGGGCTGGATAGGCCTTAGCCTGATCCAGCAAAGCTCATCTGGACCTGCAGACTTATGCTTTGGGGAACCTTTAGGTACATGTGCCGCTGGCCTGTGTGGTGACCCACTGCAGTGTAAGTTGCAGCAGGCTGGGATAGCCCAGTTGGTAGAGAATGAGCCTCTTAATCTCGGGGGTCATGGGTTTGACTCCAGCATTGGGCAAAAGAGATTGGACTAGATGACACTCGTGGTCCCTTCCAACTCTACAGTTCTACAATTCTATTATTCTATCTGCATGGATTGCTGAGTATTTTGGGATATGCTACAATGCCACCTACAGAGTCTGGTTATTTGAACCTCCAGAGCAGGAAGAACTAGAAGTGGTTCAGTTAGGTCTTGCTTTCTTCTGAATCCTGCCCCCTGCCTCTGTCAGGTTAGCTCCTTCCTCCTGTTTCCTAATTCTCTTTCAGTCTTGGCTTGCTCTTCAGTCCTGGCACATGCCTTGCTTCTTGATCCTGCCTCTTGTTTTGTCCTTCAGTTGTGATTTATTCTTTGCACTTGGTTTCCCACCCCATGCTTACCCATGGCACCTGTTTCCATCTCCTGCCTCACACCAGATTGACCTTGTGCCCGATCCAGTGTTAACACCAGGACCCCTGAATACTCTTGGATCTAAGGGTGCTGTACGTTTTACTGCCATGACCACAAAGCTGATTATATTGCTATAATGGACATTTTCATTGTTAAAGGAAATGATGGCACTGCTTGGACAAATCCACTAGATGGCATTCGTGTCAAAGGCAGGCAGTATTTCAAAAGTAAAAATACTATCCCTTTGCAAAGTAGGCGAGGGGGTGGATGAGTGGGTGTATTGCTGGCTGAAAGGAGGATTACCCAAAATTCTGCTTGTGAGAAAATAGAATTCTGATCCCAGAAGTTCCTAAGTTTGAAAAGCCAGATATAAGCAGGAAAGTGGTTAAATGCCTTCTGAGCATCTATTGGCTCAAATCATAGTGTGTGTGGCTGGACGGGGGGATTGCTCTAGAAATTGGGGGTTGACTGCTTGTCCCTTTAAAAAGGCAAAGTAGCTGAGGGAAAGTACTTAAATATTGGTTGGTTACATTCTGATGCTGCCTGCCTGCAAACCACTTTTTATTTTTTTATTTTTCCTGGCTGCCAATGGTATTTCAAACTTTGTTCCTTCAGGCAGTCCCTTTTGCAATCATTAAATGCTAATAAATGAATCCCTGCTTGCTGGACTTGGGAGATGTTCTATGGGCACAATCTGTTCCATTGCGAGCCTTTGGCCTGCTTTCATAAGGCAAACCTGACTTCGTTCTGTTGCCCCTCAATTTCATTTGAGAAAGGTTGGCTTGCAATTGTCCTGTTTGGATCCAACTCCAAGCTCACTGGGTTAGCAGACTGGAACAGTGGCACCTATTGGTTGGGCATAGTGACAAGGGAAGCTGAATCATGCCCAGTAAGATCAAGTTAAGTGGAGTTGCATCTGGTAATGTGCCATCTTACTCAATATAGTCAGATCAAAGCAGGTACACGAAGGTCTGGCTTAGTTAGCCAAGGCAGGAAGAATCAGGACCTTGGACAGAGCACTGTGATTAAACTGGCTGGAGTGTCCTCACCTGTGGAAAGAAGAGCTACTGCTTCAGAAAGTTGCACAGGCCTTCAGAGGGCTGGCTAGAGTAGTCCTCCCATTGTCTCTGATCTCCCTGAGACCTTCAAAGGGTGGGAAAGAATATCTAGCTGGACTTGAAACTTTCTTGCCATGAGTGGTGAGTGCAGAAATGTGAGGTACAAAAGAGATTCCCAACTTGTGTGGACATCCCTTACTGTAAAGGTAAAGGTAAAGGGACCCCTGACCGTTAGGTCCACTCGTGACCGACTCTGGGTTTGCGGCACTCATCTCGCTTTATTGGCCGAGGGAGCCGGCGTACAGCTTCCAGGTCATGTGGCCAGCATGACAAAGCTGCATCTGGCGAACCAGAGCAGCACATGGAAACACCGTTTACTTTCTCGCTGGAGCGGTACCTATTTATCTACTTGCACTTTGACATGCTTTCAAACTGCTAGGTTGGCAGGAGCAGGGACTGAGCAATGGGAGCTCACCCCCGTCGCGGGGATTCAAACCACCGACCTTCTGATCGGCAAGCCCTAGGCTCTGTGGTTTAACCCACAGCACCACCCGCGTCCCAGATCCCTTACTGTAATGGATGCCATTATGTCAGCTCAGGTACCTCTGTTTACTGGTGGTCTGGCATGGAGCATCTTCCATCAGGGCTCTTAAGTAAGCCAGATAATTGTAGAGATGATACATTTTAGGTTTCATTTCACAGAGTGCAGAACAAGTGAGAGTTATTCTCCCCTCTGTTGTGACTGTGTGTGTGTGTGTGTGTGTGTGTGTGTGTGGTGTCTACCAATATTTATACTGGAATACCAGAAGAAAGGGTGAGTTCCATCCATATAGCCCAAAGCTATGGTTCATTCTTGGACACATGGCTACTGTATATAACCACACTTGTGAAGAAATCAAATTGTTCTTTCATTAGCTTCGTTTGGAGTAAACCAAATCAATAAGGTAGACGGATGGCAGGTTGGGCACATTTTCCAGGAACTGCTTGCGAGTGTCTTTTGTGAAGAACAAACACATCACTAAAACCTCTGAGAACATTTTATTTAGTTAACTGCTTTGCAAGGGGCTTTAAAAGCTTCATCCTTGTCAAGTAGGGAAGATTAGTTTGTCTTCTGTTCAGATGGAGCTGTCACACAACCACTTATTTAATCTAGGTGGGGAAATGGAAAGGAATTGGGTTACTATGTCCATACCTGACCATCATGGGATTTCTGTTTCCTATGGGTAGAGTCACAGGACCAGTTATTCCCACCCTAAGGTGACATATTTTGTAATGGAGAATATTTGCTTGTAAATATATTGCCTGCAATAATAGGGACCTGTGACATCATAAGTCCCAACCTGCCAATTACCTGACCTGGAAAAGCTCAACATAGCATAGGTGCTTTTCTGGATGCCATAATGGCAATGCAGCTGGCTTGATGCCCAAAGACAGAAGGGTAGATAGATAGATAGATAGATAGATAGATAGATGATAGATAGATGATATTAGGGCTGTACATGTTGCAGCATCCGTAAGGTTCTCCACATAACCTACTTGAAGCTTGAACTAATACATATTGCTCTTACATTGACAATTGAACAGGATAGATAGACAGACAGACAGACAGATGATAGATAGATAGATAGATAGATAGATAGATAGATAGATAGATAGATAGATAATTTTGTTGGGATTTCATAGCCTCATTATGTGGTGCCAAAGATGATCCCTGTTCCTTAAAGAGATTCTGGGTCACACACAAACAAACACCAGAATTTCAACACGTTCTATGCTACTCCCATTAATCTATTGGGAACACATGCCATAAGGGTACTTCATCATTTCTTTCTTTTATCATTGATCTTAATTTTTCTGGAAAGGCAGATGATCTTTCAAACATAGCAAAGTGGGTTAGGTACTAAGGGCGCCTGGAGGCAGATCCAGCTACTTTGAAGGCGGGAGATGCTCCTCATGGTGTGTGGTGTGCTTGAAACTTTCTTGCCATGAGTGGTGAGTGCAGAAATGTGAGGTACAAAAGAGATTCCCAACTTGTGTGGACATCCCTTACTGTAAAGGTAAAGGTAAAGGGACCCCTGACCGTTAGGTCCACTCGTGACCGACTCTGGGTTTGCGGCACTCATCTCGCTTTATTGGCCGAGGGAGCCGGCGTACAGCTTCCAGGTCATGTGGCCAGCATGACAAAGCTGCATCTGGCGAACCAGAGCAGCACATGGAAACACCGTTTACTTTCTCGCTGGAGCGGTACCTATTTATCTACTTGCACTTTGACATGCTTTCAAACTGCTAGGTTGGCAGGAGCAGGGACTGAGCAATGGGAGCTCACCCCCGTCGCGGGGATTCAAACCACCGACCTTCTGATCGGCAAGCCCTAGGCTCTGTGGTTTAACCCACAGCACCACCCACGTCCCAGATCCCTTACTGTAATGGATGCCATTATGTCAGCTCAGGTACCTCTGTTTACTGGTGGTCTGGCATGGAGCATCTTCCATCAGGGCTCTTAAGTAAGCCAGATAATTGTAGAGATGATACATTTTAGGTTTCATTTCACAGAGTGCAGAACAAGTGAGAGTTATTCTCCCCTCTGTTGTGACTGTGTGTGTGTGTGTGTGTGTGTGTGTGTGGTGTCTACCAATATTTATACTGGAATACCAGAAGAAAGGGTGAGTTCCATCCATATAGCCCAAAGCTATGGTTCATTCTTGGACACATGGCTACTGTATATAACCACACTTGTGAAGAAATCAAATTGTTCTTTCATTAGCTTCGTTTGGAGTAAACCAAATCAATAAGGTAGACGGATGGCAGGTTGGGCACATTTTCCAGGAACTGCTTGCGAGTGTCTTTTGTGAAGAACAAACACATCACTAAAACCTCTGAGAACATTTTATTTAGTTAACTGCTTTGCAAGGGGCTTTAAAAGCTTCATCCTTGTCAAGTAGGGAAGATTAGTTTGTCTTCTGTTCAGATGGAGCTGTCACACAACCACTTATTTAATCTAGGTGGGGAAATGGAAAGGAATTGGGTTACTATGTCCATACCTGACCATCATGGGATTTCTGTTTCCTATGGGTAGAGTCACAGGACCAGTTATTCCCACCCTAAGGTGACATATTTTGTAATGGAGAATATTTGCTTGTAAATATATTGCCTGCAATAATAGGGACCTGTGACATCATAAGTCCCAACCTGCCAATTACCTGACCTGGAAAAGCTCAACATAGCATAGGTGCTTTTCTGGATGCCATAATGGCAATGCAGCTGGCTTGATGCCCAAAGACAGAAGGGTAGATAGATAGATAGATAGATAGATAGATAGATAGATAGATAGATGATAGATAGATGATATTAGGGCTGTACATGTTGCAGCATCCGTAAGGTTCTCCACATAACCTACTTGAAGCTTGAACTAATACATATTGCTCTTACATTGACAATTGAACAGGATAGATAGACAGACAGACAGACAGACAGATGATAGATAGATAGATAGATAGATAGATAGATAGATAGATAATTTTGTTGGGATTTCATAGCCTCATTATGTGGTGCCAAAGATGATCCCTGTTCCTTAAAGAGATTCTGGGTCACACACAAACAAACACCAGAATTTCAACACGTTCTATGCTACTCCCATTAATCTATTGGGAACACATGCCATAAGGGTACTTCATCATTTCTTTCTTTTATCATTGATCTTAATTTTTCTGGAAAGGCAGATGATCTTTCAAACATAGCAAAGTGGGTTAGGTACTAAGGGCGCCTGGAGGCAGATCCAGCTACTTTGAAGGCGGGAGATGCTCCTCATGGTGTGTGGTGTGCTTCAGGGAAGAAACGAGGAGAGAGAAAATGCTTAACACCAACATGCAATGTAAAGGCAAAATCTTGAATGCTCTGATGTTTCTTTCATCTCTGCATTCTTTTCGAGGTGTGCTTAGGAGGCTTGTGGCAAAATTTCCTGAAGCATAAATATGAAGATCCATGCATATAAATGGGGTTTGTGGAGATGTTTCTCTATCTTTCAGAAGCACTAAATTGCAGCCTTACAAATTCTTCCCTTTTGGAAATATAATCTGCTCTGTTCTTAATTACACTCATGAGTAAGATGTGTGGTGTAAGGTGAAAACCAGGGTGTGGCAGTGGGGAGTTAGGAATCCATTCCACGGATGCTGATTCCCAGACCAATTTTTTAAAAGAGATCTTAATCAGTGATATTTCCCATTAACTAAAACTGAAATCCTAACCATGCCCAATCAGAAGTGAATTGAATTCAATGGGCTTTGCTCCCAGTTAAGTGGGGTGAAAGTTGCAGCCTAAGATTCTGAGGCAGACTTCCATAATCACATTTGGAGAGAGCAGAGAGGGCAGAAAGAATCGAAGCTCTGAATAGGATAAGAGACCCCTTTTGGCCACCCTTTGGATGGAGTCATTTCGAGAATGGTTTCTGAGACTGCAGGGTTTATCCTCCTTATAATGAAGACAAAATAGGTTCTTAACGGAACTAACTTGTGGCTGACAGTTTGAGTAGCCTCTAGCATTAGAATTCAGTGCGACAACTTTCCAAACTCTCCAAGCTTGAAAATCCATATTGGGTAGCTAGTTTTAGCACAACAATTCCCAATAATCCTTAGATTTGCTCACAGGGAGATCAGGTTATCTAATCACAGGACTGTGATGGAGATGACACTTTTGTGATCATTTGAGCAGAAATGGTAATATCTAGTGCTGATGGCACCAAACAATTTACTGGAGCGAAAAGGGAAAGGGAAAAAATAGGTGTGTCACAGCACCTTCTGAGTCAAAAATGAACTGAGTTCACTGTCCTTTCACCCCAAATCCTACTCCTGCTTCATTCCAGCTGCCTATATAGGCGAGGAAAATGAGCCTCACTGAATATTGCAGCTCCCAGGCATAAATTTCCATCTTTCAAAAAGTGAGGCAAGCACTAGCCCAATCTATGAAGTTCTCTTCAGCTTCAATAATTGAAACTTGAGCATCCGATATTTTGCTGTCAGGTATATTTTTCTGCAAGACAGCCACACACCCAACAGCTGCCAAGTTCCACAAAAACCTCACAATCCAGCAAAACCCCTTGAGATCACAGGACCGCTGGGGGGGGGGAGGCTTGCTTATAATTTATTCTCAAATGTGTGAATATCTTTGAAGCACACCTTCATCACGCAGCTTAGGATTCTACATTTGCTCCCTTTCCTAACTACAATTAAGGAGCGGCAGATGTAATCTGTCTGTCACAATGCAAATGTCCTGGCAGACAGGAGACTCACAGCTACCTAGCACCAATTAGCTTTGTGTGTCAGAAACATAATTTCTTACATTGCTTTGCTAAAAAAAATTAAGAGATGCTTTAACCTGATTTGGACAGGAGGGGGTGTCTCGTCGTAGTTGTTCTCTTCAGAAGGAACAGCTGCAGCAGGAGGATAATTCTCCGTGCAGTGCAGTCCATCCTGCTGTTTGCCATAGAATGAATCTGTAAAATCCAATTCAAATCCTGAAGGCTTCCCATCCATCAAGCCAGGTCTAGAATCTGTCCCCTTCTCCTAATTCCCTCTCAATGGAAAATCTTCTAAAAAGACCAAGTTTATTTATTTTCGGGGGATTTGCTTTCAACAATGCACTAAAGAGCATAAATTAGAATACAACAAACAGAGTTGGAACAGGGGATTCTTCTCCCCTGAGGCAGCTGGTCATTCTGTGAGGGCCAAGTTACATGCTACATTGTCTGTCCAAGTGTGGTTTAAAGGTGGAGAACAATAAGAAGGCCTTGAGGTGGCCTGGTCGCTTGGTCATGGCTCCCCCATTATGGGGAGATTTATTGTTCTTCCATTTCAGTGAATCTATATATTTACATACGCAAACAAACCTTCCAGGCAAATCTGTGTCCTCTTTTTTTTGTGTCACCCTACCTGCAATTTGCTCTGGAGAAGAAAAAAATCCATTGAAACAAATGGAATCCCTCAGTTGCAAATTGCAGATGCAGGGCCCTCAATCTGGATCAAGACCATAGCAGAGGGGAAGGGATAAAAAGGCCCCTATCTCCCTCTGCTAGGGCCCCTATCCCCATAGTTTCAAGCTTAGCTTCCCCCCCCCTCCTCCATTCCAACCACTGCATCAAGGCACTTAGTTCAGGGCCTACACAGCGTCTCCTGATTCAGATGTCATGGAGACACAGAGTTGAATGTCATCACCATACTGATGGCACCTTACCCTAAAACTCCTGATGACCACTCCCAATGGCTTTATGTACACATCCCAGTGGCTATTGTATATATTTTTGAAAGGAGCTTCACATACTTTATACCAAAATATGTATGTTCACGTGCTTTGTTTGTTTGGAGAACTGCATCGTGAAGATCAGTTCTCGTATTGTTTTGGAAAGTGTGATAGAATCAGCTATGATGCAAACTGGATCAAATTTGTCCCCTATCCCTCTGAGGGACAATGTTTGTGAGAATCATAGTTGGAGAGGGAAGGGTTAAACCTCCCCTGCCTGCATGCTGAGCCCTCTGCTAGGACGAACATCTGTACACCCCTCTTTGGCTTAGATCACGGGTGTCAAACACAAGGCCCGGGGGCCAAATCCGGCCCGCCAGACCTCGTCATGTGGCCCGCCGAGCGCCCCAGCCAGCAGGACCCAGCAGTGGGACCTTGCTGCTGAAGCGGCGCGCCAACAAAGCGCCGACAAACAGCTGGGGCCGGGGAAATGCTTTTTGCCCCGGGTCCCTTCACGCTCTTTTCTGGCGCTGAATCAAGGCGTCGACCCCCCCTTCCCTTTCTTTCTTCCTCTCTCTCCTTCTTATTCTTTCTTTCCCTCTCCTTCCTTCCTTCTTTATCTCTGTCTTCTCTCCCTCTTTCTTTTTCTTTCCTTCTTTATTCCTTCTTTCCTACTCTTCTTTCTCTCACCTCTTTCCTTCCTCTCTCCCTCCTGCTCCCTCTTTTCTTTCTTTCTTCCTTCCTTCCTTCCTTCCTTCCTTCCTTCCTTCCTTCCTTCCTTCCTTCCTTTCTTCCTTCCGTCCTTCTCAACTTTCTTCCTCTCCCTCATTCTTATTCTTTCTTTCCCTCTACTTCCTTCCATCTTTCTCCCTTTCCGTCTTCTCTCCCTCTTTCTTTTTCTTTCCTCTTCTCTTCCTTATTTCCTACTCTTCTTTCTCTCCCCTCTTTCCTTCCTTCCTTCCTCTCTCCCTCCCACTCCCTCTTTTCTTCCTTCCTTCCTTCCTTCCTCCCCTCCCCTCCCCTCCTCTCCCCTCCCTCTCCCTCTCCTCAGAAACATAGGATGCTGCTTTATACTTCTGGCCCTTAAACCCTGGAACCAGGAGAGCAGCTTCAGTGAGTCAACCTCAGCCAGTCCCTTTGGTGAAGGGTGGTGGCTCACTGGCAGAACATCTGTCCTGCATGCAGAAGGACCCCAGCATCTCCAGGTACTAGTAGCTCTGCAAAGGTCCTGCATGAAACCCTAGCGAGCCTCCACCACCCAGTGCAGTTACCAAAAATCATTTTTCAATAAATTGTACAATAATTGTACATTTGAATATCTACTTGCCATTATTCTGACTATGTTTCTGCTTTCAGAGCTAGTTATTACTTACATTATTAAAAAAAACAGTAATAATTGAATGCAGTGACAGTAATTTATGATAATAAAGAGTGGACACATAGTCCTACAGATACAACCGGCCCTTTGAGGGTGACCAAACTGCTGATGCGGCCCCCGATGAATTTGAGTTTGACACCCCTGGCTTAGATTGTTTTTTGCTCTCCCTCCCACCCTTCCACCAACCCTTCTCCCAATTATGTGAGAAATTTGGACAGCTCTGAATTGTTTTTCCAGGATGGAACTTTTCAGCAAATGCTGTGTCATGATGAACTCATCAAAAAAGTTCCCTTAATTATGAGTCGAACACACAATACTGTAGTGTGCGCCTCTTGAACAGACGGTTCTCTATAAAGAACACTGTTTTTCTAGGCAGAGGCTCGTTTATATGTCTAGTGCTGATGGCACCAGGGTGGAAAAGCAGTACTCTTTCTGACATGTGCTGCATACAGCAATGTAGAACTCCAATGGGCTTTTATCATTTTTTCCAGGCAAATTACCCTCTTCTTGCCCAGGGGTAAAGGGAAGGACAGTATTGTCCAGGCAAGACTCCCTGCCTTACTAGAGTCTCACAACACTGCAGGAAGTTAGGAAGCACCAGTTTAGTTTGATTTTATCAAACTTTGAGTAATTTATCCAATAAAATATACATTTTATTGATTTCTATGTTTTATTGGATAAATCACTCAAAGTTATTTGAAAATTGCGGTATTTGAAGTGTGTAAAATGTATATACCTGTATAATGTATTGCAGAATCACAGAATTGTAGAGTCCAACCCCCTGCAATGCAGGAATCCTGCCCACAGCTGTCCCTGGGTGGGCTTGAACCACCAACCTTCTGGTTAACAGCCAGATGCACTGACCCATTGTGCCATAGAGTTTTTTCATTGTACAGGTAGTGTTGCTTCGTCAGACTGTTGAAGGTTCCCTGTGTGGGATATGGGGGAACAGAATTCCTCCTGTGCCCATGCTGGCGTCCTGTAATTGTCTGTTTCAAGCTTAAATCCATCGCGCTTGATTGGGGTGAACAATTCAATAGATGGTTGCTATCTATTGGTAAACACTTCCAGTCACTTGGAGACATTTATTTTATTATTTTAGTAGCCCCCACAGTGTTGCTGTCTGTTGCTGCATACCCCATGGGTATTGGAAGAGGCACGCTGGCCTTCCTTATCGCTTGATTTGTTAGATACCCTTCCTTCTGCTGTGACATCTTACAGCATTAATAAAACAGAAGAACTACAATAAAAAATAGAGCATCCAATAACCATTAAAAGCACGAGACACAACAGCCTTAATTGGTGGACAGATTTATCTAGTTCTGGCAGCCTATTCTCCAGGGAGCGTCAGGGTCTTTACAATATATATCTGCTGGTGGTGCTTTAGTGTTTTGTGGAGTTATAACAATGACGATATAATAATAATTTATTATTTCCATGTCTCCCATCTGACTGGATTACCCCAGCCACTCTGGGTGGCTTCCAGCACATTATAAAGCCACAGGAAAACATTTAACATGAAAAACTTCCCTATACAGGGCTGCCTTCAGATGTCTTTATAAAAGTCAGGTAGTTGCCTGACATCTGACGGGAAAGTGTTCCACAGGGCGGGTGCCACTACTGAGAAGGCCTTCTGCCTGGTTCCCTGTAAGCTCACTTCATGCAATCAGGGAACTGCCAGAAGCGACTCACAGTGCTAGTTTCCCATTAGCTGTGTAGCTGCTTGTTACGTTTAGAGGTGAGTTGATGTGGAGGTTGTCATGATCCATACATGTTGCCAGAACCAAACTGGTGTTCCAAGTTGTGAACCTGCACCACACTAATGTGTCCCCACACACACACACACCTCACCCTTTACCCTCTCAGTTTTTCCAACAGCTGCATTGGCCATCTTTACATGTAACAACAAGCCAGAGTTATGACTTATTCTGGTTTACCATGAACAAGTGATGGGTTGGTGCATGTTTCCTGGTCACTCCTGCTTTGTTCTTCCCTGACACGAGCAGGATAAACAAATGAAGACGCCTTAGCTTCCTGTTACATCCATATCAACGTTCATGCTTTGTTCCTCCATAACAAGTGATGTAAGAAGACATCTTTTTTCCATTCTGCATTTGTTATATGCAGGAACTGTTTCTGTTCCACTGCAGTTTGTCTCCCAGCAAAAACTACATTATTCATCTTGTTGTTTGCCGTGGCAAAACATACCTTATATAATTTACATAATTGATTACATTGTCATTATGTAATTCAACACCACTGATTTCAATGCAAAGGAAAAAGAATGCAAATTTAGCAGGGGGGCACAGTCAATTAAGTATCATTTGCAAAATCAAAGCAAAAACAACTAATCCCCATTTGCTGGATTGATTTCCATTCCAGACACGTGACAAATAAGTGAACATTGGCAATTTCCATCCCTGTTTCCATTCTTGTCAGAATTCTCCGACATCTCTATCCACAAGCCAACCTCAAGCTGTGGTTTGTTGTCTTATGGATCATGGCTTGTTTGGGAACAACAAAGCATGATCCCGGGTTCATACAAAATAGAAGACAAAAAGCTTTCCGGTTTGTTTATCTTACTCATGCCAGGGAGAGAGTGACGCAAGAGTGACTGGGAACCATGCAGAAGCATGCTAACTGGTCATGGCAAAATACAGTAAGTAAGGAACCCTGACTTATTGTTACATGCGGATGCCGTCTTTGAGAAGAGCTGCCTCCCTCAATCAACCCACAGCTGTGGATAGCATTTGACATATGTGTCAATTAGTGATACTTATTGATGCAAATACTACAGAGAACTTAAGAAAGAGCTAAGTGACTTTTTTGTGTTATGGGTTTTCCCCAGTTCTAATCCCTTTCTTTATCTCTAAATAAATAACTGGCTGTTTTTCTAAAGTACACAAGAAGGTTGGAAGACGAGAAGAATTGCTCTCCAGGCCTCCAGTTTGGTTTATCTTACTTTTTCTTCTGTTACAAAATACCTCCTTTTCAGCTCTTTTGCATTAAAGGGATAAAAGAAGACTTTAGAGGTATAGCATGAAAGAAATGTGTCGTGCTGTCATGTAGCTCAAGTTATTCTTATGAACTGAATCTCTGCGGAGTATTTAAGAGTGCTTTGTCCAGTCTCCACAATAAGAAAATGTGGAAACACCTGTAGGAAATGTCAGTCCTTTCTGACTTATTTTTAATCCACCATGGGGGCATTGCAAAGCAATAATTGCAGCTATTACTGAGACTAGATCTGTTTCCAATTCAAAAGTCCTTTAGCTGCAGCAGGAACTGAATCCTTTGTCAGAAAACAAAACCCACATACACGACCCACATACACAAACTTTTATGTGCTCCTTGTTGAATCCATACATTATTTTAATGTATTTTGGTATTTTTTGGAAGCCGCCCAGAGTGGCGGGGGAAACCCTGCCAGATGGGCAGGGTATAAATATTAAAATAGTAATAGTAATAGTAATAATAATAATAATCTCTGACTTGCAAGACCTGCTCTCAGATTGGATATTTTACTTATTATCACAATCATCAGCACCATCATTTTATTAAAGGAATTTATGAATGGCCTATCTGCCCACAGGGCTTCACAAGATGATACACATTACAAAATAAAAGAGGTAAAAACATCAATTAAAATGGAACAAAGCAATTATTAAATGAAAAGCAGCAGAATTAAAAACCCATCAAATGCCAGATGAGAGAAAATAGTTTTTTTATAGTCAATCAATAACTAGTCAAAGGCAGGGTCAATCTGTAGGGAGAGAGTTCCACAACTGGGGCACTGCTATAGAAAATGCCCTGTCTCGGGTACTATAGGGCCCGCAAGTTCAGTGTGCATGGTGTCAGTATAAAAAATCCCCCTAGCATCTACAGACAAAGAGATCTTAGGAAGCAGCTGCTTGATCCAGCTATGTTACTGCACACAGGGGCGTAGGAAGGGGATTGCGGTGGTGTGGTCTGCCCCGGGTGCCACCCTGATGGGGGGGGGTGACAAAATGGCCAGAGGCACTCACTGCGGGGCTTGTAGCACACACGAGCCATGCGTCTCGGTGCCCGTAGGCTCTGCACTGTCCGCTGGCTGCCTCCTCCCCCAGCTGTAGGGCGGCTGAGGCCCCGTGGCACACCCCATCCCTAAGGGCGCTGTGTGCCCCGCCCCGTCCCCCCTAAAGGCGCTGCACACCCTGTGCCACCCCTATAGGCAGCACGTGCCCCATCCCTATGGGAGCCTTGCCCCGCCCCTATGGGCGCCCTGCCCCACCCATGGGTGCCCCACCCCTATGGGCAGTTCACCCTGCCCCTGCATCCAACTCTGGAGGGGGGAAAGCTTTTGTGTTTTTTCTTCTTCTCCAAATAATCAAACTTTAAAGGGGCCCTGCCCCAAGAACTCAGACTATATCTGCCTACAATCTGGCAGGCTCAATTTACTCTGGAGCAGCTCCTACACCCCAATATTTCACTCATTTCTGGGCAGGGGAAGGAATTTAATTGCTTATACCTTCTCATTATAATGAACGGAGGGAGTTTGTTTTTAACAGACCTAATTTGGTACCGACAAAATGAATTAAACTGAAAACAAACAGAGCAACTCTGAAACAGATTGGTCTGCTTCCTAAAGCTACAAAAACAGATACAAGTTGAATCTGGCTGTCAACCTTAGTAAAAAAAAAAAAAGGATGCATGTTATCCCAGTGTTCCTTACTACAAAAGTGGGGTAACCACCTACCAGAATATCTATACTGTGCGGCTAAGGACATTGTTTTTCTTCCATTTGTGTTCCCTCACAGTCCCTGCTGCCTCTTGTCCATCACTGTTACTTTGTTTTCTATTCACCATATGTCTCCTCCTGTTCCTGAGGTGACCGGGCTTCTTTCCAACTTTGAATTACAGTAAACCTTCCAGCCACATAGCTACTTCCTATTTCTCCTCTGCAATTACTTTTCACTTCAGTCAACTCAAATCCATTCTGAGTGATTCAGGAAGGAGTACTAAGGAATTTCAGAATTCTCCTTCCAGGGTCAGTAAAGGTGTATACACACCATGAACTGAAAGCACATTTGAGCCCAAAAGAATCTTGTGAACTAAAGCTTGTGGAGGGTGCTAGGAATTGTAGATCTGTGGGGGGGGGGGCGTAAACTACATTTTGCAGGATTTATTGTGTGTGTTTTAAGTATAAGGTGCATTTGCAGCCTAAGATACCATGCAGATGAAACAGCCTTCATGTTTGGCATGCTAACACATATACAAAGATATGGTCAGATAATTAATGACCATCTAGGGCTTCTTGATTAACTTGGAGCAAAAAACATACTGTATTTTGACCCAAAAATGTTTATATAGTTGTCCTAAACTGTAGCTTTCATCAAATAAAATATCTATATATTTTCTTACAAAAAACCCACCCTTTTGGATATTTTACAAAAGGTGTCTCTCAGTTGTGCCTCTACTTCCTCTGATTTAATTATCATTCATTTGCCTTGCCCAGAAAACATTTGTGTCAATTTTCCACTTAATAATTTTGACTAAAAAGGTACAGGACTGGTGCAGGTTTTAAAGACTCTTAAGCCATCAGAGCATAGAACTGTGGATTCTAATTACAGTCTAAGCAAGACGTATTGTAGACTTTATAAATTCTTCAAACTGTGGATAGATGCACATGCAACCAGGGAAAAGCAAGTTCTGCATTGAACACTGAGGCTGTGCTCAAACCTTTTGTATTTAGTTCTATAGCACTGTGTATTGAGGACAGTTCTGGAGGAAAGTCTCCCATGTGGCTATGGCTGTCTTAATCAGAATGTGCAGCGCTGGAAAGCTGACATTTACATAAAGGGAATGACACATGACAGCAGCCTGTGGTAAAAATATTAAAGACAAACTGCACCTAATTTGAAGTGTCTAGGGAGAAAGGAACATATTTAAAGAATATGCACTTAACAGCAAAAAGTTGATTACGTAGCATTCAGGGCCAGTTCACCCAGCAGTCTGGGATATGGCTACTACAGATGGTGAGATGAAGGAACAATTACTGGGCGCATGAACACACACAACAGATAGATGTTCAGCCCAGACACTGAGATCCAGCACCGAGGGCCTTCTGGTGGTTCCCACACTTCAAGATTTGAAGCTACAGGGAACCAGGCAAAGGGTCTTCTCGGTAGTGGCACCTACCCTGTGGAATTCCCTCCCATCTGATGTTAAGGAGATGAGTAATTATATAACATGTAGGAAACATCTGAAGACAGCCCTGTATAGAGAAGCTTTTTAAGGTTTAATGCTTTATTACTGGTATGTTTTATATATGCTAGAAGCTGCCAAGATGGGTGGGGTCCAAACTAGAGATGTAAAATTTCTGGAAATTTTGAAGCTCGGGGAAAAAAAACCCAGGCTTTTTCTGTTGTTTTTTTCCGGGGGAAAATGGAATTTTTTGGAAAAATTGAAAAAAAAATGCTACATTGCACTTCTTTTTTCTTTTCCAGATTGAAAGTCATTCTGTTACTTTAGAAACATAAAATATAACTATGGATAATTTTAATGGGCATACAATTATCACAACTAGCATATTAAAAATATAGTGTATCCAAACAGGAACTGAAATTTAACGTCATTCATCACTGTTTGCTATGCAACATGCTTACTCCACCTCCCATGTTTTGCCCATGAGACCTTATGCATTTCCTCACACTGATGTGTGTGGTCTGTTAACCACTTTAGCTACTACTATATGCTTAAATTAGTTTATTTCACTTTTTAAAGAATGTTTTACAGCATTTAATGTGTAAAATATTTTCATTTCTTTTTTTTCTTTCATAACACTTCTCTGATTGCTACAACAACACATATACTTTAAGGCCCTTTTTGTTGCTCTATATTTTCTTCCAATGCTTTGAGTCTTAGTGAAGAGGAACAGATCCAATGCATACCACACGTATGCAAAAACAAAACTGAAACTTTTTTTTTCTTTTCTGGTGACAACAGCACCTTCTAAAGGAAGAAATGTATCTTGTTCTTGCATTGGAGAGTTCAGTTTGTAACCTAGGACTTGCTTGTCCTCACAGAAATTAGAATAATCTGATCCCATACATATTTTTTAAAAATGATTTATAAAATATTTGAACCCCTTATCTTAAAATATTTTATTCATCATATTAAAATAAAACATTCCATAATCTATTTTTTCATTTTTTTCAATTTTTCCAAAAAAGGCTTCAGGGAAAAAACGGGAAAAGGGGTTTTTCCGGGGGTTTTCTGGGCCTTCACATCTCTAGTACAAACATTATTATTATTATTATTATTATTATTATTATTATTATTATTATTTGACCAAAGGTTATGTACAATCAAGGTTATGCATATGGCCCAGTTGATGTGTAGCCATGAGTGTTCTGTCCACTTTTTCTGGTAGACAGGCTGTGTGCAAAGGATTTATTTATGAGCATATGGAATGGCATGTGACTGACATTTACTGTAATTTAAATCTGAAATATGGGCCAATGTATGAACTGAAGTAAACCCTGGCAAGCTTTTGACATCAGTGGCTACCACCACCATGAGTTTTAAACACACACACACACACACACACACATCACACACATTTGCTAGGTTGTCTTTAATAATCAGCTTATAGGGAAGCACTTGCTAATATTTGGCAGCTGACATGAACATTGCCTTTGGTTTGGAAATACTCATGAACTGAACTGCAGCATCAGCAGCATTTGATACTATCTGTCCAGAACAATAGTGGCAGCAGGAGCACCCAGTGGATTAGGGAGAGGAGAATGAAGGACACTAGGTTTCCTTTGTTGCTACCACAGAGGAGAGCAGAGGAGAGCAGAGGAGAGGAGAGCAGAGGAGAGGAGAAGATAGTCATGAGCCATGGCAAATGAGCATTGGCTGAGTGAGGAAGCATCTTGGCAATCTATGCAGAAATGTAGATCTGAAATCTTAGTAAATCAAGAAGACAGTGGTCCCTCCCTTTCAGCCCAAAGTGCTTTATACATCCCATTTTTCATGGCTTCAATTCTGCTTCAGAAGTGTAGCTGAAAATCTTCCAAGTGTATACGATGTTTTAAAAACCTGTCCTCCAAAAATGCAAAACCCAGAATTATTAGCATGGCATCCTAATTACTGTAACTAGCCATGGATAGAAATTGCCTTGTGCATACACGCAAAATTAAAATTGGTCTCAATCTGGATAGAAAGCCAAAAAGGGGAAAGGGACAATTCTGTGTGATTATACTATCTGTATAGCCTGCCAAATAGTATTGTCTTTTTTATTCATTTATGTAAGTAAGCTTGGGAAGAATACAAATACCAAGGTACAATGCAGCCCCCTCAGTGCAGCCTTCCGCAATCTGTTGCCCTTCAAATGTTTTTAGTCTCCCTGACCATTGGCCATGATGGCTGGGGATTTTGGGAGCTGTAGCCCCAAAATCTGGAAGGCACCAGTTTGGGGGAGGCTGCTTTACTAAGAGCATAGTATCAGTGCTGTGTGGATTATTATTTTTTTAATCAGGCTGCAAATCTCCTAAACCAGGGGTTCCCAACAAAATTTTCTCGAGGACCCCTCATCGAGCCGCTATTGTGACAAGGACCCCCATTAATTCCTACGTGAACTGTAGCTTCCGCGAAAAACAACGCTTTGTTTACAAACACTACTGTTTTGCAAAGAGGCAGCGCACGCCAGGGAGGAGGGAGGGGAATGGAGAAGACAGGGTACCTGCGCAGTAGCGCACAAATGAAGCCGACGTGCGCAAAGCATCTTGGGGAGGTGAGTGTTAGTAGAATGTGCGCGCTGCCTCTTTGTTTGTAAAGCGCCACCTAGCGGCATACAGCAGAACTACTGCCTCTATCTAATTCTAGTTTTGCGCTAGACTCTGCACATGCAGGAAGTGGCCAAAACAAAAAATCTGTTATCATACGAAATATATTTAATATATTTTTTATTCTAATAGCATCTTGCGGACCCCTCTGGCATAGCTCGCGGACCCCTGGGGGTCTGCGGACCACCTGTTGGGAACCACTGTCCTAAACAAGACATGGCTAATCAAAGTGTTGGTGCTGACCTTTAAAGCCCTAAATGGCCTCGGTCCAGTATACCTGAAGGAGCGTCTCCACCCGCATCATTCTGCCTGTACACTGAGGTCCAGTGCAAAGGACCTTCTGGCGGTTCCCTCATTGCGAGAAGCCAAGTTGCAGGGAACTTGACAGAGGGCCTTCTCGGTAGCGGCACCTGCCCTGTGGAATGCCCTCCCATCAGATGTCAAAGAGAAAAACAACTACCAGACTTTTAGAAGACATCTGAAGGCAGCCCTGTTTAGGGAGGCTTTTAATGTTTAATGGGCAGAGTATGTGTTTTATTTTTCTGTTGGAAGCTGCCCAGAGTGGCTGGAGAAACCCAGCCAGGTGGGCGGGGTATAAATTATTATTATTATTATTATTATTATTATTATTATTATTATTATTAGGCCGATACTAGCATAGTTGTTACCTTCAGTATGTCTTTAGAACCTTTTTTTCTCTTAACAGCAGCAGGTAGGCTATATTAAGAATGTCCAAAGAAGAGGGAGATAACTTATTTACCACATGTTAAGTAACTGCATCCTTAATGCTTGTTGCCTGCTGACTCATTCTTGATTAATACTTATACTGCCAGACATGATTTAATGACATTTTGCAGAGAAGAGGTCTTTCCCCCTACCCTGCCCCCACCTATTTTAGTTCCTCTTGCTAATCTTTCAATTAAACCACATTTCACTCCCTAGGAACTTGGAACTCTGAGATGTGGTCTGAGGCATACCAGTTGTCAGCCTAGATCAGGCATCCCCAAACTGCGGCCCTCCAGATGTTTAGGCCTACAACTTCCATGATCTCTAGCTAACAGGACCAGTGGTCAGGGATGATGGGAATTGTAGTCCAAAACATCCGGCGTTTGGGGAGGCCTGGCCTAGATTCCAATGTAGTTAAAGGAATGAGCTGAAAGAGGGCATCTTTAAGATCTTGTGATGGTTTGGTCCCTGCGCCCCATACAATAGAGCAGTATTGGTTGTTGAACAGAGCCATTCTGCACTTACTATTTATAGTGGTATAGTTGCTGCTTTTTCAGGTTTTTTGGGGTTTTTTTTAGCATGCTTCCACAATGTCATCATTATTCAGGTAGTATTTGGGCATCATGTACTCAAAACTCCGCTTTTTCTTCGAACACCAAAAATCTGACTTCTGTGAGTGATCTGGAATGAATTCGTGTGTCATTTGTAGAAATGTCACCCTGGATTCTGCGCATAAGGGATGAAGTTTGGGGAGCATGATTGAAGAATTGTCTGCTTTGCACCACTGAAGGAGCATCTCCACCCCCATCGTTCTGCCTGGACACTGAGGTCCAGTACCGAGGGCCTTCTGGCGGTTCCCTCGTTGCGAGAAGCCAAGTTGCAGAGAACCAGGCAGAGGGCCTTCTTGGTAGTGGCACCCGCCCTGTGGAACGCCCTCCCATCAGATGTCAAAGAGAAAAACAGCTACCAGATTTTTAGATGACATCTGAAGGCAGCCCTGTTTAGGGAAGCTTCTAATCTTTAATCGATTATTGTATTCTTCTGTTGGAAGCCGCCCAGATGGGTGGGGTATAAATAAATTATTATTATTATTATTATTATTATTATTATTATTATTATTATTATTATTCCCTCTGCCCCCAGGGCATTCGGCACATTTGTGAGCCCAGTTCAGAGGAGAGATATGGCAGAGAGGGTCAATGATACTGAGATACATCATTAGCTGTCACAAAAATTCATTACAATCACCAGGTTTGCTATAGCTCAGACAGACACGTAGTTCCTTTTTTAACCTGCAAAATTGGAATTCTTGAACACTACGTAGGCGTTAAATTATTATACCTGCAGCAGTGTCCTGTTTATCTCTCTTCCCTCCCCCCCCACTTTATCATTCCAGGTGGAGCCAATCCATCCCAGGGAGGTCCAGGGCTGACTCAGTCCTCTCTGACCAAATCAGAGGGGGGCCTGTTCAGGGAGGCTTTTAATGTTTAATAGATTATTGTGTTTTATCTTTCTGTTGGAAGCCGCCCAGAGTGGCTGGGGAGACCCGGACAGATGGGCGGGGTATAAATAATAAATTATTATCATTATTATTATTATTATTATTATTATTATTATTATTATTATTATTATTATGGATTCACCTGAATTTGCCTGATTGAGTTCTGAGTTCAGGATCTGGGATTCAGTCAGAGCCACTGCACATCTCTTCTTTATATCCACCCCTTTATTTGAAGAACAATCCCACATAGTGACAATGTGGGTGCATCAGTGGCTAAACTAAGGCTGGATCTAGACACATCAAAGAAGCATTTCAGTTAAATGCATTGTAAACTTTGTATGAGAAATTGGGTTGGAACTCCACAGCGCCATCTGATGTCACAGTGTTATTATGCATATACAATGCATATAAAGCACTTTTTCTTTGCTGAGTCCTAAGTTCAACAGGTTCAGTCTTGTGAGTTTCTCTCCTACAATTGTACCTGGTTACACACATTCACACATAATGCATCCACATGGCAAAGTGGCCTTATTCACAGTTCTAGTAGCACCTTTGGCTGAAGTTTAGCATGCCCACCTTGGGGACATGAAGCCACTGACATAGCAGAGCAAGGGCTTGGAATAAAAACAAAATGGAATGCTGTGAGGAGCAGACAGGAGACAAGAAAGATAAAGGAAAGGAAATGTGGATAGTTTTAAGAGCAAGTGGAAACCAAGAGATGGGACTGTTCTGTGGTGGGCCAGGGGAATAAGAAGGAGAGGGTAACCAGCTGTGAAGAGAAAAACTCTTCTTGAAAAGGGATGGCCCATTCCAAAAGTGGACCTTCCTCAGAGGCCCCTAATCACAGAACTGTGAACACTTGGTTATTGTGACTGCACTTCTAGACTATTGCTTTGATAGTAGAATATATCATGGACTTAACAAGCAGGATGTAATTAAACTTTACAGTATCCTTAATTTGCTTGGCTGATGTCCTTATTTAAAAGCTGGTTAGAGAGTTCTTTACAATAGTTTGTCTTAACTACCAAACTGACTTGTCATTTGGGAAAGATTACCAGGATTCATGAGGAAGAAGGTAAACGTCCCCAACCAATGTTTTTGTTTTGTTTTTTTCACTACATGAGGTGGGCATCCCTGCAGAGGTGTGGACACATGTCAAGGGAGGTGGCAGCTATTCCCAGACACCTATTGTGCAGTTTTCCTACTAGTGTTTTATTCTGGAATAAAGTTCACTCACTTTTTACAGGGCTTGCATACTCTGTCATATTCAAATCATGCCCTCCCTATGTTTTCACTGTGCTTTGTGATCATTCCCTAATCACCACCACCCAATACAGTATGTACTTTTGTAACCCAAGAAAATCTTTAATGAAAACATTAAAAACAAAAAGAGTCCAATGGCTGTGCCCATGTAGTCTGGAAACTGTGCAACTGAAACTCCTTATGGGAGGAGTGCTTCATGAGGCCGGGGCAATAGGTTGGAGATGCCCCTCTTTTCTCCATTGCTTGCCCTGTAATTCCTATTCTATGGCCACTTCACTCTCTCCCTTCTCTGACTTATATGGGAGCAGCAGAGTTTAGGGACATAAGAAGCCGCCCATACAGAGGCAGACAACTATTCCATCTAGCCCAGGGGTCAGCAAACTTTTTCAGCAGGGGGCCGGTCCACTGTCCCTCAGACCTTGTGAGGGGCCGGACTATATTTTGGAAAAGAAAAAAATGAACTAATTCCTATGCCCCACAAATAACCCAGAGATGCATTTTAAATAAAAGCACACATTCTACTCATGTAAAAACACGCTGATTCCTGGACCGTCCACGGATCGGATTGATAAGGCAATTGGGCCGCATCCGGCCCCTGGGCCTTAGTTTGCCTAGCCATGATCTAGCCCAGGCACGCCCAACCTGCAGTCCTCCAGCTGTTTTGGCCTACAGCTCCCATGATCCCTGGCTAACCAGACCAGTGGTCAGGGATGATGGGAATTGTAGTCCAAAATATCTGAAGGGCCAAAGGCTGATGATGCCTGATCTAGCCCAACACTGTCAACACTGAATGGCAACGGATCTCCAAGATTTCAGGCAAGAGTCTTTTCCAGACTCACCTTGGCTGATGCACAATCAGTGTACATCACCAACGTGTGTACATCTGCAGGTATGTAAGCCCCCTTCAGATTGACGAAGATTCCCTATAACCTAGGAAGTATGTCCGGCATGCACATAGATCTCTAGAGGTGGGTTAGCTGATTGTGTTCAAGAGAGCGCCTTCACCTGTTATCCAGTAGGCACCAAACACCTGGACGGCGCATCTAACATGCTCTAACGCATATGCATACTTGTCTGGACTACGAATCATACGCAACACAGCACTTGAGGGTCACTACCTCTAGACTGGAACTATATTATAATACTATAATCCAGATACCATTATTTAGCACGTGGCGACACGATGGCGACCGAGCGGCAGCACACAACTAAGGAGAGGCCCCTGGGGCGGGGCGAAGTTGTACTCACTGCGACCCCAGAACCAGCAGGCGCTAGGAAGCGGCGGCGACCCGGAGCGCTGGAGCAAGGGGGCCTCAAACAGCTGTGAGGCGGATTGGCGCGATCAGCTGTGAGGCGGATCGGCGCGAACAGCTGGGAGGCGGATCGGCGCGATCAGCTGGGAGGCGGAGAGGCGCGATGAGCTGTGCAGCGGTGTAAACGGCTGAGCGCGCAGAGCCAGGGAAGCAGGAAGCGGCTGCCGCAACCCGGAAGTGCCCGCACGTGGGGAACTCTCGCGACCGCTCCAGGCGTCCTGCGGGCTAGGGAGGACTCCGGCGCGCACAAAATAATCCCGAAGCAGGCACCAAGCAACCGCGGAGGCCCCTGGCGCGCGCTGCAGCCGCGGAGCTTGACGATGAAAGGGCGGCTAGAGGCACGGAGCGCGGCGGGCTGCGAAGCAATCCCTAGGGGGAAGCCCCGCACGGAAGCTGGCTCAGCGGGGTGGATGGCTGCGGCCGGGCAGTGCCCGCAGAAGCGCGGCTGAAGGACGACGTGCGCTCGGACCCACAGGGGCTCGGACGCGGCGCGAGCGCCCTCGCAAGCCGCTTCCCAGCTGATCGGCGCTGCGTTCCCTGCTGATCGGCGCTGCGGGTGGAGCCGGCCGCTGCAGACGAGGGACGATCGAGGCTCCAAAATGACGAACCTAAAAGGAAGGCAAACAAAAACAAGGCAGCCAGGCAACAAGCAAAGAAGCACGAACAAAAAACACGAAGGCCAAGCAAGAGCTGAACTTCACGCTTTGGGATCCGGGGCGAAAGAGGACGCGTTCCCGCCCGGATCCGATTTAAATAGATGGAAGCCCCGCCCCGGCTGACCCGATTGGCCAGCCTGCTTATGACGCGGCGGGGATTCCCCCCCTCGCGAGAGGGCTAAATCTCAGCCCTCATCGCGAGAGTTCAGTCGGGCCAAGCCCACAACCCCACCTCCGTGTCAGCGGAAGTGGTTTTGCTAATTGCACTGAAATGCTTGGAGCCAACTGGCATTACCGAGTGGATAAAATTATTTCTATCATTAGGCAAAGCCTGGGGAGGGGGAGGGAGTATGAATTATACATTTTTTTCTAATTGTGAAATCATTTTTATTGGTAATAAATTAGTTTTAAGCCTACCATTTATTTATTTTTTAAAACCCATGGGAATTGTCCAACATAAATTATCTAACCGTGACCTAGTAAGGCCAGTGCAAGTCATTATTTCACAGCATTTTCTTTGGACCATAAGCACCTCCAGTCCATTTGCGCTCGTGCCGTTTTCACTGTGTAGTTCAGTTAATCCAATAAAAATGTTCAAGTCATGTCAAACATGCTTTTTAATGGTTAAATTCATACCAGATTTTACAGTGGGTTATTCCCTAATCTCATTTCTATTACTCTGAAAGTCACAAACTGATCTTAATTATCTCTTAATGGTAGCATAATCTCATTTTGAGACAATTTAAGGTCCGTAGTGAAGGCCATATCTTGTCGCAAAACAGCAAAGAACACCATTTTAAGTGCATTTAGATTGAAAATAGTTTTACTGCCAAGTTCTCAGGTTTTAAAGATAGGATATTAAATATTTAAGGCTGCAATCATATGCACACTTACTTGAAAGCAAGCTCTACTGAATAGGACTGCATCCAAATGAGAATTGCAGTGTCAGGCTCCAAAGTGTAAATGTGAAGTAACACTGGTCGACACAAATAATAGTTCATATCAAACTGTTCTGGGATTCAGCCACTTCAGGGAAATGGGAAACATCACTTCAGCCTGTGTTTGTGAGGCGGCTGGGTAGCCTGTCTGAACAGTCCACAAAAAGGACCCTACACGTAGAAGGCTAACATTTCATGGAGAAGGGTACATTAGAATTTTCTGTCACACACTTATAGGCACAGTACACATATTATATTGTATACAATTGCTCACACACAGACTGAGAACAGAATCACATTACTGAACTCTTCCTAACCCTGTTATGTACTGTAGGTCTAACTATATGTGATGCTAATTACATTGCATGAAACCACATCTTTGTTTTTTCTTTATTTTATTAAAGCTGCTGGACAATTTTTATCAGATGACAGCATGTGGGGAGGGGAGATTTGCCGCTTTTTTCTAAGTGTAATTGCAGTGCAGGGGGTGATTTTTGTAGTGCAGGAAGGAAGAGTTAAACTTCCAGAATGGGGGCTACACATTCCACCGAGCAACATATATGTTCTAAGGATTTATAAGAAGCACATTTGCTTCACATTAATTACCTAATTCACACTTTCCAAAACAATGTGTGAAGTAAAAGACAACTGTCCTTCAAAATTAGCACTTCTCTGAATTTTGCTATGTAGTTCTCCAACTCAAATGAAAGTTGACAAAAAACTGCATTATATTAGGGGAAAGTACTTGCAAAACTGTCTTATTCAGTCAGAGAAATGTGCATGAAAATGAATTTTTGTGAGGTTTTTCTTAAAAAAAATTATAAACTGATATGAAAATTGGATGAACTAAATTTAAAATCATAAAAATGAGGAATTGAAACCGAGAGATTTCTCCATCTCTAAATTGTGACCTAAACCATTGGTGTTGACAAACCATTTTTACAACCATGGTTACCTGGGAATAAACTGCACATCTTTATTCAGGTAGATAGCCGTGTTGGTCTGACACCGTCGAAATAAATAAAAATAATAATAAATTGACCAGCA
Source organism: Zootoca vivipara (assembly GCF_965207765.1). Taxonomy (NCBI): domain Eukaryota; kingdom Metazoa; phylum Chordata; class Lepidosauria; order Squamata; family Lacertidae; genus Zootoca; species Zootoca vivipara. Next base: position 70,913,181 of record NC_142588.1, on the reverse strand, counting down.
GCACCTTAGAGACCAACTAAGTTTGTTCTGGGTATAAGCTTTTGTGTGCATGCACACTTCTTCGACCATCCCACTATATATAAGGATCTGGTGACTTCTGTTTCAGTGTACAATGGTACCTCGACTTACGAATGACTCGACTTGCGAATGTTTCAAGTTATGAACAGAGTTCTGTCCGCCATTTTGGATGCAGTTTAGATAGGATTTTTTTGACTTATGAATTTTTAGATAGGATTTTTTTGACTTGCGGATTTTTTTAAAAAAATTCCCCATTGGCTTCAATTTGTGATTTTTTGACTTACGAAGGTCTGTTCGGAACGGATTAAATTGGTAAGTCGAGTTACCACTGTATCTGAAGAAGTGTGTATGCACATGAAAGCTTATACCCAGAACAAACTTAGTTGGTCTCTAAGGTCCTACTGGACAATTTAAAGAAAAAAAGCACATCTTTATGTTGAAACTAGCTCTCAATCACTTTCTCTTGCAGCTTCGCTTACTATTTGTTTTTCTTTATTTTTCTACCATGGAAGCATTTGCAAATATATTATTAATTATCTGAGTCATAGCCACAGGTCAAACTATAATCACAATTTCTGATTAATTTCACAAGGTTATTCGTTGGTCTCTGAGAATTTGTTTTTAAAGTTCATTCAGCCAATCTATGTCATCAGTCATGGTGAGATTTTTTTTTTTTGGGATGTTCTGTCAATAACTAAGGTAGCTTTGATTTAAAATTCAAATAGTTTGCAGCAAGATGAAAGATTCACCGACACTAGGCTTTGGAATCCCTACTTTGGATACTATTTCATGCCTCATTTGTCATAGTAATCATGTGATTTAGTCATTATTCAGAGATCAATGAATATTCTTTATGGTGAAGATTCAGGTTTTAGGTATACACACTAATAATGACTGATTGAAACTCAGCTCTGGAGCACCATGTTCTACAATGAAATAAATATGTATTTGTGATACATATCTTTAATCCAACACACACGTACACGTTTATGTTAGAAATGTAATGAAATATTACAATTATGTTTAGATCTCAAATGCATATTTTGCACTCTCTTTTCAGAGAAACCTGAAGAAACGGTGGCCACAGGAGGTGTCTCAGTAGATGTACGTACATCACTGGGCTCCTTTCTGATGGTTAATTTCTCCCAGACTGTAACACACGGGTTACAGTCGGATATAGCCGGTTAGGTTCCAATGCCTAAGCCAATACCGCTCAACTTCCGAAACCAATAAAGTTGTGGCCTTTTCGCCCACTTGAAATTCAATTCACTGCGTCTTATTTCAGGGAGGGAGGGACATTGCCACACAATTATATCCTGGAGATTCCAGGGACTGATCCATTGGGCTTCATGAATAGCATGATAAAGATAGCAAGATGTTAACAGAAACATTCCACCAATGGCTGGAGCTACAGACATTGTTCTGGGATACAAGTAAGAGTTTTCCAGCTCAAATGAAAAGGTACTCACCCACCCCACTCACACAAAACAAAGACCACCACAGCCAACCACAAAGGAACAACCATATCCTAGGCCAACCCCAACATCTCTCACCATCAAAAGAAAACAAGAGAACAGTAGAGAACCTACACGAGCGACGCTGACGGAACCCCCCCCCACACCTATTAAACAAAATAGAAACATTGTCACCCCACCCCGCTCTCCCCCATCTACCTTCCTTCCCCTCTCCTCACCAATGTCTCAACAAATGGTACTGATATGTAAAAATGCTAAGAGAGACATTGCACATACCCTTGTAAACCAAAAAAACCCCTAATAAAAATTATCTGGGGAAAAAAATTGAAAAGGTATTCACTGCATACTGTAAGGCAGCAGGGGGGCTCTTGAACTGGGGCACCCAGTACCCAGTGTTCAGAAACACGACTGCTGTGCCACTGGCTCTTTGAGCCCTTGATCCAACAGACAGATCAGGTTGCAGTGCTGTCCTGAATAGTGTTAGCTGACTCTGCAGCTCATGCTGATCAGCTGACCTTGCAGTACAATGGAAAAGGTGCCAAGCTGTACAAAACATTATCTTCTGGGCTGGCAGCTAAGCAACTTGTTGAGGTAACAACACAAAACTGCTCTCACCTGACCCCTGCCTTGCCCCTATTGTGCTGCAGTTCACCTAGCCAATCTTGCCCATCATTATGTTTCCTTCTTTTGGCCCTCAGATCCCATGTGCCTGATTCAATACATGTCTGACAGCCTGGTCTTGGCCACATTCCCTGCCTCTGCCTAACATGTCCCTCAATCCATGTCAAACCCAAAATCTGTGGCCAGCTAGACTAAGATCTGGCATGCACTTCAGCCTTTCGTTTGCATGATTTAGAAAGCTTGCAGCTGCAGATATTACAGGTACTCATCAAATTTGCAAAGGCATTTGCTCCAAATTATTACTTCAAGCATTCCAAGGCTGAGCAGTTATAACAGATTCTGGGGTAAGTAAACCAAGGCTGGATGGGCCATGAATCTGATACAATAAAGCTTTTGTGTCTTAATATACAGAATGAATTGAACAAACCATCCCTATAGTCCCTCATTTTCACTGCATTACATTTGCTCTGTAATGTGGCTACAAACAAACAAACAAATAGAAGCCCAGTTAACTCTTCATTATGTTTGATTACATGTTTTCAGTCTATAGCAGCCATCAAGAAGCCTTAGGCTACAATATAATCATGGACAGGAGAATTCAATACTGGATTAGAAAACAGATTGGGTGAGTGAGATGTACATTAACATTTCAGTCATTTCCATAGCAATATGTGACACAGAAAGAACTGTGTGCTTAAAACTTTACTTTGATACAATCTGCACTCATTAATGTGTTCCAAAAGATTATGGCAAGAAGACACTATTTAACAAAGGAGAATACCTCGCCTTGACATACAATCGATACATAGATTTAGGTGTCTGGATAGGGAACATGCAATGTGGTTTGTTGTACGTAGAACAGAGCTTCATTTAGACAGAGCCTTCTAATTAATTTTTGTGTGTGGCTTCAAAAGCACAGCAGCTTCCATTAGGTACAATTACGGCCTCTAGCTGCAAGGATTCAGCTCCTAACTTCGGTTTCTCTTAGATGTACACACAAACTTCTCATAGACTTCTGCCTGCTTTCAAACATAGGCAAGTAGAAATGTTTCCATTTTCTCTCTGTGTGGATTTGCTTCCCAAAAAGCACTTTCAGCCCCTCTGCACCTTGTACTGATTGCTGTCAGCATACTTTAGCTATGAAGATAAAGTACTGATAGCCAAAAACTTCTCCACAGTTGAAGGCCGGTGCCAGGTCTGAGGAGGCCCTGAGCAAAAGAATCGGGGTAAGGGGGGAACAGGCGGCACAACCCTGGTGCCCTCTCAAAGTAAGGTTGCTAAGGGGTAGATCAGTGAGCAGCTTGCAGTGAGGATGCGCGATCACAGTGGACAGCTGTGAAAATGAGTGGCGGCATAGTGCCAGCTGAGAAGAGAAGCGCCATGTTAAGCAGCTGTATTAGCATTAGATCCTGGCTAGGACTGGGGGGGGGGTTATCTCACCTTTAAAGGTGAATCTACCAAAATTGCACTTCACAAAACAATGAAAGAACTGAAACACACAGCCATCCTTTGAAATTCACACTTCTCTGAATTTTGCAGTGCAGTTTTCCAGTCAAGTAATGCATTTCCTGGGATATGCATACAAAAGCATATACCGTAGTTATAAAAAATAACATAAAATCACATTATATGGAGGATGAATGCTTTTCTAATAATAATAATAAAAAAATTAAAAATGATAACAATAATTTATTATATATATCCCGCCCATCTGGCTGGGTTTCCCCAGCCACTTTGGGCAGCTTCCAACAGAAAAATGAAATAAAATAATCTATTAAACATTAAAAGCCTCCCTAAACAGGGCTGCCTTCAGATGTCTTCTAAAAATCTGGTAGCTCTTTTTCTCTTTGACATCTGATGGGAGGGCGTTCCACAGGGAGGGCGCCACCACCGAGAAGGCCCTCTGCCTGGTTCCCTGCAACTTGGCTTCTCGCAATGAGGGAACCGCCAGAAGGCCCTCGGCGCTGGACCTCAGTGTCCGGGCAGAATGATGGGGGTGGAGATGGGGGTGCAATGTGCATATTAGGCAAAACTGCATGCAAATATGTGCATTGTAGGAGACATTTGTATTAAAATGCTGGTGAATTTTCATAAGGACTTAAAAAAAAACCTAGGCTGATGTGGAAATGTGGAGAACTAAACTTAGGAATGGAAACATTAGAAAGGGGGAAATGGCAGAATTTGCCCATCCCTAGTCCTGACATATGGTACGTCATTGGGGCTGAGAGGCATTGAGGTAATATAGATGGTGGCAGCTCTAGTTGTGTTATCCTACATGTGTTTCCTCAGAGCCAAAACCTTTAAAAAATAATTAATGGATACTTACATCACTTGCAATGGACCTCAGCTGTGATGTGTGCTGACACCCAGACAGGACTTAAGTTTTATGCATATTTGACTGCGTAGCCAGGCAGAATGAGACGTGTAGATACTGGGGCAATTGACATCAACTTTCCAGTTTGGTATCCTTGCTGCAAAAAGAGTAACACTTGTCAGGTTCTCAATATGTGCAAAATGTTTAACTGCCATGCCAATCAAATAACCTAATTGTAGGGTTTTTCTGTTACAGTTAAATACACAGTCCAATGACTTGTCCTCTCTCACACACAGAAAGTTAGCAAGATTGATGCTCCATGTTTCCAAACCTGACTTTTTGATTGATTGTTCTCACAAGTATTAATATCCATCTTGTTTTCAGCTACAGGCCTGAACATTTTAATATAGCCTGTACTTGTAGCATTTATTTAATAAATAAGTAGCAATGAAACAATGAAAGCTGCAAAAGCCATCCTTTTAGAATTGTCAGAACTAGTCAGCACAACATCTCCTATCACGCTAGTTTGTGCGAAGGTTCTACAATATCCGACTGGCTGATTTTGATAATCTCTTCTTCAGATTACTTCTGTAAAATGAATGGCTAAATATATTGCCATCTGTCACGTAGTGAATAAATTGCTAATATTCTATGTAAATGTAGGGTTTGGGGGTGGGGGCCGTTCCTCAAATGTCTAGAAAATATTGATATAATATTTCAGGCCTAAAACAGAACTAGATTTACAGACTGCAGCAATTTACGCTCTGCACTGCTATAACAACACACATTAAAAAGACATTGGGCAATGTACATCCTAGCAGTTTAAACAAGAAAACACTTCAAAAGTTGTGAAAAGAAAACAGGGTTCCGTAATGGTTCTGAATAGTCTTTTTATTTTATTGTCCAATCCTGCAGGTTGATAATGTATGGCTTTGTACAGGCCATGGTCCAACTTAGCCAGCTGAAGAAAGGAGACTTTCACTTCACTGACTGTTTATTATTTGGTTCTTTAATGTCTGCTACGGATCCAGGTAAATATACATTATTTTGTATATATTTTTTGCCTGCTTAAAAAATAAATTAATGTTTTAAACTCATACACATTAATCCAGAGAATTTAGAGTGGCAGAATGTACAATAGTTTCTCCCATTTTATCCTCACAGATTAGGCATGAGGGAAAGCACTTTTCAGATAAACTTCTCACTCCCTTTCCCCATATGAACTGGCCCAAACCCTGCAGTCATCATCAGAGGTGCCCCACCTGAGGGGGGTGCTAAGGGTGGCCACATGAGAATGGGCCTTTGTAGTGGTGGTCATCCATCTGTTGAATGCTCTCCCCAGGGCAACATGCCTGGCACCATCATTATCAATTTTGAAGTGTCAGGTTAAGACCTGAGGGGGGGGGTATTTGGTAATTTGGTATTTAAGATGTGGGTGGCACTGTGGTCTATACCACTGAGCCTCTTGGGCTTGCCAATCAGAAGGTCAGCGGTTCAAATCCCTGTGATGGGGTGAGCTCCTGTTGCTCGGTCCCAGCTCCTGTCAACCTAGCAGTTCGAAAGCAAGTCAAAGTGAAAGTAGATAAATAGGGAAGGTAAACAGCATTTCTGTGTGCTGCTCTGGTTCACCAGAAGCAGCTTAGTCATGTTAGCCACATGACCTGGAAAAACTGTCTGCAGACAAACGCCGGTTCCCTCAGCCTGTAAAGCGAGATGCGTGCCGTAACCCCAGAGTTGTCTGCGACTGGACTTAACTGTCAGGAGTCCTTTACCCTTTTTTTTTTTTTGTAATTAAGCTATCCCTTATGGTGGTATTCAACTTTTAGTGATGTGTATAGAACCTGTCCTTATCAATAGGTTAGCGGATAAGAATGTTATGTATTTTTGTACCCATTGTTTTAAATCTTTTGGATTTAATGTTATATCAATCTATGAATTGGGTTGTGCTGCCTGGTCCCACCCCGACACCTCACACCCTGAGTAGACCAATGCTGAGGCTAGAGTGTGTGACACCAAGGGTGGGGTTAGTCAGCAGAGCCCCATTCATAGATTGATAAAACACATGAACATTTCACCTAAAGAAAGATAGAATGGCTGAACCAGTGGGTCTCATATTTGCTCCAGGATTTGAACGGAAGTTTCCCTCTTCCAAATTCAAAACCATTCACCACGCCCTACAGCCATGAACATTGCTCTGCTTGTGGTTTCTCAGGTTAGCATACAAAGCCCCCAAGAAATAGTATATTTCCCAATGTAAATATTCCCAAAGATGTCCCGTCAAAGCTGGAGATGCCCAACTTATTCCATATTTTGCTTTGGGCAAGATGTGGTTGCAGCTCTACTCAGGGATCTGAATGATGTGGTTCTGTAATATTATTGCACATCATTTTCTGTTCCTAAGGCTGCAGCCTGCTCTGTAGTCCTACGAAGACATTATGAGCGCCGGATCAGGAAGAGAGTTTTAAAACGACACTCAAATCCCACTGGATTCAATGACACGTTTGACATTTCCTTTTTGTACATGGAAGGCACGGCTGATAGAGACAAACACATCTGTATATTTAGTCTCTCTTTTTGTAGGGTTCCCCCCTCCCCTAAATCCTATTTTGTTTTTTGCATTAATGCACTTAAAAATAAAAAATCTTTTCAAAATATTTCATATGCACTTTTAATTTTAAATACATATCTTCTTCTCAAAATGCATATTTTTCAGACAAGTACAAAATTGATTGTACAGCTAAAACGGCAGTGTGGTTCCTTTCCATGCCACGTGTTAATGCCAGAGGTCTAAGATATATCATGGGGGGACAGGGCTGTTGTGTTGTCATCTATTATATAAAATTTGCTGGGAACTTTCAGCTTTCAGCCACAGAAACCTTATATTCAGGACTACAATTCCCTCTAAAACAAAGGCAAAATAACCCAGTCAAGGAACAAGGAATAACATGAATGATTCAGTAATGGCAAGACTCAAGTGCAGTGAAAGATTTCATAATGTAATCTAATCTAATCTAATAATGCAAATATGTGTAACAACCAGTTAACAAAAATACAAAACAATATATCATGGGAGGCATACAACTAATGGTTTTTATATTGTTTCATTACACAGGTTTGTTGTTGTAAGGTGCTCGGAGCAATGTTTTATGTCTTATTGCTGTAAACCACTTCAACATACTTTTTTATAGCAAGCAGTATATAACAATTTTTATAAATAAATGTGATATACATTGTTTGGGAGTAGAACACAGCTCCTTGATAATCTCTTGCTAACTATGATGAAAAAACAACCATCCTTTTAACTATGATTTTCCATACCGCTCTAGCCAATTATGAAAAGTCTCAGGGGTGATGTGATTAAAAAATCAGCACTCATTGAAAAATTGGTCCTTGGTCACGCTGCAAAACAAATTACATCACCACTTTGCCATATGTCTGCATCAAATCATATTAACAGGCCCTGATCTTTCCAGTCTGGCTTTATACATATCAAGTCTGAAACAAGTCCCATTGATATCTGTAGGATTCTTCTCAAGTTATGGGCGCTTAGAATTTCAATTTTGGGTTGCAATTCAATACATGCTTATTGAACTCAACGAGGCTTACTTCTGAGAAGGCATGTGTAAGATTGCACTGTCAGTTTTACATTAGCAATGTTGTATTCCACTATGGTTTCTTGTTCAATTGAATAAGAAAATTCTTATTCTTCTTCAGAATGATCCAAAGTGAATACAAATTATGTTTTCGAGGAGTTTTAGTTATCTGTTCCCCATTGTCACATATGTTCTTGTTTTAATGTAATGATAAGGAATAAGAAACCTTTTTTGGGGGTTCAAATCAATAGTCACATTTGTTTAAAAGTAAACAAATGGGTCTAGAAGGCCCATCTTTTCTTACGTATTACCAAGGAACTTAATAAATCATCTGGAAATGTTTGAGTGGAGCTGGATAATTAATGCTGATATAGGTACAATTTTAAGTGCTTCACAGTGCAATCCTATACATGTCTACTCAGAAGTAAGCCCCTTTGATTCGAGACTTGCATTAAGGTAAGTTACATTTTCTGTGGTTACACTGACAAAAGTGCAATTTGGTTGAGTGCTATTTGTAACCAGTTTGGTTTCCATAGTGAAATGTGCATTCACAATACTGCCTTTGCATATTTTTGAAATGTATCTCGTTGCTGTTGTTGTTGTTGTTGTTGTTGTTGTTGTTGTTGTTGTTACACCCTACCTATCTAGCTGGGTTGCCCCAGCCATTCTGGGCGGCTTCCAACATATATAGGAAAACAGTGAGCAATTTATTTATTTTAGGTTCAAGTCTCCCTGCTAGAATTTCCAAATACAAGAGATATTTTTATTTTCTATTTTTTAAAATCTTGCTATGGAGTAGCTCCTTTGTTTATACACTTAATACCGTGTTTCTCATATTATAAGACATGTCTTATATTTATTTTTTCCTCAAAAAACACACACTATGGCTTATTTTCAAGGGGTGTCTTATTTTTTTCTTCCTCCTCCTGCTGCGGCCGGCATTGCTGCTGCGCCTATCACTATGTCTTATTTTCGGGGTATGGCTTATATTCCTTGAATGCTTAAAAATCCTGCTATGGCTTATTTTATGGGTATGTCTTAAAATATGAGAAACAGGGTAGAGAAACTCCACCACGTAACAAATGGCACCAATATGTGTCTCGAACGTAGCCATAAGAAAAGCATTTCAACCTCATCCTTCCAAGTGTGGATCAGATTTTGTGAAAATCTCAGTGTTGAGCTTATTTGCACAGCTTTTTTTTCCTAATCCCTGCTCTGTTCAGAACTTCCTCTGGTTCTGCTAAAAATTTGAACAAAAATATGAACTATTATCTCATGCATGCATGCATAGATGCACTCTAGGTTTCCAAAAGTAATCAGCATATACAAAAAAGCACATAACTGTATAGATAGAGATATATAGAGACATATATAAAATTATTTCTATATAATTATATAGTATATATATTATGCATAAAATACATATGTATTAGTACAAAATTATGCTGCAGCATGGGGCTTCTCTGTTTTGTAAGTATAATATACATCTTTTTAATGCATATAATTACTTGGGCATAAAAAAATTACTTGGGCATTAAAAAAACAAAACCCAGTAGTGCGCGAGCGGCTCAGACATAAGTCAGTACTAGATACAAGAGGCAGTTTGATGCAATTGCAGATTGATAGATCACATCAGAACCGCCAAATGCCATATATTTAAAATGATTTTCTCCTCCTCCCTGTACTCACAAAGAAACCCCTTAAGAGTTTAGGCAAATAATCAGCTTCACCTGATTCTGATGGAAAGGCGAGACGGGGACAGAGCTGAGTGTCTTCAGTGTACTGAAGACTTATTGGCCCAAATCCCCTGATGGTGTTTCCCAACAGCTTCATATAGATGTTAAATATCATGGGGAAGAAGATGCAGGACTCCACAGCACAACTGCCGTGATCAATGGTATCAGTCCCATTCACATGGATCCCACAAGTTGACCAAATAGGTCGGCTAAGAGCTCCATTAAAAGAGGTCAGAGTTCACCCATTCTGTTTCCTTAATTGTTATGTAGGATCACCACGCAATGCATTCCACTTCTTTCAAACATTGGATAATCGGGCAAGCATCTCACACTAATTCATGAACTGCAGCACCCTCTGATCTGCCACAGGTTTCAGTTCCTTCTTTGAATTTCATTCCCTTCACCTTCTACATTACCAATGCACACGGGGACCTCGCTTTTTTGCAGTGTTTCATCAATGTTAATTCAATCATGCATATTAATTGTATCAAGGCTCTTTCAGTATGGTGGGCCGCAATGACACCAAGTGGCCTTTCTTTTTGCCCCCCAGGATTCTTCAAAAAAAAAAAAACCTTTCAAAATCCCATTTCCATAGTGCTTTGAAAATCCAATGATCTGCAGGAGCCGAATTCAAAGCACAGGACAAAACAAAGCACTTTGAGGGGAGCTTTGGGTGACATCTTCAGAAGTCCCTCTCAAAGCACCCTGGGATTTGAAAAGAGCCTTGGTGCCTGCTACCCCTATTTTCCGCCAAACCCTGCCCATAACCGTCGCAAAGCTGATGTCATCAGGTGTAGGGCAGATAGTTATGGCTTGCCTGAAATGGTCTTGCAGGCCAATGTGATGCCTAGTGGGCCTAATTCAGTTCGCAGGCTACAGCTTCCTCACCCCTGGCTTAGAGCCTGTGGCCTGCCTGATGTCGTTGAACTGCAACTTCCATCCAGTGTAGTGGTTAAGAGCCGTAGACTCTTAATCTGGGGGACCGGGTTCGTGTCTCCGGTCCTCCACATGCAGCTGCTGGGTGACCTTGGGCTAGTCACACTTCTTTGAAGTCTCTCAGCCCCACCCACCTCACAGGGTGTTTGTTGTGGGGGAGGAAGGGAAAGGAGAATGTTAGCCGCTTTGAGACTCCTTCAGGTAGTGATAAAACAGGATATCAAATACAAACTCCTCTTCTTCTTCTCTGACCATTGGCCGCACCAATTGAGGTTCATGGGAGTTGGACTCTAGCAGCATCAGAATGTACACAGTTTCTCCACACTGCCTTAGAGACTGTTATATGGAAAAGAGAATTGGGAAAAGCAGAAGTGCTAAGAGACTTCTACCATCTCCTGAGCAATCACCAGGAGCTCAATCTCCTCACAATGCATTAGGAATGGGAAAGGGAGAAGCACAAGTGACTTTTCTATAAATTTTCAGTACAGATTCACAAATACCACACAGCATCTTCAGTGGGCTAACTTAAACCCATTGATTGCTGTGGGTCTGCTCTGAGAACAACTTAGTCCAATACAACCCCTGATCCGCATTGTTTCAAAATGTGGGTGATGGGCTGCAAAAGGGAATCTTCCACCATGTTAAAACTTTCTGAAGCTTTGTTTCAGGGTGAAAGGCTCCATCTAGCCTTTCTCCCTACCCTTACATACTAATTTTGCTATGTGCAGGGGACTTTTCTTGAATGTGGGAAACATTCAAACTCTGTTCTCCCACCTACATCCTAAAGAGACACAACCCTGAAAAGGCCGAACCAATTCAGCTCTTAATATCAGCATTCTTGAGGTATTGACATTCTAATCGGAAATTACTTTGCATACTTGTACCTCCCTCCCCCCTCCACTTTGACATTTAAGGCTTTGGAAAACATTTGCCTCAATAAAGGTTTGCTGAAGCAGAACTGTTTCAAAGCTACGTGAACTCGCTTACCTTCATTTAGGCTGATAATCAGAATGCTCTTTTCTGTTTGGCGTTTCTATGGTTACAGCTGTATGGCTGATGTGGGTTGCTCTGTCCCCATCCCAAGCCACGCAAAACAGCTGGAAAATATTTTATAAGTTGTAGGGAGGGAGAGGAAATAGCTTGGTAATTAAAATGCTTTATTGATGGGTTTGTTTTTTTTCTTGAACTGAGCCTTGAGTAGGATGGCTGATTAGCAGTGCCAGGAATCTATAATTACAACTGGAACAGTTATTTTTAGCATAAGGGTTTTTCAACATGGTTGGTTTAGTGGGGAAGCTTCTCTTCCCTTGTCCAATGAAAAGTGGGAAGGAAACGAGAGGCTCAAAGAGAATATGCCAGCTGCTTTGGTCCTGTGTATTTTTTTAAATTGCAGGTTTATCTCTCAACTCTGTTGTAATTCCCATTGATTCCACAAGAGATTTGTGCCACTGCATTTGAAGCACACTCCTTCTCCTGGGGGGTTGAAGAAAATGGGCACATACTCAGCTTTTGCACCCCCACTTTCCAGTCCCAATGCATATCCAGTTACTGCAATGTAAACCTGCACTCCCCTCAAAGAATCCTGGGAACTCTAGTTTGTTAAGGATGCTGAGAGTCGTTAAGACAATCCTATTCCTTCCGACAGAGCTACAGTTCCCATAGTTCCCAGTTCCCAGAGTTTTCTTGGGAAGGGGGTTGATAGTTCAACCACTTTGTGAGGGGACTAGGGATCTCTTAACAACTCTCAGCACCATTAACAACTGACAGGATTCTCTATTTAAAGTGGTACAATACAGTTTTAAATATAGTACAGATGGGGTCTCAAAGGAGCATCCCTCTCTTAAAAAGGACCGTCCTTCCACTCCAAAAAGCATATCACAAGAGAAAGGTGTCTGCAGAGCAAAGAATTCCAAACAACTGATGCCCCAGAAAGGGAGGGGGGCTTACAACAGCTTTGGCTTTGGGGTGAGCAATTTATGACAGCATATATTTGGCTGAGCTGGGGTTGGCGACTTAACACCCCAGCTCGGTCGAAGACCCACTGCTTCCGAAGTTGCTCATTCTAGTGACTATTAGGATTGCCCTTATACTCAATTGCACCGTAATGTACCACAGCAGCAGAGACACAAATGCAATGAGATACTGTCTATCTTTCCAATACTACAAATCATTAGTAATTTTTCCAATGGATTCCTGATGGGAAAATCTATGCTCCTCTGGTGCCTGAAACAATATAGATACAGATACCCATCTTTGGATGACTGCAAAAACTAGATAGCAGCTTAATAATGTAACAGCAGAAGCAGATTGAGAAACAGCAAAATCCTAGCCAAGTAAGTCCTATTCAGTAGGACATACTTACAGGTAAGTGGGGTTGGGTTTGCAGCCTAAGGGTGAAACCTAACCCGAGATTTGCTCAGATGAGAGACATTGGATATGGCAGATCTCTGAACATGACAAGTTCTTTTTGTTATTCCTTCTAGTGACAGTCCTGGCGATTTTCCATGAGCTTCATGTTGATACAGATCTCTACACCCTCCTCTTTGGTGAAAGTGTCCTAAATGATGCTGTGGCTATAGTTCTCACACAGTAAGTGCAAATGCTTGGATCTTTGGTAAAATGAAAATGTTGATTATTAACTTAGTTCATTTGAATTTAAAGCTTCCCTATATGGTTACAAAAAAAAAACTCTGTGAGGGATAAACTACAGATAAACTACAGAGGGATAAACTATCCTGTGAGGGATAAACTACCAGAATTCTTTGGGGGAAAGAATATGCTTAGAATATGCTTTAAAGCTATACTGTGTGTGCAGTCTATGGCCACATTAACTCCATACATTTAAAGCACTATTATGCCCCTTTAAATAGTAATGGCTTCACCCAAAGAATTGTGCGAGCTGTAAGTTGCTAACCCTCACTCCATGTTCCAGGTCTTTTCTTAAGATCCCCTAACCTTCAGGAGATGGTTTAGGGAATTCAACAGTTGTGAGAATGAACTTATACTCTGTGGATACAACCCAATAATTTTTTTTTCTATTTAGAAGAATCTGTGAATTTTTAATATTTATGTAGGAGTAATATTGGTTGCTATAGAAGTATTTGCCAGTTAGGTACTAATTGGCAAAAGGAAGAAAGAAGATTGATAATATCTTAACTTGTTTCTGTTGTATTTCTCTGTTAAAAACAACAAAGTAAGGTAGGATGTGGCAGAATCCTTTTGTCTCTTTTGCAAACAACAAAATAATTGAACACTGTGGGCATGTTAAAAGCATTTACACTACACTGATTCATAGAAACCTAGCAGTCTAATACCAATTAATACCAATCATTATAGTATATTTCCTTTTAAAAATGTTTTTGTTCTCTGGGTTTAAATATATCACTGTTATACAGTTTCTGTCCAAAAGGCACATGGCTACCAATTGATTATGAAATAAGTATGTCATTAACAATCCTGTGAATGGTATTACTTGTCGAACTGTGAGCAGATATTAGGAGATCTGACTCCATCTTACTCATTGTATTTAGATAAAAATATTGATTGACATTGTGTTGGTTTTTATGATTGATTGTGTCTGGTTTGGAATGAATTTGAAACGTTACAATGTTGATATTATTGATGAACAGTTGTTTATTTGGTAGTTTGCTCTCATTGCAATGGTGGATCTAGGGACCATCAGCCACAGTGGTTTGGACTGTAACTGCACGGTGTGCAGTTCAAAAGGAATTTGTCAATGCAATTTTGCAAATAGGTAGGATCAGGTATAGCAAATACATTGCTGGTTCATAAGTACAAATAGCATTTCACTATTTTTATGATCTGTTCCTCTCTAAACAATCTTAGCTCAATAGAGGTTCACCTTAGGAGAAAGCAGTTTACTAGCCAAAGCCCCTCTCCCTTCTCTCCTTACTGCAAAATGTGAGTTGTTTTCTGGGGCAAGAGTTATGAAGAATACCTATGATACTTTATAAAGCTTCTGGTGATTTCACTGGGACTCTAATTTCATCCCAAATAGATTTCAGACAACTGTATGAATATTTGGAAAGATGATATGAAGGTGAAGAAATAGAGGGTAACAATGAAAATATACACGCACACACACACACTTTCACAACAGTCACAGGAAGACTTGGCAGCATATTAACAATAAATAAAGGCAGTGGCTATTGGCAGGGGGGGTTCCATTCCTGCCCCCCAAAAAACATATGCATTAGCAGAGTGCGCAAAAGTCTGCTCCACCCTGTCCGCCGTGCCCCCTGTTGGTGGTCACACATCAATTGGACAAGCATAAATTGGTCACTGTCTGTTGGGGGGGGGAGGAAGACAGCAGCATTAGGCATAGGGTAATAGTCCCTATCAACACAAGACACAGATTATACAATATATATTGAAGGAGCAGCTACCCTGGTGCACCAAGTTGTCACAATCAGTACATTTAGACAGCAAAACCCAACATGAAACCTTAAAGTTGTGCAGCATTCAACTAAGTTGTATTCAGAGTAGACGCATTAACATCAATGTACCAAAGTTAATCATTTCCATCAATTTCAATGCATCTACTCTGAGTCGGAATACCACCGGCTATAAACCTCATAATTAAGAATTTCCTAATTAAGGAATTAAGTAATGATGAAAATAATGTTTTAATTTATTCAATCTGCATAAATTTGCATATGATTAAAGCAGTAGCTGGGGGTGGGAAGAGGTCATTTTCTTTGTTTTTAGATGGTGCAGTCTGAGGTTCCAGAAATAAGGAGCCCGGTGAGTTCAAAAACCTGGAACCTCACTGCAGCAGATATAGCATCTAAGAAGAAGCGTTGCCTCTTGCTTGAGAAAGGGGACCCTGCTCCTAAGCTAGTGTCAAAAGGAATATGCTAGTCCTCTTCTTATTCTGTCTCAAACAGCCTCTGATTAAAAAAAAAACCCAAACAAACCAGAAAAAAATCACCCAGCTAATTTCCTCTCATGTGCAACCAAATCATGAAAACAGACACCAAAATGGCCACTAAGAACAGCTTCAGGCATCACACCAATGCCTCAAGTGCCTTGCATTGCTGTTCATTTACATCATTGTAATGTTCAAAACAGACTTCATATGCTCACAGGGGAACCATGATTGAAAGATCTAATTCAGCACAGATTGCGCACAGGAACCTAACATGATGGCTTAATTCCAACCC
The DNA here is from genome assembly GCF_965207765.1 of Zootoca vivipara. Taxonomy (NCBI): domain Eukaryota; kingdom Metazoa; phylum Chordata; class Lepidosauria; order Squamata; family Lacertidae; genus Zootoca; species Zootoca vivipara. The sequence goes on along the minus strand of NC_142588.1, from coordinate 70,897,305 downwards.
TTAAAGAAATCCCCCCTAATACCAGCCTTGCTGCAATGTGAAGCAAGAATGTTCCATATATATATATATATATATATATATATATATATATATATATCACAACAGAAGGCTAAAAATGAATGTTGATGCACAATGATGAAATGGGCCTGGAAGAAAAAGATGGCATGCTGAGGATTACGGGACCAAACCCATAGAGAGAGGGAGATTTCCCTTCTTTAAAGAAAGAAATGGAAATAGAGTGGGTAGCTGAATCCTCTGCCCTCACTCAGAAAATATTTAGATGAAGTATCTTCCAAAATAAATGAAGCAGCAGCAGTAGTAGATGCAGGTTTTATACTCTCTCTTTTAACCGATAGATGGGAGAAGGATTTGAGAAATAAAAGTGTGCGGATTGAGCCTGCATGTGAAAGGTCTTGAAGGAGATAGAGGGCACAAATGTGACTGAGTTCTGAGAGGGGCTGGGTAGCAGAATGGAGCCTTGAGCTACAGCTGACTGATATGGATATTGAATGGACCCTCAAATCTCCTACTCTCACTTCCTGGAGCAAAGAATGATCAAGAGAAATTATAATCAAGTTCTGTAATCACAAGATATAAGCAAAGATCTCTGCACACAGGCTAGCCAGCTGAATCTAATGCCCTTCAATGGGAAGTCTGTTTTGACTTGGGGGAAAAAATGTCACCGGGGATCCTTCATGGACAGAGGGCTCTGAAGCCCCATAGTGATCTGGCAGGAGTGGGCAGTGGTGAGGATTGCCCTCCCATGCAGATCTCCAAGTGAAGACACACTTTGTTGTTGTTGTTTTTAATATATTTATTATTTTATAACAAACAAAGACATGAAAACAGACAAAATACAGAATACAAAAAATACAAAATACAGAAAAAAACAGAAAAGAAAAACAAAAATTCCAAAACTTCAGCATATATCTATTCTAATATTGATGACTTCCTCATATCCCTTCCAACTGCGTTACATTGTAAATCCTCTTTAGTAATTTCTAAATCTTATTCTAATACCTTATTTACCATTTAACTATTCTTTATTCTAATCTCATCTTATATCATAACACAATATCTCACACTGTTTATTTATTACTACACCTCAATATCAATATTTAACTAAACATTTTTTATTTCTACAACCTCCCTGTACCTTCTATTAGTTCTTTCCAATAATATATTTGTTTCTTAAATACACTTTAATTTTTTTCCAATCTTCTTCCACCGCTTCTTCCCTCTGGTCTCGGAGTTTCCCGGTTAGCTCTGCCAGTTCCATAAATTCTATCACCTTCTTCTGCCATTCATCTATCGTTAGTAATTCTTCGTTCTTCCAATTCTTGGCTGATAATATTCTTGCTGCTGTTGTGGCATACAGAAAAAAATATAACATCTTTCTTGAGTATTTCCTCACCAACTCTCCCAAGTAAGAAGGCTTCTGGTTTCTTAACGAAGGTGTTTTTCAACACTTTTTTCAATTCATTATACATCTTTTCCCAGAAGTCTCTTACTTGGGGACAAGTCCACCACGTGAAGACACACTTTGGTCTATGAAAACAACTATTGGCCTGTTATGAAAACAACTGTTGCAATTTCAGTTTGGTTTCTACAGTTTAATTTCATTCTTGTTTTAAAAAAAAATCAATGCAATGGGGTTGGGAGTGGAATTGGGATTACAGCGGCCAGATCCAGCCCTGCCACCCAGCCAGGGATCGATCTTTGCACAGAGATTCTATGCTACATGCATACAGCTGTTGTACAAAAATCACATGTTGGTTAGGGATTGGGCTAGGCAGAGCTCATACCGCCTCGAAAAGCACTGATAACAACAGCAGCATTGTCATTGGAGTGTCGGTTTCCAGCTATGAGTGCTTCACCAACTACTGCCCTTTTTTGGTCATAGATTACTTGGCAACGGAATTCCATACTCTGATCATTTTCAGAACCAATTATTGCAATGGCTTGGCGAGGCCCTTGAAGGCAACTTGGAGACTTAAATTGATACACTATGCAGCAGCTAGAAAATGTTTTTCCTTGACACAGAAAGTCTTAATAAACTGTTCTTAAAAGCCTTAACAAAATTCAGCAGCTAGATTGCTCTCTGGGCTTCCATTTAGAACTCTCATAACTTTATTTTAAAACAGCTGTGCTGGTTGCCAGTTTTTCCCCAGGCCCAATTCAAGGTCCTTATACAGTGACGCCTCACAAGACGAAATTAATTCGTTCCGTGAATTAATCGTTTTGTATTGCAAAAAATTCGTCTTGCACTTTTCCAATTTAAACAAATCAAATCAAAAACAAAAAACAAAAAAATTCATCTTGCGAAGCACGGCCATAGAAAAATTCATCTTGTGAGTCAACAAAAAGATCACAAAACGCTTTCGTCTTGCGAGTTTTTCGTTTCACAAGGCATTCGTCTTGCGAGGTACCACTGTATTAGTGTTTAAATCCATAGATTACTGCAGCACCCCCAAAATAAGAAAGACCACTGCCTTCCCTATAGGCCCTCTCAAGTGTTAACATCAGCAGAGGCGCTCCTTGAAAGTTTGGGAGCTGGAGGCCCAGGAGAGGGAACTTCCTTTGGTGACCCCTAAGTTGTGGAATTTGGAATTCCCTGCCCCCAGAAGTATGTCTGGCAGCTTCCTTTTTGTAGTGTCAATCATATGCTGGATTCACACCTCTTTGCCCTAGCCTTTGACACATGAGAGCTATATTTTTTCAGACCCACCCTATTCTTGTGACTGTAATTTACCTCAAATTATTATTAATGTTGTAATTAATTGCTGAAACCTGCCCTGGGGCCTAATAGAGAAGCATAAAAAATCAGGTTGATAATAATAGCAATGCCTCTAGAAGCCACAGCCAATTATTATTTATGTCTATTATTTATTAGATTAAATACCTTCATCATAAAGTCTCAGGGCAGTTTACAGAATAAAATACAGAATAAAAACAAGTAAATAAATTTTAAAAAGCAAAACAATAACTCTCCTTCGCACAGACATGGAGTAAGGACAGGGGAACTTGTGACAGAGTTATGTTATGTCATACTTAGAATTAACCGCACAGAGAAATAGAAACTTTTTTATATTTCAGCCTCAAGTACGTTAAATCCAAGTGCAGCAAACAAAGGGCAGTGTGCAATGGTTATCTTTTACGTGGCCAAGTTGGGTTTCTCAACTCTCATTAAAGCCATGTGGCTTAGGAGAGTTTATTCGAGTTTCTATCTGAGTGACACAAGTCCAAAGTTGCCTTCCATATATGCAGAACTAATTATTTGGATCCCAACTAAATATAATATAAGCATGTGGTCTCTGCAAACTTAAAGAGGACATTTCTGCATAGACTAGACAAGTGACAGTTTATATAAGATAACTGATGTGCAAGACTTTGGGGGAGTAAAATTCCCAATAGATAAGAAGAAATCACTTTTGTAAAGGCTGAGGGAATATTTCTGTTATCTCTAGCTCATAGAAATGACAGTATGCCAGTATTATTTTTAAAATACACTTGACACCCGATAATAATTATGACTATTTGTTTTCCTTACTTATCAAGAAGTCACTGCCGTGTTTGACAAGCCTGTTGCTTAAGATAATACAAATGGCTCAGACTTTTACCAGTCCATCTAATTCATTATTCTCATACCTTACATGGCATCAGGTATTTGCTCTTATATTTTCGCCCTGAAAATGTTGATAGGGAAGAAGAATCCTTCTTTGATTTGCAGTACAAGCCTGTACTAAAAAAGAAAAGAAAAAAAAAGAAATCCAATATGCCAGGTAGTCTAATAGGTTTTTTTTAAAAAAAATAGTCTTTATTTTTTGTTTTTTCATTAAAGCTACAAAGAAACAGTTATATAAGACAAACTCCCCAGCCCATTTTCCCCAAATGTCATTAAAACAAGTGAAAAGATAGGCTTTCACTCAACAGTTGCCTTGTTTCGTATTAGGCATGTTCTCATACTCTACTATTGTTCCATATATTTAATTCTGGAATAAATAACCTGGAATGTTTTCATAATCACCAAACTCAGTTGGAATCTCTGCTGTTCAAATACTCTTTGTGTCAGTTTGTGATTAGGTTTAGTCAATAGAAGAATTTCTCTGGATTCCTAGACTCAGATGTGGGGCAAGCACTCTCCCGGTAAGAGAGTCCCGGCAAATATTTAAAATTATAAAACATGCAGAAAACTAAAGTGTAGGTTTACTTACAAACTCATCAAAAGTCAGATTCATGTGTTTTTCCATACAGTAGCAAGAAAAACTCAGGCAGAAAACTTAGTTACATAGCTTGGTTAAAAATGTTTCTAAACACGCAGCCTGAGCTTGGAGCCATCTGCTCTGTTCAGATTCACATGGTGGAAAAGAGAGGACAAAGAGAATTTCCTGACTCTTCGTCACTAAAGGAGAGGGGTGCAACCTACTCAAGTCTGGCAAAACAACTTACTCTATGATCTGAACCCCTGGCACCAAACATGGTGATTATATGTGGCTATATTATATTCTGACACTTTGAAAGATAGTGCATTAAAAAAATACCTCTATTACAACACAATCCTACTCATAAATAAATCCAATGGGGCTTATCTCTACTTTAAGCAGCCTTAACCATTCACTATATGAACTACATGATCAAAAGCCTGGCTAGAATGAATTCAGTAGCAATTTACCTACATTTACTGAGCTTAAAAATGTTTTCTATGGGCTAAGTTCTTCATTAATCAAAATTTAATGTTTTAGGAATGCCACTGGCTCTGTTTTTGTTAGGCAAGATAATCTGAAATGTTAGACATGGGCAAAAATGTCAGGAAGAGAAAATATCTGGAGTGTGTAAGCTGGTAAGGAAAATAATATGTAGAGGCTGCTGCAGAAGCCTTGGCTGTATTCTTGAATACATGATATTATCCAGCTGCTGTATGTGTGACATACTGAATTTCAGTTCAGCACTGCCAAAGACCCAGGGCTTATGGCTGCCCTTGAAACCTTGCGCCACATAACTTGAAAGGTATTGTGTAGCATTCCTTTCTCCAACAGAATTGCAAGATTTTTGCAACAACATTGGTATTTCTGATGTATTGCTTTGTTGGAGATACTTTTGCTCCTTCCAAAATTTTAGCATGTGGGACAGTAGTGGTACCTCTAGTTATGAACTTAATTCGTTCCAGAGGTCCGTTCTTACCTGAAACTGTTCTTAACTAGAGGCGTGCTCTTGCTGCTACTGCGCCGCTGGCACACGATTTCCGTTCTCATCCTGGGGCAAACTTCTCAACTCGAGGTAACTCTTCCAGGTTAGCGGAATTTGTAACCTGAAGCGTTTGTAACCTGAGGCATTTGTAACTCGAGGTACCACTGTACTGCATATTGCCATATGAAAATAATACATTTTTAGTAAACCTGGATTGTGTTTTTTACTACTAGTTGAAGTACATCCATTCACCTTGCAATCATGAGAGCTGAGTTGGCTTTGAATGGAATATCACAAGATTTACCAAAGTGACTACTATTTTTATTTTAATCAGCTCACAGGAGTAACATTTATCTTCGAACTGTTATATCCAGATTTCATCATCAACCTGCTCTTCAGGAGCCCACTTGTTTGCACTAATCCAGGTTCTACTTACCATTAACTTGAGAATGAGGTCACAGAATCTAAGACTCCAACTACACCTGATATGCAGTCAGGTGTGTCTTTTTCCTAACAGACACAGAGAGAGCTTTAGGAGACTGTACATTTAACTGAGGGAATGGTAGGTGTAGGGGCAAGCCTTTCTCATCAACTCACCAACACAGTGTTCAGAACCTCCCCAAGCTGATTTTAGTTTTGCCAAAGTGTGTCCAGAAAGATACGAACAACTATATGTCACATCCAGTTTGGGTCTAACTCATCAACACCACCCGCTGAGATTAAGAACAAGAGACATGAAACCTTGCCTTTTCATGTTTTCTTTGCTTATAAAAATGTGAAATGCCTTTACCTCTTCACAGCAATTTCAAAGTTTGCTCCTGCACTTAATGTATCCATTAACCAGGGATGTTGCTAGGAGATGACCCACAGGTTAGCAAAGCCCATGTCTTTTGTGCTAGGCCACATATCTTCTGCCCCTTCCCTCTTTTTTTTGAAAACTTTTTTTTTTAAGTTACAGGTAGGTAGCCGTGTTGGTCTGAGTCGAAACAAAATAAAAAAAATTCCTTCAGTAGCACCTTAAAGACCAACTAAGTTTTTATTTTGGTATGAGCTTTCGTGTGCATGCACACTTCATCAGATACAGTGTGCATGCACACGAAAGCTCATACCAAAATAAATAAATGAAAATTTATTTTTAAAAATTTTGTATTTTATTTTTTTATTTCACATACAGTTTGACTGGCTATACTACAAAGTGCAGTGTCACCTGTACACATATATTAGCATATGCAAATCTGTGTCATGGACTTGTGTCCAGACGCTTTTACGTATTTAGCAACACACACACCACTTGTCGATACTGCATGTGGATGTCTAGAACAATACTCTTAAGAGGAAAAGCACATTGATGCAGCTCTGTTACAGAAGGGCATGTGTTAAACTGTAAGGAAGACACCACTTTCCTCTCCATCAGTAGTGGATGGATAGGAAGCATCCGTAATAGCATCCCTAAGAGGTTGCACTATCACAATACTGCTTTTTTATATCTGTGAATTTTCACACCTCTCCAGTTTTATTAACAGGAACGTCACACCCAAGGGTGCTTCCAGACTGTTGCTGTTTTGACGTGGCAGTTATTCACATTCTGAGAAATTCAGGTCTTGCAATTGAAGCAGATTGAGAGCTCTTGCACAAAAAACTCACTTTCCCCAACTACTGGCCTTTCTGTGATGTGGAAAGTGACAGGAAAAAGCATTGGAAAGGGTGGGATAACACTTGCTTTGATGCACCCAGCCTCTCATCAAATGAATTGGGATGACTAGCCAATTGGGATTAAATAGCCAATGTCATCTCACTTTCCCTCAAATGAATCAGGATGAATGCTTGATAAACAGGATACCTAGAAGCACTCAAAGTCTCAGGAACTACTCAACTTTCATTCTGTTTTGGGGTAGTCCTGTTCATTCTTCCATTTCAAGAATGTCAGCAAACTGACAAGGATCCAAAGGAGACCTTCAAATAGCTACAGAGAAAGCCATTACAAGCAAGACTGAGGAGCTCGTTATGCTTGCTCTCAGAAAAGTCAGTTGCTATTCTTATTCAGTGTGTTGATCCTAAATATACTTAGACAGGATGAAGAGAAGAGAGGGGTGGCATATCGATATGCTTCAAATATTTCAAAAGATCTCAGAACAATTAACTATATCCATTCTTCTTGAATTTAAAAACAACTCCACAGTGGAATCAACTACTGTACCTAGGGAAGATGTGGATTTTGGAAATGCAGAAGAGGGTAAGAAGTAGGCTGCCACAAATGTTTTAGATGGAAGGAAGACCTGTCTCAGGAAAAAGTATATGATAATATAATCTCTGGGGTCCCTTCCAACTGCATGAGTCTGTGAATCAAGCATATAAGGTATGTTCCATAAGAAAGAATAAGCAAACAAAAAACCCAGCATCTCACATTATCCATGCCCTACCTTTCATATAAGTTAGTCTCTAGGTCAGGCCTGAACAACTGAAGGTTCATGGGCCAACTGTGTTCCCATCCCTGAGAGCAATTACTAATGACTTCTTATTGTGTTCCTTTACCACCTGCTTTGGGGAACATATAATGCCTGCCCATCACAATCCAAATTGGGAATGGGAAGGGATGGGAAGAGAACACCTGTTTCTCTTACCTCTATAAGAAATATTGAAGAATGCAATTGACATTCTGGGACAGATACATAGGTACCCAATCCAGTTTCCAATGTACCAGTATAATATGTGCATGGCCAGATGTACCACTCGCTGCTGTGATTGTAGCTGCTGGGAGAGGGCAGCAGCACACAGAGTGCATTGCAGTAATACAGATGTGAGGCTACCAATGCATGGACATCAGTCTATGCCAGTTCAGGAATGGGTGCAGCTGTCATACCAACCAAAATTGGCACTCCATTCCATAATGGTCACTTGGAACTCTCATGACAATGATCAATCTAGCATTACCCCCAGACTATGTACCTGGTCTTTCAGAAGGAGTGCAGCCCTATCCAGAACAGCTAAACATCTCAATTCCTTGATTTGGGAACCACTCCCTCATAGGATTCAGTCCTAGTTTATTAGCCTTCATCGCCATTATCAAATACAAGCAATAGCATACATTTTTGTGATATGCAAACTAAACCGGTGTATTTCATTTGCAGGTTTTATTTTTCCTCAGAAGCTCTGAGGGACAATATTGAATTACGGTAGGTTTAGGGTTGTTTCATTTGTTATGCTTCAGCCATTTTAATTGGATTGTTACCGGATACCTTATATTCACTCCTAATCACTCATTACACAATTGCTTAGGGTACTGAGCCTTCTGAAAACATCAGATTATATATCTAAATAACATGTAAATGCATAACCCTGTGTTGCTGGTTTGCTTGCCTGTTAAACCCGAATGGATTTCAGAGAGTTCTGTCATAGAATTTGCCCTCGGGGATGTATGAAACTGTAACATAGCTCAAATCATCTGGGAATGCCTGCAGTTGTCATGTCCTATCAAATCATACCAGTGCACAGGTATTTCCATCCACTTATCCACAAATAGATTGATAACACTCAAAAATATGAATTTGCTAGCTCAAAATTAGGAGCACTGCTTTGTGAGGGTTGCAAATCACTTCCAAAAGCACAAGTGACCGTGTTGACATCAAAGATGCCTCATTTCAGAGATTTCTACTGGGAACACTTCAGAACTAAAGTACACACTGCTTTAGCTCAGATTGTTTGGGGAGAAGATCTCCACCCCCTCTCATTTTCCTCTCCTGTTTTTAAGCCTTTCCGGATTTTGTTTTGCTTTTTCCGAATAACCTTTCTCCAGTGAATATGACAGCTTTTCCAAGAGCGAGATAATTGTGCGTGGAGTATAATTCTGTTTAGCGTTGTTCACACAGGTCCACAGGACCTTGAAGTGTTCTTCAGTCACGTTTAATTAGTCCTCTCCAGTGAGTAAATACTCATAAAGCTTTGCCAGTCTTCTTGAATGAATACACTAGCACAGGTACAGAGAAAGCTTTCTGTTACGATTCATTCTTCTCCCACCCATGGCAAGCCTCTTTGAAGAGCAGTGTTCAAAATTAGCACCACTTGTCTGTGAACTTAGGAGTGTTTGAATTCCACAAACATTCTTTCTTTTCAATATTCTGAAAAGTATACTCCCATGACATTTTACGTGGAGTCAGGATGTGGGGGGAGCTTTATATCAAAACAAGGAGAAACACATATTATCTTGTCATCTTGAGTTGCTTAGATGAGGCACATATCTAATAGCAAGAGGCGGGGTATGAACATTTCAAGTGTTCAAAGCTTGTTTCATCCATGATCTTCGACTTCAAACTCGTAAGAGGGTCCCACTTCACCTCCGTCCTCTGAATCTATCCAGAATTCTGCTGTCGGAGCCGTTCACCCCTCTTGTTGCTCTGATATTTTCCCCTCCACAAAATAGTGTCATTGTCACACATATGGCATTTTCATTCTGAATCTCAGTTTAAGCAGCTCATCAGCAAGGAGGTCCTGTGATGGAGTTTATCTTTCACATTGCTCTACAGATCACACACTAGCACAGTCGATAAGAAAGAAGGGCCAGGGAAATGTTCAGTATGAGCTCTTGCTGGGCACAGTGGGAAAGACTGTGGATAGTGCAAGTACTTTTGACTATACCGTGGCACTTCCTTTCCCTTTCTCTGCATGCCCACCTGCTCACCCACCAGGTCTACTCTGGAGGGTTTAGGAGAAACCAACAACTGGTTTAGAGGGGAAGATAGTGGCGCACAGGAAGAGGACTAATGGAAAGGCTTAGTAAGATAGTGTCTATTATTTCTCATTACCAAGCTTAAAACCATGGAGAGACCTGATCTGAATAAAGACATTGGATTCTTATCTCATTATACATGATAAAGCTTTATTTAGCCATCTCACCCCTTGCTTTTTCCTGCAAGACCAATTGCAGTCGTTAACAGTCGTCATGGATCAATGCCTTGTCGTGGCGAAGGGGCTTGAATAACTCAGAGAAGCTATGAGCTATGCCATGCAGGGCCACCCAAGATGGACAGGTCATAGTGGAGAGTTTTGACTAAACGTGATCCACCTGGAGAAGGAACTGGCAAGCCACTCCAGTAACCCTGCCAAGAAAACTCCATGGACAAAGACAACAGGCATATAAAAGTTATGACGCTGGAAGATGAGCCCCTCAGGTCGGAAGGCGTCTAACATGCTACTGAGGAAGAGTGGAGGACAAGTACAAGTAGATTCAGAGCTGATGAAGCGGCTGGGCCAAAGCCGAAAGGACGCTCAGTTGCGGATATGCCTGGAAGCGAAAGGAAAGTCCGATGCTGTAAAGAAAAATATTGCATAGGAACCTGGAATGTAAGAACCATGAGTGGAGGTAAGCTGGATGTGGTCAAAAATGAGATGACAAGAATAAATATCGACATCCTGGGCATCAGTGAACTAAAATGGAAGGGAATGGGCGAATTCAGTTCGGATGACTATCATATCTACTACTGTGGGCAAGAATCCTGTAGCAGAAATGGAGTGGCCCTCATAGTCAACAAAAGAGTGGCAAAAGCTGTAATGGGATGCAATCTCAAAAATGACAGAATGATCTCGATACGAATCCAAGGCAGACCTTTTAACATCACAGTAATCCAAGTTTATGCACCAACTACCGGTGCTGAAGAAAGTGAAATTGACCAATTCTATGAAGACCTACAACACCTTCTAGAAATGACACCAAAGAAGGATGTTCTTCTCATTACAGGGGACTGGAATGCTAAAGTAGGGAATCAAGAGATAAAAGGAACAACTGGCAAGTTTGGCCTTGGAGTTCAAAATGAAGCAGGGCAAAGGCTAATAGAGTTCTGTCAAGAGAACAAGCTGGTCATCACAAACACTCTCTTCCAACAACACAAGAGACGACTCTACACATGGATATCACCAAATGGACAGCATCGAAATCAGATTGATTATATTCTCTGCAGCCAAAGATGGAGAAGCTCTATACAGTCAGCAAAAACAAGACCTGGAGCTGACTGTAACTCAGATCATCAGCTTCTTATAGCAAAATTCCAGCTTAAACTGAAGAAAGTAGGAAAAACCACTGGGCCAGTAAGATACAATCTGAATCAAATCCCTTATGAATACACAGTGGAAGTGAGGAACAGGTTTAAGGATTTAGATTTGGTGGACAGAGTGCCTGAAGAACTATGGATGGAGGCTCGTAACATTATACAGGAGGCAGCAATGAAAACCATCCCAAGGAAAAGGAAATGCAAGAAAGCAAAATGGCTGTCCAACGAGGCCTTACAAATAGCGGAGGAGAGGAGGCAAGCAAAATGCAAGGGAGATAGGGAAAGATACAGGAAACTGAATGCAGATTTCCAAAAAACAGCAAGGAGAGACAAGAGGGTCTTCTTAAATGAGCAATGCAAAGAAATAGAGGAAAACAATAGAATGGGGAAAACCAGAGATCTGTTCAAGAAAATTGGAGATATGAAAGGAACATTTCGTACAAAGATTACCATAATCAAGGACAAAAGTGGTAAGGACCTAACAGAAGCAGAAGACATCAAGAAGAGGTGGCAAGAATACACAGAGGAATTATACCAGAAAGATATGGAGGTCTCGTACACCTCAGGTAGTGTGGTTGCTGACCTTGAGCCAGACATCTTGGAGAGTGAAGTCAAATGGGCCTTAGAAAGCATTGCTAATAACAAGGCCAGTGGAAGTGATGATATTCCAGCTGAACTGTTTAAAATTTTAAAAGATGATGCTGTTAAGGTGCTACACCCAATATGCCAGCAAGTTTGGAAAACTCAGCAATGGCCAGAGGATTGGAGAAGATCAGTCTACATCCCAATTCCAAAGAAGGGCAGTGCCAAAGAATGCTGCAACTACCGCACAATTGCGCTCATTTCACACGCTAGCAAGGTTATGCTTAAAATTCTACAAGGCAGGCTTAGGCAGTATGTGGACCGAGAACTCCCAGAAGTGCAAGCTGGATTTCGAAAGGGCAGAGGAACCAGAGACCAAATAGCAAACATGCGCTGGATTATGGAGAAAGCTAGAGAGTTCCAGAAAAACGTCTACTTCTGCTTCATTGACTATGCAAAAGCCTTTGACTGTGTCGACCACAGCAAACTATGGCAAGTTCTTAAAGAAATGGGAGTGCCTGATCACCTCATCTGTCTCCTGAGAAATCTCTATGTGGGACAAGAAGCTACAGTTAGAACTGGATATGGAACAACTGATTGGTTCAAAATTGGGAAAGGAGTACGACAAGGTTGTATATTGTCTCCCTGCTTATTTAACTTATATGCAGAATTCATCATGCGAAAGGCTGGACTAGATGAATCCCAAGCCGGAATTAAGATTGCTGGAAGAAATATCAACAACCTCAGATATGCAGATGACACAACCTTGATGGCAGAAAGCGAGGAGGAATTAAAGAACCTTTTAATGAGGGTGAAAGAGGAGAGCACAAAATATGGTCTGAAGCTCAACATCAAAAAAACCAAGATCATGGCCACTGGTCCCATCACCTCCTGGCAAATAGAAGGGGAAGAAATGGAGGCAGTGAGAGATTTTACTTTCTTGGGCTCCTTGATCACTGCAGATGGTGACAGCAGTCACGAAATTAAAAGACGCCTGCTTCTTGGGAGAAAAGCAATGACAAACCTAGACAGCATCTTAAAAAGCAGAGACATCACCTTGCCGACAAAGGTCCGTATAGTTAAAGCTATGGTTTTCCCAGTAGTGATGTATGGAAGTGAGAGTTGGACCATAAAGAAGGCTGATCGCCGAAGAATTGATGCTTTTGAATTATGGTGCTGGAGGAGACTCTTGAGAGTCCCATGGACTGCAAGAAGATCAAACCTATCCATTCTTAAGGAAATCAGCCCTGAGTGCTCCCTGGAAGGACAGATCGTGAAGCTGAGGCTCCAATACTCATGAGAAGAGAAGAATCCTTGGAAAATCCTTGGAAAAGACCCTGATGTTGGGAAAGATTGAGGGCACTAGGAGAAGGGGACGACAGAGGACAAGATGGTTGGACAGTGTTCTCGAAGCTACGAACATGAGTTTGACCAAACTGCGGGAGGCAGTGCAAGACAGGAGTGCCTGGCGTGCTCTGGTCCATGGGGTCACGAAGAGTCGGACACGACTAAACGACTAAACAACAACAACAACAACAGTCGTCAACAGGTTCACCACTCCTATCAGCCAATCACCCATTCCCACCACCCTTCTGAGTAATACCCCTCTCCACCCTCTGACTATACATAAGGGTCTGGTGACTTCTGTTTCAGTAAAATAGAAAAAAAATCCTTCAGTAGCACCTTAAAGACCAACTAAGTTTTTATTTTGGTATGAGCTTTCGTGTGCATGCACACTTCTTCAGATACACTAGAAACAGAAGTGTCAGACCCTTATATATATACAGAGGGTGGTGGGGGTGGGTGGGAATGGAAGATGGGCTGATGGGAGTGGTAAACCTGAGATGGCTGTTAACGACTGCTGATTACTGCAATTAGTCCTGGGGGGAAAAGCAAGGGCTGAGGCGCTAAAGAAAGCTTGATCATGCATAATGAGATAAGAATCCGATGTCTCTATTCATCCCAGGTGGCTCCATGGTTTCTGTTTCAGTGTATCTGAAGAAGTGTGCATGCACACGAAAGCTCATACCTATGACAAACTTAGTTGGTCTCTTAGATGCTACTGGAAGGAATTTTACTTTTATTTTTTGTTTCGACTACGTCAGACCAACATGACTACCTACCTGTGTCTATTATTTCTATTATTCCCGAGTAATGTCAAGTGTTTGCTACTGTGTTATTATGATGACAATGATGCTGATGATGTTGATGAAGATCGTAGAACTTCTGTGCATGGATTCATGCTGTTTTGCAGTTTTTGGTCTGGATACTTTAGGTTTACAGATATGTCATTTGCGTGTTCCTGAACTGATCAGAATCCAGAATGGAGAGATAACAATGTTTTCACTTCTTTCAAGTGCAAAGCTAAGGAATGAGCTTCCTAGGAATGTTTTTCTGGTTTTCCTTTCAAAAGCAGGTGTTGAAGAAAACACATTGAAAGGAAATAAACATCAGCTTAGGGATTTGCCTTTGTACTTCGTTGAAATCATAAGCCTAAAAAAATAGTCAGAAGCCTCCCTGTGTGTTATCTGCAATGGAGATCATTAGCGCTGCATGGCTTAAAGGCTAAAGGTTAAATTGAAAACTTTCATTGCAAGCCTAGGAGATTTACTTTCCAAATGACACATAGCAAGACCTTCGACTCCTAATAATCTAGGGTGAATTAAAGTCAAAATACTGTTTACGTGTCTAGAATGTTTAAAACCAACAACAGTAGATGCAATAGAAGTTTGTGAGATCTACAGAATTGAAGAAAACCCATGGTTTCACATGTCACAGACAAAACTGGCTACCCCAAGTACATTGTTCTAATTCTTGCAGGTTTGTGCCCCCAACATCCTATATCCCTGGCATCAGTTCTTTATGGAACAGTTCAAACCCGAGCTCTGTCAGGATGTATGGACAGGGGCGGCTCGCCCATTGGCCCTAGTGGCGCCAGGGTGCCGAGGGGTGCCCCAGCAAGTGGGGGAGCTGCGCGGCGGCCTCCCTTTCCCTCCTCCTGGACACCCGCCAGCCGCGCCGCTCGGAGGAGAGAGGTAAACGAGCAGAGCAGGGGCACTAGGACCCTGTTCCGCTCTGCAGCGGAGCTTTCCTTTTTTAAAAAAAAGAGAGTGGGGGGGCGCCCGAGGGATCTGCACCAGGACGCCCGATGACCTTAAGACGCTACTATGTATGGAGTTTGGAAGTTTGGAAAAAGCACATCTTTGGCTGAACCTGGGCTATGGCATCTCTAATCCTTCATCTCGGCTCAGCCAGAGGTACATTGACATAAAAGCTGCCTGAGCCAAGGCTGGGGTAAGTCTCCAAAGAGGGTTGTCCTGGGGGGCAGAGGAGAGCAGGGGCAGACTTAAATCAATTGCAAACCCCTTTCAGCTCAGTCACCTGACCTAGCAACCCAGGGAAACATACACTGACAAGAAATCTGGTGTGAGTCAAACTCTATTCCAAAGTCTGGCAGTAGTTCTGTTCCTGAATGGAATTTGGAATAGGGGTAAGTTGCACCCACATAATTACCCCAGAGTAAATTATGCAGGCTTCCTGTAGTTTTCATTGCTCTGCCTGCAACATATCTTTAGGTACCAGTCATAAACATTCCTCTTCACCCAAGCCTTTGGCTAATTAAACAATCTATGGCCTTTTAAACTGTGGGAGAGGGGTTATTTTATTTGAGAAATAAAATAGAGAATAAAAGGAGCTTGAAAACTTTCCTCAGTGCTTCGAGTTTGATTTAAATTTTGGGTCAGAATATCCAGTCGCATTATACAGAGGCCAAATCAGGGATTCGTTGTGTCATTACTGCTAGAAATGAGAAGACAATCCACATCTGGATTTATGTGGTGCTCTTGCGATAGCAGCTGCTTTTCATGTCTTCGCTTTGACACTTAAAAAAAATGAATTGCCATGGCAACAGCTGCAACCATTTATTATAGAACAGTAGAAGAGGAACTAACATTTGTGAAGGCAACGAGGCTATCAGAATAATATATCGTACAGGCAATGCTGGTTATTTTGAATGCAATACTCCTGTGTTGTTTTCAAAGTGGACAAACAGTTAAAAAAATTAAATGTAGGTGACTGAATCTAGGGTGGGTTAATAGTTTTACACAGTAGGTAAAACTGCACTCCAGACTGAGTGTGCCCAAAGACTAGTTGTCAGTTGTTTTTTACTTTTAAGTATGTGTTTGTGTGTACGAGAGCGAAGGAAATAGGTGTTGTTTTATTTATTTAAAAAAATGTCATTTTCTTTTTCTTCATGGCACAATTACATGCTTCGCCACAAAATAGACACCTATCCACGTGACACGGGCTAAAAGCTCCACTCATATACTATGCAAAGAATGAAAGTTCAATGTCTCTCTCCCTACTCTACCCTTCCCCTCTCCTAATTTTCTCTCCCCTCCCCTTTCTCACTCACTTCCCTCCCTTTCCCCTTCAACCTCATATTGCCTACCACAAAAAATGTATCAAACTTACAGTATTTGATTTGCATGAAGAATTCTACGATTTAAAAACAGAGACACTGAATGTACTTTTGTTACTTATGGAAACGCTTTCAGTAAAAAAAAAAAAATTAAAAAAATATATATCAGCACCCCCTTCTGAGATTCTCGTCAAATGTGCAAAACAGGGGTGGAGTGAAGCTGCTATTTTAAGAAGAAAAGCAGTGAATGGAGGTGATGCTTAACCCCTCGTATCCACTGGTTTTTTGCCTCTGCACTCCTCCTCCTGACACGTTCTCCCATCTTGTCCAAAAAAAACCAACAACCCAAAAAACCACAGTACAGAACTCCTAGTGTGTCACGGCCAAATTGGAAGAGTCTGGTATCAAATGTATTTATTTCTTAAAATTGTTTTCATACCAAGTAAATTGTACGTATTGGGAAAACAAGTGTCATTCTCCGGGGGGGGGGGGGGTATGGCTACAGCCCTACTTTGAAGTGGCTTTTAGTTTGTCCATTATATCATGCATACTTTATTTTGCTGATGTAATTTATATTGTACTTACTTATATTGTACTTTTCGGGAAGGTAAACAGCGTTTCCGTGCGCTGCTCTGGTTTGCCAAAAGCAACTTAGTCATGCTGGCCACATGACCCGGAAGCTGTACGCCGCCTCCCTCGGCCAGTAAAGCGAGATGAGCGCCGCAGCCCCAGAGTCGTCTGTGCCTGGACCTAATCAGGGGCCCCTTTACCTTTACCTTTATGTACATACAGACACATGGGGACCCAGGTGGTGCTGTGGTTAAACCACTGAGCCTAGGGCTTGCTGATCAGAAGGTTGGCGGTTTGAATCCCTGTGACGGGGTGAGCTCCCGTTGCTTGGTCCCAGCTCCTGCCAACCTAGCAGTTCGAAAGCACGTCAAAATGCAAATAGATAAATAGGAACCGCTACAGCGGAAAGGTAAACGGCGTTTCCATGTGCTGCTCTGGTTTGCCAGAAGCGGCTTTGTCATGCTGGCCACATGACCTGGAAGCTATACGCCGGCTCCCTCGGCCAAAATGCGAGATGAGCGTGCAACCCCAGAGTCGGTCACGACTGGACCTAATGGTCAGGGGTCCCTTTACCTTTACCTTTACATACAGACACAATCTGATAGACAGATAAAATTCTGTTTCAGTGATTCAAATGGCTCAAGAATATCTGGTAGAAAAAGTCACTCTCTAGTCTTTGATTTCTTTTTTAACATTGGAGTGTTAATCTTTTTATTTCTTAAAAGAAAAAACTTTTGGGAAGTGAAGAACGTAATCTGTTAATATATATTCTTCACACACACACACACACACCCCCAAGGACAAATATCTCCTTCATTTTATTAATATCCAGAAGCTCCAACTTTTCCTACAGGCAGGATTCTCAGAGAAAGCTGTATCTGGCATATAGCATTTCTTGCAGAAAAAAAGGATTTCTCCCCTACTTCTCTTAAGGCTGCAAAGCCCTCAAAAGAAAGTTTAGACTTAAATGCTTCATTCTTCACTCACTAAATTCTGAACATGCTTTCGGTTATAAACTTTGGTATTCAATCCAGGTTTGGTAAATTACTTTGTGCTATGGACAGTTTTCTACTGAATGCTAAATAATTTGGGGGGGGGGATAAGTTGCTCTGCTGTAGACTATTTGGGGAAATTTGCATGAAGAATATATTTCATACATGATGGAACAGAGCAGCTTGAATTGGATTGAATTCACAAAAATATTTCCCTTTTCTCCTATTTCATGATAGATTTTCAATTTTAGATTAAAAGACTGTGCAGGAACATAGCTCCATTTCACCTCTTATATTGTGAAGTGCACGGGATGGCCTATTCCTGTGTACTGAGACCTGAGTTGCAAGATCCATTTGTAGCCCTGTTCCTGCTTAAATTACCTCCCACCAGGCTAGGGTGGCCATGTGTTCCACTTCGCAGAGGACAGACCTCTGTGTGAAGGCATCCTCTGTTGAAGGGCTGCTGTTCCAAGTCTGGTTTAAGAACCATCAGATTGGTTGCCTACCAACAGTTAGTACATCTGGCCAGCAGACAAAGCAACCCCACAGGACACCTAACAAGCAACCCCACTATCCATCTATCCACTATTGTGAGTTTTTCTTTTTAACATCTACATGCAGCCCCTGGAAAAGATAATCAGAGGGTTTGGGCTGGGTGTCCATCAGTATGCGGATGATACCCAGCTCTACCTCTCTTTCAAATCAGAACCAGTGAAGGCGGTGAAGGTCCTGTGTGAGTGCCTGGAGGCGGTTGGAGGATGGATGGCGGCTAACAGATTGAGGTTGAATCCTGACAAGACAGAAGTACTGTTTGTGGGGGACAGGAGGCGGGCAGGTGTGGAGGACTCCCTGGTCCTGATTGGGGTAACTGTGCCCCTGAAGGACCAGGTGTGCAGCCTGGGAGTCATTCTGGACTCACAGCTGTCCGTGGAGGCGCAGGTTAATTCAGTGTCCAGGGCAGCTGTCTACCAGCTCCATATGGTACGCAGGCTGAGACCCTACCTGCCTGCAGACTGTCTCACGGGAGTGGTGCATGCTCTAGTTATCTCCCGCTTGGACTACTGAAATGCGCTCTACGTGGGGCTACCTTTGAAGGTAACCCAGAAACTACAACTAATCCAGAATGCGGCAGCTAGACTGGTGACTGGGAGCGGCCGCCGAGACCACATAACACCGGTCTTGAAAGATCTACATTGGCTCCCAGTATGTTTCCAAGCACAGTTCAAAGTGTTGGTGCTGACCTTTAAAGCCCTAAATGGCCTCGGTCCAGTATACCTGAAGGAGCATCTCCACCCCCATCGTTCTGCCCGAACACTGAGGTCCAGCACCAAGGGCCTTCTGGCGGTTCCCTCGTTGCGAGAAGCCAAGTTGCAGGGAACCAGGCAGAGGGCCTTCTCGGTGGTGGCGCCCACCCTGTGGAACGCCCTCCCATCAGATGTCAAAGAGAAAAACAGCTACCAGATTTTTAGAAGACATCTGAAGGCAGCCCTGTTCAGGGAAGCTTTTAATGTTTAATAGATTATTTTATTTAATTTTTCTGTTGGAAGCCACCCAGAGTGGCTGGGGAAACCCAGCCAGATGGGCGGGGTATAAATAAATAAAAAAATTATTTATTTATTTATTTATTTATTTATTTTAATTGTGGCAATCATTTCCAAACAGGTAATTCAAACTCCCATCATCCCCAGGCAGCCGGTGCGCCAGGTTGTCAAAGGCTGAATTAAGGCCATACAGTGCACCAGAGCAAAAGATTCAGAGAGTAAAAGTGGTAGGCAATTGCTCCAATTGACATACCTAACCTGGGCCAGTAGAGTGTTTGTTACCCATCCTGGTGTTGTGATGCAGTAACAATCTATCTCTGTAAAACACGAGTTTGTGGGTAGAGAATCTCTCTCTTTTTTCTGTTCAGGTTTCAGTGCATTTCCCTTGTCCGCTTACTAAATGTAGGCCATGTGATACAGAACAGAAATCAATCTTGATTGCTCTCCTATTCAAGTGCTGCATACATAAATTTAGACTGACAACATGAAAATACCCTGGTTAAACATCTACAAAGCATGAGAAGAGGGTTTTATCTCTCACACAAGATCACTGAACACAGGTGGTTTACCCAGACCTGTTAGAACTTACCATAACTACAGGGAGTGAATCATACCTGTAAACCCAACATCTCAGGAACATACCTGCCAAGTTCCGGCCTGAGAAATAAGGGACTGGACCGGAAGTAGCAGACCGGAAGTAGCGCTGCTGCCATTTTGGAACTGGGCAAAGCAGCATCAAAAGTCGCTTCTAAGCATGCTCCGCCCAGTTCCAAAATGGCCACCACGCCAGAATAAACCGGGGGGGGGATCCGTTTTTGCGGCTGGGGACAGCTGGAAAAACGGGGGTTTCCCGGGGAATACGGGAGACTTGGCAGCTATGCTCAGGAAGGGCCTCTAGAAATTGTGGGTTTGGGACTCAAACTTTGCTTAAATGCTATGCGTAAACTCAAGTCATGGGACTGCCAACCATTGTATTGAATTGCTTTGGGCAACAGTGGCAACTGTGGCTTTTTGAGCAATTGTATTGGAGCAGGACTGTGTCAACACTGGCTGGCCCTCACCATGATGTTGCTGCTAGGCCTCAGCCCATCCCATCAACTGTTGCTGCTGGTTGCTGCTCCCACCCTTCTTCCGTCAAAGCTATAGTATGCCATTGCTGCCTGTTGCTCCTGTCACAGCCACCAGAGCCCCCATGTGGCACTGCTGCTTACTGCCAATGACTCACTTTAGGAAGGGCCCTGTGGCACTCAGGTCCTGCTCGCCGGCCTCTCATAGACATCTGGTGGGCCACTGTGTGAACAGTGACTAGATTAGATGGGCCTTTGGCCTGATCCACCTGGACTTTTCTTATGTTCTTGCCTCCTTCTCCCAAAGTGTTTTACCTGTGGTGGTGCTACTTATTATTATAGGAGCTGAGCCAATGCTTTGCTGTGTTCCACAGTGGAGGGCCACCATGTAAGATTCCCAAACATGCAATGCCTAGCATCAACAGCCTTGTGCCTTGTAAAATCTACCACCCAGCAGCTCTGATGGTGATAGGTACCCCAATGGTTGCAGGGCAAGTGATGGGCAAGTGATGGGAGCTACTGAACTCCTCAACCTTTCAGTTCCAAAAAAGTATATTCTTCAGAGAATGGTGTTCATGACAGATCAGAGGTATTGTGCCAAATAGAAGCTTTGTACCTACTGTGTGGCAGAATGTCAGATTAAACAGGTGTGTGTTTCTAAGTTTTATTTCTGGTGCAAAATTTTCTAAAAATTGTGGAATCACAGAATTGTAGAGTTGGAAGGGACCTCAAGGGTCATCTAGTCCAGGCATCCCCAAACTCGGCCCTCCAGCTGTTTTGGGACTACAACTCCCATCATCCCTGACTGGTCCTGTTAGCTAGGGATGATGGGAGTTGTAGTCCCAAAACAGCTGGAGAGCCGAGTTCGGGAATGCCTGATCTAGTCCAACCCCCTGCATTGTCAGAATATGCAGTCAAGTGCCTTAGTGTGCTGTCTTATGCTAGCCTTTCTACTCCCCCCCCCCAAAAAAAAATTCCCCACCCTCCTTTGCTTAGGAAAAGAAGGGGTGAAATGCATAAAATAAATACATCAAAACTGTTAGTCAGCTGCCACCTATAGAAATGGGCTGTTTTCCAAGGAGAAATGAGTATATTGTGTTTCAGTGTCAGTGAATAAGGTTAAGGATAGGTTGGATATTGTGTTCAGAGGAGTTATGTTCCTGCTTTTAGTACAGTACTCTGCCAAGGAAAGATTTCCCACCTAGGTGTTCCAATTGCCGTGCTATAAAACAGTGTTCTTCACTTTGCAAATAGCAGAGCAATAAAGCATTCCATGCAGAGCATCGTGAGCTGAAGGAAAGCATTTGCTGCTTCTGTCCCAGAGGGTTAACACTGAACAGCATTGTATACCTGCCATGGTAAGGCTTCACTTTCTCATGTTGAGCGTTGATCCTCTTAGATGCCAACCAGCCCGTCATTGTTCGGAACAGTCTTGTTGTGTTGCTGCTAAGTGATGTCATTTAGCAGAAAGGGGGAAATGCCAATCATGTTCTGCAGTTTGGTAAGCAAAATCAGGATGGGTGGCATCTGGCTTGACAGCAGAATGTAAGAAAAGGATCTGGAGTGCTCAGTAAGCAGCAAGCTAGATATGAGGATTGAGGAGGCTAAAACAAATCAAGGAAATTCTAAGCTGCATCAAGAGAATTATTGCAGCCAGCTCACAACACGTAGTGGTACAGACCTTACCTGGAGTACTATGCCATAGTCTTGGTTCTACAGCTTAAGAAGGATATAAACAAACAGGAATGTGTTCTGTGGAAGGTGAGCCGTTTAAAATAAAGATGGCAAACCAAACCATTCCAAACTGCACTGATTTGGACACCTCTGAAGATATATTTATTGGTTTGTGTTTCTCTTTTTGGAAATCTACCAAAAAATAAAATAAAATTGGGATTAAGGGGTTTTCTCAGAACAGTTGGTGGCATGTGCACTGTGTCCCGTTGGGGGCACCTGCCCTTCTTCTGATAGGAAATGTTCCTTGGAGGCAGGGAATGGGGGGCTGAGGACGGTCAGTTGCGGGGGAATGAGAAATGTTCCTATTTTCATCTGAGGAATGTTGGAGGGTATGCACAAACTGGCAGCAATTGTCCAGGATTTCAGGCAAGGGTCTTTCCCAGTCTTACTTGGAGATGCTGGGAATTGTACCAGGGACCTTCTGCAGACAAAACAGAAACTTGCCACTAAGAAACAAACTCTTGCCCTTAAAGTGCTCAAGGTTTCATTATTCCAAATACTTACTTGTACAAGCCCAGAGCATCATGACGCCACACTGTATGAAAGGCACGTGGGGTTCTTTCTGCTTCCGTTTTTATAACAGTGACGTATATGTTTCAATGATCTGCTCAGGTCTCGCCCAGATTCAGCCCTCATTTAAACTTGAACAAATCAGCCCGTGTGCAACACGTCATATTCTAGTAACTACGTTTCTGAGCTTCGCAGAGCCTCTTTGAATGCAGTAATCCTGGAATTATGGATGCGGCAGAATTTGTGGTCGACTCTTTCACTTAGTTTTATGAATTAGTAACACAAATGTGCCTTTCTCCGGTCTTACTGCAGCTGATAATGAGCAAGGCTTATGCAGCATCCCTAAGCGCAGCAAATGCCGTGGTAGATCCTTTTAGCCTTATCTTTATCGTTTCCATTTCATTATGGTACAAGGGATTTGAGGCAGTGAATTTCAGGGAGGCTTATTGCTGTTCTCGGGTGGCTGCTGACACACAGCTTTCGGCGCTATGCTTCACAATGCACTCAAGGTGCCATAATCTGCCTGATAGGCCCCTCTTGTCATGTCTTCTTGTTTAATTAGCATCAACTGATAAAGTGGGTTTGTTTCAGTTCACAAGCAGAGATGTCGCTCCTTTTGAAAATTATAAGGGCAGTTTAGGCTTTTCTTTTTCTCCTTGTGGATTGTTTTATGTTTAAGAAAATAATAATAATTTGTAGCTGGTGTGCAGTTGGCAAAAAAAAAAAAAATCCCCGTGGCAGAGAAAATTGTAGCAACTGCCTATATAGGCACAAAATGTAGAACCTGAAGCTTTTTGCTACATCTCCACACCAGGAAACTTGTTAAATGTTCTGAGGAAAACAGGATTCCCATCAGGGGGGAAAGGGTTAGTAAACCCCAGACTCATATTATATTACCCTGCACTCCTTGAATTGACAGAGGTATTACAAGTCACTCAATATTCTCTCTAAAGGACTGCAAATTCACGGACAATGCAGTAAAAAAAAACCAGCAATCCGTCCCTCTATATTGTTCATACCAGACACATTCAGACAACCTTCTTGTATTGAAGTGGCACCATGCACACAGCTACACACACACACCACCAACTGATGTACATGTTGTGTAGAGTGTTGCTGAACAGGTTCTCTCTCTCTCTCTCTCTCTCTCTCTCTCTCTCTCTCTCTCTCTCTCTGGAAGGAAGACAGGCACATCTGTTTAAACTGATAATTATTATTTTATCTATCTCATTACTGGTTACAGCAGAAGCGAAGAGGTAAGGTGAAAGAGAATGTAAACTCACAATTGAGAACGGCCACCCAGCTACCCTTTCACAGATACACCACTAACCATTTAGTAGCTCTTCCCCCCCCCCAACAGTCCAGTGGGTGTTAATCCAGGACTGTTGATTATTCCAACATAGGGAATTCTGGGCTAAGCAGGATTTCCACATGTATCAACGAGCTCTAAATGCTTTATTTACATATTCATTCAATTTATAATCCACCCTGCTTCCCAAAGGAAGAATTTTCCTTCGGAACTATGATGTTGAGATGAAGAAAGCTAGAGGGGAACTAGGAGTGAACTTTTACGTTACAGGACTGTGAGCTCAGTTTATGTCCTAGGAGGGAATTCCTGACCATGTGTTCAGAGGTATCATGTTCCTTAATTCTAAGGCATTCAACCCTCTCTAGGTTCTGGTGAATTCTTTTATATATAAAAAATAGTGTCAGTCCTGCAAGTCTGAAGTAGGGCTGTAAGAAGGCATTGTTTTCCATTCTGCCCTGTATTCAGTGCAAGCAGCACTGTTTCTGTTCTACCGCAATCCATCTTTCACCCAGAATTATGTTATTGATCTTGTTGTGGTGAAATTACATGAATTACATAAATTACATTGGCATTACATTATTCCACCTCATTCATTTCAGTGGAAATGCCAATGATTGGACTTGAGATCTTTTGCATACAAAATGAGTGCTGTACCACTCAGCTGCAAACCTTCTCCTAAAATGAATTTTTAAAAACTCTTTAGTTGGGCATGCCAGCACCAGCTTGCTGACATTGGCTGTGAATGACCCCTTCCCCCAAAAAAAACAACAACACCTCAACAACATAGCTATTTTCAGAACTCAAAACTGTATTATGGTGGCATTTTGTGAGAGCCACTACAGCTGTTTTTTTTTGTGGTACTTAGGTACTTAAAGATGCAAAGGTACCGTACTTGAGATGAAGCTACAGTGAATGAGTTGTGACTTTCTGTTCAGTTCCATTCATTTCAGGGTTTCTTGCTTTGTAGCAACATCATAGAAAATTACACAGTTTAAAAACAATTACATAGAAACAGAAAGTGCTCTGCCAGGCCTGAAAAAAAAACCCATAATAGATTATTTCACAATGTGCTGCCTACTTTGGCAGTTTGTTATTTTGTTTTCCTCCCACAGTTTTCAACCACAGATGCTGGTAAAAGTGTTTCTTCCAGTAGATGTTGGGGATGTGGGGACCATCTCACTGAACAGCCATGGAAACTAGAAGTGGTAGCAAATGTTGTTGATCCTGTTTAGTGACGGGCAGTTTTCAGGGCGTGGGGTGGGGATCATTTTTTAATTTTGGTATTTTGACTCCCTATACCACAAATTATGACCTCTACAAGGTGCACTCAGTTTTCACCTGTGGCTCCTAGTCAACATGGGATAGTGGCCACACACTGGCTGGCTAAACCTGGGTCTCAAACCCTTGGTGAGTTAGGGCCTTCCCCTGCATGTGAAAACAGGCTCCAGCGGATTGAGTGGACAAAACTAATAATGAGTCCAATGGTCAAGAAGGCGGTTTCTGTGTGTTCTCTAGAGGGAAGTGAGGGGCAGGTAAGGCTCATCAACCTGAGAGGGTAGCCCAACTAGGAGAAGGAAAACTCTGATCCTAAACCTCCACCCCCTTGTGGAATATCTTCAGAAGAAAAGGTTAATGATTAAACCCTACACAAATGTGGAGTTGAGTCCCTAAGACGGATGGGTGGCGCCTTGTACACCTCCTTCCAGCAACTCCTGCAGCCTAGCCGGTGCCAAACGTATTGCTCTCCTTTCCTTTGGATCACATCAGCAAGGCTGAGAGTGGGGTCTTGTCGTCTGGGCAGCCCAGGACCTCCATACACACTACCCAAGCAGTACCGCTAGCACTGTAGTACCCTTGAAGAAAGACACTAATGAGAACAAGCTACAATGAAAGCTCCCCACATGTGGTAGCATGATTGAAAGCCATGATGCAGCCTCTCCCCCACTGCAAAAGGATTGAAGTGGCTTTAGAACACATTCTGTATCTGTTCAGTTGTTCAACGTCCTGTGATTCTAGTCATCCAGGGGTGTGTGTGAGTGGAGGTGTGATCATTGGCCTATTCCCTGCCCTTGTATTATCAATGGGTCAACCCTTAAGACATCCATGCATTCAAGCTGAATTTCTCTAGCAGCGAGCCTGCTCTACTCCTTTTGGCTCCCTGCATGCTTTACAACTCTGCAAGTTCCTGGTTCTAATCATTTGGGGACCTCCACTGCATTCTATTCATGTGGGGACCTGAACACACAAAGGACTGCAGGGAATCAGCTATCAGAAATGCAGTGGGAGGGGCTGGTGAGATCACCCCAACTCTCCTCTCTCCCGTCGCGCGTGACTAGAATTGAGTTGGGGGGAAGGACGACTGAGTAAGATTTTTTTTTCCTCCAGGAATTGCTTCTGTTTCCCTGTATGGCTTATGTACACATTGGCTTTTTACAGGCTAATCTCTACCCTGGGTAATTTGCAAACAGTTGTATGCATGGAAGTATCTTGATGCACAGAGTCAAATACAATGGCCATTATATGGAGGCTGCTGGAAAATGTTTTTTATGTCATGGTGGTACTTCATACAAGGGCTATAACATTTGAAATCTGCTTACCGTGTATATGGAAAGATTTTCTGCCAGTGTCACACATTCCTGGCAGCGGCTCAAACCAGTCTGGAGGCTTTCCATGCTGTTGGCACCATCCGTGCAGTAAAAGGATTTCAGATATTTCAGCCACTGCTGGCCTGTGGGAGCATTTTTCAGGGGCTTCCTTATGGGGCAATAATGTTTGTTGCTGTCCCTACGTACTGTGGGCTACTTAGGTCAATCCAAAGATAGTGCCAATGCCTGCAGCGCAAATCTTTAAAATTTCATTCAAATGCAGCGTTGAGGAGTGTTGTGTTGGGATTTAGAAAAGCTGCTGTAAGACACTGTAAGCCCATGCAACAGAGAAGAATATAAGTAAAACAAATAAGAAATCACTAAAATATTATGATATGTTGATATACGATGCTGGCACCGACTCTGATGAATTTTCGGCGCCAGTTGAAACCTCTCCTACTCCTGGAGGTTTTTATGGGGCTTAACTATCTTGGCTGGGATTTTGACCATTATTGCTGCTATTGATTCTGCTGCAGTTTTATCTGCTCCTCTTATTTGTAGTCATGCTTTCGTTTATTGCAGTTCCTGATTTTAATGTGTGTGTGTTTTTTTAATTGCACCATGTTATGATGAAGTGTGGGTTTAAAATATTTCAGATAAATTAATGTTAGATCCATTTTACATGTTAGCTTTGCAGCATGCTTACAGCTTTCCTGCAGTTGGCTCTCACACTGATGCTCCACATGGGTCGTGAACTATATCAATGCAGCGCGATAGCTGAGCACAGAGGAGTGAGCCATGACCAAATGGGAATGGGAATGGTTTACATTACTCCTTCATCATCTTCAAATCACAAATGACACCTAGCCCAGTGTGCTTTTACAAAGCCATTGCTGCATCTCATTTGGCTAGCTGCTCGCTAGAGTACATGCGTTTGCTGGGCTGACAAGTTCTTTAATATTCATAATCATAAAATATTCACATCAGTTTAAAATAAATGTAAAAATTTAATGCATAAAATACCAAGCGTTTTCCAAGCAATGCAAACTGCTATCCTGTGCCAAATGTTCTTTGACAGCCTGCAGAAAAGACATCAAGAGCTGAAAGGGCCATAGAAATCTGAAATGTTTCTTAATTAGTATTTGGGATGCTTGAGGCTAGTGTGTGTATCTCTTAAATTTAATGGCCTAACAAAAAAAACCCAGAAAAGTGTGCCAGCTTGGCGGTATTATTCTCATTCTGGGTATCGGGTCTCTGCTAGTGAGCAGGAAGTTTGATGCCCTCGAAAATGCTCTAAGTAGATGATCTTCCCATTGTGGCGCAGCATTAATTTCCCATAAGAGTATAATGGTGTCAACAGCCAAAGACTTGGCTATAAAGAGAGGACCTCTGACAGAGGAAACAGTTTTCTTTTCTGCAAGAGACTGTTTGGCCTGTGTCTCCCAAGGGCTTCATATTGCAAGGCTGTTGACACACTCACAATTCTGTTTATGAAGGGTAAAGCTAGTGAATGGAACGACTATAATGGTTTACGACAAGATCACTGCCAAAGATTTTGTACATCCCATGATTTGTACGGGCCATTTGTTGGTAAGCTATCAGGAATATTTGTGAATGCATCGCTGTTCTGAAGACATATGGCCAATAAGTAATTCAAAGTTATCTATCTTCCCTGAAGATCCCTTACATGTCTACCATGTTTTAATGTCTAGTTGGCTTGGAAATAATACTCTTTATGACACTTGTAGCACAAGAAAATGTTTACTGACTGGCAGGAAATGACAGCCGCACACAATATTGCCTTAAAAAATAAACCCTTATTTCATCTTCCCTGTGACTTTCCAATCTTCTAGGAACCCTGAGGAGCAATTGCCAGTCCGTGCTAAAATACATTCTTAAGCTCTTGATTTCAGTCTCTGTGGCATGTGATAGAATTCATTATTCCTCTCTCCTTTTTGTCTTCCTTCAGTTCAATATCAATTTACAGTCCCAAGGAGAATCCCAATGCCTTTGACGCTGCAGCCTTCTTCCAGTCGGTGGGGAATTTTCTAGGGATCTTTGCTGGATCGTTTGCTATGGGATCTGCCTATGCCATTGTTGCTGCTTTGATATCCTTTGCCGGTTGTTATCAAATGTCCAAAATTTAACACGTTTGGAAGAGCAGTTGCTACAAAAGAGAATACAATTATTTTCTGCTTGATCAAGATTTCAGCAATACTCTGAACTTCATCTCTTTGCGTACACTATTTTGAATAGGCATTGGTTCCTGCAGCTGAAATGCAGTCACATTTGTGCCGCATCTGTTGCCAGCTATGCAAATGTGTGACTATGACTGCATGCAAGCCATACATACATACATACAAGCCATTCAACTAAATCCTACTTGGGGTAGACTCATTGAAATTAATGACCAATACCAAGTTAGGTCCACTTATTTTATTGTGACTCTGTTCTGAGCACAGCTTAGTTGAATACCACCCTTAAAGCACATGACTTCCCACAAGGAATACTGGGAAATGTATTTTGTAAAGGTGGCTGGCAATTGTAGCTCTTTGAGGGATAAACTTTGTGAGAAGTCATGTGCTTTAAATATATAGAAGGGCCTAAGAAAAGGGCCTGCTGGATCAGGCTAATGGCCCATTTAGTCCAGCATCGTGTTATTGCAGTGACCAACTGGATGCCTGTAGGAAACATGCAAGCAGGACCTGAGTACAGGAGCCAGTGTGGTGTAGTGGTTAAGAGCGGTGGACTCGTAATCTGGTGAACCAGGTTCGTGTCTCTGCTCCTCCACATGCAGCTGCTGGGTGACCTTGGGCTAGTCACACTTCTTCAAAGTCTCTCAGCCCCACTCACATCACAGAGTGTTTGTTGTGGGGGAGGAAGGGAAAGGAGAATGTTAGCTGCTTTCCAAATCCAAACTCCTCCTCTTCTTCTTCTTCTTCTTCCTCTTCCTCTTCTCCCTCTTCCTCTTCCTCTTCTTCTCTGCCCTTCCTGTGGTTTCCTAGGGCCTCAGGTAGTAGGAGAAGGGAGAAGAAAACAGTTTTATAATTTTCATTCCCTTCATTTGCCAGTCATATCGCCCAGCGCATGTACCCAACACCTTCTAATAGGATTGCTGCTGATGGGCTAGATCCAAGTGTAGGTTGCAGTCCTAAGCCCCACTAACCTGGGAGCAAGTTCCACTGAATTCAGTAGGGCTTACTTCTTAGCAGACATGCTTAGGATTGTGCTGTCAGTCACACTTAGTGTAGACTGACTGAAATCAACAGGATTCAAGTTAGCCATTGCTAACTTTCAGTGGGCTTCCTCTAAGCTTGACTAAGCCTGAATATACCCCAGTGTGTGTGTGTGTGTGTGTGTGTGTGTGTGTGTGTTTTTAATGTGCGTATTCAACATGGCCCTGAAGACAGGATAGAATTACAACGGGAACTATGATTAATTATGACGGCACTTTTGTATGAGATCAGGGTAAAATCTAAATGTCTCTAATAAGCATTGCCGGACTATTAGAACATTAAAAACTTGGGGAGTTTCCTATATTTTTCTGGGCATTTAGCAAAATCAACGATTACATCTGGTTGACAAACGAAACTGAATATCTCAGAGTATTTTCCTCCCGCTGGGTTTCTCTGTCATGCAAACACATTTATGTTTCTCCCTAGAGATACCTGACCCTGCCTCTCTTAACAGAGAGCCACTTTCCGCTTTGGAAGTTTATACACAGAAATAGTAAATGCACACAGAAAAAAAACCTCATGTTTCTTTGCAGCCAGGGAGGGTTCTGGTCTTCCACTCCATTCTTTACATCTGGGGGCACTAGGGCATGGATGGGTAACCTCCGGCCCTGAAGGTGTTATTAGACTTCAGCTCCCATCAGCTCAAACCACCATGACCAAAGGTTAAGGATTATGGGTGTTGTAGTCCAACAGCAGCTGGAGGTTCACCAGTTCCCCAGCCCTGCAACAGTCAATCAGTTGGAGAGTGTAAGCTTGGGGTGGCTGGGTGGAGTTGGCAAAAAAGCAGTTATGGCTTCCCCCAAATAATTCTGGAAGCTATAGTACTGGTATGTTAGAAACCCCTATGTCCCTCACAGTGCTTCCATTTCCAGAATGAGTTTAATTATCAATCCTTCTTCACAGGGAACATAGGGAATTGTAGTTCTGTGAGGAGAATAGGGGCCTCTTCATGCTCAGCACCCTTAACAAACAAGCTTCAAGAATCTGAAGCAATGGCTGTTCCAAGTGGTATCATAGTGCTCTAATTGTATTGTGTGGCTATTGCATTAGAATCCCAACAGGGGGAGAGGTACTAGGCAGATCCCCACCCCCCACTCTGCACAAATCATGTTTTAACCCAAAGGAATGAAACAGCTATTCAGGCTGAATGTTTGAATCTAATCTTCCTCCTTTAGCTTTATTGGAACAGATCTTAATACGCCAATTTTCTCTTTCTTAAATCAATGCTAAATAAACTCCACTGAGCCAGTTGTGACCTTCCCCTTAGCCTGGAATAATATAATCCTTGAGCTAATTTTGACTTGATCATCTTGTTTGCCATTTGACTTTGTCACAGCTGCATTTCTGCGACCTGAAAACATTGCCACAAGGAGTGGAAATAAAATTAGACACCATCTGAACTGAACTAATGTGGAAAAAATTAAAGCTAAATTTGACCACATGATCATCGTGGTTTATTAAACCGCTTCAGAATATGAATGGTTCTAAGCAAAGTCAGGAGCACCATTCTTTAAATTTCATGATGAAAACTCATTCAGAGCACAGTTCTTTTCTTATTTTTTAAAGTAATGTATGCTATAGACTGTCAGAAGAATCAACTTATCCGGAATGGAAATTGTCCCAAATTCCAAGTTATTTGTAATTCTTTCCCCGCACCCCAGGTCTGTGCCTAGCTTGTCTGAGGTCCGGGGTGGCAGTCTTGTTAGAATAAAGTTATAAACTCAAACAGAAAAGCAGCCAGTCCCTGGCAGCTCCCCCACCCCCACCCAGCTTAGCCCACTGAGCGCTGGGAAAAGCGTACCTGGCTGCTTCCCACCCTTCACAGACCTGAGAGAGATCTGCCAAGTGGTACGTAGCTTACCCACAATGTGCATGTATTCACTGAGGAGTATTCACCTGCCAAGTGAGGTAAATACGTTTGCCATACATCAGAAATCTGGTGAAGCAGAATTCATCAAAATATTATTCCCGCTTGGTAGAACAAGACAGCAAGTGGCTTCCCTTCCACTGCCACCTTAGTAGTGACGGAGCCGTTGTACAATGTGCCCATCCCATGTCATCCTGGTACCATCAACAAGCCACATTGTAAGAGCTCGTGGTGTAGCTCCTTCCTGTTGCACCATGAATTTCATATACCCTCATCTAAAAGTCACATGAATTGGCCTGGCAATGAGCTATTTGATGGACCAGGTATCCTTACTTTTATATTTCTTATATCCGAGAGGTGTGGCTGGGAATCACTTCCCTTAGACGCTATTTCACTTCTGCAAAATTGCCTGTGAGTCCATTATGTGTGATCTCCGAGGACTGCCTTTTTTCCAGCACCTGTACAAAACAGTGTGACAAGATCAATTTTAAAATCCGCAAAATGCTGCAAGCGGTTGATTCCTAACATTTTCCTTAATGTTGTTTCCTCTCGCACTTGACAAAATTCACCAAGCTGTGTGACTTCCCTATGTTAGAAACTGGCCTGTTTTTCCTTTTGTCTTGGAGTGCTTTCTTGTCTGCTGAAGCTGCTGGTCTTACAGGTGAGTGCTTCATATGGCTGGAGAGGAAGAGATCCCAGGGGATCCAATTATGGATGGGGGAGAAATTCACTTCGGTTCACGTTTAAGGCAAACCTACGAAAATTGTTCTCCCCAAAACAATATGCAATCTGAAACAGAGCCATCCTTCAAAATTAGCATTTTACTGAATTTTGTAAAGCAGTTCTCTAGGCAAGTATTGCATGCAAGGGTAAAGCATAGCTGTCAACTTCTCCCTTTTTTAAAGTGAAATTCCCTTATTCCGATTAGGATTCCTCATGAGAAAAGGGAAAAGTTGACAGCTATGGGGTAAAGTGTGCAAAGCATTGCAAGAATTAGGGAAAATAACATGCAAAAATGCACTATGTTGGGGAAACTTGCTTGGCAAAAAATGTGTATGTTAGGTTGAATGGCATAAATATATTTATATATGTATATATGTATATATTAGGAGCAATTTGCACTAAAATGCTGGTGAAGCTTTTTAAATGTAAACTGATGTGGAAACATGGAGATGTGAACTTGATCTTGGAAAAGTGAGAAACTGAAATTAGCAAATCTGCCCATCCCTAGGCACTCTGATCTAGAAATCAAAATGGACAGGAATGCATATGGGAGGAACCTTTTTTGTCTCTTGACAGGTTGGATCTCTCTGTTGAAATGAATAGGGAAGCTGTTTCAAAAGAGAGCTCTCCATGTGTGCATCAGAACTTCTGTGCCTGGAACAGATCTTTCAGTTGTGATGTAAGAAAAGCACAACATTTACTTCTGAGAATGAGGTTACAGAAAGCTTCCCACACAGCTCACTGTTTCTATATCCATTGTAAAAATGTGTGGGTGGTGGAAACATTCATCCTTAAGCACAAAGCAGAGGTAATAATGGATTCCCTCTACTCTAAAGCTTTGATGTGCATA
The DNA here is from genome assembly GCF_965207765.1 of Zootoca vivipara. NCBI lineage: Eukaryota > Metazoa > Chordata > Lepidosauria > Squamata > Lacertidae > Zootoca > Zootoca vivipara. The sequence continues at coordinate 70,864,091 of NC_142588.1, read as the reverse complement.
AATGGGTGGGAGTTCCTTGGGGTTTTTGGGGTTTTTTATAGCCTATTTAGGAAGCCTTTAGCAATAGTAGAGATTCACAAGTTGATCAACAAACACAAATGGCCTTCCCAGCTATATATCCCTGCTCCTACATGTCCCTGTACCAATCAGAACATTCATTGTTCCTAAAATCATTGCCAAGTCAGACCCAGGCTGGCCCAAGGTGTTTTTCTGCCTCCACCCTCTTCGTTAAGGGACATAGTATCAAAGCAAAGGCCGATCAAGTTGTTCTGGAACCTGAGGCTGCTTCTTCTTTGTTCTTATTGGGGTGGGGAGTTGCACAATTGGAAATGGAAGCAGTTTGCTGGCACCCCACCTTAGCATCAGGCCACGCCCCTCTCCCTGCCTTCACTCCCACCCCATCTTTTAATGTGCGTATCAGCACTTTTTTGGGGGGTGGAACACTGATTAGAATTGTAGGTAGGCTTTGGCTCAGGGACTGGGTATATATCCCTTCTCAGCCTCCAGATGGAGGGCTGACACTTGAGCAGGGTCATGCCTGGGATTCCGGGACTGCCTCAAGATGTGAATCTACCTAAGTGGCCCTCCAAGGGCACTGCTGGAAGCTCTGTGGCCCCTCTGCCCCCATGCTTGGCTGCTGGACAGTCTTCCCACTAGACCCACTAGACCCCCCCCCATTTCCCAGAGTTGGCCCCCCTCAGTCCTTCCAGCTTCCTTTGGGCTCTTACCTCTCCAGTCCCAGTCCTCTCCAGTCCCGGCCTTGCACAGAGTGCATGGGTTGAGCGGCAGCGGCGGCAGGAGCTGCGTGGGGCTCGACGGGGATGTCTTTGTCACCTTGTGCTGCCACCACAGCACTACTGGTCGAGCTGCTGGGCGAGGCACTAGCAGCACCCGTCAGCTCGGCAGTGCCCGTGGCCTCGCTGCCAGCGTGGGGCATCTTGCTCGTGGGGCTCTACTATGGCGCCGGCAGCAGCGCAGCCGAAGCCGCCACTGCCACGGCAGGAGCCGGAGCTGGGCTGGGCACACAGCTGGCCGCTAGCCTAGCCACCTTCTATGCGCGCTTCCAGCCAGCCCAAGGCAAAACCGGAGCGACGCCAGAGCAGCAGCAGCAGCGGCAGCCCCTGAAGATCGTCTTTGTGTCGGCCGAGCAGGATCAGCAGCACTGGCAAGAAGCCACGCGGGCCATGCCGTGGCTGGTGCTCCCCTTCACCGACAAGTGCCGGAAGGTGGGCGCTGCAGAGCAGAACAGGGTCCTACTGCCCCTGCTCCACTCGCTTACCTCCCTGCTCTCCCCTGAGCGGTGCGGCTGGTGGAGGGAAAAGGGAGGCCGCCGCGCAGCTCCCCCACTCTCTGGGGTGCCCCTGAGCGCCCCCTAGGCACCCAGGCGCCCCGCGCATTACTAGAATCAATGGGCGAGCCGGCCCTGGACCCCTCTAATGGGGTACCCACTGGAAAAGAAACCAAAGGATGACATGTTAGATATGCAAAGAACTTCAGACATGCTGCTGCCAAATTAGATGATCAGAACTGTACTCTTATCATTTCTTGAAGAAAATTGATCTTAAGTCTGAAATATTATACCTTTGTCTAAAATGGTCTAAAATGTAAAATAAAATTAAAAAGTCAGGTAAGATTGTGCTGCAATGGAATGAGTGATGGTTAAAGATGTCCTGAGCAATATACTTTGCCACCACTTCAAAGAAGCAGCTTATAATTTAGATGGGTTTTCACCTTGCTTAACTGGTCAACCAGCAAAACAATCGGAGGCAAGATAAGGCTGGTGGTACCCCCCCCCCAAAAAAAATGGAACTCTCTTACCATTAGTGAAGTGGGAACATTCCCTTGTGCACAACATTTGCTGTGTAAATTTTGTTTTAAATGATTGTGCAAATGAATGTGTTTGTATGTCCAGTGACAAGATTAGGAAGACCAGTTTTTTATTTTACTTGTAATTTGCTTGTGGATAAGCAGCAATTTCCTTTCAAATGACTTCAGCAATCTTTTTGTTTGCAAGCAAATGAAAGGATGTTTCATTTCCTCACAATGTTTTTGGGTTTGTTTGTTTTTTGGGTGTTGTTGTTTTTTTGAAAAAAAAATCTAATTGGATCTAGATTGTGCCTTCCACTCACATATTGGCTCTAAAAATAGTTTGCTACAGCTACTATGTAAGTGTAAAACCCATCTGTGCACAGTGACACCCCAAAAAATTTTACTGCTATGATTTCAGATACTTTATCTGTTAAAAGAACAGGATGAAAAACTTTCCAAGCTAAGTGAAGGGAGTGACTACGTATGTCACTTGGAGTGTGAAAAGATGGCATGTGTCAATTATATTATGGTTGGTTGTACAATATGTTCCAGCCATCTAAAAATGGAATTTAACTTCACATTGGCTGCGCCTCAAGCAATGAAATCATTGTTTGTGGCATATCTTATTTCTCATAATTTTTTCCTGTGGCTAAGTTGAAAAAGTTTTGCAAACCAGTTGGGTGTTGCTTCACACTTGCAGCTTGCTTTGTAAATTGGGAACTGTGCCATTTGACCTCTTGGAAGCTACCAGGTCACCTGATTAGCATAAAAATTGGGCCTTGTAAAGATGGGTCTACCCAACTAGTGCATCTAAGTTTCACCAGTGATGTATCAGCAGTGGTAATGGCAACTCCCCTATTCAAGCTCTTTAAAAGCATGGCATGAGATGCATCCCACTTTGGGTCTCCTACCAGCAGTTGCATTTTGATATGTTTGAGCCTCTGAGATCAACGTGATACACTTTGACAGTCCACCAATGTGATGATGATGAAGATGAAGATGAAGATGAAGATGAAGAAGAAGAAGAAGAAGAAGAAGAAGAGTTTGGCTTTGATATCCCACTTTATCACTACCCGAAGGAGCCTCAAAGTGGCTAACATTCTCCTTTCCCTTCCTCCCCCACAACAAACACTCTGTGAGGTGAGTGGGGCTGAGAGACTTCAGAGAAGTGTGACTAGCCCAAGGTCACCTAGCAGCTGCATGTGGAGGAGCGGAGAGGCGAACCCAGTTCCCCAGATTACGAGCACAGCTTCCTTTGTGTATTAATACATGGGGCTACAGAATTTAGACAGAGGCAATGGGGCCATGTGTTGCTTTTCCTGTCCTGTTTCTGCTCTCAGCATCCTTATATTAGATGTGAACATCTAAGACAGGGAAGTCAATACATGTAGAGATATACACATGTAGGCTCCATCTGTGATTTCTCTATGAGAAATCTCTGTATACCCCCCCCTCTCTCTGTGTGTGTGTGTGTGTGTTGTCTTTAGTCTGTGCAATCTCAGGTGCATTGGCAGCAGAACTGTCCCATTGGTCCTTGATCAAATGACGCTATAATAATATGAGTAACACACAGTTCACAGCATGAATCAGAAAGGTTATTGCAGAACACAGCACTCTATGGTAACAGGTCTCAATTCTGCAATTAATGTTTCATGGCATTATGACCTATAAATTACCAGCAACAGTTGCCGCACACACTGCTCCACATATTGGATACAAGTTTTCTTGTCCTTAAGCATATACAGTCAAACCTCGGTTGTCGAACATAATCCGTTCCAGAAGCCCGTTAGGCTTATGCAACGTTCGACAACTGAAACACAGCTTCCAATTGGCTGGAAGAGCTTCCTGCACTCAGCGGAAGCCGCGTTGGACGTTCGGCTTCCTAAAAATGTTCAAAAACTAGAGCATTTACTTCCTAGTTTTCGGTGTTCAGGAGCTGAATCGTTCAAAAATGGAGCCGTTTGAGAGCTGAGGTTTGACAGGATTATTATTAAAGGGGCAGTAGCAATATCCACAGGCTCCTGTTTATTACTAGAAAAAAATCTTCATCAGAACTGTGGGACAAGTTTAGGATTGTTCTGGAAAAGTTTCTTATTTTGATTTCTGTTATTGCTAAGTCAAAAGGTCACCACATTGGTTAATTTCCCCCATACTCAGGATGGAGCAGCCCCTTTCAGAAATTTTAAGGGAACCCATAAACAGCAGGTGAAGTATTCATCCTACTTAGTGGTGGCAGCAATTGTGTGAAAGCAAGGGCAAAAAGCATCACCATTTAGCTTCATCACAAGAATTGTAGACAATGAGATTTGGCTATGTGAAATGTCTGAAGTCAACACAGATCAGTGACAGTGCTTTCTGTCCTTACTCCGACATATTTTGTGTTTAAAAATAGGGAGAAAATAATCTGGTGAGGAGCTTAATCACCACAAGGATTCTGAAAACAACAGCAGAAAGGCACATGTGTGTGAAACCCTTCCTCACCATCTTTTATTTCAAGACACAATAAAACATATCATAAGATCTTTCAGTTCAGCCATACAGGTAGTTCCTAGATTTCTTTTCCTCTGAACTCACAGATTGTTCCTGGGAGAGGAAATACAGAAAATAGTGTTTAAACTCAGCACCCTATGGAAAGTCTGAAACTAATATCAAACTCTTTTATAGATATCATGGTGTGTGAATACGAGGTCTGTTAAATTGCAACAGTCCTTTCAGAATGGCAATAACCCTAGAAAAACACAACTTTTTAAAAGAAGCAGCTGAGCTGTATTTAGAACAGGGTGCAATCTCTCTGCTGAGATGTCATTGCAAAGTGTCAGGTCCCTGGATGAATGCCCTAAATGTTTAACTCAGCCACTTTTCTGATGCTTCCTGTCAGCCGGACGCAAACTAGGACTCTCCGGTGAAAGCCTTAGAGTACTGTCAAGCTTTACAGTTTGTACAGCACAATTGACAAAAGCCTCAAAGCGACACACTGACATCCAGTTGTGTGGGACATTCCAATTAAAATAGTCCTTGGAGATATTGTCACCCTGGTTTTGCTTTAATGCAAACTGCCCAGAAGTAGTAACGTAATTTAGGTTTATTTCAAGAGGACCCTTTCCTATGAGAACAACCAAAAACTCGGGGGGGGGGGAAATGTATTTCCTTTTACATAAAGGGATAGTTCTGGTAACTATTATCAACAGAGTTTACCTATATAAAAAAAAACCCTGCAGTTATTTGGCGCTTAATAGTTTTCTTTTTCCTGTTTACATCAATAGTGTGCCTTGGCAAAGTTGCTACAGTAAGTATCACCTTTCTTAGGAAGATTGGTTAATTGTTCTCAGTAGCTGGACTGCATGGACTGCAAGAAGATCAAACCTATCCATTCTTAAGGAAATCCGCCCTGAGTGCTCACTGGAAGGACAGATCCTGAAGCTGAAGCTCCAGTACTCTGGCCACCTCATGAGAAGAGAATACTCTCTGGAAAAGACCCTGATGTTGGGAAAGATTGAGGGCACAAGGAGAAGGGGACGAGAGAGGACGAGATGGTTGGACAGTGTTCTCGAAGCTATGAACATGAGTTTGACCAAACTGCAGGAGGCAGTGGAAGACAGGAGTGCCTGGCGTGCTCTGGTCCATGGGGTCACAAAGAGTCGGACACGACTAAACAGCAACAACAACAAAGCTGGACTTCTGAATGGCCAAAACAAAGATGGGGCAACTGTCGCCTTCCAAATACAGCTCCCATTATCCCTGACCACTGACCATGCTGGTTGCTGCTAATGTGACTTGAAGACCAATGGCATCATCAGGACGCCTGATTCCCCATCCCTAGGATAGCATAGTTCTCAGAGGAGATGACATCCAGCAAGGGGATGGTGATGTGTGTAACAATAACAATAGAAATTGCTTTTGCGGAGAGGCATAGAGATTCAGCAAAATTGGATCTGGGATTCTGTGAGCTAACAGCATTTTGGAGTCCTGACAGTTTCCCTGGAGACCTGATGCTGGAGAGCCATAGATATGGTTGTCTCTTGGGGTGCTTAAGCTGTTCACCATATACTCCACTTGTATATTTGTAAATAAACATAAATATTACAGAATGCCAATATGCCTCCAATGACCTCCTTCTGAACGAAAACAAGTATGATTGAGCTCTGTGCCCTGGAACTCCTCATCACTCAGAGACATGAAGTGAATGTACAAGTTTTATTAATGTGATCAACGTTACACTCTAAGATGAACGCCAGCTCTATCTATTTGGAATGTTATTTTCCCTGATCCTTTCCTCCCTAACTTCAGAAGAGGAAACTTTGCTTTATACAATAAGAAACCCTTCAAATATATAATTTGAAAAACCTACTTTAGCATCTTTTTAGATTTATTTCTTGCTCATTATCAAAGAACTTGGCACAGTTGGGGTTTTCATACCTGCAAATAGATTTGGCAGAAGCATCTTTTTTTTATTATCACTTCCCCCCCCAAAAATCTATATTTTATCTGATTTAGTCATACTTTGGTGAGGGAGAATTTCCATTGTTCATTTTACCTTAGATTTTTACTTGTGAACTGTTGCTCATTTTAATCAATGGTGGATGCTGCTGACTCAGTCAATTATGATGATCAAATAGCAGCAGAAAGTGTGGAAAGTTGGCTATTATTTAATTGCAAGTACCCATTCTTCTCACAGCTGCAGCTGAAAAGGAATTTCTCAAGCTACAGCAATCAAAGTAACCAATATTTCTCTAATGTTAGAACTTTTTTAAAGTTTCCTTGAAAATGAACATCTAGGTTAGTAGAAAACTGGTTTCCAATGAAGGAATTTGTTGCTTTCAGGCCCAGAAGCAGAAGGCCCCACTAACATTTAATGAGAAGAGAACCAGTGGATTTTTTTTCATGACAAATGCTTTTAAGGGGATAGCAGTTTGAAAGATGAAGCTGGATGATGTCAAAAGGAAATTGAATATTTCCCCATAAAGAATAATGCACAGTTTATAACTCACATACAGTAATGAGGGGCTGCTGTCATGTGATTCTGGTCTTCCAAAGCATTCTCTCTTTTTTTATCTTGCATTTTTATGCTGTGAACTAACCTGAAATCTATGAATGAAGAGCAAATAAAATATTGCACACACCATTTGAATAGCAATGTCCATCAACTTAGGGGGTTGTATGGCCCCCTCATATATTTTATTGGGCGCACAAAGGAACCTCAGCTCCTAGGAGTTGGCTGCTTTGTTGCCCAAGATGGGGAGATTAGCAACTGGCTGGTAGTCATTTAGATTTTCCAAACCCAGGGAGTGTTTCTTGAGGAGTGGTTTTACCACTGCTTCCTTCAAGCAGGCAGGGACCACCCCCTCTCACTAGGAATCATTAATCACTCCCCCCAGCCCATCTAGCTGTCCCCTCTCTGCTAGCTTTTATCAACAAAGAGGGGCAATGGTCCAGAGCACAAGTGGTCACCCTGACCAATCCAAGCACCTTGACCACATCCACAAGCCTTACTAACCATCTCATCCAACGCAACAGGACTAGACAGGGGTGGGTGTGGGCAGGATTCCTGTAATGCAAGGAGTTGGGCTACATGACCCTGGAGCTCCCTTCTATGATTCTGTGATTCCATTCATGCCTAATCCTAGCAATATAATGATAGCAATGGAGGGCCATTTAGGTGGGGACAGAGAAAAGTAGAGGCACACATTGTGTTTCACACATATTTATGGATAATGCACATGGCTTACACACATTGGCCATATAATATGCACACTATATATTTAAAGCAGAATTATACCGCTTTAAACAGAATCCTGGGAACAGTAGTTTGTTAAGGATGTTGAGAGTTTTTAGGAGACTCCTGTTCCCCTTATAGAGCTACAGTTCCTAGAGTGGTTTACAATCTATCCCTCTTCTCAGAGAACACCCTCTTCTGGGATGCAGGAAGAGGTTGAAGGTGTCCCAAAACCCAGTCCATCCACAGCTGTGACATCAGAAGATCTTATGGATTATGCCGATCATGAATGCTGCCCTGAGCTGTTAGCATGATAACAACTAATCTAGTGAGAAAAAGAAGGCAGAATATAATGCAGTGTTTAAAAAGGTGGGGGAATGTAAAGGCAACTTAACAAAGCATTGGGGCTGTGAATTTTAGGGTATTATCTTGTGCAAATACTCTTACATGTAATATACATTTAAAACACACTTCCAGGATTCAAAGTGTGGTGATGCATCTTTTAAAGAATATCAGTAGGTGGAGTAAATCCCACGAAGATCTCCGGAAAAATAAGGGAAACCTCATTATCTGAAGAGCAAGCTAAGTTCTATGGGCATATTTATGCTGCTGCTGCTGCTACTACTTGGTGGTTTTAATGTTTTGTGGCTTTGTGATGAATTACTTAAAAATATTTTTAGTGTATTATTGCTGTTTTGTTTAAATATGAATGTATTCTCCACCCTGGGACCTTCAGGTGAAGGGCAGATGATAAATGTTCTAGAAATAAATAAGCATGTGATCAAAAATGCATGCCTTTTTTGTCATTCAACCATGAATATATCAAAGAGAAGGTCTTTGAATATTGTCCCTGCACTGAAGATTCTGAATCCCACACCAGTACCGAAATCTGAAAAGGCACCTCCAGGCTGGAATAGAAATGGTTTCCAGGAGACCTTTCTCTCCATTTTCATTAAGAATCACATGGTTAATGATATTTAGAAAAAATCCCTAATTTTACCAGATGATTTATAACCAGTAATTTTGAACCATCAGATGTGCATAGAACAGACCCGTGTAGATATTCACCAGACAGATGGAATTATAGAGAGATTGGAAAGAGTCCTGACCTTCAATTATTATGATCAAGGCTAGATTTTAGTTTATTTGAAGGATATAATGGTAACATTTTCCTTCAGGCTTAAAAAAAAGTGTTTAGCGCTGTTTAATTAGTTTGTAGGCAGGCTAATCTGCCTCCCAATCCCTTTGAACTCACTCTAGGAGAAAATAGAAGCAGCTGACGGTGGTCTTTTCTTTGTATTTCAGGAATCGTGGCAGTCCTTTTTTGTGGAGTCACGCAGGCCCATTATACATACAACAATCTGTCAGCAGACTCCAAAATGAGAACTAAACAGGTAAAGCATCAAATCCCACCCCCTGCCCCTTTCTGTTCCCTTGCTTATTTTGTTCCTTCTGCTAGAATAATGAGTATATACAAATACTGACAGTATACCAGTAAAGGATCTCATTAATGCAAAGAATAAGGTTTGCGTCTTCATTAAGGGAGAAGAATACTGGCACCATCTCTGCCAGGAGAGCCTTAACAGGTCTTCTGCTAAGTAAAACTTTTAAAAGATCTGCTGTTACCTTGGAGGCCACAATCATCAAATGTCAGCCTAGATGGTGAGATATTCTGTGGTAATATTCTGTGGTTGTTGTTGTTTAGTCGTTTAGTTGTGTCCGACTCTTCGTGACCCCATGGACCATAGCACGCCAGGCACTCCTGTCTTCCACTGCCTCCCACAGTTTGGTCAAACTCATGTTCGTAGCTTCGAGAACACTGTCCAACCATCTCGTCCTCTGTCGTCTCCTTCTCCTAGTGCCCTCAATCTTTCCCAACATCAGGGTCTTTTCCAAGGATTCTTCTCTTCTCATGAAGTGGCCAAAGTATTGGAGCCTCAGCTTCACGATCTGTCCTTCCAGTGAGCACTCAGGGCTGATTTCCTTAAGAATGGATAGGTTTGATCTTCTTGCAGTCCATGGGAAAGTTCTGTGGTACTTTCTATCTATTAAGGCTGGGATCCAGGGTTGCTCAATGACTTGTTCATGGCCCAACTGATGCCCCTACTTTGAACAAATGGCACAGACACCCATGGCATATCACAAACTTTTTTGAAACTTCCTCAGTAGCTGAGGGATTCTACCAGAAAGGGGAGAACCAAGCTGAAAGTCCCCTATCATCCTATTGTACTTGGGGGTCCTACTTTTGCCAGTTGATCTGCTTTATTGCCAGATGAGTGCAGTATTTCTGGATCCAGTGCTGTATACAGACTCCAGCTCCACTGTCTCATGGCAGAGAAACAGAGGCACATCATTGCATCATTTTTTAAACAGTGTTTCATCAAAGGGCACAGGTGTTTTTGTGCATGGGGACCTAGGCAGCTCCTTACACTGAGTCAGAGCACTGTTCCATCTAGCTCACTCAGCATTCCCTACACTGACTGGCAGAAGCTCTCTAGCTTTTCGGGAAGAAGTCTCTCCCAGCCCACCTTGAGATACCGTGGATTAAACCTGGGACCTTCTGCATGCTGACCGGAAACATGGACCTGGTGGGTGGAGGTGGGGGTGGGGGTAAATGGACTGATGGAACTGAAAGTTGTAGCAAACCATGAATGCACCAATTCCAGAATTAATTTAGAAATTACCCATGTTATATTAAAAGGCAGAGCAGGAAGTTCAGCAGAGCAAACCGGTGGAAAAGAAACAGGATGTAACAAGGTGACAGTGGTGATGGAAGGAGATCTGTTCCTTCCTCATTAGCATTGTGTTTTTACTGGTTGCAACAGCAAAAGCCTGTTGGAATTTATATAGAATAACAAATACAGTTAAATTAATGTACAAGTGCAATAATTTGACAGTGTTATGTAAATACCAGAATGCCCCTCAGGTACAGTCTGTTATCAGCCTGCAGAGCAAAGCTTTTAAATCTACTAGTATGGTATATTGGTGGGGTATGGGATGTTATCTAACTGAGTAGATGCAATATTTGTATCAGTATTTGTATTTTCTCATAGTTGTAGTAGTACACAATCTCTTTGCCCTGGCAAATAGCACTGCCAAGCCAAACTGCTGCTGTTCACCTCTGGGCTAGTGTTTGGAGGGAATGCCATTCTGAGATTACAGAATTTGGGGTCCTGTTTGGCCTAGCCAGACACAGGCACATTTCTCTCCTGCCTTTCAGGTCCTCATCCAAAGCCCCAGATAGTCCTTCTCCAGGCCCCCAAAATCCACCAGCTAAACTTTGGATAGGCACGGAAGTATTTGAGCATGAAAATCCTCTAGTATAGAGCACAACATGTGAATCAAATTTGGCGAGGACTTAGTTTTGATTTGATGCTTGCATTCTGCTTTCCTAGCAACAGCCTTCAGCTCAAAGCAGGTCATAATAATAATAATAATAATAATAATAATAATAATAATTGCATTAAAATTAGCAAATATTGCAATCACTATAATCATGTCAAAAAAGCACAATCAGATATAAACAATGTGTATAAATATGGTTTTGTAAAGGCAATTTGGTGTCCCGTTCAGAAGCTCACATTTGCACATAGAGGGAGGGAAAGCAATAGCAGCTGGCAGGGTCGCACGAGCTCGGTTCTCAGTGCCACACAACCCTGCCAGTTCCTGAGAGGGGACAGGAGGCAAGGCAGCTGGGCGCTCAGTACAGGTGGCAGGAGTATCCACCTGGCAGCTGCTGCTGTGCCTGGACCACACTCCCTGCTGCCTTGCGCCTCTTGCTCTAGGTAAGTGGCAGCAACAAATGGCATTGGAAAGCCAGGTCAGAAACACAGACCTGCCTGTGCCTCCCTACCTGCCACTTCACGGGGGGAAGATGGATAATCATGTAGATGCAGCCAAAGCAACACATGATAGATGATAGATAGATGGATGATTGATGGATAGATAGATGATATACAGGGGTGGCCAACTCCCAAGAGACTGCGATCTACTCACAGAGTTAAAAACTGGCAGTGATCTACCCCCTTTTGGGGGGTTCAGGTCAAAGTTGTCGAGCTTTTTTTTAGGAAGGAGAAAGGCCCATGTGGGGGGTCAAAGTTGTTGAGTTTTTTCAGAGAGAAGGAGGTAAAAAGTTGAGCTTTTTTTTAGGGGAGCCACAGTTGTTCAGCTTCTTTGGGGGGAGCCAATGATCTACCAGTGATCTACTGCAGATGTCTGGTGATCTACCGGTAGATCACGATCTACCCGTTGGACATGTCTGATAGATGATAGATTAGATTAGATAGATAGATAGATAGATAGATAGATAGTATAACTACTTATTTTATATCTAACAAGACCAGACCAGAAGAGAACATTATAATGGATTTATTCAATTCCTTACCTAGTCCATGGCCACTTTTTAAAATAAAATTATTTAGTTTTTCAGTTTAAAGTTTTACAGTCAATTATCCAACGAACAGCATAAAAACAAGATTCTGAGCAAACTCCTAAACTTCCCTCTTCCCCTTTATGGGTCCTTTTGTTAACCATTTCCTCCTGCAACCTTTTATAATAATCCAAGCCTTTTACACCTCCATTATATCCAAAATCCAGCATTAAACTACAAGTGTTATTCCAATCCTACTAATGATTTTAGCTGTTTACAATGGTTTTTAAGATAAATTATAAATTTTCCCCATTCCTTGTTAACATTTTGGTCTTCCTGGTTTCTGATTCTTCCGGTCATTTTTGCCATTTTGGCGCAATCCATCAACTTAATCTGCCATTCTTCTCTGGTAGGGACTTTTGTCTTCTTTCCATGGCCACTTTGGGTTGGCTGGTTTGTCATTTCTTTTACAAAATTTGTATACAGTACTGCTTTTCCCTCATAGCAGTCTCAAAGCAATAGATTTGGGGGGGGGGTCTGTAGCTTTAAAGAAAATCCCGTAAAACACATGAATCAAGAAGCTTATGATCACATTATTCATTTTAATGAACAAAATGTAATTGAAACAGCCAGGAGATACCAGGGAAGTTTTTAATATTTTTGTCTGCAGAGAACATTAGCCTGGATGCGACTATCTCTCCGAGGCTTTGAAATGTTCATCAAAATAGCACTGATATAGAATTGCAGCTTTTGGAGGGTTGGTCCCAAGCACGACAGCATCTTATCAGGAGGAGTTTGTGATAAAAACCATTCTTCTGAAAAATGCTTGGTGAATGAAAATGAATCTTGATACATTTCTGCTCTCTTGTAATATTCCCATGCACATTATCACCCCTATGCTGGGTCAGTCTGCCCTTTCCTTCAGAAACATCAGGAAGATAATTGCATCAGCTGCCAGAATATGATGTGATCATTTCAATGAGAGCACGGACCTGGGCCCCAATCCTTGCCAGGCAGGCACAGTGCAAAAAGGTAATAATGGAGTGATACTCTATTATAGTCGGCCCCGCTTGGTAACAGCAAGCACAGCTTTGTATATGTGACAGTCCTCCATTCACTGTAGAGTGGAGAGCTTCAGAAAGGGTCAATTTGACCTATGTTGCTATTTGGGATACACAAAAGCAAGAGAACACAGTGGGAGCAACACAGATGTTCAGGTCAGTGTTCTGAAATTGTTATTATTAATGTCTGACTCACGTCCTGTGAGGATCATAGGATTATGGCATTGAGAGGGACCTCAGATGTCAACTAGTTCAAGCCCTGGGAAGTGCAGGAAACCACTGACAGTCCCTGATTAAAAACCTCTAAATGAAGGAAACAGTATTATGCCTTCCAAGACAGTTTATTAAATTGTCATATAGTTCATACCATCAGGAGTGTTAGCCCATTGATTTGGATTCCACTCTCTGGAGTAGCTGTGGAATGATCTGTCAATTTCTGCTGTCTATGTTTCTCATTTTTTCTCAATCTTAAATTCAGTTCCCCACATTTCTGCAGTAATTTACATCTATTTAAACAAAAACAAAAATCCTCATGAAGATTTATCAGCATTTTAGTGTGAATTTCTCCAACTAAAACACATTTTTGTGTGCGGTTTTGACATATGCACACATTTTTGCAAACAATTTCTCTAAGGCATTTTATGATGTTATTTTCACTAATATATTAATTTCCCCTGGTATCTACATATTGGTGACCATGGCTGGAGAACTGCATTACACAAATTAGATAATTATGAATTTCAAAGGATAGTTGGGTTTGAGTTCACATATTGTTTCATAGACTCAACTTTAAATGAGAACTGAATCAACACACCCAGACCCACCATCCCAAATCTGGAGCTACTGAGAATAAATTTGGTTCAGCATCTATGTGACAGCCCTTCATATATTTGAAAATGCCTATTGCATTGCCTCTCAATCATTTCTAGGTTAAGCAAACACTGGGTGAACGCAAAGGCACAGAGAAGCAAGGTAAAGGCAATGAGTAGATATTCTTGTTGCTACAACTAGTGGAGAAGCCTGAACTAAAGGTTTTATGCAAGGCAAATATTATCAATCTGGCCAGTTGGTGAAATGAAGCTCTTCTGTCGGGTGCTACTGAACTCCTTAATGTTCCCTACTTAGGCCAAAACAATGTGATGGTTAACATGAAGAGTCCCCACTGGGTATCTTCTGTGTTTTGGAATCCTGATATCTAGTGTTTGTGGCCAGGGTGCTACATATGAAGCAATGAGCATTTCTAAAGGCATCTTGAACAACCATCTTTTAAAATCTGGCATTCTGTAGAGCTGTATGACATTTATCTGGGCAGCCAAGTGGTTGTGTTTCAGTGTGACAAAAGACCTCATTCTTTTTAATAACACCTTTCTGGACATGGTCCACTACCCTCTGCTGCAGTGGTAGATACAGTAAGCTCTTTAGAGATAATTAATCCGCACTTCCAGAATGGGAAGATCACCTAGATGTCAGGATTTATTGGTACTTACATTCCGTCCTACCGCCTTTTGACTTTCAACAAAGTGGAAAACATTTCCAGTCTAGAAGAAAACAGTCTAGGGCTGATGGTTACCAGAACTACTTCTGCCACCGAGCAAATTGCATGATTCCCCAGAAATGAACAATTCTTGTTCAGATCTTTAGGTATTACTAATGGTCCCAGCCAACCAGGCTCAAATCAGTAATGTAACAATGTTACAGACCAGGTATGGGGAACCTCTGGTCCTCTATGCTGGTGAACTATAATTCCCATCAATCCTGGCCATTGGCAGTGCTTGCTGGAGCTTATGAAACTCAGTGCTGCAGTATCTGGTGTGCCAAAAATTCCTCACACCTGTTTTATGTGAGCATTTATTCATTTATTTATTTATTTATTGTTTATTTATTTAAAATAGGTATATTCCATTCTGGATCCACAACAGGGTGCCGGTTGCTCCCATCCTTTTCTCCCTTTTCAAATAGACTGGATAGTCTTGGCAACAGTCCCTCTGGGTTGGAAATCTGTTGGTCAATGCCAGGTCAGTGAATGGCAAAACAACAGTTATCTAGGACTTGAATCTGTTTGAGCATGCTGACGTAGCTTGTATTACAGAGACCTGGTTGGATGAAACTGGGGGCATTAATCTCTCTCAGCTTTGCCCACTGGAATTATCTGTACAACAAAGTAAAGGTAAAGGTACCCCTGACCATTAGGTCCAGTCGCGGACGACTCTGGGGTAGCGGCACTCATCTCACTCTATAGGCCAAGGGAGCTGGTGTTTGTCTGCAGACAGCTTCCAGGTCATGTGGCCAGCATGACTAAGCTGCTTCTGGTGAACCAGAGCAGCGCACGGAAACGGCATTTACCTTCCTGCCGGAGCGCTACCTATTTATCTACTTGCACTTTGACGTGCTTTCAAACTGCTAGGTTGGCAGGAGCAGGGACCGAGCAACGGGAGCTCACCCCGTCATGGGGATTCGAACCTCCGACCTTCCGATCGGCAGCCCTAGACTCTGTGGTTTAGACCACAGCGCCACCCGCGTCCCGTACAACAAAGTATTTTACATGAATTCCTGCTCAAAAAGTATGGTGAAGGATGATACTGCATTCCAACCTCAGCACACTGATTATGACACTGGTCACAGTCTGAGTCTTGTGCCCATGAGCGCTAAGCTGATGCACATATATGTGCATACGCTCTTCCAAATTGAGTGACATAGCTTGCACTAATCTCTGATGTATCACTAGGAAGTTAATACATGAACTGCCTGCAATTTTCATTTGTGCAAATACACCCTAATGCACAGCACAGGTACTCCAAGTTGCTTTTATATTTAGCTGCTTCAGACACATAGATGTAGTAATTGCTTAGTTCTAGTGTCTTCCTAATTTGCAGATTCAGAGCAACCTATGTCACATTGAAAACCAACATATTCTTCCAACTCGCTAATGTGATATGCCAGCGCTTCCCTTGTCACTCAGCCACAGCCATTCAAACCCACATAGAATCCTTTAAAACGTTTCACTGAGTAATGTTTGAATTGCCTGTTAGCCTCTCTTAGCCTGTTTATGTAAACACTATTATTATTGTGAATAATAATATAGGAAAGAAAGCGAAAGGAAGGCATTTGTAATGCAAACATGCACTGAAGGTTGTACATTCCTGTTAAATGATGCATTAACCAATATT
Organism: Zootoca vivipara; assembly: GCF_965207765.1. Classification (NCBI taxonomy): domain Eukaryota; kingdom Metazoa; phylum Chordata; class Lepidosauria; order Squamata; family Lacertidae; genus Zootoca; species Zootoca vivipara. The sequence continues at coordinate 70,847,972 of NC_142588.1, read as the reverse complement.
CTGCTTTTAGCCTCACATGTGAGAATACTCATTGATAGTGAGATGAAAAGAAAGCTGTGAGGTCCAGAGCGATGCAGTGGCTACAACGTTAAAAGTCTTCATCTCCAGTTAAAAGTATCAGGATATAGGGATGGGAGAGAAATACGATTCAGTTCACTTTTAAAGGTGAAACTACCTAATTTGCACATTCTGAAACAATATGTGAACAGGAACACAGCCATCCTTTGAAATTCACCCTCCTCTGAATTTTTCAGTGTTTTTCTCCAGCCAAGCAATATGTAAAAATAAAAAATGAAATGCATATTCTAGGGCAAAATGTGCATGAAAATACATTTATTAGTGAAAGTAACATGCAAAATACACTGTATTAGAAAAAGTTTTTTTCAACAATGTGTATATTAGGGCAAAACTGCACACAAAAGTTGTTATAAAAGATCCTAAAAATCAAACAGCATTAGATTGGTGCAGTCAAGATTGCTGTACTATTTTACTTTAGCAAAGTCAACTAGGTGATCTAGTAAAGTCAGAGAACTTCATATCTCTGGCACAGACCAATGGGTACATTTTTGCTTTTGTTTTTTAAAAGGTTCTATGCAGGCAACTGAAAATAGACTGAAAACAAGCAAGCACCTCAGGTTGAGTCGTGGCTAAAAAGAAGCAGAGGTGATCTTCTCAGTTCAAGCAGCTGATAGCCTTTTAATGCTAGGCTGTGATTCTCTTGAACACCTCTGGCCTGAATTACGAGAAACATAAACACAGCAGCTGGCATGTAGCCTTGTTAGCCCTTACTTTTCAGCACAGAGAAAAACCTGACGTAGAGCCAGGTGGTTTTAAGCTTTAACTCTCTCTTCCAAATACAAGGGGCCCTGTTGAGTAATCTATGCAGTCACAGAGACTGGACTTAAATGACCCTCGTGTGTTTTCACTGTGTATAGTGTTTGAAATCACCATAAACTTTGCAAATGAGTTGCAATTGGAATGAGATTTGTAGTCACATGACTTCATTTGCTAAACAATTATTTGGGGCATTTGATTGAAAGAAGCAGAAGTCTGGACGTGTGCCAGATTTGTTCCCTGAACAGATGGGGCAGACGATTTAAAGAAAACTCTGTGGATTAGCAGGATGCTGTACCAAAAATATGAAAAACATGCACCTTTTCTTTAAAAAAAGAAAAGAGAGACTTAACTAAAATCAGCTCCTTGATTTTCCACTAGATGAACCCACAGCAGTCTTTCAGTATTGCGTATGAATTACCCAGTGAATCCTGCAGTCATTCCACTGCAAATTCCCTCACACATACAATGTTACACACACAACACTGTTGCATATAAGGGCTGCCTCATTCATTTCAGCAGAGGCAGCAAAATTCTTAAAGGATCAGAGGGAAAACTTCCCATCTTCCATTATCATTTATGTCAGTGCCTTCAGGTCATACCCACGCCATACATTTAAATCACTGTTGCTCCCAGTGCTTTCGTTGGTAGAAAAATGAGCTGTCGGTACTCATATCTTGAGGGTGCCAGCACAAAATGGCTGCCATGGACAGCAGGAAAAGAGGCTATGGTACTCTGTAGCAGTGAATACTATCACAAAATGGTTCTAATACTACTTGAACAGTCATGGAAAATTCTGGGAACTGTAGTTTGTTATGGGTGCCAACCTTACAGAGCTACAGTTCCCAGCACCCTTAGAACACTGCGGTTCCTAGGATTCTCTGGGACAGTTAAAGTGGTGTAAGAGTGTTTTAGATGTATGGTGTGGGTGTGACCTCAGTTTTGTGTCGTGTCCACAGTTTTTTTAGATGATTTAGTGGGGATATGTAACGAGAGAGAGCCAGCCCAGCTTGAATACTTCCTGTCAGACATTTCTCCTGCCACAAGACACATTTTTTCAGGATTGATCTTCATCCATGTCTCTTCTTTAAACGAATCATAATAGTGTTGTGGCCCTGTAACAGTGAGACCTTAGATCTTCACTTAAAAGAAAAATGGCACTCAGTTTTGCTCAGCATAGGAATCCGGAAATCGATGCGATTCGAGCATTACTGCTGAACTCTGCTCAGAAATGCTTTTTCTCTCTGCTCGTCAGCACTTGAGCTCGCTTCTTTTTCTGCACTGCCTTTCTCTCTCTCGTCTTTTCTTTTTTGCTAAAAAGAAACGTCGTCTTGGATGAGAGTAGTCTGAGGAAACAGAATGTCAGATGCAAAACCCTTTCCAAACTGTTTCATAAAAAGACTTGACAATCTGTTTAAACATTCAAAAATGTCTTTAAATATTAATAGTGTTCTCAAATTGTTAAGGGGATGGTTCACACATTTCAGCAGGATGGCAGGTGCCTGCAGTTGGCTGGGATCAGCTAAATGGGATTTTATAGGTATCAGCCAAAATGCTTTCATTATCTCTGCCCCCTCCCTCCAGCTTTTTTAGTCACATGGAAATGACCTGATGGACCTTTAAATTAGGACATGTGTACTAAGTGCCTGCCTTCATGTCCCAAACACATCTACATGTTGCTTTTATACAGAAAGGGCCAGCCCTACCATTAGACAGACTGAGGTGACTGGCTCAGGTGACAGATTCTGGGGTGCAGCTGCTGTTTTGCTTGACTGCACCCTGCCAGCCATTCTGCTCTGTTGACTCATGGCGTGTTCAGGGTGCCCTAATCTAGCCAGCTGCCTCAGGTGTGGTGGCGGAGACTATCCTGTTCCCAGATTTGAAGTAAGATTCAGCTGCCAGTCCTGTCAGCATCTCTACATGCAATAGGGGCAGGGTGGGATCTTGTCAGCCTCAGGCAGCAAAATGTTTTGGGCAGGCTGAATATACAGGATCTATTTATTTAGTGCACAATGAATTGTCGTGGTGAATTATGTTCATTCAGGCCGCTGCTAAATTCCTCCCAAAGCAGAATGGGGCAGATTTGGAGACTAGTCGACAACTAAAATCTGCATTGCTTCCAGAAATAATAGATCACATAATGTATTATTTCAGTGCAAATAATGCATTATTTCAGTGAACATAAAAATTAAAAAATAAAATAAAATTGTCCAGCAGCACCTTAGAGACCAACTAAGTTAGTTCTGGTATAAGCTTTTGTGTGCTTGCACACTTCTTCAGATACACATGTATATCTGAAGGTGTATCTGAAGAAGTGTGCATGCACACGAAAGCTTATACCAGAACAAACTTAGTTGGTCTATAAGGTGCTACTGGATAATTTTTTATTTATTTTTATTTCGACTGCATCAGACCAACACGGCTACCTGAATTTCTTTTTTCTTCTTCCAATAATCTTTATTTAATGTGCATATCCAATAACCAATATTTAAGTTACATTTTACATACACCACATTTCTTCAACCTTGTTTGTACATCAAAAAAAGAAAAAGAAAAATCCACAAAATCCACAAAAAGAGAGAGAGAAAGAAAAAGGAAAAAAGAATATATACACAGAATTCATATTACTCCAAATATTAAAAATATGACTTCCACCCTACCTTCATTCGCCTTTTTTAGAGTCTTACTTTGAACTTATGCAGTTTAACTTTCTTTATGTTTAAGATCATAGATCCACTGCTATCGATGTCTTCACAATCATGTCTAATTTCTATTTTCATGCTTATGCCATTCCCACGGCTACCTGAATTTCAGTGAACAGTTCATCACACGTGGGAGCACGGAGCCTTTGGTACATGTAGGTTGAACTCTCCTCTGTTTGAAAGATTGTCCCAGTTAAGTGATAAATCAAACTTGTTAAATAAAATAAGTAAATAATTCAAGTCTGAAGGCAAAGAAGCTTAAGAAGGGAGGCCTCAGGGATCCTGAAGGAACATATCAACAGTTAACATTTGCACAACAGACTGAACAAATGCAAAGCTTACCAGATCAGTCTTCCCCACTATGATGAGATGCATTTCTATTTAAATTAGGAAAATTATTTCTAAATATGCATCTATGACCTATAGGTTTTATGCAAATCTGTGTCCTCTTTCATCCTTCTTTTTGGTGATATGTTTCCTCTTTTTTTGGTAATGGGTAAAGTGCCTGCCCTATGAACGGTCTTGATCTTCTCAGCACCATAGTTCTCGTATAGCTTCAGAACTGGATAAAGATCTCTACATAAAATCCTTGCTGGAAGAGGAATGCTCACCAGCAGACATCACTTGTCTATTATGTAATTCAAGGGAATGCCCAAGGGTAGGAATCTGGATATAGACTGGATTCCTATATTCTCTGGAAGATAAGATGGAATCTACAGGAGGCACTCACCTGCTGAGCTCAAAGATCAGAGGGGAGATAAGCTTTTACATGACACATGATCTTGAACATGATGCAGGAGGAGAGGAGGGAATCGGCATAGGAATTGTTCCACCATGTATCTTAAGTTCGGAAGGCAGTGGGAAAATGTGAATGCAGATGCTGTCGGGAAGGAAACCACATGCCAATCCCCTCCAATTGTCCAATTTAATAGGTAATAAGTCCATAAAACAACTTATTTCCTCTGTCTGTGGCTCCCTTTGATAATGCAATTGCTGCAGTAGTGTGCCAAGTACTGTTCATGCTGCTGTAGCTAATGTGACTGAATAGCACTCTGCTGTTTAATTGGGCTCTTATCATTACAAATGTAATCTGAATGAATGCAGATATAACTGACCTGGTTTTATTGGATTTTCTTTCATCTAGCATGAAGGATCTGAGGGAAATTTGAATTACCGAGATGTGTGATGGCAAAATAGGGAGGGGGAGACTTCCAGGTCACAAGGAGAAGTCGGCAAAATCATCCTTCCTTTGGCATTCCAAACATTTTGATACAGTCCACTGGGGAAACTCTTGCCTAGGTTCATTTTGGTCTGGCTTACGTAGAAGATTTCCCTGGTAAGATTTCCCTATAAGCCTTCCCCCTTAAAGTTGTGATGGAATATTTTTCCTAAGTTATAATAATATAATAATAATAATTTATTATTTATACCCTGCCCATCTGGTTGGGTTTCCCCAGCCACTCTGGGCGGCTTCCAACAAAATATTAAAACACAATAGTCTATTAAACATTAAAAGCTTCCCTAAACAGGGCTGCCTTCAGATGTCTTCTAAAAGTCTGGTAGTTGTTTTTCTCTCTGACATCTGGTGGGAGGGCGTTCCACAGGGCGGGTGCCACTACCAAGAAGGCCCTCTGCCTGGTTCCCTGTAACTTGGCTTCTCACAACGAGGGAATCGCCAGAAGGCCCTCTGAACTGGACCTCAGTGTACAGGCAGAATGATGCGGGTGGAGACGCTCCTTCAGGTATACTGGACTGAGGCCGTTTAGGGCTTTAAATCATCCTGACTTTCTTGCAGTAAGGTTAGACAACATCCATGATTTTCTTGAACATTCATCCTGATTTGTTTGTGGGGAGGTTAGACAACATTGTGCCAAACAAATGTTAGCTGATACTTCCCAGTGCATTTCCATACTACGCTTCTTATCACAAAAAGGCAGATCTTTAGAGGAAGTAAGTTTAAAACCATTTGGAAGTTTCCAGACTTTCTCCAAGGGCAGCTCCGTACTGCGCATTTGGCAGCAACAGCTTATTTTCAATAAAAGATTGCAATATGGGCTCATTATGCAGGAAATGAAAAGAGGCTAAGATGAAACCTTTGCTAAATTTCAAAAATAACATGTAAAAACGAGCCATCTCATTTTACTTTTGAATTTGTGTCATGGTTCCTCCCACCACCCACCTCTAAACTTCCTTTTACAGCAGAAATGCCAGGAAAGCATGTTCCATTGCAATGCACATTGCCCTCCCCTCAAAATATTTTGTGAAACAACCTTTCTATAACCGGCAAGGTAGGAGGAAGCTGGCAACTAGTCCTGGGCTGTGTTTTCAGAAGCATATCTCATTTGAAAATGTTTGTAAAGTGATATACTTTGCACTTGAATGATTCTTTATATAAAACACAATCACCTTCCAGCACCAGAATATCAATGAGCAACAGGATAGTACCATTAATTTCCAAGCTGCGGTATCTCCCCCCCCCCCCATATCATAGGAGACAGTACAATATTTTGTGACCACCAAGTGTAAAGAAATGGTTTAGCAAATCATTTAGCCATGTTTTAATTATGAGTCTTTTATCAATGATGGATGCAATCAATTAATCACTCCTGCTGCACAACTGCCATTATTTTCAATGGCAGCTGCTTAGAACTCCTACACACATCCCTGTATCATTTGCAGTGTCTGGAGATAGTGCTGCTAGATACCGTATCCTGTTACTGCCAACATTTGCTCGTAATTGCTTGTGAGCAAAACTGGGTATGTATAATAGCTTAGGTGAACTCTTAAAGAGGGATTTGCATTGTTTGTTATTTTGTGTGTTGACATTTTTTGAGGCATGTTCTCCCGAGCACACATAACACCAAAGACCTTTCTCATTTCATAAAGAAATATCATTAAAAGGTAACAGTGTGAAGGGAAATCTTGTTAAGTGCTGCTTGAGAGGATCTTGCAAATTGGAAGCAGTTTTGTCTAGAACTGAGACTCTTGTCACAGTGTGATTCTTAAATGAATTGTTTTAAGCTATTCCGCTTCATTTTTTTTCCTCCAAATGCTACGCAGCATCTACTTTAAAAATGAGAAGCATGTTATAATATCACGCTTCTAAATTTCTTAATGGTCACATGGCAAGATTCGAAGTGCAAGTTGCTGATGAGGCCCAGAAACATAGAAAGTCTGAAGCGGAATATTTGTTTCTGAATGAATCAATTACAGTGGTACCTCGGTTTATGAACACAATTGGTTCCGGAAGTCTGTTCATAAACTGAAGCGTTCATAAACTGAAGCGAACTTTCCCATTGAAAGTAATGGAAAGTGAATTAATCCGTTCCAGATGGGTCTGCGGCGTTCGTAAACTGAAAATTCGTAAAGCGAGGTGTTCATAAACCGAGGTTCCACTGTAGCTTTCTTAAGCATACTTTTGTTTCTCATCCTCAGATCAGAATAACTTTGCCATTCTGCCCCCCTCCCCCCGCAACATAGCACGACAAACAGGTATATCAGGGCTCTTCTTTATGTTCTCATGATATTCTTCAGTGTGGTGTAGTGGTTAAGAGCGGTAGACTCGTAATCTGGGGAACCAGGTTCGCGTCTCCGCTCCTCCACATGCAGCTGCTGGGTGACCTTGGGCTAGTCACACTTCTCTGAAGCCTCTCAGCCCCACCCACCTCACAGAGTGTTTGTTGTGGGAGAGGAAGGGAAAGGAGATTGTTAGCCGCTTTGAGACTCCTCCGGGTAGTGATAAAGCGGGATATCAAATCCAAACTACTCTTCTTCTTCTTCTTCTTCTTCTTCTTCTTCTTCTTCTTCTTCTTCTTCTTCTTCCAAAACTGCACAGGAATGATTCAATAAATTCAAGCCTCCTGTATTCCTCTCCACCCCACCAATAGCCTCCCTGCTGAAATGATGACATAAAAGATCACTTATAAGTGGAGCATGTAAGGAATACAAGGTGATGACTCCACCCTGTGAACCGACCTGAGATCTTATGATGAAGAGTGATATAAAAACCTAATAAATAAAATAAACAAAGACAGATCATGCAATTCATCCTGGTAGCCCTTCAACTATCGTGATGCACTGGCAGACCTACACGTCACACGCCCATGTTTCTGTTCTCTTTATTGACAAGTCATTTTGCTGGTGAGTCGCTTTGAATGGCAAGAGATGAGTAAGTCCCGCCCCCTACAACTTTCTCAACAAGGGAGACTGTAGTTCAGTTGTTCCTCTCACTCCCCATCCTCTCCATGCCACCCAAAACAAGACTGGATTCTCCATATCAAGGTCCACATCATGATGGTTAAACATTTCCTATGTGAGTTTTCTTTCCCGTTTACAGTCATTGTTTAAAATGCTCTCTGATCATAATCAGTGAGACATCCCTGACGTCTGCACATGTAAATGACAATATCTCCTCTACCTTTTTGAGCATTGATTCCTTTTGTCACCTACTTTCCTCTTTTCCTGCACTTCCACTTTACTGCTCTCAATTTCCTTTCCCTTTCCCCCTTCTTCTTTTTCCATATTCAGCCTTCTCTTCTTCTTTTTCTTACTGAATCATTCTGCATTTATTTTATTTTTATTTTTTATTTTTTTAAAGAAAAGGTCCCCCTCCTTTACTGGGTGAGTTGCGTGAGAAATAGTATATCAGCTATTTCCCTTATTTGATTGCTTCTATTTTCTGCTTCTAATAAAAATCATACAAAAGTTAATAATAACATTTATCTCTATTAGCCAAAACCAGACTGAAGTTTCAGGTGATGTATCTATGCTAGGCTGTGCTGCGACAGTGAGAGTTAATTCCTATGTTAATTTCAAGCTTTGAAATTGCTACATACTGAGTCAGATCATTGCAACACAGGCTACTCAGACTGGCAACAGCAGATGTTTTGTTTGTTGCGGCTACCAGATTTGAGGTGGGGGCATGGGCATACCCAGCGAGGGGCAGGGGGGCAACTGCCCCCCCGAAGCAAGTAATAATAATTACCATATTTTACAGACCATAACCCGCACTTTTTCCCTCCAAAAACTGAAGGGGAAAAGTCACTGCGGGTTATGGAAATCGGGCTGTTTCCGCCCCCTCCGCGGCTGCAGCCAGCGACAGGAACGTGGGGGGGGAGCAGCCTGAGTTGGGGGAGGGCGGACGGGAGCTCTATCCTTCCTTCCCCCCTCTTTCTTTCTTCCTTTTTCTCTCTCCCTCCGTTCTCTCTCTCTCTCACACCCCTTCTCTCCTTCCTTCCTTTCTTCCTTCCTTCCTTCCTTTCTTCCTTCCTTATCTCTCTCTCTCTCTCTCTCTCTCTCTCTCTCTCTCTCTCTCTCTCCCACCCCTTCCTTCCTTCCTTCCTTCCTTCCTTCCCTCTCTTCCTTCCCTCCCTCCTTCCTTCCCTCTCTCTTCCCCTCTCTTGCCCCCCTCCCAGTTTTGATCCTGGGTACGCCCCTGGGTGGGGGCTTAAGCAAGGTGCCCTCTGAGGGGTCCTTGCACTGTCTTCTCTCCCCAACCATTGCACTGTCCTGACTGCCCCTACCACCTTGCTTCCCAGGCTTCTGTTTTCTGAGGGAAATGGAAGACAAAGGAACCTGTTTGTCCCCTTTCCACAGCCTGGTAGGGATCACTGGAATGAACAGGTCCTTTTTTTTTTCTTGTTTTCCTGAAAACAAAAGAACAAGAAGGGGGATCCACTTTCTCCTCACCCTTTCTTATCAGGCAACAGGAAAGGGGACACAGGGGTGTCTATTTCTCACCTTTTTATCAGAGTTGTCAGCATACAGTTGTGGGCGCTGCTGCTCTGAGGAAATAAAGATGGCATGGGCAGCGTACGCACCACACATTTAAAGAACGCAACTTATCCCGAAAGAATCCTGGGAATTGTCGTTTGTTAAGGGTGCTGGGTATGGTAGCCCTGAGCGACGTAAGCATCAGTTCCCGGGATTCTGTGGGGGAAGCCATTTGCTTTCAATGAGCTTAACAGGCGCATTGAATGTTTGATGTGTATACAACCTGGAGCTTTGCTCCTGTGCAACAGTGCACATACTCTCCAAAAAAGCATTTTTTTAAAACGAAAAAAAGATGTGGTGACCCTCACAACCACACTCCGCGGTCTTTCCTGAGCAACACCACTGGCTTGCCAGCCATGCTACCTAAATCCTTTTAGCCCAACTTGGTGTCAGGGATTAAACCAGCTGTCTTCTGGTTACAAAACACATGGTCAGTTCTTCCCTCACAACACTGGGAAGCAATAGCTTAGAAATACTAGTAGTAGTATTTATACCCCACCTTTTTTACTGACAGGGTTCTGCTATCTTTGGGTTAAAGTATTGATTGAGTTCAGTTATAAATGGCAGCCTTTCACTCATTTTGTAATGTGCTGCTGTTTATTAGTATTGTTGTCATGTGGAAAGTTGGATGTGCTGCTTTGTTTTTACCATGTTCTTGGTGATTTAACTTATTTTTGTACAATTGATGGCCTTTGGCTAAATAATAACGATTGGGATTGGGAGTAATGCTCCTGAACATTCTGTGACATCACAGCATCTCATCCATTGGCTTTGTGAGAAGTGGCAGTCGGTTTTTAACCTCCCGTGCCTCTAGAAAGAAAAGTTAAAAGAGAGAGGTGGGGTTCCCCCCTCCCCAGTTAACGTAAGTGAATAATGTAAATAAATTTTATATTGTAAAGTTTAATACTTTATTCATAACGCTGTGTGATGTAAACCACTGATTTAGGCTATATATATATATAATTAATTATGGTCCATCTACATGAGTAAAACTTATTCAGAATAGTTTACAAGAGATATGAATACAATTTCCAACCATGAACAACAGAACGGAATACAAAGCCTCCCTTAAACCTGCAAACATTAATAAAACCACCCAAAATAAATATATATTCCCAGACCAAAGATAAAACACATTTTCCCCAAGACCATCAACGCAGAGAAGCTCAACTGCAGCACAGATAATCAGTCATGAATAAGCCAATGAAAGCACCTGGGTTTCAAGGCCTTTCCAAAGAAATGAACGGTAGTAGCTTTACAGATGTCAACTGGCAGTGAATTCCAAAGTCGTGGGGCCACAAAATCCTCATGAAAACAGATTGATTTCCTGCATTCCAGGGTCATGGTATCGAATATTAAGCTCTAATATTTCAGATCGGTCTAAATGGATATCTGACCAGACATACAAAAAAAAAAAAAAAAGCTTGCAAGCAACAAAAAATGGTTTCCGATCTTGTTTCTATAATTAATAGGGCAGAACAGAGGCTTTCCTCTCAGCAAATTGAAGATGAATGAATGGTATTCCGTCTCCTTAGAAATGGAATTGATTGCCAGAGGTTAGTGCTATGATGGCAAGTCACAAGAGGATGCCATTGTGGGGGAGGTGCAGAGAAGGAGATTGATTTTCCTCTTTCCATTTAAAACATGAGCAGCAGCCTGTTCCATTAATGCTAACATCAATGCAAAAATAAAAAAGGTAAATATATTAGTGTTTTGTGGCTTGTGGGACAATTGGTTTGCATCAAAGACATTACTTCTTCCCAGTGAGCACAGGGAGACCAATTACATATTAAAGCACTCCAAGTTTCTTTGTCAGCCACATGGCATAACAACAACAAAATTGGCTTGAAATTATGCCTTCCTTTCCGCTGAGAGCTATATTAGTTTGCTCCCAGGTCTCAGCTAAGTACGTTCCACATAGCCGCATGAGCGGCGTCAGTTTTGCATCTGACTCACGGCTGATTCACCCTCCTGAGAAGATGGCAGCACAAGGTTTTTTTCTTTTGTGTGTGGCCTCCACCACTTGGTCGCATGGAGGCTCACTGTGGACAACTCACTTTGGGAATACCTGCAAGGGAATACATAGCTGCACCCTTGGGCCTTGCTGGAGTCTTCATGCCACCTGCTTGCAACAAGCAAATAGGCCACAAAGAACCAGCCAGGCACTTGCTCAAAGTCGTAGGATATGCTGAACTACAGCTCAGCCAAGAAGGAGAGGGGAGGACAGGAGAGGAGAGGGAGGAAAAGTTCCATTGCACAAGTAGAAATTATTGCGCTAGTGGAAACCAACTGATAATAAAAATATTTTTAAAACAGCAAAGGGTAATTCACTAGATCACCCTATTTTTTGTTGCTGCTGCTTTTCCTTGCAAGGTTATCTTCCTCCAGAAGCCATTCCAGAATCCTATAACGTGCCATGATCCTGTGTGGCAGGCTGCAATCCCTAAATAAGCTCAGGCTTTAAAATTGTCACCCCATATGAAGTAAAAATAAACCAGGGACTTATCTTCTTATATGCATGATTCCTCCCATTTTAAGCCGCTTAACCTAAGAATGAAGAACATAACACCACTGCGTGGTCAGCATTCATTATTCCTGACTTTTTTTCTTTTTGTACCCAAAGTATCAAAGATTTCAGGCTGTGACTTCAAAAGTAAAACCTGCTTTGTGTGTGTGCATGTGCGCGATTTTCTTAAATCTCTAATTGAAATAGAGAAAATGAGTAAAGTGATTAACATATTACACATTAATCATGTAATAAAAGTGTTTCAAATGCCAGCAGTACTGATGTGCTCTGTGTTCCCTTACAATTTAATTTAAAAGTCCGGCAAAAGAACTTCCTTTGTTATAGATTTATCAATAATCCTTGACTTCGTGACACACTTTTGATCACTGTGCACTCATTAAACCACAATGTTCAAATGCCATCAGTTTTGCACCAAATTGGAAAACAGTGGCTACATTGGGTTGTGATTTTTAATGACCTTCATGTATCCAACAGAAATATTCACATTTCTATGCTGAGGTGTGTGTGTTGCACCATAGATACATCCACAGAATGTCTGCTGTATACAAATCATTCCCAGCACAGGTGGAGAGAGGAAGTATGGGGTAGGGATGGCAAAGATTTGGGGAAAGGGGTCATCATTTTGTCCTGTTGTTTCTTTTTGGGGAATATAATGGGAGGAGAATTATTTATAATAGGCATAGATTTATGCTGTGTTTGTGGGTACTGCGGCTTTTGTATATGTCCTTGCACAGATTCCCAGCCAATGAGTGTAGGTGTACAGGGTTTTGTCTTCCCCGTAGCAATTCGTCACAACTTTGGCGGTTTATGGCCTTGGGTGGAATCCTTTTTTCTTCCCTAAAATGTGTGTGTGTGTGAAGTGGTGACTCACAAACACACATCCGCCCGCCCGCCCGCAGCAGCGATTCCAGGGTCCCCTCTTGCCATACACTGAAAGGTTGTCAATGAACTACCCTGCATGCGGAGATATGGGGTGGGCTGCCTGCGTACACATACCTGTACGTCTTGCAGAGCACCCACATATCCCATTGCTCCGAGGAGCTCCAGTTCCCCCAGCTGGGGGGGCTGGGAGGGATACATGCCCAATGCCTAAGCCAAGATCTTCCTACATTTGAAAGTTTAATAAAGTTGTGGCCAGATTTTAATTCCATAACACATTGCCATGAGTCGTTATTCCTTTCTGGTGGTCCCAGGGGCTGCGGCAGTCGCTGCCTGGTCAGACAATAAAAAATTATTATTATTTTTAAAAAATGAATCATACCACACATGGTACTGAACAACCCATCTGAACAAGCATATGGATCATTCCCCAAATGTCACCGTGAGCTGTCCTTGCAGCAAACAGGCAGCTGTGCTCTCCAGCTCAGCCTAGGCACTGCCAATGTAACCAGACTCATTTGTCCATCTCTTGAGCAGTACAATAATCTGAGCAGCACAATAATCCCCTGGCTGGTTGCCCCAAATGAAACCCTTCTGCTCAAAGACAGACAATGAAAAAAGCCAGCAGCAGGTTAAAATACCAGATACAAGTATCAGTTAAAAGTAGTTGGTGATTTTTAGGGAAAAAAATATTCAATGGCTGTTTAAAAATTATTGGCATAGTAGGCATCAGCACCTGTCTAGGATGGGAGTTCCATCGGCATGGAGCAAGCACTGAAAAGGCCCCGTCTCTGGTGCCCACCAGTTTTCTGAACTTAGGCTTCTCTCCCAGTTTGTGCTGTCCAAATTCTTTAATACTACAGCAAGCAAATTCTTTGTTCAATGCGTCCTTACTGTTTGGAGTGAACATATTTATTCAGCGGCTCAGCTCTGCATCTTTGATGTGTCTGCAACCACAGTTAAGATTTTCTTGCACCTAAGTGTGGCATTTATGCCATTCATTTCCTTCAGTCTTTGTCTGAAATAATGTTTCTTACATCTGTTGCCTTTTCCTTTGTCATCCTTCACTGATTTAAAAAAGCACATAAGCCCCATTGAAAATGTAAAGCGAAATGTCTCCATAGCAACCCTTTTAATGCTGTGATTTATGAATGCTCATCAACAGAGTTTGCAAAATGAGAAACCATCTGAGGGACAAGATCATTCAGCTACAAAAGTCCCTTTAACTGGGATTTTTACAAAGATGAGTCCAGAAGAGCAAATTTGGGGAAAGGACCATCCATTTATATATATATATATATATATATATATATATATATATATATATATATATATATATATAATAGTTTTCTCTAGCTTATTTCTGCTGATATTTGAAGATATTGCATATAACTTCATCAGGCCATGCAGTCACTGAAAGATTCCCCTTGCTATAGTCTATTAAGCTAATTGACTATTGAGTTTCCTTGAAAAAGCCATTGTTTGATTTGTGTTTTATTCCTTCCCACAGGGAAGAAAGTATATATCTTGTTGCAGTAAAATTGTTGCCAAACTTAAAAAATAATGTTAAATTTACATTCTTAAATTAAGCAAAAATTAGAATAGGATGGCTGTAGCACAGGTTCCTGATTTTTGCGTCTCAGTCGCACCCGAACTTGCGGAGCAGAGCCACCCACAGCAGACGAGCCCGCCATGGCACTCCGACCGACGGGCGGGCTCTTCCCCGGACTCAACTCTCAGGCCCCAGACCCTCAGCCTGATGCCCCTGAGAGCCCGGCGCCCAGGTGATGCATACCCCTAGTGCCTATGGGTAAGACGGCCCTGGGTAAGCCCCAGCCCACATAACCAATCACAGTGCACACACATCATTTTAATGGCAATGCCCATCAACTTCTGGGGGGCCTGGCCTCTCAAATATTTTATTGAGGGGTGCCAAAGACCCCTTGGCCCCTAGGAGTTGGTTCCTATGGAACAGATAAAGGTGGTGCACAGTTTTCCCTAACTCTAAATTATAAGCTCAAAACAACTACCCCTGGCTATGTCTCTGCTCCTGCTGCAACTGAGCAGGTTTTGTTTTGTTTTATTACACATTCACTGAGACCATTGCTTGCAACCTTCAGTACTGAGATCAAATGTTTTTAAAAATCTATGTACTAGATGTTTTGTGGATCATTTCATGAAAGTCCATTACCAAACTGCAAACCCAGATGATAATGGAGTGGTTTTTTCCCCCTTTCTCATTTCAGTTGTTCGAGTTCATGAACTTTTTGGCTGAGAATGTTATCTTCTGTTATATGGGATTAGCATTGTTCACATTCCAAAATCACATCTTCAATGCACTGTTTATATTTGGAGCATTTGTATCCTTTTTTAGGTACCAGCAAATATATGGTGTGGAAAACTCAATGTATGGTGTACAGTTAAACCCTTAATTGTTGATATAAGCCAGAATCCAGATATCTTTCTCCGTATGCAAAAAAAAAAGTTTGTAACTATTTTCTTTGTCCAAGAACACTTCAGGTGGCCAAAATCAATCTCTCTCCAGAAAATCTGTTCCATATTTTTAATTGGACCCAGAACCTGAATTGGTAATAATTTTATTCCATTCTTTATGAGCAACTGAATCACAGCCTCAAAACATATATTGTTACACTATCCCCTGTGTAATGTGTTTGATGTTTCAGCCTGCAGATGGTTTTCAAACTTCAGGGCTTCAGGGAACCCTTTCTGCATGAAGATGTCCGTCAATGAATCTCATCCCCCTATGCTGGTACCACAGAGCCCCTGTGTATTGCTCCCAAGCATGAAATGTTTTAGGTTGCACCAAGAGTACACATGGCCGGGTCTTTTGTCCCTTACTGATGTTCTGCATAAAATGACAAAACAGTATACTGTAGTGCTGTTTTTCAGGAATGATTGCCCACCTGTATTGAGCTTGTAAGAGCATGTGGGAAAGAGCTTTGCTGTATCAGAGAAAAGCCATATCTAGCCCAACATACTGTTACCCCACCAGTCAGATGCCACCTGAGAAGCCAACAAGCAGGAGATGAGCTCAGTAGCACTCTCCCATTGTGACCGTCCTATAGCTGGCATTCAGAGCCATATTGACTCTGACCGTGGAGGTAGCATCCAGCCAACATGACTAGCAGCCACTGATGAAGAGCACTGATGTTTGCTAGAACACATTTTTTGAAAACGCCATTTATAAGCAACCAACACAAACTTCTTAATACACACACATACATTTGTCACAGTGTCCATGTGGACCAATTCACTGAATGTACAATCATGGGCGTACCCAGCAGGGGGCAGGGGGGCAGCTGCCCTCCCCTAGAAGCAGGGCAGCTGGAGAGGACAGGCAGGGGCGCTGCCTGCTGTGCTCTGCCTCAGCCTGCGAAAGTTAGCCCAGGTCCAGGTCCAGGTTTCCTTCAACGGAGGCAGCTTTGCTACTGTTGCCTCTTTTTAGTCACCGCTGCCATTAAAGGAGCGGGCGAGGCAGAAGTGCAAGCGCAGGTGGCTCCGTGTGCTGCCTTGCAAACGGCCACCTTTTCTCTGGGGGGCATGCACGTTGACCATGCCTCCTGGGGGGATCCTGGTCATGTCATTGCCAGCTAGCCAATCGGGTGGCTGGGGGGCGTGGCTGGTGTGCCCCCCCTAGCTTTGATCCTGGGTACGCCCATGTGTACAATGAACAGGTGGAGCTACTGTATTTTGACCTAAATCAGAGATGAAGGTATAGCTGAACTAGCTCCCATCATTAGTTATGCTAGTTGGGGGTGGCAGTAGTCCAACATCATCTGGAAGACCGCAGGTTCACCATCTACATGCTTCTCAAATCTCCACCACCAAGATACTGCCTCTTCCGCTTGTGTCTATTGTACAGCTAAGCTTTCAGTATGGTGAAGAAGAGCCCTGATACATAGGGTGAGGTCTTGGAAGAAATCTCCTTCCACCAGGGTATCTGTGTACAGTTAAGAGATGTAATTTTGCTTTTTCTATTCTTTTCTGTAAAATGTCCTTATTTCATCTAAAATTGCTATTAAAGCAACTTTGGCATTAGATGCACAGAGGGATAATGAGAAAACCAACACAATTTTCTGAACCCTACAAAAAATAATTGGAAGGTGGGGGGCAGACGCCAGCCTGGAGAATCCTAGACAGATACAATATGAATTGTGAGGAAATGAGACAGTAATCATGTCTCAAAGTACATTTATCCTTCCTGAATTACTGTTTGAGGAAATAATACTGTTGGCGCCTGAACAATTTATAGCAAGCGAAGGGTTTCTTAGAGAGATTGCTGTTGTCTTTGACAAAGATGGAACATGAATTTAGAGTAGTTGAAATGGGGAGGGGGGTTGAAAGAGATGTTCAAGAGAAGACGGGGGGTGAAACCCTGGGAAAAGAAGCAGTTCTGAGAAAGCTATGAAAATATTCATTCTGTTCCTGCACCACAGTCTCATAAAATGATGATTCTTCTGTTTGTTTTAGATCATGCACTGGGCACATCTTCATCTGGTTTTGTCATTTTCCACCATATTTTCCTTAACTTCTCACTCCCCATGATGTAGGTGGCAATTTTCATAGCAAGAGCCTGTAATATATACCCAATTTCTTTCATTCTCAACTTGGGCCGAAAACAAAAGATTCCCAGGAATTTCCAACATATGATGATGTTCTCAGGTGAGTTCTGCCACTTGCTGAGAAGAGAAATGGGCATGGAAGGATGCAATTTTCTTCCAAGGAAAAGGGGTGGGAGGGGTGGTTTACTAGACAAAGGCAAGGGAGCTACTCCATGATCCACACTGACTGGAAAGATTTATCATCACTTCAGAGAGCCTTGCCTCTGTCCTCTGATGATATACAATAATGATTTTAATCAATTTAATTACCAAGGTGCAGCCTGCCCATTATGAAAGTTTATGAAGTGGACTTGAAAGCAGCAGCTTAGCTGGGGAAATGAAACTAACACAGCATAAACATACTGCTAAATGGCAGCCTCTCCCCTGCCTTGTTTGGAGAGGACTCTCTCATCTTGGAAGTTGATTGATGCAAGCCCCATGCTTCCTTTGGTGGGACAGTGGCCAGTTTAAGACATCTCCTGAGCGGGTGGAGGCTTCAAGTGCTGCAGATATCAGCATGCATATCTCTCTTCTCCACAACACGATAACCTAATACATAATGTGAGCACCCAATTCATTACCTTAATATATATCATTGCTGGATGTTTCACCGCCCATTTTCTTTAATGGCTACAGTGGGCATTGCCCAAAAAGAGGACAAAGGACATGTGTGTGATGCAGCAGCTTTAAAAGCCAATGCAATTCTGGGCTGCATCAATAGGAGTATAGCGTCTAGATCAAGGGAAGCAATAGTACCACTGTATTCTGCTCTGGTCAGACCTCACCTGGAGTACTATGTCCAGTTCTGGGCACCACAGTTCAAGAAGGATACTGACAAGCTGGAACGTGTCCAGAAGAGGGCAACCAAAATGGTCAAAGGCCTGGAAACGATGCCTTATGAGGAACAGCTTAGGGAGCTGGGTATGTTTAGCCTGGAGAAGAGAAGGTTAAGGGGTGATCTGATAGCCATGTTCAAATATATAAAAGCATGTCATATAGAGGAGGGAGAAAGGTTGTTTTCTGCTGCTCCAGGGAAGCAGACACGGAGCAATGGATTCAAGCTACAAGAAAGAAGATTCCACCTAAACATTAGGAAGAACTTCCTGACAGTAAGAGCTGTTTGGCAGTGGAATTTGCTACCAAGGAGTGTGGTGGAGTCTCCTTCTTTGGAGGTCTTTAAGCAGAGGCTTGACAGGCATATGTCAAGAATGCTTTGATGGTGTTTCCTGCTTGGCAGGGGGTTGGACTGGATGGCCCTTGTGGTCTCTTCCAACTCTATGATTCTATGATTCTATGACATGGATTTGCATTAAAAAATGCATAAGCTAATTTCATTTCCTTAAAAATAGCCTTTTATTATGTATTTTAAAGATTAATTGTGATAATTTGTATGTATAGGCACAAATTGAGAAATGATTGCTGTAATTTAAGTTGCAATACAGTACATCTCACCATGATGGGGAAGACTGTAACCAGGTCAACAGTGTGCCTATTCAGTCTTTATTCCAGGGGCTAAGTGTTGATGGGCAACTTTAACTTCAAGGCTGACTGCTGCTCTCCTTTCTTAGAATCATAGAGTTGGAAGGGACCAAAGGGTCATCTAGTCCAACCCTCTGCAATGCAGGAATCTCAACTAAAGCATCTATGACAGATGGTCATCCAACCTCTGTTTAAAAACCTCCAAGAAAGGAGAGTCCACCACCTCTCACGGGAGTCTGTTCTACTGCCGAACAGTTCTCACTGTCAGAAAGTTTTTCTGAGTGTTTAGTCGGAATCTCCTCGTAACTTGAAGCCATTGATTCGAGTCCTACCCTCCAGAGCAGAAGAAAGAAAGCATGCTCCCTCTTCGATGTGACAGCCCTTAAGATATTTGAAGATGGCTATCATATCTCCTCTCAGTCTCCTCTTTTCCAGGCTAAACATACCCATCTCCCTCAACCGTTCCTCATAAATCTTGGTTTCCAGACCCTTGATCATCTTGGTTTCCCTCCTCTGCACACCTTCCAGCTTGTCAACATCCTTCTTAAATTGTGGCGCCCAGAATTGCACACAGTGTTCCAGGTGTGGTCTGACCAAGGCAGAACAGAGTGGTACTATTACTTCCCTTGATCTGGACACTATACTTCTGTTCTTGTGCTTCTTGACTTTTAGACTGAACTGGATCAGACACTTCTTCAAACAGAGGACTGTAAAGTAGAATACATGGCTATCCTACCTGCAGCACTGATGTTGCACATGACTTAAATCTTGTTGGGATTGCTATCTCTAAACAGACTTTTGTTGCTCCTATGTTTGTGTCATTCCAGTGCCAGAAAAGGAACTTCTTTTCCCAGACTTTTTGTAAACAAAGTTCCAGTGATAAATAAATGAATAAGTAACTGGGGGAGACATGTGCCCATTCCACCACTTCATGCTGGTTGTCACTGCAAGGTGAAGTGCCTGAGCCAGACCAAAAAGAAAAGTGGGAATTATACAGAGAGATAGGTTGAGAGATGGTGAATGGCCCAAGAAGTGAGCTTCATGACTTCATTACAACCTACCTATACAAAAATAGACAAATCCTTGAGTCTTAATATGCAAAGTACTTTGCCATTATTCAGCAAGCTGGCATAGTTGGGAGCACAAGGCACAAACAGAATCTAAAGCAATGTTTCTCTGAAATTTTCTTGGTGATTTAAAGCCCCAAAATGAGCGCACATGAGTGCAAATTACGTGTCATGTTTATTTTTTTAAAAGGACTGTAAATCCCTTTTTATGGAAAGATTTTAATTTAAATTATTATTGCACCCTAAGAGCTCTTGGAAATTCATTTGGATAAAGCGGCTTCGTTTCCTGCCCCAGATGGGCACTCTTGGTATTATTCAGCACAATTCAGAGGCAACTTTATGATTTTCTAGGTGCAGCTACATTTTATTGGTTGGAGAAACAAATCTAACATACTTCTCCTCTTCACTGGAGTGATGGGAGCCTTAAATAAAATTCATAAATATCTGTAAAATGTTCTTCACATCTTGCTTGAATTACCTATTTAATTTAAAGGACTTGCTCGTTACGTGGGCTTCACAATTTATGGTATATCCCCCGCAGAAAACAATAATGTAGGCATGCTAAAAAGCCTTTTACATGTGCAAAACACTGTTATTTTTTTTAATGTACCCAGGCCTGGGGAGGGGGTGCTTTTGTAAATGTGGCACACCTTTTTGCTCATGCTTAACATACTTATTACCACCCTATGGGGAACTTATGATGCATGGATCTGGCTCTCCCCCATTATTATCTTTTATTTGGTCTCAGTAGGTGCATAACTTTGCCTTAGTTATAACATTGCAAAACCAGCTCCACCTTATACTTTTAAAACCAAACATTTAAAATCCTTCTGGAAAATTACTCATTGCATTGCAATGGCGAATGTTTGCTCGTTGAACGGTTGCTCTTTAACAAGGATGACTCTTGGTGGGTTATATAGTCCAGCAAAAGTTGAAGGTTTCTGCACACACCACGCATATTTCCATTCTCCTTCCAGACAAGAGTTCAAGGGCAAATTCCAGCTAGGCAAAAGCACTCAAGGAGGGTGAGGTGTGGTTTGGGGAGAGTCCCGAGGACCAAATAAAGAGGCCTAGGCCTGAGGTTCCACACACCCCTGACCCAGAGAGAAAGCACAAGGCAAGCCAAAAATACAGTATTCCCTCTCCTCACTCTTGACACTGCTTCCATGCTCGGAGAGGGAATTAAGCCCAAGGAGGTCATGGACCTTAGTTGATGCCTGATATTGCCAAGCCCAGACACCAGCCCTGAAACTTCAGCACCGTCCCTTGGAAGCGAATTCAACTGAAGGAGGAGGGCAAAGGAATTATCGGTTGGGGGATAAATAAGATTCTACCTGCCACGAGAAAAATGCCAAAAACATGACTTCCTGACATGGTGATATTTGTTTTTATGCATGTTTCTGCTGAAGCGGAATAGATTCCCCCCCACCCCTAAAATGTTGTAAAGTTTATTGGGTACGAGTTAAACAGCAGCGCACAAATGAAATGTGATTCTCCCTATGCAGAAACACAAACATCTAAAAAGAAAATGGGTTTTGGCACTGTTTCCTCTTCCTCCCCAAAGAGCCACAATCATAGATTTCTAAAATGGAAGCATGAAACAGGCCCTTGCCTTTCCACATTCAAGTGCTGTGCTTTTGTTCCCAGAATATTGTGCTCTGAGCATTCCAATAATAAATCCACATGGCATTCGCATTTCAGAGGAGCCTCTTTCTTTGACAAAAAGGCACTCTACAAGGCAGCTGAATAAACAGATAATAAAACATCATGCAGATTTTTGAGCATGTTTTTAGAAGGGATGTGACAGGCCTTTGTTCAAGTGGACTTTTCAAGATACTTTGCTTCACACATGTTTGGTCACCCATCTCTGGGGGATTCCCATAAACTATATGGGTGTGTCTTGGCTGAAGCACTCCTTTGCAAATTTCAAAGCGCAATTTTCAAAGGATGCTGCGTTTCAGTTCACATATTGCAGGGATGGTATGGAATTAGTGACCTTCCAGATGTTGTTGGACTCCCAACTCCAATCTGCTTCAGGCAGCATTGTGAATCATCAGGCATGATGGGAGTTGTAGTCCGACAACATCTGAAGAGCCAAAGGTTCTTCACCCTTGACACATTATTTCAGGAAGTGCAAATTAGGAAGGTTCTCCTTTAAATGCAGACTAAAGCAAATCCCTCACTCATCCCTAGTCCAGGGTTAACCACTGGTCCGGGTACCACATAATATCCCACATTTGTAAGAAATTGATCTTTTATTGTTGTAGCACCCACACTTTGGAACTCCTTATTGACATAATGCTGATGCCCACCCTGTACCCTTTTGGCCACTTACTACACACATTTTTGTTTAGGCAAGCCTATCCAGACATGCAGAATGTTGACACGTATTTGTATATGGTTTTCAGCTTATCATACAGCAAGCCTCAAAGGGAGGGGGTTGAATTTTGAATGTTTCAAATAGTTGTTTTCAGCCGTTTCTTCACTGGTTGTTTTATTCTTTTTGTAAACTGCTTTGAGGTTGTTGGTCTTTTTTTGTACAATCAAGTGGTATATAAAATTTATGAATACAATGAAATAAGTTGTTTTCTTTCTCTCCCACCTGCCATGCACCCTCCCCCCCCCCCCCCGTCTTCTGAAGGTTTACGTGGCGCAATTGCATTTGCACTGGCTGTCCGGGACACCGACTCCCAGCCTAAGCAAATGATGTTGACAACCACCTTACTAATTGTGTTCTTCACAGTCTGGGTGTTTGGAGGAGGCACCACACCGATGCTTGCATGGCTCCAAATCAGGTTAGTGCTATCGATTCATAATGTTACAGTATGTTGCAATGTCATCCATGGCTTTGCTCAGTCACTACACTTGTTGCATCTTTGTATTCACATTATTCATCATTGTGCTTCATAACTGATATGCAGGAGACTGCTATGAAGGGTACAGGGAGCTTAAAAACCAGGATGTAGACATTGGTGGATGAGGTGAAGCAGGTTCTTGACATCCCGCAATGGTCCCAAGCACAATTCAGATTTTTAGCATCTGTCTTCCCATGTGGTTGGCTTTCCTGGAGTGATTTCTTAGGGGAGTTATGCTGGGAGGTTAAAATCTTTCACTTAGAAATACAGTGGTGCCTCGCTTAACGAATGCCCTGCTTAACGAAATTTCCGCTTAACGAAAGGATTTTTTGAGCCTCGCTAGACGAATTCGTTTTATGAAAAATTCGTCTAGCGAATCGCGGTTTCCCATAGGAATGCACTGAAATTCAATTAATGCGTTCCTATGGGCAAAAAAAATTTTCCAATGCATTTCTATGGGATTCGCTAGACGAATTTTTCGTTATAAGAAAAGACCCGTGGAATGAATTAAATTAATCTAGCGAGGCACCACTGTATTCTTGTAGATATTGCTGCTCAAACAGCAGCTGCTATTCAGCTATATGTAGTTGTTGTTCCAGATTTTGCTCTTGACTAAATAACTTGTTGGATATGTGCTGATCCCCACTGTCTCCAAAAGCTGATCCTTGCTGTTTCCAAAAGCCACAGGTCTGGTCTGGTCAACTGTACTACCTTAAACAGAGCTAGTCCAATATATTTTGTTGTCTGAAGCAGACCAACAAATAACATCCCCTCTCTTGATGTCAACATGTGTAGTGGAAAAGGTAAAAAGGTAAATTACCCCTGGAGTGTTAAGTCCAGTCAAAAGCAACTATGGGGTGCGCCACTCATCTTGCTTCAGGCAGGGGAGCTGGCGTTTGTCCACAGACAGCTTTCTGGGTTACGTGACCAGCATATCTAAACTGCTTCTGGTGCAACGGAACACAGTAACAGAAGCCAGAGCGCACGGAAACGCCATTTACCTTCCCGCCACAGCGGTACCTATTTATCTACTCGCACTGGTATGCTTTCAAACTGCTAGGTTGGCAGAAGCTGGGACAGAGCAACAGGAGCTATGCCTGTCACACAGATTTGAACTGCTGACCTTCTGATTGGCAAGCCCAAGAGGCCCAGTGGTTTTGACTACAGTGCCACCAGAATCCCTTATATGTATAGTACCCAAGCCTTGGGGAAAAAGATCTCCAAAGTACCTTTCCCTTTCCTAGCAGGAAAAATACAACAGTGATAAATTTAATAACTGATAATATGCTCCCCTTTCAGTATACCCAAAATCATCTGCCTGAGGTGCCCACCTCATTCTACCTAATGATAGGGCTGGCCCTGACCTTAGGCAAAGGCCAAAGAAACAATGTTGTTCTCTCCATTTTGTGCGCAGGGTGTTGGATACAATCGGTTATCATGGATAGTTTATTGCATATTCATCTATTTTTTTCCATAGAGCAGGAGACATTAACTGACAAATCATCGTGATTAATTTGTTAATTTATGAACCGTAAATCTAAAATGTGGCTGGGCACAGGGTTTTAATGGATGCTGTCAGTTTTGAAAGGATTTTCAGTGCTGCTGACATTGTGTTATTTATATTTGCAGTACGTTGTAAACCATTTAAACATGTCCTTTCAGAATGACTTTTTTGATGATAAATTATTTGCCTTTGTTATTTAGTCAAAAGAAATCTAGGTTTTTTTAAATATAAGATTGCCTGGACTGAGATACTGCAGTGTATCAATTTCCTTCAAGCAAGGGTACTGCCACATTGATGGTCCCAACTGAAGTGGTGCAAACATGGGCTATGAGCTGGAAGCCACTATCTCTTAACCTTTATTCTCCCCATCTTTAACCATATTGGTCTGCTGGTGTGTGAACTATTGAGATAATACGTAGGATGCACTTTATTTCAGAAAGTTGCTCCATAGAAACTAA
Source organism: Zootoca vivipara (assembly GCF_965207765.1). NCBI lineage: Eukaryota > Metazoa > Chordata > Lepidosauria > Squamata > Lacertidae > Zootoca > Zootoca vivipara. The sequence continues at coordinate 70,823,273 of NC_142588.1, read as the reverse complement.
ATATTAATGAAAAAATATTATGGTTACAGTCAAAGCTTTGTATCATTGTTCTTAAGGGCAGAGATTTTCCAGACAAATGGAAAGTGGAATGTTTTAGTGGATTGTTCCATTGCTGCATTGTATACAGTCTTGTATAAATGCACTGCTATTTATAGGATCCTGGGGTTGTTTCTTGCCCAGGCGTTTTTTATTTAGTGCATGTTTATATGGCTTGCTATCTACTGGTACTCTGCCTCCAGGCTGCTTGCTTCCCTGTCTCTCTGCCTCCTCCTCTCTTTGAATTGACACTTAGCTTTGATCTTAGCTAGAGAAATATCTATAGACTGCCCCCTTCTGAATGATACCTTGAATCATGAAGCCATCTCTCTGGTAGCACAAAATCTCAACCCTGCTTGAGCTTGGCTCTGTTGTAATTGCCTAAAGCCAGGTGGCAATAGTTCTTCAGCTGACCCACATAGGATCCAGGCCAGCAGAATCATACCCAGTTATAATTCATTAGAGGGAATGTTTAGGACAGCTCTCACATCAGTGCTTGTTGCAACAAAACAGTGGCAGCTGCCTTGGACATTTTTGTTAGCCAGGGCAAAAACTGTGTTGTTCTTGCCATCTATGCCTTCATGATGCTTCTGCAATGACTTCTGTGGAGTTAGCGTGTGCAGCGATGAGTTGTGCATGGCAGCAGTGTGGTCAGAGATGCTGCAGGAATGAACTGTTGGCATTGCTCCGTTCACTCTTATTTCTGCAGCTCTTCCTGTGCATTTTGCTTCATTGCTGAGTGCATTACAACCATAGGCCAATGCAGGCTTTGATAAGCTGATAAGTACTGCCCTGTAGCCTTTGTGTTATCAGCGCAACCATCTATAGTGATGGAGCCCTTGCGCATACAGGTGTGCATGTGAAGGCTTCCATGTGACCCTAAGCCCTGATGATGCCAGGTTCCCAATCACATGGAAGTTGCATACATGCAACTGTCCATGCAAAGGCTCTGTCAGTACTGACAGTCCTGCTCTTCACATTGCAAGCTAGGAGGTGGGTTTTCTGGGTGCACCTCCACACCCATGTTGAATAACACAGACACATTAATCCCTAAAGGGCTTACATTGCATTGGCATTACCCCTGGCATAGTGACAACCACTGCACCCAGCAAAACCATAAGGTCAAAGGGCTACTTGTATTTTCTCTAGACTAACAAACTCCCAGAAATGTCATCTGCTAATTCTGTAACAAACTCAGTTTGGGTGATGGATACTGTTCACTGTTCTTGAGTGTCCCCATTTGCTAGAGTGAGAATTTTCTGGGCTTCGAAGTGATGGAGGAGGTGGAATACAAAACGATATTCTCCCAGGTTCCACATCTGTTCTGGACTGGCTTTAAATACTTCCAGGACAGGCTTGGACCTTGCTATGGATTTCTAACCTTGCCCCTAGGGTTACAGGTAGCCTGACCACATGCCTAATCCTTGCCCCAGTCTTCCGGTCATCCTATCCACTTACATTTCCAGCAGCATGCCTCTGTCACATGGATGGTGACTGCTTCAACTTGCCTCACAGATGGGCTGGCCCTGTTCTGTCTTCATTGTCCATCCCTTTGTATGGATGCCTTAGCTCATACCCAGCCTGTAACTGTCCATGACTTTGGACTGACTCTCCTCTTGAGTCAGTCCATTTAGCTCTGGCCTCAGGTTTGCTGAAACTCACACTGCATCTGTCAGCTGCCTACAGCCCAGTGCTTATGAGGAAGAGGGAGAAACGGAAATTGTGGCTGACCTCCTTTAAGGCATGTCAAGGGCAAAAGAAAATCCTAGCTTTGAAGGCTTAAGGTTTTCTTCCACTGTAATACTTTATGCATAGCTTGGTTTAGACCGAATTCTTCTCCCACAATGAATCTCCTCTAAATATTTTTTTGGGAAATGTACATATCTGGCAGGATCTGCTAGACCTGCCATTTATTTGTGTATATATGTGCAATCAATTTAGTATTTCTATTGTGTTTGTAAGTTGCTTTTAGACATTTTATGAAAAAAGCAAAATAATAATAATAATATAGGTGCAAAAAGTCCCCACCCCTTAAAGATAACATCTACTATTCTGCATTATGCTTTTCATTCATAATAGTACTGTTAGGATGGCTCTCATTAGTGCATCATATCTATGCATACACTGAAGAATTCATTTATATTTGAGCAATCCACAGATGAAAGTGAGGTATAAAAGTCACCGCCTGAGAACTTTATCATCTCGAACATGTACCCACAAATAGTCTGCTAATCCACTTGAATCCAAATTTTCTTCTTTAATTTGTTTCTGGAACAAGCTGGATATATAGTTTGTGGTTAGGGCAAGAACCCAGAGGAGCCTGTACAATTGACACAGTGTTGGACATGACAAAGGCAAGCGGCTTAAGGAACAATTGCTCATTGGCTCTTTTCCCAGTTCTCTTTTTTCCCTCGGACTAATTTTGAGAAATGGAACCGCTCCAAGACAACAATGTCTCCCTCCTACCTTATGAGACCACGAAGGAGTTTTCGAGTTGTTTTCCTCTCTGATTTACAGACAGATTGGTAAGCCTGCTGAGCCAGCACATTGGCTTGGCTCTGTCTAGTGTTCTGGCATCATGGCGCACAACCCCCTTTTACTGTCTAAACACTTAAATAGTACCAAATAGGATTGGACGAGACAATTTGCTGGGAGAAGGGAAGAGAGGTCTGAAAAATATATCAAATCCTCGACACTCACATTAAAAGTTCTGGTGCCAGTTCTAAAGAGAAACATGGTGTTGGTTCCTATGTATTAGCATCATAATTTATGCACCCATTTTTTTACCTGCTATATATTCGAAAGTATAAATACAACCTTTCCCATCCCAACAACTGCCTGGCACCTATGTGAATACACACCTGGAGCTTGTGCTCACAATCACCTTATTGAGAATAAATAGCTATCCGTTTTGTGAGGAAGCCACCAACCTCACCCTCCTTACTGTGCAGGATTACCTATTGGATCAAACGGGTTAAGGTGGGGAGGGGTGCAGCAGATGAGATGCTACAAGTCTCCTCCTCGTGGCTTGAGGGAGAACATGATTTGGTTTGCACCTAAAGGCAACCCTACCTAATTTGAACTACTCGAAACAATGTGCAAAGCAAAGCAGAGCCATCCTTTGAATTCTCCCACTTCTGAATTTTGCAATGCAGTTCTCCAGGCAAGTATTGTGCATGCATATGCATGCAAAATTGCATATACTAATGTGCATTAAAACACTTAATAATTGTGAAAATAACATACAGAAATGTATGATATTGAGGGAAATTGTTTTGCAAAAATGTGTTCATTAAGCAAAGATACGTCTATAAAAAGAAATTTGCACTAAAGTGCTGGTGAATTTTCATGCGACATTTTTTTATTAAAAACAACAACTGCAAACTGATGTGGAGGACTAAATTTAAGAATAGGAAAGTACGGTAAGAAAATGAGAATAACTGGAATTAACAGATTTGCCCATCCCCACTTACAACCCTCAGTGTGAGTCACAAAAGAAAGAGAGCAGGTTTTTGAGGTGAAAAGGCCAACCTTAAATCTGCAGGATGCCGAGAATGGTGGAGATGTTTTCTTTCTTTCTTTTTGCAAATAAAAACTTTTTTATAAAAAAAGTTGGGTTTTTTATAGGGAGACCTAACCATGCATGATATGAAACACTTTATAAGTTAAAATGTTATTCAAATATGCTGCACAACCCATGTGCAACCGCAACCTCCTCTTCCATCACACTGTGGACAATGAAGCATCACTTAAGGGAAAGTCGCATAAAATTTACGGTTGGGTCAGTCATTGTATGGGCATGTATGTGTTTCAGTCATGCAACTACTTCCTAGGAATCAGCACACTCCACAGACTCATGCCTGTGGGGCACAGCAAAGTATAATATACATGTTAAGTAGTAGGGAGCCTGAAGAGTCAGTGGGTGTATTGACTGGTTGTGGGAATGAACATGCAGGCAGGCATTTGTGCTGATGTCAGAAGGTATCTGAATTATATGTATAACAGAGATGGCTGGTTCATGAATCTGTATAAATAAGATCTACAGGAGTAGATTGAGGACCACTAAGGTGCAACATAACATAGGGTTATGCCCCTTTTTAAAAAAAAGACTTTCAAGACTTAGGCCCCTACAGGTGTCATTTGTATTGGGCATTCATAAATATTTGTGCTCTTAAGGGGATTATACATGATCTTGTTTTCAATATTATTTGTGCCTGCAAGGGTTTGGGGGCAGTCATTCTGCTTCATTTGATTCATTTCTGATCACTGCATCTTGCTAAAATCCCGTAACTTTTCATGCCCAAAATGGAGGACGTTAGTCCTACTTTTGTTGTACTATAGCCCTTATGGACAGCAATAATCTGGTAGCATTAGGGAAGCCTCACAGAGCATTAATAAATCAGAATAAATCCACTGACAATGCATTCTTATTGTGTTGAGAACATGTTGCAGTATTTGTTGTTGTTTAGTCATTTAGTCATGTCCGACTCTTCGTGACCCCATGGACCAGAGCACGCCAGGCACTCCTGTCTTGCACTGCCTCCCGCAGTTTGGTCAAACTCATGTTCGTAGCTTCGAGAACACTGTCCAACCATCTCATCCTCTGTTGTCCCCTTCTCCTTGTGCCTTCCATCTTTCCCAACATCAGGGTCTTTTCCAGGGAGTCTTCTCTTCTCATGTAGTATTGGAGCCTCAGCTTCAGGATCTGTCCTTCCAGTGAGCACTCAGGGCTGATTTCCTTCAGAATGGATAGGTTTGATCTTCTTGCAGTCCATGGGACTCCCAAGAGTCTCCTCCAGCACCATAATTCAAAAGCATCAATTCTTCGGCAATCAGCCTTCTTTATGGTCCAGCTCTCGCTTCCATACATCACTACTGGAAAAACCATAGCTTTAACTATACGGACCTTTGTCAGCAAGGTGATGGCTCTGCTTTTTAAGATGCTGTCTAGGTTTGTCATTGTTTTTCTCCCAAGAAGCAGGCGTCTTTTAATTTTGTGACTGCTGTCACCATCTGCAGTGAACATGGAACCCAAGAAATACAACCACCATAAAATGTTGCAGAATACAACCACCATAAAACACCCATCTGGAAGGACCCAGTAGACATGAATGACAATCTCTGATTCCTACATGCTTTCTTAAACAAATTTGCTGTGCAATCCCTATGCATGCATACTCAGAAGTAAGTTTCATTGCATTCAAATAGGCTGACTTATAAGAAATTGAGTGTAGAGTTGCAGTTTTAGGGGACTTTGTGTTGTCCATTTTACTGTGGTACCTGATTACCAGTTCTGTTTCGAAAGTTTGGTTGGTAATGCAACAAAATTCACTGTGCCTGAACACAGCCCAGGTCTATGTACTTGGATGTGTGAAATTTTAATGATTCTCTATTGGTAAAGGGCACCTTAGGAAGAAAATGGTGGGTAAGAGAAAGCAAGTGAAAAGAAGATTGTTTGCTTGACCAAATGGCAACTGCAATGCATTTTAACAAAATATTGCTTCAAAGATAATTCATACCATTGTTAAATATTGGCTGTGAGCTCCAGATGAATCAAGTTATTTTATGGTCTGTTTAGAAGGTCATTGATATGTTTTTTATAATGTCACTGAGGAAGATATTGGCGACATTATCGCCTTGTAATTCGACAGTTCCTTATCATTGATTCTATATATAGTTTATGCTTTGCTTTGCCTGTTTACAGAGCAGTGCCTAACAAACCTACATGCAGACTTCTGCTGCAAAGCACCAGCTGAAAATAGCTAAATTGGAGCCATAATAAAGAGGCTTAGATAAAAAGCATGCAGACAAAATCTGGATTGGCATACAAATGTACTGAATAAACATAAAATGCCAGCACCTGTGTACCATGTGTGAGAGTTGGGCTTCTCTGGTACTTTGATTGCTTTTTTCTTATCTTCAATGTCAGCCAAGTTCATTGCAATTTGGATATACAGCTCAAGTGTCCGTCATCCTTATCAGATTTGCCACAGTTCCACTGGACTCAGCCAAAGAGTTACTCTGCAACACTATATATCACATTGATTCTAGCAGCAGCACAAAAAAAAACCTTGCTACATCAGGCATCAGAAACAGGGCCCTTAAGTCTTCAGTAAACAGTTCCATCTGTGTACATTTTCAAGTAGATTTCCTTTAAAAGTGCCTCACGTCTATTTTTTTTAAAAAAGAAAAAATGCACCCTTTAATATAATAAAATCCTCAAAGCTGCTTTACATTTTTAGCTGCGATTGCCACAAAATGACCTTTGTTTTACAAGCCCTCTTTCCTTCAGACTTGAATACATTTGTTGCCATTCTGACCATGCTGATTAGCAATGAACCTTATCAGATGTTCATTGTTCCTTTCTCGATTCAGCAGCCCTGTCACCTCCTTGATTCCCCCCCCCCCCCAATCCTGATGATTTAGTGACAATCCACACCAGCAACTCTCCTGCTCCCAGTAGTGGTAGCCTTTAGAACATTGAAATGCCTTGTTGCATTAAGGCAAATGTCAAGCATTCTGCCATGCAACTCCGACATTACTGGGAAGTTCAGAAATGTGGCAGGAATGCCATCTTTACCCCCACGTCTCATTATTGGAAGTACTGTATAGCATGCCCTTATTTTAAGATGGGTGGGGTATAAAATATAATATAATAATATGGTGATGATGATGATGATAATGATAATGGTGATTAAGCAGCTATTGGCTGTTGATGGATCTATCTGCTCTTAATTTGGCTTAATTTTTTAAAAAATAAATAAATAGGTGAGCTAGTGGCAATCTCAATGTCCCACCTTGCAATTCATGGTGTTAAATTAGTTATGCCGTAACAGAGCAATCCAAACCCCCAATCCATGGTGCTGAAAAGGATCTGCAAAGTAGTTACTTCATCCAACTCTGCCCAGCTCTGCTTCGGTCCTCCATTGGGGTGAGCTCTGCCCATCACACACTCTTCCCCTCTTCTAATTAACTGGTGGTTATTTAAGGTTTGTTTTGGAACGACTGCAAACAACCTGCTACAAACAACCATTGTAATCTCTTCAGAAAGTCCATGTTTGCATAATAATATAATAATAATAATAATAATAATAATAATAATAATAATAATTTATTATTTATACCCCGCCCATCTGGCCGGGTTCCCCCAGCCACTCTGGGCGGCTTCCAAAAAAAGAAATTCTAAAATACATAATCCAGCAAGCACATCATCCTGAACTTTGGGTAGACTTAAGACAGTTTTTTAAATTTATATGTAAAGTTCTGTAGCACACTTTAAATTCACCATGTCCCTGCTAATAGAGGTTACTTGATGTAAGCAGTAACCAAACTGCAAAAGTTAATAGCAGCCATAATTCAAGCTTTGAAGCCAATCAATGTTTCATGCTCGTTGCAAGCTGAGATTGCGAGGGTCGAGGGAAGCGTTTTTGCCATGTAGGAAAACTGTGGGGACATCTCCTGTTAATATTCTACCGACATCATGTTTACTCATGGTCTTGTTCAGATATCCCATGATGATCTGCTTTCAAAACTGTCACTTTCTGAATAGCTGCTGACCAGGGATGTTTTGCTCATATCCTGCTATGCCCCAAAAAGGTCTTTGCTGTCGTTGTTGTTCTGGTCTTGAAACACAATGACCCACAGGGCAATGGTTAGAGCAGATGCCTTGCCTGTGGAAGGTCTTGTTACCAGTAAATAAAATAATAAATAAGTAGGTCTCTGCCTTGGATTAATTTGTTTTAGTATTGTTTTTAAATCTATTAGTTGTTTTGCAGCAGGAATGGGGTGGGTGTTTTTTTTTCCCAGCCCAGGGGTCACATTACTTTATGTGCAACCTTCCAGGGGCTGCCAGCTATTACTGGGCAAGGCCTGGGGCTGCTGGAAGAATCCACTGAAAATGGATTATCAAGAGGTTATCCTTTATATCTACTCATTTGACACATACACCCCCATCACAGCATGGAGTCTTGCTATGAATGCTTTTCTGGTTAGCTCTCTACCACAAACGTTTTGGAAAACATGTGCACTTTATATGTAAATAGATTAATAAATTGCTTTGCAATGTACATAATTCACATATTCACTGATATATTATTGCCATTATCCCAGGAGGTACTTCATTGCTTTTCATTTTTCGAAAGTGTTTGTTGAATTTGAGTATGTTGCATGTTGAGAGGCTTTCTATGATCACTAAGGCTGAAATCCTAACCATGTCTACTCAGAAGCAAGTACCACTGAATTCATTTGGGTCTTATTCCAATGTAAGTGGAGTTGGGATTGCGGCCTTAAATTACTTCCTACTGTGAATTTTTTAAATCAATAGAATGCACCCTCGATTCTTTTTTTGTTACCTGTAGACTTTATCTGTGCTCCTCTAACTCAAAGCCTCAAAGTGGAGATAACCATCTGATTTTGACTATTCATTTTTGGCGGTCCATCCATTCACTAAATCTTTATCTAAAATCTTTGTTCTAAAAGTGTCCATGCCTTACTCCTGGCCCAAAAACATTACTGTATTTTTTCATAGGTTAGAGACCCATGGACTACCCTCATCTGGTTTAGCCGCTGTAGGATCACAGAGCCTGCTGTGGCGGCAGAGACAAGTAATTCGTAACTGCTGCCTCCCACATTGTTTTTGCTGTGTTAGCAACACCTTTCTGGGGCCCAAGCCTGGGCAGTGTATGTGAAGGTCCTGTGCTGCCCTCTGCCTCACTGAGGTGGTCCAAAAGAAAGGAAAGCAATACATTTGGCACCAGCCTAGCTGCAGGAGCTGCCAGAAGGTGGTGTAAAAGAGACGATCCAACCATTTTAGGGACTCCACTAAGTCCCTTGGGGGTTTACTCCTTAGCCTTTTCTTCTCCCAAAGATGTCCCATGAGGCAGCAGGTACCCCCAGGGGCACATTCCATTGTCTCTCGAGACAGATGGATGACAACAACAATAAATAATAAGAGCTGACATATGAGACAAAAAGTTTGCAATTAAATAAAATGCTCACTGTCATGCTTATCAAGTTATCAATAAAATTGTTTGGTGGTAACTGGTACATTTCTAGTTACTCAGCAGTCCTTGGGATGATTAGCAGCACTGAAACGTCTGGAAGAAATCCACTTTTCTTTGGAAACATGATGAGTGTGACATGAAGAGTCAAAGGATAACCTAGTAGTGAGCACATAACTAGGCCTCAGGACTCCTGAAGATTGTGGCCCATCACACCTGAGAACAACACAGAAATGTGCTGCAAATCAAGCAATTAACAGATGTTCTTCGTGATGCAGATGGTGTTGCTTACATTACTACAACTCTCCAGCCACTCCAAATGATTAATTTTTCATTGGTTGGTTAGAGTGAATTTCTGGCACATGTTAAAGGCTTATATTTTGTCAGACCCAAGGAAAGGACAGTTACCCATTTGTGAGGAGCCTTTCTGCTTGCCCTCCTTACAGGCCCACATCAGGGGCAGGCAATTTATTGATTTGCTTTAGAACAATTTGGAAATCCCACTCCTGAAAAGGATTAAGAACCACAGGTTATGTGACCAATGGTAGTGATGCTATTTAATGGAAGCAGAATGAGGCTCGTTGCTTTGGTTACATTCAGGGAGACATGAGTATCTTTTTTTCTTAAATCAAAGATGGGGAACTTGTGACTCTCCAAAAGTTATAAGATGATAGTTGATCAACCCCAGTAGTCAGGGTGGTTCCAAAACATCTACAAGATATATATACCAATGCTGGAATCAGGTGATGCATTATGAGTGCTATGTAGCCCATATGCTAATACTGTGAGTGGGGACCACAAGGTTTGCAGTAGTAGCACAAATAACCCAATGATAACTGAGGATACTCCATGACTACAGAATGATGAATGTCTATTGGGGAAACATGGAAAACTAGAAGGGTGGATGGGATGGGTGTCCCAAAAGAAGGCATGGCTGGGTGGAGCACTGAACAGGAACACTCCAGACTGCAATAATTTATTGTAGGTCCTACTTGTTCAAAAAGAAAACTGAGTGTGATGACATGAAAGGGTTGGAACCAAATGTTGCATTTTTGTATAAAAGCTTACTTTATTTGACAGGAAAACTCTGGGCAAAGTGTTTGCAATTTTAGCTGGGGAAAAGTTACATTTGCTTTTGTCAGGAGTCACCAGTGGGTCTACTCTGTTGAATAGTTAAATATCACCCTTAGAATCATAGAACTGTAGCGTCATCTAAGCCAACCCCCTGCAATGCGGGATTCTCAGCTAAAGTATCCATGACAGATGGCCATCCAACCTCGCCTTAAAAACCTCCAAGGAAGGAGAGTCCAGCGCCTTCCTGAGGGAGTCTGTTCCACTGTATCAGCTCTTCCTAATGTTCTTCCTAATGTCTAGTTGGAATTTGCTTCCTTGTAAATTGAATCCATTGGGTCAGGTCCAACCATCCAGAGCAGGAGTAAAGAAGCTTGCTTCATCCTCCCTGTGACAGCCCTTTAGCTATTGGAAGATGGCTATCATAACTCCTCTCAGCCTCCTCTTTCCCAGGCTAAACATAGCCAATGCCTTCAACCGTTCCTCTTAAGGATTGGTTTCCAGACCCTTGGTCATCTTGTTCATGTTCCTCTGAACCAGGCATAGGCAAAGTCCAGCCCTCCAGCTGTTTGGGACTACAATTCCCATTATCCCTAGCCAACAGAACCAGTGGTCAGGGATGATGGGAATTGTAGTCCCAAACATCTGGAGGGTCCAAGACTGTGGTGTCAACGGTCAGCTTCCCATTCCACACCAGTATTGAAATTGTTCTGATCTCTCTCCTGGCTTCCTTCTTTGAAATGCAAAACAATGCATCAGCCAACTTTGTATAGGATGACCTAAAATTGATTCCATGAGGCATTAGTTACAAAACTGTTCAAAATGCACATAATTGTTTCTCCTGTTATTAGCAGAATTTCATTTTAGCATTTGTCAGGATGAAGGAAGGTCATTTTTGGAAAGGGAAATTTAATTAAATGAGGGAAGATTTTGTCCTAAATTAGTTCCGCCGCACACACACACACACACAGACCTCCTGTCCCTCTCTCTCTCTCTCTCTCTCTCTCTCTCTCTCTCTCTCTCTCTCTCTCTCTCATTCTTTCTTACCAGTTTTCAGATTATGTCATATTTCCCTAGGGAGATGAAAATAATTTCCTAAGAACAACGCATGCATCGATTTGCTATTGAAAAAGAGGAAATGCTATCCTATCTGTACAAAGCTATAATTTTCACCCAGCAACACTCAGAGCCACATAAATTTGATTATAGGCAGTGTTTATTTAAAGGAACTACACTGAGATCCTTACAAAGTTATTAGTTTTGGTACAATTCATGGTATTATGTTGATTAATTTTCCTTTTGCCAGAATGCTTTGCAAGCATCCAGCCATACTTCCTCTGACAAAATCCAGGCTACCTTGGGCCACAAATGCTGTTCTACATTTAAAGTACTCTAACAACAATGCCCCCCACTCAAAGAATCCTTGGAACTGTTATTTCTTAAGGTTGCTGGGGATTGTTAAAAGACCCCTGTTCCCTTCACAGAACTATGATTCCCAGAGTTCCCCAGAAAGAAGGATTGTTTGTTAAACTGCTTTGGGAATTATAGGTGTGTGAAAAGAATAGGGCAGGCTTCCTCAAACTCGGCCCTCCAGATGTTTTTGACCTGCAACTCCCATGATCCCTAGCTAGCAGGACCAGTGTTCAGGGATGATGGGAATTGTAGTCTCAAAACATCTGGAGGGCCATGTTTGAGGAAACTTGGAATGGGGGGCCTCTTAACAATTCTCAGCACCTATCATTTACTAGAGTTCCCATGATTCTTCGGCGGAAGCCATGACTGTTAAAGTGGTATATACTGCTTTAAATGTTTAGTGCAGATGGGGCCTTTGTTGAGCACAATTCACCAGGAATGTCTCCTGTGCACCCTCTTTTAAGTGAACGGGAGCTACACTACAGTTTCCATTAATTTCAGTACCGTTTGTGCTGAGATCAATTTAGTGTACCGTGCCCATTTTCTTTCGCAGGTGTTTGCCCCCTCCTTGTCCTCCAACAAAAATAATATAGCCTATTCCATGAATCCCTATAATAAAGTTTCCCTTTGAGAATCCAATTTCAACCATAACACTTTTGTTCATTGAGCTCTCTTTAGCTCTGGCATACTTTCTAGAAAGATAAAACTGACTTCTGTGTAAAAGTCTCTCAAATCCCCAGTTGATGCTGCAGAAATCCACCAAAGCCTGTAATTAAATGTAATGTATCCAATGGTTAACATGTTCATCATTTGTAGAACAGCATCGGGATTGGCCAAGTGAGCAGCCTGCACCTGTGAATTATAAAGCCACATCCATTTTCCCCTATACTGATTTAAAACTACAGCTGAGATATGTTAAAAGTAAGCGAGGTAGATGGATTCCCACATTCCGTTTTGTAAGTCTTCCACAGATTGACTGTGCTCATTGTTTCGCTCTGCTGGTTCATACAGAATGTCTCTAATTAAGTTCAAAACTGGTGCATCTGCAGGAAGTGTCCTCATGCTGCAGTTTTCCATCTCTTTCATTAATCACAGGGGTGTGTTTCCCACCCCTTCATATGCACGAACAAGGCCCATACATATTTCAACAATTTTTTTCTTTGTTCTTGAGCCTGTGATCTTGCATACAATCACATTCCTAGCTTCTTGCCAAGCCCTTCATCTGACCAGCTTTGTAGTGTTCATCTAGTTCCCTGTTTGAAGGTCATTCGTGCTCATCTAATGCCCAGTTCTATGCGCTTTCTGGCTTCCTAGTACTCATCATAAGATCCAACCAACCACCATTACCATACACTTCCTCTGAAGGAGCAGGTTCACATTTGGGGGGCGATTCTGGAACTAGCTGTGTCATTGCAAACCACTGAAATGGCCTTTTACCAACTGAAATTGGTACACCAGCTACAACCATACCTGGACCAGGAAAGTTTGGCTACAGTAGTTCATACATAGTAAGTAAGTAAAACTTTATTTATTTGCGTGGCCTACAGGCCATTGCAACAAAGGATTCATATTACATAACCTGGTAAAAAGGAAAGAAAAAAGAAAAATGCTATATATAACAATAAAATGTGCTGTCTCGGGATTCAGCATAACACAATTAAAATGGGACAGATGAGATCTTAGTTATATGTCCACACAGGAGGCGCTATTGTCCTTCAGCTGGCGGCCCTCAGTCTCATGGCCCTCTCAATAAATCTGGCTACCTTCTCTGTTGTCTGGGCAGTCTGGTCTGCCAGGAGGAAAAACAGTATATCCTCGGATGGGCGGCCCGAAATGGCGGATATCAGAGGTGTGATGATCTCATCCCTGAGGTCTTTATATAGGGGTCAGGACAGGAGTACATGTGATACAGTCTCCACGCTGCCCACTCCGCAGGGACATAGTCGATTCTGGTATGGTGTTTTTGAGAATCGACCTTCAAGGACGGCGGAGGGTAGCATGTCCAGTCTGGCCAGCGTGAAGGCTCGTCTGTATTTTGGGATGGTTAGGTTGGACAGGTATGGTGACCGGAAGTCCATGCTGCACCCGTCCACCAGCCGCGGGAAGAATTGGGGCGGGGCAGGGGCGCCGGAGCGACCTGCGCGCCATGGCGCCCGACCTGCTTAAGACAGCCCTGGTGATGGTTATAGCACATTGGGCGAAACCCTCTTCACCCAATCCAGTTTCCGAAAACTCGTTGCCTGCCTCAAGAGAGGTAAGCCATTTTTCTATCCTGGAATGGTCATAGAAGGATATTACATCATAACTCCCGCCTATGGGCATTCCAGGAAATGTAGCTAGAGATGGCTATAACTTGCAGAGATGCTGTGTGTGTGTCCTCCTTATCCAAGTCAGGCCAATGGTCCATCTAGCTCAGTATGTCTACATGAACTGGCAGTGGCTCTCCACAATTTGAAGCAGGAGTCTCTCGCAGTTCTTCCTGGAGATACCGGGGCCTGGGAGTGGAACCTGGGTCACCTGAGCTATGGACCACCCCCAAAGTATAAGGATTTGTGTTATGAAGTTGAAAGTGAGAACCTTTACACTGTTGCACAGCTTCTTTGTAGGAAGCCTCCCCTTCCAGTTCACTCCCTAGAATGTCCATGAGACAATGTCATCATGATATGACATAACATAATCCCATGGGCATTGTGGGAATCATCACATGAGTTGACTGCGAAGACACTAGATGGCAATGCAAGAATTTAAATAAAAAAATAAAAGGAAGGACGTCCTGCAGCCACCTCGTAGTGTTAATTATTAAAATAAATGCGAACCTTCCTAACTCCACACCTGAAGGTTTTATTGAAATTCTCCTTCTTCCCAATTTGGAGCAAGTGAGTAATTTATTTTCACTCTCTATGATTTTTCCCACTCCAAAAAACTCACCCCAAAATTTGAAATGTTCCCCAGTGGATGTTCATGAGGAAGGCCTAAAGCAAAGGAGTGAGCGCTGTTGGAAGTTTTATTAGTTCTGTGGGTTTTTTTCCTAGTTGCTGTCTAAAATCAAAGAGGCACAGTTTCATGAGAAGAGTTGAAAAATCAGTAGGCTGAGAAGTGGATCGTTCCTTTAAGAAGACCTTTCACACACGTTGTTAACACTGTGTGGAAGAAGGAAGTGGGGACAAACAGGGTCATACCACCTATTTCAGTATTCTGTTCCCACAGGAGACAAGCAGGTGCCTACAGGAAGCCCGGAAGCAGAACATTAGCATAGTAGCATTCTTGCTTGCCTTCACCAGTACTTGGTATTCAGAAGCATAGTGACCCTGATAACATATAGCCATGATGATTAGTAGCCGTTGATAGCCTCATGGATCCTACACATGCTTACCTGGGGTAAGTTCTATTGAACACAATAGCTTTTCATTGTTGTTGTTGTTTAGTCGTTTAGTCGTGTCCGACTCTTCGTGACCCCATGGACCATAGCACGCCAGGCACTCCTGTCTTCCACTGCCTCCCGCAGTTTGGTCAAACTCATGTTCGTAGCTTCGAGAACACTGTCCAACCATCTCGTCCTCTGTCATCCCCTTCTCCTAGTGCCCACCATCTTTCCCAACATCAAGGTCTTTTCCAAGGATTCTTCTCTTCTCATGAGGTGGCCAAAGTATTGGAGCCTCAGCTTCACGATCTGTCCTTCCAGTGAGCACTCGGGGCTGATTTCCTTCAGAATGGATAGGTTTGATCTTCTTGCAGTCCATGGGACTCTCAAGAGTAGGGCACCATTTAAAAAGCAAAAAGGGGGTTGAGGTTTTGCAGGAACATCTGCATGGCTTGAGAAACTCCCATGAAAAATATTAGACATTGTGCAGTGCTAGCACAATGAATGCCCCCATTGAATGCCCCAAAAGCTACACTACCAAGACTATAAAACTATCCTATAATTGGCTGAATATAAAAAGGTTAATTAAGACAGCTCCTTAATAGTTTGCCTCTTAAAAACAGTGCCTCTGTGATGCAGGTTGAGTAAGAACATTTAGTAAACAGCTAATTATGCTATAACATAGACTTTTTATTGTTAATTATCATAGAAGTAACAGCCCGACAATAATTTGCTAGTCAGTACATCTGTGAGGTTTAAATGAGAAAATTACCTCTTGTCTCAGCAAGGAAGTAATTGATTTCTATGCACTTAAAGGCAGGATGCCAGTTGTGGCATGCTCTCATTTTCCATTCTCCAAAGAGATGGCACCATTCATGCCATTGATACAAATGGGATCTTAAAGGTGCAACCAAAGTTGTCTGACTTTTACAAATACTGGACTTTTTAAATGTAAATATGATGCCCACTGTAGGGCACCTTGACTTCGCAGGAGTCCTGCATATACCCAGATGGCATTGGAGGGGACTGTGCCCGCTAGGTCCTTTATACTGTATAAATTCTAGTTTCACCCCTGGACACTTCACAATTGAGTTGCTATTTTAATGAGAAGATCAGTCCACATGGGAGGTGAATTTTTTTCTTAACTGTAGCACAGCTGATGCCATTTTGCGGACACAAAGTAACATCAGCATATTCCCCTGACCTATTTTAGGGCTGCTATATGTCCGGATTTTCCTGGACATTACTGGGATTTCAAAAGCGGAATTGACATCCGGGGACGGGGTGGAATTTCCGAAAGGCGGTGTTTTGTCTTGGGCCTTAGTCAGGTCAATTGAAAAATTGTTTCTTTGTATAAAAAAGCTCAACAAATTTTGGGTTTTCATTTTAAAAGCTTAACCATTTGGGTGGTTTCCTAAAGCAAAGCTCAACTATTTCAGTGGTTTCCTTAAAAAAGAAAACCTCAACAATTTGGGGGTCTTTCTAAAACAGCTTTCAGGGTGTCCTGGTTTTTACTTTTTGAAATATGGCAACTCTACCTATTTTCAAGTAGGTTTCTGAGATTACCTACAACTTTTTTTTCAGAAGGTTTCCACTCTTATTTTAATTAGTGGGCCAAGGGATATTGGCTTCAGGGGGCCCTCGCTGGTGTCCATTGGTGGGCGTCAAGGGTACATGGCAACAGCAGTGGGCAGCAGCAACACTCTGATCAGTGTAGGGTGGGAAGCAGCGTTTTAATTTACTGCTGTGCCCCTGATATAGCATTGCTCCAGAGCAGTGATGGGCAAACTTTTGAGCTTGGTGTGTCAAAATTTGCCAAAAAAAAACCCCGAGCATAACTCGGGTGGTGTGTCGCTTCGAGAAAAAAACCATAATTTCGCAATATTTATAGTTTAAATAACAAAAATGTATAATTGTAATATATAACTGTATTTAATAAACCAAAAACTAATTATTTAACCAAACCAAACCAAAAACCCCTTATTTATCACAAAGTACCCAGAGTTGTTGAGCTTTTTGGGAGGAGCTGCTGACCAAAGTTTCGGAGGTTTTTTGGGGGGTGCAAAAGTTGCTTTGCTTTTTGGGGGGATGCCCCAAAGCTGCTGCGCTTTGGGGGGGGGGAGAGAGAACCGAAATAAATGAAGAATACCTTCACTGGAACTAACACGCAGCACCGACATAGTCTGCCGAAGCGCCAAAAAAAACCCAGCACAGAACGGGTTAAAAAATGAATGCTGTTACACCAAATCATCGTCTGCCAAAGCGCCAGAAAAAAACAGCACAGAAAGGGTTAAAAAACCAATCTCTGGCTACCAACAACAACAACAACAACAACAAAGAAGGATCCGCTGTAGCGTGAGGAGGAGCGTGAGAACAAATGGGGGGGGGGGGACAACAACAACAGTGTGCATGGGCCGATGGGGCGCATGCCAGCAGTGAGGGCTCTGCATGTCACAGGTTCGCCATCACTGCTCCAGAGCATCATGAGACATCTGTGCTCCAGAGCATTTTGGCTTCCAGACCTAGCCACCTGTCACTCTTGCACAACAAATCCACTTTTAAAAAATGCACTTTTGTGATAAGGATGGGGGGAATGCACTAGGAGATGTGGGGCAAAAACTGAATGACAGTTCTATAACCTTCAAACAAACAAATCAGGATGAATGCTCAGTAAACAGTAGGCCTCCTGCTTTGGGGAAACAAATCAGGACGAAAGCCCAATGAAAAAAAATCACCCAGGCACCCCAGTTCTGCCAAAGAGGAACAATTGTGTAGCCTAAATTTTATGCTGATATATGTTTGTTCTACAAAGAAATCACTTTAAGGATTTGAACCAAATGTCCCAGTAAAACAATAAAGTCTTAATAGATTGAAATGAAGGTGTGTTATCAACTGTAACTTTAGTATTACAAATAATAAGTAGCATTTAACACATGGTTGACTAACTTACCTTGAGGCTGCTCATAAAAACCTGTAAGAAGGGGTAAAGGCAGCATAAATCTACACGGGCAAATGATTGGAAATATATCTGAGTAAACCAAGTGCAGAGCGAATGAGAATTTAGGCTCCATCAATGACAAACAAAATAGGGTGCTTTCTTGTCCACAGGCCGGTCGGTAAATCATTGAAAGTATTATTTTTCTACTTTATGTTTTTAAAGGAAGGGGTTGCTCTATCCTCTGAAGCATTAATCATGATCAAAAACTGTGATGGGACATTATATGAGAGCACTGAATATATGGTGATATCTTAGTTGTTGTGGATTCAGGTTGTAACAGATGGTGGCCAGGAAAGATTATTCTCCTGGGCAGTCTGTTGACAACTTTGGGGATGTTTAGCATCTCTAACATGTGGCATTTCTCATTGTGTTGTTATCTGAGAATTACAACAATCTTCTCCCTGAAAATGAACACTTCAACTATTAGTAAACTTTGATTTATTCTGTTCTCTGCTTCTAATATACATCCGTTCTTTTATAAGGCTGGTGGTGGTTTGGAGCACAAGATTCTGAAGATGAAATTTAAAGGATTAGTCAAATATTTTAAAGAAAAGGTATCACAGCTCTGACCTAAAGGAACATCATATATCATTTCCACATGATCTTCCAAGTGAATGTCCTTAATGTACTTAATGTACTGGGCATGATTCTGCTATTGCTGTCCATTCCAGCCTCCAGACATTGACAGCCCTTGCAAACTGGAGGAATTCATTAAGTCCACATTCTGAAGCAACCACCCACCCGCAACTCCCCGAGCCGTCAGGGGAAGGGGCAGAGCTGTGTTACCTTGCCAGCGACCTTCCTCCCCTTCCCCCCTCATTTTAACAGCTCAGGGGATGCTTGGGAGTCGCGGGCGGGCGGTGCACCATTGTCCCCCGCTCCCGGGCTGCTTCCTGGGGGGGGGAGCCTCCCCTGAGTTGTCGAAAGGAAGAGGGAAGGGAGGAAGGCTGCTGGCAAAGCAGTGTGACTGACTCCCTCCCTCCGCTGTCGCTGCCCAGGAAGCACTTCTGCCCAGGAAGCGGCTTCTCCCACCCCAATGGGCAGCTCGCCCCTGGATGCTTGCCCTGCCCTCCTGGGACACTCGCCTCGCCCCCATGGCCCCACCCCCAGGTGCACAGCATGTGCGCCACTCTGGGTGCCAGAGCAGCTAGCTCTGCCTCTGCTCATGGCCTCATGGGGAGATGAAGACTCTGGGAAGTGCTTTGGGGCCAAGTTACCATGGCTGTTATATAATAGTTATAGTTTGAATAAGTATATACATACATTCGGGAAAATAGCTTCAGTTAGGCTTCCTTATAAACTATCCCATTGAGTCTCACCATAACAGAGAAGAAGCAGTCCTAGATGCTATGTTTCTGCTAATGCACTGCACCAAGGTTTTGCATTGGTACATGACAAAATTCCTTCTGAAAATTGTATGGCCACAAGTAGGGCTGACATACATCTGGGTTTTCCCAGACAAATCTGCGAATTGGGCTGCAAAGTGGCATCCGGGTGTATTTTTGCTGAATTGGTGAAATGTATGGGAAAACCCGTAAGTATGGCAAGCAGGGTGATTTTTAAAAAATGCTTTAAAAATCTCCCAAAAGCCCCATACCCTATTTTTGGGAATATGGCAACCCTAGCCACAAGTTAAATCACTTGACTTCTGAGTCACTTGGCTATGAGCAAGCAATACACCAAAGGTAGGAGAGTTGCACAGTCTCTATAACGATTAACTTAACAAGTGTTTTTCAGTAATGATGCTCCACATTTCACCTCGGGTGGCCCATAACAGTTTTATTAAGTGCATCTAAATTCAGAGGCAGCACCTGCATTGTAGCCTGAGGGGCTGGGCCTGTGCAATTATAGCGTCCTCTGTTAATCCATTGCAAAGGTTTCATTTTCCCCATTCTTTTGCTGTCTCTCTATCAGACACTCCTAGGGAAGGGAAGGGAGTTAAAAAAAGACATTCATTCCACTAACCTACGGTAGTTGCATGTTGCTTTCCTCATTGCTGTCCTGCCCATTAATGTGGCCAAAGAAAGAGATGGGGTATTTGCAGAGAGAAACACTTCTTGCCTCCTTTAAGCAGCTTCACACTTCCATTCTGTCTCAGCCCTAGAAGCCCTAGATGAGCACCCCCTCAGTTCCTTCCTCCAAGTCATTTATAAAGACATTGACCATCAACAGGTCCAGGACAGTACCCCTTCTCTGTGCATTTCTAAGGATTCAGTCAGCAACTGGTAATTCATCTTAAAGAATCCATGTAACAGGCTCAATGCAATAGCTTCGTCATTTTACATAGCACGTAAAAGGTAAAGGACCCCCAGATGGTTAAGTCCAGTCAGAGGCGATTATGGAGTTGCTGTGCTCATCTTGCTTCAGGATGAGGGAGCCGGTGTTTGTCTGCAGACAGCTTTCTGGGTCATGCAACCAGAATGACAAAACCGCTTCTGGTGCAACAGGACACCGTGACAGAAGCCAGAGCACATGGAAATGGCGCTTATCTTTCCACCTATTTATCTACTTGCACTGGCCTGCTTTTATACTGCTAGGTTGGCAGGAGCTGGAGCAGAGCAAAGGGAGCTCTCCCTGTCAAGCAGATTTGAACCACCAACCTTCTGATCGGCAAGCCCAAGAGGCTCAGTGGTTTAGACCACACACCATCCACGTCCCTTTAACATAGCATTTTAATATTAACATACTTCCACGTAATTCTTTCACTGCTTTTTTAACTCCAGTTGTCTCATATAGGACAGCACTTGAGAAATCTGAGTGAACTAAGAACTTCCAAGTGGACGAAGTAACCTCATCAGAGCTTGTAATTTGCTCACTGAGTTACGAATCCAGCAGTCTTGCAACCTGGAGTTACTGTAGGTGGCAGCAAATGGTTGAACACACAAAATTTCCCAATATCTCTTCCATTGCTACCCAGTAGCCACATCTAAACTTTTGCTTACCAAAATGATGTTGAAAAGAAATGGTGACTACGATCTAGATTAGGAATGAATGCCCAAGAATGAGTGAGACTTGGAAGAAGGGATTGTACAGATCTGCATGGCTGCTTCCTTCAATGTTATTGCTAGTTGCATGTATGGTTTCAAATGAAACTCATAAGTTCCTTTAGCAAAGGATAGCTAAAGGGTTAAAGTAAAATCACCCCCTCTCATGTATTGCAAATGGAGCTTTCCATTTATTTCAGAAGGTAAAGGTTGCACTGTGACCATGATAGCAGCCAACATCTGACATCAGAGTTTGGCTGCTTAGTCATGCAGATCACTCAGGTGCAGAAAATCTTAGCTCGCAAACCTCTTGGTCTGAATTACAAAAATATTAAAGTCTTCTGAATCCAAACCAGGGATTATTATACATTCGATTACAAACCTACCAGATCCAACTTTCAAACTGACTACTTTTGAGTTTCAGCAGCATCACAACCAAGAATTTAAGGTTATGAAGCTGATTCTAATTTCTTGCTCAAACAGTGTTTAAAATCTGCTGGTTACCCAGCCCTACTACAAAATGAAGCAACGGCACCCTAATAGTTTCCTACCATCAGAATTCACTTTCAGTGTGGCAGAAATTAAGTGATATTATTGTTATGCATACGTATACGATGCATCTTCATAGTTGGTGTGGTTGCAAAAACTACCATTTTTTTTTAAGTCATCAGATTACATTTCCTGATGTTGTCTTTCTAGGCTAGCTGCCCAGAAAAGTTGAAATTGGTCATCTTATTATTTAGGCTAACACCTCAAAAGTGCTTAATGTGTTTTCTTTGGGGTAATCACATCAACAGTAACATAATCCATCTACAACAGCCTGGGCTTCCTTCCAAAGCCTTGCTGGTTATAGTCAAGGAAAATAAAGGAACGCGCACCTAAAGTGATTCAGAGAGCAAACATCATACGGCTTTAAGAACCATCGGCATAATTCACTGGAGAGATCTTTTATTCCTAAGCCAAGAATTAACTACCCTCATCTGTAGGAAATTGTCAAAATACATCTGGGCACACTTTTCTTGTTCTTGTGCAGCTCTTTTGTAAAGTCACTTCTCATTTTTCTTGGCTAGTGAAGCTCATTAGTAGTCAAAGAAGGATGCCAACAAAACAGTCTCATTCCATTTTTTTTCCCTTTCACCCCCCCTTAAAGGAAAAAACAACAAAACCCTGCATTCCTCTCTGTAAAAGTAGTGATTAGAACAATTAGGCAGGGTGTTTTTTTCACCCCCATTTCATGCAAAAATTCTTCTTGTAGTGTGATGGTGTTTCTGTCTCTTTGCATTAGCAGAAAATGCATTTTTAATCATGCTTCAGACTGAGGGTTTCTTATTAGTTTCATTTTGGAGCTATTTGACTCCCTTGCAGCAGCAAGTGGTGCAGGGAAGTGGGGGCTCAGGAATTGCAAAGTGTTGGGATACCTAGTTTGTGCTAGTGTTATGTCACTTAGCTGTTGTTGTGAAGACTGCAGCAAAACCACTTCTTTTTGTTGTTGTTTAGGGCTAGTCATTTCACAGGCTTTTCAAACGCCCTAGTGCAGATATGGGAAGGAAGCAGCTGACACCTTTACTGGTCATTTGCCTCCCTAAGCAGGTCATTTAACACTTGCAGTCTGAATGGCAATCCCATTTGGGCAATATGAAAGATGTCCGGTTACTTTGCCAGCTGCAACTGAATTGTATATGGTCTCAGAAGCCTTGGACAGCAGTTTCAAAGCACTGTGTTAGAGCAAATTAGTGAATCAGCATATCACAGACTTCATCAGGTAGGGAAATGCCCAGGGTGTCTGAAAGAGAAGGAAGCAGGGACTATCAAGTGACACTAATAAGAGAGAAGAAAACAATGAGGCAAGGAGAAAAGAAAGTTAATAGTGCTCAATACTAGAATAATTCTATTGAAGGGAAATTCACAATTTGTCGGGCTTCCGTTAAGTAAATGTTTCCCTATTTGGTGTCTAAAAAAAAAAGGTAAAGGACACCTGACAGTTAAGTCCAGTCGCAGACGACTCTGGGGTTGCGGCACTCACCTCACTTTACAGGCTAAGGGAGCCAGCGTTTGTCCACAGACAGTTTTTCCGGGTCATGTGACCAGCATGACTAAGCCACTTCTAATGAAACCAGAGTAGCGCACGGAAACACCGTTTACCTTCCCGCCGGAGCGGTATCTATTTATCTACTTGCACTTTTTTGGTGTGCTTTCAAACCGCTAGGTTGGCAGGAGCTGGGACCGAGCAACGGGAGCTCACCCCATCATGGGGATTCGACCCACTGACCTTCTGATCCACAAATGTGCTTATATAAAAAAAAAATCCATGTTTTTCTTTACTTCTGTTCTCTGCTTAACATAGAATGTGTATGTTTCACTTAGAGAGAGATAAGGGTTATTGTTGGGTTTTTGTTTTTTCAAATTTTGGAAAATCTTTGGTCCAGAAGTCCTGAAGCCTGTGGAGCACCTCATTGGGGCTAATCTGACTGAGACTGCAATCCTATTGACACTTACCTGAGAAGATGGCAATCGCACAAGGAGGGCAATCCCACTCTCATTTCCTCCTCCACCCCATTCCCATTCAGATGCATAATTCCCCTGTTCAGCCTTCCAATAAAATACAAAAATATAGCAAGTGGTTAGTGTCAAGGGGCATCAAGTGAAGTAAAAAAACAAAACCTGTCTCCTCCCACCTCCAGTCGCTTTAAAGGCCCCTTAATAAAATGTATTCAGTGCAGAATTATATTGCTCCATAGGATTCCATGTCCACTTTTTGTGCCAGAAATGCCCAAATACAGAAAAGTAAGGAAAGAATGGCAGGACAGGGCCATTTTCTGCTGCCATCCAATTGCTTTGGATGGGATATGGTCCCAGTGCAGATACGAGGGGATGAGTTGTATCTCAAGATGGATGGACCAGTTAGCAGTTGGGAGGACCAGGCTGGAAACTGCATCTCCTATCCTGCAGTATATCAACAGCAATAGGTGCAGGAGGTCTGTCACATAAACAAGTCCATTGGAGAAAACAAAGAGCAGACAACAACCATGAAATAAGATGCCATTTCCCTCTCCCTTTACCGCAGAATTGCAGTCTATTAAAATAATAGTCTAAAAGCAAATGTAAAAGCAGGCAGCCTTTACTTGCTACTTTGTCACCGCATAAGAACTGCACACACAGTATTTCCTTCCCCATTTGCTTCATGATTGTTTTATTGCCGTGTGACATTGTAAACATAATGCACACGTTAGAGGTGGCTTAAGGAAACAAATGCCAAGGCACAGAAATGGAAATATTACCATTTGGCATTCTGCAATATATCTGAATGCTTTCCTGTAACTATTGCTAACAAGTTGGATTTTATTTTTGTTTGATTTGTTATTTGCCCTTGATTTGTCACAGGATATTTCAGTATATTTTTTCCGCTTTGTTTTCACATTAAGGACCTCAAGGTTTATTCCTGGGACGCTGGGGGGAGCATTTTTGTCAGCTTGCAGTGACTGGGTGGGTGGATATTTATTTGTTATGCTTTTATCACACAGTACTTTAGGTTGAGGGAGAATGGTCTGATTCAGTGATACAGCATTATGAGAACATGCCATGGCAAACACCAAACTCACCAACCTTCACCTTCCCTCCTATCCTATCATTTGTGCACAGTTGCTGGAGTTCAGACATAACAGTAAACTGTGGTTTGTTCAAAACAAAAAATGGAAGCTTCCAATCACCTCTTCCTATGTGGAAAGGAAGGAGAAGGGAAGAGGCAACATGGGAAGCCAAGGCTGTGACTTACTCACAACTACTTACCTTAGA
The DNA here is from genome assembly GCF_965207765.1 of Zootoca vivipara. Taxonomy (NCBI): domain Eukaryota; kingdom Metazoa; phylum Chordata; class Lepidosauria; order Squamata; family Lacertidae; genus Zootoca; species Zootoca vivipara. Next base: position 70,798,619 of record NC_142588.1, on the reverse strand, counting down.
TAAATTCCTTAAAATACCCATATGCCTACATAGAAATGTAAAAGAAGAATGCATGCTTGCAGACAAGTGTGTCATATAGTACTTTTGAATGAAATTAACTGGTTTCTTAGGTACTCCAAATGGTATCAGAAAAAACCCGGCCGCTCATTGGGGACTTATGTTTGGGTGCACCTCCCTAATAACTAAACTCAGTGGTCAACATGGGCTTCTCTCTACAGTGGTACCTTGGTTGTCAAACCTAATCCTTTCTAAAAGTCCATTCCAAAACCAAACCTTCTCAATACCAAGGCGTGCTTTCCCATAGAAAGTAATGCAAAATGAATTAATCCATTCCAGACTTTAAAAACAACCCCTAAAACAGCAATTTAACATGAATTTTACTATCTAACGAGACCATTGATCCATAAAATGAAAGCAATCAATGTTCTGTACTATAAAATAAATAAGACAGTATTGTAGATGATAAAAATTAAAATATTTTTTTTCTTACCTGCACTGATGATAGTCATTGTTTGGATGGGGGGCTTTTATCCATTTCCACAGTCACTCAATCAGTCAATCAATCAATCAGTAGCAGAACTGGGTTCCACACAGTACAAAAACAAATTAACCAAGAAAGCCTCAAAAAGAAAAACACAAAAAAGCAGCAAACGTAATCCGTCCTGGAAGTCCGTTTGACTTCCAAAATGTTCAAAAACCAAGGTGCAGCTTCTGATTGGTGCAGGTGCCCTGGAAGTAATAGCTGACAGCCGCATCAGACGTTCAGCTTCCGAAAAATGTTCAGAAACCGGAACACTTACTTCCGAGTTTTTGGTGTTTGAGAACCAAGGCAATTGAAAACCAAGGCATTTGAGAACCAAGGTACCACTGTATATGCCAAATGGCTCTTAGTGGGGATTTGAACCTTAGTTTCCCAAACCGAAGCCACGGGAACACAGGAAGCTACCTTACACTGACTGAGAGTGGGGCTCCAGAATTTCAGGCAGCTCTCTCCCAACCCTACCTGAGATTCTGGGGAATTAACCTGGGCAAAGGCTCTACCACTGAGGTATGCCACCTTCCCCTACAAACGTGTGTGTGCGTTTGTGTTTCCTGCTCTCAATTTGTTTTTCCCAATCCATGCTATAATGAGGATGACATCTTGAGTGCTGGAATGGAGGATCTCATCACTGCAGGGAGGAGTGAGTGAGCTGGGAGCCCCCATTCAATCCCTTCACTTTCATCACTACAATTCTCCTAAATTAAGCACTGTTGTGAGACAGCACGAGAGAGAGAAAGTGTTGTTACAATGGAGTCGCATGACGTATATCTGTCTCAGCAAGGTTGGACGGATTTGTTTCCTCCTTGATTCGTTTTAGCAAGAAAATTCCCCCGTTTCCTGAACATATTTCAAACGTTCAGTGGAAATGGCTTTCTGCGAGGTGATTGTATGCATAGCGGGGAGCAGGATAAGAGATCAGTTTGTAGGGCTTGGTTCATCTTAGTATTTGTGTTCACATAATATAATACATCAGAACACAGGGATGATTATCAGCAGCACACAAGCTGATGATTGGAGTTAACAGTATAGAAAGAAAATAGGAATGCAGACAACAGTTTGCCAAGAATGCAGATCACATTTACTGCCAACAAGGGACCAAGAATAATGTCCCAGCTGAATGTTATTTATCCTGAAGGATTTAAAAAAAACAATTTCAGTTCTAATGATTTATTTGAGATAGTGAACAATGTTTCCAGTGTTATACAGTTAATAATTCTGTACTGACTTCAGTACATTGGTTATGGATAGCCACAAGATATAAATTTACTCATGCAAAAATATTCAAAAAAATGTTATACAGTATAATCACCACCTTTGTAAATTAAGTTATAAATCATGGAAACCAAGCATGGTGTGCATTAATGCAAGCTGTTTTCAGGGACTCTGTGTGGATTTAATTTCACAAGAGTAGGTTTTGATCTTCTTAAGAATGCTTCACGTTTCCTTAAAATGGCCATGAAGATTTTTGTTGAATAATGATACTAGAACAATACTAAAGACTGCAGATGAGAGAGAAATTCAATTCAGTTCACATTTAAAGGCAATAATTCGCACTTTTCAAAACTATATGCAGACCAAAACATAAATATACTTCCAAATTTACACTTTTCTAAATTTTGCATTGCAATTCTCCAGAAAAGTAATGAAGACAAAAATGCATACATTATAGTAAAGTGTGCATAAAAATACACATATTCGTGAAAATGGATTATATTAGGGGAAACTGCTTTGCAAAAAGGTGTATATTAAGCCAAACTGTATACAAAGGTATGTATAGTGGGAGAAATTGGCACTAAAATGCTGCTGAATTTTCCTGAGGGCTTGTGTTAAAACCAGTCAAATCAAACCAACAATTCCCCCCCCTAACCTCCCCACCCAGAAGTCTAGTGTCAAGGTCAGCTGTTACAAATCAGTGCTGATTGGGTCTAGTGTCCTACAGGGATGGTCCAGCGCAAAGCAGGAAGACAGTGACAAAATGTTCACCTGCTTTGCAGTTGACCCGGCTACTGTTCCTTTTCTGCTGCTGGGAGTCGGCTGCTAGGATGCATCCTAAACTGCTCATCCCAGCAGATCTTGCCATAGTGTGCCCTGCTCGTTTTCTGAACAGTAGCTACATTCTACTCCTGGCGGTCTATACTTAAATCATATAAATTTCTTATAGGAAGAATATGCTTCTTACTTTGGGGGGTTATATCTCTTAAGCATCTCCCTCCCTCCCTCCCACCTTCTCCTCTTTCTCTCTTTGCTTCATCCCAAGATATTTTTCAGAAAGTTCAATATGAAAGCTTTTCTAGAGGCTTCACTTCACTGATTAATGTTGAAAGATGTGGTTCAGTAGAAAAGTAGAGATGCCACTTTTTCTCTCTCCGGTTTCCCCATAACTATGTTAACCTCCAGTGTATTGGATTTTGCAATGAGTTGAAGTGAGAAAAGAAGGTAGAGCTGTGTTCTGCCTGAACAGTACTCTGAGTGAGTTTTTCAAATGATTCCATTGGTTTCAAGTGTTCAGATTTCTCACTGGTGCTTCCTTGCTTGCTTAACCTCCCTCTCATTTTTCTGTCTGGCTTAATTTCTCATATCACAAATAAAACAGAACATACCTACTGCTTTTAACAAAATAACCCATTTTCTCTCTTTAGGTTCAAATGCATTTGGTATTATTGCAGAAGTAACAGCGCACCCAATTGAGATTTCAGCAGTCAGTTTAAAACAACCACTTCCAAAACGTTTATTTATTTATTGAACTCTTTACAGGCCATACTTTCAGGTGATATACACAGCATACAAAATTGCAATAAGATAAATAAAATGATTAATAAAAATATCAGTAAAAACATCAATAAATACTGGTTGGTAAAAAAGAAATCCAGATTGCAGAGGCCAGTCTGAATAACACAGTTTTTAGGAGACATGTAAAAGAAAGCAGGAATGAGCCCTGATAAAATTCCATTGGCAAGGAGTTCCACTGGGCAGGATTTACTGCACTATAGGCTCATTGTTGTTGTTGTTGTTGTTTAGACATTTAGTTGTGTCCGACTCTTCGTGACCCCATGCACCAGAGCATGCCAGGCACTCCTGTCTTCCACTGCCTCCCGCAGTTTGGTCAGACTCATGTTCATAGCTTCGAGAACACTGTCCAACCATCTCGTCCTCTGTCATTCCCTTCTCCTTATGCCCTCAATCTTGTCCAGCATAAGGGTCTTTTCCAGGGAGTCTTCTCTTCTCATGAGAAGGCTCAGCCCCTAGTAAAAGTCAACTTCATCTCAGGGATGTGAGGAACCACAAGAAGTTGTCCATCAGATTAAAGGTAAAGGGACCCCTGACCATTAGGTCCAGTCATGACCGACTCTGGGATTGCGACGCTCATCTTGCTTTATTGGCCGAGGGAGCCGGCATACAGCTTCCAGGTCATGTGGCCAGCATGACAAAGCCGCTTCTGGCAAACCAGAGCAGCACACGGAAACGCCGTTTACCTTCCCGCTGTAGCAGTACCTTGCACTTTGACGTGCTTTTGAACTGCTAGGTTGGCAGGAGCTGGGACCGAGCAACGGGAGCTCACCCCATCACAGGGATTCGAACCGCCGACCTTCTGATCAGCAAGCCCTAGGCTCAGTGGTTTAGCCCACCGCGCCACCTGTGACTATGCACATATGCATTCCCCATTAGGAAGCCAGAATAATGGGTAAGTGCTGGAATGATCAGATACCATAAGACCACAGGAAGCCAACTCCTGGAAAATTGGCAAAAACTGGGCTGATGGAAGGAGAGGTTTGCTGTAAACTTGTCAAGTGTCTCAGTCACATTGGCACATTTATACTCTAAGCCACCATGCTAGAAACCAACAGGTGCCAATGGTGGCTTGATCACATTATGTGGTCTTTAGGATCCTTACTGAACACAACCCCCTTTGTCCTGAATGGCCAGCCCCTTATCAGTTCCACTGTGGTGCCTGCACTGACTGTGAATTATTGGAACTGCATATGAAGGGAACAGTGTTCATGACATTTAATGTGCAACTTTTGGTCCCTGCAAATGGCTGGAAAATGTTGCTGGCAGAGAAGTCTTCAATGTGCATAGACTTTCACTTCTGTCAATGGTCAACACACAATTGCGGGGATTCGAACCCCATCAGATTATCTGGTAACAATAACTTTATTTGGAGATAAGCAAGTTCACTGGTGTTTCTGTCCAAAATTTTAGTTAGCCCCTTACCAAAATGAGGTAAAAGATACTTATCTCTGCCCCCATTTTATTCTCACAACAATCCTGTAAATTGGGTTGGCTGATGGATGGCAAGTGTCTCAAAAGAAGTATGAGGAGAACTCCACTGTTTCCAGAGAAGCATGAGAAACCCCACTCATGAAACTACGCTTTCCTGACTAAGTCTGAGCCAAAAAAGTTCATGAAAGTGGTTTCTACAATATTCATTTTCAAGTTTCTCCTAAAGTGTCAAAAGGAAGAATTGTTCGCTTATTTGTGCATTTAAGAGCTCACACAAGTGTGGCCTCCTTAGTTCACTTCAGGTGCTACTTGCATTAAGGGAACAAGTATGGTGAAAGGGGCAGCCAGCTGTTCATTGAACCCTGCCCCTGCCCAAGATGCAGTGCTTCTCCAACTATTGCCCTGTTGGGGCATAACCTCTGGAGCAAGAAGCCTCCTCTGTGTGTGGAGGCTCCCCTGGGTAATCCTGGCTCTTCACTTCAGACGCTCTGCCTCATGGGAATAGTAGGAGCAAAACATGACTAAATGTGTGGCCCTGCGTTCAGCATGCTTGCCCCTTTCATGTGAGCAATGCCTGAACAGGATTCTTGTTCATAGAAAATGCTACCACGGTATGATGTGAGTTCCTGCTCCAGGGATTAGCACACAACTCACAAAATGTAAATTGCTTTAAACATGCATATAAATGGACCATTGCAATGTGTGGATTTATCCTAATGATGGGTGGCATCTATGCACGGGTGCAAATGCATTTGCACACTATTGCAAGTGTGCAAATGCATGAGTGACCTCCCTCCCACCCCACCCCAGAGCTGTATACCCATAAAAATGTAGCTCATAAAAGAGGTGTTCACATTATTTGAATAAATATTCCTTAGTTCTATCCTCGCAATAAATAGAGAGGATTAGAATTACTGCTCCATAGGTCAAGGTTCATTCTTAAGATCACTTAAGGTGCACCCTTTACTTCTGAGTCCTCTTTCAGGCAATGCTCATGCAATCCAGATGAGTGAGGTATGGTGAAGAAGTACTTTGCCAAAGCATCCTTACGTCAGTTTACTGGTAATTTTATGTAAAATCATGCTTTTTAATTCAGAATAATTATCTGAAGTGTTCTCGCAATTACCAGCATGAATTTGAATCGAATGCACTCTTTTAGAAGAATAGGCATAATCAATTCCCTTATCAATTTTTGGCCTTTTGTAGTAAGTGATAAAAGTGCTCAATTCTGATAGGGGTTAAGGGCTATATCACAGTCGCAAATACTCTTTGAGAAGTACCTACTTCTCTTCCTTCTACTCTCAACCTGTAAGAAATGTCTGGTCAATTGGATTAAATTAGGCTAGAAACATTAGGATCTTCTTTTATACAAAGTCAGACCACTGTTCCAACTATCTTAGTATTGTCTGTGACGACTGGCAGCCGTTCTCCAGGATTTCAGAGAAAGGTCTTTACCAGCTCTCCCTGGAGATGCCAGGGATTAAACATAGGACTTTCTACCTCCAAACGTATCTTCTACCACTATGCTATATTCCAAGGCTAGAGTCAGCAACCTTTTCCTGTGAGTTTCACAGAAGCTCGACAGGCATTAGCAGGAGATATTGCTTATTTTCATGTCTTGAAAAGCTTCATCCATTCATATATGAAACTCAAGTTCACTTCACTTGGCTCCATGCTCAAACTTTGGGGTGAACCTTCTTTGTAGTGAACCCTGCAGATCAAAGGGATGAAGATAAGTGGAACAATGAATTCTTAGATTCATGAGGTTGTTTGGCCGGCTGCCTCCAAGATTAGCATATCAAAGGGTAATGAGAGACATCTTATCTAAAGAGTTCTTTTTAAAGGGAACTAAGGTTTGGACATAAGGTTCATCCTTGGGGTGGGGTGGCGGAGTCCGCATGGGGGTTAATTCAGGGTTTCCCCAATATTTATTCTTATAAAAAGTAGAGAGAAAGCCTTGACAAAAATGACATCCTTGCCCATGTATAGATTTAACAGCATAGATTTAACGGGGTACCCATACATCCCATAACCCATACTAAACATGAAGTATTTTGGTAACAATGGAGTTACACCTCAAAAATAACACAGAGATGCCCCTGAAAATGGTATGTCCATGTTGCATATCCACTTCCATAGAGCATTATACAACTTGCTTCATTATACTGGGTGCCTCCCCTCAAATGTCAGCAGTAGTCAGTTACAGTATGTGGCAAAATATATAGCACTGTGTCATCAAAACATTAGGTTAGGTGTAATATGGGTACAGAAGGAGGGATGGAGGGATATACTTTTCACTCTTTCATTTTATTATTTTACCTGTTGCATGGCTTTAAAATATTTTGTGTTGTACTGCTGTGTACTCTCAAAAATGTTATAAATAAATATATTCATGGAGGGCAGTGAGAAACTCGATCCAAGGTTGCCATTTTCTGGGGAAGTCCTGTGTTTCTTATAGCTTGTAGTTATGCCTGAGCTCTCTGCGATAATGGCCTCTCACCCAGAACTCTGGGGAGGGTGGCGGTTGCAGCTCGGCATGGCCCCTTGTGGCATGGAGGTTATTGTTTTACACTTGCGGCCGGCCATTGCAATCCTCCTCAGCCAGCCACTGGGGTTTGCAGGATTGCATCCCAAAACTCAATTCTGTCAGTGCTTGAAAAAAGCAAAGGGTTCTGACCTCCTTTGCCTTCTTTGCCTGGTCCTCGGACCCTAGTTGGCACAAAGAGTCCTTGAAAAAGAGTACTTTGCAGAATGCTGCTTTTATTACAAAAACAAAAACTTCTCCAACCACGACCAACAGCTTCACACATCAAACGCAACCAGCTTTCTACCCTTCAACCACCCAACCCAACCACTAACATTGACCACTCTATATATACAGGTACAATTAGGTGAAAGCTTGCATGAGTCATTGTAGGCCGCTGACTCATGCTGACTTTGTTCTTTTGGCATTAAAGAAACAGCGGCCAATTTTTAGCCGTGACAAATTCAAATCAATCATTCGTGGCCTTTGTTGGGGGTGGGGCAAGAGCAGCTGACCAAAGTGAGCAAGTCCTCACTCTGGTCTCCCATGGGTGGGGGGGGGGGAGTTAAGCCCAATGTGCTGGCATTTACCAGCCCAGTCAGCAAAATGGCAACCCTCCTGCTCATCCTGTATACTGTTCTCTTGGTTGATGTTGCTTAGACATGCTGTGGTTGAAAATGGTCATTGTATTCAGGGCCAGGCAGGAATTTGCCTTCAAGCAATTTGGCCCTGTTTGATGGTTTTCCCTTCCTCATAGCAATCATCACAACTTTCAGCACATAAAGTATTGGGTGGAATCTTTCATCTAATTCTGGGTGTGCGGTGATTTGGTGCGTCGCCCTGATCCCATTCAGGTGCAATATCACAGGGTACTCCGGTCACTGGTGTACGAAGGGGGGGCAGGGGCGCACTGCCCCGGGCACCATTTGGGGAAAGGGTACCATCGCAGCTACACACACACACCACAGACTTGCGCTGCACACCACCCCCTCCTGGGATGCACGCCATGCCCCTGCGGGCGACGTGCCATGCCCCCGCACCACTCGTCATGCCCCCGTGGGCAACAAGCCACACCCCTGGGACACACACCACGCCCCCGGGACATGTGCCGGCCACGCCCCCACCTGTTCTCCGCTCTGGGGGCTGCAGCATGTTGCTTCGCCACTGACTCTGGTAAAAGGATATGGGTGGAAGTTTCTGTCCTGAAGCCAAGCGGAGGGCAGGTGGGCCATAGAACTTCCAATAGCAGCTTAGTTTACCTGCATCTTGAGATGGTCCTTAACCCAGGCACAACACTGGTCGTAATTAGTCAAGAGACTAATTCTGGATACATGCCCAGAGACTGAGCCAAAGCCTACCTACATCTGTAATCAGTAAAGTTATGGCCATTTTTTAATCCCATAAAGTTGCTGTGTCAATTTGTTACCCTCTCAATACATCAGTCATCCGTCCACAGGGAGCAAACTGTGCTTCGGACTGCAAATGTAATCAGCCGCTTTGTACAACCCTTATATGCATGCCTATCAGCTCATTTCCCCTATTGGCTCTTGACAATAAGTGAAATGGAGTCAGAGTTTGTGAGACAAAATGTCATTACTGAAGCCCCTTTAGAAAAGCTTCCTGTGCTGGCTGTGCTTATGATAGGCAAGTCAAAAATAGACAGGCTCTCCACCATGTCCCCCAAAGCCAAATGGTCAGGCAGATGAACTGACTCTCATCAGAGGCACATATTCTTGTGACTACCCTATCATTCCTTTGCTGTTACTGCCTTCAAAACTTTGATTCAGCCCTTCAAAATATTACAAATGTAGGCTTCTTTAGATGTGCTTTTTGACTTCTGAGCCCTTAGGACACACAATGATTACCTCTTAAAGCTTCTCTTGGCAAGTGTGATGGATAGAAATGTGCTGTTTTTGAAGATTCATTACACAAAAGCACCGCCTTAGGGTGTACATGCAGTATAAGGGCCAAATGTTTTCCATCTCTAAGCCGCACTGAAATAACTGTGAGTGAAACAGTAGACACTTCTCCATGGATAAACTGTCCACATTCATTATGCACTTCAAAAGATCCAAGCTGATATGGAATCTAAAACAATCAATAGGATAACTATTTCTGGAACTTCCTTAGTAACTGAAAGAATGGATTATAATACCTAAGGAACTTCTATCGTTATGCTTCTTGCTGAACCAGTATGTAGATTTTGTGTTATAACTAACGTTTGAAACGGAAAATTGAGTTATAAAATGAACATTCTGAGCACACGTCTTGAAGTGTTATGGCTGTGATACAAACAGTTTCTTGTTTTCTCTGGGAATGTATAACACCCATGTTGCAAGCCACTGCTGAGTTCTGGGGTCACTGGTGGGCACCCACAAAATTTTCACTGTGGGTGCCTGGCCTCTGCCGCTGCTGCCCATCTCTCACTGTCCAGTGCCATGGCGACAACTGGGCCGGGGCCTCTGCCTCCATCATGGGTTCTGCGACCGTGCTTCCGGGGTGCATCTGTGGCTGCAGTGGGCCCCAACAGAGACCCCATGATGGAGGTAAAGACACTGGCCCCACTGCAGTGCCAGAGAGCCGAGCAGCTGAAGCCAAGCTATACAATATGATGTGACATGTTACATCACATCGTATGCGCCACTGAGCACCCACAGTCTGGGGCCCAAGTCAGCGCCTCTGTCTGGGGTGAACTCAGGATGCTACTTCTTAACTTCAGAGCTCTCTGCATCAGGGATGGGGAACCTGTGGCCATTCATACATTGCTCCCAACAGTCCCAGCCAGTATGATGGGATGGTGTAGTTCAACAACTCAGGAGAAACACAGGTTCCACACTCTTGCTATACAGTCTTGGTCTGAGATATACCAAAGAGACAGAACCCCGTCTCAATTAAGTACCTTCCCTTTCAATGAGCTCTGATACTACTGCAGGTGACATCCTTCTCTAATATTAGAGTAAGTTTTTGATTGTTAGTCCTGTCTGTACCCGTGGAACACTTTACCTGCTGAGATCTGCCATATCTGGAAGCATGTCTGTCTTAAGTGAGCTGCTGAGACCTTTATTTGTAGACTGGTATTTTAAAAATATATATATAAATGTCCGTCAATTTGATTTTACACAGTATGTTTCATCCCATCTACTAGTTCCTTTTGATTGATTGATTCAATTGGTCATAGTTATTTCATAATAATTGTATTTTATAATAACTGTGTTCAATTTTAGTCAGGGCCGTCTTAAGCATCCCTGGCGCCCCCGCCCGCCCCGTTTTCCAGCGCGGCGGGTGGGCGGTCTCAGCGCGCAGCGTGGCTGCCAGGCACTGCTGCGTGGCAGGCGGGCTTAGTGTGCAGCCGCACTGCGCGCTAAGCCCACCCATCACACAGCAGCGCCCTGGCACCCTGCGCCATCCAGCCTGGCCGTAGGGCCGGCCCTGAAGTTTGTTTGTTTTCACCCTAAGAAACTAAATAAATTGAAAAGTGGGTTATAAATTGTCTAAACATTACAGAAATAATCTTTTTAATGGATCAAATGATTCCTACAAAAAGTATAAATGGAATTTTAAAAATGCAGTTGTGATTTGTTATAATTGAAAGGGGGTTAATGCATAGAGAGATAAAATGCTAAGCAAACTGCAAAGTGGTCTTAATGAAACATTTGGTCGAAGAATACATTTCCCCTGCATCAGTGCACTGTGCATTAGCTCACTAGACCAGCTCAAAAAGGGCAGCTTGTCAGAAATTAGGGGGCATCCAGTCATGATATCTGTGCTGCACAATCTGTTCCTACTTTCACCACATCTTTCTTTCTTCTGATATTGCAAATCATAGCTGTCCCTTCAACCCACAAAAGAGAAGCAAAGAAATCCACTGAGGCCAACACTGGAATAAGAGCGCAGAACAAGTATGGGGAACAAGAATGTGTCTTTTTCCAGCCCCATAAACCAGTGATAGATTCAGGCATATTATTTGCAGGGCCGTCTTAAGCAGGTCAGGCGCCCTGGCGCCGTGGTACGCAGATCGCTCCGGTGCCCGACCCCACCCCGTTTCTTCCCGCGGCTGGTGGGCGGGCGCAGTGCGCAGCGTGGTTTCCACGTGCCTTCGACGCGCAGTGCCCCCTGCCAACCCGGCGCCCCGCGCCACCCAGCCCACCCCTAGAGCCGGCCCTGATTATTTGATGCTCATGTGATACAGAGAGAATGGAGATGGAGGTCACACCCTAGTTGTCTGGTCTCTGCCATGCCAAACCTTCTGCATTTGGCCTACTCTTTGAGATACCCTTCTTGCTTAGTAGTAACATCATGCCTTCCTCTCCCAAATTATCCATGGCATTTGACCAAAGAAAATGCCCATGTGCCATGTTCTGCTGTATATACTTGTGTATTTATTCAGTATGCATTGTGTATTGCATAGTAAAAGGCTTTGTAAAAGTCCAGTTAAGCATATAGAACATTAACTATAAGTTGTTTTAGTTCTGCTCTGGGTATTTAGCTCTCTTAAGAACTTTGGTGTTTCTGTTACTCAGATTTCTTCATGGCATAATATAAAGGTGTTTATGCAAACAGCTGTCATTCATTGGCAGGAAGAGTACAGTCACATGCAGCAGAAACAGGCCCTGCCAAAACTTTGCATGTCATCCACACAATCCACCAGCCACACCTCTGATCTCTATGTGAAGCGGCTCTGTGAACATACCAATGTATGGGGCTAGCAAGTATGGCCCCATGATTCCCCTCATGCATTCCTTGAAAGATGAGACATCATCTAAACTCCACCCCACCAACCCCAATCATTAAGCAGGTTGGACCTCTCAAATGAATTGAAGTCTTGGTTCTTCCAAAGGTGCAGCAGACTACATATGCAGAATCAGTGATATACCTTTCTCCTCCTCCTCCTCCTCCTCCTTCTTCTTCTTCTTCTTCTTCTTCTTCTTCTTCTTCTTCTTCTTCTTCTTCTTCTTATCACTCGTAGCCAAGTAAGATTGTCTTTATGAACACGGTTTTAACCATGAGTCCGTAAGTGACTGTAGAGGCCAAATCTGGATCCACGCGTCCTTCCACAGTGGCAACATTAGTTTCCGGGCGGGAGTTGATCACGGTGTGGATTTGCCAAGCATGCCTTCCTCTTAGCACATTTCTCCCTTGCGTCCTGAGATTGAGTGTCTTCAAAGCCCATGAAACCTTTGGTAAAGGCTGTTCTCCAACTGGAACGCTCACAGGCCAGTGTTTCCCAGTTGTCAGTGTTTATACTACATTTTTTTTAGATTTGCCTTGAGACAGTCTTTAAACCTCTTTTGTTGACCACCAGCATTACACTTTCAATTTTTAAGTTTGGAATAGAGTAGTTGCTTTGGAAGACGATCATCAGGCATCCGCACAACATGACCAGTCCAACGAAGTTGATGTTGAAGAATCATTGCTTCAACACAGGTGATCTTTGCTTCTTCCAGTACACTGATATTAGTTCGCCTGTCTTCCCAAGTGATGTGTAAAAATTTTCAGAGACACTGTTGATGGAATCTTTCGAGGAGTTGGAGATGGCATTTATAAGTGGTCCATGTTTCACATGCATATTGCTTGCTTGCTTGCTTTTTTTTTAACAGGGTGGGTGTTGATCCAGATGAGGATCTGAAGACAGAAACTGCTACTCAGGCAAGTTGCAATCTAAAATAGAAACATTTGAAAGGGATCTGTGTTCAAACACATGTGCTTCACAGACTTAAAAAAATAAAAATAAAAATCTCTGGTGTAACTTCCAAGGGAAATGACCAATTTTGCCCCCAAAATCACAATATTCCGACATGAACTTCTTGCATTCTGTTGACTCCCAGACTGTAAAATGAAATATAGTTTGATGAGGAGTTTCCAATGAACATGAATGTATGTTGGAGAATAGCAGACTTTATGTTTTGGTATAATGAATGTCATTTCTGAGAACTGAGCACTTCCTGGCAGGGTTGAGCATCAATCCCTAATTTTTAGCACGTTTTCAGTAATTTCTGAAAACCTCACTTTGCATAGCAGTTTCTTCCATCTTCACCATTCCAGCTCAGCTGTCCACTTCATGCTTCTGATGAAGTAGACCTATGAATGCCCAGGCCACAATAAATGTGTTAAGACATAATCCAAGCCTATGATGTGGGCAGTACCCACACGTGGAAGAGATGCACAGAGCCCAACAGAACCATGTTTGCCCCTTTTCCTTTTCTTCATCTGGCCCCCTTCATCTGTGCAAGGCAACATGGATAACTTGCATCATATTAAGAGGAAGGGCTAGATAGGGATATGGAAGATGCACAGACTTTCTTTTCCCTGGATCAGCCCATTGTGCTACTTGCATGGGTATCATCATGCTGCTGGTCTCTAAAGCAGGGGTGGGGAACCAATGGCCTTCCAGATGTTGCTGGACTACAGCTGTCCTCATCTATAACCATTGGCCATGCTGACAGAAGTTGATAGGAGTTGGAATCCCACAACATCTGAAAGGTCACAGGTTCCTCACTCCACGGATTCTAGAAGTGCCCTTGTAAGGTTGTGGGCATTTCCAAACTATTGCTTCATCGCTTTCAGTTTTGAGAGAGAAAAGGTGACAAGAGCCTTCTCTTGAAGTGGGGACTTCTGTCTTATACAGTCAACAACAGTCCCCTGGACTCACATTGGCATGGTTAAACTCAGCAGTGGTTGGCTGGCAAGGTTGTCACTGAGTGTCACAGCCTCTTACAGAGAGCAGGGGTACCGGGATCTCTGTATGGTGCGGCCATGGCAGTGGAGTCAATTTGATACTCCTGCCACTGTGCCCACAGCATGCTGAGCTTCCCCTTGTCTCACCCCTCCTCCTAGTAAATGGCAGCAATGTAGGCACACAACCGAACTGCACCAACCAGTCAACCACTGCTGTTTACATTACATTATCCTTATCAAAGCATTCACAACTTTTTGTGCCACATCAGATCTGTCACTTCCCAGTGCATTTATCACTTGTTCTACGATGGACTCGTAGCTCATTTATTTCCACTCATCCACTAATAGTCTTTCATAATGCAATATTGTGAGACCATCAATAATGTTCAGGAATAATTGAATGCAGCCACTTCGCTGTGTTCCAAGCATGTTTAGAATACAAAGCTAGCCTTGATGTACACCAGCGGGGGAAAGGTTATCATTAAGTTTCCTCATTTATTTAGTTAATTAAAAAAAAAAGAATTATTTCCTGCCTGCCCGCCATAAAAGACCTCAACTAGAAAAGGTTGCAAATAGCAACAGTGTTCGTGAAATCTTAAAGCACTGATAATAAAAATACAAATAGCAAGAAATCACAGCCAAAAATAAATAAATCCTAATCACCATTCAAATCTTAACTAACAAATTCAGCTTGCTTTCTGAAAATAATGATGATGGCAGTGCAGATGGCTCAGTGCTGCTCACCTGCCTTCTGAACACCAAGCACTGCTGCTTGTTCTTGAGAGAGGAGAATGGGGAGCAAGACATGGTGCAGGTATAGGTGTAGAGTCAATCTGATGCTCCTGCTGCTGTACCTGCCCTGCACCTCAACCTACCCACCTCCACCGAAACTGGCAGCAATGCTCAGTGTTTAGAAGGCAGGTGAGCAATCTCACCCTGACTGCACCATCCCACTGCCTGCTACCGCCCAAAGGTAAGGCGCATGGAGAAGGACATCTGGTGAGGATTTCATTGCCAAACAGATTCATATAAATGTAGTTTCTGTGCATATTAGGAAGGGCTACATGTTCTCTTATAGACCTCTGGTGTTGTTGCTGTTAGGTAAAAATTGAAATCTAATTTCTTCCTTATGATAAACAAGTATATTTTGTAAGAGCCGTTCATTTGGCTCGTAAGTGATCTCCTTGGGGAGACTTTTTATAGTACATATTTTGTTCAGGTGTTTTGGAAGAACACTTTGGGCCTCTTGTCAAGTCCCAGGGGAGAGCTGGCTAACTTAATGAAGATTATTTGGTATTTTAAACTCCTTTATTCTATTAAAACTGGTCGTTCCCCCACCACCACCACCAACAACAACAACTCTGGAGCAGATTTTGCAGATGCTCAGGGGACTACATGGGAGAGGAAGAGGACATTCTGTTGCACAAGCAAAAGTCAGTGACACGTGTGGAGCAGTAGTGTTGAATACAACCCTCTATAGTCTGGGGTGTTTCAATAATAGTCAATATAATACAAGAATATAATATAATAGCCAAAATAATAAGGAATTTTGGGTGTGCATCCCAAAATTGGCAAGTTTTGGGACACTGTGTATGATACACTCACACCTCCAGGAAAGTGTCCAATTTGAGATGGTATTGAATCACATTTGACCAATATTTCTTGGAAAACTCAAAGAACACTTATACAGAGAACTTCACATGGCAGCAGACAGACACTAAATGAATAAACAAATGCTTTATTCATTAATACATGCATATTCTAGTCACTTTCTATGTACAGGAAGGGGGGCCAGAGGATGCAGTGCAGAACAAGAGACATCTCCAACAACAACTAGCCACTTTGTTCAGGATTATGTATAGAATCATAGAATTGTAGAGTTGGAAGGAACTTGATTATCATCTAGTCAGGACTATGCATCTGTTCCATACTGGGATCAAACCTGCAACCTTGGCGTTTATCAGTAGTATCACTCTCTAACCAACTGAGCTGTATGTGTAGTATATCATTCAGAGCTGCAGAGACATTTCCATGGGGCACTATAGGACAATGCTCCCCAGTCATCTTGTAAAACAACAGGGTGATTTGAAATCAATGAATAAAATCTTAAGAAATTAATTCCAGTGTTGGTTTTCTCACACGGCAGGAGAAGGTGGACAGGAGGAAGGAAACATGTCATAATTATTGGAAGATTATGATCCCTGTAGCAATGACCTTTTTGTAAGCTATAAACAAAAATGAAATGAAATGAAACCAAATGACATCTAAGCTTGGCAGGAGCAAAATGGAAAGTATTCCCACTGCAGCAATGGAGAAGAAATACTGTTTTTATTGATCACAGAATACAGTGTCCCTCAACAGCTTTTTTTAAAAAAAGGAATAATTAATAAAAATAAATGCTGAGTTATTCTATGTGAGTACTGATGCAGCAAAGAAAAATATGGTGCATGATCCAATTTGCTCAAAAACAGATCCATACCCAAAGATTAAAATCCTACATCACTGCAGGAGAAGACGGGTAAACAAAAAAAGAAGAAGTTAAATTTAGTTTATAGGTCAATCTAGTAGTCTCACTATGCTGGCATTGGTAGGATTGCCATATTTGAGCAAAGTTGTTGATCTTTGAGATATTTTTAAGGAAAATCACCCAAAACAACATTGCCCACATTGGTTGCCATACATCCAGATTTTCCAAGACATTTCAGCGATTCCCATCCGGACTCTGCTTCCAAATGCAGTTTTCCGGATATATCCGGGAAATTACGGACGTACGGCAACCCTAGGCCTTGGGAACAGCCAAATTCATAGAAGATAAGGCTATCAATGATGACTCTTTATTTAATTATTTAAATGATTGTAGACTCCTCATTGAAACATACAGCTAACAAACTACAATAAGGTCAATAAAACATCAATAGATACTAGTCACGATGGTTGGTTCCCATGATGGTTGGTGTGGTATTCCTCTGTGCTTTTACCATCCTCTCCTCTACGGCTAGGGAACATTTTTGGAAAGTGCTCCCTTTGTGCCACTTGGGATTGCCATACGTCTGTAATTTCCCAGACATAGCTGGGATTCGGACATATGGCAATCCCCATGTCGTAAGTGTATATTTCCTTTTTAAAAAGCTCAACAACTTTTGTGTCCGGATTTTCACTTTTTGAAATATGGCAGCCCAACACTTGCATTCTGGGCAGGTGTGACTCAAGAGATAGGATTTCACTGTTAATCTACTATTGATTCTTACTAGTACCCAAACTTTGGGCACAAGCCTCCAGACAGTTCTCCTGCAGATAGGTCCCAATGAAATTGATGGGAGCTGCACACAGGAAGGAGCCTTATACAGAGTCAGACCACTGGTCCATCTAGCTCAATAACATCTGATTGTTACCTGATCTACCTGGCAGATGCTCTCCAGGCTTTCAGACAGAGTTTTCTCCTAGCCCTACCTTGAGACTCAAGGGATTGAGCCTGGGACCTTCTGCATGCAAAGCAGATGCTCTGCCACTGAGCCATGCCCCTTCCCAATGTCACTGGTGAAGTTAAGCAGATCTGGATCTGCTCAGTACCTGAATGGAAGACCTCCCTGGAAACTCCAAGCATGAATCATTCAATTCCATGGTGGGGGTGGGATATAAGTATACTTTGTAACTAACAGTACGAGCCTAACAATGTCTACTAAGAAGTAAGTCCTATTGAATTCAATGGGTCTTACCTCAGGTAAGTGAGGTCAGGATTGCAACCTAAGTGGTAGCTGGTCTCATAATAGTAAGCAATTTTAGTTGCTGTTTTTTTAAAAAAACAAAAACCTGTTTCTGAGCCCTTCTTAATAGTTAATCTGCTTAGTTTAAGATATAAATGGTGAATTAAATGTGTTTAAAATGGCTTACATTTTTAATTTAGTTTAGCTGCTGCTTGTAAAACATCTGCAGGTGTTTTTTAAAAACCTTTTTTAAAAAAATATATTATTGCAGGCTGCGAATAACCTGGAAAGAAACACAACCAAAGCAGAAAGCGCTTGGCTCTTCAGAATATGGTATGGTTTTGACCACAAGTATCCTTTTATCATGTTAGTATTAATGATTTATGGGAAATAATTTCATTACAGGTGAAAATAATTTAGATAAATTTAGCAAGGCAACTGGAATTTCCTTTAATTTTTAAGTTGAGTGTGAAATTGAATCATATTGTTGCTACTGGGGGGAAATAGTGGCAGGGAGTTCAAGGAAAGTCCTGAGATAGAGAAACATTGTTTTAAAACATTTCTAGAGACTAAGATTGAACAATTCTCAGTACACCTTACCTCAATAAAGGCATATTTGGTGTTTATGACAAATTATGAGTCCATTGTCTCTCGAGACAGACAGGTGCCAACAATAATTCTGAAACTCTTGGGAATAAAATAGTTATTTATTTACTTGTCACACTATCTTGCTTTTTAAAATGTTTACCTATACAAGTCCACAAGGTGACTTTCGGGGGGGGGGGAGCTGAATAACAGACTGATGGGAACTGGAGTCCAACAACATCTGGAAAGCACCACGTTGTCTACTCCCTTCAAATCCTATAAATCCTCAACAGATTTTTTTTTTTACAGGCAGCTCTAACTTTTATTGCTTCCCACAGTAGATAATTACTTTCCCCTTTGAAAATCCGTTATTGAAGTCATGATATGGAAAGATACTCATATGAAAACTGTGAGTAAATAAGATTTCAGATATAGTCTTCTACCTTTTTTTTCCAGGCGCAGCTAAAAATTCAATTTGCACTGCAGTATAAAGGGGAAAGGTGTTTAAAAATTAATGCCATGTGGCATCAGAGCAGGCTTTAGAAACATGCTGATGCCATTTCTTCTTCAGAAAGAAAAGTCTGTGACTATGGATATCTGAAAGGTTATAAACAATATACTGTAACTGTACACCAATAAATGCGGGAAAAGAGGGGGAAGTGAGGGTAGAAAGTCGAGGCTCAAACAATATGTTGGGTGGAATTATTTACTTCTATCCGCTTGTTTAAAAATTGCCTGAGTCAATGTGAAGGAAGGTTGGCCATGGAGGCTGCTTAAGGCTCTCTCTTCCAACTCCAAACCACTCTAAGTTTCATTTTTGTTTGGTGAGGGAAAACATACAGAACACTGTACTTTCCCATCCTAGCAGAAAATACATGGTAGTCCAGCATCTTCTTTTCCCCCACAGGTGAAAAGACAGCTTAGTCTTTTGACCCTTTGAGATATTAAAAGTGTTTCCCAATCTGCCCATTCTCCATCCTGACTCACAGCCCAACTGAACTAGTACTTTTAAATCAGACAGGCACCTGCAATTCTGATATTTCATCAGCTGCTGAAAACGTTTCCTTCCTCCCACCCCGAGTATTTCTAAAGAATTGATTTAATTCAGTGATGGTCATTTGTTCTGTACCGTGTGATTTTCTCATTTAATGGTGTTTGAAGGATTTTATCGTACATAGCATTATTATCTTACGAGCTAGTGGTTAATCAATATTCTTGTAATTAAATAAAATACTACATTTTCTGAGGGAAGGAGACAAGGCAGCGGGGTATGCCTGAGAAACAGGAAAGAGGGAGAAGAGGGAAAGTGTTAGATGTATAGGAAGAGTTAAGAGCAGTGAGCAAGTTCATACTTTAGGCAAATGTCAAACGAAGTAAAAATTTGGAAGAGGAATGAATGAGGAATGGATGAGAGTTGGAGAAGGGGCAGCTGAATCTCTAATATAAATGTTTAATTTGTTGTTCTTGGGGGGGGGTGTTCTGGCTTCTTCTTCCAAGCAATGCTTAAAATGGGCAGAAGGAAGTCACATGCCTGGATTAAACTGCAAACCTGGGTAGTGCCTTTTTGACAGGCCCTTTCGTCGACCAGTTGATTTGTGGTGTTCTGTGCTTCAAACAAAAGTCTTTTATGTTTGAAAACAATTTGGAAACGACTTTTGAAATGAAAGCAATTCTGCATTTTAAGAAGTTATTTCTCCCTTCTGTCATAAACAGTCATCTTTCTCTGGCATTCTCACTTACCGCAACCGCTGCCCTGCAATTATCGTACAAATGTATTTTCATTTTAAAGTAGCATTTTTACATATCATTCCTGCCGGCAAGCTATATGCTCAAACCTTGGAGGAAATGAACAGTTCAAGCTGCTCTGGCTAGGTCTGACAAATCTAGGCATTTTCACATGCTGAATCGCTCTCTCTGAAAGATGTTCTAATTCCTTAGAGACAGACCAATTATTTCAATGGGTTT
This sequence comes from Zootoca vivipara, assembly GCF_965207765.1. Taxonomy (NCBI): domain Eukaryota; kingdom Metazoa; phylum Chordata; class Lepidosauria; order Squamata; family Lacertidae; genus Zootoca; species Zootoca vivipara. The sequence continues at coordinate 70,778,404 of NC_142588.1, read as the reverse complement.
TTTTCTGCAATCTGTTTGTCCTTCCCTTTGCAAGTTCAGCTACAGAATTCAAAAGCATCAAGTAATGTATTGATCATGCATCACCAAGAGCATATTGAGTTGGTCAAACAATGTAGTCAGTAAGATTGCTCATGCTCCGGGTCTGATGGATCTCCATATTTAGGTCTGGAAAGTGTTCGCCTACCCACCTACAGGGCAGATTGATTATATATGACTTTGGGTGGTTATTCCTTCCTTGGCAACATAAAGCTACCCTCTCTTTCACAAGACATAGTGAACTATTTCCCCAGTAAGTACCGTTCTTTGTTGCTTACGTTTTACTGTGCAGAGGCAAGTTCTCACTGGGCAGTATACCTAGCCTTGTACCACTTTGTGCTGTTTTCTGTATGGAGGATGTATTCAGTCCTGTGAACCCCCTTTTGAAAACTGAAGAGCTATTGCCCAGACATGGACTTTCTACTTCACTGAAAACTGGACCTCAGTTGAGAGTATGGTCCTTTATTGGATGGGAAAGGGAAGGTGCTGGATTAGTTATCCCTCTGAAGACTCGGACAATGCTAGGACCTTATAGGACATCTCCCAGTGGGCAGAGCTTCAATCATTCCATTTCCAATGTTCAGGCACAAGGGTGGTTGCTTACGTAGCCAAAACAACAACAACACGCACAAGAAGAAGGTATCAACGGGCTTGTAGGAACCCTGAGACTTGCAGAAGTAAAAACAAACAAACAAAAAACAACTTTTTTAAAAGATTAAAGAACCACTACCACCCCAGAAAAAAACCAGTGCAACGAGTACTGAATATACTCAGCAGTCACAGGTTGCAGACTTACTTACTGTTGCAGGGGGGTGGAAAACTGGGTGGGCGGATAAATGGGATGGACTATCATGCAAGAGGGCATGGCTGGCTGGAACACTAAACAGGAGCACTCCACACAACATTTTGTTGAAGGTCCCACTCATACCATATATACCTTGCTATGAGGATGCAGGAATTAATCCTATGGAGCCCAGCTGCTCCAGGAACCTTCATCTCAACCAGAGAGCCACTGGATCCTAAACCTCTGCATCCTGATAGATCTTGCTATCAGATTGCTCCCATTCTTTCCTTGTTGTTGTTCTTTTTCAGCCTGCCATATGTCACTGCTTTTGTAGTTTAAGAGAACAGCCAACTCTCATGAAAGTCGGAGGGGGATGCTAAATATCCTACCATTCATTTGTCTGATCTGAAGTGTTTTTCACATTTTAGGTAGCATCTTTTCACTGGGCTTCAAATGGGATTTCATACATTAAACACATGAGGGAGTGTAGCATCACTAAACATAGCCACAGACAAATACAGCTCCCAAGAACATCTTCCTGACTGTGTTTGAGGGATACGCATCTGCCTGTCACATTTGATGTGCTGTTTACCATGCAGAACTCCAGTGGAAGACTGGTAGAGCCCAGTAGCTATCTGATAAAGATGCTGTCATTGAGACAGAAATGGGAAGGAAGAGGACATGGCTTTATGAGAACAGTACAGAGGATGGTGCAAGGAAGGGAAGGGTCATATTGTAGCAGAAACCACATCCGAGAGAATAGTTAGGTGGCATGACTTCTTGGTCTTTGAATGGGGGGAAGCATAAGCACTATCTACAGAAGATATGTTTTGCACTGTAGCTTGCGGGAGAGAGAGAGAGAAATCCTTTACTTTGCTCACCAAAAGCAAAGCTCTTGCATTCCAGTGGAGGAAGAGCTGACAATCAAAAGGAATTTCTTCTTATGATCTTGAGCTGAATCTGCCCTTTATCACAGGCTGTCACTGTCATCCTATGGACAACTCCTTCGAAAGAGGCAGAAGATGGTTTATCAACAAATTCAGGAGTGGGAAATGATGGCTCCTCTAATTTCAGTCTCAGCAGCTTTGAAGTAAGGTCCACTTTAAAACCACTTTACAGACTTTGCAGCTGATAGTAATATTATTCTGCCTTGAATGGAAAAATGGCCTCATGGGGAATAGGACATGCATGCAGGTACAGACCAATGTAACAGCAATAACACAAATGTTGAACAAAGGCAATTGAAATGTGACTAAGCCACATGAAGTGCACATTTGTAAGACTGCGGAAAGAAATGAAATGGGCAGAATTATGAGACGTCAAGGACATCAAGAAGCTGTCTAAGCATAATTTTGCTCAATATGCTGCAAGGCCTTATGACAAAGAAATGGGGTCATGCAACGGCACATGCTTCAGCCTTCAGAATAGCCTGCTTTCAACTCCCATTGCCACAGATGCTTCAATTTGGGGTTGGAGAGAGGGGAAATGGCACTATTTAAGAGAGCACTTTTTATTCAGGGCTACCAGTTGCTGCTCTCTAAAATATATTCTGGAAAACTAATTTAAATCCAGTGTGCATTAGCTGAATGTCTGTCCCCAGAAAACGGGTGGAAAGTATTGTTAAAGTTGAAATAACCAAGCCGAGCCAGCATGGCCTCTGCAAGGGCAAGTCCTGTCTCATGAACCTAGATTTCTTTGAGAGCCTCAACAGGCATATAGATAGAAATCATTTGGTTGACATAGTGCATTTGGACTTTCAAAAAGCTCTCAGCAAAATACCTCATCAAAGACTCCTGAGTAATCTTAGCAGTCGAGGAATAAGAAGAGAGGTCCTTTTGTGGATCAGAAATTGGTTAAGTTGCAGGAAGCAAAGAGCAGAAATAAATGGACAGTTGTCTGAATGGAGAGGGGTAGAAAGTTGAGTGCCCCAACTATTGGTATTGGGACCTGTGCTTTTTAACTCATAAACCATCAATAGTTAGGAGGTAGCCATGAAGTGGCAATGTTTGCTGATGGTACCAAATTGTTCACGGTCATTGCAACAGAACGAGCTCCCAAGGGACCATTTCAAACTAAGTGATATGGGTAGTAAAGTTGCAAATGAAATTCAGTGTAAAATCATGTAAAGTGATGCATGTTGGGGCAAAAAAAAGTATCTTAATTTCACGTATGCGCTCTTCGACTCCAGGAACAAGACCTTGGAGTAGTAGAAGATAGCTATCAGCTGGTAGCATTACCCCACTGAATTCACATTCCTTTTAAATTGCTGGGCTCGGATGGTACAGCAACAGCACTTTTCTGCCCACAGACATTTGGCTAGAGTCCTGGAGGGGAGGGTTGCCAATGCATCCTTGGGCTCCTCAGGAAGTCTGGGAAATGGATCAGTTCCCTGCTTTGGGGGGGGGGGTGTAGCAGGGCCTGCTCACTGGCATGCCTGCATACCATCCTCAAGTGTTTAGAGACTAGCTGGAATGTGTCCTTGAACTGTGAAAATGCCAATTAATTGCCTGGATTAAGGATCAAGAGAAAGTGTGTGTGTGTGTGTGTGTGTGTGTGTGTGTGTGTGTGTGTGTGTGTGAACCTCTGGCTTCTGTATGTCTGGAATATAGCGCGCTGTTCCAAATTAAAAACCACGTCTATAGAAATGTGGGGATGACAATAGGAAGAGAGAAATCACTGGAACGCTACAGAGTGAAATACCTAAGAAGAAGGGAAAGTAATTTTAAAAGTCAACATTCAAATTTAATTGCAAGGAAATCTTTCAGCTGGGCTAGTGGGATAAATTGTGTTAAAATATTCCAAGGGAAACAGGGATTTATGCATTTAAATGTAGATTTTATACAGCAGTAGACAATTACTTGAACAGATCAAGAATCTAATAGGATTCTCCTGTCTCTAATGTCTTCCCTTTTAAGACTATATGAAATAGCATCAAAATCAAGCTCCTCCTAAAGCGAATGTTGTCTAAGAGAAGGCTTTTGCTTTGCTCATCCCAGAGGCCCCACAGTGACATTTCATGATCTTTCTCCTTTAAAGATTTCATAGCACCATGCGTGCCTCAGCCTTTGAAGTAGTAAGTAAAGGTTCACATGGAGAAAACTATAGGATTCTAAATAAACTCTACACTCCAAGCAAAGAATAGGCATTGAAGGCACAGCACAGGTGAGAAAGGACAAATGAGCCTTCATTATTACTTCCTGACGATATGAACTATGTTAGGATGAATACACTTTCACACACAAAGAAATTCTGGCCCTGCGGAAAAGTTACATCAACTTTTACCAAAAATACAGTCAGAAACTTCTATTTTCTTGAGCAAAATAATATTACAGAACTGTTCAAGTATAACAACAACAACAATAATAATAATAATTAATAAATTATTTATACCCCGCCCATCTGGCTGGGTTTCCCCAGCAATGCAGGAGTGCTTTTTAGCAGCTATGGCTAGTACATCAACTACAGCCCTTTTCAGGCAGGGGTGGTCTGGCCATGCATTGGTAACCTCAAGGCTCGATTACTGTAATGTGCTCTACATGGAGCTACTCTTGGGCCTCAGAGGCTGCAACTGGTGCAAAATTTTGTAGCTGGTGGGGGCAGACTATCACTAGAATGTATCTCTGGTCTTCAAAAACTTGGACTGGCGGTTCATGAGCTACCAGACCAGGTTCAAGGTTTTTGTATTAATTCACATGGGCCTTAACAACTTGGGTCCTCAAGCATCACCTAATCCATACAGTATCCCTGCCCAGGTATGGAGGTCTTCAAGGGAGTCACTGTTAACAGCTCTCCATGGCTTGGAACCACCACCAGCCATGTGTTCAGTATTGTGTGGGCCTTATTTTACGGAACTCCCTTGCATTTGAGGCCAGACAAATGCCCTCCTTGCTGAACTTCCAGAACCTACTGGAGAGAAAGGGGGAAATTAGTTCTTTCAACACTAAAAAGGATTCTGAAAGGGTAGGCTCAAATATATGCCAATAGCCAACAATTAATAGTATAATATCAGCACTAACAGTAAAAAGAAAAAGAAAAAAACTACTTAATACACTCAATAATAAAACAGAAATAAATAACAAAAGAAAAAAGAAAAGATAGGGGGAAACCAAATGCACGACTTCCGCTCTGCAATCCCATAAGTTTCTCCTAAATATCTCCTTCCTTTCTCCAATTTCCAAAGGCAGTTTCTGCTTCCGCACTGTGAATAGCCAAAGAAATGCCAAAGTTATCCACATATCTTGAAAAAAATAATCTGTATTCTGAAGAACAAATGATTGAATCATCATTTATTTCTTTGCCACTTTTCTATAAAATTGTGCGTATACATATGTGTAGCTATACATATATAAATGTAGCATTTATAAATAGATAGTATCATTATTTATAATAATATTTATAAATTATAATATTGAAAATAAAGCATATCAATAAATAAATAAATAAATATGAAAATGTATGTACATTTGTATAAAACAATACAAATAAACCAAACGAATTGAACAGCTTCAAACTAAATAGGAGATAAAATAATGCCTAGCACAAAAATTAAAAAGAAGTAGTATACAAAACTCCCACATGCTCTAGGTGATGAATGAATAATGTCTTTAAAATTACAATAATTACACAGTGCACATGAAATGGCTCTGAGTACAAATGAAAATAAATGCATTTAAGGTCTTGGAAGAAGGTCTAAGTCCAATTAAGTTATCCATTTAACAACATAGTTTATTGCTTTCCAAAAGAAGAATTTTTTTTACATCAAAAGCTTGCTTGCTTTATTTTGTTTCTCTGTCGACTATCCTGGTATAATACTGTTGTATTTACAAAGGAAGAAGCGTAGACTTGAATTAGTCCACTCAAGCATGAAATTATGGTTTGTTGGCTGACAATACTTAACAGCACCCAAGAGAGTTAAATATGATATAACAGTATTGAAAGCTCAGAGCACCAGCTTAATAAACCATCCTTCAGAATTTTCTTTCAGGTATCTTATTATTTCACTTACAACACTGAATATGCAAAACCTTGCCTTTTGTTGTGTCTAAAGTATTTTAAATAGATTCTTCCTTTACCTGCTTATCTTAAACTGTTTCCTTTTTACGTCATTTTCTCATAATGCGCAGAACTCTTTGCTTTTCTAGTGCCACACCTATTGATAGAAAAGAAACAATTTCCATACAACGCTGCTAATTAAAAGCCTACCTAGGCAGGAAATTGCTAACACGTCCTAATAAGGACCTCATTATTTGTGTAAATTACAGCGGGATTCCCCTAGAAGCCACATGCGAAATGAACCTAGGCTTATTGAGAATAACTGAGAATGTCAAAGTACAACAATGATTTGCCTCTCAGTCTGACACTTTGGACATTTCAAGATAATCAGTATTTTCAGGTGGGATTCAATCACATACCGGCAAATCAAGGTTGCACAATTAATGTTGATTTGCTGCTCTTTCAGAACAAACCCGCTTTCCCACTCCCACCAAATAAAGTTTTGTGTTTATTTTTTAAAAATATCAACTTAAAGAAAGGAACAAGAAAATGAAAAACGAATAAAGAAAAGTAAAAGGGGAACAAAACCCAACAAAAAAATTCAAATAGCTCATGTGAAGGATGCAAAAGACATCAGTATAGCCATCTTAAATTTTAAATACTAGCCGATGTGAGCCATCTGGATGTCGAAATAGATACCCACGTGAAACTAACATTTATAGGAAATATGTTCAAATGCAGCAAAGGCAGTGAGGTCATCATAGCTTTGATGAGTTAAATGCAAAGTCATCCATTGGTATGTCCATTGCAGCCTTGCCTGTCAAATAATAAATGTATAAACAGGCACCACATTGTGAATTTTATCAAATTTATGATAGCTTCATAGATGACGCTACCCCATCCTGAGGGTGCCGCTGTCATTTAACTTGTTTCTCCTCTTTCCAATTTCCATGGCAGCTCTTAATTAAATAAAATATTAGAGAAGCTCTTCTGGCCTATACAGTGTGTGGGCAGCACTTAGTGTTGTACCTTCCTGAAAGAGAAAACTAATCTGTATAAATGAGTTTAAAGTATGTATTATTTATGCAGCAGAATAGAGAACTACTCCGGAGCCTTTTGGTCTTTCATGCAAATATGAAAAAAAAAAGAAATGAACACGTGCTGGGAATGACAAAAGTGTTCCCTAAATTATTTTTCTAAGTGTTGTCAAGGTGCAAGCTGATCTTTCAAAAAATATAATATTACCCTTTTGGATAATTAGATTGCTGGAATTTTTCCCCCTCTGCTCTTCAATATTCTAACACAAATAGACAGTGGATGGACAGTAGATATATTTTATGCACAAATGGCCTCTCAAAAATTTCCAGAAAAAAATGGTCATGAGCGGTTTTTCTTGCAACCACTGTTTTTTCTTACATTGAGGGTCACAAATGTCTTCAAAGCACCAGTTTCTATCGTTTCTCAGAGAAAACTGGTGAATCTCTCACTCAGGGCAAACTCATGTCATGTGTGCAAGCTCAGGACTCCTCTCGTCACTTCCATTCTTTTTCACTTGCCCCTTCTTTTGCTGTCTTGTGTGTCTGCTTTCCCATGTAGTCTCTCTCCTGAGCCATCAGCCATGGCTTTATGTCTCCACCAATCAGACGTAGCCACCCTGTTGGTGCTTCCTTCACACTTCTGGTCTGCCAGGTTCTCCTTTGCAGTGGCAGTAGCACAGTTCTCTCCCCACCCCTTTCCCTAAGGGTTTTTGGTTTTTGCTGCTGCTGTAAGCGTTGGTAGCAACAACTCCTTTGGCAACCCAGCCACCATTTTGCATCTTCCTACTATGCCCCCCTGGGCTCCATGATCACTGCAGCCACAAAATTAAAAGACACCTGCTTCTTGGGAGAAAAGCTATGACAAACCTAGACCACATCTTAAAAAGCAGAGACATCACCTTGCCAACCAAGGTCCATATAGTTAAAGCTATGGTTCTCCCAGTAGTGATGTATGGAAGTGAGAGCTGGACCATAAAGAAGGCTGATCACCGAAGAATTGATGCTTTTGAATTATGGTGCTGGAGGAGACTCTTGAAAGTCCCAGGTATTCCAAGAAGATCAAACCTATCCATTCTGAAGGAAATCAGCCCTGAGTGCTCACTGGGAGGACAGATCCTGAAGCTGAGGCTCCAATACTTTGTCCACCTCATGAGAAGAGAAGACTCCCTGGAAAAGACCCTGATGTTGGGAAAGATTGAGGGCCCACAAGGAGAAGGGGGCGGCAGAGGACAAGATGGTTGGACAGTGTTCTCGAAGCTACCAACATGAGTTTGACCAAACTGTTGGAGGCAATGGAAGACAGGAGTGCCTGGCATGCTCTAGTCCATGGGGTCACAAACAGTTGGACACGGCTAAACGACTAAACAACAACCACAACTATGCCCCCACAGACCTAATATTGTTGCAGGGCTATTGTGAGGTGAAGGAAATTATGACCACTGCAGAATAATGGAGAGAATTCTGAAAAGCAGACTTCTTGTTTAATGTCTGTGTGTCGGAAACTCCTTTCTTGTAACTTGAAGCCATTGCTTCAAGTCCTACCTTCCACAGTGACTATTATTCCATTTCTACATTCATTGCCCCTAATGAAAGAATCGGAAAGCAACCTCTTTTGCTACCTTTTATTAATCTTGCTAGTCAACACAAGAAAGCATTTTGGTTTAGCCATTGCTCCAGCCATTGCTTGCCCTTCCAAGCCAGTTCAGTGTCATTTTTTGCATGATATCAAGGGAAGAGCAAACCAAAGACTTGGTGAGTAATAGACTGTACCATGTTCAGTTTTTCTAAGCACTTTATTTCCCAGAAGATTTTGAAAGGCTGTGAGGGTTTTCTGAATGGGCACTCATAACTCTAGAAAGCAGGTCATACCAGGAGAGTTCAGGCAGAAGGTAAAAGGGGAAGCCTGGAGTTTGTTGGTGCCTTCAAACTACCTACCTACTAGAATAGGCATAAATATAATGGTTTATTGGAATGTTTTTATGGCTTAGTATTGGGGGGGGGTGATTTAGAGTAAGAATTGGGCTTTTTAAAGCTAGAGCTGCAGTGCATTGAACCAGCTACCAAGGAAGATTGTGGACTCTCTTTGCATAAGACTATCCTAGCACATGTGTCAAGGTTTATTGAATACTCTCTCTTGCAGGCAGTTGAATTATATGAAACATGGGTTCATTTGGGATTCAGTAGCTGTTGGATGAATCGCAAGAGTGTCCTGTTTCCAAATTTCCCAGCAACTGTGAGTGACTAGATAATCAGTTGTTCACATGGTCACCAAACGTTTTCCCCAAATCGGCTGAATATGTCAGAAAGTAAAGGATGTGGTTTTCAGGATCCATCTTTCGTTTGAATAGGGTGCTTTATTCCAGAACAGTGATAGTTAAGAAATTGGAGTTTACAGGAGAAATTTAGATCAGCTTAATACCCAGGCAGGCACATATTTGTGGATCATGAATGTGTGGTGGAAGAAACTCAGACTGGACACCAGTGTTAGGAGAAATCAGGCAACAACCCAACCCTGTACCATGGATATCAGCCAGTGTGTTGAATATTGGCATGGTGCAAGCCAAGGATTTGGAATCCCACTGGGCACCCAGGGGAATAGATGCCAGATAGGCTGGCAGGCACCATACCCCAGCCTAGGACATGTTTTGATCCAATCTTCCCCTTATAGGGGCCTCCTTTACTATGTTGGTCCTGCCCAATGACATTTCTGCGTGAGGTTGTGACAACATTGTGAGATTACCTAACATTAAAAACAACATGTCACTGAGAGAAAGTGGAACCCCAAGGCCAGTTGAGGTTGGAATCCGTTCCAGCCCTGTCAACCAGCAACCTAAGTAGCCCAGCGAGGCTCTAACCCCAAGGGTGGGTAACCTGCAGGGCAAAATGGCTCTGGACCCTCATGGCAAAGACCTTTTGAAGACCTCAGCACCTGCCATCCATAATATCTCATGGGAGCACCACTGGGAGATGAAGCCCTGCCTCCGCACCACCAAGCAGTCACCCCATGCAGAGGCACACACAGAGCAAGACATATAACAAGCAAGGGACAAAGTGAGTTTAACTGGAGACAAACCTGATTGAGAGAAGCAGGGACAGTCCCGCCTTTCTTGCAATGCATTCATGTTAAGGGTTGTTGTGTAATATCCTGCACTTCCATTGGTCTCTTTTAGTTCACTTGTTATCCAGCTCAGAAGCATGTTTTGTAGCATTTCTGTTTTACAGTAGCAGCTTCTTCATCAGTGATGCAGAATAGTGTCGCTGTGTCACAAACAGTTAAGCTTTAAAAATTCCTTGTGGCTTCTCTATGGAAATTTGCATTTGCTAGAGAGTATGAACTATTTTTGGGCTGTGCATAAATGGAATACCTAATATAGAATTACATTATAATGAAATATGCAATAATGCAAGGGCTCATAAAGTGCTTTTCATGTACTGCAGGCACCTAAGAGCTTTAAATGCATAAAATATTATGCTGGACAAATGACTGTATATTGCGCCTATTTAATTAAAAATCTTAAGACTATCATATTGTGTAAAAAGGCTGGTCGGTCTGTTCTCTAGGCATCTGCACACCCTTGAAGGAAGATATCACCCAAGTTAGCATGAGGGATCCTAAGTTGGAGAAGTGGGTTTTCATATGTGTTTAGATACTGTCAGACACCCCTTTTGAATCAAGATGGTAGACCAAACTATTCCAAAGTGTGCTGATTTGGATGGCCCGGAAGATATTGCCACCCAATATGGTGTAACGGTTCCAAGCTGCACCAATTTGTATACCTCTGAAAATATTATACTCAATTTGGTGTGACAGTTCCACCTGGCAGGACTAGGACTGACTCCAGCTACAAAAGCTAAGGCTGCTGAACAGACTTTTGGGCTGGAGTATTGCTTAAGGAGTTCTATTTGTTGGAAATTTCCATTCCACCTTTAGTTACAGACATGGGATTGTTACATGTCACATGTCTGTTTACATTCCAGCACTGTTTGCTGAAGTAAGCGGAACTTCCGTTGGGTTGTTTTGCTTTTGCTTTTCACTGTCTCTCGGAAGAGATGGCAAGGAGAGAGACAACATGTTTCTTTGTTCTGATTTATGATTAATAAATCTGTAGTTCCTACCCTGTTTCCCCTAAAATAAGACATACCCATAAAATAAGCCATAGCAGGATTTCTAAGCATTTGAGCAATAGAAGCCATACCCCGAAAATAAGACATAGTGACAGGCGCAGTTCTGGAGGGCGCCAAGGAAGAGGCGAGGCTGGACGCGTAATAAAAAAATAAGACATCCCCCGAAAATAAGCCTTTCTTGAGGAAAATAAATATAAGACAGTGTCTTATTTTCGGAGAAACGCTATAGATATGTCTTCACATGCTTCAAGCCTCTTTTGTTGCGCAGTTTTGCTCTGCTAAGTAAAGTGTGCCCATATCCGCAGGCTTGGGTCGCACTAGAGGTTGAGGGATCTTCCAGCATGTCGGCTGGAAGGAGACGATCCAGCTGGGGGATAGCCAGCTGGCTGTTCGACCCCCAGATGCCGACACTATTGTGGGGGTGTTGTTGCTATTGGTGTTTTGTATCTTTGGTTTAGATTTTGTTGTGGTTTATGTACAAATGGTTCAGTTTGGTTTTGTATTTTTTTTTATGTTTATCTTGGTTGGACAGTGTTTTCGAATCTACGAACATGAGTTTGACCAAACTGCGGGAGGCAGTGCAGGACAGGAGTGCCTGGCGTGCTCTGGTCCATGGGGTCACGAAGAGTCGGACACGACTAAACGACTAAACAACAACAACGCTTTTGTTATGTTATAGTTATGTATTTTGTCACGTTGTAAGCCATCTTCAGCAAGTTTGAACTGTGGAAAGGCAGCACACAAACACAATTTATATCTATATATACGTATCATGTGCAAAAAAAGAGACTATTAATTACAGCATTGTGCATGTCCATCAGAAAGAAAAATGCAGTGAACAGGTTGGCAGGCTGTATGCTGCTATTTCTGACCAATATTGTTAGATCTGTGACAAGGGCACTAATATGTGATGGTGAAGGCAGCCATTTCAACTTTTTACATGAGTGTTCCTTAACTATTACTTGGATTGCCCCCAAATAGTCTGAGTACCTCCCTACATCATACCTTCCAACATGACGTGACCCAAATCTGGGACACCATCTTCCAGGTTCAAAATCCTGCACGTGACCCGCATGAGATTGCAGGCCCTTAAAAAGTGCTTTTTGTGGCAAGACCTCAGCCTGAAATGGCATGAGAGCAAGGCACCCAAAATGGCCACCATACTATTGCGGTAGTGGGTGGGTGGAATGGGGTGTCCTGTTTTTTTCCCCGGGACAGTTGATGGGTATGCTTATGAGATCTTATTGTGCAGGTTGCAGTGTTGTTGCATTGGAGCAATGCCACCAACACAGCAAAAAAAGTTGGATAGGCTCTATCTGATTTCTGACCTAACTAGTAAATGGTGGTTCATGTAGAGCAGAAGAGGGTGGGGAGATCTCATCACTACTGCTGCCTCTCTTCCTGTGACATATGATACCTGATTTGTCTCCATTGAAAGCAATTGAAATGCTTTTGCGTTCTGGTCACCGTTCTGAACCATATCACAAAGTCTTCTTTCCACCACGGTTACCCTTCTCTCTTGAATAATACTACAATTCAGTTTGGTTAGAGCAGGCATCCTCAAACTTTGGCCCTCCAGATGTTTTGGACTACAATTCCCATCATCCCTGACCACTGGTCCTGTTAGCTAGGGATCATGGGAGTTGTAGACCAAAACATCTGGAGGGCCGCAGTTTGGGGGTGCCTGGGTTAGAGTAATCTGGTCAGTATCCTTACATCCAGCTCCTGCGTCTCCAAGACACTCTGCCTGTGAAAATTCTAGAAGGAAAGACAGAACAAAACAGTGCTGTGCGAATGGATGAGGCAGATATTAAGGAGATTGATCACATATCACACCAGGGAGTGTCTGGAGGAAGACAAGGAAAGTTAATGATGATGCTTTGAGAGGGGGCCTGATGAGTTTCAATATACCCTTAAGAAAAGCACACTCGTTAAAATTGATAGGTCCACGCAGATTGATTGAAGTAAAAGAAAGAACGAAAGAAAGAAATCCTGTCAAAGCACAGGCGGGTCTAATGTATGATCATGTTATGTTGGTCCATATTTCAGTCATGCTGTGCCATTTTATTATTATAATTAGCCCAATATTTGTGTTTGGTTAATTATTCAGAAGCAAAATTGCTTTCCACAGTAACACAGGGATGGCTTTAGTAAAAGTGGCCGAGTCGGATTCAGCATCATAGAAGAGCTACACAAACAAAAAAGAATCCTAGCCGACTGTAAATGCCAAAATAGCCTCCCATTCACTTTTAAGAGCATTCTTTGAAATAAGAGCCTTGCAGCTCGAATGTTCACTGAAAAGTAAATTCCATTTGAATTAAATGTAAGTAGCCTTGTCTTTTCCGCATTTGATGTGACCGAGCATTGACATCGATTTAACTATTATGCCATCAGAGAAAATTTTCAAACAATTGTGAAACCTCCAGATGTTAGTTAACACAAATGACATATTTGTGTTGAGTTTGCAGGATAAATGTTTTAAAGGAAAATGCACTGAGGGGAGAATGGGAAATCAGCTAGACGGTCTGAAAGGCACCCAAGCAACCATCAACACAGCAAGTCAGATAGCTGATAACCACTGCTGAGGCCGTATCTTCCAAGCGTGCTTAAAGCTAATAAATTGATAAAGATTTCTCTGCAGGCGTAGGCGGTTTGCCTACATGCCTTGCTGCACCAGATACTCCTGCTGAATAGCAAATGCATTGGCAGATCATGCCACTTGGGCCAGGCAGGTGCTTACTATATACTGTTTCTTAAATTATGAGGCACGGCTCTTGCTCAGAAGTCTCAAAAGAGCCACAAAACTGCCAAAGAGGTGCACATAAAATTGCCTGGCACCTGTGCCCTATGTGAATGAAGTCAGCCTTTTCACTGGCAGAGTTCATACAGCATGCCTTACCACTGGGATCACGGCACGGATCCTCATTGCTTCTCTGTGAAGTCACCTGTAGAAGCCCCATTTCCCTTTCCTGAAGGACCCACTCAAGAGCTCAGGCCAAGAGTAAGTACGTTCCACAGAGACAGGTCAGCTGATGGCAAAATGGGAGGCCAGATGAGCTGGAAGTAGGACAAAGTAGAAGGCTAGCTGGAAACCAAAAGGTGTAGAAGGAGGACCTCTGCTCAGTAGGTAGCTTCACCCAGCAAATCTGCAAGTTTTTTTATATCCCTTAATCATAGCTGTTAAGTTCTCCCCTTTTTTGTTTTTTGTTTTATTAAAGGGTTTCTTGATTTACAGAAATATATGCAATGTCTCTCATAACATTTTTACAAATCAGTTTCATTTGTTGAGACATTGGGAGGAAAGAGGGGGGTAGAAGTAGATGGGGGAGATGGGGGGTCAGATGACGGTTTCTCTATTTTACTTAATATACGTAGGGGGGGTTGTCAGCGTCACTTGTGCAGGTTGTTTGTTGTTCCCTTGTGTTCCTTTGGTGGTGAGAGAGGTTTGGGTCGGCCTAGGGTATGGTTGTTCATTTGTGATTGGCTGTAGTGGTCTTTGTTTCGTGGGTGAGTGGGGTGGGTGAGTGTTTTGGATCAGGTTAGCCATATCGATTTGTATGCTGTTGGTGGATTTTTGTCATTGTCCTGTTGGACTGTGTATGTGATAAAGGGGAACCATACTGGGGTGAAGTCATCTTCTATTTGTCCCCGTGTCAGTTTCAGCTTATTGGTTAATTTTTCTAGTAGGGCTGTTTCCCATACTATTTGGTACCACTGGTCCATGCTTACTCCTGACAGGTCTTTCCAGTGTCTGGTTATGGTGCTTCTGGTTGCGGAGAGTAAGGGGGTTATGAGTTCTTTGTGGTGCACTTAGGCATTATTGTCCTAGAAAATGTTTAGTAAGGGCAATTCTGGGGTCATTTCTAATGTTTGCTTGGTTATTTTACTTATTTCCCGTATGGTTGTTGTCCAAAATAGTTGAATTTTGGGGCACTCCCACCACATGTGGAAATATGTGCCTGTTAAGGTGACCCTCTCCAGCATTTAAGTTCTCCCTTTTTTAAAGGGAAATTCCATTATGCTGAATAGGCTTCCTCGCAAGAAAAGGGAAAACTTGACAGCTATGCCCTTAATGGCACCAAATTGGCCCTCTGGCATCACCTGAATCCCCAAGCAAAGAGGATCATGGCTTCTTGTGGTCTCCTCCAAGCTGGAATGGTCTATCGTTTCCTCTCTAGGTAGCAACCATGATGGCATTGGGATCTGGTGTCTCAACAGGGCTCCTGAGTCAAGCCCTGCACCAGAGTCTCTTGGAGTCTCCCATTGTGCTGAGCCATCTTGCCACAAGTCAAGCTGGTGTTTTCAGGGATATCCCAGCCAAAGCATTTAGATCCAGCTATTTCTATGCAGATCCTTGGCCTTTCCTAAAAATGTAAGAAGGTACCGTTTTCCATTTTGCACTGTATTCATTCCACGCAGCACTGTTTCCATCCCACTGCAGTTTGTTTTCCTTAAAAAAAAACCTATGTTATTTGTCTGCTCTGCTGAAATTAGGTAACTAATGTAATTTATATAATGAATTACATCTGTTACATTGTCATTACATTATTCCACCCCATTCATTTCAATGCAAAGGACACACAATGAACATGTCAGGAAGTCATCAATTACATATTGTTTGCAGACTGAAAGCAACAGCAACCGCTTCTGTTGCAGACATAGGACAAATAAGTGAGCATCAGTAGTTTCCAGTCCTCTGTCACCTCCCTAGCCTTTTCACTCATGCCTGGGCAGATCTAAATCCTCTGGGGCCCTACCCTGCTGTTTGGCTATCTCCTGTTCTTCCTATTTTTAACAGACTGTTGGGCATGAATAAATGGTGTACCAGACTCTTTTACATATCGCTAAGCAGAGAGCAAGGTGGGGCAAAAATGGCGGCGGCAGAAGCAGAGGATCATTGGTAGAAAGCTAATAAGGAACACGCAAAGGAAGTCAGCAAAGAAGTGCAAAGGACTGTTGTGTGATGAGAAAATAGTATAGGAGGAAAAAAGAAGGCAGGGGGGGGGAGGAACACTCTATATTTCGATGTAGAAAGTGGATAACTAGCAGGACTCATGCTTCAGCTGCGGCTGAACATTTTTTTATCTGGTTGGCTGGTCTTCTACTGTATATCCTACCACATACTTTGAAAAGGCCTCAGGGCAGCACAACACTACAACTTAAGCCAATTTATTGGATCAGACTGTTGGAGTAATATATACTGCCGTAGTAATATGCACTCAGTTTTGCAACCATTCCATCGGAGAGTTATAAATCTCTTGTAATAATATCGGGATGAAAATGTCTCTCCCTCGGTCGTCTCCTTTCATATGGGCTTGTTAAATTGTATGCAGGAAGATAAGGCTCCAAATTAAGTCATTTGAATTTCTCCCCCCTTTTACTTACAAAATGCTATTTATTCAAATGTAATCCTGAGCTCAGTGTTAGCCTAGGCAAGTAGTTTTTCTATCTTTAATTTTTGCAGCACTGGAGAGGATTATCAATAATATTCATATGAGAAACTCAAAATTAAATCTGCAGGCTGTCACCATTTTTTAAAAAATCTACCCCTCAGTCTTCTCCACCAAAGGATATTGTATTTTCTTAAAATGGCACCGCCTTTAACTAACATGGAAAGTAAAAATAAAAATAAAAAATAGTGGCCAGATGTATTTTTTAAAAAATGTGAGAGATGAAAGCTCTTATCTATTAAGAGAACAAAGCCTGAATTAAAATATGCAATTCGTGCTTTTCACCATCTTCAGGAATCCATCCAATTAATATATATATTTACTTTCTGGGCTGTAGTAATCCAGAGTAAATAAATCCCTCAACCAAAAGTGAAGTACTCCTGTGCCATTAATAATATTTCCTGTTGTAATTTGTTTGAAACTGAAGTACCTGCACACACATGGTGATAAGGATCAGGAAAAGCTTTTTCTGCCCCAGTGGCAGAAGATGGCACTGGTTCCCCACACCCACCCTCAAGTGGCATTTGTATTTCATGCCAATAGACTCTCCAGTGTTTTATATTTGTATTTCACTGAACTTTTCATGAGATGCTGTTCCACCTCTCTATGCCACGTCTATGAGGTCTTGTCATATTCCTCACTTACATTTGCAACTAACATGGCTGTTTATTGCTTGTGGTGTCAGGCTGTGTGTTTCAGTCATTAGAGATGACAAATTGATAATCCTGCGTGAATCCTGTGGCGCCTGTCTTCTCAATGCACAGAAGAGCGCCTGTTGATGTTTCCGGAAATGTCCCTGCTAATGATACAAATAGTCCCTTTTCTCCAACTGATAAAATATGGTCTATATTTTATTCAACGTGATTGAAAGCTCCAACAGCCCATAAATACCCGCTTTCCTTTTGAAGTGGGGTTGGGAGTCTCACAGTGATGAATAGGGGACAGAGATAAGCCACAGACACAACTTATGGGATTTCTTCTTCCTAGTCACTCTGTACTAGCATGATCTGGAGGTTCACATTACATTTTGTCGCCTTCAAGCTGCTTCTCAGGCACTGATCTCAATATTATTATGATAGAAGTAATTAAGGTTCGAGATGACATTTTTTCAAAGGTAATTGCTTCTGAATATTTGTATTTTAGTTCCCCTCTGAATAATTTATTTCATTTATTCATGTGGTTATTAAAATTCATTTATCTTTCTCACTCAGCAAGTGTATAATAATAATAATAATAAATACCCCCAAAGACAAAATTACTGGCATCACTTAGTCTAGCAGCCATTTAATAACTACACCTTAGCAAGTCTCTCCTTTTCCCTTCCCCAGTCCCAGAGGCAGAATTAGGCCAGTGCAACCAATTGTGTCACATTGGGTGCCATTATTATTATTATTATTATTTATAAAACTATCTAGATCTGGTTGGCCACTGTAGGAAACATGGGCTTTTATGGGCTTTTACAAACATTGGACCCCATGGGCTTTTAGTCTAATCCAGAGATGTCTTCTTAAGTTATTAACAGTGAGCATGTAGGGGCAGGTTGGACGTGCTTAACTCTTTCATCACAGGACATTTTCCCCCAAACAGAAGTTTTAGCCTCCCAACACTTCTTCTATTGTTCTTTTATAAATATTGGGGTTATATTATACACATTTGCATTGCATGTAGTGTGTAGCTTTCCCCAAGACTCTACCCCCCCCCCCGTCTCTCTCTCTCTCTCTCTCTCTCTCTCTCTCTCTCTCTCTCTCTCTCTCTCTCTCTCTCTCTCTCTCTCTCTCTCCAAACACACACATATAGTTATAGTTATAGTTGTTATAGTTATAGTTGTTATTATTTGGCTATCACTCGTACCCAAGTAAGATTGTAAACCAACTTGAAATATTTTTTCCTGTTGGAAACAATCCAAACTTATCCAAGGTTTGTGCTTGGTTTTGTGTGTATGTGTGTTGTACCAGTGCAAAAGTCACCCACAGCATTGACAGGAAGCATCGTCACATTGTCATCACTCTAGCGATCCTCGTTATGAGTGTCTTGTAGCTCACTGCATCTGCCTTTGCTAGAAGGAGACACTGCAAAATTACACATTCTGAAATAATTATAATGTTGGCATTCTGTCTGGTGACAAAGCAAGAGACCCACAGAGCAAAGCAACAGACTGCACTGGTAGTTGGGTTCCCATCACAGCAACACAACTTGTAGTTGCATTCATCAGCATAATTCTTTACGCAATACAGCACAGCGTGGGGCTGGAGCCTCTGAGTGGCTTGAATGACACACAGTAGTGCCATGTGTGGCTCCTGTTAGGATCTCTTACTCACAAGTAGGACCCTGGCAGAGACACATGCCCAACTGGCATGTTCCCTCCCTCCTGGTTGATCGTTCGGGAGCTTCAAAAGCTTTCTCCAGCCCGAACATCACAGCGACTGATGCCAACTGACATCAGCACACTTACGGATCCACAGACTTTGCGCAATTGCATAACAGACCTCAACAACTCAACATTTGGCTAATCTATTTTATTTACATATAAACACACATGGAGCACTGCAACATGGTTCCCTCTCTCTCTAGCATCAGGCAGCAAAAAGAATGAACAAAGGACAATAGTCCCACTTCACGGCACACAGTAACACAAACATCCTGTCTTCGTCACTTCCCACTCTGTGGAATGTAAACATACTTCATCATGTGATAAACAACAATCCCATGACAGCAAACACGGGGAATGAATCTTCAACAGCTCTTTCCATTAAATAGGCAATCTCTCTCCTGGCCATTATAACGCCAGGCACTTCACTAGTTCTGTAAAGAAATTTGTTTCAATGCATCATCTACCAAATGTCATTGGTTTCAATGGCAGAGTTTGATGTGTGTTAAGGCTCACTTGATCACATAAGTGAGATTCCAAAATACTCATCCATTTTAAAGTCTCCTGTTTTGTTAACAAGTAATTGCCGCAATCCAGTCCTCTGTTCACAGAAGCAAAGAGCAAGCAAACCCAGGGAGATAAATATGGGTGCCACCTGCATCCCCAGGTGCCCAGCACCAAACGCTTGCAAAGCTTTGAAGAGGTGACCATAGCTCAGTAGCAGAGGCCATGTTTTGCCAGCAGAAGGACCCAGGTTCAAATAGCCTGAAGTATCAGATAGCAGATTGGGGTGCCAACTTGAATAAAATATTGGGCAGGTGGTCACTGAACACCTTCAGGCGCGCCTGGAGGATGCAGACTATTTGGATCCCTTCTAATCGGGATTCAGGCCTCATCATGGGACTGAAACTGCCTTGGTCCCACGGGTAGATGATCTCCGGCGGCTAGGGACAAAGGTGAAAGCTGTTTCCTAGTTCTCAGCGGCCTTTGATACCATCGACCATGACATCTTTCTGGACCATCTAGGAGCTGGGGGCTGGAGACACTGTTATGCAGTGGTTCCACTCCTTTCTCCTGGGTCTTGTCCAGAAAGTGGGGGGGGGTGAGTGTTCAGACCCCTGGGCTCTCACTTGTGGGGTGCCTCAGGGTTCTGTCCCCCCCCATGCTTTTTAACACCCATATGAGGCCACTGGGAGAGATCATCAGGGGCAGGGCCGGCTCTAGGTAGACCCCTGGTGGTGCGGTGAACCAGGGCGCCCGGCTGGCAGGCAGGGCGCCGCGCGGAAACCGTGCTGCACCCTGCGAGGGCGGGGGCGCCGGAGCGATCTCCGCCCCTCTGCACCAGGGTGCGCGACCTGCTCGAGACGGCCCTGATCAGGGGGTTTGAGCTGTTGTTCATCAGTAGGCAGAACATACCCCGCTTGACCTCTCTTTTAAATCAAAACCAGTGAAGGTGGTGAATGTCCTGTGTGAGTGTCTGGGGGCGGTTGGAGGATGGATGGTGGCTAATGGATTGAGGTGGAATCCTGACAAGACAGAAGTACTATTTTGGGAGGATAGGGGCCGGACAGGGGTGGGGGACTCCCTGGTCCTGCATGGGGTAACTATGCCCCTGAAGGACAAGGTGTGCAGCCTGGGAGTCATTTTTTATTCACTCCATTGAGGCGCAAGTCAATTCTATGTCCAGGGCAGCTGTCTACCAGCTCCATCTGGTATACCAGCTTAGACCCTACCTGCCCGCGGAGTGTTTTGCCAGAGTCGTGCATGCTCTGGTTATCTCCTGCTTGGACTACAGCAATGCACTCTGCGTGGGGCATTTGAAGATGACTCGGAAACTACAACAAATCCAGAATGCGGCAGCTAAACTGGTGACTGGGAGTGGATGCCAAGACCATATAACACCAGTCCTGAAAGACCTACATTGACTCCCAGTAGGTCTCCAAGCACAATTCAAAGTGTTGGTGCTGACCTTTAAAGCCCTAAATGATCTTGGCCCAGTATACCCGAAGGAGCATCTCGAGCCCCATCATTCAGCCCAGACACTGAGGTCCAGCTCTGAGGGCCTTCTGGCGGTTCCCTCATTGCAAGAAGTGAGGTTACAGGGAACCAGGCAAAGGGCCTTCTAGGTAGTGGTGCCTGCCCTGTGGAACATCCTCCCATCAGATGACATGGAAATAAACAACTATCTGACTTTTAGAAGACATTTGAAAGCAGCCCTGTATCGGGAAATTTTTAATGTCTGATGATTTGCAATTTTTATGTGCTGTAAGCTGCCCAGAGTGGCTGGGGAAACCCAGCCAGAAGGGTGGGGTATTATTATTATTATTATTATTATTATTATTAGTGGATGGGGGAAAGGGCATGTTGAGCTATCCAGAACTGATATGGCTCAGTCAGTAGATCATGAGGCCCTTGATCTCCGGGTTGTGGGTTTGCAATGCAAAAGATTCATGCATTTCAGGGGGTTAGACTAGATGAAGCTTGTGGTTCTTTCCATCTCTATGTTTCCATTGTTCTTTCCTCCAAATAGCACAGCTTCTGGGACCCACTGCCATTGGAGTCCATTAGAGTCCCTCTACCCCCTACCCCCAAGTAGTATTTCAGGGTGTACCCACACTGTTCAATCACCATACAAAGACCACCTGTGCATTTATTCTTGTCCGTTTCTTAATAGGCAAAAGAACTTTAAAAAAGTCATCGTCCCTCCGAAAGCTTTTTGGAATCTTTATTGCACTTTTACATGCTCCTGACAAGATATAATAGTGAAGAGGCAAACATTCTGTAGTTACTGCTTTTCAACCTGGACTGGAGGGAAAACACAATTTCAGCAATCTATCTAGACCACAATGAACATCAGTTGACATCAAAACAGCACTAAGCAATTTAACATAATGAAAGGACTCTGTTGGAATATAAGGCTGCTAAAGTGTCTGAGGTCATTTTGGCACAGCAATGGATCTCAGAGAAGAAACAGCTCACTGCCTGATTTTGCTCTGCCTGACTTCAAAAGATGTTATCAATCCTGGATTTCCTGAGAGCTAGAGAGCATTTTCGCCTAACCCACCAAAACAACACGCATTCTGTTATCACAAAACAAATATAGAAAGCAATACAAGACTATATAGTTCAGTCCCTGGGTTCAGCCAACATAAAAAAAGAAAAGAATAGAGCTAATATCTCAAAATTAGATTGCAGCCTCAGGAGTCACATAAATATCAGGTATTATTGCTATTAAAAAGCCATTTTGAAATGTTTAGACATAAATGCGGATGAATGAATGGGATGGCAGCTGTTACGACTGTTGAATTGCAAGCGGGTCGTGTTTAGCTTTACTCCTTTCCCTTACAGACTTCTGTGCCCCTATACTGTGGGAACTTCTGGAGCAGCATGGGAGGTGGGGATGGGGCTACAGGGGAAATAGGGAATTAGCAAACTCCGCTTCTTCCAGTGAGAGCCTCCAGTGAGGACTCTGTGTTAATTCCATGATCTGCTCTTTTCCTTTTCCTTTTCCTGTACCCTTTTCTACAGATAAAATAGAGACATACTGTGGGATTATGTACTAATCACAATAGTACCTGGAGTGGTTGGTACTGGAGTGGTAATATTCTTTTGATACGGATGACTTTGTACATCTGATTTGTATCATTGTTTACTGGTTTTGAAACCAGAAAACTCTTAAGTATTTTTTAACTTTCAGTGAATGTACAGTATTAGCAACTGTGCTCACTCATTTCATACTGTAGCTTAGGAGGGGGTTATCTCTTAGGGGATTTATCTATTGGCACAGCGATTGGAGTACAATAGCAATCACCAGCTTAGTAAAATACCCATTTTATTTAGAAAATAAACACATTCACCAAGGATTCTACATACCTGCTGTTCAGCTTAGGCAGCAAAATATTGTTACAAGGTCAAAGCGTTCTTCGGAAAACCCAGATCTGTGACATGGATTGCAAAAAGACATGCCAGGCATATACAAGTTGGGCTATATAAGCATAACCACTTTCAGGCAAAGTAAGAAAGTCTCACCATCCCATGCCAATGAGATTTGTTCATGAATATTTCATAATGTGCAAATGCAAGTATGCATTATATTCATACTAGCATGAGTAAGGGTGCGTGCACTTATTTGAAGATCCTCAAGTAAATAACTTCCAATTCTGTGTATTACAAATTTTTTAATCATCCCAGTCATTTACTTGGAGGCCTTTTCCTCTGTCTCTTCTCTCTTTTGTTTGAGGGCATCCATTGCATGCTGTTTTAATATTTGCTGCTTGATTTGCATAGATACCTTACATGAGTTCCTGTTTTGGTTACTGTATATGTAGCATTCTCTAGAGGCATGCAACCAAGAGCTAAACTGATATTTACCTTGGGGTTTCACTAAATTTACCACTGCTGTCTTGATTTTCTTGTATAATGTCCATTCAAGGTCACTCTTTCATTCTGTCTGATGGTCTTCATAAGCAATTACTTACAGTCTAAGCCTATAAGTAGCAGAACTAAGGCCATGATGGAGGACTTTATGGATTTTTGTTTTTCCAGTGGTCTCAAAATATTAGGCATAGTCACCCATACCCATAAAAAATGGGCACTGAAAACTTCTGCCTGGATTCACGTTGTGTCAGGAGTGGATGCCAAAAGCAGGTCAGCAATAACTCACACATGGCATCCGTGAAGTTAACTCTTCCTTCAAAGAATCCAGATGGCTCAGGAGGCCAAGCCTACAGAGCATGTAAACTCTTCCCGGTAGAGCTTGCCCCTATGAGGCAGATGTGGGAATGAAGGTCTCCACTTTCCCACAGCTACCTAAATCTACTCTCCCAGTGCTTTCCCAAGCAATCTGAGGCTCCATCACCTTGCCTGTCTTTGCTCCTCCCATTTCATATCTCTTCAGGTTCTGAGAGACCATGGAGGAAGGGAGCTGGTTACAGCAGTGGGAGACAGCCCGACTTCCTCACCAACCTGCCTCAACTCTGGTCTCTTGGCCCCATTAATCTCCAGCCTCCTCTTCTGCCTCTGGTTCTGGGCTGCTTTCTGCCACAGACTCTTCCTGCTCACTAAACCCTGTTACCTCTTCAGCTTCTGACACCTCCTCTTCCCAGTCTTCTCCTCCTTCTCCCTCTGACCACTCATTGTCATTCCCCCCACCAATCCCCTGGCTCTGAGCCTTCTTCCCTTGGGGGCTCCCCAGCTGCTGCCACCCATCACTGCTCTGCATCCAGCCAGTCCATTACATTGTGAACTCCAAATGTGTTTCCATGGGTCTGATTTTAGAAAGGATTGGCATTATATGTGTACCTCATTTTTCCCCTACACAGGCCAGTTTGTACCGTGTGCAGGAAAGTTTCCTCTCACCTGCCACAATCAGTTGAACCCACATTGCTGTTTGGTACATGAAAGCAAGCTAGACGTGGACGTTCCTAATCTGTGACTGTCAGTACAAGGGTATGATTTGTCAGGGCCCTGGCAATAAGTGTGCATAATTCTGTTTTTAATTGCTTAATATAAATATTCCCTCACCGCCCCCAGTCAGGAGCCATAAAGGTTAATAACAAAGGATAAGTGCAAGTTTTGAGCAAGCAAAAGAGAAAGCCACAGTGGGGGTGGAATTGCCTCGGGTCCATAGAGAGAGTGTTCTTTATAATATGAAGACACGTGTGGAGATGTGGGAGGCTACAGAGCCAGCGTGAGGATTTCCAAATATGCTGCTCTTTCTTCTCGTACTTTGTCAGACGGAAGAGAGCATTTTGGATGCTATGGCAAGGTCTGCTCAAATAAGGTGAGCTGTCGTGAGACCAAATGAAACTTGTGGGAATTTCAAAGGCAAAGGACCAGCTTCCCCTGATTGTATGAATGACTTCTGAGTTCAACATACCAAAGCTCTTTCTATCTTGCTGCCCATTTTCCTTGGAACTCCCTTCTAGGACACTGATGTAATGTTGCCTCTCCCCACTTCAGGTTTGTTCCCAACCCCCCATTTTTTTCCATGAAATCTTTGGCATACCCCCTTAATCCCCACCCCTTGCTAAAGCTAAGCCTGGGGACATGTAATTCAGCTGAAATAACACTTTCCCCCGGTTACCTGCATCTCCATTGACCTCTCCTTCCTCTGTTCTGCTCCCTCTGCAATAAGCTCCTTGAGGTAGGGATTTGTCTCTTTGCTTTTGTTCTGTAAAGCATCAACAGAGTGGAGCATAAGCAGGGTTTGTGTGAATTTCTTCTTAGACATATCGTCCCATTTTCTGATGCAGATCTTTCCCTTTAAAAATGCAGCCATGGAAGACTCTGAATTTGTAATTCACCCAAAGGCAAAACAATTCTGCTCAGCGAGATTTCTGTATTTTTCTTCCCCTCTGCACACTCTCTTATTTCTTTTTAAAGCCATTGTTGCTAGTTTATCGTGTTCCACTTTTGCCTTGAAATCCTAGATAGGATGTGGGCTTTGCAGAATCTCAGTGGTACTTTATCAGTTCAAATGGAGTAGAGAATATCCTCTTTCTTCCACAGAAACAAAAACAAAACACATAATGAATCCTACCCTGAGAAGCAGACATATAAAAAACCCCAGAGAGCATCCCCTGCCCCCAAGAGGTTTGGCTTATGTTTTAACCTAGAATGGCATTTGGCTGCAATCCTATGCAGTCAACATTGTAAGGATTCCTTCAGAGCAAATAGGCCAAGGTTCTCAGTACTGGAATTTGGGTTTGTGCTATGAAGCGATGCAAAGGTTCCTTGTATAGTTCTGGAAAATAAATAATAAAGTTTTTTATTGTTTTATCAAAATTTTAAATATGTAGTTGCTAGATATTTTAAAAAGAAACATGCTGAATGCATTGCACACATCTAATCTGGCCACTTATGCAGCCAAAATGTATGACCGTCGGCCTACTTAGAACTTAAAGGGAAAGGGGCCCCTGACCATCAGGTCCATTCGTGTCCGACTCTGGGGTTGCGGCGCTCATCTCGTTCTATAGGCCGAGGGAGCCAGCGTTTGTCCACAGACAGCTTCCGGGTCATATGGCCAGCATGACAAAGCTGCTTCTGGCAAACCAGAGCAGCGCACGGAAACGCCGTTTACCTTCCCGCCGGAGCGGTCCCTATTTATCTACTTGCACTTTGATGTGCTTTCGAACTGCTAGGTGGGCAGGAGCTGGGACCGAGCAACGGGAGCTCACCCCATTGCAGGGATTCGAACCGCCGACCTTCTGATCAGCAAGCCCTAGACCTACTGGGGTTTAACCCACAGCGCCATCTGGGTCCCTTAGAACTTAAGTACTGCTTAACTCAGAACCTAGCTCCTTATAAGTACAGTCAGAACTGCAGTCAACAGGCAGTAGCAGCCCTCATGCATCTGAGCATGGATTACTGGGTATGTAATAACTGCAGTTCTCAAGGCAGACTTCCAAAAAGCTTTCCCATCAGCTGCCCCACACTATTTTAAATGATTTTCATCACTCATTATTCATTATTAAATTAAGACAGGGAAAACAAATAAAGCATCATGTCTAGTTTGGCTCTGGGAAGAAAAGTGTTGACTAGTCCGTTGTGGCAAGGAAAAATGGAGGGTTCTGCCATTTTTCATTAAGACTAAAAAATCTTATTTCTCTCCTACGGATTAGATATACTTCTACTCCTGAACTGCCTGCTCTCTTCAGGGATCATAGGAGACAACATACTAAACTTCTTCCAGATCCTTCAGACATAAGTTAGCACCAAATTGCCACCAGTCAACGAAGGCCCGGTGGCCGTAGGATTATTTATATAAATTAATGAAATGCTAGTGTAAAGTCACTCTTTCTTCCCTTTGGCTGCAAGGAACATCTGGTCTTATTACTTACGGCATGCATAATATGAAGTGCCCACCGGCTGTCATGCAATCTTTTTTATGCCATACTGCTATGCAGGGGCGGAGGAAGGGGTTGTGGTGTGGGCGGTCCAACCTGGGTGTCACCACTGAGGGGGGTGACAAAATGCCAGGCAGCACTCACCGTGGGGCCTGCAGTGCACCCAAGCCATGTGTTTCCCCTGGGAGTGACACGGTGGCTTGAGCGCCCGCAGGCTCCACACTACCCAAACGGTCTGCCCGCTGCCTCCCCTCACTTGTAGGGCGCCTGAGTGGGAGGAGGCAGGCAGACTCCTTGGAGGCCCCGCAGAGCATCCTGCCCCAGCTGATCCCACCCTGCGGGCGGCTGGCCCCACCCCTGGGCACAGGGCATGCATGCCACCCCAGGTGCCCAATCGGCTTGCTCCACCACTGCTGCTATGAAGATGTTCCAATCTCTCAGTTGCCACACACACCAAACTTCTGAGGGCAGTAAAAAGAGGGCTGCTTCTGTCTGACTTAACACCCAATATAAGGAGGTGGTACTTCAGATTAGTGGTTGCCCCAGTTTGTCTGTTTGTCATAGGGAGAAATAAGACTGTACAGTCATACCTTGGTTGTTAAATGCCTTGGTACTTGTATGTTTTGGCTCCCGGACGATCGAAACCCAGAAGTGAGTGTTCTGGAGGGTTTTTGGAAGCTGAACATCCGGTGCGGCTTCCGCTATTGTTTCTGGCACGCCTGCACAATCAGAAGGAAATCAGAAGCTGCGCCTTGGTTTCTGAACGTTTCAGAAGTTGAATGGACTTTCGGAACGCATTCTGTTGGAAAGCTAAGGTACGACTGTACCTTCCAACATGACGCAGCCCAAATCCAGAATGCCATCTTCCAGGTCTGCACTACTGGACAAGTCATATGGCCAGTGTGAGATTGCGGCCCCCAAAAAAGTGCTTTTTCAGGCACAGCACCCCATATCTCTTTAGAATCAGTGGGAATGGATATTAAGAGAAAGAAGCATAAATTTAAATATTTTCTTACGTTCCCTGCACTGAAAAGGCGCTTTTTCAGGGGAGCGATCTTGTGCAGCACCCCAAAACGTATATTAGTGTGATCTTGTGCAGCCTGAAATCGCACAAGATTGCGACAGCCATTTTGGGTGCTGTCCGCCCTCAAGAAAAAATGGGATGTAACATTTTTTTCTGGAGCAGTTGACGGGGAAGGAAGAACAGCCCCTTGCTCTTGTCCCTCAAAGAGAAAGTCAGCTATAAGAATGGGGGTGGGCTTTCGAGTGGTGGGAATTGTAAGCATATTGTTTATTTATGCAGCTGTTTTGTCTTTTTGTTACCGAGAAGGATGCACAAGCCAGCTTTCACACATATACAGCCCTAGCTGAATGGTAGTGACTGTATAAAAACACACTGTCTGTCATGTTTCTGGAACAGGAGATACTCCGCCAGGAATCACTGTGCTGAGAACAACCTAAGGCTGTGTGTCACATCATTTAGGAATTTCCAATTTCAACCCAAGTAAAAGTTAGATAAGCTGCTATGATTGACAGTAACATGCTAAAATTCATTGCAGCCAGTTTCCAGTATCAGATAGAATTCAGCAAGAAGAAAATCAGTGCATTAATAATCAGAAGAATTCATTTTGAAGGTCTCTTGCTGTCACTATCATGAATGGCAGGGGGGGCGATCCTGGAAATGGGAAAATATAAGCAACAATCAAATCAAAGTAGATAAAAATGAACTAGAGTTATTACAATTCTTTGACAATGTATTCACTAGAGTAAAGCAGGCCCTCCTGGAGATCCAGAGAGGCTTAGACCACTTTCAATTTTTGTAGCTCCTAGCCTTAATAATAAAAATTCACACAAAAACAAAGTAAGCTACCCAGAAAAGGGAAGCATAATTTTAATGGTTTTGTTTTTTCTTTAACAAATGCTTATCTAGCGTTTTTATTTGTGAATGCTCTCATTATTGAGGGAAAGAATTAGATTTAAACCCCTTTCAGTTAATATTAATCATGGCGAACCCATCCAAACACTCTTGCCCCACAACTGAACGACCATAGTTCTTTCCCTGCTTCAACATTTTGAAGGTGCATTCACCTGATGCCAGTGATACAGGAAAACAGACAAATACCATGCATTGTGATTGTGATATTCTGAAACATCCGAGAGAGTCCAAGTTCATGAATTTCTTGAAGCAATTTCTTTGGCTTCAAATCAAATTTAAATTTTGTGGAATATACCGGTATTTGTTTGAGGAAGATGGCTTGATCATTGAGATCTTTTGAGATTTCTTTTTTTTATACTGCTGCAAATCACATCTCGTTTGCTTAAAGCTGAGAGAATGGACCACATTTTGGTCTTATATAAAATTAAACTTGGTAAACGTATCAAATGCCAAATAAATTAACAAGCATCTAAATTTAAGGCCGCAATTGAGCTTTAGGCCCTGGCTAAACAATGGTCCTCCTGCCTGCCATATCCCTGATTGATCCTGGAGTAGCCATTTCATTTCTGCTTTCATTGTGTACTTGTGTAGCAACTGTGATTACAATGCATGCTGTAGTTTTGAAAGCTTCAGTCTACCCTTCTTGACTCAAAAATGGCATCCAATTGTCTCTAAACAGACAAAAACCTGCTCCTTGATCTCAGGAAACAGAATGCAACATTTGTTTTGTATCTCCTAAGTGCTGTCCAGAGGCATAGAGAACCAACACCTGTCCAAAATATATAGTAGATTGAACCATTATAATTATAAAAGTATGCAAAATCATACAGTGTCTTTGAATAGAAGGATCTGTCTCTTTTGGAAGCACTTTCACTTTCCTTATGCCATGGAGTTAAAAATGAAAGGGGGAAATGGAATTGCAAGATGCTTCCTCAATTACATCTGTGTGCTTAAGCTGGCATCATGCAAATGAATTCATGCACAGCCCAGTATATGCTTGAGTCTACACAGTATATGCAAGCCACTTTAAGTTGACCCATGTGGCAGCTTTCACCCTAGAGCGGCACATTTAAAAACTGCCTTAGATCATGTCAGACAGTTGTTGTTTTTTCATCTAGCACAGTATTGTACACTTTGACAGGTGCCAGCTCGCCATGGATTCTGTGATTTCCTCTGCTTCCTTACTTTTTTGCTCATGAGCCTGTCACCCTCCAGATATTATTTGACTACAAATCCCATCATTCCTGGCTATTGGTCATTCTGGAGGGCAGCAGGTTTCCCCACCCCCTTTTTAACTTAGAGATTGCAGGGTTTGAATCTGTGCAGAGCATGAGATCTCTCACTGGATTACAGCAATCCTTATGTAGTACATTGATCAGTGTTTCTCCATGCTTGGACGTTTGTAGTGGCAGCATAAAACCACCTCACCTACAAGATGAGCTGCTGTACACATGCCTTTCCACATGCAGTCAAAGGCAACTTGTTTAACAATGTAAGGTGACCCCACGGTGGTGGTCACAAGATGAAGTGCTAACTTGACACACACACGTGTGTGTGTGTGTGTGTGTAGGCATTGTGCACGCAGAGGTCACAGCCTTTCTCCGTAACCGCTGAACCGTAATGTAACAAATTTGGCCACAGCGTTCCATGCCCATCAGGGAGGGAACTGGCATAATTATTTCCCCAAAAAACCACACCTTTCGCACCTAAAATAATGGTTAAACACACACAAAAAGTGGCGCACAAATTAGACGTCACCACCAGAAGCTCTGAAGACTCCAGCAGCATCCAATAGAAAGGCAGATCACGCGATGCCACCTGCAAAGCCTTTCCGACATTGGCGCACACCTCCCAAGGCGACAACTTACCGTCGTTGCCTCAAACGCCTGCTCGCCATTTTAAGCTGCCACCTGAAACCAATGACGCGCAGCCGTCCGCTGCCTCCTGCCGCTGGTGCCTCACATTGCAGCCTCAAACGGCTGCTCGCAAACTCCACCTTCCCCACCCCAAAAAAAACCTCCCCAAAGGGGGGGGAACTGCACCCTCCATCCCCACGGCAATAACCCCGATCCCGCCGCCTCAAAAAAAAACAACAACCAGAGACCCAGTCCAAGTAAAACCAACCCCCACAACTTCTAAACATACCAAATAAAAACACTCACCTCTACTCCTTTCCTACAATCATCAACAGACCCACAAATCCCAAAGGGGGGAAAAAACCCAACCCTCCAAAGTCAACACCACCCACCCCCACCAACCCCCAACACCAACAAAATCACCTCCACTACACAGAGGACTACCCAAACACATCACAACATAAAACACACACACACAAATCACAACATTCAAACAGCCCCCCCCCCAAAAAAAAATCCCCACCACACACACAAAACACCCACATTCCAACCAAAATCCACCACAATGGCTTGTTCATTACATTCACATATAATCCAATTTGGGATGATATAAAAAAACAAATACTTCCTCCCCAAAATGGATATGGACCTTTTACAACCCCCTGCATTTGGGTAGGAGGAATGTATCGGGACAGGGTGGGGAGATTTAACAAATCACGCGTGGGTAGGGGAGTCAGGGTTGGAACAGGTCATAATTTCACTGAACATGCGTATTGGGGGGAATGAGTGTGTACAAAATGAAGGAGGCCTCTGAACCAGAGCGGACTCTCCATGGAGACTCTGAAGGTCCATTTAACACGAAAAGGTCCACTTAACACAGAAACCCACAGTAACGCGTGGCCGGGCCGGGCCAGCTAGTTGGCATATAAATTCCCCACTGTGGTACTTGCAAATCTCAATTAAAAGAAGGGATCAAACTGAACCATAGCTAGTCATCAAGTAGGACCCAGACGATCAGGGGAACACACCACAAAGCAGAGTCTGCTAGATCAGACTAGTATCATCCATGCAAAGCCTCAGCCTGAAATCTTTATACCCTTTCCTGTTCAGGAAAGCCAGTTGCTAGCCTGGATGGGCAGAGTCATCCCAGTCCCTGGGAACTCTTCAACTATGGAAGGGAGATGTTCCAACTAAAACCCTGGTGACTTGTCAGGACAGTTGTGGGCCCCTGCTTCTATCTAGATCACGGGTGTCAAACCCAAGGCCCGCGGGCCAAATCCGGCCCGCCAGACCTTGTCATGCGGCCCGCCCTCTAGAAGTAGGGCCGGTGTATCCACTACGGCCAGGACCCGGCGGAGCGCGCAGCCGTGGGCAAGAGGGCGAGAGCGGCGCCCGCCACTTGCTCCGGGGCTTTCAGTTCAGCATGTTTGGGATCGATCCTCCAGCGGCCTGCGCCCCCGCCGCCTCCCCACAGCCCCGACGTCAGGCGCTGGGCAGCCAATGGCAAGCCGAGGCGCCCGCGGCCGCTCCTCCGGAAATCAGAAGAGGAGCTCAACAGAGTGCAAAAGGGTCAGAGCCGCCCAGGGTCCAGGCGGAGGGGAAGTCGTGAGCTGGGAAGGCGGTCAGGCGCCGCGCTCCCAGCCTCACGCCCTGCCGAGCTCGTGGGGATTTGGAGGGCGCCAAGGAAGAGGCAAGGCGCCTCCCTTAAAACAGCCTTGAATAGAGCTCCTGAGGGAGGCCAGCCTCACTACCCGAGGCGCTTGGGGCCCGGCGAGCCCGCGGCGGGCAGCGGTGGCCGGAGCAGTTATTCTCCCTCGCCTCCCTCCGCCATGGCTGCGTCCGACCCACTGAGCCTGCGAGCGCGACGGGGGTGGTGGTGAAGGGAGGAGACTGCAGCGGAGAAGGGGGGTGACGGAGGGAGTGAGAGAGGGGGTGGACGGGGACCATGTCCTTTTAATAAAAGCAAATCCAAGCCGTGTAGCTGACAGACACGCGAGCCGCGTCGCCAGCGCACTGGGTCCTTTCCCTTCAGTGAGTGCCGGCCGGCGGCTCCTGAGCCCGAGGTTCTGCCTTGTGCTGGGGCTGCCGAGGAGCCCCACGAGGGAGGAAAGGAGGCGAAACCGCCTCCTCCTTCCCCCCGCCGCCACCACCTCCCCTCTCCGCTGCAGTGCCTCCCGGGTCCCGCACGCTGAAGCGCGGACAGTGCAAGGAGAAGCGGCTGCGGCGCAGCTGCCGCCCGCCCTCCGGAGAGAGCGCGTGTGCAGAAAGGGACGCGGCTGGCCGCTCGGTGGGCGCCGGCATCCCGCTCGACCAGAAGCCCGCTCCGCTCCGTAAGGCGGGTTTGGCTGAGGAGGGAAGCGGCTCTCCCATCCCGCTGGCTCCAGTCGTGTCCCCACCACCACACCGCACCATTTGTGTTGCTGCGGTGTCCCTCTCCGTGCACCCCGGCGCCGAGCGCGCTCTCTCCCCACCCCCCTGCTGTCACTCTAGTTTCCGTGCGCCTGCCGCGCTTGGAGAGAGAGGGAGAGAGCCCCCATCTCCGCCGAAGCAGGACCTCCCCGCCGCCCCCGGGAGAAGGGGATGAAAATAAAACACAACACAGTCCCTTGTCTGTCTTTCCCTCTTTGAGTGATTTAGAAGAAAGAATGTTGCCCTTTCTTTCCAGTTGAAAATAACAGTCCAGAAAGAACAAAGTAATCCAAGCGGAAACAAAAGTAGCACTTTCACTCTTGCAATTGTTACATCACAATGGCTTCTCGCTGTCTGACAGAGTCTCTGCTCCCAGTAGTCGAGCGGCTTTTCCCAATTTCTCTCAGTTCTAATGTTCCTCTTTTTCCAGAAAGACAAAATTAGCTAGCCTCCCCCCCTCCCGTCTCACTTCCGAAACCTTTCACGTCCACCTTCCTTGCAATCAAAAGGCCAAGGGAAGGGGAAAATGCTTCTGATGGCAAGAATTGAGATGGATCCTAATGCATGTTTACTCTGAGCTTAGTGAGTCTTAGTTGAAGTAAGCAAGGTATGTCCAGGACCGCCACCAACCAGGGAATAAGCGAACACACAACCACAATTGAACAAATGTAGATTGCTGTACTCCAAAAGGAGCAGGGGGGGGGGCTTCTCAGAAGGAGGACAGGAAGGACTGCAAGAGCCCTTTAAAAAGCGTTAGCATGGGGGGAGGGAGGGGTATGTGTGCAAATCTCAGGCTTGGGCCGTGGTTTTAAGAGTTTGGTCAAAGTGTGCGTGTTTCAGACTCCCTCTCCTCCTCTCTCTCCCTGCGCCTCTCCCTCTCCAGAGGTTTAGTATGCTGGCTGACAGCTACGCTCCGATCTTTCCCCCTTCTGTTTGTAGGTGATCTTTCCCCCTTCTGTTTTACCGTCTCCTCCCCCCTGCTTTGATGTCTGTTACCAAAAATCATTTTTCAATAAATTGTACAATAATTGTACATTTGAATATCTACTTGCCATTATTCTGACTATGTTTCTGCTTTCAGAGTTAGTTATTACTTACATTATTACAAAAAACAGTAATAATTGAATGCAGTGACAATAATTTATGATAATAAAGAGTGGATACATAGTCCTACAGATTCCACCGGCCCTTTGAGGGTGACCAAACTGCTGATGCGGCCCCTGATGAATTTGAGTTCGACACCCCTGATCTAGATCCTTTGCCTCCTGCCACAGTGACATAAAGGCACAAAGAGATATGTTAAACCAGCAAGTGATTCACATACAGCATTGCAAGAACATCTGAATGGCCAAAGGGCCACATCATTGACATGGATATGTGCCTGATTTTTTCTTGTATTAAGTGGGCCAGAGCAGGGTGGTTTTATAATGTCCCTTGTTGAACATAAGCTGACATTTTAGCTGCCACAGTGCAAACCAGTGAGTAAGAAGAAGAAGAAAACACAGCCTGAGCAGAACAAGAACCAGAACTTGAATAACCACAGCACAAGAAAAAAAGATTCAGCAGTTTGCAATATTTGAGCTTACTATTCTAACCACTTTTTTTTCTCCCATAGATAATGTATGCATTTGGGGAAGAGGGTGCTTATGCAGAGCCTATATTTTTGATCTCGTTGTGAAATATTGTGTTGGCTGAAAGCATGAAAATAATGATATAAAAATAAGAAAATAACATGGTCTCAAAGGTGCAAATGGGGGAGGGATAGACCTGTATTACTAGCAGACCCACAACGGGATGCCTAAGAATAATTTGTCTCATGCTTCCAGATGCTGCAATCTAAACATTATATCGTTGAGCAGAGTGGGGATATGGGAACCATAAAGATAATAAACAAGTTGTTTTAACAGACTCCATGCTGAGAATAGTTCCGAGCTGCAGCAAGCATACAATAAGTCTCTAGCTGATCAATACTCCCCGGTGCCTTGGTGATCTGAAATGGAGAGTAGATTTGTTTGCTTCCCTTTTCTCTGTTCCATGCAAGGTTTTAATCATATTATATTATATTTTCAAAGCCACATGGGGGAACAATGTTTTCTGCCATATGCACGGGTTTTTTTCTAAAGGTCTTCTCCCGTTTTTGAGTTTCACCCACATGCTTGCTTTTGCTTATATGTTTTTCTCCCACAATACCAGAATGCTTTGCCAACATTACCAGAGACGATGATCGGAAGATCAGCTAAACAAAGATGTGGTCTCTAGGAAAACAGATGGTTTTCTTCTGCTGTTAGGTGTTGCACTATAGCAAGAGTGGGTGACCCAGTGGTATGAGGGCCTGAAATGCCTCCCCTCACGAGCAAATTCCTCTGGTTACCCCCCAAGACTCCACCAATTTTGGCAGTGGCTGCAAAAGGGGGGAGAGTAAGACACAGTGCTGGTATGGATGGAGAGGAGTGGGTGGGTGAAAGCATTTTGGGTGGGTGTGTATGCAATCGTGTGTTTATGGAAGAGTTACAATTTTTTTAATATACTTTATTGAATAAAAGCTAAGGGCCAAGCAAGACATGATGCAGGAGGTCTATCGTCTGATCTCTCAACAGATTTCAAAGCAGGCATGGGACCTGCCTTAATCTGGTCAGCAAAGCAATGCTGGAGAAGTGAGAGCAGGAAGGAGGTTAACTCTCCTTGAAAGAGGATCAAAAACAAGTATAGAACAAATAAAAAGTAGAAAAGAGGCAGATGTGCAAGTGTTTTTGTCCAAACATGTTTCAACAATCTGTTTATCAAGGGATCTACAAAACAATTATACAAACTACAACATGCTGAATTTAAAAAGTACTCTTTTTTATAAAAAGCCAAACCTATTCTGAAATTCAACACCCATAGGTTACTATATTATATCTAACAATTCCCGCTATATTAATCAGAAGTGGCTTATCAGGTGGTATAGCTGCTACACTAGCTTCCTGGCAAGTGAACAGGAACCCACCTGAAGCTAGTTTATTTTTGCTGCATCATACCCAGCATGCCACTTCTGATATTCATCAACAATATAAAAAAACAGATTTATCCAGAGAACCCATTGCACGAGTGCAATGCTGTGCAAAGAGGGAGTCTCCAGTTCCCTCTGATTCCCTATCACCCAAACCCCACCTACAGTTCCCTGTGCTTCCTCTCATGACATTCATGGAGGTCCCCTGACTCCATAGGAGCCACCTCCTAGGGGCAAAGGTCCCCCACCAATAAAATATTTAAGAGAGCCAGGTCCCCCTAAAGTTGTTGGGCATTGCCATTCAAATGGTGTTTGTGTGGCATCTTGTGATTGATTGTGGGGCTTACATGCCCCCCCCATATTTTATTCAAATTGGCACCCCTCCCTGACCCTTAAAAGTAACTTATTGGAGATCTAGGAGCTGTACCTAGAAAGAAGATGTCCCAGTTACACCAGACTAACTCCTATTAGTGATTCTCTGGGTCCAATCCTGTGTTTTTCACTTGCTTTGGAAGTGGCTTTCTTTCACATATTCTTATTTTGAACATCCTACTTACTTTGTACTTCATTGGCCTATGTCATCTGAATTGTCCTGGCTCCACCCACTGAACTGTCATGCTCCACCCCCTTACCTGTGGACAGAAACTGGTCTCTATTTTCATCTGTGAGGTGATGGAGAGACTAGGACTGGGCCATGGCTATTATTTGAATGCATTTCCAGAGAAAAGCTGCCAAGACATTCAACAGGAAAGCAATTATGAGATTTGGTAATCAAAGTACTGTTTGTGTCACCCTTTTAAAAAGGAGAGGCTCAAAGCTCATGGAAGCTCAGCAATGAAACAGCAGCAAATAATCATGACAAATGTAAGATTTAATTTGTTACAGTAATACAACTCATTACTTTCTTCTTGCCTCATACTTCCTTTTCAGTAACGAGAAAGGTGAGCCTGCTCCTGCAAATGGAGTTCTGCTGGCATCACTCCTTTTCCCTGACAGCCACACATAAACAGCCACACACATTTGATTCATGAGAAACAAAAATGTAAAAGATAATTGTATCACAATGCATTGCTTAATTTACTATCTAGATATTTGCGTGTGAAGACCTTTTAACCACACCCCGAAATAAATTCAGACCAGACTCAAATTTTAGGTTTCGTTTTTGGCAGAATTTAGGCCACAACTTTATTGATTACAATCAAGTGAGTGGCTGCATAGGCTCTGGTTCGACTAGCTCCCTGCACCCTTGCAGGCAGCGCTGACCCTGGGCACCAACCATAGGTCAGCCTAGGGTGAACACCTGGGACAGTGGAAAGCAGGAGCCCTGTTAGACCTCCACCCAGATGTCCCCTGGACTCAGGCTCAGGGCACAACCCCTCACAGGGAAGACCAACCATGAATCCATGGATTCCTTCTTAAAGGAATACCCAACGAATAGGGATGGCTAGGCATCCTACCACCCCTATCCACAAGAACCAGAGCCTATCCGCAACCTTACAAGTTGTGACGATTTGCTATGTGGCACGCGAAACCCAAATGGCACCAGCCAATCAGCCAAGTGGGGGAAATTCCTGCCGTGCCCCTGTCCCAACGACAGACAACACACGACGGCATAGCAAGGTCAAGTGCAAGCCCTAAATATAGGGAGAGGTGGGCAAGTGTTCCAATGCACTGAGCCCAAAAGGGACACGTGCATGGGCTTAAATAGAGGTCCCTTGATCAATTTGACTGGCATCCCATTGGCCCAATTGCACCCAAGATCAAGGGACCTCCAATAGGGTGTTGTGGCCACCCAAATGTTCCCACCCACAAGACAGGGTCTGGTTGCCAGGTCACACCACAACACGTGCCCTCTTAAGGGAGGACCCGGTTTACTTAGTGGCAGGGAGATAAAATCAGGTCACACTTGTTCCTGTCAAGATTCTTTGATTGTTTTAATGTAATGTGCATCTTGTCATCATCTGAATGGATTGATCTGGGATTAAGGCCCACTTCATATTTTGTACGGCAATTGTTATCCTTGGCTACATCAATGATGCACTGGTATTTCCTACAGCATGACTTCTCAGTGTTTTTCCATTACATGTTTATTGCACAAAACACCAGTGTAACATTGACAGCTCTGCAGCATCCACAATCCTTATGTATGGTGTGAAGCCCTCAGCAGAGGTGGTTTTAGGGTAGCACAACCGGTTCAGATGCACTAGGTGCTGGGCCACAGGGAGCACCACAACATTGCTGTAGAACAGTGTGCAAGAGGTGGGGAGGGGGTGCCAAATTTTCTGTCGCACAGGGCACTGCTGAAATTTGAGAGCCCAAGTCTGCCCTCAGTGGTTTGAGTTTATTGGTTGCAGCATGCAAAATGAACTGAGCTTTGGATAGTAAATGCTTTGTGCTGCTGGGGCTATAATTGCAAGAAGATCAAAATCAGCTTCGTGGGGAAGATAAGTTATCTTCTTGTGTGGTAAAGTCTGGGCACATCAGCTCAGTAAATTATGCTTACTAGGAATCTGTGCAAAAGGAAGATAGATAAAGCTGTGTTGAGGGAAAGCATGTTAGATATAAGCCAGAAAGTCATTGTTTCAAATGTCAACTCAGCTACAAACACAATAGGAGGTCTTTCATGAATCACCATCTCTCAGCCACCAATATGAAAAGAATGATTCCGACCCACCTTGCATATTTAGGGATTAGAGATATAGGTCAGTGGTAGAACACAAGCTTTGAATGCAGAGCATCCCAGATTCAATCCCTAGCATCTCCAAGCTAGCCTGAGGGTAGCAGGCTAGCTTGAGGAACACAGGGATGGCTTAACAGCCCACACCCCAGGGCCGGCTCGTCGTAGACCCCCGGTGGCACAGGGCACCATGGCGCCGGCCGCCAGGAGGGCGCCGCGAGCTGTGCCCGCCCGCTGGCCGGCTGGTTCGCCCGTCCGCTGTGCAGTTGGGCGCGGCGCCCACCTGCCCACCGCGCTGGGAAACGGGGCGGAAGGGCGCCAGAGAGATCGCGCTGTGCCTGCCCGCCCACCGCGCAGCAGCGCCGCGCCCACCCGCCCACCGCGCCGGGAAACGGGGCGGAAGGGCACCAGAGAGATCCGGCGCACCATGGCGACAGGGGCGCTTAAGACGGCGCTGCCACACCCCTCTGTTCTCCAACACTTTGCTACTATTCTGTACACCTCTCCAGCATCTGAGACAGTCACCTCCATCTGCCTAATGGTAGGTCCAGACCTGCCTGCTTTTCAGAGTACTGGGATAGATGAAAAAATGTCTACCTCATGCCTTAAACAATGGCAGTTTCCCATGTTCACCATTGAATGGTCATTCTTATTGTTTTACAGATATGGAAGCTATATTGAAAGATCTTGTGGCACACACAAGAGACTGCAGTGCCTCAGTTTCCTTCCTCAGCAGACCATTGTCAAAGTCGGGGAAGAAAATGCAGATTCCTGCACCAAAGAGGCAGATTTATTTCTCTGATAATGGGGCAAAGGGTTATATGGGTGATGTGCCTTTCAAAGCTGTTCCTGGACTAAAGCAAATAAACAGCCAGGGAGATAGACCAGTATGAGCAGGTGTAGTCACCCAGGCATTAACTTGTGACAACTGTTAAGAGAAGGAAAGGAGGAAATAAAATGGAAAATGGCATTTGTAGCCTTGTTGAGGTCGAGTCTGTGTAAATATAAATCTTAGCCAGAAGTGCCTAAACAAAAAGAAAGCCATATTTAATACACATGCATGGGGTTGCTAGGTCCAACGTGTTCTCCAGATGTGAACCATTTACTGTGACATCAATAAAAAGGTAAAGGTAAAGGGACCCCTGGCCATTAGGTCCAGTCGCGAACGACTCTGGGGTTGCAGCGCTCATCTCGCTTTATTGGCTGAGGGAGCCGTCGTACAGCTTCCGGGTCATGTGGCCAGCATGACTAAGTTGCTTCTGGCGAAACCAGAGTAGCGCACGGAAACACCATTTACCTTCCCGCCGGAGTGGTACCTATTTATCTACTTGCACTTTTGATGTGCTTTCGAACTGCTAGGTTGGCAGGAGCTGGGACAGAACAATGGGAGCTCACCCCATCATGGGGATTTGAATTGCCAACCTTCTGATCGGCAAGCCCTGGGCTCTGTGGTTTAATCCACAGCGCCACCCGCATCCCTGTGACATCAGTAATTAAATGCTATTGTCACTCTTTCAGAAGGGAGATCAGGGAGCAGCTAGCTAGCCTCCAATCCCTCGTAGCTCACACCCGCTTCCAAACTCACTCCTAAATTGGGATAGGGGGAGAAATTCAATTCCACTTGCATTTAAAGGTGAACTCACTTTTTGAAACAATACACAAACAAAACATGACCATTCTTCAAAATTAATGCTGTCAAGTAATGTGTACAAGAATGCATATACTAGGGTAAAGTGTACATGTAAATGCATATGTCAGACCAAGAAGCATTCTATTAGGGTGAAATGTTTTGGAAAGAAATTAGCAAACTTGCATAAAAATGTGTACATTAGAAGAAATTTGCACTAAAACGCTTATTAATTTTCATGAGGATTTTTTAAGTAAAAAAAAATCATGAACTTATGTGGAGAACTGAGTTTAAGATTGGAAAATGAGAACTGGAGAGAACCCAAAATAATTAAGAACAATAAATTTAGGTGTGTTTCTCTGAAGATATAGTCCTAATTTATTTATAAAATATGTCTGCCAGCAGTCCTCCACAGAAGTAAGTTCTTTTAGGGGTAGGTCAACATTCAGAGAAGGACAGGATCTTGTTGGTACACTCAGCAATGAACTGTTAAGCATCTATCTATATGGTGAAATCTCATTCCTCTAAGAATCAGCAGAAAACAGTTTTAAAACAGATGAAAATATCAGTATATGGCTTAATGCAGTGGGTAAGTTCCTACAATGACATATTTACCTATCCTTAGTTACAAGAGAAGGGGGGGGGCAAATGACCTCAAGTTCTTCTCCCAACACAGGCTCCTTGCCTCCATCTTAAACTCTGCTAACTACTGTAGAGAGTAGAAGAGGAGCGGGTGTCACTGTGGTATAAACCACTGAGCCTCTTGGACTTGCAGATCAGAAGGTCAGCGGTTCGAATCCCCACGACAGGGTGAGCTCCCGTTGCTCTCTCCCAGCTTCTGCCAACCTAGCAGTTCGAAAGCATTCCAGTGCAAGTAGGTACCGCTGTGGCGGGAAGGTAAATGGCATTTCCGTGTGCTCTGACTTCCATCACAGTGTTCTGTTGCACCAGAAGTGGTTTAGTCATGCTAGCCACATGACCCGGAAAGCTGTCTGTGGACAAAGGCCAGCTCTCTCGGCCTGAAAGTGAGATGAGCGCCGCAACCCCATAGTCGCCTTTGACTGGACTTAATTGTTCAGGGGTCATTGACCTTACCTACATACCTTACTGTAGAGGGTCTACCCCTCTTGAGATTTCTAGCTTGTAGGACACTGTTTCCTGTACAGAGCAACATCACCACAGTATTCCTTTTCTTGTCCTTCCCATAGGGTTTGCATTCAGAGAATTCTGATTCCACGGCATGGACGTAGCCAGGATGAAATTCAGGGGGGGCAAGGGGGGCCAAGGGGCAGGGCCAAGGGGAGGGGGAGGGGGAGGGGCCACAGTGGGGCAAGGAAAGCTCCCTTCTCCCTTGCCAGCTTTTCCTCCTCCCCCTCCGCGATCGGCAGGGGCGAGGGGGCACCAGGAACAGCCCGAAATCGGGCTGCTCCGACTCCCTCCTCCCCCTCTGCGATCGGCAGGGGCGAGGGGGAGCCAGGATCAGCCCGAAATCGGACTGCTCCAACTCCCTCCTCCCCCTCCACGATCGGCAGGGGCGAGGGGGAGCCAGGATCAGCCCAGAATCGGGCTGCTCCGACTCCCTCCTCCCCCTCCGCGATCGGCAGGGGCGAGGGGGAGTCAGGATCAGCCCGGAATCGGGCTGCTCCGACTCCCTCCTCCCCCTCCGCGATCGGCAGGGGCGAGGGGGAGCCAGGATCAGCCTGGAATCGGGCTGCTCCGACTACCTCCTCCCCCTCCGCGATCGGCAGGGGCGAGGGGGAGCCAGGATTAGCCCGAAATCGGGCTGCTCCGATCCCCTCCTCCCCCTCTGCAATCGCCAGGGCAGGTGGAGGGAAAGCCCCAGAGCCGCGCAAAGCGGTTGCCTGGCTTTCCCTCCACCCACCCCACAGCCAGCCAGGGAGAAGGGAGAAGGCACCGGGCGGGCAGCGGGGCAGGCTGGCCAGCGGCCCTGCTTCTAGGGGGGGCAATTGCCCCCTCCTGCCCCCCCTGCCTACGCCCATGTTCCACGGGTTCTCTCCTTTCCACCAGATTTCCTTTATTCCCACTGTATCCATGCTCTCCTGTGAAACAAAGTGCTCCAGCTTGCCTATCTTCTATTAGAAATCTCTTGTTAAAGCCCAATATTTGCTTTTGAGACTTGCCTCAAAGCATAAGCACCAAGTGGGCCAGAATGCATGAGTGACAAGCCACATTTGGCCTGGTGCGTACAAATTACGGTGTATAAATAAATCTGCTCTTCTCAGCAACTGGATGAATTCAAATGAAGGCCAGGTAGTTTTCTGTATTCTAAAGAGTGTCTGGAAGCACTTAATTGGTCTATTAGCTATGAATACAAGGCCAAGCTCTTTTTTTTCTCCCGGGTTCTCTTCCTTCTGTTTAGCCTGTACTTAATCGTGCTCCCTTCTCTATAAATGTCTGGCTTTTGGAAGCAATGCCATCATATTAATAAATTTGTTCCGTGTAGTGCACAAAAGAGCAAAAAGGAAAGAAGTCAGAACAGAAACAGAAGCAGAGCTTTCATAACCATCACTCTGCAGTTGTTGTTTTTTAATCCATCATGGGCATCACTGTGATTCACAAATGGCATTCGAAATGGCATAAAATTCTTTTAAAGTGACACCTGACTAAAATCTACAACGTCTCGGGTAACACAGAGAAAGATGCTTTTTAAAAATTAATTAAAAGGGCTCCGACCACAAGTACCTTAGAGAATAGTTGCAGCTGGGAGTACAGGTGGATCTGTTGTGAGGACCTTGAGATCTCTGCATGTGGAGACTGAAGAAGGAGAGAAATCCTCAGATTTTTCTCTTTGAGCCAGCTGTCAGGGGAGGGGATCAGAGTGCTGAATTTCTTCCTAGTTTATCATTGTCCATGCATCATCAGAGGCAAAAGCCTAGTGGGAGATGCAGTGCTCTTTCAGATCCACACAAGGCAAACTATGCATGAAATGACTTCAGTGCAAAGGATTAATATTCTTAAAATGTTTGCATTGTTTTGTTGTTTTCTATCCTGTACTCCTTTGGGAGGAAGGAATACTGTATATTCCTGCATATAAGAGTACTTTTTAACGCAGGAAAATCTTCTCAAAAGTCGGGGGTCGTCTTATATGTCGGGTCGTATTTCTTATACGACGAGTATATCCCAAACTCTATATTTTAACTGGAAAAGTTGGGGGTCGTCTTTAACGCCCAGTTGTCTTATACGCCAGAATATACGGTAAATAAATATTATCTTTATTATTATCAGTGCTATTTTTCTAGAAAAAGAGGTGCTGGAACTCACCATGAGCACCTCCCTCACTCTCTTAGAATGGCAATGGCACCCACCTGAGAGGGAAAAAAGCCCTGATTCTTATTAGTACAGTGGAACCTCGGTTTATGAACACCTCGGTTTATGAATTTTCGGTTTATGAACGCCGCGGACCCATCTGGAACGGATTAATTCACTTTCCATTACTTTTAATGGGAAAGTTCGCTTCAGTTTATGAACGCTTCAGTTTATGAACAGACTTCTGGAACCAATTACACCCATGTTTCAGTTTATGAACGCTTCAGTTTAAGTACTTCACGGACCCGTCTGGAACGGATTAATCCACTTTCCATTACTTTCAATGGAAAAGTTCGCTTCAGTTTATGAACGGTTACTCCACGGACCGTCTGGAACCGGTTAATCCACTTTCCATTACATACAATGGGAAAGTTCGCTTCAGTTTATGAACGCTTCAGTTTATGAACAGACTTCCGGAACCAATTGTGTTCATAAACCGAGGTACCACTGTATTACTATTAAACAGTTCCCTTGGTGTCATAGGGCAACAGTCACTGATATCTTTTTTTAAAGGCATTACTAGTTTGTGCGGAAATGTATCCCCAAAGGGGAAGAAGGAATCAATATAAAAATATGCTCCTAGATCCTAGAAAATCCTTCAGCAGTCCTGATGACATAACTCAAAGGATAACATTTGCATAACTTAACGGATAACACTTGCATAATTTAAAGGGTAACACTTGCAATTATTTCCTTCATTTGCCATAATTTATATTGATTGAATACGGTTGTTGTTTTTGATTATCTCAGCTGTCACAATCATTCCTGTGGTATTTAATGAAAGGCCTCCCCCTGTCTGTCAGAGCTGCTGAGAGAAAACCATGAAAGAGAGAAGACAGCATCTTAAAAGATAATCTTAACCCTCCCTCCATGTAAGGGAAGGAGACCGGGAAGAAATTCCATCCCCACCACCATCTGCAGCTCCAAGTGAATGAAGAAACTGACCCCGCTTGGGGCAGCAGCAGGGTGTTGGTGACCTTAATTCAGTGCAATGAACCAGGATTTTTGGAAGGATTTCCTCCTCCCCCAGTCTTGGTCCCCAAAGCCAAAGTGAGACTTGCCTATAATCAAAAAGGAGTGGATTGAGACCATGGCCGCACACTGACAGAACCCAATTCCTGTAATCTTGGGTAATGAATGAGACAATTTGACCAGAGAGCGTGGGGCTGTGAGGAATCAGCCCCACCCTCTCTGGCCAGGAATCAGGTAATGATCTTGAATTCTCCCTGCTACCCGCAGTGATGCTGATCCACCTAGGAAAAG
This sequence comes from Zootoca vivipara, assembly GCF_965207765.1. Taxonomy (NCBI): domain Eukaryota; kingdom Metazoa; phylum Chordata; class Lepidosauria; order Squamata; family Lacertidae; genus Zootoca; species Zootoca vivipara. Next base: position 70,733,681 of record NC_142588.1, on the reverse strand, counting down.
AGAGAGAAGGGGTTGGTCTCATCTCACAGCCTTGAGCACATCTGAAGAAAATCAGGCTACAGTAGAGAAGGTGAAGTTAAAGACTCTTGGGATCCAAACCAATATGACTGGCTCTGTCTGCAAAAGCCATGCTAAAGCAAACTCCAGATATTCCCACGCAGTTCATCAAGAATCTAGAGATCAGATGGGACTGCAATCAGAACTTTCCCCCCATGGATCCAGGACTGCAGGCCTGAAAATTAAAACTTGGTTCAGCTCTTTCCATCCTTGCCAGTGTCTCTCTTTTTTCTTTCTATTTAGTGATCCCTTGTAGCCGAGTAAGATTGTCTTCCATAAACACGGTTTTAACAATGAGTCCGTGAGTGGCTGTGGAGGCCAATTCTGGATCCACACATCCTTCCACAGTGGGGACATTAGTTTCCAGGTGGGAGTTGATCACAGTGTGGATTTGCCAACCATGCCTTCTTCTTAGCATGTTTCTCCCTTGCATCCTGAGATCGAGTGTCTTCAAAGCCCATGACACCTTTGGTAAAGGTTGTTCTCCAACTGGAGTGCTCACAGGCCAGTGTTTCCCAGTTGTCAGTGTTTATACTACATTTTTTTAGATTTGCCTTGAGACAGTCTTTAAACCTCTTGTGTTGACCACCAGCATTACGCTTTCCATTTTTAAGTTCGGAATAGAGTAGTTGCTTTGGAAGATGATCATGAGGCATCCACACAACATGACCAGTCCAACGAAGTTGATGTTGAGGAATCATTGCTTCAACACTGGTATCTTTACTTCTTCCAGTACACTGATATTAGTTCACCTGTGTAAACTTTTTCAGAGACATCATTGATGGAATCTTTCGAGGAGTTAGAGATGGTGTTTATAAGTGGTCCATGTTTCACAAGCATATAGTAAAGATGGTAGTACAATAGCTCTGTGAACAAGTATTTTGGTTTCCCTGCGAATGTCCCGGTCCACAAACACTCTGCACTTCAATTGGGAGAAAGCCACACTCGCAGAGCTCAGGCGATGCTGGACTTTGGCATCAATGTTGGCCTTTGTGGAAAGGTAACTGCCTAGGTAGGAGAAGTGATCGACATTTTCCAATGTTACAACACTGAGTTGAATTTGTGGTGCTGCAGAGGGGTTATTATGTACTTGTTGTTGCAGCACTTTGGTTTTTGGGATGTTGAGTGATAGGCCAAGCTTTTTGTAAGCTTCTGTAAATATATTTAGGATGGTTTGGAGGTCATCCTCTGAGCGTGCACACACTACGTTGTCATCAGTATACTGAAGCTCTATGATGGAAGTTATGGTAACCTTACTTTTTGCTTTCAGCCTGCTCTGATTGAATAGCTTTCCATCCGTACGATATATGATTTCTACTCCGGTGGGGACCTTCCCGTTGACAAAGTGTAGGATCATGGCAATGAAAATAATGAATAGAGTTGGGGCAATATCACAACCCTGTTTAACACCTGATCCCACTTTGAATGGGATCTCACTTTGAGAGCCATTGTTATCTGCCATTGTTGCTGTCATATTATCATAGAGGAGCCGAATGATGTTTACAAATTTATCTGGGCAGCCAATTTTCAGAAGGACAGTCCACAGGGCATTACAATTTACAGTGTCAAAAGCCTTAGTCAGGTCAATAAACAGGGGTTGGTTTTGCTCTCTGCATTTTTCTTGAAGCTGTCGAGTGGTGAAAATCATGTCCACTGTCCCCCTAGAAGGCCGAAAACCATTTTGGGATTCAGGAAGGGTCACCTCATATATTGTTACGAGACTGTTTAATTTTGCCAGCCACAGCTAATAGAGAGTTGCCTCAATAGTTTCCACAATCAGTTCTGTCACCTTTTTTAAAGAGATTGATAATTTTGTCATCCCTAAAGTCTGCTGGGATTTCTTCTTTTTCCAGATTTTTTTTTTGATGAGCTTGTGAAGTTGTTATGTAAGTTCAATTCCGCTCACTTTGAAGATTTTGGCAGGTCCACTGGCTTTGTTGTTTTTCATTTGGTTAATAGCTGTACACAACTCTCCCAGATTTGGAGATACTGTAAGCTCATCTCTAACTTGTTTTTGCAGAATGTGTGAGAGGACCTCAGCAGCTATGGGGGAGTTGCAGTTAAGGAGATGTTGGTAATGTTCTTTCCAGCGCAGTGCAATAGCTTCTTTATCTTTTAGACATGTGATACCATCTGCTGAGCGTAGGGGGCATATGCCATGATTTATTGGCCCATAGATGGTCTTTGTGGCTTTAAAGAAACTCTGTGCATCATGAGTGTCCGCTAAGTGCTGGATCTCTTGAGCTTTTTTTTTATCCACCAGGTGTTTTTCAGTTCTCTGGTTCTTCTTTGAACCTCAGCCTTAGCGTTGGCATAGGTTTTTTTCTTAGTGGCACAGTTTCTATCTCTTTGCCAGATCTGAAAGGCCTTCCTTTTCTTGTCAATCATGCATTCAATCTCACTGTCATTCTCATCAAACCAGTCCTGGTGTTTCTTGGTTTGGTATCCAATAGTTTGTTCACAGGCTGCAATAATGGATGTTTTTAGCTTGGTCCAGTGTTCCCCGATGTTAACAGGGAATTCTGAAAGCAGATGATCCTTAAGAGTCATTTGGAAGCAATCCTGCTTAATGGAATCTTGAAGGGCTTGAGTGTTCATTTTGCACCTTGGTTTCCTTCCTTGAAGCCTGCATTGAGGTATAATCTTGATAGCCATCATGGAGCGTATTAGTCGGTGATCTGTCCAGCAGTCATCAGCGCTCGTCATAGCTCTGGTAAGGAGCGCATCATGGCGATCTTTAGCACGGACAATAACATAGTCTAAGAGGTGCTAGTGGTTTGACCGAGGGTGCCTCCATGAAGTTTTAAATTTATTTTTCTGTCGAAAGAGTGTGTTGGTAATAACAAGGTTGTGCTCTGCATGTATTGTCAAAAGTAAGATTCCGTTCTGGTTGGTGTTGCCAACTCCTTCTTTCCCAATAGTCCCAGGCCACAGATCGAGATCTCACCCAACTCTTGCATTAAAATCACCCAGCAGGATAATTGTAGCAAGGGTCCGTGAACTATAATTGCTCATTAAATGGTATGATTCATTGAATGGCCAATCATACACAAATAGACCAGCAAGGGTTGGTTTGTTTATATATATTGAGTCACTTAACTGAGCTACAGTGCTCCAACCCAGTGACTAATCAAGTTTTACCAAAGAAAACTACCTTGAAGTGGTTCTTGTAAATGAAGCCCCAAGTGCAACTGTGTTCTTGTGTTCCCATTGAATGCTAAATCTGCAATTATATCCTGATTTATTGCTTTGCTGTTCTTTTGCTCCGTGCTATTTTGTTTCCTTCTCTAGAATGTTTTTTGAAGAATGGTTTGTGTATCCATTCAGGAAGCTCTCTCCTCCTAGGTAACCAGTTTGAAATTTGTGTCCTGAAACACGAGGTCCTATCCCTAAAGAAAGGGCCTTTTTCAAAACACTGCATTGCCATGTTCCTTTTGAATGCTGGGAGGAGATCACTCCCTGCATGTTTAGTCAGAAACTTAGTCAGTTTGCTTATTGTTTACTTAAAATCCTAAATGTTGGTTTTAGTATGGCCCATTTGCCTGTACCCAATATGTGTTTATGGACCCTTGTGGATGCCTTTGTTATGAAACTTGCAGTGTTTCGATGTTAAGCCACAGGAAACTTAGAATAGTGGATCTTGTGATTGCATAATCAATTCCATTATTTTAATGTGGATGGATTTTCCAGTAATAATAAACCTCAAAATCCATATGGTGGAGCAGGGGAGAGAAATGTGATGAAGTTATGATCCCTCAGTCTGTTGTACGCAGGTGGTGGCAGCAAAAATACAGGATTAGGGCAGGTACTCCAGAGTTACAAACCTACAATACAGGGTTGAGGTGAAGCATGGAACTGCAGGGGTCGTAGCAGATAGCTCTGTGAGGAGCTGGCTTAAGGCACCAGGCCCATTGGCAGACCAAATAGTCCTCTGCATTGCAGAGATGTCTGCAAAAATGACATGAATGCTGGCAGCATCAACCCCACCATGTGAGAATGTCTTGCACAGGGAGCACAGAGAGAAGAAACATTATGGTGCATCTGCAGCAACACAACCGGACACCTTTATTTGCCTGAACTGCAACAAAACATGTCTCTCCATGTATTCCAACCATTTGACTTCCCCTCCAAAGTTGCCCTGAGACAGATGGATGCCAACGGGCAGCAGATAGCTGAATGAAGAAGTCAACCCAGTGGATAGCAGGTGTGAAAAATATGAACTCCATGTTAAGGATCATTAGGAAAGGGGTTGAAAATAAAACTCCCAATGATCATTTTGCCTTTACAAAAATCTATGTACCCTTTGGGTAGTAGCTAATGTTAGTACTACTCAAAGTAGACCCACAGAAATGGAGAAATATGACTAACTTAAGCCTACTAATTTCAATAGGTCTGCTCTGAATAAGACTTAGTTCGGGCATCCCCAAACGGTGGCCCTCCAGATGTTTTGGCCTGCAACTCCCACGATCCCTACCTAACAGGAGCAGTGGTCGGGGAAGGTGGGAATTGTAGTCCAAAACAGGGCCGAAGTTTGGGGATGCCTGACTTAGTTGATGATAGCCCATAGAATGCCACACATAAATTGTGGTTGCCACAATGCAAAAAGGACAATGAAAATGATCAAGGGGCTGGAGCAAATCCTCTATGGTAAAAGGTTACAATGGGTGAGAGGTAGTTTAGAAATAAAAAACATGAGTAGCTGAGGACATGATAGAGGGAATACCTGATAGAACTAGAGTTCATCCCAGAAAAATGAAAACTGGGAGATTCAAGGCGGACAGAAGGAGGTCCTTCACTAATGAATTGGTAAATTATGAAATTCCCTACCCCAGTATATAGTGATGGTCACCCATTTGGACAGCTTGAAAAGGAAATTAGACAAATTCATGGAGCATAAGGCTATCATTGGCTACTAGTCATGCTGGCTATGTTACCTCCAGTATCAGAGGCAATATGCCCCTGAATCCCAGCTGTTCTATTCTTATGTTCTTAGTTTTTTCCATTTAAATAGAACCGAATATCAGCCAGAGTGCTGCACCTGAAGGAGGGGGAAATGCAAGCAGCCTCCATAGCTCTGTCAAGTATAGAGCAGTGCTGCAATAGTTATGTAGACAACTTTTCCCTGCTTGCCATTTGGATGGTTGCCTTTGGACAGCTCCTACCTTCCTCAGTTGTTTCTCCGTACAACTAAGAAATGCTGTGGTACACCTGCATGAGCCTCCATCTGTCCCTGAGGCAACAAAATGTGTCTCTTCCATATCGGTCTTTACAGCCACAGCAAGCACTGTAACTCTCCAACAGTTTGACTTCACCCCTGAAGGCACACACTCCTATTGTCTCCCGAGACAGACGGATGCCAACAATAATTTTTGTGAGAGGGATAAACCAATTGTGTCGATAACAAGAGGCAACATAATGGTTTCGTTTATTAAAACAATAAAAACAGGCCACCAGGAGTGGAGCTCCAAAGCAGGCAAAATAATGAGTTAACTACACAACAAAGAGGTTGATAGGTTATTACAAAATCAGAAGTACCCAGCCAGCACCAGAGAATTGGATCCACTGGAAGCCAAAGCTCATCAGGAGTAAGAGTAGACTTACAGAAGACAGAGTTTCTGCACAAAAGCAAAAGATGTGATGCTGAAAGGCTATGTCTCCTTGGGGTGCAACAAGACAAATAATATTTCCCTCAGCACTGTTTTGAAAAAACTGCACAATATCGGAAGGTAACTAACCTATTCCCATTATATGCACATATCGTATCAGGGCTACAATAGCTGCAATAGACCATCGCTCAGTGGTAGAGCACGTGCTTTGCATCAGAAGATCCCCGCTTCAATCCCTGGCATCTTCTGTTAAAAGGACCAGGCAACATGTGAAGGGAAAGATGTCTGCAGGTGATGCTGGAAAACCGCTACAAGTTAGCGGAGACAATCATGGGGCTAGATGGACTTGCTATCAGACAGCCTCTTGCATTCTATCAACCCAAATATGGAAACACGCATTGCAAACCTGCACTCTGAAATCTTCCTTCCACATCCTGGTGTGCTCCAGATGTTTTGGACTACAATTCCTATCATCGCTTTGCAAGCCAGGGCTAATGGGAACTGTAGTCCTTAAACGTCTACAGGACACCAGGTTGAGGAAGGCTGCCCTAAATTACAGCATTTTAAGATTAACCCCAAACCCTCTGGCAACTGGTGGTTGAAGTGCCAGTACACAACAGAAAGCACCTCTCTCCGGGTAAAACTGCCCACCACAAAGGTCTGCAAATTAACTCTGACTTGGGCATCCGGTACAAACAGAAGATTAGGTTGTTGGGTCCCAGTCAACCTGTGACAAACCTCCTGGGGCCATTTGTTTATTAAAAGAGTTTCGTAATACAGAGTTTTAAAGGGAACATTGTTTTTCCCCCTTGTACTTCAAGGACATTGTGTTTCTCATACCATGAAATTAGAATAAATGAATGTTTCCAGAATGTAAGGCATGATTCACCTACAGTTAAGAACTATTATGTTCCCCCTGATTCCAGCAGAATAATGTTAAGCAAGGGGCCTTTGCTTAGCTTTGGCTGAATCATGTCCTTAATGCAAAACAGTGGCCAAAGACATGTTTGTGCGTATTGGAGGTTCTTCCAGACATTATGGAGTCGTTGGCAATTTCCCCTTCCAGCTGCAGCCCTTAATATTCCATCCAAAGCTGCTCTTGACGATGGTCCTCTTGACCTTCAGGAAAACATTTATGTAGAAGTGTGTGGTGGGCAGGGGGACCTGAAAAATCCCAGCATGCACATACACTGGTAACTGTTGCCTATTGGGACTTGGGCAGAAGACAGGGAGAGTCAGCAGGTGGAGTCAGAGCCAATGACAGGCAAAGCACCCCCTACTGTTTGTAGGTAAGCATGCAGGCAAATGGTAGCCAGCTTGAGGGCAACTGAGATTGGTGGGGCAGTGTCCCATTTGCCCTCATAAATCAGCCTCCTCTGTGCACATGGCCCTTTGGATCATGGCCAGTGGCAAAAAGTTGAACCTTTTAAGTGAGACGAAAGATCCTTCATCGTTGGTCAACATGAGAGTAGTGTTGTTCTTACTACAAAACCATTGGATGCTATTACTACAAGACCATTATTTAGCTCCAATGCCTTTTTTATTTTCCTATCTTTTTTTTCCTTGCAAAAGAATGTGATCAAATGTAAAAAGAGAGAAGGGTTCTTAAATGCCGCAAATAAATAGCGGGTGACTAGTTTCTCCTGATACAGGGAAATAGCACCCTGGGAAAGTGTCAAAGGATACATCAGTTACAAATCATCTTGGCAGGGATCATTCTCGACAGATATGACGATCATATAATTGCTCAAGATGAGCAGATTTCTTTCATCCCAATAAATCACTTTTGGATGAAAAGATTGGAACGACAGGTGCAAAACAATAGCATAAGCCTGTTTCTGGCGTATTTACATAATTTCATACAAAGGAGCACCGAAGTGTGAAGTGTAAAACAAATGTGTTGAATTCTGAGAAAGGGCAGGAAACGGCTTCACACTCACTCCCCTGCTGTAAAGTTAGTTAACATTTCATGAGATATGTTTGGCTTGTGACAAGGGAAGGGGTGTGAAGGTTTTATTTGGAAAACGCTGAGTGGGCACTTCGAAGGAAGCCAAGTATATATGACAATTACTAGCCATTTGCTTCTTTTATGCAAAGTGCTCCATGCAGCTGCATCTTGAATAGTTTTCGCCTGCAATTGTCTGCCGGGGCACCTTTTCAGGGCAACGCAGATGTTAGATGAAAATGATACACCCAGATAGCTTGCTGTACACATCCCCTGACTAGATCCCCTCCGGTTTTCCAATCACATTTCTTCTTCAGAGTTCTGGGCTTGACAAGTTCCCAGCATCGCTTGGTATTCCAGGCATGTTGATGGTGGCATGTTAGGTTTAGATAAACAAGCTAAAGCTGAAACGTGTGCATATTCACCACTCAGCAACTACAGCATCGAGAGGAAGTTTGCATATTGCAGGTGCCCTTGACAACTGCAGTTCAGCAGGCAGCCATAGCTAAAGACCCAGGGTAGTGGTTAGAGTGTTGGACTAGGGCCTGGGAGACAAGAGTTCAAATCCTCAGAAAGCTCACTTGGCGGCCTTGGGCTAGTCCCAGTCTCTCACAGGGTTGATTGTGATGATAAAATGGGGAGGGGGGAAGCCATCTATGCCACTGTGCAGGGGCGCTGCAATAGGGGGCGGGGGCGGGACACCCCGGGCTCCACTCTGCAGGGGCAGCGTGGCACCCCCTCGCCACCTCCACCAATGGCTGCCGCTACTGTGGCGGCGGCGCAACCGCCATCGTGGAGGCCCCGATGTTGTTGGCCTTGCCCCTTGCTTCTTCCTGGTGGGATGGGCCAGAGAGCAGGGTCAGCGGCGGCCGCTGACGCCCCTCGCCGCTCCACCTCCGGCTGAGTAGGAAGAAGCACAACACGCGCTATGGATTGGCTTGCCGCACGCTTTGTGCTTCTTCCTGCTCAGGCGGAGTGGCGAGGGATATCAGCGAGCTACGGAGCGGGTTGCCGGTGGTGCCGCTCTAGCATCAGGATCCTCGGATCCGGGCGCTGGAGCACCGCCCCCGGCAACCCACTCGACGCCGCTGCCACTGCGAGCTCATTGGAGGAAAGATAGGATCTAAATGTAATAATATAAAACATATAGGTAAAAAAGGAAGCCAGAGCACACAGAAACAGCATTTACCTTCCCGCCACAGTGGTAGCTATTTATTTACTTACACTGACATGCTTTCAAACTGCTAGGTTGGGAGGAGCGGGGATAGAGCAACGGGACCTCACTCTATCACAGGGATTTGAACCGCCGATCTTCCAGTCAGCAAGCCCAAGAGGCTCAGTGGTTTAGACCCACGTCTCATATAACATATATTATATGTATGTAATAAGTCAGTATTCTCTGTGAAGTGGTATTGACTATTAAACCACTCTGGAAATTGTAGCTCTGTGAAAGCAATAGGGATCACCTAACAACTTTCAGCTCCCTTGACAAACTAGAGATTCCAGATTTCTTTGGGGGAAGCCATGAGTGTCTAAAGTGGTATCATCGTGCATTAAATGTATGGTGTGAATGTGGCCAAGGTCATGCCATAGAGACATTCCAAATGGAGCATTGTGAAGTAACACTGAGAGCTTGGTTGCAGCTCTGCCTTCCCTTGTAGTGGAGTATTTGGAAGGCAATAGTTCTCTATAATAGGGATGATTATCAGTAATGAGTATCTTTAAGGTGTCATCTGTTCACAGATAATGTATTTTCATCATTCATATTTTAACAGCTATACTTATAAAGATTAGCAGTGGAATTTTGTTTATTTAAAAAGGCAGTTTCTTGCATGGCATGCTGAATATTAACTGTGTATGAGAACAACGAGGGTGAGAAATGTGAAATTGCATTATGTGTGAAAGTGGAGCAAAACTCCCCGTTGTCCATGTTTGTTTGTTTTTGTTGATGATGACAACTCCCTGTTTTTGTTTATTATAACACTAGTTGCAGTGATTGTAGTGCTTCATAGTTTCACATATGCATAAGGAGGGAACTTGCCCTTAACATCTTCCACAGATATTTGAAGCCAATTCTCACCCATTCCGGCCCACCACTTACTACAACTTTACCAGAATGGTGTAATCCTGTGGCCAGATTGCTGACTAGCCCTAAAGCATACGGAGTAAGTAGCAAAAGTGCATGTCCACGTTTCATTATTTTGGGTAGGCCTCTAAAGCAGAGCTTTCCAAGCTGTGTGTCATGACACGTTAGTGTGTTGGCTGCATTGTGTAGGTGTGTCACATGAAAGATCCCCACGCTCCTCCTGAGTCTGGAAAGGGATTAGTTTAACCTCTGTTTTGCTAGTAAAACTGAATTACTGTGTCGCAAAATGATGCATGTTTAAAAAGTGTGTCACCAACATGAAAGATTCGGAAAGCCGTGCTCCAAAAGCTAATAGAATGTTTCTCCAGAGGGTTGGGGAGAATGTAGAAGGTAACATGGATTTCTGAAGGCCGAGGGGGAGCCAAATATTGCTTCAATCCATGTTCCACTCATGGTAAGTTCCACCAGATCAAAGGTCCTCCCATCACTGGAGGCACAACAATTGGACCCAACCATTAATTTAAAAAAACCTTCCATTTTCTGCCAATGCATTGCCATCTAATATGAGTAAATATAAAGGAAACCAGTACAGCATTTAATTCAAATCAAGTCTGTCAGATTTTAATGGAACTGCAAAGCCACCTTGTAAGATTTTATTCTGCCAGTGAAAAACATTTATTTTATTTTATTTTATTTTCCTTTCTTAAAAAACACCTAGGAGCAACTGAAGGATGATGATACTGACTTCATTGTCAGTAACGATGAACTGTCTGTGACTTGTGCTGCTCCAGACCTTTCTCCGATGCCAGCACAGAACAGAATCGACCCGCCCCATCTTCCAACCAAAGAAAACATTTACGAAGGAGACTTGGGCTTAGGAGGATATGAACTCCAGCCTGAATCGGCTCCAGGTCAATCCCAGTTGGTGTCCTCAGCCTGAGGTCCAGCGAAAATGTATATCGCAAGCATCAAAAGGAGCACAGAAGGCATGGAAGCCATGTTTATTATGCAGAGCTTGAAAATGTATTAAGGGCATAAATGGAGAAGAAGCGAAGCCTTGCTGAATCTATCCCTGGAGCCTGGAGGAATGAGAATTTATTACCATCCCTATATGTTATACAACTACATTTAATTTTTCTGACAGTGGCAATTTTTAATAATGGAATCGAGGGCACCGTCTGTCTGCTACTGGGACATTACATATGCACTCATAGTCTCTGATCATGCTTCATCGTTCCCATTCCTATCTCACATGCACACAAAGGCCTTTGAATGTTATTCTTCTAATTAATTCAATAGAGAGAAGGACGAGGATTTAGTTAACTACAGTACATGCTCCAAAGATCACAACCATTTTGATGTTGTTACTCCCTTGCCTGTATATTATCCTATGTTGTCAGGTGGACTGTTCTTCCATATTTCTGGCTGGGGGGGGGGGTTACCATTACTGTTGCAAGCTTTACATATATTTCAATCAATGGCAGTTTGCCAGCAATGGGTTAACAAAGTTGCACACAAAAACTGGGCATTGATATATGAGCTGCTGAGGACTGCACAAGTCACTAGCTAGGGCCCTGTTATTGTTTTGATTGAGGATGATCACTGGTATAGACAGCAATTACACTTCCTTCCCCAGTCAATTTGTTCCTGCCCCTGTGCAGTAGATTCATAATACGAAGCCCATGTGCTGGCTTTTCTTCCCTGGTGTTCTATGTTGACTTCGGGAATGTGGAAAGAGAGGGAGAGAAAGACTGCAAGCCTTTATAAGACTTTAAAAACAAGGTGTGCAAACTCTTTTTCACACCCTCTGCAGCCTTAGATGTTGCAATGAGGAATAAGGCAGTCCTAGACATATGATAGCTCTGCACACTACACAGAGGAAAAGGTCATCTGAATCATCCATCGCAAGTGTATGAACATTGCTGCTCAAACCCACGTATCAAGAAGGTTATGGTAGTGCCCCAAAGAGCAAGTTCATGCTCTTGACAAACTGTTCAAATGACCTGCTTGCTAATGCTACATGGCATAATACAATACAGACTGTGAAGCAATATATTAAAGAAATAAGGGAGATAAGGTGACTAGATGTCTTCATGGATGGGATTCTGATGCCTTTAAGAGGTCCATAGTGGGCAACTTTTCCTAACCTAGCTGACAGCCCTATGGCATGGCCTTATACCGAATCAGACCATAGGTCAATTTTACTCAATATCGTCTGCACTCAAGGCCAGCTCCATGTGCTCTGCTGCTAAGATTCAACCCCTATGTTCTGAGTTACTCACCCATTATGATGCTCATTAATTGGGTGGTTGCTGGACTACAGTAGCTTTAGAGCAACACATGGCAGGAACATAGCTTGAGAAGAAGGTCCTCCACAAGGTAGAGCTGTTAAACTGCACTATAATTTTCTAACTTCTCTACGGTTTACTGTTGTTTACAAATTTCTCTATCTGTTTGCCTGTTTCTTACTGTATTAGAATAGCATCTAGTGCCTACAAGTGCTCAGCTCCTTTGTGGCCTTATGGGCATGTAGTTTTGCTGCAATCATAGGTCCTCTTATTGTGTTTATCTCTCCCCTACAAAAAAAAACAAAAAACAGCAGCATCTTTGGCAATTATTTATTTACCTATACCAGTCGTGCATACCTACCGTAAGTGCAATTCTGTAGGAGAGGCAGGGGTGAGAAGGACTATCACTTTCACAATACAGGCAAGTGATACTACCAGTTTGAGATGTATATGTCATTTCCTGATATTTTAAAAGTCTGAAAATGATTGAAAACCAAGTAAAAAAAAAATACAGTGGAAAACAATGTAATACATTATCCTATCACTGATGGAGCTCAAATGCCCAGGAAAACAAAAACATATTTGCCTCATGCCAATATATAATGCCAGGTGATATTATTCCCAAGGCAATTCCTCATTTTGTAGATTGTTTTTTTCTACAAACACTTGCTTGGTGAGATAAGTAGAAGCAGGGAAATTTTCCTCTTTGCAATGCAGTTTTCCCGACTTATGTATACTTTGATGTGACATGTTTTCAATGAAATAGCGCGGGTGAGATCGGCATATTTTATCATATACCTCAAATAATCGCTGAGTCATGGTAACAATCTCATGCCATCAAGTTCCAGGATAAACTGCGATTGTTTTGTCTTTTGATTCAGTGTTATCACATGTAGTCCAGCACTTACCTACCTGGGAAGAGGTATTTGGAAGGTATTGCAAATACGTGCCCATGCTTGTATCAAAGGGTCCATCTTAATGGAAATCTTATTATCACACAACTGGAAGTTCAAGAAGCAATCTCATGGAAAGTGGGGCTCAGATTGTGATAGGATTGCTCATGTTAACACTGAACATGCGATCATAAGATGAGGCCTGCTGGATGAGGTCAAAGGCCCATCTAGTCAGCATCCTGGTCTCATAGTGGCAAACCAGATGCTTATGAGATGCCTGCAAGCAGAACTCTCCCCGTGTGTGATTCCTAGCAACTGGTATTCAGAGGCATATAGTGGAGATGTAGCAAAGCCATTTGTGGCCAGTAGCCTTTGATAGCCTTGTCCTCTATAAATCTGCCTAATCCTCTTGTAAAACCATCCATGTTGGTGGCCTTCGCTACCGTTGTCCACTTGAAGCAGTGCTTCCTTTCTCCTCTCCTGAATCTTCCAGCATTCAGCTTCACTGAATGACCCTGAGTTCAAATATTATGAGAGAGGGAGGAATCAGGGGAAAAAATTATCCACATCATGAATAATCTTATACACCTCTATCATGACCCTGCCTTATTCTCCTTAAGAAACTCTAAAACTTGTAGCTTTTCCTCATAGAGAAGTTTCTCTAACCCAGGCACAGGGCAACCTTGGCTCTCCAGATGTTTTGGAAGTACAACTCCCATGATCCCTGACCACTGGCCCTGTTAGCTAGGGATCGTGGGAGTTGTAGTTCCAAAACATCTGGAGAGCCAAGGTTGCCTTTGCCTGCTCTAACCTCTTGCACTGTCTTGAACTTGAACTATGTACCCTAGCCCAGAATGGGATTCTCTAAGGAAATGCTTAATCTTAAATGAAATGTAGAGTGGATTTCAAGAAAGATGAATGACTACACTGAAAAGGCATTCCATGCAGACCTTTCATAATAGTGGTCACACGCTTTGGCCACAGTCCAGGACTGGGACTGCTTCTCTGAAATCAATGCACGTAAAGATGACTAACTCTGTTCTGTACTGTACTGTATTGCATTTTATTCACAACTCAGGAATGCAGCTTCAAGTTGCTTATTGCACAGTCATGAAAAGGTTGCTACCCCAGAAGTCAAGCCTTAAGGGAAATTTTATGGAACAATGACTCATATCTTTCAACAACATCTGTAATCTGTAAGAATAAATGTCACACCATCTCATTGAGACTGTGAATGATTGTAAAGTGGAATGGGTTTTGGTTCACTCACAGATGATAAGAGCAGCACAAACTTAAATATAATCAAGCTTTAATCTTGCCTTTCCAAGTCTAATTAATTGTCGATTGAATGTTATACTACAGCAGCTGCTTTAAGCCTTAATTTAAAACAGGGATTCTATGCACTCTACAACTGATCACAAGCTGAAATGTGTTTTTATTGAATTTATTCCAAAACATGAATCAAGTTGCTTCAAAGGATCTCACAAGGGGAAATATATATTGGCTCTACTGATTTTTGACCCTGATGAAAAAAAAGTCATCAGCTTATAGCTCCTGGGTATGACATACTTAGCTGCCTAAGCAGAAGCAGAGGTGAAACGGAATGAAGAGCGTTATGTATACAGAGCAAGATGCATGTGGAACTGAAGTCACAAGAATGTTCTGTAACCCAATGTGAGAATGAAGAATTCTGATCCAGGAGGCCTCATAAGAAATGGTTAGACAAGTTAGACTACAGTGGTACCTCAGTTTACGAACTTAATCCGTTCTGGAAGTCAGTTCTTAAACCAAAACTGTTCTTAAACTGAGGCACGCTTTCCCTAATGAGGCCTCCTGCCGCTGGTGCCCTTCCACCGTTCAGATTCTTTTCTTAGACGAGGTAAAGTTCTCAAACCAGGACACTATTTCCGGCTTTGCAGAGTTCGTAAACCGAATTGTTTGTAAACTGAGGTACCACTGTATTATAAACAGCTTAGATATCTTTTCTTCTAGTAGATGGCATATACAGTACAGTTGTTAAATAAACACCTTCCTGAAAACTGCTACAATGAGAAGCTTTAGTTCAGTAGGCAGGTTCATGGTTACATCGCACCAGAGGATAGAAAGTGGTTGCATCCTTTCGTAAAAGTTGTGCAAACGGATATATTTTATGGTGGTGGAGGAGGAGAGAGAGAATTCAGAGCCCACTCAATAGATTGTACAGTGGTACCCCTGGTTACGAACGGAATCCGTTCTGGAGGTCCGTTCATAACCGGAAACCGTTCATAACCTGAGGAGCGCTTTTGCTATTGGCATCTCCCGCTGTGTGCGCGCCTCTGGCACGCGATTTCTGCTCACATCCTAGGGCAAAGTTCACAACCAGGAGCGCCTACTTCCGGGTTAGCGGAGCTTGTAATCCGCAGCGTGCATAACCAGGAGCATTCGCAACCAGAGGTACCACTGTATTCAGCTGCAAATTTGCAAGCTTTTGTGACTTCAATACAATTTAAGTGGACAGAATGGGATCTGTGCTTCCTGTTGCCCAGGATTCTCCATCTCATCTGAAATCAATCTTGCATATCTCCCCATGGGGGAGATAAGTGAGATCAATTCTGGACAAGAACATGAAGTGCAAGGAACAAGAAGCACAAATCAATTTTCCATCCTGTCTCCCCCACCCCACACTTTTTTTTATTTCTCTTTTGGCTATGGCCTGAGTGGCTCTGAGTTTAAGATAACATTCAGGGCCAATATCTGATAACTGTGTTCTATATATAGAAATGGGTAGGATTAAATTCTCACATGGCCCTGTGAAAACTTGGTATTTGGGCTTTAGTCCAGTGTAATGTACAACTACCAGCTTAACTATAGGCACAAATTTATTGATAGTCATTGGGCTGCAAAAACTGCAATTAGTTGTGCATACATCGAACTTCCCTTTGACTAAATGGAAGTCTTTGCTCAGACATTCATTATATTTGCTTGATTAAAATGACCTATTGGCTGATGTGAAATATTTGATTTGTTAGCCTTAACCTAATTTGTCTGAGCAAAACTGCAGATGCCCCACCATTTCATACATGCTTGTTGGTCACTTCCCTGTGGTTCTATTACATGCACCTGTGATGTCCATGTGTGTGTAAATTCTTGTAGTGACATGAGCAGGGAGAGTCTCATCAGTCTTTTGCACCTGAGAAGCACTTTTTTGGAGAGAGCAGGACGAGAATACATGTGAGAAAGACTCACACTATCAGATCTGTCCAGGATTGTAATTTATCACACGTGTACTGCAGCTCTGTGGAATGACATCACACTGACATTGTATGGGAGGACTCAGTTCTCATGGCACTTGTGGGTACCAAAGACAGACAAAATAGTTGACTCTTGTCGTAAGAATTAAGGGTTCTATAAATGGAGTGCATGAACATAAATGTACTAGAGATAAATGCATAAGCCTAAGTGCACAAACACAGAAATATAAATCCATACGCAAATTCACAAAACACGCACTGTTACTTCCAAAGCGGCCCTTTAAATTGACTCACCACCACCCCATTGGTCAAACAGACTGGCCAGTAGAGGGAGCCCTAGCAGCAGGTCTAAAATGATCTAAATTGAATGTGTGTATCTCCTGAAAGGTTGGCGCTGTGGCACAGAGCCTAGGGCTTGCCGATAAGAA
Organism: Zootoca vivipara; assembly: GCF_965207765.1. NCBI lineage: Eukaryota > Metazoa > Chordata > Lepidosauria > Squamata > Lacertidae > Zootoca > Zootoca vivipara. Next base: position 70,717,148 of record NC_142588.1, on the reverse strand, counting down.
GTCCGGCGGTTCAAATCCCCGCCACAGGGTGAGCTCCCATTGCTCGGTCACTGCTCCTGCCAACCTAGCAGTTTGGAAGCACATCAAATTGCAAATATATAAATAGGCACCGCTACAGTGGAAAGGTAAATGGTGTTTCCGTGCGCTGCTCTGGTTCGCCAGAAGCAGCTTTGTCCAGGTCCACATGACCTGGAAGCTGTACGCCGGCTCCCTCGGCCAATAACACAAGATGAGCGCCGCAACCCCAGAGTCAGTCACAACTGGACCTAATGGTCAGGGGTCCCTTTACCTTTACCTATCTCCTGAAAACAATCAATATATGGCTCTCGGTCCATATTTTATGAATTGAAAGCTGTTTTATGAATTAAATTTATGGCAACCACTACAGAAAACCAAGAGATGGACACAAAAAGCAGTGTGTGATCCCACAGCCACTCCCACATCACATAGGCAGAAAACACAGAAGCTCTTCTGCGGGCTGTGAGTAAACTGATATATTGAAGTGGGGATTGTTCAACAATAGAGGAGACCTATCAAACAGAGGTTTTCCACTCATCAAAGAGGAATGATATGAGCAAAAGCAAGAAAAATGGGTCTTAGCAAAGCAGGAGAAAGGTTCATTTTAATTCCTAAAGGCATGGTCAAAAAATGTCTGGAAATGAATGGCAGGTCCAGATGAGCAATTCACAAAGCATCCTGATTGCAGTCATGTACTCCAGTTTTGCTGCGCGACCTCCTTTGCTGACATTTTGGTGGTGTATATGGTATGTTTTGGAGTGGTCTTTGGGCAGATACTTTCTGAGGTTTTAAAAGTTGTTACATTCTTGTGTCCAGGCCGGCTCACTCTTTTCCTTTTGGGTTGAAGGGACACCCTGTTGCAACAGAACATAATAAAGACCAAGCTTATCAGCTTGCCTTGCTTTTCTTTTCTCCTGATTTGAGGTCACCTTTGTTTCCTCTGACCAACATCGGACCTCAACGGATCCAACATCCCTTGCAAGGGGGTTATGCTGTAAACACTGGATTCTTATAACACTCTCGGTGCAGGGCTGAGAAAGAGGTATCCAGAGGAAGGGTTTAGAAGCCCACAGGAACAATTTGAGGAAAGAGAAACAAGGGGAGACGCCTTAAAAATAGAACAGGCAGTTTGTCCTTTTGAGCCTTGTGCTGTCTGCTCTGATTGTCAAGGGCTTGTCAACTGGAGTTAACAAGGAGTGAGCCTTCTGAGATCTCGGTGGGTGGAAGGCATAAGAACATAAGAGGACCCCTGCTGGATCAGGCCAAAGGCCCATCTACTCCAGCAAACTGTTCTCACAGTGCCTGTGATAAGCCTGCACAAGAGCATTCTCCCTTCCTGGTTTTCCAGCAACTGGTATTCAGAAGAATACTGTCTCCAACAGTGGAGGCAGAGCTTAACCAGCGTGGCTGGTGGCCATGTTGGTCTTCTGGGATAGCTCAGTTGGTAGAGCATGAGACTCTTAATCTCAGGGTCATGGGTTCAAGTCCCACATTGGGTAAAATATTCCTGCAGTGCAGAGGGTTGGACTAGAAGACTTTCGTGGTCCGTCCAACTTTACAATTATATTATTCTTTGTGCTCTTCCACTCGTCTGTGTTCCCTCACAAAAAGTAAAGACTTTCTGTGTTCAAGGAGGAGACAACTTAACTTGGAACCCTAAGAGAAACGTTTTGACTTTTCTTTAAACGATTTCTTGCTTTTTCAGATGCACATGGATACAAAAGCATTCAACCATATGAAGAGGAAACCAAAATACGGAACTTCAAGAGAACAGGGGGGGGGAGGGATGGGCACTACTACAATACTGCATCCTAAACAGGGAAAGATTGCAGGCAGGAAGAAGTATACGTTGATGGCAACTGGCCTTGCCCATCAGAAACAGACAGTTTGAAGAAGACAAACTGTAGAGCAGCTTGTAAACTTATTTCTAGAGGAAAGCTGAAAAATAGAATCACAGAACTGTAGAGTTGGAAGGGTCTTATATCTAGTCCAACCTCCTGCAATGCAGGAATCCTGCACACGACACAGGTGACCATCTCAATCAGAACAATTCATCCTTATAGATCAAGTTCTGAATCGAGAGTAGGCCCTCCAGATGTTGTTCAGCTCCCATGGCCAATGGTGAGAGATAATGGGAGATGGATCCCAAGAACATCGACAGAGAAACAAGTTTCCCCACCCATTTTAAATGTTCTCTATCCACAAACTGTGGTTAGCACAGAAATAGGCAACAGGCATACCGAAAGTACAGAGCCAATCAAAACTCTTTGATTGTTTGAAAGGTTGAAAAAAATACACATGAAAGAGTCATTTGAAGAGCAATAGAATAGAAATGATGGGGCAAATTAGACTTGCCTGGGACTTAAGAGTATATAAATATAATGGGAATTTCAGAAACCAGGTGCAACAGAGAAAATTGTTGGATACGGTTCGCGCTGAATAAAATGAATCAGTAGAAGAGAAGGCCAGATTGATGGCTGCTTTGTCCTGTGTGTCAAAGAAGGCAAAGATGATTATTAGAAATCCTACAAAAATATATTTAGCCACAGGATCACTCTGGAGAGAACAAAAGCAGTACAGTTAAAGACTTTCAATCAGTCAACTGGCCAAAATGTTGGCAGTAGTCTGGGAAGCAGCATAGTTAAGCAGCAGAGACAAGGAAACCATAAAAGGTAAGTAATGAGCAATATTTAATTATTTAGGATGCTTTATTTAGGCTTTAAGAACTAAAATCCATCAGCACCATCATAATTCTGTAACAGGACACATGCCTTGTATACAAAAGGTGCCAGGTTCAATCCTCTGCATTTTCAGGTAGAGAGGTGAGCTACGAATGATCCCTAGTCTGAAACCCTGGAAAATCAGTGCCCATCAGTGTGCAGATAATGTTGTGGTACAAGGATCAATGGACACCCCTTGGAAAACACGTTACAAACATGCATTGTGAAGTTGGGAGATTCCCATATGAGATATATATGTTCTGTTTTTCTGTTTTATGTCTGTTTCTCAATCGTGTTGTTTGTTCATGGGGTTTTTTTCCTGATCTATTATAAGGCAGCTTCCTGCATAAGAGTCTCTCCACCCCTCTGCTCGCCGCCCCCTCCTCATTTCCTGTGAGTGGATGGAAAACAGCTCTCTTGAACTTCTTGCAATGAACCACTTCAGAGCGTTTTAATAAATAAATAACATAACCCAGGCAATTCCTATCATCAGCGATGTAATCCTGGCAGACATGAATCCCGGCTAGTCAACTGTGAACTGCCTGTCAACAATTTTACCAGAAAAACAACAACAATGTTATAGCACAATCTGGAAGTTTGCCTTGCTTCATTCCACTCCCGAAACCAATCGTTCAGTTACCAAGTTTTGTTCTCTTTCTTCTGCTGAAGGAAACTCAATGTCAGATGAGTCCATATGAATTTGGCTTTCAGGTTTTGTCATCTTCTTTAGAAAGAGATCCCCTCCCATGTTTTCTTGCGGAAATAGCATGGAGAAGGGGTAAAAAAAACAAAACCCTTCCTCCATTCTTCTGTTCTGATTCAAATCAGTAGGGGCCTGTTAGTGGCTAGGAGATCTGTGAATAGGTCTCTGGTTTTGCCCTGAGTAGGTTGGTCTGGCTTGGCAATTGTTCTAATAGGCTTTAACTTTAACAGCTTAGCTCTACGTACCCAACAGGGAAAGCTGATGGATATAAATAAAACACTACTGTTACTTCCTTCAATTAGAGCTTTTTTAAAAAGAGACAGTGTCATCTCTGAAATTGTATTAAAATAATGTATTCTGTCCACATGAGGAGGTATTATTGCTAGGCATTGTTACACATGCCTTAGACAAGCAATACACCAGTGAGTTAAAGATAATAATTATGCTCCCCTATATAAGAAATAATGAGATTTCTTATATTTGAGTGGAGCACATACTAAACTAGCCCCATGTCCCAGAATACAGAGCAGACTAGAACTCAACACACAAGGCAAGGAGCGGGGAGAAGCAAGTAGGAGAATAAAGAAAGATGATGGAGGGGAGAGAATTAATTTGGATGCCAAAGGAGAGAATGATCCTAAAGGAAGTCAGAAAGCAGTTCCAACTAAGATGTGTCTGGAGATTCCCATGTAAGTCTGCAAAATGCGCTTTTGTTGTAATGAGCCTGTCAGTGACAAGCTGGCTCCCTCCAGATATTTTTATTTGTTCTTCTTTCATCGTCTTTTGCCTGAAAGCATCCCCGCTCTGTATATAGAGAGGTTCCATTGTTGGTTCCCATCAGGGTGTTTTATCACTGGGTTTTAATATACTTTCATTATGCTTATGTGAAAGTGCCCTGGGTGTGCTATATAAATATTGTCATCCCCGTTTTATTTGGTAAGATTTCAGGCTGAAAACGCTAGTTAAATAATCCTGGATGACTCAAATGGGCCCAAACCACATGAGTGCCTGCCACTTGTCACAAGCAATGAACCTTACAAAGAGGTGCTCATTTAATTCAGGGTCCCAGCACCAGCAACATTGTCAGGGTAAGGGGGGCAGTGGATTGCCTTTGAAGCCTGACTCCATGTGTCTGTACTTGGTTGTAAGCACCACTGAGTTAAAAGTGATGTGGGTAGCGCTGTGGTCTAAACCACTGAGCCTCTTGGGCTTGCCGATCAGAAGGTCGGCAGTTTGAATCCCCGCGATGGGGTGAGCTCCCGTTGCTCTGTCCCAGCTCCTGCAAACCTAGCAGTTCGAAAGCACACAAGTGCAAGTAGATAAATAGGTACCGCTGTGGTGGGAAGGTAAATGGCATTTCCATGTGCTCTGGATTCGGTTACGGTGTTCCGTTGCACCAGAAGTGGTTTAGTCATACTGGCCACATGACCCAGAAAGCTGTCTGTGGACAAATGCCAGATCCCTTGGCCTGAAAGTGAGATGAGCGCCGCAACCCCATAGTTGCCTCTGACTGGACTTAACCATCCAGGGGCTCTTTACCGTTAGCTTACTCCCCCAAATAAGTAGTCAGAAGTATTCATTACTCCCCCAAGTAAGTATTCAGAAGAATGCAGCCTAAATTCTCATTCCCTTCCATTCTTCTTACAGCTCCCTAAAAGAAGCAGCATTCATTCCATGCCAGCGGCCAGCAGGACAGTGCAAGGCACTATTGTGGCTCCATCTCTCTTTTCTCTTGTCACTGCTTCCATGCTTGGGGAGGGCAGGTGAACAGGTAGTGACAGCAAAGAGGAGGAGCAGGGCCAGGAGACTCTGGAAATGGGCAATGGGATCCATGCACGTCTGTGGGTGTCAGCAGATGCCCAACGTCAAATTATTAATGCCAGTCTGAGTAGAAATGGGAACCTGCTAATGTCCTATATAGTTTTTTCAATACTTTTTTCCCATTCAAAAGTTAGAAAGTTTCTAGTGAAGGTTCCTGGTTTAAAGTGAATTTGGGTAAGTGGATGTAAGGCTTTCCTGACTGATGGTTGAGAAGAGAACAAAGATACATCCTGCACTCCTAGTTCCTGCTCTTTCCACCCACATGGAGCCTGGTATAAGAAACATATTTCTGAGAGTCTATTGTTAGCGCATTTTCTGCAAACTGGTGATTTAACCCAAAGCTCTTATCTTGTAAAAGATTTTAATTAGCTTTATTGTGAGTCTATCATGAGGTGCCTCAAAGGTTTCTGTCAAATAGGTACTGGTGGGGGGGGGGAAGCTATTATAAAACCACCTTTAATAAGAGTAAGCAAAGCTGCTGCAGGAGAAGATGTTGACCTCTGTGTTTAGCAGATAACCTCTATTTCTCTTTCTGACTCTTGAGGTCTCTCAAAATGTCAGCTTGAACACGGAAAAAGGTTTGAAATTTTGGACACTAAAGAAACATTTCATGTTCCACACGCTAGCAGATATTTTGAGAGCTTGTGTAGTTTTGCAAGAAATCGCACAAAGCGAAGGGACGTGTTAATTTATAGCCTTGCTTTTCTCCTCTTTCTCCTTTCATTTCTTCTTTTTCTCATCCTTTGTATTTGCAGTGCAGGCGGATCCATTAGGGCAACTGAGGCATCTCCTCAACAACCCCAGCCAGCCATGTCTGTCACCCTTCCTCCTTAGCAACCAGTCCCGGGGACAGCAATGGCTGTCTGCTTCCTCCTCCTTAGTCTCAGTCTTGCCCTTGTGGGACTCAGTAGGGAGGAGGAGGAGGACAAAACTGGAATTAGTGAACTCTGCCTGTTGTTGCCTCTGACCCCCTTCTGTCCTGCTAGTCCCAGCACCAAGCACCATTGTGTGCTTGGTTGCCTTTGCTGCAGACACTGGATGTGAAAGGTGGATGTGCAGCTGGGACCTATAGTTGGCTGTGGAGCGTGAAGATTGGCTAAGGCAGGCACCAACCATTCCACAGTCTACAACAGGAAAGCTGTGCAGGGGCAGACCTTGGTCTTTCCAATTTCAGCAGTGCCCTGTGTGAGGCCAAAATTTGACATGCACACACCCACACACCTATCTCTCACCTTCCATTCTGCTCAATTCACTATGTCATAGTTGCTCTTTCCCTACTGCCGCAGTGACATTCATTCTGCAAGCTGAGTAACTAACCAGGACGTCCCTTCTACAGACAACGAGCATGTCCTGCTATGTTTATTATCTTGAGGGTTTGCACTTCTCCCCTTCCCACTCCAAATGCCATTCATAGCTGTCCCTTCGCTCATTGGCTAAGAGCTCCAAGAGGGCAGTTTCACAGGGTCGTTTCTCCAGAAGAGTCTGGAGGTAACGGCAGCTCTTCCTTCTCACACGCTGACCATCCTCATCCCCATTCCCAGAATTGCCATGTCAGTTACCCAACTGCGGATTGGAGGACATGGTGCTGCTAGCCTCCAACAAGAGGCTTTTCCAGCTGAGAGCTTCTGGTTGTAGAACCAAGCATTCTTCTGGCTTCAGCACTGGTTCTCCAAAAGCAAACAAGATGAATTTTAACAAGGAAAAATGTAAAGTACTACACTTGGGCAAAAATAAATGAAAGGCACAAATACAGGATGGGAGACATCTGGCTTGAGAGCAGTACATGTGAAAAGGATCTAGGAGTCTTGGTAGACCACAAACTTGACATGAGTCAACAGTGTGATGCAGCAGCTAAAAAAGCCAATGCAATTCTGGGCTGCATCAATAGGAGTATAGCATCTAGATCAAGGGAAGTAATAGTACCACTGTATTCTGCTCTGGTCAGACCTCACCTAGAGTGCTGTGTCCAGTTCTGGGCACCACAGTTCAAGAAGGATACTGACAAGCTGGAAAGTGTTCAGAAGAGGGCAACCAAAATGGTCAAAGGCCTGGAAACGATGCCTTATGAGGAACGGCTTAGGGAGCTGTGTATGTTTAGCCTGGAGAAGAGAAGGTTAAGGGGTGATATGATAGCCATGTTCAAATATATAAAAGGATGTCATATAGAGGAGGGAGAAAGATTGTTTTCTGCTGCTGCAGAGAAGCGGACACGGAGCAATGGATTCAAGCTACAAGAAAGAAGATACTACCTAAACATTAGGAAGAACTTCCTGACAGTAAGAGCTGTTCGGCAGTGGAATTTGCTCCCAATGAGTGTGGTGTCTCCTTCTTTGAAGGTCTTTAAGCAGAGGCTTGACAGGCATATGTCAAGAATGCTTTGATGGTGTTTCCTGATTGGCAGGGGGTTGGACTGGATGGCCCTTGTGGTCTCTTCCAACTCTATGATTCTTTGAAAGAGGGGAGGTGCAAGAGGTCTCTCTCCCCCCTCAGGCCTGTGTGTGTCAGACCAGGAAGCCAAGAGCAAGTTCTGCTCCAATGCCAATAGGACTGGATGTCTGTGCAAGCCAGCCAGTAAATGGTTTTGTGTAGAGCATGCGCCATTCCCAGGAAGGTGGAAGTCATATGCATTGAATGTGCTTTAAATGTAAGGCATGTGAGCAGAGGTCAAGGGCTACTGGTTGCCCAGCCCTTTGTCCTATCCAGCAGCAAGATTGTGTTTATGTACAGGGTGACCTTAGGCTCTCAACTGAAGCTACCAGCAGGGTTCTTGAGGATAAACACAGAGGATCACATACCCTGCCTTGAGCTCTTTGGGAAGCCACCATAAAGAAGATATATATATATTGAACTAAAAGGGGGAAGGGGGGGGACTCAAACAAAATGAAAGGACAACCATCACAGGAAAAACACAAACTATACCTGGGGGCAGCAGAGGCAAGAAGCTCTGTGCCAATCCTTGCTCCCTTTTCTTTGTTCATTTAAGGGGCTCCATTTTCAATGTCAGTTCCGGAACACAAGAAATAACAGCAGAGAAGCGAGTAACTCGGAACGTGTTGGTGGAGCTCCTTCTCTCACCAGTAGTTACTACCACCAGCAGCCTGATCATGGATTAGCAGGACATCCTCTGTGACCAGAGGCATGACTTCTCTCTAAGAGGCTTCAGCACCAATTCCTCTCAATTTAGAAATGAGGCTTTGACATCTGTGCTTTCTAAACAGGAAGGGAATCTATTCCACAAACATTAACAGAAACTAGAAAACCGCATTATTCATGCTGGAGAGCCGGTGTGGGGATGAAAGTGAAGGGTGTCTGTTAGGCTTTGCTTTCTATTGCAAATTGGGAATTGGAAATGTAATGCTTGCTAGACCGAATCTTGTACCCCAGTGGAAAGGTTTGGCAGATTACATGGTTTTGCTATTACTGTAGTTAGTTTCACTTCTTCAAAGGAAGAACGGGAGGTGGAAAGAGAATGTAACTAAAGACACTCTGAAGAAGGCTGCATGCTTTCAGGATCATGAACATGCTCCCTGTACACAATGTAGCAGGAAATCAAGAGAGTTTAAGAGGTCTTATTTCAGAAAACTTGGTCGTTGGGTTTGGCCCTATTCCCTCTCTCTTAGAGCTCCATGCTGGTGATTTCTTTGCATGCCTCAATATATCCTTGATGCAAAAAGGTGAAAATGCAACAAATTGGTAAGGATGTTGGTTGGACATTCTGTCTTCTGATTTAATAACCCTGAAACCAGTTGCCCTCTGTTGACCCATACCTAGTCTGCTTGTAGTAGCTGGTACCTCAGGCATGGTTGTACAGTGAAAATGTGATCTCTTTCAGAGTGATTGAACAAATCAGCAAAATCTGGACAGTCTGAGACCAATGAGCTAATAAGTATGGGTATCCATGACATGCAGAAGTGTACAGTATCCAGAAACCATGAGAGCTTGAGGCTATAGAAAAACAAAAAGCAACATAAATTGTGGAGGTGGTGCCATATCATCATCCCATTATGTCCCAAACCATCTTTATTGAAACCTACACAACTTAGGAGACCAGTTGTAAAGATAACCTCTATCTAGGTCAAGGATGGGGGGGTTGGCCCTTCAGATGTTGTTGGAGTACAAATCACATCAGTTCTGCCCATTGGCCATGCTGACTCAGGCTGACAGGAGTAGAATCCAACAACATCTGGAAGCCATAGGCTCCACATCCCTAATGTAGGCCATAAATATAGGCACATGTCCATCTGGTGCTTTGGGAGTCACAAACACCCGCAAGCTGAACCCCCTTCTTCACTGCGAGGGACAAAAGAAGCTTTGTCCTGGATGTTCCTTTGTTATATACACTTACCTAACTACATGAAAACATTTCTCTATAACCAGGCCTTTGACTGATTGGACAATCTATGGATTTTTAAATATGTAAGGGGGATTATTGGTTTGTTTTTGTTTTCATTACATTATGTATTTTGTGTTCTGATTTTGTATTTTTATGTTGTGAACTGCCCTGAAGGGAATAATAATAATAATAATAATAATAATAATAATAATATCATCAATGGTTCACCATCCCTGGAATGGCTGCCTTATTCTGAATTAGCATCTTAAATCTATGCTGTTACCATGAGTTTTTACAGCAGGGGTTCCCAAACTAAGGCCCAGGGGCCGGATGTGGCCCAATCGCCTTCTCAATCCGGCCCGTGGATGGTCCGGGAATCAGCATGTTTTTACATGAGTAGAATGTGTGCTTTTATTTGAAATGCATCTCTAGGTTATTTGTGGGGCATAGGAATTCGTACATATTTTTTTTCAAAATATAGTCCGGCCCCCCACAAGGTCTGAGGGACAGTGGACCGGCCCCCTGCTGAAAAGGTTTGCTGACCCCTGTTTTACAGCAACCTGGAGAGTTCACTGGAATATACCTATGGGGCCCCAATACCTAAATGTATTGCTACAATTATTCTTTCTGGAGGGATGTATCCAGCTTTCACTAAGTAGACATTATGAATAAAAATTTGCAAAGGACATGAATAAATCTCTGATGATAGCCAGCATGTGTTTTATTTTCATTTAAAAGGAGTGAGGTTCTGAGGAGAGCCTTGCTGGTTCATAGGGAGGGAGTGATATCAATAAGCTGACCACCCTCTGAAGTTGTAGTGGGAGGAAAAGAATATATAGGAACCTGGCGGAGTTTGGATTACAGGTTTGCTTCAACTCTGCAGAGAGTTCCAGCTCACCCAGCTCAGCTTACTGTGCAGAGGAATCCAAATGCAGGCTAAACATGCCTGTCCTCAGCTGAACCCAATTACAAATGCCATATAAGAAATGTTGCTTTTAGCCTTCCTTGTTTGGAAGAAAAACAAATGGCATTGTAAATGTTGGGCTCTGGGAGTTTCGCAATAACAAGCTGAAGCACATTTCCCTGAGAGAACTCTCTAGCTGGGGATGACTGGGTTTTTTTGACAGCAGATTGACAGTGCCATCATGACGTATGACATATATCAATTACAGTGACTATGCTGTGAATGTTGGCTTCAACATTTGAATACTGACAGTCCGCGATAAAATTCTGTGGTTATCCAAAATCTACAGGACATATCAGTAAATGTTGATGGTCACCTATATCCAATTGTTGGCCTTCACTGGTGTACATCCCCCCCCCCCAAAAAAATTGGCCATTTCATTATATTTTCTGGCATTCGCAGAATTCACCTAGGTTAGAATCTGAGGATGATCTGTGAATGACCCCATGACAAAATTTTAGACAGTCACTATAAAATGTATACACTCTTTTTTCTTTTGTTCCACCATCATCTCTGGTCAAACAACCAGCATGCAAAATGTTTCCAAGCATCTCCAGGTACGACTGGGAAGGACTCCAGCATGAAATGTTGCTTCATTCTGAGCTACATGGACACAACAATCTGAGTTGGTATAAGGCATCTTCCTATGTTCTTACGATGATTCTTACTTGTTCGAGATTTATCTTTCAGTTCTATATTGAAGCTATGCCTCTTCTTTTGCTTATTTGGCACTGCCCCCTATTCCCCTTTTCCTCCGGTGCATGTATGGCACATCCTTCATGTTTGTATGCTCGCTGTAAGACACTAGAAGCAATTGTGTGTTGACCATTGACAGAAGTGAAAGTCTATGCACATTGAAGACTTCTCTGCCAGCAACATTTTCCAGCCATTTGCAGGGACCAAAAGTTGCACATTAAATGTCATGAACACTGTTTCCTTCATATGCAGTTCCAATAATTCACAGTCAGTGCAGGCACCACAGTGGAACTGATAAGGGGCTGGCCATTCAGGACAAAGGGGGTTGTGTTCAGTAAGGATCCTAAACACCACATAATGTGATCAAGCCACCATTGGCACCTGTTGGTTTCTAGCATGGTGGCTAAGAGTATAAATGTGCCAATGTGACTGAGACACTTGACAAGTTTACAGCAAACCTCTCCTTCCATCAGTCCAGTTTTTGCCAATTTTCCAGGAGTTGGCTTCCTGTGGTCTTATGGTATCTGATCATTCCAGCACTTACCCATTATTCCGGCTTCCTAATGGGGAATGCATATGTGGGAAACGGCTTTAGAAAATCCATGAGGCAACATGGAAGAAGACACTGAGATGGCAGTGGAAGAAGGAAGCCAAGAGATGCAAGCCAATGAACTTTAAAGTCCCCCCATCTTTTTTTTTAAGGCCCATAAACACTGCTGGTACCACCATACTCACAAGTGCTATTAATTCACTTGGTAGGGGGAATGTACTTTCACACACATCCATGGAGACATGAAGGCCAGTTCCTTGCATTGTGACCCCATGTGTGAAGGAGCTACTTGTGAATGACGCAACTGTCTGGAGAGACAGATCACTTCCTGCAGCTTGATATTACTTTATTCTGTAATGCAGAGGACAGAAATACAAGCTGGTTGACTAGTTTGACTTGTGCAGGTGGGCAGTTTGGAGTGGTGAGTTTTAAAAATGCCAAGCAATTCACTTATTCCCGTTTTAATCATGGTTCCTATAGTTGACTAAGATACCATTTATCATTCCCATCGCCGCCGTTTGCTCACATTAGAACAGACATCTTTTCACCTTTCAGGACTATAAACACCAGAGCCGTTCCAAAAGTGAGAGTATCATAGCCTTAGAGGGAGCCAGCAGCAGCTTTTACTGCTCTAGGCTCTGTCCCCAGAGATCCTTGACATTGTCAATTGAGCTCCCTGGCTACAATAAAGTCCCTTTGTGAAACTCGGAGTAGGGCTCCGTTTCTTCCTGATGTAAATCCCCAGCACATATTGTAGATTACACAACAAAGGTGAACTTAGCCCAGAATTTTTATCGTGCATTGCTATGCTGGCTACCTTATCCCTTCTTATGCAAGGTGATTTAGACTCGGCTTCCTCTTCTGCTGATAACAGCCCATGTCTCTGGATCCAACATCTTGCCTTAATACAGCTCTCTTGACTGTGGAATGTATTTCAGTAACAGATCAGCTGAGGATGTTTTTCCCATTGCCCGGCAGGAGACAAAAGATGCGTTCTTCACTTTTCTCTTAGATATTTGCTTAGAAAATGAAGACAGTGTAGGGGGGGGGGACCGGCGGCTAATCCTTTAGTATGTTTGGGGTCATTGTTCATGATGAATAACAAGTTTGGCATCCACCCATTAAAAGCTTGGGATTTTCTCTAGCTGGAATTTTAGCCTTTCCTACATCAGGAGGCTCAGGGCCAGTAGTGTTTACGCCCAATGAAGTTGTAATGTTTTAAATCATGTTTAGGAGATTAGTGGTACACTGTGGGTTCCTCCTGTTGCTGCTCCTCTCTCAGATAGGCATCCCCTTCCTTCCCTTTTCAGAGCTGATGACTGTGGAGCTTTAAGTCTGCACCAATGTTAGCACCAACCCTGGTTAGCTTTAACCAGACTTTGCAAACCTGCTTCAGACTCTAATTGCAAAGTTGGGGTAGCATTCACATGGTTAGGAAATCGGGAATGTTATACACAACTGACCTGTGAAACATTTTACCCAATGCAGTCATTTGGATCGGTTCTTTTTTAAAAAATTAAAAATTAAAAAACAGCAATTGAAAGAATAAAACATAGAATCATAGAGTTGGAAGAGACCACAAGGGCCATCCAGTCCAACCCCCTGCCAAGCAGGAAACACCATCAAAGCATTCCTGACATATGGCCGTCAAGCCTCTGCTTAAAGACCTCCAAAGAAGGAGACTCCACCACACTCCTTGGTAGCAAATTCCACTGCCGAACAGCTCTTACTGTCAGGAAGTTCTTCCTAATGTTTAGGTGGAATCTTCTTTCTTGTAGTTTGAATCCATTGCTCTGTGTCCACTTCTCTGAGGCAGCAGAAAACAACCTTTCTCCCTCCTCTATATGACATCCTTTTATATATTTGAACATGGCTATCATATCACCCCTTAACCTTCTCTTCTCCAGGCTAAACATACGCAGCTCCCTAAGCTGTTCCTCATAAGGCATCGTTTCCAGGCCTTTGACCATTTTGGTTGCCCTCTTCTGGACACGTTCCAGCTTGTCAGTATCCTTCTTGAACTGTGGTGCCCAGAACTGGACACAGTACTCCAGGTGAGGTCTGACCAGAGCAGAATACAGTGGTACTATTACTTCCCTAGATCTAGATGCTATACTCCTATTGATGCAGCCCAGAATTGCATTGGCTTTTTGCATAAAATGCATGGTTGAATCAAAAGCTCTTATATTAGTTTATTCATGCAACTCTCTCTCCTGCAGCATGGCGGTGGGCTTGCAGTTTGTCCAGAATGATATGGGAGTTGTACACACAGGTGCTGCTGCCACCTGAGAAAATGTAGGTGCTTGGAAAAGACCAGGAGAATTTCACTTTTTCGTCCAGGTCTGATTGGAATAAGCATTTCTGTGCTTCAGTCCCACTCATGTTGTTTCCTTCTTGCTGAACACCCCCTGGTTATTGCCTTAAATGCCTTGCCTTGCTTTCTACAGGTTCTATAATCCTCCTAGCTCCTTCTCTGAGTCCTTTCTTCCAGTCAGTGGCTGCATGCGAGGTGAAAATGATCCAGCTTCCACACACTGTGATGAAGTCTTCTATTGTTGCAAGCTGGGGTCTTTTGTTGTGGGGGGGGGAGCAGTTAGGCTGTATGTCTAAATCCCTTCTAATTCCTGGATCCAGCAAGAATTCAATTGTTGGACAAGGCGAACCAACCTCTGAGTTAATGCCCCCCTAAGTATGGGTCATTCCCCTTCATGGATCAATGCCTTGTCGTGGCGAAGGGGCTTGAATAACTCAGAGAAGCTATGAGCTATGCCATGCAGGGCCACCCAAGATGGACAGGTCATAGTGGAGAGTTTTGACTAAACGTGATCCACCTGGAGAAGGAACTGGCAAGCCACTCCAGTATCCCTGCCAAGAAAACTCCATGGACAAAGACAACAGGCATATAAAAGTTATGACGCTGGAAGATGAGCCCCTCAGGTCGGAAGGCGTCCAACATGCTACTGAGGAAGAGCGGAGGACAAGTACAAGTAGATTCAGAGCTGATGAAGCGGCTGGGCCAAAGCCGAAAGGACGCTCAGTTGCGGATATGCCTGGAAGCGAAAGGAAAGTCCGATGCTGTAAAGAAAAATATTGCATAGGAACCTGGAATGTAAGAACCATGAGTGGAGGTAAGCTGGATGTGGTCAAAAATGAGATGACAAGAATAAATATCGACATCCTGGGCATCAGTGAACTAAAATGGAAGGGAATGGGCGAATTCAGTTCGGGTGACTATCATATCTACTACTGTGGGCAAGAATCCCGTAGTAGAAATGGAGTGGCCCTCATAGTCAACAAAAGAGTGGCAAAAGCTGTAATGGGATGCAATCTCAAAAATGACAGAATGATCTCGATACGAATCCAAGGCAGACCTTTTAACATCACAGTAATCCAAGTTTATGCACCAACTACCGGAGCTGAAGAAAGTGAAATTGACCAATTCTATGAAGACCTACAACACCTTCTAGAAATGACACCAAAGAAGGATGTTCTTCTCATTACAGGGGATTGGAATGCTAAAGTAGGGAATCAAGAGATAAAAGGAACAACTGGCAAGTTTGGCCTGGGAGTTCAAAATGAAGCAGGGCAAAGGCTAATAGAGTTCTGTCAAGAGAACAAGCTGGTCATCACAAACACTCTCTTCCAACAACACAAGAGAAGACTCTACACATGGATATCACCAAATGGGCAGCATCGAAATCAGATTGATTATATTCTCTGCAGCCAAAGATGGAGAAGCTCTATACAGTCAGCAAAAACAAGACCTGGAGCTGACTGTAACTCAGATCATCAGCTTCTTATAGCAAAATTCCAGCTTAAACTGAAGAAAGTAGGAAAAACCACTGGGCCAGTAAGATACAATCTGGATCAAATCCCTTATGAATACACAGTGGAAGTGAGGAACAGGTTTAAGGATTTAGATTTGGTGGACAGAGTGCCTGAAGAACTATGGATGGAGGCTCGTAACATTATACAGGAGGCAGCAACGAAAACCATCCCAAGGAAAAGGAAATGCAAGAAAGCAAAATGGCTATCCAACGAGGCCTTACAAATAGCGGAGGAGAGGAGGCAAGCAAAATGCAAGGGAGATAGGGAAAGATACAGGAAACTGAATGCAGATTTCCAAAAAACAGCAAGGAGAGACAAGAGGGTCTTCTTAAATGAGCAATGCAAAGAAATAGAGGAAAACAATAGAATGGGGAAAACCAGAGATCTGTTCAAGAAAATTGGAGATATGAAAGGAGCATTTCGTACAAAGATTACCATAATCAAGGACAAAAGTGGTAAGGACCTAACAGAAGCAGAAGACATCAAGAAGAGGTGGCAAGAATACACAGAGGAATTATACCAGAAAGATATGGAGGTCTCGTACACCCCAGGTAGTGTGGTTGCTGACCTTGAGCCAGACATCTTGGAGAGTGAAGTCAAATGGGCCTTAGAAAGCACTGCTAATAACAAGGCCAGTGGAAGTGATGATATTCCAGCTGAACTATTTAAAATCTTAAAAGATGATGCTGTTAAGGTGCTACACCCAATATGCCAGCAAGTTTGGAAAACTCAGCAATGGCCAGAGGATTGGAGAAGATCAGTCTACATCCCAATTCCAAAGAAGGGCAGTGCCAAAGAATGCTCCAACTACCGCACAATTGCGCTCATTTCACACGCTAGCAAGGTTATGCTTAAAATTCTACAAGGCAGGCTTAGGCAGTATGTGGATCGAGAACTCCCAGAAGTGCAAGCTGGATTTCGAAAGGGCAGAGGAACCAGAGACCAAATAGCAAACATGCGCTGGATTATGGAGAAAGCTAGAGAGTTCCAGAAAAACGTCTACTTCTGCTTCATTGACTATGCAAAAGCCTTTGACTGTGTCGACCACAGCAAACTATGGCAAGTTCTTAAAGAAATGGGAGTGCCTGATCACCTCATCTGTCTCCTGAGAAATCTCTATGTGGGACAAGAAGCTACAGTTAGAACTGGATATGGAACAACTGATTGGTTCAAAATTGGGAAAGGAGTACGACAAGGTTGTATATTGTCTCCCTGCTTATTTAACTTATATGCAGAATTCATCATGCGAAAGGCTGGACTAGATGAATCCCAAGCCGGAATTAAGATTGCCGGAAGAAATATCAACAACCTCAGATATGCAGATGACACAACCTTGATGGCAGAAAGTGAGGAGGAATTAAAGAACCTTTTAATGAGGGTGAAAGAGGAGAGCGCAAAATATGGTCTGAAGCTCAACATCAAAAAAACCAAGATCATGGCCACTGGTCCCATCACCTCCTGGCAAATAGAAGGGGAAGAAATGGAGGCAGTGAGAGATTTTACTTTCTTGGGCTCCTTGATCACTGCAGATGGTGACAGCAGTCACGAAATTAAAAGACGCCTGCTTCTTGGGAGAAAAGCAATGACAAACCTAGACAGCATCTTAAAAAGCAGAGACATCACCTTGCCGACAAAGGTCCGTATAGTTAAAGCTATGGTTTTCCCAGTAGTGATATATGGAAGTGAGAGCTGGACCATAAAGAAGGCTGATCGCCGAAGAATTGATGCTTTTGAATTATGGTGCTGGAGGAGACTCTTGCAAGTCCCATGGACTGCTAGAAGATCAAACCTATCCATTCTTAAGGAAATCAGCCCTGAGTGCTCCCTGGAAGGACAGATCGTGAAGCTGAGGCTCCAATACTTTGGCCACCTCATGAGAAGAGAAGAATCCTTGGAAAAGACCTTGATGCTGGGAAAGATGGAGGGCACAAGGAGAAGGGGACGACAGAGGACAAGATGGTTGGACAGTGTTCTCGAAGCTACGAACATGAGTTTGACCAAACTGCGGGAGGCAGTGCAAGACAGGAGTGCCTGGCGTGCTATGGTCCATGGGGTCACGAAGAGTCGGACACGACTAAACGACTAAACAACAAAGTATGGGTCATTAAGGTAACAAACGAAGCGGCTCTGTGCCAGAGAACAAAAGCCCTTTCCCTCACCTGGCTGGTAGTTAAAAGGACAAAAGCCAGAGTAGAGTTGTGCGTGGGAACTAAAAAGCTAGAAAGCGGCAGCAGGCTGAAGCCAGTGAGGGAAAGACGTGCTTGATTTCTGCTGGTATGCTAGGCTATGGGAGAAGAAAGACCTTCTGGGGGTGTTAATGCTGCAAGGTATAAAGAAATATATATCCTAAAGACACCACAGTCCCTCATTATAAGGAAACTGAATAAGGTGAGAGCTTGGAACTCCTGGAATCTCACCTTGCTCAGAGATTGGGGTGGCATGCAACAATGCGATAACTGCCACCAGCGAATGAATTAATCATAGGATCACCCCCCAAGACATGATCCATTCTTTGGCCTCCCGAGCAACAATGATGAATCTTGTTCTGCTTCCTGCTGTAATTTGTTCTATAGGGACTCTGGATGCCTTTGGGCAATATTGGTTCTTTATAAGAGCATCCCTAGGCTGACTTTCAATTTGGTTTTAGGATTTCCCAGTCTGCAACTCTCCTTCAGTGCCATAGCAACTCTGTTTCCCCTCCCCACAGGCAATGTTGCGGCAGACGGATGTCATGTCCCGAAGCAGTTTGTCTGGTCTGTCAGCTGCAGCTCTCCAGAATGTCTTAGAAAATCATTTACACTCTCAGTGTACGCTTGGCAAGCGGACTGTACACTTTGGGCTCCAGTGCTCGGCCGTCAGCCCTGGAAGCAGCTCTTATTAATTCAGATCCATGGATCTACTTCGCATGGAGTGTGTAACTTTATCAGCAGGGGAGGGTGAAGGGGTACTAGAGCATCTTCTCCTCATTCTCCCAAGCCAATCCAGAATGGACTCTAACCCCTGGACTGTTAGCCAGCACGGAACAAACTTAGGTGAATTTGTAAATTTCAGATCTCTCGATTTCTTGCTGTTTCCAGTCTTTAAGTTCAGCTCTCCACATTTCCACACCAGTTTGTAAACAAAAGTCCTCATAAAAGTTCATCGATATTTTCATGCAATTTTCTCCTAATACACACATGTTAGCACGCACTTTTCCCCAACATTTTAATTTTTTTATTAGCCACCCTTCACCCTCCGGACCCAAGGTGGGTTAATGCATTAAAACACCATATTAAGAAGAAGTTTAAAACAACTTCCAATCATAAACATAAAAATAATGCATTTTTGTGTGTTACTTTCACTAATACAGGCACATATGTATGTGCACACTTTATTCCAGCAGATACCCGTTGGTGTACATTTCTTGGCCAGAGAACCACACTGTGAAATTCAGAAAAGTGTGACTTTTAAAAGGCACCTGTGTTTTGGTTTTGTATTGTTTCAAAAAAAAATGCAAAATGAATCAAAATTATCCCCCATTCCTAGGGGCAAGAGACTGACAGGGTGCTTGTTGAGACTTCAGCACACCGTTCTGTCTCCCAGCCTTTAATTCCTAGCCCTACTCAGACATTCTGCTATGGAGGTGCTGCAGGGTGACATGCTGCTTCTGCCTCCACCGGCCTTCCCACATTGAACAGGAAAGTCTGAAGCGGGGTTGTAGGTGTGTAAAACTAAACGTTACTACACCCCTCCCTCCAATTGCACAGGGTTCTCAACCACAGGGGAAACTGTAATCCAAATGCACTTACAAGCTCCCTTCACACCTTCCCAACCAACACATCGTTCTCCACGGATACAATTTAAGAATGCCTGTATTCAGTTTCACAACTTGATGCCTTTCAGGTGTCATTGCGCTCTACCTCCCATCAGCGCCAGAAGGCATGGCCCAAGGTCAGGACACTGTAGTCCCAAACATCTAAATGTCCCCTGCTTTGCAAATGGCGGGCTATTATCTCCCAACGATCTAAGAAAAAAATGCAGGGCTGGAGGAATGACAGGCAGAACCACCACCATTCATAGCCTCTCCCAAGTAAGAAGGCTGCCCAAGTCAGGCCAACTAAAAGATTTTATTGTGGTTGTGTGGGGAATCGTATTTGTTCTTTCCATGCTGAAGAAAGCAAGGCTTCTAACGCTGCAATCTTATACTTGTCTTCCCAGAAGGAAATCCCACTAAGTTCAGTGGGGCCTTACTCCCAGCTAATTGGGTAAAGGAATGCCATCTAAGGTAACAAAACGCAGGAGATTGCATCCCCTAACAGCCTGTTGTGTACAGTGATGGCAACTTGAGAGTGATGGGGGGGGACAATGTCACGCACGTGATGTCAGGACATCAGGCGTAGCCAGGGGGCGGAGCTGAATGTGGCGGCTGTGCAACTTCAATGGCCTCTGCCTCTGCCTCCACCTCTTCCTGGTGCCGCCACTAGCAGGAGGTTGCTTCAACCCTCCTTCCCCTCCATGGCAGGAAGAGAAGAAGACGGACCAGGCCACTAGAGCCATGCTAAGCTCAGCTCCATGCTTTGCCTCCATGCTTTTTGGCAATCACACAGGGTCCCCGGACATTTAATGGTCTATTGATCCCTGTGCCTGACTGCTGCCACCAATCACTTAGTCCAGACAGGGTTTAGAACAGGCATCCCCAAACTGCAGCCCTCCAGATGTTTTGGCCTACAAGTCCCATGATCCTAGCTAACAGCAGGGCCATCTTAAGTGCCTCTGGCACCCCCGCCCCGCCCCGTTTCCCAGTGCAGAGCGGGCGCAGCTCTGCAGCGGGCAGGTGGGTGCAGCTGTGCAGCGCCCCCTGGCGCCCTGCACCACCCAGCCTGGCCGTAGAGCCGGCCCTGGCTAACAGGACCTGGCTAACAGTCAGGGAAGATGGGAATTGTAGTCCAAAACATCTGGAGGGCCGAAGTTTGGGGATTCCTGGTTTAGAATGTGAACACAAAACTCCAATTTATTTGTCACAGATTACAAGCTTATGGTTACTCAGATAGTTTTCTGTCAATGTCTTATCTTTAGTTCCTATACCTTCCTATACCTTCCACCCTCAAGTTCACAATCCAGCCAACCTCCTCCCAGTTTCCAACCAAACTGTCTAGGTTCTCATCTGTTTCTCTCAGACACTGACTATCTCTGACTCAGACTTGCTTTCTCTCTCACGGACTAAATCAACCCACAGACTCCGCTCTTAAAATTCTCAACTCTCAACCCTCCACTCTCAGCTCTCAACTCAACTAACTACAGTAACTCTAAAACTCCCCCAGTGCTTTTCTTATACCTTAGCTGACTCCCCCCCCCCCGTTCTCATTGGGCAGACATTTAACTCTTTCACTCTCATACTGGGATTACATCACTAGCATCATAGGGCAAACGCCGCAGGGGGCTAGCCCCCACCCCCAAAATATTCAGGGGGGGGCAAAAGCACTCAACTCCCAGAATTTTGCACCCCTTGTTGTGTAGTCTTGCATACTTCATAATTCTTACACTAATATTTATAGAGGTGCAGTCATTGCTGTGCTCCAGGAAGCAATGTGTGTGGGAGCCAGTTGTACAGCTGGCAGACAGAGCTACTGAAGCTTTCAAAATGCACATGTTTTCTTAAGAATGTAGTGTGTGCTTCACTTCAAACAATGCCTCACCAAAGACAGGCAAAGCGCAAAGCAGGTGCGCATGTATTTGAAGAGATTAGAGTCTCCTTTCTGCACACCTGGATGCCCATGGCACATCAGTTATAACATAGCCAGCTATACAGCGGCTGTTGCAAAAATGACAAGGTTAGATCTAGACGAGTTTCTTGTTTAACTTTTCTTCCCTTCGACAGCAGTGGTGGTGATGGCAGCTTCTAAGCAGGATCCAAGAGTTTAAAGGGCCTTTTGGCAGGTCAGCCAATTTGAAATCAGATCCGAGATTAGGAAAGCACAATCCTCAAAGGCACGCTTTTCAGCTGGAGATGCACAAATGCACCTTGTCTTCACTGGCTCTCATCAGAACGGGGTCTACCTTTGACTTCTGGCATGCTTGTATGTTCACAGAGCAACTTCAAATAAAGGTGTGGAAGGAGAGGACAAAGTCACACCATTGCGTGCTGTGAAATAAAGGCAGACTTAAGGAAAATCTACAATCTACAGCAAACTTGATGCAGTTTGTTTTATAAAATCACAAGGCTGATACCTATGGTGGCCAGAATCAAAAAAAGGATTGGGCTCATACACCTTTAATAGCTTGTCATGCAAGCTATACCTGCTGAAATCGCTTCCAAACAAAGGTGCAGGTGTCCTGTCCTACTTTTGCATCTGGACGCTCTACTGGCAACTATTTAAATACTGTACTGTAAATCTTTACAGTGGTAGGAAGACCAAAAAAACAAGAAGACAGTTACACTGATTGGTATATCCCAACACAGAATTACCAACACAGACACCATACAACTTGCTTAGACTGAAGAAGTCAAGATGCAGGAAATAAGCAAGTTGCCATTCCAATATACCAGTAGTCAATGATACAGATTCACAAGCAATAAAGATTTTGCATCTGTATCCATGAAAAACTAGCAATCAAAACCTGCCCCTCATATTTCACATGAGCCCTTTTTTCACAGGCTTGTTCCAGCTTTCTACCAAAGGAACCCCTAATTCTGCAACAATGAAAGTTCAATTGAAGGTTGAGTCAATTTTAAAATTACAAAATATTGCTTTGCAAAGCAAATTATTACATATTCAAAACAGGAGGGGGCCTTGGAAATGTGCTGCTTGTGTGTAGGTTTGACCTGTTTGTGTGCTCTGGTTTGGACCTGAATTTGTGTTTTAGAAGAATTTGATAACGCATGGGTAGGCAAATGGTAATAAGAGGTTACATCGCTGAAACTGGGATTCTTTAATATACCTGCAGATGAGAGTCTCTTTGCTAAGTCCTCAACATATAACAACACATAAGACAAACAGATCTGCCTAGACAGCAAATGCTTGTCAGAATGAAATTAATTTCACTTGCAAGTGGAATGACCAGGTGCCCTACATGGAAAAACATGATTTAACATGACAAAAAAAGAATCACTCTAGAAGAAGAAGAAACCTGAAATATTTTACTGATTTTGCAGAAAATGTCACAAAGCAGAATACATACAGGAATCTGCTTGGATTACATTAGGGTGTGTAATGATCTAAGCAAAGCTAAGCACATGTAAGTCACCTTCCACCTACCTTCCTCCATCAGTGAGACTTATCCTAAAATATATGTCCTGTGTGTAAGATTCCTAGAGTATTTACCCAGCCACTCTAAGACACAATCAGATCAACTAGGTAGGTTCATGATCCAGCAGGAATATGAATCTCTTGTCCAAAACTGATGCCAACAGCTTGGTTCAGAAATCTAGGAATGAGGCAACATTTGCTCCTGCATCACAAAAATAAAGGCATCATTCCAAACAAGTTTTTTGCATAAATCCCATTCAAAAAATGTGGAAAGCATAGCCTCAGTTCTAAGAGCCTCAGTATTCAATGAGTCAACTTGCTAAGGGGCCAGTTTTATATTCAACAGAATCAAATGATAAAACTTTTCTTGGACTGTACAAGCTTCAAATTGGGTGTCATATATCAGAATGTTCACTACCTTAAACCCCCTGTATATACAGAACTGTTTGTTGGTCATAGAGGAAAGTGCAATCTAAAATTTGCCTTGACAGGCTGGTTTTCTACATGCAGGGAAGTTGGGGAGTGCTGCCCCTTTCCTCCATTGCCAGCAGCCTAAAGAGTTGAGCTGAGAAAAAGCTTTACCATTTCGTCCAAGCCTGACACTTAGTATTGTTAATATTGGTTACTGCGATTTTATTAATGCCTATTTTTGTGGGACCAGGTAGAAAACTAATAAAAAGCTACTAACAGTCACATCCTCTTTGAAATGTTTACCAAGCTTGACTTAAAGGTTTCTCCCCAAAAAGTGTCTTCTTTTTTCTTTTCATTTTTAGCAACTTGCCTCAAGAGAGGGCACAGGTTGTACTTAGAAGACTAGTCCATAATACCCAGGAGCTCTTAAGAAAATTGTGCTTTCCTTGTTGATCCTGCAAATAGAGGCACAGCAGTCTACCGGCATTTTTAAAAAAATTGAGCTTTATGCCAGGAAAAAGTGACCTATTTGTGTGCTCAACTGTCAATGAGCAGCTCCCCCTACTAAAAGAACTATTGTGTCCTGGAGGGGTAGCCATAGGGGATCCCAGAATGATTCATTTGAAATAATTTCGAGTTCATATGGGACCTTAACACCCCACAATTCGCCTCCAACATTTGGGCAAAATAATAATAAGAATGGGGCCCTGTAAACTTGCAAGGAAGCAATCAGCATATATCTTTCTCCTCATCTAGTGACATTCAGGATTGCTTACAAGACTCACTTAGCTTTCCATTTAACCCCCTGGAAATCCCATACCCAGGAATAGGTTGAATGTCACCTGCTGCCCATCTAGATCCCATTACTAGGTAGGTGGTCTGTCAAAGCTCAGCAGTCTCTGGGGTCCTAACAACGTTACAATACTTTCTCTGGTAATCTATCTTTCAATGTGTCCTTTGTCGTGCTATGTCTGTGAAATTGGCACTAGAACCACAGCTCAAATCAGTACTTCTATCCAGTTTATATGTTGATGTGCAAATGCCGGTAACTGCAGTCTTCCTTTGCTTCTGTAGGATGATGGATATGTATTAATATTCCCCACTGTCAACAGAATTCCAACAACCCTTGGCCGAATCAGTCAGCCTGTGTAATATCTCGCACTCTTCTTATCACTGCTTTTCTGATACACATGCCTGAATGATAAGTTACATCCAGATAAGACTAAATTGTCAGCTCTGACCCTGAAGAGTTCTTTTTTTCCCCCATGCTCGTCATCATCTTAGACTTCGGATTACACCCTGAAGGCCTGCAATTTATTTTTGTGAAGCCTATTAACCCAAATAACAGCTGCTTGTCCTGTGTTCTAGTTACCTTGGCAAGAAGAAGGCTGAGCCATCTCTGTATTATTCAATATTGCAAAACAATATTAATCTAGGTTACCAGTTGCCACTCTTGGAAGTCCAAGTCCTTAGAGTTTTATTAATTGGCTCTATTAATCTCTCACCATCCCATGCTACTCTTCGTTGATTTCATTAGGTTGGCCAGTTGTAAAAGACTTTCCTCTTCTGCACAACTCTTAAAGGTGCAGGAGCCCTGACTTCCTTTGCATCCCACCATCCTAATTTAATTCCCATGATACGCATATCTTAATTCATAAGCAATGACACAGTTTGTAGTCAGTACACCTACTGCTTTGCCACAGGGACTTGAGGTCAACGCAGAGATCAGCGCAGACCTCTTGTTGGAGGTCATCTTGGACTTGCCTTGTTTCCACAAAGAGTTCTGTTTCAGGCAGCAGTGTCTCCTGGCAATAGGGGTCTAGCACAAGTAGCAGAGCTGAACCCTAGTTCTAGGGAAGGAAATTCCCAATCAAGTCCACATTCACGGTCTTGTGAGAACAGGCCAGGTCAGATTACAGAAAGCAGGTCAATGAAGAGGAGCCGATCCAATATGCATGGTCTGATGTAGTAAAAGGTCAAGTCTCAGGTTACCTGCAAGCGGAATGTTCCAGATATATAGCCAGGCAAAGCACAGGTCAAGTCTCAGATAAGCAGAAATAAGCTAAGCTGCAGTACCATGGAAAGCACCCAGTGGGACTGCCAGTCAGGCAAGCTTAACTTGAATGTTACTCAACAAATACAGTCGTACCTCGGGTTACGAACACCTTGGGTTACGAACTCCACAAACCTGGAAGAATTTTTGCTGTGCGCGCATTCTGCGCATGCGCATAAGTGGTGCGCACGGTTTGCGCATGCGCAAAGCACAAAAATAGCAGAAATTGTGCTTTGCGCATGTGCAAAATGGCGCTTCAGGTTATGACCATTTCGGATTATGAACTGCGTCCCGGAACGGATCGTGTTCGTAACCCGAGGTACCACTGTACCAAACTCTTGACTATTACCAGTAGTAGTAAATGTTGTAGTAGCCATATTTATTACATTTATAAACCATATTTTCCCCCAAGAAGCTCAAGGTTCTCCACTTCCCGTTTTGTCCTCACAACAACCCTGTGAAGTAGGTTAGGCTGAGAGACTGGCTCAAGGTCACCCAGTGAGCTTTATGGCTGAGTGGAAATTCGAGCCCACATCTCCCAGATCATAGTCCAACATTCTAACCACTACACCACATTAGCTTAGACAGTTAGCTCCATTCCTGCAATGAATGAGGCCTCCACCCTTAAAGGGCCTCTTTTTCCTTTAGGCACCTTTGACTTTCAACTTGGAGTCTGAGAATGGCAGTGCGGATGTGGTGTTTGCCCATTCCTTGTGACTATGTTTGTACAGGGGGGTGGAAATGGTTAATGTAGATTGACCAATGAGAAAGCTCATAGGTGGAGCCTACCTGGTTTTGAGGCTCAGCCCAGGGGTTCACCATGGGGGCGATAGAGGAGTGAGGGTCAGACAGAGGCAGAAAAATTCAAACATAGTGGTTGTGACAGTTAGAGTGAGAGACCGGGATAGAACTGAGAGAGAAGAGTGTGACAGTGTGAGATAGTGCCACATCTAGTTAAGGGCGCACATTTGAGAAACTGTTCTGAACATATTTAAAACTTGTTTGTTCTTCAATAAACCTTAATCTTCCTTTTGACTTTACAACCTGACTGAGATTCAGTATTTCACCAGAAGAAACCTGGTTGGTGGCAGCGGAAGAATAAAGCAGTGGTGTACAAGTCAAAAGTCTGTGAAACGACCCAGGGGTCTGTACAAACACCACGGCAACATTTTCAGGGGATTGATGTCATTGCCTTTTCTGGTGGGAGGATGGTTTTCTGAGAGGTTAAGGACATCAAGAATTGCTTCCAAAGCCAAACTATCTTTCCATTCTGAGGGATTGTCTATATCTGAGAACCTTTGGGCTCCTAGAATTAGTTTAATCATCTTGGAATCCTGGCAACGGCATTAAAAACACCCACATGCACAATGGAGTTATCCATTCTAAGACTGCCATTATTTCATTATGCATGTGTAATACAGCTTACAGATCTCTAATCAATATTAAATCACTGTCAATTTAACTGCAAAACCGACATTTAAAAAAATGTTTGGATTTTTATAAAATCCTGCCATGCACTTTGTACTGTAAAAGAAAGCTTTGAGGACTGCATAATGGAGATTTTTATGTCATATTCATACTATATGTATGCTTTACAGCATTTTTGTCATATCGCAACAAACATGTTAATGCTTGTATCTGCTCAAAAAGACTGACAGGCACATGGATACATCTGGAGGACAGGCTTTAGCACTGGATACAACAGGAACCTGCATACAATGCCAAAAACAGATGGGTATGTTGCAAATAAAGCAGGCCAGTAGCGTAGGAAGATAGGGGCGGTCGGGGCAGGGCGCCCCGGGCAGCGTGATTCCAGGGGTGCCATCGCAGCTGCCCGCCCCGCCCCCAAAACGTGCATCCTGCCCCTGCGCGTGGCACACCCCACCGCCAGAACGCGCACCACGTCCCTGGGGGCAGCGCGCCTGCTCTCCGCCCCCCCCCCCCGGTGGCAGAGCATGGAGCTCCGCCACTGAAGCAGGCACAGCTGGTAGGTGCAAGAAGTTTGGAGTGGAAGCCTCACTCAACTTGATAGTACCTGTCCACAAGTGAAGAATCTTGGAAGTGCCAATAAAGTGTTCTTGGTCTAAACAACTAATGGTTAACTCACTCAGCAAGCTACTAAGAAGGCTCTTGTCACTTATTTCTTCTGTGTGAGTGTTCCGCACTCCTCAGCTCCTAGCAACCGCCTCTTCCACAAGTCTGGACAACACCCAGTAGGTACAGATATTTCATTTGTTTCACAACATGTTTAGAGAACAGCCTTCCCTTTCTGATTCTTTTCTGTAAACTGCCCTGGTCTTTTCTGTGAACCGCCCTGAGACCTCCATGTATAGGGTGGTATATAAATTCAAAGAAGAAGAGGAAGAGGAAGAGGAAGAGGAAGAGGAAGAGGAAGAAGAAGAAGAAGAAGAAGAAGAAGAAGAAGAAGAAGAAGAAGAAGAAGAAGAAGAAGAAAGAAGAAGAAGATCATTGCATCATTTGTTTCACTGTCATTTGGCTTCTTGTGGAGTCTCCCTGTGATCCTCTTGAAGACAGTGGTATAAAAGTGGAAGAAAATGGAGAGATGAAAAGCCAGTCTAGTATGTGTGTTTGTGGGGACTAATAAATATAATGTACACCGCTTACTGAGCAATCCTAACTGTAGAAAGTTGGCTTAAATTATGCCAGTTGAAGTTACTTCTGTTCCAGACTCTGTTCAGGAATGCAGCTATTGCCAGCTGAGCTGGCCCAAGCCTGACAGAGGGGAAACAAGCCTTTTAAACAATGGTTGATTTACACCACTCTCTTTGCCAGTGTAATTTCTCCCACTGTACGATGTAATACAAGTGTGGGGAACCTTTTTCAGCCGAAGGGCTGCAGTTTCTCAGGTAACCTTCAGAGGGCTGTGTGTCTTGGGTGGTTGGGGCCTGAGGCAAAAGTAAGAAGACCAATGTCTGTGGCTCTTACTATGGTACAGTGAGCTACCTTCCAATAATGCAAATGTCCGCAAACACAATGTACCCTGCTCACCATCCCCTATACAGACAAACAAGAGGCATTATCATGAATCAAGAACACATTTCATCCAGACAACAGCATTCTAGGAGAGCATGGAGCAGGCCCACTGAGGTGGGAGCATGGGCTAATGAGGGTTCTGAGGGCCAGACAGAGTGATCTGGAGGGCCACTTTCAATTCTCAGGCCTCAAGTTCCCCACCCATGACGTTATATTGTGTATTGCAAGGCGTTGGAGTAGATGACCCTTTGGTTCCCTTCCAGCTCTACAATTCTGTGATTTTATTACACTTGTCAGAAACCACAAGGGAGATCAAAATATCTGCCCTGCCCCTCTTCCAATGTCAATAAGGAAACACTGAGAATTATGAGCAGCCTTATTTACAACTTTAGAAAACTTCAGCGAGATGGAAAGTCAAAGAACTGCGGGAGTTTTTTATTTTTTGAAAAAAAAGTTTTTAATAAGACAGCTTGTAAACAGCCTTGCCCAGAACAAGCTATGAGAATTAATATTTTTACACGGCTGTCGCTGTTTATAAAATAGAGTCAGCCAATTACATTGGTGCCAAGGGTGTGTGTGTTCTAGCGCATAATGAATCAGACCTTTAAAGACATTACTCGCTGTGTACAGGTTAAATAGCCAAGAATCTAATTCATTTTGACAAACGGGGAGATGGCAGAATGTGGATGTGTTTAATTTGAACCTAATCAGGGTCGGTTTTTTCCCCCTGCCTTTTCTTTTTCTCCTTTTGGTGTTGCTGTTAAGCTCACTTCCAAAGTGTGTCATAACCCATCTGCCCCAGGCATTCTTCACAGTATAGCTTTCTTCTGACAGCTTCAGAAGAACTGCATTAACTGCAGCACACATCATTATCATTTCTGCTGTAAAAGCATGAAAGAGTTTGAAAGCAAAATAAGAAGCTATTTGGTAAAGGAGCGGGAGGGGGAGAGAACACAAAATGCCTTAGATACCATCTTACACCCAAATGTCTTTTATTTTGAACTGATTAAATTAAAAATTAAAAATCAAAAACTTAATAGTATGATCTTACTGAATGATCATGTCTGAATGGTTTTTCCCCCATCTTAGATCATAGACTTATTTCAAGACATTTTTGAATTTAACTTTTGAAATCTGAATCAGTGTACAATCCAACATATTGCCAGGTACTTCTGAAATCAGCAGGACTTGACATGTGTTTAACTGGGCTCTGGATTGAACCCAGTATTCTCACACATTGCCCTTACTTGCAGTGCTATACTGAGTCATGGGAGTCCCTGGCTATCATTTGGAACATTGCAGGAAACAGTCGTTCAGTTTAGTTTTTGATCATTTAGGTACCCAATGTAAACCTTATGCTATGACTCTTTCCCATTTTCTCTTCTTTTCTGCCTGTTTACCTCTTTAGTTTCCTCCTGTCTCTCGTATCTGTCTTTCCCCTCACTCCTCCATTATTTCTTCATTTTGCTTTCTCCCTTCTTTTCTTCTCCTTCTTGTCTCTTCCCACTCACCCAAAAGCTTCTGGTATTTCTCCACGTTTCCTTACACTTTTCTTTGTGATCACAATTCATAGGGGGTTCTTCCCTCCCCAAGCAGGTAGAGTTGTGTGTGTGTGTGTGTGAGAGAGAGAGAGAGGGGGGGGGGTGTTCACGGCTATAGGTGTTCACGTGTTGGGCTGATAGCACATTGAAGCAGCCCCATGGTTGTCATAGTGGCCATGAAGTCCTGAGGCACCTTATCTGCAGCAGTAGTCTGTGGGTCTTCAACACCACGTCTGAGACCATCTCTGTCACCTTACATAGGGGGGACTGCTGGGCACTGGAGTGCATGGGAAACCAACCACATCCCAGTCTGTCCCACTGGCACAATGCAAGATTAGAACTCAAATAGACAGGGAGCCTAGAGAAGGAGATGGACCTCAGCTACTGATGAATAGAGTATGCAGTTGGCACAGATTCTTGCCCACTCAGTTCTTAGTTATACATATCCACCTCATTCTTGATTAAATTGTGGATGAGAAATTTTTATTAGAAGCCAACCAGGCATTCAAAAGCAACATCTGGAAACCCAAGGGCTGACTGATAGGGCAACCACCATAAATACCCCAGGTGGGAAGAGATTCAGAACATGGCATAGACTTGGCTTATCCTATGCACCTCAGTTGGCATACTCTGCGAAAATATGCACTTTGGCTCATGCTTAATGGAGGGACAGCATGCACAAATGGACAAGATGACTCAAATATAAAAGCAGAACTTTATCTGTAATGTTAAAATAGACATCAAAGTCTGTTTCATAAAGTCATTTTCATGAGTGCTTTTTATAGAAGGTTTTTACATTACGAGCAGTGATTCAGCTGCAGGATTCCTTTCTTGATGTAGGTTCAACACTGGTGATATAAAACTACATTTCACTAAAGTCAAATTGCTATTGCTGATACTGTCCTGAACCTATTTGCAAGGGAGTAAGCCCCGCTGAAATCAGTGGGGCTTACATCTGAGTAGATATGCATAGGGTTGTGCTGCATATGACCATTCCCTCTGCAGAGATCTAGGAAGGGGTAAAAGTTCCTTTTTCACATTACCTCTGCAGATCTCCAGCATTTCACAGGTGCTAACCAAGGCATGCTTTGTTGTTGTTTAGTCGTGTCAGACTCTTCGTGACCCCATGGACCATAGCATGCCAGGCACTCCTGTCTTCCACTGCCTCCCGCAGTTTAGTCAAACTCATGTTCGTAGCTTCGAGAACACTGTCCAACCATCTCATCCTCTGTCGTCCCCTTCTCCTTGTGCTCTCAAACCTTCCCAACATCAGGGTCTTTTCCAGGGAGTCTTTTCTTCTCATGAGGTGGCCAAAGTATTGGAGCCTCACCTTCACGATCTGTCCTTCCAGTGAGCACCCAGGGCTGATTTCCTTCAGAATGGATAGGTTTGATCTTCTTGCAGTCCATGGGACTCTCAAGAGTCTCCTCCAGCACCATAATTCAAAAGCATCAATTCTTCGGCGATCAGCCTTCTTTATGGTCCTGCTCTCACTTCCATACATCACTACTGGGAAAACCATAGCTTTAACTATACGGACTTATAACACCCCAATTCTCGTACCAACGAGCACTGCTCAAGCTCAGCAAATCCCCAATTCACACTGCTGAAAGTCCATTCCATCTGCTCTTCTGCTGCAGTCAATTCCCTCTTTTACATTAGTTTTAAGATCACGAAGGCATTTGCTCTTTTGGTTAAAGATATTCTAGAACTGGGGTGGGGAAACTGTGCACTTCTATCAGTTCTTGGACTCCAACTCCAATCAGTCCCAGTCTGTGTGGTTAATGGTCACGAATGGTAGGATTTGCACCATTGACATGGTGACCACCACCAGGTTCCTTCCCCCCTGTGTTAGAAGAACAAAAATGGTCCTACCATCTGTTCTGTCAACAAAATAAGTCTCCAAAATAAGCCTCATCAGACTGTAGACTACTTGGCACCTTAGTGCCCATGAGTGGGCTTTTATGTGCCCTTGCATAAGTGTTGAAATGTATCAAGATCTCCAAGTCTT
The DNA here is from genome assembly GCF_965207765.1 of Zootoca vivipara. Taxonomy (NCBI): domain Eukaryota; kingdom Metazoa; phylum Chordata; class Lepidosauria; order Squamata; family Lacertidae; genus Zootoca; species Zootoca vivipara. The sequence goes on along the minus strand of NC_142588.1, from coordinate 70,685,279 downwards.
GAGATTTAACTTTTGTAGGCCTTGGGGAGGGGGCTGAACCCTGAAGAACAACAAATCTAGCAGTTCACAGTTATAACATTTGATAGTAAAGCATCCTCAAAAGTTATTAACAGGGGAGGGCCTTAGCTCAGTGACAGCACACGTGGTTTCATTGCAAAAGGTCCAACGTTCAATCTGAGGTATTGAAGGGAAAGTGGTTTTCCCTTCTCAAGTGTCCGTGGCTGGAAAGTCAGTCACCACAGATAGAGAAGGACAATTCAAGAAAGACAATATTTTGTGATCACAAAAGGTGGGAGCCCTGTTGTAAATAACAGTACACCACACAGGAACTACCGCAATTGCGACTGCAGCTATAGTTTTCTCAAAGGAAAGAAGAATTCAAAACAGCCAGCCACAACATTGCATAGCATAATAACATTTTATGGCAGATTACATACATTAGCCTCCTTTTTGACATATATATTAGAATTGGCCAGTCTTCAGCATGCTCCCTGCATGATCAACACATAGACAGTTTCCCATTTATCATACCTTACCTAACATTCTTGTACTTAGGAAAGCATCTCCCAGCAATAACTCAATCCCACTTTGCTTATACTTTTGCTTGCAAAGCTAGACATTTTACACAGGCAGTTCGTGCTGTAACAAAACCCACATTCTTTTTCCATCATTGTTTTATTTATTGGCAATTCAAGCAAAGAGGGCAATTCTCAATAAAAAAGGGTTTAATTGTGTTTCCTTAATTATTTTTACTTTATTAATATGAATTTTCCCTTCAGCATCTCCAGGTAGGGTTGGCAAAGACTTCTCCCTGAAACGCTGGAGAGCTACTTACAGTTAGTGTAGGGTCACTAAGCTAGTTGTATCATCATCCCTAGTTGTACCATCATCCCTGGTCACTGGCCATTCTTGCTGGAGCTGGTGGGAGTTGTGGTTCAGCAACAGCTGGAGGGACACAGGTTCCCCACAACCTTATGTAAGGCAATTCCCTATGTTCTGTAAATAGAAACTATTCCTGGTAAACTTGGAATATATACCTTTGCAGCCTGGGAAGCACTGCAACATGGATCCTTCTCTTGCTGCTCAAGTAGTTTTGCAAGCTCTGGGTCTTGTGGGTGGAACCAACACTGGTCTGCATACTAGTTTCTGGGGAGAAATTGTGGGAATAAGGCTGTTGCGCTCATGTCTGTGGGTCACTGCTGGTTGGCCACTGTGAAAACAGGCTTCTGGACTAGATGGGACTTTGATCTGATCCACCAGGGATCTTCTTCCATTCTGATAGCACTATGGTTCATTCTCATGCCAATATTGCCCCACTTCCTGGGGAAACATTGTAGCAGCAGCATCACCCATTATCATCACCATTCTATTATTTCTACTCTGCCCATCTGACTGTCTTGCCCCAGCCACTCTGGACAGCAGTCAACATACATAAAACATAATCAAACATTACACATTAAAAAGCTTCCCTATACAGGGCTGCCTTCAGATGTCTTCTGAAGGTTATATAGTTACTTATCTCCTTGGCATCTGATGGGAGGGTATTCCACAGGGTGGGTGCCACTACTGAGAAGGCCCTCTACCTGTTTCCCTGTTGCTTCACTCCTTGCAGTGAGGGAACCACCAGAAGGCCCTCGGAACTGGACCTCAATGTCCAGGTTGAACGAGGGGGGTGGAGATGCTCCTTCAGGTATACTGGGCTGAGGCCATTTAGGGCTTTAAAGATCAGCACCAGCACTTTGAATTGTGCTTGGAAATGTACTGGGGAAAGCACCCCCTGCCACAAAGTTAATGTGAGCTTCACCGATGAGAAGCTCTTCAATAAGAAATGTCTTTTGAGTTTCATCCCATTCCTGTCATAGTCAATGAGAAGTCTTTCCCTTTGGTTGTCGCATTCATGGTGGCAGCCAAGAGGGTTTTTCACCCATTTAGTTGCACCCTTTCCTTGGTGTAAACTACCTAATCATGGCCACTCATGCTTTAGTTGCATCCAGTCAAGATTGCTGTAATACGCTCTACGTAAGACTGGTTCAAATCCAGTCATCCGATTACTGACCTGGCCAGGCTGAAGAGAAGTTCCCTGGGGGATCGCATGTTGTCAGTCTTAAAATAACCTCACTGTGGCCTTCACTGGTATTCAAGTCGAAATTAGGAATGGAAAGATCCATATACTTTTGGCCTGTTTCAGTTTCATATATATTGATTTTTAAGTCCATTTGGTCCTGTTTCTGTGCAAGGTAAAGCTTGGTAATTGTAACTTTCGATTTTTTATATATATTACATAAATAATTTTAAAACCTCAGGATAAATCCTTCTGGAACAGATGTTAGTCAGGGATCAAGGTTGCTAATACAAGGTGGAATTTACTCCGGTCGTTGCATTCCTTCAGGTTGTGCAGGAAATAGGCCAGGGAACAGCTAGTGGGATATCTGTGAAGGGAAAACAGAGCTCCTGTATTTGATCTCTGTTCTTTTTTGCATGCAACAGCTGGAGAGAAACAGGGGAGCTTGGTACAGAGGGAATAGAGATATCACAGCAGGAAAGAGAACAAAGGAGAGTCTGAGGGACAAATTATTATTAGAGAGCAACAGATGATGGTCTCAACATCAGACCTTTTCACAACAGAGTGGCAGCTTTACCACAATTAGCTATACCACTGAGTTTTAATCAATTGCTATGCAAATAATTCTATGGTTGTTGTTGTTGTTTAGTCGTTTAGTCGTGTCCGACTCTTCGTGACCCCATGGACCATAGCATTCTATGGTACTGTATATAAATAGCAAATCCCTTAATAAAATAAAAAATCTATTCTACCAAGTCCTTGGATCTCCAATTTAAATGTTTTTGCATATTTTGTAGTCTGAAATACAGATATAGACTGTGTGGTTCAATATGGTGGTTGAATACCTGGATGTGCAACACATTCAGGTCATGATAGTTTTCAATATAATGCCTCTCTGGGTTCAATCATCATTTAACATTAAAACCTGCAAGCTAACAAGCCTAGTGTCTTACAACCAATGGACATTTTGCATATACATCCTAACACAAATAGGGTTTTTCTTCCATTTTATTTTATTTTGCAATATTACATTCATTGACATCTTTAATCATTCTTGTAATACATATTATACATATTTATCTAGATATATTTATCTATTTTCCAAATTATACCATTGTGGCTTCCCTCCACCCGTGCTCAGCTTCCATTGATCTTCATTCCTTTTATATTCCTTATATATAAAGTTATTTACATATTTCTCATTAATCCCTTTTCATCTTTCCCTTTATGAACTTCAGTCAATGAATAGGATTTTACCTCATGATGTGGAGCTAAATGCAGGAGAAGTCTTCCCTAGTCCTTGTGAGCTAGGCCTTAATCCACTATCTCTACCTTCCTGGCCCACAATCTTGATTTTCTCCACACTCCTTTTTAGGGTCTTCCCTAAAACCTCTGGGTGTGCAACAAAACAAAATAAAACCCTGCAGGATCTTTAATTGTAATCAGGAAGGACCTGGTGCACAATTTGGTTTGAACCTGTTAAAAATCAGACTGGCAGGTGACTGTTCCACGGAAGCCCACAATGCAAGTTCAAGACCAGGGGTCAGCAAACTTTTTCAACAGGGGGCTGGTCCACTGTCCCTCAGACCTTGTGGGGGGCCGGACTATATTTTGATGGGGGGAAAGGAACGAATTCCTATGCCCCACAAATAACCCAGAGATGCATTTTAAATAAAAGGGCACATTCTACTCATATAAAAACATGCTGATTCCCGGACCGTCCACGGGCCGGATTTAGAAGGAGATTGGGCCACTTCCGGCCCCTGGGCCTTAGTTTGGGAGACCCCTGTTCAAGACCCAGAACTACAAAAAAAGTCAAAAATGAAGTTTTGCCACTACTTTTTTAAAATTAGGGATGGGGATAGAAAGGCATGTAAGAGAGAGAGAAAACAATGGTTTAAAAGTGGAGAGTTTTGCACTTTCTTTGTGCAATAAATATAGCGGAAGGAACTAGTCATGTTTTTGGACATTGGCTTGGAATCATTTACATATAGAATGTTTATTACAGCAGCCAAGAGGTAGAAGTAATACAATTGGTTCCTACTGCAAGGCTTCCTTCCTACCCCCTGCTGGCTACGCACACTGCTGCAGCATACATCCAGATTAGCTTTATTGCGGTTCCACTGCAGAACCTATGATTCACTGGAGCAAACTATATTATCAGGCCTACTGTTATGTACTGAGCTGAATCCTAGAACAATAGGATTCAGAATCAGCGGGAGCTACCCAATCCAACTCCAGGCGGAAGTGAATCCGCAACCTGATTGGCCTGCTGGAGCAGCCAATCAGGCGGCTGGCAGAAGTGAATCTGCTACCTGATTGGCCTGTAGGAGCAGCCAATCAGGCTGCAGGCAGAAGTCAATCCACAATATAATTGGCCCACAGGTGTAGCCCTGAAGTAGCCAATCACGCAAGGCCCATTGTGTAAATAATGTATATAAGCAGATGGTTTTGGGAAAAGAGCCATTCGTCTTCTCTTCTTCTCCTTGATGAATATGAGCTGAATAAAGAGCATGAAATTCACTCTCGACTCCGAGTATATTTCACTGGCGACGAAGGTGGGATCCTGCTGAGCTGACCGCCACCACGCACTGCACCGCAGCACCGCCACCTGCTGCACCGCTGCATCGCACCGTGCATCCAGGCTTCAGCTCCAGGACCCAAGGAACCCAGAATGGCAACCGACAGCAGCTTCTTGCCATTCAAACCAGCATCAGGAGACTGGGAAGGGTACGCCGCCCGTTTCAACTTCCTCCTGCAAGCGAAAGAAGTCACCAACGATGCCATGAAGAGGGCGACATTCTTCAGCGTCTGTGGAGAGGAGACGTTTGAAATCGCCCGGGCTCTCCTTGCACCTAGAGATGTCGCTACCGTCTCTTACAAAACAATAATGGAACGGCTGAAGGAGCACTTTTCACCACAGCCCTCGGTGGTAGCTTACCGAAATGCCTTCTACGCAAAGCGGCAAGCCCCGGGGGAAACCATAACTGGGTTTGTGACCTCCCTCCGCCAAGCCGCCCGGTTATGCAACTTCTCAGAGTTGGAGAACATGCTTCGTGACCGCCTCGTCGGTGGCCTGAGGGACGAGATGTTGCAACGACGCCTCTACGCCAAAAAAGACCTCACGTTCCAGATTGCTCTGGAGGAAGCCCTGGCAACCGAAGCCGCCGAGAGGTCAACGCAAGAGGCACGACCGGCCCCGCCATCCCAACCGAGGGTCTACCACGAAGACCTCACCGACGAATCCGAATCTGACAGGGAGGAAGTACACCGAGTACAGCGGCGCACTCAAGCAGCACACACACCACAGCAGCCTCGACGAGAAGGAGGGAACTGTGCAAGCTGCGGGGAGAACCACGAGAGGAGGACCTGTCGTTTCCGCAACGCAGAGTGCAGGCAGTGCAGAAAATTGGGACACATCGCCCGGGTGTGTCGGGCTCGACTCACCCGTCGACAAGCATCAGATGACCGACCCAGGAGCCCCAGGTCACACGGCACCATGCACCAAGGCAACTCGACGGAGATCACGGACTACCAGGTATTCCAGTTGCCCCATCCCAGCACAGAGAAAATTTATATAGAGGTACAGATAGAGGGAGCCCCATGCCGCATGGAGCTGGACACGGGTTCAACTCTATCCATAATCTCGGCCCGAACATTAAGGGAACTGTGCCCTAATGGGGGTCCCAAACTAAGGCCGGCCCCATTCACCCTCCGGGACTTCCAGAAACGTAAGGTCCCTACAATGGGGGTGGGGACCTTCAGGGTGCAATATCGAGGGCGAAAGCAACAATTGGACTTGCTGGTAGTTAAGGGCCCCTACGTTAGCTTACTGGGACTGGCATGGTTTGGACCTCTGGGGCTAGCCGTTACCGGGGTGAACCGCACTAGCTTACAAGTGGACGTGGACGCCATATGCAAAGAGTTTCCAGGGGTTTTCGATGGGGCATTGGGACGATATACAGGACCCCCCATTGCCCTACAGCTAGACCCCGCTGTACGACCCATCAGGCACAAGGCCCGCCGGGTCCCGTTCGCCCTGAAACCCCGCATAGACAAGGAATTGGACCGGCTCGTGGAGCAAGGAGTGCTGGAGCCGGTGCCCAACGCCCCCTGGGAAACTCCAATTGTCACACCCGTCAAGCCTAACGGTTCGGTCCGCATCTGTGCAGACTACAAATGCACCATAAACAAGGCTCTCACGGCCCATGCATACCCAGTGCCAGTGGTCAGCCATGTCCTCGCCACCCTGGCTGGGTCAAAAATCTTTGGCAAACTGGACTTGGCCCAAGCGTATCAACAGTTGCCTGTGGACGAAGCCACAGCAGAGGCTCAGACGATTGTGACGCACAGAGGGGCATTCAGAGTAAAGCGGCTGCAATTTGGCGTTAGCGTGGCACCAGGCATATTCCAGAATCTAATGGACTCCCTCCTTAAAGGGATTCCTGGCGTCACCCCCTTCTTCGATGATGTACTGATCGCCGGGCCCACACCAGAGGAATTTGAGGACCGCCTCCGCTCCGTCCTGCACCGTTTCCAGACGGCGGGCCTCAAGGTGAAGCGGGAAAAGTGTTTACTGGGAGTGCCGCAGGTGGACTTTCTGGGATTTAAGGTGGACGCAGAAGGGGTCCATCCAACCGGTGACAAGGTACGGGCCATTTGTGAGGCCCCAGCGCCCAAGAGCAAGCCCGAACTTCAGTCATTCTTGGGACTATTGAACTTTTACCATGCCTTCCTTCCCCATAAGGCAGCGGTAGCGGAGCCCCTACACAGACTCCTAGATAAAAGGGCCCCTTGGGTGTGGGGCCAGCGACAAAGGGCCGCATTCCAGGCAGTCAAGGACTTGCTCGTCTCAAACTCGGTCTTGGCACACTTCGACGAGAGGCTGCCAGTGGTGCTGGCATGCGACGCCTCTCCCTATGGCATCGGCGCTGTCCTGGGACACCAACTCCCGGATGGAAGAGAGGTGCCGGTGGCATACTTCTCCCAGACGCTTGCTGCAGCCGAACGAAACTACTCACAGATTGACAAGGAGGGTCTGGCAATCGTGAAGGGCGTAAAAAAATTCCATGATTTCTTGTACGGGCGGCCCTTTACCATAGTGACTGACCACAAGCCGTTGCTTGGCCTGTTTGCCCCCGAGAAGCAGACCCCCCAAGTGTTGTCTCCACGTGTCCTCAGGTGGTCAATTTTCCTTGCCGGCTACCAGTATGCACTAATCCACCGCCCTGGGAAGGCGATGGGCCACGCAGACGCACTCAGCAGGCTACCACTACCAGAAACAGGCCCCGACCCAGCGCCTGCGCAAGAGGTTATGACCCTGGAGCTGCTTCCCGACCGACCCATTCAGGCACAAGAAGTTGCGCACCATTCCACAAAAGATAGGGTCATCTCCCGGGTCCTGGACTGGGTGTGGCGAGGATGGCCCAGCAGCAGCCCCGGGCCAGAATTCGCTGGCTACACAAACCGCAAACATGAACTGTCGGCCCACAAGGGGTGCCTGTTATGGGGAAGCAGGGTTGTTGTTCCCCAGCCCCTCCGCAAAAGGGTCCTCACAGCCCTACACGAGACACACCCAGGGGTAGTGAGGATGAAGGCCCTTGCCAGGAGTTATGTGTGGTGGCCGGGGATTGACAGAGAGATAGAGGCCTGGGTCCAACACTGCCAGACCTGCCAAGAATCCCGCCCGGATCCCCCAAGGGCCCCAGTCCAGCCCTGGGAGTCCGCCCGACATCCATGGTCACGCTTGCACGTGGACTTCGCTGGCCCCTTCCAGGGAAAAACATTCTTCATAATGGTGGATTCCTACACCAAATGGCTGGAGGTTGCACTGGTACCGTCTACTTCTACGGCGGCAGCCATCCGGGTACTACGTAAGCTGTTTGCAACCCACGGGCTCCCTGACACCCTCGTCTCGGACAATGGAACCGCATTCACGTCAGAGGAGTTCCAGACCTTCACAGCGCAGAACGCCATCCGCCACATCCGCTCAGCACCATTCCACCCTGCCACCAATGGCCAAGCGGAGCGCATGGTGCGGACCACCAAGGACAGCCTCCGCCGCATAACACAAGGGGACTGGGAATACCGCCTTGCCGCATTTCTTCTAGCACAGCACAGCACCCCAAGCACAACGACGGGCCGGAGCCCAGCTGAACTACTCATGGGCCGGCGCCTTGCAACTAGACTGGACCGACTTCACCCCGACAGAGCTCAGGATGAGGTAGTGGTGGGGAAAGGCAGGAACCCCCGGACATTTGTGGCCCAGGACCCAGTGTATGCAAAGAATTTTGGGGCAGGCCCAGCATGGGTACCCGCCACAGTCACCAAGGTGACCGGTCCCGTGTCGTACGAGGTACTAACGGAAGGGGGGCAATGTTGGCGCCGCCACTGCGACCAGCTACGGCGACGATTCCCAGGAGGAACCCGGGAGGAGAGCGGGAGAGAGGGGTCCCAAGGGGACAGCAGGGCAGTGAGGCCTGTAGAGCGAGAGGGGTGGGCAGGGGAAGCAGAAGCAGTAGGCACAGAGGGGCGCCCCGAGGCTGGAAGGACACCGGAACCAGAGTCACAACCTAGTGGTTCAGTGGCGCCAGACCAGACAGCCCCGGCACAGCCAGCAGCCTCGGAACACGAGCCAGAACCAGAACCCCTGACCAAGGAACACCCCAGGCCACAACGCACACGGAGGCGGCCAGCAGACCTTGGGGACTACGAATGCAACTTCCCGGGCAGGACTGGAACTTAGAGGGGAGGGGTGTTATGTACTGAGCTGAATCCTAGAACAATAGGATTCAGAATCAGCGGGAGCTACCCAATCCAACTCCAGGCGGAAGTGAATCCGCAACCTGATTGGCCTGCTGGAGCAGCCAATCAGGCGGCTGGCAGAAGTGAATCTGCTACCTGATTGGCCTGTAGGAGTAGCCAATCAGGCTGCAGGCAGAAGTCAATCCACAATATAATTGGCCCACAGGTGTAGCCCTGAAGTAGCCAATCACGCAAGGCCCATTGTGTAAATCATGTATATAAGCAGATGGTTTTGGGAAAAGAGCCATTCGTCTTCTCTTCTTCTCCTTGATGAATATGAGCTGAATAAAGAGCATGAAATTCACTCTCGACTCCGAGTATATTTCACCTACCATGTGTGAGTTTATTATTTAAAGTTCTTTGTTGTCATTGTTGCTACTCATTTAGTCGCTACAATTGCTGCTGTCTGAACCCTTTAGATTGTAGTTTGAGAAATGCGTTGTGAAGAATTCAGTGCCTTCCTTCAGGCTGTGTATCTTCCAAAGATGGTATGACATAAATTAACTGTGTTTGTAGAAATTGAGATTTATTCCTGCTTTTATAACAGAATGGCTCCATCCAAATTCTAATTTACCGTGTGTTTTAGAGGAAGCACTTAATTACACACCAAGGAGGAAGAATGGGAAAAGAACAAAGAAAAACCCCAAACCCATGAAAGTGTTACAAAAGGAAAAGGAAAAGGAAAGAATGTTCCGAAGACTGAAAACACGACAGCACAACAATTTGTAATTATATTGCTCACACTGAGGTTTTGTTTTTGTTTTTTTACCCACCTAATGTGCAAACTGTCATTCAAGTACATTCATGTCTGGTCTAGTAGCATATACCCCCTACATTGCATTTGCATTTCTAACGTGTTGTTTGTTGCCAGAACAAAAAGACAACAAAACAGGCGGAGGGGGTGTATATTGTTCAAGGATTCGTTGGCAAGCTCTGACTTGCATTGATCTTGAATTCTGCTTAGGGCTGGTCGTATGGGAATTGCAACAGACGTACTGCCACCTGGGCAGTGGAAAGAGTCCAGAAAAACCCAGGTGTACAACCTACTGAGAAGTTCTGCCAATCAAGGCAGGTCAATTAGGGTGAATGAGGCACCACCCCACCAACCTCAGCCTGCCCTCAACCAGACCGTATCCAGCAAGTGTCCCGGAAAAACCAGGACATCCCGTTTCCCCCCGCAAGAGCACAGTGGCCATTTTGCATGCTGTGAACTCACATGATTTTGCGCACAATCTTGCCCCAGGGGGGGAAAGCACATTTTGGGGGGGGGTCATGATCTCACACAACACCCCAAAACATGCTATTCTAGGTGCCATGAGAGCATGCCCCCCCAAAAAGCACATCTTTTGGGCTCTGTGATCTCATGCGGGTCCCTTGACCCAGAGAGGGCTACTGCCTGTTAGTTGGGGAGGAAATTAAACAAGAACTACTACAAGACAGTACAAATGAATCATATCCCTTAACCTGGCACTGGGGAGGGGGACAGTCGGGGTCATGTGGGCTTTGCTAGAGAGCAAGCCTAATTGAACTCAATAGGACTTACTTCTGAATAGACATGTTCAGGATTGCACTGAGAACGGTTGGTCTCTCCTGCTATAGTCATGTTTTCAAAGCATATCTGATGGTCTAGAGTTTCTTTTCTAATTTCCTACCGCAGCCCCTCAGAACAAGCTCTGGCTGCCAACCTATTATCTTCAGCAGATCAGTAGAAGGAAGAATTCTGCTTTTTCCCCTTCAAATGAACGTCTAGAATAATCGTGGTCCAAAATGTCCCGGCTGAGATACAGTTCTTGCACAATTGTGACAGCTTTCTTTCTAAGCCCACAGGCAAAAATAAAATAAAAAAATGAATCACCCCATTGTGGAGTTTCTCCACAACTATAATACAGGTTCTTTAAAAATCATAGTCTTATTGCCTCTTCTTATGATTGTATCATTAGTCTTAACCGGAGCTTTCTTAAAGTCTTGGCATTTGGAGAATGCATTCAGAGTGTCCATTTGAATTTTTACTTTGTTACAGCTGGATTTAGATCCTTGTGTTTCCTTGAGGTATGAAGGCATGGAAAACACAATGCAAATAGCCTAAGACTGAAATGCTATCAAAATGTTACTTTCAAAAGGTCCCATAAAGGGAAGATGTAACATTAGAGCAGTTCCCAGCTGCAGCACCAACCTTGTAAGGTAGGCTTATAGCCCCAGGAAACCTGCCCTAGCCCTATCTTCTTCCTGACACCACCTGCATATGGGCCACCTAGGGACTGGGTGCAGGAGAGTAGACAACAGCTAGTGGAATTCCATGTCTCTGGTTTGGCAACTTTAGCCCATCTCCCTTCCACTCTTCAAGACACCTTAACAACCAGGAGCAAAGCCACATGGGAGGTAAAACAGCCCTTGAGTGTGTGCAGAAACCAGGACAGTCAAATTAAGTAGTTCGTTCAAAATGTGTATATGTAAAAAGAAAGAAAAATGGCAAGTTGTCTTCCCTCAACATAGAAAGCCTAGAGCTTACATGGCAATACAATGGATGAGGAGGGGACCCTTTATTTAGAGGTTGGGCGCTAGGTTCTGCCCAACTTTTGGGGGGTCAGCGTGCATATGTGACATCACTTGGCAGAAGGAGGCAATAGAAACCCTGCTCATAGTTAGGATACAATCACAAATTAAGCATTTTGTGGCAATGCAAGTACACCAGGGCTTCATTTGCAAGAACCACTTTGAGACAGTTTTCTTCCGTAACAATTTGCTTAGAAACGGATTGGAGCCCAGTACGGTAATTCAATTAACTGGCTCAATATATGTAGAAACAAACCAACTCTTGCCAGTTTATTTGTCTATTTGAGTATGCCTGGCCTTTCAATGAGACACACCATTGAACAAAAGATTGCAACTCTCAGGTACACTGGGAAGAAGAGGAGAGGCAGAGCCAGGAACTAATTTTCATTCCCACAGAGGCTTGGGATCTTGAGATGGGGTGGGGGGTGTCTATGGAGGGTGACGTGCCCAAGAGCCCTCTAAAATTGGGAGCTGACTCTGCTTATTTGCCTCTTCCCCAAAGTTTGGCGCTTCTTGATGTCCCTCTGGTTTCATCTGTTCCCCACACCCATATCCAAGAGATGGAATTCAGTTTCAAAGTGGAAACCTGCCTTTAGTCCATTAATAACATGGCATGAATTTGGCAGAGAAAGAACACATTGGCTACTGGTAGGAAAAACTGATGATGGGGATATGTGGCAGAGCAATATAGCTAAAGAGAAAGCAGGGAAGGATGACATCAAAACAGAGACCAAAATTTAGCATCAGGATAGTAAACACTGGTGCTTTTGAAAGCAAAATGGAATTCCTTCCTTCCCCCTCCCCGAAGCAAGCAGAGCTTTACAAACTAACTTCAATATTCCATTTCAGATCTGGTGAAGCCAAAGCCCAAACCCAACTAATTCTCAATAAGGTCAGTGCTCAGAGAATTTGGCAAGCTCAGCAGGTTTCTCAGATATGCAATTTAAGATTCTCTTGTACTTCAGCGTCTGCATATTGGTTTCTTCCAGACTCACTTTATGCCACTTTCCAGTTTTAAGTTAGTCTGTCACACATGGCAGAAATGTGTCTACAGCATTAGGTTCATATATAGTACTCCCCTATTACCAGCCAACGCATTCCTTTAAGACAGGGGTCGGCAACCTGAGGCCCATGGGCCACAAGTGGCCCACGGGGTTCGTTTTACCAGCCCACAAGCTGCCCCCGAACTGAGCTGCCCACTCGGCGAGTCCCTGCACACTGTCCTAAACCGGCGCAGTGTGGTACGGGGACTCACTTTTGCGGTGCTGGAAATCGCGTCTGCGCAGGCGCCGGAAATTGCGGGCGCGCACGCTCATGCACGCCCGCAATCCGGCCCATGGAGGGGGTTCCGTGGCAGTGAACTGGCAGTAAGCCTTGCCGACCCCTGCTTTAAGATCTGCAATACAAACCCTGCTCATAGTTCCATTGACAACTGTAGTTCATGGTGTGGTGGCACACCACCATGGCACGCTAGATATGAAACTCACTCCCCATAGAGATTTGGTTGTCCCCCGCTCTATCTGTTTTTAGGCATCAGATTAAGATACAGTACATTTATTTCTTTTCTCGGGTATATGGAATTGACTAAGGTAAGACCTAGGCCTAGGGGCATGTTTTGGAGGAGAGGGGTGAAAGCCCTCTTCAACAGCCGCATTCAACAGTTTGATCTGATGATACGGTAGAAGACTTTGCTCTGAATGGAGGCAATACATTGTGCTATCAGGGTGGGAAATAGCAGGCAATGATAGGTGTCTTTTGTGATTCCAATTTGCTTCTTGTAAATTTTTGGCCCTAGACAGTATTCATGAAGTAGGTGGATGGTGTGCAAATCCAAGCACAGGAGTACTTCCTCTCCCTTGCCTCCCCTCCCTGGCATTTCTGTGCCTCTTCATTTAATTACCCAATTTGTGGTTTTGTCAAGAGCATTTTACTCTTCGTGAATATTAACAGAAGCGGAAAGGTTCGCATGCAGCCAATTGCTTTAATTCCTCCAAACTAGTTTCTCTTGTCTTGTCCTAATATGTATCAATCTTTAACAGGGCACTGAGCAGGGTGCAAATTGACTGTGGCATCCTATTGTTTTGATGTGATCCTGAAGCCAATGTTAGGATCAGGGGATTTCCCACACCCCTATGAACCCTTTCCCTGATGTGTTTACTCTTGTCATGGGTCTCTCGTGTATAATAGTAATAGTAATAGTAAATGTTATTTATACCCTGCCCTCCCCAGTGAGAGCCGGGCTCAGGGTGGCTGACACCAATAAAATTACAATAAAAAACATAAAAGAAAGAAAAACAATTGATTAAAATGTGGATTAAAATACAATTTACATTTTTTAAAAAAAATTAATTTTTTTTAAAAATACAGCCTCATTTTAAAATGGCCCAAATCAAAACCATAAGGGAGGAAAAACATAGTGGTCAGACTGAGTCCAGCCCAAAGGCCAGGCGGAACAGCCCCATCTTGCAGGCCCTGTGGAAAGATGTCAAATCCCGCAGGGCGCTGGTCTCCTGTGAGAGAGCTTTCCACCAAGTCGGGGCCAATACTGAAAAGGCCCTGGCCCTAGTTGAGGCCAATCTAGGCACCTTATGGCTCGGGATCTCCAAAATATTGTTATTTGTGGACCTTAAGGTCCTCCGCGGGGCATACCAGGAGAGGCGGTCCTGTAGGTACGAGGGTCCCAAGCCACATAGCTTTGAGAGCCAATGAAAGTTCTGTGGGTAAGTTGCTTGTGTCCATGTTAAGTCTGGTGGTTGTATTATTGTGGGTGAGGAGTTGTTTAAGATTGGGTGGCTGTCTGTAGGCAATGAAAGGTCTTCCTCCCAGAGCTTGAGAAAGGGAGCTGTCATTGTCTTGACATATAGGGTCTGGTGGATTCTGTTTCAGTGTATCTGATGAAGTGTGCATGCACACGAAAGCTCATACCAAAATAAAAACTTAGTTGGTCTTTAAGGTGCTACTGAAGGAATTTTTTTATTTTGCTTCGACTCAGACCAACACGGCTACCTACCTGTAACAGGACAAAAAGTGACACCCAAACTGAGAGTGGCACTTCTTAGCATTTAGGGATGTTCACACATTGCATTCAACAAGTGCATGGGATATTCAATGAGTCTACAGCCTGTGTACCCCATATCTGACCTGTAGAAATCAGCAAACCCTCTGTCACTCAAACACTTGTACATATGCCAAATGGTCTCTTTACAGCAAGCCATACCTGGGTGGCATTATTTAGGTTTCAATGCCAGCTATTTTGACAGCAACAACAGTTCAGTGTAATCTGTGAACAAGGCTATTTTTGAAGTGCCCACACACATTCAAGCCTAGCTTCACAATCTTAAGGTCTAGTTCTCCAGAGGCTTATTTTTTCACTGAACACCTAATTCTGCATCCACATGAGACAAATAGACACAGCCTTTTCTACTAATGGGAGTATTTTACTCATCCTACAGCAGGCTCCAACCTCATCATTTGCAGCAATGGGTACAAGTACAAGTTCTGTCTCTTTAGTGTGATATATTCTTTTTTTAAAAAAAACCTCGTTAGGCTTCTATGCCCCAAATTTATCCCTGTAGGAAATATTGATTCACTGCCTCTCTTGTATTCATCATTCACTGATTACCCAGAAAGACAGATTGTGACTCTATGCTGTTCCTCTACAATCAAGCCTAGGCAGGCTTTCCTCCATCAGAATCCTCTGCCAGAACTTGTCCACATAAACTCAATATCGAAATTTTGCAGGCCTGGGCTGTGACGCAACATGATCTCACACCATTTCCAAGCTAACACTGGTCCTGGCTTGTTTTGTTTTTTTTTCTGTATTGCGGCCAGTTTGCATCCTTGGAGGGATGAAGTTTCAGTAAAACAAACTAACCTTCCAGGCAGCTCTAGACTCGAGAGAACATTGTTGCGACTGGAGTGGAAAAGACAGAAATGTTATTAATGGGGGCAAGTGGATAGAAACAGACGTGAGCCAAGATCTTTGCACTGCAGGTTTTAATAGCCAAAATGACTAATCTACTGTTAATGATTTGGAAAAGCACAGATGTCCATGGTTGTGTACCAGCCTGTGGACACCGTTTGCACAAGCAGAAGCTTAATCTCAGAAAATAAATATGGGCAAAGGGAGCTAGTCCTGCTTGCCCATTAAGGGATTATTTGCATAACCACCATCTGGAATTTAAGTACTTTTCTTTCTGTCTCTCCAGCAAATAATGCCCACAAAGTCCCTTTTCCCCCATTGTGCTCAATGGAGATTCCTCAAAGAAGGCACCTGCTTTTATCTGATTGGAGAGTCTTGGGCATCATGATATTTATTTATTTATTTATTTATTTATTTATTTATTTATTTATTTATTTATTTGTTTGTTTGTTGGTCTAAACCCCATTCCTGAACACATCCCTTTATGCTCTGCTTTCCCCCCCCCCCCCGCCCTCCCCAATTGCTTTCATTACTAGAAAGTCTGTGATCCTGAACTCACTGACATCAGAGGGAGCACAGATTTGGTGGGAACTGAACTGGCCAAATCACCAGCGGGAGGGTGGGGGATAACAGGCTTTTAGAAAGCACCATTCCTGATGCACAATAAACTATCCCCTGTAGTCAACAGTTTTGTTTCAAACACAAGAATGACTCCTGAAACATTTGCTTGTGGAAACAGTCCCATGGAAATCAGAGCAATTGACGACACTGTGTGGCATTTCGTGGCGAAGAGCTCTCCCTGTAATCAGTTTGCAAGACTGCAGATACAATCAAGCAACGTTTAATAACATCTACTGTAGCTGCAATAGCAGAAGCTGCTTTGCTCAGTAACAATGAATTGACAGAACAGGAAAAATTCAACCATACATTCAAACATAACAGAGTGTCCTTAATAGCTAACATGAAAGTTAAATTCTGTTCTCGCCCTTGCACCAGGGCCATTCACTCAGTTTTATTTAACTTACATCTTTCATTGGAATGTGTATATATTTAGTTTCTCTGAAATTGGAAAATATCTAATTTGCTATGGTTGTGCTCATGGATTGCATCAAGTCACTCAGGGATGCAATGCAGACAAATATAATTTACAGGTACAGCCGTACCTTGGAAGTCGAACAGAATCCGTTCTGGAAGTCCGTTCGACTTCCAAACCGTTCAGAAACTAAAGTGCAGCTTCTGATTTGCTGCAGGAAGCTCTTGCACCCAATCAGAAGCTGCGGAAGCCCCATCGGACGTTCGGCTTCCAAAAATAGTTCACAAACCGGAGCAGTCACTTCCAGGTTTGCGGCGTTTGGGAGCCAAAATGTTTGGGAAAGCCACTTCCGCCCTGGCAAGGAGGTGGTGTTGCGGGCAGTCATGAGCCCTCCACATGCACAGGGGGTGAGTGTCCAGCCCTGTGCAACTGGGGGAATGCCGGGCGTGTCACTACCCAGGCCGGCCAATCCGGCCAGCCTGAGGGTGCGGCCTTCTGCATTTAAGCAGGCATGTGGCTGTTGCTTCCCCGCTTCCCACCTCCCCTGAATATTGAAGGGCATTCCGTTAAAGGAGTCTGGGGGCGTGGCCCTGTCTGAAGCCTAGGGAGGTTAGGGCCTAAGGCACGCCCCCTACCAGAAGTTCCAGGGGGTGTTCCTAGTTGATGTGCATCAGCAGGACTCCCCCTATTGGTGGTTAACCCTTCCCAGACTTCCAGCAAAACGGGCTGGAGTCTATATCTGACTCCAGTCGGTTAGATCCAATGCCTAAGCCAATACCGCTCATCATCTGTAACCAATAAAGTTGTGGCCTTTTTATGCCCATTAACCTTACTTATCGTGTCATGTGTCTTTATTATACCACCGGGGGGGGGGGGCGGGACATCGCCAAGCAACTAGGCTGTTCCAAAACCAAGGTATGACTGTGCATGTATTTCTGGCCATTTTTGAACCTTTCATATATAAAGACTACGGGCTGTACTCCTGCTCACCCCATTCACCAACTGCCTGCCATTCCCCCAACATTAACTCTAGAGAGCTTTTCTACCCACCCCATTTCTGAAGCCACTGCACTCTTCTGTTCTGCAGCTCAGTTTTGCACCCCTGTTTTCACTTTCACCCGTATGTCCATGCCTGCCCCTCCTTTTGTGCAACCCTCCCCCCCTGCACACAAACCACGCATGGTAACCTCCTGCATGTTGTTACTCCCACACATTGCAACTGCCACACACACCCTTGTCTTCTTCCTCCCACACATGAAGCCACCATTTGGTGTCCCATTCTTCAGACCCTTTCATGCCCCTGCTTTCATATTCAAAGGTTAATTTGCGAGACACATTTCCTCCCTGGTATTTGCATTGCACCATTCAGAATTGGAATTGTTAGCTTTATTTTGCTTTTCATTTTAGCTTTGGTGTTATATACAGTGGTACCTCGGTTTAAGTACATAATTGATTCTGGAAGTCTGTACTTAACCTGAAGCGTACTTAACCTGAAGCGAACTTTCCCATTGAAAGTAATGGAAAGTGGATTAATCCGTTCCAGACGGTCCGCAGAGTACTTAACCTGAAGCGTACTTAACCTGAAGCGAACTTTCCCATTGAAAGTAATGGAAAGTGGATTAATCCGTTCCAGACAGTTCCGCAGAGTATTTAAACTGAAAGCACTCAAACCGAAGTGTACTTAAACCGAGGTATGACTGTACAGTGGTACCTCAGTTTATGAACACAATTGGTTCCGGAAGTCTGTTCATAAACTGAAGCGTTCATAAACTGAAGCGAACTTTCCCATTAAAAGTAATGGAAAGTGGATTAATCCGTTCCAGATGGGTCCGCGGGGTTCGTAAACCGAAAATTCGTAAACCGAGGTGTTCATAAACCGAGGTTCCACTGTATAGCAAAAACTATAACTAGACACAAATGACTTACCCCAAAGAATTTCGCCAAAGGATCCAAGATTACTAGGTGAATCACTGGAGGAAAGCAGAATGAAGCATATGAGATTATCTTCCAGCCTTCAATTACCGGGGCTTAGAAGTTCAATACTTTAAGAACAAAAGAAAACAAGATCACATATATAACAATCATAATTGGAGTCTATTGATCCCCATGTTAGGTGATTTCATAAAATGCTTTGTGCAAGCAATACATGGAAACTAATAACACAAACTCCATTCTAGGAAATTTGACTTAGTCTATTTTGAAGTATATACAGTGCATTTGATTTACTGTATCTTAGCTAGGATAATGGCATGCTTTTATTTATGTTATCTGCAGCTGGGGGGAAACAAAAAAAACAAGTGAAACACAAATTACTCTTGTGATCTGTTACATCCACCCTTTCATTTGTACCACCAAATGGCCATCTTTCAAATGTTTATAACTGAGCATTGTCGTCATGGAAGATTTCAAGAGATGGACAGACTGTTGCATAGAGATTCCAGCTTTAAAAAAGATGCCCCTGCATAGAGATTCCAACTTTAAAAGGAAGCCAACACATTTTTTCATGTATAAAATAATAGAAGTTGTTTGTATCAGATTGTTGGGGCCCCATTGTGGCAACTAGCACTTTCCTTCACCAATCCAGTATTGTTAAACCCAAAACAGTCACAGTAGAAACTTGAACATGCGCCTGACAAATACATATCCATGGATCACCATTCTCAGTGCAAGCATGTTACAAGATCATGTTCCACACCTTTTATATAAGATCTGTCTACCAAGCCAATGCATCCTCTCTTTAGGGACAGTGGAAATATCCTCCTGAGACAGATGAGCAGTAGTTCAAAGAAACAGTTTAATGAATAGATAGTTTAATATAGAAAGTTGCCTATAGGAAGTTTGGCCATTCATCCATCAAGCTCAGTATTGTCTGGTAGCAGCTCTCCAAGGTTTCAGACAGATACCAGGTATTGAATCTTGGACCTTCCCTCTCTAGAGGCTATATATATTTTTAGGTGGCCAGCCTTGTGGGTTACTGTACATACAAATCAATGTGGGTGTGAATCAAGTCAAAGACTGAGAATACAGCAACTGGCTGGACTAGTGCGAGGTGTGTATTGAGTTGTAAAGAAGAAGGCGATAAGTGATTTAGAGAAACCATCGGCACCAGAGTGTTTCATTCCTAAAGCTAAGGTGGAGACAGGTGTGCTATAAACATGCACTTTATTTCTTCTTTGAAGTAAAGTAATTGGCTGGAATCTTTGACAAGCTTGAAATGAGAATTGCGGCTTTCCAAACTGGTTAAATCAAGCCTCCAACTTTATGATGGGTTTTATAAGAGCTTCATGAAGAAAATTCATTTTATGTATGGCGAATTCTTCTTGGAAAATCACCTTTCTCTTTAAAGGTGAAAAAATAGCAACTCGACAGACGCCTAAAGTAACCCGAATCTTGATTTTGACAGATAACCCACTGAACAGTTCTGCTCCACATCAAAAGAACTAAACTCGCTATTGAAACTGATGCACTCAGTAAAAATCAGTTGTATTGTCTAATGAGTCGGCTCATGACCCATTATAGCTAATGCCCTTCCCATTATCACTTCATATAGCAGCATCTAAGGCAGCTTCGGCTGAATCACATTTAAGACTATAATACACAAATCAGACCCGAATAATGATTCACGGTTATAATAGATATCCACTTTTCAATCATCCTGCTGCAGTGCTAAATCAATCTGCATATTAAGGCTTCTGTTCAAGCTTTTACAAGATGAAGCTAAAGAGCGAAAGCTATGGAGTTGTGACTGCTCAGGGCTAAGGCAGCCTAAGGACAGGACAGTGCATACAGAATGGAACTTTTCTTTAAATGCACCAAGTGACAGAACCCAGGACAACGGGAGATGAGTCTCTTGTGCCAGAGCATTGCAGTGGGCAGTAAACCATCTGAATCTCTAATCTGTCCTGATTGCCCAATGCCAGGAACACATAGTCTAGATTTTGCCCCAACTGGGCAGAAAGTCTGGAAATGAAAGAATTTCTATGGACCGCAGCAACTCCTCCTCCCTGACCCTCAAGCACGCCCTGATGATGCACCAAGTAATTAGGTGGGCACAGCTGGGTGAGACCAACTCTGCCCTGCTCACCCACCCAGGTCTCAGTGATATAGACCACATTGGCTTCCTCATTCATAATCAGATCGTGGATGAGGAAGGTCTTACTCGGAGCTGACCTGGCATTCAGCAACAATAGCCACAGACCCACGGACTGGTTGAGAGGACAACTACAATTCCCCAAGTGGATGAGGGGCTGGTACACAGCACAGTCACTAATTGCCTGTGCCGTGTTCCCCTTACCCAGCCTACCCAACCTCCCACACCAAACCTCCCCTTGCCCAGAGCCATTGCGATTAGGGTTGCCCCTCTTCCCGGGCACAACATATGTCCCTTAATTGGAAAAACAACAAAACCCGCAAATTTAAAAATACACAAGTTAAAATGTAGCTAAAAACATTTTAGACAATTAGGACAATAATAACAGCATGAGAACCTCCCAACAAAAAACCTTAAACTATACCCCAAATCATGTATGTAATAGGAATCTTCTTTGTATACACAAAAGTGCTGTGAAGGTGTTCGATGAATGTGTTCAAATATCCATCTTCTAGTAGAGGATGGAACACTAGGCTTGTTTGCTGTTTTTCCAGAAGGCAAGATGGCTAAACTATGAGAAATTTCCTAGTAGTAAAAGCTGGTTGGCAGCAGAACAGGCTCCCTTGGAAAGTGATGGAGCCTCTTTCATTGAAAGTATTTAATCAGAGCTTGGACAATGCCACATTTGCTGTCGGGCGCACTGTAGTTGCATATCGCACTGTAGATCCTGCATTGAAGTTGGGATACAGGACCCCCAAGGTCCATTAAACACTGAAATCCTAATATTCTATGTGTAGGTCAAAGTGTTCCACCAGCCCATTCATTGAGTGTGTTGCTTTTTGAATACCTCAAAAGGGATATAGCGTCTATCATGTATGAACAAGACCAAATTAAGAATGGTGCAGTTGGAGCAATTGCACCAGTGCCCTGCCTGCAAAGGGGCCCAAGACCCTGAGCTTTCCTTTCTTTTTTAAAAAGTAGGTCAGTAAATCCCAATTTGCAGCCATATTATACCTCCTATATCTTCCCAACAGCCATGTGTGGTTGGTTAGACTGGTGGTGACTGGCCCGTCAGAAAGTGAGAAAAATAAGAATGATAAGTTAAAGGAGTTTACAATGTGAAACAAAACATGCTCGGAGTAGTTTTCCTTTTGTTTATCAAGGTTGGCAAAATGTATTGTGTGGGCATGTGTTTTGCTGACAGTTGTGAAACCCCACAGGCTCCTTGTATATTTTGTAGACCTTAAACGTTTCTGCCATGATCGTTGTTTTAAGTCTTTAAGATTCCGCAAGACTTATTTTGTGATATTTTATTTCATATGCTTATTATGGGGCAGGGACTCTTTTTTGGAATTGCACCAGGGGCCCCAACCACCTTACATACGATGCAGCCCTATATTTTTCCTTTGCTCTTGTAAATTCAACCAAAATAAGATACGCCACTGAAGAAACATACAGAAGCATAGCTGCCAAGTTATCCCTTTTTTTAAGGGATTTTCCCTTTTGCTGAATCGGCTTCCTCGTGAGAAAAGGGAAAACTTGGCAGCTATGTACAGAAGACAATGCATTGCACTTTGTCACATTTCTTTGAAATCAAACAATAGACCGTGAACTTGATAAATCAGGCCCTGAGCCCAGCACAAACACTTCGAGAGCAGCTACTGAATTCCCTCTATTGACTTTCTGACACCTTTTATGCCACTTGGCTGAAATCATGGTGAAGATGCAGCTAAGTAAACAAGACTTCTAAAGCTCTATGTGGCTGCAGGTTCAGGCACAGCCTTCACACATCACAAGGATACTGAAATGTACCCAACTTTATGACACATTAATTTAAATGGATGAACAAGCAACTCTATAGCCAGCCAAGGAAATGGCTGGTAGACAAGCACTGGTTTTCACAATGGAAGAAATATAATTTTAAGCACTGCTTCAGCCAAGTGCAAAACTGCATTATATCTGGCTTTTTTGGAAGAATATTCCAACCACTGGGTTAGACTTTCAATTGCTTTCTATTCAGGTGAGCCATGGCTTTGCATCACAAGGTTCCAGATTCAATCCCTGGCATCTCCAGGTAGGACTGGGAATGCCCCCCCCCCGGGGTGTGAAACCCTGGATTGCTGCTGCTGATAGTCAGTGCAAGCAGTACTGAATTAGGTAGATACCAGAGATCTGACTTGTTATAAGGCTGCTTCCTATGTTCCTGACCTCTATCTTCTGTATTTGATTAGGCAAATGAATTGTTGAATTTGTTGCCAAATCTGCATCTTAGAAGGTGTAACAAATATTATCCAAGATGGCTGAATTATAGAGCTGGTCACCTAAATTCTGTTAACTTCAGGAATGAATATCAGTACATATACTTGCAGTATGCATAGGCGTGGGTGATTTAGGGTTACTTTATCCCTTCCCAAGTTAATGTGTGATGTCACTAACTCTCTGCCCCCTCCCCAAGTCATATTAACTGGGGTCCCAACAAAGCCTTCTATCTCTCTATTGCTTCTGACAATTAAAGCCGTATAGTTTCCTAGATCTCTATGTTTCTCTAGGTCTGTGAATCTCAATGAATGAGCACCCATCCAGGTGGGCCCTGCCCTCAAACAAGTGAAATACGAGGACAAAAACGAGACAGGTAGGAAGGGAAAACTAGAAAATGGCAGTCCCACACAATGGGGCCTAAATTCGTAAGCTTTATCACCATGGAGATTGCAGAGTTAAGTGCCTTGGGGACACAACTCCAGTGACTCAAGAGTCCCCAGGCACCCATATTCAGGAGCCAGATGTCGGCAGATTCTTTGTCACTGACACACAAGTTTACAGAATGAATAATATCAGTCTCTCTCACAATTCACCTAGAGCTGCTTGGAGAATCACAGGCAGGTAATCCTTCAGTTTCAGATTACTGAGGTCCATGCGAAGAGGGGGGGGACCTTAAACTGTTGTCCCCCACAGGGAGACAAGGTGACTAGCTGCTGGAGGAGGCGAGGGCAGAAGGTGAAGAAGAGCTGTTGAGTGGAGGAAGACCCTTTCCCCATCCTTTGGCCCCCCTGGGAAACTCAACAAACCTGCTGCACCTGGAACTGGGTGTGGAGAGTACAGCTGAACGGGGCACAGCTGTGGGAAGCCTGAGGAAGTGCCATCTTCCATAAAAAGCAAGTCTAGGGTGAGAGACTAGGGTGAGGTCTGCTGTTTTCAGGAACTCTTCTCATTGTAAGATGTTTGTGGGTGAGCTGGGAGTTTGGACCCTGAGTGAGAACCGGAGGCTGAGAGGGAGGATGTGTCAGAAGGAAAATGAATTTATATCAATTTATATTTTTATGTTTTAATAACATTTTTCTATGTAACTGTGTATTTTTGTAATACTTTGCTTAAGTTGTCCATTGTCGCTGCCTTTTGTACACTGCTTAGGGATATTTTTAATGGTATAGAAATTATATAGTCAATGGTCTTTGGAGAGAAGAGGCGATGC
The DNA here is from genome assembly GCF_965207765.1 of Zootoca vivipara. Lineage (NCBI taxonomy): Eukaryota > Metazoa > Chordata > Lepidosauria > Squamata > Lacertidae > Zootoca > Zootoca vivipara. The sequence goes on along the minus strand of NC_142588.1, from coordinate 70,661,346 downwards.
TTCTCTTGGCTCAAAAGTCATTTGCTGACACAGCAGCCAGCCTTGGGTGACATATACCTGTATTTGTACGTATTTAAGCACTCTTTAACAGTCATGCCTTCTCTCAGTGTATAGATTCCCCACTGGGAATTGTGGTTTGCTTTTCACAGAGCTACAGTTCCCAGCACCCTTAACAAACCTCAGTTGAGAGGGTTCTTACACGGGAAAGTCATGACTGTTAAAGTGGTCGGCTGAGGGGGGGACCTTTATTCCAGCCATCCAATTAGCCCCACACACAAACACACAAAACAACAACCTAACCTTTCTTCTAATCGTGCACATGATTAGTGGTGATTCACATAGAAGATTGACTGCGCATGAAAAATTGGGTTATAGCTTCTTCATGGATGCCTTTCAGAGACCTTTAGAGCAAACATGAAATCGAAGGAGAAGTGTGAATTGTTCCAGTGTGGAATATTGTCCTTCAGTTTTGTTATGCATGAAGGGTGGTGTGGGGGTGGATGTGTTGCAGTATACCAAGGGACACACAAATAGGGCAGGCATTAATATTAACATCCATACTGAGTGAGGATCTCTATTTTTGCATATTAATCACACAGGACAATGGGCAGCCTCTTTGGCAGAAACTAAGCTATTGTCTCAAACAGATCACAGACCTTTTATCCCACACATTTTCCTCTCTTCATCACAGAAATTATTCATCAACTGATGCACAGAACATTCATCAGTGACGTAAGTGTTGCTGAGAGCTATAACATGAATGAGAATATGCTGATTCAAGAACAACTCAGAATGTGAAAAGTCTTGTGTGAAAATTAATTACAGCTCAACAGAAATGCGGGCCACCAGAACTAAAGGGAAGAGATACCAATTAGTGTGCAAAAGTCATTCGATCAGACGACTCTGCCACCTGAGGTGATATTGCTAGGCAGCCCCACTTTGTCAATTGGTCGAGCTGGAACCATCAGTTCCCACATGACTTGCAAATATCAAGCTGGAAACCAACACAAGCTTTTAAGAGAGATGAACGTGGTATAAGAGGCATCCTTTTCTGTAGGGCTCAATCATTTCTTTTGTTTCACTGCCATCTCTGGGATGAGTGAGTTCACCACAATGCTTCTATCACATCACCTTCAACTCTTAGGGCAGAAAGGAACTGTCTATTGTTCCTGTAAGCACAATGAATCAGTGTGCCTAACGCCCCAAATGTCATAGAATCATGGAATCGTAGAGCTGGGAGGGATCCCAGGGGTCATCTAATCCAAGCCAGTGCAATGCAAGAATCTCAACTAGATCGTACATGACAGATGGCCATCCAACCTCTGCTTTAACCCCCCCCCCCCAGGAAGGAGAGTCCTATGGTGGGGGTCTGTTCCACTATCGAACAGCTCTTACTGTCGGAAAGTTTTTCCTGGTGTTTAGTCAGAATCTCCTTTCTTGGAACTTTAATCCATTGGTTTGGTCCTAGCCTCCAGAGCAGGAGAAAACAAGCTTGCTCCATCCTCCATGTGACAGCTCTTGAGATATTTGAAGATCTCCTCTCAGTCTCCTCTTTACCACAAGGCAGTGGAAGTTTAGGATCAGAGTTTTCCTTCTCTTAGATTGGCTACCTTCCTAGGTTGACAAACTCCATCTGCCACTCACTTCCCTCTTACAGCCCATGCAGAAACCACCTTCTTGGCTATTGACCCACTATTGGTGTTGTCAACTCAATCCACCAAAGCCTGTCTTCACATACCGGTGAAGTCCTTAACTCACCAAGGGTTTGAGACCCATCAGCTACCCTCACCTGGTTTAGTCAACCAGTCGAAACAATTTTGCAACGAGTGGCCGCTGTGGCATGCTGACAGCTTCTAGGAGTCGCAGGTAATAGCTGAGTGCAAGATAGGAACTACCCCTCCCCTAACACCCCATATACTCCTTCATTGATTTAATTTATTGATACGTTTCTACTGTGTACTTGGGGACATCACAGTTTTAGTGCAATACTGCAACAAAACTCACCTGAATTATTGCATTGGCCCTAGTCCCCCAGTGACTATGCTTAAGATTGTAGAATCAGTGTAATTAAACATTCTGTTCCATTTTGTGAAGTGGCCCTTATTCCGCTCCCTAGCTCATACCAGCTAGTGAGAGCCTTCTTTGCTTTCAAAGTGTAATTTCATCATGTGATCTTGGACTATTCCCTCAAAATTAGCCACTGCTGGATCCTTCCTGCCTGCTACTGCAGAGGAAAAAACCCCTTCACTGCCAATGCATAATTAAGAATCGAAGTAGGCAGTAGAACCGACAACCATGATGATAATGTTCCAGTACCTGGTAAATGGGAATAGGATTGCAAGTGGGCATCTCTGCCAGGCAATTTTTATTCACCTGCACAAAAATGCAGTCCCATTCAATGGACCAAATCACTATGAATGGTTAATGACAAAGCCTCTCCTCTTCCCAGAGGGGAGGTGTTGTGAATGAATTTTTGCAAAAATGCAACATGCAACAGGTAAAAATAATGAAATTTCATATGATCGGTAATTCTATATCTGATCTTTATTTCAATCTTTTGATTTACCTAGTCATCCCATCTATGGGAATCTTGGTTGATCTTGGGCTACATACACACTAACCTGTTCGTAAGACAAAAATGTAGTTTTTCCTCAATCATACTCATTCATGCTCATACTCCACAAGTTGTTTTCAATCTTGTTTGATTCTAGTTCCTGCCATCCTGCTATGGTTACTTGGCATGTATTTGACAATGTGTTTTATATGCCCTTGATCTATGCCTATACCTCCCTGCACATGCCCCAAGTAAATGAAGGAGGATGTGGTGATTGCAATGTTGGCGCATGCTCACCCATGATGTCATTAGGCAGATGTGGATACTCTCCCCTTTTCTGGGACCACCCACAACTGATTTCATCTGTTTTCAAATGGTGGCACTGCAGGATAATGCAGAGTCAATCTGCAATGACCTTGAGATGAAGCACCTTGGGGGGGGGGTTCAAAAAATAGATCTGGATTGTGTGTGGGCTAAATAGAAAAAACAAGTAATCTCCATTGACTCTAGAATAAAATGCCATGTGTACACAGGCTTTGCTTCACATTCCTGCTCTATATGCTAAAGCAGACTTGTTTGGTTCATTTTGCAGGCAAACTTCTGCACGCTCCTGTATACAGTATGTGTTTTTAATATTCTGTTGTGAGCCGCTCAGAGTGGCTGGGGAAACCCAGCCAGATGGGCGAGGTATAAATAATAAACTATTATTATTATTATTATTATTATTATTATTATTATTATTATTATCATTATTATTATTATTATTATTAGTCTCTTGCTAATAGTCTTCAGTTTGGAATTAGCAAACTTTGTTCCCAGGATTCTATGCCGTATTTTCTGCCAGGAAGGTAGAGAGAGAGACTCATTTTTGTTTCCAAATATTGTCCTCTGCTATGGTTCTTATGGTACCATGTAAGCGGTAACTTACCCCCCATAGTAGATCTGGCAGGGCCAGTATTAGAAATTATAACTGAGATGTATGTTTGGTGTATTTTGTTAATAGGCCTAACTGTTTGGTTAATTAAGGGTGTTCTGATTTTTACTGTGGGAGGCAGAATTCTGGCTAAGCTTATCTCACCCCATATTAATGCTTTCATTAGAAAGTGTGCTAACTTTCTAACTTTTGGAGTTGGATGGACAGAAATTGGAAGCTGGCAGAATTGTAAGTCAGTCTGCCAACTAGCTCTTGCCACATGATGCTTCAGCGTCCTGCTGTTCTTAAACTCAGTGATGGCAGCGTCTGATTCATTGGGATATTTGAGAGTGAATCTAGTGCCATTGTTAAAGCTGAAACAATTTAGATATCCATCTAATTTGATGGGCATAGTGTGCCTTTGTTCCAAGAACTTTCCTAAGGTTCTCAGGGATGGCACAGCAAACATTTGTTGTCTTCCCATGTTTGGGCTGCAGAAGTGGGGGTGGGAATATAGAATTTAAGACTGAGCATATGCAATTTGTAAAAAAAAGAAAACATGACTAAGAATCTAATCCACAAAATCTACTCTTTGGGTGAGAAACTGTTACGTTGCCAGGACACATATTTATTACAGCAAACTGATGTTTACTCTGTAATAAAAACAGTATGTTTAAAAAAGAAGCATTCATAAATTAACTAAAATGCTAGCAACCTCATTTGACATCAAGTTTTAAAAAACAAGATTCATCCCATGAGGTCTGGTAGGAACTTTAATTTGCTGAGGGGAGGGGGCCCTGCTTGCTTTATTTTTATTTTTTACACCTATCTCCCTGTTGCTCAAACAAGGAAACAAGTCATCTCAAAGTGGTGTATGTGAAAACAAAAGTAAATAAACCTAAAAAGTCAAAGGGCAGAAGAACACGGAACTGGGAGAGAGGGCTCAGTAAGCATCTGAAATATAAACATTTTAAGCTGGCATCTAAAACTAAACACAGAGGGTGCCTGCTTAATATACAGAGGCAATGAGTTTCACAATACAGATCTAGTTAGTGAAACTTCACATGCGACACACTTTTGCATCATATATATTACTCCTTTACAGCACCTGGAGAAGAGAAGGTTCGTGTTCAGGCTTGAATGTCTTAATAGCTGTGTGACTAGGAAATCAGCAGGTGAAGCTTTCCCTAACATGGTTGTTCAAAATATACCTGAAGGAGCATCTCCACACCCCCATCGTTCTGCTCGGACACTGAGGTCCAGCTCCGAGGGCCTTCTGGCAGTTCCCTCACTGCGAGAAGTGAAGTTGCAGGGAACCAGGCAGAGGGCCTTGTTGGTAGTGGCGCCCGCCCTGTGGAATGCCCTCCCATCAGATGTCAAGGAAATAAACAACTCTCTGACTTTTAGAAGACATCTGAAGGCAGGCCTGTTTAGGGAAGCTTTTAATATTTGATGAATTATTGTATTTTGCTGGAAGTCGCCCAGAGTGGCTGGGGAAACCCAGCCAGATGGGCTGGGTATAAATCATCATCATCATCATCATCATCATCAAAGGACAGAAATCCAGACACAAAATACATTAAGAATGTAAGAAGAGCTTTTGCTGGATCAAGCCAAGAGCCCATCTAGTCCAGAATCTTGACTTTGGAAAACCTGCAAGCTGGACCTGAATGGAACAGCACTCACGCCAAATGTGATTCCCAGCAACCAGTACTCAGAGGCATTCTGCGTCCAACAAGGTGATAAGAACATAGCCATCATGTCTACAATACTCTTATCGCCTCTTAATGCCACCCAGGGTGGGTGGGCATCACTACATCGTGTGGGAGAAATTCCACAGTACATCATGTGAAGTACTGCACTTTTTTTTTGGTCTCTGCTGAATCGTCTGTTATGGTAAAAATGCCCCTAAAATGTGCGGCCTTTTAGGAAGGACAGACGCGGGTCGGAAGCTCCAAAATTTGCACTAAGTTCAGCTCCGCCGGGAAATGACAGAGACCACACGATGCTGTCAGGAAAAACAAACTGATCCTTTTATTACAGAAAAGAAAGAACTACAGCTGTAGGGTCCCTGCCTCAAAGAATGTAGGAAGGAACCCCGGGAAATGGTGCATCTCCCTTTTATACCCTCCTGTCCCCACGTGGAAACCCCTGGACTGGGAGGGACGGGAAAGACAAGGAAAATGGGTGCTTAGGGGATTAACTGGGTGTTGATACGGCTATTTCTTCATATGATGAAATGTCAATTGTTCTCCTCCTGTTGCTGATGGGTTTCCCTTCATTTGATCAGTCTAGATGGGAGTTGAGGTGGCCGGCAGGTGTTTTCCTCCAGGTCACGCAAGGATGATCCCTGGGATTATGTAAAAGGTGACACTTCTGGAGGTTTGAATAAACTGTCCCAGTTAATCCATCTTTGTCCATGTGTGTCTTTTGAATCAGGGTGGCGATGGGGCAAGGTTCAGGTGGGCTGGGGTCATGCACGGGTTATGCAGCATTTCCTTTTACAGGAGACATATCTAATACAGAGAATTCTATGCAAAAGGTAGTAGTCCTGATATATAAAGGTTCTGAGACATAAAACAGCAATTCTAATACAGAGAGATCCTAGCATACGTCATGAATAAGACAGCAATTCTAATACAGAGAGAATCTAGCATAATTTAAGACAAAAGGTTCTGTAGTGATAATCTAAAGGAGTCTGGGGCGCAGGGGAAGGTGGAGAAGGTAAATGTGTGAGCTTATGCTAACGTTGAGACATGTGTGCATATGCAGATCCTTAAGCGTTCCTTCAGGCAGGGTCGTCCTAGCGGGAGGGGTGAGGAGACGGGGGGGGGGGGAGATGGCATTGAACAGGATTCTGGGTAGTTGCAGCTGTCAAATTCTGTCACCCCTCTCTGTTCATTAATAATGGTGTCCTGCTCTCCCCCCCCCATATAATTTTTTATAACACGTCCAACGTTCCGCTTCATTGGATGACCCTGCATTCTAGTATTATGAGAGAGGGAGAAAAAATATTTGCCCTACTTAAACAATTAGCTGGAGACAATGCATAGTGTTGTTTTCCACTTGGTAGATTTCTGGGTTAGTGACATGGCTCATTGTGCTAGGAAAAACAATAATTAATTTTATTTATTTAGTAAATTTATATATTGCCATTCATCCAAGGATTGATCTACAGACTCTGCTCAGAAAGGAAGAAAGAAATAAAGAAATCTAAATCACCTTGTTTTCTAGGCAGAATCTATATTTTTATTTTACACCAGATGTTCTATGGGTAGTTACTGAATTCTGTCTCTGTAGTATCCCTGTCTCTTTTATTTTCCCCAGCCTTAAAAAAGTACATCTAGGAGTTCTTGCTTCTTAATTATGATAAACTGTCTTGTTACATTGCTGAGCTTGCTAGGACTGCTTAGAAATACTCTGTCAACAGAACCTTTTCCTCCCTTCCAATCCTTTTACAAGTTCTACTATAATTTTCATTATATATATAATATAATTTTGTGGACAGGAACTATAACAAAATACCGCCCACTATAAACACATGCTTATAGGGTTGGTTCAGGTATTTGTAATTTTTTCCACATGGAGCCACCCAAATAGCTCAAGTGGTGCAGCTGTATGGGGGGAAATAATGACCTCCTCAGCCATTTCACACATGGGAATTGTGGTCAGAGAGTGGTGTTCGCATCCGCCAAACGAGGGCACCAGATCAGATGTGGCATCTTCTATGTGGCTGATTCCCCAGGGTCCATTTTTCTTCCTTTAAAAAAAGTAGGTACAGTATAAACTTTATTTAAACAAGTTTAAAAACAGTGATTACAGGAACAGACTCTAAAACTAAGTTTCACACCATACTTAGGCACCTGAACTCTTACTGTGTGGAGTAGATAATGAACTTATCAAGCAAAAAGTAACCAGACCTCATATACAAACCAAGTATAGAAAGCAATCATGCGCACATCTGGTGTTTAACTCCTGTTGGGTGGGTATCCCTTGACAGCATAGTCATAATTGAAGTTTTTTTTAAATTTCATTTGAGGTTTTTAAGCAGAGGTTGGATGGCCATCTGGCATGGATGCTTTCACTGAGATTCCAGCATTGCAGGGAGTTGAGCTAGTTGGCTTTGGAGTCCCTTCGAACTCTACAGTTCTATGATTCTATGATTTCAAAACTCACCCAATTGATTGTAATAATGTGTTGTTGTTTTTCATTGTTGTAACCCACCCCTGAGGGGTGTATGGGGTAGTACAGGGTCCCCAAACTATGGCCCCCGGGCCGGATGCGGCCCAATTGGCCTCCCAATCCGGCCCGCGACAACCCCCGCCGCCCGCTGCCGCCGCCCGCTCTTACGGCGCGCGGCGCAGCGGCGATCTTCAAAATCGGCAAAAAATCGCCGAAAATCCTTTGTGTGCATGCGTATGGGCCTCTCCCGACCCAGAAGAGGTCATTTCCGATGCACTTCCGGGTCGGGGGAGGACCATACGCATGCGCACAAGCGATTTTGGGCGTTTTTTTCCGACCGTGTGCGCATGCGCACGGGCGCGCACTCCCCCACCCTCTGGCCCGCTGCGCGCGCACTCCCCTGCCCTCCGGCCCGAAGCCCGGTAAGTCTGGGGGCCCCTGGGGTAGTACCTCTGTGGGTGAACACGTCATGCTCCTTCTGTGGTGCTTTGTTCACCTTTGGTCCCCACCCTGCACTCATCTCTCACCTGTGGGGCCCCTAGAAGCTGCCAGCATGTGAGAGCAGCCACACCCTGGGAAACTGCTTTGACAGGCTGGCTAAACCAGGTGAGGGTAGTCAATGGGTCTCAAACTCTTGGTGAGTTAGGGACTTCCCCTGCATATGAAGATAGGCTCTGGCAAATTAAGTCAAGACCAATTGTGGGTCCAATTGTCAAGAAGGCTGTTTCTGCACGTGCTGTAGAAGGAAGTGAGTGGCAGATGGGGCTCGCCAACCTGGGAAGGTAGCCCATCTAGGAGAAAGAAAACTCTGGTCCTAAACCTCCGCTGCCTTGCAGGATATCTGTGGGAGAAGAAAAGGCTAAGGAGTAGTAAACCCTGGCCTACACAAATCTGGAGTGGAGTCCCTAAGACAGTTGGATGGCACATTGTACACCTTCTGGCAACTCCTGCAACCAAGCTGGTGCCAAATGTATTGCTCTGCTTTCCTTTGGACCACATCAGCAAGGCTGAGAGTCGGGCATTGTCATCTGGGCAGCCCAGGACCTCCATACACCCTGCCCAAGCTTACGCCCCAGGGAGGTCACTTTGGTGCTGCTAATGGTTTGACTTCACCCCCAGATGTGCACTGCATTGTCTATTGAGACAGTGAAGGGATAGCCTCTGGACAAGTGTGGGAGGTCCCTTGACCATTGACCATTAGCCAGAGGAACTCCATTTTGTATATTCAATTCTAAATCTCTCTGTCTCTGATAGAAAGTAAACCAGACAGCACTTTGCACCCGACTGCAAGAGGAAGTTGGCTAACCACAACAGATAAGATGTTCTGTCTACATCTGACTACATCTGTTTACATCTGACTACAGAGGATGTAGGCCACCGCAAAACCACAAGTTCTAAGTAGGGCAACCACAATTGTGTCTGTAAAATTCAGATAGACACATGTATGAAGGTACCTAGTAGAGTAACGCCACCTAGTAGAGTTGGGCGGATGACTTTGCATCTTGGAGTGCTCTCTCTTGATTGGTTGATGAGATACTGCAATAAGGCGGACCTTGACTCTATAAAATCTCTCTGTACATGGACAAGGGTCGGGCAGAATGAGGAATGGTCTTTTTCCCTGCTGCTCCATATTGCTTTGTCCGACAAACCAATAAATCTGTTAAACTTCCTGAGATTTCGTCTGGTCAATTTGGGAAGCCAATCATTTGTCTAACAACAGATGGATGCCAACAACACCCATAAACCATTTTCCCCAAGTGCAACCTTTCTTAGGTAATGGGTCACAATGCACAAATGGAACTAGATTTGTTCACCACAAGAAGGGAAGGGCTATTGTTCTCCTTTAACAAAAAGGAGTATCCCAGATTCAAATAACAGCATGTCTTTAATTCATTTATCATTTATTTATCTAACAAAGTTCATTATTATTCTGCTACTGTTCCAATACTTGGAAAGAAATTCAGCAACTTCAGTGTGGGAATTTTCACACACTACCCAGAAAGAAAAGAAAAGAAAAATGCATAGCTTTAGGCTAGCTATACACCCCTTTCCTTACAAGGAAGAGGAAATAAGAGAGCCTTCAGTATGGAACTGTTGAGTTGGAAGATTGCTGCAGGCAAACCAGAGCCTTCTTTTTCCTTGATGATCAACGCAGAGATTAAAGAAGCCCATTGTTTGCTTGGAGGGATCTTTCTCCTAAGCTCCAGGGATAGAAAGATTTCTGGCCTGTACTTTTCCTATGATCCAAGCAGTCATTTCCTTTGCACTCATTATCAGGACACCCACACATTCCCACATCATGCTACCAAATAGCATCAGCCTGAACGAATCATTAAAAACAATAAAGTGCCTAATGACATCTAACAGATTTAGCACAAGCTTTCGTGGACTATTGCAATGTGAAAATGCTGGACTGCAAGATGTTAAATTCTATCACCTGTGGATTGAATTGGCATGACGGTGGTTTGTATTTTTACTTTTTTGTCATGCTACATGTATTCATTGGCTTCCCAATGCCATGATGTCTGTGTTATCAACACAATTGTGTTTTGTGTGTGTGAAAGGCTATTTTTTCTAATGTCATTATTTCCATTTGTGGTTTTCTGCATTTCATTGTTTTCCTGATCTCACTGTTTACAATGCCCCACTCCAGCTATGGATATGTTGTTGATTAGTCGTTCAGTCGTGTCCGACTCTTCGTGACCCCATGGTCGTGACCCCATGGACCAGAGCACGCCAGGCACTCCTGTCTTCCACTGCCTCCCGCAGTTTGGTCAGACTCATGTTGGTAGCTTCGAGAATATATATGCACCTGTGTGTGTGTGTGTGTGTGTGTGTGTGCACCTATATCACAGGATAAAAGGTAAAGGTAAAGGGACCCCTGACCATTAGGTCCAGTCGTGACCGACTCTGGGGTTGCGCGCTCATCTCGCATTATTGGCCGAGGGAGCCGGCGTATAGCTTCCAGGTCATGTGGCCAGCATGACAAAGCCGCTTCTGGCAAACCAGAGCAGCACATGGAAACGCCGTTTACCTTCCCGCTGTAGCGGTTCCTATTTATCTACTTGCATTTTGACATGCTTTCGAACTGCTAGGTTGGCAGGAGCTGGGACCAAGCAACGGGAGCTCACCCCGTCACAGGGATTCGAACCGCCGACCTTTTGATCAGCAAGCCCTAGGCTGAGTGGTTTAACCACAGCGCCACCTGGGTCCCCAGGTTAATCACAGGATAATACTTCATATATCCGATGAACTGGACTGTAGTCCATGAAACTTTATTCCGTCCTAAGTTTGTTTGTCTTTAACACCACACAAGACTCTGTTGTTTTTCGCTGCAAAAAATTAACACAGCTACTCCTCAATTTGCATTTTGCAACAACAAAGATTTGAGCACATGGTGAAGATTTCTCAATATAGAACATACAGGGCTGTGAGTATAGTCTGTGTTTTGCATAACATGGAAAGAGATCCCAACTTCATGTTGTTGGATTTCTCAGCAAAAAAATAAAGCAAGGTCTGGAACAAAAGAGCTTCTCCCCAGCCATCCAGCCTAGCACTTATGTCTTGTGTGTCATAACATAGTAATAATTCACAAATCATATGCTGGGAAATAAAACAGGGCATGGGACTTTCAAGATATGGAAGACAATACTACACAAGGATACTAGTATGGCTGAAGCCATGTCTTGGGGGCTGGAACAAAGGCAACAGTCCTGGTAGGCCCACTTAATAAAAATGTGGAAGTTACTGGCCTCTTGTAGTCAATAATATTAGATGCTGAGCAGTATATCCAATAACATTTGATAACCCCAGGCCTTCATACCAACTAACGGGGAGAAAGCAAATTATGTAAGACTGCAATCTCCCAGATGTTATTGGACTACGATTCCATCAGCCTTGTTGGCAGTGCAGGGTGGTGCTAATGGGAGCTGGAGTTCAGCATCTGGATGCTTAGAGCAGACCCACTGAAATCAAGACTGACTGAAGTCCCACTGTTTTCAGTGGGTGTACTGAAAGTCTGGGGGCGTCTGGTTACAACATGTGTCAATTTGAATCAAGGGTGGGCAACATGTGCCTCCCAGATGTTATTGGATTCCAACTCCCATCAGCCCCAGCCAAGATGGCCAATGTTCAGACAATGGGAGTTGCAGCCCAGCAACATCTGGGAGGCCACAGGTTCCCCACCTGATTTAAATTTACACCTCCTTTTCCAGTCATTAGGACAGCTGTTTAAATCATGTTTGCTGCAGAAGAGACAGTCACCAGCTTTGGTTTGCTGATAAGCCCTAATGAGAGTTTCACTGACTATCCCTTGTAAAAGAAAGCATCTCTTTATGAGTTTGTATAATTTTTTTAAAAAAAAAGACAATAAAAGCAAACGCTGCTATGCTTTTCACTTATGGAGATGCTCACACTGCAGTAATGGAGGCATTATTACTTTTTACTATCTGTGCATAGTTGTGCATGCATGGCACAATGTCATATAGAGACATATAGGATAATTTAATCTAAATCCTACTTCATCTGGCTTATGCCAATAGCATTTATCTCTCACTTTCAGGAGCACCTGAAATAATTGCAACATTATCTCAGGTGCACACAGTAAATGATGTACACTATTCTCTAGTCTAGTTAATTGGAGGAAAGCAGACAGATAGCAGGGCATGCGCATATGTGTGTGTGTATGTGTGTGTATGCGCATATATATATGAGCCTATATATACATATATACACACACAGCACTGCAGGAGATAAAGGTGTGGAAATGTACCTATAACCATCATGCAACCACAGATTACTGGGAAGCTTTCCTTACTGGATGGGACAGTCCCAATAGTTGACAAGGGAGGAGCACTTATAGATCTATCACAGAGTACATCCTTTGCATGCAGAAGAGATTGTGGTCTCTAGTTACAGATTTCCCCAGCACTAAGCATGGGAAAAGTCTATTTCTTGAGACATTAAGGAGCTGCTAGAAGTCACACTAGACATGACTGAGCAAGAACCAATGGGTAGGCTAAGTATAAGACACCCTCATATTGTCTGAGTGGTGCGGGATTCCAGGGGTTCCAGATGCCTACCCAGGGTTCATGTTTCCTCGGAATGAGGGACAGCGGAACCTGTGGTATCTTTAGGATATGTGGTTTCTTTACACACATATACACCTGAGCCTACAATGGAGGGGTTCACATCATTAACTTCCCAATAAGGTGATTCTCCCATGGCCACAGCCTTGAATTCCAGCAGATATCAGGCATGGCTCTGACTCTTAGTCTTCCCAGCCTGCTGCCTTGCTTCCAGCTTTCAGCTCACTTAACTCAACTCTCCACTCTGGCTTTTGTCTTGACCAGTTACCGAAGTTGAGGGACCGGACCCACTCGTTTTCTGTCTGGCACAGAGCCACTTCCTTTGTTACCATAAAAGTCCATACTTAGAAGGCCACCACTTCACCAGGAAGCTAGCCTGCCTATTCCAGAAATTGAATCCATGCTGAATCCAGGAATTAGAAGGGTCTCAGACATACAGCCTACCCCACCACCACCCCATTACAATTATGTTCCAATAGTTACAATCTCTCCACACCAGATTCCCATCAGCCAAACAGGAATTACACCAGGCTACATGCAATAAGGAAGCAAAGTTACTACCTGCCTTGACAAGAGCCTGAAAGATGGGTATGTTATAAATAAATACACAAAATGCTTTCACTCATCCATATTATCTACAGTGGTACCTCGGGTTAAGAACTTAATTCGTTCCGGAGGTCAGTTCTTAACCTGAAGTACTATTTCTGGGTTAGTGGAGTCTGTAACCTGAAGCGTCTGTAACCCGAGGTACCACTGTATATCCTTTTCTAATACACTTCCAACAATAAAACTCAAAATCCAATGCCACCTAGTTAAACCTGACCACATAGTATCCTACCTGGTGCTGTTGTCCCCGTCCCCCACAGATGATCTTAGCTTTCTACAGCAAATGTATCACATCTAAAATCTCTCTGGTGGAGAGCATTTGAACAGGATGTGGGGAGGAAACTATTTGAGGATCCAAAGTCCATTTCAGAATGGTAGGTTGAAATGGCATTTCAGACATAATATGCTGCGTGAATGCTTTTTATCATGCTCTTGAGAATAAACTCATTTCTCCCAACAATGCAGCACCTGTTCCCGGTGAAGAAGGGTGAATGAGATTTGGTCTTAGGGAGGCAGGACCACTGGCAGAAGGAAGCCAGAAACCAATATTCCAAGTCCCTTAGCACTTGACTAAGCAGGACTTCTTTCTTCAAGGCAATGCCCTCGGAAGAGTAGCCAGCACCCTCTCCTTATGGCAGTGACTGCAGAAAGGCACCACAATCCCAGTAGAGGGAGCTCACCTCGCATCAGCCATGAATCAGCACAGCGTTCACCAACCTGGCGCCCTCCAGATGTTTTGGACTTCAGCTCCCACAGCTGATGGAAGCAGTGGTCCAAAACATCAGGAAGGCACCAGGTTGGCAAAGGTAGAACTGGATGTATACAATGGAAGAAGAAAGGCACTTAATGGAAGAGTAGGTGAGCAGGGTGGGGGGAAACTATTTAGCAGCACAATCTTAGGCATGTCTACTCTCAGAAGTTAAGTTGTGCATTCCATTGAATTTGGCGAGACCTGCTCCCAAGTAAGTGCAGATGGGACTGCAGGCTTAATTGCCTGAAATCAAATGGTACCTCTGGAGATGGAATTGAAATGAAGTGAGGCAAACAGCCTCATACAAAATGCCTGGGATCCTGTTAATACCTGGAATACGTATGTGGTAACAGGCACTTAGTTCTGCTGTTAGGATAATTCAATTAAGATACATGTTGTTGATAATTAACTCTTGAAGTCACCACTCAGTTTCCCCAGAGATGTGTTCAAACTCTAGAAGCTTTCCATTAGGTCTATTTTTAAAACTCCGTTTTACAAGCAGAGCTGCCACAATGGCATTTCTTCTCACGCTACTATTGGTGAGCCAATAGTAATGATTTCAGTTCTTATGAAGGACTATCATTAGAAAATAATCAGCAGCATTTGCTGCTTTCTTCACTGTATGGCTAATTTGCAGCCCAATCCCAAACTTGAATATTAAGAAAGTCAAGTCCCACTGGGCTGAATGGAGCTTACTCCCAAGTAAGAATAAGGCTGCAGACTTAAGATAGCATTTGCTTCTTTTCCCAAGCTGCATTTGTACTATTATGAAAATATTAGCTCAGCAGTCATCTGTTTCTTTAACCTAAAATTCATTGTTAGGATAAGAAACTTTATCACAGCTTTCACAGACAATCACTCTTCAGTACTGTACCTTACTCCTAGAAATAGCTTTCCTAGATCTCATCATTATATTCATTATATAGAATGGAGACAATTTGATTTCATTAAAGCCTCAGACCTTGTAAGAAATTATTTGCATTTAAGAAAGCACTTGGAGAACAATGAACAAGACTCAAACAAAGTAGCTACAGTCTGCACATCAAAGGACATTGTTTAGGATTTTGCAAAAATCCAGGCTCCTCCGGCAAATTAGTAAGACTGAAAGTCTCTTACTTTTATCAGATATGATTATAAGAGGCTGCAAATATCCCAGTGGATGGGTGTGTCTCCAAAACCTTGCTATGGTAATGACTCTGGGATTTACCCATCACATCATAGTAAGAACAATACGTTTCGCTTCACAGAATACACCTTATCAGTGCATGCAAGAGAAGAACATTGCAGCGTGATTTGAGCTTTCTACAAAGAAATGGCCTCTTGTGTCACTGCTTCCTTTGGACACTTATCTAATGATGCCATGACAGAAATATCTATAAAAAGCTGTTTTCATTTCACAACTGAAATAGGTATCATTGTAAACTATGTACATACAGCAACCTCCAAACTTCAAGGCAAATACAAATACTGCCAGATTGGCAAAAGGCTGTAATGTTATTGCTATGGAAGTGGAAAACTACTTCAGTTCTACTTTTGTTTCTCAACCCGGGAGTATTTACTTAAAACTTCCTGCAAATATGTCTATCTGCCACTAAAACCTTCACCTGCACAGAGTCTGTTACGGGTACTTTTTAACATCCCTAACTTTCGTAGGGATGGTTGCATTGTAAAACACACAGCCACACGCAATCCACTTTCCAACTGCTATCTCAACAAAACGCAAGCAATATTTCTGTAGCAATGCCCTGTAGTTTCAAAATGAGCAGAAATCGATATGTGCAACCTCCCAAACAGTTAAGTCATTGTAAAATCAGCATCTTTTATTGATTTCTTTATTAATATCACATTTAAACATTTATACAAAAGTCCAGTCCTCTGAATTCTGTTTTACTGAGTATTCCCCCGCCTTACCTTCCTCCTTGCCGCCCCAACCCTCCCCCCACAAAAAAAACAATGCTTCAGCAATTGTGCAAGTCCTTCATGATCACCATCACAACAAGAAGTATGTATGTAAAGGTTCTGGTACATACTGAATCACGTGCCTTGCACACTTTGGGAGAGAAAAGACTGAAGTGTGTGTGTGTGTGTGTTTTAAATTATTGACAGCCCAGCAATGGAGAAACATGAATGTGTGTTATCAATAGTCCCTGGAGGATTGTAATGGTCTTCTTCAATGATATGTCCTCACAAAAGAGCCACGTTTTGCTTGCTCTTTGTCTCTCAGGTAAATATAATTCTCAGCAAAGTTGTAACCTGCTCTCCAATCCAACCCCTTTCTGCAGAAGGCGTGCAGCCCATTTACAACCTTGGCTTCCTGAGCAAGGTTTTGCTGAGGTCCTTTACTTCTTCTGGTCCATTGACTCTCTCATAGCCTAGAATGGCCATGGGCTGGTGGCAATACTCCTCAACTTGCTTGATCTGCAGAAAGCTTAGTGCTGTCCTCCAGGCATTCACTGCCTGGCTAGCATTCCTGGCAGAAACCACAAAGGGCTTGGACGAGTACCCAGGCCCACTGGTCATGTTGAGAGCAAACTTCTCCATCTCCGGGCTCACCGCCAGGTTGATAAACCCGTACACCTGCCGCAAAGTCTTGATGGGGTCCACTACCAGGTCCTCATAGCGGACAGCCATGTAGTTACCCTTCAGCCAGTCGGGCGGGCGCAACGCAGTTTGCAAGGTCTTGGCCATGCTCCCGCAGATCACCTCCATGGCCCCTAAGGCGTGGTAGTCGGAGCCACCTCCCCCTTCCTTCTTGCTGTTCAGCTTGTGGCCAGCATCCAGGAAGGGCATGCGATGGATCCGGGGGTCCCTACTCCTCACCACCTGCAGGCTCTCACGGATCAGCCCGTGACGGGACTTGATCCTGGAGCTGGCCACTGCGCGGGGGTCCCGGACCAAGTGGATGACTTTGAGAGCCAAGGAAGGGTCTTGCATGAGCGGCGCCAGCACTCCGATATCGAAGACCCGCACACCCTTGATAACCAGAGTGTGATACTTGAGGCACTCTTCCTGGAGGAGGTGCAGCTGCTGTGGAGGGCACTTCTTGCACAGCTTGTCGTCCACCATGCCCACCACTTCCTTGCGGTAGGCTGGGCAGAGCGGCGAGGAGCAGATCACTTTGTTGGTGGCCGCCCCGAAAATGCCCAGCGTGGTGAGGTTCTTCCCCGCCCCAGCCGTGCTGTAGAGCTGGAAAACGGAGAGGTCGCAGCGGTACAGGGAACTCAGCATGTCCCGTGCCGCGCCTTGCAGGGACACGGCGTCGCCCGGGTACAGCTTCTGCCACACGTGCCACACCGGCTCGTAGAGGAAGAAGACCTCTGGGTTCTGGTTGAAGAGCTCCCCGAAAAAGGAGGACCCTGACCGCCACGTGGTGAAGATGTAGACCAGCTGCCGCTTGCGGGCGAGGGGCACGGGGGGCCCGTAGAGGGCCCGAGTGTCTGACCGCGACTGGTAGGTGTAATAAGGCAGCTGCTGAGGGTAGGGGGTGCGGCGGGCAGGTGAGGGCTCGCTGCACTGCTGAGGCCCCTTGTGCCACTTATAGTCCAGCAAGTTGAGCATCGTCAGGAGCAGGAGGAGCACATAGCCCAGGCACAGCACCAGCGCCTTCCTGCGGAACACCTTCATGCCGGAGGCGGTTTGGAGCCAGGGCGGGGAAACCAGCCCTGCCAACTGTTGCACATCACAGGCAGGCGCTTGGGCCAAGGTGGGTCTGGACACCCAGGGGCTTTCTCCCGGGCAGAGAGGGCATGTCCCCGTCTCTCAGGGAAGCTGGCTGTCCTTGGGGGCAGCCCCTCGCCGCTGCCGTTCTCCTGGGTGCCCACTGCACTCTGCTGGGCATGGGGCAGCTCCCCAAGGCTCTGTGGAAGCAGAAGCCGCTGTTTCCTTGCTACCTTCTCAAGCTCTTTTCTTCGCAGGACTTGGGCGCAGACCCCCAGCGCCAGCAAACGCCCAGCCAAGCGGGCAGAGAGGAGGCAGAAGAGGAGGAAGTGGAGGAGGGGACTGCTCTGCACCAAGTTAACGCATCATCCCAGCAAGGGAGAGGGGCGAGCTGGGGCTCAGTTCCTCCGGCAGCCCGATGAGTTTCCGCTCTGCAGCCCAAGCGCCAGGCGGGGAGCGGAGGCAGAGCCAGGGGAGCGGGGAAAGTTGCAGAGGCCCCCGTCGAGCCGCCGATCTCCGGAAAAGTGCATTGCGCCTGATTTTTTGGTGTTGTTTTCCTAGGGGTGGGTGGCGGGCGCAGCGCAGCAGCCGAGGCTCCCTCCTTCTGCGCGCCCGGCTCAGCCTGGGTCCCCCACCCCCTTGCCCGCCCGTCCGCCTGCCTGCCTTGCGCCGATGCGGGCTGGTCCAGGAGGCTCTGGCCGGAGGAAGAGGAAAGAGACGAGGCCGGATGCGGGAATCCACTAGGGCGATGCGAACGGCTCGCTGGAGAAGATCCCTCCGACTTGCGTGCTCCCGCCGCGGCTGTCCATCGCTCCCAAACGCCCGCCAGGCACTCGATCCAGCCGGAGGTGAGGAAGAAGAGGAAAAGGAGAAGGAGGAAGAAGAACCGGCCTCCCTGCAGTAGCAGCCGCCGGCGAGGTCTCTGCAATGCTCAGGAGGCGGCGCTCCATCGCCAGCCCATGGAGACTTTGGGAGCGAAGCACTTCTTCGCCCGCCAGGCAGAGAGCGCGACGCAATCGGAGCCCAGAGGCACCAGCAGCGGCGGAGGCAGCAATAGCAGCGGCGCTTCAGCAGCGGCGCCCACCCGGCTCGCTTCCCCCTCTGCTGAATGGCCGAGGAGCTGCAGCCTCCAACGCAGCCGCCCGCGCCCGGCCCCCGCGGCCCTCTGCGGGCTTTCTCATTGGATGCTGCTCCTGCCACTCCTGCCGCTGACTCCCCTGCCCCTTCCCTCCCTTCCCCGGGTCAGGGATGCTGCTGGCTGCTGGGTGTTTAAGGCTCTGCTGCGGAGCCTGGCTGGATGGCCGGCAGGCTGGCAAGGAAGGGCAGCTCTGCTCGCTCAGCTGGCTGCCCGCATCGCCACAGGGCTCCCCCTCCCGCCCACGTGCCGTCTGCTCCCCCTCCAGTCCGCACCGCCACACAATCCCCTCCGTTGGGAGATGGGCGCTGGGGAAAGTTTTCCCAAAGTGCAGCCAGCCAGCTGAGCTTCTCTGTAAGCCCCGAAAGGAAATCTTCCGCTGCTGCTTCTTTCCAAGGAAACGCAGGCCAGGATGCTCGCGTCAGATAGTCCCGTTCTGTAAGGAATCCATTGAGCTGATTCCGCTTTCTTTTCCGAAAAGTTTCGTCCTGCACTTTTGTTCCTATTGCTGCTGCTGCTGCTGCAAGATACCAGCATGAACAGCAGTAGACGGGTGTGGAATGTTGACACGCGTTTAAATCAGGTTTTTAATTTACCGTTGGTTTTAATTGTTTTTGAATGCTTTAAATAATTGTTTTTAATCTTTTTATTGGGGGGGCGATAATTTCATTGTTGCAATCTTTTTATATAAACAGCTTTGGGGTTTCCTTACAATCAAGCGGGATACAGTATACGTTTTGTGAAATCAATGAACAGCACCAGCAACAAAATTGTTGCTGTTTCTAAACAACCGTGTTAAACTAAAATAAGCTCGTTCAGGATAAGGTAGAGTCAGACGGGCAGGCAACTGTTTCAAGCTGAAAATGCAGAACAATTTCGTGTACACCTACAAAATTTCGTGTACACCTATCGGCACAGTCCTGGGCGTGCTTGCACAGAAGTAAGTCCCACTGTCTTGAGTGGGATTTCATCTCTGGAAAGAGTGCACAGAATTGCAGCCTGAATGATGTGCTATGTTCATGTACAAACATAAGAAACTGCTGAGAGTGAGATGATCCATGAGATGCTTTTGCTGCTTAGTATAGGAAACTGCCATCTTCCAAGCCAGATCTTCAGTCCATCTAGCTCCATAATGTCAACACTGACTGGCAGTGGCTCTCCAGGGTTTCAGGCAGGGGATTTCTCCAGCTGTACCTGCTGATGTCAGGGGTGAACCTGGGAGCTTCTGCACCCAGAGCAGATGCTCTATCCCTGGACTTCAGCCCTTCTCCAATTTAAAATGGGCTGGACAGCTATCCTAATACAGTAAGATTGCACTTTTTGCCCCCCAGAAAATCTTGAGGCACTTTAAAGGCTGACAGATTCTTTGAGGTATTGTGGATTATAGGACATTCCATAAGATGCACTGAGTTGGCCGCAAAGAAACTAAATATTTAACTCCAATGATGGTGCTACATTTTGAAAGATGAGACTGAAAGGCCAGTGCAGACATTCCAAAAGCAGAGGTATCGTATATTGGTCATCAAGTGAAGTAAACAAAGGGAAGATGTTAAATTCCACACTGTAATATTACGTCTCTTGGGTTTTTCATGCAGCAGCTGTGTCCGAGCCTGAATGCAATGCAATCAGGTCTGTATAGTATGTGATAAGGGGATGGGGGTGTGCTAACTTAAAGTCCCATTGATTTCAGTGGGTCTACTCTAAGCATGGCTTAAGTCTGCATCCAGCCCTTATTCATGTACAACATCATTTTTACATGCATACACCCACTCTAAAATTGCATCTTCAGAAAATAAAAATAAATGCATCTTCAAAATACACACAAATCCAATGAAAGAGAACCCTTTGTGGTCTAAACTACATTGTTTTGTCTCTTCGAACTTCTGTGCTGCCTGGATACAGATATAAATTTTACCATATTGAAAAAGGAAAACCTTCTGACACAGGTATACAAGATTATACTATTAATTCAGGCTATGTTTACTGGAAAACAGTATGGATTCATTATACATTAAAAACCTAGACTTGGATGAGCACATCCAGGAATAATATATACAGTACAGTGGTACCTCGGGTTACAAACGCTTCAGGTTACAAACTCCGCTAACCCAGAAATAGTACCTTGGGTTAAGAACTTTGCTTCAGGATGAGAAAAGACATCGTGCTCTGGCGGCGCAGCAGCAGCAGCAGGAGGCCCCATTAGCTAAAGTGGTGCTTCAGGTTAAGAACAGTTTCAGGTTAAGAACGGACCTCCAGAACGAATTAAGTTCTTAACCAGAGGTACCACCGTACTTATGGTATTGGATTTTAGAATGTAACTCAGACTCACATATTCTGCCAGTTGCAAAGGCCCTCAACATTTCACCTGCCCTCCAGCTTGCATTTTTCCTCTTCCATACTACAAGGCTATCCTACAGCTCCTTATTTAATCAGAGTATAAAGAGGCTTTCAGTATTCGTCATTTGCCTACACAGGTTTTAAATTGCTTCCTTTGTGTCTCACATGGCATGCATTGTCGTTTTGATGCATTCACCTTCAATGTTTATGACAGTAAATATTTATTCTCTGTAAACATAGAGATCCGGGTGCTCATGCCCTGCCCATATTTACACATATTTCAAACATAACATTTGCATTCCAGCTGTTGCTGGATTATCCTGAACTAAAATGTTGTTTTTTCTGCAAAGAAACAGCATTTAAACTAGGGTTTGTTTTTGTTTAGTCGTGTCCGACTCTTTGTGACCCCATGGACCAGAGCACGCCAGGCACTCTTGTCTTGCACTGCCTCCTGCAGTTTGGTCAGACTCATGTTGGTAGCTTCAAGAACACTGTCCAACCATCTTGTCCTCTGTCGTCCTCTTCTCCTAGTGCCCTCAATCTTTCCCAACATCAGGGTCTTTTCCACTTCACTTAATATCTCTTTTAGTTGTGTTATCCTCAAACCAGTGGTAGTCCCACCTCCTCCTGTTGGGAAAAGTTACCTCTGGTTACATTTGGTCTTGTCAAGCGAGTCTATCTGTTCAGTGCTCCATTTCCTATCCAGGAGTCTTCCTGGAAACAACACAATGCTGGGGGCAAGGGGATCTCTACATAACGAGCTGCCATCAAATCACAGAATTGTAGAGTTGGAAGGGACCACAAGGATCATTTACGCCAACCCACTGCAATGCAGGAATCTCTTGCCCAAGTAAGTTTTTATCTGTGCTTTTTGCCATCCAATGGAGGCTAGTCCATTAGGCCAAGGGGAGCACTGTCCCACCAACTTCAGTGTGTTCTCAGCCAGGCTCCACCTGTCTCCCTTCTTACTTGCAGCCCAATGAGATGGGAGGAGGATGGGAACAAAACTAGTTGTTTCTGTGGGCCTCAGTTTTCCTGTGAATTTCTGTTCTCACAGAGTTTGGTCTTCAGTGTTTATAAATCCAATTTTCTAAAGAAAAGCAATAAAAGAGAAAGAGAAAACCACACAGCTGAAAGAGGAAGTAGGGAAAGCAATGCTCACCCCACTTCCTGTTTCAGCTTTATGTGCTTTCCGTGTCTCAGACCAGCACTGCAAGGGCCAGTCGTCCAAGCATCTCTCTCCCATCTCCTCTTTCACCTCTATTTGTTTCTGGGGTAACACCCCCCCCATCCGCTTCATGATGAAGGGGTCTGTGAATGGGTGGGAGAGGGGGACTCACAGACTTTGTCGGCAGCCAAGGAAGTACTCAAGAGCACCATGGCACCCGCAGACGCCAACACTGGGGACCCCAGAGATGGACAAACAGCTGTTCCCTGCATAGGGAATATTTTCAGATGCCTCACCCTTTCTGTAGCCAGACTAAGGAAGATTACAGTGTGTTAATCATTGTGTTCAGTTAATCACAGATTGAGGTATGTATGCTGAAGTGTAATATCCTAATCCTAAACTTCAGCAATTGCTGTAACAGAGTTGCCTTTATTAAGAGAGTCCCACTTTTTCACTCTTACTGCGAGTCTTCCCTGGTCCCTTTCAAAGTCCTGTGTCAAATCTTTATCCCTTGGCTTTCGTCCTGCCTAGCTTTGTATGCAGTTCTGGCTCAGACTCAGCAACCTCATTAGCTTTCTGAAGCAGGCTCATTTTCCTTGCATAAATGCATTTTTGCTCATGTGAAGTTCTGCCTTCTACTGAATTAACAGTAAGCTGCAAAATATGATTGATCTATCTTTCATAGATGTATCAGTCTTTGCATTTTAACTGTCTGCTTTGTTAACACGCGACCGACTTCTCTGTTAGAATATTGGGATATGTTTTGTCTTCAGTGTTGTATCGTATTATCTATTCTGCAGAATATGTGGATCATAACAGCAAGGTTAAATGGAAAATTCAGATTTGTATTGCAGACTATATTATTCACTTGTTTTCGCCATCTGCCCCCTCTGGTGTCCAAATCGTTCCTGCTTGGTAAGAAAATGAGGATTCGGTGCCTTATTCAGGCAGTTTTAAAGAAACACCAGTCCATTGTCAAGCCACTGCCTTTAACTGTAACATTTTAAACTCCATGAAAAAAAGGAAATAGACAGAACAAAATCCCATTCATGTCTACTCAGGAATAAGTTCATCGGGGCTTACTCCCCAGAAGTAAGAGAGTTCAAAAGTGCAGCCTAAGGTTTAGCTGGGAGTAACCTTCCCTGAATGCAATAGGATTTACTTCTGAGTAGATGTCACTAGGATTTCGCAGTAGAGTGCAAACCTAGGCATGTTTGCTCTGGAGTAGCACTGTTTTCAGCAGGGTCTTACCTTCTAGTGTGCATTTTAAGATTGCAGCCTCGGGGGTGCCTTGTCACAGAAATCATTATGTAACAAACTCCCCTGAAAGTTGGAGGAACTAATCAATAACATCCTTTTCATTCCTATTTCAATTAAATAACATGGAACTTATATTTCCCATGGGTCCATTGTAGTTTTCTTTTCTCTTTTTTGTTTCTTAATATGAATTTATTGTACTTATGCCTTACTTTTATATCTACATTCCATCATATTTCATTTACTGCCAGCAGTAGCTCCTTGGAGGAGAAATTTAGGAATCACCTCTGTACTATCTCCCTTCATATGAAGACCCTGCTCCTAAGATTGGTAGCTTTGATTTAAACCAGGCCGCTGAGTCCCCTTGGAGTTCAGCAAGAGCCAGCATGAGAAATTAGGGTCGGGTTAGCAATTCATTTTTACTGTTAATTTTGAGAGGGGGGGGTATTACTATTTAATAGCTGTTAGTTTATTATTTACAATTATAGACCACTTACTATCCAAAAATCTCAAAGCAGTCTATCATAGATTTAAAAAGCATATATAAACGATACAATAAAAATATGTCAAGTGATTAACATAATAGCAGAACAAATCCATAAACAGCATGCCTGCACATAAACAAACTCAGAGAGCATAATATAAAGTAGCATAATCTAAAATTCATCGAACATAACACACATTTGATATGTATCCATTAGGTGTAACTGTTCCATCTTGAATACTAGGAGCAGTGCCGGATTTACGTATAAGCTAAACAAGCTACAGCCGGGGGGGGGGGAGGGGGGATACACTTCTTCTTAATTGTATTTCACTATTAATATACTTCTTAATTGTATTTCAGTTCAACAATTACCTTGATAAAATACATATTTTGTTATGTGCAAATGGCTTTAGATACCTATTAGGTCCGTATACATTACCATATACCATATATTCAACACAAAAAACAGCAGCAATTTGTTGTTGACAAAGGACAGCAGGACATATAAAGGGGCCCATTATCTTCAGTAGCTTAGGGCCTCATCTAACCTAAATCCGGCCCTGACTAGGAGTAGCCAATGTGCTGCCCTGCAGATGCTCCCATCAGTCTAGGCCAGCATGGTCAGGAACAGGGGTGAACCTGGGTCATACAGCCCCCTTGGGTTCCCTTCCACCTCTACTAATCTATGATAGGGATGTGGGTGGCGCTGTGGTCTAAACCGCTGAGCCTCTTGGGCTTGCCGTTCAGAAGGTCGGCAGTTCGAATCCCTGCGACGGGGTGAGCTCTCGTTGCTCTGCCCCAGCTCCTGCCAACCTAGCATTTCTTTTTTTAAAAAAAATATTATATTTATTGACATTTTCAACTTAAAGTTTCCATTCACATTACCATCTTACATCATATCATAAACAACCATCAAAAAAAGAAAGAAAGAAAAAAGAACAAGAAAAATTACAAAAAAGGCAAAAAACAAAACAGAAAAAAAGAAAAGACAAAGACAAAGCAAAAAGAAAAATCCAACTAATATTCCTAACTCTATTCTAATTATGACTTCCTCGCTCCTCCCTTTCCGAGTCTAATACACCCTCTATTTGGCAATTTTTCATTTTTCATTATTTACCAATTACAAACATCTCCATTTTATTCTTGTTCTAATATCATATATAAAAAATTATTTATACCACGTAACAAATTTCTTATTACTCTAAATATTCCCTTTAGCCTTTTATTTATTCACTAAAATTATTCTAACTTATACAATTCATATTCTAACATCTCACTTAGCCCCTATTCTACAATCCCCCCTCCTTCACCCTGTGACCAGTCGCCGGAAATCCTGAACCAACTCCTGTGTACAGTCCAAATCTAAACCATTTTATCAGTCCCTCATTTACACTACATCTCAACCCACTCCATCTCTTACCCACTCTAGCCCAACTTCTTCCACCCAGCACCCCCTCTGCCAGCCACCCTCTAAGTTCTTCTTTTTCTTGTCTCACCATTTAACAAGTCCTTCGCCTGGATCTTGCCTCCCTTCTCTCACTAAGGAGGTTCGAATCCAGGCCACTTTCTTCAGCACTGCTTGGTTGTTGTTACCAGGGACCTGCTCTCCCTCTCTCACTGAGAGAAGCAGCTCCTGGAAATCTAAATCCAATACAGCTCTTTTGTTGTAGCAAAGGTCCCGTGCATCCTCTCCCACCGGTTGCACTTCGTTCAAAGTATAGAGCTCCTCTTGATCCTCTTCTTCTAATAAGTTCAACCTAGCATTTCAAAAGGATGCCAGTGCAAGTAGATAAATAGGTACCACTGTGGTGGGAAGGTAAATGGCATTTCCATGTGCTCTGGATTCGGTTACGGTGTTTCGTTGCACCAGAAGTGGTTTAGGCCAGCGTTTCTCAACCGCTGTTCCGCGGCACACTAGTGTGCCGCGACGTGCGGCGACGAGAAGGGCGATTTGCATTGTCACGTGCCTGGCGGCCGCCAATAAACAACACTGACCCACCGGAAAGCAATATTTCTCCTCCTCTTTCCCAAAGCTCAGTGCAAACGAGCCTGGCGGCCGCCAATACACAACACTGACCCGCCGGAAAGCAATATTTGGCTAGTGTTTCTTACAGTCATAATTATAATATAGGGCGGCACAGAGTTAACTTTTTAAACTTTTTTAATGGTGGTGTGCCTCGTGATTTTTTTCACGGAACAAGTGTGCCGTGGCCCAAAAAAGGTTGAGAAACACTGGTTTAGGCCACATGAGCCGGAAAGCTGCCTGCAGACAAACACCGGCTCCCTTGGCCTGAAAGCGAGATGAGCGCCGCAACCCTATAGTCACCTTTGACTGGATTTAACCATCCAGGGGTCCTTTATCTTTTACCTTTTACAAATCTATGATTCTGTTATTCTTCCTCAGACACAATGGACTTGGCAGTGTTGCTAGACTATACTAGTAGGCCACCTGCTCAGGAAAATAAATAGGATCCAAGTTCTGTTTATTACACTCGTCTTCACCTCTTTGTGTGGCAACACTTGCTGCGCTGCTCAGGCCAAGACTTTGTAAAACACCCCTCAGAGAAGCCTCTTTTCTGTAGCTACAGATGTGTCCACAGCTGGTTTATACTAGCAGAACAGTTTGCCAGATAACTTTTACACATTTGTTTTTAACATGCTCAGGCGTTCAAAAGCTCCAGGGAGAATTTTCCATGTGGCTTTCCAGCAAAGCCCAATAAAAAGAGCAGACCCTTCTGTGGCCATTCTGCTTTAACTTGCTGAAGGACCACATTCTCGGTTAAACACTTCTGATTCTCTTCCCAGAGCTTAGCATATACGAAGGCCAAAAATGAATAGTTAATAATTTATCTAACAAACGCAACCTATTTTTCTGCTTATTGAATATTTATGGGCAGATAACGTTTCTTCAAAACATTCACATTAATTGGAAGTAGTCCGTGAATTTTGTGGGGGTTTTAAAATCACAGGAACATCCCTCGGTATTTACTGTGGGTCTCATTCTTCCTCCAATACATTTGTGCTACATTGTCCTTCATCTCTCACCACTGCTAGAGGTGAAGGGCCACTCCACACATTAGCTACACTTTCCTTACACAGAAAGAAGTTATAAAAGGCAGGCCCCAGAGGACACAAGTCCTTTTTACATGAATTAGCTTCCCATCTACACATGTATTTCATACAAAAGACGATGAAGTAGGGAGGGCAGTAGCACACTGATAATGAATCTGCTTGGCTCATAGAAGACCCCAGGTTCTATTCCCAGCATCTAAGGGAGCAGTTGGTGCTGTGGTCTAAACCACTAAGCCTCTTGGGCTTGCTGACCAGAAGGTCGGCGGTTCGAATCCCCGCAACGGGGTGAGCTCCCTTTGCTCTGCTCCAGCTCCTGCCAACCTAGCAGTTTGAAAGCACGCCAGTGCAAGTAGATAAATAGGTACCACTGTGGCGGGAAGGTAAACGGCATTTCCGTGCACTCTGGCTTCAGCCACGGTGTTCCGTTGCGCCAGAAGCAGTTTAGTCCTGCTGGCCACATGACCCAGAAAGCTGTTTGTGGACAAACACCGGCTCCCTCAGCCTGAAAACGAGATGAGCGCCACAACCCCATAGTCGCCTTTGACTGGACTGTACATTTACCTTTTACCTCAGTATCTCCAGGTTGGGTTGGGAATGTCTGAAACCCTGGAGAGCTGCTCCCAGTCAGTGTAGACAATATGGAGCTAGATGGGCTGATAGCCTGACATACTCAACCCCAGCTTCCTATGCTCGTAAGCAGCTAAAGGACTTCACAAGTCCTATTAGGGGACAGCGGGGCAGTAGGCAGCTCAGTCCTATATCCTAGGTGGGATCATCTCACTTTCACTGTTCCACAGGGCCTTGAGCATCTCTTTTGAGACAGAAAATGCATTGTATCGGGAATTTTTTAATGTCTGATGTTTTAAAAAAATTTATACTGTATGTGCTGTAAGCTGCCCAGAGTGGCTGGGGAAACCCAGCAAGATGGGCGGGGTATAAATGATAAAATTACTATTGTTATGATAACCATTATCATCATTATCATTATCATAAATCGCCTAAAATTGCTTTCCCCTTCTCCCTCTCATTACTTTTTCCTCATGTGTCTTTTTAGATTGTTACCTCAGACCAGGGTCTGCCTTGGTCCTGATTTTTGTAAGCCACTCTGAGAAAAGAACGAGGTATAAATGCCTGAAATAAAATAAAATCAATGAACTGATTCGCATGATCACACTTTCACTTTTTACTCTCTTTTTTGGACTCTGCTGTACAACTGAATTAAGTCTATATACCCAGAGGTTGCTTAAAACTGTCAGTAAATTGGGGACCAATTATTGTAGGTGCTTCACACACAGCCCCTAGCCTAAAAATTAGAGCAGCGAATGTGGGAATTTTCAAACTAATAACTGCTGCAAGGTGAGCAGGCAGGTCCACTTTTTAATCTGTAATGGAACTGTGTAGTTCTGGGTATCCTTTGTGGGACGTAGGTATTGTGATACGATGAGCTATTTTAGGTACCACTGCAATCTACTGTTCCATATATTTGTTTCCTGACAACGTGTGGAGTTCATGTCTTACTTCTATTGTAATAATATCTTTGCCATTCTAGATGGCTGAAGTATGGTGACTCACGGGTCAGGATTTTGAAAAATATTGATTTTTCTATGATGGGCACCCTTCACACACAGCTTATTTAGAGCTTGAACAGCTAAAGAACAGGTTCCTTCAGAATGGGTTTTTCGTAACAGCACCAAATTGCTGGAAAATAACTCTAATTAACCAAGGAATGTTCAGAAATCGGTTATCTTTCCTTCTAATCTATATTTTAAGAAGCCAGCAGTACTTCTCAACTGATCATTTTCAATCCTCTTGAGACGCACGGCACTGATTAACACATACATTAAGCAGTGGAAACAAAGAAACCATTTGCCTTCTCATGTGAAGAATAATACCTAGGTAACTTTTCCACAACCTTGGCCATGCTGACAGGGGGCTTGGGTCTGATGGGATTTGTAGTCCAAAATAAGGCTGTCCTAGATCATCATAACCTTGATGGTGCTGTTGGGGGAAATAAATGGTTTTCTAATAAGAGAGGAAAGCAATTAGAAACTTCAACCAGGCACCTGTTTTTATGAAGCAGATACTGTCTTAAGGATTTTAAAAATTGCTAAGCCTATCTCTTTTGAAATTGTTTTGTTTTGTATTTTGTATACATTACAAGCTAACCTGAGTGGCATGTTTACACTAGAAAGCAGCGGCATAAACACTCAAGCAAATAATAATAAATAATATCTTCATGGTTTGCCATATCACTGTATAGTGAGGGGGAGGGAATCCTTTATAAGAGGCGAGCAATAGTATGCAGAATGGGTAGAATCTCTGTCATTTGTGGTGGAACCCTAAATCCATTGGCATAAATGATAATGCTCCTATGACCCTTGATTTCTTTGCTGAAATTAATGGGCCTATAAAATATGGGCTGCATGCTAATGGTTTCTCTTTATTTGTCATAGGGGATCCATATTCCCCCCAAAAAGCAATTCTAATGAAACGGCGTTCCATAAGAATTTTGCCTACAGAATTCTTGCTGAAATTTCAGCGACACAGCCTTTGTTACATATTTTAAGGCAAAAACATCCCCCTTCTTCCAATCCTTTGGCTCATGAAACTATCTATGGCCTTTTAAACAATTGTTTGTTATTATAGTTTGTATTTTTTCTGTTTTTATTTTTATATTGTAAACTGCCCTTTCTCGAGGGTTTTTCAACACCAATAAAAGAAAATTTAGGACCTAGAATTGGGGATGAAGGAGATATTTGATTCCATTCACATGTGAAGGCAAATGTTCCTCCCTTAAATCACACTTTCCAAAACAATCTGAAAGCCAGAACAGAGGCATCCTTCAAAATTTATAGTTCTCTGAATTTGCAGTGCAGCCAGTTGCAAATACATATACCAAATTAAAGTGCGCACAAAATGCATATGTCAAGGTAAAGTCTGCACAAAAATGCACATTTAGTGACAATAACATATAAAAATGCATCAGGGAAAATATAAACATTTGATAACATAATATATACAGAAATGTATACTATATTAAGTGAAATTGCATACCAAAAAGTCTGAATTAGAGAAAATGCACACTAAATGTTGGTTAATTTTCACGTGAATCCTTTTTGATGATGATGATGATGATGACGATGATGATGATATCATCACAAACTAGTGTAGAGGACTGAGCTTAAAATTTCAAAAATGAGAAGCAGAGGAAAACAAAAAATGGCAGATCCCTCTCCCCTTCTCTGATACTTACTCAAGTCTCTTTGGAAAAGATTGATGAACTTCATGCAGCTATGGCCTTGCTAAATGGCATGAACTAGCAGGACAACGGGGAGGAGGAAGAGGATCCCAGCGAGGGTACTAGCTGGGACTAGAGCAGGGGTCAGCAAACTTTTTCAGCAAGGGCCAGTCCACTGTCCCTCAGACCTTGTGGGGGGCTGGACTATATTTTGGGGGGGAAATGAATGAATTCCTATGCCCCACAAATAACCCAGAGATGCATTTTAAATAAAAGGACACATTCTACTCATATAAAAACACCAGGCAGGCCCCACAAATAACCCAGAGATGCATTTTAAATAAAAGGACACATTCTACTCATGTAAAAAACATGCTGATTCCTGGACCGTCTGCGGGCCGGATTTAGAAGGCGATTGGGCTGCATCCGGGCCCCCCGGCCTTAGTTTGGGCACCCCTGGACTAGGACATACCAAGGCAAGCTGGAGAAAGGGAATAAAAGATGGGTGTAGGAAGTACTAACAGGATGACTGGGGATGGCAAGAGGATGGAGGTCAGTGCACGGGAACCAGATTAGCAGGACCCATCACAAACATGGCAGGCTCTGAGGCATGTGGAGCAGTGGGAGGGGTGCTCCCAGGAAGCTGAGGCAGGCAAGGTCCCACAGCCCAGCTCCCTAGCTGGCCAGGTGGGGCTGGCTAGCTTTGGGAGGAGGTGTGTGATTCCTCGGCTGGAGTAGGCTTGGAACAGGTGAGGGTCACATGCATCATCAAGCCCAGATGCTGCAATCAGCAGGCAAAGAACAAAAGGGTAGCAGAGCAGAAATGTTGTGTCTTCTCAACTGCCCATGTTGATGGACCTCAGCTTGGATGTTGTGGGACTGTGGTTCACTTTGGACTTGTGGACTGACCCTGAACCGGGGACTCAACATACTGATTTGCAGCCAGGTAGGCCAGGGGTTCAGGACACGGGGGGGGGGGGTTCTTAATTTATGGATGGTATTCAATGATGGTTTTATGTAAGGAAGAACATGAACAGCTTGCAAAGAGTACAAATCCAACAGCTTTGCTTTTTTGGGGGGGATTGGATATCTTGGACACTTACCTTATGCTAGGGTTGCCATACGTTTGGAATTTCCCAGACATAGCTGATATTCAGCCGTCGGAAAAAGTGTCTGGGCAGAAGCTGGTGAATTTTTTTAAAAAAATAGTTCAGAAACTTCATTAAAAAAATCTCAACAACTTTGCCTACATGTGCCTATGCAAGATTGTTGCCAATAGGCCAAGTTCATGATCTCTAATAAACATCCTTCATAGACTAGTCAGTTTTAAAATACCCCATACTGAGATATCAGGGGATGCAGACGAGAGGAGAATAGTTTATCCTTCACTGAACCAGATTCACAGCTGCACTACCAATTTGACACCAGAGGGAACAGCATCTATTTTCAGTCTCTATGAAGATGTGGCAGTTCAGCAGCTGCGGTCACAGTAGGACGGAGTTGTGTTGTTTGAATTTAAAGGCCATGCTCACTAGAACAAAAAAATAAAATAAAATAAAGGCCTTTTGTTGAACCTGCTTCTTCAGAAAAGTCTTCCCTCAGTTACTCTAAACTTGTTTGATCTGCTCTTTCACTTCCTGAAGGCCTAGTCACTTCCCTGTGCCATTTCCACTATTCACACATCCTTCAGTGTTACATAGATGAAGCAGGAGACACACTTGTAATAACACTAGGCTTGCACACCGAGAATCTCCCCACCCCATTACACAATGCCAAAGGCTCTGACCTATCTGCTGCACATTGTATTCATTTACTCTCAGCAACTGCCTGCCTGCCCCGCAGTGTCTTCTGAAGAAAGTGTTTACCTGATTGTACTTACTATAGAATCACTTATTATAGAATCACTGCAATTCAAACATGTTCATCAATATTTGGTGGGAAGGGGGTGGAAGGGTGATGTTCTACCGAGGGTGCCTGCTGAGTAGGGAGAACACGAGACTCTTAATCTCAGGGTCGTGGGTGCGAGTCCTACGTTGGACAAAAGATTTCTACAGTGCTGCGGGTTGGACTAGATGACCCTCGTGGTCCCCTCCAACTCTACATTTATAAGTTTTACCCAGAGGAGACCCATTGAAATTAATGATCCTAACTTAGTCATGTTCATTAATTTAAATGGGTCTACTCTGAGTAAACCTTAGTTGAACACTCTTCCTTGTGTCCACGAACAAGCATGTTTATATGCAGGGCTGCTATCGGCACCCAACAAGCTTAGGCCGCTCCTGGAGCCCCATTGCTGATGGTGTCCCCTTTTCATTGCACTCCAATTACTGTACTGTTGGATAGCAGAGAACTACCATTTAATTTTCCCACAATGCCCTGGGAAATAGGAATTGACATCACTCCAGGGCATTGTGGGAAATCAAAATGGAGGTTCCAAATCACCCAGTGTTCATTGGAGCAGTTTGCCTGCAGGTGAGCCACCATAGCTCATAAGGGAGACCACAGACATAGAAGGGGCATGCTCCAAAGGCCACTATGCTGAAGGTCCCCCAAAACCTGGAACTAGCCCTCTTACATGGGCATCAACTAGAGACAAGATATATTAGCTTTCCCATGAAGATTTGAGTTTGGAGAGGGGACTAAAGCTTGAAGAACTGTAGTGCATATTTGTATACATTATTTTTTTAAGTACAGTATTCAAAACATCTCGCCAAGAGGTGAAATGAAAACAACCTAGAGTTAGTTTGCACATCACTGGGACTGATGGATAGAGATAGTTAGTGTACTGTATATGGGTTGTACCCAATGTTGCTCAAAGGCTGCATACATACCGTATAATGAAAGCACATGACTTCCACCAAAGAATCCTGGGAGCCTCTCTCAGAGCTGCAATTCCCAAAACCCATAACAAAATACAGTTTCTAGGTCAGGCTTCCTCAAACTCAGCCCTCCAGATGTTTTTGGCCTACAACTCCCATAATCCCTAGCTAAGAGGACCAGTGGTCAGGGATGATGGGTATTGTAGTCTCAAAACATCTGGAGGGCCGAGTTTGAGGAAGCCTGTTCTAGGAAATGTGTTTTAATTGTATGGTGTATTCACAGACCTACTCAGAGCAGACCTGTTGAAAAACAATGAACATGGCCGACCTAAGTCCATTCATTTCAATGGTTCTACTCTTGCTACTAATGGCTTAGTTGGATACAACTCTTTGTATTTAGTATCAATTCCTGACTTATCCTTGCAATCCCTGTTTTGGCTAATGGAGATGGTAAGCTGTCTGCAAGTCCAAACATCTCTAGTCTGTTCTTATATCACTTTGCAAACTATGGAGGGTTTATTGGCATATTTAGCTAGTAAATTAGATATGTAAGCCAATGCAAGCTGTTGAACTTGTGATACTGTATAGTGATACTTCCTTGTAAAATACATTCAATGCTTCCAGATGCTAGGCCAGCATCAACAATAAATAACACTTCAAAGAGCAAGAACAAACGGGGGTGTAGCAAGGGGGACGGGGTGCCCCGGGCTCCACTCTGGGGGGGCAGCGCCCCCTCCCCACCTTCACCTACGATGGCCGCCACTGTTGCTCGCCGCACGCCACACACTTTGCTTGTTCCTGGGTGAGGGGCTGGCCAGGGAGGGGCATCAGTGGGCCGCCATGCGCAAGCGGCGCCCCTTAGAGCCGCCGCATGCCAGCGCGCCCTGGATGGACTGCGCATGCACCGGATCCAGCACGTGCGCAGTCAGCATGGGGTCAGGGTGACCCCGTGCTGACTGCACACGCGCTGGACTCGGCACATGCGCAGTCCATTCAGGGTGCCACACAGGTGCCGCCCCCGGTACCAACTGGGTTAGGAACACCACTGAGAACAAACTGGAGAAAGATGTGATGCCCGTCCAGAGCAATGCAATGGAAAATATGCCTTGAGAATCTGTGGTTACCATCCACTGAGATTTAGCAACCTTAGCAGTTCCATCTAATAAAATGGAGAATCTTTTGTCTGTCATCTTGGACACAAAGAGCTCTCCATCATTGGGGAAATCCATACTGGAAGAAAAAAACATTGAGCGGTTATGAATGGCAACATCTGTTAGTAAAGCTTCTGTAAAGAAACATAGCAAAGTACCAGCTTGGCTTGCAAGCCCTCATATCTTCACAACTAAGGCAGGCTTCAGCTGCTGCCGGTCAGCAAAGAATCCGAATCTGCATTCCAGGGAAATAATTTGCAGCATGTTGACAGCATACAGGCAAAGTTTCAACCCCACGCAAATTAAAATAATTGAGCCATAAACCTTTGACAAAATTATTTAAAGGGTTTACTTGTGACTTCTAATTTCATATGCTTAACCTATTCAGGCTTTATTATTAATTTGATAGCTTTTTATTTTTTTAACAGCCTGGTCTATGAACCAGTGTACCAGCAAACAACAGTTTAGTGTGAGGGTTTGGTTGCAAACCTATGGATCTATGTTGCCATTCATTTGGAAGGTAGTTGCTACTACCGTGCTAGAAATAGATGCCGCTCTCAAACTCCACACAGCAGTGCTACTTAAACCTGTTTGTGGAACAATTAAATAGTTATTGACATGGTGGGACAGAAGCAGGGCCGGATTTAGGTCTGATGAGGCCCTAAGCTACTGAAGGTAATGGGGCCCTTTATATGTCCAGCTGTCCTTTGTCAACAACAAATTCTCACTCTTTTTTTTCTTTTTGGTGTTGAATATATGCTATATAGTAATTCAATTTCAATTCCAACACTTTTATTGGCATATACATATAGTAATTTATGGACCTAATAGGTATCTAAAGCCATTTGCACATAACAAAATATGTATTTTATCAAAGTACATCTGTTAGACAAATGATTGGCTTCCCAAATTGACCAGACGAAATCTCAGGCAGTTTAACAGATTTATTGGTTTGTCGGACAAAGCAATATGGAGCAGCAGGGGAAAAGACCATTCCTCATTCTGCCCAACCCTTGTCCATGTACAGAGATTTTATAGAGTGAAGGTCCGCCTTATTGCAGTATCTCATCAACCAATCAAGAGAGAGCACTCCAAGATGCAAAGTCATCCGCCCAACTCTACTAGGTGGCGTTATGTACCTGGTACCTTCATACACGTGTCTATCTGGAATTTTACAGGCACAATTGTGGTTGCCCTACTTAGAACTTGTGGTTTTGCGGCGGTCTACATCCTCTGTAGTCAGATGTAGACAGATGTAGTCAGATGTAGACAGAACATCTTATCTGTTGTGGTTAGCTAACTTCCTCTTGCAGTCGGGTGCAAAGTGCTGTCTGGTTTACTTTCTATCAGAGAGAGAGAGATTTAGAATTGAATATACAAAATGGAGTCCCTCTGGCTAATGGTCAAGGGACCTCCCACACTTGTCCAGAGGCTATCCCTTCACATCCAGGTTTTTTCCTTAAAAATTTTTGAGAGGCCCCAAGAGAGTGAGGCCCCTAAGCTATAGCTTGTTTAGCTTATATGTAAATCCGGCACTGGACAGGAGCAGAACTGGAAATTACTTGTCTGCAAAAAAAAATTAATCCTGAAAGCATGCTACTTGAAATGAAACCCACATGCACATACTTATTGGTCAGGTCCGGCCCTACCATTAGGTGAGGCAAAGTGTGGTCGCTGCCTCAGGCCACAGTTTATCCTGACGGTTCCTCCTCCAAAGCAGAGAGAATCAGCCTGCACAAGTAGCTATTCGTGGTTAAATGCAGTGCACTCTCTTACACACACACACACAAAAAGGAGGATATACCAAAACGTTCTACTTGATGGAGATCTCCACTCACCCCTTTTCCCTGGCAGGGATGAGGAGGCCACCATTTTGTCGATCGCCTCAGGAACTAAATGTCTTAGGCCAGCCCTGGCAGGAGGCCTAGTGATGTAAGGATTGCATACTGTATTCTCTTCTGCTTATTTGAAATACAACGTTCCTTTAAAGCCAAGCCTGTGTGTGTTCGGTGATACTATGCACCTTGATTTGGTGTGTCCCGGAGGGAGGCCATTTGCTGCTCCACCTCAGGCAGCACAATGTTTTGGGTGGTTGGGTGTGCATGTGGGTGGGTTATTTGGATGCAGGACACAGTATGTGGAGAGGGGAAGTCCCTTGGCCCCTGCAGCATGGCTCTGAATGAAATTGCATATGCTCCCAAGGCTGCTGCCACCAGAAGGGAAACTTACAGGCTCTTAAATACAGTGGTACCTCGGGTTAAGAACTTAATTCATTCTGGAGGTCCGTTCTTAACCTGAAACTGTTCTTAACCTGACGTACCACTTTAGCTAATGGGGCCTCCCACTGCCGCCGCCGTGCGATTTCTGGTCTCATCCTGAAGCAAAGTTCTTAACCCGAGGTACTATTTCTGGGTTAGCAGAGTCTGTAACCTGAAGCATCTGTAACCTGAAGGGTCTGTAACCCGAGGTACCACTGTACAACGGTTTCACCTTTATAGCTAATAGCAGTTTCAGGAAAATATTTGGATCAAAGCCATCATTCAGCATGACCCACCGATGTTGCTGGATCTGCCCAATTGCCCTAGCTGCTTTTTGTAATAGAAAATTACACTGAGCATTCCCTTACATAGAAACATAGAAGTGTAGAGTTGGTAGGGACCTAAAGGATCTCTCATCCAGGGGTAGGCAACCTAAGGCCCAGGGACCAGATCCAGCCCAATCGCCTTCTCAATCCAGCCTGCAGACGGTCCAGGAATCAGCATGTTTTTACATGAGTAGAATGTGTCCTTTTATTTAAAATGCATCTATGGGTTATTTGTGGAGCATAGGAATTCGTTCACCCCCCCAAAAAAAAAATAGTCCGGCCCCCCACATGGTCTGAGGGACAGTGGACCGGCCCACAGCTGGAAAAGGTTGCTGACCCCTGCTCTTGTCCAACCTCTGCAATGCAGGAATCATAGCTAAAAATGCCTTCTCAAACTTTATCTGAACTGTGCACAGAATTGCAGCCATGAGCCTTGATCCTATGCAGTGCTTTTTTTTCTTAAAAAATGTTTAGGGGTACTCTCATTTTCCTACTCATATTGAAATACTCCCCCTCAATGAGGCCAAACTTAGATTCACAAAATGTTTAGGGGTATGCGTACCCCTGTGTACCCCCAGAGAAAAGTACTAGTCCTATGTACAGTATATGTACTTTAAATCTTACTATATTGGTGTGCCTAACTCCTAGGTAAGTGTACCATAGGACAATGATCCTAGTTTCATTTTTAAGTTAGCAGGTATAAGATTGCACTGTAATTCCCACTGAGTGCAATAGAACTTACTCCCAGGTAAGTGAGCATGGAATTGCAGCCCTAGTTCCTTGGAGCTGTTTAACAAGCCCAGCATTATTATTATTTTATATAACATAATAAGCATTTTCTCCTCCTCACCCCACTGCATATCCTGTTTGTGCAGGATCTAAGATTCAGGCCTTGCGTCTATTGCTGTAGGCAACTTGATATCCAAAAATGCTTGATAATCTTGCCTTGGCAAAAGAGAGACATCAATTATAAATGTCAGCTAGCACCAAGCAATATAGTTCATTTAAGCAATAAACAAGTCATTGTTTCCTCCTGATTTGATACATGCCATAGATAGCCTCAGACATCAGCAGGACAGACACTAATAGGTTTTGGCAGTCATAGATATATGACCATTTTCTTAGTTAACGCAGTTAAAGGGCATTCCAAGGGCGGGGGGGGGGAACTCTGCTAACAGAATAAAACTTGCAAATTATGGAGGGGGAAAAATACTACATTATTTTATTACGTCCTTTTGATTAAGGTTCCTGGTGGTGAGGCGGTCAGAATTAAGCATGTAAATCCTATTTATTTAAATACTTTATTTGTGGATGTATTTCTTGGTAAGTACCCTTACACAGCAGTTTACAATACATATGTTGAAGAGACACTTCTTTATCCTGGCCTTTGACACTTGCTATATATTTTAGGCTTCACTATGTCCTCTTGACAGTATGCTTTAACTGCTTTTCATATTGCATTTCCCAATTGTTGCAACCCATCCCGGGACCGCTGAATGACGAGTGGGTAAGGAATATACATAAAATGACAATAAACATCCCGTACCTGCCTTGCTTCACCCAAAGACACCTCATTAATCCACAAAGAGGTCAATCCTAAATACAAAGAGCTGGCATAAACTAAGTCGACATAAATTAAGCCATTGTGAAGTGTGCCAGATCCAAACTCGGTTCAAGAGCAGGGATGTTGCTGGCTGAGCAAACCTAACCCTGGCAGAGGGAAAACAAGTCTTTAAATAGAGTTTGAGTGACACCATCCTTTGGCCGGCTTAATTTGTTCCCAGGTCTTGTGACCATGCTGAACAGGCTTAGGATCCAGCCCAAATCCGCCTCCCTCTGTCCTGCACCCACCATGCCTCTGAAACATCCCTTTTCCCAGGACCTACACTGGAGTAAAATCCACCAAGTCTGGCTCAGGCTGCTGGGTCCTGGCTGAGACAAGGTGCAGGAGATACACCAGCATATCTCTGGCTGAGCCAGAAGGAGGGAATTAAGCCAGCACAGACCAGCTGAGCTGGAAACCTTCCAGCTCAATCATTTCAGAACCTCTGGGCATAGCTGCCAAGTTATCCCTTTTTTAAAGGGATTTTCCATTATGCTGAATAGGCTTCCTCGCGAGAAAAGGGAAAACTTGGCAGCTATGCCTCTGGGTCCTAACCTCACTCATCATAGTGGATCTTTCTTTAGGATTCTCTCCCTAACCATTAAGTCCCATTGCTTAAAAAGGAATTTTTTTCAGCCAAGGAATTAAGTTCATTTCTCTTACTGTACAAAAGTCTCACTGTATGTGGAAAAGTAATTTCTACAGGAAAAACATCTTTCAAATAAGTAACTGAATAAGTACATTTCAAGTCTATTCTAGTCTTATTGGTGTGGAGAAACAATTGTCAATTTCTTGTCACTTCACATTAGCTACATTTTAGTAACATATTATTTATCTACTTCCAACTTCTTTGCAACCGTAATCCTTTTCAAAGCACTTAATAATTTTATAACCACATAGGCAAGTGCTTCGGAGCATTTTCTGCAGATAGTTTAATTCCAAAACATAGTTAAATCACCTGGAAGAAGAAAGAGGGAAATACCAGATTTATCTAGAAAGCAGCCCAATGGCAGATGCCCCCCCCCCATATGTTTAGTATGAGAAGCTGGGTGGTGGGAAGAACAGAAAAAAGTTCAAGAGATAAAAACAATGACTCCTGATACTAAGACGTATCAATTGATTTCCCATCAGAGGTGTCCTGGAACACTCAAAGAGCCTGACACCTTTTTTTCCCCTTAATGAGTTCAGAAGCGGTCTATCTAGAGTGACTAAGACATAATAAAGACACATGAAACAAACTGAGATTCTGAGCACGTCTGGCTGTCTCTAGGAATCCTGACATGTTCCTTCCAGCCCAGTTAGGTTCAAAATTGGAGGATAAACAAGGTTTTAAGCAATGGTTCTTTACTACATGTGGGAGCCTGCTGTCATGTCAAATCAAAATCGGGATTTTAAATAGCAGAGGTACCTTTCATTTGGAACATGTTGGATTTCTGGCATTTCTGGCATTTCTGGATTTCTGGCATTCAGTAAAGAGCTTTTTTATTTTGTTTTATGGTTAATTTGAATGGATTTTATTTTTGGTAACCTTACTGCGCACCTGGCTTAGGCTACGGTTTTAAGTGGTGTACAAATTGTTGAAATCGGTAGACGTACAATCTCTTTGCATTAGCAAATGTCATCAATAGTATTAGTTTCACTACACTGTTTAAATTTGGGGTTCCATTGAGACATCAGCCAATCCAAACAGCTAGCCCTGGCATCTGCATTCCATTCACTCACCCAGTGTTCCCCACATAGAGGCACTTACACAGTACTTGAGTGCTAACTGAATGGATCGTGCATACTGAAAACGGAGAGAATGAGTTATGTACTCTAATGAATATGTGCTGAAGGATTTTCTTACAATGAAAGAGTTATACATTTCTTAAAGACTAGGGGGGGGGAATTGTGTGTAACGAGAAATACATAAATATTCTTTTTAGTACTGCCTATCTGTTATAGCTCACCCCGTCATGCAGATTCGAACTGCCGACCTTCCGATCAGCAAGCCCAAGAGGCTCAGTGGTTTAGACCACAGCACCACCCACATCCCAATACGGTAGCTTGTTCACTGTTTCCATGAGTCATTGATTATATATATATATATATATATATATATATATATATATATATATATATATATATAAGACATTGTGTTAATGTAGCAATCTCTCTGCTGTTCTCCCTTTGGTAGACTTCTGAAATGACTCTCAGATAGCAAGACTATGTTGCCATGATGGTGATTACCTATAATGAACATACAGGGCCTGGGGACCTGTAGAGGAATCTTCTTCTGGCGGAGTCTCTCTGATCTCTGATCTCTGATTCTCACAGTGGCCAACCAAGATGCCTCTGAGAAACGCACAAGCAGGATTTGTGGCTTCCAGCAACTAGTATTCAGAAGTATTACTACCTCCAACTGTAGAGACAGAGCCTAGGCATCATAGTAGCTAGTAGCCATCAATAGCCCTCTCCTCCATGAAGCCATCTAGCTTGGTGGTCATCACTGCCTCCTGTGGGAGCGAGCTCCATAGTTTAATTATCTTCTCCAAGACCCTTCTCCAAGCACATTCTGCTGCAAACCCCACTTCCTGAAGTTAGGCAGGGGGTGATTGGACAAAGGTTCTCTCAATTGCGGTGGCCCATATGTGAAACACTAAACATGGAGTGGTTCCCTAGGCACTAAATCTGAGTTCTTTCCTATTAGATGTGGAGCTGCCCTTGGACATAGTCTGGAAACTCCAACTAGTGTAGAAGGCAACAGCTACACTGCTGATGGGAGCAGACAGCTGACAGTATGTGACACCTTTGCTAAGACATCTGTCCTGGCAGATGTCTCCTGGAACAGGTTCAAGGCCCATGTGCTAATATACAAAGCTCTGAACAACATGACTGTATGTTACTTTAAAGATCACCTGAGTCCTTATATCCATGAGAGGAGAACTGTGGTTTGTTGTTTTCTCCTTTGTTACAGAGGTCCAATTGGCTTCAGCTAGAGGTCGACCATTGAGTGTTGCCAAGTCCATGCTGTGGAATACAGTTCCACCAGAGATTCGGCAGGCGCCCTCACTTCTGACTTTCAGGTATCTCTTGAACTATTTATAACAACAGCACTGTTTTGTATTGCTTTTATGTTGTTCTGCGCTTTGCCATACTTGTATATATTGTTGTACGCTGCCATGTTTTATGAGTTGGCAGGAGATAAACACACATGCAGAGACACATACATTCATTTTAGTTGGCCAGGCCTTATTACTGAGCAAATTACTGCAGGTGTTTTGATAGATGTTGGTCAGGGGTGTTAAATCAGGTCTGACAGATTTTTATTGTACATTGCTGGTTTGGCAGTAATGCACTCTATTCTGTTGTGTCTCCTTTCTCCACATCAGCCACACTAGGAGTTTTTAATTGAAGGGTGGGATATGAACAATATAAAGTTATTTTAAAAAAGGTAAAGAACCCCTGACAGTTGCGGTGCTCATCTCGCTTTATTGGCCGAGGGAGCCAATGTTTGTCCACAGACAGTTTTTCCGGGTCATGTGGCCAGCATGACTAAGCTGCTTCTGGCAAAACTAGAGCAGTGCACGGAAATGTCATTTACCTTCCCACCGGAGCGGTACCTATTTATCTACTTGCACTGGCATGCTTTCGAACTGCTAGGTTGGCAGAAGCTGGGACAGAGCAACGGGAGCTCACCCCGTCGCGGGGATTAAAATCACTGACCTTCTGATCAGCAAGCCCTAGGTTCAGTGGTTTAGACCACAGCACCACCCACGTCCCTGTTAAGTAAATAAAATGTGAAATGCTACAATGCAAAATGGCAGGTATCAAAGCGAAGGCTGCTCTTCACAATGGTGAACATGGAATAATCAGTTATAGGTTTATAATAATCAGTTATAGTTATAGCTGTGTCGGTCTGACGTAGTCGAAACAAAATAAAAAAAATCCTTCCAGTAGCCTGGAAAGAGAAGTTGCTGAATTGCAACTTATTACCAAACTTAGAGAGAGTCCCATGGACTGCAAGAAGATCAAACCTATCCATTCTGAAGGAAATCAGCCCTGAGTGCTCACTGGAAGGACAGATCCTGAAGCTGAGGCTCCAATACTTTGGCCACCTCATGAGAAGAGAAGACTCCCTGGAAAAGACCCTGATGTTGGGAAAGATTGAGGGTACTAGGAGAAGGGGACAGCAGAGGACGAGATGGTTGGACAGTGTTCTCGAAGCTACCAACATGAGTTTGACCAAACTGCGGGAGGCAGTGGAAGACAGGAGTGCCTGGCGTGCTCTGGTCCATGGGGTCACGAAGAGTCGGACATGACTAAACAACTACAACAACCAAACTTAAAACCATGGAGAGACCTGGTCTGAATAGAGACCTGGTCTGAATAGAGACATTGGATTCTTATCTCATTATACATGATAAAGCTATTTTTAGCCATCTCACCCCTTGCTTTTTCCTGTAAGACCAATTGAAGTCATTAACAATCATCAACAGGTTTACCACACCTATCAGCCAATCACCCATTCCCACCACCCCTTGAGTAATACCCCTCCCAACCCTCTCACTATATTTAAGGATCTGGTGAGTTCTATTTCAGTGTATCTGAAGAAGTGTGCATGCACACAAAAGCTCATACCAATGACAAACTTAGTTGGTCTCTAAGGTGCTACTGGAAGGAATTTTTATTATTATTATGGAATAATCAGGAAGCCAAATCAATACCAAGTCATTATCTGTTGTATTTGGGCAAGGCTGCACAATCAGGCAATATTTGCCTTTTGCTTTGACAGTGTTTTGCATTCTGAGAAATGCTGTAAGTTTTATGAATGTCCTCAGGACATGAGGATGAGTAAGCCCATTTTTCAGAGTTGCACTGAAATAGCAATTCTTTCTAGGGTTACATAACCGTGTAATATTCTTCAAGGCTTTGACGTTTTCAATATCTTTAACGTTTTCAAATATTTGCTGTGGCTTACCGGCATGATTTCTCCCTCCCTCTCCCTGGCGTTTGTGTATATGAATGCTTCCAAGCTGTCAGATAATAGTGCTCAATATTACAAACTTCAGTATAGAATGCATATAAAAATATTTTAAACATATGTGATTGACAACTTCTTACACCTTCCAGCTTTATTCTATTTGGTTGATTAATCAAGTAAAACTTTTGCTACATCCCTCCACCCTAATTAATTTTCCCTAATTAATTTTAATGTAAGTTTGCATAACTACACGTACTTGCATTTGTCCTTGGTTTCTGAGGCCTCTTCCTTGCTTCCTTTTAACTTCCTCCCAGAATCTCAATTCAGATTGTATGTTCCTTGTGGCAAGTGCCTACGTTGGAGTGTTGTAGGCTTTTGTTTAACTTGTCACTCTGTATATTGCAATGTATATTAATTAACACACACACGTTTGCCATCTCCCTCCATCCCTGTGGGGAATTGGATGAAAGAGGCAGTTTAAAAAAAAAATAGCCATCTTCCTCATTACATCCAGTTATAGCAAATAAACTAGTCTAAGCCT
The DNA here is from genome assembly GCF_965207765.1 of Zootoca vivipara. NCBI lineage: Eukaryota > Metazoa > Chordata > Lepidosauria > Squamata > Lacertidae > Zootoca > Zootoca vivipara. The sequence continues at coordinate 70,617,244 of NC_142588.1, read as the reverse complement.
GTTTTTAAATGGAACATTCATACCTTAATAGATCCCACTAGGAAAGTTTTTCTTCGAAGTTTTGGGCCACCTCAACAGAAAAGGCTCCATTTGGTCCCTGGAGTTATCATATTTCTTGGTTCCAAGCACAGCAGGTATGCATAGGTTGGGTGTTTTCCATGGTGATTAGTGTCAGATATGCTGAATTATGACAATATGTACCTGTTAGACATTTAGGGCTTCTCCCATAAATCAACTAGCTTAGGCTACATCTGTTGTTGTTGTTGTTGTTTTGTACAAGGTTGCCTTCAGATGTCTACGTAAGGCTATATAAAATTTACTCTGTCATAAATAAAAATACCTTCATGTTTGATGAAAGATAATGTCCTTGTTGAACCAAAAACATCATAGTGGGATTTTTGTTGCTGTTGATTTGCTTCTGAGCCTTTTTCAACTATTGATGAGCTGCAAAACTAATGGCATTAACATAGCTTAAAGCATCACTTGTGTTTTCCAGTTGTCTGGGACTGAAACTGGGATATTGTGCTCTAGTACCAATGAAAACTATAAAGTGAAGCTGTTAGATGCACCTGGAGACTCAGGTTCTATAAATGAAAGGCTGCCACAAAGAATGGGGTCTCCCAGGCTACCCGAACTTTTGAAGGCAGTGGAAATACGCCCAGTTGAAATTAAACAGAAGTTTCTCACTGCAAACATCTAATAACAATTATTCTGATTTCATGTTTAAAAGTGAAAATAGATTACAGGTCTAAGAACATTTTTAAAATTCTGATCAGTCTTCAATAAAAGGGACCCAGGTAGCGCTGTGGGTTAAACCACAGAGTCTAGGGCTTGCTGATCAGAATGTCGGCGGTTCAAATCCCTGCAACGGGGTGAGCTCCCGTTGCTCAGTCCCAGCTCCTGCCCACCTAGCAATTCGAAAGCACATCAAAGTGCAAGTAGATAAATAGGGACCGCTCCAGCGGGAAGGTAAATGGCGTTTCCGTGCACTGCTCTGGTTCGCCAGAAGCAGCTTTGTCATGCTGGCCACATGACCTGGAAGCTGTCTGCGGACAAACGCTGGCTCCCTCAGCCTATAAAGCGAGATGAGCGCCGCAACCCCAGAGTCGGACACGACTGGACCTGATGGTCAGGGGCCCCTTTACCTTTACCTTACAGTCTTCAGTAGATAAGATGGATCATTTAAACGAGCAGTAATTTTTAAGGGAAGAAATCTGAACACTCATTCAATTAACTTTTATAGCTCAAACTTTACAGCAACAGTGGAGAACCGATGGCACTCCAGATGTTGCAGAACTACAACTCCCATCAGCCCCAGAAAGCATGGCCAATGGCTGCAGCTGTAGTTCACCAAAATCTCTGAAGGGCCATTAGTTCCCCACTCCTGCTCAAAAGCTTTGTTGGTTAGCCAGATAGTATTTCGGTATATATTTTGAAAATCACAAAAATAAACATTTTTCAACCTGGTCCTTTCACATCTGAAGGCTGTAACAGTGAAACTGGTTGGAGGGGAAATGTAACCTGAATAGGCTTTATAAAATATAATTTTCAAACAAGCCAGATTCTGCGGTACTGAAGTTTAGAAGAGAAAGCTACAGGGGAGAAACACTAGCTATTAATTTTAAAATATATATATATATAATAATTGGGACAATACAATATCCGTATAAACCTAGAGGGGTTGTCTTAAAAAATAAAATAAAACTAGGTCAGTTCAATATAGCCTAAATAGGAAGCAGCATATGGAAGTGCATCGAGGCCTCTGGAATAATGAGTGCATCCTTATGGAAGACCCAATGGAGTTAAAGAAAAATATCTCCCCCCCCCCCCAGCAACAAAAGAAATTAAAGTAAAAGTGGCATGCTTGCATAAGTAATATTGGCAAAGAGCTGTCATCTGAGATGCATGAGTAATTTTTTAAAAATTGTTTGGCCCTGGGTCCAGACACATGCATCTTTCCCATCCCAAAAAACTCTACCATCACTTAAACTGCTTATTACACATTTAACACTGCTTCTCACTTTGCAATGCAGCCAGATATTTCTCATTTCCTAGCTGAATGGTATATAGGTAATAAGGAGAGCCAATGTGTTTCTCAGATTGTTAGATAACTTAAGGAGTTGTGTTCAATGGTTAATGGTTAACATATCAATTTGTGAAATATTTCACAGTATTGCACATTTAGTGGAAGGCTACAAAACAAAATTGTGCCCCATGCTGTCCTCTGAGCTTTGAAAATAATGAGGTAGGTAGACCACAGAAAATTGTTTAATAGGCCAAAATATACATGTGCTTTTTGGTAAGCAGGGTAAGTATCCAGGAACATCCACCTACTTTTGAAATTGACTCCCACCACCAAAAAAATGTGTGTGTCCCCCCCCAAAAAAGGGGGGTCAAAGGCACAAAAGTCCACTTCTGCCATCCTCTTCTGTCCGTGTCTCTGGATCCATCTCATTACATATCCAAAACTCTGATCCATATCCTGCAAATCAAGAGTTGAGATTGGTGTGTAACCCTGGTGTGTTGGGAAAATATCAAAACATAGTTTTGCTATTTTAAACGTATTTTTTATTAAAGATTTCTTGGTTTACAAAAGTATGTGCATGCAATGTCTACTTTTTCAAGTTACATTTTCTACATATCAGTTTCATTTGTTGAGACATTAGTGTTACATTAGGGGGAAGAGGTGGAGGGGGCATGGTGATTGGGGGTGTTGATGTTTATATTTTACTTAATGTAAGTGTGGGGTTTTAAACCAGGAAGTACCGTAGTTTGCCGTGTATAAGACGATGAGTTGCCGCCGCGAGCAGGAGATTGCCATCTTGGATTGGGCGGGTGATTGGTAGGTGCTGTCGATTGGCTGCTGCTGTGGCAATTGGGCGGGTGATTGGCGGCTGATGGCAGCAAGCGGGCAGACAAATGTAGGCTTCATGATGTGCGCAATTGGCAGCGTCAGTCAGGTGGTTGAGCGATTTTAGGCAATCCCCCCACCCCGAAAAAGCTCAACAAATCTTGAGTCCCCAAAAATAGGGGTCGTCTTATACAGGGTATAAAGTACGGTAATTGGATAGACTAGAGCAGTGTTTCTCAACCTTTTTTGGGCCACGGCACACTTGTTCCGTGAAAAAAATCACGAGGCACACCACCATTAAAAAAGTTAAAAAATTTAACTCTGTGCTGCCCTATATTGACTATAATTATGACTGTAAGAAACACTTGCCAATTGCTGTGTTGGTTGCAATCTCCTGTAATAAGGCTTCACAAGCCGTCCGGTGGGTCAGTGTTGTATATTGGCGGCCGCCAGGCACGTGACAATGCAAATCGCCCTTCTCGTCGCCGCACGTCGCGGTACACCAGCCAGTGTCTCGCGGCACACTAGTGTGCCACGGAACAGTGGTTGAGAAACGCTGGACTAGAGCACACTGGAAGCAGCATACAAACTATGAATCATTTGGCACTGTGTGAGAACCAATGCCTCTGCTACCATGTTTCCAAGTTGCTCTCCCCTCACCTCTCTCTCACCACCCCAAGCTTTTAAATACAAACACCCTCCTTGCAATAGGTTTTCAGAGGTTTTCTCCTAAATTTACACACCACTTTTCCCCCACAGTAAATGCATATCCTAGGCATGAAAAAGATGTCATTTTTTTATCACATTAACAAAAAAGACAAGCTTCGTGTATGTAGAGGATGAACATTATCAAAGGAGATTCTTTTCATTCTTTTCAAGATTCTTTACAAAACCATAATTGTTGTCCAAGGTTAGATGACTGTTTGAAAGCCTATCATTACTAATAAGCTTCGCCGAAATCAAAAGAGGCAAATCCAAGACAAATAACACTTGCAGATAAAGAGCCAGCAAAAAAACAAATTGATTTGCCCTCCACCTGGTTATAAGGCCCATCAGATTCACCTTGCAATTTGCTTAGCTATTAACATTAAAGACACTACTCAATTGCCCACTCATATTCAGGTGGTTGTCATGTTTGTATTTGAAGCTTCTTCAGCACTTTATGCTTTCAGTATCTTACACAGGCATCCCCAAACTTCGGCCCTCCAGATGTTTTGGACTACAATTCCCATCTTCTCCGATCACTGGTCCTGTTAGCTAGGGATCATGGGAGTTGTAGGCCAAAACATCTGGAGGGCCGCAGATGCTTGATCTTACACATGAAAACTGTATCTAAAGATGCATGCAGAACAGCACTCTTGTTGAATTTCCGTCCAGCTGCACACATATTAACCTTTACTAACCTCTCAGAATGTTGTAGTTGGCGTATTTTTGTAAAAAGTTGAGTCTGAGCTGTACTTCCGTGTACTCATATTTGTAATGCAGCATGCCAAAAATAGACCTTTGAAACAGGAATGAAGTAGCTTCTGCTAACACACCACACACCACCCCAATCTCCCCAGTGATATGAGATTCCAGGGGTTGCAAGATGTGCTTTACCCAGGGTCTGTTTTCTTTTGGACAATGAGACACAGCAGAGACTGTGGTGTCGTCATGATACATGGTTTATTTACACATATATACAACCTGTGTCAACGGGACGTGGGTGGTGAAGACAGGCACCTTCTAGTTTTGTCTCCATCTTCTACCTGCTAAGTTCTGCTACAACGCTGCAACACTTGAGACTAAGGGGGAGGTAGATGACAGGCAGCGCCACCCCCTGGATTGGTTGTACATAGGTCGGCAGGTGGGGCTTGTTAAGGATAGACTGAGGTTGGTGGGGGCCGTTTTCTGTTTGCTCTAATGCAGGGTTTCCCAAACTTAGGTCTCCAGCTGTTTTGGACTACAACTCCCATCATTCCTAGCTAGCAGTACCAGTGTTCAGGGTTGATGGGAATTGTAGTCCAAAAACAGCTGGCGACCCAAGTGGATGAGCTTCCACTAGTAATGGTGTGTGTGTGTGTGTGTGAGTGTGTGTGTGTGTGAGAGAGAGAGAGAGAGAGAGAGAGAGAGAGAGAGAGAGAGAGAGAGAGAATACTGCTGCAATGCGCTCTACGTGGGGCTACCTTTGAAGGTGACTCAGAGAAGAGGTGGGATATAAATCTAGAAATCTAGAAATAAATTTCTGAGCACAATCCAAAGTGTTGGTGTTGACCTTTAAAGCCCTAAACGGCCTCGGTCCAGTATACCTGAAGGAGCGTCTCCACCCCCATCGGTCTGCCCGGACACTGAGGTCCAGCGCCGAGGGTCTTCTGGCGGTTCCCTCGCTACGAGAAGCCAAGTTACAGGGAACCAGGCAGAGGGCCTTCTCAGTAGTGGCACCCACCCTGTGGAATGCCCTCCCACCAGAGGTCAAAGAGAACAACAATTATAAGGCATCTCAAGGCAGCCCTGTTTAGGGAAGCTTTTAATGTTTGATTTCTGTATTTTAATGTTTTGTTGGAAGCCGCCCAGAGTGGCTGGGGGAACCCGGCTAGATGGGCGCAGTATAAATAATAAATTATTATTATTATTAATTAATGATGTCCAGTCTCAGCAGTGGAGTGGCCCAGTCATGGTCAGATTTAATGTTTCATCCCATCTCCCTGTCAGAGGCCACATCCCCTCCCTTACTCTGGTCAGCCTATCATGCCTGTCAGCATTTGACAGAAGCGAAATGAGTCCATTATAGTGTAACAAGAGCACACAGTTCACGAAGTTGCATTTCACAAGAGTGAGCTTCCTCCACAGAAACGTTTTCATGTATGTCAGAATTCAAGTATTCACATTCGTAAGACCATAAGAAGAGCATGCTGGATCAGGCCACTTTTGGAAGTCAGAACATGTTAGCAAAGTTGAGAGATCCGATTCCTAAGTGGGTTAAACCACAGAGCCTAGGACTTGCCAATCAGAAAGTCGGCGGTTCGAATCCCCATGACGGGGTGAGCTACCATTGCTCGGTCCCAGCTCCTGCCAACCTAGCAGTTCGAAAGCACGTCAAAGTGCAAGTAAATCGGTACCGCTCCAGCGGGAGGGTAAACGGCGTTTCCGTGTGCTGCTCTGGTTCGCCAAAGTGGCTTTGTCATGCTGGCCACATGACCTGGAAGCTGTATGCCGGCTCCCTCGGCCAGTAACGCGAGATGACCGCCGCAACCCCAGTCTCGGTCACAACTGGACTGAATGGTCAGAGGCCCCTTTACCTTTACCTTACAACCTGTGTCTAGATGAAGAGGTTCTGCACCATCACTTTCGAGGTTTCTGTTCTTCTCGTGCCTTAAAGCCATGTATCCCTGTGTCTGAAACTTCCTTCTGTCGGCTCACATCACACTGTTCCTAAGCTTTCATTGTCTCTGCGTTTTCTAACTAAAGTGGCATGTGACAAGACTTTAGCTGGCACTACTCGGAGGTCCACACAGACTGAAGGGAAGGCTGAAGAGAATCCCAGGTCAGTGATCTCAGACCATCCATCTGCTCCTGAAGAGCAGTGATGTGGTGGAGCATGAACAAGTCTAATCAGGCATCTAATGAACCCTTTTATTTGGGTAAACGCAGATGGTGAACTGACCCAACATGTGATTGGGGACATGAGCTCAAGTCTTCCTAAAGACCAGCCACTGTAACATCCTTTGCCAACTCCATTCTTTTGACTAGCCATGTCCTGCTGCTCTTTAGAGAACAATGAAGCTGGCATGGATATGGGGGCTTTCATGATCAGATCCGGCACTTCAACATTTACGACTGCAGAGGAGACCTCTATTAGCTTCAGAGGGTTTGGCTGTTTCATACCTTTTTATTTTCATCATTTTAAATTGTAAACCACCTTGGATACACCTTGGAAGGCATCTAAACAGAGTTAGTGTTTATATACATACATACATACATACATACATACATACATACATACATACATACATACATACACACACACAGTGTCACCTCGCAAGACGAATGCCTCGCGCAACAAAAATCTCGCAAGACGAAAGTGTTTTGCCATGTTTTCGGCGCTTCGCAAGACGAAGTATTCTATGGCTGCCATGCTTCGCAAGACGAAGGTTTTCGGCGGTTTTTTGTTTGTTTTTTGCCGCGGCAAACCGTGCTTCGCAAGACAAAATTATCGCAAGACGAAGCAACTCGCAGAACGAATTACTTTCGTCTAGCGAGGCACCACTGTGTGTGTATGTATATTATATATATATATATATACACACACACACACACACACACACACACACACACACACACACACACACAGATATATATGTATAATATATATACACACCGTGTTTCTCATATTATAAGACACGTCTTATTTTTTTCCTCAAAAAACACACACTATGGCTTATTTTCAAGAGATGTCTTATTTTTTTCCTCCTCCTCCTGCCGCGGCCGGCATTGCTGCTGCGCCTATCACTATGTCTTATTTTCGGGGTATGGCTTATATTCCTTGAATGCTTAAAAATCCTGCTATGGCTTATTTTATGGGTATGTCTTAAAATATGAGAAACAGGGTGTGGGTGTGTGGGTGTGTGTATGTGTATATATATATATATATATATATATATATATATATATATATATATATATATATATATATATATAATCAGTAGCACCTGTATGAGAATGTAGAAGCAATACAGGTAAGCACACAGGAAATTTGGGTCAACCCCCCCCCCCCCCCGGCCCAAATGTGTATTTTAGGTATTTTTGCATCATATTCCTCTAATGAATATAAATTTTGTCTCTCAAACACTTAAAAACCCCATATATAACATAAAAGAGCACGTAGCTGTCGATAATCATAATTATAATTATGAATTTTAAAAAAAAAAACACTTCACTGGAGTCCAGATCCCTTTAAACTTTGCATTTTATTACAATCTGCCCACTCCTCCAGGAAACAAACAGTGAACCTTTGTGACTTTTCTTTCATGGAAAAAAAGTTAAGTGACCCAGAGGAGGTGCTATGTTATATCAATGCCAAAAGAGGGGGGGAAACAGGTTTAAAACAAAAGGGCTTCCAAAACTGGGGAAGGAGAAGGGGGAAGGAATACAAGTATATTAGAAAAAGATACAAGTTAAAAAAATCTAATTTCTGCTACTCTTTCAACAATTTTCACATCCAAAGGAGGAATTCAATACAAAAATGCATTTACAAGGTCATCTTATGGAATAAAATCCACTTTATAAAGACACTTCATGATGTGCATTTTAGAGTTCTGATCATTCTGACAGTATTTGTTGTAAAGGGGAAATACAATTTGTTCTCTTTTCACTATTCATGGAAAGTAATTAAAACACTTAATACTGTGGCTTCAATACCATTTCACCGAAGATACCAGCTGAAAGGATTTCATGTTCAATGAAGAACGATGTGCCTTGAAACCATTCCTATGAAATATGTGAGTTTCAGACAGAAACAGCAAGTTTCATATCTGAGTAAAAGGGGAGAAAAACAGCATGCATGAAGAAACTGAATAGTGGACGTCTGCCCTAGTCACATTTCCAGAAATGTGTTAAAACTGCCCTAGTGCATAGGTTTAAACCTAATCTAATCAATTATGTGATCCTGCTACTATGAATGACTCGAGAGATTTATGGTGTCGAAAGGGAAGAAGAGTTTACAAGCAAATGGAAGAGGCCATAGGCCCAAGATTGCATTTGAGGTTCCTAATACCCACAAGCCCTGCTTTCCTTCCTTCCTATGTACTGGGCTGGAAGCATCTATAGCACCAGACAGATAGAAAGTAGCTGCAACAGTGATTATCTCTCTCTCCAGCAAACAATCACATTGTTTAGTAGGTATGGAAGAAGCAGACCTGCCAGGTGTCCCTGGAAAGAACTATCAACAGACTCATTCTGGCTGCTAGGCTGTAAGATGAGAGAGAATAAGTGTTCTCAAGGTGCCTGCAGGCTATGCTTGGAAATTCAAGCAATAGCTCATAACATTTAAGAACATCTGTACTGCGTAAATGTTCCTGCATTAAGTAAAACGTATTACCAAGTGACAATATTCATGCAGTAGATCCCAACATACCCAGAAGAGTTCTATAACCTAACCATTGTATGAAAGACTCCTGCTAGAAGCTCGCAATGGAAGCTCTGTATGATGGCAAACTATGGCTGGCGTTGGGGGAGAGAACTCTTGTTTCAGCGGGGCAAGAAAACACCATTATTATTTTTTTACTTTTCTTTTCAGATTTTATTTGAAATCTAATTCAAGTTGTCAAAGCTACAAAAAAAGGGGGATGGGGGGGGAACAATTGTGTGTGGGTGGGTTTTTTTCCTAACTCACAACATTGTAAAACAAAATATCACTACTGCCAGCAGATCAGTTACACACATTTCAGATGAAGTTTCTAAACACAAAATCTCGTTCTGGGAAGTAGCCACAATGAAGGTATTTTGTACAATATAAAACAATGACAGGTCTACCGATGCAGTTACTCATGAGTATACACGTGCATTCACAAAAAAAATATTAGGAATGCTTTTTTTGTTTTGTGTTTTTTTTTTAAACAGACTCTTCAGGCACAAAAACAAAACCGCATTTCCAGTAAGTGACAGCATCATAAAAATTAAGAGTTTGTCAGTGTTTGCTCTTCTTTGACTTCTTGTGGGATCTGTGTGGAGAGCGGGATTGAGATCTGGATTTTTTTCCTGACTTTTTAGGTGACCTGGATCGTGACCTCCTTGATCTTTTGGGTGTCCTTGAGCCAGACGGCGACCTAAAAATAAATTGTATTAATGTCAATAGATTGTTTATTTGGCTTCCGCCTGCCAAGATCAACCCCATTCTTAGAGTAGTTCAGAACCATGCTGGATTTGATGCACTCTTCCCCAAACAGATTAATTCTATCCTGTAACATGTATGTATAAAAGTGGACAAGGAAATACTACCTGTACCTTTTTACTGCATATGTCACCCAAGAATCCCGTTACTCCACAATATTACACAAAGACAAGTGTTTCTATTTATTTATTCAAAGGATGATTTCGGGTTCAGACGACAGGCCAAGCCAAATGATGGCTCAGCAGCTGAGTTACACTGAACAAAATGGATTTCCAGAAATGAACAGCGTTACCTTTTTGCTTTTTTACTGGCATCTCTGGGAGAATCCTTGTGAGATGACCTGGAGCGTGAGCTTTCTTTGTGGGATCTTTCAGATCGCTCCGAGCGTTCCGATTTTGGCGACGGTGATTTTGCTCGCCTGCTTCCACAGCTGCGGGATGGGCTGGGTGATGTGCTGTGTCGCCTTTTCCTTTTTCAAAAGAAAAAAGAAATAGAAATTATGAGCACCTATACAAAGATGCCCACCACCTCACCAAATATATTAAAGAAGGCTGGCATTGCTTTCAGAACATTAAATGCATAAATATTCAAAATCTCCTTATGCACATTTCCAGAGCAATAGGAGTTACAGCAGCAATCAGGCTGGCCATCAAAACTGCATGGTTAAATAAAACTTGGGACTTAATTATACCGCCTTTAAAAAAAAATGCAACTGATTGTCCAAAAACCTATGGTAAAATATATTTCAGATGCTTATAAGTAATGATTAATATTTGAATTAATCAGCAGTGACTTCAAGCCCTGCTGGGATTGAATACACTCCGGTTCCCGGTACTGAATGGCATTGTATTCAAGATTTGCTTTTGGCAGGGGTAAGCTTTACTCTAGCGTTCCTGATTGGCAACTCGAACATGTAGCTGATCCCAGCAGGGTCTGAAGTCTGTGCCAAACAGCATTTAAAGCCTTCCCAATTGTTCCTTTGCAGCCACGCCTTTATCTGCCCTACACCTGGCATCAAACAGGTTGGGCGGGCTTGGCTTGGGGGGGGGGTGGAAACCTTGGAGGTTAAATTAGGCCACCTGCTGGGCCAAAATAGGCCCACAGCCTATTGATTCCCCACCAATGCGTTAAACCAGGCACCCCCAAACTTCGGCCCTCCAGATGTTTTGGACTACAATTCCCATCTTCCCCAACCACTGGTCCTGTTAGCTAGGGATCATGGGAGTTGTAGGCCAAAACATCTGGAGGGCCGCAGTTTGGGGATGCCTGCTTTAAACTATAGCCTTGATCTTCAGATATTGTAACTTGTGTGCACCCTTGTTTGCCATTTTATCCTGACATGCTTAACATTTAAAAAGCAACAATTGCTTTAAATGTTCCTTTTAAAGTGGCTGTATATCACTGTGATCAGTTGACTGGATGATAATTTTCTTCTAAATGCCAAGATCCTTGATTGTGAAATTGCAGGGTGAACAAAGGCAAGGTTGCAAAAGCAATACTGTCTTCACACACACACAAAAATGACACTAACTCACATCCCACTGAAAGTATTATTTTCCAATTCAGACACTCAAATTTAGGGGACTAGAAAAAGAATTCAAAAATAGGGTGGCCCCCAAAGTTTCTACTCTGCTGGTGCAAGAGACTTCTGCTTGCGGAATGTAACTTTCCCTTCCTTTCCCCTGCAGCCCACACCCTCAAAATTGTCTCTGAAGGGTCAGAGGAGCCCCTGGAGCGAATTTTGGGGGCATGCAGGGGGAGAAGGGGAAAACTCTTTGCACATGCTGCATTCTATGTAGCCTTCTTAAATTAAGATACCTTTCTTTTCTTGTTGGTGTACATTCTTCTTTCTCCTTCTTCTCTTTTGATCTGGATTCAGATTTCTCTTTGTCCTTCTTTTCTCTTTCCCTTTCCCTTTCCCTCTCCAGCTCCTTTTCTTTCTCCTAGGTTAAAAGTAATTGAGCACTTCAGAGAATTCAGAATTTATCATACAGAGCAAGATGTATATGTTAATTCATTTTAAGCCCTACAAAACAGACCCAAAGTTTGACATTGAGGGAAGAAGAAATACCCTAAATCAGCTTCCTATGACTCCACATTAGATCACTGATCCATTTAGCTGAATGCTGTCTATCTACCCTGACTGGCAATGATTCTCCAGTGTTTCAGAGAAATGCCCTTCCCAGGGCTACCTAGATATGTAAGAGAATGAACCTGAGATCTTCTGTATATGCTCCACTACTAACCAACAGTCATTGCCATACAGTCAAACATTTACAAGAACAAAATTAAGTAGTCACTTTTAAAACAAATGTGGAAACATCTTTTGTCTTCTTAATCACATTCTTTCAGATTCTTAAACATCTTTAGCTCAAAGCTACCAAACCTTCGGCACTTAACTTTGCCCGTTACATGTGGCAATGTAATCATTAAGCGTAGTAACCTTACAAATTATGTTTTGATGCTAAATCGCTTTAAAAATAGATACAGTAACAACAAATATGAAGTTATTGCAGGGCAGTAAATCCCAAGCTACTTATTATTTTGTCTAGTTTATACAAGTCTATCACTTTAATATGCTTTAAAAGGTAATAAAGCTTTGTGTCGGTTTCTGTATGCTCATATTCAATTTTAAATGCAGCCCTACCATAAAGCACCTATCACCCACAGAAATGACTTTAGAAATCATGCACTTATACAGATCAAATAATCTATCTAGATAAGTCTAAAACACTAAACAGGCAAACTATTAAGTGTTCCAAAACTATTCTGATTTAAGATTGCCAAGTATAACATGAGGCCAGTACCATTCAACGGTTTGGATCCAGACTGCAAGTGGATTTGAGCCTGAGACCTGCTGCTGCTTGTGCATATCATGCTAAACAATCACTTAGCGTTATAGTCAAAACAGGTTCCAGTAACATTAATAATAATAATAATAATAAATTTTTATTTATACCCCGCCCTCCCCAGTCAAAAACCGGGCTCAGGGCGGCTGACATCAACAGAATCAATAAAACATAAAAACAATTAATTAAAATACAGATTAAAATACAGTATTAAAATTTAAAGATACAGAAATCTGTATCTAAAGTAAATTTAAAAAATGCAGAACAATAGCACTACTTACCCTCTGGAGCAGCTTGTCACGGTAGTGTTCGACCTGTTCTGAAAAACTCTGGCCTGGCTTCTTGGGTCTTTTTCCAGATTCCAACTCATCTTGAAACTTCATTACCTTCAGCTGTGAAAATACACATGCAAACACAGTTCTAGAGAGTTACCTGCAAGTTTGGCAAAGTTACAACATAAACATTTGGATTAGGCTTTTTATTTACAGTGGTGCCTCGCTAGACAAATTTAATTCGTTCCACGGGTCTTTTCTTATAACGAAAAATTCGTCTAGCGAATCCCATAGGAATGCATTGAATTTTTTTTGAATTTTTTTGCCCATAGGAACGCATTATTTGAATTTCAATGCATTCCTATGGGAAACCACAATTCGCTAGACGAATTTTTCATAAAACGAATTCGTCTAGCGAGGCAACCTCCGCTCGAAAAATCCTTTCGTTAAGCGGAAATTTCGTTAAGCAGGGCATTCGTTAAGCAAGGCACCACTGTACTTTGTTTTGGCCCTAGGGTACATGGTTTAGATCAGGCATCCCCAAACTTCGGCCCTCCAGATGTTTTGGACTACGATTCCCATCTTCCCCGACCACTGGTCCTGTTAGCTTGGGATCATGGGAGTTGTAGGCCAAAACATCTAGAGGGCCGCAGTTTGGGGATGCCTGGTTTAGATACATTCACATAAATTTCTCTTCAGTGATGAGTTCTCAAAACAATTAATTGGTGAAATACGATATTAAAATACATGTAAAGCTGAAATGTATTTTAATATGTACCTTTAGTTTATGAAATTTAAACTGACCTTATGTTTTGATCCCTTAAAGCTTTGACTTTTATTCACGACTTTAATGTATATTTTATATTCTTTGTACATCACTCAGAAGTTTTATTTATCATTAAGCAGTATACAAATTATGTTTAAAAATAAAAAATAAAATCCCACCCCAACGCTCAGATTATAAGTGCGGCTGAAAAACTCTGGAGTTAGTCTCTTCATCAGATTCGATAAAAAGAAAATTATGATTTGGCATTCCAGTGGTACCTCGGTTTACAAACACAATTTGTTCCAGAAGTCTGTACTTAACCTGAAGCGTACTTAACCTGAAGCGAACTTTCCCATTGAAAGAAATGGAAAGTGGATTAATCCGTTCCAGACGGGTCCGCGGAGTACTTAAACTGAAAATACTCAAACCGAGGCGTACTTAAACCGAGGTATGACTCTACATGAATAAGCCTTAGGTCTGTGCACTCTCCTCCAGTCATGAAAAGATCTGAAATTATTGCTTTTATTTAACCAATTGCAATTTAGCATTATCCTGGGACAAACTGTGTTAGCTTTTACCACTGAAACAAGCCAAATTATGAACACAGGAAGCTACCTTGTATCAAGTCAGTCCACTGGTCATCTAACTTAGTACTGTCTACACTGGCAGGTAGTGGGTCTCGTTTAAGATTATGCCTGAACCCTAAACCACAGGTAAACCTGAACTGTGATTAATTGAAAGCAACCACACAGGGGGAGAAAAAAAGAAACAGGCTCATTCATTGGTTAAACATTACATCTCAACACAACTGTTAAATTTCAAAAAATGAAAGGAAAATTAATGCAGAGTTCCTCACCCTCTGTATGAATGCAGCTTAAAAACCTTAATGGAGATCATACAATAAATTTAGAGATTATTCTACCCCAACATAATGACTTTCATTGGGCATTACTACTCCTAATAAATATTTGAGATCACATTTAGAAAAGAGATCCTTAAAATAAGCATCCATGAATAATAATCCATTAATCCTAACGGACCAATCTCATTTTGGAATACAGTTATACTCTTCTCACCAGCAGAGGGCACCCTAGACTTTCCAAGTAGTTGTGACTAAAATACACTTTTACCCAACAGTTCTTCCTACATTCTAGGAATGCAACAAGTGCTTTAGGAATTCAAAAACAAAAGTGCCACTCTCTTCTAACAATTGAGAAGAAGATATCAGATATCATCCTTAAATCAAGATTGAATAAGGAGCATAGGCATCAACTCCAATAATTATGCAAAATAAGTATCTTGGAAATATACTTGCACAGTACATTATGGGCTTCAAAGTTCAAAATGTTCAAGGCTTCTTGTGTGTAATTGTTGCCTCTTCTGCCCTCCAATATCTATTTTCCAACACTTGCTATGATTGAATAATGCCCTAATTATGTCCACCCAACTGTGTAATAGATTTTTGCTTGTGCAATTGAACTTTCACATTTCCCCAAAATTTGCCCAGGAGGGTCCTCCAGCTTGTACCTATGTTTCCCTTATGTTATATCTTTCAATAATAAAACCCAGTGCTAGCCTCACATATACATAGTGCAAATACAAGTAATTCTTAAATATGATAACAATTTGATTAGCAATCCTGAAATCCAAGTGAAAATTTTAAAAACAGGGAAATTGATTATTTTTATGCTTGATCCATAATGTCAGAGTATAAAAATAAATTTTATTGATGATTTTCACACACACCTCAATTTCTCTGAGTTTGGCACGCTTTTCCTCACTCATTTCTGAGTACTTGCTTGAAGATTTCGAATCTGACATTTCTTCTCTGATTGGATTGGAGTACATGTGATGCTCCTCTGATTTAGAACTCTGAGTGTCCTCTTCATCTTCACTTTCTTCCTCTTGGCTTTTAAAAAAACGGAAGTACAGAAATTAATTCTCTCTGGGGAAATTCTGCTATGTTTATCATTTTCCAATAGAGCATTTTGTCATTACATAAAGTCAAGCACAGGTACATGTGTCAGCATACTTTGCTTCTATTTTTGTTCTGTAACATCCTCTTACTATTATACAATATTCTTTTTATTCAAAATATTAGGCGTGCACTGTGAAGAAAAATTATTGAGAAGAACAGCACAGGGAAAACAGGGAGGGTGGGTTATAGCTATTTACGCTTCCTCTCAAAACCTTCATTCACGCTTTCCCAAGCAGAAGCAGCCTTCCATATAAATGTCACATGCTTGACCAGGAACAGGAAATATAACACAGGTATAATAGAGCACAATGAAGTGTGGATGCAGTTTATCATTGCTGGATGGTTTCAAAGTAATTATGGGAGGGGATACACATCTCAGCGTGAAACCAAAGCAGTGCAAATGTGCATCTGATTTCCCCGTTACTGACCCAGCAATGAATCAACAGTAACTGATCCAACAATGCATGGAGTGCTTCCTCGATTAGGATGCCCCGATCTATAGAAAGCCAGTGCAGCACCTCTCCTTGAGCCAGGATGTGTCTGGATTCAACAGTAAGACCATGTGCCCCAATTTGGCTCCATGCATCCAACTATTGAGATAGCGCCACTTCAGCTCCCTCTCTAATCCAGTTTGGGGCATCATTTGGGCCCAATCTGACCCCAAATCCAAATAGGGGTCTCGCATAGCCCTACGTATATGTAGGGTTTAAAACCTTAATTACACATGCAGCCAGCAGCAATGGGAGGGAGGAGGACAGGCAAGAGTCTTTGCTTGCATCTACTTCTGCCCCACCCCAACCATACATTTAATTACAGTTTACAACCCATTCCCTTTGTCCTCCCCTTTGTCAAACCCAACCCGGGGTGGCCTCAACCCACTTCAGGCAAATCTCTGATATTTTTTATTTTTTTTAAAAAAAATATTTTCTCTTAATACATACACCACATATCCATAACATTCATATTACAATACATCTTCTCTCCCCTCCTGGGCCTTCCCCAATAACCCCTTCTGGTTTATTTTTCCCGATTACACTGCTGTTTCTAAAAAATACACTATATTCTTTCTTTATCTTCTACATATTTTGTTAATGAAGATGTGTTTATTTAAATCCTGTCGTCAAGTCAGTAGTCTTCCTTTGCTTCTGCAAGTATACTATAAATGGTTCCCATTCTCTTTCAAAGTCATTGTTGTCATTTTCCCGAAGGCAAATCACAGATAGACCTGAATCAGTCAGATTCAGTTTGTGATTTGGGATAGGAGCCACATTTTTTTTTTTATTTTTTTCCAAAAAAAAAAAAACCTGACGGATTTCCCACATATCTAGGAATCCACTCTTGGCTTTTCTCTAGGCTGTTTTGGCACCCACATCACTTATCTCTGAGATACTAATGGAAAAGAGATTTTTATTACCATTACTTTCTACAGAGCCTAACTCACATGGAACATTGAACAGATTTTCACTGGGCGTGGAAGCAGGAATAGATAAATAGACAGTTCTTTGGTCTAATATGTTACCAGAGTCCAGCAATTAAAGGAAATATGTGCATAAATGGACGGGGTTACAACTTTTGTATTTCTCCATGGAAGGCTGATCTCTTCCCTAATATGGGACTCCAGAAGAATAGACATTTCACACCCCCATAGCATGTTTGAAATGATCCTTGTTATTGTGTAATATATTTAGGATCAGAGTGGCCATGGCAAAAGGGGGAGAGAAGACATAAAAACACCTTAATTCTTACTTCTGATTTTCTTCCTCTTCAGATTCCTCATGCTGGTCAAAAAGCTCCCATTTAGATGTTGTTACCGCTAGTAAGGGAAAAAATGCAAAAACATTGGCCAGTGTTACATAAAATTATATAAATCTTATTTTTAAAAAAGGTATTTGTAGCTATGCTGCATAGCAGTTAATTTCTAACTTTTTATTTAATGGCACTGTTCCAGAATAAGAGCAGCACTTGTCTTGTCTGCTAGTGAATTTAAAGTATTGCTTCATTAATATTTAGCATGAAATGCTGAACTAAAACCCATTTAACTGAAATGTATGTAACGAAAGTGGCAGAAGCTACAATATGACACTAACCTTGAGCTTCAAGTGCAGCTTCATCTACTGCTTCCCACTTTGAAGGGGCAACTTTGAAAATTGGCTCATTTTTTTTAGACTCTTCAGAAGCATCCACTGTTGAATAAAAGATTATAGCAATGACCAACATTCCAAAGTAGTCCTGCTTAGTATGCTCTCTCTTATATAGGGCACTTGAAAAAGATAAGCTATTTTAAAAGGTGCAGGCTTCAGCATACGTTGCTGCAAGTAGAAGATTATGTGCAGAGCAAGCCTCTGCATGTTTACTCAGAAGCGTCCCACCAATGGGATATACGACCTTGTGCTTTTAGAATGGCAGACCTGAATATTCAGGAAGGGCACATAACGCAATCTTCTACGGCCCATGTCATTTTAAAGTAAAGGCAGAGGATTCACTTCACATAAAAGCCTTCTGCATATGGAAACTTGTATGTCATGGTGAAGACCAAGACATAGACAGAGATCATAATTCTGGGAGACATGCACTCAAGCCCTCTAAATTCCAGAATCTGAGAACAAATTATGAGAGGCCCGATCTAAAGCTCTGTGGAATCTAGGAACATTCAAGCTATCCTGTGTAAAGGAGTTGCTGTAGTCTTTCTGCTGTTTTATCATTTTGCCCTGGAGCTATCAATTTTAGGAGGCATTCAAGATAAACCTGTAATAAAAGGATTTCTGTCCCAACTCGATTTACAGCCTAACAAGGTAATGAAAATACAGGTCTTGCTTATATAGGATTGAACACAGACAGAATGGTAATAGCCAACACACCTCACATCTTCCATTTTTCTACTATTATTCTATAGAAGCCAAATTTCTAATAAAAACACCTGTTCTCAAATCTCGGCAACACTGCATTTTAAACGCCAAAGTACCAGAAAAAATGGGGCCGCCATTAAATGTGCGTTTTGCAGTAAAAAAAAAACCCGCAGGCTTCTAAGTACACACTAAATTTAGATATTCCTTACAGGGAACACCATCAAGGTCATCATCAAGCGTCTTTATAGGGACTCCATCAAGATCATCAATTGGAGTAACATCAATAGGAATTCCATCCACATCTTCTAGAGGAGCACCATCGAGCTCTTCCTCAATGGGAGCTCCATCGAGATCATCGGGTACTTCCTGTAAACCAAATGTAAGTTTTATATGCATAGTGTTTTCCTCAAGTTGTTACAGCTTCATTTCAGATACATTTTATGCCTTTAGTTCACAAAAATGTGCAGAGCTATTATGTTCACCTCCTATTATGGGCCAATTCACAAATCCAGCACTTTTCCTTGTGGGCTGAAGTGGCCCAGTGGGTGCACCCGATATGCAATGTGAAATGGGCATCTGCACAATATGTCTGATTCCCCCCGTCTTTCAAACTCCAGCATACTGTTTTCCACATCTGGATGCTATTAGCACTACTAGTATGCTAGCATCACAGTTTGCTGTACAACTGCACACATAAGACTTTTCTGTATTTACTTGACACATTAAGAAACTCTGTCAAGTATGCAAAGCAGTTTACCATTCACACAAGACATGTAGATGCCAGAAGTAAGACCCTGGTTACAGATATAATACATTTTCCTCAGGGTCCATAAATGTACAGTAGTAGATGCACAATTTATTGGGTGGGAGGAGGGGGGAAGGGGACACAATGTTTGAGTTTAATAATATAAGAGAGTTCAGCACATGCAAACACTTTCCAAGGTTCCATGTTTTCCTTCAGAAACCAGGCAATAGATAGCAGAGTTCCCATATTTCTGTAGTTCATTTATTGTTTACACTGCAGCAAGTCTACATACAAAAGATTTAATCTCTCCTGCTTACTTTCTTGAATTACTTCACAAAACGTATCTGGCATGAGTAGTACATATTTATGGTTTGGATAACCCAATAATTTTGGCCTGGCCTGCACTTCACATGAATTCGTACTTACAAACAACTTATGGTGGGTTGTTCTTGTCTTACTGCTCATGGTTTGTTTGGAGAGAAGCAAATGAGCCTAAGTTTGACAAGAAGTCACAGTACAGTTTGTCCCCCCCCCTCCCCCCACACAGTAACAGTGAGGAAGGAGCAATATGCCCATAGTTTCAGCAGCATGTGTAAAGCATAGTTTATTTTAAGTACGAATTCATGTGAAGTGCAGGCCAGGCCAAAATTATTGGGTTATCCAAACCATAAATATGTACTACTCATGCCAGATACGTTTTGTGAAGTAATTCAAGAAAGTAAGCAGGAGTTCTGCTCTAATTACAAAACCAACCAATTCTCAACAACTATATGTTTCTCAAAATTGCTTCTCCTTGCACCTGCAAGGCCACAGGTTAGAAATTCTTGGCTCTAACAACTTTTTAGACAAATTCCAGCTTCTTGAGACAAATGCCCTAATAGACAAGATGTATTTTATTCCATTAATTGCAACTCTAACCACATAATATGGAAGAGATGGAGGCTGGTCTCAAGCATTCAGGTATTTTAAAATTCTCTCTCACTCACAAACACACACCTGAATACTGATAAAGAGGCAATGCACGTGCTTCAGGTTCCAAGTAATTTCCAATACGTAACTGGTAAATGAGCTAGTTCAAAGGCAAAGGTATGGACAATGTTAACATTCACATTAGGGGAAAACTGTGTTTATGCAACTTCAAATGAAAGGAAAGATTCATTTGGGAACCAAGAGAAGCCTTCATGCCCTAGAGTCCAGCTACAAACCTCTGCTATGATTTCCTTACCTGTAAGGCTTCAGATTCTCTTGTTTGCTTCCAAACGAATAGTACCAATAATGGTCTTATCTCACACTTACCTCCACTTCCTTTTCTTCAATAATATTTACAAGCCCCAAGAAAATATTCTGCAGTTTGATCAAAAATGGTTCTGGATAAATCGCCCAGTCTTCCCATGCTCTGAAGCATGTCATTACCCGTTGCTAAAAGTAGTAAACAATGCTAGTCATTTGTATTGAGAAGTACTTTAAGAACATTACACAAAGCACAACGCCACCTTTATCTAATTAGCACTGCACCCATCACAGAATGTTCATATCGATTTTGATGTGTTTAGTAAATTGGGTGGCATCCAGTCATACTCAAAGCAGACCCACTGAAATCCTTGTTAAGGACTAACTTGACTCCACTGATTTCAATGGGTCTACTCCAAGTATGACTTACCACCTTTTGGGTACAGCCAATAAAAACAATATATTTGGTGCAGACTGCACTATTTATATTTAAATGGGATTATATTTTCACAGCAAACTATACACAAACTTTGCTTTGGTGAAAAACAAAGTCATTTTTTTCTGACATGAAAGGTTGTATATTTATTGAAGTGCAGGTTCCTAATGCAATTTTCTCCCCAGAGAGGCTTGCACTAATTATTTTTTGGCACCAAGCAGAATAGCTTTCTTATTTAATACTTATATTTTTACAACCCTATTTTGTTTGCTGTTTTATATTATTTACATTATATATTTATAATTTCATTTTTTATGTCAATAAAGGAACAAATGAGGTTGGCTACTAGAGAGGGTCTTTCCAGTGTTGGCAACCTCAGAGAGGTTTGTCTTTTAAGGTGCCAGGTGACATTTCCAGTCATGAGTATTTATTTATTTTTTTACTTTCTATTTGTTGTACTGATGTCATTCTCTGTGGCTTGTTTTACTGCATGTTAAGATGTTAGTTTCCTATCATATTTTATGCTTTTAATTTTTACTTGTAAATTACCCAGAGGACTTTTGTTGTTAGGTGGTATATAAATATTGGAAATAAAAAATAAACTTGAGAAAGTTCCACGGGAAACCACTGAATTGAAACACTTGATGAATTGTAACACCTGTGGCAAGAATTGATATTATTGTTCCACACTACTTGAATTAACTAGCATACCAATAGCAAGATGTGTGTGTTATCGCCTTGTTAAATTGGTCACTGCAGCTACTCCGCTTTTAGATAAATATCACTGTCTGCTAGTGGTGGTTTCATTCTTCATTTCCCTCTGAATCAGTTCTCTACATTTCCCGTCTCTTCTCTCTGTTCCCCTGCCCCCATCATGCATATATATATGCTTGCCAATTCACAGCTACACTTCATTCATCTGCTGAAGTGGTCTATGATTCACAAAAGCTTGCATGATAATAAATTGGTTAGTCTTTTAAGTTGCAACGGACTGCTGTTTTCGCCCTGAAACTGTTCACTGCATGGCAGTAAACACATTCATTAAATAATCATACACATACCTTAAAGTTTTCTGACTGTAAATGGCCTTGTATTGCTCGGTATGTAGCATTCAGATCAGAGTATATCTGGCAAAGTTTTGTCTCAAAACTGAAACAACATTTTCACATATTACAGTTTGCATTACTGAGTAAGCCACAGTGAAAGTCATTCAACTTGCATCTAAGCTACAAAAATGTGTGCCCAAATTTCTAATTATACAGAAGAGGCTGTAAACACACCATTTAGGTCTAAAATTAGCTTCACGGATAAAACCTTTAGAAAGGTTACTACAATTTGGAGCCAATCCAGCCTTTCAAGACACCTAACACATGTATATATTCACACATACGGAGAAATTATCCTAGTTTAACAATTTTAAGTTGGCTCCAAATTTATCAAGTGTAAACATTTTTTAGGATTGGTATTCCTTTAGATTTGCCAAGGTGCCAGACAGTACTACAAGGTAGCACATGCAAAATTCAAAATCTACAAAGTTTTTTGGCTTTTCTTGAAAGTTTAAAATGTTGATACTTACAATTTTCTGTAATATGAAGCATTGGCAACCTTTGCAGAAGAATTGTACAACACATCCGACACCAAATATAATCTTGCAATCTGCAAAAAATTATAAGTGTTACCAATGTTACTGTTCCACAAATAACTTTGAAAATCCAATTGAAATTGCCATTTGAAGAGAAAAGCATACCACCAGTTTTAAAAAATAAATAAATAAAGCCTGTTCAAAAGTGCATGATATAAACTGCTGCTACAAAATGCCAAACTATCCAATGTTCAGCACCAAAATACTCCATGTCCAACTTCTGAAGAAAAAAATTTCATGAACAGTTGGCACAATCTGACAGAAGGCAAATACCTGTGCAATTTATTTTTAATCAAAGAGGGAAAACACAAAAGGAACATACAAAGCTTTACAACTAGGGTAAAGACAATTTTAATTAAGCAAAAAGCATATTTCATAGTTGGTTAATTACTATATACATAGATACTGATGGCTTTGCAGCCAATCAACAATGCACAAATTTACACACAAAACATAAAAACTGTTGAGAAATCAATCATACCTTTTTAGGAAGTGGAGTCTTCAAGATGGATAATGACTCAGCAATGCAGTCTACAATTTCTTCAGCAGCTTCAGCATTATTAAGACAGAAAACCATTGCATCTCCAATATCATTCTTACGCGGTGTTAACCCACGCAGGATTTCCTCTAACTTGTCCCTCTGTCTAAAATTCCAGTTTCAAATTTTTAGAAAACTTAGCAACACCTTTTCTGTATATTTATAAATGAGCCTTATTGAACATTCTATTTCAGAGTCAAAGTAACTGAGAACAATCTGCAATACATTTTTTACCGAGACGAGAGAATTTTAGTAGTAGTTTATCATTTTCACCCATACTCAACAGAGGGGAAACATGGATGTTTAGGACTTAGTTACTTCTAAGAAACTTTGTGTTAGCATGCTTTCAAAAAAGTTGGCCAGCTCTTCCACATACTGGAATTTCTGTGTTGGCTCCTATCTCTACACACTGGAATAGTGCAGATGAGCTATCACTTGTTTATGTGAAAAGATGACATATTAGGTTCTTTAAAGATGCTTACTCCTCCTTAAGTGCACCCTTCTTGCTAGGTTCCTCTACGAATGCTTCAGGCTCTTGTTCTTCTGACATCCCATGGAGATACGGATTTAAAGGAGGTGGCCTCCAAAATGACCCATTTTTAAACATACGGAAATCTTCAGTCCTCCATTTGGTTGGTGATTCACCCTAAAAAAAAAACAAACCCACACACACAACCATGGTCAAAGCAACCAGTATGCCGATCACAGGTAATATTAGAAGTTGCAGTTAAAAGTATTTTTACCTGTAGAATTGAATAAAGCTTCCACCTGTAGTATACATGGGCTGGAGTCTGGTTCTCAAATAAAAACCTAAATAAAAAGCAGAGTATGTGAAATCAGAGCATGTCCCTATTGAGATCACTAACATAAGGAAAAGCAGCATTTCAACACCAGAAAAAAGCCTAGTTTCTACCACTATACCACACCCCTACCATTCTTTGATCTATGCAACATTCAGATCATCAAGACCTAGATCTTACAAGCAGCAGATTTGCACTGTACCACTTCAGGCTGCAGGTGAATATTCACATGAAACACTATTCAATCAAAAGTTCTATAAAATACATGTATTTTGTGATTCTTATATTGGAATTTTATGTTGTGAACTGCCCTGAGATATAGTCAAATGCGTCTGAAAAGGTACACTACACACAAATACTTGAAACCTCATTTTCTGCTTGTGAGAACTACGCGTACAAAGTAGTCAGGTTTGCATAAACACCTGTGAATAACTGCACGCAGCAGTACTGAAGCAACAACGACGGTACATGCAACAAAGACAGCACTGAACAGAAATAGAAAAATAAGCACCTGAACATTGGATTGTTGATTTCTCTGTTCATAATCATGGCTTCAAACATAGGTCCTTCACGCACCACAAACTCTATCATTCGATGTATCAGCGCAAGCAAATTCCTACAACAACAACACAGTTAAAGAAAAATTGATTCAGACCTAACACTAAACAAACTACACTCCACCTAAGGTATTAATAAATGGAGAAGATTATTTTTGCTGCACAGTTAAGAAGATTTATACAAATTAAGAATTTGGAGCAGTGTTCTGAACACCATGATGGGCAAAAATAAAACTAGTATAAAGTAGTAGTAGGTCCTGTGGCTCATTGAATTATATTAGAAAGAGAAATGCAATATTCTTTTCCAGTTTGTTCACTTTTGCCTGAAATCAGAACTAATGCAATAAAAACTGTGTTTCTAAATATAATAATGCAATTCTATGCACACTTATCAGGGAGTAGGACCACTGGAACTCAATGGGACCTCCTTCTGATTAGACATGCATAGAATTGTGCTGCAGGACAATACTCTGCTCAAAATTAAACTTTTTGTTTGATAAAATATTTTGCTTAAGCTCAATTAAAATTTAAAATGTTGTGCATATACACACAAATGCTAACAATCAAAATACAACAGAGGCGGAAGGAAATGGTATGGCAGCTTATGCTTCAGTACTGCTGTAAGTTGAGTGCCTAAGAACCTGGTCTTAATCAGGTTCCTTGGCTGAGAAGCCACCAGGATACAATTTTCATTTTACTTTAAAGGACACTAGGAAGAACACTTTTCTTCAGGATAGTATTTATGCAATGAAAAGGAAGCTGTCAACAGTGACAACATACCACTTAGTAATAATAATTATTGAGCCACAAGTTCTAAACGCTTCTCTACCATGAACAATAATTTAAGGATTTTCAATCATTAGGCATTTCAAATTGCATTCAAGGATTTAAGTCAACTCATTAAAAAATGTAAAAATCAACTACTACAATATAGTAAGAAAAGTTTTTAATTTTGGAATATATCCGATTTGCTTACATCCTAAGTTAAGACAGGTCAAGGAAAGAAAGTTTCTTGTCCCTTCGTCTGCCTGTAACCACCTGAGCTTCCACAAATGCTTGACTGGAGAGCCAGGGGCCCTCTTCCAAAATGAGGGATGGGGTGGGAAATTAACCAAAACAGGAAGCAGGGGAAATCAGCCAAAACTGAGCTGCCCGACTTTGGCCACATCCAAAATTGCTGAGGAGTTCCCCCATCCCAACCCTCCAGAGAGGCTTTTTATGGGGTGCAGGTGGCTGCAGTAGAAGAAAGCTGAAAACTTTTCTTCCATGAACTCCATTTAATTAATTTATCTTCAGATACAAGCCTTTGACCACAACCCAGAGAAGAGCAAAGAGATCCATACACAATGGGGCAGGGTATTGTTTTAAAGTATTTTAAAGTATTTTTCTGAACAGCAGTAGTTTGTGCTGCACTATAAACTGCAGTTTAAGCTTTCCAGAGTTTAAAAAGAAATCAATGAAATCAATGAAGAACCCATGGTGCATGCATGCTCATTTGCACATGAAAAGGGCTTCCCTGGGTTGCTCAGTTGTATTCCAAGACAGATATCACAATATGTAATAGGTATTAGAATAAAAGCAGTACATTTCCCCCCCAGCAGGCCCAATTTCATCCTACTACAGATGCTATTTCCATTAAATCAAAGCAGTATTGGCTTCCTGCCACATTCAAAAGGTGTTTGTGACTACTAAACGAGATGCATGTCTCAGTATTTTAAAACTACAATTATTTGTAAGTGTCATACTCTGCTTAATCCTTTTCATAGATCTTCAATGTGCATAAAATTACACGTTAGGACTTTGTCCAATCTTAATCACTCACAGGTAATGCACATCTGTTTGACAACTTATTAGGACTATTCTTACTGCAATTAAAACATGCTGTTAACTACTAGAAGCAGTCTAGAAGTCTTATCCTAAAAACTTTCTATGATCATCCAAGACCCGCTGCTCAAAACAATTCCAAATAACTTACTAATCAGTTTACTCACTGCAGTTTTCTGGAAGTCTCAAGTGAAAAAAAATATCTGAGTATGCACAAACTGTATTTGAAAATACTAATACCAGGAAGTTATTTTTGTTTTTGACTTTTAAGAGCCTTTGGGATCACATTTTTTACAAGTAATGTGGCACACAAGTTATAAAAAGCCATTAACTGAGGTGCCTAGGCTTCACAATAAGCCATGATTGTAAGCCACTTCTCCTCTAGCACCTGCCCTTCTTTGCATTCCTTTGATACATTTGAAAGTACTACATTCCCCCCCCCCAAAAAAAATATGTTGATCCTGCATATCAGCCTCTTATGCTCCAAATGATGTTTTAAAAAATTTAAACCAAACCCTTTATCAAGGAATAAGAAGACTGCAGCATCCAATCTTTGAAAACTTTGCATCACACTCAGGAGCAACAACAAGATAGGATGGCAAAGTTGTTAAAGACAAGCTGCAATCTTACCACTTCTTACTGTTCGAAGCTGATGCTCTTGTGTTTTGGTTGCTGAACAGTATCACAGATAAAACTAATTTACTAGAAATGTGGACTCAGTAGATCAAAGCATATACTGGAAATGTTCATTAACTTTTTCACCAAAATTATGTCAACATAATTTCTAGTAGGAGGTTCAAAATGCTTCATATTAATACTTTCAAATACAGTTATAGATGTATATAGGAATAGTTTCTATGGCACAGACTGAAATGCTGCTGTGAGCAAAACTTGAGCACTGCTTTTTTCTAAAAGATATTAATTTAAATGCTAGCCAACAAAAATCTATCTAAATGTTTGCAACCACGTTCTATTGGCCCATCTCAACTATCCCCCATTGCACTAGTACTCTTCAACACCAGAAGCTGCAACTCCTCTATGTAAATACTGCATGTTTTATGTATGGAAAAGATGTTTTCACTGCTCTCTCAAAAACTTACAGCCTTGCTACAAAAGGTACTGAGAATGTTCATGACAAAAAACAGTGTAGCATGAAAGGATGATAGTTTAAAAATTTCAAACATTAAGTTGGCCAACGAAAAAGTCTTTTCAGTTATAATAAAACCACATTAATTGGAGCCGATCGTACCAGTGTCTGGTCAAAAACTGTATACTTTCCCAATCCATCCCATGATGTTTTCCTGGTCCCCCGCTGCCGCAGACAGTTCAGCTGGTGTTGCTCACCAAGGCCAATGTCAAAGAGAATTTGGAATTCTTTGGTGTTCCTTTTTCTTTTCTTTTTTAAAGCAAGTGTTTGTGTTACAATGTTTGAGAATAATTTTATGCTTGGCTGAGCAAGGGTATGCCTAGCACTTACAATGCACTAATCATGAGTTGCACCCTTGGTGTCAGATCTCTGGGCTATGTGGCTATCTTCCATATTTAGACACTCCTAACTTGGGGAAACAAAACGTAATTGGGGGAAGTGCAACAAAACAGCCTTTAAGGAAACATTATAGAAAAGAACATATCCTAACTTTACAGAACATATCCTAACATTACAGAAAAGAACATATCCTAACATTACAGAAAAGAACATATCCTAACATAGTTATCCTAACTTTAGTAACCAAATTCTTCTAATGATCCCAATTTTATATCCTCCATTAAACCTTCTGATAATGTAAGTAGCATTTATATCTTTCTGGTTATCAGTGTAGTTAAACAAGAATGCCTAACTTGTAGCTCTGCAGATGTTGTGGGACAACTGCCATAATTCCTTACCCTTGCCATGGTGGCTG
The DNA here is from genome assembly GCF_965207765.1 of Zootoca vivipara. Taxonomy (NCBI): domain Eukaryota; kingdom Metazoa; phylum Chordata; class Lepidosauria; order Squamata; family Lacertidae; genus Zootoca; species Zootoca vivipara. The sequence continues at coordinate 70,589,141 of NC_142588.1, read as the reverse complement.
GGGCTGATGGGGTGTTTGTAATCCAGCATCATATAAAGGGTTACAGGTTAGCCGAGTAAATGCTTATGGGATACTCTCGGGCTATCTGGATAAGAGAGACTATACTGCTATATCCCATTAAGCTATCAGTCATTCAGCAAATCTATATACCACTCAAAATTTTACTGAAATTCACCTGCAAAAATAATCCCATATTTAATCCATTTAAATTAGTATTCTGAACTAAAATACTGGTTAAAATAAATGAAACCTCAATTTTAATATAGATCCCAACATAATATATATCACTGCCAACCTGGGTGGTATAACCATTGCTCAGTCAAGCCTAAAACTTTCCTCAACATGACACTTTTTCTGTAAAATTCCAAAAGGGGATATTTGCTATATTTAGATCAGTAATAATAAAGAAAAAAATGTACCTTTCTGTTGGGATAACCACTTTGACTATGGCTTGCGACAGAGTCTGTATATGAAGTCACATCAGATAATAAACATAGAATATGTGAGTATTGTTAACAAGTAACAAGCAAAAAAATACATATGCATTGAAAATACTACACATCTATCACAAGTTTTGCAGGCAATCACTGCTGCGAAGTTATACACTACGGATTTACATAAAGAGCAAATGGCTGTGTGCAGCGAACCACTGAAAGTTCACTAATTTCAAAGCACTAGAACATTCCTGAGAGAATGCACATCAATGCGTTGAATAGGTACTATACTGGCAATGGGAGCAATCTAGAGGAGCAAGCAGGATCCATGCACACAGCAGGGCTTTTCTTTTTCCGAACAGCAATTCCCCTCTACTGCATCAGTAGCCGTTTCCAAAGGCCTCTTGAGTTTTGGAAACAGTTTCCTAGTACAGAATAGGGGAAAGGCTTTAAAGGAAGTGGAAAAATCAAAACCTTACTGTGCCCTGGCAAGTCCACTGCATGCATATGAAAGGGCTTGCTATATGAAGGCCAATGTAAAAAGAAAAAGAAAAAAGAAATCTTCTTCCCCTTTCATTTGCTACTTGGGTCCTGCACAAACTATAGCTTATGATTTACTTAAGCATGATTAAGTAATCAGGCTGTGAGACTATGTGCTCCTTTCCATACCCTCCTTTCTGAAGAATTTCTCCAATCTGCACCATTGGCTTTAACCACAGTTAATCATTACATCTGCAGTAATACTGACTACAGTTAAGGCTAATCAGGACTCTCACTTAACCAGGACGAGAATCCAGCTTGGACCTTTGATTTCAGATCCTGCTTGGTGGAGCTAGCAACACTGCCAACACAACTGTTAGCCATGGTTAAGGCCAACAATGGCAAATTTACACTTCAGAAAGTGATAGGGCACACAACCTTGCAGCCAGCTCTCAATTCAAACAAGAGTGTTACATTTGCACTAGCCTCTAGTTCCCAACCCTTCCAACTCTAAAGAACTTTACAACTTATTATATCATTGTGACCTTACACTTGGTTTTAAGAGATACTTACCATGGTCTAAAGACTAATATCCTTTTAAATATCCTGCCCTCTTCAGCCACTGAATCAATGTCTGAAATAAGTTTTCTTCATTAAAAAAACCTAACTGTGAGCTCATTTTAGTGTTAATTTATCTGCCTGGATTTAAAATTTAGCCTTTTAAAATGAAATAATTTAGATAATGCAAATCTGGCAGCTAACAAAAAGGGGGACATAAGAGGGGAAAAAACCAGGGAATGTGGAGGGGGAAAAAACCCCAAGATGGCCAGATTTAAAAGTGCAATGAAAAACAAGACCCAATTCTGTGGCATAAATACACCAAAGCAATGCCTCTGAAATGAGGCTTCTTAAGCTAAGGCAGGGAACAACTCAGTTTTAGCTAAGACCTGGACAGTGCAATTCTATAAAGACAATATTAAAACTACCATAGATTTAGCATTTATAAAGATGAGGTATAGCCCTGGTTAATTTTTTACCTTCTCAAAATCCTCCTTGTTTTTTGGCGGCGGCAACATTGGAGCATTTGGGTTCTTCAACCTCTCTCTGGGCTGAGCATTAAATGGCAGGCCTGAAGGAGGTGGCGGGAGAGTATGCTCCATCATGGAGGGAGGAATATATATAGGATGTGGAGGAATAGGAACAGCTTTGCCCCAGCCTAGTTTCATTTCAAAAGACATGATCATCTTGCCTGCCAAATGAAAGATTCCATTGGTTTAGAAATATGTAAGTTGAAAGAAATATCAGTATTTCAATGAAAACAAGTGGTGTCCACATAAAAGCTCACTTATTGTGTCACGTATCAAAGAATAATGCTGCCTGCTGCTGCAAGAATATGAATTCTCCCCTCCCCGCTAAGTCCTGCACTCTCAGTTTTATTTAGGAGAAATGAACGGTATGCTTCCAATCCTTAAGAACAAGAGTAAGAATCTGGCTGGACATACTGCATCTATAGCAACTAAGCATTGCCGACCCTGAAGACCAGAGAGCATAGTAAAACTTTATTACATATAAAGGAGTTCTAGTTCAAGTAGTTCAATACTCACTTGTGCACCTTCAACTTTTACTAACTGCCTACACAATCTTCTACACTGGAAGACAACCCAGGCAGCCTTTTAGATTGCAAGTCCTTTTTGATAGGACCAGAACTTATTTTTGTGAAGTGCCCAATACTTGCATAGGGTATACAAAAGTGGGGGTTTTTTCCTCCCCCTTTCCTGGATTCCTTCACTCTGGAATCTTGAAAGAAATTCCAATGCTACCTCCTAGCCTTCACCTTTTATTAATTTGTGCTCCACATGAGGGAATTATTAATGTTAAGCAAAGATGTCTCTTTTTTGTCTTAGTTCCACTTGAGTTGGCTCAGAAGGGTTCTTCTAAAATTTAGAGCACCCCACAATGGAAAAAAAAACATGGAGCACAACTGAAAGAGAAAATATACCTCTACCCCCAATTAATTTCCACTGAAAAGTAATTGCTTCTCCCAATGCTTTTCCTCAAATATCGTATTTCAAAAGGTTTTTTGAAACCCTCTCTTTACCGTTTAAGTTCTTTAGCGCACGTTCAGCATCTCTCCTATTCATGAAAGCAACAAATCCACAATTCCTCTCTCTCGCTCTTTCTTCATCAGTTCTCGGCCACATAATTTTGACACTTGCCAGAGGCCCAAAGCGTCCAAATTCTTGACACAGCATCTCTTCATTCATCTATAGCACATAGGAAGAAACCAGAATGTGATTCAACTATTTCCTTTCAACTGGACACAAGAAGAAAGCAGCTAAAGAACTGGGCATTGTAAAAGTGTTATGAGAAGGCCATGAATAAGCCAGACACAGATTGAAGGCTCACTGTCATAGCACCAAATCATGGTTTGGAACTAGTTCTAAGACATACTAATCTGCTGTATCTTTAACTTGCAATGCAGATTTACTTCCTTGCTCACTGACATAGCATGTGGCCACTTATCCTGCAATTAACTCCAAGGTATGGGAATGGTGAAAAATCTGCCAAATATATGCTGGTCCAAAAGCCTAGGCTGTATGCGGAGAAACAATTGGCCACTCCTCCCCAGACACAGCAGCTTTATTCTTTTCAGTGGCTTTTATGCATGGCATGAGAATGTTGGTATCTCATTCCATCAATCTCTTTTAAGCAGGAAAGTGCAGAACAAAGATGTTCTTGTGAAGCACCTTCATTCATGTTGTTAGAGCTTGAACCATACTTTCCATTATATTTAAACATGAGAATATAAGCCATTTTTGAACAACTTTCTGCAAAAAGTCAACAAATAAATGGTGGCTAATTCCAGCAGATAAAGCTGGAACTGGGAGGCCAAAACTTGAATCTCTACTCAGCTACTGATGATTTCATGCAAAGAAATTCTATCAATTCCCTAGCTGTAAAATGGGAATTGACATTTCATAATTGTTCAGCAAAAATGGTTTTAATATACGTAAGTGCTATCCTAAATATGCAAATATTTGTATACTGCAGACGTGGGAATATATATAAAGTTAACACAGGAAGGATTGGTCCAAATGTCAATTACTGCAATCATTACCTGGGGATTAATGTTTCCCAGGTACAAATTTGTCGTACTTGGATCTCCTACATCATGTGAACCTGGAGCATAGTCATCCAATACTAAAAATAAAGAAAACCGGATGTAATCTAAAGTGTAAGTTTTACATTAACAAAATATTTTAATTCAATAGTTATGAAACTTTATTACCACCCGAAGATCTGTTTCTTCTTGAAGGCGCATCCACTAAGGGAAGGAAAATATGCCTATTAATTCCACAGCTTTTGTAGACTTAAAGAACTACAATAAAATTATAGTAACTACTTACTGGAACGGCGTTGGCCATCTGAATCTGATTGAGGCGGCTCAAAACGACTTAATCTACCTTTGGTTTTATGCCTTTCATCACGCTCTTCTTGAATTCTACAGAAGATATTTTATGAAAGTGATAACTGGTTGGAATCCTAATGGCTATAGTTAAATGGGGGTTTTTATTTTAAAAAATCCAACACAGAGAACAGCCTGAAGCATTTTAAATACTTTAAAATAAATGTCCCACAGGAAGACTGTTCAATTATCCTTGTGTCAAGTCATCATGTTTAGCCCCAAGTTAATTCCACTTCAAACAAGAGCAACTTTCCCCACTTCTCCAAATCTACAATGGGCTGGATCAAGACGTAAGCTTATTTAAATCCCACCGCAATAAATGAAATTAGTTATACACTCTGATTTCAATAGGGACTAACTTCAAGAGTCTGGATCAAACTCAATAAAAACTGCATGCACAATTCAAAATTTCACAGGTGACACTTTCGTCTCATTGATGTATAGCAGCCTTCTTCAACCAGGTGCCGCCCTCCAGAGCTCTGGACTACAACTCCCAGTTGTAACCAGGTGCCCAGCCATTATAGTCTTTACTTTCAAAATGTACCGTATTTTTCGCTCCGTAACACACAGTTTTTTCCTCCTCAAGAGTAAGGAGAAATCTCTGTGCTTGTTATGGAGCGAATGTCATGGCTCCGGCAGCGCTGTGGGGCGGGCGGAGGAAAAGCCACAAAGCTGCGCACAGCCTTTGGCTTTCCCTCCACCTGGACAGCCAGCCTGCCGCTCAGCAGCTGATAGCCAAGCTGATCAGCAAGCCAGATAAAGCACTCTAGCAATAAAGGAAGCTGCCTGGGAGGGGGGAGGTTAAGACAGTGAACTTGCAAGGAGAGTACTAAAGCAAGCAATGAGGAGAGCAATTAGAAGAAAGGGGGGGGGGACTGCTCCAGCTAAGGAAGGCAAACAAGAGGGAGAGAGGGTGTTAAAATGAAGCCATTGAGCAGCTGATCAGCAAGCCAAATAAGGCACGCTAGCAATAAAGTAGGCTGCCTGGGAGGGGGGAGGTAAAAGCACATGGATCCTCAGGATTTTTGCATTGGGTCACCCCAAATTCACCATCAGATCACATAGCATGTCCATGGCTATAGCCTGCACTACAAAAAATCATAAATCCACTGTTTCATTCAGAATATTTTTTCCCCCTGGTTTTCCTCCTCTAAAAACTAAGTGCGTGTCATGGTCCGGCGCGTGTTATGGTCCGAAAAATATGGTAACTTTCATTTTGTTGTTTACAATATACTTCAACATTTCAGTGCAAGTGAATGACAGCAGTTTTGAGACAGTCTATTACACTCAAGTTATGCTATTTTTTAACACAAAAAATGAATTTTAAAACTCAATGAAAATGTAACTTAACAGTAGGCCAGTTATATTATCTATTCTGCATTCTATGCATGGCATAGCAGGTAAAGAACATCTCCACTGGCATTTTCCTATTTTATTAAAGCAAATGAAAACAGCCTACATTTGTAAGAGAAACACATATAAACACCAGAAAACAGAACAAATATGTAGGTCCATATTTATTATTTGGCTAAAATAAGAGGAGCCAATATTTTTGCGAACTTAGGGTTTTTTATATCTTCCCTGATTCATATATATTCTATTGCTTATATATTTTGTGCAATTTTCCAAATTCTAATCACATCTTTACAGAAGGGAATATAGGACTACAAAAATTCCTGGGCATTAATATTTTTGGTAATATTAGAAGACCATCTAAAATTGAAGCAATATACTAACAGGACTTAGGTTATTTATTCATCCCAATCTGTCCTAATTGACTTTTTAACAGAAATCAAATTCTGAAAATCTGATTATCTGAACCAACATGAAGGCAAATACTTACTGTTTTAATTCTTCTTTAAAAAGCTCCAAATTGCTCTTTTTCTTTTCTTTCTCCCCCTTCTTCAAAGGCTAATAACACAAGTTGAATATTCAGGAACACACAATGACTATTTTATCAACATCTCAAAGCAGTTTACAGAAAGAATAAAGCAGTAACATTATCAGTTAAAAAAAAGTTAAAAGCAATTGATTAAGATTTGAATTGATTAAGCAATTGAAAAGATTAAACCAGTGGAGGTCTGTTGGCAGGGTCTCACTTCTGTCAGCAACCATGCACAGCATTCTGCACTAACTGCAGCTTCCATGTGAAGCACAAGGGAAGCCCCAAATATAGCACAGTGCAGTATTCCGGCCTTGAAGTAACCAATGCATCAACTACTGTGGCTAAGCTTCTCCAGTCCAGAACAGTTATAGCTGTCTTACCAGTCATAGCTGATCAATTGCAAAAGCGCTGAGGCTACCTGGGCCCCCAGTGACAAAGCTGTATCCAGAAGCACCTTTGGACCACAAACATGCTCCTTCAGGGGGATGCAACCCAATCCAGGCTACACAACTGCTCGTTTCAAGGACACAGGAAAACACCTATGCAACCTACATCCTGTCAGGATTCAAGCTCAAAACTTATTCTCACTTCATCAATATCACACTTCAACACTAAAATGACTTGCAATTCAGCACGGAGAAGCTGCAATGCCATGTAAGAGCATTATGTATACGGGTATTTCAGTTGAAGAGGAGAGCCACCAATCACTTGCACCCCATCCCAAGACCTGCAGAAAGCCATGGGGTAATCCCTGAGCTTCTAACAACAGCCCTATCCTGTGCTGGCTGGTGACGAACAAGATGCCTTTCCTTATGTTTGGATAAAACGGGGGGAAGACACACTAGCCTTCAACTAGGATTTCACAACCTTGTTCCTCTTATTATTTATTTACTGAAACTATTATAATTAGAAAATGGCACATTCTTTCAGAAATGTTTCTTATATCAAAGACCACAAGAACTGATGCTATTTTAAATTTTGCACTGTTTATGCTTTAACAACTGTAAGTCACTTTGAGACATTTTATGTGGTAAACAACAAATAAATGTAATAAATAATGATAATAATATTGAGTATTTCACTTTTCCCAAGTAACACCAAAACATGGTTTGGCACTACAGGAATTTCTTGTTTGTCTTTTCTGCTTTATTCCATAATTTTCATCTACTGTACATCACTTTATAAGATTCACTTGAAAAACATAAGTAACTAAAATAGTAATTAATGTATTTTCAAAACAAGATATGGGGAAACAAAAAACCTGCAAAATCTAAACTTACTGGCTTTTTGGTTTCTATTATTAGAAGGGATGGAGGCCTCTCATTAGAAGATGATGATGATGATGACTGGCTCTGGCTCTGGCTCTGGCTCTGGCTTTTTTGATCTGCAAATCTTGATGAAGGTTTGTAGATTTTTCCTCGCTTCTCATCAGTTTCATGTTCTTCTGAAAGACAGGCTAATAGTTACTGAAAGATTCTATTTGAACACACTAGCAATGTGCCTTTTAACTTTCTCCCCTTCTAAACAGAGTTCCCCAACCCGCAATATCACAAACTGAGAAATGCACACCTTTCCAAAGGTGTTTTTTTTCTTTTGCCAGATTACATGGGAAGCAGGATGTTGCTGTTCAAAAATCTCTACTCTAAAGCCCCACTGGGCTCTCAAAATGTGATGCATGGTTTTAGGCGGAGGGGCATAACTATTGTGCTCCATGGTACTTCATCATTAGAAGGAAACATGTCAGAAATATTTCTTAATCTGAAACCCAAATATTTTAAGTAGGATAAAAAAATTAAGTAATCAAAGTGTTCTTTATAAATAATTCTATGTAGTATAGTGGCATATCTTACCTTTAGATGCATTAACAATACCTCCTCTGACAAACGTCTTCACTTTATTACCATCACTTCCTTCAAAGGCAGCAAGGAATTCTTCATAAATTTCTGCAGCTGCCTTCTCATCCTCCTACACCCACCAAAATGTTATGCAAGTTACTAATTCTGAGACATTTTCATGTTTATATTCATTTTTGTACCCATGCTAACCTGAACTACCAACAAAGGTTTAGGATGCAAATTATCTTGCCACTATACTTTATGCATTTATGAAGAGGAAGCTCGTAGATTTAAGTCAGCATTACTGGCTTGGATCCTAAACTGCTCTTCCTTTAGTTTAAGGAAGGGGGTTCCCATTAAGTCCTTTCTCCATTTGCAGCCTCCAACAACATATCCCATACCATGCCCAAGGATATCTCTGCATTCATGAGCAGACATTGAGAGAAGGGAAAATCTATAGCCAAATAAGAGATAATATAATACTGGCCAGATTGGATATCTTCAAAGTTGCAATTAACCTTTTTCAGGTGGCAATCGTTAGGAATTGTCATTTAATAATGCTTTCAGTTTTTTACATTTAAATGTAAGAAGTCTGCACTATTGAGATGCTTTGTCTTAAAAGTATTCCAATAAAAATATTTGTCATTAAATGAGCTTACGTATCCTCCCACACACACTATTTAAATATTTTTGCTTCTACTCCCTTTGGCCACTGGAAACACTTTTGATCCATCCAGGACACAATAGGAAGCATAACTAAAAAGGGACACCTTGTTACTAAGTCAAACATGCCAAGTCAGATCCAAATTGGTGATGACACTGGAAAACTTTCTCTAAAACCTACATCACCGACTACAAATAGAACTATGAGTATGAAGGATACAATCTTCATTTTCAAAGACTCCAATCTCAAGATAGAACTTGGGACTAATTAGAAATATAAAGGCTACAAAGAACTGAGACTACACAACCAGGACATGGTATAGCCTACTGCTGTGCCTGTCCCTGATGGCAGACATACTGGGGTGTTCATCCCCAATTAGTTAATTAGATTCGCTTGAACTTTGTTTATGACTCAGTTAGAAAAAAGGGACCCCCCAGGTTCATTATCACCAGGATTAAAAACAATAAACACCACACATAATAGCCAAACTGGGTTGAGAAGAAATTTGTATGCAAAGTGGGATCCTGTAGCCCAATCTAATCTTGGTTAGAACTTCCATCTTACTGGGCTAAACTTTTCTGTCTGAAATCCGTCCATTGGTTTAGAGAAACAGCTGTGTCCACAATTTAGATTTGGCAGCAAATGTTAACAAGATACAATTTTAAAAGAGTACAACAGGAGAAACAACACTAAGCTAAGTCAGTATTATCCAAATAAAAGCTTCCTGGTTTTATCAGCAATAATCTGTGAGTAACAGCAATATGTAGAACATATCCATCTGATTAAATAATAATAAAATAGTTCCAAAAGTATTACCTTCTTTTTCAATTCTTCCTGTTCTTTCTTGCTTAAAGTTCTCTTGGCAGCACTCATCTTGCCAATACTAAATGCTTTAAGTTTGCTTTCTAAAAGTGGCTGCAAAAGAAAAAAAATATTAATTTGATCATTAAGATTGGGATTTTATATGCATTAATTTATCCAGTAACACCCAAAGTGCTCTGGGAGGAAACGGAATTTCTAGATCCATTTCAATCAGGGTTTAGGTTCAGTTTTGGCACAGAAACTGTTTTGTTTGCCCTGTACGATGACGTCGGGAGAGAGACAGGGGAAACGTGTCCCCATCTAGACAGGAATAGCCTAACATCTGCCATCTGTGCTCTAGTAGCCTGTGGGTTAGATTACTGCAACACATTATACGTGGGGCTGCCTCTGAAGACAGTTCAGAATCTTCAGCAGCCAGGTTGCTCAACGGGGCAATGGAGTTTGAGCATATAATGTCAATCCTGGCCTGACTGCATTCACTGACAATTCAAAGTGCCATGGTGGCTCCCCACTTGTGGAATGCTCTCCCCAGAGAGGCTCACCTGGCACCTTTGTTAAGTATCTTTAGGCACCAGGCAAAAACATTCCTCTTCTCCAAGGTCTTTGGCAGCGTAGTAAGTCCTCCTCACAGTTAGAAGGATCTAATAGGTGGGGAACCTGGACTTAGGGGCAACACACCTCTGGCACCAGGAAGACGGAGAGCTTGTGCCTGTGACACTGCCCAAAAACTCCACATTTTCCTGGGATGGGGTGAATATGAAAAGGCTGAAAAGCAATTTGCACTACTGGAAATCAGCAACGAAGCTAGGCAACTGCTAAAGACTAGGATTCTTACAGGTAGAAAAACCGTTAGTCAAAGGCACAAGACAGATATCAGGAAGATATAAAGAGAACAGACAGAAGAATATGTTTGGGTAGGGAAGGGCTGGGGGTTTACAAGCCAAGTGAAGTTTGAGAAGGGGGAGGCAGAACAGTAGAAAAATCATAGGCTATAGAAGGGATGGGGAAAGGGTTCAAAGATTAGGTGAATTTAAGTTTATATTAAGAGATCGGATGTAGGGTGGCATACAAATTTAATTAAAAACAACAACAAAGTATGTTGTGCTTTTGAGAAGATCCGTATCTCAAAGCAAGGTCTATATCAATTAGCACGGTCTTTAAAATATGTTTTACAGAACACTTCTGCAGGCCATTGTACTATATCCAACATGTAGTACAACTGGCAAAAAGCCCACTTTGGGAAGGGAATGAACCAAAGTAACAATAATCATTTTTAAAAAGACAACAGCTCATACATATCAATTGGTGAGGACAACAGGAACAGCTTTGTTAAGATTTTTGCTCATCCACCTTGAGACTTACATGATTCTCTGGAGATCCAGTTACACGTGTTGTATCCGGCACCCTGGCCTAAAAATGAAGGATATACAAGATTTACATTCTGGAGGCATTTAATTGGTTGTCAACACATTTTACACCCATAAATAATCAATTTTCTTTTGAACTACCTTCACCATCAACTCAAAACTCAGGTTTGACCATTCTGGAAAGAATTTTGAAAAATACAGTCATCTCTCTACTCCAAGGATTCTAAAATGAGCTCAAATTCTATAAGTAAAGGGCAATATACTTTTAAAAGGAGGGGCAATATTCTTCAAAATAATCTGACTTATTTTTAACTGCACATGTAGGATCTCCGATACAGGACTTTCCTTCACTTTGCAAGGCTTTTCAGCAATAATCCTGAAGTTGTCTACTCCAGGTAGTCCAATGTGACTATCTTATTTCCAGCTGCTGATCCAGAAATTCCTTTATCTACCTCATATGTAATCCACTTGCTATAAATAACATAACATTTTAGTAAAATTTTATATTCTCTATTTTCATTGACCAAACTCCAATCTGCTATTCAGACCCTGGAAAGAAACCACATAATTTCATTGCAGAATTTAATCAGTAGCTTTATTGCTTTGTTTCTTGAATGATTTAGCTTTCAAATACTGATTTTAAAGGAGTTGATTAAATTATGCAATGAAATTATGTGGTTTCTCTCAAATTAGTATTCAAAAGCTAAATTCATTCACAAAGGTCAAAAAGAAACAAAACAAAGCAATAAAGTTATGATCCAAACACCTGCCTAGGTTCAATTTTAGTCTATTCGTTTTGATCAATTGAACTCTATACTGTTTATTAAGGTACCTGCTATTTGAGACAGAATGAGTTTTATGGTTCATTGGATCCTTGCCCCAAATTCTCAAAACAAGTCTATTCTGCCATGTTATGAAGAAAACCATTTGTGAACCTCAGTCTAACTTCCTTATTCAATAAATATGTAAACACTGGAAATAAAGTAATAAGTGAAACTGAATCACAACCTGGTAATTCATTTTCTAATACAAAAAACTATCTAACTTTATTGAAAGCCGAGCACAGGTAGAAAACTGATTTTATTAGTATCTAGAAAAGAAGGAGGTTTCAGAGACCATCATATTACTATTGTTCAGTTCCCATACAATTAAAATAGCAACCAATAACAATTTCTCATTGATTTTAACAGGCTGAATTTCACTGATTTTACTATGTTGTTTGTGGGACTTGAGAGCAGCTCTCTCAATGCATCTGCATACAATGCAAGTGGAAGCCTTTCCCTCTTAAAATAAAGGCAAGAATATTACATTTCCTTTACTGTACAAGTAATATTTGGATAGATAGATTTTGGGTGGGGGGGAGCTTGCCAGTGTTTTCTACAGAAATAATCCAGTTGAAGACCATATTCCAGGCAATGGCTGAGATTCCAAAAGATGCTCAAACACACATAAGGGACTTGCGCTAGGTAAGTGAAATTCATTATCTTCTCCCCTCTTGAAATAGCTGAGCCCTATCCTGTACCACAAAGTACTTTTGAAACTGTTTAGTTTGCCAAAGGCAGTTTGCCAAATGATGTAGCAGGGTAGGTTACAGGGTGGTGAGAAAAAGGAGATAAAGGCTTGGGTTTCAGCTTCACAGTTATTGAATTGGGGTGAATAAGGTAGATTTTACTCAATTCCAAACTGTGCAGTCTGCTTAAATCATTACTGCTCTATATTTCTTCAAACTGTCCCAATATTTTAGGGAAACTTGCTTTCCCATAGAAAGTACATCAACTAAAATCACTTGAAGGAAGGTGGATGCTCTGCAACATTTGGTCAGTTTTTAGACATAATAATTCCTGCTTCATAAATGATTGTTTTATGAAGTCACTGGTGATTCTCACTACCACTACCAAACTGTAGCGTGGGGGTAGCCAACTTGGTGCCCTTCAGATGTTGGAAGTACAGTTTCCCTCTGCCCCAGTCATTATGACCAACAATCAAGGTTGATTAGAATTGAACAACATTGACTATCTGCATCCTAGTGAACCAAGTCCTTTCTCTGTATATTAAACTTTTAACCTGCAAATGTAATAAGAGCTTGAGCAGAGCTGGCAACACTCCTCTCAGGCGGCCACTCCACTTGCTCATAAAACATTCAAAAACTAGTGCCTGAATTTGCTTTACTTTCTGTTCCTTTCCTTTTTTTGTATCGTGTCTGTGAAACTGTAAGAGTGTTTCTTAAATATTTGTATACAATCTAGAAAAGTATAGGTGCTTTATAATTTTTTTAAAAAAGTAGTGCCACAACACATTTTCCCAGTGCTGCCGATTATTTTATTACTTGATTTAGAACAAGGACAGCCAATGTGGTCCCCTCGAGTTAATACATTGTTGGGCTACCATTTCTGTCACCCCGACTACTGGCCAAGCTGGCTGAGGCTGATGGGAGTTCAACAACATCTAGAGGAGTCTGTTGGCTACCATTATTTAGATGGCTCTTGATCTCCAATAATGCATACATAATCCTCAAACATACAAGCAAAACAAAAATAACTACATGAATATATGACTGAGAATATATGTCAAACAATTCATGTATAAAAAGACAATGGAAACAACTAGCTGAAGCCACATTGTTCAATGTGGTTGTGTACTTTTGATGTTAAATTTATTGTTTATGACTACTTTTAGTTTTGTTATGTTTGTAATTATTTGATTTTTTAAATATATATGTTGCAGGCTGCCTTGAGCATGTTTTGAACTTTGGAAAGGCAGTATACAAATAAAATGATTAATTGGTCCCAACTTAAAAGATGCATAAGCTATCACCTCAGTCGAAACAAAAAATAAAATATAATTTTCCCCCCTTCCAGTAGCACCTTAGAGACCAACTAAGTTTGTCATTGGTATGAGCTTTCGTGTGCATGCACACTTCAGGTATCTGAAGAAGTGTGCATCAGACCAACATGGCTACCTACCTGTAACTATCACCTCTGTACCATCCTATATAATAAACATCATTTAATTCCAGAAACACAGTTAAGGTGGCAGCACAAAATCCTGGGAAGTATTTCTATCTATACCTAAAACAAGCAACTTTTGGGGAACAAAATCAGTCAACAAAATTCTGAAACATAAGTAAGGAGGAAGAAACTGCTCTAGAACAGCTTTAACATATCAAATAAGGAAGGGCCATTTCACTCAAGTCTATATCCCTACCTATTCCCCCCCCCCATGTAACAAAAAGCCTTGTACCTGTACATCATAACGTACTTTGTGGTGTGTAAATGCAATGAAAAGCCAGTCATGAGAATTGTGCAGCCTTGTTAGCAATGATTTACTGTTTAATCATTTCTGCCATTTTTAAGTATTGCATCTCCTTCGTGACAAAGTACGAACATTCAAAATAAACTACAGTACTGTACTACACTGTTAGCTATCTTAAATGGCCCCGTGTCGCAAAAGGCAGGACACTTATGTGTCAATATTACCCAAGTAAAATGACCGCCAGGATGCATAAACTGAATGTTTATGCGGTTCGGAGGTGAAGGGGGTGCTCACAAGCATGGATCACACACACCAGACCTCCCTCTCTCTCCAAGCACACGAGCGCTTAAAAATGGGGAGGGGAAGTTAAAAGTCCACACCGAGATAAACTCCCAATAATAATCAATGCAGAATGGAATAGTGACCGATATACACCCCACGTTTTTGCAGCCTTTTCCGAAGAGACGGTGTATCGGAGGAGCGGGAGAACGAAAAAACAGAAGCAGCTCTCTCCCGGAGAGAAGGGAGAATTAAAAGAAAAATGTGTAAGGAAACGGAGGCGACAGGGCCGCTCCGCTTGCTCCCCGCTATAACACCCCCCCCCAATCCGTCGGCCTCGCACTGCCACCGGCTGAGCTGGGAGGCGGGAGAGACTAGGCCGCGAAGCCAACCGAGCTCGCTTCCTCGCCGGCCTGCGCACCACGTCCCGCAGCGACGGCACGCACGTCTCCAGGCCGGCTCCCCGCGTTCACCCACCGGCACTTGCCCGCCTGCCCCCCTCGGACCACGCGGAGCCGCCGACTCGGCCCCAAGAGCGGCCTCACCTTCGCACTGGCCTTCTGCGAACCGCCTGGCGTCTTGTCCGCCATCTTGATTCTGTTCCCCTGCTCGAGCCTCAGCGGCGGGAAATCGAGCGCCGACTCTACGGATCTAAAGAGAGAGAGATTCTAAGGCCGGAAGGAACGGCGGCGGCGGTGGCGAGGAGGAAGGGCAAGGCGCGGCGAGCCGATAGCCGAGCGCGAGATTTCGGAAGGCGAAAAAAGGTTGGGCAAAGGAGGAAGCCTAGCTCCGCCTCGCCTGCAGGGCATAAGGCAAGAGAGAGGGCGCGTTGGCGCGCATGCGCGGAGAAAGGGCTTGCTTCGAATGGGGTGTTTTTTTAAAAAATCTATTGACGTCTTGTCAGCTTGGCATGTGCAGCAAACGGTGATCCGGTTCCGGACACTCAAGTCGCCCAGAGCCCGCCGACCCATGAGCCCAGTTGAGGCTAATTAAGTAATGCATAACGAGTGTGTGTGTGTGTGTGTGTGTGTGTGTACTGTGTGTGTGTGTGTATGTATGTCTGTATATACATTATGCAGGGATATATTCACACTGAAGTGTGCATGCACACGAAAGCTCATACCTATGACAAACTTAGTTGGTCTCTAAGGTGCTACTGGAAGGAATTTTTATTTTATTTTTTGTTTCGACTACGTCAGACCAACACGGCTACCTACCTGTATCCAGTCATACAGTAATGTGTATAATAATAAATAGCGTTACGGGACAGAACTTTCGGACAGATTTTTATTTCAGAGATAATGTGAGTCAAAGAAGAGCTGTTGAAATCCTAAACTGGCGCCTTGGAGACAGTTCTGGGATGAGGGCAAACAGATTAAATCTAAGAAAACACAAGGTGCTGTAGGTTCCAAGATGCCCAGCTGTAGAAGGCTTGTAGGTGGGGCGGCACTCGCCTTGAAAGACCACGTGTGCCGTTTGGAGGGCCTCATCGCTGCCTGGGAAATACCACATGGCTTTGGTAGCCAGGAGTGCGTTTTTCCAGCTTTTGGCTGGCATGTGAATGACTACTGTAATACGCACTGCAGATGAGCTCGAAGATGGTCCAGAGTCCTGTTGGGGGAAAGCTTTGGTGCATTTATAGGCTCAATTTAAAGTGCTGTTTTTAATGTTTAAAGCTCTAAATGTTTTGGACCGAAGCTGGCTTCACCTACGCTATCCTGCCTGCATAATGAAGTTGGGTGGACTGTGACTATTTCCTTTTTGTTTTATTGGTCTTTTTATCTTTGAGAAGACTAGGTGGTTTTATCTCTTACTTGTGTGCTTCATGTACTGCATTGTTGTAAGCCACTTTGAATGGGCACTACCTGGAAAAGCAACCCAGAAATATTAAGGAAAAAACCATTAAGCTAACAACCACCACATCTTGTGGCAGAAAATTCCATACATTAATTATTGCGAGCCACCTGAGATGTCAGCTACGTAATCAAAAGGCCCAGGAAGTTGTACATTGTCCAAGGTCTTGTACAAAGACTTGGTACAATCATGTATTAGTCATAGAATTGTAGGGTTGGATGGGACCCAAAGAGTCATGTGAGTCCAATCCCCTGCAATGCAGGAGGTTGGACTAGATTCAGAAAGAGAAAACAAACAAGTTACAATCCATAGACTACTGCAGATCCTCCAAGTGTCCCTATTTTCCAGGGATGTCCCTGATTTAGAGAAGCCTCTCCATTTTCTGATTTGATCCTGGAATGTCCCGCTTTTCCTTAGTATGTCCCTATTTTCATTGGAGAAATGTTGGAGGGTGTGTAATTATCCAGCCCTTGAGGCATCTGATGGCAATAATGTAGTGTATACGCAAGTTGTTGTTTTTTTTAAAGTTTAATGTTTTATTATGTTTTTACATATGTTGGGGGAAGTCTAAAGCACTGAACCTCTTTGGCTTGCCGGTCAGAATTTTAGCGGTTCGAATCCCCGCGACGGAGTGGCATACTCTTAAGAGCCATCACGCAGATCATACTTACATTAAGACCAATCAGTTCAGTGGGCCAAAATGAAAAAGGTGCAAATAGCATTTTCACTGGTGGCCCCATCTTTGTAGACCTTTCTTCCTCCACCAAAGTACATTTGACCACCACTTTAGCCATTTCAGAATGGGCCTTAAAAAGCTTTTTGTTCTAATTCATTTTTTTATTAATGTGGGGCTAGATTTTTCAGCCACCACTGCTTATGATTGTGTATTATGTTTTCTGTGTATTGCTGATCTGAGTTTAAGTTGGTCTATGCTGCTGTTCTAGTTTTAATATTTTTTTTAAAGTCAGCTTTCTCTCTCTTTTTTGTATTGAGTGTTATGTTATTTCTGTGAGCTGCATTGGGAGAGCTTTCCAGCCTGGAAGGGTGGGATAAAAATACACTCAAGTGCTGAAACCTGCAAAAAAAAAAAACCCAACAACAACAAATAGGCAATATATGGAAGAAGAAAAAAGCCCACATCATATTTGGTTCAGAGTGGTGCAGCTGTCGTATCAAAGGAATGGAAGAAATCTCCAGAACCCTAGAAGTCTGGACCTTTTGAAACAACTGTGGATATAGATGTGCAGTATGTACATCATATAAAGATAAGTCAGCTGCCAGGCCTCACATTTCCAGTGGCATGGTCTAAAACAGGGGTCTGCAACCTTTAAGACAAAAAGAGCCACTTGGACCCGCTTCTGAAGAAAAAAAAAACTGGGAGCCGCAAAACCATTGCGACATTTAAAACAAATATAACACTGCATATATTGTTTCTTAACTTAATGCTATATATACAGGATCGTGCAGTCAGCTGTCAATCTGAAGAAAAAAAGGACTTTCACTTAACAGTTCTTGTGCTCAGGTCTTGCTTGTGGGTTTCCCACAGGCGTCTGGCTGGCCACTGTGAGAACAGGATGCTGGACTAGATGGGCCATTGGCCTGATGCAGCAGCCTCTAAAGAACACACTGTTCTCCACTCCCAGCCTAGTTCCCTGACTCCATTTCTAAAACTGTCCAAAGGGGTAGCGGCTTCCTAGCATGCCTAGATGTAAGCCCCTCATCCTATACAGGCTGCCACCCCTGCTTGCTCCACTCGCCATCCCCTTTGCCAACCCTATTTCCCCCACAGCTCACCAAACCCTGCCCCCTTTACACCTAACGGTCCTAACCGAAACCCACCTCTCTTTGCACCTCACCCAGCCCCTCACCCATCTCCCTGCCTGAAGTCCCTCCCCTCCCTGCTTGGCCCAAGCCCCATGCCTTTTCAAAAGAGGGGGAAAGTGCTTCAGAAAGCAGTTTGCCAGACAGCTGTTTTCATATGAAATTAAGGTTGCAAACTTCTTTCACCACTCCTGCTCCTTTGAGCAACAGTCTGGCCTGGCAGAAATTAACAATCAATACTGTAGAGGTGTTGTTGTTTTTTCACAGCACAGAGATAGCTTATGATTCATTTCCTCTGTATGTCGGGTGCAGGAATTGTTTAATAATAAGAACCAGTTGCTCTTTACAGTTTGATGGGTCAGTGCGTCTGGCTGTTAACCACAAGGCTGGTGGTTCGAGCCCACCCAGGGATGGCTCACAGCTGTGGGCAGGATTCCTGCATTGCAGGGGGTTGGGCTAGATGACCCTCGGGACCCTTCCCATTCTACAATTCTATGATTGTATGAAATAATCCTTTAACCAAATATTAAGTGATGCTTTATTGCATTCTCTGGATTTTTAATACAGCTGTTCCATGCTCAAAACTAATCCAGTTACAGAGCAGGAAAAAAGGCATGGAAGAGTATTCCCTTTTCCAAAGGGAAGGAGGGGGGAAAGGCAGAGCGGGCGAAGAGGGCGGGGCACACACACAAACCACAGGGGAGCAAGTAGAGGTGGGGAAGTGTAGAACGCTGGCTGTGTAAAGCAGCCTTTGTCAACCTGGTGCCCTCCAAGAGACTTTGAATCAGCACCAATCAGCAAGAGATTTACTGTATTGAAGTATGTATTGAAGGGGGAGAGAGCTGATATTGCAGCTATAGAACAGAAGCAAGCAAAAAAGGGGGGTGAATGAAAGAACAGTGCTCAAGAATGTGAAGGGTAGGTTTATATTGTAGCAGAGCAGAAAGAAGAACTTATTCAAGCTCCAGTTCTGACATGCAAGGAAAGGGGGCAGGGGAACAAACAGTCTCTCTCTCTCTCTCTCTCTCTCTCTCTCTCTCTGTGTGTGTGTGTGTGGCAAAGGGGGGCAGAGAGAAGAAGGATGCAATGAGGATGGGGGGGGATAGATGAAAAGGAGGACCAGTTTGAGAGGGAAACACCGTGAGGGGGGGAGTGAAGCGAAAACTGAAAATCCTAAAAGGAATTTGGGGGGAGGAGGAGGTGTGGGGAAAGAGAGAGAAGCATGGGGAAAGGGGTGGAAAGAGAAAATAAAAGAGAAAAGTCACTATCAGGTTTGGATTGGAAAACAGCCTTGCATCCTGTGGAATACACTTCAAATGGTAGATCTTGTTAAAGGAAACCACTTTTTTATCATTCAAACAAAAGGTCAAAACACCCCAACATTTAATTGTTATTTCCTCCATCCTGTCATCAAAAGGGGGCAGGAAAAAGGACCTTATACATTTTATGAATGAGTAACAGATGGGACTCTAAGACTGAGGAAACCCCTTTTTCAGCTCCTGACTTCAAAGGTGCTATGTGTTTACACTTTCAATTGACACTCTCAATTGGGAGAGATCAGATAAGACAATAGGTGTGCATTCCAAACCCGCTGATGTTACAATGGACTGATCAACGAAAAGCAGCCAGCAAGGAGGCTTTACTTTAACAATTAATATAAAATTGAGATTTTAACCGATTCACAAAATTCCAGTGCCAGCTCCCCTCTGCTACACAGAACTCATAAATAAAGCGAACCAAGAGCACTCGACCACCCTCCTACCCCTCTTTCCCCCCTAGGAAAGAGACGAGCCCCCACCCCTTACACACCTCTCCCGCTCGCCCCACCTCCGCCTCCCGAGGAGGCGGCAGCAGCAGCAGCAACAACACCATTTCAGCGGCTCCTCAAAAGCTGCCCTTTCTCGCAGCCCCGCCCGCCTCTCTCTTTCCCAGCAAGCGTGTCTCTTTAACCCTATCAGGGCTGGGCTATCCGTGCCTCCGTCACCCAACTCTTCCAGCCTCGGCAAGTCCACCATTTCGGAGCCGGCGAGTAGGAAGCCCCGATAGGGTTAAAGAGGCTGCGTGAGCCAGGCAGGGGCAGAGAGCCACGGCAAAGCTGTAAAGGAGCCGCATGCGGCTCCGGAGCCGCAGGTTGCCGACCCCAGGTCTAAAAGATTGTGCTCATCCATGCCACATTTTTGCATAAACATGTTTTAAAAGTCTTTAAAGACTGTTCTGTGGGGTTGCTCACCACTAGGGGGTGCAATCAACACATTTTTCTAAAGGAAAGGATGAACAATATAGTACTGAAATCTATTCATAGAAGATAACAATGTGTCATATACACCTAAAGGCAACATACTATATACAGTGGTACCTCGGTTTATGAACACAATTGGTGCCAGAAGTCTGTTCATAAACTGAAGCGTTCATAAACTGAAGCGAACTTTCCCATTGAAAGTAATAGAAAGTGGATTAATCCGTTTCAGACGGGTCCGCGGAGTACTCAACCTGAAGCGTACTTAACCCGAAGCATGGGTGTAATTGGTTCCAGAAGTCTGTTCATAAACTGAAGCGTTCATAAACTGAAGCGAACTTTCCCATTGAAAGTAATGGAAAGTGAATTAATCCGTTCCAGATGGGTCTGCGGTGTTCGTAAACCAAAAATTCGTAAACCGAGGAGTTCATAAACCGAGGTTCCACTGTACTCTGAAACACTGGCTTACTCTTAAATTGATTTGTTTGTTTATCACCATGCCTTTGTCTGCCTAAAATGATTCACAGGCAGGCCCTTTTTTAGTGGGAGGAAGGCAGTGCCTCACCCAGAGGGTGATCAACATTGACAAACTGTATACTTGGGGTGGGGTGGGGGTGTTGTTCCAACTGCCTTAAAGCAGAAGGTGATACGTCTGCTCCTGAAAACACCCTTCCTGCGCGCAGAGGGCTTTCTCAACTACCACCCAGTCTTTAATAGCCCCCTTTTGGGGTAAGGTGCTTTGAGTGATAGCAGTTTGGCTGCAGACACATTTGGAGAAAGTCTGGTTTCAGACTAGGGGTGCCAACTAGAATAAAATATTGGAGGGGGGGTAGGGGCAGGTTAGCGCCACTCTGAATAATCAATCACATGACATGGTGCACACACACCTTTTGAATGGCAATGCCCATTAACTTTGTGGGAGTGACCCCCCTCAAATATTATACTGGGGAGTTGCAGGATTTGGCTCCTATGATTCAGGCCTGGGTTTGGCATGGAATTGGCCCTGATCGCCTTGATAGATAACCTTTGATGGAGCAGCCAGGGGAGTGCAAGCCTACTGCTCCTGCTGCTGCTGCTGCTGCTGCTGCTGCTGCTGCTGCTGCTGCTGCTGCTGCTGCTGCTGCTGCTGCTGCTGGATCTTTCAGCCGCTTTAGATACCATTGAGCATAATATCCTCCTGGACCATCTCTATGGGTTGGAAGTTGCAGGCATGGTTTTATGGTGGTTCCGCTTCTACATGCATGATGGTAGCAGACAGAAGCACTGGAGAACTACATGCTTACATCTTAGCAGCAATGCTGTGGGGTGCCGCAAAGCACTATTTTGTCCCCAGTCCTATTTAAGATTTATATGAAGCCCTTGGGAACAATTCATGAGGAGGTTCAAGGCACAGTGTCATTAGCGTGTTAATGATACTCAGCTCTACTTTTCTATTAAATCGGAGTCAGGAGAGGATGAACTGAACCAATCTTACCAAAGCAGTTTGAAAGCATACCAGTGCAAGTAGACAAATAGGTACCACTCCGGTGGGAAGGTAAACGGTGTTCCTGTGCACTCTGGCACTCATCACAGTGTCCCGTTGTGCCAGAAGCGGTTTAGTCATACTGGCCACATGACCCGGAAAGATGTCTGTGGACAAACGCCAGCTCCCTTGGCCTGAAAGCGAGATGAGCGCCACAACCCCACAGTCGCCTTTGACTGGACTTAACCATCAAGGGGTCCTTTACCTCTTGCTTTTACTAAGACAGGATCACTGTGGGCAAGTGGTTCCCAGGTCCAGGAATTGGGGGTCTGCCTGTTCTAGTTGAGGTTGCACTCCCTGTGAAAGAACTTGTATGCAGTTTAGGGGTGCTCTGGGAGCAGTCGTCGTCTATGGAGGCCCGGGCACCTTTAAAGAGCATGTATCACCAGGTTCAGCTGGTGCATCAACTGTGCCCTTTTCCGGACAAGGATAATTTGACCACTTACATTGGTAAGGGGATTCCTCTTTCTCCCCTTCACAGAGTTCCCTGGGAAAGGACTGGTTGTTAATCCACTCTGGGAATTGGAGCTCTGTGAGGGGAATGGAGGGGTGTCTCTTAACAACTCTCAGCACCCTTAAGAAACTAATAGCGTGGAAAAGCCAGCCCTAGACCTTTGAAACCTGCCCTTGTTTCCCTACTTATGCATTTCCATTCCATTTCTATCCCGCCTTTCCTCCAAGCTCAAGATTGTGTACATTATTCTTTCCCTCCCCATTTGAGCCTTACAACATCCCTGTGAGGTAGGTTAGGCTGGGAGACTGTGACTGGTCCAAGGTTACTCAGTGAACTTCATGGTTAATTGGGGAACTGAACTCCCAAGTCCGACCTAGTCTAACAGTAATGCCACACTGGCTCTTAACTTTATGCTACACTGGCTGTTGGGTCTATGGTTAATCCAGTCCTCTTTTATGGGGACAGAGAGTAATCTGTGTTAATTCATTCTTTTAAAATGTGGTCATTGCAGCATTTTTGTCTTCAGCAATAACACAGCCGACCTGACAGGGGAATAGGGCACTTGCTTCCCACTGGATTCCTGCTAACTTCTAGGTGGCCCCTCCATCTTTCACAGCAGAACTGACACACAGTCTCATCCTCTGCTTTGCTTCTTTATTTATGATCTGGTTCTGAGCCAAAGGGGGCCCAGCCAGAGGCCATACTTTAGAAGCAAAACACCGTGAACTAATCTGGTCCATAGTAGATGCATGCAGAGAAGTAAAAGGCCAAACAACAGGAGCGGGGAGCCTAGAGTTCTGCTCATGAGGTGAATAAGAAGCATTTAAGGTAAGATGTTTGGTTTGGGGAGAAGAATGAGAAAATGACGGTGTCCATGTGGAAGCAGGAATGGTTGCAGAGTCTACAGTGCTTTCAGCTGTTATCTTCGGTCATAGCCCATTCATTTTACCCCACTTCATTAATCCTTTTTAATTATCCACCTCATTAACTAAAACCAACTGGTGTGTGTGTGTGTGTGTGTGCGCGCGCGCGCATGATTTCAGCTTCTGTGCACTTTCATAATGAATAATCTTTGCCAAATCACAAGCAGGGTGGTATCAGGGAATTCATTGAAAAGGGAAAGGATGGCAGAGATTTAGCTGGAATCTGAAAGGTCATCCCCCTAACAATTGATTCCATATGGAAGTATATCCCTGAATTTGTGCTATTTATAACCCAATGTGGCACAGCTGTTTTCCGGTATACATTAGCAGCCACTGAATGATACCACTCAGTATGGCAGGTCTTTTGCACTGGAGATCTTTCAAAGATGCTTATGACGGTGCCTCGGTGTTGACAGTGGGGTAAAAGAGACTAAATTTTTTAATGCTCTTAATTTTGTAACTGTTTTAACTGATACATTTTAACATCAATTGGAGCTTTTGTTAATCAAGTTGCATATAAATGAAATAAATAAATAAATAGTGAAAATACGGCACCTTTATTTGATCTTGACACTTGAAAGGATGGCATTTAGCAGCAGGCTCATGCTTATCTTGGTTGTCTTGCACAACCAAAATAAACCCCACAAACTGCTTTCAATGGTAAACATAATGTATAGCTGCCACTCCAGTGACTGGTGATTTCAATACGGTAAGCTTATTCTGAAAACCAGGGATGAATCTCTCAAGTCACTCTGAGGGCCAGCAAGTGGGGAAATTGCTAATGTCTTAACGGTAAGGTTATTTTTTAAACCTAATATCACTTTCCTCAGCACCCCAAAATGTACTCTGTCCATTCTCTCCTTTTCTTTCTCCTCTTTTTCTGTCTTCCTTCTGCACCCCATAGGGCAGGTTATGATGCAGATTTATATATTTACTAGCTGGCCCTGCCATGCGTTGCTGTGGCTCAGTCTGTTAAATGGAGACTCAGAGTCCCCCTTCAGATTCCCCTCACCTTCAGAGTCCCCCTGTTTTACACGTGTTCTGTTTACGCAGGTGAATCCCTGTGACTCCCCCCACCCTGTCCTGACCCATTATGTATCATGCCCCCTCTTCCCCCCACCCCCAGTTCATCCCTGTGACTGGTCCCACCGTGTCCTGACCTATCCCGTCCCCTCCTCCCCCCAGCCAACACCAAGGCTAGTCTGTAAAGGCTTCAGCCTAGTATGTAAACGGGAGCCGAGGTGCTGTTGAGAGGGAAGGTTTTATAGATGCAGTACCAGTGTAGCTGCCACTAGAGGGTGCTGGTTTGCAACCTGGTTCTTTTCCCAGCATGCACTTTTGGCTGAGTGGTGTGTTCTGGAACAGGGTTTTGGGGTTTTTTATGTGGCCCAGGTGTGACATTTGTCTTTGCAAACTTCTAAGATCCTTCGGACATTCGCATGGGACGTTGTGTCCGAATTTGAACGCAATCAGTCAAGCGGTTTTGGAGAACAGTGGAGACCCACCCACATGCCCTTTTTAAATTTTTATATATATAGATATTAAAAATAGTCCCATCCCACTTTATAGCCCCAGAAGGCTTTCATAGCAGCTTACAAAAGATTCTCACAATAAAATCACACTCAGATCTAGTAGAAATCTGGTAGAAGAACGGAAAATTCACAGTATCAAGGCAGCATTTCCTGTTCATTTCCTTGTCATACCAGGCAACAGTTCTCGCAAAAATCCTCTGAGGCCAAGTAGCTGGACCTGGCTCATCCCATGATGGAAACAGTCTTCCCTTACTGACAGTTGCTGGTTGCCAGGCAACAGCATCAAACTCTGTACCTCCATCTGTTGTTTTGCTCATTTCCTGTTGCCCTACCCATCACACTCACCCTATCTCAATAACCCCCACATTTTTTCTATCCTTCACCACAGATTTCTCTAAATCCAACTATGACTTTCCTCCTGCGCTTCATAACTTTCCCTTTGCTATGTCCCTTCACAACTCCCTTTGCAACCCTAATTCCTTTTTCCTTTGGTTGATTAGTTTAGTTATTATTTTTGGTGTTTTTCTGCCCCCTGCTCCCACCCCCAGTCTCTCTTCCAGAGAGGGAATCTCAGCCACCAGTGGACTGTGCAGAATAGCCAGCTACAAACAACAGACTGGGGGGGGGGGGGAAACAGAGCTGGCCCATGACATTTTGGCACCCGAGGCAAATCACAAAATGGGCCTTTTCTGGGAAAGAAGGGGGAGTGAAGAAAAATTGGGAGGGGGGAATAATGATCAACAAGGGGGAGTAAAGATCGACATTGGGAACAAGGGAGGGAATCAAGTCAACCTCACCCAGCAGTTGAACTGGTAATCTAAGGCCTTCACAGGGAGAAATGGGTCTGCTCTGAATCATGCCCGGTGGGTACAGAGCCCAGGGTACCCGTGAAGGCAGCCCCCACCATTTCTTCCCTAAGGGTGGGAGGAGACCAGCAGTGTCCCCTATTCACCGAGAGGCTGCTGTGGAAATGGCATGGGGGTGCGAAGGTGATGGCAGATCTAGCCTCTGAGGAACATGCTACAGGTGACAGATTCCTTGGAGGTCAGATCTGGTGGCCCATTACAGGCGGCAACCTTGTGACTGCTTTTGGAACTGTCTGAAGCAGGCTTCTTCAACCTCGGCCCTCCAGATGTTTTTGGCCCACAACTCCCATGATCCCTAGCTAGCAGGACCAGTGGTCAGGAATGATGGGAATTGTAGTCTCAAAAACATCTGGAGGGCCGAGGTTGAGGAAGCCTGGTCTGGAGGATACTTGGTCCCAGGAAACGTGAAAATCCAACAATGCTTTAGAAGGCTAGGAGAAAAGAATTGGCTAGCCAATGCATGTTAAGATGTGGCCTTTCCTCTGCTAAATAATATGAAGGTTTCTACACCATAGAGATAATATTGCAGTTGCAAGACATCGGGACTATATGTTATTAAACCACACATGGGATTGGCTTTTAATTAGGCTGTTTAATTACATACAAGGGACCCAGGTGGCACTGTGGGTTAAACCACTGAGCCTAGGGCTTGCTGATCAGAAGGTCGGCGGTTCGAATCCCTGTGATGGAGTGAGCTCCCGTTGCATGGTCCCAGCTCCTGCCAACCTAGCAGTTCGAAAACACGTCAAAATGCAAGTAGATAAATAGGAACCGCTACAGCGGGAAGGTAAACGGCGTTTCCATGTGCTGCTCTGGTTTGCCAGAAGTGGCTTTGTCATGCTGGCCACATGACCTGGAAGCTATACGCCGGCTCCCTCGGCCAATAATGCGAGATGAGCGCGCAACCCCAGAGTCGGTCACGACTGGACCTAATGGTCAGGGGTCCCTTTACCTTACCTTTTAATTACATACAAGTTGAGGGCAACTAAGTTTAGAAAATTTGGCTGGGGGTGTGTCACACAAATATGCCTGTTTAACCACATTTATATATCAGGTGTGCATAAATTAATTTATCTTTTTTAACAGAATTATTAGTGTTATTTCACCAGAAAGAAAAATATCATAGAACTCTTGGAAATGGGCCGCTTTCATTTGGAAAACGAACTTGCCTGCAGTTATCCCAAGTCTTATAAAAGGCAGAAGAGGTTATTTACATAGCTGCCAAGTTTTGCCTTTTCTCGTGAGGAAGCCTATTCAGCATAAGGGAAAATCCCTTAAAAAAAGGGATAACTTGGCAGCTATGTATTTAGCAAGTAATAAGTGATGAGTAACAGCATCTGGTTTTTTTCCATTTTAAAAACTGCATATATAAAAAAAAAACCACAACAACCCCAAACCTCATCATGTTATACTTGAATAAACATTTTTGAGGTGGACATTCTTTTTTTCAGCTGATCCACCACAAGTTCAAGGTTACAAGGTTGAAATATGTAACTGTTCAGACTTCTAAATATGTGATGCCCTACAGTATGAATCATTTATTTTACTACTACTATTCAATATTTAACTAGCTCTAGCAGCATGTAACATGCTGACCATGCACTAGACCAGCATATGTCAAAAAAATAGTTTATGGGAAATGCAAAAATCCTAAGAGAAGCTACTCATGCAGCACAATGCTAGGTGTGTTTATTCAGAAGGAAATCCTACAATGTTCAGTGGGACTTACTGTCTAGTCAACGTGCTTTGAACTGCAGCCTTAATCAGTGCTGTGAAAACACTTCTGCACCTGTAATGAAAAATCATAAACTGCACTCCCCCCATTCTGGGCAGTACCATATTTTTCGTTCCATAAGACGTGCTTTTTCCCATCCTAAAAAGAGGAGTTGTCTATGCGTCTTGTGGAGCGAATGTGTGGTCCCTGGAGCCGAATTGCCCAGGGGCTAAAGGCAGATCGTGTGTTTTGCTTTTTTAAAAAGAAAGAGCTAAAGGCTAACAAGAGGGAAAGAGAACCAGCTCAGCAGCTGATTGCAAGAGATCAGGGAGGGAGATAAGAGAGCTAGCTCCCTTCCCGGCCCCTCCCGGCCCCTTGCCTAGGCCTCAATTGTTGTCAGCAGAGGGAGACATGTGACTGGCTGATTAGATTATCTGTCTGGAAACTGTAGAAATGAGTCCCTTTCCTTGAGAAGCTGCAGAACTGTGAGTTGAACCCCATAAAAACAGGATTTTTTTCCCTTTGCAAGGAAACTCAGCAACTTTGAGGTGATCCTAAAAAATTGGAGCTTCCCCCTTTGCAAAAAAGTTGCACAACTCTGAGCTGAACCCCCCCCCCCAAAAAATTTGGCTTTCCCCCTTTGCAAAAGAAGCTTCCTATGGAGCGAAAAATGTGATGCCTCATTTTATAAATCAGGGGTGATTAACCTTTTTATCTGAAGTCTGCATTGTCACAAGATAATTTCTCAGGGACCACATGTTGGTGGTAGGCAGGGCCAGAGCTGACAGTGGGTGAGCCACCCACCTTTCCCACACACACTCTGCCATACCTTTCTGCTTCTCTGTCTTCCTGCCACCCACTTCTTCTTGCCCATTGGACTGCTGGCTGAGAGGCATATCCCCCTTCCAAAGGTCTGAATTGTTTGCTTGCAGAGCATTCCCCCTCTCCAGTTTTAATTGATTTGATTGGGTATCTCCATGTTTTCCACCTATTACCCACTATCTCTCCCTCTGCCCCCCCCATATGAAATTAGGTCAAAGGCTGCAGGACACCCCCCCGTTATTTTGCTTGATACCTAGTGGCGATTAGAGGTAGGAAAATTACACTCTTTGCAGATTTTTTTAAAAAATGATTGCTTTGATTTAGCTTGTGGAAGGGTTGGGCGCAGTCAGGGGTGCAATTCAACCAGGACACCATGCACTTTAGACCATATTTTGGAAATTGTCCATTTCTGTGTCCTGCACATCATGTGGCTGGTGAATATGACCCTCCCCTATTGAAATGCTATCCCTGCCCACTGTTTAGGATTCCATTCTTGCTTGGTGTGGTTGTATCCACAGTTAAGATGAACTAGCTTACTTGCGTGATCACCATTTCTTCCACCTTCTTCTATATGGCGGTGACATCACACATCCGCAAGCATTTCTGCAATGTGTTTCTCCTAGCTGTTCAGACATTAACAGGCTATTTCTGCCCCATTTTTGTCCCAAAATATACACATAGGCGAGATAAGAGGTAGGTCAGAAGCTTTTAGAATGCATTTATGTCTTCAAAGTTGCTAAAACCATCACAATATGGAAAGTAAGCAACGTAGCTTTTACAGACACATGTTATGAGCGCCCAGAAATGCTGCTGTTGACAAGTGAATGCTGACAACCCCAGAGAATAGGGTGGCCATGTGTCTTTCCTTACAGAGAGCTGTCCTCTGTTTGAAGGGTTGTCCAGTATTCAAATCTGGCTTAAAGATAAAGATGGGAGAACAGAGACCTTGATGTTGCCCATCAGTAGCTAATACCTGGACAGCAAATGGGGGAAGACTGTAGCTCAGTAGCAGAGCACCTGCTTTGCATGCAGAAGATCCCTGGCATCTCCAAATATGGCTGGAAAAAGACTCCCATCTGGAACCCTGGACCGCTGGTGTAAGTCAATGTAAACAGTACTGACCTAGAAGGACCAATGGTTTGATACAGCATAAAGGCAGATTCCTATGTTCCTTTTATTTAAAAATAATTTTTATTTATTTCAAGTGTTAAAAGCCATACAAATTTGCAGAAACACAAAAGATTTACAAAAGCACATAAAGGAAATTGGTACATCTCCCTTTTACATATAAAGAAATCCACATTTGAGAGAGAAAAAAGAAAAAAAGGAATGTCAAGTGTAAAGGAAATAAAATACGAAGGAAAGAAAAAGGAGGGGATTGAAACAAAAACAATTATATAGGGAGATTATATAGGAAGAAAAAGAAAAAGAAGAAAAAAAAACAGCGTTCTTCCAATCATATCCTGTGTAAGTTATATACACCCATTTAAGTTCACACTTAAGTTATTATCAACATTTCCTTATCCTTTTGAATTTTGACATGGTTCAATTCTATTCTGCTATCGGGATTTGGCTATTTGGTTAAATTTATATAATCTTCAAAGATCCTCCACTCCTTTTTTACTTTTTGCTTTGTTTGACCTCTAATTCTCCCAGTAGTTTTAGCAAGCTGTGCATATTCCTTCATTAAGATTTGCCAATCTGTTATATTTGGTACATCTTTGTTTTTCCATTTTCTAGCGATAAGGACCCTCGCAGCTACAATACCATACATAAGTAATGTTCTACTTGCATCTTTGATATCCTCTGGTATTATATTCAGCAGAAACAGTTCTGGTTTCTTTATGATCTTACACTTCAACATTTTCTTTAACTCTTCATAGATATTATTCCAAAATTTATTTATTTCTGGGCATCTCCACCACATGTGCATTTGGGTCCCTAGGCAGATTCCTATGTTCCTGACTGAGCAAGCACACAGGCCACCTGCTTGCAGGTTTCCCCAGTATCGTGAGATGCACGCGGTGTTTATATTTAAAGTAATTATGGAAGCATCCAAAGCCCAAGTTCCTCCTGGATTAATGGAGTTTGGAATAGGCAGTTTTCCAGCTGAGCTGGAGCTCGCCCAGCTGGAGTTCCTTATCCCAGCTCAAGCAGGAATGCACCTGTGTAAGTCTTCCATTCTGGCTCAGCTGGAGCAAGTCCTGAAAAACAGGCAAGGCAAGGTAGGGCAGAAGCAGGGCAAGGGGAGACTTACCCTTATTCCAAATTCCATTAGCTTGCTCATGTGATCTAGCCAGGGCCAGATTTAGGTTTGGTGAGGCCCTAAGCTACTGAAGGTAATGGGGCCTTTTATTTGTCCACCTGTCCTTTGTCAACAACAAATTGTCACTGTTTTTTGTGTTGAATATATGCTATATATATATATGTTAGGAAGCAGGCTAGCAGGCAGGGCCCATTACTTCATAGCTGCCAAGTTTTCCCTTTTCTCACGAGGAAGCCTATTCAGCATAAGGGAATTTCCCTTAAAAAAGGGATAACTTGGCAGCTATGCATTACTTACATCATAGGAGCATATACAACACAAAATACTGTTACTGTATGCAGGTTTTATTTTACAATGGTACCTTGGTTTACAACCATAATCCGTTCTGGAGGTCCGGTTATAAACCAAAACAGGTTGTAATCCAAGGCGCACTTTTGCCAATGGGACCTCCCCCAAAAAATGGGTTGTAAAAAAAAGGGGGTTGTAATAATAATAATAAAAAGGGACACACACTTCCGGGTTTACCGTGGTTGTAATCCAAAGTAGTTGCAAACCAAGGTACCACTGTATTTGTTTTTTTATGTTATATTTTGGAAATATACATCCAGGTGTTTTTTTCCTTTACATTTTTTTTGGGGGGGGGGCGAAGAGAGTGCGGCCCTAAGCTATAGCTTGTTTAGCTTATACATAAATCTGGCACTGGATCTAGTAATCCAGTGGAAGGTATACTGACAAAAAAGGGTGGTATAAATCAAACTGTTTAAAAGGCTCGTTTCCCCTCTGCCAGGTCCTAGTGAGCTCAGGCAGCAGTAGCGCTGTTCCTGAACAGAGTTTGGAATAAGGGTAAGTTACACTGGCATAGAGCATTCCTACAGTTTGGAGTGCTCTATATTTCTAAGTGTGCATCTCTACCATCAATTAGCACATGCAGGTTTTATGCAAACACATCATATTTTCCAGAGATGTGTTTCCTCTTCTATAGTGATAGATAATAATAATATAATAATAATAATTTATTACGGTCAAAGACCAGCTCGCATAACACAATAGTGACAGCATTCATAGGCTTTGAAGAAACTCCATCTCAGGACGCAAGGGAGAAATGTGCTAAGAGGAAGACACGCTTGGCAAATCCACACCGTGATAAACTCCCGCCTGGAAACCAATGTCCCCACTGTGGAAGGACGTGTGGATCCAGAATTGGCCTCCACAGTCACTTACGGACCCTTTGTTAAAATCGTGTTTATGGAAGACAATCTTACTTGGCTATGAGTGATCGCCAAAGAAAGAAAGAAAAAATATACAATTAGAATAGATTGCAGCAATAGCTCATGAGTTAAAATTGAAATATATACATACATCCGTATGACTGAGATTTGGGCTACCATAAAAATTGATCCTAAGGCGCCCCAAAAGGGAACTTCAGCTTTTCCCTAGTAAGCTGTTTTATTATAGAGGATGATCTGTGCCTACAAATCTGGGAACAGAATCTGGCTACCAGCCAGGTCGTCTTGTGATCTTTGCCTAAGAGGAGAGAATTAAGTTTAGACTTGTCTGGGAGATCAGCGAGCCTCTTCAGCAAAGGGTCAATGGTTTCTCTACAAATCTCAGCATAAAAAGGACATCTAAAATATATATGTTTGGGGCTTCCTATTTCCCCTAATGGGCAAGCGCAAAGTCTCTATGCGTACAGGACTCTTCCATAGGAGCCTTCCAGAACCGGTGAGGGCAAGGCCGAGCTTCTAGCAAGAGTGAAAGCCCTTCTTGCATTTCTGGATGTGAGGAAACAGAGATATGTTGCTGGAGCGGCTATGTATCTCCCATTTTCTATGAGTTTATAATCGGGAACCCTTGTACAGTCCTGTTGTCTCTCAATGTTAATGATTCTTTGCCTAACCACGGATCTAGCTTGGCCCAGGTCCGTAGATGAGGGTTTGGGGAGCAAGGCCCTGTTTCTGGAGAGTGTTTAGAACTGCTTTCTGCCAGCCAGACTGAAACTG
The DNA here is from genome assembly GCF_965207765.1 of Zootoca vivipara. Taxonomy (NCBI): domain Eukaryota; kingdom Metazoa; phylum Chordata; class Lepidosauria; order Squamata; family Lacertidae; genus Zootoca; species Zootoca vivipara. Next base: position 70,556,647 of record NC_142588.1, on the reverse strand, counting down.
GTCGCTCAGAAACAATGGGGCTATTCCTCGGGAGAGCAATTTCAAAGTTAGCCACTTATGTTAGACTGATATGAGCTTCGACTTTCATCATCCCTGTTTCTAGTCTGACCCATGCATTTGGAACACATCTGGGAACTTGTAGAAGGGCTCTGAGGAGTTTGGATTGCACTCTTTCAAGGGGAATGTGATAAATAAGTGGTAACCCCAAACAAGGCTTCACCCACACTTCTGTTTGGTTCTCCGAGGCATGGATTTCCCTGCTGCTTTCCCTGGGGAAACCCACTATTTACTGCTGAATTGGAGCAAATGTCCATTGGGTTTCCTGCGAATTGATGTTTGCTATGATGCAGCGGTAAACAGCAGATTTTCCCAGGGAAAGCAGTGGCACAAAAGAAAAACGTCTTGGACCCATGCCTAGAAGCCATGGACCATGCAGAATAAATTGTGGGGCAAAGGGAACTGCAGGTGAGCCCTGGAGAAGATCCACCTGAAGCAAGTAAATGTGTTGCATATACACATGGCTTGACCTGGCTTGCCTAATATGTGTAGGCTGGATTGAGATATTAGAAGAGATAAAATCTCAAAGAACCTCCTGTGGTTCACTTAATGTACAGGGTTTGGCTTGTTGTGCAAAATGCTCTTATTTCTTAATTATAATTGTGACCAACATTCTCCTCAGGCCAAATTAGCAATGGTGAATCTGCGCAATGCCTAAGCAGAATACCTCTCCCAGTGGTGACTCTCGTCTTGTAGCACAGAAGACAGAACCAGCTTGGCTACTAGGCCAACAATGGATTTGTCTACAATGGCAGCTTGGCAAAAGTCATAAAACTACTCCAGTTTGAATCCTGCCTTAGGCTGCAACCCTAAACACACGTACCTCTGCGTAAGTCCTATACATCCCAGAAGAATTTGTTTCCAGGTAGACATGGAGAGGATGGTGCTATAAGTAATCCTATACACAAAGAGTACTCCCACAATCACAGATTATTCAATGAGTTTTCTCTCACCAACAGTTGCCAAACAATTGCATACATACTGTAGGTTTTGTAACCACTTGCCAACAAAGTGAAATTCATTGTTCAAGATACCATGTGAAGCTTTCCTAGATCAACTAGGAAAAACAAATGCCTGCATAGATATTTCTATGGGGAAATGGGAGGGGAATTATGGGAGCTGCCTATGCTTTTGCAACTTGTTTTTATTGCAGCACCCTAAACAGTATGATTAAATGCTCCCCACTTCCCTGAGCAGTGGTTTCCTGTAATTAAGAAGAGCACTGAAAACTTGTGGTGTCTTTGTTTACAAATATACAAGTTGGAGCCAAACGAAAGAAAGGTTCCTAAAAGCAGCCAGAATAACCACTGCTGCCATTTCAGATTCTCATAGATAGAAAAAGAGCACACAAAATAGACTCCAGTACTAGCTGGCTCTTAAGAAAAGCATTATTCCTCAATGTCAAATTCTATGAATTTAAAGAGAAACATCATTCTTCATAGATACTAAGCCTGAAGATAAAGCAATGTAATTGGTATGGTCAAAGAAATTGCTCATAAACTTCTCTTGCTACATACTGAAAAGTTTTTTTTTCTAAGATTTTTCCACTTTCCTGCTGGAATACAGAATGACTCTGTATATTTATTAAATATTATTTTCCTTTGTCATATGTATTTTATTATAAATTCATTGGCTGTGCAGTATCTTCTTCTGTGCAGGATATGTGTTCTAGTGGGAAAGCTAAACACGGCTTGTTTAACTGCACTTGTTCTCTTTTCTTTCTCCAAATGTTCATTACCCCTTGTTCTGACTTGATCTGAGTGATTGCATTTTTCTTCCCCCCGTCCCCCAAGGAAATAGATGCCACCCCACATCCTGAAAACAACTTGTGAGATACATTAGACCCAAAGATCATAAGCAATTGAGTTCACCCAGCAAGTTTCGTGGCTGACTGCAGGTTTGCCTCCCTGTTCATCATCCATTACTCGAAGCATTGCATCACACAGACTGGTTGGCCTGGAGCCAAACAGGAAAAGGAGGAAAAGAGGGAAGAGTGTGTCAGAAGAAAGCACAAAATCGTCATGTTCTGATCTGATGCCTGATCTCATGGAGGCCAGGCTGTTCACAAGTTACAGGACCACGGATAGCTCCAAGTGAATGACTTGCCCTGGCAAAAGTTGGGAGCAGACAAATACTGTACCAGTATCCTTTAAACTTATGGGCTCATCCAGAATTCCACTTGCACCATTGTTTCCCCCCAGGGAAACCTGATCTTTACCATTGAATCGGAGTAAACATCATTTGGGTTTTCCACGTTTGCTCCAAAAGTTGCTCGGACCCATGCTTTCTAGGCACGGGGACAAGTGGAAGTATGGAGGAGCCCTCTGTCGACTTCCTCTAGGTTCCACCAGCTTGCAGAGAACTTCGGGCAAATCCTCTGGCCTGAAGACTGCTACTCCTCCTCCATTCCATAGCACTCCTTGTGCTGCTAGAGTGGTGAAGTGTAGTGGGGGGCATCTGATTCTTCAGGGGAAGATGCCCACGAAGGCCCCTATGGACCCTAGTGGTCCAGAGGTTCTTCTGGAGGCCCCTATCCAACAGTCTCAGTTACAATGGTCTCTTGGTATCTGGCAGCCAGCTTAGAACCCTGAACTTCATCCGATTCCTTAGCTGGTGCCTCCCTCTGCAGCCTCCAATTATGTGTGTGGATTACTGCTGGATTCAGGGGCCATGACAAAAGTAACTTCTTCACAGAGCAAATGATTAAGCTATGGAATTCAGTGCCACCAGATGGCTCTAAAAGGGGATTAGACACTCGTGGGGGGATAAAGCTTCTAGACAAGGTGGCTATTGCCTCCAGGGTACTGGAGGCAGAGAATGCCTTTGAATCTAAGGTGCTGAGAATCATGGGTGGGGGGTGGCATTGTTGCACTCATGGGTTTTAAGCACAGTGGCATCTTAATAGGCTTCTGGCCACCCAAGATACACTGATGGGCACATCACATGGAAAGCCCCATTGTTTACAGTATAACACTCCTTTGTCTTTTCTTTTCAATTATTAATTTGTTGCATATACATTACATCTCCCTGTTTTATTATTTATTGGTCACCTAAAACTGGTGGGAAATTTTAAGTGGCTGCTTCATTTCATCTTTTGAAACGAATTATCAGTTACGGTCAGCCATCATGCCCCAGTACAATAAGAATACTTACATTTCTGTAATACGTATGCAATGACGATCGAAAACCTTGTTCAACTGCTTTTTAAATACAGTAATGTGTTTTGAAGGAGGCTTTTAGGTAGGGAGGGAAGAGAAATGCTAGATAAACCAAAGGAATTGCTCCATACTGCCAGTCACAGATAATAGGCCTGTTTCATTCAGCTTTTTGGTGTATCTGTTTATCAAGGGCAAGAGAAGCTTACATGAGTGATTTAATGAGCATTCATCATGATTTGTGAGATTAGACAATGTTGCATCAAACATTATGCCACACTTTCCAGTGCATACTCCCTTGTCACAAAAAGTCTTTTGGGAAAGAGGCTTTGTTGCAAAAGGGCTCAAAAACAGCTTTAATTGTGCAGCCTGAATTTGCCTGGATGGGTCTGGATCCCACCCCAAAGTAATGGCAGTCTGGAAGAGCTCTAAAAATCATGGCCACGCCATCATTCCACACCATCTGGCATGGGGGGGGGGAAACAGGCCTTTATCGCACAAAGGTCAAGCATATACCAGTCAGTTTAATAATCCATAGAATGACATTGTGTTGTACATATTAATTTGCATTAAAATGTACAACACAGTCATTATATAGGTTAATTATCACAGAACAAGCAATATTTTGGTTTTTTTTAAAAAGTAAATTGTTTAGTTGATGTGCCTTTAAGGACTCACACTATCTTGTTTGTTAAAAAAATTCTCTATGCTCTAGTACTGAAGTGTGTCTTGTCCCCCTGGGTCCTTTTTGTTTACTGTTGTCAGAAGTTACAGCCCAGTTACAATAAAAGCAGAACCAAGTCCTACTGTATTCAATGGGCTGCCCAGAAATGAAGCTACAGATCTTTATGTCTGTTAATGAATGCATCGCTATATGTTGCTTTAAATCAATTTTCACTGTGCCTAAATCTATGGCTTTTGTGCATGCCTCTATAATATCAGCCTCTTGCCTTCTCCCCTGAATGTTCAAGCACAGGAGCTGACATCGAGAGGCCTCCAAGGTAAGCCTAAGGAAATCGAATTACCAGTGAGAGGACGACAGCTCCGTGGAGAGAGCAGAAGGGATCCCTTTTCTTGGCGAGGGTTTCGCCTAGTATTCGGAGAAAGTGACAGATGGGAAGGCAGGCAAGGAGGGAGGAAGGAGGGAGGGCTCACGCGGCGCGGCGGCGGGGGCGGGGCATCCCCGGCTTTAGCAATTAATCGGTGCTCCCGGAGAGCTGAAAGGCACTGCAGTCTATGCCTTGCGTCGGGGGCATCAATCATTCAACCGGCGCGCGGCACCGAGGGCGCAGTTGGGAAAGGGGAAACTTTCCCCGCAGATGATTTAAGAAACCGAAGCCGCGGCACAAGCGGGTGGGGAGTCTTGCTGGGCTATAGAAATCGTTGACCCAGGCGCGCCTGGCCAGGCTTGAATTACCGCGGCGATGCGCCTGCCGGTTCTCCCTGCAGGAGTTGCTGCTGCTGCGCGGTGGCTGGGGGCGAGCGAGGCTGCTGCTGCTGCTCCTGCCTGCCTCCTGCCCTTGCTGCAATGAATGATGCGGGAGGAGGAGGAGGAGGCGGTGGCCGCCGGCGCTGCTCGGGCGAAGCACAAATCCACCGCAACTCCTCCAGCAACAGCAGCAATAGCAGCAGCAAGGAAAGCGGCTTTGCCTTGGTGAGCTTACATCACAATCCCGGCTCGGACTACTGCTTCTCTAAGCGGCACGCAGCAGGCGGCCGGCCTCTCTTCCAGCCCCACGCCGGGCTGCTGCAGCGGGAGCGGGAGCGGGAGCCGTCGAGGGAGGAGGGCGCGAGGATGCCCGCGGGCGGAGGCGACGAGGGCCAGGCGCCCCCTGGAGCCGCGCCGTTGCCCAAGCCTCCCCGCTCCTTGGGCCGGCCTCCGCCGTCTCGGCGGGAAGGTGGCCGTCGCCCGCTGCTGCGCTGGGACGAGGTCCCCGACGACTTCGTGGAGTGCTTCATCCTGTCGGGCTACCGGCGCCTGCACTGCACGGCGCAGGAGTGCCTGGCGTCGGTGCTGCAGCCCACCAACGAGACGCTCAACTTCTGGACGCACTTCGTGCCGCTGCTCCTCTTCGCCGCCAAGTTCTGCCGCCTGCTGCTGCTGCGCGGCGCCGGCGACGTGCCCTTCCACCACCCGGCGCTGCTGCCGCTCTGGTGCTACGCGTCGGGCGTGCTGCTCACCTTCGCCATGAGCTGCACGGCCCATGTGTTCAGCTGCCTGTCGCTGCGCCTGCGCGCCGCCTTCTTCTACTTGGACTACGCCTCCATCAGCTACTACGGCTTCGCCAGCACCGTGGCCTACTACTACTACCTGCTGCCGGGCTTGAGCCTGCTCGAGCCCCGCGCGCTCAGCCGCTACCTGCAGCAGCGCCTGGGCTGGCACGTGGACTGCAGCGCGCCGCTGGCCGCCTACAGCGCGCTGGTGCTGCCGGTGGCCTTCGCGCTGGCCGTGGCCTGCACCGTGGCGTGCTGCAAGAGCCGCTCCGAGTGGTGCGCCTACCCGTTCGCCATCCGCACCTTCGTCTTCGTCATGCCGCTCAGCATGGCGTGCCCCATCATGCTCGAGAGCCTCCTCTTCGACCTGCAGGGCCACAACCCCACGCTCTTCGTCCACTTCTACCGGCGCTACTTCTGGCTCCTGGTGGCCGCCTTCTTCAACGTCAGCAAGATCCCCGAGCGCATCCAGCCGGGCCTCTTCGACATCATCGGCCACAGCCACCAGTTCTTCCACATCTTCACCTTCCTCAGCATCTACGACCAGCTCTTCTACGTCGAGGAGGGCCTGCAGCAGTTCCTGAAAGGAGGGCACGCGCCCGCCTCGCCCACCTTCGCGGGCACGGTAGGCTACATGCTGCTCTTGATACTGTGCCTGGGCCTGGTCATCAGGAGGTTTCTCAAAGTCCCGGAAGCATGCAAACACGATTGAGGTAGCCTCCCCTTATGGTTTCTGTTGCAGGTGTCGTTCTAAATCGCCGGGAGGGTATTTTAAAAAAAAATTATTTTATTTTGCTGGCTTGCCACAGAAAAACTCAAGGAGGTTGACTCTCTAAGAAGCCCTGGTACCTTTCAGAGAAAGGTGGTAAGAAGAGCACTGAATTCGTCCAAGTCAAGCACTGAACTCCTAGGGGAAAATGAACACTTCTGTTTCTCTCGAAACAAATTTAGATTTTAGAAAAAGGCGCTCGAGCCGCATCACTGTATACAACTTACTCTTATTTATTGCTGCTTAGGATACAAAGAAAAGCCATTTAGGACCGTTTCTTCAACTCTCCTACAATTTGATCCTCAGTAAATTTTTTGAAAGCAAGCTGCGCCGTCTTACTTTCAACTAATGTGCCTAGGATCAAGGTTTCATTTCAGGGGAACAATATGCATGGACCATATGAATGCTATCTACTGATTTCAGACTGTCTAGGATATGTTATTTCAATTAGCAATATATGTTAGGTCTGCACTGACGAACTGTCGAGATTTAAAATCAGATAATGCACATGATGCACTCAAGGATGTATGTGTGCATTTTCTGTTAAAGTATTTTGAAGTCATATGCACTGGAACTTGGTTTTCAACACAAGCAGATTGAGTTCTGTTTCTTTTTGCATTAACTTGCCTTGGCCCCCAAGGCAAATGCAGTACTTAAAACTTCTGTATAGAAATACCTTTAAGTAACTGTGAACTATAGTGGAACTGGGTTATGATTTGATCAGAAGCTGTTGGTTAAACTGTGAGAAACAAAAGGTGAACAGGGAACATAGCCACCCCAACCTCTACACATAAAGCCCATCTCTTGCAAAATGCTTTATACAGTCGTACCTTGGTTGTTGAATGCCTTGTGAGTCAAATGTTTTGGCTCCTGAACGATCGAAACTCAGAAGTAACTGTTCTGGTTTTCGAACGTTCTTTTGGAAGCCGAACATCCGACGGGGCTTCCAGCTGGCTGCAGGAGCTTCCTGCAGCCAACCAGAAGCCGCACTTTGGTTTTCGAACGTTTTGGAAGTCGAACGGACTTCTGGAACGGATTCCATTCAACTTCCAAGGTACGACTTTACTTTGGTTCTGGTGTCCATTTACAAAATATGCATCTCTTGTCAGTTGTGAAGGGTGCACATTTATATAAATGGCACGTAAGTTGAAAGTACAGCTGAAGGAGTTGTTCACTTTAGAACTAACATAGTTTCAGAACATCCTAGAAAAAGTAGCACTAAATACAGGACCAAATCACCAGTGAGTTTATTAACATGTGTTGGAATATGATTGTACTATTAGTTATCCTGGCAATAACAGCCACAACAAACTTTCTGATTTGCTTACACATGCTGGGGGGCGGGCGGGGCAGTGTAGGGCAGAGTTGAGCTGAAAGAGAGCTTTACAACAATCCAATGGCAAGTTCTTTTATCACCTCCTGTGCTATATCACAGTGGCAGGGTTGTTACACCTCTTGGTCAAGTTTACAGTTTCATATAAAAATATGTGGATAGATGACAAGGAAGTGTTCATGAAAGACGCTGAATTTTTTTTGTTCACGTTGATAGCAACTGTTATCTCAGGACTACAACTCGGGGAGTGGGGGGGGGACTACTTCTGAATTTTGATTGTGTAAACAAATCATCAGTAAAACTTATGAAAATAAAAGCTCAGAGGCACAGAGAGAAAATCCGCAACTGTTCTGTTTCAAGAGAGTTGTGGAAGTAAACAAAACAGTGGTCCATGTTTCCTATTCCAAGAAGGAAAACCAACATTTAGAAACCTACAATAATAAGCTTTTATGGGCTAGAACCCATTTCATCAGATGCATGAAGTGTTTCCTCAGTTGGAATATAACACACACACACACACACACACACACACACACACACGTAAAACACACATACACAAAAACTGGGGGCAGTGATGGGATCATAAGCAGCATAGCAAAGAACAACCTGAATTGTGGGCAAGACATGCTGTGCCATTTCTGTGCAAACTCAACACAGTGACCACTCACAATGCCAGTACAGTAATTGATTATAATCTTCTTAGCTTTCCTGTGCTAATTTGAATACCCACAGTGTGGGAGAGAACCTTGGGTACAGTCAAGCTCTAAATGAATAAAATCAGACTCCTACAAGCAATTATAGTTTGGCAGTTTTACACCGGGGGGGGGGGGCTCCTATTGAAGTAGTTCTGCTCATCAGCTGTCTGTTCCTCAACAGCGGTGTCCTGGGTGATTTATTTATTTATGCTTTTGATCATTGCGATTCTCAAATTACGGATACAGTTTTAAAACATTAACAGCACAACTGCAATCATAAAAGTGCCACCGGTGAGGATAAAGCCAAGAGCCGACATTAAAAACAATTAAACAACTAAGCCGGACAAATAAAAAAACAACACTTGTCTAAAGAGGAAGGTCCTAATTGCCTGCTTAAAGGGGGCAAGCTTCCAGAAGAGAGGGTTGGAATGTTCTCTCCCTGGTTTGTGAGCTTCTCCATTTTTTGTGTCAGATTTGTGTCTGTTCCAGTTTGTCTCAGGTAGACAGCAAAAAGACATTGTTTGCAGGTCACTGCATATATCAAGTTTGGAGATGAGCAGTTGAATGTGTCCCTGACAGATTGGCTTTGTGTAATGTTGTTAGGCTTAAATAGATATAGTCTAGGTTTGTTGCAGAGTCTGGTTCCTTAGGTGTGTGTCTCACTAGTTGTCCTGTTCCTGGTAAAGAGATCAGGCCAGCCACAGGACCTATGGGAGAGGAATATCATTGTCCGACATGGTCATCCATCATCTTGCAGGTCTTTGGGTAGAGGCCTCTCCTTGCTTACAAACAAACACCCTTTTGCTGTCTTGCCTAACACAAACAGGTCAATCTTTTGCCCAAAGTCTGTGTACAAACATTAAAAAGAAAACAGCACAACATTTCACTCTCCCAGAACACACTGCTGCTTACAGGGAAATCACTGCTCTAAAAAAAACCACACACTTTCCAAGGGAGGTTCCAGCACGAAACTGCCAGATTTGAATGTTTAAGCAGTTTGAATCAATTAATTTAAGAGTCAAATTGGAAACAAATCTTTCTCTTCCGCTCTGGGCTTTGAATTAGCATAGCAAAGCGCAGAGCATTGTTCTCTTACCAATTACTGCAGTTGGGAATGGTCACCATGCTTATTTTGTATAGATCTGAGCTTTTCACAGAAACGTTACTGACTGTTGAATTTCATGGCCTTTGGGCTCCACTGTTTACTATTTTGCACCCTCTCTACCTCCAGTGTGATTGTGGAAAATCTACCAACTGAAAATACCTCTTTATGTGTGTGATGGTGGGTTCCAGTTCACAAAACCTTATGCTACAATATACCTGTTAGTCTTTTTGATGCCACAATACTAAATGATTTTTATTTTTTTGTATAATGAACTAGCACAGCTACCCCTCTGTGATGCGTAATCCTACATAAGAACATAAAAAAGCCCTGCTGGATCAGGCCAAAGGCCCATCTAGTCCAGTATCCCGTTCTCTCAGTGGTCAACTAGATCCCTATGGGATGCACAACAACACTCTCTCCCCTCTTGTAATTTCCACCAACTCATATTCAGACTCCCATATTGACAACATAGCCATTTTAATTAGTAGGCACTGATAAGTAGCCTTATCATGTAGCAGTGGCCTTGAATTTCAGATAGCAGAAACAACACATATTGTGGGTTGGCCTAAATTGAATACTTCAAAATGTAAGGAAAACATCAGGATCAACTTGGAAGAGTGAACTATTTGTCAGGAACTTAGGTGAAGTAAAATTGTCATTCTATACTCTTTCTCTGTTCCTCTGCTATTTCCTAATTCAACATTGTGCAGTCATAGATGGGTATTAAGAGTCACCTAATTTCAGGATAATCCGAACGTGGTTTTTTAGGTGACTCTGTTTTTTTCAGTTTCCTGTTAGATGTATGGATAAAGAGTACCCCCACCCCCTTAATGAAGAAATTCTAGAGCAGTTCGGGGTATTTCAGTTCAAAAGTTGTTCTGTGATGAACAGTTGCTTTTATTCTTGACCAGACATTCTGTCAGTACTCATATCATTTTAAGGCTGTAAACAAGGCAGTATTTTTTCCAGAGGGGGAGATAACATAATCCGAGCAAATAGTGACAATAATTGTCATGACATAGTGGTATGGTACTATATAATGCAAGGATATTTTACTATGAAGTTTAGGTGGCAAACCATTGGTTTTCTTCACTGGAAATAAATGGCATCATCTGTTAGTGGATTGTTCCTGGTTTGATTTGAAACATAGGTACCCTTCTCTTAGATCATCAAATCACAGATAAGACCAGAACACTGAGGCCCTCCAGTGCAGATAGAATGGTTGGGTTCAGCTTAATAATGAACAAGTTTTTTGCCTACACCTGCGGCAGAGCAAACAAACAAACCAGGAACTCTTCAGTCAACCATAGTTTCCCATTTAATCCAAACTGAGAAGCTATGGTTGCCAGCTTCCAGGATATTAAACCATAATTTGAAGTTGGTTTCATATCCTGACTTGTTCTGCAGCAAATAATCATTGTTTTCAGGTTTGGGCAAAATGGGAAACTGAATAATTACAGGGCTCCTGGTTTAGTTGTGTGTCATGAAAAGGTAGGAGCAGAGGGGCTGTGTGAGGGGAGGGTAAAGGATCGTTCATATTGTGAATCATTGAGCTGAGATTTATTTATTATAATTTATATTTGTTTATTAAATTGTATACTGCCCTTCATCTGAAGAGCACAGGGTGGTTCACAACATAAAAATACAAAATGAGAACACAAATACATAATAAAACAGCAAAAAAATCAAAACAATAACCTCCCGCCCATAAACACATTTAAAAGGCCATAGAATGTTTAATCAGCCAAAGGCCTATTTATAAGGAAACATTTTCGCCCAGTGACTGGATGATTATCATCACTGGATTAATGCTTAACCATGGTTATGTTTTCCTTAACCATGGCTAATTGTTACATTTTAATACATTAGGATTTTTTTAATAAAAAAAATTAAATGTGCATATATATATATCCCACTCTTCAACTCTAATAAAGTTTCTAGAGCAGCTAACAGAGAACACCACCAACTATTGAAAATTACAGCCATCACATTAAAACAACAAATAGCAGGCCATGAGTTGAATGACAGGTGTTAAAACCAATTTAAAACACCAAACCCAGTAAGATAACACAGGTATCAGTATAATTATAAATTAAGTATCAGCCACAAACTAGAATGTGAAACCACAGTTTGGTACACATTTTGTGGCCTTAACCTTCATTAGTCTCAATTATGGCTAAGCATTATGTAAAAAGAAAAAAGGGGGCCTGGCTGGGGAAATACATGCTTATTGCACAATATGCTGTATATCAACATTTTGTTTCTCTTTAGCTAAGTCTGCCCAGTCTGTGACTTTGTATAGTTTCATATGCTTCTCTTCTCCAAATGAGGAGCAGCTGCAGGTTTTAACCTTTTATCGTATTCTGCACATATTCTGCTTATACGGCACAGTGAATCTGACATGGGTTTGCTAAAAATAAATGTTGTTGTTTGGGTGAAATTCATCCAGAACAACATACGGTAATTGTTTTAATGATCTGCCCCCAAAATGACTCACCCAGCCTTCAAAATAAATAATTTATCCGAAGCATTCTCCAGGAGAGGCCATTAGAGCATCGAGTTCAGCAATTAAGAAATGCACTGGAAAATGGAAAAGTCAAGGAGTTAACACTCTCACTGCTATGAGAAACCTCAGAGTCCAATCTAAATGTGAAAAGAGCCTGCAAAGAGGTTTATACAGTATATCAAGAGTGGTGGTGGGTTTTTTGTTTTGCTTTTTGTGCTTACCAGTTTAAACATCATGCGGGGCAACCTGCAAAGCAATGTCAGAAAGGCCGTGGCGAATGGTAAAAATACATTTGATATTTAGACCATGTGATGGCTTCTATATATATCTCAATTACAGATAAAAGCTTATGGTGCTGATATGGTGTTAGCTGTTCTTACAGCTACTTACTTTACTACTCTTTCCACCTACAGACCTAACAGCCTTTTTCCTAGTCAGGAGTCATTTCATGATCCATGGATATGAAGCATGCTAACCATCCTGGGTCAGGGGTTGTGACTTGTGGTTGCTTACATGTGTTTTACTGGATCTATCAGAGGGCAAATATTTGTTTAGAAATCTTTATATACTAGCCTTCACCCCATTTGAATTTCAGGGCGGTGTAAACCCAATTTATATCATAACAAGAAATAATAAAAAAATTCCTTCAGTAGCTCCTTAAAGACCAACTAAGTTTTTATTTTGGTATGAGCTTTCGTGTGCATGCACACTTCTTCAGATACACAGACACTGAAGAAGTGTGCATGCACACGAAAGCTCATACCAAAATAAAAACTTAGTTGGTCTTTAAGGTGCTACTGAAGGATTTTTTTTTTATTTTGCTTCGACTCAGACCAACACGGCTACCTACCTGTAACAAGAAATAATAAGACAGTCGATAAAACAGATCACGTTAGATCACCATTTTAAAATTGAAAATGATTGCTTAGACTATCTGTGCTTCAAATATCGATTGCCACATTTCTGTGCAGGATTTCTAGGGTGAAAGTATTTGAATGCTTGCTTTTAGCTCCATTGAAGGGCATACCTATAGCAAAGGCGGCATAGTTTGCTAATGGATGGTTTATCGTCCATAAATATGGAGGGAAAGCTTCTATAATATGAAGGTCCATCATTTCCTTTTTGTTTTTAAGTCAGTGGCAAAATCTATGCTGCGTTATTTGTGAGCAAGAGGCAACTCCAGATAGGTAAGAGGGCACGACGCCATTCATTATCATATGCTATGTCCAGACACCAACTCTGCCGCTGAGGGCTGTTTAGGGAAGATATTTGTACAAAGCTTTGAATATTTCTTCCTTTCTGTAATGTGTCTGGATTTAACGCCTTTACTTCGAAACGTTGTAGGGGAATGGGATGGCCATTGTTCATTGGTATTTGAGCAATGGACCCCCTTTATGGAAGGTTCCCTAACAGACCAGGGGTAGGAATTCTCAGGTCCAGGGAATTCTCAGGCCCTACAAGCATATCTGTCTAGTCCTCAGGTGCCGCCCCCTAGGCTATACACCCTCCCCTTGACACGCCTCCTCTTCCCAGGCCACACCCATTACCAACCCTGCTTCATACCAGTCTCAGGTGTTTTTGCTGGAATGTGATCTTGAACTCTGATCATGACCCCTTGTTTGTCTGGATGGAAGATAGAAAGGTGTATGAGTGCGGAAACTAGCCTGCTGCATAAAGTTAAAACTTGCAGTTGCTGCTCTTCTCACTTTTGCCTCTGGACTGGCGTGAAACCCCTAGAAGCAGTGGCGGAGCTTCATGCTCTGGCACCGGGGGCGAGGCTGGCGCCTGTTCTGGGGGCGGGGGGCGCCTCCCGGAGGGGCAGAACGCACGTTCCAGGGCCATGGCGCGCCTCCCGGGGGCACGGCATGCCTCCCGGAGGGGCATGGTGCGCGTTCCAGGGGTGGGGCGCACCTCCCAGAGGGGCGGGGCACGTGTTCCGGGGCGGGGCGCGCATTTTGGGGGCAGGGCGGGCGCTCGCGATGGCGCCCCTTGGAGCCCCCACCGCACCTATCTTCCTACGCCCCTGCCTGGAAGGTTTCCCAGAACGGAATGTGGCCCTCAAGCCACACAAGGCTTACAACTGTGTTTTGTAAAACAGTGCACCAATGGATGTTATGCTGAAAACATATGTATACACACTTATAAAGGGCAGGTGCTGTGCTGGCTTTGGCAGTTTTTGTTTGTTTGAAAGTTTATGTGATATATATGCCACAAAAGATAGTGATTTCTACAGAGAACATAATGTTTCCAGTTGCTGCAGAACAGATTCCTGTTCTCTGTTTATTTATTTTCCGTCCCATGTTGACCATGCTAGATATTATAGAATGTCTGAAAGTGGGGTCTGGAGTACATTCATTTGTATGTCAGTTGTACCTACCTAAGAGTGCAGCTATAAGTGCACTTCAAAGCATTTGATCACCATCATTATTATTCATTAAATTTGTACACCGCCGTATACCCGTAGGTTTCAGGGCAGTTCACAACACATTTATTCAGAACTGGATTCCTTGAAATCAATGGGATTTGCTTTTGAGTGAGAACATCAAGGATTATTGTGGCACCTTAAAGACTAACAAATTTATTATGGCATAAATTTTCAAGGACCGCAGTCCATTTCATCAGCTGCACTTTTTCAAAAAAAAAAAAAAGGTATCTGTAGGACTGGCATCAAAATATTCATCCCTTTCTGAGGCTAACATTTTCAAGTTGAGAGGCCACAGAAAAGGTTGTGAATGCACCATTCTCCATGTTTAATGTGTAGAAATGGAGCAGGCAGACCAAAAATATTACCATTCTGCCTTACTCATTCTGAGCTTCTTTTGGACTTCTGTTCTCATGTTCAGACTCTCACCTAGTTAGCTATTCCAACAGAATTGTAACTTGACTATTTTCTGTGTTTGAATCAGTAAAAGCCATCTTAGTATACCGGTAGTATTCCTCCTGGCAAATTTGTAAGGGAACATTGTACAGTACTTTGAAACTAGCTAAAATCATTTGGTTGTTGTCTACATGCCTTACAGCAGGATGTTGGATGACTCCAACTCCCATCAGCCCCAGCCATTTGGCTTGTGGTCAGGGACGATGGGAATTGTAGTCCAACAATATCTGGAGGATCACAGGCTGAACACCCCTGCCTTACAAGCAAGGCATCGTGCACACAGTAATTGCCCAAATATGCACGTTTGACCAAACTGCGGGAGGCAGTGCAAGACAGGAGTGCCTGGCGTGCTATGGTCCATGGGGTCACGAAGAGTCAGACACGACTAAACGACTAAACAACAACAACAACAACAACAACAACAACAACAATGCACGTTACAGTTTCCTGCTTAAGTTGTTGGAGCACAGAGCTGAGAATTAAAATTGCACCTGGATTCTAATTCCAGTTTGGCCGCCAGCAGTCAGTATAGTCATTCACAAGTTTTTCATAAGAAGAAAATGTGATTAATTACTTCACCATAAACACTTGGGGCACAATCTGGTTCAACCATGGGCAGAAAGCAGGACAGAGAGCCTGGAGCCCTCCAGATGTTGTTAGAATCCACCCATCCTCTTCTGCCAGCATGGCTAATGGGCAGAGATGATGGGAGTTGTCATCAACAAGGTCAGGAAGGCCACAGGTTCGTCATTCTTGGTGTAGAGCCTTGGAAGTTCCCTCTCCTTGCCTATATTTCAGGTAGCAGTTATTACAGACAATAAGAGGTCTATGACGTTCTCTATATTGCTACTCATCCAGCTCCATTCATTGCAACCTCATCGCTGCATAATGTGCGCATGAATGTGGGGAGGGGGAAACAGGACCTATTTGAGTCTTGGGTATCTTCCAGGTGCTGATGCCATGTTGGGGCACTTTGGTGGCGGCTTTGTGGTGCAATCCAGCAAAGCTTAGGCACTTTTTAAAGTGCCGCCGATTTCAAGCACATGCTTGATTAACACTCAGAGAAATAAACAGCATGTTGTAGTGCTTAGCTATGTCTGGACTGCTCACGTTTTTGAAATGCAGTTTTGTTGTCCTCACTGGGGAATTAAGACCCCCCAAAATTAAGTTCCATTGATTGTGCATAGGAATTAACCATTTAGTCAACAGGATTATGGCAGACATGTATTCAGTCATCATTCTCTGTTACTCCACCTATAAAATGGGGATTATTTGCTTAACTACCTCATCAGAAATGTACTTTGAAAGGAATGCAGAAAGAACTAATGGAGTGTTTGACACTGAGAGTGTTGTTTACTTCTGGTGGTTCATTTTCTCATCTGTAGAAGCATTTATGCCTGCAAGATTTAAACAAACAAAGAAACAAACACTTGCAAACCCGTCCACTTGTGGTTCAGTTTCTGTTTCAAAAAATTCAGAAATGATCTTGGGAGTAAACCTTAATTGAATTTAGTGGGACTTAGTTCTAAGTAGACATGGTTAGGATTACACTGCAGATTCTCATTGTCTTTACCAAAATGCCTTATCCAGGTATGGTGTGAACAGCAAAGTGTCTTTACAACAGAATACAGAATTGCAAGAGACGGATAAGGCAAACATGTTTCTTTTGAAAATATTTATTCCTTTGCCCGGAATTTACCTTTAGTACATGCTTAGAAACAAGTCGCCGTCTGCCCTGCTGTCTGTCAGTGAAAATAAATAGGGAAAAGTCTCGTTGATTTTATATTGTTGTATTTGTTTTGGTACAACGCTGGTACAGTATTGTTTCACCTTTCAGAGTGAAATACAAGGTACAGTTACACACTGAAATGACTGCAATGTTCCACAGATGTACTAATGTTACTTCAGAAAAAATTATTCACTTTTCAGTGGGGCTGACTCCCCAGTAAGTGGGGACAAAAATGTAGCTTTAAAGACTTTATTTCTTTCCCAACCCTTGTGGTCCTCTTTTTGAAACTACTTTTCTGAATGGAACATCTGAGTAGGTGAGACAGACAAAATATATCTAGGGACTTACTTGATGAGTGGTGGTAATCAGATCTGGATAAACTTGAAGGGCAGTCTGTGCTTCGGCCAGTTTAAAGGGAAGAGTTTGGATTAAAGCCAGTTAATTCTCTGACTTCCACCGGATATTTATATTATATTATACTTGGGTATTATGTAATTTATTTTTGCTGTCTTTGGTTTTTAAAGAGCCGGGGTGTGCCTGTAAGTACTTGAGCTTATAAAAATACAGATCTCTTTTTTTTGCATGTGTTGCTTGTTGATAACAGCCTACTGAGAAATTTTCCTTCTTGGTCCTTCTGTTGGAAGCTGCCCAACAGAACTTGCACAGAGTAAGAGAGATAACTCCAGCACGTATGTATTCTTTAAGGCCAATTTTATTTTCAGAAGTTGTGGTATGCGTATCTCCCTAGAAAGATTGCTAATAGAGGCATAAACTGTAATCACACTGTCCCAGTGCTTGCAGAATGGGATTTTGGTTTTTAGAGTCAATTCAGAAGTGCAGCTGAATATATTTACTTATTCATTCGTTCACAATTTTTACATGCTGCCCAATAACAGAGTTTTCTGGATGGCTTTTATTAACAGTAAAATGCAAGTGCAAACAATAAAATATAAACCAGGAGAACAAAATCACTATAACAAATACTCACCAAGAAATAAATTTTAGATTTTAAAATGTAAGAGTCAAAGGACTAGGAAAATAAAAGGGTCTTGGCCCAAAAGGACCACAAAGTGGGCACCAGGCAAGTCTCTCTGGGGGGGGGGCCATTCCACAGCCAGGATGCAAAATGCAAAAATAGCCGTTTTCTGCTGTTGTCACCCAATGCAGCCAATAATTTCAGGGTTGGGTTGGGTAAAAGAGGTGAGCCCAGATGAATATAGCTCGCTTGTTTGGAAGCACTCATATGTCAGCATCTCCCTGGAAGTGAAAACTCTCCCTTCAGTGGAAATGTTAAAGTAGAAACAGCATATTTGAACAGGGTGCCTATTGTTCTGCCCTGGGGTAGGCTTGAACTATTCATTGTCGAATTTGTGGAGACCTGGTGCAACATAGTTCAAAATATCAGGCACACTGGGGGACTATGTGTATCTCACTTAGAAAGAGGTTGATGCGCTGCTAATACAGGTACAAGCTCACACATTTGCACACACCCAGGAGAGATGTGGCAGGCCCTCTGTTCACATAAGCAGGGACAGAGGATGTGCAACTTGCTGTCATGCTGTCTAATACCACTTCCAAGTAGCGTGTTCAGGTGGTACAAGAGCAGCCATTGAACCAACTGCTTCCTTGGTGGCCTGCCATGGATTTAGGGCTATGTACCTTTTCCGTGCATGCATTCTTTCCCTCTGCCTCCTTGCAGGGTGGCAAAAAGAGGAGGGGAGGTGTGTCCCCAGAAGTGGGCCAAAGAAAGTTGCACTGTGTTTTTGAGGCTGGGAAGCTGAAATAAGAGATCTTCATTCAGCCACCGTCAGGAGCCTTAAATCAGGTGCCATGGAAACTACTTAGAGTCTCCCTGGTTGATGGCTGTAATGGAAAAAAAACCTTCTCCAGTCACTTTCCAGCCTCTCTTTGTCAACCTTGCAGCTCTCCTCCCTTCTCCTTCCATCCATTTTCTATTACAGGAGGGAGAAGAAGATATGTGTACTGTGTCAATGTCTGTTCATTACTGGGGGGTTATTGTCTTATCCAATGGGCAACAATTTCCCCTGGGAATTTTTCCCATGGTTAAAGGGCCTATATTGTACATCCAACTATGAGTTCATATTTCTGAGTTTGCTGCTGTATTTAAGAGTTAATTGAATGGAATTTGTTAGGGATATCCTTGTACCTGCTGGTGTGTTGAGCACTTGTTCTTGCCACGGGGTTTTGTTAAGATGATGCCTGTGAAAATGAAGATAGCAAAGTGCAAGAGTTTATTTTAATCTTCTGTGTTTTTGCTTGTTTGCTTTTTAAAGGATTTGTTCTTACAAGTCTTGGTTGCTAATTATATTGTAAAATCAAGGTACTGTACATTTTTTGGCAGAAAGGGGGGAAGTAAAGAAATCAAAATAAAACCGTTTCTGAAATCAGCTTTTAGATCAACTTG
The DNA here is from genome assembly GCF_965207765.1 of Zootoca vivipara. Classification (NCBI taxonomy): domain Eukaryota; kingdom Metazoa; phylum Chordata; class Lepidosauria; order Squamata; family Lacertidae; genus Zootoca; species Zootoca vivipara. The sequence continues at coordinate 70,537,781 of NC_142588.1, read as the reverse complement.
TGAAGTTTGCTTATGAACATTAGATCTGCTGGACCACAGCCTTCGCAGCTGTAACGATTCCGTGCAATGTGTACATAAGTGTTCTCACTGCATTTTTACTGTCACTTAGACTCAGACTGTGATGCAATCTGGAAGATGTAATGGGTGTTAGTCATGCTTAGTGCAGACCATAGCTGCCAAGTTATCCCTTTTTTTAAGGGAAATTCCCTTATGCTGAATAGGCTTCCTCGTGAGAAAAGGGAAAACTTGGCAGCTATGGTGCAGTCCCATTTAAATCAGTGGGACAAATCAATCATAGCAGGTGATTTAAATCCCTTTGATTTTATTGTGCTCACTTTAAGCATGGATCTCTCTGGATCTAGCCAAAGTGAGCAAATAAAAAGGGAACCCATACGTGCAGATTCGAACCACCGACCTTCCAATCAGCAGACCCAAGAGGCTCAGTTTAGACCAGAGGGTCACTGGTAAAGCATAACATTTTGCATAATTCCATACAGTATCATTCATTTTGTTGTTCAGAGACGTCTCTTTTCATTGCTTTGCTGTAAGTTGCTTCTTAGGAAGGATCCAGCCTCCTTTTTAAGGAGTGATAAGGAGCTTGTTTTGATTTGTTCCTATTGTTGACTGTCATTGTGCCCAATTGACTAAACACTGGAGTCATAAGATGCCCTCCTAGGCTGTATATCAGTTCCACAGGCTTGCCAGAGGCCTGTTTCAGGAGCTTCACCGCATCTCCTTGAAATCTCCATTGGTGTTCCTATTTGCAAAGGGCATGTAATCTTTTTTTTTAATATACTTTTATTGATTTTACAACTATATACAATAACAAATCACATAAAAAAGAAGAAAAAGTTATTCCATACAAAAAAGAAAGAAAAAAGACCACAGGTATCCATTCATAGCTTACATTTCCCAAATAAAGTATCCTTTCATACATATTGAATGCCTGGGCATGTGTCTCAAGTTATTACATTTTTCTTCCTATTCTTTGTTTTCACCTTCACCTCATTTTCCCCAACTTGACTTCCTCCTATCTCTCTTTTGGTTTTCTTTCCCGTCAAGTTGATTTCGTCCCATTATATATTCTACCAGATACCTTTTTTCATTCATTTTCCACATAATTAATTTTACGTCCTGGTTACTTATCCTCTTGTTGCATTTTATAATGGTAGTCTACCAGTTTTCCCTTTTTTTTTCTTTCTCTCATTTTATTTTCTCCTTGGTCTTTCTTTGTTTAGATTTTACAATAGTCTTTCCTATAAATTATAAAAAATTTCCCATTCTTTTTGAAACTTTTGTTGTTTTTGATCCCTAATTCTCCCCGTTAGCCTCGCCAGCTCTGAGTATTCTATTAACTTCTCCCTCCAATCCTCTATCGTTGGCACTTCCATTGTTCTCCACTTTTGTGCTAAAATAACTCTTGCGGCCGTGGTGGCATACATGAAAAGTTTGTGATCTTCTTTCTTTATACTTCTGCTTAGGATTCCTAATAGCATTTCTTCCGGTCTTTTGGGGAACCTGATTGCAAAGGGCATGTAATCAGCAGGTGAGTTCTCACCTAGATGGAAGGCAGCCTGCCATATATTCTGTTTTATGTTTGCACCTGTATTTCTAGCTCCTCCTTTTGGCTTTGGGCTGTGCTATCGTCCCTCTGATCAAAATGTTCTTGAGCTGGATAATGAAATCAAGGAAGCATTCTAAAAGGCAAATGCTGTAGTAACAGGTGAGTTCAGTTGCCCTCACATATACTGGGTACGTGTCTGTTCCAGTCACAAAAGATACAGGTAGTATTTTTCTAGATATGCTAATGCTACAAACCTCCAGGCCAAGACAGGCAAGCTGGAGTGCTTGGCATCAGAGAAGAGATAGGGAATTGCAGAAAACTGACTGTGAACCTGTTGAACATGATTCTCTCTATACAAACTACAGGAAGGAGAGGCGAGGGTGTGCTGAATGTGGCATCATTCTTCTGGCTGCTATGTACAAAGCTCTTTTTAAAAAATTGAGGCATGCACCAAAGTTATTATCCTTTACCCACTGCTTTGGGAGTGAGCCCCATTCAGTACAGATTGCAGTGTAATTATGTCACTTGAGGTGGTGACCTGTTTTGTTAATGCAACACTAATTCACTTCCTCTCTTGACACACGGTAAAGTTGATGTTGCATTAAAACAAAAAAACACAGATCGCCATCTTAAGTGACACAATTAATCATTGTGCACTTCTGGTGGCGTAAGAGTTGTAGGTTTGGCCTTGTGTGTCTAAATCTATTCCTTCGTTAAAGCACACATACTCCACCTTTCTTTTAAGAAGCTCAAGGAGGCTAACGACAAACTAAAGCAAATACAGTAAAACAAAATTATTAAAAGGAGCAGAACACAACCAAGTACGAGGCAGCTCTTAAGATAATTGGCATCCTCATGGAGTAAAAACCAATACAGAATTGCAGGTTTAAAATAGATATACAGGGCAGGAGAGCCCGTATTGGACTCAGATGTGAAAGACCAAGGTTCAAATCGCCGCTCAGTCATGAAGCTCACAGAGTAACCTTGGCCAGTTGCTCTCTCTCATGAAGCTCACCGAGTAACCTACATTGCAGGGTTGTTGTGAATGTAAAGTAGGAAAGACTATGCAGGTCTTAAGATTCTTGAAGGATAGTTGGGATATACATGTAGGTGGGATATATAAATCATTTACAGTACAGTACAGTACAAGAGATTTTAGCTGTCCATGTTAAGAGTATTGAGACAGCAAAATGAGCCTCTCAGAGGAGGCAGTTCCAGAGCCTCAATATGGCCACTGAAAAAGGCCTGTCCCCAGTCCCAATTAAGCATACTTTTGGGGATGTTGAGACACACAAGGTCTGGTGCATACTTCAGGGATGGGGAACCTGTGGCTCTCCATATATTGCTGGACTCGTATCTCCCATCAGCCCCAGCCGCATTGCTAATGGTCAAGGATGATGAAACTGCAGTCCAACAATATCGGTGTGGGTGGGGCATAGGGTCTCCACTCTGCCATATATAATGTGGGTGAGATTAATAGCAGTAAATTTGCTGTTAATCTCAGATAATTACCATCCTATAGAAAAAGCACTAGTATGTCAGAGAAACCACCATTTGTGTAAGTGACAGCCATCTGTATAAGTCTGGAAAGATTAAACACTTGTTATCTTTGGGGCTCACACTAAGTTAGATGAGAGCTAACCAAATAGTGCATCATACTTTTTATTCACTGGTATGTATCTGCAAGCTCCTGCTGTGGTAAATTAGGTATTTACCATGTTGTGCTGCGTTGCTCCTGAGTTGTCAGCACACCAGTCTCAGTTGTGGTCAGTTCCTCTCCTGTCATGACGTTTGTCACAGTAGTGACTTGCAAAAGGCAAGGAAAGGGGATTGCCTTCCACACTAGAAAGCACCCTAAAAAAAGGAATGGTGTTTCCCTGGAAGAATTGAATTTCTTACTAAGGACATCAATAATGACTTGCTCGCCTTGGTCTCCATGTGTAGCAGTACCAGAAAGTAAGCTAAATCTTCAGCCATGTATTACATAGCACTCTGGAGAGCATTGGTTTCCCTCTGTTTTGCAAAGCAAAATGGGAGGTTTACACACCCGTGTTGCTGCTTGCTTAGTTTTCTCTGCATTGCCAATAAATACTTCCTGGTTTGCAGGCATTCTTAACTCTGAAACACCATCCAGCTGCTTCTGGATTGCAATGTATTAAGGAAGATTAGTCTGGGTCCTGTTCTACAAAACATTTTATGCCTTGGGTAGGAAGTACTGTATTTTTCCATGTATAAGACTAGGTTCCCCCCCCCAAAAAAATAATGTCCAAAATTTGGGTCATCTTATACACGGATAGATCTCCCCCCCCCCCATTTTCTTAAATCAGAGTCCCCCCCAAATACATGGGGGCGTCTAATAGACGGAAAATTATGGTGTTCCTGATTGTGTGCCTAGATGCAGGGATGGGCCAGTATAGAGCTCACCACACAATTACTTATTGTAAACAAGTTATTGTACATCAAGAGCAAAATTGTAGTATAGTATCTTATCTTGGCATTAGGGACAGGTTGAACATATAAATCAAAAAGTGTGTCACGAGTATGGATGGGTAAATCTGCCAAATTTTGGATGCTCTCAGTTTTTCATTTATTCCAGTCTTCTGTTCAAAACTACCAAAAGTTCAGCTCTTCATGTTTCCACGCCAGTTAAAAAGAAGAAAAGAAAGAGAGAGAAAGAGAAATCTTCATGGAAAGTTATCAGCTTTTAACTGAAAATCTCCTAACAGAGTTGTATTGCAAAATTCATTTTGAAGGATGGCTACACTTCAGAAAATGAACTGTTTTGGGAAGTTCAAATTAGGTAGCTTTGCCTTTAGATATGAACTGAACTGGGATTATTATTATTATTATTAGTTCTCCATCCATAGTCTTGAGTTAGTTTTGCTATCCATTTTGTCCACCAAGAGGAGGTTCCTAATAATATAACCTCCATGCAGGATTGTTGCACATCTTAGAAATTGAGCCTGCAATCCCAAGTATGCTGATTTGTGTTAAAACCCCACTGAATGCTGGGGGGCTTAATTTTCAAGTAAACAGGTATGGAATTGGACTGTAAGTTTGCATTCAGGCAGTATTTTTATTTAGTAATGGTTGCCCAAAAAAAAACCAAGAAGTGCATGGGTGTGAGGCTGGGACAATGGTACCAACGTTGTGCTGTTTTTGTGCTGTCCTTGCTTTGCTACTCCTGCTGATCCTTTTATCCATTTTTTTTAAACTACAACTCCCATCATCCCTGGGCATTGGCTATGCTGACTGTGGCTGATGGGACTTGGAGTCCAGCTGCATCTGGAGGGGACCAGGTTGGGGAAGGCTAGCCATAATCATTGCAAAAGCTGAAGAATAGAAGAGGAACTTCCTCACAGAATAGCAGAAGGGGTTTCCATTACACTCGGTGTGACTTAATATGCACTGTATATCTTGGAGTCAAATTGAATAGACGAAGCAAGTCTGCAAACCTACGCGGAGCTGATACAGTTTCCACTCACAATTTAATCTGATCAGAATTAAACATTCATGCTTTTACTGGGTTTCCTATGGGCACCCTTTAAGATGCACTGGGAAAGCATTAAAGTTTTGCATTAAAAGAACTTAGGGCTGTGAGGTTTTTTTAGTGCAAAGCAATAAGAAAGAAAAAAAGGGAAAAAAGCTCTGTGATTCAATATGATATGTAGCTTATGATATATACACCAGCCATATGTGGTATGTTTCTCTCAACTTTTAAAGTGCTTGTTTTAAGAGAACAGGCTGGAATACTAAGGCAACTTAAGTCCACAGTGGTTGGTCGAGTGGGGTGCGACAGAATTGCTTACTTGGCTTTCCAATGCGGAGGTTGCTGTTGGTAACCAAGAGCGGAGGTCAGCATGGTGTGGGTGCAGCGACAGGAACATCAGATTGGCTTTGCTGCTGCACCCACGCTGCACCAACCCCCCTGCTGCCTTACCCCTCCCGCTCTTGGTTACTGGCAGTGACTTCCATGTTGGGAAGTTAGGTGAACACTCCATCCTGCCGTTCACTATTGACTTAAGGGAGTCCACAGAAGAAGAGTTTCCCACCGCCTCCTCCTTTCTGCAACCACCTGCACCCTTCTACAAAGCCTCTCTGTAGGGTTGGGGCCCCCAGAACAACATGGGAAAGGGCATAGGACTCCTGGGGGACAGTGAGGAGACAGGAGATGGGGGCAGCAGCAAAGAGGCACAGCAGCACAAGGATCAGTCTGTGTATGCCAGGGACCCACCTGGCCAAACACAGGTCATAGCAGTATCTTTTTCCTTATTTTCAGAAACATTTGATAACCAGGGGACTGTAATCTGGACATGCACATGGCTACAGATGCTTATTGTTAACATTTTTACTTTAAAAATTTAAATATAATGTTAGTTATTTCCAAAGAACTGTTCAGCTTCAGAGCGGGGAAGGAAGGGATACTTTCCTTCTGGTAATGTTCTTAAGTTATCCTATCAGAGTATCCAGGTCAATGTATGTAATTTAACTTTTTAAAAGTATATTTGGTATTATATCACATAAAAATTGACTGATATTTAGAATTACATAATAAAAATGAGCACATGCAGAAAAGTGATCTAGAATTTTTAAAAGAGTAGTACAATATCCATGCTTACAATATACAATGCTGGTAAAGGAAAAATATTTAATGGAGATATTTCATTTATTTAACTTAGTTGTATGAGATTGCTAATATTCCAGACTAAGGCCCCCAAACCTCAATTAATCAGTATTATCAAACCAATTGTTAGTTACATGTGAAGTTTTCCTCTGCAACAGGTCGTTTTCCTTGGTTCATTTTATTGATATTCGATTTTATTTTATTTTTTAAAAAAGTTGTTGCCGTTAATTGTCAAACTTCCACCTGCTTGTACCTGTATAACATAAACCCTACCACACACATATTCAGTGCACCACTGGAACTTTCCGTCTTCGAAATGGAAAAGGCAAGTAGTATGACTGAGTTTTAAAGAAAAAGACTGGGCAGATTCCATGAAGATCTGAGCACCTGCCGGTTACCAGGTAAGCTGCACAAAACATTATGCTTTCTTCCCCGCTTCCTATTGAAAAAGACGTTTGCAAAATTTACGTAAAGTGGATAATGCAAACATCAATATGCGTTCCACCTAGTAGCAGTTTGTCTGGTAGAAGTGTAAACAACAGTAGTAGCACAATGATTAAGGCATTAGGGGCCACCAAGTGTCCCAAGGAAGGAAACCTAAATATATCCGACACATTGTCATGAGCGCTTGGATCAGAAATGCATTCCAAAGGGGGTGATGATTAGTTAGGCGCTGGCCTAGCAAGAGGCAGAGCAGGGGAACAGAGTGTACGTAAAAGTCTGGCTCCACTGAAGCTAAAAGAAACCTGAGATTGAGAACACGGAACTTGCATAATGCAGATACGAGGCACATCAGAAGAGCCCTGTTGTGCTTTATGATTTACATTTTTTATTCTTTGTTCCCTTTTTGTTATATTTGCACAATTTCCCCCCACGAATCAATTTTTTTAAAAAAAGCTTTTTAAGGGCCCTGCTGGATCAGACCCAAGGCCTAACTCAACTCTTCCCACAGGGACCAGCTGAGTACATCTGCTTGTACTCCCCAGCAACTGCAGGGGTGTGGTGCCTCTGATACCGTAGCATGCCGTTATTTCTTTGCCCAAAATGTAAAGAATCACGGGTTGCTTGTTGCTTTATATTAAAAGGAGGGCTAGGTCCAGAAGAGGAGCCCATGCCCTACTTTTGAGCACCCCACACAAGCATCTGCTTGGCCACTGTGAAAACAAGGAGCCAGAATAAATGGGCCATTGGCTTGATCCTGCAGGGCTCTCGCGTTATTGTGGGAGTGGTAGGAGGTGTTTAAAATTGACCACAAGGGGGAGCAAGAGGGCCACTCAGTGCAGTCAATTGTACGCTGTCCAGGGAGGTCAAGAAATTGGGCTTTGTGAGGCGTTCCTTGGCTGCATTCCTGCTCCCTGGTTTCTCAAGGTCAATGCTTGCTCTGCTTCTTAGAGCCCAGTCAAGAAATGGAGCTACTTGTACCAAAGGCATCCAGACTCCTGAATGTGTTTTCTCTTAAGGGGATAACGCTGCTAAACAGTGAAATGTGCAGCTGCACTCGGGGGGGGGGGAAGTGGTCTCTCTGTTTTGAGGTCAAACCCAAGTACTTAGCTGGGTTGCCGCCTGAGACATTGGCTTTAAGAGCAACACAGGATTTCCTCGGGGACCCTTGAAAGGGTGGGAACCGAAATGGAACAGTACGATGGAAGTTTGACTGAGGAAGAGTATCTGTCAGAACAGCTGTTTTGATTTCATCGCAGCTGATGATAAATGAAAAACGAAAAAGCGTTTGGAAAAGGGAGGTACTTCAGCTCGGATGACTGAAAAGAAAAATTGGGTGTGAAGCATCGGCAGCTGCAGTGTGTAATCAGCCAAAGCAACCCCACATGTCTCATTTAAAACTAATTGATCTGATGCTTTTTTCCATGTAAACAAGATGATCTGCACCACCAGTGCGAAGTGTGTGCTTTGCTTTAGGAGCGAAAGCCCATTGCTTTCAATGGGACTTTTGTTTCCAAAGAAGTCTGCCTAGCTAGCATTGCAACCACAGTAAAGAAAACCGGGCAAACAAAATTATAGCTATGAAGGACCACTATAAGGTGAAACTGTGGGCTGGGAATGAGAGCTCTGCAGTGAAGCGTTCTAAATTTAAAAACCTAAAAATATAGCATTGGAGCTAATACAAAGGGGATCTTACAGTGACTTTGAGTTCTCTGGAGCTGAAAATGCTGTTGTGGGTGTTTGTGAGTCATCATGTTATAGGCACATTAAAAGCAGCTTTTTAATAATAATGTTACACGCCTCGCCAGTCTCCGCCGAGCGGCTGCACAGGATTCCAAGGGTTGCAGGCGTGCTATGCAGGGTTCATATTTCCTTTGGGAATGGAGCACAACAGGGGCTGTGTCACTGTGTGACTTTATATGGTTTATTAACACAGGTAAACAACCTGGAGCTTTCAATGAAGGGGCTCACAGCAGCAGCAGCAGCAGCCCCAAAACATGCCAGCTTATTCCATAGTATCAACATCCCTGCTGTGCAGCCTCTCCGGTTCCTGATTGCATCACTCTAGTCCTAACCCCAGCCATTGCCCCTAAGCTTTCCTTTTGTACCTAGGGGAGAGTCCCCACATTTGCATTCTTACAGTATTTCCTTTGATCCTGTGTTGCGTTAACACTTGTTCTGGAAAGGTAAACGAGATTCAAAATAGTGGAGCATTTACTAATGAGCAATTTTTAGAATTAGTATTTGGGTGGTCTCCATTGATTCTAAAATAAAATGCCTTGTGTCCACAGCCATGGATGCGGGGTGGGGGGGTAGGGAGTGGAACCAAAGTGATTGGCCCACTTCTATTTACATCAAGGTATCTCCCCCCCCCAGTATATCATCTCTAATGATCAGGAAAACGGGAGGGGGGAGGTTAAAAAATAATAATCCAAGTACAGTAAAACAAGAAAATGCTACTTTAAATCAAAATGTTATTTAAGGAAGAAAAAAGTATAAGCACAAGAATGGAAGTAGTAGAAAATGAACACGCTGATTAGTTTGCTGTTTGGCAGTGACCTTCTCCAAGGTTGTAAATACATAACCTCTTGCAGTTCATTATGGCTGGAATCCCAAAATCCCATCCAGAAAAGCTGCTGTTCCTGACCTGGAGCTCTAAGCCAGTGTATTATTTCAAACTGTCAGTCTTCTCCCCCACATCAGAGACGCAGTACAGGTATGGTCAATGCAGACCAAGTCCCAAGAGCAAACAGCATTCCCTCTGTTTTTACAAGACTTCAAAACGTAGCTCAAGGGGCTGGATGACATCAATTCTGAGGAGTAGGGCTGCTGCTTTTTGTAACATCCTTTCAAGTTAGAGAAGGTGGAGGGTAGGCTGCAGCCGTTATCCAAAGAATCTACTTGCATCTAAGCATTTTAAAGGGGGGGCACTAGTGGCAAGTGCAGCTCTTTGCACTTCTGGACTGTCCATATGCTAACAGCACGTGCTCTTACAGGACAATGTGGAAAAAGAAATTTTACCAATGCAGACACATAAAATGGTCTGAGGTTCAAAACAGAAGCTTGTAACAGAGAACTTCCTTTGTACTATCCAAGAAAGGCATCCGGTTCTTTTTCTTCCCCTTCAAACACAATTCCTCTTGCTAAGGAATTGTGCATATTATTCATGTGATAAAGGCTGGCTCCAATATAAAGTATTTTCCATTGGGTTTTATATTAGACATCCAATAGATGGGCACACAAGTCAGCACTACTGTACATCCTGTTAGGCAGGCAGGCAATATTAGTTTAGATTAGGGATGAATACAGGAAGTGATGTTGCTTTAGGAGCATGTTTGTGTGTTACAAAATGCCCCTGAGGTTGTCAGGGAAGGATGGTAAGCTGGATCAACCACTGTGTTTGAGCTTAACAAGCAGAAGGATGCTCAGCTCTGGATCCAAAGGCTGGGGAATGTCAAGAAAGGCAGTCACTGAGCCAGTCGGCAGGTGTGCAGTTGAACACAGCAGCTAGAACAGGCATAGGCAAACTCAGCCCTCCAGATGTTTTGAGACTACAATTCCCATCATCCCTGACCACTGGTCCTGTTAGCCAGGGATGGTGGGAGTTGTAGTCCCAAAACATATGGGGGGCTGAGTTTGCCTGTGCTTGAGCTACAACAAACACACACCCTGTCTACACACCCCTTGAAAAATTATTTGCACCAATCTGCATCAGCCAGCCAGCCCTCATGGCCTAACCGGTCTTCTTGGCAATCCATATGACAGACCAATTCCACCCCACCCCCATTAATGACAGCCCTGCCAAGTTTCATTCCAGCCGGACTCATTGCCCCTTCCCCGCCACCCTTGCGGCAGCACCCAACCTACTGGTATGCCTGGAGAAGCTTGACCCCTCACAATCCAGCTTTGGTACAGAGTACTAGTGGGTGGTGCTGTGGGTTAAACCACAGAGCCTAGGGCTTGCCGATCAGAAGGTCAGCGGTTCGAATCCCCACGACGTGGTGAGCTACCATTGCTCAGTCCCTGCTCCTGCCCACCTAGCAGTTTGAAAGCATGTCAAAGTGCAAGTAGATAAAAAGGTACCACTACAGCGGGAAGGTAAACGGTGTTTTTGTGCTCTGCTCTAGTTCACCAGAAGTGGCTTTGTCATGCTGGCCACATGACCCGGAAGCTGTACGTGGGCTCCCTCGGCCAGTAAAGCAAGATGAGTGCCGCAACCCCAGAGTCGTCCGTGACTGGACCTAATGGTCAGGGGTCCCTTTAACTTTTACTAGCAGGTCATTAAAAAAAAAAAATCCAGCACATCTGGAAACCAGCCTGTTTCTTTTTTTGTGGCAGGAATATCTGTTGGCATAGCAATGCCTCTTCTGAAATCTGCAGCCCCACAACTGGTAGAACTCAGATATAGTATTGTACCCTTGAATCCTTCATTACTCCAGAATAGACCACTCCTTAAATTTATTTAATCCCAGGCAGCACATTAAAAATTCCATTACAATCAACTTTGAATGATGCTATTCCTTATTTTTATTACTTAGGACGTTTACAAGTGCAATTTACTTCATAAAAATATTCATTATCTTGGGACGTTTTCTCAGCATATTCTTAAAACATGAAATGATTGTGCAACCCAACCTCATTCTTCTGGTTGTTAAGAGAAGTGTCCTTATTTAAAATGAGATTTGAATGAGATGATGCTGTTTAGCAGATTTAGTTTGGTTGATTCCACTGACTTGTAGTTTTCCTATATCTTGCCCCATTTTCTTCAAGTATAAATACTCTGGGGTCTGCATTACTTCAAGCCAGTCTTAACCAGACTGAGGCGCAGAAGAGGGAGAATCCTGGCTAGGGAGAGTGATTTGGGCAGGGGGAGGGAGGAAGAGAAGGCATGGCTGATTTAAAAAAAGTAAAAGATCACTGGAGATAAGCTGTGGGGAAAAGCTTTCAGTGCACATCTAAAAGAAAATGGGCAGAGAGGGAAGGTCTCTGAGGAACAACTCCCAGGCTCAATATCTGCTTTCAATATCTACTAAGTACCATATAGGCAATCAACCTGAAAAATGTAGCAAGAGAGAAGATGGAAACCTCAGCAGTCCATCCCTATAGAAAGCCCTTTCTGTTTACTTTTGAGGGAAATCATTTGTCTCCCTGCCTCCAGTCACACCTTGGCTTGTTGTCTGAAGAATTCTCCCCAGTTGCTTGAATATTTTTCTCTCTGGATCTCTATTCTCTAATATTACATCTTTCATCACCATCCAGAGCCACAAGGAGTTTAGCTTATATATATAGCTAAGTAAATATAGCTAACTAAAAAGCTATCCTGTCCACACGTAGGAAGGATTGTGTATAGCGCAAAACTTGTTTAACTCATTCATCAAAGGCAATCTGCCGTTGCAGGGGTAACGAACATTCCCAGTGGTAAAAGTGGGCAGCAGTGGATGGGAATACAGCATAGTTCCAGCACTACACAAACAAACAAACAAACAAACAAACAAACAAACGCAGGATCAGCCAATCATGTAAGTGTGCAATGTACTTTATGACACTGAAAATGGCAACCAAGAGGGCTTCCGAAGATCAAAGAGACTCGTCTCTTGCTGGGTGCCAGAATCTTGGGGCCAAACTACATGTTAGGCAGGTTATTCATGCTTTTTTAAAAGCACTTAATCTGGACAATTTTGTTTTGGATAAAAGGCTGTGGGCCCCAATCTGGAAACATGCTCCAGTTGGAGGCACATCCAGTTCCTGCTTTTTTCTTTCTTTCTTTCTTTCTTTCTTTTTTTTTTAAAAAAATTCTTTTGAGCAAAGTTTTTAAAAGCATAGAGGAGGGTCAAAATAGAAAAAAGTACTGGTCAAAGGATATTTGAATTAATATCTTAGTAACATAGAGAGCAACGCTATGCACAAGAAACTGGTGCAAAGCAAATTGGTGTAAGTTAAGATGATTTAAAGTTGCTCCAGATCTAAACCCCATTCAGCAGCTGCTCTGCCTAACTAGGCCTGGCAGAGAGAAAACAAGTATTTAAAATAGTGCTCCATGCTAGATTGCCAGGTAATGTGACTGAGTTGAATGGGTTTCCGATCCATCGTTGGATGCAAGGGTCATCTATTCTATTCCAACCTCCTTAACTCAATCATACATGACAGGTGGCCATCCAACCTCTGCTTAAAGACCTCCAAGGAAGGAGACTCCACCACCTCTCGAGGGAGCCTGCTGCACTGTTCAACAACTCTTACTGACAGAAAGTTCTTCCTGATGTTTAGTTGGAATCTCCTTTCTTGTAACTTGAAGGCGCTGGTTTGGGTCCTACGCTCCAGAACAGCAGAAAACAAGCTTGCTCCATCCTCCATGTGACAGCCCTTTAGATATTTGAAGATATTTGGCTATTTTATCTCCTCTCAGTCTCCTCTTTTCCAGGCTAAACATACCCAGATCCCTCAACCGTTCTTCATAAGGCTTGGCTTTCAGATCCCTGATCACCCTGGTTGCCCTCCTCTGCACACCTTAAATTTGTGGTGCCAAGACCTGGACACAGTGCTCCAGGTGTGTTCTAACCAAAGCAGACTAGAGCGGTACTATTACTCCCCCAGTTTAGGACACAATACCTCTGTTGATACAGCCTAGAATAGCATTAGTTCTTTTTGCTGCTGCATCACACTGTTGACTCGTGATAAACATAGAATCATAGAGTTGGAAAAGACCACAAGGGCCATCCAGTCCAACCCCCTGCCAAGCAGGAAACACCATCAAAGCATTCCTGACAGATGGCTGTCAAGCCTCTGCTTAAAGACCTCCAAAGAAGGAGACTCCACTACACTCCTTGGCAGCAAATTCCACTGTCGAACAGCTCTTACTGTCAGGAAGTTCTTCCCAGTGTTTAGGTGCAATCTTCTTTCTTGTAGCTTGAATCCATTGCTCCGTGTCTGCTTCTCTGGAGCAGCAGAAAACAACCTTTCACCCTCTTCTATATGACATCCTTTTATATATTTGAACATGGCTATCATATCACCCCTTAACCTTCTCTTCTCCAGGCTAAACATATCCAGCTCCCTAAGCCGTTCCTCATAAGGCATTGTTTCCAGGCCTTTGACCATTTTGGTTGCCCTCCTCTGGACACGAGGAGGTCTACTTGTGGTCTACTAAGACCCCTAGATCATTTTGACATGTACTACTTGCAAGCCAGGTATCCCCCATCTTATATTTTTGCAGCTAGTCATTCCTGCCTAAGTGCAGAACTTAGGATGAGATGGTTGGACAGTGTTCTTGAAGCTACCAACATGAGTCTGACCAAACTGCGGGAGGCAGTGGAAGACAGGAGTGCCTGGCATGCTCTGGTCCATGGGATCACGAAGAGTCGGACACGACTAAACGACTAAACAAGTGCAGAACCTTGCAATTTGTCCCTATTGAAATTCATTTTGTTGGTTTGGGCCAGTTCTTCAATCTGTTAAGGTCATCATGAATCCTGACATCAGTGTATCTTCAGTTGAGCTGGGGTTGAAGACTTCACACTGGCTAAGCTAGGAATCAGTCATTTCAGCCACACGTCTGCTCAATCTGGTAAATCTTGCCCCCTCTCCCCCACAATTATACCCTTAAATGGTGAGCATCAAACTACAAACACAGCAGAGCTTATAATAGCCATCTTTAGTTTGTGCAGCCACAGACAAAGCAGTATATTATGCTTGGCAAGTCAAGTACCTTTTTAGATACAGATCTCAAGGATTGTTTGGCTTCAGCCATGTAACAACTCCAGTTGATTTATGTAGAAGGAAAAACAAATTTGATACATTGGATCCAAAGGTTCCTTTCCTCCGATACTGGAGGAAGAGTAGGTTCCTTAATGCTGCTTCTTAATGGGAGCTTAATATTTGTAAATTGATTTTTTTTTTCAGTTACCACAAATGGGTTCTTGGCAACAGCCTTTAAAACTTAATGTTTCTTGGAAAGGGTAAATGCAGATTAAATAGAGGAGAAATATGACCTGTCGTTTTTATGTCAATGACATTCTGTAGAACCTGCAAAAGCACTTGCATCGAAACCCCCACCCCACAATAAACACCCATCTGGAAGCATCGTTTATCAGGCAAAGTAATAATTACAGAACCTCCCCCCACCCCACCCCAGTAACTGCTTCTGGTCTGCTCCCATAGAGTGAACTTTTTCATTTAAAAACACTTCTTTTCACAAATACTTTTCTGCTTTAATGTAACCTCCATCATTCATTTTAAAGCATTTTAAGCAAAGTCTTGGTTTGACTATTCAGTTCTGTGCAAGTAAATCAATACTACCTTTTTTGCACCTCTGACAGCAACAAAACTATGTTGTTTATTTGAAGTTATCTAATGGTACACCTTTTGATTTTCTTTTCTTGCAAAATGAAAATAAATGTACTGGGGTGTTCTTGAAGGTTTCTCTCTCTATGTGTGTGTGTGTGTTTAATGCAACGTTTCAACGGCTGTCTTACATTAGATGTGCAAGCAAACAATGGCCTCTTGCAGCACGCGGATTCCACATTTTTTAAAAAAAAATTACTCTTTTTCAAAAAGACAGTGCAGGAACAGGCCATTCCTCTGCTGATATTACAGAACATATGAAACCTGTTTGCACTTCTCTTGAAATCAATTGGAGCTTGGCAAGGCCCATCATATTATAATCCAAAACCAAACCTGTCTTTCCCAAAACCACAATTTTTGCGCATTTATTTAATCTTGATTATTCACATTTCTTCACTCCCTGCCCCCATGTGAATTTTGTGGGAAGCACCTTTCCTCTCTTCCTCTTTTCTGGTCTTGCTTCATGGAAAATGCTCTTCTGGCTATATTTCTTGATTGCCTGGAATAGCTGATTAACATTTGATGCCACTCAGTGAAAATGTTTCTTATGGTTCCCTTGTCATCTGCTAAATTTCCCACCAAGATGGCATTTCATATTAGGAAACCTAAACCATTCCATGATCTACTGAGCTTGGAGCATAGCAGTAGCAACATCCAACACAATAAAATGCTTAGGAATTTAGCTGGGACTGTATTGCCAGGTTCTATTAACCTGTTTATGCTTTCAGTTGAAGTAAAGCCTAGAGAAAGCTGGTGGAACAAAACCAAGCTTCTACTGCATATTTCAAAAATCATGAGCTTCACATTTCTTAAGATCATTTTTAAAAGCCTGTTGGATCAGGCCAGTGGCCCATCTAGTCCATTATCCTGTTCTCACAGGGGCCAACTAGATGCCTATGGGGAGCCCGCAGGCAGAATCCTTATAAAATAATGTTCCTGTCATATTTTAACACTCTCAGCAAGGAGTGTGAGGTGGTGAACATGATCGCCACTTTTATCCTCACAGGAACCTGGCGAGGGAAGTTAGATTGTTCTTGTGGGCCATCCAATGAACCTGAATGTTGGGAGATTCAGGACAAGACAACAGTATTTTTTTGCACTGCACATAGTTAAACTATGGAGTTTGCTACCGAAAATTGCAGCAACGGCCACCACCAACTTGGATGATTAATTTAAAAGAGGATTAAACAAATTCATGGACGATAAGGCTGTTAAGGCACCCTATTAAGTTATGTTTCTGAATACCAGTTTCTGACTCCTGTTCCACTTACATAAAGAATCACTGGGATTCTTATAAATTGCAGGTTACTCTGCAGTGCGCAACATTTTACAATACACACTGGAAAAGTGTTATGAGAACACGAGTGTGGTTAGCGTCATTTAGAGAAGAGCTTTATATTTAAAGCAGGGGTAAGTCCTGAATGGGAGTTTATGGTCTCCTTGTGGGCACCACATAGACTGGCCATTGTGAGAAATACACACACACACACACACACACCACTTTCCAATCAATGCTAAAGATGTGAATAGTCTCCAAATCAAGACTCCCAATTTATTCACCAATGCTTTTAATTAATTGTTAAGCTATTTTTTCCTCTTTCCATTGTTGATTGTACTTGCACTGCTATCTGCCAATATTTGTTTTTGTTTTAACAAATATTTTATTAATCAGAATTTGTTTTGCTGCTTTTTTACCTTGTAGAAATTATATATTCAAAATGAATGAAAACTGGACTCTTGAATTTCAACTTGCTTTTACTTGCTTAACTAGGGGGAGGATCTGTATGTAGTTCAGTAGTAGGTCACATGCTTTGCATGCAAAAAGCCCTAAATCCAATCCCAGGCATCTCCAGATTAGGCTGGGAAATATCCTTGTTCGAAAGCCTGGAGAGCCACTCTGCGTAAACTAGAAGTGGGGAAACATCAGACCACAGCCCAAATGCAGCCTATAAGCAGTGTCGGACCTTGGAGTCTCAAATTTCAGTGGTGCCCTGTGTGACACCAAAATTGGGTACCCCCTCACCTTTCATGCTTCATTCTAAATACTAGTTGTGGTGTCCCCAGCAACACTCCTGAGGCTCCATAGCCAGTGAGACTGAACCGGTCACACTGTCCTAAATCTGCCTCCCCATTCAGCCCTCAGTCTCACCAGGCAGCTAAGTAAGTCTTGAAACCAACCTCCCATTAGCTCCAATGGAAGGCTGTTTTCAAACCCAATTGCCCTGTGGGGAGCTTTGGAGGGTGTGTCTATGTCACATGCTGTGAAGGAAGGTTTAAGACTCCCAGTGCATTGCAAGTTCCACTCCACATACACATGCACAGCCATCCATTGGAGCCAATTGTCAGGGCTGGACTTTGGAAGCGATCAGGGGACCTGAAGGACCACCAGGATCTAAGACAGGCACCCCTAAACTTCGACCCTCCAAATGTTTTGGACTACAACTCCCATCTTCCCCGACCACTGGTCCTGTTAGCTAGGGATCATGGGAGTTGTAGGCCAAAACATCTGGAGGGCCGCAGTTTGGGGACGCCTGATTTAAGACAACCAAGAGTTAGAAACAACCACACACACACACACACACACAATGCAAGGTACAGTATTGCTGAGGTAGATCCTGTTGCTCAAGGAAGACTTAGTTGGAAAAGGACGACTTTTATAGATCTTCTCGCCAAGAAGGAGCCAATGGCCAGCTGAGGTAGGTGAAACCAGGTCAGATCTTCTTTAAGAGCCTGCAGTTATGCAACTGACCACATAGGACAGTGGCCAGCAGTTCTGGACACTAGTGGGAAACTGTTTCCAACCCTAATTTCTCTGTGCAGAGAGCATTTTACAAGGGTCAGCTGGGGAAGGAAAAATTCACCACCCCATACCCATGTGCTGCAATCCACCCACTCCACAAAATTACCCCTGTGTGACAATTAGGCTTGAATAAAGCCTCCCACTGGAGGCAATGGGAGGTTGTTTTTAAGTCCGCTTCCTGCATGGGTGTTATTTTCATAGAAGATGCAGCTGGGAAGAGAAAAGTGAATCCTCTCTTCAGCTGCAATCTCCATGAAGATTAGCTCTCTCCCCCCCCCATCTCCATCAGTTAGGTTTCAAAATAGCTAAAATACTGAATTCAAGCCTAATTGCAGGATTGTGTGAAAGGGAGGGAGAATTAAAAGATGGGTGTATTCATGTATATGCATGAATTGGTGCATTAATGTGTGAGAATGGAGGCGTGGATGTATATGAATGGGTGGGTGGATATGGAATCCTCAGGCTTCTTTGTGAAGAAGGGCTGGATATAAATTAATTGGGGGGGGGTGAATCAGGCTGTGTGTGTGAGAGAAGCAGATACGTGTGTATAGGGCCGACTCACCCATGAAGTGTCCTCGGGCAGCAGAATCCTGCAGGGTGGGGCCCCGTGAGTGCCCTGGCTGCCCCCTCTGCTGCTGCCAGAGAAGCAGCATTGACTTCTGGAGAGTTCTGTCATGCAACTCTAGTAAGTGGTGCTTCAGCAGAGGGGCAGCAGCAAAAGGGGGGCAGTGAGCACGGCACCTTCTAGTTTTGCCTCAGGTGGCAAAATGGGATAGGCCACCCCTGCATGTATATATACATTCATGCACATATATATCAGAGACAGAGAGAGCAAGAGAATGGGGTGGCTCCACTCACAGCCGGCATACAACCCCAGAACCCAGATTAGCCATGAAGTCTCCAGGCGAATAAAGATTCCCACCCTGGTGTAGACAGTATTGGATCTGAATAGATCAGTGGTCTGACTCGGTAGAAGTCAGTTCCCCTCTGTCCCTGTGTGACTGAGCATAGGGATCAGGCTGCTAGTGATTTTAGAAGTAGAGGGAGAAGAAATATAGATATATATTTTGTGGCTTCAGTTGGATATTTGCTCTTCTGATGCTTTTATGCAGTTTTATGGTTCACATTACATTTCTGTAGTAACTCTAGCCAAGTGCATCCCTAGTGAAATCAGGCAGCATCAAGTATAAACTTGGCCCACGGTCCAGAATGCAAATGAAGTTTTTGGAGAGTAAAAAGCAAAAGCAAGCCAAACTGAGACAAATGAAAACCCTGCTGTGCTGTCGCAGAGCAATTCATTATTCTGTATTTTAGAACTGTGTAAGGGAAATGGACAGAGAAATCCTAAAGGCCACGCTCAGTAGTAGAGCAGATTTTTTTGCATGCTGAAGGTTCCAGGTTAACTTTCCAGCACCTCCAGGTAGGGCTGGCTCCTGCCTGAAACTCCAGAGAGCGGCTGCCTGTCAGTGTAGACCAGGGGTGGCCAACTCCCAAGAGACTGCGATCTACTCACAGAGTTAAAAACTGGCAGTGATCTACCCCCTTTTTTGGGGTTTGGGTCAAAGTTGTTGAGTTTTTTCAGGGAGGGGGTAAAATGCTGAGCTTTTTTTAGGGGAGCCACAGTTGTTCAGCTTCTTTGGGGGGAGCCAGTGATCTACCAGTGATCTACTGCAGACGTCCAGTGTAGGACATACTGTACCTGGTGTAGACAATTGCTGTGCAAGATGAGCCAGCGAGTCTTAATCAGTCTAAGGCAGATTCCTGTGTTGCTATACAGTCATACCTCGGTTTAAATACGCTTCGGTTTGAGTACCTTCAGTTTAAGTACTCCGCGGACCCGTCTGGAATGGATTAATCCACTTTCCATTACTTTCAATGGGAAAGTTCGCTTTAGGTTAAGTACACTTCAGTTTAAGTACTCTGCGGACCGTCTGGAACGGGATTAATCCACTTTCCATTACTTTCAATGGGAAAGTTCGCTTCAGGTTAAGTACAATCTTCCAGAACCAATTGTGTACTTAAACCGAGGTACCACTGTACTCACACCAGGGCAAGAAATATGCCACTGCTGGGAGGGGGAAACCACACAACTGGAGCATACAATAATGGCATAAAAACTACAGACCCTGTTCCCACCTCAGCAATACCTACATGCTGGCCATATCTGGAGGGAGCCAATGAACTCACAATGGTGGGAACACGTGTACCCCACTCCATAAGGCCCTGTCAGCAATTCCCCTGCCCTGACTATTCCTGTCCCTGCAGCCTATCCCTATCAGCACTGGTTCAAATCCTCTTGTGTTGTCCTCAACCACAGTTGTGGGACACAACACACAAAGGGAAAGGAGTGGCCTCATAATGCAGCAACTATACAACTCCTGCAGCAGGCAGACGGTCGAGAACACACACACACACACACACACACACACACACACACACACCTACCTCCTGTGACAAGCGTCCAAGACCTATTCAGGAAGAAAAATATCCTTTCCTCAAAGAAAGTGGTCAGGACACACCTTGACCAACAGCAGCAACCTCCAGTGATCACTGCATAGGTCACAGAGCTGGGAAGCAGGAGATGGGTGTTCAAGCCCTAGCGAGGGGAAGGAGGCAACATGCCCTCATTCACACTTGAAATGCCTGGCAGGAGGTGGGGCAACAGTCATGTCAGGTGACCAAAGAGAGAGCTATCCCAGGACTTGAACCCATAGTGTAAACACCACAGCGCCCTGTTGACCAAGCCACAGGAGCAGACAGGAATTAGACATATTAGGGGACCACTTGTGTGTGTCACCCTCATAACCAACAGTAGATGCCAGGAGTACACCACCTACAAGAGGAGGGCTAGGCTGGTGGAAGAGCTTATGTTTTACATGTTGGAGGTCCCTGGTCCAAATACCTAGGACAGCTCCACCCTAGGAATGGGGATGCCCAGGCACACCTGAGCCAATCTGCAGGAGCACTGAGTGGACCAATAGCCTGACATAAGGCAAACAGTCCCGTCCCGTCCCCACCCCGTGCCCTGCAATCCACACCCAATGTTCCCTGATAGATCAATCTTATTAGGAAGCACCTCAGCAGGACTCATTGTAATGTCCCTCCATCATCATTCCTTTCCCTTCACCCCTGACTGACTACTTCATGTACCTTGGCAGCAGCACCCATCCTACCTGTGTACCCTCACAGTCCAGAAAGCCTGATGAAACAGAAAGAGGAGACACCACTGCCCCATAGCCCATCACACTCCCTCTCTGCCCTCCCATCACCAGGATCTCACCTTGAGGCTACCTGAAGTCAGATCCTAACAGGCAGAGAGATTGCCAACCCTAGCCACAAAGACACAATATTTGTCACAATCAGAACCCCTGACATTAAAGCCCTTATTGAACATTGTGATAATCACCCCCACCCAGAAGTGCCCTACCCCTCTGAACTGGGTGAATATTGTACCACAAGTATTCTTTTATCCATTTTGTTCCTTTTTTCCATGTTAAAAGTGTTGCAGTGCTTAGGATGCAAAATTTAACATGCACTCCAAAAAAATAAAGGACTGCGCTTTAAACAAATGAGGAAACAGATTCTTCTACCAAGCATTTTTCTTCATTCAGGAAAAAAAGGATTTTATTATAACATTATTGGAAGGGGGGGGTGAACCAAATGGAAAACAAATAGACTTCATTCCAATGCAAGGTTGGAATGCTAATACAAAACCAGTCAAGTTTTTATTAGGTTAAAGTTAAACAGAGTTTTGTGCCTCAAGTACTTGGCTCTGCAGAGACATAGAAAAATATTTCATATGATGGCAGCAAAATCAACAAAAGATGAAAAATGTAAACTTGACAGAAAGCTTATTGAAGTAAACAGAGCTCACATATATATTGTGATATTTAGGATCCAACCGAATACTGAGAAGTTATTGCAGGGGTAGCCAATGTGATACCCTCTGGATGTTGCTGGACTACAGTTCCCATCATCCCTGACCATTGGCCATGCTGGCTGTGGCTGATAGGTGTTGTAGTCCAACAACATCTGGAGGGCAACACACTGGCTATCCTTGGGTTATAGGATTTGGCAGAAGAAGCCCTACTATGCTGTCAGATGTCAGAACACTTCAGACCTGCTCTGCTGGTGAAAATAGGGAGGTTGAACAGCTGCTATGAGACACACATTTTTGTTTCAATCTACCTTTTATTAATTCTCATATCTTTGCTCATTTTTAAAGGGGGTGTGAGTTGTAATTTGATGATTTCGTATTGAATGAGATAACTTTGTATACTTATCTTGTGAGATCAATTGCCCTGGAAGTCAGTTTATTAATCTCCAGAAGCTGCCAACTCTCCATGGGCCACTTTGACAGGAGGGCTATCAATCATTTCATGCCCTATTATTACATCAAGTAATTGAAGGTTCAAGCTTGCTTCCATTCAAGCCACGACTGCAATAAATTGTTTCTTCGTTTTGCAGCCCCGGCTAGGATTCAATCTGAGGCTGCAGAAAATTGCGAGAGTATTTGTAGCTGGCGTTTTTATTATTATTATTGTGACAGCCACTTCTGTCACTGTGCAGGGTAGCAGAAAAAGTCACCCAATTTATTCATTTTTAATGGAGACTTTTAGCTTCATGGAAGGAACTGGGCACACACTTGGAGGGCAACCCCAATCCTTCCTTTTCAAGCAGTTTAGAACTTTCCTTTGCCTGTAGTGATATGACACCAAGAGCAAGAGAGAGGTGTTAGTGGTTCCCTCAAAGAAGTGAGCTTCAAGCCCCAGTGGAACAGAAAGGTTTTTTTTTGTCTGTACCTACAGTTACTACAAAAAGTTTAAGAATACAGGGTTACTAGTAAGAGTCATACATAAGGCTGCAAGATTGCTAGTTGGATATTCATGCTATATGTTTAAATTAACTGACTAAGTACAGTAGAAGTTGAAGCAGCTTTTGTCTCCAGCTTCATTGATTAAAGGCAATGTGTGGCCAATGCCATCCAGAGTCCAGGCTGGCAATGCTATAGAAACAAAATCATGGCCACATATCTCTAAGGAAAGCTTAGGTGACCCAGAACAACATGAGCATTTGGGGAGATCTTAAATGCATGCATAATTAAAGTAGCAGTGAAAGGATGGCAAGGCAAGGCAAGGTGCATGTAACAAAGGGATTCAACACTGTACCCATTGAAAGTAAGAGAGCTACACTGCAGCCATGCCTTTAATTAGCTGTATGAGCAGGTGTGTCAAGAGTGGAATCTCTTAATGAGTTATCGTAGGTTTCCTGTTGTTCATTTAACAGGCATAGTCATGGGGATTTAATGACTGGATAAGAGTCGAAGCTAACAACATATAAATACTTGGGAAGGAAGTAGAAGCACCATTTAACAGAGTATTGGGAAAAAGTAATAGCAACAGAAATGCCCATGAGAGGATGCTCTGATCTGAGAGTTAAATGCAAGGGTGCCATGTATTATTATTATTAGTAGTAGTAGTAGTAGTAGTACCGTAGTAGTAGTAGTAGTAGTAGTATACTGCCCTTCGTCTGAAGATCACAGGGCAGTTCACAACATAAAAATACAAAATGAGAATACAAAATACATAATAAAAACAAGAACAAGAACAAACCAATAACACTCACTCCCACAAGCAGATTTATAAGACCACAGAATGTTAATCAGCCAAAGGCCTGGTACAACCACCAGGGTTCTGGAACTATTAAAACGTGTGTGTGTGATAATAATTTTGTTATACCAGTATAATAATATTTTTTTTAAAAAAAAAAAAACTCATAATGTACTGAACCACAGGAATATAGTGAAGTGTCTATCTAAATGCACTTTAAAGTGTGTCAGTCCCCCTATGTACCATAAGGCCAAATGTCTACATGTCTGCTTCTCAATTACTTCTAGATGCCGCTGTGGAAAAATAGCAGGCATTCTCAATAAGATTGAATCAATGTAAACATCAAACAAACCGTTCGGTTTTTGCAAGAACTGATCTGAAATCATATTAGTTCTCCCCCCCAACCTTTTATATCATACAATAAATGCTTTTCAGTTTCTTCTGAGGTGTCAATAGTTTCATCCTCAGCTGCCCTTGAGGTTAACCCACTTCAAAAAGAATTCCAGTGTTGCCCTTCATACTGACTGGTTGGCTCCACAGAAGACCTGGATGTGTTACCAGAAATTCCATCTGATTTCCTCACACATGGAACACATTACCACTATTGTCTCAGCAATGCAATTCCTTATGAAATCGGAGGGCCTGCTGTGTCTCAGGCTAGCTCAGGTAATGCTGCTTTCCAGCTACTCCGCAATTATATTTAAGTGAGTGTATGCCTGCTTCTTATCTCAGATATAATGGTAGATATCGAGTGTGAGTTGACTGAAGAGGAAAGGATGCCATTTTAAAGTAACAGGAAGAATGAGAGCGTTTACATTTTAACAACTTTACTTTCAAATACTGTATATGCTTGAAACCACCTAAAACAGTGGGTCGTGTTATTCCCTTCCCCCGAGGCAGAATCGGTATCTAATCAATGCCAGTTAATTATAATATGCAGTCTTTAAACTACATAACTGCTTTGATTCCAGTATACTGAAATTTGTTCTCTTAGTCAGCAATCCCCATACCATTAGTAATTTTATGTACCTGGGACAGCAGACTGAAGGATAACGCTTTGTTCCTTCAAGCTTTTGCACATCCTGAATTCAAGCTGAGTCTGTGTGCGCCTGTGCTTCATGGCTTACGGATCACATCCATGTGAGTCTGGGGGTATAAGAGGACCAGCTGGGTGATGGTGGAAAAAAGGCATCCCTGAGTCCAAGGTAGATGCTTACAAGGGCAGTGGACATGAGCCTTTGACTTTTACTTAAAAGGAGCACAAGCTGGTTCAAAGAGCACGGTTTTCTACCTGGGCATAAAATGTAATTGCAATTGGTAGATGTTGAACAACAGTGGGCCCAAGACAGAACCCCGTGGCACCCCACTTGTAACTTTTCTCCAGGATGATGAGGAACCATTAGTGAGCACTCTTTGGGTTTGGTCAGTCAACCAGCTACAAATCCACCTAACAGTTATCAGTTGCTGGAAACCACAGGAGGGGAGAGTGCTCCCTGTTGTGCTCCCTGGTTTCTCATAGGCATCCGGTTGGCCACTCTGAAACCAGCATGCTGGACTAGATGGATCATTGGCCTGATCCAGCAGGCTACTCTTATGGTCTTATGCTCCCTGGGTGTTGTTGGACTTTAAATCCCATCAGCCCCAGCCAAGATGGCCAATGGTAATTCTAGTCCAACTACTTTTGAAGGGACATGGGTTCCTCATTCATGCCTGAAATAGTCTTTACAGAGCTTGGCAGTGGCTAAATAATGACAGAGGCATTGATTATTACAATATCAGTGGCAATGCTGACTTCCTTGTTCCTTTCAGATTCTGCAAAGAGTTACCCTTGCATGAGGGTGGTCCCTTCAAGAGCTCAGCAAAAGTTTGCTTTCTTGGGCTGCAGAAAAGCTTGCCCTGAAGCGCTCTATGCAAATTATGTTCTGTGGATAATCAGAGGATGCCATCCCTCAGCTCTGTAATTTCAGCCCATTTTATGATCATTATAAAAGGAATTGTAAACATTATTAAAATGAAAACAGCCAGCCTTTCAATTTACTTGGGTGGACACAGCAAATAATTTATCCGTGTCCCTGGGTTGCTTATTTGAATTGTTTTAATTAAAATCAAAGTGTGACTTGATTCTGCATCAGAACAAAAAGTCAATAAACTAAAACCATCATTACAATCATATGTAACAGTATATGTGAAAAGGATCGAGGGGTCTTGGTGGACCACAAGCTTAACATGAGTTAATAGTGTGGTGCACCAGCAGCCGAAGAAGAAGAAGAAGAAGAAGAAGAAGAAGAAGAAGAAGAAGAAGAAGAAGAAGAAGAAGAAGAAGAAGAAGAAGAAGAAGAAGCAGCAGCTAATGCTATTCTAGGCTGCATCAACAGAAGTATAGTGTCCAGACCAAGGGAAGTAATAGTACTACTCTATTCTTCCTTGATCAGACACCTGGAATACTGTGTCCGATTCTGGGCACAACAATTTAAGAGGGATGTTGACAAGCTGGAACATGTGCAGAGGAGGGCAACCAAGATGGTCAAGGGTCTGGAAACCAAGCCTTACGAGGAGCAGTTGAAGCAGCTGGGTATGTTTAGCCTGGAAAAGAGGAGACTGAGGGAAGATATGATAGCCATCTTCAAATATCTTAAGGGCTGTCATATGGAATAGGGAACAAGCTTGTTTTCCCCTGCTCTGGAGGGTAGGACTCAAGCCAATGGTGTCAAGTTACAAGAAAGGAGATTCCGACTAAACATACGAAAAAACTTTCTGACAGTAAGAGCTGTTCAACAATGGAACAGTCTCCCTCAGGAGATTGTGGAGTCTCCTTCCTTGGAGGTGTTTAAGCAGAGGTTGGATGGCCATCTGTCATGGATGCTTTAGCTGAGATTCCTGCATTGCAGAGGGTTGAACCAGATGACCCTTGGGGGTACCTTCCAACTCCATTATTCTATGATTCTATGATAAAATAGAGAACAGGCCATACAACTGACACAATAAATATAATTAGAACAGCTTATAATTTTTTCCGGCTAAATAAAAAAAAAAGTTTTTGCCTGTCTCCAGAAAGACAACAAAGGACAAGTACTAGCTGAGGACCTCAGGGCAGTGTTCCAGGTGACAAAATTCAGATATGACATGTGGCATACTATGGGATTCTGAAAAATCCAGTAAAGACAAGATAGTTGAACTATATCTAAGTATTTTGGCTTACCTGATTTATAGATCAAGCTTTAGTAGATTCTGGGATACAATCCCTGCCACAATCTTTTTAAAAATAGTCTCTATAATAAGCAGAAGAGGCACACTGGAAAAAAACAACACCCAGTATTCCACAAATATTTAATTTGCAAGTGGTATTAAAGGCCAGCCTGTTTAGAATATTTGTGTAGATTCCCTACAGTGCTGGCTTTAAGACATGATTTTACTACCATGATTTTACTACTTTTGGTACAGAGGATGACTTCAGGTGTTCACATATGACATCAGATTCCACATCTGTGTACACCTGTGTACTGAAAAAACACATCTGAAGCATTTCATCCCAGCAGGGAACTTAAGCAACACTGAAAAGATGTCCACTTTAGAAGGGATCAGCTTGAGCAACCAAGTTTTTGCTATATTATAGTTTAGATTGTGGTTTTATTATTTGTTTTTAAAGATTGTATTTCGCTGTTTGCCACCCTTGGGTGCAAGAAATTGTCTGTATATTTTTCCCCATTCTTTTGTTGACAGCAGAGCTTTAGGCATAGTGCAGGATACCGTATTTCCCTCCCATTCACTTCAACAGCAAGGAGAATTCAAAAACAGATCCACAAGTGTTGAAAAGTGCCCCATCCATGACGCCACAATAGAGGGTAAGATATTGTGTAATTTCACACCCAATCACAGCACACCAGCATATAAACTTCTTGTGAGCCCCAGAGTCACAAAACCAAAGGTTGCAGAGACCCCAGCTAAGAAGCTGGACGTTGACTCTGAGCTTGAGGTTTGTAACCAGGGGGCTGCTAAATCCAAAACTGGTGTGCAGGAGCACCCTGGACCAGATCCCACAGCACTGGGGCCTATAGAGCCAGAGCTGGGGCCCACATGGCTGTCTTCCCCTGGGCCTGAGGAACTGGATGCCTTCCAATCTACCTCATCAGTCCAACAGCACACCAGGCAGGAAGTGATGAAGAAGTGGCAGTCTGCAAACCAGAGGCAGAGGCCTCACCCTTTATAGACTGCAGTTCTCACAAAAGGGGTGCAGCCTAGGAGTCGGGACTAGAGACAGGGGTTCAAAGGCATCAGTCCACTTCTAGTCTTTGTTGGAGTAAGTGGCTCTCTCAGAGCTCTCCATGGTGCTGCTACACTTCACCCTGCCTTGGACTCCTTTACCAGATCAAAAATAAATACTGTACAAAATACTGTATAAAGACCAATTCAGGCAACAGGGTGTGTAGTATGAGGCTGTCTTGCATTATGCCATACACATTTAGGGTTCGCAAAGGGTAGTGGAGATGGACAACCTTGGGAGAAAGGAAACTTTTCACAGAAAGGCTGCACTTGGCAGAAAACAGCCCAGCCTCACAACACTCATGGGAACTTGAGCACACTGCTGATGTTTATCTGAACTGAAACCTTGCCTTGGGATGCTCGGAAGAAACACCCAACACAAGCTCAGCGCCAACAATGGGGGTTGCCAGGACAGTGCATACACAGGCAAGTGAAGGTGGGGGACACATATAGCTGCTGCCACTTCCTGGATCTCTACCTTGACTTCTGTTCAACAACAGGTGCTTGTTTCTCCTTCTTGCTGCCAATTGATTACCACATCCTATTGCCACCTCCTGCCTGCACCTAGGAAACAACAGGAGGAACAAAAGGACTCTGGAGCCGATACTTTGTGAAATAGCATGTTGTATAGCTTGGGCCAGCAGCTCCCTGTTCAAAATATTGCTTCTATTCTGGCTCTGCTTCTGATTCACTCTGGCAAATTTCACCATTATCTGGAGACCTGGTAGAGACAACAGGGAAACATCCTCAAAAGTGGATCAACATTTCAATCACCTCACCCCAACTCTTGGTAATGTCGCCACCCAGGTGAGCCCAACCCCTGGCGACTGACCATGGCAATACCTGTTGAGAGTCTCACCCTCCACCAACTTGCCTAATGAAATCCCCTAAATCGGAGGGGGGGATTGTGTGGGCCTCCCTTGGAGCGCGAGGCGCTCAATCTCAGAGTTGTGGGTTCCAGCCCCACTTTGGACGAAATATACCTGCATCACGGGGTAGGACTAGATAACCTCGTGATCCCTTCCGACTCTACCATTCTAACCCCAGCCAGCATGGCAAATGAGTGATGGGAGCTGTGGTCCAGTCAGTGATATCTGAAGTGCCCCCCCCCTGTAACCTTCCACGCTATCGTGTGGCAGAGTTTTCCACACGCTAAATACACGTTGCGTGTGTATCTAAACTTTTGTGAGGAATAACCTCCTGAGCGGAGGAGGAGGAGAAAGGAAGAAATATAGGCCATTGCCTTTGAAATTGACCTGCCTCCGCTCACCGTAAAATTCCGGTGTGAGAGAGGACTCTTTATTTCTTAACTGTGAAGCAGGAGTTTGACTGGCATTCCCCCTCAAGAGCTCCCTCTCTCTCTCCCCACCATAAAGGGGAGGAGGCCGAAGGGGGCGGCTATTCTCTCCTCCCCTCGCCTTAAGGAACAAATGGGATATTCACGGCGAGGGAACTCCTCCAGGGGCAGCGCCGTCTCCTGCTGCAGCGAGCCGCTTTATAAAAGTCCATGCCCCCGAACCAATCCCCAACCACGCCGCCGTTGCCCAGGAGCTGACGCGGCGGCCCGGACTGCGAGGAGGACACCATGAAAGCAGCCGCCTCGTGCTCCGTGGCCCTGGGACTCCTGCTGCTCGCGGCCGCGCAGCCTGCCAGCAACCGGCAGGCGCAAAGACCCAGGTAAAAGCCCGCGAGCCCGTCGATGCAGCCGCGCGCGCGCGCAAAGAGCCCGCGAGGGGCAGAGGATCTCCCGCCGCCTGTCCGCTTTCTCTTACTGGCGCCGCGGTGCCGTCTTACGAGCACGCGACGCGCGCGGTATCCATCCCCACGTACGAGCCCACCCAGTAACTGCGCGCGTCTGACTGGCCTCGCGAGGTGTGCAGAGTTTTTCCGGCGGTTAAATTGCCACAGGTTTATTATTTGCCCGCGCTTTCCTGATGTTCGTTCTTGTTGAAATGTGCTGCGCCGACGGGGAGGGTCTCTTGCCGCGTTGCTCTGCCCCGTGCAAGAGCAAAAGTCAGGCTTTGCGCTCTCTCTGTGTGTGTGTTTTCTAAGTATGGGAGGTCTTGCTGCCTCGGCCTCTTGTGCACGCCCGGGGTTTGTTGGTTTGCATCAGAGTTAGATACGCTAGGAAGATTTGGAGTGCTTCTGAGCGTGTGCAGATTGCATTTCCAGACCCTCCAATTGTCCCTGTTTTCCAGGGACGTCCCTAATTTAGAGAAGCCGTCCCTGTTTCTGATTTGATCCTGGAATTTCCCGCTTTTCCTTAGGATGTCGCTATTTTCACTGGAGAAATGTTGGAGGGTATGGAGTTATCTGAACCCCTAGCCGTCCGAAGGCAATCTTGTATAGGGAAGTTTTAAAAAAAAAGTTTGATGCTTTATTATGTTTTTTTGTATGTTGGAAGCTGCCCAGAGTGGCTGGGGCAACTTGGTAAGATGTGTGGGAGTAAAATAGTAAAATTATTATGGAATGGGACGTCCCTATTTTCAACCGAGAAATGTTGGAGGGTATGCATTTGCAAGTAATCCCAACTGCCCCTCCTGTGCATACGTTGTTGTTGTTTAGTCGTTTAGTCGTGTCCGACTCTTCGTGACCCCATGGACCATAGCACGCCAGGCACTCCTGTCTTGCACTGCCTCCCGCAGTTTGGTCAAACTCATGTTCGTAGCTTCGAGAACACTGTCCAACCATCTTGTCCTCTGTCGTCCCCTTCTCCTAGTGCCCTCAATCTTTCCCAACATCAGGGTCTTTTCCAAGGATTCTTCTCTTATCATGAGGTGGCTAAAGTATTGGAGCCTCAGCTTCACGATCTGTCCTTCCAGGGAGCACTCAGGGCTGATTTCCTTAAGAATGGATAGGTTTGATCTTCTTGCAGTCCATGGGACTCTCAAGAGTCTCCTCCAGCACCATAATTCAAAAGCATCAATTCTTCGGCGATCAGCCTTCTTTATGGTCCAGCTCTCACTTCCATACATCACTACTGGGAAAACCATAGCTTTAACTATACGGACCTTTGTCGGCAAGGTGATGTCTCTGCTTTTTAAGATGCTGTCTAGGTTTGTCATTGCTTTTCTCCCAAGAAGCAGGCGTCTTTTAATTTCGTGACTGCTGTCACCATCTGCAGTGATCAAGGAGCCCAAGAAAGTAAAATCTCTCACTGCCTCCATTTCTTCCCCTTCTATTTGCCAGGAGGTGATGGGACCAGTGGCCATGATCTTGGTTTTTTTGATGTTGAGCTTCAGACCATATTTTGCGCTCTCCTCTTTCACCCTCATTAAAAGGTTCTTTAATTCCTCCTCGCTTTCTGCCATCAAGGTTGTGTCATCTGCATATCTGAGGTTGTTGATATTTCTTCCGGCAATCTTAATTCCGGTTTGGGATTCATCTAGTCCAGCCTTTCGCATGATGAATTCTGCATATAAGTTAAATAAGCAGGGAGACAATATACAACCTTGTCGTACTCCTTTCCCAATTTTGAACCAATCAGTTGTTCCATATCCAGTTCTAACTGTAGCTTCTTGTCCCACATAGAGATTTCTCAGGAGACAGATGAGGTGATCAGGCACTCCCATTTCTTTAAGAACTTGCCATAGTTTGCTGTGGTCGACGCAGTCAAAGGCTTTTGCATAGTCAATGAAGCAGAAGTAGACGTTTTTCTGGAACTCTCTAGCTTTCTCCATAATCCAGCGCATGTTTGCTATTTGGTCTCTGGTTCCTCTGCCCTTTCGAAATCCAGCTTGCACTTCTGGGAGTTCTCGGTCCACATACTGCCTAAGCCTGCCTTGTAGAATTTTAAGCATAACCTTGCTAGCGTGTGAAATGAGCGCAATTGTGCGGTAGTTGGAGCATTCTTTGGCACTGCCCTTCTTTGGAATTGGGATGTAGACTGATCTTCTCCAATCCTCTGGCCATTGCTGAGTTTTCCAAACTTGCTGGCATATTGGGTGTAGCACCTTAACAGCATCATCTTTTAAAATTTTAAATAGTTCAGCTGGAATATCATCACTTCCACTGGCCTTGTTATTAGCAGTGCTTTCTAAGGCCCATTTGACTTCACTCTCCAAGATGTCTGGCTCAAGGTCAGCAACCACACTACCTGGGGTGTACGAGACCTCCATATCTTTCTGGTATAATTCCTCTGTGTATTCTTGCCACCTCTTCTTGATGTCTTCTGCTTCTGTTAGGTCCTTACCACTTTTGTCCTTGATTATGGTAATCTTTGTACGAAATGTTCCTTTCATATCTTGTGCATACGTTAGCACCTCTTATTTTAAGCACAGCCTTATTGGCTATTGTCTTCTGAGATCATCATAAATATTCACAAACAGAGGAGAAAATTACAGTGGACTAGTAGGGTGCTCAGAGGCGTCTTTCCCATAGGGCTTAGTGGCTTGTCGCACCAGGGTGCCGGCCTCTCAGGGGTGCCCCAGCGAGTGGGGGAAGCTGCGCGGCTTTGCCAGCGGCCTCCCCTTTCCCTGCACACAGCGCCGTCTTAAGCGCTCCCGGCGCCGTGGTGTGCCGGATTCTCCGGCACCCGCCGGATCCCTCCGGATCCCTCCGGCGCCCTCCAGCCCCGTTCCGGCGACCTCCCACCCCGTTTCCCAGCGCGGTGGGCGCCGCGCGGGTGCAACAGGCGGGGCAGGCGCAGCAGCGCGGCGGACCGGTCGGCCAGCAGGTGGGCGCAGCTCGCGGCGCCCTCCTGGCGGGCCGGCGCCATGGTGCCCTGCGCCACCCAGCCTGCACGTAGGGCCGGGCCTGCCTGCACACCGCCAGATGGTTGGCAGGGCGCAACAAGCCGCTAAGCCCTATGGCTCCTCCCTCTCCGCCTCCTCTCCCTCAGCTGCGGGAATCCCCTCAGCCGCCGCCCGCCAAGTTGCTGTCATCTGAGGGGGTGTGGGAGCGGCTCCCGAGGGGCCTCCTCTGTGTCACCTGTGCCCGCTGCCCCACCACCACCACTCCCCGGGGCACAGGCAGCAGTGTGGCAACTGTCTCCTCCTCGGGCCGCTAGGCAGCAGCAAGAGTTGTCAGGCAGTGGAGGAGGAGGAGGCGCCCCAGAGCCTTGCGCGGGGTTCCAGCGGTCTGGCCAGCCGCACCACGGCCACCACATCGGCAGCGTCTTCTGTGGGCGGTGGCTCCCAGGGCAATGAGGTGGTCCGCAAGTTGGGCCCCGGGTTCTAGATTCTGGGAAAGGGAGGGGGCGCTTGATTGCTTAAGACGGCCCTGAAGGTGC
Organism: Zootoca vivipara; assembly: GCF_965207765.1. Lineage (NCBI taxonomy): Eukaryota > Metazoa > Chordata > Lepidosauria > Squamata > Lacertidae > Zootoca > Zootoca vivipara. The sequence continues at coordinate 70,504,916 of NC_142588.1, read as the reverse complement.
TGTCTCTGGTCTTGGAGATATGTGATATGCTGTGTACCAAAGCCATGGGGGGGGGCGAGGTCAGGGATATATAAGCTTTAGTTCTTCTTTCAAGTTTTCTGACCGAGCTGTGTTTCAAAGTTTTGTGCAAATAAGGAACTGGGAACTAGTAACCAACTTTTGAAGAAGAGCCCCACTGTTCTGCTCCATAGAATTAGTTTAGAGGTGATTTGCACTTAGATGGCATCCATGTTTGCTACTTTGTTCACCACAATGTCACCCAGTAAATATGGTGATGTTTGAATGGAATTTTTTTAAAAAAATAATGTCTGAAAAGACGTGTCTTATTTTTCTGTTGGAAGCCGCCCAGAGTGGCTGGGGAAACCCAGCCAGATGGGTGGGGTATAAATAATAAATTATTATTATTATTATTATTATTATTATTATTATTATTATTATTATTATTATAGACACACAGTGGACAGATACTGCTATGAACAGCCACAGCTCTCCAGACCATGCCAGCCACGTTTATGGATGCAATGGTCCGTTTTAAACATATGTTGTTGTTTAGTCGTTTAGTCATGTCCGACTCTTCGTGACCCCATGGACCATAGCACGCCAGGCACTCCTGTCTTCCACTGCCTCCCGCAGTTTGGTCAGACTCATGTTCGTAGCTTCGAGAACACTGTCCAACCATCTCGTCCTCTGTCGTCCCCTTCTCCTAGTGCCCTCAATCTTTCCCAACATCAGGGTCTTTTCCAGGGAGTCTTCTCTTCTCATGAGGTGGCCAAAGTATTGGAGCCTCAGCTTCACGATCTGTCCTTCCAGTGAGCACTCAGGGCTGATTTCCTTAAGAATGGATAGGTTTAAACATATACATCACACTGATATCCACTGCAAAATATAGGGAGTAAGGAGTTTTACATATGCCATATATATGTGTGTTGTTCTAAGGAAAAGAAAAAATATTAATTTTATTTATTATATTGATATGATGTCCTTACACACACACACACACACACACACACACAATTTAAAAGGGCATAGATTGTTTAATTACCCGAAGGCCAATTTGTTAATTAAATAATGAGTTTACAGGGCTCTTCATCTGAGCTTTTCCCATCATGACTGTAAGGAAAACCTGTGCATTTGTGAAGGTTGCAGACAAATCTGTTTTACTGCACAATGTATTTGGCAACCAAAGCTGTCAATCTGTTCCTAACACTAACACACACACACACACACACACACACAGTAAAATAGACATGTGCAAGTGGGGTATGCAACAAAATGTTGCAACTTGCAGCATCTCCCTGTTAGGTTTGCTTTTGAAAACATTATTTGCGCATCTGCAAATCCTGGAGGTTCCCCCAATGATGCTGAGATCTCCCTCTTGTTTCTGGTACCCAGTTTTAGCTACAGTTCTGTCAAAGCCACCTGATTTTGCTGTTAGAGTGAATGATGCTATGTACAAACGTGATGGTGTGTTGTCCTTTTCATACACCATTGTAAGGCAAAACATCATGATTGAAGTGGTCTAACTTGTGTCAGTGGTTAGGTGAAGGACTCCCATGTAGAATCTGTGGAACTCCCAAGTGTGGCTCTCTTATTACAATGCAGCAACTTGAAGCCTTTTTTTCAGGAATGGGATGCTTTCATGGACTGCATGCAATCCCTTCAACATAGCCTGATTCTTTGCTGATCCCCCTTTCCATCTGTATGGCAGATGGAAGTAATAGCAGGAGACAACTCAGGTCCTTCTGTGTGCAGAATCCAAAGTGTTATGATAGTTCAGGACTTTTTTTTTACAGGATGCTGCAGTTTGGGGAATAGATTTATAAAAGTGACAAGTGGAACTTGCCACAAAGGGTTGCAGTATATCACAGGGATGTCCCTGTTTGGGGTCCCAGCAAGCCATGTCCTCTCCAAGGATACTTCATTCAATTTCCCCCACTCTCATTCCTCTCTGCATTTCCCCTTTTCCAACTGCACTCAGCGTTACATAGCTACTAAACATACTCATTCATTAGTTGGCAGAGGAGGCAGGGGTTGTTCCTCTTAAAATATTATCGTATATCTGCAAAGCTTAGGGTTTCTACTTCCCAGAGCCTGCATTTTGGCTCCGATCCTGTTGGCACTCACTACCTGAGTTTGCTATTAGGGTGAGACAGTGATTGTCCAGCCTATTATTGTTCTAAATTGCTTTTGTGCAAGATAATGACAGGCAACAATTGAATTGTGCAGGCAACAATTGAACTGGTGATATAATACTGCTTCTGAAGGTCCATGAGTCTTTATATTCAAGCTGATGAGTATACCCACTGAGAATCGAATCGGTGCACCTTCACATGAGCCTTTTTCAAGGAATGCTTGATTCATCTGCTTATCTCCACAAGTTACATGGAGCCTTAAGCTCTGTCTGCCCAGCTCCTCTTCTGTTTGGATGGTAGATGTTGCCCCAAGCACAGATGCTAGAGTGGAATTCCCCTGCATCAGAACATATTTATTGGTCTTTGTTTCTGCTTTAAACAGTAGGCCGAGAATTAATGAACTATCCAGTGCAAAAACACTTCTAGGGAGCATCAGAGCTAAATTTTATAAAATTTGCCACCTCAGTAACAATAGTTCAGTGACCTGTCTGAATCTTGCACGACGATAGGGAAGCCGTAGAAGCGGCCTCAGAAGTACTGTTCGCTCTTCTAAGACTACAGTATTTATCAGAGGCTTAAGGATACACCCTTTGACACGAGACTCCAAATGCTTTTCCTTTAAATCCATCTGTACAGTAAATGTAAATCCTGGATTGAGTAGACGATTTAATTTTCAACTGTCTGTCCTCTGCATCCTATTCCTCATGAGCCCATTCCCTCATGGCACGAAAAACACAAAAAGAGGCTCTGGTAAGTTATATTCTGGTGTTAACCTAGTGATACTCTTGTGCTATAGAAATGAATCTAGACTTCTGTCTTTTTAAAGCCTGTAATATCTGTAGGATGGGACGCGGGTGGCGCTGTGGTCTAAACCACAGAGCCTAGGGCTTGCCGATCAGAAGGTCAGTGGTTCGAATCCCCGCAACAGGGTGAGCTCCCGTTGCTCTGTCCCATTTCCTGCCAACCTAGCAGTTCAAAAGCACGTCAAAGTGCAAGTAGATAAATAGGTACCGATCCAGCGGGAAGGTAAACGGCGTTTCTGTGCGCTGCTCTGGTTCGCCAGAAGCAGCTTAGTCATGCTGGCCACATGACCCGGAAGCTGTCTGTGGACAAACGCCGGCTCCCTTGGCCTATAGAGCGAGATGAACTCTATAGCGCAACCCCAGAGTTGTCCGCGACTGGACCTATTGGTCAGGGGTACCTTTACCTTTATAGAACCAGCCTTGCAGAGTAAGCTGTCCTGCAGGCTTAGCTAAGTCACTCCCCATCATCTTGGGAGGAAGCCAGTCAAGCCTATCATTGTACCTCAGTCTACCTGATAAACTCAACATGTGAGGACTGAGTTGGTTATTCCAAGCTAAGACCTAGGCATGGCCCTAACATGCCTTCCTTGTGTTCCTGTACCAATAATTTAGGAACTGTGACTACTGTAACTAAGCCGACTTTTACTGCCTGTGTTTTCTGACTGCTGATCGTTGTGATTCTTGCAAAAGACGCTGGACTTGGTCTGCTCCAGTAATGCCCGCCTTAGGCTCTTAAGCAGGAGTGCACACACAGAATTACGTAACACAGTTTAGATGACAACAGAAAGAGAGTTCAGATCAGTGTCCCCCCTTGCACATTGAAAGCATGCATAAGGGGGTGGCACCAGCCAGCCCAGCTGCCACTATGGACCAGTCACATGACCTTACAGCTGTGCATTTAGTAACAGTATGACAGGGCCAACTCCATGACTGATACAGATATCTTGCGATCCTCCATGTGAGGTGCAACCTCCTCAGGTTGCATGGTGGTGGTAGGGCCATGTGAACCCATCTGGACAGACATTCTAAAGTGAGGTGGATCTTCTTAGAACACACATTCACTGCATTCTGAGGCACACACACAACCCGGACATGCAATGTGTGTTCAAACCAGTTCCACCACATTTAGAATATATATCTGCTTTCGCTCTTAGAGCTTGTCCACACTTCCACTTGTCCCATGGCTAGTTATGCCTTAATTGTTTAGTCATTCTCAGTATGTAGCCTTGATTTGTAAATTTCAAAAACTTAGGTGAACCACAAGGCTTCTGGTAAAAAAGAAAAGTAGGCCATGCAAGTATGAAGTCAGTCCATTTGGCATTAGTCAACCTTTTCAGTCACTTTTGTCCTATTCCAAGTTAGTCTAGATGGAGATGAGTCAACGCATAAGTCTTGTCCAGTGACCTTGCCTTTGCTACTCCACCCAGCCATGTGGTCTGTTGGGTTTTTGCCTTTTGTTTACTGCTTGAAGGCTTTGGTCTCATTTGCCTGCCTGATAATCTTACTAAGCCATATCCGTACCATCTCTTCATTCTAATAGAGAGGATAATGATCTTTTCCCCTCAGTACTACTGCATGCAGCAGTTATCCATCATTCCACGTTACCTAAACACATTGAGTGCTGCAATTATAAGATATTTCCCTTGCTCTCTCCTACCTAAGTCATGAATTCCCAATATATCAGTTTCTCATTATACAAGAATAGGATCTTATAACCTTCCATAAATATCCAGTTTCATTATTATTCACTCTGGCTACTTTTAAGTAGTTCTCCACCATCTATCTCCCTTCTATGTTAGACCTTTTCTGGTTGTCCGTAAAGGTAAAGGTACCCCTGACCATTAGGTCCAGTTGCGGATGACTGTGGGGTTTCGGCGCTCATCTCACTATATATTATCCATGCACATTTAATTCGTGATTAAGATTATCAGTATGCTACTCTTCACAAAGCAGTTTAACCATAGCTAATCTAAAACAGAAGTGGGAGCTTCCAGTCTCCTCTCCTTGAGGCCATACCAGAAGAGGAGAGGGGAAAACAGGGAGTGTAAGAGCCTTGAGTGAGGCTAGGCTCATTCTTCTCCTACTAAACTATAGTCTAGCACAGGGGTCCCCAGACTTACCGAGCGGCGGGCCGGTGCCCGCCGCGCCGACCGCGCGGTGGGCCGGACGGCAGGGGAGTGCGCGCGCAGCGGGCCGGAGGGCGGGGGAGTGCGCGCCCGTGCGCATGCGCACACGCACACGGGCGGAAAAAAACCGGCGAAAATCGCTTGTGCGCATGCGTATGGGCCTCCCCCGACCCGGAAGTGCACCAGAAATGATCTCTTCCGGGTCGGGAGAGGCCCGTACGCATGCGCACAAAGGATTTTCGGCGATTTTTTGCCGATTTTTTAGATCGCCGCTGCGCCGCGCGCCGTGAGAGCGGGCGGCGGCAGCGGGCGGCGGGGGTCGTCGCGGGCCGGATTGGAAGGCCGATTGGGCCGCATCCGGCCCGGGGGCCGTAGTTTGGGGACCCCTGGTCTAGCACTATGTCTGAACACAGCTAATGCATGTAAAGCATTTTTAATACTTTGGGGAGGGGGAATTACTGTATGCACACATCAAATTACCACCAGAGACAACTGCATAGTGCTACTAGACAAGTGATAAACATACTCTAGTTCTGCTAACTACCTTGGCAGTGGTGTGCATGAAAGAGCAAGGCAGGGATGGGTGTTAGTTAAGCTTTGCTTGGAATTCAGCTGTTTGGCATCTCCCTATGCAGAACAATCATTCAGTTCCTTCTCACACACACACACACACACACACACACACACACCCATGGCATAGACTTCACCTATCAGTAATGAATTGCACTCTATAGATGCCAGTTATTTTAGGCAGCTGTATTGTGTTACATTTTAAATAGTTTAATTCCTTTACACGTATGCTCTAGGAACGGTGTCAGCAGTACATATTAGATAACAGCCATTCTACTCTGCTTTTTATAATACCGTCTCAGAAGTAAAGCTTTTCTTTGTTTTCCAGGTCTTTTAAATGTGGTGGAATTCTAAGCGGAGCATCGGGGTTTATTGGCAGTGAAGGATTTCCAGGAATCTACCCTCCAAACAGCAAATGTACTTGGAAAATCACAGTAAGAACTTTTGGTGTCGCAGAACACATTGAAAAGAGTAACATGCAGTCCTTCTCTTCTTATGAAGTATGAAGTGTGCATTCAAATCTGCAGTTCTCACATGCAACATTGACACTTAATTTTAAGACCTTTGAACCTAGACACAATCTGGTTTCGTCATTTAATGTAGTTAAGGACAACCAAGATCAAGCTATGTAATTTAACAGTTCCAGAAGGAGTCATTTGGCTAGAAAATCAATAATTTTCGCTAGAGGTGTAACAACTGGTGAACAGCAAAAGTTGGATTGTGGAAGTAGTCTGCACCAAACTATTCCTGCTACTTTGAATTGTGTGATAATTTCCTGTGATAATAAATGGATAGCGAGTCAGTTATTTATCAGCAAAGATAGAAACCGACTGCCTTCCCACACCCATGAGTTTACTGTGTGCCTGCAGCTCTTTGCATTCCTGTTTAATGTGCATTCCCATTTAATTTGCTTGGTCCACATGATGTTGCCTTCAAACAACACCAAACTTGATGCTTTTGTCCTGTAAATTCGGGTTCACCCAATACAGGGATTGTAAGATAAATTGGAGGGGAATCGGGCTCTAAACCACTTTACTCCACTCCTTGTATACTATTTTTGTCTCGAAAGAACAGAGACAAGCAAAACCCAATAGTTGCTGCAGAGCAGTAGTCAAGCAGCAAGTAGTAAATAGGTTTTTGAAAATCTTATGAGACTGATTTACTCACAAAGTTGAATGAGAATATATTACATTGCAGTCAAAAAGCTGGTTATTTTTTCTAATTTTAGAGGCTGGTCATTCAGCACATTGTATTGTTGTCATGACACAGCCTATGAGTTGTAGTGCTATACCGTCTCTCATAGAGTAATTTATAGAGCACAAAGTATCACATACCAGTGGTTTTAACACAATCCCCCTCCTTGACAGTCCTCAGTGATTTAGGATGAGTAATCTTCTAAGAACACTCAGTACATACAGTATATAGGAACATGACATAAAAATAGCATTCAAGACTGTCATAAGTCCTTTACATAGATAATTTAATACGTTCAGTAGCTGAGGTCCATTAAAAAGTTGGTGACAAGAAGCCTGTTTTGAAAAATGTTGCCTATTAACTGGAGGTACTTGGTTCATTTTTCTTATAATGTTCTTTTATGGGAGGAACAAGGAATGAAGCATTTTCCAAGTGGGGAAAATAACCTTTTAAATACAAACAAATGGCAGGGTTGATCTGTGGTCATATCCCACAAAACAAAGGATGAAAGTTTCTCTGTAGTTATATGGATACGTGTATTTACTGGTATATTATTATTATTATTTATTTATTGAATTTATATACCGCCCTTTACCCGGGGGGCTCAGGGCAGTTCACAGAATAAAATCAAGATATAGAACCACAAAATACATAATAAAAATAAAAACAACAACCCAATAGCCCCTCCCCCCAAAAAACACATTTTAAAAGGGTATAAGATGTAAATCAGATCAAACAAATGCCTGGTTAAAAGGAATGTGTATAATGAAGGCGCCTGGGGTGAGCATTCCACAGATGGGGAGCCACTGCAGAGAAGGCCCGTTCTCGTGTTGCCACCCTCCGGACCTCTCAAGGAGGAGGCACACGAAGGAGGGCCTCAGAAGATGATCTTAGGGTCTGGGTAGGTTCATATGGAAAGAGGCGGTCCTTGAGGTATTGCGGTCCTGAGCCGTTTAAGGTGAGGCTACTGCATTCATTGCACATATGAGGCACTTCATGACTACCAGGGTACTACCGGTATCTTTCTCTATATGATGTTTCTAAATCCCCCACCCCTGTATTTAGGATTTCAGATTGACCTTATTGTGGTTGCAGAGAGGCACAGCCTTTTTCTTTTTTTGCCTCCGATATTCCTGTGTAAGAACATCATAAGAGCCCTTCTGGATCAGGCTAAATACTCATCTAATACAGCAGCCGGTTTCACAGTGGCTAGCCAGATGTTCATGGGAAGCTTGCAACAACGCTCTCTCCCAATTGTGATTGTGGCATTCAGAGGCATACTCCCTCTCATACTGTGGGTAGAGCATAGCCACTTTAGCTAGTAGCCATTGACAACCTTATCCTTATTGACTTTGTCTAATCCTCTTTTAAAACCATCCAAGTTATTTACTTCCATAAAATATATATATCAACATGGTGTATAATATGTAAGAATAAAATCAATTTCCAGAAACTAGCTTTGAAAAACAAGCTAACTAGTTGAGGGGATACTGCATTATTGCATCAGTATCAATTTATGTGGTTCCAAATAGATGCCTATCCCAGTGGGGCTTCAGGGTACAAAACTGGGCTGGGTAGCAGCTTGTTTAGCCACATAGCCTGGTGAGAAAACTCCATTACATGTTTATCTTATGTTCAGAAAAGTGTTTTCTTGCTATGTGGCATTTTTGGGTGGGTGGGTGGGTTATTGTTTATTTTATTCTACTCGCTTTGGAAACTGGGAGATAATGGGTTTTGTTCCAGTTAAGCTCCCAGATCATAGGCCCCCACCTGCACTGTACATTTAAAGCAATATCATACCACTTTAAACACCCAGAGGATCATGGGAATTGTGTTTTGTAAAGGGGGCTGAGAGGTGTTAGGAGACCCCTGTTCCACTCTGAGAGCTACCATTCCCAGAGCGGTTTAACAGTAACCCTTTTACCTAGGTAACTCTGAGAATTGTAGTTCTCTGAAGGGAGAGGGGTCTTCTAACTATTCTCGGCAGCTTTAACAAACTATATTTCCCAGGATTCTTAGGGGGAAACCATGATTATTTAAAGTGGCATGGTACTGCCAGCCCTAAAATGTAGATGGGGCTGTAGATGAGAACAGAAAAACATTTCCTTCCCCAATAAAGTTTTTAACCTTAACACCCTATGGCCTAACAGTTAATGTTGGGGCACCATGGCAGAGTTTCATACAGTGGCATCCAGCAGAGTTAGCATTGAACTAAATTTATTGTGGTGTCATAATAAGCAGCGTTAAACTTTAGCTCTGTTGCCAGAAAGACTCACAGCCCATTGAACTCCTTAACAAGCTGAGGGGGAAAGCAGCTACCAACAGTAATCTAGAGACAGTGCTGTGATTCTGTCACACTTACAGTTGTGAATGCAGTTGGAACTGCAGATTAGGAACCTGGAGTAGGAATCAGTTACTTCATAAATGGGAATGAGCAGCAAGAGATATTTTGTTGTCTGTAAAAGAAGAGAGTTGACATATATGCCTAACAAGATATTAAGCTGACTGGCATTTCTCTGCCTGTTACTCCAGACATCAGAGCATGGGCAGATTAGAAGCAAATTAGTCATTACTGTCAAGAACACAGACAGAACATGAAAGTGATTAAATTAACCCATTCAACTGAAACATTATCCTCATTATGACTCAAATGGGAGCAGAATCAGACCCTGACTAGCTGGATTCAACACCTGAAAAAAAAAGATTAGTTGATGATCATTGGGTGAGGTTTGCTCACACAGAGAGATTTCCCCCCCCCCCTGCTGAGACAGCGCTAGAAATAAACATTTTTGTGTGAAATTTTCTACCACAAAAACTGCATTGCTGTACCCCACTCACAAAAACAAATCCTTGTGCGTATTCCGTAATAGTGTTTTTGGAACCAAGCCAATACCTGCACTTGCAAGTTGCCCATTCATAAAAAAGTTACAGCACCTGGCTTTCTGCAAAGCTTTTCAGACTTGGGAAGTGTTTATATACTGTACACTCATACATATAAAGGTTTCTGTCACAGTGGCCGGAGTGGGCTACTTCAGAGTAACGACTCTACACAGCTCTGCATTTTATCTTTTTATTGGTGCTGCGTATTTACAGTGCTAAAGGCAGTGCTATTTACAGAGACACATCTTATCCGCTTGAATCAGAACCTCCGAATGGCGTTTGGCGCTTTTTTCTCCAACATAACAACTTGGGGAGACCCATCCTCTTCCCCCTACGTTTTCTGCGCAATTCCGGAGTTGGGGGGACAGGTCTGCCCCCCTTGCTTCCCCCTTCCTGTCCCACCTGGGATGCTGGCTCCGCTACCCTGTCTGAGCCTCGGACCCCACTTCCTGCTTCCCCACTTGAGACAGAACTCTCCCTGCTTTCCCCTGTGCTCGGGGATGGGCTGGAACTCAGGAGGGGAGGGACTTCGCGATATCCCCTGTCCCTCACAGTTTCTTTAAAAGTCCAGCAGTGTGGGGTAGAGAATGGGGATGCATGTTGGAAATAGGGAGCTTTCACTCCCCCCCCCCCTAATCTCTTTTATGGTTTTATTAAGTCATATCCATGACCTTTGATTTCCCTTCCATTCCGTGGGATTCACTGGAAACAAAGTTTGAGATAGCTCAAAAGGTTTTCTCAAGTTGGTTGTGTGTGCTTTGACCTCTACACATCCAATTTGTTCATGCGAACCTCCACTGCCACCCATCCCACCAATCACTGCAGTAACCATCACAATTCTTAGGTTAACACCTTCTCTTTAGAAGCCTCATAGTATAATGCTTACATTTGGTTTCAAATTGGCTTCACTCAAAACATCTTTCTGTTTCCCTTATCGTGAACCTCAGAGATCTAAAAATAAAACGTTCTTTAAACAAACCCCAGCAGTTTAAGATTTTGAATTCACTCTCACAATTTTGTACTCTTTGAATGTGGGCTCTCTTCCATTCTTTGGTTCTGTGTACTCTTCCCTCCACCCAGAAGCCTCATCTACTCATTGAAGGTAGTTGTCAGCACATTGGGTGAGCAAAAGCAACGGTCAAAGGATCATGCTGCACCACAATTTCCAGCTGTGCAGCAGCTGTATACTGGTGGGTGCACTACCAGGGAGCAAGAATATAAAGCGGGGAGAGGAACTATGTATGCACAACAGTCAGGAAATCTGGGAAGCTTTGGTTGGGAAAATAGCCTTTTCCCTGGAAAGGGAGGAATTGGTTCATTTGTTCCCTAGAGAAAGGGTGGGAGAGAGAGAGAGAGAAACTGCAGCTGTTTTATATTTCTTCTTCTTCTTCTTCTTCTTCTTCTTCTTCTTTGGCTGGCAAGAAAGGGTGGCAAAAAACTACATTTGTTAAATAATCAAATGGGATCAGTGTGTATGTGGGGTTTTGGGGAGGACATCTATCTAGTCAACATTGCCCAAAAGAATTGGTCTGGCTACCTAGCTACAATTGTCCCATGATTCAAACCTTAGCTGTCTGACTGTGGTGAAGCCAAGGGGTCAGGGTTACAACAGATGCCTCATCCAGTCTGGGTGGTGGCCCTACTCTCACCATCTCACATGGCTGCTGAATACAGGAGCCACTTCAGCTCTGGGTAGTTCTTTATAAACACATGTAATCTAAAGGATTGCCTCAGTTCTACAGATGTCTTTTGAGACTTTTTGGCCGGGGGGGGGGGGGCTTGCTGCTGCATCCACTTATCAGCATATCATCATTTTAGATTTGTGCATGCAAAAATAAATAAATTAGACTCAGTATTTATAGTGTTGTGACAATTTGCAGCAATATGGTTTTTAGGTTCTGTGATAGCAACTTTCAGACAACATTCATGGTTTCCTTAGGAAATGCTTTATTACTATTCCTGTTGCAGCTGTGAAGTTTAATAACTCATTTGGTTCCTTAATTTCAGTCATGCAGTTTCACAAATGAGCCTTTTGCTCTTGCTACAGCTCTATTAGAAAATACTTAGGAAACACAAAATCACCCCCTGTTAACAGATTAACACAGTTGTTCATGCTGTGGACATAGGTAGTCCGGATAAGAGGCGATAGTTGGGCATGATTTATTCTCTTGAAGGAAGCACAAACGCATTTGCAATTGCTTTATCTTGTGGGTCCCCATGGCTGCTGTGATCCCCCCCCCCACTAAGCAGGGATCATTCACAAGCAATTATGCATCTTTACATTCAGTAAATACTGAACCATAGAGCACCTAACCTGAATGGAACCTCCATGTATTTAACAGAGAAGCATGGGAGCTTGCATATCTCTATCATACCTACAGAGCCATGCAAAGACACAAGCTTTATGCAGAAACACGGTGAAATATTTCAACCCACACAATCAGTCTTTCAAGGGCAATGGAGGAATGCAAGCACTAATGCTGCTTAAGCATGCAAATAGAGGGCCTATTTTGGTAAGTTTCGGGATAGCCTAAAAAGGTGCTGACATCTGGAAGTGTTACTGTTCAAAGTGCACACAACAGAAGGTGAATTGGCAATGCTCTGTAGACTTGGAAGACAGGGAAGAGGAGAGGAGAGGAATGTCTTATTTGTGTAAACAGAAGGGGAAACATTTGGGGGATGTTATATGAGAAGAAATGGGGTTTGAGAAGGACTTTATATTATCCTTGTAAGATATAAACATACGTAGAGAGTAAAAGTTACACCATAAGGTCAACGTGTAAACCGCAGGCTGTTAATCTTTAGCTTCTTTTCTTTCTACAGGTTCCTGAAGGGAAAGTCGTGGTTCTTTCCTTTAGATTCATGGACTTGGAAAGTGATAACTTATGCCGATATGACTTTGTGGATGTGTACAACGGCCATGCAAACGGGCAGCGTCTTGGCAGGTTCTGTGGCACGTTGAAACCTGGTGCTCTTGTGGCCAACAGCAATAAGATGCTGGTGCAAATGATTTCAGATGCCAATACAGCTGGAAATGGCTTTGTTGCAAAGTTTTCTGCAGCAGAACCACATGAAAGAGGTATTCTGCAAGTTCTTGGAGCTTAAGGTGATAGATACACTGAGCTCTGTATTTTCATTTAAGAATCTTCAGGGTTGTTGTTTTTTAAAGTATTTTATTATTTTCTTATATTATGAAGGAATTCATCTATAATTGGAAGCCATTTGCTAGCCATCTAAAAACGCGAAATACGTAAAACAATGCATTTGCTCTATAAAATTTAAAGTAAAAAAAACCACCCAGTAATATGGAAAGGAGTGGATTGTGTGATTTGATTTCAGTGTTTCACCGAAATTTACCATTTTGCGATTATGCTGTGCTTTATATGAGAGTTGGGCAAACACTATATGAAACTCTGGTTTTTGGCCTAGCATTATGTTGTGTATTTTTAGGAGACCAGTACTGTGGTGGACGACTAGACAAGCCTGGGTCCTTTAAAACTCCTAATTGGCCTGATCGAGATTACCCAGCTGGAGTTTCTTGCTCATGGCACATTGTAGCTCCAAAGAATCAGGTGAGCTATGTTCACACATATGGCCTCTGCTTTCTTCTTTCCTATCTGCAAAAGCCCTCCAATTCCCATCTTTCCTTCTAGCTCTATTCCATCTGAAGAAATTCTAGCATTCACCTTCTCCAGATTCTTCCTGTCAACAACTTTCAACCCCATCTTAGCTCACAGTAACAATCAAACCTACAGCATCTATGAAGTAAAGCAGGCATCCCCAAACTGCGGCCCTCCAGATGTTTTGGCCTACAACTCCCATGATCCCTAGCTAGCAGGACCAGTGGTCAGGGAAGATGGGAATTGTAGTCCAAAACATCTGGAGGGCCGGAGTTTGGGAATGCCTGAAGTAGAGCAATTGGAAGACAGTGGCTACTTACACTCTGATTTAGGCTGAGAAAATGGCTACTTTGAAGAAAACCCTGTTCACCAATACTTTTAGCCTTTTAATCCTGATAATTTTTCATTTGTTGTGCAGGTGTGTGGTCCTTGTAAATAAGACCTGCTTTCATCGAACATGTAACTGAGACACACACAAAATACAGCTAGGGTAAAACTAGGTTTCATTTTCAGATTCAACGTCTTATGAAAACTCTTCTCTTTTTAGGTAAATTATAAATTATGTCTATGCACCTGACAAGAGAAATCATATTCCCACTGTTCATTTGCCCCTGCTTTACCTGTTTCCTTTATTGTTCTTGTGTACCTTAGTCTAGTTTTTTTGTGAACATTTATTTCCATTGACTTGCTCTAGTTCAGCTTTTTTAAAAGATAAGATTTTGTAGGAAAGGAAGGATTGCTGGGTTAAAAGACGGCAAGAAATACATTTTCTCATTAAATGCAGTATATATGAACAATTTCTGAGCACCAAAGTGAATAACAAATGCTTTATTTTCGGTTTAAGAACATTATGGATTTTCTGTTCAAAATGATTGACTCAATATTTCCTCTGCATGCCTACATAGAACCAAGTAGGGGCACTTGCTACACTCCATGGTGTCTAAATATTGCCACACGCATTCAATTCCCTTTGGTTTCGCACTTTCAGGTTTTAATTCCCTTATCTACTTGCTCATTCTAGCGTTTTCTTAATCTTAAGGATGCTACCATTTCATTTCTTAGGACTGAAACCACTTTGCCTTGTTTCATATCCATTTGTCAGTCACTCCATATTAGTTCTACTTACATGCCTTTTCACACTATGGCAGGCTACTCAATCTTTGCTTTCTCTCTTTTTTGTTGTTGTTGCCTAGGTTTCTGCTCCATAAACTATATTATGGCAGGAGGCACTTAGTGATTGAATGCCTTTATCTTCAAGCGTATTTGGTAGGTTGGCTGCTTTTCATATCTACTTTCTGAACCCTTGTCCATGTCACTTTGAGTTGCCTTTTAATCCACTTCTCATGACCATAATCCTCCAAATGAAAGAGCTGGCCAAGATAAATATATTCTTCTGATCCTTAATTTTCTCCCACCCCCTGCATTGATCAGGATAATATTTTCTTGAACTTGGGGCTGTAGATCAGCTTAGTCTTTTCCTGTATTCATCTTTAATCCACATTCCTTGCTTGCTACATATGGCTCATTTAACAATTTATGGATAGCCAGCGATTTAATTGAACGTGATAAATTACAAGGTATTTGGGATTGCTCTCATTTATTGCCAAACGTGCCTGAAAATCTTTTCAAGCTCTTACTGAATTATATCATCCCATTAGTGTACTCTTCACCTCTTGGGTTCTTATTCTCGAGAAACTGTATTTGTAAGTGCATAAAACATATAACCATGTACTTATTCTCAGTATATTCCAGTAATGCTTCTTGTGAAGGTCAATATCTACAAATGAATCAATGTCTCTTGTTAGCTCACTATCAAACTCTTGCTGCATTTTTATTTCAACTGGATAGCATCAAATATTTAAACGAATCAGAAGAAAATTAATCTCCCAGCCTGCTTTGATTTATAGAATTGTTATTGTTCATTTAGGGTTCTGCCTTTCCATTACAGCCAATATAGACACAGGGGAAGGAAAACATCTTCTTTATTAACATGGCATAAGCGTACGATGTAGTTGATGGGGTGTGGTCTTAGTACAAGGGGTAGCCACACTATTGTTCACTCTTTTACAACAAAAATAGCAATTGGGACATCGTAGATCAGAACTGGAGAAGATGCATACACAGGATGGAAAGACTAATGGAGAAAGTAAGGCTCTTGAAATGCTATGGCATTGTTGTCAGCAGAAAGAGCGGCACTTGGTATTATTCACCAACTTTTTTAAAAAAGACAAGACTAATTTACTCATCCTTTTGTGGGGGGTGCATTTTCTAAAGAATTTGAAAGAAAGCTTTATAAGTGCAAAAAAAAACAGGCTCAGTGGAGAAGTGGATGCCGTGTTACTGGCACACTAGTAACTACCAAATTAGCAGTGCAGCCTTATGAAGAACCTCATTTTTTCCATAACAGCAATACCTCTTAAAGCAGTAAGAGAAGTGTTAACTTGATGGTCCCACACAAGAACTGAGCAACTAATGCACAATAAAAAATCAACATCTGGAAAGAAAAGTGAGTGGGGGCTTTCATTCCTCAAACAGTTCCCTTTCAGCAAGGCTTTAATCTGAAGGGCAAACTATGCTTTTCCTTGGTGCAGCTGGCAAAATATACTTTTTAGCATGCATATGCCTGCTTCTATTTTCTTTCTATTTCTTAATTAAGCATTGTCTCAGAATATCAAGGTGTCTTGATGCAACATGAGATAGTCATGATAAAGCAAGGAATTAAAATAACGGCCTATATATACATAAAATGTTTGGATTGAAATTACATGGAACAAAATCAAAAAACAACACACAGGAAAAATACCAATAGAGATTCACATTATTGTTTGGGACAATACAGTAGTACCTCTGGTTACAAACTTAATTTGTTCCAGAGGTCCGTTCTTAACCTGAAACCGTTCTTAACCTGAGGTACCACTTTAGCTAATGGGGCCTCCCGCTGCCACTGCACGATTTCTGTTCTCATCCTGAGGTAAAGTTCTTAATGCAAGGTACTACTTCCGGGTTAGCAGAGTCTGTAACCCAAGGTGTTTGTAACCCGAGTTTACCACTGTACTGTAGTAGGCTGTTCTGTCACCCAACATATTATGCTGTCTGAGAAACATGTTATCATCTGAGTTCTTACTGTCAATATAGACACACCCGTTACAGTGATTCATTCACCCAGTTATTATCTTTGTTAACCAGCTTTTCTACTAATAGGTCAATAAAGTGTCTTGCAAACCAGTACTGTAATTAAAAATTGTTTCTACTAAGCATAGCACAGATCAAGCATGGTTTGTTCAGGTTCAGGAAACCCAGCAAGCAGCAGTTGATTTTAAATGGAAGCATATTATTCTGAACTCCTTGCAGGTGTGCTTGAGAAGAGGGAAAACGGAAAGAGCCTTTGGCGCCCTATTGTTTAGCATTATGTCCAGACCAGGCTATTAGCATTTGTCTTCCAGGCAATGTGTTCAAGTAAAATCCCATGAGATGTTGTTAAGAGGGGTTAGAATTCCATACACAGTATTCTCCCTAAAGAAGCAGCAGGGTTGAGTTATTTTTATATATGCAGCCTTGGAAATCATTCTAAAACCCATATGATAACCGTGAAGCATTCCACTGGTCATGCCAATTAGCTTGCCAGACATGACTTTCATTTCGTTTTGCTTTGTACATTTAAATCACTTAATATGGATATTGCCTTCAAGGATTTGTGTTTTAATTTTTGCAACAGTATTTGGGTAGCAATATCATAGCATCTTTCTGTTAATATTGTTGTTTCCCTTTTTTCATTTTAGCAACCAAAATTTGTCTTTATTACAAATAATTATCCAGAGTTTGATCTTATGTGGTGTTCAACCCACTAGTCTGAATTCTCTGTAGTACGTTCTTATTCATTCCCAAATAGCAACTGTTATGATTAGGGTTGCCGGACTCAATAGAGGACAGGACTTCTGTGCCTTTAATTGCCCTGCTCTCTTTTGAGTCTGGAAACCTTAAAGAGAAACCAGCAGACTCTTTGTTTAATTTCCAAGCAAAGGGTCTGCTGGTTTCTCTTTAAAACCAGCCACAAACAGTAATGGCTGCATTTTATACAACCCAAGTACTGGAAGGGTCTGGAGTGAGGGCAAGGCAAGGAGGACTGGCAAAAAAATCCACACTGGGAAACTTCTCATGTCTGATCTCGCTGCAACAATGGTATCTCATTGCCACACACATATGTATGTCATGTACTCTAGTCTCCATCGATCTCCCTTCATACAGCCTTGCCATTTCTCCTACCACTCAGCTTCCAGCTCTTGTCTAAACTCATGACCATATGTACCTGGAGACATATTTCTGGGCTAATTTTTTGCACCCCACCTGCCTAGAGGGCAGTTTCACGAGTCCCTATGTCTGCCTCTGGTTAAAGGGGCTCAGCCCACTCCAGCAGTCATTTACTCTGACAGTCAGGTGGAGTCTGATCGGACTGGGCCTTCTGTGATGGAGCCCTTTGCCTTAGGAGAGCAATGTGACATCCTTAGGTTGGTGGGGCAACAGTTCCATGGGCTCATCTTGCAGACTTGTTTCTGGGGCCAGCCCTGCATGCAATTTGCATTCAGACTCAAAGCCCTTGATCTCCTAACTGGAGATGGGGAATCTGATCCCAGGGTCACGGCAGCTTTAATGTACTGCGTGAAATGTTTTAGGATCATCTTTTTAAGTCTTTGAGATGCTGATTAAATCCAAGGTGCTAAACTGGATGGCCTCCGAGGATCTTTGTGGTTTTAGGGTTCATTGTGAAAAGAAGTAGGCCATTAAGTAGATTCTTAATTTCCCTCCTTGCAGCTAATAGAGTTAAAGTTTGAAAAATTTGATGTGGAGAGAGATAACTACTGCAGATATGACTACGTGGCTGTGTTTAATGGAGGCGAGATTAATGATGCTAGGAGAATTGGGAAATACTGCGGAGACAGTCCACCAGCGTAAGTAATGGTATTTGTTTCATTTAAACTGCTGTTTCTATGAAAAGATGAAAACTAGATAGGCACGGTTGTTGTTTCAGTACAATTCCATCCATGCTCTCCTTTCATCCTTTCATCTATTATCAGTTGGATTTTTATAGCTGATTTTCCTTGCCTTAAAATTTACTGTAGCTGCAAATTGGAACAATAAACTGCAGCTTTATTACAATGTCAAATAGCTTTGATGCCTATTTTAACAACCAGTTTTACTGCCCTACGTTCCTCCGGGTGGAAGGGTGGAGTAAAATTTAATAATAAATGAAAATGATAGTGTAGGGTTTTTTTAGGAGTCTTGAGTAAGTATGCAAGTTAGATAACATATGGATATTTTCTTTTATGGTGCGTTGTCATATTGATGTATGTAATTGCATTAAAACACAAGGATTCTGCTAGCATTTTTCTTGCTGTTTTATACTTGTGTGTTTTAGTGAAGCTTAATAAAATTTTTTTTAAAAAAATCAATTAGTAGGAAAAGTAGACAGTCCTAATGAAGATAATCTTAGTGCCATGGGGAACATAATTGTACAGTGGATGCTTGGGTTGCGAACGTGATCTGTGCGGGAGGCACGCTTGCAACCCGCAGCACCGCATCTGCGCACACGCAGGCCGTGATTTGGCACTTCTGCGCATGCGCAGACCGTGATTTAGCGCTTCTGCGCATGTGTGAGTGCCAAAACCCTGAAGTAACCCATTCCGGGACTTCCAGGTTAAGCATGGTTTGCAACCCGAAAATGCGCAAGCTAAAGCAGCCATAACCCAAGGTATGACTGTACATACAGATCCATGCAGCATATAAAAGTCCAGATGGGAAGGTGGATCCTTAGCTATGTATTGCAGTGCTGATGAACATTGTATTGGGTGGATGGCATGCACACATTTGCATCTTGATGCTCATGTGCCTCCAATCTCCACTGAGTTGCACAATTTTCTGTGTATATCTGTCATCTTACTAGCATGCACTTCATCTATTGTGGACAACTTTTGTGAAGGGCTTCCTTTCTTCCTTGCACTGCAGAGCTCAAATTAAGGTGGCAACCAAGTTTTTGCATGTTTCCCATTCCTGTGGACTCTGGGGCTAGTTAGGAACGGGCTCAGGGTTCCAAACGCATGCATTTATTTTCCAAACTCGCCATTAGGAGTTTTGTCTTAATCACTGATGCAAATTTATAAAGAATTGACCTGATGAAGTTCTACCAAGGGGGTATTTCTGAATTAAATCTTAAACCTATATGACCTACTCCTGTTCCTTAAACTCAGCATGTGTGCAAAACATTTCCAATATTATAGAGTCAAGGCAAATCGTATACAAGTCAGCAAGTGGACTAGTGGATGTACTTTGTTTAACGTTTCATTTTAGATCTGCTTGTTTTTTGCTTAACATATTTGAACGTTACTGTTTTCCTGAGAGCTTAAGTAAATATTT
The DNA here is from genome assembly GCF_965207765.1 of Zootoca vivipara. NCBI lineage: Eukaryota > Metazoa > Chordata > Lepidosauria > Squamata > Lacertidae > Zootoca > Zootoca vivipara. Next base: position 70,485,183 of record NC_142588.1, on the reverse strand, counting down.
ACCTGGAAAAAGGTTCCTTAAGGACTTGTGCTACTTACTTCACTCTGAAAGCATATCCAACTACATATTTGGTAATAGGAATGATTATGCTCCATGTGGGGGGGGGGAATCAGATTAACAAAGGAAGACTCAGTTTTCCACTCAATTTCAGTAAGAATATTTACACATATTGTCTGTTTATGTAGTATGCAGTGCTACAAAATCTGTTAGCTGCATATAGTTCAACAAGCAATAATATGACAACTACAAAAGACCCTCCTCACATGAAGGCTGCATTGTTCTCTTTCAGGCCTATTGTATCTGAGAGAAATGAGTTACTTATTCAGTTCTTGTCTGATTTAAGTTTAACGGCTGATGGCTTTATTGGTCACTACAAATTCAGGCCCAAAAAAATACCTACAACCGCATCACCTACCACCGCAGCCCTCCCTGCCACCACAAGTAAGTCTGAACTCATTTTATGGAAGGTGTTGGTAGGAACAGGCAGGGAAGCTTCAGGATCAGCGTTAATCCTTTTTTAATTTTTTTAACAGCATCTTATTGTAAAGAAGAGGCTGGGGAATAGGGTCGCTTGGATTAAATCAAAGTAGGAGGACCTTCTATCCCGAATGCTCGTGTGTAGTGATGTCACATTAGTCTGGAATATTGTGATTTTAATGAGCCCTGCAGTCTTACTTGCAGTGTTGTGTGTAGATTGTCATAAACAAAATGAGTGTAAAGAAGGCTTATGGTTGGTTGGTTGGTTGGTTGGTTGGTTGGTTGGTTGGTTGGTTGGTTGCTTAGAAGATCTGAGAGCTTAGCACGACTTAGCATGCTAAAATGATAAAAATGTAATAGATTAGGGACCTCTTTTCCTCCTTGACTGAAGTTTGTTTCAGAGTTAGATATCCAAAATATCATCTGTGCCACCATGAATGTGAGGTTTGATCATTGACACACACTGTACAACTCTGTTAGAGCTAGAACTGCAGCAAACAGCAAGAGTACATGGCGCAAGTACAGAATATTGGTTACTTTGAAGTATGGTGTGTCTGGATTATTTGGGGTTTTTGCTTTGGGAATGTCAGCTCTCCCTGTATTTAATAGAGGAAACACAAAGGGAAAATGAAAGTCCCTTTTAAATGACTTCTGAAACACTTGAACTGACTTCACTAACTCTGCTTTCTCAACCTCTTCGGAGAAGCAGTGAAGCCTACAGTTGCACTGTGCCAGCAAAAATGCAGAAGGAGCGGAACTCTTGAGAGCAGTTACTGTTCAAGTAACTTCGGTAAGAGCAACCAGTATTTTTTCCCTTTCAGCCAGTGACTTGGGATGTATGCTTAGTTTCATGGGAGGGTCAGAGCCACTTATTTGTAAACTACCATTAGTGCACAAGGAAATTCTTTCAGGTCATAGTACTTGCATCTCTTATACTGTGTCTATGACTCAGTTATATTCCGTCAGATGTTTTACAGAGAAGACAGTGTGGATGTGTGTCAGGGAAAAAACCCTGTTCCAGTCTAAACAAAACTGAACAAACAGAAAGCAAACTGTTGCTCTATGAAAGTGTTGATTCAGTGATGATGTTGTCTTCTTGGAACAGCCTGTATTCCTTATTCACAGTGACAATTTTGTTGTATGTACTGCTGTAATTCTAGTGTCATAATACTTCTTGGAAATCCTTCTCTGCAATGCAAATGTTGTTCATTATGGTAAAGGCCTGTATATCTTTGATAATATTTGATTAGAATTGTTAGTCGCTTTAACTTGCCCAGGGCAACCCAAAGCAACTTACAACCAAACATTTATATGTGGTTGTCTCAATGCAACCGGCCAGGCCAACACAACTAGCATAATATTTAGGGGCCAACCCAAACTCTTCTAACTCTGTAGCCCAGCAGGGCCTTGATGCACATTGTGGTTGTGGCAGAAGCTGGTAGGAACATGCAGATCACTATGCCACCCTGGACCCACCACCAAACTGCCCCTAGCCTACTGCAAAGTGGGGGTTGGAAGGCAGAAAGATTGAGTGTAAGATATTGACTCCACTTCATGTTAATGTTACAGCATCTCCAAACTGCAGTCCTTTTAAAATTCTGTGAACCACCGAGGTGGCCTTGTTAATTTGGTGGTCAGTCAATGTCCCAAACAAACAACTCACAATAAAAAAGAAAGACACTTGTCTAACTTACATAGCCATAGCCAAAGGACATCCCGGTACTTGTTTGAGACTTTTATCTTCTGTGCACATAAAGGTGAAATGGTCATGTAACTGTTTCATTGTGTTCCAATCGCATTCCAGTGTATTAAATCCTATGCATTTCTTTTATCTAGTAATAACTGGATCTGTTATCACAACGAACATTAAAGGTGGAAGCTTGCATGCAACAGTATCAATTATTAACGTCTACAAAGAAGGAAATTTAGCGATCCAACAAGCAGGCAAGAATATGAGTGCCAAGATTGTTGTTGTTTGTAAACAGTGTCCTCTTATCAGAAGAGGTAAGTCATTAACAGAATTCTGCTTGCAAATAACACTAATTTCCTAATTACTTCTTTAATTTTCAATAACTTTCTCAGGACAGTTTATTCAGAATCAGATTGATCCTTTATAGAACAAAATGTCAAAGCAAATCCAAATATTACATACTGATGAATTCAGAGACCATAACAATTTGATTATAGAATTGCTTCTCTGGGACCTCTTCAGTTATTTAAAATTAGTTAAATAATGCAAATGAGTTGAATGAGAAGAGAGGATTGGTTTCTGAATCTGCTGTTATAAAGGTCATACCTCTGTAGACCAAGACAAATCTAGGATAATGGTAGACATACACACACCTTTAAAACTGAAATATGTTGAGGGTGAAAAATTGGATTCAATTTACCAGGTCACCATCTACTTGCATTATACCACTATTTGACTCTCCTGTAGGCAAATAGAGAAGGCTTACTGTTTTACTCATGTTGACAGTAATTCATCTATATCAATCAAACTCAATGTAGAAAAGCAAACTCAATGTAGAGCAGGCGCTAATGGGGCCTAATGAAAATTAAACAAAAGTAGTTTCCCCCCAACATTTTAGTGAGCACCTGTTGATTAAAAAAATTAGACAAGGTTTTATGTAACAGTGATTGCACTGCTTTTTAACAGTTTTTCAACAGTTAGCTTTTTGCCTCCTTATCACCTCAAAGTGAAAGGACCTGTTCATAATGGTCCAACTTGGGACATCTCAATACATCCTAATATTCCCAAAACATCCAACCCTATGCCATGGATACCTTCCACAACTGAACTTATTCTTCCTTAAAGGTAAATGTTAAGTTTCAAAATTAATGTTCACTCTAATCCAGGAATACTCAATAGGGTGCCCTCTTGATGTTGTTGCACTCCCAACTTCCATCAGCCCAATATAGCATGGCAGTGTTCAAGGATGGTGGAAACTATGGTCCGGTAATGTTTGGAGGACATCACATTGGCAATTCCCTGGTCTGGTGTTAACATTTCTGAGTAAAGTCCGATCTGTTTCCCTCTTAGGGAGGAGAAACCAAGATATTACACCCTGAAATCTACATACAGTGGTACCTCTGGTTAAGAACTTAATTCATTCCGGAGGTCCGTTCTTAACCTGAGGTACCACTTTAGCTAATGGGGCCTCCCTCTACCGCTGTACCGCTGCTGCACGATTTCTATTCTCATCCTGAAGTAAAGTTCTTAACCTGAGGTACTACTTCCAGGTTAGCGGAGTCTGTAACCTGAAGCGTTTGTAACCCAAACCACTGTATTCAACTAAGATATTATAAAAGCTATGGAAGGCCATGGGCCATTTATAACCCAGATATACAGGTTTACTCAATGATTACACTATAAAAATTGCATGAAATAATATAGCTATATTTTCCTAATTGTAGAAGCAGAAAGTCTGTTCCACTATTTTTAAAAACTCTTCCCCTCTCAACAGGTCTAAATTACGTCATTATGGGACAGGTAGAAGAAGATGGCAGAGGTAAAATCCTGCCCAGCAGCTTTACAATGAGTTTCAAGACGAAGAACCAAAAGATCCTGAATATCTTGAAAAACAAGCAGTGTTGAATGTCAATTTTTGCAGCTGAGTCCTGTCAACTATCCTCCAGAACCTCTCTTCATGCAAATAAAATGGGAGATTTTCCAGGAACGTAGTGTACTTTCCGGAATTTTTCAACCTTGTTTTCCCCATTGACTGATGTTGCAAAAATCAAAAGAAAAATACCATGATTGCCAATTTTATATTTCAAAACCTTCAGCAACATCAGCCAGCCTGTACCATACCAAATTTTCACTACCGCAAATTTCTTAATTTATACTTTTCTCAGAAGGGTTTTTTTTAAAAAAAATAATGACTGATGTGACGAAGTGCAATATTTATAGTAATTCATTTTAACTTAGTTTTCCTGTTTCCTTGCAGTATAAGCTACACTTAATAAACACTTCTAAAAACTCAGTGGCTTCAGTGTTGGGATTGGATATGAAAGTTCCAGGTTCAAATTCACTTGGATATGATGTCCACAGCGCGACAGTGTTTGCACATCGTGGTAAACCATTATTAACGGTTTACTGTGACTCAAAGCCATCCCCTTCACTTTTCCCCTGGTGTGAGCAGGAGAAACAAACCATGATCCCCATGTCACAGCAGTTTATTTTGCTTCCAAACAAACTGCAATGTAAAGCCAAGGTTTGTTCTTAACTTATAAAGATGGCTGATCTGAGTAAAACAACTGTTTGTTGCTCAAACGTGTGCTAGGGGAAGAGTAAAGGAGGAGCAAAATCTGCATTCACAGCAATCTATTAACTACCATTTAACATGACATTCAAATTGGGCATGCGTAGCTTTGTACAAGACAAGATCTCGGTCAATCACACCTCGCAAGGACTTCGAGAGGATAAAATGATGCCCTGAGCTCCATGAAAAAGGCAAGAAACAAATTTATTACCTCAGCTTTTAGGCAACAATTCTTTAATGTCAAAAAAGCTTATTAGGAAATAAAACAACTCTTTAAAAAAAGCTTAAATTACAGAAGTATCCAATTCAAGAATGATATGAAATGAAAACTCACTTTGCAATACAATCAAGTCTGGAAGGATTAGCCCCCAAAGACATCCGCTGGCTCATCAGCAGAAATCCATCAACTGCCGTCGTACCTTATTGCATTCTGCATTGTATACAGTATAAATCCTGAATTCTGCAGCAAAACACATTCTCATCAGCTTTTCTTCTGAGTTTTTTCTGTATCACTTGCTTTGTGCTATTCACGCTGTGTGCTTGTGGAATGATAATGACAAGATTTTTTAAAAAAAAACCAGAAACATAACGTCTGACTCTGAGAGAAGACTAGATTTGAAGCAAATCATTTGTAACTACTCCTTAAAAATAGTTACAACCACAGTACCACAAGATAAACACTCTGGAAAGGGCCCCTCAAATTAGTCGTAAGAACCTGGAAAACACAGGTTTTGTCATTTATTTCTATACTGTAAAGCCTTTTTAAAAAGCAGAAGCACAGTTTATAGTATGGTTGCATGAAAGAGGCAGAAAGAGGCAGAAAACTGGGGAGGGGAATAGTATAACAAAAAAACTTTTGTTCCGCATTTTACAATTAAGATCTCCAAAGCACACAGTTTCATGTGATATACTGTATTTGGTATCAATGGCAACAATTTTGCTGAACAGATTCTTAGATTATCCATTAGGTCAACATTCGTCTCCCCATTTCCCCTGCAAAAAAAGTTACTCTTTTTCTGTAGTGTTTCAACAGACAAGATATAACATATGGCACAAAGCATTCATATATCTTAAGCCACCAGCTTTATCATAAAACAGGATTGAGTCATTATTTATATTGAAGTCTACATACAATTTTTTAAAAAATCTTTAGGTAATCTGATTTTTTTCAAATGAAGTCACATATATATCTTCTTAATATACAAAATATATCATTTTTTCATAAAAACATCCTTACAATAAATAGGAGGAATATTGACTTAAACCTTGTTCCCTCATTCATCCCGATTCACGCTACAAGGAGACCAGCACCTTTTGCCCTTAAATTCTGCAAGCTAATATATAAAGTCAGACAACAGCAATTCCTGCTATATTTACACCTCATAACATCAATGAGACTTAAGCACACCAGTGCCCTGTGCAGAGATAACATTTTGTTACTAAGGGTGTTCTAAGCATTGACCATGGCATAGGATTAAGGGTTATTCCACCCATCTTCAGGTGTTCAACCTGAAACCACATGGGCAAAGCATGTATTTAGCCAGGGGACAATCCTGCCCCAATGCCCCTGCAATGCTTGCTCTACCCCAACTTCCTCATGTTGAGCAGTAAGATCTGAAGAGGGCATTTAGCCCATTTGGTTGAACACACTTGGAAGCCGCTTCACAATCATCACTTTTATAGTTACAGGTAGGTAGCCGTGTTGGTCTGACGTAGTCGAAACAAAATAAAAAAATTCCTTCCAGCAGCACCTTAAAGACCAACTAAGTTTTTATTTTGGTATGAGCTTTCGTGTGCATGCACACTTCTTCAGATACCTGTCGGGGGTAAAAAAATGTCCAGTAGCACCTTATAGACCAACTAAGTTGTTCTGGGTATAAGCTTTCGTGTGCATGCACACTTCTTCAGATACCTTCGTATCTGAAGAAGTGTGCATGCACACGAAAGCTCATACCAAAATAAAAACTTAGTTGGTCTTTAAGGTGCTGCTGGAAGGAATTTTTTTATTTTGTTTCGATCACTTTTATAATACAAGAACCCTGGTAACACTATTAGACAAATGCACTAAGAATCCCCCTTCAAACCTTTTCCACCAAATAAAAGTCAGGAACGAAGAGGGTGGCACACATGGGGATGTTGGGGTGATGTGTGTGCTCCCTACACTTTTTGCACTCACATACTGTATTCAGGTTAAAAAATTTTAAAAAAATAAATGTCCAGTAGCACCTTAGATACCAACTAAGTTTGTTCTGGGTATAAGCTTTTGTGTGCATGCACACTTCAGATACCTGAAGAAGTACCTGAGATACCTGAAGAAGGTATCTGAAGAAGTGTGCATGCACACGAAAGCTTATACCCAGAACAAACTTAGTTGGTCTTTAAGGTGCTACTGGACATTCCCCCCCCCCCGACTGCATCAGACCAACACGGCTACCTACCTGAATCTATATTCAGGTTAAGTACCTGAACAAGCACCAGTCCCTTAAAGAACATTATGTCTGCACCAAGCCTAACTGAGCAGTGGATTGTGCCCATCACCTCACAATTAAAAATAAAAGTCTCATGTAATGCACTGGAGGTTTTCCTTTCCAAGTAAACAGAGCATTAGTATTCCGTACTAACAATCCCTAGCTTAATTCTTCCTCAAGTAGAATGAAACAGCAGATAATTACAATACTTATTATATAAATGAAAAAATACGAAAGAAAGATGCATTCAAGACAGGAAGTATAAGGACAAAACGGTTAATGTTTTCATAAAGTATTTCCCATGAACACACAGGACCCAATCCCATTAAAATTTGAGATGCTTCTGATTAAATCAATGACTTAAGTTCACTGCATCTACCTTGACCCACTGATAACTAGAACTGGTGCCATAATCTCTCAATCCTTATGTGTAGGTGTAGATATGTGTATACAGTACACAGCGAATTTCCATTCTAAGAAATGCTTCAGCATGACAGCAAGGTGTCATTTCATTAACAGTGTTATAACAAAGAGTGCTACAGATGACAACGAAATTAAGTCAAAGCTGGTCTTCCGAGATCACAGCATTAGCTGTTATAGCAGCCTTCCCCAACCTTTCAGCATGACTGTCGAGAGCTGTGGTCCAAAACATCTGGAAGGCAACAGGTTGGGGAAGGCTGCTATAACAGCTAATGCTGTGATCTCGGAAGACCAGCTTTGACTTAATTTCGTTGTCATCTGTAGGACATCTATACAGGTATATTTAGGAATAAAGTGGCCGCTTACCTGCTGGGAGATGCCACTTGCAGTCCAGTGCAGGTGGCGGCAGCAGGTGCTGGCCTGGCTTCGCCGTGGCCTGGGCGAACATTGCTTCCTTTCCCCACCAGCCATGCTGACTGCTGGGGCTCATCCATGGTCCCAGCCAATCACAGGCAAGCTTGGGGGCAGACCAGAAGGAAGACTTAGCCTCCCTGGCTTCCGTCTGGCCTGTTCCCATGGCATATAAAGCAGCCGACCCTGGGCTCAGTTTTCAGTCACAGCTTGGTCTCTGCCAAAGAAGGACATTGGCAGGAGGCTCCCAAAGAAGCCAAAGAAGATCCTGGGCCTTGGAAGGGGTCAAAATTGAAGCTGAGGTTCTAGGGCCTCCCAAGCGGTTTCTTCAGTGAGTGGCAGCGGATTGTCGAACAAAAGGCACTTTTAAGCGCCAATCGTTAATGGCAGGGTAGGATATTGGGGCTACAGGAGGCAGCAGCGGCAATTGTAGTGGGGTTCCAGGAAGTGCCGGATGGCCTCCTCACCCCCTCTCCCTCACACCAAATGCCTGTGCTCAAACCTGTTGACATCTGTTATCAATAAAGTTGTGGCTTGTTTAAATCCCAAGTGGTTGCCCTGTGTTTACTGCAATTTCGACACTGAGTCTGGGGCACACAATTGAAAAATCTGTACTTCATGTACTGTGCGGTAAGTGTGAATTTAGGAACTCACTTGAAATCAAATTGATTGAAATAGATCCAAAAGGTATGGACACAGATGACACCTTAGAATTATCTATCAGCAATTTACTCAACTATTTTCTAAAATATTATCATCAGTCCAGTTCCAAAGTGATATCCTTGGTATCATTCAGAAGAATGGAGTACAAAAATGACAAATATTGTTATACTGTAATGATATGGCTTTTCATAGCTTTTAAAAAATGTATTATATGATTTTTATTGATAGCCTTTTCACAAATGTGCTCTTCTAAAGTATTCCAATATCTTCTTCACATATATACTTCTAATAGAAAGGATAACAATTCTTTTAATAATTTAAATATAGTTATTTGTGCTGCCAAATATATTGGTCTTGGGGCTGGAGATTCAATTACTGTTTCCTTCTCAAAAATGCAAATGTGCGCAAACAAATAATAATTTTAACCGTTTCTACTCAGAAGTAAGTCCTACTGAATTGAATGGTACTTTCTCCAAGGGTTAGGAATGCAGCCTAAATTCTGAGGTCTTATTGTTAATGACACATTACAAACTCTACATTTGCATTTTGCAGACCATGTTCAAATTTTACATTTTGTATACTTAATAAAAAGCCTCAAAAGAACAAAAAATAGTTACTTTCTTCACAATTGAGTTTGGCTGCATCACATGCGACGGCATTTTAAAAACGTAACGGCATTTTAAAAACGTAACAAGAAATTTCCATCGTTTATTATTTGGGCTGAAAATAAAAATATTCCAATGAATGTGTCTAAATTTAGGCATTTTATTTAAAACCTTGATTCCTAGTTTCTTTGATAAAATATAGCATACTTTGAAGTCCGGAACCCAAGCAGGTCTCTCATTTCATTTCGGAATTTTGATAAGTCTTGCCGTAGCTCATTGAGATTTTCTACAGTTGCTTGATCAGTGCTTTGCATTCTCTGTCTCATGGAAGTCAAATAACGATGAACTAAGCAACACATCACCTTTTGGTAATTCTCATCTCTCTTTTGCTTCAGATTTCTCCACTCCTGTAAGCAAATAGTGACATATTATATATAATGTACAGATGGCTATGAATTTTCCCCTGGTTAAAAAGCTTTTGTATAATGGTAAAATAACACTGGGCATGATCCACCCCAATGTTCTATTTTGCACAGTCATATTTGTGCATGCATGCCTGCTAGACAGGGAGAGAGATCCTGGAAGGTTGGCAGGCGATGTCTTCGTACCTTCCTATATTGGATAGTTCATCTCACCAGTGATCAGTGTGGTGGCAGAGCAATGTAGAGTTTTCAGCAGAAGTGGCTGCTATGAGTCTCAAGTGGCCAGCAGTGAGCCAGTGCTGAGTTCTCATTCCCAAACTGCTCTGAGTGTGTGTTGTCTTGTGCCCTCTCTCTTATCTGTTCCCTCCTACCTCTCCATATTTCTGCCCCACCTAATGTTTTAGACTTAATAGCTCCACCATGGATTTACTGATTGCTTGGCTGAGTAAATGTTTCCTGGATGCTCAGTGCTTTGATTATATGATGTGTATTTGTCTACAGCTTGACTAGCTTTTCTAAGCTCTCTGCCATGAATTGACAGATACTTACGGTATGGATAATACTCAGCGTATCCCATGAATACAATGGGTAAAAGTTTTGTTTCCTAGAATGCCCTCTAAATGCTTAACTCCTTAATAATATGCTGCACATATGCATCTTATGATGTGTCTTGAAGTGCAATCTGCATTTCGACTGCTTCAGCCTGTATAGCATGCATGCATAAACACACACACACACACACACACACACACACACACACACACATATATATATATATATATATATATATAAGACAACCATCAACAAATTCTAATTTCTTCTAATCTTTAGCAATATACACAGCAGAGACTAAGAACAAGATACACAGTTACAGTATGGAGGAACTAATGATCTATCTGGATAAGAAATTAATGGGCTACATCTAATTATGCCCACCAATATGTGCAATGGAAATCACTTGCAGAATGGGACTTCCACTCTGTGCTTTGCCTTCCCACCCAGCAAATCTTCTCCAGGGGTTCACTCAACCCTCTGCAGCATATTTACCGTAGGTGTTGTGTGGGAAGCAGCACAATAGAGGAAGGAGAAGCCTCACTGAGCAAGAGAAAGCCCACCCATGCTAGTTTTACATGCACAAACATGCCTTCCCTTAAAAAACAAACAAACCCAAAAATCCTGCCTCTGTACCAAGGTCTGTACTGTATTAAGATGTGGGATGATTCTTCAATTGTTTTTACCTGCGAGAGGAACTCTAGTAATCGTTATACCTGATGAGAGGGTGCCCTAGATATGTTTATTTAAAGTAGTTGTAAAACAAAGAGGCTGCAGTGTTTCCTTCGGACATTTTGTTTTGACATGTCACAGGGCATGCTTAAAATTAGCACATGGTAGGGGAAAACTAACAAATCTGCATCATTTTTAGAATTAACATCTTGCTATAGAAAAAAACTCATTTGCCTGTACTGAATTTGCTCTACTATACTTTAAACCCTTAAATAATGTTATGAGAGGAAAAAGCAGAAAGGACTTCAGAGGTTGCACTCAAATAGCTTGCAACTGACTTGTGGAAGGTACTTCAATGATGTTTGGATACCAGGCACCGTTTTGAATCAAGGTGGTGGACCAAAACATGCCTTTGGCATGACTTCACCCATTTTGTCACCTGGGGTGTGTGTGTTTGCATGATGGGTGTAAACTCACAAATTACACTCTCCATTTTTAAAAAATCACCATATCCTTTGGTTTCTAAAAATTCCTGGGCACCACTTATTATTATTATTTAACTATTTGCAGGGGATTGGACTTCATAACCCTCATGGTTCCTTCCAACTCTACAATTCTATGATTCTATGTTTCTATTTCTTACCTTTAAACTATTCTGTCGCTTGACTTTGCCAGATGATGTATGAGAGCCGATCCACTTACTGAGGCTGTTAAATAGGTAGCATATAGTCTTTGGAGAAGGAACAATATTGAAGGGTGGTGGTAGCGTACATTTATCATCAAAATAGCTAAGCCAGAGCTTGGCACGAGCAAATTTCCATTCTTTATCTTCATGATTCTAAATTAATGGGGGGGGGTTTGGGGAAAACAGATATCAAAGGTTCTGCTGAGCGGCGATTATAAATTACAAAACTACCGTAGTGACACGGAATTAACACACACAAAAGTGCAACCCCCATACAAAGAAAAAGATGCACTCAATATTTAACCATGTGTATGATGCTTCTTGTAACCTGTCCATCTCCCCTTTGTAAGGGTGCTACAGGTGAGAAGAAGAGATGGCTGACAGCAAACCTACTAAGAACCAGGCTCAAACCTGGGTAGGGGCTTGGGCTCAGTTCATAATGGGGCCAGAATTCCCAACAACACCTATTTTACCACCATGTATTTACATGTCTATTATTTGTTTCATAAAATTTATACACCGCTTGATTGTAAAAAAAAAAACCCACCTTCAAAGTAGTTTACAAAAAGATAAAACAGTAAAATCGCGTGAAATCCACAACCATACTTTAACACATACATTTCTAAGTCTCTGGGTAGGCTTGCCCAAACAATAATGTTTTGGACAGATGTTGAAAAGAGTACAGCGAAGGCACCTGCTTGATCTGAATAGGCAAGGATTTTCAAAGTACAGGTGCTGCCACACTAAATGATCAAGCTCTTACAAATGTGGAATGGGCATTTTGTGTCACCTGATGGAGGGACAATTCCACTGATCAGAGAGGTTGAGTGGGCACATGTGGGGTAAAGCAATCTTGTACATAAAAGGGTCCCAAATTGTTAAGGAGTTTATATATGCTAAAAATAACAGCCTGAGCCCAGCCTGTCAGCAAATTGGCAACCAGTGTAGATACCTGAGCACAGGTGTTATATGCTGACAAGACCCCACTCCTGTCAGCAATTGTGTTCCAGCATTCTGCACTAACTGCAGCTTCCGGATCAAGCCCCACATTATTGTGCTATACAGAATCAAGAGCACTGTTTACACTTAAAATACAATAAATCTTGTTTTCAAAACACTTACTGCTATCAGCTGAAAGCTTTTATGGAGCATCGCCACCAAGAGCTTGGTAAGGACAATTACAACTACTACATTGTATGTGCCAACAATAACAGCACCAACAAAAGACTGTAGTTCTTCGCCATAGCTAAATCTCGTGACAAAAATGGCTACATGTGCAAGAGAGAATATGTACCAAAACAGGGCAAAGCAGGTGCCAATAAATCTGAAAAAAAGAAAAAACTGTGGTTAGATGAAGTAGTTACTGTGCTTTAAAGGCCAGATCAATGGAATCAATGCATTCATCCTATATAATGAAGTGCAAGTGTCTCTGCGTCCAGTCCCTGTGTCCGTGGGGTTGCGCATGTGCCCCACAAACAGCCGTTGGGACTTGGAGCGCAGAGACTTCGGATGGGATAAACTAGGACCGTGAGAGAGATTACATGCTTGCATATACACAACCATACCAAAAAAAAAAAGTGTGCGGCTTCCCCTTGCCTCTGCTGCGCTACGGAAGGATCTCTCTCTTTCCTCCTGGTTTCTTCTCCGTTAGAGGGGAAGGAGAGGAGGCAGGAAGGAGAGGAGGCAGGTGCCGGTGAAAGGGAAAGGGAGGGTAGGTGGGTGTGGATAGAGAGAGAGCATGAGCCGCGAGTGATGCGGCTGCTGGGCTGAAGGATCGATTAGCCGTTACTGAGGGGCGAAAGCAGGAGGGCGGGGGAAGAGGGAATTAGTCCCTGGAAGTGTGTGTGGATTTTTGGGGGGAGGGGTTGGAAGGGCTGCTGCAACTGGCACCAGCGAGGGGAGAGAGAGAGAGAGAGAGAGAGAGAGAGAGAGAGAGAGAGAGAGAGAGAGAGAGAGAGAGAGAGAGAGAGAGAGAGAGAGAAGTGGAGTAGAAAAAAGAGGGTGGAAAATGGGGAGGGAGAGAAGAAGCTGGCTGGGGCGGGGGGCAGGGAAGGGACTGAGTGAGGGGCTGAGGTGGTGGCGGTGGGTGAGTCACAGGGGGGGGACCCCGCTAATTAATTCTAGCACCCGTTAATTTAACGGGCTTCATGATACTAGTGTTCTATAAAAGAAAAACTGTGATCTCAATCAACACTATGAAACTCACGAGTGGAAGGTATCATTGCTTTGCTGCTCACAGAAAATCCCAGCACAGTCCTTTTCTTCATCCACAGTGAACCCTTTATCATACAGTTGGGTCAACCCAATGGTGAATGAGAACAACACAAGAAGAAACATTCCAAGAAATTTCCCGAAGTCCTGCAACATCTGCCCCATTGAAATCTGTAGGAAGATATTGATTTGTTCTCAATTTAAAACAGCTATGAAATATCAAATGGTGATTGCATATTAAGAAGGCATGCTAGAAAAACTATTTACAGGACAAGCAGATTTTCCTGACCAAATTCATGACACTACAAAAGAGTCAAGCAGCTGTTCTTAATACTGTTGGGTGAGAACTGTGATAAAACCACAGACTAAAAGAATTATTTTTTATTGTACTGTACAAACACACATGTTATTTTATCCTGATTCATTTTTATTCTCATAGTCAAAGCAAAATACAGACTGTTTCTTTAACTCAAATGATATAACGTGTAGAATAAATGATAATCTAGGGAGTTATGTTACTGATATTAATTTTTGTATCTTTATTTTAGATTTTATTATGATTTATGTTGAAATTGTTCAATTTGGTTGAGTACTTTTTGATGTTTTACTTATTGTTTATTATGACTTTTGCTATGCTTGTAATTAGGTCCTTTTTCATTTTAGAAGCCATCCTGAGCATGGTTTTAAACTACAGAAAGGCAGCATACAAATAAAACGATGTATGTATGTATGTACATATATACATATAATCTTCAACAATTTCATGACTGAAGATGGTATGAAAGGTTTAACTATGTTCATTGAGGTTTACATCCAATCATGAGTGCAAAGGATTGCAGACTTATGAGTAAATATGCATAGGATTGGTTTATGAGATTAATAAAGAGATTTAAAGCTTCTGATGTATAAATTCTATAGCAGGGTTAGCTTATGTGGTACCCCTCAGACGTTGTGGCCTATAATTTTCATATTCCCCATGATAAAGGATGATGGGAATTGTACTCCACAACATCTAGAAGGCACTATGTTGGCTATCCCTGTTTTACACTAACCCTAAAACAAAAATGGGAAAGACTATAGCACTTTCTCTGGAATACTGCATAGATACTTGGGGTACCAGATTCTTTTTTACTGTCCAGAGAAATTAATAGGATGACAAAACAAATCCTGTTAAGGGTAGCTATAATTTAGGCACAGACTTTTGTAGTCAGCATTACACTTACAAAGTGCTATACATTTGTAGAAGACACTTTTTTGTGAAAATCTGAACTGTTTGTTACACAAAAACAATCTTATTGTAAATATTAACTGTTTTTAGTAGTAGTGAAGTTAGAATATATCTGTCCCGCATTTTGACCCAAGTGTTTCCACAAAGCAACTTACAATAAATATAAACATCAATTTATTCGGCTTTTCAAAGCATTTATTAATAGCATTCATAGTTTGAGATAAAGGAAGATGGCAAACTGCTTTGAAAGTATATATAAGGTGTTGCAGTAATATGTGTTTCATTGCACTGATGGGGTGCAGTTTATGGGCATTTGAAAGTCATGACCTACTTTTGGAAAAGCATGTGGGTCAGCCTATGGTCGCAACTAAAGCTCCAGTGTGCCACTGAATGGGGTGACTCTTGGCTGTTTATGTACAACTGGATTTCTACCTTCACTACATAGAGGACTAATATAAATGCATGTTATAGTTGCAATACATAAATAAATATGTACGTTATGTAGTGAACGTCTTCAAAAATGAATAAGGACTTTTTAATGTTCAATATGTTGCCTCCCTGTACTATTAAAGAAGAATTTGCAGTAGAAAATGAGATTAAATTGGTAAAATGGAAAGGGATAAAAACTAGAGAACTCTCCCTGCTGTGACACGAAGTGTCTTATGGGTAACATTTGATGTTTTTTCTTATATGTCCCATGTGTTAACTGTAATTGGGGACAAACACAACAATAATATGGCTCTTTGAGCTGTGTCTAACGAACAGATGTGCACTATTTTATATTACCTTCCTTGGTTGCTGTTGTCACACAACTAGATATATTTGGAACTAGACCTCTGAATTATTTCCAGAATATCTGGCACTATAAATAGGATGTGCTGCTAATGCTTTGATCTCAATTCACATTTGAATGACACATAAAGCAACTTCCTTTTTAAAGGATGCTGCACTCCTTTGTGTACCATGTATAATACCATTTTTGTTTCATTTCTAAAGTTTCTAACCCAGTGAAAGAACCACCACTTTATATGCCCCAATAAGCCCACATAATCAGGTCACTATCCGACTACAGAAAGAATAACTATCAATACACACAATGATGGGAATATAAACATAAGTAGAGAGTCTATCTGAAAAACCAGAGGCAATTACACCTAGCCATTTTGTCCCTAGGACAACTTACCTGAAGTGGCCCTAGGACAGAGCTTGTTGTATACATGAAGAAAAGCCGAAGGTAACTCAGAACGTTGGCAAAAGCAAACAGACCTTCTGCCACCAGGGTAGGGTGGAAGGCATCCCAATCCTTCCTCTCAGCAAAATTATGGAACTAGAGTTTTTGAAAGAAGTTGAAGTTACTTTGAGTTACAACAGATAATCCAGTGACAGCTTTCATCAACCAATGACACACACTATCTGATTGTAGCCTATCTTCCAACCATGAACAAATCGCAGCAAGCACCAGGGGTCACAAATTTCCTTTCCCCCCTTTAAGTTGTGAGAGGCAAAGATCAGCAATAATGGTTTATAATTTGCAGGATAATGAAATTTTGCTGTTATATCCAAATGCAGTGAACACTGATTTGCACAAATCAATTTTGGATGAAACAGCAAACTATAATTTGTCACAAATCCGCCCGCTCATGTAAAAAAGAGAGAGAGAGAGAGAGAGGGCAAGACAAGGAGGGAACACACCACCCTGAGGCTTGCTCATAACAAAGCATAGCTTGACATTGCTACTGAATGTATCCAACAGGAGGCTGCAAGGAAACGGGAGTATTTCCTGCCACTAACAATCCAGGACAAGATCCTGCACTGAATGAGGTGAAATAATGGACCAATGATCAAACAGCTGCCCTACTTTTTTTTGTTTTACACTCAATTTATTTCTGTCTAGAATATAAGCTAGCTTTATTTGAATGATATTTTCTGACTTACCTAAAGGCAATATTTTGTCATGATAGTTATAAGCCTATTTAATCTGGAAGGTTCTTACATGACTAGCAAGCAGAGCTACCAGTAAGAGGATACAGCTTTATCTTGCACTCCAAATGAACACCAGACAAGAAGAAAGGCAGCTCTGAAGATTCAGCCACATGAGGGAAAAATATCTGAGCGGTTAAGATTAATACAGTTGCAGCAAGATGATTTCTGCCATCCATTAAGGCTGGTGCAGATTTGTTTTCCCTCCATTAGTCATGACTGGGAGTGGGCAGTAGATCACATGGCTCGTCTACAGACCCTTCCCACAAGAGGACATTTCCTTGTGACTCTTGGCCATTGTTCGGTATCCTGTCTGTATCAACATTAACAATGATTAATCCTAATCAGGGTACATTCCTCACTCAAGATTCATAACCTGGATTCAAATCTTGGGTTGGGAACAAATTGTGACTAATATCTACGACAGTTAACGTAGATGCAGAAGAAACACTGTACTGCAGAGACTGGTAAGATAGATATCACACCAAACAAAGGGGTGCAAAATTAAAAAGCTGCACATACATTATTATCATGAAAAAGGCCCATATTATTATTGTATGTGGCATGATTAATGTGCCCAATACCTTAGGGGCCTGCATTTAAAAATAAAAAGGTCCCAAAGAAGCTTGTAATCTAAAGTGAAGAGAAAACAAAAGTGAAGGGAAGCACAAAGGATGGATGACATGTATCAAATGCAGCCACACTCCCTTAGGGCCAAACTGCACAGTACAATAAATGTGTATCAGCATTTACATCTCTCTGTATGTTCCTTTCTACCCATGCATGCTTTAAGCATCAGCTGCAGAGACCCCAATCCATAGCAGGATAATGGCACTGATGGAAATGCCTTAAAGCTTTTCTCCATGCGGTCCTGATGAAAATTCCCCCTCTTCTCCCAGTCTCGCTTCTGCCATTGGCTTCTGCCATTGCCTTCAGCAAGTCACAATTCTAAATCTTAGTGCCTTATGTATAAAATGGGAATGTAAGCAGCACTCCACCCAAAGTTATTGTGAGGGAAAGCAGGATACAGGATATAAAGCACTTTACATATTAATTTGCAAAGCGATGTATAAATTAATCAGATTTCATCATCTTTAGGAAAACAGATGATTTGCTGATCATAGCAAATAAGCCAATGTTTCACAAATATTCTCCAAGAAAATAAAGGGGATGTTTATTCCCTGCATTGCAGGGGGTTGGACTAGATGACCCTCAGTATACCTTCCATCTCCCCAATTCTATGATTCTAGGCTGTAGCTAAAGCTTGTAACACAGCCTTCACTGGAAAAAAATGTGCCTAATTAGAATTAGTAGGTGTCTGATGTATAAGCCTCTGTATTATATGGCACATAAATCCCCAGTTTCATTTTATAATGTGTGCACAATACATGAGACTTATGAATGCTCTGCTTTCCTTTGGATCACATCAGCAAGGTCAAAAGGGGGTGGTCTTGTCATCTGGGTAGCCCAGAACTTCCATACACACTAGCCAGGCTTGCACACCAGGGAGGGCACTTTGGTGTTGCTACTGCAGCAAAAACTACCGTAGGTGGGAGGCAGCAGTTATGAGTTACCAGTCTCTGCAACCACAGGAGGCGCTGTGATTCTCCAGCGGTTTGACTTCACCCCCGGAGTCACACTCCATTGTCTCTCGAGACATATGGATGACAACAAATGAATGCAACTAATTTCAGATAAGACTACAAATCTACTTGGATGAATAGTAACGTTGCTGTTGGTTGACATCTTTCTTTTCTATAATAGAATAAAAACACTCGAATACACCATCAAACACACCAAAAAAGTAAGAAAACATAAAGACTCAACATGCGGCTCGATCTTCACATGCTTACTTTCTCTACTAGTGCTAAATATATAGAGACTGAAATCAAAGAAACCCTAATCAAACTTTAAGGCTTTAAGTTAAGAATGAGTGTTCCTAGGACAGCCTCCATTTTGGAAAAACAGGGTAATTTTATGCTGGTGTCAACCACCAAGAGTTTTGTTGTTTTAAAACTTTTTTTTTACTTTTTTTACTTTTTTTAAAAAATGTTATACAGGATTCTGCACAACACAGTGTTATAAAACACTGATTTGATGTTTACCTTGTTATGGGCAACTACTTTGAGAGCAAAAGTTGCCAAATAGAGAGAATTCATGACAAAACTAAGTTGATTTCGGGATTCTTCTAAGAAGTCTTCTAAGCCTTCATACCAGAGCCTTTTAACATCTGACCACACCATTCCTTAGAGCAGAGAAACAAAATGCAGTCAGTCAGATATACTAGATTCATTTCACAGTGATTTCAGTGTATTCTGTGTGTATTTCCATCAACCACAAAAGTACCCCCCCCCGGGTAATGGGGAGCAAAGGAATGTAAGAATTGTGTGTACTGCCAAAGAAGCATTGGGTTAAAAATGCAAGAAGGGATCCACACCTTTTAAAATACAGTGGGGATTATGCTAACAACATAACTACAACAGCCAAGCAAGGGTTCCACTATAGTGGCTTGGGTAGATAGTCACATTTTAACCTGGAGTCAAAACTCAAGCAATGTTGGTGCTATCCTTTAGCAGCCTTTCATATTCTAGTCTCTCTTTTCAAAGTCATAATCAGTGTGGTTAAAAATAGCAAGAAGTGAGTCTCAAAAGCAATGTCTATATCTTCATCTCTTACTAAGAAAAAAAATCCCTCTCCTATGTAAATGATATCCCCCTGCTAGCCTCTTATGTCAGTGGTAAATGTAAATAGTTTTAAAATTTCTAGTCAACGTCACATTATGTCTCCCTCACCCCAAGGACATTCTATACTACTTTACTATCAAACATTTGTAATAGCAGCATACACAATTCCAAACTGAGCATACAGAATATATAGGGCCATTATTAGTTAAGCAATGTGCTTCACAAAAGATTAGGTTACGGTTTAGTGCCCAAAGTACAACTGTAATTTCATTTGCATTTAGAAAATAATAGCAAAGGTTGCTGAATTCATTTTAACAAACAATGTTGAAAAATCAGTAATCCATGCTCCCTCTGCTGGTTCTGTAGTTACTTCAGATAATCTGCAAACTGTTTCTGGAAAGACAGCTGACACACTTCAAGGAACAGAGTTCTCACATGGTGCAAGTCTACGAATATTTAAGTTCTATTTTCATAAAACTTGTTATGTGGACTCTAGGAATGATTTACACAATCCTTCCTTCCACATAAAGGGGATGGGAATAGTACAAAATAACATCACAGGCACAGCTTTGTTGTGTATGGACTGGGGACACACATTTTCATGCTCCCACACCATGCATACGCCAGCTATGTGTGAATCAGCCCCACAGGGGCACTTCTCATACCTGAAAACTTCTTACAAAGTATTACTTTCAGGTATGAAAATGGAATGTGCAACCATAATATATGACAATTCCAACTTTTTTTTTCACAACCAAAGATGCAACTCATCCCCTTAACTTGCTACACTTTTATCACTTCAAGTACTTTTCTCCCCACCCTGACTCACTCCCAGTACTGAAGGTGGAGAAAGAGTAGAAAGTCTACACAACAGAAGATGTGAAGGTATTCAGCTTCCATGATCTGACATCCACCTTTTTTAGACCTCCTCACCCTACAGTTCATATATGAAATAGAAGAATTGCATGAACAAACAAAGAACATGCCTGCCCACATGCAAGTCTTTTAATGGTAATTTGTTGTTTGGCTGAATTCTTACGAGACTTTCACCTCCAGGATCTTTTTAGAAACCTTAAGAATCACTAGGACATTATTTTTCCCTTCAAAGGTATGGTGTTCCCCAGTGACCATAGAGCCTTCTCCCCTTAGCATAAGTAAATACAGTGGTACCTCACAAGACGAATGTCTTGCAACGAAAAACTCACTAGACAAAAGCGTCTAGCGATTCTTTGTTGCCTCGCAAGACGAAGCTTTCTATGGACGCGTCTCGCGAGACAAATTTTTTTTTTGCCGTTTTTTTTGCCGTCTGCCGTTTGTTTCCGCAAGACGAAAATTTTCGTAAGATGGCACGACCCGCGGAACGAATTATTTTCGTCTTGCGAGGTACCACTGTACACTCAAAGAAAACTAGTAGAGGAACCTAGACCAGGAGAGGGTTTAAAAGATATGAGAGACCGAAAGAGTTCTCTCATTTTCCTACTGCAGTGTTACAGTGTCTGTACACACAAACAAAACTCCCAACTCTTACGCCCTATGTAGATCCAACTATACCATAATCAATCACACCCCTAGATAGTAATAGCACCTACCGTAAGCCTGGAAAAATATATATCCTTGAATTATATTAAGACTGGTATGCTCCTCTCCCCAGTCAAAATAAGAAGAAACATGTCTTTTTCCATTACTAGACCATACTGCCAGGGATAAACAGAGCTTCAATGTTAGAGATGTAACAATTAATTTTATAACCATTTTATACTTACCGATTAGCCAAAATAGTAGAAGATAGTCTATTCTCTCCAATTCTGGCCCCATGGTGTTTTTTTTATCTTCATTGTAGACAAGTGAGTACAAGTTAAGCAAGAGCAGAAATGTGAAATACGATGCTCCATGAATAATAAACTTCATAAACGGAGTGTGAATTATTCGGCCTATTTGAGATTTTGGAGCCAACAAGTAACAAAGAGACAGTATGGGCCAAAATATGCCAACTGCCAAGACAGTCAAAATCTTCTTAAATGTGTGCTTGCGACGGTAACCAGCCATTTGTCCAAACCAGACAGTATTGAGAAATTGCTGGCAATTAGACTGAGAAACAAACTGCAATAGGAAAAGAATTTTACATCAGTAAATACTGTCCAAAGTAGCCAATAACTCATTACTCAAGCTTTATTTAAACCACTGGGGAGAAAACAGGGTAAGATTACAATTGTACTGAACATTTTTTTCCAATCCTAACTTCAGTTCTCAATCGATTCATGAAGTTTAAGAAAACTCATCAACATTATAGAGTGAATTTCTCCAAATACACACATTTTGTATGCAATTTTGCCCAGGATACATAGTTCTGCAAGCAATTTTCTCTACCATAATGGATGTTCTCTATTTGATAGGACTAGTATTGGATACAATTCTTTATATACCTAATGCTGCGGTTCTTGAAACTATTAGAAGCAGTGTGCCTATGAAGATACATCACTGGTCTATCCCATCAATTAGTTGGACAGCTTTATAATACATTAGCAAAAGGGGGGGGGAGACATACCTCTTTTTGGTTGTATTTAATAGCAAGCTTTAGGCGACTCAAATTCATTCTCTCTTCCAACAGCCCCCTTTTATCCACATGCTCATCACTTGCTGTATGGTTGAGTATAACTTCAAGCTCCCGAGAATTCCGTGCTTGTGCAAGCAAATCTTTAGCAAAGGTTTTACACTGCTGAGCTAATTCTTCATAATCATTTCTAGGATATAGAGAAGGTAACAGCATACATGATGATTATATTTTACTTTAACTCTTGGGAGGCAGTATGCTGCAGAATACCAGCTGCAGGGAATCACAAGTACAGAGAGTGCTCTTGCACTCAGGTCCTGCTTGTAGGCTTCCCACAAGCACCTGCTTGGCCAAGTAAGACCAAGATGCTGCACTATATGAGCCTTTGGTCTCACACAGAGGGCTCTTATGACTTTTTAATGTTGATTTCACCAAAGAAAGGTCCTTCCTCTACTCAAACTGAATACAGACTGGAGTGAGTTAAAAATGGATGTGATTCAAATGGATGATTTAACTCATCGATGAAAGAGGACTGATTTAAAATCAATGGGCTGGATCCAGACTAAATCAGGCAAGCGTTAGTCTAATTGAAATCAATGGGACAAAGTTAGTCATGATTCATTTGATTTTAGTAAGTATGACTAACTTTATTCTAGATTCAACCAATAGATTGCAATCAATTTTTCCCACTGTGTAATTAACATATTTAGTCAACGATGCATACGGATCATTTGCTCTAGTAATTGAAACATATTAGTTTGCAGCCAAATTGGTCCTTTATAAAACTTAGGAGCATTAGCCAAAACCAATCCTAAGCACAAATGCATAGGATTCCACTGTAAATTCTCTGATATCATTGACAACTGATCATTGGGATTTTGTCGATAGCATCCAATTATATTTAGAAGCATAATACTAAAAAGGAAACAGTAGTAGGAAATAGGAATTACTTGTTACTGATACCTGAATTCAACTTCTACAAGGCTTAGTTCTCTTAAATCTGCACTAAGTTCAAAGGCTCTCAGAATTGGATCCTCTTCCGTCAACATTATTAGGGCAGGACTGGCCAAACATCGATAAATATCAAGACGAAATCTGTTATAAAAATATCAAGGAATACATCTTAAGTCAACCAGTTTTTAGTCAATAGTTTGTTTGTAATCTGTTTAATTTCATGTGTATGGTATATTTATCTACATTGAAAGCCATTTCTAGTATGACAAAAGAAACACGAAATGCCCTAGGTACTCCCCCAAAGCATGCATGCTAAGGCAAATTACTTAAGTGTATTTTGGCTTCAGCACTGAAGAAAGTTTATTAATTCTAAATTTGTGGATTATATGGAGAAGAACTGTAGAAGTTTAAAGACACTTGCAGGATCGAAATAAATCCTACAAATTGACTAAAGTAAGGGCAATAAAGAACTGCAAGATAGGAGTAAATAAGAAAACCGTGTGAAGGGAGGGAGGGAAGTCACAGCTCGGCAGAGCAAAATGAGATGGGTGCATTTAAGATGAATTGTACAAAAAAATTGTTGTTTTGTTTGTTTATTTGGAAAAACTGAATAAAAATTATTATAAAAAAAGAAGAAGAAAGTTTATTAATTCAACTTTGTAGTTAGCAACTTACCCGCTAGCCACCAGGAGCGAAAAATTTCTTGTGGCAACTTCATGATTAGGCTGACAGATGAGGGATGGATTGCTCTATTCCAGGCATCCCCAAACTTCGGCCCTCCAGATGTTTTGGACTACAATTCCCATCTTCCCCGACCACTGGTCCTGTTATCTAGGGATCATGGGAGTTGTAGGCCAAAACATCTGGAGGGCCACAGTTTGGGGATGCCTGCTCTATTCCTACTCTCTGCCAGGCTGCTTGTTTTCATGCTAGCCATTAAGGAAGAAAACTTATTTTCTCCATGACCAGCAGGGAAATGCAAGCTACTAGCTGTTTGGCAGGCTACTAACAGTTTTGCACAATAGCAATTATATACAGAGAGAGAAAGAGGTACATTAGTTATTTCAAAAGGATAAGCACATTGATATTAAAATGAAAACTGCAGCAAATACTTGCAGAATTCCCATTATACTGGAAGCGGAACCCAAACTTTAAGTCTGAAAACATAATTAGAGACATTCTGTACAATTCAGCTGGAACATATTTGGTTGCTATATTATTTGCAATCTTACAATAACTCACTAACAGGGTGTCTGAATGTAACTGGCTCCCTAATGGCTGAAAAGTCTTGAGGCTGGGGCACAGAAAAGTCTGTCTAGTTTTGCTTCCATCCTGCCCCACCACATCGCCACCCTGCCACCCATTTATGTGCTGCATTACAATCTCACATAAATAATACCAGAACACAGTAGAAAGAGGGGAAAACATCTCAAGTCCCTCATGCTGAAATATGTGGCAGGCTAAAATTATTGAGCAGAGAGACAATCCGCTTCTCAGTTTAGCAGAAGGTCATGCAATTATCTATTTCATGTATGTGATTTATAATGACCTAAAAGAAAAAAATAGCCACCCCTCTTTTATAAAAGCTTCTCTCCTGGGTCACCTTACAGAGTAAGACCACTGGTCCATCTAGTTCAATATTGCCTACACTGATTGGCAGTAGCTCTCCAGAGCCATTTCCCAGCTCTACCTGGAGATGCCTGGGATTGAACCTGGGATATTTTGCATGCAAAGCATGTGCACTATCAATGAACTTCGGATTTTCCCTCAAAATGATTCTTACTCACTACAAGTGATCAGGCAAGTGGTTGCTTAAAATCTAGTTCTTCTATAAGACAGGAAGGAAATTACATGCATTAATAAACAGCTAATTACTGTAACCTGGAGTGCCGAAGGCTATCTTTTTTGTTCTTGGCCGTACATAATGTACATTCACAGCCAACAGCATGAGGTTTGGGTAGTGACACATCTTGCTTTAATAGCATAGTGAGAATTTCATAGTTGTTACGGTGAGCAGCTAAAATGACTGGTGCCACATCCATTGTTGTTGAATATTCTGGATTCTGAATACGTTCCATTAATTTCTGAAAGAGAGAAAGAAGCCTGGCTTTATGAATTGTTAAATCAGAGATTAAAACTTGTCAAATCTACAGCCAAAAATAATATATTTATTGCGGTCTCTCACATTTAAAAACTTTAAATCTTCAGAACTGAATGGGCTTATGAGAGAAAATATAATTCACCTTGTTAATTTTGTACCACACTGCCATTTAATAGCTACATCTCTTTTAACTAGACCTGCCGGAACTGAATTATGGCTGGAAAAAAGCCCTAGTTATTGCCACTCTACTTTTGCTTAAATCTAAGATAGCCCTGGCTCAGTTCAAGTCTGAGTATTGATAAAGATAGCTACAGGGTGCAAATAATTTAAAAACCCCACCCTTTCCTCTTCCCCCCCAAAAGAAACCTGCTCATTTTCAGATATATAACCAAAAGACTCTTAAATGTACTCTCCAAAACTTCCATTATCAAATACAGTGGTACCTTGGTTCTCGATCTTAATCCGTTCCGGGAGTCCGACTCCCGAAACTGTTCAAAAACCAAGGTGTGGCTTCCAATTGGCTGCAGGAGCTTCCTGCACTCAAGCAGAAACTGCATCAGACACTCAGCTTCCGAAAAACGTTCGCAAACCAGAACACTGACTTCTGGGTTTGCGGTGTTCGGGAGCCGATTTGTTCGACAACTAAGACATTCAAGAACCAAGGTACCACTGTTTGTGCTTAACACAAATATCTGAGCAGAGCAACAGTATTAAGATGGGGCATAATACTTTTAATTTATGTAATACTAACAACAATTGTTGGTCTACTGGTTCGTTTGGGTCGATGATTAAGAAGTATATCTACAGCTCCCACAACCTCTGAGTCAATGGCCACCAAGAGTGCATCTGTAGACTGAAAAAATGGAACATTAAAGGAGAAGTAATAGCAACCTGCATACTAGGGAACAAAAGACTATTTTTCAAAAATGACAAAGATAGGTTCACCGAACGAAAATGTTTCTTTTCTGAAACAATAGGTAAAAAGAAGTTATATCTCACGATTATTCCATCATCATCATCAACAACAAGAAGAAGATTATAGTACCTGACAGCCATAATCCAGGAGCAGCTGTAGTATGTCTAGATTCTCATTTTCAATAGTTATGGTAACAGCATTTCTCCCGAGCACATCCACACAATTTATGTTCATATCACCAGAGCTATTCTCTTCTAAAAGTTTCTTCACCATGTAAAAGTCACCTAAACCAGTAATAGACAAAGACCTATTTCAGTGCTTTTTATTTGCTGATATTCTATCATATCATATTATACAAGATGATATTTATTCCTCTTTTCCTCCAAGGGGCTCAATATGCCATGCATTGCTCTCGCCTTCTCTGTATTATCCTCAAAACAACTCTGTGAGGTAGGGTAGGCTGAGAGTTGGTAATCCAGTGAGCTGCACGGTTGAGCGAAGATTTGTGCCCCATGTTTCAGGTCCTAGTCCAACACTCTACCCCATGCACCACAAATAAATATTACACTTACTTTTAAATTTAGACATCCCTACAAGCTTAGTTTTATGTTCTGCTGTGCAGAAGATGCTTTAACACTCTGACTTAGTGACACCAAACTGCTTTTTGAAGTAGAGATTTAAAAAACCTACATCCTACACTTGCAATGCACAAACACTGATCCTGCACCTTACATGTACTGCCTAGCCAATGAGCAACGCTTTCAGCTCTCACATTCCAGTGACAAAATAAAGCTTTAACGACCCTTCTCTCATCCTGCCCACCTAACATACTATTAGCATTAATCATATCTTGCAAATAAAATAGTTGCATAGGAGCCAGTGTGGTGTACAGTAAATATGTGGAGTATATAACATTTTTATCATGTACACTTAAATACTTTATTCTGTTTGTTATGTTCCAGTCCACGAGAAGAAACTCCAGATCTGAAATAATATCCTAGATAAAAGAACTATGGTGGCAACAAGTGGTGAATTGGAAGAATCACTATCCTTTGATTGAAACAAAATAAAAAAATTCCTTCCAGTAGCACCTTAGAGACCAACTAAGTTTGTCATTGGTATGAACTTTCGTGTGAATGCACATGACCAACATGGCTACCTACCTGTAACTTTGATTGAAAATTAGTGTACAAAAATACTTGATCTATCCATGAAGCAGCAGGTAATACAGCAGGTGTAGGAAACTAGAAATGATTGATGAATTGTGAATAGGTTTATAGGAAAAAATTAGCTTCCCACCAAGTAAATTTATAGAAATGAAACTATCTAAAAAAATTGCCCCCAGGACAACTGTACAAAAATGCTTGAACTTCATAGTTACTTACCATCTCTTGATGCAGTTGCAACCCCACAAACAGAATACTATAACCCTGCTTCTCTCCCTGAAAGAATAACATCCAACCTCTGCCACCATCTTCTAACATTTACCTTTCTGTACAAGCTAGCAGAGGTGACATATTATAAAAGTCACATAGTGTTACAGATCATACCATTTCAAATACTTCCACAGGACCAAAGCCACACAACTCACAAGGAAATCCCTATGTTAGTTTTAAAATATGCCAAAAAATATTGGGCTCCATATTTCAAGGTAAGTTACATCTGCTTCTTCCCACTGTGTACATATTTTTAAATTTTAAACAAAACTAATTATTTGGATCCAAGTGGGAAAGTGAAAAGTCAGAATGCCTTCACACATTTTGTGTATTAGACAGAAATGTTGAATTTATAACATGTGAATGTCTTTCTGACACTATTTTTAATTTTTAGTAAGGCAATGCTTCAGCAAGAAAAATTGGAAATTAAATCAGCATTAATAACATAATGAGTAACAACAATCAAAATAAGAGCAGTTAATAATTTTTGTACTTATTACATACATTTCTAAATCTCAGTAACCTTTATGTTGCCCACATATATAAAGAGTCACTTCACTTACTGTTTCCCCCACTTTTTACATGAATGCATGTGGAAGAATTAATTAAAACCAACAGACAGGGCTAGCCTGTCAAAAGGTAAAGTGAGCCAAGTCATATGCCAGATGACTGGGGAAGGAGGCAGCATTGTTGTGGTCCCCTCATTCATTCCCCATGTCAGCTGTTAAGTGGAGCACCCTGTATGTGGTGAATCTGTCTGTCCTGCATAGGCTGAGTGACAAAGTAATGAAGAAAATGACTGTGATGGGCAGGCAAACAGTGCTCTGTTGACTGTCCTACTGCACATCCATAAATGGCAGGAGGAAAGGCACAAGGCCAGAACAAGCTGCAGACAGGAAAAAAAATACTCAGGTGGTCCAGGCCTGCCTCAGTTGAATGCGTTCACTGGTTCTCCCTCCCTCCTACCATTTTAACCTCACACCAACCTTGAGCAAAAGTGAGGCCACAAGTGTGCAACTTGCCCAAGTTCACCTAGCGTGTTTCACAGCTTGAGTGGGGGGGGGGGGTTGAATCCAAGTCTCCTGAACCCTAGCAGCTCAGAAGGTGACGGCAACCAGGACTAGAGACAGTGCATCCCATTAAAGCAAACTAACAGAAATGCAGTACTTGGACATAAGAGAGCTCAACTGATTACGCAGAAACCCACAGAATTTCAGGTGAACTCTCTTCCCAATATCATGAATGGAGGAAACGGAGAAAAGCCCTATTCGTCCTGGACAGAAGCCAGCAACATTTTCAACCCGCTGCGCAAAGGGTAGACCAGTGGTTCCCAACCTTTTTTTTTGTCCATGCCCCATCTAAGCATCTCTAAAATCCTGACCCCTTCCTGCTCCCGCCCCCGACATATAATTCTTATTATTCTAAAAGTGATCTCCTATTGACACAGAGGAAGCCTAAAAGGCCATTAACTGTTAAAAACTCATTCTCGAATTGCCTTCCTTCAAAACCACATTCCCCCACGTTGGGAACCCTGGGGGTAGGCAAAACACCCCAAAGGATGCTCATTCAAGGAGAACATTTTGCTGCCAAGTTAAACCCGACTTCCTAAGAAGGCGATTCATCCACCTTGCCCCCTGCTTTTGCGTTTTCCCTGTGGCATATATATATATTTATATAACCACAAGGCAGTGCGAGGAAGGTTGGGTTTGAGAGGTAGCAAACAACCTGTGCAGGTCATCATCATCCCAGTGAGGTAGTGGGTGCGGTGCGGGTGTGAGAGGCAGAGAGGCTGAGAAAGAGCGAGGCACAGATTCAAATCCAGGGACTGGGAGATCCTGCAATCCTCTTAGGCAGCCTCATCGGCTGCTCAGCATCAGCACTTCAGCCACCATCGTATAGCGGCCACAACGATAGTGGCAATATAACATTCCCGGTATCCAATACCCCCATCCATCCATCACTTTCCGCGCAGTGGCGGCGGGGGGGGGCACCCTCTCTCTCCTTAGAGTTCATAAGCCCCACTAGGAGCCGGAACCGAGTCGGAGGTTTGCGCGTCAAGCTGCTGCTGCTGCGGCCCTAAATCCATGCCGGGCCGACCCTCTCTCCGAGGCCCGCAACGGCCCGTCCTAAGCGACGCCCTACCTTTGTCGCAGGCGAGCAGGAAGAGCTTCTCGTCCAAGGTGGTCTCCTCCTTCACCTGCCGGACATCCTTCAGCGCCAGCAGCTTGTTCGGGGAGGCCGAGGCCGACGGGTCCGCGCTCTGGTAAAGAGCAGCCATAGCCCCGCCAAGCGGAGGCCCATCGGGAGAGGCCGCACCGCGGGAATGGCTCCCCTTCCCTCACGCAGCAGCAGCTGCAGCCGAGGATCCGCCGCCCGCCAGGCCGGCCAAACGCGAGAGGCCAGAGAGCAGCCAAGCGCCGGTGGAGATGTCAAAGCAGGAGGGAGATATCTCCGCGCAGGCGCAGGGAGGCTCCGCGGTCTCGAGGCTGTGCTCCGCGGTGGCCTAAGTAGCCGCGCACTCTCTAATTCGTGCCTCGTGAGGCAGCTGGGAAACATGAGCATGCAGGGGAGGGGCCGAGGGGGCACAGAGCAAGTATTCTCATCCCTCCTCCGCCGCATTTTAGACCATATATACAGCTATAATTCAGATCACCGGGAGGTATTTTGAAAGGAACTGCCGCAGGCCATTAAAATTTGATTGCATCGCATTGCAATCCCCATTTTTCTCCAAAAAGGTCAAGGTGGCAGACAAGAGTTCTCCTCCCCCATTGCATCCTCGCAACAACCCTGCGAGGGAGGTTAGGCTAGGTGAGTGGCGGGCCCAAGGTCACCCAGTGAGCTTCCTGCCCGAGTGGGGATTTGAACCCTGACCTCCTAGGTTCAACGCTTGACCCACTGGTTCTGTTTTCTGGCAGGCATTTGAAGCTTGTTATGAACTGCGGCATGCACCTTACTGCAGCAGAAGTAACTTGCCGGGTTGGCCCAAGCCATTTTGCAGCCTATGGGTTTTTAGAAAAAGAACCTCAGTGAAATGTTCAGTGTGTAAGCTGCGATTACCTGGGTTTGAATCTCCTCCTAAGAAAACACCAAATGGGTGAGGAGATACTTGTCTCTCAGCTTTCCTCCCTTTTTCCTGCTCCACATATTCACAGTGTGATCTTTCCAGACCCCTCTATCTGTGGCCGTCTCAACTGGCAATGCTGAGGATGAAGCCTGGAGCCTTGTGCACAGAATGTAGGATGCTCCCCTTTACCCAGATTTAAGTTTGAGGAAGCTGTTCCAGTCTGTCTATTTGCCCATGGCTGCTGATGCCTCCTCCTCCCGTGTTGACCACAGGAGAAAATCCCATCAGTTTTCAATGGATGCTGGTATTGGACAACAAGGAGAGGAAGAGACAGAGAGAAACTGGGGACTGGGGACTGTAGTTTGCTGAGTTAGAAGACCCCTACCCCCCTTTCAGAGCTACAATTCCCATAAACATTGTGAACAGGGAATGGGTGTTACACCTACTGTGAATTGTGGCTCTGTGGTGGTAACAGGAGTTTCCTAACAACTGTCAGCACCCTTAACTACGATATGTTTTCTAGGATTCTTTGGGGAAGACATGACTGTGGTACAGTGCTTTAAAAATATATGGTGCTGATGTGGCCTCACTAGACTAAGGGCTTCTACAGGAGACTATACTGTACCGTATACCCTGGTTATACGGCTTTTAAAGATATTGGAGATTTGTCATATGAATATGCAACCCATCATAACATGCTCCTCTGCATTAAGCTAACACTGGTTTGTTCAGTGTTAGCTTAATGCAGCTAATCTGATAAATGTTCAGATACAGTCCTACACTCCTTGAATATGAATGGCCAATTCTTTATGATCAAGGAGTGTGGTATGTGCCTACAGTAAACTGCCTCAAAGGTTTTTGCCTCTTGGATGACAAAACCAGCCACACTTTGAACCAACAAATTGTAGGCCTATCTTGAACTGGCTTTCTCCCAATGACATATTTATCAAAGAGACTTAAACTGATTTATCAGTCGTTGGTTGCATCAGCACCTTACATTTCCTTTACCTGGTGCATTACCTGGTTACCTTACATTACCTGGTGCAACTGGACTTCTCCGCGACCCTTCCCCTCTGCAGGGAGGTGGGACCTATTCGGATGGTCCGCCCCCGCGACTTAATGGATCCAAATGGTTTCCAGAGAGTGGTAGGGGATGTTTTATCCCATGTTGATGGCCTTTCAGCCGATTCCCTTGTGGCCCGCTGGAATGTGGAGTTAACCAGGGCTATTGACTGTTTGGCTCCGAAGCGCCCTCTCCGATTGCATGGAGCCCGAACAGCCCCTTGGTTTTCCCCGGAGCTGAGGGCGATGAAACAGTCGTTGAGACGGCTAGAGCGCCGGTGGCGGAAAACGCATTCTGAATCCGACCGAACACGGGCTAGAGCTCAACTTTGAGCCTACCAAGTGGCAATGGCGACGGCGAAGAAGACTTTCTTCACCGTTTCTATCGCGTCTGCGGAAAACAGCAGCAGGAGACTGTTCCAGGTGGTTCGCAATCTACCCGAACCACCTTCGTCATCGGGGCCTGGTAGGGACCCCAATATCTCCTGTAATGCTTTTGCAAAGTTTTTTGCAGATAAAGTCGCTCAGATTCGGGAAGAGGTAGACTCCACCGTGGGAGCAGGGCCGGGGCGGGGGAGTGCTAGAGTCCTGTCTAGTCAAGTTGTGTGGGATCAATTTCAATCTGTTACCTCCGAGGATGTGGACAGGCTGCTTGGACGAGTGAAACCAACCACCTGTCTCCTTGATCTCTGCCCATCCTGGCTTATAAAAGCTAGTCGGGAAGGGCTGGGCGATGGGCTCCGCGGGTTGGTGAATGCTTCTCTCTGTGAGGGAGCCTTCCCAGACCCGCTGAAAGAGGTGGTTATTAAACCGCTTCTTAAAAAACCGTATTTAGATGCAGCCAATATGGCCAACTATCACCCAGTCTCAAATCTTCCATTCTTGGGCAAGGTGATTGAGCGAGTGGTTGCTGAGCAACTCCAAGCACGCCTGGAAGAAGCGGACCATTTGGATCCCTTCCAGTCGGGGTTCAGACCTCATCATGGGACTGAAACTGCCTTGGTCGCACTGGTCGATGATCTCCGGCGGGCTAGGGACAAAGGTAAGAGCTGTTTTCTGGTCCTGCTGGATCTCTCAGCGGCTTTTGACACCATCGACCATAACATCCTTCTGGACCGTCTAGAGGGTTTGGGAGCTGGGGGCACTGTTATACAGTGGTTCCGCTCCTTCCTCCTGGGCCGTGTTCAGAAAGTGGTGGTGGGGGAGGAGTGTTCAGACCCCTGGCCTCTCACTTGTGGGGTGCCTCAGGGTTCTGTCCTCTCCCCCATGCTTTTTAACATCTACATGCAGCCGCTGGGAGAGATCATCAGGGGGTTTGGGCTGGGTGTCCACCAGTATGCAGATGATACCCAGCTCTACCTCTCTTTCAAATCAGAACCAGTGAAGGCGGTGAAGGTCCTGTGTGAGTGCTTGGAGGCGGTTGGAGGTTGGATGGCGGCTAACAGATTGAGGTTGAATCCTGACAAGACAGAAGTACTGTTCTTGGGGGATAGGAGGCGGGCAGGTGTGGAGGACTCCCTGGTCCTGAATGGGGTAACTGTGCCCCTGAAGGACCAGGTGCGCAGCCTGGGAGTTATTTTGGACTCACAGCTGTCCATGGAGGTGCAGGTCAATTCTGTGTCCAGGGCAGCTGTTTATCAGCTCCATCTGGTACGCAGGCTGAGACCCTACCTGCCCGCGGACTGTCTCACCAGAGTAGTGCATGCTCTGGTTATCTCCCGCTTGGACTACTGTAATGCGCTCTACGTGGGGCTACCTTTGAAGGTGACCCGGAAACTGCAATTAATCCAGAATGCGGCAGCTAAACTGGTGACTGGGAGTGGCCGCCGAGACCACATAACACCGGTCCTGAAAGACCTACATTGGCTCCCAGTACGTTTCCGAGCACAATTCAAAGTGTTGGTGCTGACCTTTAAAGCCCTAAACGGCCTCGGTCCAGTATACCTGAAGGAGCGTCTCCTCCCCCATCGTTCTGCCCGGACACTGAGATCCAGCGCCGAGGGCCTTCTGGCGGTTCCCTCACTACGAGAAGCCAAGTTACAGGGAACCAGGCAGAGGGCCTTCTCGGTAGTGGCGCCCACCCTGTGGAATGCCCTCCCACTAGAGGTCAAAGAGAATAACAATTACCAGACCTTTAGAAGGCATCTTAAGGCAGCCCTGTTTAGGGAAGCTTTTAATGTTTGATTGATTTCTGTATTTTAATATTTTGTTGGAAGCCGCCCAGAGTGGCTGGGGGAACCCGGCCAGATGGGCGGGGTATAAATAATAAATTTATTATTATTATTATTATTATTATTATTATTATTTCAAATGGCATCATACCACTTTAAACAGTCTTTGTTCCAGCCCCACCAAGAATCTTGAGAACTGTAGTTTGTTAAGGGTGCTGAGAACTGTAATTATCTATAGCATTTCCTAACAACTCTCAGCACCCTTAACAAACTACAGCTTGCAGAATTCTTTGAGGGAAACCATTTAAAGGGGTATCATAGTGCTTTAAATGTACTGTATGGTGTGAATGTGCCCAAAGTCTAAATGTGAATCTTTTCACCAATATATCGTCTGCAATAAGGAGCCAAGTTAATTAACTTTCCTATGAGAAATCAGCAATATTCCCATTATTTTAATATGTGCACACATATTAAAAACATTTATAAGAAAGCTCATCACATGTAAAGAGAGGCCTCAAACTGGACCTGCCATCTCTCTTTATTGCTTCTTAATATAACATTTTAGCTTGGATATTTTCTCATTGAAAGCCTTTCCACATACATAATTTTCATTTTGCTTATTGTCCTTGTTATACTTGTGCTTAGTTTTATTCAATGCCACAAACCATAACCAATCGTCACTTTTTTAAAGTAACTTGTTAAAGAAAAGGTTTGTTGAAGTTGTTTCATATTACAAGCATTTCTACAGAACAATATTGACAAGAGGGGATGTTCAGTTTTAAAACATAGAATCATAGAATTGTAGAGTTAGAAGGGACCCCAAGGGTCATCTAGTACAATTCCCTGCAATGCAACTCATTTAAATAAACAGCAAGTTCCATCTTCAATAGTACGTTTGCAAATCAATTTTATTTTTTTAATTTGCTTTAATGAGCTACACTTTCTACTAATCAAATTGACTAAGGGTGCAATGCTATAATCAAGATGCAATGGCTAAGGAGCTACAAGATATGGCAAAAATGCCACCACTACACCATGATAACTCTCTACCGGCTTATCTTCCCCATATTGTAAAAAGGGTATAGGCAGTGCTATTTTTCTAGAAAAAGAGGTGCCAGAACTCACCATGAATGCATCCCTTGTTCTCTTACAATGGCAATGGCGCCCACCTGAGAGGTGCCGGAATGAGGTTCCAGTAAGTTCCGGCTGAGAAAAAGCCCTGGGTATAGGGTTGTTGACTGCTCCCTAAATTTAACTGAACCTGCATGCTACACTACCGTGTTTCTCCGAAAAGAAGACACCGTCTTATATTTATTTTTCCTTAAAAAAAAACAACAGTGGCTTATTTTCAGGGGATGTCTTATTTTTTATTACGCGTCCAGCCTTGCCTCTTCCCTGGGGCCCTCCAGAACTGCGCCTATCACTATGTCTTATTTTCGGGGCAAATGCTTAGAAATCCTGCTCTGGCTTATTTTATGGGTATGTCTTATTTTAGGAGAAACAGGGTAACCTTAATACAGATGTCAATACTGAAGTTTTGATACACAAAAACTACCACTCAGGGACCACTGTAAATGTACGGTACTGGGTCTTATTATTTGACCAAATTTAAGGGATTAGAGAAGGTCTAATTCCCCAGCAAATTCCCCTCATCTCTTTGTGAAGCCAGCTTTCAATTCTTGATTTCTAAATTCTAATTAACTGCAAACTCTGATTAGTATTAATCATGTTTAACAAAGGAGGTTCTCATATAATTGTTAACCATGGCATATGCCTGCAGAGGAAATCAAGGGAGACTGTGCAGGAGTGGGGACAGATTTTGATAAGGGGTGTCCCAGTCTCACACCTCAACCTTAGTATTTTAATGAAGGCCAAGGAACAGGGTGTTATAGCTACAGCTGCCCTCATTGTTTAGTATTTTTAACTTCCAAGTATAGTAATACATAAGAACCAGAACAGCCTACCCCCTTCCCAAGATCTTACCTTGCAACTCCAGCAAATTAAATTCATCCTCAACAATTAAAATGTAAATCAATTAATCAACTAAAACTTTTGTTGATTGCTCTACTAACAGTGCAAGCCTAAGCATGTCTAACCAAGTAAGCCCCAAATAATTCAATGGGACTTTAGGATTGTAGCCTGAATCAATTAGTAGTCAGAACCTCAGTTTTTACTTAGAAGTCAGTCCCGTTCAGTGCAATGAAAATTACTCCCTAGAAAGAATCCTTATGATCAAAAGCTTTTAATTTACAGCCCAAATTCCAACAGGAGTTTGGGTAGTCCCTTATAATAAGGCAAGGACTTTCAGACTACGCGTTAATAACACACTGACATAAAAACTTAATTTCACAGCAGTTCCTAAAATAGCACTTTAAAATCTTGATAATTTGTGCACTATGAAAACAGCATGTATCATATTCATTAAAAAAGGCTATATAACATTGTAATCTTACTGGTGATTACTGCATCACATTAGCTCACAAATTTCTGATATATAAAACTTTTCAGATGAAACCTTAAATATAAACAATTCTTATATTAAATAGTCTCTCTATACATCTCCACATTGGTTTATATAAATTATCTCTGTTTTACAGCTACTAAATTCCATTAGTCTGTAAACAATGAGGCATTCATTGTGTATATCATGGCAGAAAACATTTGTAAAAAAAAAAAATCTTCTTTATTTTATTTTGTTCAGTCCTCTTCCCATCAAGCAAGCAAAGACGGTCATCACCATTTTTGGCTTCACTTCAACCAAGTCATCCGGCAGGGCATATATACAAGCACCAATTTTCCGAGCAACTGATATAGCGTATCTTGGAGAAAGAGAAAAGTAGCATTATTCATCTGGCATTGACTAATGAGATATAACAATGTTATTATTGTAGCATAGCCATTATTTTGTTGCATTGTTTATCAAATTCGGGCTACCCTGAACAATTAGCATATCCATTTCCCTTGCCTATAAACAATTTGCAGCCATAGATGTGAAGCAAAATATTACCCAACTGCTATTTACTTACTATATTGCTCCACCTTCCAGTATAAAATTTACTGCAGGGGTGGGTGAACTGTGGTCCTCCAGATGTTGGCTTACAACTCCCATCATCCCTGATCATGGACACCACTGGTTGGGACATATGGGAGATGTAGTCCCACATCTGGAGTGCCCTGGGTTGTAGTATAAAACTACTATACTCAAATAATAAAAGATAACATGCAGTAAAAGCTAAACCAATAAACAAACTACAGTGGAACCTCGCAAGACGAATGCCCTGCAAGACTAATTTTTTGCAATACAAATGTGTCTTGCGATCTGATGGTGACTCGCAAGACGAATTCATTTTGCAAAAAATTCGTCTTGCGAATCGCGGTTTCCCATAGGAATGCATTGAAATTTAATTAATGTGTTCCTATGGGCAAAAGAAGAAATTTCAATGCATTCCTATGGGAAACCACAATGAATTTTTCGCAAAACGAATTGACTCACAGAACGAATTAAATTCGTCTTGCGAGGTACCACTGTAATAGCATAGCAGAGTCAAGCATGTTAGCAGCTTATACTTAAGAAGTATAAAGATGGTTTTAGCTTGCTTCCAGAAAGAAAGAATCTCAAAGGACCAACTTCCAGGAGAAAGAGCAGCATATTACTGAAACCATACCACTAAAAATAGCATTTTATGTGCTTTAAAAAAAGCCAAAAGTTAAGGGGGGGGGGTTGGTCAGCATTTCTAAAAACTTTTAAGACAGTTCCTATGTGCAGCTTCCTATGACTGATTTAGAGCTGTGGCATTAAAGCAGGCATCCCCTACCTTCGGCCCTCCAGATATTTTGGACTACAATTCCCATCATCCCTGACCACTGGCCCTGTTACCTAGGAATCATGGGAGCTGTAGGCCAAAACATCTGGAGGGCTGCAGGTTGGGGATGCCTGCATTAAAGGGAAAGGCATTCAAAGTAAAAGGAAGAAATTGTATTTGAGCACTGGATTATGCTACCCATGAAAACTCTGCTATCCCCCTCTTTGGATGAGCAAGAAGCTTTCTCTGAGCTTACAACAGTTCCAATATCATTTGTAGATATAAAGCATGCTGAATCAGTGTTCCTAACACTTGATACATAGCTCAGCAAAGAGAAGCAGGTTGACAGTAACACTGTAATGATTATCTGGGCCCAACTGAAGGGGTTTGGATGCATCTTTTCATGTTTATGAGCCTGAATATATACCCCATCATCCCAGTCTCCTCATCCCTGATTGCACTGACAACAGCACACTTCATTAGATGCATGAAGTTAAAATATACAGACAGGCAGATATGAAACAGAGGGTATTTATCTGCCAGCTGAGAATAACTCTTCATGGATCTGAAAAAGAAGGCTCTTGTCCACAGTAGCTCATAGCGTAACACTGTTAAGTCTAAGGTGCCACAGACCATTTGTTCTTTTTTTATGTAACAGAGTGGGAATTAGTTGACATTTACAACTAGCCATGTGCATCTGGGCTGCATCAGAGCCTCCGTGTATAATAAAGGAAGAAATATTCTGCAAAGACTTACTTAGCATTGTTCAGTTTGTCTGTTTCAGAAAGATCTTCCCTCTTGACCATTTCTGGACGGATTGCTTTTGGCGCAATAGCATCTATTAAATCTAGTACAGGTAAACTAGTGCTTATGGATTTGTCCTGGAAGGAGAAGGTATTGAAAAGTTTCACTATCATTAATGAATGGATTTTCTTTAATACTCTTACCAGTATTTTCACCATGTAGCTCCCTTCTCTTTATCCACTAACTCATTGATAAATAAATCCTAATATAGCAGTGTGGCAGCTAAAACACAGTGTATGTAATAATTGCTGAATCATGAATGGTCAAAGTCATGTTTTTCAGTACTGTTGAATTTTCTCCTATGTGACAAATGACCTTTTATAACTGCTGCTTCTTTTCCCATGATAAAATATCTGTTATGACTAAGTAACGTTTTGTTATGAAATCCTATCAAAAGGTTTTAGAAAAATTTCTTGCATCTCCCAGAATAATTCTGTACATTTGTGGATAATTTTTCAGCTTGAATTTCTTCTATGAATAGGATTTCCTTCTACTTATTTGCAAGTGGCATGATCTGCCTATTTCTAGAATCCTAATACTGTACTACTTTGAGCTTGCCCTTGAGCATTGCATTTTCTTCCTGGTTACTGAAACGCACTTCCTCTCTGCCTTAAAATAGCCGACCCTGCTCACCTCCTTCCAGCAGTTAAAGCAGATGGGCAGTCAAGTGCATGACATCAAGGAATCAGCAGGAGGCACCAAAGAATTAGCTTTACTCAGCATGCTATTCCTACCAGGCAGTTTAAAGCTATGATTTCAGACTTGTTCTTACAGCTTCTAAGTACCACGATGCATACTGTGCCCTTAAACCCAGCAATGTTCTCCTATCTCAACTAATTAAGCTGATGTATCTTAATTAATGAACTGGCCATAAAATCCCATTCTAGTGCTAATAATTGTGGATTACGTCTGTCCATTATTACTCTTCTTTCATTCTGTGTACCCCATGTTCCAATGCCACGAGACCACTTTCTAAAATAGAAAAAGACTGATCTGAACTCTGAAAAATATTGGCTAAATTTTCATGTAACATTTATTTGACACTTCTATTTTCACTGGTGAATGGCAAAATCTTCAGAGAACTACATCGGCTCAAGGCCTAATGAAACTGATATTGCAACCAGGCCATTCTCAAATGTTTCTTAAAACCTTATGGAAATGTTGACGTTTTATGAAGCAGAAACAGTTTTATTCTCAACCACACCAAACAGATTTCAGTCTCTTTGTTAAAATTTGCTCCATCTAGTGGTTTTAACATCATATTACAAAAATGTCCCAAACTGCACTCCTGCCTCAAACAGGGATGGATGTTTAATATATGGTACCATCCTGAGGTTTTAGGATTACTGATTAAGTTGAAATCCTCCTGTCACATGCTAAAATTACTTCATTTCCATTAAGCAAAATTTCTGCTAGGTACATATTAAAAGTTCGTTACACATATGGATTTACACACACACACAATCTTGTATCTATATTAACATGAGTTACTATTATTTTGTAATCTAAATATTGTACTGTTTTTATGACATTCATAATCTATTTGCAGCTATTTATACACAACAGTTATTATACAATAACTAATGCAGAACCCTTGCTACAGATCAATTCCCACCAAAATAATTATGTTTCTGATTGATTCACATTTCCTTTCTCTAGAGTGTCTTCATTACCTTGAAGCTAGTTATTGAAGTACTCTTATTTGCATTTGCAAGGGTCTGATTCACCCATTTAATAATAACTGCATCATTTACTTTTTCCCCCTCACCAAGGTCCGACAGTACATTCAAAGTGTACCTGCAATAGAAAGAACACAGTATTTGCAGCTGATAAGGAATTTAACAATTCCTCCGTATTTTCCTGGCAACGTGTTAAAAACAGTTACAAAATACAACTTTCATACAGAAAAAAATTATAGAAAATGTGTTTGCATGGAGAACAGAAAAAGCAGGAGGGTTAATAGCAAGCTGCAGCGTTACTGAAATTGACACAGCAGTACAGTAAAAGGTAAAGTTACAGGTAGGTTACAGGTGTTGGTCTGAAACAAAATAATAAAATAGAAAAATTCCTTCCAGTATCACCTTAGAGACCAACTAAGTTTGTCATTGGTACGAGCTTTTGTGTGCATGCACACTTCAGATAAAGGTAAAGGACCCCTGGGTGGTTAAGTCCAATCAAAGGCGACTATGGGCTGTGGCGCTCATCTCACTTCAGGCCAAGAGAGCCGACATTTGTCCGCAAACAGCTTTCCAGGTAATGGGGCAAGCATGACTAAAACGCTTCTGGTGCAATGGGACACACTGTGATGAGTGCCAGAGCGCATGGAAATGCCGTTTACCTTCCTGCCACAGCAGTACCTATTTATCTACTTGCACTGGTATGCTTTTGAACTGCTAGGTTGGCAGAAGCTGGGACAGAGCAATGGGAGCTCATCCAATCACACGGAGTCAAACCACCAACCTTCCAAATGGCAAGCCTAAGAGGTTCAGTGGTTTAGACTTCAGCATAAGCCAAGTGAAGCACAATACAGCCCAGCTGCTTTGTGGCAGATAGAGCCAAAAAAGAGTAAACATGAGAGAGAATCAGACGCAGGGCAGGCACTACTGCCGCTAGTCACATTGGGAAGCATCTTATAGATCACCCTTAGGGGCTTAAGGGTATGTCTGTTTGTGCATGGTGGGCAGTAATTACAAACAAGGGCTGTGGTATGAGCTGAGGAGCTTCATTCTTCTCCTGCCTGCTCTCTGCTCCAAGTTTCTCCAGTTGTTTACTGAATTTTGTTGCTAAATAGTTTTATGCTGTGATTCCTAATTCTGTAGCATATGACCTGTGCATATATTCCAGATTTGGATAAAGTCACATTCCTAAACTATACCCATGGATTTTCTGACAAGACAAACACCTGAAAATAATTTATCTGACTTTACAAATAAAACTGCAGACTGGTTGCAAACAAATGAAGAACATATATTGGTTTTGAAAACATTTTGGTTTTGTGAGCTATAATACATCCTCACCTTCTCATTAACTGCCACACCAGTGCCAATGTCAACGTTGGGTTGCCTTCATTGAGGTCCTGTCCACCAATCCCAACCAATGAGAATCTGGCCTTTGACTTCCCCAGTTCCACTGCATAGTTACAATTTTCAATCTAAAAGAAATGACAAATCAAGTTCAGAAACTATTTGGAACCATGGGCGTTGCCAGGATTTATTGGGGGGGCTGGCTTTATGTTGGGGCAGCAGAGCCAAGTTACCTGCAATGCAATTGGCCAGTTAGTTAAGTATTTTTATTTATTTACTTGATTTGGGGGAGGCAGGGAGGCAGCTGACTATGCCCATGTTTGGAACTATCATTTATTAAAATATTTTAATTGGAGCAAACCAACCACAACACCAGTGCAGCAAGAGAACCCTATACCAGCAGATGAATGTGTTTAATTTACATATGTATGGTGTGATGCGTGTTGCTTAGGCATGCGGTTAGACAAACTTCATCCAAATCTTCAGAAAGTATTAGCTTTTATTAATATGAATCAAGGCACAGAAAACCTAGGCATACACTCCTAGTGAAGGACTACTAGGGAAATACAATTTGGCTATTTTAATACTCTCACCTGTGCTGGCAAGCATTTCCAACCTTTTTTTCTTAACGGAACTGTGCAGCACACCTCCCTTTCCTAAGAACATTATCTAGCCATCTGTAAACAATAATAAGTAAACACAGCTCTAAGCTCAACAAAAAGAAAAACATCTAGATCAGCTAGTGGCACCAGAGGTCATTGGTCCACCACTTAGGATGCAATTACTAGACCCCCTTCCTCAAAGGGCAATAGCCCCTTATACTGGCAAAGTCAAGGATCTGCCTTGAGATGTCACATTTACGGGGCAGCCCTCTTTCAGCAGGCAAAGCACATGCCTCAGAGGTCACAATATCACCTTCAGTAGTGTCACCTAAAGGAATGTCAACTGGACTATCCAGATGGTCGCCCTGTTCTGCAGGACTAGAACCATCTTGCACTAAGCATGCACCCACACTGGTTTCAGATACTCCACTTTTGAAGTGTTAAATGGGACTCGTTGTGCTAGTACTTGCAACCATGGTGAGTCACCACTTGATACTCTCCTCATGGCTCATCAATAAGCAGAGTTCACAGCTGCCCCCTCCCTTTCCAGCCCACTATGAATATGAGGGTCTTGGCTTGAAACACCTCGCCACCAATCCCTGGGGATAACTGAACGAACTTGTAAAGGAGTTCTAGACTTGGCCTCACTGGCTAACATTTTCATCCAAGTTCCCATTTAGTTTAGTGATCTTCAGATGAAGTTGCAGGAATGATTAGTAGAGACAGTTGCCTGCAGGTAAGGAAAGCACATCCCCACTGGGTGCAGCCTGTCCATTTGCCTGCCATATCAGATTATTATTATTAAATTTGTATACTACCTTTCACCTGAAGATCACAGGGCGGTTCATGACACAGATGGCCCTAACATGCCTACTTCCTTTTTTTATTATTGAAAGTTTTATTAAACAAACAAGATCTTAAAATACATATAATACCAACGAACAAACATTCACTAAATTATAGAATTTTTTTTAAAAAGAATGTATAAACAGAATACTGAACAAAACAAAAAGAGAAAAGAAAGAAAATTAATAATGTAACTGAAAAGAAAAACATACAGATATCCGATATGTAAATCGACAAAAAATAGAAGCTTCCGACTAACCCCATTGTACTAATTTTGCGATTAAACTATTATTTACACAGTTGTATAGAATTGTTTTTCTTTACCTTAAGTTGACTTTGTCTAACAAATACATTATATTGCATAGCTCATTCAATATCTGCCAATAACATGCCTACTTCCAATGACTGTAGAGGCCATAGAGTGCTGTTTTCCTGCAGTTGTATCAATAGTTGTACAATAATGCTTCTACCCTGGCTTTGTTTGATGTTGAGAGTGTCTGTATCCTGTTCTGTGCAGGTGACTGAGTTTCGTATGCTTCATATGTATGCTCACCTACCATATGTAACGCAGGGGGCCTTTTTTTTTTTAACTATACTTGTAGACAGTGGTTTGGTTTCACTTTCTTGCATAATCTGTTTTGCATTATATCTGCCTTACATGTGTTTTGAGTTCTCTGCTATGGATGCATTCATTGTTCCTGGCTTTAATAGAAGCCTTGAGGTTTTCAATCTGTCTTCTACATAAACATGCACGTGTGAAACTTGAACTGTGTGGTCTGCGATATGGTTTACTTTTCTTGGGTGAACTGCTCTACATATTTTCTGAGTTTTCTGCCACAGATTCACTGATTGATATTAATGGCAAGGACAATCTCAACATTCCCCTGATGAAACATGCAAAATTTCTTAATAATATCCTGCATGTGTGTGCAACTTGACACATGTTCAGCAAAGTTCAGCCACTTGAGTGACCTGCTC
Organism: Zootoca vivipara; assembly: GCF_965207765.1. Classification (NCBI taxonomy): domain Eukaryota; kingdom Metazoa; phylum Chordata; class Lepidosauria; order Squamata; family Lacertidae; genus Zootoca; species Zootoca vivipara. The sequence continues at coordinate 70,441,132 of NC_142588.1, read as the reverse complement.
TGCATATACTTTTAGTTCTGGCTCCATGCTTGTGAAACAGCTCCAAATTCTGTTGCATTCGACTGATCTGTGTTGGCCATTTATCATGGTTATATCGCTCAGTGCCTGGACACTTGTAAGTTCATTCAGTACCGTAGGTGAAAACTGCATTTTCTGTAGGCATGTATCCCTCTGTGACATGCATGCTTCATCCCAAGTGAAGCATTTGCTGAGGTCCAGTCTAAGGGCCACACCAAGAAACTTATTTCAAGAGTTGTAACCGTATTAATACGCTACCTTAATCAAGGGTGAATAATTCAGGGACACCAACACCATTTATGATAATGCAGTTCAAGCAAATGGCTGCGGAGTCATTGCGATTTCCAAAACAGACACTTTTACAAACCTTTTTCATGTTACCCCCAAGTGCAGGATACGGTGGTTTGTTGACATGGTTCCACTGTACAGGCACACGAATCATTTCATAGAGCTGGAAGATTACTAAAGCATCAGCAAGGTCACTGGCCAGTATAGGGAGAGGGAGAGAGAGAAAATATATATATTTACACAAATAAATTATATGTTCCCTGAATGCAGTCAGTAGTGTATCCAAGTAAATTTCTGGGGTTTTCATTGCTTGGTACTCCTCTTTTCCTCCTAAATTATTTACTTACTTATTTACTCACTATCTCAGTCACTGAGAAAATATATATATCTCAGTTCTGAATCATAGAAAGAATAGAATTGCAGAGTTGGAAGGGTCCAGGAGGGTCATCTAGTCTAACCCCCTACAATGCAGGAATCTTTTGTAGGGTTCAAACCCACAACTCTGATATTAAGAGTCTAAGGCTCCGCCAACTGAGCTATACCAGCCTATCATCTCTAATGATCAGAAAAACAGTATTTTGTTATGTGTTATCATTGATCCAAACAAAACTAAGTCCTATCAATTACAATATTTTCCAGTGAGGGTTACATCATGGATCAGTTAAATGGCCAGAGTCAAGAATAAAAATATTACCTGTACAAATGGTTAATGTAAGGAGTTACACCCAAAGAATTCATCCAGTTTCGGAATGTTCTTTCTTCCTTACTTTCTCCTATAGCAAAGGGTACAAAATTTCTTAGATAACACATTTTATATGTGCCATTAGTCTTAAAGAATATAAAAGCAATGTATCTTTTCCTAAGAAATAATCTCTTCTGATCTGGCAGTTAAAAGCTCTGGGTACAAATAGAACATAATCACAAAGCAGAAGAGGTGTTTCCTCTTTCTATAAAAAAAAATAGTAATTTCCCATGACATCGGGTCTGGGTGGGCAGTACTATCTAAAGAGGGAAAACTCTTTAGATAGTAAACTCTTTAGATAGAGATGTAGTTGGTGAGGAGTGTAAAAACTTAAAATCATAAAACCAAATTAAAAGTACTTAACATATCTGTATACCAACACTAGTCCACAGAAATTTGGAAAGTATATAGGGGGAAACAATATTTCCTACTCTGCAAGCATAATTTGAGTTTAGCAGAGATACAGGCTACCTAATGCAATGCTACCTAATGAGTACACTGAGGGAGTACACTGAGGAGGCAGACTGAGGGGGCATTTGAACCTTGGTCTTCCAAGTCCAAGGCCCCTACTTAATTCACTATACCACACTGACATTGCTACAATATTATGCATGTAAGTTGATCAACACCATTTTCATGTTAAAGTTCTAACTCTGTTTATATGGCATATATTTAGAACAGATGAACTTTGGGAATTCTGCTGTAGATGAAATTATGTGGTGTTTGATTTCCACAGAATTAAACTGTCCTTACTGTTTTGATCAAAAGCGTCTGATTTTGGCTGCGTATGCATCATACATTTAAAACCAATTTAAAGCACGACTTCCCACAAAGAATCCTGGGCACTGTAGTTTCACACACACACACACACACACACACCATTCCAAGTTACAATTCCCTGCACCCTCAACAAACTACAGTTCCCAAGATGCTTTGGGGAAAGTCATGTGCTTTTGATGTATGACATGTATGCAGCATAGTATTTCTCAGTGGGGCTATCTGTGACCTGCAACTATTTAGAATCAGGATAGAATGAGATGGTTGAGACCCAAGGTGGGAAAATGCAGAATGTACCACTTCAAACTGCAGGCAAGGGATCCCTATATGAAGAACTCCCTGAAGATATAAAACTAGCAGTACAGGGAATGATCTGGTGAACAATCTGTCTCACTGATGTGCAGTTTTTATTGCAGGGTGATGTTTTTACAAGGGTGAACATTCATAACTAGTGCATCCCCCCCGTTGCCTAAAATACTACTACAGCCAATTCTATCTTTTCTGCATTCTTATCACATTTTGCTACGTGTGTAGACATAGCAACTATTTTTCTCTTTATTCTATATTACTCTGCCCTTCTCTTTCATTTGTGCTCATTAGGAACCAGCCTATATAAATATTATACTATGCCACTGTATATAATCTTAATTATTACTTTTTTAAAAAACAACAACAGTGACATCGTACACATGGCTACTTATCTAAGTCCCATTGAGTTTAATGGGGCTTTTCCAAGGTAAATAGGTAAAGGATTGCAGCCCAATTCAATATGTGATGTGGAGAAATTAAATATATAAACAATGCTGCCTAATTTTTATGTCTGCTAGTTTTTCAACATATTTTAACCAATTTCATGTTGTGAACAGTGAGCCAAAAAATAAAAATTGCCTTATGTGGCAACCTTATACAATTCTTTCCTCAAGGCCGTTTCTGCTCAAACTGAGAAACATTACATTTTCTCCATATGCTTACTTACTTGAGAATACCTTGTGATTTTAAAATTTGGACTACAATGTATTTTGGGATCAATGATTAAAATGAGTTATGTTGATATGCTTGAGATATTTTTTTTTTTAAAAAAAATCTCTAACTCAAATGTATTTCGAACATTTCACAGATAACTAACAAACGCTTCCAGGAAAGCTTATGACTGAAAGCATAGGAAAGGAAATATGTAGAACTTCACTCAAAGTAAGAATTTAAAAACTGCATGCTGAACAATGCCAGAAAAATCCACTCTAGACCAATAGGAGCAATAGCGTGCAAGTTGAAAGAACGTACTTCTGATTAAAAGGAACCGAGGAACTAAGAATAGCACACTGTATTTAATATGCCACTCTAAACTGGATTATTCGTTAAAAAGGAACCTAAGAATTCTTAAGCTTTTCACCTTTTTGAAAACTGGCCAGCTTTCCATTAACCCCCACCCCCCACCCTTCCTTTTCATTCTGGAGACACAGACTAAATTTTATGTAATGGAAGGGACAAATAATAGAAAACAAAAACTGAGCTGGACCATATATATAGCCAACATGCCCTATGGCACTTCTCTTTGTGTGACTAAAATATTATGCAGCAGCATTATGCCAATAGAATAAAGAAGAGAGGGCATGAGTCACTGAACAATATGGCACACCTCTCTCTCTCTCTCTTTCCTCTCTCAGTGGCACAATGCTAGGTACAATTTAATTTATCAAAAGGCTAGTCAGTAACAACACATCCCACAATCTTTCTGTGGAAATAGAAATAAGAATCTTCGGGCATAATTGCCAGCTCTTGTTTCTCTGTGACAGCAAAAATCCTTGTTTATCCATCACCAAATACAAAATCTAAAACACTAGAGCAATAGCTTGATGCATGAAAGGCCCCAGTGTCTAAGCAGTGTGGGAGAAATACTACTGGATGCTAAACAGTCTCACCACCAGTAAGGCAGACTATTTTCCCTTCAGTCAATTGGTCCTATTCACAGTTGTATTTGTTGTCTTTTTATCATGCCCTTCATCACAATGTGATGACAAGGTGGGTTACAAACAAGATAAACAAAATAAAGCAATCTTTTAAATAATAAAATAATAAAAAATATAGCACTGCTACAACTCCTCCTTCTCAATGCAAATACCAGTAACGTCACACTTCTATATCATTAAATGCCTGGTGGAAGAAGTTTGAGATTGTGTGTGTGTGTGTTGTGTGTGTGTGTTTAACAACAGAGAGAAGTTGCAGTAGAATCCTAAAGCCTTGGAAGACGACGGCATTTACACAGGACATAAAGACATACCGAGAGTATAGCTCTGGACCAGAGGAACTCAAATCTGTATCATTTTACTGTATTTCTAAAAGAGTCTTCATGAAATTAGCATTCGAGCCAGCTGAGAGAAAGAAGAGACACTGTATTGTACCAGAGAATGAAACTGTCCCTATTTGTGTGTCTAAAGTCTTGACTCTCCTTCAGGCCTTATTTGTGAGACTCCAAGTCATGGCTCCTAAAACAGCCCTGTTATGTATGAAAACAGCTTTCAACCTTGCATTTCTATATGAATGAATTAATATTTTTCTCTCAATTGTAACGGCATATTAAAAAGAAAAATAGGTTATATGACCAGTGCAGGAGGATAATTAGGGGGGGAAGCAGTCATAGCAGGAAGGGAACGAAATCAATCATCTCAAGATAAATACATTTACAGGCTAAAGAAAAATACTAAATACAGTACCTACATTAGGAGGAGTCAAATCTGCATTTCATGAAGAAAAATGGGAAAATTATAAATGGTCAAATTATGACAGCTCACCTCAGAAATATTTATAAAGAAATGGATGTGCTCACCATTCATATACTGTAGTAATATTTGACATACACAAAAACCCACTACAAAATGCAGGCAATGAGGATAAAACTGTATGAAATGCTGTAAGAACAGTGTTCAGATCTTACACAAACACTTTCTTCTTCTTTTAGTTCAAAGCAGACAGAGAAGCTTGAATCATATTGGGGAAATGGTGTTTTAACAATTTTGCTATTCAGGGTCTCTCGAGGGACTCACAACAAAGGACTCGTCATGGGCGTACCCAGGATCAAAACTAGGGGGGGCAAGGGGAGGGGCCAAGGCACGGAAGGGGAGGGGCCACAAAGTGGGCGGGAACAGCGAACTCGCGCTCCGCCGGGCTATGCCCCTCCCTAGAAGCAGGGCTGGTGGGCGGAGGCGGAGCCCAGCCCAGCGGAGCGCGAGTTCAGCGTTCCCGCCCGCCGCGCCGCGCTCCCTGGTTCCCCGCCACGCTTGGCCTTGCCTGAGGGCACGCCGGGGAGCTGGAGGGAGGGTGCGGCGCGGTGCGGCGGGAATGGCGAACTCGCGCTCCGCCGGGCTGTGCTCCGCCTCTGCCCACCAGCCCTGCTTCTAGAGTAGGGCAGCTGCCCTAACTTGCCGAATGGTGGGTACGCCCTTGGGACTCGTATAGAGAAATTATAATATTTGAACATCAAACAATAACAATATTCTCTGTTAAAATACATAATGTACACAAAGCTATAAAACTGAGCACCATCCTCCCAAGTGCCGTTTTTCAGGCCATTACCACAGAGCCTTTCCACCTGGTCATTATCAGTACCAGTTGCTTGGTTTTAGTGACAAGAGAGGGGAAATGGTTGCTGTTCACTTGTCTCAACTCCAACAGCAGTCTTCTTTAAATGGCTGCAAGTGCCATAGCCCAATGTGGAAAACAAAACTCGCAGACCCTTTGTAACAGAAAAAGAATATAAGCAGGCACGGTACTTATAGTTTTGGAGAACTTCACAATTCATCTTAAGTTTTTAAAAGAAGACCTCACTACTAATCTGCTCTTAAGATTTTAGGGCTTTGTAGAGAGGTGGTAGCCAGGCATCTGAGTTGCACTGAGATAATATAGCCTAACTGCCCATAATGCTGGTTGCTCCTGCTAGGGAGGCCAGAGAATTCCAATGAAACGAGTGGTGGAAATTTTGCTTGTTTAGTCTGTGGTTCTTCCTCACCCACTGTTTGAATCGCTGCTTCATCAGCTGGTTCTACTGCTAACATGGACTTGACTGCATGTGCATTCTGGTTGCAGATTTATAACTAGTAATGAAGCCACAGGGCCACAACATTTCTACAGTTTCTGCTTGTAGTTTGTAAACAGGTAGGTCTCCCTCTTATTGTTCCAATATTATATGCACCACTGGTTCCCACTGATCAGCAAGCTTTTATTTTCACCTAAGACTAAGGGTCACCAGCTTCCAGAAATGGCATATGGCAGGCCAAAGTGGTTATTAGTCAATTAATTTTTTTGCAGCTTGTTTGGCAGCAAGATAATAAGTGTATCACAGTCTTCATCTTAAATCTTTTGCATACTGTTGATCCATCACCACACCTTGTCCTTTTTATTTAACTCCAAAACACAAATCAATAGGCAATAAAGTTGGTCTCCGCTTAACATTTTTCTGGTCCTCTAGTGTTCCCAACATGTTCATTCAGGTATGACTGCACCTTTTCATCGGATGGCCACTTGGGTAATAGGAAGTTGTGACTTTACTCCCGAGATTTGACCCAACTCTGGTGCAAAAGTAGCACCTTAATCACTATGGCTTCTTCTAGGAAACCCACAGTGACTGATGAAAATGTTCTACAAAACGTTAGCAGCTGTTTGGGGCATTAACTGATCATTTTGCCACTAATACATTCCTTATTGCTGCACAATCCGGCTCCAAAGTGAAGTTGTCTATTTGAATTAAGCCTAGCAGAGAAAATGTCTGGATATGTACCAGCTATGCTGCCTTTTCTATGTTGGCCTTTCTTTTACTAGGTCTGACATTTCTCCTCTATACTCTAGTGACCCCAGGCTAGTAAAAATGGTCCCAAGCCAGTTCTACAGTTCTTTCAAATCCATTGTGGCCTATTTATCATGAATTCCCTCTGGTGCTCTAGCATGATGAGTGTAAGGAACTACCAGCTGTTCAATTGTCTCTCCCTTCAACTGTACTTTCCTGTGTAGGACTCCTGGAGAAACAAAAAATAAATAAAAAATTGGCTACTCATGTAGCTGTAGTCTTGTCTCATACTCTTCTCCTGTTTCTTCTTCTAAAGTAGTTTTACACCCAGTTTCCAGGAAATGAATCACATATTTGTCACTTCCCTGTAGCTTCTCCAATTTATAGGTCTAGAATCGGAGGGATCGAGTTTTTTCAGGCCAAGTATATGGATTCTCAAATGATGGTGCTATACAGTCTTCTGCACATTGGTAGTGTCTTTACTAACTTTGTTTTTCTAGACGTTACTGCTTCTTCACTAGAATTATCTGTCTGAGAGCCTATCAGCACTTCATGAGTTTGCATTATTGCTTTACGGATTTCATTATTCCAGACATTCTTCTCAGTTAAAATACTTTATTGGGCTCTGCCTAGCAACACACAATTGTTTTACATTTTCCTTGTCATTTAGTGGCCCTTAGTGTGGTTTTCTTGGCCCATATTTGCCATTTCTGATTTATAGGAAATATTGAAGTTGTACAGTGACAAAGCTGCCACCCACCTGCATCTGGGTTTGCAGTCTTCACATATGTCATAAGACTATTATTTGTCATCACTCTAAATTCTGCAACATATTTAAAAAAACAAAGAAATTGATCATCACAAATAGCCCACATTAAGGCAAGAAATTCAAATTTATGAACTGGATAGCTGCATACAGTAGAAGTCAGTCTTCTACTAGCATAAACAATGAGTCAAGGTTTTCTTGTCTGTACCTGGAGGGCAGCTCCTAGTTCAGTGTGTTATGCATCAAAATGAAGAGTACATGCAAGTTTTCCATCAGCAAACCCAAGAACTGGTGCAAAAGTGAGATTCAGTTTTAAAGTTTCAAAAGCATCTTGGAAATTTTCATTCCATCTATCTTCAAGTATTTGTCCTCCATTCCATTTCTTCCCTTTTCCATCTCCAGCAAGAAAGCAATTGAAAGGTCTTGCAAAAATGAAATATTGATCTACAAACCCCTGGCAATATCCAGTAAATCAAACAAAAAAAGCTGTGCAATTCCTTAATAAGTTGTACTGGCCATGCTGTGATATAATGTGTTTTCTTTTTATCTGGGTGAAATCCATCTTTAGAAGTAACATGTCCCAAATATTTTATAAACGTTTGAAACAGTTTACTGATTGAAAGTCCTAACTTCAATCAACATTTCAGAATTTCACACTTCTTTACTCACAAGTGGCTGAAAAAATTATCAAATCATCCAAGAATGCTACTGTCTCAGTGAAATGCATGCCATGTAGGACACTTGGCATAACTCTCTGGATGGTAGCAGGAGCATTTGTCAACTGCCAATTCCAAATGGTATGGTGAAAGCTATCACTTTGCCCAACTGGGATCTGATAATATCTGCCTTTGAGGTCCAACATGGAAAAGCACTTTGGTCACAAAGCAAATGTTTCTTCCATCAGAGGCAGTGGGTAAGTGTCTTCTCAAGCCATGCTGTTGAGTTCTCTGCAGTCCACCACCATTCTAATGAGTCCATTTCTTATGCAGCAGCAGCACGGGCAAGACATATGAGCTGCAGGCTTCCTTAATCACACCCAGTGGCACAAGCGTTGTCACAAATCTTCAAAATCAGAAGGCGATACCTTTCTAGCCTGTTCTTTAAAAAGCACATCACTTGTGAGCTCAATTTCTCCCAGTGAAGAAACTGAAACTCAGAGGTTAAAGTTCTTAAGCGTTTGGGGCTTTATTAGAGAGAAGACAAGACAGCCATCATCCAAACTGCATGAGGTGCTACAGCTAACTGTTGACAATGTTGACTGCTCCTTGCTTCAACTCTCTTACTGAGCATATGCAGGAACATCCTTCCACCAGAATTCATAAAGAAATATGTATCAGTGGATTATGTTTACATAACACACTGTTCTAAATTGTTCTCTGAAGCTGCTATTTGCCATGTTGGGGAGAACCTACAAGCACCAAACATGTTTCCCCCCCATTGCTCAAATAGCTTCAGGGCAGCAATTTAGACCCCCAAAAGGGGGATAAGAATTAGACACCCCCCCCTTCACAGTGCTGCTTCTCCCCTGAACCAATCCCACCCCGACAACTGCTTTGAACATAAACAAGCAAAAAAGTAGGAACAATTATGGTTCTGAGTATCAACTTAAATTTGGCCCTGAAGCTAGAAAAAAATGATGCTTTGCTTTAGATAAACTACATTTGTGTAGATGGCATAATCTGTAGAAGGATAACTACTGTATTACTTAGAAAGAGTATATAATGACCACATTTGAATGAACATCGCTTGGTTTAATAAACTGAGATAAGAAAGAGCATCTTTGCTCCTTTCATTGTACAATCCGGCAAACTACCCAGGAAGTCTACTATTAACTACACTTTTTCATTTTGTCCAAACCAGGATACTCTGATTAACAGCTTCAGAACTAGCCAGGATATTAAACCAGTTTCAAAAAGTGGCTTAATAACTTGGTTTTGAAGTAAGGAAATATTTCCCCCCAATGCAGTCACCACCAACTACAAAGCAATATTCATTAGGACCACAACAGAAGAGGATAGTACAAAACCTCCTCTCCCAACCTGTTGTGATATTCCCAGTCCTTAGCATAAAAAGTGCATATTAAATGCAAAGACACATTTAAAACCATATCTATTTGGGCCCTCACTTTTAGCATCTGAGCTCTGTATTCCTGTCATGCAGGGAAGGAGGGAGGGAGGGAGGGGAGAGAGAGAAGGCAACCCTGTAACAGTTCAATTAGTACTGGGCAGTTGTGCCATGTTTTTCTCAAAAGTTGACCAGAGCACAATGCTGAATGATCAACCACAGTCGGTTTATTAAAGAATAAGTTCCTTCTAAAAGGGCAAGCAAGAGATTCAGGACACACACAAAAAATAAATCACTTCACGCAATGCACAATTAACTTATGGAATTTGCTGCCAGAAGAGGTGGTGGTGGTGCCTGGATGAAGGCCAGACTACACAAGATGCTATTAACATGATTAGCAATTGTGTGGATGAATGTCTTTTTAAAAGGAAACTCCAGGTGCGGGTCTCAATCCAGATGGAAACCTGGCATTGAGGGTATTGGGCTTCAGGCTTTGCCCCCTCACCTGCCACAAGCTGGGAGTGTGAGTCTGAGTGTAAGTGAATGAGAGAAAGAGAGAGAGAAGTCTAGTTGAGAACACAGCAAGGAGGAAAGGGGGTTAAAGGCTCCTTCCCACCCACAGCGAGGTTCTCATGCCTTCAACGGAAAAACAGCCATTCACACAATCGCTAATAGCATGGATGGCTTATCATCTGGGTAGGCCCTTAGGATGGCTTTGAAACAGGACTAGATAAATTTATGGAGGACATATCTATCCTATGCTACTTGCATTATAAACGAATGGGACCTTCAGGCTTAGAGGCCTCTGAATAAAAGTTGCTGGTTGACTAACAGCTGGAGTACGTTGTGGCCTTCAGGCCCTGCATGCAAGCTTTCCAAAGGCATCACACAGGCCACTGTTGAAAAGATTATTCTGAAGTGGCATCTGTTACACCACAGATCGTCTTATACCCATTGTTATGTATTTTACCTATGGACTGCATTTATACACCTGCCCTATCACTGAAGTAGATAATTCAATAGGAGTCAACAGGTGGGTTGAATTTTCCGTGAAAACATTTTGGAAGAGAAAATATCAAGGAAATTCTGAACATCTCAATATGAAATAATTTAGCATTATCCATTATTCTCTAATGTCACTATCAGTGTTTGTTACATTAGCTCACCTTCCAGTAAATTGACATCATAAGAAGAGCTTTCGGGCTTCTGCAGGGCAGGGTACGTATTAAAGAGATTTGCAACAAAGGCCATGTTAAGTTTAGGATTGCCTGCAACCACATCAGCAGGAGTCACAAACTGTTTGCAGCCCAGTTTGTCTGCCTGTTGAAGCATATATTCAGCCCTCTTCAGGTCATTTTTTTCCTTGAAAAACAATATAAAAAGTAAACCTCACACTTCAAAAAATACTAATTTTGACATTTTATACAAAATATCTACATCTTAATATAAAATTGCACTGAACATAAATTACAATTCTAGATCGAGTTTCAGACCAGGAAATTGTTTAGAAACTTATTTTATTTGAGAACCTTTTTTTGTTTTCAGGACATTTCACTGCACAGAAAAATCTTGGCTAACAGCTTATTGCAGCCTAAGCCATGGGTAGGCAAACTAAGGCCCGGGGGCCAGATCCAGCCCAATCGCCTTCTAAATCCGGCCTACAGACAGTCCGGGAATCAGCATGTTTTTACATGAGTAGAATGTGCCCTTTTATTTAAAATTCATCTCTGGGTTATTTGTGGGGCATAGGAATTCATTCATTTTTTCCCCAAAATATAGTGCGCCCCCCCCCTGCCAAGTCTGAGGAGCAGTGTTCCAGCCCCCTGCTGAAAAAGTCTGCTGACTCCTGGCCTAAGCCAACCAGGTACCTTCCAGATATTTCAGACTACAACTTCCATCAGTCCCAGTCATCACTGCCATGCTGGCTGGAGCCAGTCCAAAAAAGCTAGAATGCACAAGGGTTGGCAAATGTTGGCCCAATGAATCTGCCAGGCTTAAATGTAGCCTACAAACAACGTATTGAAACTTGCCAGAAGCTTAGCAGCTGCCCATTTTTACAATGCTGCCCACTTAGCAACACCAGAAGGTTTGTCAATATCTTTGTACACAACAATACATGACTGCTGCACTGCATTCAACCTGGTGGGCAGGTCTGAATCAAAGCACAGTGCAAGAGGTTCAGAAAGAAAAGTGTGAAATTACGCCTTATTGGAAACACTGGAAGCATATAAAAACCTAAGCTTTTCTCTTTCCGAAACTTCTGATTTTTAATACAATCACCTGAACAATTACAAAATGCTGTCAACAGAGTTATGGCTTGAGTCAATTTAGTAGATGGCTTGTTTTAAAAGCAATATCAACTTAAAGTTCCAAAAGTCCAGACCTTAGCCAGCTATACACAATATCCATTACAGATGCTCTAAGAGTTCTGTGCACTCTGTTGATCTGTGCTTATATTCTAAATGGTTTGCAGCTGCTTGGTACAATGACATTCTGCAAACACACACAAACATACAAAAAAAACCCTTACATTGAGGCCTGAAAGATCAATAACAATCGCCGTTTCTCCATTGTTGCTTCCTTTGGGTGCGATTTGATTCAGCAAATGGTAGTAGGCTCTTGAGTCCTGAAATGAACAATTGAAAAAATCTGAACAAAAGTCATTGATGCACTCTGACTGGCAGATACTGTACTGAGAAAAGGAGAGTCATGTTGACATCAGCTGCAATAGTATGTTTTAGCCTCTCATATAAACTCAACAAGAAAATAAGATTAATTCAGTTCTTCCTGCACCAGAAAGGAATGGGAGAAGCAAACAACTAGTATTATTTTCTATTGGGAGCAGCCCAGAGTGACTGGGAAAACCCAGCCAGATGGGCAGGGTATAAATAATAAAGTATTATTAATATTATTATTAGTCAACAGATAGCTACTCTTGCAGAAAGCAGAGAAGAACAAGGAGTGAGTGGGTTGTTGTGACGATAAAATGGAGAGGGTGAATGGCAATGCTGTGATAGGGCTAAACAGGATCTCTCTAATTTTGATTAAAATGCAGCTATAAAAATATTTCTTTTATAGTCTTGGCTAGTTCAAGTTGAAAGGTTCCAATTCAAAATTGTTTTGCTTTTATTTGAGAGATCAAGCTATACCTTAATGTCTTGACTAAAGTTGCTTATTCTCTTCCATCCAGCATTATCCAGGTGGTAGTTAACCCAACGTAGCAGGAGTTCTTCTGGAGACAGTTTCATTAATTGTTCTAATTCTTCCCCATCACTTAGCAAACCAATAAGAGCTGCAAGAAAAGTTTTCAGGAAAGCTGGTTTACTTTTTTATTTTTTTAAAATCATTTAAGATTTCACATCTATTTCTCAAAATTTAGAAACAAATCAGACAAAAATACATGCTTTATCATGTATTTTAGACTTTATATATTATTACCTTCATTTCTGGAGATTTCTATATCAGCAAAAAGCCCAACTTTAATGATTTGCCACAACAGTCCTAATACCAAATGTGGCTTCCCGTCTTTTAGATCTTGTGATCCAATATTGACTACTGTACAGCCAATAGCTGATGCAGAATTTAGTGCAAGATCTAGGTTTTCCTAAAAGGAAAAATAAAAATGCATTTTGACGTTGACAATAGCTACAAAAGCAAAACGTACAAGTACAATAAAATGGTAATGAGGCAAACAAAGGATGGGTGATATCAAAGTAACATGTCCCATCCATGGAAGTATTTCTGCTTTCACACGCCTCAAATCTGCTCTGGAGGAATGGGGGAACCCCTAGATCAGATTTAGGGGGTGCCCTGGGAAGTTTCCATTGTCCAATCAGAAATCCTTGTGCTGATGGGAACGTGACTTAGTGCTACTTTGGATTGACGCTGATGGGGCTTCTAGCAAAGATTCATAGGAGTTATTCAGAAAGCCATTAAGCTAACAATGGCAAATGACAGAAATCAACGGTATCTGAATAACTATTCCAGTATTATCTTCTGAAATGCCTATCCTGGTCACTAAACCAGATAGAGCATAGGCCCTATCTGTTATTGCTACTTTTACCGTGTTAGTCATTAACAGAGCCATTGTCAGAAGAACCCAGAGCACATGTACTCTAGGGTTTCCAAATTATTTCTATAGCAATATAGAAATTAGACATGCTTTTCTCTGTAAATGTAGTATCCATGTAACAAAACTGCTTATTGGAGCAACACAGGGTCATACTATGTGGCACAAATTCACAATGGCTTTGCAACAACAACAAAATGTTCCCAGAAGAAATGTTCCCAGAAGCTATCTATAATCAGAGGTTCACATATCTTAGTTTTCGGGAAGTAGTAGTTATAGGGCTACAACAACAGATGAAAATAAAAGAACAGGAAATTTAACTACAGTGGAACCTCGGTTCCCCAAAGCCTCCGTTGCCAAACGTTTCGGTTCCGTTTTTGAACGTTTTTTCGGAACTCAAACGTGTGACATGGCTTCTGCTGAGTGCAAGAAGCTCTTGCAACCAATGGGAAGCCACACCTCGGTTGTTAAATATTTCGGAAGTCGAACTGTCTTCCAGAATGGATTGTGTTCAATAACTGAAGTTCCACTGTACCACAATAATGCACTATTCTCATTTTTTATTTTGCAAAGTACTTTCAAGCAGTCCTTCTGATAACTTTTTGAGGTAGATTTGAAATACTTAGGTTAGGGTTGTGCTGTACTCACAGATATAGTGAATGGAGTAAGCTTCTTCTTATTAATAGCCCTTTCATCAATTGTATCTGGTTGGGATAAGTTAATCATTTTGCTGGGGAAGAAAAGGGAAATATTTAATTACAACTTTCTGAAAAATTATTATAAGTCTCATGTAAAGGACAATTTTAGCCTTCAGCCACTTCAACAATTAAAAAGGATTTTGGCATACCAAACTGACTGATTATTTCTTCATCCATAGCATAACATCAATAGCATAAAATCTACTACTGGAAACTGTAGGACTACAAGGAAGCAGGAAAATGGAATATTAACAGTAAAGCCATATATTATTCTCTGTAGAGTTTGGGCAACTGCACAATGGATTGTATATAATGAAGATTAGGCCACTCAGTGTCTGGCAACATCCTCGGGATTCTTATGGTACTTTCACAGCATACAGAAAGCAGAAAGTTATTCACTTAGAGCTTACATCGCGCTTGTATGTTTAATGCTCATTGACTGTAGAATCAATTAATGACTAAGATAATTTCATAACTACAATACTTTCACCTGAAACCTAGGACAGAAAGGCTGCCACATAACAGCAATCACTTTTTAGTAGAGTATAGAACAAGGCAAGCTACAGATGGGATGAAATATCAGACTGTGGGTGTTCCTCCTTCACACACTTGAAGCAACCTCAAAGCTACTTAAAATGTGCAGAAATGATATGTGGTATTACAATTCTTTGTAGCCCATGCTACAGGTTGAGGAACTGCATGTTTGATGCTCCTCCAGCATATATATATATATATATATATATATATATATATATATATATATATATATATATGGTATGCTAGAAAAGAAGGCTTGCATTTCTTCAATTAGTAAAATATAATTATATTGTTGTTTCTAAAAATTATACCCTGCTTTCCCCCTTCACAAAGGAGAGGATTGAAGTGGCTTACAAATAAAAAGCAACAATCAAGTCATTAAAAATACATTCACTCAATCATTGAAAAATATAGGTTAACAAAACTGAAAGCACCAGAAAAAAAGCAAAAATACAAAACAGTACTAAGAAACCAATGCATGAAACATCAGCTTGCAATTTGAACTTTTTTGCTGAATAAATGCTATTTACCTGATTGTCTGAATGGAAAATCTGAGACCAGCAGACACTATGGAACACATCACCATGGACTGTTTGCATTTTATGTTTTTGTAAACATTATGTGAACAAAATGCATGGCTGACTCATGAATGCAAGCTTATTTATTTGAACAAGCTATATCCTGCTTACCTACAATAGTCTATAAGTTACAATACAATTAGCCCTAAGTCAACCACTCCATGGTTTCTTTCTCTCTTGGTCATGACTTACTGCTACATGCGAACAAGGCCACTGTCATTTCATGTAGACACAAAAGAGACTGATACCAGCTAACAGCAATTATTTATAATTGCCTCTTCTTGTGTTTATGAAACCACCACTCATGCAGTGAGTGCCAACAGCTTATGTAACAAAAAAACAAGCCTTCCAAGAAACAAAGAGGGTATAATAGCATGTTCAGGGGAACCCCGAGGATTGTAGAATACAAAAAGGAATAATAATAAGAAAGAAAGCATGAGGAAGCATAACAAAAACAAAACACAGTCCAATAAGGACCACGGAATGCACTGTCTGTTGTCTGGGGGAAAGGGAGGGAGACAGAAATTGGGAGAAAGGGAAGCATCAGGTGCCCTGCCTGAAGGAAACAGGTGATTGCAACCCTGAACAGGGGCATTCTTTTTAGCCTGTAATGTTTTGTTGCAGCTCCCACCTTTTATATTCTATTAAGGAGTCTGTGGGGCAATGCAATAGCTTCAAAATGAAGGCAACACAGGCTTTAATTCCTATTCATTTCATTGAGAGAAATAAAAATGCACTTAGCTGTCTCACTGAAAATCAGCGAGTTCTTATCATGCTTAAGTGAATCATGCTTCATGCTTTTTCAACATGAAAATTCACCAGTCATCTTGGGTTTTTTGTCATCTTAAAAAAACAAAAAACCAAGCACGTAATGCTAAACATACCAAAGGAGGATGCCATCAGCAAGTGACTTAAAAAGGCTATCATCTGTTGGATCCATAGGGAGAAGGTGCTTACAGTCTGGGTCATCATGAAGAGCCTTGTTTATCCAGTTAACAAAAGCAACCTTTTCCTCCTCTGGAAAAAAAAGAGAGAAAAATCTTAAATCAATCTAAAAACCAGGACAATTACAAAACATAACCATACAACTGAAAGGGACTCAACGGTCCATCCAATCCAAGACTTGAAGAAAGAGATTCTATAGCACTATTCTTAGGCTGTCCCATTACTGAACTAGTGGCTAGGAAGTTGTTATATTTCTCATATAGTTTACAGCTTCTACAGTCTATCACAGGGTTGCCATACATCCAGAATTTCCCAGCCATAGCCGGTATTTGGCCCTCGTAAGCAGCATCCAGGCGGAAAATGCTGAAATGCCCAGGAAAACCAGGACGTATTGCAGCCCATGCCGGAAGTGTAGCTTAGAAACCTCAATTGATGCATTCAGAGTCAAATGACCACAGAATACTGGCCATTTTGGCTGGTACTGATGACAGCTTGAACCAAACAACATCTAAAAGACATCCTGTTGCCTATCCCTGATGTAGAATTTATCATGGTCCGAACAGCCATATGCACCAAGGAATATGTGTATCCAGAGAACACTTTCAAATAATAAAACTATAATGTTACTCTGGAAAGTGAACTTTAGCATATAATTTTTGTTTTAATATTTGCTCTGGCAAACATATCAGATTCTCCAGAGAGGGCAGTAAGAATTATTGAGAAAATCCAGCAGGTCAGCCCTGAAATATCGGCACTTCAGCCATTTTCTACTATTCAATATAAATGCTACCTTTACTTCTACAGGATTTTTTTTTATTTGAACAAATGACAAGTTATTTACCTGAATAAGAGTGTTGGGTCCCCTCGCTAGAAATTGGTGATGTTCCTCCAATTGCAGTAATTCCCTTTTTCTTGTTTATGGATTTCCGGAATGATTTGCTAATATCTTTACTTTTCAGTTCCTGAATAACCTGGAACAAAACAGAGAGGAACAGTTTCTACACACCAGACTCAACAACAGAAAATGTGATGCACAAGAGCTACCCCTGGAAAGCGCTTACCTATCTACAGAGGTTAGGGGACTGCATTGAAAAATTCAGAGAACTGAGGATTTTGAAGGATGACTGTGTTTCAACTTGCATATTGCTCTGAAATTTTCTAATGAGGCAAGTTCATATTTAAATGCAACAGAACTTAATTTCTCTCCACCTTCCTTCCACCTTCCCATCCTTTTCCAACCAGTTCAAATGACCAGTTAACCCAACCACAATATGTTCTAATAAAGCTATAATGTCAAATAAGCAATGTAGGAAAAGGAAAGAAAATAAGAGAAAGGAGAGGGAAGAAATAACTAAAGGGAAATAGAAACAAATGGGCAAGTGTACATCTTCCTGGAAGGGACTCTATAGAATAAGAATAAATGGAAATACATTATCACTAGTGCAAAATATCACACTGATTTTTTTCTCTCTCTCAAAAGTGCATGTGAAGATACTGCGGTTTCAAATTATGCTAAAGCAGCACTTTGATTTTTTTAAAAAAATGATGCAAATATGTTTAGGATAATTTTACATTATCGTTATCAGCTAAAGCTGCATAATAGAAGCTGAAACTGCATAATAGCCAATCAACTATGTAACCATTAAGCTCTTTTTCCTTTCAGACATTACTGGAGATTGCTAATTACAGTCTATATGGGATATTCACCCATCATCCCGTTCAATTATGCAAGCCCTCCCTATCTTCTGATGAGAGACTTTGAAAAGTTCCATCTTTTAATAGGCTACATCACTACTGCATCATTAATCTTTAAAATGCACTACTTCCAAAGTGCTTTTAAATACTATTAAAAATAAACAGCACAGGTTAGCTGTCACCTTGTAAAAACAAACAAACAAAAATGCTCTGCACCGCTTTTATGAAGTCTGAAAATACTACCTGGTTGATAAATAATTGTTAGTCCTGGGATCTTATAACACATCTGTTAAATAGCTAGCATCCAGAACCAACCAGGTAGTTTATTAATACAAAAAGAGCAACAACACAAGTGATACCCTTATTCATGTCTACTCAAGAGTTAAGTTTCAATACAGCTTATTTCTATATGCAGCGGTACCTCGACTTACGAAGACGATCCGTTCCATGGCCGTCTTCGTAAGTCGAGGTCTTCAGTTGTCGAAGCGCTGCTTCTGCGCATGCACCAACTTCCGGAGTTGTCGACTTCGGAAGTTGAAACCTTCGGAAGTCGAATCGTTCGGTTGTCTAGGTACCACTGTAAGAGTGTACAGACCTGCAGCCTTAAGGAGTAATCCAGTACAGTGGTACCTCGGTTTCAGTACACAATTGGTTCCGGAAGTCTGCACTTAACCTGAAGCATACTTAACCTGAAGCGAACTTTCCCATTGAAAGTAATGGAAAGTGGATTAATCCGTTCCAGACGGGTCCACGGAGTACTCAACCTGAAGCGTACTTAATCCGAAGTATGAGTGTAATTGGTTCTGGAAGTCCGTACTTAACCCGAAGTGTACTTAACCTGAATTGAACTTTCCCGTTGAAAGTAATGGAAAGTGGATTAATCCATTCCAGACGGGTCCATGGAGTACTTAAACTGAAAGTACTCAAACCAAAGCGTACTTAAACTGAGGTATGGCTGTACTAGAAATACGCTGTCTGAGGGGCTGTAGGAGAGGGTGGAAGCCCCTCTAGGCCCATTGCACACCATATATGACACCAACATAACAGACCAATACAACACCCTACCAGCACATCTGATGTGCTGGTTAAAGTGTGCCAAACAAATGGATGAAATAGAGTTATGGAGAAGATCGGGGCAGTGTGGGGAAAAAGCACTGTGGTTTCCAGGAACTGGTAATCAGGTGCATTCCTGCTTCTAACTGTGGAGGCAGAGCATAGCAATCATGCCTAATAACCATCAATAGACCTCTTCTTTATCTTCTGAGCTAAGTGCATGTAAGATTTGGCAGCTCTCTCTCTCTCTCTCTCTCTCTCTCTCTCTCTCTCTCTCTCTCTCTCTCTCTCTCTCACACACACACACACACACACACACACACACACACACACCCTGCCAGCAGTGCTTCTTGTACCTGTATAGGATTTCTGTTTGTTGTAGCAAAAGCAGTAAAATATTCTTCCACCAGGTTGAAGTTCAACACATTTATTGTGGCATGATCCTTCACTGAAAAAAGTCTATTTTAGCGGATACATCTGATAAAGTAAGGATCTTCCATTTATTCTCAAAACTATAAACCTTTAAATTGTGTCTGGTGACAAGCTCTCTCTTCCAAACCCAAGAGCATTTATGAATACCAGTGAATGTTATGGAAGCAGGAACCCTATAGCCGTTCCTCAACTAATGTGGCAGGCAAATCCATTCTTTTACTGCTCCCATTCCTGGTGTGCTGATACAGTACATAAAGGTGTGTTGTGCAAAGCAAAGCTACAGTATGTAACCCAATATGCTTCTAAAAGCACAGTTTAGTAATGACCTCATGCTTCATTTATAACCAACAGCACTAAACTAGTTTACTATGGGCAAACAACAACGCCTGAGAAAGTGGCTCACTTACTGATACAAATTCTTCGAAG
The DNA here is from genome assembly GCF_965207765.1 of Zootoca vivipara. Lineage (NCBI taxonomy): Eukaryota > Metazoa > Chordata > Lepidosauria > Squamata > Lacertidae > Zootoca > Zootoca vivipara. Next base: position 70,421,267 of record NC_142588.1, on the reverse strand, counting down.
TTGATTTTGCCATCCTTGTTGTTATCAGCCACTGCTATAATTTTTTCTACAATTTCCCTGACCTTATAGCCAGGCAAGGGAAGGCTTGCTTCTTTGAAAAGATCCTGAAGTTCGTAATCACTGACATATCCACTGTTATCAATATCTGTAAAGATAAAATATCATACCTGAGGAATCACTTCTCCTCACATGAACCCACCCAGAACCTGCATTCATCATTCGAGGCCCTTCGTTGGGTGCCTCCTCCAAGGGGAGCTGCAGAACATGAGAACAGGCCTTTCCAGGGCGCAACATACAAGAATTTTTTTTCAATGTGCTGTTTTGTATAAGTCAGGTATATTGGGAAACTTGTATCTCAAATCTAAAAAAAATGGCTGTGAATATAATGGATCTCAGGGAGGCATCCCCAAACTGCAGCCCTCCATATGTTTTGGCCTACAACTCCCATGATCCCTAGCTAACAGGACCAGTGGTCAGGGATGATGGGAACTGTAGTCCAAAACATCTGGAGGGCCGAAGTTTGGGGATGCCTGATCAGGCTTCTGGAACTTGTAGAAGGCGCTACCTTATTTTTGGGTGACCCTGTTTTTATTCCAGACTGACAGCAAACTCAGGTGGCTGAGTGCCTACTAGAGAGAATGGCAGCCCTTTTTCAACCGTCAACTAAAAATGGAGAAAAAAGCCAAAGTTGCTGCCAGCTTCCTCACTCCTGCCTAGCTGTATCTTGAGATACTTACGCCTTCCTATATTGACAATGGACAGCTAACTGTTTTTGTAAAGCAATGAATGTTATACTCTTTCTGGGTACCCAATGTTGCCTTATTCCAATTCTCCAAGCTCAATTTTCACCGAAGTATAAATTTTCAGAGGCTATTTAAAAAAAGAACACAGCATGCTTGTTGTCTGCAAGCCTTGTGGAGAATGACTAAAGGGAACCTAAAGAAGCCAGAACGTTTCTGAAACCATTTCAGAAAGCTGAGCCCTAAAGGTGTACGAAGGAGAAGAGCAACAATTTATAGCCTCAGCTAAGCATGCTATTGATTTTTCCTTTTTTTCAAGTGACAAAATTATCATAACCTTTAGCTGCAGAGGTATTTATTAACAGTAGCCTCTACAAAATAAGCAAGTATCACAAAGTACAGTTCTCTTGAACTACAAATGAAGAGCAATATGAGGAAGGAAGGGAAGCCTAAAAGATTAATCCATAGACCTTCAATTGCTTCAAAATATTAGTTTACATTCTATTATAAATATTGATGGGAACTGCGGTCTTTGAAGTGAAGCTGGATATAATCAGGATTATTATTCGCAAGAAAAAGCAGTGAATTGGGTTGGATCTGAAGGTTCCCTTCCACTGATGGAAGGTGTCCTTCCATTGGAGAATGAGAACCTAATCCAAATTGGCATATTTCAAATAAATGTTGTAGTAATGTTTTGTTTTGTTTTAATTCCTCATAAAAATATAGCACTGTTATGCATTCAAAATCTGCCCCCCCTTTTTTTTAAAGAAAGAGAAAGGATATTTCTTCCCCTCCCCTTTGGCATGCGTAGCTAGCACATTCAAATGCTTAAATTTCCTCATACTTATATCCTTCCCTTTCTCCCAATGAAATCACAGAACAGATTGTAATATGGAGTATGACATACATGGCACAATAAAAAGTAAAAACTCACATAATAACAACGTTATACAAAGTGGTAGCAGCAGCAAAAAGGCAGATTACATGCCAAAGGCCCAGGTAAACAAGGTTTACACCTTGTGCCTAAATGCAGCCAACATGGGGCAACAATTTAATCTCATTTGGGAATGAGTTCCATAGCTGCAGTCACCACAATGAATGGCCTGTTGTGGAAACTGCCACAAATACAGGAATCACTCATAAATAATCACAAATGTCTTTAAACTAAAGGGACAGAGACAACCTATTAAACACTCAGGGGGGGACTATGGCATGCTTCTTTAAATGGCAATCTGTTTGCCCATCCCAGAACAGGACAGTTCAAAGGGCCTGCAAAAGTTCTGCACACATACCTATTTTACTGAATGCTTCTTTTAGTTCCTCCAGTTCCTCACGAGAAATTGTTGTTATGTTATTCTCCATCTCTTGATCTCCAGTTGTTCTCAGTTCTTTATTCCTAAGGATAATCAACAATGCATGTAACTGTATAGAAAGAACGACACGAGCAAATGAGCAATGGAACTGTGCAGTAAGATTATTCTGTAATTAATATTATATCAATTAGTATTTCCAACCTATGCTATTTTGAGTACTTAGACACCACCAGCAAACCAGTGCCAGTACCTGCTTCATTCCCATAGTTCTCACCATGCAGATACAACTTTATCAATAACAATAGCTGGCCCAATGAATGTCTCCTGAATGATGACAGACGCAGTGGTGTAGTGGCAATTTCACAGTGCAGGAGCTCATCATGACAGCCCCCATAGCCATGACCCCACAGACAGTCCAAAAAAACAGGGAAGGGTCATGGCTCAGTGGAACAGCTTCTGTCTTACATGCAGAAGGCCCCAGATTCAGTCTCTAGCATGTCCAGGTAGGACCAGGGATGTTCCCTACCTGAAGCCCTAGAGAGCCTCTGCCAGTTAGTGTAGACAATAATATGCTGGATAGACCAGTGGTCTGACTCAACATAAAGAAGCTTCCTGAAAAATGCAGCAACTGTGCTGATCCAATATATATTACACCACTCCCAGGAGCAGCACTAAATTGCAGCTGAGTTACAGAATAGTAAGTTGGCAAAGAGCCATACAGCGATTAGCACGTTGGACTTTGGGCTTGGGAGCCTGGGCTCACACCCATGAATAGCCATAATGTTCACAGTCGCACCTTAGGCTAGTCACTGACTCAACCAAGCCTATCCTAGGGTTACTATGAGAACGGGTGGCGCTGTGGTCTAAACCACTGAGCATCTTGGGCTTGCTGATCAGAAGGTTGACAGTTTGAATTCTTGCAATGAAGTGAGCTCCCATTGCTCTGTCGCAGCTCCTGCCAACCTAGTAGTTCTAAAGCACACCAGTACAAGTAGGTAAACGGCATTTCCATGCGCTCTGGCTTCCACCACAGTGCTCCGTTGCACCAGAAGCAGTTTAGTCATGCTGGCCATATGACCCGGAAAGCTGTCTGTGGACAAACACCGGCTCCCTTGGCCTGGAAGCGAGATGAGCGCCGCAACCCCACAGTCGCCTTTGACTGGACTTAACTGTCCAGGGATCCTTTACCTTATGAGAATAAAGTGGGGTAACCCACACTCAAGTGTGCCAATATGACCTCAAAAAGAATATAAGAAGAGCCTGCTGGATCAGGCCAGTGTCCTATTCTCTCAGAGGTCAACCAGATGCTGTAGGAAGCCCACAAGTAGGACATGGGCACAACAGCACTCTCTCATTGGCAGTTCCCAGCAACTGGGATTCAGAAACGTACTGCTTCTGACAGAAGAGGTGGAAAACATCCATCATACTTAGCAGCCAATGAGAGCCTGGTCCTCCTTATTCTCTCTTAAAGCCATCCAGGTTGATGGCCATTGCTGCCTCTTGCAGGAGTGAATGCCAATTTAACTACACGCTATATAGGAAAGGGACAGAAGTTTTTCTCAATTGACTTTCACCGTACCAGGCATAATTTCCATCATGAATGATGAGCAAGATAAAGATGTGTATGTTAAACTGCAAAGTAGTGCACAGTCTGCTATTTCATATGCTGGTGAAGCTCATTACAAACCGACTACGAGAAAACAATCTGTATTTTCCAACATATATTTTAATATCAAGGACAGACACTTTTGTGTCTTCTTAAAATAGTGCAAGAAAGGCTTTTGCCAAGTAAATGAATGTATACAGCAGATGGTGTAAAATCAGGGTCGGTGACTACGGCAACATGTCCTTGAAACAATAATGGTGCATAAACGGCAGATTTATTCCAGACTCTCCCACATATAACTCCACTTTATTAGTTTCTTTGCAATGCTTACCCAATGTTTTTGAATTATTGCCACCAAGAGGGGCACTCTTGCACTATTGTACAACCAAGGCAGGAGTGGGGGGGGGGGAAGAGACCTGGGACTTTTGTGGTATGAAAAATTACAGGATTTCAGCAGGAAGTTAAAGGACCTTTGCTGATGGAAAACAAGACAGCATGACTGCCCCAAAACTCCAACAGTATTAAAAGCAGGATCACATATAACTGCCCCAATCCTACTGTATCAGCCATTTATGGTGTGTTTTTTTAAAGCATTTTAAAGCATTTATGCAATTAATCACATCTAGCCTGGCCCTTAACTGCAAAAAGCTACGGGACAGAAAGATTAGTTCTAGGATGCTTTGGGAGCTTTTATTGCAAGAAAAAACTGGACATACCACTGGCAGTGATGCTTTATGTACACAATGGGGTGGAGGAGAAAGTACAGGCAAGCTGCATAATATGAACCAATAGTTGCCTCCCAACAATATTATTCTTTTCCTTCCCTTTATGCAAACAAAACAAAACTAGTAACACATGGCTCATTGTCTACCACAGATGCCAAACTGAACACGAACGGTGAATGGCGTTGATAATGATCTCAATCAGTTTATCTATAGCAGGGATGTCCAAAGTCCATTTTGGGGGCCCAATCTGGCCCGCCAGTCGATCAAATCCAGCCCCCGTGGCAGTATATGTCCTGGGGTAAAATTCTATGAAAAGCTCAGCAACTCCGATCCTAAAAAAAGGTCAACAACTTCAATCCCCCCCAAAAGCTCAACAACTTTGGATGGCCTTCATGCATGTTCACTTCATCAAATCTGGTCCTCTTTGGAAAAAGTTTGGGCACCCCTGATCTATAGAAAAACAAAACAAAACAACCACCAGGGTAATTTAATTGTTAAAGTTGTGATTAGAGGCCCTTTTTCAGATGACCCAACACTGAACTTTAGGCAGGTAGCGACTGGGGAAAGGGCTTTTTTGTGGTGGTACCCCTAATTCTGGCCTGTTCTCCTCAAAACTGTTCCTTGGGCACCCAGCTTGAGGAACTTTAGCTGGCAGACTAAAACTTTTCTGTTTGTCTAGGCCTCAGATGCCCAAAATGGCGCCTGTGGGCTGCAAGGCACCCTCTGACATCCCGCTTGGTACCCAAGGCCCACCTGCCCCTCCTGTTTTTGCTTTTTTAAAAGATTGAGGAGGTTTATGGGGTTGTTTGGTTGAGCAGCTTGCCTTCTCCCCCCCCCCCCCGTATTCTTTTGGGGAGTGTGTGCAAATGTTAGTAAGCATTATACAGGTAACAATCCAAACAGCAAATATCATGTTTTGTCTAAATAATATTAGAGCTATTTGTAACAATTTATAAACAATTATCATATAACACTATGCTCTGATCTAACATACATTTTATTGGGATTAAAAATACATTTTCTAGAAATCACATCTTGGGGGAGTTGTGAATTTTCTGTCCAGTCTATTTTGCTACTTATACTAAAATGATTCAAGGTGGGATCTGGAGAAAGAAAGAAATGAAAAGGGGGAGGGGGGACAGAAGTTGCAATCCTATGCATTTCCACTTGGAAGTAAATCCTATTGAATTTATTGGACCTTCTGAACAAACATTCTTGAGATTGTGGGTGTTTCCTGAATGGGCAATAAACCTGGCTGCAGGAGTAGGGTTCTCAGTAAGCGCTCTGCAGTTTGCATGTGAAAAGCAGCAATACGGCAGTTGGGACAGGCGGGGAGAGAGAAAGTGAATGCAGAGGGACAGAAAAAACTGCAAGTTGGTGGGAAGTGGAGTATTTTGAAGTGCTGGGCATCCTTCTGGGGATCTGATGCAAGTGAGCAAATCTGCCGGACTCTCTGTGTACCTCAGCTTATCATCTGCTTGTACGTTTGTAAAGAATAACAACATTACAAGATGTTGGTGTTCTTTCCTTCAAAGGAAACTAAACTTAGTGGTGCCTGTGGAATGTCTTGTCAACCCCATGGGTGGAATTCAACAAACTTGCTTGTGCTAACATGAGGATTAGTGTTAGTGCAAGGGGATTTATTCATCTCTGAAAAGCCAGGTGGGCTGAAAACAATACCTTTCCAGCATCTAGTGCTATGGGCAATGCTCACCTGAATTCAGAGAATACAGAGTGAAAACTAGTTCATTTTTTTGCTGCTGTTCACAGAACAATGACCAGGAAATGTGCCATCTCATCCAAAACTTTGATTCTGCAGAATGTACTTTGATAACACTTTGCATAGTTTACGAAGACAAAACACAGCTATCTCTTATGTTTTAAAGATCTATCCAGTGGTACCTCGGTTTATGAACACAATTGGTTCCGGAAGTCTGTTCATAAACTGAAGCGTTCATAAACTGAAGTGAACTTTCCCATTGAAAGTAATGGAAAGTGGATTAATCCGTTCCAGATGGGTCCGCAGCGTTCGTAAACCGAAAATTCGTAAACCCAGGTGTTCGTAAACCAAGGTTCCACTGTACTCCACTGTAATTGTCCAAAGACATATAAATCCATATAAATAAAACTCAAGACAAGCAAAAGAATAAATGTGATTTGCATCCTCTTCTTTGCACGACACTCATCATCTGTAGTGGCTACATTTTAAACATGCTTGTGAGAAAGTTCCATTACAATTGTGCCTCCTGTAAGAAAAACTTGGTGGAATACCACTCACTGGCTTTAAACTCCCAGGTCCATTTCCACAGTCATAAAAAACTCAGTCCAGAGCAGGCCCAGCATTTTAATGGGTTATCACAAACTAGTTCTTAACTTTCAACATCAGCCTCTCTTGACTTACATCAGATCTGAGTCTTAAAAGAAGCCACTATTTATTACCCTCAATCTTTAAAACAAAATTTGAAGGATATTCATTGTTTAAAAAACAAACTGAAAATGTTGGGTGGGCTGGGATAATAAAGCCGATATTAAAAGGGGGAGGGGAGAGAGAAAGTTTACAAACTAGAGACAGTTCAAACACGCAATTATAATTGGCAAAGCTGGTTTAGCAACCAGATTTTCTAGCTCACATTTTAATGGGCACGAGCAGCCAAAATTTAGGACAGCTTTCTCATAGCAACATATTTCAAACAGATAGAAAGCATAGTTTTAGATTATTCCATATCTGTGACAATGTGACTACACTTCTCTCACTGGTGCTACATTCTGATAAAGTTCCATATTTGAAAGCCACATTCTATATAAAATTATGTCCAGTTTGTAGATTTTGAGCTCCTGAAAATACTGGCTCCACAAGTCGGTGAAGCTGCAAGTATAATCAGTTCAGTCCTCGCCAAAGCAGGACTAGGCCATACACGCTAATGCTAAAGATTAGCACAGCAGATCAAGATACAGAGCCATTGACTATGCTATTTAGTCTCTCATTAGTGAAATCTAAAAGAGAATTCTCAAACACAGATTTGCACTATTACTGCCAAATCTCACTGTGTCGGGGTGTGGGGTGTGGTGTGTGGGTGGGTGTGGGTGTTTCCTTCACACCATGTTTTAAGAAAGTCATCAATGACTATTTCATGAGCGGTAGGTTACTTTCACAACTAAAAATAGAAGTCAGTGCCCTTGGATACAAAGGATAACTCGCCTGACTGCAGGAGTTGGGGGAAGCTAGCCAGAAGTATAAAAGTTAAGCACCTGTGTGAGTTTAGCAACAGGACAAGGAGGCAAGGGAGGTCAACCTTCCCCCTTCATTTTTGTTCTTACAAAGCCCTGCTTCCTACATGAACAGACCCAGCAAACAAACAGTAGATACAAAGGCTATGGATGGGTGAATGTGTCAGTTTCGTTTTATCTCATTTTCTCACTCTTCCAGCCTTCAGTTCAGTTCTCCACATTTCCACATCCATTTGTTGTTGTTTTTTAAAAATCCTTGTGAAAATTCATCAGCATTTTCCCAAAAATACACCTATTGTATTTTGCAAAGCAATTCCCCCCAAAAAATGCATTTCTGTATGTTTTTTCGCTAATACTGTATATGCATTTATATGTACACGCTACCCTAGTACAGTGGTACCTCGACTTACGAAGGCGATCCGTTCTGCGGCACTCTTCATAAGTCGAATTCTTCGGTTGTCAAAGTGCCTGTTTTGCGCATGTGCGAAGCGCGATTTTGCACTTCTGCGCATGCACCGACCGCGCGCGCCACTTCTGCACAGGCGCAGAATTCATGCGCGGCGAAAAGACTTCCGGGTTTGCCGACTTCAGAAGTAGAGTCATACGGATGTCGAGGTACCACTGTATATGCACTGTATACCTCCGGCGGGAAGGTAAACGGCGTTTACATGTGCTGCTCTGGTTCGCCAGAAGTGGCTTTGTCATGCTGGCCACATGACCTGGAAGCTGTACGCCAGCTCCCTCGGCAAATAATGCAAGATGAGCGCCGCAACCGGACCTAATGGTCAGGGGTCCCTTTACCTTTAAGGACATAATAGCAGCCTCTCTGGATCAGGCCAAAGGCCCATCTACTCCATCCTGTTCTCACAGTGGCCAACCAAATGCCTATGGTCCCACTTGTGTTTACCAGCAACTGGTATTGAGAGGCATACCGGTATTGTGGATTCAGGGGAAAACATTATAACACAGTCCACATTTGCACTGCCACTAATATTTTGGTTCCATCTTCTTACCGGTGCAGTGTTTGTTTGTATGGCTCAGTACAAATGTCAGCATTTGGTCTCCCTGATTTTGCTAAATGACTGAGAGGAACTCGGCTAATTCATAGATCCATATAAACCCCTAACAAGTCAAGACTGGAGCATGTATGTTGCCTCCTCAAAAGAGCATTGCGTGGTCAGGCGGAGTCCCCCCAAAGCCCCCAGGCAGCCCCCCGAGCGGAATGATGACACAAGACCACGTTCTACGGGATTAAAATTGGCCACAACTTTATTAAGAATTTGGATGTAGGGAGACCTTGGCTCAGGCATTGGGCGTATATCCTTCCCAGCCCCCCAGCCGGGGATCTGGGTAATTTCAGGGTTATCCAGCTTGTGTGGGGGTTGGGCTAGCTCTGGAGAACATATGTTCAAGCAGATAGCCCGCCCCCCTTCGATCGCAGCTGCTGGAGAGAAGGGCAATGACAGCCTATTGCGTATGGTCAATGCCTCCCCCTTAGCCCCATTTACAGGAACCCTGTTATTGCCGCCGCTATTTATGTAGATGACTAAAGGATTCCGCCCAAGGCCTGCATCCGCCAAAGTTGTGATGAATTGCTACGGGAAAGGCGAAACCTGCCAATGCAGGGAAAATTCCTTTCTAGCCCTTCAACAGCAGCCTTGTCGTAGCAGTGCCTGCGTGCGTGTACACCTGTGGAAGAAAATAACCTGTAATGCAATCATTAATTATTTTTTTATTTTTGGGAGTGGAGGGTGGGAAAGCTTCTGGAGCCGTCGACCGCTTCCCAGGAATGACTCTGCTTCAGCCGTGTTCAAGGTAAGGTTACCTCCTCCTACCTGGCCAATCCCTCCGGCAACGCCTTCCCGAGCTGGATTGGACAGGTAACTGTGTGGGCGGAGATCACCAGTATCCAGCCCGGGAAGGCAGTGCCGGCCTCCGAACTTCCAGGGCTGCCCCAGGGATCCCAGAGGGCTGTGCGCAACCGCGCAAAATGCGCCTCCCCTTTTATGTGGGGAACGCTCATTGTGCTTGAGGCAATAATAAAACTCTGTGGTGTTTGTTCTTCGATTGTCTTTTTCTACACACAGGTTATCTCACTTGGGGTGCAATTCACAGAGAAGTAAACATACAAATGTGTACATGCACCATCAATTTTTAGTAAATCCAACTTTGATTAAAATTAAGCATATAACATTCTAGCCACTACACATGTGTGTGGAAGGAAAAGTGATCACTTGACAATAGCTACCTACCCCTTCACTCCTCCCCTTAAGCATTGTGCCTCAAGTATTCATACATAAAACAGTCACCCAAATTCATCAATAGTATCAGTTTCACAGTTTGCTTAGCCTGCATGATTGAAAAGGATCTTAGCACACATGTGCTTTGTATTGTATTCCGCTTCAGTAAGAAAACACTACAATAGAAAAACTGGATGCTATGGAACAGGCAGCATTAAGATAACATTTTCTCTGAAATACTACAGCAAGCAGAGCTAGCAGCAGCACCAATATATGCCAGGTTGTCTAAAAAAATGCCATTATAAGGACTTCTTTTTTTGTTGCTGGAGTTTGCTTGACAGCCTTCTGAGATATAGTATTGTATGTCTTTCCCTGGGCGGTTATTATATCCTGATGGTGGGATATAAATAGCTGCAATTGCAACATTAGGTTTTTTTCAGTCAGAAAAGTTAGAGCCTTATTTATTTATATGTATATAGGCTGCTTTTTCACCTGAAAGTCTTCAAAGGGGCTAGACAACCATGAAAATTTGATCCACTAAAAACACAGAGAAGCAGAACAGAATACCGTAGCAGTAAAACCACTACTAAGGAGCCGGGAGGTGGTGGTGGTGGGATACTTTAAGGAATCATCTGATCATTTTAACAGACAGGTGGGCTCATAAAACCCTAAAAGGAGTGCCCCACTTCTCTTAAACCAACATCTGCTTCCTCCCCCACAATCCTTCAGGTCCAGCTGGGGAGATCTGCCCCTCCACAGGGCTAACTATGACAATCCACAGAAATATGAGAAGAATAAGCATTTGGTCTGGCAAACAAGTAGGATGGCCACTTAAACAACGCTACCGCAGAAAGAAAAGAAAGATGCATCATTAAAAAGGAAGACAAAAAGAGAGCATAGATTGCATGTGCTAATTTATATCCACAGATGTACTGTAATTTAAATAGAAATAAAATACATCTTAGAGTAGAGGGAAGGCCTGTGACCAGTGTGCCTGCTCAGTCTGGGCTCTTTATGAACACAGACTTTGGGCATTTGTTTCAGCCAAGGCTTGGTCTACATGCGCAGCAAAATGACCAGGCAGAATCCTGAGGCAATGAACCCTATGACTTGTGAGTAGTCATTGTAGAAAGCAGTAGACTTTACTACAAGTAGTATGGGATATAATTTTGAATATTCCCCCATGTTCTGGGGAAAAAATCATTTTAAGTTAAAAAAAAAAATCAAGCAAACTTGGACATGAGGTGGAAACACTCCTTGCTGTGCCAGCTTTCTAATTGCAAATTTATTATTTTTTAAAACAGGGAATATTCAGAAATGTCACCCACCTGAACTGTCACCTTCCCAAACCCCTTTCCCCCTGAGCTTTCATCAACTGGTTTGGTTTCTGTGACAGTCAAAGAAAGTTGTAAGCTTGTGCTTCAAAGTGCAGTGTGGGAATAATCCAGATGTTGTTTGACTACAGCTCCCATCATCCCTGACCACTGGCCATGCTGGCTGGGATGATGCGAGTTGTAGTCCAGTAACACTCAGGCCGCAAAGGGGGTGACCCAGGGAAAGTACCAAGGTCCAGACAGAGAAGCCTGATGTGCTACTATCAGCATAGCTGCCAAGTCCGGGTCGTAAAGATCTGGGATCGGCAGCGCGCGCATGACTGGAAGTTGCGTGACGCAACTTCCGGTGGCGCTTCGCCCTTCTATGGGCACCAGAAAAAGGCGGCGCCAGCGCCAGAAGTCGCTTCCGCACATGACCGGAAACACGTAAAAGCGACTTCCGGCGCCGCCATTTTCTGATGCCCATAGAAGGGCGAAGCACCACCGGAAGTCGCGTCACGCAACTTCTGGTCATGCGCGGAAGCGACTTCCGGCGCCGGCGTCGCCATTTTCTGGTGCCCATAGAAGGGCAAAGCGGCACCAGAAAAATGGCCGCCGGGAAGAAGCGAATTTAAGGGAGAATGCCGGGATTTATCACCAAACGGGAGACCGCCGGGAAACGGTAAGAAAAAAGGGGTTTTCCCGGCGGATGCGGGATACTTGGCAGCTATGTACTATCAGCCTCCCAGACCTGTGGTTCTAAACCTTGGTTTACAGTGTCAAACTCAGACTAGGAGACTCAAATCTCTACACAGTCACGTCAGGGGCCAGTCACTATCTCAGCATAACTGACCTCAGGGTTCCTGCGAAGATACAAATGGCAGTGGAAGCATGCCTACCACTTGGAGGCTCCTTATTTGAAGAAATAAAAATATAAATCCAATAAATAATAGTAGTAATGATTCTAGAACTTTTTTGCTCACTTTCTGTGCGACTGCAGGTTACATTTGCAGCAACATCACCTGCAGAAAGGGAGCAAGTGAGCCAGACACAGGTTTACCACTTCAGTACGGGCTAAGCCTTCAGAGGCCAGAACTCCTGGAGTGAAACTGGGGGCTAATCAGCTATTTTAAGGCCACTCCAGAAGCTAATAATGGAGTGATCAGCATAAATGTACGAAAGGTCCCAGCTTCAGAAGCAAATCTTCTACTCCCAAGTGGAATGAAGTTAATTAGTTATCACAGTGAGCTTCAGGAATTTGTATTATTGAGATATCTGAAAGACATTAACAACGGTATTTATTACAGGGGAATATGGCCTTCTGTTACCCTGCTAATTCCTGGCACAACTCTACATGGTTCAAAAGATTATTAGATTAGATGACTAAGATACTATACTACAACCAAGACAGGATTTTCCGTCATGGAAAGACTTTCCGCCCACAGTATTGATGTTATACCTAGATATATTTGTCTGCAAGAGAATGTAATCAACATGGCAAGAATTATTAAATTAGGGTACCATTTCCACTTCTGTCATTTTCTTAACAATAATAAAATAACAGTTTCAAGACCAGAAAATTATTTTAGTTAAGTATTTAAAATTTGAAAAGAGCTGGATAAAGCATTTTATTAGAGATCCTCAAAGCCCTTTAATGTTTGCAAAATATTGTGTTTGTTAGTTCTAGGGAAAATTGCTATAAAAGGAGAATTCCCTGGATGTCGAGATCCAGGTTGGGGGCAAGTACTCTTTGGTGAGAAAACCCCAACAGAGATTTAAAATGGCAAAATATGCAGCAAAGTAAAGTGTGGAAAGATATGCTATTAGATCTTCCAAAATTTCCCATAGTCCCCATAGGAAAACAAACACACACCCTCTTTGGTAAATTAAAGATTGGTTTACTTTAAAACTCTTTGAAGATCCGATCCATATGCTTCAGAAAATTGGCTCAGCCAGTGAAACTTGGCTTAGTTACGAAGTGGTGAACGTTCCTAAATCATTGGTATAGCAGCACAAGAATGGCTTGTGAGAGCCATGCAGCTAAGCTGGAGCAACCAACTTACACCTCTTCCTTCTCAGGTAGACTGGGGTAGAACAAAGCCTTAATTACCTAGTTCCTCCCAAGATGAGGGGAACTGGACATAGCTAAGCCTGACAGGACAGTTTACTTTATGGTATTAACTCCTTCTTGCATCAATTAGACTTTAGCAACTTGGTTATAGGACGCTTACCCTATACACATTTTGTGTACCACTCATAACTCTGAAAAAACACTTGTAACATTCACTGGCCCATTTGCAAGGCTGGGCTGCAACAAGAGCCATTGTCGAGTAGCGGTTAGAGTGTTGGACTAGGGGCCTGGGAGACTGGTTTTAAAATCCAAACTTGACTGTGAGGCTCATTTGGTGTCCTTGGGCCAGTCCCTGCCTCTCAACCTAACCAATCCCACAGCCCTGTTGGAGGGATTAAATGAGGAGGGGGAGAACCACATACACTACCTTGAACTCCTTGGATGAAAAGCTGGGATAAATGCAATAAATAAATAAATAAATAAACAAATTAACAAATTAAAGAATTACTGATATGGTAACTGTGGTAACACTACATGTGAATGGGCTGATCACACATGTCAAAGGTATTTGTATGTGCCGGGCATCGGTAGTGCAGCTGGAAATTTTTAGACCGTGGGCTTAATGGTCTGCTGTTACACTGGCCCTTACATGAAAAAGCTACAGAGAGATGACAAGTGAACAACTTTTGCCACATTAAGGGGAACTCGTTTTAAAGGTCCTAGCCACTAGCCACACATTTCTGATCATTCATTCATAAAATACTGTAGGGGAATGCAACACTCCTTCCTTTGGTTCCCTTATCTCTAAATGTTGCACACTTTGCTGTAACATGGGAGACTGTTCTCTTCACAAAAGGATGAGTCTTCAAATTCTATTCTGCAATCCCCTGCTAGCAGAGACAAGGAGAACCACAGAAATAGTGCACTCAGCCCTCTTGGGGATGCGGGACCTCATGTTACTCTCTCTCTCTCTCTCTCTCTCTCTTGACCTACTTTGGGAAACAACAGTAGCGGCATTGACAGGCTGTGATCAAGAAACTGCCATAGGGAGTACACGGAGGGATCGTAGTGGGGAAGTAGATGTAACAGATACAAAAGAGACGGGGAGGGTGGAAACATCTGTGGTTCATAATAGAGCATGAAGCTTCTAGCAAGGAAATGTGTCTATAAATGTAAAGCTATTAGGAAAATTACAGGCTAACATTTCTAAACAGAGTGATTTTGGTGAAGAACACATTTGGCAGCAAAATTAAAGGATTCCAGAAGCAGTGATAAAATAAAATAAAAAAGCTTGGAATAAAGGGAAAGGATGCTAATGACAGGGGGAAGAAAGAGTGCGCAAAAGCAATCCAAAGCGGTTTGCACGTTCAAGTAGAAATTACACATTGAACACACATAATAACGTGAACTGAAGGGCAGCGAGCCAAAATTTGAATTTATTTTTAAAGGACTGAATTACTCAGCAGTTCATATATAATTGTACTGATGTCAGCACATCTGAAAACTTTCCAATGTGTACTGTGGCTTCTTTTCGGTTGAAAAAGCCTTTCACACTTGTGTTACAGTCTTAAAAGTAGTTGAATGCCACTCCTCAAAATTACTTGCCTTGTTACAGAAATTGCTTATGAGTCTTGTCTGTAATTGCACTCTCTCAAAGAAAAAAAGATTGTACTCGTCTTGAAAATTATCAATTCTTTATCAAAACCACTTAACGGTGTACCCACACTTTAATCTGAACCGCAACTCTATAGGACTCAGGCCCAGAACCCTTTTCCAATACTGGGGCTCACACTAAGACAGTGTAGGCACTCTGAGCATACACAAAGGACATTCTAAGCCAGACTGTTATTTGGCACAGCAGTAGCTTATTTTAGCAGCATCACTGAAGCAGCCTGTGATATTAGTGGGAGTCCTCAGAATCTGTTATAACCAAGTACACATATAGAATCCAGTGCTTCCACATCTTGCCTCCAGGCTATGATTTATTGATTTATATATTACATTTATATCCCACCTTGCCTCCAAGGAGCTCAAGGTAATGTACATAGTTCTCCTCCTCCTCCTCATTTTATCCTCACACAACCCTGTGAAATAAGTTAGGCTGAGAGTGAGTGAGTGGTCCAAGATCATAACAGTGAGATCATACAAGATCCTAGCTCAACATTCCCAACTATTGCACCGCAAGTGTGAACTCTGGCACTTCTTATTTTCCAGACTAAGTGGTGCTTGACCCTTATATCATTCTGCTGTACTAAAGCCTACCTCTTGGATCCTGAAGAGTCACCAATATTCTTTATCCTACCCTTCTCCCATGGAGCTCAGGACAGTGTACATTCTTCTTTCCCAGCACCACCAGTTTTAATTCTCTCAACAATCCTGCAAGAATGAATCCACCAAGAGATAAGCCCACTTCAGAAGCGACCTACCACAAGTTCCAAGAACAAGTGGAGGGAGGAGCAGGGTCATGCCTGATGGACATCCTGTTGGCTCCATCCACAGACCTCTTTATTTGTTGGGTGGGGGGGACCTACCTGCATTTGGTTGAATGCATATAGACTCCTCCACATGACTGGGAACCCAACAGAAGCAGGCATTCTCCCTACTGCATGTATCCCTGGAATTCATGGGATAACTTCTGAAGGGGACTATAGTGACCGGCTCAGTGTAACTCAGCGAGTTTAATGAATGGGGCTTCAAAGCTGGGTTATCCTCAGCAGAGTCTGGCACTCTAACCTCACCACCACACCACCATATTTGTCAGTTCATCTCTCAAGTATCTGTACTACAAACTTATATTTAGTTTAGGGTGTTTCCAAACTGGTGTTTATTCTGGGTCCTTCCCCCCCCCCCAGTGTACCACATCATTGGCATCAAAATCAAGTACAGTATATTAAAAAAGCATCTTGACAACTACCTGTTTGCAATATCTGAATGTCCCAGTTGCAATATAAAGCACCCATGGTACCATCAAATATGACATCCTTAAGAGCCTGCAATTCTAGTCACAGATACTTGGGAATAAGTTTGATTGAATTCAGTGAGACTTCCAAGCAGCGGGTAAAGTACTGAAAAAAATCTGTTACAGATCTTTACTGCCTCCCCCATTCTCTATCCTCACACAGAATTACAGGTATCAGAGTCTTCTGGGAAGAGGGAATGGAAGTAGCTTAAGTTGATTGTATAAATATGCCCTTGGAATTAATTGGAACAGCTCAAGTTAAAACCAGAAACAGCTTGTGACACAAAATGTAGCATTCGGGTATATACAACCTTTTTGTTAAACAGATATCAAGGTTATTGCATTATTATAGTTACTGCCCAATATACAAAGCTATTAAGTAGGTAAATTAATTTTGAAAGACTGACATTGGCAGTAGAACAGATTAATCTGGCCTGCACTTATGGCTAGTAATAGTAAATATATCTGGTTAAGGTTCCGTAGGTTGTCCTCCATCACACAAGTTTAAATATTGCAGAGACTTCATGCATCCATAAAGCCTTCTTACGTCTTACTGACAGCATCTTCCTCATTCTATTTAATTTTAGTAAAATGTATAAGGTCAGAATTCCTCACAGTTAAAGAAGAACAAGTAGGAAACAATGTGGCAATTTTCAGCAGTATTAAACAGGCATATTATTGTAAAAAGGATGGTCACTATTGTCCAAACGGATCGATAAGGATCAAAAGTGAACTAATGCTCAAATAGAGTGGTGAGCAATTACGTAACTCAGAGAGACACTCAAAAACAGAACATGTAAAGCTCACAGAGAAGCCCAGTTTACTAAATATGCACTGCAAATATACAGTACCGTATCACAAGATAAGGGAAGTTTCCTTGCCCTTCCACCCAAAAAGCTTCTCCAGGGAAGCCGGAGAGCACCTCCTGAACATTGTGGCATAGGCTCTGTGGGCAGAGGTCCTCCCTCCCAGGTCCTCCCAGTGATTCTTTCTTCCCCTAGCAGCTCTGCACAGATCTTATCCCACATTGTTCAGGCTCCTGACCCCCAGGGCCCACAAGGCAGCAGTGCGAAGGAATGAATGGAAAATTTTCCTCCCATGAATTTCCTTTTGTTAATTTATCTTCAGATCCAAGCCACTGAATTATATTGTAGAGCTGGAAAGCATCTGGAAAAGAGTAACTACTAAAACGATCAACAGGCTGGAGCAGCCCCCTATTTGGAAAGGCTATAACCTTTGACACATTTTAGTTTAAAACAAAAAAGTTATTGGGGAATGAGCATGATTGTGCTGTGCAAGATTATGTATGTTGTGAAGAAGGTTGATGGCTTTCTCCCTCTCTCAAAATACTAGAACACAGGATCATCAAACGAAGCTGAATGTTGCAAGATTTAGAACAGACAAAAGAAGTACGTACTTCTTTACACTGTGTATAGTTTAACTATGGAATTCCCTTCCACATGTTGTGGTAATGGCCACCAACTAAGACAGCAGTGTTTAGACAGCTTTATCCTCTACAAATTTATCAATGAGAGGTGGATCACTTATTGCAAGCCATTATCAGTATGTGCCTGAGTCTTTGGATGATCATAACCTACATGCATATTCAGGCAGAGATCCTGAGGTAAGTTATTTGCTGGTAAGTTATCAACAATATCTTACTGAGGATGGTAAAATAAGGGAAATTTAGGCCAGATATGCAAGGATGAAATCTTAATTCTATATAAATAATCAATAAGACTGGTATAGACTTCATGCAACTACGGATTCATCTCCTGTTTTCTATTCCATATTTCTATTCCATATTCCATATTTCTTTTTTCTTATCCTTACCTATTCAGCTAAATGGTTGGGCTTACGCTTCGCAACAGGATGAGGCATTCGTGTAATATGATAAATGCTGGACTCCATCTCCCATCAGCCCCAGTCAGCATGACCAATCATCAGACATGATGGGAGTTGCAGTCCAGCAATGTCTGGAGGGCGATAGGCACCCCAGCTAAGCTCTAAACAAACTCCTTTCAGTTCGTCACTGCAAGTTCTAAGTGAAATACTGATTACAGGTTGTTCTGAAAAGATTATATATAAACACACAAGCACAGCACAATACGGTACATAAAGCAGTGCGATCAAAGGTGAGCTACCTAGCCTACTAGGCTGACACTTTAATTGCCATATATGGATGCATTTGGAAGTGATCACACTTGTTATCAAGAACAGCAAAGTACCCAAGAGAATAGACATTTTCTGAACTCTTGGAAACACATGCATCTGCTACTTCTCTTGCATATATATCCATACTTTATTGCTTTAATTGGTCCTTCCTTTAGCATAGATAAAGTAAACTAACCTCCTACATCAAATACTAATAGTATACTGCTGAATGCAGAAAGTGCTAGTTTAACATATGAAGCTGTTGGGAACATTAGAGATTTTTGACATATTGAGTGGTATATAAATGCTTTAAAATTATTAAGCAAACAGACAGTTATTTGGAGATTTTGAGTAAGATTTTGAGTGAGTACAGTTGTCATCTGTAAGCTGATGACAACTAATTTTATTTTTCTGTACCGAGTTAGGCGAGACTGAGCAGGTCTTGGACCAGCGCCTAGATGCTGATGCTCATCCAGGCCACAGCAGCAACTTGAAAGACATAAGACAGAAGCCCTGTGGGCAGGTAGTTCCTAGGTCTGAAGCAACAGGTGCATAGCCTTGATGTGCTCTTAAGAGCCAGGTAGTCATTAGAGGCCCAAGTGGCCTCCAGAGCAAGGACTGCCTTTTACTGTTGCTGGCTGGTTTTCCAGCCACGGCCATTCTGAAGAAGTAGAACCTTACCACAGTGATCCACAAACTGGTAACCTCAAGACTGGACTACTGTAATTTAGTCTATGTGGGATTGCCCTTGACTTTGGTTTGGAAGTTGCAGCAAAGCTTCTCTCTGGAGTGACTTACTGCGAATCTATAACACCAATTCTGAAAGAACTGTACTGGGTGCCTATGTGCTACAAAGCCTGTTTTCAAATACTTGCATTGACTTACAACCCCCTATATAATTTGAGTCTGGGTACCTGAGGGAATGCCTTCTTATGCTAGCCAGGAAGGGGCAAAAGAAAATACCTCTGCAACACCAGCTCCCAGGTGCTGCTATATGAGGGCAGTAGACCTAGCTTCAGAATCCAGCTAATAGAGGATGCCAGTCCAGCCTCTCCCCTAAAACTCCCCATTTTGACAGGTGGGAATACAAATGACAGTAGCTTCTGCTCACTGTTGTACTCTTCACCAGTGGGGCTTCCCCACTGGCAACCAAATTCCCCAACCAGTGGAGCTGGCAGATCTGGATACAGAGACACCCATGCCTCATCCACACACACACACATACACACCCCAGCACAATGAGTCAGAAGTTAGTGTTCTGTAACACAAGAAAATGGGCCCCAGAGTGCCAGTTGCAGTAACAGCTGCAACTAACAATTTCCTTCCTGGCCATGGGCATAGCCAGGATTTGGGGGTGGGGGGCAGACCCACAGTTAGCTATGTATTTTTATTTATGGGGGGGGGGCAACTGCCCCCTGGCTACACCCATGTTCCTGGCTCAAACAAAACTTGTTCTATTTTTCTATATTTTCCCCACCATCAACTTCCATGCCTCCCTAGGAACATCTTCCTTTTGGTTTTGAGAACCAATGCTATCAATTCTCACAATGTGCTGTCAGTCAGCATTCAGAAAGTTAGTTTAGCGTGTTCCTGAACCATATTAGATACGTACCTAAAATTGTTCAGAAAACCACGAGGATATTTGAGAATTTCCAGAATGCATGTGTATTGCTTCCCTCCAGTCTATGGCACTGCATTAATTTTTCATACTCGTCCATTCCTATCTTACACAATAAGCATCAAGATAGATCCTGAGGTTAAGCAGAGCTCATTTCCTCTCCAAAGATCAAACACTGCAGGAAAAGAAAAGTAACATTGCTGCACCTGAAAGTCTGGAAATATCCTAATTCTTTCATATGATCTCAGACACACTTTTGATCTTTGAAAGGATCGAGGAAGGAGGGGAAATTTGTTTTAATTCACTGCTGTAGGTAGATTTTATACAGTACAAGGGTGGGAGAGTCTGGGCGTGGCCAGCTATGGATGAAAAACAATTTGCCAAGAGTTCTCTCAAATGCATCCATCTTATGCCCCTGAGGACAACTGGGCCACAAACACTGCCTTCATCTTGTTTCCAGTATTAAAAGCAGCTCCAGCAACTGAGGAGAATCAGACTCGAGAAGCAGCAATTACGCAGCAAATTGCATTGCAGCTCTGCCTTCATGTAGTAACAGGGACCAACAGCAAACTATTCGGGAAATAATTAAGGGCCATATACTATCTGTGTTACCTTTTCCCCTCAGGAGGTTAAAGTTTGGTTTTAGACAGGCACTTCACAAACACACACACACACACCCAACTGCGCTCTTGTAATATTTCTGCCTGTGAAGAATGAGAGGCAGAGAAAGGAAACGCATTTTCTCTTATCCTATCCTGCCCGTGCAAAGGCACAACACAATCCCAGCCTCCTCTTGCTCTTCAGTTACAACCAGAATATAAAGTTCCACTCGGTTTCGTACATGACCACCTCCCTTGGTAGGAGGGGACAGTTGTTAAAGGGAGAGAGGAGAGCTGCTTTGTAATTCAAAATGTTGCCACCCTTCCTAATACTCCTTAGGCAACACTCTCTACCAGGCCTACTTACTAGACACGGGGGTAGTGCGCCAATTTACAGATGGGGGGGGGCGACCTGAGCTGACAAAGCCCACAAAAGTTTCCACAATCCTAGATAACATAAACCCGGCATTTCTGAGTAGCCGCCCTGTAGTTCTAAGAAAGGAAGGATGCAAAGCCCTCTGCCCTTAGGAGAGACACGGGGGGGGGAGGTACCTGTAAGACACCCGAGGTTCTGCGCTGCTTCCTTTGCCCTCTGCTGCAACGCGCAGTCGGATTTAGCCGCAGCTCCGATTCCAGGCGAGGTTCCTCTAAGCGCCGCAAAGTAGAGAGAACACCTGCAACCGGCCGGCAGTCGCCGCACTTGCTGATTGGCAGCTGTAGCAGTCCATCGCCTTGCGTCCTCGGAGATTGGAGGCGGGCTTGGATCAGTAGAACGCGCTCTCTTGCAAAGGAACTGGGAGGGGATCTGTTGGCTTTGTCGTTATGGGATCAAATTCCAGAGATTATCAGTGTACTTAAAAAAAAAAGAGTGAGTGAGAGAGAGGTAAATTGATTATCGCAGAGTTCCGAACTGGCTACTGAGTGTTTGGTAGGCGATTTCGCACAGGTTCGCCCCCACCCCCCGCAATCCATGAGATTTAAGATGCTAAACAGTAGAATCCCATGCACGTTTACTCAGTGGGATTTACTCTCAAAGAGGCGGGGTTTTTTATAGGATTGCAGCCTAGGGCTACAATTCCTTTTGTACACTTGCTTGGAAGTGGAATTACTAATGAGCCAACATAGATAAGATCCTGCTGCACCACTGATTGCCTCAGTTTTGTTAAATTTATGATGCCTGAAATAAGATTTTTATATAATATTTACTATCTTTTGCTATGTGTCACACAAAGTAAATAGCACTCATGATCCAGAGCATATTTTCCCGCTCAAATCTTTAAACTTTAAACACACATTAAAAGATTCTAGGTTTTCCTGCACCGTATGCTTTTATCTAGTTATGAATTATGATACCCAGGTCCAATGAAAAAAATAAAATATTGAAATACTAAGCATAATTATTTCTAAGTGAGCATGGTTAGGATGTGACTCCTGTCCTCAGCTGTAATCCCATAGGGCATAATGTCTGAATATAGAAAGGAGAACAGCTGAAATCAAACCAAAGTATCATCCCTCTATTTATTTACATCTGCAAAGAAACTGTTTTGAGTTGATTTGTACTAGCACATCGGGGATGATAGTACCAGTATGGTTTTGGGATTATACTAGGACAGGCATAGGCAACCTTGGATCTCCAGATGTTTTGGAACTACAACTCCCATAATCCCTGACCACTGGCCCTGTTAGCTAGGGATCATGGGAGTTGTAGTTCCAAAACATCTGGAGAGCCAAGGTTGCCTATACCTGTACTAGGATGACCAAGGTTCAAATTCCTACTTCCCATTTCTCAGCCTATCCCACCTCACAGGGCTGTTGAGAGGATAAAATGGAGTGGAGATGATGCATGTTCACACCTTGAGCTCTTTGGAGGTAAGTGGGATATACCTGTAATAAAAGAAGCTACCGGTAGTTAAAATTCATCCAGAGTCAGTGCTATATTAGGAAGATTAAGTGCAGCTGTCACTAAAAACCCTGCATCAAGAACTTCTATATGCAAGATAGCTTAGGGTGAGAGAGAAACTCTGAGGTCTCCAACAGGATTCTTACCTGTACTCAACGCCAGGGCACCGGGCCGCTGCTGCGCCCACCAGACAGCCGCGCTGGGAAAGGGGGAGGGGGGCGCCGGAGGGATCTTCGTGCCAGGGCACCAGATATGCTTAAGATGGCCCTGCTCAACGTGATAGCATACATTGCTAGTTAGTTAACATTCATATTCCAGAAGGCATGGAAGGTGGTTCCACTATAGTTATAAGAATATAAGAAGACCTGCTGGATCGGCCCAATGGACTATCTAGTCCAGCATGCTGTGTTCTCATGATGGCCACCCAGATGCTTGTGCAAAGCCTACAGTCAGACTTCAAGCACAAGAGCAGGCATCCCCAAACTTTGGCCCTCCAGATGTTTTGGACTACAATTCCCATCTTCCCTGACCACTGGTCCTGGTAGCTAGGGATCATGGGAGTTGTATGCCAAAAATCTGGAGGGCCGCAGTTTGGGGATGCCTGCACAAGAGCATTCTAGAAGTTGGACCAGGGAGAGAGATTGATAAAATCTGGCAAGGTAGGACCTAAAGAATTAACTGCTGATCTGCAGTAGGCTATTTGCAGGCTTTACAGATAAGGCACGGTGTGAACCAGGTCTGTTGAGGCCTGGGCCTGCTAGAAACAGCTTTACATGCCAGAACTCTAAGTGTGACACACAAATTAATTGACAGGAACACAGAGGGCTTCCCCCTCCTACTGTTTAATCATTACCAGCCTCCACCCCACCCCCCAAGGTGCGGGATCAAGGCCTTCGAGGGCAGAGACAGGTGTGATTTCCCGGAAAGCCTTGGATCTGCATGCGCCACAGGCTAATATATCGTGGACTCGGGTGACCTTGGGCTGGATTCAGCCAAGCCCTGCTCAGAGTAGAGCCGCTGGAATTTTTGAACCAAAGCGAGAGTGTCCTTGAACTTCAGTGGGTCGAACATGAGTAGCCCATTCATTGCATTTAAAAAATAATTTATTTTTTGCATTTTCAGGTCTGAAATCCCTTAATAACCAAAAAAGGAGGAGTGAGGGAACACGTGTTGCTTAGTTTTTACGTGCAGCCCTTTAGGGGTGCAACCCTATCGAGGCGGAGGGGGTTTCGGCCCCAACGGGCTGTGAGATTAAATAGTGTGACTCTATGCGTGCCTACTCAAAAGTAAGCCCGCTGAGAACTTCCAGCAGTTGCCCCGGGTAGGGGAAAGCAAAGGCGCGTGCGTAGAACATCACAGTGGAATTAATGTTGGTGTAATATACTGTATATATATTTGTATGCGCAAGAGCGGGCTGTTAAATAGCTAAATGCTACAATAATGCTGTAAGATGTTTTCCCTGCTTCCCGCTTGCACGGAGAAAAGCGATTACAATGTCAGTCCCATCTATCCTGCGTTGTTTTGGCCGAGGAAGGTCCTTGAATGAAACGCGGCGTTGAAATTCCTACTGTAAACTGCCCTGCACAGCAGCAAAAAGAGGGTGGTGCTAAACGCCTTTCCGGGAAGTTTGTCTCCTACCAGCTGCCGTCCTGCTTCCGCTGGAGCCATGCGAAGTCGAAAGTGAGCTGGCGGGAGACGCTTCGGAAGAATACAGAGAGGCAGGCGCTATGGCAGACCAGAGCCTGGAAATGGCCTCTATGATTCCCGCCCTCAAGGAACTGGGCAGGTAGGTCTCAGGCCAACCTGCTGGGGTAGGAAATGCCCCCCCTTTCTTTGCTTGCTTCTCCCGTGCCCCTCTTTTTACTTCTTCCCCAGGGAGCCTTGCGCATTTTATCCACACAACAACCCTGTGAGGTAGGCTAGGTTAGGAGAGGGTGATCGACCGTGTAATAGTAGAGAGATATTAGAGGGTTCGAACAGACCTAGCACTAAACTGCAATTCCCAAGATAGGGTGGAGCCATGACAGTTAAAACTAGTATAGAACAGATGAAGCCTTGTTCTGTCCCTCATTCCTTTTCTTGCCAAGTAGTAAAACCAGTGCTTTTTTCCCTTAAAAAAATGTTTAGTGGTACTCTCATTTTGACTCAAGAAAATCACCATTTTATAGTTGAAATATGGAAAAATAAATACAGTAAATGGACAAAAGTACAAAGATTCACAAAATGTTTAGGGGTATGCGTACCCTGCATCCCTCCAGAAAAAAAAAGCATTGAACAAAACGTTATTATACCTGTGGGTCTCAACGCATTAGTGATTCTGGAACTCTGATCCCATCTACAAGAGAATGCAGCTTATTACTGGAATGCATTTTAGCTAGCAAGCAATACAGGTAGGAGCCTCTTTAGTTCCACCATGGGATCACAATTGATCCTCCAGTCAACTCTGGGGGGGGAGTAGCTTTCTTGAAAGCATTTTTTTTTTGCTTTTACTTCATACATCATTAAACAAACAAAACTTAACAAAACTTACTTAATTACAAAGAATAAATCAACAAAAATCAATAAACATCTCCAATAATATATTATTATCTCCCTCCCTCCAACATGCCCCTCTTGACTTCCTCTCACCCATGTGTGGTCTCCTTCCCATTTACTTATTTCCACTTATATCAGTTGTGTTTTTTTATATATTTTCCGTCCTTTTCATATTATTTCTTTACCTTCTTTTCCTGTGTGTTTTTCCTGCCTTATTCTACTGTAAATTATCCATTCCAGAGCGGTACCATATATTCCTTTAATCCTTCCCATTCTTTCCTTGTTTCCAGGAATCAGGAGAGTAGCTCCAGGAATCATGAGAGTAGCTTTCTAGGTAGACTCTGATAATTGTATTTCCAATTACAATAATTAAGTGCTAATTACCTCCAACCCCTCCCCACTTTCCCTTGGTGTGTTCCCCCAGTTTGACCAGTCAAGAACAGCAAGCTTCTGGTTATTTCATACTTAATTTGCTTTACTTGTAAAAGTAAATAATTTAAACACCTGTCAGAACTCTTTCCACCTGTTATTTTATTTCTTTGACTTGAGCACCTTTAAAGAAAACCCCAACAACTATATTTTTCCATACTAATATATAATACTTCCATCATTGGAAAACTTCACTCCCATTCATTTTGCAGTATAAATGATTCTGTTTTTCAATTAAGTTCCAATGAGATTCTCCTTGCAATACATGCCTGGATTAAAAAACAGACCATTTATTCTCCTCTTTCAAATTTCAAAGAAGATGTTAACTAGCCAAAGTGTGCCCTGACATGAAATAAATCTGTACAGTACCAGGCCTTTCCCTGCATGAAGAAATACTGTTATGCCCTGCTTTTGCTACTGGAAAATTGTTAGCACTTTTTACTGCCAAACTGAATGGCTGTTTTCTCATTCGACACCCCCACCCCTCAACTATGAATAAGCTTAGCTAACACAGCACATTCAATGTCTACTCAGAAATAAGTCCTATTGAATTCAGTAGGGCTTACTCTGTGTAGAGTGGGGTTAAATATACAGCCTTAGATCTAATCAATGACCATTATTCTTTTTACTATTATGTAGAGACTAAACACAAAATTTGAAGGTACTCCTTTGAAATGCTTCATAGTCTGATTGAGATTTAGGCATCTTGGATAACTTGATGTCAATTGACAAATAATTTGCTGGTAAAAAAGAAATGAAAGTTCTTCCCCGGTAAGATTTCAGGAAAAGTTGGTGTGGTGTCTTATATTAAAGATTCTAATAGTTGCCTTGTGCAAAGACTCTTAAATTGTTAAAATAACATATTCAAGTAGAAACACAGGTGCAACTTTTAAAACAATTCTTATTTCCAGGGCTACTCCAGAGGAGTACAATACAGTGGTACAGAAGCCAAGGCAAATACTCTGCCAGTTCATTGATCGGATCCTTGTGGATGTAGATGTTGGTAAGTAAAGATACTAAAATTAATGGGTCAATGGGGGTCAGATATCATGCAGGGCTTGCCCTTTTTTAGATATTCAAAACATGACCCCTTTAGTATTTAAAATCTAAAAAAGGGCAACCCCTACATGGTATCTGACCTCCACTGACCTATTCCCAAATATTGATGAGTGGGCAATTCTCAAATAAGTCTTCGGATAGAATATGCATGTTGGGGTAACTAATGCAATTCAAGTGGGGTGGGGAAATACCTTTTTGGAGTGGAATGAAAGATTAACTTTCCTCCAGTGTGAAAAAGTAGTTTGAGGGGGCATTTTAAATAAGCTTTTCACTGACTCAGCCAATTTTGTTTAATATAATTTGTTACAATTACTGTATCAGGTTTTGGTTGGTGATAAATGAGTGTGATCCATAGACTTGCAGCTTAGTATGTGAGTTTTAAAGAGAAACAAAAATAATTCAGGTATTGCAACAAACCATTGTTGTGATGAGATTAAGCAAACCTGAGCTTCAGGCTCCTGTGCTCCTGTTTCTCCTCCTTTATGCAGAAGTTAAGTCACTGTAGCATTGAAGAAATTATGACAGCATGCTGTTTACCATGTTTAGAAAACCTTGAAAAGTATGAAATTCATTTTTAAGAATACATTATTGTCTGTTGCAGCACAGCAAATGTTAAATTTGTCTTGGAACAACAGGTTTACTGCGGCATAACACTAGTCTTGTTTTCTTTTCAGTGGCTTTAGAACTTGTTAAGAAAACCGAGTCTCAGCCAAGCTCGATGATGTTGCTTGATTTTATTCTTCATATCATGAAATCATCCCCACTTGTATTTGTAAATATAACTGTACCTCATCAACAAAGTGTCACTGATTCAAGCTGTGTCGGTGAGTTTATTTTAAAATCTTTGGAATTCAGTATGGTAAATTACGTTACAACAGTATGCACCACAGGTACTGATTTCTTCTCTTCATTGACCCAGTTCGGATGGCACGCTAAACCATAATTTGCAGTAAACCTTGGGCTTGTGCGCTCACAAAGAACCTTCTCTTCTCCAGCACAGCCATGAGGAGGAGTTCAGAAGCTTTTCACTTCCATATCTGCTTAACCACAGCTTATTGTTTTGTTTGAACTGACTAACTGGTTAATTATGGTTTGTTTGACAGTTAGACCTGGATTCAAATACTAATTTGGCAATGGATTCGCTTAAGCAAGTCACGGGATAGTTGTCGGAGGCCATTGACAAGGAACTGTTATTTACTTCCTTGAAGTTCAGAACAGGGCAGAATATCATTTTTACTGCATATGTAACTGCATACAGTGGTGCCTTGCTAGACGAATGCCCTGCTAGACGAAAATTTCGCTTAACGAAAGGATTTTCTGATCGGAGGTTGCCATAAAAACCTCTGATCAGAAAATCAGGGCATTCATCTAGTGAAAGGGGAACCAGCTGACAGCTGTCAGCACCTCTCAGCTGATCTTCCTTTGCCTTCTTCCCTTGCTGCAACTGGTTCTCCTTTGTGTTCCGTTGGTTTCTGCCCTGGCAGAGACCAGCGGAACACAAAGAGGAACTAGCGGGGGAGAAGCGGAGGAGGGGGGAAGAGGAACGACGGAAGGGAATGCAGCCCTTTCTCTCCCTTCCTTCCTCTCCCCCTGCCACCGACAGAAAGGACAAATACCGGGGTTCGGACAAGCTGCAAGTGCTTCCCCGAACCGCGGGATCTGTGCAGGCTCAGCAGCAGGGGGAGAGGAACAATTTCGTTCCTCTCCCCTGCCGCCGACAGCTTCGTCTGATCCCCGCTGTGTCAGGCAGGGTGAGGGGAAAGCGGAGTCCGCTTCTCCCTCCCCCCCCCGCCCGACAGAGCCGGCATTAGGCGGCAACGGCGCCTTCTCAGCGAAGGCAAGCGGGTGGGCTAGGTGTCCCCCGCTTGCCTTTGCCGAGGAGGCCTAAGCGCAGGCGGGATGGGGTGGAAGCAGAGGATCTTTCTTCCGCTTCCCCCCATCCCGCCTGTCACACAGCGGGGATCAAGCCCCTACGATCCCCGCTGTGTGATAGGCGGGATGGGGGGGGGGAGCGGAGGATTGGCGGGCGCTGCTTGGGGAAGGCAGGCGGGCAGGTGGCAACAGCCCGTGGAAGCTCCAGGGCTGTTGCCATCTCCCTGCCTGCTTCCCCGAGCTGAAGCGCCCGGGGGACGGAGCCGTATTGCGGGGGGGGGGGCTTTTGCTCCCCTTCTTCCCGCCGCCGCCAAGCCAGTCCCTGAGCCGAATTGCAGCGTGGTGGGGGCTTTTCGCCGTTTGCCTCCCCCTTGCAGCGCCGCAATTCGGCTCCGTCCCCCAGGAGCAATTCGGTCCCCCGGGCGTCTCCCTGCCTGCTTCCCCGAGCCGTAGCGCATCAGGGGACAGAGCCGAAGATTGGCAGGCGCTGTTTGCCGGGGTTGACAAGCCCCGCAAGCAGCGCCTGCCGATCTTCGTGTGACAGGTGGGGCAGGGGAAAGGCAGAGGAACGATCCTCCGCTTGCCCCCCACCCCCGCCTGTCACACAACACAGATCCGAAGATCTTCGTGTGACAGGTGGTGGGGAAGGCAGGCAGGCAAGAGAGCAAGCGCCTGCCTGCCTGCCTTCCCCGCCGCCAGTCCCCCGGAGCCCATAGGAACGCATTGATTAAGTTTCAGTGCATTCCTATGGGAAACCGGGACTCGATAGACGAAAAATTTGTTACACGAATTGACCCGTGGAACGAATTAATTTCGTCTAGCGAGGCACCACTGTATTGTAATATCCCCTTAGGTACTTAAAATAAGCACTTAGGAAGCTGTCTCATACTGAGCTCATCTAGCTCAATATTGTCTACACTGGCTGGCAGCATCTCTACAAGACAGAGCTACCTCCTAGCCCTACCTTGATATACCAAAGATTGAACTCAGGACTTTCTGCATGCAAAGCAGATGCTCTACCGCTGAGCTAAAGGGGAAAGAATTAAGACTTTAATCTTGTACTACTTACTTGTGAGTAAGCCCCATTGAACCCAATGAGATTTACTTCTGAGTTATATATATCTAGGATTGCTGCTGTCAGTAAGGTGTACAGCCTAACTTCAGTGTCCTCAGTTTGAGTTACTATTTTTCCTTGTGAAAGATTATGTGATGAAAATGGACAGTGTGGAAAAATCAAAGGTTTTAAACAGTGAAAATTTCATTTTTGTGAGACTTGAATTTGGTGCAGTTTAATATTTTATCAGAGAACTTTCAGGGTTATGTGACATGCTTCTTTAAGGTCACAGCAGAGAGCTGTGGTCTAATATGCCACTGGTAAATGCTTAGATTGAAAGATGGACTCGGAAAAGGAACTGTGTTATATCTGATTGACGCTTCATTTTTGTGTTCGAAATCAAGACAACCAACCACAACTCCAACCTCTTTCATCACCGAGGAAATACAACAAGTGAATAGTAAGAGAACCCATACAAATAACGCTGACACAACCCACTCCCAACTAAGTAGAATAACAGAAGCGTAACCACCCGACCCGACCCCACTCGCCCCTCTATCCTCCCCTTTCTTCTTCTTCTTCTTCTTCTTCTTCTTCTTCTTCTTCTTCTTCTTCTTCTTCTTCTTCTTCTTCTTCTTCTTCCTAATTGTTTAAACCATATACGACGCAATAAGACCAAGGCTCCTCATACTAATCCCTTCGCTTATTGCCTTGGAAGTCGACCGTATGAAATTTCTATTGGTAGACGCTAACCCCAGGGTTACCCGCGGAGTAGCCATCTATATCTTGCAGGCCCTGAAACTCAGAGCTCTCTCGACTGGCTAACTTTCTCTAGACACGGATTTCACTAAACATTCCCCAGTGGACAAAACACACATGATGCACCCTAGTTTTTACCAAATTCTGTTTTATATCGCATGTTTTTATATCCAATGTTTTGTAAGTGTTTTATATGTTCTGTTTAATAGCGGTAGGTTACCGCTATTATTATTATTATTAATAATGTTTTATGTGTTATGTGCTATGGCCAACCGGCTAATGCAATAAAATTTTGATTGATTGAAACCATTTCATAAACCAAGAACTTATACATTGAGCACTAATAATGAAACATGTGTTGTAGATATTTTTCCACATTTATTATGCTATTTTTGTGATATACAAACGACATGAGAAAACTTGGTATACAGTACTTGTTTGTACAGTATAACAATATTCTTGTTTATAACCCCACCCCCCCAAAAAAACTTTGACTGAGACACCTTTGTTTTATAGAGTCCTATTAACTAATATTTATTTCTATTAAGGGACCCAGGTGGCGCTGTGGTTAAACCACTGAGCCTAGTGCTTGCTGATCAGAAGGTCAGCGGTTCGGATCCCTGTGACGGGGTGAGCTCCCGTTGCTTGGTCCCAGCTCCTGCCAACCTAGCAGTTCGAAAGCACGTCAAAATGCAAGTAGATAAATAGGAACCACTACAGCGGGAAGGTAAACGGCGTTTCCATGTGCTGCTCTGGTTTGCCAGAAGCAGCTTTGTCATGCTGGCCACATGACCTGGAAGCTATACGCCGGCTCCCTCAGCCAATAATGCGAGATGAGCGCGCAACCCCAGAGTCGGTCACGACTGGACCTAATGGTCAGGGGTTCCTTTACCTTTACCTTTATTTCTATTAATAGACGGCTTTTTTGAAAAAAGCTTCCATTGTATACAGAAGGATTACACACACACACACACGTATTAAAACAAATAATAAAATTAAGTTTAAAAATCAACAGAACAAAAGTGGTCAGCAGCAGTATAGTAACTCCAAACCAAACTAGGAGGGGGAAATGAAACTTCAGCTATGCAAAGCCCAATAAAGCAACACTGTTGTTTTACTCAGGCATCCCCAAACTGCGGCCCTCCAGATGTTTTGGCCTACAATTCCTATGATCCCTAGCTAATAGGACCAGTGGTTGGGGAAGATGGGAATTGTAGTCCAAAACATCTGGGGGGCCGAAGTTTGGGGATGCCTGTTTTACTGTTTTACTGATCATTGGAACATCTTTAAGGTGCATCACGTGCTACAAGACTTGCAGCCTGCTCATGTACCAGTTTTCCCTAAAATTAAGTTTCATTGTATTCAAAGTGAGCATAGGACTAAAATCCTAATATTTTCTCTCTTTCTTTTTCTAGAATTTAGCTACTGGATCACAGCAAGGCTTTTGAGAATTGCTGCCGCCCCAAACTGCCAGATTTTGCACGAGAACATCAGTACTGTAGTTTGTTCCTTACTATGCCTTTTCAAAGTCAAGAACTGTGCCATATTCGACTTACTGACGAGAGAATTGCTGCATCTTCTTCAAGATCTTATTTTACTCCATGAAAGAAATGCAGCGGTGCACTTCCAGCAGGATTCATTGAGCTGGCCTGTGACTGTGAAGAGATTTTCATGCAACCCCAATGTACCCCTGGGCTCTTTAAGTTATGTCCAACTACAGTTAACGGGCATGAGCAATGTAGAATGCTTGGAGATAACTCTGATGGGGATTCTTACTGAGATAGTTTCTTACATGTTTTTTAAACCACAAGATGTGACTCTTTGGGCAACAGGGTACTCCTTGTTGGAGTACGGTACTCCGAAAGTTAAAGTTTTGAGCATGAAATTCCTAACAGAATTGGTGCAGCTAGGGGGGCCTCCAGAAGAGCTAGCCAGCAGTTTCTTCTCAGTTTTGGGGGGGATGTTGCAGTTCCTCCTTGAAATGGATGCTGAAGAGCTGGAACTATATGAGGAACCCTTGTTAATATTGGTGAGAACCCTGTTTCCTTTTGAAACACATTCCTATCGGAACATTGAGCCTCTTTATCTAAACACACTCCTGGAGAAGCTCCATGCGTTGTTTGAAGCTGATGTGCTGAGGCTTCTTCAGTCCGAGAAGATGAAAGGAGTGCTATGCCACATACTGCAGTATTTCATGAAGTTTGTGCCAGCTGGATATGAATCGGCTGTTCCAGTTAGAAAGACCTGTATTAACAGCATCTGCAGATCTTTTGTCGCGGTAGTTGGAAGCCAGGTGGAGCAAGAGGTGAGTTGTATGGAAAAAACAACAACAATGAAAAATTTGCTTGGTGGCTTAGGTTGAAGGGCACAGATTTTAAGACATGAAGAGAAAAATACATTTTCAGAGAATGCACAAGCATAGGAAAATAGGAAGGTGTCTCAGGCCAAGTCAAATCATTGGTCCCTCCAGCTCAGTGTTGTTTGCATTACTGTTATGGGTCTCTTAAGTGATAGGAAGATTCTCATCAGTTTTATTCCATATGGTGGGATTTTATTTCGTATTTACAGATATCTCTCCCTTGTGGCATCTAGGTTTCAGATTTGGTGTAATTATTTAATACGTTTAGTTGGATATATTATTTTTACTTGTCCCTGTGGTTCCATAAAAAATTGACAAGTAGTAACAATAAATTTAAATTAAAAAATTCCTTCCAGTAGCACCTTAGAGACCAACTAAGTTTGTCATTGGTATGAGCTATGCACACGAAAGCTCATACCAATGACAAACTTAGTTGGTCTCTAAGGTGCTACTGGAAGGAATTTTTTAGTTTTGATTTGACTACGCCAGACCAACACGGCTACCTACCTGTAAATAAATTTTTAAAACCCCAATAATAAAAACAGGATTTAAAACAGCAGACAACAAAATTATCAAAGATAAAACCAACAGCTTAAAAGGCAAATGTACATAATGTCTGGGTATGTGTAGTAGGCGACGAAAGCATGATTTTTATGGTCACACCCCACCCTACCCCATTTCATAAAGTTCTGCAGCACTATTGAGGTGTGTCTGTGTTTATCTCCCTTAGTATCTGCTGAGTCCGCTTTATGCAGCCTTGATGACAGAAGCAGAAGAGATCATTCAGGAGCTGCAGTGTAGCAAGAATCCAGAGACATCTGATACTGATGGAGGAAGCAGCAGTAGCGATGAAGTTCCAGAAAAAAGACCACGTCTCAGTCGATCCTTAAAGCAGTCTAAGAAGTCAGCAGCTCCACCAGAGTATGATGGTTCACTTAGTAATTTCTAGAGAAATGTAGCTAATAATGCAATAAGCAATTGATGGAATTGATGTGGTCTTGAAAGCCTTGTCTTCACTTCTGCCTTATCTGTGCTTTCAATTATCCTATACAGCGGATTGTTCCTGCATTTCCCCCCATCCACATAGGCTGGGATACTGCATTTGAAGTGACTAGAATAAAACACGGATGGTTTGGGGGAAAGCACAAATGCAGCAGCCTTACTTGCCAAAATTGTATAATGCTTCAGTGCGGCAGCATAATTTAGCAGCTTAATCTGATGTATTATAATGTCATATTTCCCTGCGTTTTGAACATTAAGATATACATCAATTTCTAAGGAAATTAAGTGGATATATATATATATATATATATATATATATATATATATATATATATAAACAAACACAGTTATTCTTCAGGCTGTCAAAATGAAAAGTATGTGATAATCACACAAGGGCATATGAATTTACACAGAGTGAAACAATAAACTTAAAAAAGGGAGGAAACCAAACAGTTTTTATAATGGAGCAAAAGAAAAAAAGGTTGAATATTATCCTGATGTTGCTGTTGCAAAATATCACAAATGGAAACCAATTTTCAACCAACTTTTTTTTCTATTGAGTATTAGACAAACTTCTATAATAAGTTAGCTTATCCGCCACACCTTTTTTGACCAACCCACAATCGGTTGAAAATTGCTTTCCCCTCAAATTCCTATGATGTATGTCAGTATATATTTTTAATTATCATGTGTCATATGGTAAGGAGTAAATATCTGGTTCAATTTAGCTATTTTCTCCTAATGTTTTTCCACATTCAGGGTTGTATTCAATGTTAGACCTACTCAGAGAAGATCTATTGGGTTGTATACAATGAAATTATCTCATTAGTGCAATAAGTTCCGTTTGCACAATGCATCCCTAGGTGCTTCCAAATCTGTTCTGGGCGTTCCTCCCACCACTGCGGAGCAGATTTTGCGGGGGGGGGGGGGGGGTGGAGGCGTATAGGGAGAGGAGAGGGAAAAGGAGTTCTGTTGTGCAAGCAGAATTTCTTGCACTAATGAGCCAATTTTCTTGGACACAACCATTTTAAATTAACGGATGTTACAAACAGGTTCATTAATTTAAGTGGGTCTATTCTGAATAGGACTAACATTGGATACATCTGTCAGTTTGTATAGCACCAGTGCTTTTTTTTCTAAAAAAATGATTAGGGGTGCTCTCATTTTCCTACTATTGAAATACTGCCCCTCAATGAGGCCAAACTTCGATTCACAAAATGTTTAGGGGTCTGCGTCCCCCCAGAAAAAAGCACTGTATAGGACCATACAAATTTCTTTTAAAAGGGATAGCTCAGTCAGTAGAGCACGGGACTCCCAATCTTAGGGTTATGGGTTCAAGCCCCACATTCGGCAAGATATTTCTGCATTGCAGGAGATTGGACTAAATGACCTTTGAGGACCCTTCCAACTCTACAAATTCTTTGATTCTAAAACATTCTTATTTTATAAATAAAACATTATTTACATTGTTCTAAAATTGATTGGTTTGCAGCCCCAGTCCTGTGAATATGAAAATGAAGAGCACACTATGGAGCGCTATAATCAAGAAAGTGGAATCTCTCCTCTTGCTTTTGGAACAAGACCTTCTTCCGGTGGAATTTCTACAAAACATAGAGGGAATTGCTTTAATAATTCAACTAGGTGTCCTGTGCACAGTGCATTCTACACAAAATTTCAGCAGGTAAAATTACCAGTCTTTGTAAACTACAAGTTTATAAACCACAAAGTTTACAAAGACACTGTGTACAAAAACTCACCCTGCTCATTGGTAGGTCAGCCTTTGAGTTGGCGAAAAGGTATTTTTAAAACATGCTTTTCCATGTAGCTTAAATTTATATCTTTTGTGCGGGAGAGGGCTTTGAATATTTGGACATGTGACAGAGCTGTAAAATGGATTGTGTTGTGTAAGGATTCTTTGCAGATCTGAGAAGTGATCAGACAACATTCTTGAGTTGTGAGAACAGCATTTGACTGAAATCAAACATGTCATATGATTAAGCCATTTCAGTAATCAGCTAACTTCTTTTCTTTAACAGCATACACCATCAAGTTGGTTTACACAACCATAAACATAATAGTACTGTTTGGCCTTCAGAATCAGGGGAGCATGTCCAGTTAACCTGGATATCATCAGAATTTATCATGAGAGCACTTAAAGCTTGTTGGAAGCTTTTAGATCCTGCTTCACGGATAGTTGACCTAGAACCAGTGATTCAAAGAGTCGTGAAAATAATTGATGCTTTACTTTATATGCAAGGTAAGATGCCATTTAACATAACAGTTGTTAACAAATGATACTCTTCTGAAAAAAATGCTGTTATTTAGCTAGTGCCTAATAAAGGATAAATGGTGCAATTACAGTAGTTCTCATAGAACATTGTTCAATTTGGTTGTATACTTTTTAATGCTTTGTTTATTGTTTATGACTATCTTTGCTATGTTTGTAGCTATGTAAATTTTTATATGTTGTAAGCAGCCTTGAGCATAGTTTTAACTCCAGAAAGGCGGCATACAAATAACACGATTGATTGATGGATTGATTGTGTTGTCATAATTAAATTGACAATATAATCAAAGAAGTAAAGAATGGATAGGGAAATGTTGAGAATTTGCTGCAACTGCCAAATAGAATTGCTATATTAAATTGTAATGGTTCAGGGAACAGAAGCAATAAGACAGAATAATTTTGTTGAGAACACTAAATGGTTAATACTGATACCAGTATTAAATTAATGGTTTATAATCTTTTGAACAAAAGTATATAAAGTCTCTGAATTTACTAAATGATGATGGTATTTACTGCTTAGTAACTAATTTGTATCTCACTGGACAATGTAAATATAAGCAGCTGTGGACCCCCCCCATTTTTATTTTTATTATTATTACTTACTTATTTCATTCATGAAACACTTCCCATGAGGCATCCTGAAACATATAGAAACATATATAGAACAATTGCATAAAAACGTGTGTGTGTGTGTATTCACACACACAATTGAAAACTCCACCGCCACACACATAAAATCAATTCAGTTCCAGTACAGATACTTTTATTCTGATTTGGGCCATTGGTCTATTTAGCCCTGATCTGTCTGCTCTGACAGACAGCTGGTTTCTAAGGTCTTTAGTCAGAGGTCTTCACAGCGTAACTAGGATGCTTTCATCTTAATGTGCCAGGGATTAAATTTGAGACTTGAGGCATGGCAACTATGTGGTCTGGCACTGTGGTGTAAACCACTGATCCTCTTGGGCTTGCCAGTCGGAAGGTCAGCAGTTCAAATCCCCTTTGCTCTGCCTCTTTCTTGTCAACCTAGCAGTTCGAAAGCACACCAGTGCAAGTAGATAAATAGGTACCGCTGCAGCGGGAAGGTAAATGGTGTTTCCGTGTGCTCTGCTTTCCATCACAGTGTCTTGTTGCACCAGAAGTGATTTAGTCATGCTGGCCACGTTACCTGGAAAGCCGTCTGTGGACAAACACTGGCTCCCTCGGCCTGAAAAATGAGATGAGCGTCACAACCTTTGACTGGACTTAACCGTCTAGGGGTCCTGTACCTTTACCTCTACCTTAACAATGACATGATGCCATCATTTTATCAGCAATGTAGATCAGTTTCATAAGCCACCTGAATTTGTGTTTGTTTTTTCCCTCCCCTAAAAGTAAAAATCCAGGTTAGCGATGAGATTATTGAAAATTTACTTGGAATGCTATGTCTGCCTTGGATTTCCAGCTACTCCAGTGACCCTCCAGTCAAGTTGCCTGCACTTAATGCAGATCTTCTGGTATTGAGTAAACATACTTCAAGCCATTTTTGTAAGTAAAAAAACCCAAATTTTGCTTCAAAATATATTTATGTTTCCACCCTATCATTCCCCCCAAGGTTTCTAGAAGTGGCTATCAGCAAAGAAAAACAACAGTGGCGATGGAACAACAAAATATTAATAAAAAAGAACAGTTTACAAAATATGCCAGCGACATTTAAGTTAAAACACAGCCAACACTAAAATGTCTAAAAGGCCCGGGCAAATAGAAAGGGCTTCATCTGGCACTGAAAAGATATGTAATGTCAGTGCCAGGCAAGTCTCTCAGGAGAGCATTCCAGAGTCAGGGTGCCATAGGCGAAAAGGCCCTGTCTTGGGTCATCAGCTGACTTACCTCGAAAGATCAACGTATTGAGGGATGAGATGAATTCTGAGACTGAATTATGCATGGAAATAAGGCTGTTCAGAGTGTTTAAAGGTTTGAACCAGTACTTTGACTCGTGCCTGAAAATGGACTGGGAGCTGGTGCTTTGTGTTAAGACTGGTGAAGTATGTTCAAGTCTCCTAGTTCCAGTCAGTTTTCTAACCACACTACTTTCCCCACAACTGAGGCCTCTGTGCCAAGTACACAGAGAGCCCCATGGCCAACATACTGCATTAACACAAATACGATATTGTCAGTGTAAATAACTGGCCACTTGCACTTGGATAACTGCTGTTCTCCATTGAAAAGATACTTTCTAGTTTGAATGCTTAAAAGTCCATATACTATTTGTGGAAAATCAAGGGTATAATGTGTGCAACCATTTATTTAGCTTTTGCTTTTAAAATATTGGCCTTAATGACTGCAGTCCTCTCGGTATGAAATAATATACCTTTGTGCTTCTGAACTTGCAGCAGTTTGACCATTAGGGGTGTTTATGAAATGTAAATTTGTTTTCAATGCTTTATTGATCTATATATTTATTTATGGTACACAGTTGGCTTGTGTATTTTAGTCATCTTTTGTATATAATTAGACTTGGAGATTGATTTTTGTTTTTACCTAGTGGTTTATAATTTTTTAAAATAAAATATGTGGCTGCCAATTTAAAAAAAGGCTAGATTGTTGTCCTTCTAGTGCTTTTGTATTTTTTTTCCCTTTTAGCACCTGAGATTCAGTCGAATTGCATGTTTCTTCTTTCTCTGATTCCACGAAGATTATTACATCTGAAGTGGAGGGATTCTTTATATCAGCGTACCCTGCAGAGTCCGCATGAAATTATCAGAGCTAACTGTGTTAAAGGGTTTCCTTTCCTGTTACAGCAGTCAGATGTAAAATCCTCCACCACTTTGCTTGGATCTTTCTTGTAAGTAGTGGTTTTAATTCCAAATCAAGTTGGGGAAGGGAAGAATGATCTGCCAGCTAATGGATCGTACAAAGACCTTGTCAAATACGAGAGGTGCAGCTGAGGTGGGTTATGGTAGAGAGGA
Source organism: Zootoca vivipara (assembly GCF_965207765.1). Lineage (NCBI taxonomy): Eukaryota > Metazoa > Chordata > Lepidosauria > Squamata > Lacertidae > Zootoca > Zootoca vivipara. The sequence goes on along the minus strand of NC_142588.1, from coordinate 70,382,500 downwards.
TGGAAATGTATGACAAGCCATGCCACTTCTTCTGTCGCACATATATAGGAAGTGTGTTCCATCACATGGGTGGCTTGTTTCCCTTTTCTGGACTTGCTAGGGTGTCTGGATGCAGCGCCATTAATGCAAGGAATTTTGGCTGTGCAACAGAACTTCCCTTCTTACCCCTTACCATATGCTGCCCTAAATATTTATGGGATTTTCCACAACCTTCAGGAGAGGGGTGAGAGAGGGGGCATGTTTTATTGTACAAGAAGAAATCCTTGTCTTAACAGAAGGATTTAATTGAATACCACTCTTAGGTTTCTTTTGAAAGTGGTACACCCAGCAGCATTTACTGTTGTAAGAATAATGGTATATGTAGAGAAGGCACTGGACACTTCTTTTTATTTCAGAGACCACATAGAGGATGAATCTCTATTAGTCCAAAAAGCTTATGCCAGTATCATTGGAAAACTGGCTTGCTGTCTTTCCGGCAACTTCATTATAAGACCTTCCACAACTAAACCTGCCGTCGAGCCCCAAAGTTGTGACATCCTCTGTAGTAAAGTTATCGTGACTTCTTCCGAGCAAATGTGTGCTGTAAGAGCAGATGTCTTTAAGCCATTTTTAAACCTCCTTGAAAGCAATGTAGCCAGTTCAGTAAAGCTTGGTAAGTTCTTTAAACATACACTATTTTATTTTACTGTCTCTTTTTTGCATGTTGTTTCTGCAGTGTTATTTTACTTGGTAAACACAACATAATAATGTGAAGTGCTCTTATTCTATGTGCTAGCCAGCCGTGCCTTTTTTCGGGATTCTCCATTCCATCTCTCTTTGTGGTTTTCAGTTGCCCTCTTTCCCACTCCTGCCCACAAAAGACCCTCAAAATTTTTGTGGCACCTGAGTAGACTGAGCACCCTCAATAATTCTGATTTGGCTACTTAGCTGTCATAGCACCTAAGTTTACCATTAGCAGATGTTAAAGTTGATCCAGTGACAGGTATGGAAGCGTGGATGTTTGTGCGGAGTTCCTTGCTTGCAAGAGCTTTATGTCCATTCTTCTGGATCAAAGAGTTGATAGGGAGGCACACCTGCAAGGTGTGAAGCATGGCTGGTGAGAAGGATACTGTACCTCTTTCTTTGGGAAATGAGAGAGCATCCCAGTGACTTCTGCAACAGGGTATCATTGCTGACCCCTCCACAGTACAAGAGTCAGTGTGCTGCTTTTCAGTGTAGCAGGTGCTGCTGCTCTTGGGAAATGAGAGGTTGTTCTTCCCTGGCACCCTTCCATTGAGAAATGGGAGAGCAAATAACATGCAACTGCCTGGGTCTCTACTGTCCTTCCCCATGCCTCAATGTAAGGCGAATCCATTTCATTTCAAGTTATTCAACCAGGAAATAAGGAAGGCAACTTCCTTGTCCTGCCAGAAGGACAGGGCTTGGTCATCAATGTGGCCTGTGGTCTCCTGTGCTAAAATGTAAGAGGAGAGGCAATATATTCTGTCTAATCTGTATGTGTTACCCAGATTTTGAAATCTAAACTAGAATGTTGTTGCTTTTTCAAAAAGTACTTAATAACATGTGGTGAAAATATTTGTGAGTGGACCTCATAGTCTGTCTTAAATGTTTTTTATCTTTTGTTAACATGATTGTAATTTGGGGTAACCCAAATTATACATGCTTGATTTTTTATATATAAACAAAACCAATTTTAACATGTATAAAATACGGTACTGCACCGTGTCGTGTTAACTTTCGCCTTACGATAAATGAAAATTGTTGAATGTGTTGTTTCTGTTACTTGCTCTTCTAGTATTAATAGAGAACATTCCTCTCCTTTGTAAACACCTGGACTTCAAAAAAGATGAATTAAATGTAAAAGCTATTGTTGGGGCTTTCTTAAAGCTAATGGAAGATCCTGACAAAGATGTAAGAATGGCCTTTAGTGGCTGCATCAAATACATACTGGATTCTTCAGACTCAGAGGAAGAGTTCATTAAAGAGGTGAATTCCTTAAGTATCTTGAAGCCTGAAAGAGAGAGCAACCTTGATATGTAATCACAATAATGAATGCATATCATTCCAAATTTGCTGTTTCAGCTCTTCGTTTCGAGAATGAAAGAAGCCTACACAAATGCTAAAATATCAAAAAATAGTGAGCTGAAGGATACATTGATTCTCACAACGGGTGATATTGGAAGGTACATTTTAGTGTATTCCTTTCTAACTTCTCTTAAGTATTCTGGTTTCAGGAGACTGACTTACGGAATATTCTTATCAATTACTTTCTTTATGAATCACTTTCCATGAGGCATCCCGTAACAATTTACAGAACAATTTTGTATATACTGTAATGACAGCGAAAACTTATGCACATATAAAAAGGATTTTAGTTTTTTTAAAAAATAAAAATAAACCAGCACATATATAGAATCAATTCAAATATGTGATAAATGTCTTTACTTGAACTGCTTGCTGAAGGCTTCAGTATGTGGTTTAAAGACAATGGAGAATAATATTCAGTATTTTAAGAACTTGATAGCATCTCTGTACAGTAAAACAAAATGAGAATTTCCGTATTCTGTTTTGGCATGTTATCCATATTCTGTTTTGGCAATTATCTAGTGCATTGGTGTTACTTTCAAGCAATGTCTGTCTTTTTCCCCTTTTACTTTGTAAGGGCAACGAAAGGGAGCTTGGTGCCCTTTGCACTCTTGCACTTGTTGCATTGCTTGTTGTCCAAATCGGCCTCTGTGGCTGGAGCAGCATATACAGAAATCAGAGCTTTGGCTGCCACCAAGTCTATAAAGCTGCAAGCCTTTTTCAGTCAATACAAGAAACCAATCTGTCAGGTAAGAAGCCCGAATAATATAGGACGAATACATTGCATTAACCTTTTGATTGCTTATCGTACCATAGAGGGCTACAAGATCATGTGCCCCCAACTTCTCCCCTAATGTACACATATTCCTCTTGCCCACTGTGGGGAAGAATTGTAGTTAAGAGTTACACATACTCCAACCCTAACCATGATTTGTGTTAACCATGGCTTGCAAACCTTGGTTAATGGAGGTCCCTTGGTTGGTGTAGATACAAACTTAATGATGGTATAAAATGAAAGCAGTTAGCATGAGTGGAGACATGGGTTCTAAAGGGAGTGTGTGACCCTGCAGCCCACTCTTGTCTCTTAGTTATGGCTGGAGACCTGGAGAATTTTGTTCTGTCTTGGGCACAGACAAAGAGGATTCTAAAGTCAAAAGCTGTTAAAACCATTTCTATGCTAATATTTTCATTGTTGGCAGGAGAGCTGGATCTTAATTGTTTTGCGTTTGGCAGGAGTTTTCTGGTGGGGACAGCATTCATTAGCAGAACTGTAAGCGGTGGCTGATTGTAAAGAACAAAAACCAATACCTTTGCTCTTTAGTCAGCTGAATGTTTATATCTGGCATAATTGTCCTGAGGTAAGAATTCTAACTTCTGTATGAGAGAAATAACAGTGAAATGTATCTCTCGATGCTTAGTTTTTAGTGGAATCTCTGCACTCCAGGCAGTCGGCAATGATTTCTAACACTCCTGGCCAGAGCACCGAAATACAGAAACAAGAAATTGCTCATCAAAGGGAAGCTGCCCTGGACATGTTATCTGAAATTGCCAATGTTTTTGATTTTCCAGACCTCAATCGTTTTCTCAGTGTAAGTTGATGATGGTCTAGTAAGAATAAGTCTTTGCCTGTGTTTCCCATCTCAGTTTTCTCAATTCTTCCTTCATAAACCGTTGGTATTACTGGAGATGATTATGCAGATTGGTAAAATTCCTACTTTCCCCCCCATTTATTACATTTTTAGCTCACCCTACTCTTGCAAGGAGCTGAAGGTGCTATATGTGCTTCTTCTACCCACACACCCATTTTATCACCCCAGCAACAACTGTGAGGTAATTTATTTCCCCAAGTGAAAGGGGAGCCGAGAAAAGGGCTCCTTTTTCCCCACAGGCCTTTTCCTCTGCCATATATTTTGCCTTCTTCCACATTTTTATAGGAAGGGTTATTTTAGCTTGGAGCCTGTTGTGTTTTGTGAAAGATGCCGATTCTTTGCTAAATAAACCCATGAAACTTATTAACTGTAGGGATTTCCCAGTGTTGGTTGTTTGAGGTTTTCCCCATCGTTGAAAAGTTATTTGTCTGCCTTTCTGCGTGTGCCCTTTCAGGCCAGTAAGTTTGGAGCTTATCATTTTTAACCACAAACCAATGTGCATCTTCACGTGGACAAGGGGAAGGAAATGAGGTGTCAAAGCTCATTTTGGCTGTGTCTCTATTTTGCCAGCGGACTCTCCAAGTTCTTCTGCCAGACCTTGCTGCCAAGGCCAGCCCTGCAGCCTCTGTACTTATTCGAACGATAGCGAAACAGCTAAATGTAAACCGCAGAGAGATCCTCATCAACAACTTCAAGTACATCTTCTCTCATCTAGTCTGCTTCTGTAGTAAAGATGAGCTCGAGCGAGCACTCCACTATCTCAAGGTAGTTTTGTTTTGCACTTGGTCTATGAAACTTGGGGAAAATAAGAATAATAAGGTTGGGGATTATATTGAAGCACACAAATAAGTGACTTGTATTCTCAAGATAAGAACTCAGTGCAAGCATGTTACTAGCATAATGAATATTTTCGGTAGGCCTAAAATATTCTGGGTTCAAACAAGCCAAGAAACCAAAAATATATGCCTAAAATTAATCTGGTCAAGAAAAATTCTCAGTCAACAGTTTCTACTGTTTCTAGATCCATAACCAGTCTAGATCAGGGCAGAGCAAGTGGGCTAATTGGCATGGGCCTACGATATTGAGGGTGCCTACTCTGAATCTCCCTGGTAAAGGCAAAGGGGCCCTTTGGTAAAGATTTTTGAAATGAGGCCTACATTTTCCAACTGGCCTGGGCCTATTACCAGCTTTGCATGGCACTGTCCATAACCAAAACCAACTTGTGCACCAAGATCTTTTCTTGATGTGTGTTGATAGCAGTTGTTCACTAAAATCCTTGGCTAGGGGTTTGCATTTCTGCATTATTATCTCTTATTGTTGTGCATATGTCTGGTCTGTTCTTTATTTCTTTGTTTGTTTTTTCATTTGTGTTCCATAGAATGAAACCGAAATCGAACTTGGAAGTTTGCTGAGACAGGACTACCAGGGATTGCATAATGAATTATTGCTACGTATAGGAGAGCACTACCAGCAGGTCTTCAATGGTTTGTCGATTCTGGCTTCATTTGCCTCCAACGATGACCCATATCAAGGACCAAAGGACATCACCTGTCCCGAGCGAATGGCAAGTAGCAGTGCCATCACCGTTTTCTTTGTATCGCTTTAGAAGGAAAGGATGGCTTTTGTTCTTGTATTATGGTATGCCATTAAGTATACAGAAGAGAGGGAGAGGGGTTTTTTTGCATTTCAGGAAGAGTTTTCAGAACATTAAAAGGGAGCCTTGTGGGATAAGACCAAAGATCCATCTAGTACAGCGTTCTGTTTGCATAGTGACCAGCCAGATACCTTTGGTAAGCCCACAAGAAGGAAATGAGTGGATCTTTCAGAAGAGCCCAATATCATGAACAAAATCAGCAAATTGAACAAGCAGCTGGTTCTGAGTTTTTTTGCTATGGAAGTTACTAGTGGGAAGTAATTTGTTACGGACATAACATCCCAAGCAGATTAGCTTTGTTTAAATGCAGAACTGCACTGAACCAACCAGGTTATATTTGAAAGCATGAACTCCTTGATTAAGAAAGATCAGCAATTCATTGGACCCTGGGAAGTTCTAATTTTCCAGAGTGGTTGTGCAAAGGTAGTATTTTACCATACATTATTTTGCACATCAACTATATATTTAAAGAGCGGGTGTGCTGTGGGGTTCTCTTAGTAATGTGTTTTAAAGTGGAATATTTTCAGAGTATTATTTTTATGACTAGGCTGATTACCTGCAACCAAAATTGCTGGGCATCTTGGCCTTCTTCAACATGCAGTTGTTAAGCTCCAGCATAGGAATTGAAGATAAGAAAATGGTGAGTGAACTCTGTCTGGGCGGTAGAACCCCTATGTGGAGTTTCATTTGACACAGGTATAATTCTGGGATTAAGGAAGAAACTGGGACAGTGCTAAATTTCTTTGGAGCCTGGTGGAAAAAGATAGAAGTCCAAATGCAAAAGAGAATAAAGGGTGGTGAACAGTTACATACCAGGAGTCCCCAAACTACGGCCCGCGGGCCAGATGCGGCCCAAGTGGCCTCCCAATCCGGCCCGCGATGACCCCCGCTGCCGCCGCCCGCTCTTACAGCGCGCAGCGCGATGGCACACTTCCAGATCGGAAAAAAGCGCCAAAAATCGTTTGTGTGCATGCGTATGGGCCTCTTCCGACCCAGAAGAGGTCATTTCTGGTGCACTTCCGGGTAGGCCTATACGCATGCGCACAAACGATTTTCGGCAATTTTCCCGACCTGGAAGCGCGCCACCGCGCCAGTAAGTGTGTGTGCACATGCACACGGGCGCACACTCCCCCGCCCTCCGGCCCACCGCATGATCGCCGCGGCGGGCACCGGCCCAAAGCCGGGTAAGTCTGGGGACCCCTGGTTACATACTTTTATCATGCAGCTTGGTTGTTAAAAAGAATTCTTCTTTTTTCTTCTTCTCAATTGGAGGCCTTAAATAGCTTGATGGCTTTAATGAAGCTTATGGGCCCTAAACATATAAGTGCAGTAAGAGTGAAGATGATGACAACACTCAGGACAGGGCTGAGATACAAGGATGATTTCCCCGAGTTGTGCTGCAGGTAAGAACACTGTGTACTGATTTATGACTACAGCCTAAGGCAGTGATGGCCAAACTTGGCCCTCCAGCTGTTTTGAGACTACAACTCCTATCAACCCCAGCCAACAGAACCAGTGTTCAGGGATGATGGGAATTGTGATCCCAAAACAGCTGGAGGGCCAAGTTTGGCCATCACTGGTCTAAGGGCTTTATTGTGACTTATGGTGAATCCCTGTGTGAGTAACTGCAAATAATTATGGTGCAGACACCTCATGATTGATTTTTTATTTTTATGTCTCTGTACTGAGAAATATATAGCCATACTCTGTATGTTATGATGCTGAGATTAATTTTTTTTAATCCTCTTTGTTTAGGGCTTGGGACTGCTTTGTTCGCTGCTTGGATCAAAGTAACCTTGGCTCCCTTCTCAGTCACGTGATAGTAGCTCTGCTGCCCCTCATACATATTCAGCCAAAAGAAACAGCAGCTGTCTTCCATTTTCTTATCGTTGAGAACAGGTATTCTAACATAAAACATTTGAATAATGATTTTGGTGGTATCGTACCGACAGTCAGTTTAGAGAAGAGCTGCAGCCAAAATTGTGTATAGTCTGGTGTTAAAAAAAAATAAAAATCTGTAGTAAGGTAATTAAAATTTTATGACCTCCATAAAGGAGAAACTTTGCATTATTTGTTTTGCATAATTTATTCTACAAATATGCTGTTCGTTATTAATTATTCTGATAGGTGTGTGGAAGGGCCAGAACTATGCAGAGTCTTGAAGTCCCCCCCCCCCCAAGAAACACGGTTACAAAGTCCCTTTCACAGGAGGTGAATTGGAAAGGGGTCCTTTCACAGATACTGGGGGAGGGGGCAATACAAAATTTCATTCAGGTACATGGGAAGCCCACACTGTCTGCCGCTTCTTTTTATTTTAACTTTCCTCCCTCCCCTACCCCTTGTCAGCAGCAAACAGCAGAGAATTGGAGAGTAGGGGTACAAAGTGGTTCTCTTGTCAAAACTTCTGACCCAGCTTTTATATATCTGAATCCAGTGCTATTTTTCTAGAAAAAAGAGGTGCTCACCATGAACACCTCCCCTGTTCTCTTAGAATGACAATGGTGCCCACCTGAGAGGTGTCAGAAAGGAGTTCCTGTGAGTTCCCACAGAAAAATGCCCTGTCTAAATCTATATCTGAATACAAAAATAAAATATCTATAGATTTTTCTCAACTGTAATAGTTATTCAGTTTTGCTGATTCTAGCCAAATCACTGAACAAATATGGGTTGGAACAATGGCAAGTCTTGAAGTTTATATAAATACAGTAGCTCCCTTTTAGTTTGTTTTTAAATTATTATTATTTCATTGTACTGCGGGTTGTTGTTGTTTTTTAAAAAAGTGCATGAGTGTTTTGTAAGAGATCTTGTTTTATTCATTAGGAATGCAGTACAAGATTTTCTACATGAAATATATTTTCTACCTGACCATCCTGAACTAAAAGATATTCAAGTCGTTCTTCAGGAATATAGGAAGGTATAGATTTCATTATATTTTGATATTTAAAAACAGAATGTTCATTTGAAGTTGGAAGTGGGGTGTTGAATATCAATGATGTCCAAAGGGTTACAGCATTCCAGTGTTTGTGTAAATGTGGCTCAATTAGCATGCTGTGTTAAACCAATGGTTTACTGTGAACATATAGATAATTCTCGCTTCACTTCTCCTCTAATGTGAATGGTAACCATGAGCCCTGCCTTAGCGTTTTGTCCGAACCAGGAATGGTGGTTTGTTTCATTCCAAACTACAAGGTGAAGACAGGGTTTGCTGTTGGATTACTAATTATGATTTGTTAGAAGCAAAACAAACCATAATCCCATAAATCAGGGATCGGGATTTATTGCTTACACTGGGGGAGAAGTAAAGTGGGAGGAGCAACCATGATGCTCATATTAAACCATGAACTATTAATTACCATGGTGTGCAAACACTGCTAGTGGGAGAAATATTCCTGAAAATTGATCTGTAAGATTCCCTCATGCTGTTTGTCCTAGTGATAGACAAGCATAAACGTTATGAACAATATAATATGGCACAGACCACTTCCCTTTTCCCACCAAAACCAACTGGGGGTTATACTCAACTAAGTTGGAGTAGACTCATTGAAATAAATGGACTTTAGTATGACTAATGTTGTGTAACCCCCCCACTGTGTGTTGGTACATTTAACAATGGGTTTGTTCATTGAAACGCATACTCCGATGTATTTTGCCTTAGGAGACTTCCAGGAGCACAGACTTGCAGACAGCGCTACAGCTCTCCATGAAGGCTATTCAGCACGAGAATGTAGATGTTCGGATTCATGCTCTGACCAGCCTGAAAGAAACATTATATAAAAACCAAGTAAGTAAAACGGTAAAGCTCAAAGGCTCTGAGATGGGTAGCTAGCACTGCAATTCTGTATGCGTTAATTTGGGAGTAAGTACCATTGAAATTAGGGACCCTGGCGGCGCTGTGGGTTAAACCACAGAGCCTAGGGCTTGCTGATAAGAAGGTTGGCGGTTTGAATCCCTGCGACGGGGTGAGCTCCCGTTGCTCGGTCCCAGCTCCTAGCAGTTCGAAAGAACATCAAAGTGCAAGTAGATAAATAGGTACCGCTACAGCGGGAAGGTAAACAGCGTTTCCATGTGCTGCTCTGGTTTGCCAGAAGTGGCTTTGTCATGCTGGCCACATGACCTGGAAGCTGTACACCGGTTCCCTCGGCCAATTACGTGAGATGAGCGCTGCAACCCCAGAGTCGGTCACGAATGGACCTAATGGGTCAGAGGTCCCTTTTCCTTTACCTTACCATTGAAATTAGTGGGACTTGCATCTGAATAGACATGTAGGATTGTGCTGTAAATATCACACAATGTATCTAGAATCATAAAACTACACCATTGATTCTAAAACTACATTATGAATATGAACACAATTAAAAATAAGCCAAGATATTGCCTATGCCAGCAATATCTGCTATTGGCTTTGTGATGAATTTCTCTTACTTAATTTCATATTAACAAAGCTACCCCTTTGATTTTAGAATGAAAGAAATGTAAACGTAGCTTGCATTCTAAGAATCCTACAGTGAATCAAGGTAAAATTGATTGGTATGTTAAGGAAGTAATAAGAGATATTATTTGACAGTGAAGTTAAGTAGAGAAGGATATGTTTATATAACCTATAAATATGATTGAAAACAAGATGTAGAAAGTACTAAAGATGATATACATTGTAACGCAGTTGGGAAGTACTGGAGGAAGTCAACAATGTAAGAACATATGATACATAATTAGAGTCCTTTGCTTTTTCCCCTCCCCCCCCTTTCTTATTGTTGTGGTTTTGGTTTTCTATACTCTTTTTTTTGTATGTTTGTATTGTATTCATTTTCAGATTTGTGTTTTGGGTGTTTTTTTCCTTTGTGTATTTTTAAGCTTATAAAATAAAATAAAAATTCATTAAAAAATTTCCTACAGTGAAGCCACACCCCCATTGTTAATTCTGATCTTTATCCAAATAGACTTCTTTTGCTCCCACCAAAGAAAGAGAGTATTTCTATTTTATCTAGGGTTCCAAAGCACTCAATCATTTGTAGTATAATGTCTGTTTCTTCCTTTCTCTTGTCAGCATTGCTGAGAAAGGTGATCTATGCTAGATAAATTATGTGATATTCAGTTACCAGTCACACAGTAAAGGAGCTTGTCGTTTTCAGTGTCAGCCTGACAAGAGAAGAGAGATTTGTTGTATGTGGTACCATCTTTCTCCTTGGCTTTTTAAAGTATCCGTTTCTTAATTCTACCTTAATGTGCACAATTGTACTCGCAGAGTAATTACTGGACAATAGGGAGCATTCCCCCACACATTCTCTAATGTTCGCCTTTTGTTTTTGAGACCTTTCATTGGATTGCCCAGCACTGATTTGACTTGGATGAGAGAGCGAGAGAGCTCCTTTAGTAACTTGTGGAGGATACCAAGCATTTAGATCTATTCTAATCTGTTTTCTGGCCTGCATTCAAGATGGAAAACACTTTGGTTGCCATGTTGGATGATCTATTGTGTGCACTCAGAAGTGTCAACCCCACATTCAGAGACCCTTGACAGCCTCTGAGGTGATGTGCACGTCATAAATTTAAAGTACATGACTCCCACCCAAAGAATCCTGGGAATGATAGTTTATCCCCTCCCAGTTCCTAGAATTCTTTGAGTGAAGTCATGTACTTTAAATGTACAGTGGTACCTCGGTTTTTGAACATCTCGGAATTTGAACGTTTCGGTTTCCAAACACAGAAAATCCGGAAGTAAATGCTTTGGTTTTCAAACACTTTTCAGAAGTTGAACATGCTACGCGGCTTCTTAAGTAAATGCTTCCAGAAGTAAATGCTTCAGTTTTCGAACGTTTCAGAACTCAAAAACAGTCTTCCGGAACAGATTACATTCGAAAACCAAGGTACCACTGTATAGTGTGTACATAGCCTGAGTTGGATGGGTTAATAACTGACCTGGTATAAGGGACCCATCTTGTGTCTATTTCATTCAGTGCCTAGGGCTTACTCTACCTGGAAAACACAATGAGTTTGTAGCATTAACTGCATTGAGTTTTTATTTTCCTTATAACTGTGCTACATAAAAAGAAGACATTTAATAATTACATTTGCGTTTGTACTATAATTGTGCTTAGATGTTCTAATTGAATTGTTGCTTGTGTGTTTGCTGCCCAGGGCTCCTTTAGGAGGAAGGCTGGTATATGAATTAAATAAATAACAAAATAATTAATACGGTAAAGGTAAAGGTACCCTTGACCATTAGATCCAGTTGTAGACAACTCTGGGGTTGCGGCGCTCATCTCGCTCTATAGGCCGAGGGAGCTGGCGTTTGTCCGCAGACAGCTTCCGGGTCATGTGGCCAGAATGACTAAGCCACTTCTGGCGAACCAGAGCAGCGCACGGAAACACTGTTTACTTTCCTGCCAGAAAGTAAATTTATCTACTTGCACTTTGATGTGCTTTCGAACTGCTAGGTTGGCAGGAGCTGGGACTGAGCAACGGGAGCTCACCCGTTGCAGCGATTCGAACCGCCAACCTTCTGATCGGCAAGCCCTAGGCTCTGTGGTTTAGACCACAGCGCCACCCACGTCCCAAATTAATATGGTATCACATTGGAATATGAAGTATGCATGTATAACTTGCTCTCCCCACCCCTTTAGGAGAAGCTGATAAAATATGCAACAGATAGCGAAACTGTGGAGCCAGTTATTTCCCAGCTGGTGACTGTCCTATTAATTGGCTGTCAAGATGTGAATTCTCATGCCCGGCTACTTTGTGGAGAATGTTTAGGTGAACTGGGAGCTATAGATCCAGGCAGGCTGGACTTCTCAACAAGCAACAACCAAGGAAAAGGGCTTACATTTGTGGTAAGGAATGCTAATACTGGCATCTCATGTTGTAGGTATCTTTGTATCAAGGCAAGGAGAAATTGTATAGGGTTGTATGCAATGCTGCTGCTCTGCTCACACAACGTACTTCTGAAGGAACATGTTTTGTCTGTGGAGGTTTCTTACTAAAGGATGAAAGGGGTCCTTTCCCAGCTTCATATCATAGGAAAGGGGGAGCTACTGTAGTCTGTTACCATCTTTCCTTGTCCCTTCTTGGGCTGCTCTGGGTCAGTAGAGTGTTCACTTGTTTTGCTGTTGCCTTTGCTGAATGCCTTTGTCCCAAGTGTTATGAGTCTCATTGAAAGTCACGGTGTGACTTCAGTGACCCTTGAGGACTCCCAGCCCCCATCATTTATTAATCCCAATTTAAAACTAGATTTTGGTAGTGACCAGGCAGAGGATATCAACAAAGCAGCTCATCTAAGAAATCTTACTGCTTTCCCCTAAGACTGGTGTAGAAGATCCAGATTTTGCTTATGGATTATTCATGGAGTTGACAAGAGCATTCCTTGCTTATGCTGATAACGTCCGGGCTCAAGATTCTGCATCATATGCCATTCAGGTAAGGAAAGTTTGTTTGAGAAAACAGTATTGACAACTGCCTTTTTACCAAAAAGAAAAAAGGTGCTTGAGATTGATTTGGCCCTTGGAGCCAGTAAGGTTTCACCACCCTCTCTTTTATTGGCTTAAGTAGCTTCAGCTGGGAGCTTCGATCCAAATACCAATTGCAAAAAACCTTTGCTTTACGATAATTACTGTTCAAAATCTGGTTTGCAACTCTCATTTGAAAGCAAACTATGGTGTGTGTGTGTGTGTGTGTGTAATTGCCCATCATTTGTCTATGTCAGATAACCACAACATTTTCTTCATTGCTTCAGATGCCTTGTCAAGATTTATCTTTTTGCCCAGGCTTCTCCTGGACCCTGTTTTATGTGTTTGAATCTGTTTCATTTGCTTTTATATGCTTTTAGGTTGTGTTTTGTTTTCATGGTATATTGCTTGTTTTTTAGACTGTTGTATATATTTTTTAAAATAGTAGCATGATACAAATGCTTTTAAATAAATGAGTGTATTAAAATAGTATAAAGATTGCAAATATGGTGGTGAGTGTCGTCTGGAGGAGGAAAAATTTAAACACGTAGCAGAGTTCCCCAAAAATAACCAGAGGCAATTGTACTTCATCCAGCAGAGCTTTTACTGCTACTCAAGGCAAATGAGCGCAATGGCCACAAATCCAATACATTCAGGACTGGCACAGTCCATACGAAATCCAGCTGCAGCAGACTTAACTTAAATTTAACTTATAATAAGACTAAACCTTAACACTATAAAATAGAGAACACCACACCAGAACAAAGAGATAGAAAGAGAAAGTGATTGCAACCCAGGCTCCTCCTGGCCTGACTGTAATAGTCAGCATGATCTTGACAGAAAGGATAACAGAACCATTTTAAAGCAGTTTATCCCAGAAGGAATAACCCAAACATCAGAAACCTTCTGCCTGTTTCCTTCACATAGAAAGAAACCTTCTAGAACCCTCCTGAACTAATCAGAATAGGAAAAATCTTTACATATCAGATCAATACTTTCTGTACTAAGAAATGCAAACTAACAGTGAGAAAGGTCATTGGGAGTGGTGAAGAGGAGGGGCCACCTGAGGTACAATCCTGACAGCCAGACCATGGTTTTGCAGTGATGTCTTAAACTGGACAAGTGTGTCTAGCATGAATGAGGCAGTGGAAGTTTTCATTTTCTGTTTCATTGCTTAAGAATAATTCATGTTGAATAGTTTATTCTGTACAGTGCAAATGTATTCATGTAAAACTTGCTCTCTCTGTATTCATGTAAAACTTGCTCTCTCTCTTTTTAGGAGTTGCTTTCTATTTATGATTGTAGGGAGACAACCACTGACAGCTCAGGAGGCAAGCTTTGGAAAATGTTTCCTGATCATATTCAGGAAATATTGGAACCTCATTTAAGTACACGGTATGTGTGACGACCACGTCCCAGCCAAGTCTCGGGCTGCTGTTTGATTACTCACTGCCACCAGATAAGAGATTAATTATTATTAATTATTATTTACCAGGCTAACCCTTCTAAGACGTCCTCCGAAAGGCCTCCAGGGTCTCTCTGAAGCTTCCTTGGGTAGCATGATATTAAAGCTCTAGGCTTGAGAGTTTTTATAATAGGCTAACACACCAGGTTTACAAAACAAGGAACAAGTTTAATATGATGAAAAAGACAGTACAGTCGTACCTTGGAAGTCGAACGGAATCCGTTCCGGAAGTCCGTTCAGCTTCCAAAACGTTTAAAAACCAAATTGCGGCTTCTGATTCCTGCAGCCAAACAGAAGCTGCGGAAGCCCCATCGGACGTTCGGCTTCCAAAAATAGTTCTCAAACTGGAACAGTCACTTCCGAATTTGCGACATTCGGGAGCCAAAACATTTGGGAACTAAGCTGTTCGAAAACCAAGGTACAACTGTGTAAGACAAGCAAATGTTACAGCAAAATAAAATTGAGGTCCCCAAATTACAAAAACCCAACATATTCCCTTTGGAGCTAAAACAAATCAAAATTGGATAAATACAACACACTTGTCAAATGCTTAAGCAGCCCCACGACTCACCAAGCTTGCAAGGAGGCCTCTTGTTCCTGGAAGCCTTCCTCCAAAGCTCATCAAAACATCTGCAGATCACACCAGTTTCTCTTTATTTACTCCCACTTGGCCACCCACATGCTTATACAGTGGTACCTCTACTTACGAATAACTCTACTTACGAATGTTTCTACTTACGAACAGAGCTCCGTCCGCCATCTTGGATGAGGTTTAGATAGGATTTTTTCTACTTACGAATTTTTTCTCCCAATGCATTCCTATGGGATTCGACTTACAAATGTTTTCGACTTATGAATGTGCGTTCAGGACGCATTAAATTCGTAAGTAGAGGTACCACTGTATAGCTTCCCCATGTCCATTATGTGCCACAACAGAGAGGGTTGTGCAGTTAGTCACATCAGTAATGGTGGACACCTGTGCCTAGAACATTGTTGTTTCATTGGTCTTCCTTTTCTGTTGAGCTAACACAACCAACAAGCTTTGGAAATTTTATTTACAGATACAAGAGTTACCAGAAGGCTGTAAACTGGGCTAAGGTTAAGAAGCCCATTTACTTAAGCAAATTAGGCAAAAATTTTGCAGACTGGTCAGCAACCTGGGCTGGTTACCTTATAACTAAGGTAAGAATAATGAGCACATACCTCAGTTAGATGTGAACTTTGCAATGTTACCTTGACCTCAGATTTCCAAGAGCTATGCTAAGCCATGTAATTTTTGTTCCAGGTGCGACATGATCTTGCCAGTAAGGTTTTCAACTGCTGCAGCATTATGATGAAGAACGACTTCAAGGTGACAATCTATCTCCTTCCCCACATTCTTGTCTATGTTCTTTTGGGATGTAATCAGGAGGATCAGCAAGAGGTGAGAGCCCCTTTACCTGTATACTCCAAAAGTACTTATGATGACCCTGCATACGTGGTTTGCCAATCACTTCCCTTAGTTCCAGGTACAAAGAAAAACAAATTATGACTGTCCTTGTAGAGAGAAAGCTAGCTAGCAACATGCCTAAGAGCAATCTAGAAATTATGTATCTCAAAGCCACAGTGGGACCCTTGTTGCTGACTGTTTATGACTGTTCTTGGTGATAATTGCAGCTTCTTACTACATTTGTCTGATTCTTTTTTCAATTTTTGGCACTCTGCTTTTGAAAAATAAGTTTGTGTATGTGGTGCTACAGATGTCTGAATGGACTGTGGCATCCACTGTACACTCAGTTCTCCCAGGATACCTGCCTCCAAGAGAGGACCCAAACCTGTTGCTGAAAAACAACACCTGCTGATTCTAGGTGTGCTTGCATGTGGGTGGAACCCAGAAAATACACACAACCCAAGATTTGGAAAAGGAGATCTTCATTTATTGAATCCAGAGGATAAGAGCATATGCATCACTAATTTATGTGTGGCAGCACAGAGATAGAGATAAAATTGTGGGTGCATGTGATTGACACATTCATGACTCTAAGCCAGGCATCCCCAAACTTCGGCCCTCCAGATGTTTTGGGCTACAATCCCCATCTTCCCCAACCACTGGTCCTGTTAGCTAGGGATCATGGGAGTTGTAGGCCAAAACATCTGGAGGACCGCAGTTTGGGGGTGCCTGCTCTAAGCTGATAATTTGAGATGCACTGTACTAAGAGGAGGAAAAGAAAGAGCTTGGGAGTGTGGCAGATGTCATACAAATTTTCAGAAATTAGAGATTGTTAGCTGTACCTTTTTCTGGTTCAGACTGAGCCACTAGAGTGATGCAGATAGGGAAGAGCCCTTAAGCAGAAGCACAAGTGGGGTGTTCCATGCTTGCAAACTTCTCTTTTTCTCCTCACTTTAAACCTGAAATGTCAGTGATCCCTCTCCAAAGTTACAGAGCCTTAAAATCCAACAGAATATGACTTGTGAATGCAGAGTAAAAACACACAGTGCGGCTCAAATGTTGAACAGATAACATTTCAGATTGCATTATGGGAAATGTTTTGCTTTGGGTCCTGGGAAGACTGTAATGTAACTGTAAACCAGGGATAATGTTTTTGGTTTTTTACTAACTACTAATGTTTTGTTTTGCTAACAAGGTGGAGACAGAGAGAGAGGTTATTCACAGTACACTGTTAACTATGGTTTGCTGTGACATGCAAATGAGGCAAAAACATTAACCAGTCCCGAGTCTCTAAATGTTGTGCCTGTTTTCATAATAGCAGTAAGAATTCCAAGTTTGCCTTTTAATTATACATTGTCCAGGTGTTTGCTGAAATCATGACTGTTCTGAAAAACGACGACCCTTTTGCAAGACAATGTGAAGATAGCGCTTCAGATCTAAGCCACTTAAGCACACAGACAGTATTCTCCATGCTTGATCATCTAACGCATTGGACTAGGTATAAATCCCAAAGGCTGAGTGCTGAGAAAGCTGCTAGGAAGTCAAATAAGGACCATGCAGAGTTTCAAGGTTAGTAGTTCTCTTGTGTTTCAGTTGTTCTTGCAAAGGTTTTGTTTGTTCATTTAACAGAATTTATACTACACTATTTGATTGTAGTAAAATCTTTAAGCTAATTACAAGAAAAATCAAAACTTTCAATAAAAACACAGTCAAAAACAATTAGAATTAACAGTGAAAGAGATCAAAACGGATCCATGTCTCCATGTATGGATAGACTTGCCTAAACAAAAATGTTTTAAGCAGACACCAAAAAGAGATCTTGAAGGTGGTCCTGATATCAATATGCAGGGAGTTCCAAAGTTTAGGTGCTGCTACACTGGAATATTGATAGGCTTCTTGAGGCCAACCTTCTTGTGCAGGTGGCCTTTTTAAGATTCCCTGATCCTAATCCATTTACAGTGTTAATTCTGATTATGGCATTAAAAAAAACACCTTTTTATTCTCTAGCACCAAATGAGGAATATGGAGAATATCAAAGTGTGGTCCGCTTTCTGGACCTCATCCCTCGGGATACTCTGGCTGCAGCTTCTTTTCGCTCCAAAGCATACACAAGAGCAGTAATGCATTTTGAATCATTCATCATGGAAAAGAAACAAAACATTCAGGAGCACCTCGGATTTCTTCAGGTTTAACTTTCTTGCTATAATGTAAAACAAACTGGAACTTCAGAGCTTCAAACTCTTTCGTCTGTCCATTTAAACTATGTAACTTTATTTACTTTGCTTTTGTTTGCTGTGAGTGACCAGCCCCCCCCCCCCGGCTCTCAAGGCAAGTGCTGCTTACTTTCCTGAGCCTCACAATTTCAGGTAGGCTGTGCTATGTTTGTAGAAAGGCAAGAGCTCCTAATTGGCATAAAATTTGAAGGGAGATCGATTCACGTTTGAGTGTGCTGATATAATAAATAGGTTTTACATTAAGAGAAATATAATTCAGTATTTGCAAAAGTTGGTTTTGATAAACAGAAAACATGAAAAGTCACTGGATCGTTTTTCAGTGGAGAAAAGGAGAGTTATCAGCATTTTGAGAATTATTAAATAGAATCTTGAAAGTATTATGATACCTGTGAAGAAGTAATAATAATAATTTATTATTTATACCCCGCCCACTCTGGGCAGCTCCCAACAGAACACCAATAACAATAATAAAAAAGCAGCAACGTCAAACATTAAAAACTTCCCTAAACAGGGCTGCCTTCAGATGTCTTCTAAAAGTCAGATAGTGTTTATTTCCTTAACATCTGAAGGGAGGGCATTCCACAGAGCGGGCGCCACTACCGAGAAGGCCCTCTGTCTGGTTCCCTGTAACTTCGCTTATCACAGTGAGGAAACCAGCAGAAGATCTTCAGAGGAGGACCTCAGTGTCTGGGCTGAAGGATGTGGGTGGAGACACTCCTTCAGGTATACTGGGCCAAGGCCGTTTAGGGCTTTAAAGGTCAGCACCAACACTTTGAATTGTGCTTGGAAACGTACCATTGAATACAACCTAGGGAAATTGTTCGCAAAGCTTTTAAGTTGCAGGTTATTTGGCTGGCCAGAATGCTTCCCAATGACGATTATTTTTTCCCTTTTACAAAGAAATTGTATGCAGCTATGCATGAGCCCGATGGCGTGGAGGGAGTGAGTGCAATACGGAAGGCAGAGCCATCCCTAAAAGAACAGATCCTGGAACATGAAAGCATTGGCTTGTTGAGAGATGCCACAGCTTGCTATGACAGGGCAATGCAGATGGAGCCTGACCAGGTAAAGCCTAAATGTCTTCCTCATTCCTTTTGGCTTCCTCCACCTGTACAGCTACAGGTGAGGAAAAACAGTAATAAGCAATGCAGTTGCATCTGATTTAGTATGTATCCTAGAGAATGACACAACGGGCATATATTTTGTAGCCTTTTTTGTCACTGGAGAACCATAGTAAAAATCAAGCCAATGCTTAGCCCCTTTTTTCTGCATCTAAGCCTAAATTTGTAGCCATTGTAAACTAACTATAACAATCATGCATTCATCCCGTTTTCTCCTGTCTCCACTTGCTCTAATGTCTCCCTTATGCAATTCCCTGGATGGAAGCCTCTTGAGGCAGGGAATCTATAACTTCATTCTTTGTAAAGAGAAAGCCGGTGTGGGGTTGTGGCTAGGAAGTCCTAGATTTAAACTGAACCATGTAATTCACTGGGTGATGCTGGACCAGTCACACTCTCAGCATAACTTGCCTCCTTAGGTTGGCTGTGAGGATAAAAAAAGAGGAATGCGAATCATGTTTGCTTGCTTCAGCTCCAGGAGAGATATAAATGTATAATGCAAATGTGGTTTTTCTTTCCTCACTTCTAGATAATTCATTATCACGGTGTGGTGAAGTCTATGTTAGGTCTTGGTCAGTTGTCTACTGTAATCACTCAAGTGAATGGAGTACTTGCAAAGAGGTAATATGACTGATATGTTCTTTGTTAAAAAATATAAAGTATGTTCCATTGCTCAAATGATGGAAAGCTTTATATGCTAACCTCTAAGGATCTGGTGCAGATATAATGCTAGTTAGCTGAAATACTCATTCTCTTCCCACCTCTTTTCTGTTGTTTCCCTCAACCATGGATTTAGAAGTCGCCAACCTACTTTAGTGAATGCAAACCAGACCCTGAAGTAAGTTAGGAAATATCACATGGCTGAGGTTCTAGGGAACCATCCATATCTCTGCACAGTATTACATGGGGAATAGTCTATGAGTCGTTCAGGGAGCAATGTCTGGTGTGTGCATCTAGTTTGCCAGGAGGGAGACTTGTTCTTGCCACTCCCACTGTCTTCCCAGAAATGCCTTTTTGAGAAATGTGTTCCTGACCAAGTATCTAGTACAGTTATACCTTGGATCCCGAACGCCTTGGTACTCGGACGTTTTGGCTCCCAAACACTGCAAAGTGAGTGTTCCGGTTTGTGAATGCTCTTTGGAACCCGAATGTCTGACGGGGCTTCTGCAGCTTCTGATTGGCTGCAGGCCACGCTTTGGTTTCCGAATGTTTTGGAAGTCAAACGGACTTCCGGAACAGATTCTGTTTGACTTCCAAGGTATGACTGTATCCCATTTCCTGGGAGAAAATAGGAGAAGGGTACCATGCCTCTGCCTATAAACAAAAGAAGAATGGGAACTGTGGGGTTGATGCTACTGTCTCTTCCCAGCCATAATCAAGATTCCCTCTTAACCAAGATACGAGGCTGTTTCCATAGATAGGAGGGAACTTTCATTAGCAGCAACTCAGGTTAATGCTGGCGAAACCACTGTTAAAGAACTGCAGGAGAAGACTTAAAAGCCATTAGGACACAAGTTAAAGTCCTGTTGGATCAGACCCAAAGCTCATCTTATTGAGCAGCCTGTTTTCATGGTGGTAACCAGATGTCTGGTGGAAACCCTGTGTTCCGTGTACTGACCTAAGTTTGCTTTTTACCTACCTAGGCCTGAATGGACTTCTGAATTAAACATGTACAGAGTGGAGGCAGCCTGGAAACTGACACAGTGGGATTCTCTGGAAAATTACATAGCTGCAGGTACCGTAGCTATTTAGAACAAATGCCAAGATGTTACTTGTTGGCTGATGCTGGATTAATTTTTAATTAAAGCAAATATCAGATCTACAGTAAAATAATAATAATAACAACCTGTATTGTGTCGCTGCTGGATTACATTGAAATGAAAAAGTGCTTTTTACTCTCTTTTTTAGATGAAAAGTCAAATACATGGAGTGTTAGGCTTGGACAGCTGTTACTCTCGGCCAAAAAGAAAGATGCTGCACGGTTCTGTGAAACTTTGAAAGTTGTTCGAGCGGAGCAGATAGTTCCTCTTTCGGCAGCGAGTTTTGAAAGGGGGTCATATCAGCGAGGTTACGAATATATTATCAGGTGCAGCTTCCTTTTCACATGTTCAGCGTCTCAAAGCATCAGATACTACTTCAGCCTTTCATTTCGTGCACTGGGAGACATTTTTGCTGAAACCATAATGCACATTTTAAACAGGGCTCATTTGGGATAACTCTAGGCTTTTTCTTACCCATCTTGTTCCTGCTCCGGGCAAGAATTCCAACATAGCAAATTTACCCGTGCATTTTAAAAACCATATTGGAGCCATGGCTACGGTCAGAAGGAGAGGTAGCCAACCTGGTGCCCTCCAAATGTTGCTTGTACTACAACTCGCATCAGCTCCAGCTAGCCTGGGCAGTGGCTGGGGAAGATGGAAGTTGCAACTTCTTTTTTTTTAATGCTTTCACTTTTATCATAAGTTTCTGGAGAAGAGGACAGGATATGAGATTTCCCGTGAGATTGCATTAGTTTTTAGGCATCTTCTGTACACTGCAGTTGTGGCGGGGAGAGTAAAATGTTAGCAAGATTGTTCCATTTGGTATCCTGATGATAAATTCACATTGTGTATGTTGAGCATTCAGTGTGCTTAGAATACATAATCTTGGTAATCCTCTGGGGTGGATTAATAGTACTAGTCTTTCCATCCCCATCTGCTTTACAGGGACATAGAGAAATAGGTTTTGCATAGAGCCATCTAGTGTAGGAGTTGAAAACCTGTGCTCCTCCAGATGTTGTTGGACTACAGATCCCAGCATTCCTGACCGTTGTTCATGCTGGTTTAGACTGATGGGAGTTGTAATCCATGAACATCTGGAAGGCCACAGGTTCCCTGACCCTGATAACAGAGATCATCTAGATCTGAGATTTGTATCTGGTAATCCCAGGTTGCTTGTTCTAGGTCTTCTGGGTCATTTCAGGAAGTGTATCAGTAGTTCTCTTGCATACCACTCCCAGAAGGGGTTCTTGTTGAGGTTACTGAGGGGATTGTTCATGCAGACAGTGAAACAGAATGAAAACACATGGCACCGTGTTGCTTATCAAGCTGATTTTGTTTTGTTTAACCGCAGGCTACACATGTTGTGCGAGTTGGAGCACAGCATTGGATCAATGCTTCAGCAGCCTGATAGTGATCATGGTAAAGATTCTTTGAACTGGTGTGCTCGCATAGAAATGACGCAGAACTCGTACAGAGCTAAAGAGCCCATCCTGGCACTTAGACGGGCTTTGCTCAGCCTCACTAAAAGGTGAAGCCAGGCTTATTTTGTGTGCTTTCTATCCTGAAACTTTGAGTTTCTACTCTTTCCAAGTGAGATATTGGCTAAAATGGATTGAAATGTCATATTTAAACAAATAGAATCCCACCACCAATTCCTTCTAAAACACACAAGCATATCTGTTGAAAAAAGCTTGGGTGTGTCTGAGGTGTGACTATTTCATTTAAGCTTTGCAATTACATATGAAGTGAAAATTAAGCTTCATGGTTGAGTGAGGATTAGAACCTTAGGTCTGTTACTCCAGATTAGCTCCCCAGGCCATAATCTTTCAGTATGTCCTGAGTCTACTGATCCTAAGAAAGATATATTTATTCACATTGCTTGTAGTGCAAACATTTGTGTTCCTAGTTAGACCTAGAAGCAGCTTTGCAGGGTGAGAATGATCCAGAGTGTCTTAATGTTGGAGCTATCAAAGATAATGTCATTTTGCAAGTCATCATGTAAATAATACTATGTAGTAGGCAGAACTCTGATGAATAGGATGACTCATATGGGAAGATGCACAGGAACCAAAGCTTTGTTTTAAACCAGTAGCTTGAATGAGGCTTGGAAGCTAACAGGTAGCATGAACAATCGTCTTTTAAGATTGACTAAATTTGTGGAACTGCTTCTAGACTCGGCATCTTTGGTACCTATTGAACACCTTTCACAAGCAGTTCATTTTTTAATCTTAGTTTATATTTTTACAGAAAGGGTTACAGTGAGCAGATGGGAGAATGTTGGCTCCAAAGCGCTCGAGTCGCCCGTAAAGCGGGTCATCACCAAACAGCATATAACGCCCTCCTCAATGCTGGGGAATCCAAATTATCTGAGCTATATGTAGAAAGAGCAAAGTGGCTGTGGTCCAAGGTAAGGAAGTTAAATAGAATAAAGCCTGCTGTCATGACACTAGGGTTGGACTCTTCTTTGTCAGGGGGTGAGGCTGGGGATTCAGAAAACGTGAGGGAATTGCCCACGAGGCCAGCCCCAGATGGATATAATAACACCAGAAGTACATACACAAGTCTGTTGTGCCAGTGGTCCACAGTAGTTGTGATGGCATCGTCTGACTCCAGCTCAGAAGCCCACAGTCTCCTCCACTCCATCAGAGCTGTTGACTGCTAAAGCAGACTGATCTTCTTTTAAAAAGAAGAATCTCCTCTTTCCAGAGATGGAGCCAGCTGCTTAAATGCAACTGCACCCTTATTTAAGGTTCAGCCGAGGATGGTTGCTGCTGAAGCAGCTTTCAAGCTCTGCCACTGAAGCTTCGCCTTCATACGGCTAAAGACAGTCCCTCAAAGCAAGAGTGTATCCCTCCATGCATAACCGTGGAGCAAACAGAACCTTTTATGGAAAGGTGTACAAGTTGGAAATAAACAAGTGAGGCTTCTATATGTGAATTTATGGGCATGTATCTGTAACACTCTGGGTCATGTTTTATTTACAGAGTTTCCTCTTTGTAAAATTCAGAAAATGAATGCTAACTTATTGATAATGGTTTTTCTCTTTTAGGGGGACGCACATCAAGGTCTTATCATTCTTCAGAAGGGGGTTGACTTATGTTTTCCAGATAATCAAGTATCACCTGACACCAAAAGTAAACTTATTCACGGGCAAGCCCTGTTGCTGGTGGGAAGGTTTATGGAAGAAACAGCCAACTTTGAGAGTAATGCTGTAATGAAAAAATATAAGGTAAGCACTAAACCCCAGAGCAATTATGTAATATATTTTAACATGTAAAGATGTAGTAAAGGCGTGTCGAATTATATGATATGCTTTTCAGTTTGTGTATTTTTTTCCTAACTTGTACAGTTACATTTTGTAGGACATTGTTCAAACATAACTGGCTGAATGAGGAATTATATCCAGCATTATGCAAATTGATATGCAATATGCACAGTCCATCCTTCATTTCTGCTCTTCCTCACTGCCAGTCCTCTGTGCCTCTAAAAAAAAATGCTGGCAGAGGTGTCCAAACACTGTGGGCTACGGTGGATTCGGGGTGGGGGGGAGTCACCTAATATTTGGGTGGAGGAATTTTCCACCACTCGTGCAAGGTTCCCGGTTTTCAGATGATAGTCCCTTCTCCACGGCGTCCACTGTAGCTCCATAAGACACAACCCTGACCCTCTGGAAATACTTTTTTGGAGTTCTAGGGGTCCACAGGGAGGAAGGAGGAAGGGAAGCTCAGTTGTACAACCAAAGATTCTTAATTCTAACTATTCATTTCCACTCCCCTTCCCATTCCCCCCCCAGGATGTTACTACTTACTTGCCAGAGTGGGAGAATGGACACTTCTACCTTGCGAAATACTACGATAAACTGATGCCTACAGTAACAGAAAACAAGATGGAAAAACAGGGAGAACTGATTAAACATATTGTTATTCACTTTGGAAGGTTAGAAGGCACAGTTGTTGTTAGCTATATTTGGTTATGTACATTAAATTATTGTCACTATGTAGCAGATGGCTTGGGGTTGTATTGATTTAGCAGGAGTGTGTACACAGCCTTGGTATGGGTTATGGGATTAGAGAACCATTTATACCATTTACAGTTTTCCTATTAAAGATTACATGTCAGCATTTTACTTTCAGATCCTTACATTTCGGAAATCAGTTCATCTATCAGTCGATGCCAAGAATGTTGTCTCTGTGGCTTGACTTCGGAGCTAAAGCATATGAATGTGACAAAGGTAGGAATTTTTTTATATTAAAGAAACAACACACTGTTTCTACATTATCTGGAGACAATTTTCTTCTCTTTTTACACTCATTGCATTAGTTTCTGTATTCTGGATCTGGATGGTCCAGTTGGAGTGACCAGAAGTGAACTGGTATTGACCTTATGATATGTGCCATGATCGTTTAAAAGTAAATATCAGTGAAGATTTTCCAGATCCTCATAGCTAAATAAGGATTGTTTTACATCATATCATCTAGCTAGTCGTCATGATCGTGCACAAATGAAAAACGACTTGGCTAAAATCAACAAGGCGATTACAGAGCACACCCAACTTTTGGCTCCTTACCAGTTTCTGACGGCTTTCTCTCAGCTGATTTCCCGAATCTGCCACTCCCATGATGATGTCTTTGTTGTTCTTATGGCAATCATTGCAAAGGTTTTTGTAACCTACCCTCAACAGGCAATGTGGATGATGACTGCTGTATCCAAGGTAACTTGATAAATACACTTGCATCTCCATCTCCCTCTCTCTCCCTCCCTCTCGCTCTCTCTCTTTCTGTTTTTAGCTTTCTGTCTCCAAACAGACCACTTCAGTTTTCAGATACATGAGCAAATTTTGTCTGTGTGGAGTTGCCACTTTCTTTAAAGGGTCCCTCATGCACAGTGGTTTTAATATACAGTACTAGATTTCCAGTCCCTCTTTAATTTTCTAATCAAATATCATTTTCTTAACTACAAGCAGAGGAAGCTGAAGTTAGGTCAGTTATTCTGAGTATTTTAAACTGCATGACAGGTCAACTTCATTTATTTTAAAATTTTTATCCCAGGCAATCATCCTTCTAGACATTGAGCTAGCACGGATCTGCTTAGCTGCTTATAACCTTCCTCATAGGCCCTTATTTGAAGCCATGCTGTCTCACTCATACATAGTATTTGAATCTCATGAGGGCTCATCTGGGGCCTATATTAGTGTTTTTAAGATGCCAGGGAAATAAATTTTGGGTTTTGCAGTCTCTTAACATCTGTATCCTACTATTTCTGCTGTGCTGGTTTTTAGTGCTGCCTTTAATTGTTCTAAACTGACGTACTGTGGTGTTGTTGTAAAACCACCCTGGAACGTTTGAATTGAAGAGTGATGCAGAGATATTTGAAACGAACTCTTTCTTTTTTGTAGTCCTCCTATGCAATGCGTGTGAACAGATGCAAGGAAATCCTCAACAAAGCTATTCACATGAAGGCATCTCTGGGAAAGTTTATAGGGGATGCAGCTCGCCTGACAGATAAACTCCTAGAGCTCTGTAACAAATCGGTAAAGTTTATTCCGCACAGAAGTTGCTCCTTTCCCATAGTTTAGCGTTGCTAATCAGATTTAAAGGGTTCATCTACTTGATGAAACAATCTACTTGATGTACAGTCTGGTGTTTTCTTCTGGAGGAGGCCCCAACTTGCTAGAGCAGATGACGGGTGATGATGCAGGACGAGCACTGCAGAATTTATTCCATCAACGGTGTCAGTTTTGCTGGGAGATGGACGCTGTTGGACTTCACCTACAACATTGTTATTATGCTACTTGACAATTGAAGATAATAATTTAGGTTGCATACCTAAGCCCATTTGCTTGGTAGTAAACCCTATTTAACCCAATGGGACTTACTTAGGAGTGGATAGGGTTAGGATTGCCGTCTAAGACGATTTATAAAGATGAGAATGCTAGGTTACACATCCCCGAGGCTTCAAAATCATTATTTCAAAGTGATCAGATTTTCAGCAACTTTATTGGTTTTAATAAAGAGATAATTGATAAATAAGCACACTTTGGTATTAAGAGGACTTTGATGAGCTATGCTCAGTGCTTTTTTTCTTTAAAATGGTTATGGGGTACTCTTATTTTGACTCAAGTAAATCACCATTTTATAGTTCAAATCGGGAAAAACAAATACAGTAAATGGACAAAAGTACAACGATTCACAAAATGTTTAGGGGTATGCGTACCCCTGTGTCCCCCCCCCCAGAAAAAAGCACTGGCTATGCTTATTGTTGTACTGACTAAATAAATAAATAAATAAATAAATAAATAAATAAATAAATTCAGCTGTTTGCTTGGTTTTCCTTGCACAGTTTAATTATTGCATTCAGGTTAGCTCTGACACAAGGAACTCCCCTGGACATAGTTTGTAGAGATAAAGTTCAGTCCCATTTCACAAAACAGAGGGAAGAATTGGAAATATTCCTAACTTGTGAAATAAAAGTTGTATATGGAAACTTTTAAGAGTGTCAGTATCTTCTAAGTATTTACCTTATCCTTTGAATAGTATGCATTAACTTTTCCCCCCAGGTTGATGGGAGCACCTCCACATTAAGCATGAACATTCATTTCAAAAGTCTCAAAAAGCTGATAGGGGAGCAGACGTTTAGTGAAATCCTTATTCCTTTGCAATCGGTAATGATACCCACTCTGCCTTCGGCTCCTGGCACACATTCTAATCATGATCCTTTTCCCGGGTGTTGGCCTTACATTGCTGGCTTTGGTGACACAGTGAGTATTATGTCTGTCTTAAGGTTCTATGTTTTTTAGAATTCTTTAACATTACTTGGCTGCAGAAGTGAATAACAGAAAAGAAACAGAGGGGAAAGGGTATTTGATAAGGGGAAGAATGGACTGGAGCCCCGAGGAGGTTGTCTGGATAACCAGTATACATATGGACTGATGTAAAGTTTTGAGATTGTTTGGATTAGGTGTAAATTTCACCAAGAGAATACATTAAGCTAAATTGCTAAATTGTTGCTGTCTTTTTCTTTAGGTTGAAATCCTTTCCTCTCTTCAGAAGCCCAAGAAGATTACTTTAAATGGTTCAGATGGGAAGTCCTATATCATGATGTGCAAGCCAAAAGATGACCTAAGAAAGGACTGTCGACTCATGGAGTTCAATTCCCTGATAAATAAGGTTCTTTCACTCTTTAAGTGTGTTTTGCAAAGCTGGATATTGGCAGCCCAACTAACCTTTTCACCCCCTTACTTTCCATTGGGGCTTTGTAGGAGTATTGCCTTATTAATTGCCCCCCCAAATCATGAAGTAATAAAGAAATAAAATTATATTCCCAAAAAGAAGAGACTTGAAACAAAACAATATACTGTTTGCCATATCAACTATAGCGACCATTTATGATATTTATTCAAGAATCCTCCTCCAGACTCTTTACTTTTGCAGTACAGTTGTACCTTGGATCCCAAATACCTTGGTACTTGGATGTTTTGGCTCCCAAATGTGAGTGTTCCAGTTTGAAATGTTCTTTTGAACCCAAACATCTGGCGGGGCTTCCTGCAGCCAATCAGAAACCGTGCTTTGGTTTCCGAACGTTTTGGAAGTCGAACGGACTTCCGGAACGGATTCCGTTCAACTTCCAAGGTACGACTGTACTAAGAATTCTTCATTGCTAGGCATCGACGCCTGCATGCATAAAAGACCCTTGAAGCATCCAAACCATAAATGAGCAATCTTGACCATTTTAATTCCAGTAGCCACAACCTTTCAGGCGTTGATATTTTTTTCTACAGAGCAAGTGTTTGATCCAAGGATATGAGAAGAAAGTGAAACCCCTGGATCTGTTTTCATAACTCTTAATACCCCATGGGCTTAGTCTAGAAGGCAACACTTAATTACTATCTAGCTTTCCTTTTCTGAAAAAGTGCCCCCCCCCCCAAAAAATCTCATCCTCTGATGTCATATACCATCCTGACCACTCTGACAACTCTTGACTCACACCAATCATCTGATATGCCAACCGTAACTGAGGAAGGCAGATGCTGATACATGTAACTAAACAGTTTGAGATACTGTACATACTATTTTTCTTATTTGTACAACTATAATAAAGAACTATGGGATGGATCCCAGCCATTGCCAGTCCAGCAAATATTTCAGCTGAGGTACTTTTCAAATGTGACATTGGGTATGTGGTGGTGGTGGTTTATTAAGCTGTACGGGGTTATATTTCGTTAGCCTCCATGAATTGCTGCTGCCTACTTCCTACTTCACACTACTTTAGAACACCAACTATCTATGCCCTTTTTGGCAGAAGAGAGAATAGCATGGAATAGCTGGAAGAGGATGAAAGATAGGTGGGAGGGATTTTATTTATGTGGTATATATGGCATTGGTCTTATGGTTGGTGATATGTTTCTTCCATAGTGCTTAAGAAAGGATGCAGAGTCACGAAGGAGAGAACTCCACATACGAACCTACGCTGTTATTCCTCTGAATGAAGAATGTGGAATAATTGAATGGGTGAACAACACTGCTGGTTTAAGAAATATCCTGATCGAATTATACAGAGAGAAAGGTAGGAAACAAAAGCCCTTTTTAAATTGGGGGGGGGGAATAAATTTGTGAGTGACAACAGAAGATGTGGAAGGGAGAGTGTGGAATGTTACACAATCCTTCAAAATATGTCATGTTGGTCTCCCATGCTCTGATTAGTATACAGCAGCTGCATTTTTACATAATGGTAAGCAGTAAACCATAGCTTGCTACACATCAAAGTGTGCCTACTTTTTTCCTCTCTGCTAGTGCTGAACGAAAACCAACTACAATACTTGGTTTACGGTTGTGCCCAGATCAGGGATCATATTTGCTTTACTCGAAACCAAATCATGATGATAAGCCTTGGTTTGTTCCGGGCTTACCTATTGTGGTTTGAGCAAAGCAAACCACGACCCCTGGTTTAAATGTTCAAACTAAGCCAGGGTCCTTGGTTTGCTTCCTCCGTATGTGATTGGGGAGGAGCAGGGAAGGAGCATAGCAGGTGCGATTCACTTGTGCACTGTAAGCTGTGGCTTATGGCCTATCAAAAGGTGCAAATGTAGCCTCAGTGTTTACTCAGCTATCATCGCTGACTAGCTTAACTGTATAGCATTAGCTTACTGCGTCTAACTGATTTTTCTTTCATAGGTGTCTACATGAGTGGAAAAGAGCTACGTCAATGTATGCTTCCAAAAACAGCACCTCTGTCGGAAAAACTGAAAGTTTACAAAGAAACTCTGCTTCCCCGGCACCCTCCGATTTTTCATGAATGGTTTCTAAGGAAATTCCCTGATCCTACTTCATGGTCAGTTTGTTGCCCTGTACTATTGCAGTTATGTTGCCGTCATGCCAAAGGGTTAAAAAGAGAGCCAGTTGTAATGTAGCAGAAGCTGTGAAGGCACTAAGTTTATTCATCATAGTAAACTACGTGGGATCTTGGTTTCTTTGCTGTGATCAGAAATATTTAAGTCTAAGGATAAGAAGGCCAAAATAACCATGTGCTCCTATGGTATTTCATCTTTCTAGGTACAGCAGTAGATCAGCCTATTGTCGTTCCACTGCAGTGATGTCAATGGTTGGGTACATACTAGGGCTTGGTGATCGTCATGGAGAAAATATTCTGTTTGATTCCTTAACAGGTGACTGTGTGCATGTGGATTTCAACTGTCTGTTCAATAAGGTGAGAAACTAAAACACTTCCATTGTCTGTCTCAAGTAATTGAAAACAGTTTTCCTTTTCAAATGACGTTGCACGGTTCAAAGAAGTTGCACAACTGAACACTTGACAAACTAAAGGATTATGTTGGAAGTTACATCATGAATATATTTCTGTGGTGTCTGCTTGAGGTACTCCTGTAAATGTTTAAGGCAAACTTCACTTCAGAACTTACCGTAGCATTATATGATGCCAAAAATATTTCGTTTTGGCATCCAATGACCAAATCAGCTGCTAGCAAACAGTTGCTTTATATAGTTTTATCTGTTCATTATGCTCAGAGAAGATCACGACAAAGCAAAAAGCAAAATATAAAGACATCAACTATCACTATATGTATATGAGACCATTCAAAGTATCTGTTCGCCTTTCAGATTTTGCATAACAGTATTAAATTTACAGTAGTGTGCCGGTTGGTTAAGTTTCGTTGGAATTACAATCTTGTGCAACAGTTAATGTGCACCACATGAGAAGGTTAGTCTTACGAAATCCTACAATGAATTATTTTCTTTTGAAGGGAGAAATGTTTGATTTTCCGGAGATTGTTCCATTTCGCCTTACACATAACATGGTCAATGGTATGGGTCCAATGGGGACGGAAGGGCTCTTCCGAAGGGCTTGTGAAGTTACACTGAGACTCATGCGGGATCAGAGAGAACCACTAATGAGGTACAATAACAGAGACATGAAAAACTTCATATGCTATCTAACTTTACAATGTGAACTATTTAACCACTGTAAATTCCTAGTGAAAACTTTGCTTTTTTTAAAAAAAATCTGCCAGAGCATTTGCATACAATCACTGGGTGGTAGCTAATATTAGTCATACTCAAAGGGGACATGTTGAAATCAGTGGACTGAAAAACTTAAATTCATAATTTCAGTGGGACTATTATTAATTATTGTTGTTATTATTATTATTATTTAAATTTATAAACCACCTCTCATCAGGAAATTTTAAAAACATTTTAAAAAGAACTCTGCTCTGTTCTGAATTCTCCTGGGCAGTCCCTGCCCTGGGCCCGGAGGTGAGAGGCAGGGACAGGACCTGCAGGCACTCACAGCAGGGGAGTCCTCCTGGGCAGCAACAGCAGCAGCGGCAACAGTCCTTATGAGGCCTGTCAGGCCCCACCCTGGGCCAGGTGGTGAGTGGCAGGAACGGGGCCTTCAGGCACTCAAGCAGGGGATATACCATAAATTATATATCAATGGAAAGATAATTTAATGAAGGATGTAATGCAACCAAGTTTGTTCAGTCATCTGTGTTCTATCAAAATATACAGTATAGCCAATAAGCAGAAAAAGAAAGCACAATTTACTTAGGTTGATATGCAATGAGCATGAGTGTTTAGAGAGTTGCATTACATTCTTCATTAAATTATTTCCATTGACATATAATTTTATAGTGTTACAGTGGTACCTCAGGTTACAGACGCTTCAGGTTACAGACTCCGCTAACCCAGAAATAGTACTTCGGGTTAAGAACTTTGCTTCAGGATGAGAACAGAAATTGTGGCGCGGCAGGCTCCATTAGCTAAAGTGGTACCCCAGGTTAAGAACAGTTTCAGGTTAAAAACGGACCTCCAGAATGAATTGTGTGCTGTTGCCCCGTGCTCCCGGGCTGCTTCTTGGGTGAGCTGCTCTGCTTTGGCGGTGGCGTAAGGTCGCGAATATAGGCTGCAATTTAACTTTTCAGGGTTGGAATTTGGAAGAAAGTGTGGCTTATATTCGGGCCAATACAGTACATGTGAGATGCTGTGAGCATTTTTAAGGAAGAGTGAGGTGTAAGTAACAACAACAATAACAAAGTTATGTTTGTGTAATGATTTAGAATTGCAGAAGTTGAAAGATGTATAAATATGTTTCTTTCCCACTGAAACTGCATCTAAATTAATTTTCTTGAACCGTTAACTTCCCTTTGTTTATATGTTATCTAGCGTTTTGAAGACTTTTCTCCACGATCCTCTTGTGGAATGGAGTAAACCAGTCAGAGGCAATACAAAAACCCTAGTGAATGAAACTGGAGAAATTGTCAATGAAAAGGTGACTTGGTGGGGGTGGGGACACCTTAAGTACAGGCAGGACAGTTAATTCATATTGTGTGCCAAAAAATCAGATTCTGTGCCAAGGAGTCCCACACTTGGACTACGTACACATCATACATTTAAGATACATGACCCCCCCTCCACAATAATCCTTGACTACATTTCCCAGGATTCTTTAGGGAGTCCATGTGCATTAAATGTATGGTGTGCACACAGCCTTGGTGTACCAATAAATTATGCAAATTACAGTTGTTTAGTTTACAAGTTCCCTTTTTGAGCTGAATATCTGAAGTGGAGTGCAAGTCAGTATGAGTAACTGGAAGAGAGGAATGGCTGGCAGTAGTAATTAATAAAAAATAGCTATTAATGCAACCTTCAGGTGGGGGACAGATGTAACTGCTGCTACTAAAAGATTACCTTTTAGTCTATTAATGCCACCCTTTTGTCATCTTGACTACTGTTTTCTTGCTTTCAGGCCAAGACCCATGTTTTGGATATAGATCAGCGACTTCAGGGTGTGATTAAAAACAGGAATAGAGTAAAGGGCCTGCCTTTGTCAATTGAAGGACATGTTCACCATCTCATTCAAGATGCAACAAATGAAAACTTTCTGTGCCAGATGTACCTTGGCTGGGCTCCACATATGTGAACCTCGAGCATTTACAAATGAGTTGCTGATATATATATATATATTGGGGGGGGGGTTAGTTCAGGGACATCTGTTTTTTGTTTTGTTTTTTTAAAAAAAAATTCCTATCATTTCTACTTTGGTATTTTCTGCTAGCACAACTCTGTGTTTCAGTGTGTGATTTTGTTTATATTCCATATTTGTATATAAATGCCACTTGCATTTGAAAAGCCATTTATACAGATTATTAAAGAGCTGAAACCTTTCATTTAAAAAAGTTTGAATGCAGCATTTTAGCTACTCAATATTTTTTATATTTTATCTCTATTAAAAGGGTATGCACAATGCCTAGATTATCTCCCCATTCCACATCTGAAAGGCCTTTTTTAAGTGCCCCAAATACTAATACATGGTCCCAATGTAAATGTTTCTGTATTTCAGTTGCAAAATCCTGTTAATGCACAGGATTCTGCAGGCTACCTGTGGCAACTTATTACCATTTTAGCATTCCATACAGCAGAGCTTTCCAAACTGCTCATGTTGGTGACACACTTTTTAGAAATGCATCATTTCGAAACACAGTAATTCAGTTTTACTAACAAATTGGAGGTTAAACTAACCCCTTCCCAGTCCCGGAAGGAGCACAGGGAGCTTTCACACGACACACCTACACAGGGCAGTCAACACACTAACCCAGGTCAGGTAAGTGCAATGGTGGGGTGGCAATGGGTAGGTCTGGGTGAGCTGGAGCTGCTTGTTGCTGCCAGTGCTGGGCCCAGTGGTAGCTTGGGCCTGACTGCAAGGTGCAGGGTGAAATCCACCCCAGCACCTAGTGGATCAGGGCCTTCGGATGTTGCCGAGGGGCGCAGGCCCTTCGACAGCGTTGGCCTGGCTCTGCAAGGCGCAGGGTGAAATCCATCCCAGCGCCTAGTCAAATGGGGTCATCTAGTACTGCTGACTTGCATCTAGTCATGGGTATAATTCATGGTTATTGTAAATTAGGGTTGTATCTGACCAAAGTGTACTCCAACAATGCCGTATGGCAGAGCTTTCCAAACTCTGTCGCAACACACTAATGCAGTATTTCCTAACCTGGGGGGTTCTTATTCCAAGGATGGAATAAGACCACACATTAAGCAAAAGTGGTGTGAGAGCTTTCTGAGCTGTGATACTTTAAAGCTTGAGAGTTCTAAGAGAAGAGGAGAGAGGGGTTGGCCAGAGGTAAAGGAGGGCAGAGGCTCAGTTATGTTGACCTCCACTGTCTGAATACCAGTTGCTGGTAGTTCCGCTTTCGGACTTCCCATGGCCGAGTGGATGTTAAGAGTTGCAGCAAGTAAGAATCCCTGATTTGGACCTTGTGTAGAGTAGAAATGAATTTGCTCTCCACCACAATGATGAGTCGTAATAGAAGCGTCTGGGGACTTCTGTTTCAGTGTATCTGAAGAAGTGTGCATGCACACGAAAGCTCATACCAAAATAAAAAACTTAGTTGGTCTTTAAGGTGCTGCTGGAAGGAATTTTTTTATTTTGCTTCAACTACGTCAGACCAACACGTCTACCTACCTGTAACGAGTCTTAAAATGGTTACTTCATATTTTGTAAACAAAATAGACCGAGAGAGATCCTAAACAATCTGTTTGTTCACTGTTGCTGAGCTTAGCCACTACTGCTGCTGCTAGCTCTCTCTTGCTGACTTAAGAAGCTGAGTTCTCAGTTTTCACCTTCCTTCTATGAGTTTTTCCTGTGATGAGTCATCAATTAACCTTAAACACACTCCTTGCTGTATTTACCTAGAGACAAACCTCTTGTCTAATGCAAGCTTTTCTACATAGGTTTTGAAACACAATGCATACAAGCATTGCCTTTCATGCATAGCTTTTAAACTCATATATTTCTTATGCGTTAGAAGAAGTAACCTATCAAGCAAGGCAAAAGCTGCACTTTCTAAAATTCCTCCTTTTGCACCACTATGGAAGACAGGAGAGCTGCTTCCCATCGTGTCCTTCCCAGGACAGTGACAGCACCACGCTGACTTCTCAATCTGCTTCTTGACCTCCATTACCCACTCAGACTTCGCATGAATTTTTTAATGATCTAGCACAGGGTTTGCGGTTAATTTTCTTGCAGACCTTTTATCCCTTCAGTAGATGTGTGACAAGCAGGTTGGAAAGTCATTTTACTCCATCCCTTCTTAGCCACCTCCCCCCCCCCACAGTAAAGCAGCACATAATTTTTAATGCCTTGTTGATCCTCTGACGCAGTGCCGGTCCGCTCTAGGAACAGCTGTCTCCGTGAGCAACAAAGCCGGGCAGCAAAAAAGGGCCTTTTCTCCCCTCCTCTCCCTTGAATATTCGGGAAACACCGGACGTATGGCAGCCCGTTGAGATTTGGGAGATAATTAAAAATAGCTCAAAAACTTTCTTAGAGATTTCGCCAAAAAAAAAAACCACAGCCCAAACTTTTGAGTCCAGATTTTCACTTTTTGAAATAGGACAACCCTAGCTCCGTACACACGACACACGCTATCATTGCAGGTTTCGGCAACGCGGCGGCTGTCGGCCTGCAGTTCCCGCGGCTTCCAGCAGGGTGTGCCATTACAGGGGGCGGGCCTCTCCCTGCCTGCCTTGTTGATCCTCTGACGCAGTGCCGGTCCGCTCTAGGAACAGCTGTCTCCGTGAGCAAACTCAGGCCCTCGCCCGGAAGAGAGGTGGTTTGTTTTTGGCCTGTGGCGGCGGTGGCGGCCAATGCTTGTTGTGTCGGGCAGGACTGGCGTTAAGAGGGGGCATCTGAGGGCGAAGAGGAGCAGCAGCAACAACAGCCGCCGCCATGGGAGTGCCGAAATTTTACCGTTGGATCTCGGAGCGGTACCCTTGCCTCAGCCAGGTGGTGAAGGAGCATCAGGTGAGAAGCGGTTGCCTGTGTTGCTCTTTCCTCTCTCCCGCTCTTCCATGGGGTGGGGTGGGGAAGCTGGGGAAGGGGCTCTTCTTCTTTCGCAGGGCGGCTGTGCTCGTGAAAGATGTCCCGGCACCTCCGAAGGGCTCCCTGGAAAACCCCGCTTCGACCCTTTCCCCTCAGCCTGAGCCGCCGCCTTTGCCCAGGGAAGCCTTATCTTGACGACCCGTCCTAGAGAAGTTCTTGCAGTTTAGGGTTTTTGCCTCTTTCTCGTCAGCTGGGCTTGTCGACTTACCTATGTGTTTATTATTATTATTATTATTATTATTATTATTATTATTATTACCCCTTTTATCTGTTGAGCTCCTTGGAAAGGGGGCGACTATACATGTAGCCGTGCTCATCCTTATCTTCAAATAACGACGACAATGACATTTATATTATTTGTTCCTCACCCATCTGACTAGGTTTCCCCAGCCACTCTGGGCAGCTTCCAGCATACTGTATCTAGCAAAACAGCAGCAACAGCAATAATACTATCATCATCATCTCCACAGGGAGCCACAGCTTGGAGTGGCAGGCGACTTGTGGAGAGAAATCCCCTGTAGGGAAAGGGTTGGGTGTGTTGTGTCGTTAAGTTTGTTTACCGCCCTTCATCTGAAGATCACAGGGCGGTTCACAACATAAAAAGACAAAATGAGAACACAAAATACAAAACAGCCCCCCCCCCCAACAAGCCAATAGCCGCCTTCCCACAAACACATTTCAATGGCCGTAGAGTGTCCCTTTTTCTTTGCAGCCATCCTTCATTACTGGCTGCAACCATCTGTGACTGCTTTTCATTTAGAGAAGAAGAGCAGGATGGGGGAAGTTACAAACAACTCAGGGACACTTTGTACTTTGGTCCTTCACTGTGAAACGCTTCAGCTTTGGGAACGACGCCCTGAACACACTTTTACTGTATAGACATACCTGCATTTGCCAACTAACAATGGGCAGCTTTATTCTGCCTTAATTCTGTGGAGCAAGGATAAACTGTGCTTCCACATTAGAAATTGGTCCAATACAATACATGGTTGAATGGGAGTGAGGTTTTGTTGTTGTTTAGTCGTTTAGTCGTGTCCGACTCTTCGTGACCCCATGGACCATAGCACGCCAGGCACTCCTGTCCTGCACTGCCTCCCGCAGTTTGGTCAAACTCATGTTCGTAGCTTCGAGAACACTGTCCAACCATCTTGTCCTCTGTCGTCCCCTTCTCCTAGTGCCCTCAATCTTTCCCAACATCAGGGTCTTTTCCAGGGAGTCTTCTCATGAGGTGGCCAAAATATTGGAGCCTCAGCTTCACGATCTGTCCTTCCAATGAGCACTCAGGGCTGATTTCCTTCAGAATGGATAGGTTTGATCTTCTTGCAGTCCATGGGACTCTCAAGAGTCTCCTCCAGCATCATAATGAGGTTTTACCCAGCAGGAAAGAGAATGAATGCGATGGAGAATGAGCCAGACTGCTGAATCGGAAGGGCCCGCTAACCTGGAGTGGGGTTGCCAGAATCCTGAATTAACTCTTGCTGCAAAGGTTTATGATTAAGTGGTGGATAAATCTTTCTAAGTAAATAAACGATAAATAAATAAGTTCCATTGAACTCTGGGACTTTAAACACACAGCATTGCATTGCCAACCACTGTTGCCTTTTTGATAACCTTTGACTACAATTTATCCTGATCTACCAATTACCGATACAGCTTTTTTTTTTTTGTTAAGGAACTGCTGCTTTGAATCAATGTAAAATAGTGGCTTCTGATTTGAAGGTGGTATCACTTGAGAGTGCCAGTGGTGTCCTTGTTAAAGTGTTGGACATGGTGGTGGTAACTTCAAATCCCCACTCAGCCCTGAGGATCACTGGATGATCCTATGCTCTCAGCCTAACCAACTTTACAAAGTTTGTTGTGAGGCTGAAATTGAAGAGTGGAGAAAAGGCAGAATAGAAAAATAGAAAAATTAATTTAAAAAATGTTTTAGAAAGCTATACAACCAGACACTGGTCCGACTCTTCGTGACCCCATGGACCAGAGCACACCAGGCACTCCTGTCCTACTGTTAATTATAAGGGTGGCTAACTTTTTTTGGTCAAGCCATCTGAGTGAGGGCCATTTGCCAGCAAGTGGATTTAGCTACCTCACAATCTTATCACACACAGTCCTCTTCTCAGCTGCTCTCTACAGATCATCTGAGGAGGGGTGGGGCTAGCACCCCCCTTCACACATCAAATGAAGAGTCTGATAACCAAGGAGGGAGCTGTTTGAATTTCCATTAAAGCACCATGCTAAGCAGAGAGGTTTATACAACT
Organism: Zootoca vivipara; assembly: GCF_965207765.1. Lineage (NCBI taxonomy): Eukaryota > Metazoa > Chordata > Lepidosauria > Squamata > Lacertidae > Zootoca > Zootoca vivipara. The sequence continues at coordinate 70,344,019 of NC_142588.1, read as the reverse complement.
TCTCCTGTCCCAGTGTTGTCTACTTCAAATTTATCTCTTATTGCCATAGCCAAATTTGTGGGACGTTTAAGGGAGAGAAAAGTTTGATGGGGTGCCAGACAAGACTCCAAAGCTTGGATTTACTCACCCTTGATCTAATGCATGGTCAGGAATCTTACACTTTATTTTCAGTCTTGTGTATATATACTTGAGAGTAAATCCTATATTTACTTTTCCCTAAGTAAATATGCCTTGAGATGCATGATAATATACAGATTGTAGCCTTCCATGCAGGAAGCAATATTTGCTTGTAGTTTATTTTAATTTATAGCAACAGTATTTAAATAATTTACATGAGGACTTGCTAGGAAAAAATGTATTGACTCGTAGCCTGATCATGTTCCTAGGTAAATTGCAGTTTTCATATCTCTATGGAAATATGGTACCTAGCAGATTGCTTTCACTTTTGTTTCTGTTAATGTGCTCTGTTGTTTTCCATTCTAGCACAGAAGTGCTGCTTGCAGTGCTGAAATGTTTTAGCTGGAGCCATATTTTCTATTTCTTCCATCAATAATTAAAAATGTATTTTTTCCTCCAGAATTTATATGCTACCTTTCAAGACAAACGGGGAAGGTTGCTCACATAAACCAAATGTAGAATACAACTTAAAACATTTCTATTACAACTACAGAAACTAAAAAAGACCATCTAAAAACAATATGCAATAAAGTACAATAGCATCACTGTGATGTGATACTATCATTTTGGTTAGCTGTTTTGAGTAGCACTTTAACCTTGTTGATAAAGGAACTTGACTTTGGAGTGACCTTGATTTGGCAGTTGTAGTTTCAAATGAAGTACCCAATGCTAAAGTCAGTGTTTTGTGGGATTGTTTTTAGCTTATGCTGGCAAGGTACTGCTGGCTATATGCCTGACAATGTGCCCCTTGACCCCGGTCCTTCCTGGCTTGTTAAATCTAGGGCATTTGACTAGTTGGTTACAGAGAATGGTTAACACTTCATTGTGTGACAGGATGGAACAAGACAAACCATGAACTTGGGTATGGAAATAATTTTAAGTCAAACCATAGCTTGGCTGCAGATATGGACTATGAGACAGGCAAAGCAGCTATGCTTTTTACTGTGAGTACCTGCGTGGACACACATTCATGCTTAGTTTGGCTTAACATTACAATGGGACTGGTAACTGCTGTGTAAGGGAGAAACTATTGGTGGCTTCCCTGCTGCTAGAAGCAGAACATATTTCTTGATAACGTGTATGTAAATAATCAGACTGCATTGTTTCATATCAAACCCAAACATTTATCAACAGCAGTTCCAGAATGCACTGTTAAAAATTATGAGCCTTCCTCCAAAGGTGGAAGTAACACATGAAATATTTCATATATAGGTATGGAATCATATCTACAGAAAGGAGGAAGGTGGAGCATAACGTTTCTTGCTGGGTGGATAAATAACTGCTACTTGTATTAATTAATGGCTCTAATGTGTTTCCTAGATTCCAGAGTTTGACAACTTGTACCTGGACATGAATGGTATCATTCATCAGTGTTCACACCCTAATGATGATGATGTTCACTTCAGAATCTCTGAAGACAAAATCTTTGCTGATATATTTCACTATTTGGAAGTATTGTTTCGCATTATTAAACCAAGAAAGGTTTTCTTCATGGCCGTAGATGGAGTTGCTCCAAGAGCAAAAATGAACCAGCAGCGTGGCAGACGTTTTAGGTGTGTGAGTTCTTCCTTTTTTGTTTGTTTGCTATTATTGGTTCCCTCATACCTCCTCTGAATGCACAAGTTATTCTCAAGCAGTGGCAGTTAACACTGTATCTGTTGCTAATCCCCCCCCCCCCCCCGGAAATGCTGCGTTCCTTCCAGGGGTTTTTGGCTGCCTTGCTGGAATAGCACAAAAGAAAGAAAGAGAAAGAAAATAAATAGTTGCCAGCATCCCCAACTTGTTGACCCACCTGCATTAATATTTCCCAAAGAAAAGGCCTGCATGCATTATTGGGTGACACTGCTCAAAGACATTCTACGTAATTTTTCTATGCACCTTTGGAAAGGCTATAAAAGGCTGCACTGGTCACGGAGAGCATATTTGTTGAAGTCTGGGTGTTGTGCTGCTTCCTTTAAAAATACATCTGCCCCCCCCTTTTTGGTCTTTATATTTGTATATCTCAATTCTGATATGTTTTCTGTGTTACTGTGTTTTGGAAGCTTCTACATGTATGGGGTGGCGCTGTGGGTTAAACCACAGAGCCTAGGGCTTGCCGATCAGAAGGTCGGCAGTTTGAATCCCCGCGACAGAGTGAGCTCCCGTTGCTTGGTCCCAGCTCCTGCCAACCTAGCAGTTTGAAAGCACGTTAAAGTGCAAGTAGATAAATAGGTACCGCTACAGCGGGAAGGTAAACAGTGTTTCCGTGTGCTCCTCTGGTTCGCCAGAAGCGGCTTAGTCATGCTGGCCACATGACCTGGAAGCTGTACGCCGGCTTCCTCAGCCAATAATGCGAGATGAGCGCCGCAACCCCAGAGTCGATCACGACTGGACCTCCGGTAATGGTCAGGGGTCCCTTTACCTTTACATGTATGGGAGCTAACATTGTAGCTGATGGAGACACCAATACTTGCTTTGAGATCATGGTAATGCACTTCGGCGTCTTAAGAAGAGGGTCTCTAACATTAGAAAGTTTAGCTCAGCTAAGTTTCATTTCAGCAGGATTTAAAAGAAAGCTCGGGTTTCTTTGCCTTATGTTCTGCTAAAAACAATAATACAAATCTAAATAGTATAAGTGTGGGTTAGCTAGATTAATGATTGTCTTGGTTTTTAAAATCCATTGGGATTGGAGTAGAAGGGCTTGGAATTTTAGTGCATGAGTGTCAACTATAAAGCAGAAAGCCTCTGTTTAAATCTCACATCCTTCTCTTATTCACTGAGTAGCCTTAAGCAAGTCACTGACTCTCAGCTTATACCCCTCCTGTCTAATAAAAACCTACCCCTTACACAGTTTTTGTGCTATTATTGAGATTATGTATATGAAGTGATGTGCATACTTTACAGCACTAAAATGCTAAATATTGTTACAGGTCAGCAAAGGAGGCAGAGGACAAAATAAAGAAGGCATTAGAGAAAGGAGAGACTCTTCCGACAGAAGCTAGATTTGATTCCAATTGCATTACACCAGGTAGAGGAGTCTGCTTAATTTTTAATGTTCTTACATTCGGATGCTAAGCTGCCATCTGGAATTGCATCCTTCTTTCTGCCCCTTACAGCTCATTTGAAATTAAAGGATGTGGTTTTCAAAAGTGCTGTAAGCCAAAGGTTTCTATCAATTAACTCAGGTGAATGCTTTTTGGAAATTAATGACTTGAAAAGGGTGGCAAATTGATAATTGTTATGAGACTGCTCTTGTGCTTTGCACTATAGAAAAAATTATCAGTGGTTTGGTTTGGCTTGTGGTTACAGTGGCAAATGTTTGTCTTTATCCCAGGGTAACTTTGGAAACCAGAAAATATGTAAAGCATAGGAATTACTTGTGGTTACAGTCACCTAAAATTTCCTATCAGAATTCTTTTTATGCCCAAGAGCATTTATCCATCCAAACATAGATTTTTGAGAAGTCTTTGGTTTAAAGATCTAGGGCAGTCTCTGTTTTTGAAATTCTGAGATAAGATGTGTTAAATGAAGCAAAGTTTTTTTAAAAAGGAAGTAGCAATAAACACAACATGGAAAATGAATGTAACATTGAACATGCTAGCTATACTATATTGCATTTTTCTATTGCATTAGTCAACTAGAACATTTTACCGGTACCTTATGATACAAAAATAGAAAAAAGATTTCCATGTACTGTACAAATGCAAAGAATCCCACTACTCCAGCTCATGCTGATTCCAAAGAATGCTGTGTGACTTGTGAGCAATTTTGGCCCATAAAAGCTGGCAGCAAGACTTTCAAAAGGGAAGTTAAATTCATTTTCATCTCCATGGGAGTAAAGAGTCACTTAAGCTAAATCCTCTTCTCTATTATCCCCGTTGCTATTCTTTGTCAAGCTACTATAAACTGGAAGTCACAAATTTTCTGGTTCAGGCACAACTCTTGAGACTGGAGAACCAGGTAATGTCTTCCCTCAAAGTCTAGATCAGCAAGTGCTTAAAGCATGGGAATCTCTGACGCTGTTTTTACCAGAAACAGGAAAACATAGTTGAAGCAAAATAAAAATGCTGAAATTCCAGAACACATTTTAGATTTCTGAACAGTTTATACTGTCATAGTGCCATCTTTAATTGTAGTATACCATCTATTTTTGTGTGAAACATTGATTTCTAAAAATGTGTCTCTCTTTATAAAGGGTAAAATGATTGTTTCCTACTTCTGTTGATTGTTAATCTTTTGCAGTGAAACAGGTTTTAATTCTTTTCTGAGATTTCAGTCTGTGAAGATTTAACTTTCATTTATGTTACTAGGGACTGAATTCATGGCCAGGTTGCATGAACATCTGAAGTATTTTGTAAATATGAAGATTTCAACAGACAAATCCTGGCAAGGCGTAACTGTCTACTTATCAGGCCATGAGGTTACTTTTTACATTAGTCATTTCTTACAACATTAATATTGGACAAAGCAGTATTTATTAATTTTATTTTGTTCTTTTTTTGTTGTTCAGACACCTGGAGAAGGGGAACATAAAATTATGGAATTTATAAGGTCAGAGAAAGCAAAGCCTGACCATGATCCAAACACAAGGCACTGTCTGTACGGTTTGGATGCTGACTTGGTACGTTCAGATTGAAAGTGTATGCATGGGAATGTGTAGATTTGGGAATAAATTAAATTCTGGATATAAATGTATGTGGCTATTAACCACAGTGCCTCTTCAGACTGCAATAAATGCTTTTACGTGTGCCCAGAGATTTCTCACCACCCTCTCATGTCATAACCTGATCTTGAATTCCAGCAAGGCTGAGCCACTGTGAGTGAGTGGTTCCTGTGACAGGAAAATTGGTCAACTGCCTGCCCTGGACAGGTACAGGTAACGCTGTCTGTGGGTGCTTCTGGAAACAGCTTTGTCTCTGGAGGCCCAGGTAGCCTCAGGAACTAGAACCTTTTTTTACCAGCAATGCCTGGTACAACAGCAACAGCCAGCCATTCCAGGACCGGGAGAGTTTGACCACACTAGTGGCCACTGGTGATTTCAAGATTAAATTACTACACTGCAGTCTGTGTGTGACTTCTTTTGGGCTTGATCTGGAAACTGCAGCTAGTGCAGAATGCTGCAGCACAGTTAACAGGCAGGAGTGAGACCCTCTGTCCAAAGATCGGCTCTGGCTGCTGATTTGTTATTGGGCCAAGTTCAGGGTGTTGTATATAAAGCATTAGTATATAAAGCAACTTGGGACCAGTTTATTTGCTGGATCTCCTTAGCCCATGTATGCTCACTTGACAGCTTTGATCTGCAGCACTGTTACAGATGCCACACAATATTGATTCTGCACATGAAATAGTTTTTTTTTAGTGTAGCAAAACCTGCGTTTTGGAACTCCCTCCCCATTGACATAAGGCAGGCACCTTCGCTGTGCAGTAGGCCCACAACTTGTGCACTTTTAACTTTTTACACACATGGCAAAAAAAGGGAGAGGACACAGAGTTCTGACTTTGACAATCCCACCTGCTATTGAACCCAATGAGTTTTGACTTTATAGGTGCAATCCCTGGAACATAAGCTCTATGTAAGCTGCAGGCCTAGGTGAAAAAGTTAAGAAAAATAAAACTCTTGACTACAATCTTTTTAATTTGTGTAAGTTTGAAAAGTAGTTTAAGTAGTGTGGCAACTACTAGAACAGGCATCCCCAAACTTGGCCCTCCAGATGTTTTGGGGCACTCACCATGCATGAGTCTCATTGAGATCATTTTAGACCTGGTCTTACTCGCTTTCCCATAAAAGAACCAATAATTCAGAGTTGCAGCAATATATTTTTAAAATGCTTACCTCAAAAACAAAGTGTCTTGTAGAACCTTAATTACTGACAAATGTATTCTGGCATAAGCTTTTTTGTTAAAGTGACTGATTTTAGCGATAAAAATATTTAAAATGCTTCTTTCAACAGATTATGCTTGGACTGACAAGTCATGAGCCACATTTTTCCCTTTTAAGAGAAGAGGTCCGGTTTGGTGGCAAAAAGTCACAAAGGTAACTCCTGTAAAAATATGAATTGCATAAAAAAGGAAAATTGAACAAAACCATTAGATAGCTACATAATTTTAAAAAATGAATATTTAATATTGAATTATTTATAAAATTTCCATCAGCTTACTTAGTTGTGGTCCATAATTTTACAGAGCGTGTGCCCCAGAAGAAACCACTTTTCATTTACTGCACTTGTCATTAATGAGAGAATATATTGACTATGAATTTTCACCAGTTAAAGTAAGTATGGATGGACCACAGGGCAAAAATTGTTTAAAGGTTTGCATAAGGCATTGGTCATGAATTGTTTCTATCAACCTTTGTTTATCAGGACAAGATATCGTTTACATATGAAATTGACAGAATAATAGATGACTGGATCTTAATGGGCTTTCTTGTTGGAAATGATTTTATCCCTCATCTACCTCACTTTCATATTAACCATGATGCACTGCCACTGCTGTATAGAACATACATGGATATTTTGCCTAAACTTGGAGGTAAGACAGTTTCAAAACTGCTTCTTGTTGCAGTTGTGACAGTATTACAGAGGAGATTGCTGAATGGAAAAGACAGCAGGGAATCCAGTCTTTATGTTCTGTGTTACATTGCTCATGTTGCTCCTCTTTGATACAATGTGCCTGCTGGAAAAGCAGCTCATGATTAAGCCTGAATCAGATTTTTCTTCTCTAATAGGTTACATTAATGAAAGTGGGCACCTCAACTTACCTCGCTTTGAGAAATACCTTACAAAATTGTCAGATGTAAGTATATTTTTTCTTTTGAGCAAAACTAAAGTCTTAATTTAAAGCCCCATCTATACCTTAAATGTGCAGGTTTGCTCTCCAAATAACTGTTTTTATAATTGCTTCATATCTCAAAAATTTCTTGACAGGTTTCCAACTGCTAACGAGCTTGCTTCTCTCTGATGTCCATAAATTTAGGGAATCTTTAACCACATTCCAAGCAGGTCCCAAATTACAAATTTTAAATAGTTATATTTTCAATTCACACAGTCTATATACAGTGGGACCTCGACTTATGAGCTACTTGACATCCGACATTTTCGACTTACGAGTGAAAAAAGTGGCCGCGCGCTTACGATTTTTTCGACATCTGAACGGAAAACCCGTTCGCGGCTGGAGACGGTTTCCTCAACCTACGAGTGTTTAGATGCAGTTTCCTCGACTGATGAATTTTTCCGTTTCCAATGCATTCCTATGGGAAACTGCTTTTCCTATGGGAAACTCGACTTACGAAGTTTTCGACCTACGAGTGTGCATTCGGAACGGATTAAATTCGTAAGTCGAGGTCCCACTGTACTTAATAACCATATTATCTCAATAAATTTCCAACGTTCCAATTTCGCTTGCTTTGTAAATGCTATATACGGCTCTTCTGGAGGGAGGTTTGTTAAGTAGATAATAAAACAGAATTATAGAGTTCCAGCCTCCCCCCTTCTGTTCCATCGCATACCTTCTTGGTCTGATGAATGACATTCCCCAGTATCTTTTGTTTTCTCAGTGGCTGTGCTTTGCAGAATAAATCTCCTCCTTTGTCTGAAGCATGTCCACGACTCATATCTAATTTCTCTCTTAAGTCATGGAGCCCGGAATCGCTCGTAAAATCAGTGTCCAGGAGATCCAGACTCCCATGGGGCTTTCCATCCAGTGCCCCGAGCCCCTCCTTCCTTCCAAAGTCGAAGCTGGTGGTGGGCATCTGCGGATGAGACTGTGTCTTCCCATACCCCTCCGGGAAGATTTTGGGAGGCTGCGTACTCCTATTACAGCCTCGTAAATTACCTTGTGGGGGGTCGGAGAGATGGTATTTTCAGCCATCTTCTACGGCGCCTGGGCGGAAGTCCGTTTTTTCTTTACATTTCCAGCAGGTATTTGTACTTGTCCTATACATTTTTGCTAACTTAATAGGAGTCAAATACCAATGGTGCATCATTTTCATATAACTCTCTTTCAAGGAACAACAGGCTGTAAATTTCAGGTCTGTTTTCCATAGCCTTTCCCAGTCTGCCATCTGAATGTTAGGACCTGGAAAATAAGCTTTGGAGTTCAAATATTTCCTTGAGAAATTTGCCTTGAAGGTGCTACTGAAGGAATTTTTTTATTTGCCTTGAAATAGATTAGATTTATAATGATAATGCTATTCTTTCTTCCATTTATTTTAACAGTTTGACCGTGAGCATTTCAGTGAAATCTTTTTAGATCTGAAGTGGTTTGAAAGCAAAGTGGGCAATAAATATCTGAATGAGGCAGCTGGTATTGCTGCAGAAGAATCAAGAATGCAAAAGAAGCGCAAGGTTAGTAGTTTGGTGTCATCTGCAAATTTGATGAGCATCCCTTCAATTCCTTCATCCAAGTCATTTATGAAGACGTTACATTATTGTAGCACTGAAATTTCACTCTTTACCATCACAGCTTCTGTGAATTGATGCTATATGCATATTACTCTGTGTTATTTAAAGTATCAATCACAATTTTAACAGGCTCAGGAAAATGCTATGTGCTTGGCTGCTTTGGAGAAAACTGACAATGGAACTGTAGCATCTTTAAAAAGTGAGTCCAATTGTTGTGCGGTGCCTGTGCTGGCTAAACTTGCGTACATAAATTATCTGTGAGCCAGCAGTTCTTGGCATTTTACTCTTTTAAGTGAAAGTGAGTAAAATACTTTTTTTTAAAAAGGAAGCTGTTTTTACTTGCCATTTTCCATACTATTAGCACGCTTCAAAAGTTTTCGGCTAGGTTCATTTTAATATCAAGCAAGCATATTTGCTGTACTCCTTTCGGTGTCTGATAAAAACAATCTTGTTTAGACAAGCCTACCCAGATGCTTATAAACCTGAGGGAATTTTAATCCATTTTAGTATTTTAACCTTTGTATGTTTCTAAGCATGGCTGTAATTTTTTCTTGATTTTATTGTTTCACCTTTTTGTAAAACACTTTGAGGATTTTTACAATGAAGTAGTGCATACAGCTAATTTTTTTTTAAAAAAAGAATAAATAGCAGATATTAATTGTGGTATACAACAACAGTTAGTTGCTCAATTTTATTTTTCATTTTAGCTTCGTTAGAAGATGAGCCAGAAGATGATGATTTGTTTGAGACAGAGTTTAGGCAATACAAAAGAACATACTATATGACCAAGATGGGTGTAGAAGTAGTTTCAGAGTAAGTATTAACAACATAATGGCTTATTGCATGAGCACTGGAACTCCTGCAAGTGGGTTACAGTTTCTAAAATAAAAAGGTGTGTTCCAGTTATAGTACCTGTGCTTCAGTTATAGTAACTGAAGCGATTACATAATTTCTGAATAAGTGTGTATCTGAAGAAGTGTGCATGCACACGAAAGCTTATACCAAGAACAAGCTTAGTTGGTCTCTAAGGTGCTATTGGACAATTATATATATATATATATATATATATATATATATATATATATATATATATATATTGACTGTGTCAGACCAACACTGTACACTGTCAGACCAACCCACCTGTACATAATTTCTGTTAGTGAATTCAAAATGTTTTAACATGGTTTTATCTCAACCCATGACTCTGAAATATCTGGAAGTAATAGCTAAAACAGATTCATTCTCAATCTTATTTGTAAGTGAAAAGAGAAAATATATGCCAAATTTTGGTATTTTTTGTTTTAGTGCCTTTCTAGCTGACCAGGCGGAATGTTACGTCCAGGCAATACAGTGGATATTGCACTACTACTACCATGGGGTTCAGTCATGGAGCTGGTAAGATGAAATTCACAAGTAGAATGCTTATATCAGCTTTGCAATAAAGTGTGCTTTAGACCAGAGGTTTTCAACATTTTTGAGTCCATTGATCCCTTGGCCAACTACATTCTTTCTGCGGTACCCCTGTGGGGCTCAGGAGCCCATTAAAGTCACCCGTTGCCTGCAGAGCTGGCAGCCTCTCACCCTTTTTCAAACACTGTCCCTTATGGAGTGTTCCCTCAGCCTCTTCTCCTCTGCCCCCTCCTTGGGAGTCCTCTGGTCTCTGAGCACCCCCATGCCCCAAAGAGAGGTGCCTCCACTCACTGCCCCACAGGAGCCTGGCTAGATGATGCCCCCAGTCTTTGTGGCCCAACAGAGACTGGACAAAGGTGAACTTGAGGCTAGGACCTTACCTTGGGAAGCAGCAGTGGTGACAGCAGGTGCTGCTAGGCTTGCATGGCGGAAAGGCTCCCTTTCCACACGGGGCACTCAACTCCTAGGCATGTCTTGCACACATCAAGCACAAGAAAGGCTGGCACAGCGCCTGCCTGCCCAGCCTCCCACTTGTCTGCCCATTCCCAACAACGAGGGCTGGCTGGTTGGGCTCCCTCGCCCACTTGTTTGCTTACCTCAAGGCTGCCTGGCAACTAGCACCCCCTGGCCAGCCCCAGAGGCACTATTTGCCTGCAAAACTTGTAGCCAGGGCTGTTGCAACAAACAGCTGTTCAATCCTTTGGGAGGCAGAGACGCAAGAGGGCATCAGAGCAGGGAGGGAAGAAAAGAGGGACAGAGGCCAGGCCATCATTCAACGTACCCTGGTTAAAAATCCCTGTTTTAGACTATACATATAGCTGCCACTTGACACCCAATTCCTTAAACCACTCCTCCTCACCCCAAATTATTTAGAAGAGTGCTGTCTGAGTTACATACCTTGTCTAATTATTTGTGATTTTGTCCTTCCTCCAGACCATTAAAATAAATAAGATTACAATGTATGTGTTTATGCTTTTCATACAGCTGCAACCTTTGTTGAACTAAAATAGCATGTTTCCTCCTTATAGGTTCTACCCCTACCATTATGCACCATACCTCTCAGACATCTGCAACATCAGTGAACTGAAAATCCACTTGGATTTAGGAAAACCATTCATGCCATTTGAACAGCTTCTTGCAGTACTTCCAGCGGCCAGCAAGGATTTGCTGCCAAAATGCTACCAGGTAGTTAAATATCTTTAGAGGGATTCATCATTCATCATTATGACTACTGTCCTTCTATTTTACAAAGATAATTTCAATCCCTGCAACGGGGTGAGCTCCTGTTGCTCGGTCCCAGCTCCTGCCAACCTAGCAGTTCGAAAGCACGTCAAAGTGCAAGTAGATAAATAGGGACCGCTACAGCGGGACGGTAAACAGTGTTTCCGTGTGCTGCTCTGGTTCGCAAGAAGCGGCTTTGTCATGCTGGCCACATGACCTGGAAGCTGTACACCGGCTCCCTCGGCCAATAATGCGAGATGAGCGCGCAACCCCAGAGTCGGTCACGACGACCTAATGGACCTTTACCTTTTTAATTTCAATCCTACTCTTGTGCATTATATATATACATTCTCCATACAGGGATTTGCTTAGTTACGTACCACTGGAAAAGGAACCTTTGTCCAGATTCTAAATTCTTTAACCAAAAGGCTATAGAAATAATTTACTTTCCATCAGTAAGGGCTAATGTTAGTTAGGTCTTATCACAGTCTTCTTTTAAAATGTAGTTTAGTCTGAATTCCTGTTGGTTAACTTTGATTACTTACTTCCAATTCTTTAGCATTTGATGACTGGTGAAGAGTCTCCCATTATTGAATATTATCCAACAGAATTTAAAACAGATCTAAATGGAAAGCAACAAGAATGGGAAGCAGTGGTTTTGATACCATTTATTGATGAGGTAAGAACTCTACCATTCTTTGATCATAAATTCACTAGTAAACTGTTTAAACCAAGGCCTGGTTTGCATGGTTTAGTTTTATTTTTCTTCCAAATTTGAGACCAGATCAGTTGAATCACGAAAAGCTATCTGTGTGCTCTGGTGGTTAGTTTACAAATATCAGTAACCTTGGGAGGTTAGTTCTTTACCTTTCTACCTCTGTCCCCAAGAAGAGTTAGTAAATTGGCTTCAGGCATTCCAGGCTTCAGCTATTCTGTTCCTCTAGTTCCTGTAACCAGAGGGAGAAATGAATGACCAAACCAAGAGATTATAAACCCAAAGAGTGCTTAATCTTTGTGGGGGGGGCATCATTAGTTCAAATAATTATGAATCACCCTTTCAGGGGGGAAATGCCACAGTACAGTATTCTCCCCTGGAGAGGAGCAGGGGTGTCACAGGGACAACCTTAGGCAAAACGGGGGGGGGAAGAATAATGTTCAAACCATCCTTTGGACATGAATATTAGAGCTGCACTCTTAGCCATATTTAGTCCAGATGCAATGCTACTCATCCTGGGACCTCCCAGCGAAAGGGCAGGCAAGAAATAAATGATATTCATAATCATAAAACTAGTTACAGTGGTGCCTCGATTTACGAATTTAATCCATTCGAAAGGCACCTTCGTAAGTCGAAAAATTCATGAGTCGAAAAACGCCATTGGAAACGGGATTTCCCATAGGAATGCATTGGAAATGGAAAAATTTGTAAGTCGAAGCAACCCTATCTAAAAATTCGTAAGTCGAAAAATCCCTATCTAAAACCGCCACGGTTTTTCCCCGGATGTCGAGACATTCGTAAGCACACGGCCATTACCCCCATTCGTAAGTCGAAAAATTTGGTTGTCGAGTTATTCGTAAGTCGAGGTACCACTGTATTTAATAATGGGTAAGAGAAGTAGTTGCTCCCTCCACATACGCCCTCATTTCTTGCTTAATTATTTACCCCTCTGCCTGCTTTTTCCTTAACAATCTTAATTATAGTCAATATTTCCTAGGATTCAACTTGTCCCATTGATTTCATTAGGCACTAAGTTTAACTAATTTAGATTGGATCCAGCCTCCCCCCCCCCCCCGGCATCTATTAGTATGCCTAATGCTAACTAAGTGCTATATTCTATTTAGAAACGATTGTTAGAAGCGATGGGATCCTGCAACAAGTTCTTGACAACAGACGAAAAGCAAAGAAATAGGCACAGTGAATGCCTGATGTATTTCTATGATAAAGATGCAGAGTTCCAGTACCTGTCTCCATGGCCAGAGAAGTTCCCTTCCATAGAAAGATGCTGTGCAAAGTAAGACTGCAGGTGTAATTCCTTAATGCAAAGTGTGCAATCTACTGAGCACCGCTGCTGCAGTGCCCCTTTGCATTAGGTTTGTTTGGAAGTTAGTTTCAAAATCACATTTGTTTCAGAAACACTTATTTGAGTAAGTAGGTTCTTGGCTGTAGCCCATAAATAATAGTAAGAAGTCATTTGACAGAAATGCGTAAACAAATGCTCTTAAGCTGTCCTTGTCCCCTCATACAATCAAAGAAGATGTCAATTAGTAAAGTTTAATGGCCAAAGATGGATTCTTCTGCATATATTTGATAGTCTTCCTTTAATTCTGACTGACTGTTGTAAGCATAATAACATTCTTGTTTTCAGCCTTTGTTTACTGTGAAAGGCAGTGTTTAAAAATATACATTTGTAAAAAAAAGCTTATGTTCTGTGTGCAGAGACAGTTTTTCAGAGTAGCTGTATGTTGAAATTTGTGCTCTTGTTTCTTAGGCATAAAGCTATGTCTCTGGATGTCTGGCGTGTAGATATAGCCCAAAATAAAATAACTAAATTGGATATGGAGAGGCTGTACTTCTGTGGCTTTCCTACTCTGAAGCACATTAATCATAAGGTAAATGGTGCTTTATTGATTTAAGAATGGCATGTTTTTGTTAGGTACTTATTCTGTGGAAGGCATTCATTGTACATCTTGCCTCTCTTTCCCTATTCTAGTTCTATCTGAAAAAAAGTGGGGTACAAGTTTTTCAACAGAGCAGCCATGGAGAAAATATGCTCCTGGAAATAATGGTTTCTGATGATTCAGAGGAACTAGTGAGTGTCTGGCTTTTTCAACTTCGTTTTTGACAGTCTCTTACTTTAGAGAAGTAATGCTAGGTCCTCTCCAAGTTTCGTTGTCAGTAGCTGTGCTTGGACATCACAATAAACGATAGTTTAGTGAGACATGTGAGCTTAGCTCCCTTTGGACTTGTGCATGTGTCTACATCCCAGACCTTGCATTGACCCTGTCCTGTCAGAGATTTAATACAAGGTGAGCCACAAGACTTATTTGAGAAAGTGACAGGCCTGGTGACCAAAAGTGTATTTTTTACATCAAGGCCGAAGCAAAAATGTGTGTACTTATGATCCATGGTGCTATCTAGGATTTAAAAAACTTGGAACTGTAGATCCCAGGACACAGCAAGGTTACTAGCTTTGTTATGTGTGGTGTTTTCAGTATGTTAAGCAACTGCTTTTCTTCCTCAGAACGCTGAAAATGTAGCCTGTTTGGTGCTTGGGAAATCAATCTTTGTTAACTGGCCTCACTTGGAAGAAGCTAGAGCTGTTGCTGTATCAGATGGCGAAACTAAGTAAGAAAGACCAATGTACTTTGCAAAGTTTGTCACTTGCATCTTCAGATGTCCGTCTTCATAAACAAGTTTTCATATGACAAGGTCTCGAAGCATTGGCTGTTTTGTTTCTTTGAAATAGCTATGTAAACCATACATAGACCAGTCTGGAAAAAAATGTCCCTTTTCTCACAGGATTTTTGAATTTTGTTTATTTTTTACGTGACAGATGCAGAACACTTGGTATTAATTTCAGTTTCGTTTATATTTGGATGTATTGAGTTGCTTTTATGAATTATGTTTGTTATGATTTCTTATGGTGAAGGGCATAATATAAACATCCATAATAAATGGACTATGATAGACGAAACAGTTTTTGTGGAAGAGCAAAATATTTATTGTCCACGTTCTTTGCTCTTTGCTGATGGGAAAAGAGCCAGACTGGATCAGGACAGAGCGGGGGGCTAGTGGTCATCAATACTGAAAGCAAAGCAAGCACACTTCTCATTTCTTTAATGAAACATATTTATTGGTACCAAGTGGATTTGCTGTCCTAAGTTCATTTGCTGCAAGACATAGTCCTAAATAAGTATGCTTAGGACCGAGATTTCCTTTTATTTATATGAAATGTAAATTTATATTTAAGGTTTCAGTTGGAGGAGCCTCCTGGAACACAGAAGCTCTATATGGGGAATGCTGCCCCACCAACTAAAGCAACATTTGTTCGAGATAAAGAACAGAATATCTGGGTGAAAGAAATCCAAGGAATTTCAGAACAGTAAGACACTACCTCCCACATTTGTAGCTTGACAGCATATTTTGACACACTGGTTCATTTTAAGGGTGGACAGTTTGCTTCTTGTGGACTGCCACTTTAGAAATGTACTGTGATTCCGATGGCCACACCTATTTTTCAGTTTTTAAGTATCTCTTGGTAGACTGGTGGTTGCCACACTCAAGTCAATGGATGTAATTGTCTCATTTAGAAGTTACCTTAAAAACTGAAAAGCTAAAGACAGCCCTTGAGGAATCATGATAGTTGGAAAAGTTAATGAACTTTGTTTTCAGTTCTGTTTTACTCACTGTTTCCAGTTTTTTCATTCCTTCTGCCGTCTCACATTCGAACAACTCTGCAGTGAAGAAATCCAGAGACACTAGAAATCGGTGTTTCTCTTTGTTCCCATGCAACCTTCAGGGTTCATGTATTACAGTTTAATACTGAGCCTTGCTGACTGAAATAATCCTTTGCTAGGTTCTGTATTGCACGCTTCCGCCTAAAGTTGTTTAGGTTTATTGTGATAGTTAGTCTTGCTGCTTGTTGTTTAACCAAGGGATTGTTGCATTTCCTTGGAAGATGTCATGCCACCCAGAGCTGATTATAGGCTACTTTAGTAGTTTTGTAGCATAAACTCTTTGAACAGTAATTTTAAGGAAGATTTCCCCATGAGTAGAGAACCTCTGGCCTTGGGGCGAAGTGTAACCCTACAGGCCTCATTTCTGGTCCTCCATACTCTACCCAGACTACACCTTTCATTGCCTCTGCTTCACAGCATTCTGGGGTGATTTTGCCTTGCTAGGTTGGGTTTGTGAAATGTGATAATGCCTCTGAATGGAAGGGTTTGTGTAGATAGAGTTGTGACTTGCTTGACTTTAATGTAAACTACTGTAAGAGTTGAGACGCAGGTGGCGCTGTGGATTAAACCACAGAGCCTAGGGCTTGCTGATTGGAAGGTCGGCAGTTCGAATCCCCACGACGGAGTGAGCTCCCGTTGCTCGGTCCCTGCTCCTGCCAACCTAGCAGTTCAAAAGCACTTCAAAGTGCAAGTAGATATATAGGTACCGTTCCGGTGGGAAGGTAAACGGCGTTTCCATGCGCTGCTCTGGTTCGCCAGAAGCGGCTTAGTCATGCTGGCCAAATGACCCAGAAGCTGTACGCCAGCTCCCTCAGCCAATAAAGCGAGATGAGCACCACAACCCCAGAGTCGTCTGCAACTGGACCTAATGGTCAGGGGTCCCTTTACCTTTACTTTAAGAGTCAGATCTCTTGCTCAGCTATCTTTTGACTCTGGTCCTGCCCACCATTGGCATGTAACTACTGGAGGATTGCCCAAAAGGAAATGCAGCCCTTGGGTTGCACTCGTCACAGATTTGTAGAGTTGGAAGGGACCACGGGGGTCATCTAGTCCAATGCAGGAAATTTTTCAACATAGAACTCAAACCCACGACTCAGAGACTAAGAGTCTCATGCTGTACCGACTGAGCTGTATGCATCCATAAATTCATTCTACCATATCCCCTTTCCTCTAGTTACCAGAGAAGAAAAGGAGTAATCATAAATGAAACATGTGCAGTTGTTTATGCTCAATTGCTAACTGGGTGTAGATACCAGTTAAATCAAAATGGTGAGGTGTATTTGGAGAAGCAGTGGTCCAAGCAAGTTCTGCCTTTTGCATACCAAACAATTGTCAGGGTAAGTTCCTCAGTTCCCAATTTAGTTGAGTTTTTCATCAGTGAATTGAGATAAGAGGTTACAATGTTTACAGTAAAATTCAAAATACTAAGCTTATAAGTTTACTGCTGGTAGGATACACATGTGCACTTAGATCTACAGGCCTGCTGCCTCATTCTTCCATAGCCTACAATCCTATCACAGTACAGTGGTACCTCAGGTTAAGTACTTAATTGGTTCCGGAAGTCCGTACTTAACCTGAAGCGTACTTAACCTGAAATGAACTTTCCCATTGAAAGTAATGGAAAGTGGATTAATCTGTTCTAGATGGGTCTGTGGAGTACTTAACTTGAAAGTACTCAACCTGAAGAGTACTTAACCCGAGGTATGACTGTATAGTTGAGAGATGCGGCTAAAGGCTGCCGTACAAATTCCTCCAACATAATTTCATTTTTCTTGTTATCTGTGTCTTGCGAAATGACATAGTGCACAGTTAGGATACAATAATATCTTAATAATAATAGGATATAAATAATTAGTCCTTGTCTTTTAGGAATCATTCAAGTTGCCATGGTTCAGAATCTACTTGGAACTTGGGATTGGGAAGTGGTTCACATGAAGTGTTGTGTTTTGTGTTTTACTCTTCTGTTGTGTTTTACTCTTCTGTTGGAAGCCGCCCAGAGTGGCTTGGGAGACCCGGCCAGATGGGCGGGGTATAAATAATAAATTATTATTATTAGTAGTAGTAGTATAGACATTCTCAAAATGTTTATGGGATTAGTATCTTTCTTGAGGAGTAAGCAAACTAGAGTAGGCTGTTCTGTATTGCCACACATAGTTAAAGCAGTCTTATACTCACTTACTTGGAAATAAGCCCCATTGATTTCAGACATACTTCTGAGTAGACATGTCTGTGATTTTAATGGTAAGTATTTAATCAGAGCATGATTTCCCCCCTCATTTTTCATGCAGGATATAAAAGCCTTCGATTCCCGCTTCTCCAATCTCAAAACTTTGGATGACCTGTTCCCTCTGGGATGTACAGTCTTCATGCTGGGATCACCTTATTATGGCTGCACAGGAGAAGTTAGTTTTATCTGAAAATGTTTTTCCAACAGACTTTTCTTAAAAATCAAGTCAGACTCCTTCTGCATTATTTTATTACATAATTTAAAAAACTGAGCTCTACAGTGGAATAATGATGTTTTAGGAGCTATTGTACCACTTCCATTTCTTCACCTTCCTGAACCTTTCCTCCCTTTGTAAAGGAACTTTTCTTCTTCTTTGCTGTTACTCTTTTGTTTAAATTATTTGGCTCCAACCCTTCATTGCAAGATCTCAGGGCACAGAACAGTAAGACTTGTTTTGAAACAACAAATCCATTAAACAACATGAGTGTAGATAATTTTATATTGCTGTTGCTTTCATTTAAGATACTCATCAGATTCTTAGGAGGGAGAAAGACACTGGCTGCTGTGTGTGAAATGAACTTAAATTTGAGAGGGTTTCTTTAATATCTCTTTAAGGTTCAGGATTCATGTGATGTTATCTTGGAAGGCAGAATTCGTGTTGTTTTCAACATTCCATGTGAACCTCAGCTGGATGCCTTAATACAGAATCAGCATGTAAGTGTTATTTCTCTTAACAGTGGGTATGTCTCTGTAGATAACTATTATAAGTACTATTTGAACAATATGCATATGTATGTACTTGCACAAGCCCAGTGAATTTTTTAAAAAGCACAAACTAGTTTTGAAGCTTCCCTTTTTAGGTGACATGGGAAGCTACTGTTTGAGGGGGAACTAACCTTACTGGGCGAATTTCGTCGTTCCTTGTATCTTGGCCGTAGTTTTCCAACGTAGGTTACGTAACACAGGAACAATTAAATATGTATCTCATTCAAGAGTTAAATGAAAAATCTGGTTCAGGACCAGAATTTGGAATCTTGCAAATATAAGCTTTGACTTTATAATGTGTGACACATGTAGCATTGCCAAAAGCTGCGTAAACTATGTGAGTGTGCTCAGCCTCTTTATTGCTTCAGTTCTGTGTTAGCAGTAGCATTCAGACATCGCAAGCAGGGTTGAGATCATGTTCTGCTAGGTACTTTGCAGACACACATACACAAACTTGCCTTGTCTTGAAGACTCATGAAAGGAAAACAGTGTAGCTCAGCAGAGCAATGGAGATGTGTGTTGGAGAAAATAACACCGGTCCTGAAAGATCTACATTGGTTCCCAGTACATTTCCAAGCACAATTCAAAGTGCTGTTGCTGACCTTTAAAGCCCTAAGCGGGCTCCACCGCCACCGTTCAACCCGGACACTGAGCTCCGGCTCCTTCTGGCGGTTCCTTCACTATGAGAATTGAGGTTACAGGGAACCAGGCAGAGGGTCTTCTCGGTAGTAGCGCCCACCCTGTGGAATGACCTCCCATCAGATGTCAAGGAAATAAACAACTATCTGACTTTTAGAAGACATCTGAAGGCAGCCCTGTTTAGGGAAATTTTTAATGTTTGATGTTTTATTGTGTTTTTAATATTCTGTTGGGAGCCGCGCAGAGTGGCTGGGGAAACCCAGCCAGATGGGCAGGGTATAAATTTATTATTATTACTATTACTATTACTATTATTATTATTATTATTATTATTATTATTATTATTACTATGGATAATACTCTCAGCTGAAGGAGTGATGCTAACTCATATAAATATGTGCCAGATTTTTATTTAGCCTCCCTGGCCTTCCAGTTTAGTGCAGATAAATAGAAGTGCAGGAAAGTCCCTGAGCAGGTGAAAACATTATGAAGATGTCTCCATTCATTTTTCCTACATTGAATGGAGGATTGAGAAGTCATGTTAAAAGAACCTATTAGCATGGCAGAAGCTGACTGCCATTTGTATTTCGTTTCTTCCTCTTAAAAGCTTCGGCAAGACCAACAGAAAAGTTTCCAATTCTAAGGCCAGAAAGCAGTCGTATGCACATGGAAAACTAAGATTTATTATGAGTTGAGTTTTCATGGACTAGAATCCATTTCATTGGATGAATGAAGCAGACTCTAGTCCACGAAAGGTTATGCAATGAGACTGCAAGACTGCTTACTTCAGCTGCTCCTCTGGAAGATTGTAAAGAGAATGATCTTTTTTGTCACTATACAACTGATATTGTTGCAGAAATATTCCGTGAAGTACAATCCTGGGTATGTATTGGCCAGTCGTCTTGGAGTGAGTGGCTATCTTGTTTCGAGATTTACAGGAAGCATTTTTATTGGAAGAGGATCCCGGAGAAAGTAAGCTCTGAGTATAAACTTCTTTTGCAGCAAGATGTTTGTTTGATATTTTGTAGCAAAGGCCACAAAACCTGGTACCTGGTGAAGTTACTCCATTTGCATTCCATATGTATCCTGAAAAAGTATATATGCAAGAAGAGTTTTCATGTAGGGAAGAAGAAAAATGTGAAGACAGGACTTAGTGCAAATCATTGCTCTGCCTGACTGGCCTCCTTGTCTGGCACAGTTGTGCACATTGCATTTCCCCTTCCTATCCCAGATATTAGTTAGACTCTGACATTCATTAATTTCTTTGGTTTCTTATTATTCCAACAGACAAATAAGGAACTTGAAAAGAGACTGAATTCCTGTTTAATCGCAAAATCTTCTCAGAAGGAAATTCACTTTAGAAACAAGTTTATACTTTTACCAGATCCATGTGTGAACTGTAATCACTTGTTTAAATATATTGTAGACTTCTTCTAAAGCTAGGTCATATGCTTGTTATTTTACATTGTAAAATTTTGCTAGGATTCAGTGAGTCAAAACTCCTGTTCTACATTCAGTGGTTAATTAGTAGTATTTTTGTAAGGAATATATTGTGCCAGTAATATATTGGTATTTCTTCACAAAATTTAGCTAACATTCCAACTTTTGATTTTGCAGTCCACATGGAGAACATAAAGCAAATGTGGGGTTGAACTTAAAATTCAATAAAAAGAATGAAGAGGTCCCTGGCTATACCAAGAAAGTTGGAAACGAGTGGATGTATTCCTCAGCTGTAGAACAACTCCTTGCTGAATATCTAGAAAGGTAAGCATTAAACTACACTTTAGACTGCATATGCCTTGCATGTAACAGTTCAAATACAGCCGTACCTCAGAAGTCGAACGGAATCCGTTCCGAAAGTCTGTTCTACTTCCAAAACATTCAGAAACCAAGGTGCGGCTTCCGAATGGCTGCAGGAAGCTCCTGCAGCCAATCGGAAGCTGCAGAAGCTGCTCCAGACATTCGGGTTCCAAAGAAGGTTCACAAATCTGAACACTCCCGGGTTTGTGGCGTTCGGGTGCCAAAACGTACGAGTGCCAAGGCGTTTGGCTTCCAAGGCACAACAGTACAACTGACATGGGCAGCAATAATTCAGACAATGGGAACAGGGTCGTTTTTGCAGCATTTGCCACAAAGTTCTGGCTTCACATAGGTATGCCACTCATAATTTCCTTCACTTCCTTGTGTCTGAGATCTCTTCACATGGGCGAAATGCATAAATGTCTGTTGCCTGGTTTGCAAGTACTAGGAAGCATGACTTAATTTAACAAAGGCATCTCAGGAATGGGCCATTCTCAGCCAAGAGAAGGAAAACAGTTTAAAATTCAGGCTTCCTTTTCTTGGCTAGAAGGGAGGCGCGGGTGAGTGAGGTAGATAAAGTGGATAAATCCCCACCACCAGTGGTGACAATGGGGAGCACAAGAAGGCCTGTCTAGGGCCCCCGCTGCTCACTCCCTCGCTCTGCCAGCCTGCTTGCTCAGCACTTTTCAGGCTTCCCTCACCATGTGTTAACTTGAATGTGTGCGCACACACACACACACACACACTTTTGTCTCCAGTGTCACAACAGACAAGTGCAGATATAGTAGAATTTATTGAATTTTTTATTGAATTTATATAAAGATGTATACAAAATCTGCTCAGAATGATATATTTGCATTTTCTTAGGGCCCCAGAACTTTTTAGTTACCTAGCCAAAAATGGTCAAGAGGACATATTCTACGAAGATGACATTTGGCCAGGTGAAGAAGAGAATGGGTAAGCAGCTTATACCTTTAAAGCATTATTAGGGCAGTTACAGGGATGTAAAAAGGAGTCTTGTCAATTTCAGTTCTGCACCTCGAATCAATTCTTCAAACTTAGTTGGTGAATTTGTGATAGCTGGCATCAAAGCATGATTCCTAGTGCTCTTCCAACAATTAGCTTTAACCATTTGGACAAGCCCATCCTCTAATAATATAACGAACTAATATTACAGCCAACCAACTCTTTGTGTGGCAATGTCCCTCCTTCCTGTGTAATAAAGACTCGAGACGCAGTGATTAAGATTTAATTGGGTGGTTAAGGCCACAACTTTATTAATTATGCATGTTGAGCGGAATTGGCTTAGGCGTTGGAACCTAACAGACTATATCCGACTCCAACCCGTGTGTTGGAGTCCTTGAGAAGTTAACCACCAGAAAGGAGCCCCGTGATGTAGATCTACTAGAGCTCCTCCTGTGGCCACCGAAGGGGCGTGCCTTACAGCCCAGGCAACTCCAGGCTCAGGACCAAGCCTCGCCCCCGGAATCCTTTAACGGAATTACTTCTCTAAATTTGGGCAGCTGATGACGTAACCTGCCCCTCCTCCATCTAATTGTTATGCAAATTTCCAACACCTAACCGCCTAACCTAAGTTGTGACGACATGCTACGAGGTAGGCGAAAAACCCATCATGGCTAGCCCAGTATGGGAAAAATCCTACCAAGCCCCCTGGCCAACCAGGGCGACCAACTGACGTCCATAGCAGCGTCCCCTTACCTCTTTTTAAGGGGTGGGCAGGCGGGTGAACTGTTCGCTCCGGCGAACAGGGGAGAAGAGGGACTGCTTTCCCGCCTGCGGAGCGCTTTAAAGTTGGTGGCTCCGCCCCGACCGATCCCATTGGCTGGTCGGGGGGTGACGCAGGCGGGAAGCTACCATCGCGTAGGGGCTGATCTCGCAGCCCCTACGCGATGGTGCAGTCAGGCAGCCCACAACCCCACTTCCGTCGCAGGCGCGGAAGTGGCTTTATAATATACACTGTGTGCCTACATCCTGAAATACACCTCAAAGTACATACCTTTGTAAAGTAAACTCTTAAATCCCTTACAGCATAATTCTAACCACATCTACTTAGAAATATGTCCTGTTGAATTCAGGATCTACAAGACCTGTCTTTTATTTGTATAGATATGTATGTTAAGTTGTTTTGTTTGTTGCAATTGGTTTTTAGTGTTTATATGGGGTTTTAAGTTGCTTTTGGTCACCACCATTTGGATCCCTTCCAATCGGGATTCAGGCCTCACCATGGGATTGAAACTGCCTTGGTTGCACTGGTCGATGATCTCCGGCGAGCTAGGGACAAAGGTGAGAGCTGTGGATCTCTCAGCGGCCTTTGACACCATCGACCATAACATCCTTCTGAACTGTCTAGAGGGGCTGGGAGCTGAGGGCACTGTCATACAGTGGTTCCGCTCCTTCCTCCTGGGCCGTGTTCAGAAAGTGGTGTTGGGGGATGAGTGTTCAGACCCCTGGGCACTCACTGAGGTGGGGTGCCTCAGGGTTCCGCTCTCTCCCCCATGCTTTTTAATATCTATATGAAGCCGCTGGGAGAGATCATCAGGGGGTTTGGGCTGGATGTTCATCAGTATGCAGATGACACCCAGCTCTACCTCTCTTTTAAGTCGGAACCAGTGAAGGTCCTGTGTGAGTGCCTGGAGGCGGTTGGAGGATGGATGGTAGCTAACAGATTGAGGTTGAATCCAGATAAGACAGAAGTACTGTTTCTGGGGGATAGGAGGCAGGCAGGTGTGGAGGACTCCCTGGGCCTGAATGGGGTAACTGTGCCCCTGAAGGACCAGGTGCGCAGCCTGGGAGTCATTTTGGACTCACAGCTGTCCATGGAGGCACAGGTTAATTCTGTGTCCAGGGCGGCTGTCTACCAGCTCCATCTGGTACGCAGGCTGAGACCCTACCTGCCCGCAGAGTGTCTCGCCAGAGTGCTGCATGCTCTGGTTATCTCCCGCTTGGACTACTGCAATGTGCTCTACGTGGGGCTACCTTTGAAGGTGACCCAGAAACTGCAATTAATCCAGAATGCGGCAGCTAGACTAGTGACTGGGAGTGGCCGCCGGGACCACATAACACCGGTCCTGAGATATCTACACTGGCTCCCAGTACGTTTCCGAGCGCAATTCAAAGTGTTGGTACTGACCTTTAAAGCCCTAAATCAGGCATCCCCAAACTTCGGCCCTCCAGATGTTTTGGACTACAATTCCCATCTGCCCCAACCACTGGTCCTGTTAGCTAGGGATCATGGGAGTTGTAGGCCAAAACATCTGGAGGGCCGCAGTTTGGGGATGCCTGCCCTAAATGGCCTCGGTCCTGTATACCTGAAGGAGCATCTCCACCCCTATCCTTCAGCCCGGACACTGAGATCCAACACCGAGGGCCTTCTGGCGGTTCCCTCATTACAAGAAGTGAGGTTACAGGGAACCAGACAGAGGGCCTTCTCGGTAGTAGCACCCGCCCTGTGGAATGTCCTCCCAGCAGATGTCAAGGCAATAAGCAACTATTTTACTTTTAGAAGACAACTGAAGGCGGCCCTGTTTAGGGAAGTTTTTAATGTTTGATGCTGTACTGTTTTTAATATTCGGTTGGAAGCCGCCCAGAGTGGCTGGGGAAACCCAGCCAGATGGGCGGGGTATAAATAATAAATTATTATTAATATTATTATTATGAGGAAAGTGGCTAAATAATAATAATAGAAGAGTTTACTTCAGGTAAGTGGGATTAGGATTGCAGTTTCAGTAGCTTGTTGAAGCTCATTTGAACTATATGTGAATCGTAATAGTATATGAGTGGATGGTTCGTTGAACTTTTATTGTTGGTTTAACATTTGAGTTAAATTCTTGGTGATGTTTTTTGATATGGAATAATTTTTTAATGTAGCGCTGAGAAGGTTCAAGAAATCATTGCGTGGCTAAAGGCTCATCCTGTCAGTGCACTCTCTCGTTCCTCTTGTGATTTACAAATTTTGGATATGGCTATTGTCGAAAAGATTGAAGAAGAAGTAGAAAAGTGCAAGGTACTATTTTTATTTTAAGTTTGGGGAACTTAACATACGTCTTCTAATCACAATACTGTATATAGGAATGAGATTATAAATTTAGATTAGAACTGATCCACTTCCTATCAGAAAAATTGTATTTAACTGGCATGATAGTTTGAGCTTAACTTTGGATTACAACCTGCTTTATGAGGTATGGCAACTAGTAAGAAAACATTAGCAATTTATCTGCTTACACACACTATCATATATTACTAATCATTTGTATGCCACTTAGTTAGCCAACAAAATTTTGTATAAAGATTTCAGTCTAGAAAGTTACACATATCAGGTGATACCCAGTGCTAGTCATACTCTGGCTAGACCCATTGAAATCAGTTGAGTTAAGCACACTGATTTCAGTGGGCCCTCCTCCGAGTGTAACTTGCTTGGATATCTATCACTCAGCTAGTGTGGTTTTGAAGACTTCTGAAACAGCAGTTCTGATTTGCCCCATAACATTATATTCCTTCAAATTCACTTCAAATATCATTATTTGTCAAGCACTGTTAAAAAAAAACCTCTCTCAAGTTCAGTGTCCCTGATTATGCTGATATAACATAAGTACTCATTGGCATAATAGACTGTTTTGGTTGTTCACTAGGCACGAATAGTTGAAAGAGAGGTGTTATGTAGAAAAAGAGCGATGATTCAGCTACTTTGAGCTAAAGAAAAATGTTGAAAAGCAAACATAATCCAAACTTTGTTCTGTGTATTCAGTTTCTTGTTTTCCCCCTTTAGCAAAGGAAAAGCAATAAGAAAGTGCGTGTGACAGTGAAACCTCACTTGTTATTCAGGGTAAGTTTGGGTTATTTTGTGAATGGAAGGTTCTTGTAAGATAAAGTCTTAACAGAAATTATTTCTTGTTCATAGGGGAATATGGTGCCTTTTTCTTGTGTTTCTATTTACTCCCTTCTCCTCCTCTGGCTCCTTTCCATTTCTGCCCAGCATATTCAGGTGAACTTACTCAACAGGCATGTAGTGGACTCAGGAGTGTGGAACCTCCTCCAGACCACCATTCATGAAAGCTTCAGCACCCTTTTCCTTAGACCTATTCATATCCCAAACAAACCATAAGTCACCTCTGTTGTTGGCCAGTTCTTTTCTCAGGTTTCGTTCCTACTGGGTAGAGGGCATATACTCAACCTTCCATGATCCAACAGCCTGCTCTGTGTCTCCCCCTTCACTTTCTTGATCTCCAGAGTCCTCAATAAAATCCAAAGAGAGGGGACGCTGTTGTTCTGGGAGTCCCTCATTGGTACAGCATACCATAGTTATCCGAGATTCTTTATCTCGCAAGGGAAGTCCCATTGTTTCTTTCTCCTAGCCCACAAAACCCAAAACTTGCCTACTCCACCCAACACACTCCACCAGGGCATCAGCCACTTTCAGCGCTCTTTTGAGTAATGCTAGCATTTCTGATATGTGCCATGCAGTACAAGGAGGATCTCCATTGAAGTTTTCACTGGCCTTCAATAGAAGGGTTCTCCATAATATCCTACCACTGACCTAGACAGCCTTTTATATTTTCAGGCATTTGGCTCTCTTTCCAATATGTTCTATGCCTGTACATCTACTCCGTCAGTCTCTTGTCCACAGTACAGAACTGGAGGTGTTACCAGATCCAACCTGGAACACAAAAGTTGCTCATATTTCCCCTTCCTTTAATTTTCTGGGTGCTAAGAGGAGCTAATCCATCAGTTCACCTCAAACCAGGAAGGGCATTCACAATAAGTGCCCAACATACATACACAAAAAGAACATTTTACAAAGGGGTTGCCTTGGACATTTCTGATTCTGCACCGCATTTTAAAAATGCTGTTTCCAATTTGTTCTTTGTGGACTAGTCTTAGTGATTGCATGTTCTACAGGCCACTAAGATGCCAACCAAAAATATGTTACAAAATTATTTGACCATTTTATTTCGTAATAAAATGTATACGGTACATAATGTTGTTTTTTTTGGGGGGGGGCTAGTGATTTTGTTCTACAATGTTAACTATTCATATTTGAATTCTTTTATATTTCATTCCTACTAGCCTTTAGAACAGCAGCATGGAATTATACCAGATCGAGATGCAGAATATCGACTGTTTGACCGTGTTGTTAATGTGAGAGAGAGTTTTTCCGTTCCCCTTGGACTTCGTGGCACTGTGATAGGAATTAAAGGAGGTACCACAATGCCTTTTTGTCTCTTTTGCTTTTAAAATAATGTGAAGATCATTCATTGAATGCAAAATGAGTTAGTTTCACACATAATGCTAAACTACGGCTAACGTTAACCATAGTAAAATCTGAGGCATCTATCACAGAATAGTTCAAAGCACCAACGAGAACAACCGGAAGCAGTTAGAATTTTAGGCATGTTCCATCGCCTTAGTGACTTTTCATTCGTGCACCTAGAAATCTGAACCATTGTAATAATTTTTTAAAATATCAGATGTGGCAAGCATTGTTAGTGTCCTCAGTATGCATAGTATTTTATGGAGTAACTTGTGAGGCAAGTGAAACACATCTGTGCCCTAAAGGCAAAGGAGGGAGTGAAAGTAATAAGCCTTTTGATCTCACTTTCTCATAGGAGTTATTTTAAGAATGTGAGCATGCTTGCATACATCACTCCAATCTAGGATGTTTAGCAGAGACAGATTTAGGGCAGTATGACTGGTTATGCTGCACTGGGCACTGAGTCTAGGGGCCGCTGCAGGGCGTTGCAACTATGACTTGATGAAAAGCGGGTGGGGTGCTGAATGCTGGACATGCACAGGATGTTGCTGAAATCGGAAAGACCAAAGTCTACCCCTTAGGAGCAGAGAAGGAATTTTCTTTATTCTTTCTGTCATGACAACAAAGAGTCTTGTGGTTTCTGTTGTCAGAGTTCATTTATAACAATGCTTTAAGGCAGGCATGTCAAACCTGCGGCCCTCCAGATGTTTTGGCCTACAACTCCCATGATCCCTAGCTAGCAGGACCAGTGGTTGGGGAAGATGGGAATTGTAGTCCAAAACATCTGGAGGGCCGCAGGTTTGACATGCCTGCTTTAAGGGCTCACTTAACTGAGTAGGTATTATACCTAATGCAAGGCCCAAAGGTTGAGAGATCTGTACTTAGAATCATAGCATTGAAGAGTTGGAAGGGAGGGGACCACAAGGATCATCTAGTCCAGTCCCCTGAAATGCAGGAGTCCTTTGCCCAATGATGGGCTCGAACCCACAACCCTAAGATTAAGAGTCTTATGCTCTACCAACTGATCTAATCTTCCTGTAACTGCACTTGTTTGAGGGCTGTTGAGTACCGTGACACACCTTATGTATCAATTGACATTTTGGCCTTCATTTGTAAATCACCTGGGTTTTTGCCCCCTTCCTATACCTGGGGGGTGCAGATCCTGACCTTTAAGGTGCCACAGGACCTTGTTGCAATAGGTTAACATAAATCGGTTAACATAAATTCTGATCAAGGATTGAAGACCTTTGTAATATGAGAAATAAATCTAACTACTTTAACTGTTCCAGACTGATTTAGGAAAGTTTCAAATAAAAAACAAGTTATGTAGTTGGGAGACATTGTCCTTAAAACAGTTCCAGCTTTCTAGTACATGTAAGCTAATGCCATAATTTGTTAGGGTTGTCCGCAGCTAAGTCATACTCAGATTAGACTCTAATAGACCTAGCATATTTGGGTCCATTAATTTTAGTGGGTCTACTTGTGAGCATGATTTAATTTGATACAACCCATAGTCTTCAAGATGTCATGAGATTATTTGTTGCACCAGACTCATGATTACACCTTTGGAAAATGTCAGTAATGCTTGCTTATAGTGCATATTTTCTTCAGCCAGCAGAGAATCTGATGTTCTGTATGAAGTACTGTTTGATGAAGAGTTTCATGGAGGCTTGACAATAAGGTTTGTTTATTTGCATCTTTTTAGGGTGTTGCACAGATCCTAGAGAAACCTGTAACAATTGCACAGAAAAGTGCTATTGGATATTTAGTCAAATCATCCTTAGAACAACATTAGGCTGGATCCAAATGTAGCATTTTGCAACTATTAGTTCTCCTGTTTGTGGATGAGACTTCAGTCCAGCAGAGGCACTCCTGCCTTTTGTAGAATTGCTAAGCTTTGAGGTTGTGGTCTACGGTCCCCTACCCATATACTTTGGGGGCACATATATATTAATCATGCACCACTGGCATAAGAAAAGCACTATTTTCATTAGCCTTCCTTTCCTTCTTCTAGGAGCTCACCTGGCAGAGGGTACCGCATTCCAGCCAGTGCCTTAATCAACCTTTCTTATGGTAATCGGTCTGAAACAGGAAATCAGAAGCTAACTGCCATAGTTAAACCTCAGCCAGCTGTGAGTCCCTACAGCTCATATTCACCCGAATCATTTTCTGTATCTACACAAAAAGCACATCAAGGAGGTCTCAACCATTCTCCTCGCTCCCTCTTTGTTCCAACTCGAGTAAGTCCACATTTAGTTCCTACAAATATGTCCCAGAAAATAAAGTCATTGTTAACTGTAGATCTCCTTGGATGCTAACTAAACATTTTTAATAGCAGAGTTTAGACAGGCTTTAATGATTACTGTCATCATGGTTAGCTAGCTTAGATTCATCCAGGTTTGCATAAGAAAACACCTGGAAATTTCTTAATCTTCATGATACACTTTGAGGGTAGGGAAAGGAAGTGTGTTTGATAAGGAATGTATTTCTATTTGGGATAAATTCTGTCAGTATAAGGAGGCTACGGTAAGTACCGTGTTTCTCCAAAAATAAGACATCGTCTTATCTTTATTTTTCCTCAAAAAAACCCCACGATGGCTTGTTTTCAGCGGATGTCTAATTTTTTTTAAAATTAAGTATGGTACAGTTTAACCTACAAGGTTAAACCTACAAGGTTAAACTGCTTATCACTACGGCTTAATTTCAGGGTATGGCTTATTTTCAGAGAAACACAGTAGGTAAGGAAATTTCCCAAAACAAATTAATGTTGATGAAAGGGTTCAAGTTGTACAGGTGTTCTTCTTTTACCACATTCACATGAGATAATCTATTTCCCCTTCCCCTTGGGCGGGTGGAGGGGAGGAATCATAGCAATAACAAGTATTTTAAAGAGGAAGAAACAAGTTGAATAGCTATTCCATTAAAATTTCTTAATCTTTCATCTAGCAAGTGAATGGAAGACAGCATAACAACCTCAAGGTTGAAACCCAAGGCAATTCCAATTCCCTCCAGAAAGGAGCATATTTAAGCAGCAATCAGAAATACAAAGTAAGTAGCATTATTTTCTTAGTAAATGCTAGTAGATGTAGACTGAGTTTGGGAAGGAAGTTGTTTGGGCATATATAGATATATAGATATGAAAGCAAATATTAAAAGTGGGAAAGATCCATCCCACACAGAATCAGTAGAAAGAACATAGCTCCTTAAAAGTGGAAACCCTTCTACCTTTTCAACAAAGGAGCCATTTTCCTTCCTGGAAGCTGGGGCTCTCCTAAGAAGTAAGTAGCAACAGGAAGAAAGGGTTCAGGGAAAATGGGAGAAGGAAGTCCTGTGGAAGTAAGGGTGTGGGTGTGTATGGGTAGTAGCAGGGGGGCAGTAGCAAAAGAGAATGGATACCACATGGGGGATTGAGAGGATTTTTGTATGAAGTGGGGAGTATGGAGTATCTTGTGAAACTGGGTCATGGGTCAGGCTGCTATCCGAATAAACCTTTTTAAAAAATTATTTTAAACCTCTCTTGCAAGCGTGAGCTCATTCTGAGCTTTAGACCACCCGACATTTGCCCTGCAACAATTAGCTACAAGTGTATACTCCTCTTTTGTGATTTACCCATTCTTCCATTTCTTATACATGGCTTTCCCAAATCTCAGCTCATCTGTGAGCCCCTTACGCAGCCACACCCATTGTGCAGCCAGCTTCTTTAGATGCCTCCCGCTTTTTTATTTCTTGTCTACATTTGGGCCTTCAACATTTCACCTTGAAGAAACTCCCATCCGCCCATTTAAAAAATAGAGATAAAATTGAGGAAGGCCCCTTAGGGTAGGGTTTAGGTATATGTGTGTGACGCTGTGAGGCAAAATGCCATGATACTGTAAGAACTGCATTGGTAAGCAGGCAAGCTGATGTAGGTGGTAAGCAGGCAAGTAGGTGGCTCCCCCTTTTACCTCTCCACAATGCCGGAAGACCAGAATATATTTTGCCCATTTCACTACTGCTTTGACTTTATGGGTCTAGGGCAGGCATCCCCAAACTGCGGCCCTCCAGATGTTTTGGCCTACAATTCCCATGATCCCTAGCTAACAGGACCAGTGGTCGGGGGAGATGGGAATTGTAGTCCAAAACATCTGGAGGGTCGAAGTTTGGGGATGCCTGGTCTAGGGTAAGTGACTTCACTTATTACCTCTCTTCTTCATTTTGCTTCTTAAACTGTTAAGCTATTAAATCTACACAGCCATACCTCTCTTGGTTGTAAGGATTTTATAAAAGCAGATCTTGCATAAATGGGTTGGTTTTATTTTTCCTTCCCACTAGGCTCAAGATAAGCAAGATGATGAATTTTGCAGCATTTGGCAATCATTGCAGAGCTCTGGAAAGCCCCAGTCTGCCCAACATGATAGGCATGAGAAGGTTAGTTTCTGTAGTGGAGTGGATGTGATGTGTGTGAGACTTTCTGAACAGGATTTTGCTACTGAACAATGTCATTTTCTAGGGTGGAATTTTACCTCAATACATAAAGCTAAATACGGGTGGCCAGTTCTGCAAACCAGGCTTCAATGAAAGTAGCTTCAAAGGCCAGCAAAGAAAACAGGAATCTTTCAGGAAGTGTAAGTACTTTTCTTTGAATTTTGTATATTCCTTCATCAAGTTAGGGATTCAATTTTGGAAAGCATTTAGTTTATTCTAGTCCTGTAGAAAGTGATGCTTATGACAGATGGAGTGTTGCCATTATAACCCCAACCCTTGGTATTTTCTCTGAAGAAATGCATGTCATTACCCTCTCTCCAAAAAAGGGTGAAAGTGGATTTAGGAGATTCATTGAAATCAATACATGGAGATCCATTGAAATCAATAGCTTTGAGCTTGATTATTATGAGTATGACATAGTTTGCTGTCACACTTTGAATTTTTGTTTGTTTTGTGAGGTATTATTTTTTAACTTAATCTGATTGATGTTCTTGTGGCAAGACGTTTAATAACCATCTCTATTTGAAACAGTTCCTGAGAAGGGACAGCATTAGCTAGCCCTAGTGCAATACCATTTTTCAACTTGGAATTTACTATTTGCAACTGCAGAAACCACTATTTGAATGACTGAAGTCTGTTTTTCTATGGCTGGTGCTTTTTCTAGTGGCCAACGCATCAGCAAGAAGGATTTCAGAGCTGGGAGCTTTGTCCGTTGGAAAACATCATTGTGTGCTTAACAAAGACAGAATTGTACTGCAGACTGTTTTTCACTACCAGCAGAAGCTGGTGTTACTTACTTTCTGTCTTTTCCCATGTCATCCTAAAGAACATGCATAGCACTCTCTGGATGTCCACAGGGCAAATTAGATAGATTGATTGATCAATAGCTATGTCAAAGCCATTTAGATAAACAAGTTCATTATTTCCTTTCATCCAACGTACTTAGGGAGAAAGGTTTCAACATCCACCGTAGCTAGGTGGATTAAAGCTTGTATTTCTTTGGGATATAATTTTCTTCATTTGATTCACTCAGTGAGAGCATCTGCAGCATTTTCTACAAGTGGTTTCTGAAGAAGTGTGCATGCACATGAAAGCTCATACCAATGACAAACTTAGTTGGTCTCTAAGGTGCTACTGGAAGGAATTTTTTTATTTTGTTTTTCTATGGGAGGGGTCACTCAGAAATTCTATTGGA
Organism: Zootoca vivipara; assembly: GCF_965207765.1. NCBI lineage: Eukaryota > Metazoa > Chordata > Lepidosauria > Squamata > Lacertidae > Zootoca > Zootoca vivipara. The sequence continues at coordinate 70,311,017 of NC_142588.1, read as the reverse complement.
ATCGTGACATTTTCTTGCTTCAAGTAATGTAAGGAAGTCATTGACTCATTTGGTGGTGTCCTATTGGCCCTTGAGAAACACCTTTCAGCTAGTCCAGTATACCCATTTCTTTCATCCTGTTCAGGAGTTACATTGTGCTGTTTTGAGCTCTCTGTTGCAGCCGTTCACCCAGATTTTATCCCTTTTGTTACAACTTCTGAACAGAGATAGTAAAAAGAAAGTGGGGGAAAAATATACTAGATTGACAATGAGGACTCACCCTAGTTGTGCTTCTGTACCTATTTACCTGGGAGTAAGCTCCATCAAACTAAGTGGGACTCCCTTCTTAGTAGACACATGTAGGATTGCACGCACATACACTTGTTTTATATATAAACAGTTTTTGAAAAAACGTGTTACTTGTTTAGCTAATATTATAAACTTTTCTATTTGTAGCTAAAGACGACACAAAAGGTCCAAGAACTGACAGTCAAACACATAAAGGATCAAATAAACCGGTAATTTTCTGATGCCATTTTATGTTTGCTGTTTTATGGTGAACTGTTCAGAGGAAACAAAGGGCAGAAATACCCTGTTTCTCCTATTTTAAGACGTAGTCATAAAATAAGCCATAGCAGGATTTTTAAGCATTCAGGGAATATAAGCCATACCCCAAAAATAAGACATAGTGATAGACACAGCAGCAATGCCAGCCGTGGCAGGAGGAGGAGAAAAAAGAAAGACATCCCCTGAAAATAAGCCATAGTGTTTGGGGTTTTTTAAGGAAAAATAAATATAAGACGGTGTCTTATTTTCGGAGAAACACGATAGCAACGGTTTGTGCACAGACGCTTGGGTATGCCTAACATACCGGTATATTTTTGGACATGGATTAAATTGGCAGCTGCCCCACCGCATTCCTTCCACAGAGTGTAACTAGATGTGTGATACCCTGTTTCTCCTATTTTAAGACGTAGTCATAAAATAAGCCATAGCAGGATTTTTAAGCATTCGAGGAATATAAGCCATACCCCAAAAATAAGACATAGTGATAGGCGCAGCAGCAATGCCGGCCGCGGCAGGAGGCGGAGGGAAAAAAAGACATCCCCTGAAAATAAGCCATAGTGTGTGTTTTTTGAGGAAAAATAAATATAAGACGGTGTCTTATTTTCGGAGAAACACGTTATATCTGCTTGAGGGAGATGGCCCTTGTATGATTGCATAGGTCTTGACTAGTGAAGTTGAGAGATTTCCAAAATTACTTGTGCAGCTAATCACTGGTTAGGTAGGTGGCCATAGCTTTTAGCACGAGTGATGTAAGAAAGTATACCTGCAGGAATAATAGCTTTTTAAAAAAACAACAACATTTTTGCCTTGTTAATTTGCTTTTATTGTTTTTATTTTATTGCTGTATTGTTTTTAATATTTGGTTGGAAGCCGCCCAGAGTGGCTGGAAAAACCCAGCCAGATGGGCGGGGTATAAATAATAAATTATTATTATTATTTTACATTTGACGTGGTCTGTCTCAGAATTTTGCAGGTGCTAATAAGTATAGTGTGAAGCTATTGAAGAGGAATGAAGCCCCCAATGAGCCAGTAGAACCAAAGCCTGCAGTTGACAGTCCCAGTATAACCGAGAAGGTAGGAAATTGGCAATCTAAATATTTGCATATACCTGAGTATATTCTGAAGAAGAAGAAAAAATGACAAGTAGATTTTATTAGATATTAATTTTGATGCACCAGAATTGTCGAATGCTTTCTTTTCTTCACGGTCTTTTTCCATATGGGATTGCACCTGTGAAGAGTACTAGCCAGACCTTTTAGCAAGCTCTAAGCCATGAGATGATATTGGCCCCTCTCTCCCTCTCAAGCATAGGCCAGAGGATCACTAGACTGTTCATGTCAGATCCCTGCCTCTCTCCTCAGTGTCCTGCTGCAGATAATATATTTCTCAAAATTGTCAGAAAAAAATGGGTGAAAGATTTAAAATTCTCTCTATATAAATTATATCTCATGTATGTATTGTGAATTATTGTCTGTGGGCATCTAGCTAAATCATAGTGGTTTTATATAAACAGAACAACTAAAAAGATTGACAGCTGAGCCACTTTGTAGCGAGTTCCTGAATAATTTTACTTGTTTGCTTTGTTTGAAATACGTTTAACATGGCCCGCATGTGCTCCTGAGCTTTAGAACCTTTGTCCTTTGCTGCAGTATTGAAGAGAACTCTAGGCACACAGTGGAGACACGGGCAAAATTCTTTCAGACTTTGCAGTGAATGGAGACCTTTTAAGTAATATGTACCTTAAGTTCCCTCTAAATGAATAAGTTTTCATATTGGTTTCAATGGAATTTGCGCCTGTCTTCCTTTCTCTGAGTGTTGCTCTTCTAATTCTTTCATATATGCATATGTATATTCCTTAGAATGGATCTGAACTTGAAGACATTTTGGCATCTTTGAAAATTTTCAAAGAAAAAGAGGTGCCACGGTCATATCCCAAGGAACCAACTAGTGAAGAACACTTGTCTCCACAGTCTTTTGCTATGGTTTGTATGCTGCTGTTGAGTAAGCTGCAAAGTTGGAATTGACTTCATTTGTTTAACTTTGGGTGCATTTAATGTACAGACAGATTTCTATGATAAAATTCTCAATTCATACAATATATAAATGCTGTTTGCTTTTTTTAAAAAGAAAGGAACACAGATGCTCAAAGAAATTTTGAAGATAGATGGTTCTGACACAGCAGAAGCAAAGTCAGTGGCAAATGAAGTGTCTGCTCCAACTGGTAGGCAGGATTCTTGTGCACCTACCTCACAACATACCCATGCCAAAAAGATGGGTATGTATAAAAGCTTTGTTCTATAATTGAATAAATGGTTTGTGCTATGCAGATTTAAAATTAATGTTTATTGATTATATAATACCTTTGAACATCTAACATTCAATCAAATTAAACGAAGTACTCTGGTTCATTTCTTCAAACATGGTACTGATTACATGTATTTATTCTTCCTTGGTAGCTGCTTTCATGAACAAATCCCCTAGCACAGCAGGACCTCAGAACACTCAGGGCATGGAGGTTGGAGGCCACACACTTCTTGGACCACCAAACTCATTATCCACTCCAGTATCTGAGCTTTCTCGTATCTGTTCCCTTCTTGGAATGCTGCAGCCAGATTTCTCATTTCTTAGAACACCACAGGTAACTTAGCTTCAAATAGCAGATCTGTGTAGTATGCAAAAAAAAAAATATACCCCACCCATATTCTCTTTTATTTCCAGTTCAAGTCTTAAATGGGCTTGCACAAATATGGCCAAATTGTTCCACCCACATGCAAGAAGGAGGCATCACCAGACTTGAGATTTGCAAGGGACAAAATACTGTAGGAATGGCCACCGGGCATGAGGCACACCTCCGCCCGAAGGCAGGCCGCGGCTGTCTAAACGGCCCTTGGTCTAGCCTTTGGCTTTCTCAGTAATCTGCTGTGCCCTGTCTGTGACCTTTGCCTCCTTTTGGAGAGGCATGGCTCACTTCCCACTTGATAGGAAGATGACATTTTGAGAAACATATGTGTCAGCTCATGATGTAAAAGTGCTTAAGGTCAGGCTGATCCTGTTCCTGCATATTGTGCTAATAAAAGGAGCCTCTGCCGAGCTGGCAATCAGCTTGCTTACACACAGCTCACCTGCAACAACAACTCCTGACTTGCGTACTTCACTTCAAATACCTTTATGAACTACCCTAAAAATAAAGGGGAAAACAAAACAGGCTAATGAGCACTTGACAGCTATTGACTGCTGAGCAACATGGGAGTTGGGGTAAACTATAAACCAGGCGGTGGGGTGGAATGGAAAAGGAGATTAAAAGAATGGACACATAGGTATAAAAAAGAGTAGAGAGAATCATTTCATTGTCTTGAGTAGGTAATTTCTGGGTTCATGCTGAGAAGTTATTTGTCAGTGTCCCCAGGGACAGGAGTGAGAGCTGCTCCCCATTTTTCATCATTTAGACCAGGGTAGCCAGCATGGTGCCCACCAGATGCTGCTAGACTCCCCAGCCAGCATGGCCAATGGTCAGGGATGGTGGAAGTTGTAGACTGGTGACATTAGACAGAAGGATACTTGGCTAATCTTCAATAGGAAACTATGTTAGAAGGCAAATAAATTGCCCACCCTTTGTATAAATCGGTCCATTTAGCAGTCTGTTTGCAGTATGCTATGTAGAAAACAAGTTGCTTGTCTTCTTTTCTTCCATAGACGATGACAGTTTGTCAAGTAAAGCTATCAAATGGCTTATTAGTACACGGACCTCAATGTCACTCTGAAAATGAAGCTAAGGAGAAAGCAGCACTTTTTGCTTTGCAACAATTGGTGAGACCAGCAGTCAAAATGCTTTATAAAACCTTAGAATGCTCATCTCCATTTATTAGCTAGTCATGCTTCCCAAATCACAAACTTTAAGTATCCTTTTTCATACAGAGCTCTGTTGGGATGAACTTTCCTCTACCACCACCACCTGTATTTCCAAATTATCAACCCATGGGAGCTCTTGTGCCTCCTGGATCCATTCCTCCAGTCTTCACCCAGCACACTGGTACATGTAATCAATTTTAACTTCGTATGTGTGTAAATGCATGTTTTTCATACGGTATAGTTTGAAGCAAATTAAGCTTTTGTAGAAGTTGCATACTTTAGTAGCAAACTGCTAGTCCTCATCAGCAACAGTGCTTTCTTTCATAATTGCATATAATTTAATTATTCTATATAGATTAATTTTATAAACAGCACCCTAAGTTTTTATAAACAGAGTCCTAAAGTTTTTAGGACTTTAAAAAAAATCTAATGTTCTTTGTGAGACAAGTTGCATTATTTTTTCTCACAGTGAGAGGGGAAAGTATTGAATGCATTGATCTCTAGTGTCTCATAAATTTGTCTTTTGGGTTCCATAAAGAATGCACCTTTTTCTCCGTTTAAATTATTATGAGCTAAATTTAGCAGCTAAATTTCCTTTCTGAATTCCATTCAGAAGTGGAGGGAGGGAGGCTTTGAAAGAGTAGCTACCCATTTTTCTTAGTTAATACTGGATTCTAAAACGAGCTTATTGTTTTCACAGCTAATTTGTTTCCTTCACCACCTCATGCGTTTGGCCCAGTGCCATGGGGCGCACCAGTTCCAGTCCATGGGAAACCTTACTTTCCTGGTTCCTATCCTGGGAATATGCCTTTTGCAGGCACTGTACCAGCTGGTGCACACAATCAGTTTATACCCTTGCAGGTAAGATCTGACAGCAGCTACACACACACACACACACACACAAATTACATATGCTTCTCACATGTTAGAAAACTAAAACTCTTTTTTTTAAAGGTAACTAAGAAAAGGGTTGCCAGCAAGACTAATGTTGAGCCAAAGGAGTTCCCAGGTTCTCTTCAAAATGTGCAGTTAAAGAATGAACAGTCAAGCATCGACACTACAAAAATGAACCCACAGGATGCTTCTTCAGAACATTTAAGATCTCATCAAGCTGCTCCATCTTTCCAAGAGAAAATGGCTCCTCCAGGCTCAGTTGCATCTCGTAAGAAATCAGCACCAAATGTGTCTACTAAGCGAAAGCCCAGAAAATTGGCTGTCAATTTTGGTGCACCCAAATCTTCAGAATAAGTATGGGTCATGGATTACTTTACATTTCCTTAGTATTATAAAACCAATAAATATAATTTAAAAAATGTAAGCATAATACCAATTTGAAAGCTGTTTTGGACTGTAAATATTTTCTGTTAGTCACAATGAAAACAATTATGTTCACTGAAGAGCTTGATTTAACCTGATGTAAAACACAAGAAACTCTTGAGTTAAAGTAACAACCCTGTCCATCATGCCTCAGTCTGAAAAGTGGGGTTTGTGTACTGTCCCAAGAGAGGAGCAATAATACTGACTTGGCCGTCTTAATTGAGAATAGCTTTGTTTAAACCAAGATATAAAAGTCCTCAACGAATGCAAAGTATAATTCTTGATGTCTTGTTTTTAATGATATAATAACTTCTAAAAGCAATTTATATGTAACTGGTATACTTTATTTTTAGATTTTTCAGGTTTTTTGATCTGATACAGTGTGCATAGATTTTAACTATTGTGGCATTGCCAGTTGACTTTATGTAAGGTTCATTTCCAGGAGTTATGCCAAAGCAGCTTAATAACTTGGACTATTGTAATAAACTGTCTTTAACTAAATGCCACCACGAATGAGCCACTGACAGAGGAAGCCAGAGCAAATAAATGCTTCAGGGGTTTGCAGCAGGAGTAGACAAAATGTTGTTGTTTCAAAATGTTGCTGGACTCCAGCTTCTATTAGCCCCAGCCAGCATGGCCAATGGTGAGAGATGATGGGAACTGCAGTCTAACAACATCTGAAGAACACCATGTTGGTTTCCCCCTTTTTACAGAATAGGAGGTACCTCATCACTGTAACAAGTTGTAGTTTTGGGAATGACTCCTGTACGCTTCTCTACTAACGTGCAGCCTCCACAACAGAGCATTTCATTGTTCTGAAATAGTATTTACTCCTTGGATCTGGTATAACCAAAGCATGATTCCTTAAATAGTACAGTTCAGAAATAATGGTGAATCTTCCCAAATATTCCAAATTAGTATATGTGTAAGCTAGAAGACAACCCAGTCTAATTCGTATTCAGACTCAAACATTGTCTTCATTCTGCTGTGCTGTTTTAGTTCTACTGTGCTGTCTTCCTATGCTCTACTTCTTCTTCAGCACAAATTCATGTTTCATAATCTGAGATATGTAAAATACTAGCCTGAAGGATACTGTTTATCACTTACTTTTTGAATGCCATAATTTCTTAAAAGAGAAACTAGCTAAGCTGTTGTGGGTCACACATTACTCCCCCACCCCCTGTCTCAAATAACATAGATTAACCTAGGCATCCCCAAACTTCGGCCCTCCAGATGTTTTGCTCTACAATTCCCATCATCCCTGACCACGGGTCCTGTTAGCTAGGGATCATGGGAGTTGTAGGGCAAAACATCTGGAGGGCCGCAGTTTGGGGATGCCTGGATTAACCTCTTTATAGGAAAATAATGTTGCAACAGTACCCTGGATGCAATCTTAGCTCCACTTCTATGTATCATGGAGCTATTTAAATCTAAAATTTAACTGTATCCAAGGCACAAAAAAACCTAACCTGGTAACACTCTTCAAACTATATAGTATGGAATTATTATTTTTGTCATGCAGATTAATTTTCATGTTCTAGTAGTACTGTGCAGCAGTGGGGAACGTTTTGGCTCCACAGGCCAAATCCTAGTGCAGGAGGCAAAATTTGACATGATTGGATGTTCAGTGCACCACACAGATCTTGCAAAGAGCCTTCTATAATGCTTTAAAGTGCCTGTGGCTTCAACTTCACGCCCATCAGCTGTTTTCTATAGGTATTGGGGGACTTCCTCATGCAGCTGATAAGCAGGCTTCAGCTCTACCATCTATCAGCTAATGGCACCAGCTGGACGAGTGAGTTCTGCAGAACTCTGCTGCAACAGATGATCCACCAGGCTTTGACTTTACTACTGTTGGTTGGTAGAAGTGAAGCCTGATTTTCCTTGCTTGCTTTAAGGCCTCCGATTGTACATTGGAGCCAGAGGTTCCCCTCCGCAGGGGTTGCATTTCTTTGTTTTAGGGTGTCCTTGCTTTGCTGCATGTGAAGTGGTCCTGTTAAAGTGAAAGGTGCTTTCCTCACTTCTTTCCATTTAAGAGTGAAAATACATGCTTAATGGGGACTTAAAGCACTTAAACCTGGGACAGTCTGGCCATATTTCCCTTGACAAGGTCTGTCATACTGTTCTCACTTGTAGAGTTTAAATGATTTTCTCAGATCGTATTGCCTGATAACTTGACTTCAGTCTCTAGAGAATGAATAAGGTGGACTCCCATGGGAGAGAATTGATTTCTTTTACTATTGTGTCTCTTAAACAACATAAATTTTTAATTTGTTTACATCTTTGGGATTTATATGGTTACCAGACCCTTAATCCGGGCACTGGAATTGCTTCTAACATGCTAAATTCTGTAAGACTTTTTATGGACCCTGCTGCCAGCATAATAGAAATAGACACCCTGAAGATTTATGTGTGTCTCAGAACCAGCAAAATTCTCTTGTTTGTTGTTACCTATTGAACAGGGATTCTTTGTTTTCCATTCTAATAAAAATGCCCATCAAATTTTCATCAGCCTGGTTCCCATCTATACTTATCATTGTACCTGTTTCACTGTTTTCTATTCTCTCTGTTAATCTGCAGTATTAGTATCAGTTTCTTTATATCCACTGCCCAGTTTTTAGATACATTAATATCTAAAACATAAATAATTGGCTTATAGAATTTTTGCTTGTTTGTTTTTAAATAAAGTTATATGGCTTATTTCTCTCAAATGTATTTTGTAAATGCTGGAAATTTTCATTAAGATCTTGTACAGAGCAGTATTTTATTAAAATCTGAAAGGGAAGACTTTTTGTGCACATTTTTATAGTTTCTTTTTAAAAAAGAACTTTTGTCTATCTGCCAAAGTGAAATGTTTAAAACTGGCATGATTAATATGGAGTGTATTTTTGTGTATAGTGTTGTGCATTTCAGAATTCTAGCATGTAGCTGTGCAAAAGTATTTTTAAATATAAATGTACAATATACCAGGAAGGAATAAATCATATGGATTAAATACTCTGGAGAACTTTAATACAATAATTTTATAAAAGACTTGGCCTTGTCTGCTTGGAATAAAAATGTGAACTAAAATTTTGAGTTTCGGTATGTTTATTTCTCATTGGAAGAAAGATGTCAGGCATGTCTTAAACTGCATGTTCTATTTGGTTGTGGGGATTTGTGGTAATTTGTTCTTAATGTCCATTTGTTTTCATAGTCATGATGCAATCTTGGATTAAGGTTAAGATTGGCCATTTGTTTTCTAGAGTGGCAGGAGAGGTACAATTCAGTTCATTCACACTAAAATTGCTTCCTTGTAGGAGAAATGTAAGAGAGAGTGGGGATAATATGCCTTGAATTGCCACTCGAAATGTGACCAATGTTAGGGCAAACAAATGGACATGGTCTGAGTATGCAGGGCTTGTATGCGCAAGAGCAGTTTATGGACGCAGCCCCAGGAGGGAGAGAGAAGGGCTGGATTCAGGCTATGCTATTTGCAATTTGACTAATCCAGTATTTAATGCCCCAAATCAGATATATCAGGTGGAAGCTGGAATGCATGCGATCACCTTTCTGTCCAAATGCTTAGTAAATGTTTAAAATACTATAAGTGCTCTGTAAAAACACCTCTGAAATCATTTAATTTACTACATATTGTCAACATATTTGTAGCCTGAACAAAGAGTAACGTCTCCTGACCAACACCAAAAAGTGCAAAGATAGGACTATCAAAAACTGCAGATTTTAACACTGTGTGTGCGTACGCGCGCAGTGTATATTGCAAGGCAGAAGATAAAAGTAACAACACCCCATTGCAGATAATAAAACTTTGAATTGCTATTTTGACCATAATGTTTCCTCAGTGGTTCATACTGAAATATACATTTATTGCTTCGGAGTGAATCCAGAGTACACAATATCTCAGGTTTGAGTTTGCCTAAGAGTGTGCTCTTGGGGGAAAACTGTATGTGTTTGGAAGGCAGTATGTAACAAAGTTTCATTTATCTGCAAAGGCAGTTGAGTTACTTCTGTAGTTCATGATACACTAATGTCACTGTGTTCAGATGCTGTTTTAGTTAATTGTTTTGCAACTGAAAGAATCAGAATTGTAGAGTTGGTGGGGACCCCAAGGGTCATCCAGTCCAACCCCCTGTAATACAGTAATGTTCTCAACTGTCTAGCACAGGGGTTGCCAACTTCCAAGAGACTGCGATCTACTCACAGAGTTAAAAACTGGCAGTGATCTACCCCCTTTTGGGGGGTTCAGGTTGAGGTTGAGCTTTTTTTTAGGAAGGAAAGCCCTGTTTGGGGGGCTTCAGGGCTTTTTTTAGGGGAGCCAAAGTTGCTGAGCTTCTTTGGGGGGAGCCAGTGATCTACCACAGACGTCCAGTGATCTACCAGTAGATCACGATCTACCTGTTGGACATGCCTGTCGTATGATATCCCATTTTGCTCCAAGAGATTCAAGGTAGCAAACATTGTCCCCACCCCCTATTTTTTTCCTTCACAACAAACCTGTTAGGTAGATTAGCCTGTGGGAAGGTCCAAGGAATCGCAACCAGCTTCATGGGTGAGAGGTGATATGAACCATGGTCTCCACTGTCCTACTAAATCCTACTAGCTCTCAGTGTACATAGTAAGAAGGTTAAAATAATATTCCAGGTCTTCAAAATGCTTCTAAAGGTTTCAGTCATTTATTTATTTATTTTGGAACCAATTCAATCCCTGGCAGATAAAAGTGGTAGAGATTAAAATTTTCCCATCAGACCACTCTAAAACAAATACCTGCAGCCATGCTACTTAACACAAGGGTTCAAACATCCGTTACAGGATTGGATGGACCAAAAGGTAATTACTGCTTCTTAGAGTGAACTTGAGTAGAGACAAGACTGGAGCTAATGGGAAACAAGGGAAAAGTTACTATTTGTGTTGCCAAATCAAACATTTGCACACTCCAGCATTTTCCAGGCAGGGTGTGTTCCAGCTTGAAGTTGCCTCGAGTGCCGTTAGGCAGCCTCTACTGTAAGAGCTGATGGGGAAGGAAGCTTAGTACGTAGCTCAAGCAAAGACGTTTGGAGCACCTTCAGGCAGCAGTGACCAAGCAAACAGAAAAGGCTATTGGGGAACATTAGCTGCCAGTTTTCAGCCCCCAGGTGCCTTGGTTCTGCAATCTTTAGACATGGGGAGGTGACCAGGATCTCCAAGCAATTACTAGGACCATCCTTGCTAACTTCTACATCGTAAAGATTGGGTGGGGAGAGGTTTGTTGTTCATCATGCTTGCCAGATATTGGCTCCACAATTGCTGTAAAGGTAAAGGGACCCCTGACCATTAGGTCCAGTTGCGAACAACTCTGGGGTTGTGGTGCTCATCTCGCTTTACTGGCTGAGACGTACAGCTTCCGGGTCATGTGGCCAGCATGACTAAGCCACTTCTGGTGAACCAGAGCAGCACATGGAAACGCCATTTACCTTCCCAGCAGAGTGGTACCTATTTATCTACTTGCACTTTGATGTGCTTTCGAACTGCTAGGTTGGCAGGAGCAGGGACCGAGCAGCGGGAGCTCACCCCACTGTGGGGATTCGAACCACCGACCTTCTGATTGGCAAGCCCTAGGCTCTGTGGTTTAGACCACAGCGCCACCCGCGTACAGTTGCTGTAGTGAACAGAATTACTGTAGAAGGGCAACCCTGACATTTGCAAAAGTTAAAAAGAAGGGGACCCCCCCCCACCAAAGGGCCAATGTGGACTGAGTATGCTCAAAAAGTATGGGATATTGAGTATTTGTTGGGGGGGGGGAAGAGAACCTGAACTTGGGGAAGCAGAATCACCGGGGGAAGGCTAGCTTAATGTGAAGGTGCACTAGGCTTGCTTGAACCTTGAAGGGAAACCCTTTTGCTAGGAGATAAGGATGCATTTATTTATAAGCCTTTCTTGCTTAGGCTAATCACCCAACAGGGCCGTAATGTATTGCAAGCAAGAGAGTGCAGTAGGAAAGAGCCACCAGGGCTCAAGAAGTCACACGAATTAGACATTCCACATTGGGTGACACCCCTGAGCTTGCTTGCTGTTTGTATAGCATCATTTTCATTGTTAACGAGGCTAAACTCTGCTGCTTGTGATGGAATGCTTTTGTTCTTTAACAAAATTCTCTGTGTAGGAAATGGTGAATATGATGGTTGTTTGACTGACTTTGCTATTATATTGGATGGTTCAAGTACATGGGGACTCTGCCTAGGGAAAAGGCTATTTACACTACTTAGAAGCATAAGCTTTGCTTCTGTTCATAGCTGCACAGATGAATTGGCTCCAGTTTGCTATAAATATACATGCAGACTAGATACTGATACCACCATGAATAGATTACCATGGGAATGCAATCCTAGCTAGTCTGGAACAGGGGGGGGGGCATTCTAGGGCTGCATTCCTATAGATTAAACTTGCTACTAAAGTTACTTTCTAACTTTTGAAATTGCTTGCATTGGTCAGTGGAAGCTAAGAGAAAGTCCTAAGAGGCAGTTGTTGTCCTGAATTCAGTTGCTTTCCATCAGATGCATTTGTTCCAATGAATGAAAAATTAGTGTCCTGCAAAATAAAGTACCCATGTCAAATAGCAAGAGTTATTTGGGACTATCATTTGGGACTGTATAACATTATACAGGAGGCAGCAACGAAAACCATCCCAAGGAAAAGGAAATGCAAGAAAGCAAAATGGCTGTCCAACGAGTCCTTACAAATAGTGGAGGAGAGGAGGCAAGCAAAATGCAAGGGAGATAGGGAAAGATACAGGAAACTGAATGCAGATTTCCAAAAAACAGCAAGGAGAGACAAGAGGGTCTTCTTAAATTAGCAATGCAAAGAAATAGAGGAAAACAATAGAATGGGGAAAACCAGAGATCTGTTCAAGAAAATTGGAGACATGAAAGGGACATTTTGTACAAAGATTACCATAATCAAGGACAAAAGTGGTAAGGACCTAACAGAAGCAGAAGACATCAAGAAGAGGTGGCAGGAATACACAGAGGAATTATACCAGAAAGATATGGAGGTCTCGTACACCCCAGGTAGTGTGGTTGCTGACCTTGAGCCAGACATCTTGGAGAGAGAAGTAAAATGGGCCTTAGAAAGCACTGCTAATAACAAGGCCAGTGGAAGTGATGATATTCCAGCTGAACTATTTAAAATTTTAAAAGATGATGCTGTTAAGGTGCTACACCCAATATGCCAGCAAGTTTGGAAAACTCAGCAATGGCCAGAGGATTGGAGAAGATCAGTCTACATCCCAATTCCAAAGAAGGGCAGTGCCAAAGAATGCTCCAACTACCGCACAATTGCGCTCATTTCACACGCTAGCAAGGTTATGCTTAAAATTCTACAAGGCAGGCTTAAGCAGTATGTGGACCGAGAACTCCCAGAAGTGCAAGCTGGATTTCGAAAGGGCAGAGGAACCAGAGACCAAATAGCAAACATGCGCTGGATTATGGAGAAAGCTAGAGAGTTCCAGAAAAACGTCTACTTCTGCTTCATTGACTATGCAAAAGCCTTTGACTGTGTCGACCACAGCAAACTTTGGCAAGTTCTTAAAGAAATGGGAGTGCCTGATCACCTCATCTGTCTCCTGAGAAATCTCTATGTGGGACAAGAAGCTACAGTTAGAACTGGATATGGAACAACTGATTGGTTCAAAATTGGGAAAGGAGTACGACAAGGTTGTATATTGTCTCCCTGCTTATTTAACTTATATGCAGAATTCATCATGCGAAAGGCTGGACTAGATGAATCCCAAGCCGGAATTAAGATTGCCGGGAGGAAAAATATCAACAACCTCAGATATGCAGATGACACAACCTTGATGGCAGAAAGCGAGGAGGAATTAAAGAACCTTTTAATGAGGGTGAAAGAGGACTTCCGGTTCGTCGCGGCGGTGAGAAGGACGCAGGGACTTTCGCGTGCCGAGGTCCCTGGCTTCTCGGAGGGGGGGGAAGTCCGCAGAGCGAGCGGACTCCCCGTAAAAACATCGGATCGAGAGTTCCGATGACTCAGGAGCCCAGCGGCCGCTCCGTTTGGCGGATCCCCCGCCGCCCGAGAGCTCAATAGAGCGATCGTGAGCCGGCGGGGTTGAACCGCGGGAGACATTTTGGGCCACATCTTGCCTCCGGGAAGCGAAGCTCCGAGTCCTGACCCGGCAAGCGGCGGATTCTTCCGATTTGAAACTAAAGATTCCTAAAGAAGTAAGTGGAACTTTGATTTGGACCTTAAATTTGCTGATTGGAAAATAGGAGAGACTTGAAAGAAACGGAAGCCGGTCTCTTCCTAATGGGAAACTGGGAGGCGTTTGGAAAAAAAAATCCTAAGCCGAATAACAAAAGAATTTGAAACTGTGGACCCGAGAGGGAAAAAAGACTTTTTGGAACCATCTCAGCCCCTGAGTCCGGCACCCCTTGAGGTACAGCGGTATTAAAGGGAAGAGCGTTTTGACAGCTGTCAAAAGCTGTCAAACTGTCAAAAGACCGGGTGGATTGATTGCACTGCTGTGAATAGGAAAAATTGTTTGAAATTGTCAAAGAATTATTTAAATTGGAAGTAAGAATGGATTTGGGACTGAGTTAAGAACTAAGAAAAAGAACAGCTAAAATGGAGTCGATCGTCTGAGAAAGGAATTTTCCAGTACCCATTGTTCCCTACACCCTGTTTATCTGCGGTTACGAGAGGTATGAAAACAAAACTTTCTCGAGCCTTCCAGGAGACTGTGCTGAACTACTTGCTGTCATGGGAAGATTTTTACAAGGAACGGCAACATCCCAACTCACCACCAGTTGAGATTGAAGTCCAAGTCCAGGACTTAGAGGTTAATTCAAATTTGGAGATTATTGACTCTGAGACTGTGGGTGATAAGAAACAATTTGAAGAGGACTTGGACTATGACAAATTTGTTTGGGATGAAGCAAAAGATGACCTCCAAAAGGGAGAAAAACAAGTAGAACAAGAAGATGAGAGACAAAGGGACTTAAAGTCTAATGGAATTGAAGATCCTGGAAGGGTTAAAATGTGGAGTGGGGTTTTTGTGGGATGGGAAGGACAGGGGCAGAGGGGGGCAAAGGTCTGGAGATGGATTTGGGAAAGAATGGGTGTGGGGTAAAAACTTTAGTTAAAAGGTATTGTTTTGGTCTCTGAAAGACGGTTTTCGAAATCTTGGCTTGACAATGGAAACGCTGAACCAATTGGGGGAAAAAGACTTGGGGAGAGGAAATGGAATGCAAAAAAGAAAGGGAAAAAAAGTTATGTTTCCTTAAGGGAGTATAAGAATGGCTGGGAAAGAACTTTTAAGTGATTGTAAATTATTGCAGGTTAAGTGAGGTGTTTAGGCAGAAAGCTGCCCACCCTCCTCTTCTTATTCTGAGGCACTCAGTGGCAGGGGGTGCCCAGATGGGTGAGGAGGAAATGGAACCTTGGAAGTGCTGTTCCCCTGCAGGTACCTCTTGTGGCAGGAGGGGACCTGTGGGGGAACAGCATGAAAAAGGAGGAGGATTGAGTGAATATTATAAGATTAAGATTTGAAACTGAGTTGGAAAATTCGCCACAAGTAATCAGATTTTGTTGGAAAACCATGAGGAAGACCACCGAGGGAGTCGCAATTAAGATGTTAAAATAATAAGAACTGGGAAGTTTGAATTCTTCCCAATTTTTTTCTTCTGTTTTTTCTTTTGTTTTTTTTTTCTTTCTTTCTCTTTTAGGTTTGTTAATATGATTATGAAAGAGTTGGGGGATGCAGATCCCCATAACTCTTCCCTACCTGTTCTCTCAGTGGCAGGGGGGGGATATGGGGGGAGGAGGGAGGGGGGAAGCAGAACTCAATTCATAATTGGACCCCTTTGATTCTTAAAGCACACGGGCCCTACTGGTGGCAGAAGTGGACCGGTGTGTGGAGGGAAAACGAAGGGACAGTGTTATACTGTATGTTTTGTTTTGTAAAATCAATAAAAATTTCTTTAAAAAAAAAAATTTAATGAGGGTGAAAGAGGAGAGCGCAAAATATGGTCTGAAGCTCAACATCAAAAAAACTAAGATCATGGCCACTGGTCGCATCACCTCCTGGCAAATAGAAGGGGAAGAAATGGAGGCAGTGAGAGATTTTACTTTCTTGGGCTCCTTGATCACTGCAGATGGTGACAGCAGTCACGAAATTAAAAGACGCCTGCTTCTTGGGAGAAAAGCAATGACAAACCTAGACAGCATCTTAAAAAGCAGAGACATCACCTTGCCGACAATGGTCCGTATAGTTAAAGCTATGGTTTTCCCAGTAGTGATGTATGGAAGTGAGAGCTGGACCATAAAGAAGGCTGATCGCCAAAGAATTGATGCTTTTGAATTATGGTGCTGGAGGAGACTCTTGAGAGTCCCATGGACTGCAAGAAGATCAAACCTATCAATTCTGAAGGAAATCAGCCCTGAGTGCTCCCTGGAAGGACAGATCGTGAAGCTGAGGCTCCAATACTTTGGCCACCTCATGAGAAGAGAAGAATCCTTGGAAAAGACCCTGATGTTGGGAAAGATTGAGGGCACTAGGAGAAGGGGACGACAGAGGACAAGATGGTTGGACAGTGTTCTCGAAGCTACGAACATGAGTTTGACTAAACTGCGGGAGGCAGTGCAAGACAGGAGTGCCTGGCGTGCTCTGGTCCATGGGGTCACGAAGAGTCGGACACGACTAAACGACTAAACAACAACAACATTTGGGACTATACTTTTGAATGACTTTACTGTCTGTGCTGTAACTTAAGCACTGGCACCAGTAAAGCTGGCATGGATATGAGAAGGCTTGTAGTAAGAAGAATAGCGATTTCATGGTGGTTTGTCTGGAACAAAACACAAGTAGAAGTGTTGTGTTCTTTCTGACTGTATTTCACTCATTTGGCTTTGGCATAATAAGAGAGTTTTGAATTTATCTGAGGGAGGGGGGGAGAGAGAAGCAAGTGTGTTGAATTTAACTCAAAGTGGAAACATTATAATATGGGTAAACACTGATGCTAACCATGGTACATTCGAAAGCAAACCTCAAGCGACATATTTCTGCTGTGGGAACTAGAAATAGAAATGAAGCTGTTATTTCCTTAGAAATGTCTGCAGTGTCCTTTTCTTTACTAGCTTTGTGAAATCCTTGCCAGCAAGTAGCCCTGAATCTAGGTTACAAACTTGATACAGGGAAGACTGAACCAGAACTTCAGTAAGAATTTGATAATCTTGTATAAGTAGTAATCTTGAGTCCGTAGAAAGCAATCCTAGTATACTTCTATCTGCCTCTTTAAAAAGAAGCATGTGGAAAGAATTCCATTCCACAAATCCAGGCCTGGCTCTAGGTGCACTGGCTGCCAATTAGTTTCTGGACTCAACTCAAATAGCTGGTGTTGACCTATAAAGCCTTACACAGCTCAGCACCTCAGTGTCCTAAGGATCCCCTTGCCTCACATGAACCGACCCAGATCCTGCACTTGTCATCTGAGGCCCATCTCTATGTCCCCCATCCTAGAGAGGTTCAGAGGGTGGCAAAGGAACTGGTGTTTTCTTTGTTGGCTCCCAGATGTGGAATGCTCTCCCCAGAGAGGCTCACCTGGTGCCATTACAACATGTCTTTACGTGCCAGGCAAAAACGTTCTCTTTACCCAGGCTATTCAATGGCCGGTGGGGGGGGGACTGTTGTTATGACTATTTTATTATTAGACTGTCTGTCAGTACAGTATGTTTTTATTATGTTTCTATCATTGATGTTTTGTACCGTAATGTGTTTATCAGAAGATCCCAGGGTGGTGTACAATATTAAAAATAGTGGTATATAAATTGACTGAATTAATGAATTAATACATAAATAAAACCCCTCACTTAAGGGCAATACTGTACACCACTTTGACAATACAGTGGTACCTTGGGTCACGAACACTTTGGGTTACAGACTCTGCTAACCTGGAAGTAGTACCTCGGGTTAAGAACTTTGCCCCAGGATGAGAACAGAAATCGCACACCGGCGGCAGCGGGAGACCCCATTAGCTAAAGTGGTACCTCAGGTTAAGAACTGTTTCAGGTTAAGAACGGACCTCCGAAACAAATTAAATTTGTAACCAGAGGTACCACCGTATCATAGTTGCTGCCTTGCTTCTCTCCAGAATTGGCTAGGCTGAGTTGCACAACACACAAGGCCCTGTGACATTTATCTATTGCTTTCCACACTGCAAAATAATCTGAAGGCGTACTGTATTACACACACAACCCCTTCTCAGGTCACTGAAGCAACTGGGCAACTACAGACATCAGCAAGCACCTGCCATTTATTTATAACTTAAGCAGTATTTCGATCTACTCCTATCTCCCAGCATTTAAAGCGTAAGTGGACAAAATCTATAAAATCAACTTACGTACCGGTATGTAGTTTTTTTCTGTTCCTATTATGTGAAGGCTGTTTCCAAAGTGGAGACCTGCAGTCTGGTCTCTGCTTGTTCTTGCAAGGTGCCATCAAGGAAGAGCAAATATAGTCGAAATCAGAGATTATGACCTGTTGATATGAAAGTGTTCATACCTCATTTAGGAAAGGAAGTTATTTGTAAGTCTGACTTTGCTAGTAGACTTCAATCTGTTGTAAATTAAATACCTAAGCTATGTTTATTACAGCTGGGGGTGGATTGCATGGTCTTTTCCACTTCTTTGTGACAGCCATCTGGGCCAACAGTGTTTGCAACAAATATAATGTCTTAACTTCAAATGCAGGACTGGGAAACCATTGGCCACAGCCAGCCTAGCCCAGTGGCCAGGAAGAATGGGAGTTGTAATATAGCTTCGCCCAGCTTCCTGATCTTTGTTCTGAGCACTTGTCCTGATGTTGCTTCATAGCATGGAGGTCCTGCAGTGTGGCTACTTTACACCCATGACATGGAATGTTGAAACCCCTGGGCCATGTGGGAGGTGGCCCTGCTCCTTCCAAAGCTGCTAATGCCCACCCTAAAACTGCATCCCATCTGACCCAGAGATGGTCACCCCACCCTTAGTATAGGAGCCCTCCTACCATCGCAGTACAGAAAGGACCGGTAATGCAAGACATAAGCCGCTTTTGAATACTTATCAGTTGTCTAAAACATCCACAAATGTAGTCCACATTTGCTTGAGACTGAGTGCCAACAGGATTGTTGGGGAGGCCTGCTTTCAACCCCCACCCCCACCCCAGCCACTGCTGGGAGAGAAATAGGCTAGAACAACAAATGGCTCTGTTCAGTTATTTATTGAAGTAAACAAATAATAATAATAATAATAATAATAATAATAATAATAATAATTTATACCCCGCCCATCTGGCTGGGTTTCCCCAGCCACTCTGGGCAGCTTCCAACAGAAAAATGAAATAAAATAATCTATTAAACATTAAAAGCCTCCCTAAACAGGGAGGCTTCCATACTAGAGCTCGCCAGGTTTATGGTCAACTATTATTAAAGTATCTCCTAGGCCAGTGAACTATGAAAACTCTAGAAATAACCCAGATGCAAACTGCCATGTGAAACAACCAAAGCAACTTAGAGATGAGAAGTCAAAATTGAAAAGCCTTTTAAAATAACATTTCTTTTTTTTCTTTTTTGGTACTTTAACCTGGAACAGGTGTCCTATATAGTACTGTATGGGGTTTACAGAGGACATCTTTTCCCTTCCATCTAGCCTAAGTCTTTCCTCATTATCCTTTAGACTGCACATTCTACAATTTTCGGATATCAGTTTTGTTTGCAAAGGGCCCGGCTGGCCTCCAGCTTTACACTGGAAACTGCACTGCAAGTTTAGAGAAAAGGTGAGTAGGGGGTGGCATGGTTAAAATTTTGTATGGCATGGAGGAAGGGGGCTAGAGAGAGTTTTTCCCCCCCTCTCATAACACAGTAACTCCTGGACATCTAATGAAGATTGGAAGATTCAGGACAGAATAAAAACAAGAACTGCTTCACGCAGCCCACGGAACCCACTTGCATAAGGAAGTTGATGGCCATCAACTTGGAGGGCTCTGAGAGAGGATTAGGCAAATTCAGGGAGGAAAAGGCTGCAAATGACTACATACTAACTAGCCAATGCTTCTGAATACCAATCCCTGGGAACCGCAAGAGGGGATAATGCGCTCCTCTCATGTCCTGCTCACGGTTTCCCAGAGGCAACTGAGTGGCCACTGCGAGACCAAGACGCTGGACATGGGAGCCAACTCCTAGGGGCTGAGGTGTCTGCCAAGTTGTTAGCCATTGCCCTTCATATAGTGTGCCACATTTTGTGATTATGTGGGGTGGGGCTTACCTGCCCCCCCCAATATATTATCCAAGTTGGCACCTGACCCTCCGAGATTTAACTGCTTGCCCTGGAAACCACGAGAAAGTAGGGCAGGTGTGGGCGGGAAACTGCAACCCTTGGCCCTTCAACCCCTTGGTGTGTGGGGGCCTGGCGACCGAATTAGGCGTTTCGAAACAGGCCGGGCCTCCTCGCCAAAAGCGGCGCTCCCCTTTGCTTTCGCCACGCCGCCTCCTTCTGCTCCCTCCTACACCTTCCCGGCTCCCTCTCCTTCGCAATCGCTGCTGCTGACATTCAAAGCCGCCCGCCGCTGCCGCCTCCACCTTGGCCGCTTTCTCCTCCCTGGAGTCCCGCCCTGCATGGAGAGGCGTTGCTCTCTCGCCCGCCGTCGGCGCGGCTGCTGCGTCCCTTCTTTTTCTCATTCCTCCTCCTCCTCTCCTCCTCCTCCCGGGGAGCTTTTAAAAGCGCCTGGGTGAGAAGCTGCGCGCCTTTAAGGAGCTCGGACGCCCGGTTCTTGAGGGGCGACGGCAGCGAGACTCGGAAGAGCAGGACGCCAACACAGACGCCATGGCCTCGCCTGCAACCGCGGAGAAGTATATCTTGGGTGTGGACGTGGGCAGCACGGTGATACGGTGCCATGTTTACGACAAGGCGGCGGTGCTCAAGGGAGCCAAGGCTATGCAGGTGGGAGCTCTGGTGGAGAGGGGGGGGGGTGCGGCATACAAGCCGCGTCAGGCGGTATAGCTCGATTTTAACGCGTGTCTACCTAGAAATAAGTCCTACTCTGCTCCTGGGGACAAACACAGACGTAAGAGTGCAGCCTCTTTAACCACTTACCGGTGCTAGGGTTTTTTGCGCCCTAGGCGAGATCACCTTCTGCCCGCCCCCAAAATCATATTTCAAACAGATGTATTTCACATCCAACCTGTTCCTTGTAACCATGATCTCTGATACATGTTCCAAAGCAGTGGCAGTCCTGCTACCGCAGAATAATAGTGCAGGGTGGGGAGAAAGGAAGGAAAGAGAGAGGGGGGAGGGAGAGGGAAGGAAGAGACAGAGATTGGAGGGGGTGAGAGGGAAATAGGGGGGGAGGGAACTTTTTATTTTTGAAATATAAAGTGATTTATAAATCTCAGTTGCTTTTTGAAGAGATGATTTGGTTCATCAATAGCTGATTAAAACACATTAACTTGATCAAATTCTTTTGCTGTAATGGGTGGCACTGTGGTTAAACCACTGAGCCTAGGGCTTGCTAATCAGTGATGGGGTGAGCTCCCGTTGCTTGGTCGCAGCTCCTGCCAACCTAGCAGTTCGAAAGCATGTCAAAATGCAAGTAGATAAATAGGAACCGCTACAGCGGGTAGGTAAACGGCGTTTCCATGTGCTGCTCTGGTTTGCCAGAAGCGGCTTTGTCATGCTGGCCACAGGACCTGGAAGCTGTACACCGGCTCCATCGGCCAATAATGCGAGATGAGCGCGCAACCCCAGAGTCGGTCACGACTGGACCTAATGGTCAGGGGTCCCTTTACCTTATGCCTCTCCCACAGCTTTACAAAGCAAGCAATACTTGAAACTGTGATTTGGCTGAAAAACACCTATCAGTTTGGATTCACAAATGTCTTTCATTAATTTACTGGAGAAATAATTAAACAAGAAATTAGGATTAAATCTGAATTCCAGACATTTTACAGTCAATATTTTTAAGCAGGACCAAGTCAGATAATTGACCACTTCCACTAAGCATTTCATATAAACATACCTGCAACTACTTAATATTTGTTTTAAAGCAACATGCATGATACTACATGATAATACATACTGAGAAGCGGTCACGAAATACGAAAACCATGTCAACAATGTAACCTGGTTCACTGAACCCTATGGAAAGAAGATCATACAACTAGGAGAAGTTCCCTTTAAACTGTTATGCAAAAGCTTTGTGCAGCCTTCCAAAGTTGCCATATGCAGAGTTGTACTGCAATCTTACCCCTTCCACTTAATCATTTCCTTCTCTTAAAACATGACTTGTTGTTGTTGTTTAGTCGTTTAGTCGTGTCCGACTCTTCGTGACCCCATGACTAGTAGTGTGACTAGCAGTGTGACATGACTAGTAGTGTGAAAAGCAGAACTTGCTATACACAGAGAACTCTTGGGGTTTTGTATTTTGGAGCCCTGGCAAGCTGCATTAAGGATCATTCTCATCTTAAAAGTGTTTAAAATGCTTCATCACAGGCTTGTTTCTGGAGCTCCCTCTCACCTCGAAACACTTAAAAAGATGACAACTACCGGTATTTAGTTTTGAATATACACGCTTGTTTTAGAATCTTATGGTGTCAACTGTACACTGCATATTAAATAACATTTCCATGAACAGCTAGGCTTTCAGGACTTACTTGCAACTATTACATCATGTATGATTTTGAGATATGGGTTTTCCATAAAACTTGCATCTAGATGTTTTAAGATTACATGTACTCTTCAATAGCTCCCTTGTCAGAGAAGAACACAGCTTCACTCTTGACAATATGTATTTAATTGCAACAAAAGGGGGAAAGCAATTCCCTACATTCCCCCACCAACCTATAATGTCCCTAAATTAATATTGGGGTCAACCCTCTATGCATGTTCATGCATATATCAGCCCTGCAGGATACAGTGGTCTGACTCCAAACCAAATGCATACGGCTGCCCAGTTCCCATAACCATGCCCAGAGTTAATAGTGGACAGATGGGGGGGGGACGGGACGGGACGAGGACAGCAGCAGCAGTTTTCCCCCATCAAGGCTAGAACTAGCAAGGCAAGTTACAGCGAACAGAAAGGGGGAGAAAAACTAAACTGAGTAATTGTTGACAGGCGTATTGTATGAGTAGTTGGCAATATATAAACAACCCATTTTCAGTAAGGGCGGTGCCTGAGCCTGCAACCTCTCACTCCCCCCCCCCCGCGCACCGCTCCTCCCAGCTGCAAAAGGCAGTCCAGGGTCCCCTTTCTCCAGCCCATGCCTGAGCAGCCACAGCTGCCAAATTGGACGTCCACCTCCTCCTCCTTCTGCTGCTGCTGTTGTCCATGCCCAGGATTTAAATACAATTGAAAGGAGGAGATGCTCCGGCTACAAAACACATACGGGGGGGGGGGGGAGTGAAAGAGAGAGAGGACGTGGCTGTAACTAAAACTACGTGGCATAAAATAGGGCGGAGGGGGGAAGGGCAGAGATTTGAGGGGTGAGGAACTGGCTAGTGTGGCTGGTATGGAAACACCCACCTGAAATGAGGACGGGGAGAGAAAAGGGAAATTGTCAAGGGCGAGGTGTGGTGTGGTGTCCGTTGTGTGTAACACAACCCCCAGAAAAGCGAACTCAGGACCTGACAGGAGAGTTTGGGAAGGGGGAGAAAAGAAGTGACGGCGGTGAGAAACCTCCTCTCTTCACCCCTCAGAGTCTGCCTCTCTCTCTCTCTCTCTCCTGCCTCACTGCATGCGGGGCAACCACTGCATGTGGGGACGGAGCGCCCCGAGGAGAAAAATAAAACACACACACCCAGGGGAAGGGGGAGGGAGGGAGAAGTGACAGACGTTGGCAGCCGACCCAATACCCGTCGCGTGCTCCCCCTCAGCCGAAACCGCACGTCCTCCTTAACCGGCAAGCTGAGTGAGGTTGTTGGGCGCAGGGAGACATGAAGGCAGGTCTCAGAGGCGTCGCGGCCAGAGGAAGCGTGCGAGGAAGGGGAAGGAGCTGGGCGCGCGCACACTCAGGTTTCACCGCCTGCCCGTCTGCGCCCCATGCAAGGCATTGCAGGGAAGCGCCTCTGCAGCCAGCAGCAAGCTGCAGCAGGAGGGAGAGCGGCAGCCGGCAGGCTGGCAGTGCCCCTCGGATGACGGCGCTCTAGGCAGTTGCCTAGCTCGCCTCAGTGGACGCACCGGCCCTGAGTAAGGGTATGATATGCTTAGGATTGTACCCAGGATCACAGAATCCTAGAGCTGGAAGGGACCACGGGGGTCATCTAGTCTAAACCCCCCCTCCAATGCAGGAATCTTTTTGCATGAACCCATGACAGTAAGAGTCTCCTGCTCTATCAGCTGAGCTATCCTTTGTGTGTTTCTCCTTCCTGTTTCTTCCTTTTCTCTCTTCTCCCCTCCATCCCAAAGACAAAAACAAAGCCTGGCTCCTGTTCTGTTAGTTCCCTGATGCTTCCACCAGTCACTCATTAGTCAAACTGGCTCATGTACCGCAACATTTTGCGGCAGTCTCTGATTGCTGTGTAGGATGAATGTGCCAAGCTTCCGCCCTGCATAGGCACATGGGAGCATCATGTACAGAGGTGTTAAATGGTGGTAACATAGCAACCTTCTTGATCCCTAGAAGCCCATACAACAGGAAGGGAAGAATGGGGGAGACCCTGTGAGTATTGGAGCCTACCGTAGGACATGTGCAAAAAAAAAAATTGTTTACTACAAAGAACCTAATGAAGCATAGCGCTGTGTTGCTGAGTCACCGTGTTGAAGAGCAGGAAGCTCTTGCTTGGAAAAAAAAAGTATTTGTTATTGAGTTTTAATGAACTTGTTTGCAAAATCTGCAGTATAAGGATTCTTGTTCTTTGCGGCTAGGTTTTTTTTGTTTGCTATGTCTGTAAAATAAAGCCACAAGCTGAATTTGAAAAGCAGAAGTAGGCTTTGGTTTGGAAAGTTTGGGATGTTTCAGAGGATTAAGTGACAAAGCTCAGAGATTCCTATTGCAGGTTAATTGGTTATGGAACGGGCTGTGCGCATTTTGTGTGGACGTGCACCTTGGTGCCTGGTGATGCAACTGTTTCCAAGTACCAATAAGCAATGTATACATTCCAAGGACCAATGTTGCAATGTATGGTTACCTTCTGTCAACATGGTCCTAGTCTACATTTTTCAGTGCAAGGAACTATAGCATAGTGCTAGGATAATGGCACTTAGAGTGATCTGATTGGGGCAAACTGCATGTGCCATTAAATGTGTGCTTCCAATTACCCCTTCTCTTTTACCAAAAGCAGCTGTGAGTACTGAAGCTGGGTTAATGGGGAGAGGGTTTCCCTGCTGAAATTTATCACTTTATGCTGATATTTAAGGGCAAACATCAGTTGTGGGAGGGGACTTTTGATGGGAAAGTGGCACAAGGAAGAAAGTTTCTCTGCAGCGTGATCCCAACTCAGATACAACTGTCTCAGAGCTGCTTTTTGTTAAATAGAGACAATTGTTAGCATGCCCTTTAAAGTACCATATACGTCACATAACTTGTAGTGTCGTTTGGGCTTCAGCCTTGTGTTATTTGCAAACTACGGTAGTTTAACTGCAACGCATGTTATCACAATTAAACTTAAGTGTTTAATGCCAGAAGGAAGAAACTAATTAACTGAATGCATTTTTTGCCTCTCTGAAGGATTACTTATGTCTCCATTTATTCAAAATACCTTTAAATAGTGTTGTCCTGTACATGTTTACTCAGAAATAATTATCACTGGATTCATTGTTGCTTAGGATTGCAGCCTTGTGTGTCTATGACAAGAAGACGAGGTGCTGTGCTAGAAAATTAGGTAGCAATTCTATACATGCCTGCAACAACACACTTGAAGGAATTCAGCCTAACGCAGGTGCCCTCGACTGGAGGCTATCTGGGTGGGGACTCCAGGGGTTAATGGTTCTTTGTGGGATGGTGTGGTGCCGGCTGCATGAAGAAAGCTATTATGGTAAGACCCTTCTCAAGAAGCCCCACTTGGGCCAAGAGGTTTGTGATAATTACTGTCCAGTTGCAAATAATGTCTTAGCAAAGCTCTCAAGAGGGTGGCGACTGTTCAACAGCAGGTGTGCTTAAAAGAAGCAGGCTGTCCAGCTACATTTTAGCTCAGCTTAAGAAGCAGTTATGGCACCCCTTACCTGTTACTTTTAATGGGGGAGGGACAAGGGGAATGTGAATGTTGAGTCTTTTTCTTTTTTAAAATATATGCTCTTTTTTTTTAAAGGGAATATGAGAATGTAACACCACCACCCCCTTCACACATTTCTCCTACTCACCCCAGAACACAAATTCCTATGGGAAAACATAATTCCAAAGTCCTGATCTTTTCTTTCCATTGTGACATTTGTGAATGTTCCAAAGATTCCCAATTTTGGACAAGTTGTCAAGCTGCTGCTAAAAGAAAAGTAATTAATTCTTTGATTGTCATTTTCAGTTTTAGAGCTGGTTAACAGTACCGGTACTAAAGTTGGGGGTGCAAGTTTTATTTGTAATCAGAATGTTCATCAACAACATTCTTCCAAAATGGCTGTAATTAGTCACTTGGCCGCTACATATGTATAGTGGTTCTAACCTCTTTACACCCTCTCTAGCAAAGAGGAAATAGCTTTGTTAAGGTGACTATACCTCAAAGGTGATAGATGCTACCCATGTAGAAGCTTCTGAGTCTCCTCTTATAAAAGCATGGATGCTGACTTTAATAGCTTCTTAGCCCACAGGCTCTGCCAGTCTAAAACACACACACACACAATTACTGTCTCTCGATCTGATTCTCAAGTATGCTATATCAAATTTGTTTGGCCTAATTGCATGTCACTAATTCTTTTCATAACTATTGATAATATAGGCTTAGTGCTTTGCATTAGTGCTTGTAATTAGATTTTCAAATGTTGATAGAGGTTTGGGAGCATGTGCAATAGCTGCTGGATTTGTTATAAAATGTGTAATGGCGTTTATATTTAGTCAACTCCTAATGTTTTGTCTTGCATTGAAAAGTTCTTGTTCGGCTGTCGGGGCTATGCCATCTGTGTAAAAGTTTCATAGTCTGAACGAATCCGTCTTCCTCTTCCTTTCTTCTGTGTATCTGCCTCTTTCATTTCGGCAGGGACCAGCCCCTCATACCACGAAGCACTAACCACACTCTGGAATCAACCAGTCAGCCCCCCTCGGCCAGACGGGACAGGGTCAAGGGGTCATGTGGTCAGATGCATTGCCATCAACACCTTGTCCACATCAACTGATTCACCTTATGTAAGCTGGTCCCACTAAGCGTCCTTGATAGCAGCTCTGGATACTTCAGCTGGAGCTGCAACAAGTGCAGAGTCAAGACCTGCTTCAGAGTGAGACTTGTGCCACTTGTGCCAGCGGTGGAGTGAGTGCCCATGCTGCGTGGCGTACCCACGAGAGGGATGGGGCACCGAGGGCGCCCTCTGTGTGCTACAGTTCAAGGTAGAAGAAGGGCAGGGAAGCTGCTTCCCACTCTCCTCCTCTTCTCTGTGAGATGCTCCCCTCCCCTCCCCTCCATGGGATGCTCTCCGCTGCCAGGTCAGACCTGACCCGGCGACAAAGCCGCTGTGGCCGGGCGCGCCTTGCCACGGCTGAGGAGGGCTGCTCTCTGTTGCCAGGTCAGACGTGACCCGGCGGCAGAGCTGCTGCCACTGGGCATGAGGTGTGCCACAGCCGGGGAGGGTGGGCGACAGCGCTGCCACCCACTCACCTGCTCTCCTCCTCCAGGTAAGGCCTGGCTCAGGGGTGAAGCTGCTCCAGGCACAAAAGCCGCAGCCAAGACACAGCTCCTTCTGGTACAGAGCCAGGCTCCCATGAAGGAACCTGCTGTGGGGGTGCCTGTTTGCGCCCCCTCTCAAAACTGTGCCTGGGCCACACCCACGCCCCACGCTATGCCTCTGACTTGCGCTCCAGTATTTTGCATACCATTTAGTTTGGGGGAAAATAAGTGGTTTACAAAGAATATAAATTTATGCATAAAATTGTCAGTAAAAGTCACCCTTAAAAAATTGTCCAGTAGCACCTGAGAGACCAACTAAATTTGTTCTGGGTATAAGTTTGTTCTGGGTTTTATTATTGCAGTGTTTTTCTCTCACTGCATATAGATACGCAGAGAGAAATATGTTTGCAACTATTTTATTGTAATAAGCGATTCCATATTGTATTTTTATACATTTCCCCCTTATCTCAGATTTTTGGTTGGTTGGTTTTTGTTCGGGACCATTTATGCCTTGGTTGTTTGGTTTCTCTCACTGTTTATTTCAACAGTACAAGTTAGTTGCATTTGGTTTTCAACATCCTACCTGATATTATTTGCTGTTCTCAGCTGGTCTGTGGGGCAAGACACCAGCAGAACTGTGTGGATTAGTGTTGTAACCAGCCATTGTTTACCAGTTGAATTTCTTGTTTGTTCTGTACATTCCTCACTTCTATATAGGTCAGAAACATTTCCCCAGATGCAGAACTCAAGTGAGATTAAGGAGATGACACCTTAATCTCACTTGTGACCCAACCTTAAAGGTAAAGGTAAAGTGACCCCTGACCATTAGGTCCAGTCGTGACCGACTCGGGTTGCGCGCTCATCTCGCATTATTGGCCGAGGGAACCGGCGTACAGCTTCCAGGTCATGTGGCCAGCATGACAAAGCTGCTTCTGGCAAACCAGAGCAGCGCACGGAAACGCCGTTTACCTTCCCGCTGGAGCGGTCCCTATTTATCTACTTGCACTTTGAGGTGCTTTCGAACTGCTAGGTGGGCAGGAGCTGGGACCGAGCCACGGTTGCTCACCCCGTTGCAGGGATTCAAACCGCCGACCTTCTGATCAGCAAGCCCTAGACTCTGTGGTTTAACCCACAGTGCCACCTTAATTTGAGCTAAAACTTTCTGACTAGAAGTCGGTTTCCATACATTATTATTGAGGCCTGTTTGCTTACAAATCCAACTAAACTAACCTATTCAGGTTGATACAGAGAGCAGTTTTTCTTGTGCTATATTATCTCTGTGGGCCATCTGTCCTAAAGACAGACATAGTGTGGTATTTACTCAGAGTATACCCTTTGAAATGAATGAACATGACAAAGTTAGGCCCATTAATTTCAGTGGATCTACTCTAAGCAAAACTTAGTCAAACATGACTATTGCTTGTCAGGATTTAACTCTCGAAACAAGGGATTTCAGACTTTTAAAGGTAAAACCTCAGTATAAGGTAAAGGTAAAGGGACCCCTGACCATTAGCTCCAGTCGTGACTGACTCTGGGGTTGCGGCGCTCATCTCACATTATTGGCCGAGGGAGCCGGTGTACAGCTTCCAGGTCATATGGCCAGTATGACAAAGCCGCTTCTGGTAAACCAGAGCAACAGACGGAAACGTCATTTACCTTCCCGCCATAGCGGTACCTATTTATCTACTTGCACTTTGACGTGCTTTCGAACTGCTAGGTTGGCAGGAACTGGGACTGAGCAATGTGAGCTCAACCCGTCGCGGGGATTCGAACTGCCGACCTTCTGATCAGCAAGCCCTAGGCTCAGTGGTTTAACCCACAGCAGCACCCGCGTCCCACAAAACCTTAGTATGCTGTTTACAATTTTTAAAAAATCATTTCTATATTGGTCTTTAAGGGTTTGCTTCACGCGGGCTCACTTTCTTAACTCCTGGGATTGTGTGGAAACGCCT
Organism: Zootoca vivipara; assembly: GCF_965207765.1. Classification (NCBI taxonomy): domain Eukaryota; kingdom Metazoa; phylum Chordata; class Lepidosauria; order Squamata; family Lacertidae; genus Zootoca; species Zootoca vivipara. The sequence goes on along the minus strand of NC_142588.1, from coordinate 70,281,591 downwards.
AGTGTATGAACCATCAAGCTGACACAGTTGTACAGCTTGCAACAGCTGGATATCGACATCTCTTAAATGGAACTGTTAGTTAGATAAGATAAGATATCTTTATTGTCATTGTCCCCTTGCGGGAACAACGAAATTACTCGGTTGCTACATCCACTCAGATAGTTCACATTGTTATGAGTTGGTGGGTGCAAGACTCCCTAAATTCTGGATCAAGCTATGGTTAGAATTTAATGAAGGCTTTGGGTAAAGGCGGGGAGAATTTAATTATGGCTTAGAGTGCTAGAGTTGGGCTACTCCCATGTGTGTATAGCTGTGTGTACTAGAGCTATGTCCTAACCCTCTGGAATTAACATATGTCAAAAGCTAATTAAGCCACTGGTTGTGTCCACTGGATGTGTCCACAGCTACTTAAGTCAGCACTAGTCTCTTGCATGAGCTGATAGCCCTGGGGGTAAGGATTGATTAGGACACTGTATGGCACAGTGATAGAAGGCAAGCAGCAGCTTTTGTGGAAGATGGTTTGTCCTTAAAATTCTCAAAAAATACAGTCTCTGCTGCGCCTTCTTCACAAGCCCCCTTGTATTAACACTCCAGGACAGATCCTCCTGTAACTCAATGCCTAGAAATCTAAACGTTGTTACCCTCTCCACACAAATTCCGTCAATCAAAAGTGGCTGGACCTCGTTCTTCTGTCTCCTAAAGTCCACCACAAGCTCCTTAGTTTTCTTTGTATTTATGAGCAAGTTGTTGACTCTGCACCACTCTGTCAGCCGCTCCACCTCATCTCTATACTCCGTTTCACCCTCCTTATCAGAGATGAGCCCGATCATCACCAATGGTTGAGAGTAGTGGCTGTGGTCTGCTTAAGTTCAAGGCTACTGTGGCTATGGGAGAAGCCTCTTGTGGTGTTAATGCTGTCAATGCCTTTGCTGTAGGCTCAGGCTGTAGATATGTGTAAATAAACCATATATCATAAAGACACTACACTTAGTCTTGGCTGTGTCTCATTTCCCAAAAGGAAACACCTAGATAAACATGCTTGGAACCCCTGAAATCTCACACCACTCCGAGATTGGAGTGGCATGTAACAATATAGTTTGGATCTCCATACCATTTGCGTTAGGTTACCTATCCACTGGCGGACCCAAATGCTCCTGGAGGGCAATTGCAGATTTGTGGATTGAATTATGTCTATTAATGATGGGACAAATGGACTGAGATCATTCGTCATCTGGTTCAATCTTAAAATAATTGTATGGAACAAGTCCTTTCTATTCCTATAGCCAAGAACACTGGGAAATCTGTGAATTTTCTATTTCTGATCCTTAGTTTTTTCACCAACTGGACAATGACTGTTCAGCTGGAACACTAACAGTTGTCACATTATTGAATTCAGTAAGGGAAGCTGCAGCAGGGCAAAGCTGTATCTTTAAAATGTGTACAAAAGGTTCAGGTTTTTCTGACAATACTGACCAGCGTTCCGACTCTGTATAAGACAGCTTCTTATGTAGCAAGAAGTGCATAATTTTGCATTGCTTATTGAGTTTGGCCATTGTTGATCCTCTGGCAGTGTAACCACCTTTGTACAAGTTGCATCCTACTGTCACCACCCTCCACCTCCCAGGCAGTTCCAAAGGATCTCCCAACACTCTGGAGCAGATTTGGGGCAGGGGCATAAGGACCCACAGAGCAGAGGGGGAATTGGCAAAAATTGCCTCCCTCCCTGTCCTATTGACAGAAAACTCCACAGGATTCAAGAGCCTTCTGGCAGCACAAAGGATACCATTAGATACACTGCTGTAACTTTAATCTATTCTGGAATTTTTCAAGGCTCTAGCAAAAGCTGGGTCTCATAAACTGTTACAGCAGATAAAGCTACACTGGAACTAATTTAATCTATAGCAGTGGTCTAATATGGTATAAAAGTTTTCATAATAATTACTAGGACAGTCTGACTTTTTGTTGTTTGTAATGATTGTCAATTTGTTGGCACTTCCATATATTCTTTGTATTTAATTTGATATGAAGTTATGGAATTCAGATACAGAAAATGCTTGTAGATTTAACAGGAGTTTTTATGCTGTATTTTTATGCTGTGAACTGCCCTTCATCTATGGGCAGTTCATCAATGTTCATCAACGTTTCCTTAACATTGCTGCAATTATGACTTGATTCTCTCCTGCCTAGTCAAAAGCTTCTCCAAACATCTTAATAAAGCTTTCTAACACTTTGGTGCTTTATACTCTGTTCTGAGCCAAGATAATGAAGCATTGTAAATTTGAGGGAATTGAACCTGATCCAGATTTCTTTGCATCACCCATTGATATGTAGAAAGGATGTACATTGGGTCTTCATTCCCTACAGAAACAAATACAATTTAAGTACAACGCTAAAATACAGTCATTTGTATTTTACTGACATAGAAGTTGTGTTGAGGGTAGGAAGGTTGGGGTAAGCATAATTAAAATAATCAAGATTCACTCCATGTAGAAGTAAACCTGTAATCTGCATGTATAAGAATTGCATAACTTATTTTTTCATTGTGGAGTATGAACATAAAGTTTGTGTGAAAACTGTGCCCAGTACATGGACTGCAAAACCCCACATCTTATGTATGTACCTATTCCACATTGCTTCCCAATGGCTACAATTATCTTCTTGTAACACTGCTTTGAGTATTTTTAAACGAGGGCCTTCTTGGTAGTGGCAGCCACTCTGTGGAACGCCCTCCCGTCAGATGTCAAGGAAATAAACAACTATCTGACTTTTAGAAGACATCTGACGGCAGCCCTGTTTAGGGAAGTTTTTAATGTTTGAAGTTTTATTCTGTTTTTAATGTTCTGTTGAAAGCCACCCAGAGTGGCAGGGGAATCCCAGCCAGATGGGCGGGGTAGAAATAATAAATTATTATATTATTACTGTATTATTATTAAACTGGTCTTAGGTAGGGTTACTCTTCCATCAAAGGACTAGGTATGGAGCTTGGGGGTGCTCTTGAATTCAGCCCTGTCCAAATTGGCATGGCCTTGGCTTGGTCATTCATGGTCTGGTTACCTCCAAAGCGAACTACAGCACTGTGCTTTCTGTGTTGTTGCCTCTGAAGACAACTCGGAAACACCAGCTAGTGCAAAATACAGCCATCAGGATACTAATGAGCTCCAGAAGGTCTAAACGTGTTGTATCACTTTTGTGCCATTTTCAATGGCAATCAATACGTTTTGGGGCCGAATTCAAAGTGCAATTAACTTTTTAGGCCATAAATGGTTTGGGGCCAGATTATCTAAATGTACCCCTGCACCTATATGGCCTTTCCCATAGTGTAAGTTCCTCAAGACTACTAACATTTGTGGCTTTGGGTCTGATTGCTTGGTAATTCTGTTTTTTGTTAACAGGTGGAAGTTGCTCATCCTCGGCCAGGTTGGGTTGAACTGGATCCTGAAAGACTGTGGACACAATTTGTTGATGTGGTTAAAGAGGCAGTTCAAGGTAACCATGAAACTCAACATTGTGGCTCTTCCAAAACCTGTGACCGTATGTGGATGGAGATAACTTGGCTACAATTACCCTTGCTCTGGTAACCTCCTGCTTAGACTATTGCAGTGTGTCATATGTGGCTCTGTCAATGGCCTGGAAGCTGCCATGGGTCCAAAATTGGGCCACAACAGTATTTATTTGGAAGTTTGCTGATGTTTGTGCTTTGTCTGCATTCCAGACCCAAAGTACAGGGTTTAACATTTTAAACCCCAAAATGGCTCATGGCCAGGTTTACCGAAAGAACACTCATCCTATATTAACATTAAGATGGGATATAACATTGAAACCCATTTAATGTGCTTGACGCGGGTGGCGCTGTGGGTTAAACCACAGAGCCTAGGGCTTGCCGATCAGAACGTCAGTGGTTCGAATCCCCGCGATGGGGTGAGCTCCCGTTGTTCGGTCCCAGCTCCTGCCAACCTATCAGTTCAAAAGCACATCAAAGTGCAAGTAGATAAGTAGGTACCGCTACAGCGGGAAGGTAAACGGCGTTTCCGTGTGCTGCTCTGGTTCACTTTGTCATGCTGGCCACATGACCTGGAAGCTATACGCTGGCTCCCTCGGCCAATAACTCGAGATGAGTGCTGCAACCCCAGAGTCGGTCACGACTGGACCTAATGGTCAGGGGTCCCTTTACCTTTACCTTATACCCCATATTGTTACCTTGTGATGCATGCCAGTTAATTTTGACCACATATTAGAGTATCTCAACAAAAATTCTGGGATCACCACCTGGAGGAACTACTAGAAATTATTATTACTATTATTATTATTATTATTATTATTATTATTATTATTATTTATTATTATTTAATGCATGCCCCACCCATCTGGGCAGCTTCCAGTGCATATAAAAACATAATAAAACAGCAAACAGCAAATACTACCTGATACAGATGTCTTCTAAAAGTTACGTAGTTCTTTATCTCTTTGACACCTGATGGAAGGGCATTCCACACAGAGGGTGCCACTGCTGAGAAGGCCCTAATTGACTCCCACCACTTGGTGATTGCACAACTCACCACCTCCATTTTAGGACCACATGAAGAGGGATTCTGCATGTGTACCAACCTTACAAATAAGGGGAGGATTCTGGCCCAATCAGAGTCCCCCCTCATGGGAAGTATCTCTGCACATCTGTATTGGTGCATGTGTAGAGCCTTTTTGCATGTATTCTCAATGTGTGGGTGGTGAGGTTGTGGCCACCAGCCACACGGGGAAGTTGTCTGAGCCTTTTAAATTGAGTTCAGAGGGAGACATATTCATCGCTTTTAGTAAAGGGACACGCTCCCCCTTGAGACTTGCCAAAACTAAGCAATGTTTAGTGCTCAAGGCTGGGGAACGTTTAATGTGATGAAATCTTATTTTGCTGTGCTGGAAGTTATGGTTTTGCGCAGCCTTCCTGGTCCCTTACTTACAAATATAAATATCTGTGTTCTTTAATGCTCATATAACTTTGTTAGGGCATTCTGTTACAGGTCCGTGTTACTAAAATTCAAAGCACAGTATCTCTTCCTACTGCCAAAGAAGCAAGCGTTTTATTTTATTTTTGAAGTTTTGCACATGACTCTCCCCAACACTCTGCATGTTCTTTGAATCACATATCCAAGACTGTTTCAGTGGCCATATTGTTTTGCTGAATGAACAGCTGGCTTTTGTTAAGTTGCTGAATAAAGTGGAATGAAATTCTTTATGAATGAGTATGGGTGAATAATTTCTGATACTAAGGCTACATTACAGCAGTTGTTCCATAAAGTTCACTGCTCAGTGTTCAATTTTTTCTTTTAGCTGCTGGAGTGAAAATGAATCAAATTTCTGCTCTTGGAATCTCGACACAGCGAGGAACTTTCATGACGTGGAACAAGTATGTAGAATGCATGCTGGTTATAATAGAAGTTTGTAACCCTCAAAGACAAGCTTGTAAATGTGTTTGTTTTTAGATGTGCCTGCAGTTATGCTGTGAGGCAGAAGTAGCTCCTCCTAAGTGTGTGTATGTATGTGTCTATCTCTCTTTGCATCAAATGTTCCTGCAGGGTTGAGAAGCAAGGAGTCCTCCGTACTCGCCCTTTCATTTTTGGATGACATTTATTTCAAAAGGCAGTTTTAAAAGGCTGACCATCACCTACAGTGATGGTCTGACATTATTCTGTCAGTCAGTCTCTTAAAGACATGAACTGTTTCTAAATATGTTGTCTAATTCACCACTTATATGCAGATACAGAATGTGGCAAATTGTAGATTACTCCCCCTCAAAAAAACAAGAGCAGGTAGCCTTGGGCTTGTAGCAGGGCCAATGTTATGCTTGAGGGAAAGCACCTCAGCCAACCCAAAGGTGACTATTAGGACACCTTTGCTGTATTCCACACAGTTTCTCACTTGCTGGGCTCTGTGGAACTTCTGCCTGATGGGAACTTCAGCGAAGTACAGTGCTGCATCCTGGGAGCTCTTAGAATGTGTCAGCAGCCACCTCATATGTTTTCACCAAATAGTTTTTTTTTTGCTTGGAGAGCAAAAATAAGGAGGAAAAAAGGGGCAGGGACTTCTGTTCTGTGTGCCCAACTCCTCCTTCCTACCCATACAGTTCGAATATGGTATCACTGCTCACAGGGCTAGTGCGTCCACTGAGGCGAGCTAGGCCACTGCCTAGAGCGCCGTCATCCGAGGGGTGCTGCCAGCCTGCTCACCGCTCGCCGCTTTCCCTCCTGCTGCTGCTGGCTGCAGAGGCGTTTCCCTGCAATGCCCTGCAGGGGGCGCAGGGCCACGCAGGCGGGCAGGCGGTGAAACCTGAGTGCGTGCGTGCCCAGCTGCTTCCACTTCCTCGCACGCTTCCTCTGGCCGCGACGCCTCTGAGACCTGCCTTCGCGTCTCCCCGCGCCCGACAACCTCACTCAGCTTGCCGGTTAAGGAGGAAGGGCGGTTTCGGCTGAGGGGGAGCACGCGACGGGTATTGGGTCGGCTGCCAACGTCTCTTACTTCTCCCTCCCTCCCCCTTCCCCTGGGTGTGTGTGTTTTATTTTTCTCCTCGGGGCGCTCCGTCCCCACATGCAGTGGTTGCCCTGCATGCAGTGAGGCAGGAGAGAGAGAGAGAGAGAGAGAGAGAGAGAGAGAGAGAGAGAGAGAGAGAGAGAGAGAGAGGCAGACTCTGAGGGGTGAAGAGAGGAGGTTTCTCACCGCCGTCACTTCTTTTCTCCCCCTTCCCAAACTCTCCAGTCAGGTCCTGAGTTCGCTTTTCTGGGGGTTTGTGTCACACACACAGACACCACACCACACCTCGCCCTTGACAATTTCCCTTTTCTCTCCCTGCCCTCGTTTCGGGTGCGTGTTTCCACACTAGCCAGTTCCTCACCCCTCAAATCTCTGCCCTTCCCCCCTCTGCCCTATTTTATACCATGTAGTTTGCTCAGTTGCTGTTTTTTGAGGGGCCCATCCTCTCTCCCTTTCACTCCCCCCCTCCGTATGTGTTTTGTAGCTGGAGCGTCTCCTCCTTTCGATCGTATTTAAATCCTGGGCATGGACAGCAGCAGCAGCAGGAGGAGGAGGTGGACGTCCGATTTGGCAGCTGTGGCTGCTCAGGCATGGGCTGGAGAAAGGGGACCCTGGACTGCCTTTTGCAGCTGGGAGGAGCGGTGCGCGGGCGCGCCAGGGGGGGAGTGAGAGGTTGCAGGCTCGGGCACATCCCTTACTGGAAACAGGCGGGTTGTTTACATATTTCCAACTACTCATACAATATGCTTGTCACACTACTAGTCATGTTTTAAGAGAAGGAAATGATTACCGGTAAGTGGAAGGGGTAAGATTGCAGTACAACTCTGCACATGGCAACTTTGGAAGGTTGCACAAAGCTTTTGCATAACAGTTTAAAGGGAACTTCTCCTAGTATGATCTTCTTTCCATACGGTTTAGTGAACCAGGTTACATTGTTGACATGGTTGGTTTTTGTATTTCGTGAACGCTTCTCAGTATGTATTATCATGTAGTATCATGCATGAGACCTTTTACAGTCAATAGTTTTAAGCAGGACCAAGCCAGATAATTGACCACTTCCACTAAGCATTTCATATAAGCATACCTGCAACTACTTAATCTTTGTTTTAAAGCAAGATGCATGATAAGGTAAAGGTAAAGGAACCCCTGACCATTAGGTCCAGTCGTGACCGACTCTGGGGTTGCGTGCTCATCTCGCATTATTGGCCGAGGGAGCCGGCGTATAGCTTCCAGGTCTTGTGGCCAGCATGACAAAGCCGCTTCTGGCAAACCAGAGCAGCACATGGAAATGCCGTTTACCTTCACGCTGTAGCGGTTCCTATTTATCTACTTGCATTTTGACGTGCTTTCGAACTGCTAGGTTGGCAGGAGCTGGGACCAAGCAATGGGAGATCACCCTGTCACAGGGATTCGAACCGCTGACCTTCTGATCAGCAAGCCCTAGGCTCAGTGGTTTAACCACAGCGCCACCTGGGTCCCATGCAGAATACTACATGATAATACATACTGAGAAGCGGTCACGAAATACGAAAACCAACCATGTCAACAATGTAACCTGGTTCACTGAACCCTATGGAAAGAAGATCATACTAGAAGTTCCCTTTAAACTGTTATGCAAAAGCTTTGTGCAACTTTCCAAAGTTGCCATGTGCAGAGTTGTTCTGCAATCTTACCCCTTCCACTTAATCATTTCCTTCTCTTAAAACATGACTAGTGGTGTGACAAGCATATTGCATGAGTAGTTGGAAATATATAAACAACCCACCCGCTTCCAGTAAGGGAAGTGCCCGAGCCTGCAACCTCTCACTCCTCCCCCCCCTGCGCGCCCGCGCACCGCTCCTCCCAGCTACAAAAGGCAGTCCAGGGTCCCCTTTCTCCAGCCCATGCCTGAGCAGCCACAGCTGCCAAATCGGACGTCCACCTCCTCCTCCTCCTCCTCCTGCTGCTGTTGTCCATGCCCAGGATTTAAATACAATTGAAAGGAGGAGACGCTCCGGCTACAAAACACATACGGGGGGGGGAGTGAAAGAGAGAGAGGACGTGGCTGTAACTAAAACTATGTGGCATAAAATAGGGCGGAGGGGGGAAGGGCAGAGATTTGAGGGGTGAGGAACTGGCTAGTGCGGCTGGTGTGGAAACACGCACCCGAAATGAGGGTGGGGAGAGAAAAGGGAAATTGTCAAGGGCGAGGTGTGGTGTAGTGTCTGTGTGTGTAACACAACCCCCAGAAACGCGAACTCGGGACCTGACAGGAGAGTTTGGGAAGGGGGAGAAAAGAAGTGACGGCGGTGAGAAACCTCCTCTCTTCACCCCTCAAGAGTCTGCCCCCCTCTCTCTCTCTCCTGCCTCACTGCATGCGGGGCAACCACTGCATGTGGGGACGGAGCGCCCCGAGGAGAAAAATAAAACACACACACACACCCAGGGGAAGGGGGAGGGAGGGAGAAGTGACAGACGTTGGCAGCCGACCCAATATCCGTCGCGTGCTCCCCCTCAGCCAAAACCGCCCTTCCTCCTTAACCGGCAAGCTGAGTGAGGTTGTCGGGCGCGGGGAGACGCGAAGGCAGGTCTCAGAGGCGTCGTGGCCAGAGGAAGCGTGCGAGGAAGGGGAAGGAGCTGGGCGCGCGCGCACTCAGGTTTCACTGCCTCCCCACCTGCGCGGCCCTGCGCCCCCTGCAGGGCATTGCAGGGAAGCGCCTCTGCAGCCAGCAGCAAGCAGCAGCAGGAGGGAAAGCGGCAGGCGAGCGGCGGGCGGGCGGCAGGCTGGCAGCGCCCCTCGGATGACGGCGCTCTAGGCAGTGGCCTAGCTCGCCTCAGTGGACGCACCGGCCCTGTCTCTCTATTTCCCTCTCACCCCCCTCCTCCCTCCCTTCTCTGTCTCTTCCTTCCCTCTCCCTCCCCCCTCTCTTTCCTTCCTTCCTTCCTTCCTTCCTTCCTTCCTTCCTTCCTTCCTTCCTTCCTTCCTTCCTTCCTTCCTTCCTTCTCTCCCCCCTCCCCCTCCCTCCCCACCCTGCACTATTATTCTGTGGTAGCAGGACTGCCACTGCTTTGGAACATGTAGCGGAGATCATGGTTACAAGGAAAAGGTTGGATGTGAAATACATCTGTGTTTGAAATATGATGGGGGGGGGGGCGCCAGAAGGTGATCTCGCCTAGGGCGCAAAAAACCCTAGCACCGGCCCTGACTGCTCAGTCCATCTTTTTGTGTGGGTTATAACTGTCAGAAGGGGTATAGCAATAGGTGTGTTCAGTCTTTTAAACTGTAAAGTGAGTAAATCTTGCAGAAGTCTGATTATGTTCCAGGAACATAGTGTGCATTGCTTCAGAGACTTTAAAAATTAAGCTGACTTGGATTGTTTTGAAAAGAGGTTAAATTTATTTAGAGCAAATAAAGCTTCTCATTCTCTGTGATCGAATAAGTAGCTTAAACTTCTTATTCTCTATGCATGTAAGCATAGCACAACATACAACATTAAAGCTGGGGTGTTTTGTTTTGTTTTTAAATTAGATTTATGGGGGGGAGAGGGGTTTATTGGTGCTTTTTTGTTCTTGTCTTTATTAGGTATTTTATTACGTGTTTTGTGTTTAATCCTGTGTTTTTATGTTGTCAACCGTCCTGAGATCTACGGCTGAAGGGCAGTGTACAAATATAATGAATTTAAAAATATAATAAAAAAAATGTATAGAAAATAATGAATTTAGGATTGTGCTACTAAAACCAGGTGGGGGTTAAATAATTTTACCTCTTAAGTCGCAGAGCCATTTTGATTTCAGGTGAATTAGTGGTGTTGCACACATACCCCTCTCCCTCCTCTCCCAAAATATGCACCCTCTAAATGTACACCAGAGGTTCCTTCAGCTCTCTGGAGTGGGCTGGAAGGGAAAATCCCATTGCACAAGTGAAGTTTGTTGCACTAGTGGAACAGTAGCGCTGGTCGTGTACCAAAGAGTTTCGGCATTCAAGCATGCCATCTCCCACTTGCAGTGTGAAGTTATTTATTGTTGGTTTGTATCATGAATCAGTTGCTTATGTTTCTCCTTCTGGAAATGAGCCAAGAGTGAGCAGAATTAAGAAAGTGTCATTCACCACCATGTCTAGTCATTGCCCGGCCATGAACTACCTGGCTGGCCTTCAGGCAAACTGTTATATCTCCTTCAGCTCTTTTGCCACCATCACATTAGCCCAATCCAGAATCAATAGTATGGGGATAATTGTACTGGTCTAGCTTGCACTTTGTGCATTGAGTACTTTTCATAAAGTTGGTGATCTCTTCTGCCTTTTTCAGGAAGACAGGAAAACCTTTTCATAACTTCATAAGTTGGCAAGATGTGAGAGCTGCGGAACTTGCAAAGTCCTGGAACAAATCTCTTACAATCAAGGTGAGCTAGCATTCATACCGCTATTAAAATACGGGGAAGTAGGTATGAAGGTGTACCCGGACTTCAAAGCACCAAGAGCAGGCATAGGCAAACTCTGCCCTCCAGATTTTGGGACTGCAACTCCCATGATCCCTAGCTAACAGGACCAGTAGTCAGGGATGATGGGAATTATAGTGCCAAAACATCTGGAGGGCCGAGTATGCCTGTGCCTGACCAAGAGGAACGTTATGATTTGTTGTGGTGTTCCCAAGAAGCATGTTAGTATATTTCTCCCAAGGCTTTATCAATATTGCCAAGTCCACATCCGGAGATCGATGATAAATCTCATCATTTTTCTTCCTTGAGGTGAGGTGCTACTTTGACCAGGGAAGAAATGGGATGGGGATTTCTTCTTATTGAAATTGAAAACCCCTCTATTCCCCGACCCCTACATATGGAGCAAATAACAGCTTGAAGGAGCTAATAATCTCTTCTCTCCCACCCATCAAGGAGTTGCATTCAGTAAAATAGAAAAGTTAGCAATTACCTACCAGTTGCCTCCTGTGCCACGTATTTTGGCTTTTGGGGTCAGGTTTCAAACTATATGGATTCTATAAAGCAAGACTTTTGCCTGCATGACAATGTTGATAGTCTGGCCTTCATGAGGTACACAGATACGTTCTCAGCTCTGAAAGGAAGGGGATTAAATTGAAGATGGCCAGAGTGGTGCCCTCTAGTAGTTCCTGGCTGCATCATCCTCAATTATTGGCTATGTTGGCCAGGAATAGTGGAAATTGAAGTCCAGAAACATCAGGACGGCACCATGTTGTCTACCTCTGGGTTAAATTACCCAGCTGTTCCATTCACACCAGGGGTGTAGGAAGATAGGGGCAGTGGGGGTGGTGCCCCCGAGCGACGCGATCCCAGGGTCGCTATCGCCGCTGCCCGCCCTGACCCCAAAACACCCGCCCCACCCCAAAATGTGCGCCGTGTCACTGCGCACAGTGTGTCCCGCCCCAAAACGCGCACCACGTCACTGTGCACGGCGCGCCCCGCCCCCAAAACGTGTGCCGCCCCCCGCCCCCAGAATGCGCGCTACATCACTGGGGGCAGCGCGCCTGCTCTCCGCCCCCGGTGGCGGAGCATGAAGCTCCGCCGCTGATTCAGACTCAGGCTTGGTCTGCATGTATCATAGAATCATATCATAGAATCATGGAGTTGGAAGAGACCACAAGGGCGATCCAGTCCAACTCCCTCTGTAGTGGTATGAAATTGTAGAGTGCCAAGGTGGAAGAATGATTTGTGACATTTTGTGCAAAGGAAAAAACCAGCAAAGCTGGTATTAGATTTCTGTTTACATGAAGGTTTTTGGTTTTTTTTAAAAAACAAGGGTACTTTGAAACATGCAATTCCCCACCTGCAATATGCAGTGAAGCAGGTGGTTCTACCCCATGATTTCTTCTCATTCTCCAACACATATAGACAAACTCTCAAAATGGCTGCCAGAGGTCCTACCCCTCACCTGGGAACTGGTAAACCAAGTTTGCTTCTCATTGAGCAGTATGAGATTGCTAGTCCAACCAGTTACTGAACAGCCTAACTTCATTGGGACTCGCATGGTACAAAATATTGGACTAGTTCGAATAAGCTCCCAGCAGCTCCTTTGAAAGTTGTCTCCTCACTTTCATATAAAAAAATCTTATCAGTGCTATTTTTATAGAAAAAGACATGCCGGAACTCACCATGAATGCCTCTCTTGTTTTATAATGGCAATAGTGCCCACCTGAGAGGTGCCTGAGTTCCAGCTGGGAAAAAAGGCCCTGCTTCTATATATACATTGTCATAACTTGAATTGCTCTGTTCATAGATGGTGTGTATGGGTAATTTCACCCAACCCCAACCCCCCAAAGGAAAGAATACCAAGTATTTATCCAATCAATCTTTTTTTCTTTCTTTCAATCTTTCTTTCTTTCTTTCTTTGGAACAGACAGTGCATGCTGTTTGTTCCTTCTATCACTTTTTCACTCGGAGTGATCGCTTTTTGCTAGCGAGTTGCCAAATGTTCTCAACGCAACATGTCTCTATAAGACTGGCTTGGATTTTACAACATCTACAGGAGGTAAGGCTTGTCTTACTATTCTCTATATTGAGCTTTGTACGGGCTGGCTCTTTATTCCGGCAGAGAAACCTCTTTCGGGATGGTAGTCATAATAGTGTAATGTGTATTATATGCTAAATTTCATTAGAAAATGTCAACTGCTTGTTTTTATTTATTTATTTCACTCCCATTTATATACCACCTTTCCACCAAAGCACCTCAGGCGGTTTATTATTAGTGTAGCAATTAGAATGTTGGACCCAGGACCTGGGAGACAATTGCGCCTAGTTTTTTTAATAAAAAAACACAAATAAATAATACCCAGAAAGGACTTTTGAGTAGTAAGCTGGTTTGATAGATAATCCACAACCTTCTAAAGGGGATAATTGGGAAACCTGTTCCTTTGGTTTGCCTAACACTAGATAACATAATGTTACTTAATTCAATTTTGATTTTATTATATTTTATTTTAACCTAACGCTGAAGTGTGTTATACTTGCCATCTTGAAATAAAACACGGTTGGTGTGTGTTTGCTTTCAGGTAGAACAAGCAATTAAAGATGGCAATTGCTGTTTTGGAACCATTGACACATGGATACTATATAAACTGACCAAAGGTGAGAAGGGTGATTAAACAGATAGAAAGCACATGCCCTCTTGCAGAGTAGTAGTTGGATCCAAAGGTTGTGCGAATGGACTCAGACATGGTGCTCTGCCAGATACTGAATGAATTGCCCCTCACATTGCAACCCACCTGTGACATAACCCGTGCTGTTTAAGAGGGTCCTCCATCCCTTTGGAGAAGCTTTTCAGGATGTGTCTAGGATGAGGGGACAAGAAATATATTTTGCATAAGTTTCAGCCTTCCACTCATGCAACATTTGGATCGAAACCAATATATGTACACTCTGGGAGGGAACAATGCAAGGATTCCTCTGCTGAGGCAGCTCTAATTCTGCCCTGAGGAAAGCTTAAATTCTGTAATCTCACGCTATCTTTGCTGCCTCATTCCTCAGTTTTCCTTATTCATTATTGGAACTAGGCAGTAAAGAAATGTTCAGGTGATGTACTTCCTCTCCTTCTAACTTCTTTCAACATGTCCCTGCCCCAATTCATTGATCTCCCAGGCTCCTTTACTCAGGTAACTTGTCTCTTCTCTCTGCATGGACCTGCACCCCTTAGCTCTCCAGTTTCTGTGCTGCCGTTTGTTATTGTGAGATGGAGGAGGCAGCTGTCCCCTTAGCCAGGAGTGGTTTCCTGGTTTAGCAGGTGGGAAGAAGAGAGGACAGGTTTTTTGTGGGGAGGGGCAGGGGTCTGAAGGTGCAGCATCACTCCTGGGTACATTTTCTCTCCCTCAGCTTTTGTCTCTCTCCTTTTGTCTCTCTCCTTCCCATTCTTTCTCTCCCTCAGCTTTTGTCTCTCTCCTTTTGTCTCTCTCCTTCCCATTCTTTCTCTCCCTCAGCTTTTGTCTCTCTCCTTTTGTCTCTCTCCTTCCCATTCTTTGTTCCCCTTCCCACACATTTATGTTAGCTGCTTTCTCCATCCATTTCCTCTCCTGTGTCTTTCCTCCCCTCCAACTTCTGAATGCTGCAGCCTCACTTTCTCCTCAGCTGTGCTGTGCATGTGGGGAGCTGCGACTGCTGCTACAGCCAGAGGTGGGGTAAACAAATGGTGGTAGTACTAGTAGTACGTTACTTTGAATGAACTGCCCGGTTTCGTATTGGAGGGAAATTGAAAAGAATATCCTCTTAGAAGAAGATGACCGTAAACAAATGCTTGTATGCAATAATGTGTTTGTGCTTTTCAAGTGAGGCGCTAAGGAGGACTCAGGCCTTCAACATGAAGTTCCCACATCTCTCACTGTAATCTTCTTTTTGTGTTTTTGAGCATTCACTAGTATTGGTTCCTTTTAATCCCTAGGTGAAGTGTATGCTACAGACTACTCAAATGCCAGTTCAACTGCACTGTTTGATACCTTCAAGGTATGACTAATTCTCTCTGCAAAGCTGCTTCAAGGTTTACTCTGTATTGCTTTTAACTCCCCCTTTTTCATATGCATGTGATTTCAGTTGCAGTGGAGTGCGTTCGTTAGCAAGCTTCTTTCCATTCCAATATCAATTTTCCCCACAGTGGAGGACACAAGGTTAGTCCTAAGGTCTAATAAATAAGCCCCCCCCCCATTTAGAATAGAAGTGGCACACTTTTCACACTTCTAGAATATTTATTTTTTGTCTACTCATTATAGTTTTGATATGAGGGCAATAACCTTTAATGTCTTATTTTTATTTTAAGTCATAAATTTGGAACAGTTGATGCTGAGATATTTGGAGTGCCTATTCCAATAGCAGCTTTGGTAAGTAAAAAAAAAAAATTCTTTCCTGTCCCCTTAGAAATATGTTTAGATCCAGTTGGGTACTATGTCAAGTATATTAGTCCTAGTAGAAGTCTCCAGAGAGAACTTTCAAAGTGCAGGCCAGTCTGCTGTTTCTGCTACGTCTGGCTGAAATTGCCTATTCTGAAGTTCTTAAAATGGGTGCCAGTTCCTTAGAGTGTGTCATGCCAGTTCTGTGCAGTACTTTGTTCTCTAATGAACAAATTCAGATCAAGAAATACCGTGTTTCTCATATTTTAAGGCATCCCCAAAAAATAAGCCATGACAGGATTTCTAAGGGTTGGTGAAAAATAAGACATACCCCGAAAATAAGCCATGTCGTGTAGCCCCGACCGAGCGAGAGGCGAAGGCGCGGGACCCAGCAGGAGCTCCCTGCCTGCTTCCCCGAGCCGTCGCGCATCGGGGGACAGAGCCGAAGATCGGCGGGCGCTCCTTGCTGGGCTTGACAAGCCCGGGAAACAGCGCCCGCCGATCTTCGGACCTGTGCTGTGTGACAGGCGGGGGTGGGGGGGGAAGCGGAGATCGTTCTCCGCTCTCCCCCCACCCCCGCCTGTCACCAAAGATCGGCGGGCGCTGTTTGCTGGGCTTGACAAGCCCGGCAAAGAGCGCCCGCCGATCTTCGGACCTGTCCTGTGTGACAGGCGGGGGTGGGGGGGAAGCGGAGATCGTTCTCCGCTCTCCCCCCACCCCCGCCTGTCACCAAAGATCGGCGGGCGCTCCTTGCTGGGCTTGACAAGCCCGGCAAACAGCGCCCGCCGATCTTCGGACCTGTCCTGTGTGACAGGCGGGGGTGGGGGGGAAGCGGAGATCGTGCTCCGCTCTCCCCCCACCCCCGCCTGTCACCAAAGATCGGCGGGCGCTCCTTGCTGGGCTTGACAAGCCCGGCAAACAGCGCCCGCCGATCTTCGGCCCTGTGCTGTATGACGGGCGGGGGTGGGGGGAAGCAGAGATCGTGCTCCGCTCTCCCCCCACCCCCGCCTGTCACCGAAGATCGGCGGGCGCTGTTTGCTGGGCTTGACAAGCCCGGCAAACAGCGCCCGCCGATCTTCGGACCTGTGCTGTGTGACAGGCGGGGGTGGGGGGGGGAAGCGGAGATCGTTCTCCGCTCTCCCCCCACCCCCGCCTGTCACCAAAGATCGGCGGGCGCTGTTTGCTGGGCTTGACAAGCCCGGCAAAGAGCGCCCGCCGATCTTCGGACCTGTCCTGTGTGACAGGCGGGGGTGGGGGGGAAGCGGAGATCGTTCTCCGCTCTCCCCCCACCCCCGCCTGTCACCAAAGATCGGCGGGCGCTCCTTGCTGGGCTTGACAAGCCCGGCAAACAGCGCCCGCCGATCTTCGGACCTGTCCTGTGTGACAGGCGGGGGTGGGGGGAAGCGGAGATCGTGCTCCGCTCTCCCCCCACCCCCGCCTGTCACCAAAGATCGGCGGGCGCTCCTTGCTGGGCTTGACAAGCCCGGCAAACAGCGCCCGCCGATCTTCGGCCCTGTGCTGTATGACGGGCGGGGGTGGGGGGAAGCAGAGATCGTGCTCCGCTCTCCCCCCACCCCCGCCTGTCACCGAAGATCGGCGGGCGCTGTTTGCTGGGCTTGACAAGCCCGGCAAACAGCGCCCGCCGATCTTCGGACCTGTCCTGTGTGACAGGCGGGGGTGGGGGGGAAGCGGAGATCGTTCTCCGCTCTCCCCCCACCCCCGCCTGTCACCAAAGATCGGCGGGCGCTCCTTGCTGGGCTTGACAAGCCCGGCAAACAGCGCCCGCCGATCTTCGGACCTGTCCTGTGTGACAGGCGGGGGTGGGGGGGGAAGCGGAGATCGTTCTCCGCTCTCCCCCCACCCCCGCCTGTCACCAAAGATCGGCGGGCGCTCCTTGCTGGGCTTGACAAGCCCGGCAAACAGCGCCCGCCGATCTTCGGACCTGTCCTGTGTGACAGGCGGGGGTGGGGGGGGAAGCGGAGATCGTTCTCCGCTCTCCCCCCACCCCCGCCTGTCACCAAAGATCGGCGGGCGCTCCTTGCTGGGCTTGACAAGCCCGCCAAACAGCGCCCGCCGATCTTCGGCCCTGTGCTGTGTGACAGGCGGGGGTGGGGGAGAAGCGGAGATCGTTCTCCGCTCTCCCCCCATCCCCGCCTGTCACCGAAGATCGGCGGGCGCTCCTAGCTGGGCTTGACAAGCCCGGCAAACAGCGCCCGCCGACCTGTGCTGTGTGACAGGCGGGGGTGGGGGGGAAGCGGAGATCGTTCTCCGCTCTCCGCCCACCCCCGCCTGTCACCGAAGATCAGCGGGCGCTGTTTGCTGGGCTTGACAAGCCCGGCAAACAGCGCCCGCGTGCACTTTATTAAAAAATAAGACATCCCTCAAAAATAAGCCATGTCGTGTTTTTTTGAAGAAAAAATTAATATAAGACATGACTTATAATATGAGAAACACGGTAGTTCAGTATTGTACAGTGGTACCTCGGTTTACAAACACAATTGGTTCAAGAAGTCTGTACTTAACCTGAAGCATACTTAACCTGAAGCGAACTTTCCCATTGAAATAAAATAAAAAAATTCCTTCAGTAGCACCTTAAAGACCAACTAAGTTTTTATTTTGGTTTGAGCTTTCGTGTGCATGCACACTTCTTCAGATACAGTGAAATAGAAAGCACACGAAAGCTCATACCAAAATAAAAACTTAGTTGGTCTTTAAGGTGCTACTGAAGAATTTTACTTCGACCCAGACCAACACGGCTACCTACCTGTTTCCCATTGAAAGTAATGGAAAGTGGATTAATCCATTCCAGACAGGTCTGCGGAGTAGTTAAACTGAAAATACTCAAACCGAGGCATACTTAAACTGAGGTATGACTGTATGTGACAAATCTTAAAATCAACAACTTCCTTCTATGTCAATTACTGTCTTCTGTGTTTACCCTCTCTTTCTCCTGCAAAACATGCTTTTCCTAGCCAGAGGGCATGCTTTTTCAGTAGTCATGCACTTGCCTTTTGAAGCTTTCTCTTCGTTAGAGTGAACTAAATTCTAATATAACATGGTTGAGGGAACCTTCATATCCCTTCAACCTAATGGGTTCTATTCAACACTGTTAGGGGCATTCTGGGCAATTGAAAAGCTGGCTAGATCCTGCCACCTGGCGCTGCTTGCAGGGCCGGCGTCTCCATTTAGGCAAACTAGGCCATGGCCTTGGGCGCCGAAATTGAGGGGGCGCTGTTGAGCCTGCCCTCCGCCTGCCTGTCGACTGCCGGTGCCTCCACGTGCGTTGGAGCCTGGTGGGCGGCTGCTCGGCTCCACCCCTGAAATGTAATGAGAGCTCAGCGCCCTCCCGCCTATGGAGGGGACGCTGTGCGCTCCTCAGCGGCTGCAACGAGGGAGTGGTGGCGGTGGCTGCAGCAGCGCCCATAGCTGAAGCCTTCAGCTATGGGCGCTGTTGCTGCCGCCGCCGCTGCTTACTCGCTGCCGCTGAAGAGCTCACAAGGTCCCCTCCATAGGTGGGAGGCGCGCGAGCCAAAATGAGAGCTCAGCACCCTCCCGCCTATGGAGGGGACGCAGCGGCGTCAGCAGCATTGTGCACGCGTCATGACGCATGTGCCGGGGGGAGGCGCCAGAAGGTGATTTAGCCTAGGGCGCAAAAAGCCCTAGCACCGGTAGTAAGGTCCAGGCAGTTTTCCTAGTATGCTGGTTCATACCCGTCAACTCCCGGATTGAAAAATCCGGGATCAGCAGCAGCACGGCACCGGAAGTCGCTTCTATGCATGTCCAGACATGCGCAGAAGGAGCCTCCTTGGCCGGCAGGAGCTGCTTTGAAAATCTGGGGGAATTACGGGATATTTCGCCATTTGGGATAACAGCGGGAAATGGCTTTAAAAATGGGGGTTTCCCACGAAAAACGGGAGACTTGGCAGCTATGTGCTGGTTGCTGACCCTGACCCTGATCTTCCTGAAGTATTGGACATAAATGTAGCAACATTTCACCTGTTTAAAATTTTATTTGGATAATCAACCCAAAATAGTATGCAAATCCAATGCCACATGCGGTTTGAGCCACTGTCAGTCAGTGTAGACCAGGGGTTCCCAAGAAAATTTTCTCGAGGACCACTCATTGAGCCGCTATTGTGACAAGGACCCCCATTAATTCCTAATCCTAAAATTAAAAAGTGAGAGCCAAATTAAGAGTCTTTTTATATTTTATATTTATACGTTTTTTACAGTTACAACAGAGTACTCCATCAGTATACAGTCCATTTTTAACTACGCGAACTGTAGCTTCCGCGAAAAACAACGCTTTGTTTACAAACACTACTGTTTTGCAAAGAGGCAGCGCGCGCCAGGGAGGAGGGAGGGGAATGGAGAAGACAGGGGACCTGCGCAGTAGCGCACAAATGAAGCCGGCGCGCGCAAAGCATCTTGGGGAGGTGAGCGTTAGTAGAATGCGCGCGCTGCCTCTTTGAAAAACAGTAGTGTTCGTAAAGCGCCACCTAACGGCATACAGCAGAACTACTGCCTCTATCTAATTCTAGTTTTGCACTAGACTCTGCTCATGCAGGAAGTGGCCAAAACAAAAAATCTGTTATCATACGAAATATATTTAATATATTTTTTAGCATCTTGCGGACCCCTCTGGCATAGCTCACGGACCCCTGGGGGTCCGCGGACCACCTGTTGGGAACCACTGGTGTAGACAATATCGAATTAGATGAAGCAAGGCTTTGCCTTGACATTAGGCAGCTTCCTATGTTTCTGTTCCTATTTCTATTCCTATTCATGTTACTTTTCTTTTCCTTCCTTCCAAAAAAGGAAAGTGCACACACTAACACAGAAACAGAATTTTGTTGACAACCTGGTTTGTTTGTTTGTTTTGTTTTGGGTTTTTTTGTACTGAAGGTGGCAGACCAACAGGCGGCCATGTTTGGAGAGTGCTGTTTTGAAAGAGGCGATACTAAGGTCACCATGGGGACTGGTACGTTTTGGGATGTTAACACTGGAAGCAAAATCCACGTATCTACAAAAGGTAAAGCCTATGTGTTTACGTTCTAAGAATGACTGACAACAAACACTTTATTTAAATATTTATATACTGCTATATCGTAAAAAGAAAAAAATCAAGCCAGTTTAAAATAGCTACTATATATAAAAAGATAATTTTTTTAAAAATGAGATGGCCCACCAACCAAAATGGAAAGAAGATATATTGCCTGCATAAGCCTGGACAAACAATAATTTTAGACACAGTCATTTTCAGCATGGAATGTTACTTTTATTTTGTAATGAGGTTCTAAGGCAACTAAGGCTTGGATCCTGAGATAGGTTAACTTGAGGGTGTTCATGGAAGAAAGGATTCCTGTCCCCTCCTATGCATGTCAGTCACCTGCCACCCGGCAAAAAGCCTCACTGGAGGGTCGGTGAGCCCTTCTGAATAACGGGGGAGGAGGGGAAGCTGCTTTGTGGATGGAAGCCATAGATATTAATAAGAAAATATATAGTTTTTCAAGATACTCCCTTAGTGTGGCCAACACCTGTCAAATGTTCAAATCGTTATCCCTTTGTGAGAGACTCTACAAGGAGCAGCTGCTACTAATAATGCTTACCAGTATTTGGAATAGAGCTTCACAGATTTATTTATTCATTCATTCCTACCCAACATTCTAGGGCAAGCCCTCACCAGGTGGCTGACAATAAAAATGTTAAAACAACTGAAAAATAACAATAAAAGCAGCATAAGGTCAAATCATATAGATTGATCAGTCAGGCAAACTTCCACCATCCGTAATATTTTTTGTGCTGGGTGCTAGCAGCAGGAAGGTGGACAAGCTCTTCTGGCTCCAGAAATAACGAACTATGTCCCACTTTCAGTCTTTTTTTACAAAGCAGTTCACAAATCAGTAAATATGCTTCTACTTTAGTAACTAGATCAAAGACCTGATGTCTTCTAATAGTAGTTCTAGGGATTGTAGACAATATACCTTGATACAGTCATGATTATGGCTTTTGGCATGCCTCTCTCTCTTTTTTTAAGAGAGAAATATATATAAGTGGGCAGTTGAGAAAAATGAAAAAAGACAAAAACAGAAGTGGGCAGTTCCACCAGGAACAAACTGATAGTCGTACCTGGAATAGCATTTTGGATGCCAGATACTATTTGTGTATGTTATTGGGTTCTTTCAAGAGTTCCAAAGTCAACAAGGGCCTGTGAGTGATGGATATTATGCATTGTATACATGCAATAAATTACTGTTTATGTTAGAAAAGTGAATGTGGTATAGTGGTTAAGATTCATAATAAACTCATGTCTTGCAACTCTAAGGCTTGTATCCAGTGGTTGGTTGGAAGATTGGGAAAGAGGTGATCTTCTTAACTGAAGGAAATGCTTCTGATACTGGGACTTCTATTAAATGGGCCCAGAGCTTAGGTGAGTAGCATGAATTAATTCTTTGAGCCTGAAATAATGTAGGATGCGAAGCACAATCTTAGGACTATGTTTCTAGTTTTCAAATGTAGGGGTGGGATTTATTGTGTATTTCTTTAAGTGAGCTAAAATTTTTTTCCAGGTTTTCACTTATGGTACTGACCTTTTCTCAGTGTTCTGTAGAGGCATCACTAGTATAGTTGAATGGGACATTCCTGCCAGGCAGAAGAAACACTCAAGGAGGCTGCAAAGCAGAGCCAGAAAGGGGTGTTGGCTCCAGAGGGGGTATGACTTGGAGAGAATCCTGCAGGCCATATTGAGAGACCTAGTGGACTGCTTTTGGAACCCAGGCCCGAGGTTCTCCACCCCTGTCCTAAATATGTTTACTAGAGAGTGAGCATCATGTGCACAATAAGACTTGCATCTGAATAAGCATACATAGTACTGTGCTGGAAGTGAGCAAAAGGGGAAGGTGACTGAAGATCTGCCAGAGCCCAGTCACTCCCCACCCTCCAGTAGGAAGTCCCTCGAGATCCTCATGATGTTGATGCATTGCTACTTCTCCTTGTTGTCGTCACTGCTCTCTCTCTGCATGCAAACAGTGATAACTGTGTGAACAGCATCTTCTGCTTAAAAATTGCATTCTCTCTCCGGAGGCTCTACGGAATGGGCACGGAGGGCGAAGGCAAGCAGGCTAGTAGGAGAGTGAGAGTGGCAAGGAGGAGGTGGCTCAAGGACCACACAAAACCTGGAGCCAGCAGTGGCAGGATACCAAGAGATTAACTGAGCTGCCAGTTGCAGGGACTACTACCCGTTGTAGTAAAGAGTGCTCAAGAAATATTTTTCTTTTTTAATTGAAAGAGTGTAAACCTTTGATTTAAGTCGAATGGGCGAAACTTCAAAAGTTTGGGAAATATTGAAATAGGTTAACCTTCCTATTGTGTGTATTTTTACAGGTCTTTTTACCAATCCTGAAGAGACATCAAAAATAGCCCAGAGTCTAGTAAATTCAGAAGGCGTTTGTTTTGTTCCATCTTTTAGTGGATTGCAGGTAAGATGACTTGATTGATTTGCTGAAGTGACATTGGCTTCCAAAATATATGTGATCATAAAAAAGAAATACATTTCATTCAGCCTTCATAGTTTCCACTTTTCATTGGCTGTAAAATTATCTTGCGAACAACGTTGCACTGCTTATTGCTCTTAATTTCCTCCTCCTTACTATGCTGCCTCTTTATTGTCATTTGTAAGTTATTTTTTTCCTTATGATTTCAGTCCATTCTTAGACATCTGCCATCAGAACAAATTCCTGCGTATCTTATTTTCGTATCTTTTTATTTTAGATCCCAGTGAATGACCCTTTTGCATGTACTTCTTTTATGGGGATCACATCTTGCACCACCAAAAAACATCTTGTTCGAGCTGTGTTGGAATCTATAGCTTTCAGGTACTAAGCCAGTATATCCAATTAAATCTCCAACACATGCTTTTGCACTATTATTTGAGAATACACATTCCATCAGTCTGTGCTGCTCTGAGTTCTGACATGCCTGGTTCCTACAGAGTTCACAGGGTTACAGAAAAATTATACCAGGGTCTGTGAACCACACTCAAGTTTTCACAAAATGTTGTGAATCTCTACTTACATGCTTTCAGTTCCAAGAAGCCCAATCTCTTGCAAACCACAGCAGGGGAAAAACCCCTCTCAACCATATAAAGCAGACAGTTATTCTTTGTGAAGTATCCCCCCTTCAAATGTCATATAACTGATAGAACCTGTCTGAAAACAGTGTCCCTTCCCCTTTGCTGCCTAGTCTTTAAATTCAAACCGAGCAGGTAGAATGTCAATTCTAGGCTGCCTTCACTATGGGAAATAAATTAAAGGCTGGCAAATACCAAAAGTTAGCACTTTTCTTGCTAACGTTTTAACATTGATGTAAAAGTAAATGATTCAATATTTTGGTTGCTCAGAAGATTAAAATAGGTATTTGCTTTCTGCTCCTACGGTAACTGGTGTGCCTTGTCAAATATTATTCTCAATTGTGACCTTCTTCATTCTGCTGCTGTAGTGGATAGAGGTCATACACCAGTAGTAACTGGGAAATCATACCCTGCCCTGTGTAGACTAGACTGATGGTGGGCAGTGTTAGGGACGTTACTGCTGTAGGAGGGGTTGTCGGTGTGGCTCTCATGGGTGCCATTGCGCCCGCTGCAATCTCCTACAGCAGAACATCTCAGTAAATATCCTTTCAGTCAGGGCCGGCCCTACGGCCAGGCTGGGTGGCGCAGGGCACCACGGCGCCAGCCTGCCAGGGGGGTGCCGCGAGCTGCGCCCGCCCGCTGGCCGGCCAGTCCGCCGGTTCGCCGCGCAGCTGCGCCCACGGCAACCGCGCTGTGCCTGCCCGCCCGCTGCACCCACCCACCGCGCTGGGAAACGGGCCGGGGGGCGCCGGAGGGATCCGGCGCACCACAGCGTCAAGGGCGCTTAAGACAGCCCTGCTATCTTCAATGGATAACAACTACTGGACCAGAAGACATTCAGTGGAAATTAAAGACATTGTGCCCGTGGCTGAGGACAACTGTTTGAACCCTTCCAATGGATTATGGGTGAGGGAGGGGGTGGGAAGGGAAAGAAAAAATGGTACGGGAAATTAAACATTGGAAGGAGAGAATATAATGTATGTAAGAATTCTCGTACTTCAAAAAAAATCTTTTTTTTTTAAAAAAAAGACAGCCCTGCTTTCAGTGGGTGCTAGGAGTGAGTACCCACCCTCCCTTCTGTTCTGAACAGCAGAGAGATGCAGATCATTTCTCTCCACAATCAAGTGCAGCATTTGGCTGATGTAGGTGCCTTGTCCCCACTTTTGGGGAGGAGGGGGGGAAATGCCACATTCCAGATGTGGCAGACATGATACCACACACCCCACAGCAACCATTTTGTGTTACATTGCGCCCTGCAACAGCCCTTATGTGACCACCACCCACGTCACTTTCTCAAAATTCCATATGTGCTTACTGACTCCAAAGGGTTGGTGCCTCCTGGCCTAGAGGCTTTGAAATGCTTTCCTCACCGGGGTTAGGAGCTCCTCATTGCAGTTTAGTTTCCACAAGCGAAGCAAAACTTTTAAACTGATATGGTGGCTTGCCCGTTGATTCTTAGTAAGCCTATAATGTTGTTCTGCTCTCTGTGGGTTTGTTGAATGCTGTATGCAGTTTTACTGCCTAATGTACAGCACTTTAGCCTTTGAGAAAGGTAGCCTAAAATGTTCTCATGTAATACAGGTGGGAAACATGAAGAGCTGTACAGCTCCAGGTTATTTTAAAATAGCTCACTTGAAGCCCATTATGAAAACTTATGAATTATCTCACTAGTTTTGAACTGTGGTTTCTTGTAACTGCATACTGTACTGAGCTTCTGAAGTTCATGTTACTTTTGTATAAATGCTTTAATTCCTATTGAATCTCTTTTGCAAGAAACAAACAGCTTTATGATACCATCGCAAGAGAGTTGGACATCCCACCTACGTCCATTCGGTATGTTCATGTTATCTCTAAAAATGTCTCTGTGAATTTTTCTTTTATGTGGAACCATCCATTGATTTAAGATGCCAGATAGGTAGCACAACTTCCCAGCTGCCTTTATGTTGTTGAAAACGCTACAGTGAGCAGCCTTGTGACCTTTTGCATAACGTTTTGGCAAATCGTAGATTAACGATTGACATTACAGAAGTGTAGAATGTTGTTAGTCTGGCGGTCCTTTACATGGGCAAAAGATCTAAAATTGTATTGGGAATCTTTTTCAGCCTGAGGGCCACATTTCTTCATGAGAAACCTCCCAGAGGCGATGTTCCTTCCAGTAACAGGAGGGGCCTCTTCCAAATATGTGCAGGGACAGAACTATCCCATGTTCTTTCTCACAATGCACACTCACTCGCCATCTGTTCATTCATTTCCCTCTACCAATTTTTCCTCCCCAGCTGCCTCCATTCCTCATCCAGCGCAGCATTTAGGCTTACAAAAATCTCCCATTGTTGTCCATGAAAACTTTTTTTAAAAAAACTCATTACTACAGCCTTTAAAATATTTGTTTGGTTGAGGCTCCTGTTTCCTTCTGTAGAGCAAAGACATTTGGCACGACTGAGGATGGACTGGCTACATAAACATCATATAATCTAAATTGGACAGAATTTCCAGAATCCAAGCATTAAAATAATATGCTTTTTTCCTTCCCCCCGCCCTCTCTCTCTCTCTCACACAGAGCTGATGGAGGTGTCAGTAAAAATAATTTTGTAATGCAGATGACGTCGGATCTGATCAATAAAACAATAAACAAGCCTGTTTGTACAGATATGTCTTGCCTTGGAGCAGCTTTTCTAGCTGGCCTTGCTGTAGGTATGTAGTCTTCTGAAAAGTTGTTTTTCCCTTGCTCTTTCTCCATGTTTTCCATATTATACCTGATTTCCGGATTGCAAACATCAGCAAGGTTTTGCCTCTAAATATTCCTAGAACTTCATGTTACTTATTTTTTCACCTGAATACAAACTATCTTATTGTGCTGCTACCTGCATAAATATACTCTAATCTGGATAACAACTAAACACTGCAGATTCCATTGTGCAAAACACCTTTTCTTACCAGACACTCTGGAGTGGGAGCTTATCAAAGAAATCACATGCAGGCATGTGAGATTTAAGTATGGGGATAAACACGTGTACCAGATGTATTGTTTCATAAAGAAATGAAGTTAGTTTAAAGCAATATCATTCATAACATAAGGGTAGACTTGCGTCTACCAGTCACCCAGTCATCTCAACCTCATCTTGAGAGATAAGTGCTGCGGGAGGGCGGTACAGTGGTACCTCGGTTTATGAACACAATTGGTTCCGGAAGTCTGTTCATAAACCGAAGCGTTCATAAACCGAAGTGAACTTTCCCATTGAAAGTAATGGAAGGTGGATTAATCCGTTCCAGACGATGAAAAACACCCCCTAAAGCAGCAATTTAATACAAATTTTACTGTCTACCAAGACGAGAGAGTCAGTGAGTGCACCTGCTCGCTGTGCACGGAGGCACACTGCCGTGCAAGGCTCATCAAACCTCTCCAAGGCTCACCTGACTCTCAAAAGTGCGCAGGAGGGAAGACTAAGAGGTCGCCTCTTGCTCACCACGTGTGCCGCTGCCCCTTGTTCCATGGCCCTCCCAGGCCGCCGGCTCGCTTCCCTTCCCAGCCAGAGAGGGCCCTCCATGCCGGCGCGCCAGAAGCAGGAGGCAAAGAAGAAGAAAGGCGCTGGCGGCGGCGGTGCTGCTGCTGCGGGAGTACACGGCAGCTGGAGCAGCCACGGGCTCCCTGGGCCAGCCGCCTCCCGCTGCCGCCACCCTGCCGAGGGTCCTCCTGCCTCGTGGCCATCTGTGGCGTTTAGAGGTGGCCATGGTTGCCGCCCTGGAAGGCAGCGAAGGCAGCAGTGGCGGCGAGGTCAGCCGCCATGCTGCATCCCTGGGCCGAGCCGAGGAGGCTTTCCCGGCTATCGCCGAGAGGGCCAAGAGCGAAGGAGCCCGGAGGCCAAAGCTGTGTCGCGGTTGCTGCGTCGAGAAGCCTCGGAGGCTGCCGCCGCTGTCATGACAGGCGCTGCTGGGGCTCGAGGCCCAGGAGAAGCGGGCCATGGTGTTGCGCCTCAAAGCGGCCCTCAGCCTGAGTGCAGATGAGAGCGAGGCCACGACGGGCAAGCAGCGGTCACTGCTGGAGGACCGCCGCTTGCCCGCCGCAGCCTTGCTCTCATCTGCGCTGAGGCTGAGGGCCGCTTTGAGGCGCGACACCGTGGCCCGCTTCTCATGGGCGATCGAGCCCCACCGGCGCCTGCCATGGATGGTGCTGAGCCCGCCGAGCGGCGCCGGCGCCTGGGGAGGTAAGTCGGTGTCGGAGGCGCTGGCGTGGTGCCGCTGCCTGCTGGTGGGTGGCGAGCTGTGGGACAGCTTCGTGCTGTGCGGCCTGCTTTGGATGGCCAACTTCGTGGCCTACCGGTGCCGGACATGCAGTGAGAGAGGAGACATTTGTCTAAGGCAGAGGGAGGGGAAGCGCGAAGGCATCGGAGTGCTGCCGTAACTGCGGTACAGTCGCGGACGCTCTGATGCCTCCGTGGAGGCCTTGGAAACACCTCGGGTTACTTACTTCCGGGTTAAGATTGTTCGTAAACCGAAAGTTCGTAACCCGAGGTGTTCGTAAACCGAGGTACCACTGTATATTTTATGGTTTCATGAAAAGCTGGACATTGTGGAGGGGAGAATCTAAAAACAGAAGCCTACTATTCAGTTAAGCAGGACACAATGACTACTGGCCACGATAGCAATTTTCCATAGTAATGCTTTCTCAGTGCCAATTGCTGGAAAGCAGAGGAGGGAGAGTGCTCTTTTGCTCGGATCCTGCTTGCAGGTTTCCCCACAGGCATCACAGGACTAGGTGGGTCACTGGCCTGATTCAGCAGGTTATTTCTTAGGTTCTTTCAACACCTTTACGTTGATAAAGGAAAAAAATAAACACTATGACACCAATAAAATGCTTTGGCTCCAGTCCTATCTCCAAGGGTGGTTCCAGAGGACAGTATGCCTTCTGTTCAGCCCTGGGGGAATTATCTTGCAGGAGCTTGCAGGGTTCAGTCTTGTCACCCGTGCTATTCAACATCTATTTGAAGCCAGGATCTGTAGCAAAGTGCCAACAGCATGCTAGTGGGACCCAGCTTTATCTTTCTGTTCTGTCGGTACCAGAAGAAGGGGTTGTGCTGGTCCTAAAGCAATGTCTGGAAGTGATAATGTGCCATAAATGAAAGAGAGGTGAATATGTGGTTCCTGAGTACGGGGGTTGTCAGAACAGCCCTCCCCTTGATAAAGTTGTGTTCTCCTTGAAAGAGCACCTGCATAGTTTGGGGGTGCTCCTTGAATCATGATTGTCACTTCAGGTCCAAGTGGCCATGGTGGCTAGGCATGCCTAGATTCATCTTTGGCTGGCGTGTTGACCAAGGCCTTCCATAAATAGGTATAGCCTGGCTATAGCCACCAGTGCCCTGGTAACCTGCATGCTAGACAACTGTAACGTGCTCCACCTGGAGCTGTCCTTGTGGATTATTCAAAAATTGCAACAACAGGTTCTGCACATGAAACTCCCATTGAAAAAAGTAACTGATAACAGTACCAGCTATTTTTCTGGGCCGAATTAAAGTTGCTTATACTTAACAGTTAAAGCCCTGAATGGACTGGGGCCCTGATGAGGAAATGCCTTCTCCCATGCTAACTTGCCCATACCTTAAAATCAATAATTAGGCCCACCAGCTGGTCCTTGTGCAGGATGAAGTATCTGAGTACAACAGCAGGGTACTGAGGGCAGGGCCATCTTAAGCCCATCCAGCGCCCTGGCACTAAGGTCCCTCCAGCGCCCCCCTCCAGAGCCTCTCCAAGGGAGTGCCAAGTGGACCGCGGCAGCAGCGGGAGGCCACCTCCGAGGACTCCGCGTTGCGCCTCCATCTCATTTCCCCAGCGCTGGGTTCCGCTCAGTCAAGCTTCGCCACCAGCGCACTCACCAGCAAGAGCTGCTTGGGCGCTGTGTGCGCGCTGGTGGCAAAGTTCGACTGAGCGGAACCCAGTGCTGGGGAAACGAGAAGGAGGTGCAGCGCGGAGTCCTTGGAGAAGGAGAGAGACGCGTCGCAGCCTCTCAGCTTGTGGAGCGCAGCCCTGGTCAGATCGCCGGAACCCTGCGCTCACTTGATGCCCTTCCAGCGCCCTCCAGCGCCCGGCGCTGTGGTTCTCCACGCCACTAGCCTCTATGGCTAGGACGGGCCTGACTGAG
This sequence comes from Zootoca vivipara, assembly GCF_965207765.1. Taxonomy (NCBI): domain Eukaryota; kingdom Metazoa; phylum Chordata; class Lepidosauria; order Squamata; family Lacertidae; genus Zootoca; species Zootoca vivipara. The sequence continues at coordinate 70,251,992 of NC_142588.1, read as the reverse complement.
GGCAACGGCACTCTCCCCAATTGTGATTCCAAGCACTTAATATCCAGAGGCATATTGCTCATAGCCATTGTGGCTAGTAGCCAAAGATCTCCTTGTCCTCTATAAATTTGTCTAATCCTCTTTTAAAGCCATCCAAGTTGGTGGCCATCACTACATCCCGTGGGAGTTAATTCCAGCTATGCACCGTGTAAAAGAAGCATGTGATTTTGTCCGTCTGAAATCTTCCAGCATTCAGCTTCCTTGGGTGGCCCCACGATATGGTATGACGAATTCCTGATGCAACATTTTTGTTTTTCAGCTGGGGAGTGATTTTGTTTTTTGTTATGTTTGTTTCTAGGATTCTGGAAGGACAGAGAGCAACTGAAACAGCTGAGGCAAACTGATACAGTTTTTAAGCCTCAAAAGGAGCCGGAGGAATACGAACCTGCCATGAGCAACTGGGTGAAAGCTGTTCAACGTTCTCTCAGTTGGTACAGCCAGACATCATAGAAACAGGGTTATTGCAAAATGTTAAATTAATATTTCAGATTATTATAATTATAGGACAATACAAACACAACTGCAGTTCTGGTTTAGAGTTGATTTCTGCTTCTTCCGTGAGGTTAATTAAAACATACCAGCTGCCCCTGTGGAAGGTGGAAGTAACCACCTTCAAGAGACTGAATGCCAAAGTTCCCAGGGGGTGACTTCCTGTAATAGGTCACTAAATGTGATGTCAAAGATACCTGAATGCAAAAGTCCTGGCTGATTTTTTGGTTCTTACATTACTGTTGATGTTTTACCTTAACGCAAGAAGCTTTTATGATAAAGTGGAAAGTAGCAAAAAGCACCTTGTTCTTCCAGACTTGTGATTTCATCCATGCATTCTGATCTGCAACCTAGCACAGAATGTGGCTGTTTGCCCACTGAGAGCTGCCTCGCAGTAAGAGGCACTGAGACAACTAAGCTGATTGACCTCCGCTTTCAGTGATGATCTTCACTTCTTTATCTGTCCGAAATTAAAGCCTGGCCACCTGGGAGAGATCAGCTGAATTGCCAGATGATGTTGGAAATCAGTTAGCAATCCCCATGGTATATAGGTAGGTGAGGAAAGGTTTAGGAATCCCTGTGGCCAAAGGTAGTGATGCATTGCTGCTAATGCAGATTCTTGGGAATCCAGAGAGCTCCAGCTTTTAATTTTTTTAAAATCCTATTTAGCTGCTACATTTAACCAATTACAGTTGATGTTTCCAAATCCAGAGTAGGTCAGGATTGTCTTCTGTTCTTTTTGGAAGGAATAGGTCACCACAACTAGATCTCCCCTTACCCTGTTTAATTTTCCCTTGTACTCATCTGTTTTACTTGCATTGTTTCAAACTCTACTACTGTACAATGATTGATTTCTACCCGCAAATACAACCTGAATAAAAAATAGATAAGGTAGAGCATATGTGAAATTGTGCTTGGGCATCTAATGTTTTTGTCAGCAGCATTTAAGCCCAAACCCAGTTTAAGAGAAAGCAAACCAACCAAGGGGATTTTAAATAGAGTCCAAGGTGTTACCATATTCAAAGGGGAAACTCACAGTTCACTTCCAGGTACAATAAATTCATTCAATAATTATATAGTTGTGTGTAATGGCAGAAGTCTTTGCACAAGCTACCGCTTCTTGTTACTGGGAAATTGCACCCACATTTCATTATTGTGTCACTTGGAAAGCATTTTTCCTCCAGCTAGAATATGTATATATATTTTTTGCAGATCAACCCTGTATAAAATTGTGGCCAAAGAGTTATGGATATCTATTGGTTAATGACAAGTCTCATGCAATTTTATGTACCGGTACTCTCTAAAACATAGGAAGTTGTCTTTCATTGAGTCAGACTATTCACCCATCTAGCTCAGCGCTGCCTACCATGGCAGGCAATCCCTCTGCGGGGTTATAGACAGGAGCCCTTCCAAGCCCTAACTGGGAATGTTGGGGATAGAACCTGGGACATCCTGCAGTGAAAGCAGATGCCCTACCATTGAGTGATGACCCTTCTAAAGTGTTTTTGTTTGGTTTTTATTTTGGGGTGGCAAAGTAAAATGAATTTCTGGCAGAATTCTTTCTAGGGCCAGGAAAATGAGTTGGAGGGCCACCCCAAGGGTCATCTAGTCCAATCCCCTACAATGCAGGAATCTCAACGACAGCATCCATGACATATTTTGGCACTTGAGGCCAACAACAGAAAGGCACCCCCCACCTCCCCCACTAGGGAAGAAAGGGCAAGTGAAGATCTACATCAGGAACAAAGGCGGGGGAAATAAAGCTATACATCAGGATCTGCTGCCCCTAGGGATCCTGCCGCCTGAGGCGGTCACCTCACCTTGCCTCATGGGTGGGCTGGCACTGGCTTTCAGGTGTGCAAAGGGGATCTCCAAGCTCAGTATACTCTGCATAAAGCATTGTTGTTGTTGTTTAGTCGTTTAGTCGTGTCCGACTCTTCGTGACCCCATGGACCATAGCACACCAGGCACTCCTGTCTTCCACTGCCTCCCGCAGTTTGGTCAAACTCATGTTTGTAGCTTCAAGAACACTGTCCAGCCATCTCGTCCTCTGTCGCCCCCTTCTCCTTGTGCCTTCAATCTTTCCCAACATCAGGGTCTTTTCCAGGGAGTCTTCTCTTCTCATGAGGTGGCCAGAGTATTGGAGCCTCAGCTTCAGGATCTGTCCTTCCAGTGAGCACTCAGGGCTGATTTCCTTCAGAATGGATAGGTTTGATCTTCTTGCAGTCCATGGGACTCTCAAGAGTCTCCTCCAGCACCAAAATTACTTACACATATTCCATCCAGGTGAGCTGGGCTGCTGGACTGATGCAACTTTGATTCTGAAAGTCAACTCTCCTTTTCATCACTCTCAAGAACTTATCCTTTCCTTCACCTCCTACGCAAGCCTTCCCATCCCTTAGGACAGGCACAACATAAGTTTGAATGTGAGGAGGGCACTTTGATCTTCAAAGGCATTCAGACAAATAAACACTATGTCCTTCCAAACCTACCATACAAATTAAAATCACATGATCCATGCTAGTTCTGCACGATAGTGACCAACTTTTCATTCTAGTTAGGGAAGAATTCTGGTTTATCCTGCCATTTGTCACCATGCAATGGTCTTAAGTGCCTGAATGAGAATGGGGTTCAAACTGGAAATTTTCTGTGACAATCTGTACTAATTTTTTTTTATCTGCCCAGAGCCAGGGCAACTTGTGAACTGTGTTGTGTATTTGTAAAAGGTTTTATTTTTATATTGGTCAGTTTCAGGTGTGCACTTGTTCCTTATTATGGACTATTATACATGGGTTAACATGACTTTGTGTGTGTGTCTATACCTGGCATCCCCAAACTTCGGCCCTCCAGATTTTTCGACTACAATTCCCATCTTCCCCAACCACTGGTCCTGTTAGCTAGGGATCATGGGAGTTGTAGGCCAAAATATTTGGAGGGCCGCAGTTTGGGGATGCCTGGTCTATACACATTTGAGAAACCCAGACTATGCAATATGTGTGCACAAGAACTGAAGGTTTATGGAATATTTCTTCATATTGTAGGCTAGTTCTATGGCAGAATGTTTACTTATAAACTGTTACTCAGCTGACTGTCTCTACCTTGCAGAGATACTAATAGATTTCTAATTCATTAATAAAATCTTACTGCTCTGAAAAAGTGGAGATTGTCTTTTTTTACATTATGTCTTACTAAGTTTCAACATTTTTAGCCTATATAATCAAATCACATCTTTTTATTATTATTAGTCAACTTCCCACCCCATTTTCCTTGTTGTTTCTCCCCTTCTGCTGCACCCTATCAAAAATGGAGATTGTCAATATTTGTCACCACTGTCTGTGTTTGAGACCTCTGTAATAGTTTCAAAGTTATGAATAACATATGAACCATATGAAGAATTAAAATTTGGATATATAACTACATAGATAATGTACTAGTTCACCAATCTTTTAGTGTATTTGTTCCGAAAAGTGTTCCCCCCTGTCATGAAAATAACAACCCCCAATGGGAATTGGTTCAGGCTAAGAAGAGAAAACTTGTTGCTTAATTGCTTAGAGCCATTGTCGGACTCCCCAAGTATCCAGTTCCATAAACAAGAGAGATTTATTATTATTATTCAAGTGTGGTTATTTGGTCTTAAAACACGTTCATAACTTTCTCTTCTGGATGCCGCCAATGCAGCCACAGCCTTATCAACCTAGAGACTGATGGGCGGAATTAGCAGCAGCTTAGCTTCCAAACATTTCCCAGTACTGTATCCGGAGCGGGGGCGGGGCTTGTGGTCGGCGAGGAGCCGCGGCCGCCGCCATCGGCTTCCGACGACACGCCCCCTTTCCCCTCCCCATGCCCCATAAGTTGTTCCAGAACTTGAGCCCCGCCCCTTCCCTCTTGCCCGTCCGCTTCCGAGTGGTGGCGCCGATTGTGTACACACAGCCGCGGAGACCAATGAGAACCCGGAGACGCCAGGCTCCGCGCGGACGCGTCGACCAATGGGCGAGCCCGGTCGCCAGACGCCGCCAAGCTTGTGCGGGGGAGAGAGAGCGATAGCGAACCTGACAGAGGCGACTGTTGGGGCTGCTGCGGGAGAGGCAAGGCTGGCCGGCCGGCTGGGCTGTATAGCGACCGGAGGCGGGCGGCGCGGCTGAGGCCGGTAAGAGCCATTACGGTCCGACGACGACGCCGGGACTTACCGGGTCTTTTCTTTTTAATGGAGATGTGGGGCTAAGGCTGCCCTGCTTGCCCCCTCCCCCGGTCCCCGCACTCCTTTCTCCTCAGAAACCGGCGTCGGTGTTTTGCAGACGGCCGTTAGGCCCCGACGCTTCTCTCGTGGTCTTGGGGCCGGAAGGGTGAGGAGAGGCGGGTCGTGCTCTTTGCCATCGCCGCCGAGGGCCCTCTCCCTTATTACTGAGATAGAGCTCCGTTGGTGGAACATGAGGCTCCTGAAGGGTTCGAGACCCACGTTGGGCTGCACTGGGCTAGATAACCCTCGTGGTCCTTTCCCAACTCTGCAATTCTGTGGTTAATTCTGTTGCAGCTGGTGTGCCGGGGAGCTTTCTCTCCCCGCACTTCCGCGTCCCCTCCTCTTCCTCCAGCCTTGCGAAGGGGGCGCGCTCTCCTCGGACCCCTGCAGCCCTTCCACGCACAGCCTGTCCTCGCCATTCCTCACCTTCCCTCGGGTGCCCGTTTGGATCCACGAGGCCTCGAGAGCGGTGCTGCCCAACCCTGGCGGTCGCGGGAGCCTTGGGTACTACAGTATACTGCTGTGACTTGGGAAGTGCGCACACGGCGCTTTGGGCACCCCTCCCCCTCCACCGCCGGTAAACAGATGGCCAGAGCCTGATTATTATTTCCTGCGAGGCTTGTAATCCTGAAGGGCTGGGATCGGAGGTGCAACTGCCCTGGTATAGGTAACTTGGTAAAATGAAGAACGTTGCATGAATCCATGAATAAAATGGCTGTGGCTATAGACTGCTGAGCTTTCCTCCGCCACCCCATGGGGTGCAGAGGCTTGTTGCACGCACCCACACACCCGCCCCCCAATTTGGGACTTGATTTTTTTTAAAATTACTCTTCAAACCAGCTTCCTTTATTTTGCCTTGTGCCAACTTGTAACGGAAGTTGGTGCAATAAGGGCTACTTAACTGCTTTAACTGTTTAGAGCCCCAATTCTAAATATGCCTGCTTCAGGAATGTGTTTCTGTGTTCACTGTGGCCTAACTTTGTTTAGGGTGGAAGTGTGCTTACACATGTTTTACTCAGAAGTAAATGCCACTGATTTCAATGAAGTTTAACCCCCAGGTAAGCATATGCTATATTATTTATTTATTTATTTATTTATTTATTTATTTATTTTTTGAAAAAATTGGAGGGGGGGGTTATTTGCCACCATCTCAAGATCTCGGCCAAAATGTTTATGCAAACTACATACCATTCAAAAAAATATGGTAGTGTGTAAATATTAAATAATGTACATTAAATCTATGCAAAATACTAATAGAGGAATAAAATACTTGCCATTATCTCAAACTGACCTTTCCAAGCCAAAACACTCTTATCTATGTTTTGAATAAAAATCCAGAAGCAGCTGAAATGAGATAGTGAAGTAATGCCTGTAGCTAGACATTCTTTTGTGTCTGTGTTGGAGGAGGATGGTAGGGTACTGAGAAACATGATTATGTCCCAGATTTGCCATAAGTTACAACCTCAGGCAGACAGAACTGTTTGTTACTAACCTGGGGTAGGGCATGCATGGTGTTGAAATTCCAGGACTGACATTTCTAGTGTTTGTTTTACTGACTGCCACATTTTAACTTCCCACATACAGAAAAACACAATTCTATCCCCACCTAAAGGTAAAGCTGGCCCATAAATGCTGTAATAAGTATTAACTTGTCAGTGTTTATACACCAGTTGATTAGTTGTTACTGAAAACTGTTTAATCTACAACAGACATATTTAGGGTCTATAGAAACTATTTAACTGAAAATATGCAAACTCACACTACAGGCTAGCTACATGTTTTATTTCACTTGCAGCAGAAATAGGATAGACAAAAACCTTGCACTTCCATTTTATGCTCCATTGGAAGCTGTCTAATAGCAGTTAAATGGAGGGCTAAAACTGCACTTTGAAATCAACTTCAAAAGTTACTTTGTACAAAACAAGAAATGGTCATAACCAATGGTGGGGTCACTTTGGGTGACTTCTTGAACTGTTAAATTCTGTAAGGTTGGAAGGGTCCCACAGATGACCAAGTATGCCTTGCGTCATGAAAGCTTGGCTTTCATAGTACAGTCAATTACTAGAGGCTTGCTGTCACCACTGATTAAGCAAGCCTCCCTTTTCACTGAAGAAATGGTATCACTTTAAGGCTTCTGATAGTTGCTTGTCAGACATACTTCAACCTGCCTCAAACCTGAGCCACATATGGTATGAGGTGCAAGGCTGGTGGCTGTAGTTTGAGGGAAATGGTCTTTCTGTCTAAATTGGGACCTGGGCCAATGTAAGCCCAAAGTCTGATAGTTCTCCATCCCTGGCCTTTGACTATCAGCCAGGTTGTTCAATGGAAGGCTGATTTTGCTCTGAAATTCACAATTCTCTCTCTCTCTCTCTCTCTCTCTCTCTCTCTCTCTCTCTCTCTCTCTCTCTCTCTCACACACACACACACACACACACACACACACACATTTCACTGTTCCTTTTTTCTCTCTTTTCTCAGCTGAAGAGAGATTGTTATGATGGCAGCGTTCACTTATGAAGGTAAGCTGTGTGTCTAAGAGATGTGCATCAACCACAAGATTTGGTTTTGGACCCTGTTTTGAAAGACTGGCCAATTTATTTCAAAACCCTTCAGGTTCTGTCTGATTTGACTTGGGGTCCAGATATGAATTGAAGTTCGGAAAAATGAAACTTCCCACCTCCAGTTCTGTAAGTTGTCAGAATCTCTATTTTCATGCTGGAGGACCTTTACAATCCTGTTTCATTGAAAATATTGCCGCTAACGTTTTTTTAAAAAAATCTCACCCCAGTATGTGTCTGTCCTTTTCCAGATGATACTAGCCTGTATCTCATATTTCAGATTAGAGAAATACATGGACCATGATTGTAGAATTATGGTCTGATCAGACAGTTTGGAAATCTTATTTCAAATTGTTACTAGATTCCTTGATCCGGGGGTGAGAGAAGGATGCTACTACACCTGCTTTAGTGGGGAGAGATCAAGTTTCCCTTTCATCAGACTTAACTTCTCAGTGTGCTTCACAGCAGAGTCTTTTTGCACATTAAAGGCTAACAAATATACCATAAGCTGCAGCTCACATAATCAGATGCATAAATGTTACCATGAGTCACAGTTATATAAAGTATGCACATAGCTTGTGGGGGAACTGCTTCCCCTTGGAAATTAGATATGCATGGACCTTACTAAGGTTTTGGCATATGTTAGAAACATAACTCTTCATCCAGGTTTTCCCTGACTACTAGTATTGGTCTGGCACATCCCATCATTTATCTACTGTGGATACTGCAATTTAAAAAGTTTTCAGTTTTATTATTTTATTGATAAATTGCTTTGGATAACTTTTAATATAAAATGATTGATAAATATTTTTTATAAAATAATCTAAACAGTGAAGTCAGAGGTAGATGGAATGTAAGAAGTACAGAGTCAGTGATTAACAGTGATCAATTATAAAAGAGTTGCTCATAACATATCCTGGCATTGGAAAGCCAATTAATGCATGTAATGTGGTCAGAATTCATTGTCTCAATTTAGTCCAATTAGTGATAACAGTGAACCTCCTGATGAATTGTAATTCAGCAGTTTCCTGTTGTATTCTTCCTTTCAAGTAACTTTGTTCAAGGTGGCTTAAGGTATCTTTCCTGCATTCTTTTCTTTACAAATTAAAATGTTCTGATATCTGAGTAAATGGAACACAATATTTATACTGCTGGCATACAGTAAGAATTCAAATACCTGTAGTGGTATTTTTTTTGTTTATTTGAGAATGAGAGAGGAAAGCACCATCTTGATATTTCTGCACCATCATGTGCAACTTAGAAACTGCTTGCCTCTTTGAAAGTGAGAATTGCTGTAGTAGTCATAACAAAGTACAGTAAGCTCTTGCTGCACATGCAGTTCTTTCTCACATGCTAGCGTCACTACTTTGAATTTTAGCCAAAGTATAGTGTTTCAAGGAAAGTTATTAAAAATCTTTGTGCAATTGTAAAGTTTATTGGGGAAATTAATATATATTATACAGGAGACCATCTTATCAGAGCATCCTTTTGCTATTCTAGATATCTACTTGTAAATGGAGTGCTTCTGCATTTGACTGCTCATGTCTGGCACCATCTCAAGTTTCCTCTGAATAGTAACAAAGACTGTGGAGACTTGGTACTGCAGTAAAAGGCATGCTTCCTTAGTCCAGGGAATATATATATCGTTTTGGTTTCTGTCTTCCTGGGTAAGTATTTTTACCTAATGCATTGGATACTTTTTACCTTCAGTAGCAGTTTTAAGAGTTGAACATAATGTGCTCAATAAATCATTCCTGAAAGTTTACACAGGAAAAGAGCAGTATGCTGGGGGAGGGGTGAAGTTACTATAGTTTGTCACTTAGAGATTCAGAATTGGAATATGTCATCTGCATCTTAATAATGTGGGCTAAACCAGTTATTGTAAATAAAAAGTGCTGGGTATGGCACTATGTAAAAACCTCTCAAAATAGTTATGCCTAAATTTTTTAATTTTAAATTGAATAAAACATTTGGCTATTTAAGATTTTTCATTGAGGGGAAAGTGAGCATAGTAAAAGCATTGTCAGCACACAGTGTGTGTTTAAAAGGAGGTTTGGAAGAAGCAATTTAGTGGATGGCATTGAGTATCTTAATTTTAACTGGTTTGGTGGTCTTGGCTAATTTGTGCATCATAAATATTAGCTCTGATCTAGGTTGAATATTGTTGGCTCATGAACACACCAGTTGCCTTATAGTTTATTCCAAGACAGTGTGGGTGGCACTATTAGGCTGGAACTGATATTGTGCTGTTTTACATTATTGACAAGAAATGAGCATTAATAGGAGATGGGTTTAGTGTGCCAGTCACTGAAAAGAATCCTTGATGCATGTAAAATTTGAGTAAATCTTCAATGCATTCTGTTTAGAAGAGCATGCCTTTTCTTATACAAAGTTTGCATATACAAGCAGGCCTTAAATTTAAGCATGATTGAATGATTAAAACATTTTGAATTAAAACAACTGTGTAGTTAATTGTAATTTTGTATCAATTTCAGTTTGATAAATTAGTTTGGACATTGAGTCAAACACTGAGAAGTAGTATTTAAGTATTTAAAAAGTATTAACTTCATTAGAGCAGCAAAAGCCATATCAACAACTTTAGTATTTATGATGATTATACAAACAAATAAGAATGTTTGCAAAACAATTAGCTTTTTAAAAGTGTGTTTATTTAACAAAATCTATATATCACTTGCTAGAGCAAAGGACCTCTAAGCAGCTTGCATTAGGCAATTTGAAACATTCATTAAAATACCAATTAAAAATGAACATTAAAAGCAAGTTACATATAAAAATTTTAAAAAATGAAATAAAGGACTGAATTCAACTACCCTGTTAATGTTAGTGGAAGAAGAGTTTGGATTTGATATCCCGCTTTATCACTACCCGAAGGAGTCTCAAAGCGGCTAACATTCTCCTTTCCCTTCCTCCCCCACAACAAACACTCTGAGGTGAGTGGCACTGAGAGACTTCAAAGAAGTGTGACTAGCCCAAGGTCACCCAGCAGCTGCATGTGGAGGAGCGGAGACGCGAACCTGGCTCCCCAGATTATGAGTGCACTCTTAACCACTACACCACACTGGCTCACACACCGCACTGGCTGACTAGTGGAAGCCAGTTCAGAGGCTTCAACTAGCACAGTGAGACTACCTCTCCTGTATGATTCCCCCAAATACACTCTGGAGGGCCGGAAGATCTCCCAGAATAGTGTGTGGTGGGAGGAGAGGGGAGATTGTTCCAGCAGGTAACAGAAATGTGCTATGTTGACTTCACCCCAAATTAGTCATTTTAAAACTTACTTAAATCAGATGCCTTGATAGACTTGTTATAACAAAACAGTTTGTGGCAGGCACCAAAAGCAGTATATAGAGAAGGCCTTCTTAGTGGCACCCCCCTCGGGCCCCACGTATGGGCTCACCTGGCATACACACTGCAATCTTTTTACCACCAGTTGAATACTTTAACACCCCCTCCATTTTTTTTTTATTTTAACACTAGTAATGGCTTTTAGTGTTTTCAACATTAACATATTCTCCCACCTGGTTATTTTACTGGTGTGTTATTATATGAATTGTGACTTTCCTTTCTTTATTAATAGTTTTTTAAATTGAAATACAGTACAAACTAAACCATACTATATCAATATGTGGTCTATGCAAACAAGTGGGAGGGAGGGAGGAATGGCTGTGTTCAGATGTTTAAACAAATAGATCTGTGTAAGGAGTCCATATATCGAGAGAACTCCTCACCTTTCTTGTTACAGAAGGTCACATGCTCATGTTCTGCCAGCTGAGTCATGTTCACTGTCCACTATGATTAGCAGTTAAGGCAGACTTCTTCCACTGTTAAAGTGTTAGACATTTGCCCTGGGGGCTTTTCCTTTATTCCAATTGTTTATGAAGGAAGGGGTTTTGCAGTGGTTTTTATAACTGAATTCTTTATATTTCAAAATATATCTTATCTATTGTTTGCTGTAAGTCACTTAGAGGCTTCTGTGTAGTTGGTGCATAAATCTTAATTTATTGACTTAAAATTAATATTGTTAAAATCACTAAAAAGTTTAGGATTACTGCTTTTGTTAATTAGAAATGCATTGATTTTCAGGATATATTTTTGATCTGCATTTCTAATCAAAATATCAGATAATTTATAAATCACATAATTTATAACAGATTAATACTCTTTTTAACGTTTTGTATCTGGACTTGAAAACTTAAAAACACAGATGAATTGTGTTGCTTCTCAAATAAAATGTTGACTGTCTGATTTTAGGGACTTGAGTAAAATCAATAATGGTGGACATTCCTATGAAAGGTAGTAACTGAGGTGGTGGTTGTCTTTAAGAAAATAATAGCGGAACAGTTAAATGAGGTATGGTAGAGTGTGTGAATAAGATAATTTATCAGAGGTTTGTGCCAGTAGTCAAGAGCCCTTAAACTTTGATAGTTTCTTATTTTAATTTTGGTATTCTGTAACTTCTATTGCTAGAAAGTATTGTATCCTTCCAGGGCTGTACCTAGGAGGTACAGAGCTCAGGGCATATCACATAGTATGGTATCACCATTGCCTTCCTCTCCTTCTGCCTCTGCCCATTTTAGCTGCGTCAGCTTTTCTCCTTTTTTGCTTTTGCTGCTACTTGAGCAGCAGCAAGTCCCTCCTCTCTCAGCCTTACTCTAGGAGGAAGAGGTGGAGAGCCTCACCATTCATTCAATTTCATTGCCACTTTTCACTCACATGAGTCACAAAGCGGCTTACATACAATAAATAAGAACATAGTAGAACATCACAATTACAACATAAATCATATTAAATAATTAACAAATAAAAATAAAATTAACAAATCATCAATAAAACAGCCACCTTCTATAAAACACTTAACAAAACAACATATAAAATTCACCAGGTGAGAGGTGAAAGGATCAGCTACGCAGCACAGCTGCTGTCTGTCTCCACGGGCACAAGTCCTGGGTATGGTCACCCCAATTCTCATACAGACAGATCAGGTAGCCCTGCATTCTCTCCTCCTTTCTGATGCTACAACCTTTAGGCATAGATTGTAATTGTACCATGTGTCTTTATTATTATTTTTACACACAAATTATTTTTGATGAAGTGTTTTTGTTTTTCCTGCAGGTCATTATTATTTACTAACATAATAGAATTTAAATATATATATTAAATTTTGCTTTTTGTGTTCTTGATCTGTGAACTAGTTTCTCAGACAACTGAAAAAATATATTAGGCTCTCCTCTTTTTAAAGATATAGTGGGTGATTCCTTTGAGTTACTCTGGTTTGTGTGCATGCCTTAAACCAGGGGTCAGCAAACTTTCTCAGCCGTGGGCCAGTCCACCATCCCTCAGACCATGTGGTGGGCCGGACTATATTTTTTTTGGGGGGGAATGAACGAATTCCTATGCCCCACAAATAACCCAGAGATGCATTTTAAATAAAAGCACACATTCTGCTCATGTAAAAACACCAGGCAGGCCCCACAAATAACCCAGAGATGCATTTTAAATAAAAGGACACATTCTACTCATGTAAAAACATGCTGATTCCCAGACTGTCCGTGGGCCGGATTGAGAAGGCGATTGGGCCACATCCAGCCCACGGGCCTTAGGTTGCATTTAATCAGATTCCTCCCCCACCCCTTCTGCATCCCTCATCAAACTATTCATCACATGTTCATTTCTCTCTTTTGGTACACTATCAGGAGTTCTGGTGTAGGCTTTATGACACAAGATCGATTTTTCTCCCTTTAGTTTTTTGACTTCTTGCTTTTATTCATTCTTTCTTTCAGTACTTGTTGTTTTTTCATGCCTGCTTCTTGTCTATACTTCATGAGGATTTCTGGAGATAGCTCTGGAAGGTGATAGTGTTTCCATGACTTTCTGTTTCCCTATGGTCTGATGTTACAGGTTAACTGCTGCCTGGCTAGGGAGTAAAGCTTCCTTTTTATAACTCACAAGGAACATCTAGATACTAAGGAACTGTTAGATCTAAATTTTGGATTAGATTTTATATCAGATTAATGTCTGCATACAATTACTTTCCTCTTACAAATCCTGTGACAGAAGGTTTGTAGTAAGGCCTGTACCAACTGATTAAATAAATCTTAGATGCAAAGACAAAGTGCCGGCGAGTGTGTGTCCTTTGTTAGGGTAAAATGGAAATTCTATTCATAATAATACCATATGTGGTGTTAGTTTAACATTCTATAGAAAATATGGCTTTCAGCATTTATTGAAGACATTTGTGTTCACCAATATAACCTCTCTTAAACCAGGTGCTTCTGCTTGACATACTGGGATCATGTTATATTGAATTCATGACCTTCTGGTAATTTCATGGCAAAAGACTGGTAACCTAAATAAAGAATTGACCTCATATCGTAATAGTGAACAGAGAATCAACAACTAAAGAACTGTCACCTACAATGGATTACATACCCTTTCTAAACAGTGAAGTAACAAGGAAAAGCATAGAAAGCCTGTGAAAGGTAAACAGATCCAATTTTTAACTACTGCTGTAACTGTCTTCAAGAGAGAGATTGCTTAATATGATATGTACGCTACACATGCTTAGTCAACAGACTGGTTTCCAGAGTTCCAAGTGTGATACATTACTTATGTTTTGCTAAGACTAAAGAACATTGAATATTCTATTGCAATCAGAGCAGAATTTCTGTAAAACTTCAAGTGAGATCTATTATTGTTATTATATTTATATCCTGCCTTTTCCCCATACTGGAACTTCGAAGGGTCTGTTAAAATAAGGTCAGGAGAAATATATTCTGGTCAGATAGCAATCAATAGAGTTAAAATTAGAAGGTCTCGCCAAATTGCTCTTTGCATTTCATTATGACTTCTGAGATTTTTATATTTTTATCAGAGAAATAATTTCACAGTATGTTAGCCAAATAGCTCATACAGTGGTGCCTCGACTTACGAATTTAATCTGTTCTGAAGGCACCTTCGTAGGTCGAAAAATTCGTAAGTCGAAAAGTGCCATTGGAAACGCGATTTCCCATAGGAATGCATTGGAAACGGAAACACCGCCGCGGTTTCTGTTCAGATGTCGAGAAATTCGTAAACGTGTGGCCATTTGCCCCACTCGTAAGTCAAAAAATTCGGTTGTTGAGTCGTTCGTAATTCAAGGTACCACTGTATTTTAAAACCACTTCTCCCCTCCCAATCCAACTAGGAAATACATATACTGTATACATTGACTCCTAACTGGATGACAAATCATAAGTTCAGATGTGCATTGGTGTGCTTCACTTCTCCAGTCTACTTGTTGAAGTTGCAGATACAGAGCCCTGATTAGATAATTGGTGATTGTGCCAAGATAAGTTGGGTTTTGGGGAAGGTATGGTTTGTACTGAAATTGTGTATGTGGAAGGGTAACTCCCTGTATAAGCTTGCCTCTTGCTGAAACAACATTGTTTTGCTCCCATAAGTGTGAAAGTAACTGTGCCCTGATTATAGGTAAAACTTTGGTACTGGGCACCCTTAATGCTCTTCTTCGAAAGGAAGGTCTACCTTTACTTTTCATTAGGGTATTTGCTTTGAATGGATAAGATGTGAAATGCAGTGATTATTGTTCTGTGCAAGATCTTCGAAAATGATAAGAATCTTTAAGTTTTCAAACGCAGAGGTTTCCTAAAGTTGTGCCTGTTCCTTTATGTCTTGAATGGGAGGAAAAGAAATTGTGTTCAGATAATGTGAATATCCTTGCCCTTGTCTTCTCAAACAATAGGGACTGATCCAAAGGTCTGCCAGAACAGATGGAGCTGGCATGAGTGGAATCTCCCAATAATTATGAATGCATGAGTATACTCCTGCCTCAGGTGGTCTGCAACAAATGAAGAATATAAGCTCCACCTATCACTGCCAGAAAGAGCCCTTTTTATATGTTTGTTTTCCTCTTCCCTCACGATTCATTTCAATCAGATTGTGAGCCTGCAGACAGGGGTTGTTTAATCTTTTAGTCTTTGTTCATTGCTTAGAAAATTGTAGGCATGTTAGGAACATGCTACTTAACATTTCTAGAGCCACTGAGTTCCATGAGGCAGTGCTCATTGTATTTGGGTTTTTGGAGCCAGTGTTATGAATCAATACAATACAATGAATCAATACAATTGGTAGCCAGTGTGGTGTAGTGGTTAAGAGCGGTAGACTCGTAATCTGGGAAACCGGGTTTGCGTCTCCGCTCCTCCATATGCAGCTGCTGGGTGACCTTGGGCTAGTCACACTTCTCTGAAGTCTCTCAGCCCCACCCACCTCACAGGGTGTCTGTTGTGGGGGAGGAAGGGAAAGGAGAATGTTAGCCGCTTTGAGACTCCTTAGGGTAGTGATAAAGCAGGATATCAAATCCAAACTCTTCTCTTCTTCTTCTTCAATAGCTAATGTTGAGTTTGAATGTGTGAAAACAATTGCCCCTCTGCTTAGCTGCAAAGCTTACTAGGTGGTCTAGGGCAAGTCCCTATATCTTCCTCACCTGCCTCACAGAGTTGTGAGGGTAAACTTACTTTCTGTACTCCTTGAGGGAAAACTGGGATTTAAATTAAAAATACACAGTGCCTTTCTCATTTCTTGCTATGTGTCTGTTTCCTTAACAGCATTGTTACTGGCATGCTTACATGGCAAAATTGTTTCCATAGCATTACTGTTTTCTCTGTAAAAATAATATTGATGGTTTTCCTTTTTTAGAAAATATTTCCATAATTGCACTACCAGTGTATACCATCAACTCACCATCTAAGAGTTTGCCAAAAACATTTGCACCAATAAATGTGAATGTTGGACCCCAAATGGTAAGTACTGTTTTTCTTTCACAGCATTGCACTGTAGAAACTCATGCCAGACTTCCTTTCCACTGATAGCCTGTCGGGTCAGCCGGGGGCAGGAACAATCCACAGGCATAATGCAGGAACGAATCCAGCTCGTCTCTCCCATCAATGTTCAGCGTGCAGCTAAGGGAGTTCTGACAGCCCTTCCCGGCGATTTATTACGACCCATGTCTTAGAGACAATGAGCACATATTCAGAGTCCAGCAGAGATAAAACGCAAACGGAGCCAGGCTGAGGTTGTGTACTAAAAGCTATTTTATTAAGCGTAAGGCAGAACTACAGGAAAACATGTCTCCTCTCACTGAGAAAAGTCCAAAGAAAAAACAAAAAAAACAAACGGAAACAGAATACAGCAAACATCCGCTCCCGTGATTCCAACAATCTTTGCTGGAATGCATAACACAGGCATGTGACCTGCACAGTGAGAGGAATAGAAACCTAACATCCTCCCCCTTTCTATATATATCACTGGGCAGTGTGTTACTACAGCCACAGTTTCTTTACATAGGTACAGTGTCGTTCCCTGGGAACGACCTTGGACAACAAATCTGCAGGAATCTCAGTTCCTGGAATATAGGACACCGTAACAAGTCCGTTCTGAACACATTCCCTTGCATGTCGTAATTTTAACTGCAAGTGCTTTATGCTTTGCTTACAACTCTCAGAGGTCAGCAAAGCGAAACATGCTTTGTTGTCCTGGTAAACCTGTATAGGACACTACATGAATTCTCATGTCTTTACACAATTGCAACAACCATTCACAATCCATAAGTATTGAGTTCAGCTTCACAAGAACTTAGGCTCACTGTTGTTTGCTTCTTGCACGACCAGTCAAACAGACTCTGGTTGTACATGTAGCAAACTCCGGATGTGATTTTACCATCTGTGGTGTCACTTCCAAAACTTGCATCTGCAAATATTTCAGGACCTCCAGACTTTTGATCAGTGTATCTCAATCTGTAGTGCATAGTACCTTTCAGGTAACGTGTTAATGCGCTTCAGTGCTTTCCAATCTTTAACTATAGGATTGTTAGCGTGTCTGCTCAGCAGATTAGTGCTGACTGCAATATCAGGTCTTGAACATCTGGCAATGAAGTTTAGTTTGCCTAGAACACTTCTGTACAGTGTAATATCAGAAAATGCTTCATCCGTATCTTCCACCTGAAAACCTGTTACCATTGGTGTATCTATAGGGTTTGCATCAACTAAATTCAGTTTGGTTAACACATCAGCAATTTTCTGTGACTGTTTGGTTTATTTTTTTAAAAAAAAATACTAGTTGTAAGCATTAGTTGCTAATATAAGTTTAGGATTCTGAATAGAGAACATCATAATTGGTGCTTAATGAAACTGATTTCTAGCATGTCCTGTTGAAACGCTATTTTGAAAGCACTGGTATGACTACTATTAATAAATGCAGTTCTGCTGATGTTCTGGAATGATACTGGGCTTGTTGTGCAGTTGCACTTAGTGGTTTAACTGAGAAACAGTTACATAATATTTCCTGCTACTCCCTTGCAATAGTTTCCTTGCTTAGCGTAAACAAATATCCATTGTATGCTTGATTCTTGGGAAAAATCTGGCTTTTAACAAATAAAGTTATCGTAATTGGTTTAGTTCCACTTGTAGAAACAAGAGCAAAGAAATAATACACATTACTTTTTTTATTCCACTGAACACTTCTTTCTGTATGTTAAATAGCACAAAATATTGATCCATGTCTCCCCTGCAATTTCCAGTCTATTACTAGATTATTTTATCTTTTGGTAGTAGAACCAGCATGTCACTAGCAGAATTTTTAGCACCTGTCTCTATAAAACTGCATTGCATGGAAGAACTTGCTAATATTTAAAGTTTGTTATGCAATAATATGTTAAATGCATTTCATGCTGTCACTTCCACTCTGACTATTGTTGGGCAACTTACAGGCTACTTTTCTGCAGTTTGATTGTCATACTCCTTAGTTCATAGTCCTTTGTCATCTAACCTAAATCACGTTAATGACTAAATATGCTACTATGCTTAAGCATTTATTTTAAAGAAAAATGTGGTGATCATGCATGCTGTCCATAATTCTTCAAGATCTGATCGGGCATCAAATCAAGATTTCCTTTTGTTGTTCAAGAATGCACAGCAACTCCCTCAATCAGTGAATCATCCTAGCAGATAGAATTGGCAATTTTTTTAGACCAGACATTTTTAGCAACCAAAGCCCATAAAAGTGCAAGTTGCTAGCTTTTACAACGGTTGCGGTGTGACATGGAGAAAAGTTATAAGCTAATATGTACCATGGTTGGCTGTTCAGGAGTGTGCATCTCTGACTCGGGCTTTGGTTGAGAACTTCACTTAATACAGATTCTGTCTTTGTAGTGAACTGCAAGAGTTATCCAGCTGCAATTGGAAGCTAATTTGGAGTTTATAGCTCCTGAATGTGCAGTATGGTGCAGAAAATAATTATTTCCTGCCTTTTTTTAATACTTGTCACCTTAGCCCTGAGTTTACAGTGATATTTAGGTTACCAAAACGAAAAAAGACATTCCTGTATGGTAAATTGCAGGAGAGAAAGTTGAAATTATTTTTAATTTATATACAGATCAATGTCAAAATAGGCTTCTAAGTTGTTTACATGTATAAAAACCAATCACACAGCATTAAAATAAAAACATCCACAATTAAAATATATAATAAAATAATCCCATTAAAACAGAAGGCTTGGGTCAAAATATCAAGGAAATGCCTCTGTAAACAGGTGCAATTTCAAAATATACAGGATGCTAATACTGTTTAGCAAGGTGTGTGTTCTCACTAATGCCACCATTGTAAAAGCCACCACCTCAAGCCAATAATCATTAGGCCGTGCCAAAACTAAATGGGTTCAGTTTGTTAATTGTTGTTCCCTCCTGGGCAATGGAGGGGAAATAGGTCTTTCATGTTACATATTCAAAGTTTCTAGTTCTGCTGAAAGATAGACCTTGTTTTCAGCATGATATAATTTTATACTAGTGACCTTGAATGCCAGTTTTAAACCTAAAATGTTACATGATAATAGGAAACTTTGAAGGTAGCTGCAGCTATCTTGACTTTGAATAATACATATTCAATTGAAAATTTAGTGGCATTAAACTATGAACTCTGGTACAGTATCAAAACACTGCTATTTCTGGAGAGGAGGGAGAGGGTCTCATCCCTCCAGATATGCTTCTGAAGCATCTTGCATTAGTCAGCTTCATTGGAAGACCCTGTGTTCTAGTTTTATGTGAGAAGGAGAAAAACCTACCCATCCACTTTCTGCACACGATACATAATCTTACATATCTCCAATATGTCACCCCTCACTTGCAATTTTTTAAACTAAAAAGGCCCAGACATTATAGCAGTTCTTGATAGGGGTCTAGCTTCAGCCCTTGATCATCTTAGTTGCCCATTTCTAGTTCTACAATATTCTTTTTGAGGCATGTCACCCAGAACTGTACACAGTATTTCAAGTGGTTTGACAGCATAGATCAGGCACCCCCAAACTTCGGCCCTCCAGATGTTTTGGACTACAATTCCCATCATCCCTGACCACTGGTCCTGTTAGCTAGGGATCATGGGAGTTGTAGGCCAAAACATCAGGAGGGCCGCAGTTTGGGGATGCCTGGCATAGATTAATAGGAAAGCATATGACATTGATAGACTTATTTTCAGTCATTTTCCTAGTGATCTCTAACATTGAATTTGCCTTTTCACAGATGCCACACACTGGGCTACCACATTAACTGAGCTGTCTACCACTAACACAACATGAGACACTCAGACCATTTAATGGAGAGCCCGCACACCACTGCTGAATTTCCATCTTCACAACTGTTTTTGTTTGCTTGGGAAACTGAAAGCCAAGACTACACTTTTTGTTGATGAGACACACCCCCACCCTCACTAGCTAGGTCTGCCCTATTTGATGCATCAATGTAGGACAGTAGGTTAGTTTCTATCTACTTTCCAAACTTGGAATTAGTCTAAGACTCAGACTTCCATCCTTTACTTCTGTTATACCCTCCCCCTATTGTAAGCATAAAAACCTCAGGATGTCCTTGTTGGGCTGTTTTGGTATATATTTTGCATATGGGGAATCCTATTAGTATTAAAAAGCTGCTGCTTTATTGATTACTGTTCTGTTCAAGGAAACTGGTGCAGGGACAGGGGAGAATAATAATAATAATAATAATAATTTATTATTTATACCCCGCCCATCTGGCCGGGTTCCCCCAGCCACTCTGGGCGGCTTCCAAAAAAAAACAAACAGAAATTCTAAAATACAGAAATCCATCAAACATTAAAAGCTTCCCTAAACAGGGCTGCCTTGAGATGCCTTCTAAAGGTCTGGTAATTGTTCTCTTTGACCTCTAGTGGGAGGGCATTCCACAGGGAGAGACCTGCAACATAACATGTACGTCTTTGTGACGTACATGTACATAACATGTACATAACATGTACATAACATAACATGTACGTCTTTGTGACTCCTCTGCCTCTCTTTTATCTCAGTCATCCTCCTCTTCTCCCTAGTGCAATCATTTTTTAGGCCTGCAGCAAAATGTGTTGTAAGGGGTGTTTCTACCCTCTTTGGGCACCAATAGTATGTTTCATTGAGTTACAGACGCCTTGTATACTTCTCCTCATGCTTATTTTCATTTAAAATGATCATAGCCCAGCATGGGAGAAAGAGAGAGCTTGTAAGTGGCATGCTTCCGATCTTCCGAGCACAGTTAGAAGATTGGGGGTGTTACATCTGCACTGCACTTATGAAGTTGGTTTTATAGTTAGCAGACATTGCCTGGCTCAAACAGAGGGTGAAGTTCAAAATGGTTTTGTCTACTTTGGTTCTGGTTTTTGGGTGAGCCCTTTCAAGCAATGCACCCTATAGTCTGCATTTAAAAAAAATTACAGTAGATGGCAGTAGAGTAGAATTAAAAGATACCGCAACTAGAAACTAACCACTATTGTATTCAAATAAAATGCAAAATGTAGTGTTCTTAGTCTATGGCTTGACAGAGACTGTAGTGATGGTATAGTTAGTACTGTCATACCAAATACTTAATATTTCAATCAGTAATATTTAGTGTTGAAACGGGAAAGCTTTGTGTGCTGTTTGCAGGCATGAACACTAGAAATTTTTGTTAAAATATTATTAGCAGTTCTGAGCCATGTTTTAAAGGGGCATGATTTGTGACAACAGCTGTATAGTACCAATGTAAGGGTGTGTTAAACAGTGTTTCCCAACCAGTGTGCCTCCAGATGTTTTGGGACTACAACTCCCATCAGCCCTAGCTAGCAAGACCAGTGGTCAGGAATGATGGGAGTTGTAGTCTCAAAACATCTGGAGGCACACTGGTTGGGAAACACTGTGTTAATACATTCATTTCTGAACTATTCATAGATGTGTGTCTGTAAGACCAGGGTGTTTACATTTGCAACTCTGCATGGTATTGTACAGCTGCAGAAGTGGCTTCATAGTTGAAGCATGTTGTGTTTCAGCTTGAAAAGTTTAGCCATCTTAAAATCACAAGGACGTACTCCCTATTAGAATGACATTTGGCATGGAGGATCTGCCAAACTAACAAAACTCAAGTGTAATCTGATGAAGGCTTGAGTTTTGCTGCTTTAAAAAATTGCCTTCTGTTATTATTACAACATTAGACTAGGATATATTTACTACCTTCCTGGCATGGAAGTTAAGATGGGCACCATATAAGTTTCATACTGTTTTGTGCGTTAGTGAATTTGTTAAGCCTTAACTGTCTCAAACTGAAGAGCTTTTAGTTTGTACAGGCCTATGTCAAAGTAAATAACTAAGTGGATGATACTCAGATGAGACCTATTGACATATCGCTGAATATTGTTTATTTTTCATTTTTCAAGATTGCGGCTGAACTCTGCTCCCACAAAAACTTTTATGCAGCCAGGCTTCATATGGTTACTTGTAGTTTAGCATAAGTTTATATGCATGCCTAATTCTGTTAAGTTTGGGGTTTTATATTCTTTGTTTTTCTCTGTTGAAAATATGTTGGCTTACAGAATGATCTAATCTTATCTTAAACCATCAGTATACATATTTCACCCCACCCCCCATAAATGCTGTGAATGCCACTCATGTGAAAGAACTCTACATTCTCAAATTTGGCTTGTTTAGACAATACTTTGCCTCCAGGAGGCAACCATTGTTTGAACAGGCTCACAAAGAAAAATCAGGTTATTTCACAATTTTGTGTTTTAACCTTTAAGAAAAATGGCAAGGAAGTGAATTGTTATCTTCCTGTCTTACCTAACCCTGCTTAGCTATTTCAGGCCAGGTATGGAGGACCTGAACTCTGTACAGATTTTGAATTGAACATGTGTTGGGGTTAGGCCCTGATGGTAGGATTCTGCCCCACTACCTCCACATTCGATCTTGCTAAATTATTCCTTCTACTCAAGTAAAGCACTCTTCTACTAACAAAATTTTTAAATATATTTTTAATTCACTGTAAAGTGAATAAGAACTGCATTCTTATTATTTTTATTATAATCTTGGCAACATTTATTGTAACATTTACTCTTGGGAAGTAGAAAGATATTGTTACAACCCATGTTATGGTTAAGAAGAATTCACTTTCCCAAGTCAATAGGACAGAAAGCATCTTCTACTATCAGGCATTTGTGTGTGTTTTGATTGGCAGTTCAACAAAGAGAAGGTGACCTCTCAATAGGACAGCATCTGGCTGACATCACGATGACCTTGTTGCAAAAGTTTCTTAAGGGTGTAGCCAGCACTGAAAATTCATGCTGTGTTTATAGAGCATTTGATATGCAATAGAGATGCATGGCAAATGTAGACTTCCTGTTTAAACTATGAAATAAGTCAGCAGTGCAGTGCAGCAGCTAACAGGACTAATGCAATTCCAGGTTTCATCAACAGACATATAGCGTCCAGATCATTGGTAGTAATGGTACCACTCTGTATTCTTGACATGTCAGTTTAAGAAGGATAATGACAAACTGGAACATGTCCAGAGGAGAGTGACAAGAGTGAAAGAGCTGGAGACCATGTCCTGTGAGAAAGTAACTGAAAGGCGATACAATGACCATCTTCAAATATTTGAATGACTCACACATGCATGATATTGTAATTTGTTTTACAGAGGGATTTACCCAAATCAATTGTATCAAAAGGATTTAGGCTGAAAATTAGGAGTAACCTCTTGGTGGTATGTTCTGTTTGACAGTGGAATAGACTGCCTTGGTGAGGCTTTATTCCTGCAGCATGATTTTTTAGATCCCTTCCAACTCTGATTCTAAATATTAACAGTTTATCCCAACATCATTAATCCCTTAGCACAATCCCAATTCTGAAAATTGGGGCAGTTTCACATGTACACTTTCATTGTGTATTTTTGAGGATAGATAGTGATATTCTGGTTTAAGCTCCATATAAGATGTATTTTACTGTTTCTGTGTTCAGGTTTACTTTGCAGAGTTTAATTTGTTCTTTGTCTAATTTCCATAGATTATAAGCACACCACAAAGACTGACCAATTCGGGAAGTGTTCTCATTGGAAGTCCCTACACCACAGCCTCAGCCATGGTCACACAGATGCATATAACTGAAGCCACTGGCTGGGTTCCAGGGTAAATAATCTGTTCTTGCATGTGCATTCTGAGTTCCATGTTTTCTTCATAAGTTAGGAATTCTACTTAATGCACCTTTTGACTTTTGTATGCAAACATGTAGCCACTTGACTTTGGTCAAGGTTCATTAAGTTACCTAATTTATATATGGGATGATAGAAATAATGGAGACTATTTGCGCAATTACAACAAGTCCTTACTCCTTCCTTAAATTTCTGTTGGATGTATAGCATCACACTTGCATATTAGAGAAGTATGCCAATCTGAAAGTAGGGCTGAGAAAAGGATACCTGATGAAGAGGGTGGTGAACAGAGAAGAGAGGAAGGCAAAATGAAGAGGCCCAGTGATGGATTTTCTGACTCAAGACTATTCTATTAAAATCTAGTTTGCCAGTGTAAGTTCCATTGGTGAGCAACAAAATGGGATGCTGTTACATAGATCTTTGCTCTGCATCAAGAAGTTAAGAGGTACTTTGGGCCTTACTATGCAGCTATTCCGAACGGTTTTGAAGCTGTGCTTTTAAAAACATTTTAATTATTCAGTGTTCATTAGAATATCTTGATTTCATGCTGATAATAATATATAAAGAAATTGGAAGGGTTGAACACTTTGAATTTAGCAGCTGGACTTGGTTTATTGTGAATTTTGCTGAGTTGCTTTAGCTATTCTCACTCTTTCTAGAAGCTTGTAAGATCCATATGGTGCTAGAGATAGTCTTACCGTAATTTTTGGTTATTAGAGATATGGTTGCTGTAACATCATCTGCTTTTGTTTGCCTAAGTTATCCAAGATCTCTTTAACTTGCAGGTATGGCATACAGGAATATTTTTTTAAAAAACAAACATACACAACCCTCTATCCTTTAGGGCACTCATTATCTTTCAGCTTCACTTCTCCCACCTAGCTAAGAAGCAGAGTAAACAACTTTAGAAAGCTATCCACTACAACCCAAAGGTCTCACTCCTGGTCAGTCACTGCCACCTCAGACCCTATGAGCATATATGTGAAATTGATATTATTTTTGCCCCTACATGCATCACTTTACACTTGCATACATTGAATTGGATTTGCCATTTTATTGCCCATTCAACTCAGTTTGGAGAGATCCTTCACAGCTCCTTTTTGTTATTGCTACCCGGAACAATTTCATATCATGAGCAAACTTGGCTGCCTCACTGCGTACCCCTAACTAAATGATTCATGAACAAGTTACAAAGGGCATGTCCCAATATTGATCTTTGAGGGACTCCACTTTCTACATCCTTTCATTGTGAAAAGTGTCTATTTATTCCTACTTTGTTTCCTGTTTCCTAACCAGAGGACTTCTCTTATTCCATGACTGCTAAAGCTTATTCAGCAGTCCTTGGTGTGATCTTGCATCAAAAGCTTTTTGAAAGTTAAAATATATGCCAGCTGGATCACCTCTATCATATGCCTGTTGACACTCTTTTAAAAAAATTACAGGTTAGAGAGACAGGACTTACCCTTATAGAAGCCCCACTTGTTCCACTATGCTTGGTAATTTTGTCTTTGACAATGCTTTTCTCTGGCTTTTTGTTAGCGGATCAGCAATTTCACATTTGAGTTCTTTAAGAACTCTTGGGTGGCAGCCATCCAGACCTGGCAACCTATCATTTTTAAATTTTTTGTCAATAATACCTCAAACTTTGTCTTTTGTCTCCACTATTTGCTGCAGTTCCTTAGACTGTGAAAGTTATTTTCAGCACAGGGATCTGCCCTATATCTTCCACTGTGAAGATAGATGCAGATAATTTATTTGTCCTCTCCACAATCTCCTTATCCTACTTCAATACACCTTTAACTCTACTGTCATCCAAAGGTCCAACTGCCTCATCCAGAACAGGCAAACTACCTAACACCCATTTAGCCACAGCACCCTCCAGTCAAAGATGTGGGATGGTTTCTGATAGTTGGAACCAGTCTCCTGCTGCTGCTGCTGTACATATGAACTTCTTCCTTTGGGCTGGTTGTGGAGGATAAGCAAGCAGAGTGCATGTGGCTGCTTGTTTGAATAACTCCCTTGCTCTAGGGGCAGGACAAGGAAAGCATGTTGGGAGGAGAAGCACTGCCAAGACCCACCTTAGTTATATAGGCACTGCAAAGATGAAAGCAGGAAAAGCAGCAGGAGAAACAGCTGCTAATGTGGTGCAGTCTGCCCAGGTCTTGAGCAGGCAACCAGCAGAGGAAAATGGTGCCATCTTCACCACTCAGGCTTTTCCTGGTTCTCAATTTTGTTTGAGGATCAACCACTTTCACAGTTCATTGCATGGACTGAGGACCTGGTTGTTTCATCTCTTTTTTAAAAAAATATTGAGGAACTACTACATATAATACTCCATCTGGTACGCAGGCTGAGACCCTACCTGCCTGCAGACTGTCTAGCAAGAGTGGTGCATGCTCTAGTTATCTCCCGCTTGGACTACTGCAATGCGCTCTATGTGGGGCTACCCTTGAAGGTGACTCGGAAACTACAACTAATCCAGAATGCGGGAGCTAGACTGGTGACTGGGAGCGGCCGCCAAGACCACATAACACCGGTCTTGAAAGATCTAAAATTGCTTCCAGTGCGTTTCCGAGCACAATTCAAAGTGTTGGTGCTGACCTTTAAAGCCCTAAATGGCCTCGGTCCAGTATACCTGAAGGAGCGTCTCCACCTCCATCATTCTGCCTGGACACTGAGGTCCAGCACCGAGGGCCTTCTGGCGGTTCCCTCGTTGCGAGAAGCCAAGTTGCAGGGAACTAGGCAGAGGGCCTTCTCGGTGGTGGCACCTGCCCTGTGGAACGCCCTCCCAACAGATGTCAAAGAGGAAAACAACTACCAGACTTTTAGAAGACATCTGAAGGCAGCCCTGTTCAGGGAGGCTTTTAATGTTTAATAGATTATTGTGTTTTATTTTTCTGTTGGAAGCCGCCCAGAGTGGCTAGGGAAACCCAGACAGATGGGCAGGATATAAATAATAAATTATTATTATTATTATTATTATTATTATTATTATTATTATTAGAATGCAACAAACAAAATAAGAAACACAAACTTTTATATGAGCGTATAACAATGTGAATGTAATCACATATCCTCTTAAAAATCTGCTTTAAGAGAGAACTAGGGCAGAGAGTCTTATGACCAGTTTAATTGAGAACTGATGTGGCCAATTTGTTCCTGTCCAGGTCCCTACAAGAGTTCTGCAAAAGTCAGAAAAGGGCAAGAGCAGTTCTAGAGCTACTCCAGGCACTACAAAAGGCAGCAAAAACAATTATCAAGCTGTTGCATCATCCAGTTCTTCTACCAGGGTTCCTTTCTTAAGAACTCTTGGGACTAACAAAATTTCCATTCCATTGGCCTTCTTCCCTACGGAGAAGTTATTGCCCATTTTTCTAATAAGATGCTCATTTAGTATGTCCAGGAAGGCCTGCTGATCAGCCCCCATTCCCCAGCAAGGTTTCAGGTTCCTCAGCTAAAGCTCAGGAGTGTGATGAGGGAAGGTTTCAGGTTCCTCAGCTAAATCTCAGGAGTGTGATGAGGGAATGAAGTTGAACAGAAACAACATTTCTTGTCCCAGCAAAACTCTTACAACTGAATCTCACCCATTGGTTTTATTTCTATAAATTCATCTAAATAAAATAACTGTTTAACCAAGGAATCACTTAGTGGTATACATTGAATAATTTGAAACAATCAATGTACAAATAAATTCCAATTTATTTATGTTTTAATTGGATTTAAGTTTAGTCAAGTTGCATTCCCCTAGGGGCAATAACAGCTATTACAAATTATGACCAATACATTTGACTAGCTTTAATAATGAATACAGCAAGTACTTAAAATATTAAAAATAGGTATAATGTGTGCTGCAAAACATTAGTACAGCCTAAAATCCATATTTTGATATGTGCTGTTTTTTAATGTTTACAGGGATAGAAAACGAACTCGAGACTTAATGGAATCAGATTTTTCGGAAAGGTTTGTATCACTGCTGCATCCTGACTCTAGATAAAATATGCTGACCTTTGAACTTGTTAGCAATATTTCATTTTTAATTGTTGGTGTCTTTCCATTTCCCTGAAATAGTTAAGTTTACTGTAATAGAACAAATAATATTGTCCTTTGTTGTACTTGCACACCAATTCTAATAGATTGTCTGACTCGAACTAATAACTGTCCGGTTCTTTATATAACTTGGAAAATATTTGGAAATGCAGTTTTGTGGAGGTGAAAAGATCTATTATTGACTTCTGGTAAGAAAAATCTAGTTAAATCGCCATGTGCTTTTCTGCAGGCACAATTCTGGTAAATTTACTGCAGCACCTTATCAATCACTACAGGGCTACACTTGTAAGATTTTATAGCAACTGAATTTTACTACTTGTATATAGAAAGCGAAAGTGAAGTTAGTGACGGTAAAAAATATATGTTAGTCATAGTAGAGCTTTTCATGTCAAAAGGTCCCAGGTTCAGTTCCCACCATCTCTACCAGCAAGTCTACCAAACCTCTGCCTGAGCCTATGTGACTACAGTGGTACCTCTACTTGCGAATTTAATGCGTTCCGAACGCACATTCGTAAGACGAAAAAAATTGTAAGTTGAATCCCATAGGAATGCATTGAGAGAAAAAATTCGTAAGTAGAAGCAACCCTATCTAAAAATTCGTAAGTAGAAAAAATCCTATCTAAACTGCATCCAAGATGGCGGACGGAGCTCCATTCGTAAGTAGAAACATTCGTAAGTAGAGGTACTACTGTATATGCAAACTTCATATGCAAGGGCAGTATTGCACTGAATACTGGCTGCTGGGGGGCTGGACAGTAGTGGTAGGCTACTGACCTCATGCCCTGCCTGTGGGCTTCACAGTCTAGCTACTTACTAGGGGGAGCAAAGTACTGAACTAAATGTACTTTTGATCTGACCCCACAAAGTTTTATTTGCCACTGCAAGTAAAAAAATGGCAAATATACCATTTGATTCTATTATATGTGAGTTGTAAGCAAGTATACCATTTTAGAATTAGCAAAAAATATAGAATCATATCCCCAGAAGAAAAACATTATGAGCTTGAAATGCATTGGAGCAAATTATTTGATTTGCTGCTTGTTTTTTGGTTTGAAAATGATTACATTTCAGAGTAGGTTCTTCTGCACTTCCAAAATTCTAGTAAACTAGCTAGATGGTTTAATGTACTGTATAATCTTTGCAAAGAACACATTCATAACATAAGCACAAAGCAGTATCTTGCAAGAAAGAGAATGAAATTAAAATTGCATGGCTGATTCTAGCATTATAAATAATTTATCATATTCTCCCAAATAAACATTTTTTTTCAGATACTGCACCTTCCAGAAAACAGACAGTGCTTAGCATGAAAAATCTGTGATTGGTCTTTGTTGTCAAACTTAAGATTTGATTATTATTTTCTTCATCGCAGTAAAAGAAGCAGAAAAGGAGATAAAAATGGAAAGGGTTTGAGACATTTTTCAATGAAAGTATGTGAAAAGGTCCAGCATAAAGGTACAACATCTTATAATGAAGTTGCAGATGAGCTGGTATCGGATTTTACAAACTCTAATGGCCACTTAGCTACAGATTCAGTAAGTAGAAAGTAACATTCATACACATCTAATATTTTGCAACCAACATGTTCCTCTATTAAAATATTATGTGTAAACTATTAAGGGCTTGAGGAGACCAATGCTCTTTTCACCCCACCCTCAATTTTTTTCCCTGTCCTCCTTTTGCTGAAACACTGTCTGTCTGTCTGTCTGTCTGTCTGTCTGTCTGTCTGTCTGTCTGTCTGTCTCTCAATTGCTGTCAACATTCTGTAAGCCCTGGGACCTCACATGTGCTTGTTAGCCCATTTTCAGCTTTTAAATCCCTGCTCGCTCTCTCCCCCACCTGCCCCATGAATTTACAAATTTGTATACTTTTGCAGATCTTGCGACTCTTCGAAGTATATGGAAACCATTCCCTTATTTTTGAGCAGTCCTATTTTAGCTTTAAACTTATAGGCACTCAGCTGCCTCAGTTAGCTATAAGATTGATGTTTTTCCTGAGATGAAGTAGTGGGAAATGAGAGAGGGCCCGATGTTGCCTGCCTACACCTTTTTAAGTTATTGGCAGCACCTTCAATGAAGGACTGAAATGGGTAGATCACTTTTCAGCACTATAAAACCTTTTTTGCATGCTGCTATTGTGTAATCTTACCATTGGGAAATTGTGATTGTGAAATCTCGTGGTCTAAGGGCAAGTAGAGGAGTGCTCCCCTCACCGTCCATGATTGCCCTGCCAGGTTCAAGGAGCAGAGTGGCTGCAGCTCTGCACCACCTGTGAACGGGGGGGGGGCATGATTGTATGGGGAGTGATGATGCAGGTGGCAGTGAGGCGGCGGGAGATGCAACCACCCTTTGGAAGCTTCTGCTGCCAGCACTGCTTCCTCTGAGCCCAAATTAGAAAAGTATGAGCAAGAGGCAGATATAGAAAGGGGAAGAATGCAGCAGTCACAGAGCTTGGATGTATTTAAACTGCTTTAATATCCAGTATCAGTTGACATGTGTTAGCTTTCTCAGTTTTTCATGGTTTAGTCTAGCAATCTATAGATTAAAACATGTTTTATTGCCCTTGCAGTTTGTTCAAATGTTGCCTTATGTTTTTAATAAAAAATACATGCTTATAACGTGGCATTTTCAAAGATTCAGTACTGTAATGATTCTGTAATCAAACTTGCAAATGTTGTTCTTACAGCTAATTAGGGTAATAAATTGGACCTCTCTTGGCCCCTGTTCAAGCTTTGGATATAATCAAGGCAACTTTTTGCATGATATTTTTCCTACGTAGTTGTAGGGAGAAATTTACAAATTTTGTATACTCTGTCAATTATGCAGTTACTTCTGAGCATGTAAATACTTAAAGAGACAATATTCACATTACTTTATATATGCCTTTTCCACATTCCTGTGGAAGAATATGAGATATGTATGTGATTGGGAAGGAGAACTACCACTGGTTTGATATTGTATATGTCTTGGTTTTCTACAAGCTTGTTCCGTAAATATTAGTTATAGTGTTCCTGCCTGCAGTGAAACCTTTATATGCATTTCAAAATGATTTAATACTATTTTTCATACCTGTAGTGAGCTGATTATATATTTAACAGTAGTGCATTTTAAACAGGTTTATGATCAGAAGAATATTAGGCGGAGAGTTTATGATGCCCTCAATGTATTGATGGCGATGAACATTATTTCAAAGGAGAAAAAAGAAATCAAATGGATAGGTCTTCCTACAAACTCAGCTCAAGAATGTCAAAACCTTGAGGTGAGTGAGGGGTGGAAAATTTATATTGGCTAACATAGTCTTTTCTGTGTATAAAATGGAGACACATGAATTCTACTTTAAGTAGAATGGTTCTATATAAATTATGAGTATGAGTGCTATCTGTGTGCGCCCCACTCCAACAAAAAAATGTAGAAGTTTCTTAATCTTTACATACTGTTTTTATAGATGTATAATGAAATCTTAGTCTTAAGAAATATACTGTAAACTGCCCTGGAATATTAATTTTAGGACAGCTTTAAAAGGGAACAAAACAATAAACAATAACTTCAAAATATCTGATGAAGTGTGCATGCACACGAAAGCTCATACCAAAATAAAAACTTAGTTGGTCTTTAAGGTGCTACTGAAGGAATTTTTTTATTTTGTTTCAAAATATAATAGTTTTTATACCTAAGTCCCAATCAGAATTCCTATGCAGTGTGCTGGTTAGCTGCCCCGTGTTAAAGTATTGCCTCATTTTTAGCTTAAACTCTGCTGACTTCCTTACTTGATTGATGCAACATGAAAGGTTCTGGTGGCATCTGAAGTGCATCTGACGATTTTGCAATATATGTCCTATATGCTGCAATTCAGGTTCCCTAAAACAGTCACGAAGCAGTTTCACCTTGGCCCAGAGGAAAAGACACTTCTGTGTATTTATCTACTGTTTTGTATCTTTCTTTTCATATTCGTATTTAAGATAGAGAAACAACGACGTATAGAACGTATAAAACAGAAGAGAGCTCAGCTGCAAGAACTTATACTTCAGGTATATTTTTCAAATGTCTGATATCACTTAAATCTATTGGGGGGTGTTCAGCTAACTTTTACACACAGTAGGCCTGTTGAAATTAATGAACCTAACTTAGTCATGTTCATTGGGTTCAGTCAGTCTACTCTGGGTGAAACTTTGTTGAATGCATTGCATGTTGTTTAGATAGATAGATAGATAGATAGATAGATAGATAGATAGATAGATAGATAGATAGATAGACAGACAGACATTCTTAAACTAGCAGAGTGCATACTTCAATGTTTCCTTCAGCTGTACCTGTAAACTAAAATAAGTTTGCCTTTTGAAAAGCAGCCTGTCTCCTAATACAGCAGATAAGTGTTCAAAGGAATCTGTGACAAACCAGTATGAACACAGAAGTCATTCCCTGTCTAGCATCGCAGAACATCAGTGACATTTTCTGATTTAACCTACATTTGTTTATCAAAATCTGCAGTAATACTAAAATTTAAGCTTCTCGATGCTTCACATATACTGTAATACTAAAACAATTCTCATTTTCTGACACAATAATCTAGGACAGATTTTGTTATGTGTTTTAAAATTTGATAATTTTCACTTCCTTCTACAGCAAATTGCTTTCAAAAATTTGGTACAAAGAAATCAACAAAACGAACAACAGACTCAGGGTGCTCCAGCTTTGAATTCTACCATACAACTACCTTTTCTAGTAATAAACACAAGCAAAAGCACCGTCATAGATTGCAGTATCTCTCCTGACAAGTGAGTGTGATATGAAAGTACATGCTGTAGTGTTGAGTGCTTTGTAGTAAGCCTAAGAAACTTTTTTCTAAATTTAAAAAAAATCAATTTGCCACCCGATTGTACTCATTTCTCTCCCAATTCATGTTGAGTTTTTTATGTTCTGTCCGCCTGATGAGGAAGACCTCTATGTTGAAACACATTTGACATTGTATAGGATTTGACCTGCTAAGATGATGTTATCAGTATATTGGTATTTGTGATTTTTTTTTTGAAATAAAGATTTTTAATTTTTTTAAAATAGTACATTTTCCCCTTTCATTTTGTTTTTGGCTGTTGGTCATGCTGGCCAGAATGCACCACCACACTTACTGTGGTAAGCAGAATTGTTGAAGCCTGGTTTTATTTGTGTTATAAAAACTTTCATAATAAAGCTGGCTAACAACAAAATACTGTATTTTTCTGCGTATAAGACTACTTTTTAACCCAGGAAAATCTTCTCAAAAGTCGGGGGTCGTCATATACTCCGGGTCATATTTCTTATACAGTGAGTGTATCCCAAACTCTATTTTAACTGGGAAAGTTGGGGGTAGTCTTATATGCCCAGTCGTCTTATACGCTGGAAAATACGGGATCTTGTTTCTGGAACAGCTTCTCTAGTAGCAATTATAAGCTGTCCTATAAATTATTTTTACCAATTTTATAAGGCTAAAGGACCTAAGTAGGGATGAAATACACTTAAAATGCATTTGGTGGGCAGGAAGGGGGGCACTGAATTTGAGTGAGGAGTCTGTAGATGACCTTTAAAATCCATTTGGTTTAGTACAAGAAAAGATTTTGGCTTAAGCAAAATTTCCCCTCAACTTTGAATCTGTTTAATGAGGGAGAAAGGTTTATGGACTCCTATTGCCTCTCATGGAAAAAGTGTTTTTAATTGGGGAAATATAATAACTTGTACCCTGCTGAGATGGCAGTTGACCAAATGCAATCAGAAGCACTTTCTGTACCTAGTTATGTTTTAAATATAGCTTTGACTCATGAAGTAATCCTGCAAGTGTAATTGTATTTGGGCATTTATTAACATATAATTTAGAAAATGCATCTAAGCTGTACTAGGAAGTCTCACTCCTTTTCCCCCTCTTACAGATTTGAATACCTTTTTAATTTTGATAGCACTTTTGAGATCCATGATGACACTGAAGTATTAAAGCGAATGGGAATGTCACTTGGCCTAGAGACAGGCAAATGCTCATCGGCAGACCTAAGAGCTGCTAAATCACTAGTGCCTAAAGCTTTAGAAAGCTATGTCACAGGTAAGGCTGTGGTTTTTGCATGTTGCTGATTAAATGCAAATCCTCACCATACTGAAGAATTTCTAATGTCAGACTGCATGAGAATGGGAATACTGAGTGATTTATTAAAGTTGGCAGTATTGTACAAACTAAATAAAGGTTTAAAAGTAGTCATCTGCAACTAGAGATTCCAGAACTTGTAAATAAACCAAAGTGCTTGAATGGTGTACTGTTCAAAGTAGTGCCATTAATAATTCCTGCTGTCACCCTGCTATTTAAAACTAAGGGAGTGTCCTGTGAAAAAGTATGCTGCACAGTTTCAGTAAATGTATCTAGCAAATGTATTGACAGTCAAGGGGATGATTCTGGCTACAGAATCCCTCTTAGTAGAATGATATTTGAAGTGGCTTGCTACACTGTCACAAAATAGATAAGTTAAAGAACCACTTTAAACAATTTGTGACATAGGTAGAGCAGATTATGTTATACTTTAAACCAGCCTTCTCCAATCTGGTGCCCTCAAGATATTATTGAACTACAATTTTCACTGCCCCAGACTATTTGCTTTGCTAAGGGGAGCAGGCACACCAAATAAGGAATATTATTGTGGTCACCAAGCCTCCTTTAAACACAAAATAGGTTGCTGCCAAAAGGTGCCTGGTGCTCATCACCCTGAAAGTGACAGGCTTTCCTTCTTTGAAAGGAGGACTGTAGAGCACAGAGGGAGTAATGTGTGAGCTATTCTTGGAAACTGCTCTCCTCCCCCTGCATGCTGTTCTGGGGTTTTCCTCGAAACCCCCCTAAACTGAATTTTGCAGCTTGTTGGGAGGAGAGTGGGAGAAAACCCCATTGTGCAAGTGGCTTCCACTGATGAGATTGGCTAGGTGAATCCCAACCCATTGTGTCCCTAGAGAAATTTTCCTTGTTTAGTGAATATAACCACCTTTTTTACACTAACATATGCATAATTTTTTGGAGTAACACAAAACATATTTTAAAGCTGCAAATGGCAAATCATGTGTTTTGGCTTTGTATTCAATGATAGTTTCAATATTTTTTAGGCCTTCATATTGTCCTTATGAACTGGGAGCAATATGGGGATTGTTTTTTATCATTCTCTATGCAAACTGCTATTTCAAAGGATTCCTATCTGTTCTCTTAATCATAACATAATTACGCAATGTAAAGTTGTGGCGAGATCTGTCTAATCTGCATAGTTACATAAATCAGAGGCCTATACTGTACATACAAAGTAGCTGATTTAAATGTGTGTTGTACAAATTTTCAGGGAGAGGATCGCAGTGAGATTCTTGAGATTCTTACTGCTTTCTGAACAGCCTCTACTAGTTTTGTTAAACATAATCTGTTCTTACTTTCAAGGACTGCAAGTTAGTAAAATGTTTAAAATAAGCATTTGCATTCATATTCTTATGGCTCATTAATAACAAAAAATGGTGTTGTGTGCATTCAAAGTTATTCGGTAATAATATCCTGTTCTTGATGATGTTCTGAGCCTCTAGGTCTTGCATCTTTGAACATAGAGAAGCAAGCTTCCAACTTTGATCACACCTAAACAGGATTTCCAGTATCCCAAATGACGACTTTATTCTGACAGTCAATGAGCTATTGTATTGTTTAAACTAAAGCACCAAATTGAACATGGAAAAATGGGATGTTGTAGTGTTTGCTTATAGCAGGCATGTCCAACAGGTAGATTGTGATCTACTGGTAGATCAATGGACGTCTGTGGTAGATCACTGGCTCCCCCCAAAGAAGCTGAACAACTGTGGCTCCCCTAAAAAAAAGCTCAACATTTTACCTCCTCCCTGATAAAACTCAACAACTTTGACCCAACCCCCCCCCCCAAAATGGGCCTTCCTCCTTCCTAAAAAAAACTTTGACCTGAACCCCAAAAAAGGAGGTAGATCACTGCCAGTTTTTAACTCTGTGAGTAGATTGCAGTCTCTTGGGAGTTGGCCACCCCTGGCTTAGGGCAAAATTCCATAAGTAGAGCAGTAATATTGCAATGATTTCATTATCTGGAATCTATAGTCAAGGGTATAAATACTTCAATTGAGCACTTATATTTCCTCATGGGTGCTGAATAAACCATTGAGATGTTGAATGTTGGATAGTTGAACTTGCCTCTATTGTATTTCTCCTATCTTCACTGTACTATCTAGAAAGGGTTAGTGAGTGAACAAGCTAAGATAATCTCTTAGTTCCATTTGTCTGAGTGTATGTGTGTAGAGGGCCTTGTCTTCTGCTTTAAAATTCCCTGAGCTAAAAATAATGCTAGCTCTAATTTACCACTGGTACCCTTTTATCAGTGTATCTGAAAGATTAACTTGCCCTCTTGTTGGAACAGCCAAAGTACACTAGACCCATGCAAATAGTCCATTGTGCTGGCACTTCAAAGACTTGCTACACAGGATCTATGATGTCATTTTACATTTAAAGGGATTTTCCTTAGAGAATTAGGGGAGGCATTAACTCATATAGTCACCCAGCCTGTTGCATTTTAAAGTTTATCAGTCAGCATTTTCGTTCTCTAAAATGCTCTGGATGATTCAGCCTTTCCAGGTTGAAGTTTGTTTTTACCATGCACTGAGTAGCAAGAACTATCAGTGTAGAAAGCTAACTTGCATATATTTTTGATAGGCTTAAAGATACCCCCCCCCAAAAAAATGCCTAGCATCTGGGACACACCACTAATATGATAACATGAGAAACAGAACAGAAAGCCAGAAAAAAGAGAAAGTGTGCAATAAACTCAGATCATCAAACTCCTGTTTGCGAGATTCAGGCATTCCTACTTGGCCATAACAGAGAGAAGCTGGTGTCAATTCTTACTAGAAATAGACCACAAGATAACAACTATCTTTTTATATAACGTATAGCTAATTACTTTACCCCCTCAAATACTGTTTTTTTTATATACAAGTTGCCCTTGTAAGCGTATATGTGTTTCATACTGGTAACATACCAAGTACTCTACAGAAAATAGACATGTATGCCTCTGCTCCCATTGCAAGTCCCTGAGCTCTCTCACACAACATGAGAAAGGGATTAGACAATGCTAGGGAAGAAACATGTATGCCTTCAACTTCAAAAGGCTTGGTGGAATCAGTTCAATGACTGCAGAATAGACTTAAAGGTGAAATTTTCAGGATTCCAGACATGTAGCTTGGTGCATGGGCATGCCTCAAGAAAATAAAAAAGTATGTTTATGTACAGGAAAAGTATTGACCATTTGTTGCATGTTTATGTGTGGCTTGTAATTGACTAAATGCTTTTTTTTTAGATATGTCTACAGGAATTTATTGCTTGAACCAGGGGCTAGTTTTAAATTCAGCTCAAGCAGGTTCTGCTTTAGCCACAGCTGGGGATACTGCTCTTTTTAAGTCAAGGTAAGTAAATGTTGAATGGATGACTTGTTTTTATGTTATGAAGAAACTAAAATTGCCTTCTAAGAAAAGCGAGCCATGAGCCTTTATTTCTTGTTAAATTATCCCAAGCAGGTACTGGGTTGATCCTCTTCAAGTCAAGACACCCTGATTTTTGTTACATCTTTGTTGATCACCTTTTGCTATATACATTTCTAAATAAATTGCTGAACTGTGATTGGGGGTTAAGATTAATGTGTTTATGGGTTTAAGATTAAGCAGGGTTCAAGATTAGGATGACTGGAAAAAGTGAAATTACTTATTTAAAGCTACACATCCTATGTTAATGAAGGATTTGCTCACATACGCATGAACATCACTTCTTTCTCCTTGGCTGATTTACTCATGATTTGATACCTTTTATTAGACTAATCAAAATACCACAAAACAATGCACAAGCTTTCTAATTCTCTAAAACCCTTTATCAGGCTGCATGGTAAACAAACCTGAAGGAGTGGGAGGGATCTTGGCCAATGCAACACTGAGTATGCATCTGGTGAGGAGAATATTATGCCAGAATTTGGGAGGAGGTAGCCTGTGTTCATATGAGCCCTTTATATGCTGTAGGCTTCAGATTGCAGCAAGGCCTGCTGGGAACAAGAATAACAATGCCATAACATTATATTAGGTTTAGCATACTAGCATTCTGTTTGAAAGTTCTGTCTGTAGAAACTAAAGAAATCCATAATGTCTTAATCACACATGCAACACTGAGATTGATTCTAATGTTGAGGTGCATACCTGCATGTGTTAACCAAACCTGCAACAGTACAGCTTAGTGGAATGCAGTTTTAAGTATCAAGTTGTTAAATAGGAGGCAGTTCTCTCAAGCAGATTTTTTTTGCTTCTTTAATAGTGGAAATCCAGGGTTGTGTCTAGATTCTGAAGTGGCCTTAGCAACACGCCAGCTGCTGGCTCCCAGCAGCCAACAGTCCAGCAGTGCAACATCACACTACTCAGAGTCACGTGGTGAAACCCCCTGTTCCTTCAATGATGAGGATGAGGATGAAGACGACTCTTCTTCACCAGAATAGAGGCACACCAGCCATTTGAAATGCTCCTCTTGTGCACTACTCTTGTGTGCTTAACTCTATTTACATAGTTTTCTTCCACGTTTTGCCTCTTTACCCTGTGCAATTTTGTTGAAATTTTGGAAGTGTCAGAGACAGGAAGCTGCTTATAACAAGGCACAGGACATTGTACTACTACAGGACAAGAAGAGAGGATGACTCAGTGCTCATACCTAGGCACATTGGAGAGAATGTGGAGCCCTTCAAACAAGCAAATGACCTCTCTGGTGTGACAGCATTCTCTTTCATTGGTACCCAAATCTCGTCCACAGAGGCAGAATGGATTTCTTCTCCCTGCAATATGTTAATTCCTTACTTAAACAGCACTACAGTGACAGACCGCCTGCACTTCCTGTCAGGGCATTCATTTACCTAGGCCACTTCTCATGCATGGGTTGTTCCTCTTCTGTATGTGTGGAGGGTCAGCTCCTGTGTTTTATGTATTTGTGTTTGTAGTCCTCACTGCCAGAAAGACGTTGGAAGTGGTCCTGGTAGCTTGGTTGCATAGGGGTCTCCTGGATCCATGGTGGACTCCTCTGTAATCTGCCAGGCAACTTGAGGACCCTCATTAAAGTTTGTGACAGGTAAGAGTAGGATGTCCTTTCCCAATAAGCTTTGAAAGGCACATGGTTAGTGTGCAACTCCACATCTCCCCTTCTGGGCCCATATACTGAATAATTGAATTGGCCCGCATTACTTTCCCCTTCACTATTAGGGGGGAAAACACCTTTCAGAAAGGTCAGAGTGGACGGTGCACAATTTTTCTTTTTATATCATCATCAGTTGCCTGCTGCTTTCCCCCTACCTAAGATGCTAATTAACTCCTCTGCCCAGTTGTCAATTTTTTTTTACTGCAGAAGAACACAAATATTTAAAACCACCGTGCCTCATAAGACTATGTGATAGGGAAGCTATTGATGTTTTATTCTGATTGGCTAGCTGTGTGAAGAAGTGGTATACGTTCACAAAGAGACATGTGTTTTCAGCTTGAAATCCTGTTTTAAGTATTCTAGATTTAGTATTTCATCAGGTTATCATTTTCCCCTTCTACTGTCCATTAAGCAGTGAGATAATACTCACAGCACACTCTCTGCAGCTGCTGTTTTAATTTAGAAATGAAGAAACTGTATTGAAGGAATTTTAATTTTTTTAAAAGATGGCAGTACAAAATACTAAGATTTTAACTGATATGTGACGTTCCCTCACTTTTTTTAAAAAGGATAAAGGAAGGTTAAATTATAGCGAAGCTTTCCCCCATAGAATCTTAAATTACAGTCCTATGAAATCCAAGCAATTTTAGTTGACAAGTATGTTCTGAAATAATAATAAACTTGCTTTCTAAATGTCTACTAGACCAATGGAATATTATTAATTATTTAAGTAAAATACAGCTCTCTTTAGAGAACTAGAAAATGATTATTATTATTTTGAAGAAACTATTTTGATCTCAGGTTTTAAAATGATCTATGAAGCCATAGTAATATTCGCTGCAAATCATATAGTGCTGATAGGGAAATAAGAAACTGGTATCTTCAAGTGTAACAATGGATGTGAATATATGAATACAGTAATCTAAAGAGGCTTTTTACTTTGATTTTGTGTGTCTGTTAAATGAAGCAGCTTCAGCCGAAAGTACTATGATCTAATTTTGGGGAAATTAAAAAGAATGTTTTAGTTTGAGAAGGTAGATAGTAGGTTTTTTCGCCCCAGACTGATTTTTTTGTGTATGAGTATTAACATCCAAAGGAAAAGCTCCATTTTTAGTCTTTAGGGGTACATTGCCAGCTGAGAGGTAGCAGAAGCGTGTTCCAATTTTTAAAATTGCTTACTGTTTGTGATTTGGCAAACCATTAGGCAGTCTTTCACATATATCGAATGCAGGATTTCACTTTGTTCCAGGCATAGTGCTCTGAATAGAACTCAAATTGAGCAAGCCTTCCTGTGTCAGAATTGCTGACCAAATGAGGGAGGTGCTCAGTCGCTGAACGAAAACATGGAAATGTGGTAGAATGAAAACAAAGTCATTTTCACCATCACTCTAACTTTCTCATGGTAGGAGATGCCTGTCTTTTTAATGTGGGTCCATCCATTCACTGTAAACACAAGGGTTGGGAGATAAACTCTACTTAGTAGCTTATCTTATGGATGCATGGACTTATTACCATGTGTTAAGTGCACATAATATGACCTATAACCAGCACAATTACTTAAAAGCAGTTTTGAGTCTTAGACATTCAACATATTTAAAGGAAAAGGGTGGGAAACATTTGGCCCTCTGACTGTTGATAAGAGTTGTATTCCAACACCTGCTACAGCTGGAGGATCACAACTTCCCCATCTCTGTTTTAGGGCAATACATCTTGAATTGAATGGTTACCTGAAACTAGGATGGCAGATTATGTGGTTCAAGAGACGTTTCCCTTACAGAGACAGTTCAAATTCTGTGCCAGGGAGAGTTTCATTTCATTATTTCTCTTGTTCGTATTTGAAATGATTTACTGTTCTCCCTCTAATTTATTCTGGTTTTGTTAGAGAGAGGCACAAAGTTAGGAAGGGCACTATGGCCCTACCTCAGCCACTGGAACTCTTGGTCTGTAAGATTCAAGCAGGCATTCATCCACAACTTTCAAGCATGTCAGCATAACTATGGTAAAAGGGCTGCAAACTTGCTGTTTTGTGTGTGTTTTGATGAGATTTTTGCAAAGCTGAATTTTGTACCACAGAACCATATTCTGAGATTTGCTCCACAGATGCGCACATACTTTTATGAAATTGGAGTTACACATAACTCTGCCTACATTTGTTCATCAGAGTCCATGGGGAGCTTTTGTGTCATTAGAGCTCAACCCAGTTCTGCAAATAACAGCCCTTGCCTTGCATGAAGCGTGTTCCTCACACAGCATAACAGAACACTGTTCTCCTGCTCTTCCTCACTTAGTGTGTGTGCATAACCACCATGCTAGGTAGGGTGTTAAGGGAATGAGAGATTAATGTTTCTTGACCGAGAAGATGGGGGCAGGTGGATGGGACAGTGATATGCAAGGAGCAGACAAGCATCTTATTCCACATTAACAGCAGATGGGAAAAGATTAGGTTCTGCTATGCCTTTTATGGTTCCTTCATGCCAAGTGCTGTGTTCATAGTAGGACTAGAGTGAACCCTTGAGATTTCATCAGATTATACTGGCAATCTGAATTGGAGGAAGGGGGAAGAGAGAAAATTCACAGTAACCAAAGAGGCTGACCATATGGCATGAATATTACGGAGCACTTTGATTGTTATCCTTCAGAACCAGTTTTGGAGGGAAATTGTTGAATGGTTGGGGAAAGTTCAGACTTCTTTGAAAACAACA
Organism: Zootoca vivipara; assembly: GCF_965207765.1. NCBI lineage: Eukaryota > Metazoa > Chordata > Lepidosauria > Squamata > Lacertidae > Zootoca > Zootoca vivipara. The sequence goes on along the minus strand of NC_142588.1, from coordinate 70,210,187 downwards.
AATACAGGAAAATCAATTAAAACAATATAGATGTTCGCAAGTTATTCCCTGCCTTTGTTGTGGTTGTCAAATTTTGTTATGTGGGTATGTACAGAAAGTATACCGTAAGTAAATATGAAAGATCCTTAATGCTTTTAAACTGGAACCACAATGCAGTGTTTATATGCAATGTTTACATGTTTTGTGTTCATGGGAAATACGTTTCTTTGACAAAAATGTCTTAATTTAAACAGGAATTTGCATCATGCAAACCCACTGTCACTAACACAGGTGAAAATAAAATAGCCAAATCATATTTGGAGTAGTAGTATTTCAGTGAGTCTATTCTGGGTATGGTTGACTTTGATGCTACCCATATGAATTAAGCCTGGCACAGCATTAAGCTTCTTCCTACCATTTTTTATGAACTGCATAGTGTTGCACACAACAATAAATGTCTGGTGTGCACACCTAAGCAAACCTGGTTAGATTATGATCTGAAAAGTACAACCATTTTATTCCACCAGAGAACTTCTATGTCCTTCTCTCTTCCTAAAAGAATTTCTGATTACCTGAAAGCATTCTTGTCTTTACCAAAACCTTGATAGTCTGTTTTCTCCAAATGATTTAAAGGCCTATTTATTTCTCACCACATCAATATGCCAGCAGCAGAGAAACTTGTCAGATGATGGTAATGATTCATGTGGCAATGTTGTACACACAGAACAGCTGTGTCTCAAGTAGCCTTTGTGTAGTGATCCAAATATTTAAACCAACCCCAGCACATTGCGGCAACTTGTAGTCTGTAGTTTGTAAATGAACTTGCAAGAGGTGTATGTTCCAAGACTTAGCTACCAGATATTTTAAAATCTGTTTTATGCTATTTTTTAGAGAGGCTGGGTTTTTCTGCTTGTGTTTGTTTTTTTACTACCGCATAATATATATTTTGTGTGACTAAAGTGTGAAAAATGTGGTAGTCTTGTGTATGTCTTAAGAGAAAGAAGGCAGACACAAAGAAACTTACACTTCAAGACTGTTGCTACTAGCAATGTAATATGTCCGATCTAATAGAAAAATGTTACCTTGTAGTACATCACATACTTTATAAAAAAAAACCACCATTATTTTTTTATGGAAATTTTATATAAGAATCTATTTCTGCATATTTCAAGTGATCTTGTATTTTATTAAAGTGCTACAAGTAAGGATTGTGCAGAAGATTGCAAGAATTTGCATCTGATTGAAATGAAAAGCATGCATACTTTGAAGAAAAATAATATCCTGCTGTTTGTGACCTGGGAAGTAAAGCTAAACTGTAGAACAGAATAAAATAATTTAAAGACAACTGGGGTTGCTCTTGTTTTTAAGCAAACACTGCGGCAGAGGAAAGCTGTCAAAGGTTAGTGTTCATAGCATGTGTTCTCTATTTCAGAAAATACATCTTACAGAGTAAACTGCAGGGGAAACCGGGTCAAGTTGAACCGATGTTTTCAAAATAAATAGAAAGCATAACTAATTTCAACACTTAGTAGGGTCTTCTGGACTGGAGTCTAGCACAACATCGAGCTGATCTTAGTTCTTAATGATATTGTGTGTATTGCTGGCAATTCAAATACTGGAAAAAGCATTTTCTAGGTTCCTAATGATGTTTACTGTACTCGGAAAGCAAGTCTTACAGAGATTGCATGTGACTACACCAATAGGTACTTTTAGTAAATAGTATAAAACGTAATTCATTTAAGAGCCATACAGTGCTGCCTCAAGTGTACTGTGCAGAAATCTCTTGTGTGCCTAAGTTCAGGAACATTTAGAACTCAAGGATAAGTACAACACACTGCATGGAACAGTTTGCATCATATGCTAAAATGTATTCAACTGGCAGCATTTCTTAACCTTTGCCTCTACTGTATATTCATCTCTCCTTTTTACTTTCTCAATACTTGATTAGGAAGGTATAGTTCTCTAATTTTAAAGTGACTCCTTTGTTGGGAGTGCTAAGAAATCTGATAACAGGAGCTTACCTTCTCATTTTGCCTAAGGAGAAACTTTTCAGCAGTGTTTCCATGTGCTATTGTAGCAAATTGCCTCATCAGGAAAGTGATATGCAAAGCAGTAAAACCCAGCCAACTTTTGTGTTTTGGAGGCAAGTGCCTATCTTCTGTATCACATGCAAGAAAACAGAGTAGTTCTTGGAGAAAGGCTAGAGCAGGGTTAGCCAAGATGGTACTTTCGAGAAGTTGTTGAACTTCTGCTCCCATCAGCCTTTACCAGCTTGGCTCAGTGATCAGAGGCAATAGGAGCTGGAGTCCAACATGTTGGTTATCCCTGGGGTAGAGTATCTGTTCCTTGTGTGGCTCATATATGAGACTACTTCAGGATTGTACCAGTCTCTGATCCCATTGTCGTGCTGGTGGTAAGCTGTGGCTCAATAACACTTTTTGAAAAACACATTACCCCTAAAGCTGCTTATGAGTGGTAACTGTTACTATGGAGTGAATTGGGGCAAGTATTTTCTGCAAAGGCACCCAGTTCTGAAAATTGGCCTTGTCACTAATTCTGACATCTGGATTTCAAGTGGTTCAGGATAGGGTGCTACCGGTATTTATTCTCATTTACCCAATTGGAGGGCAATCAGTAGCTCTGGCGGGATTGTTTTTTTTCAAGGTTGACCCTCACCCACCATGTCCTGATCCTAGCTGCAAATAACTATACACTCTTGCTGTAAAGAACATTTTCATGTTACACTGACATTTTTAATTCTATTGCAATTATGAAAAATTAAATTGTTCTATAGGGTTCTTTGACCAGGATTGTCCACAGTGGGAAGAGTCTGGCCTGCTAGAGTAGCCACAAGTTGACTTTATGTAGCTGAACACCTGAAGGAATACCGGTAGTTGTTGACCTTGGCTGAATGGCAGGTAAGACGTACCAGAAGCTGTCTGTTGATGGGATGGAGGCTTTCTGTTGATGGAATGAAACTTGAAACTCTGGCCCTTGGAAGACTAATGTGAAACCCTGTTTATGTATAGTATTTGTCCAGATACACTCTGTGCGGTTTGTGGCCTTCAAAGTAGTAGAGATAAATGCATTGCAGCATGTTCATCTTTGAGCACACTTCTGGTTAGAAGGAGCTTAATTTTGCAACTTGACTGGTGATTGGTTTTGTCATTCACAGTAAATCAGCGGAAAAGTACAAAGTCAAAAGCAGCAAAGAAATAATTGTGTACGTTTATTGTTCATTAAACTCTGCTTCAACCCTACATGTAGGATAAAGGGTTGGATTCAAACAATGTCCTCTTTGTAAGCATTGTAAGAATCCAGTGTAGGGAGAGGACATGTTCATTTAAAAATGCAGGGGTGTTTGTTCAACGACCTACATTGTATGATATGTGTAGGTTATTCCTCAGGGCATGTTCTGTTCCAGGTATCGGACCCCGTGTTATTTTTTGGTGACATGATTTTGTGTGTCAAAGAAATCTTTTTGCCTCTTACCACTGAGTTTGTGTGTAATGTTAATTTGCCTCACCTCTTTTTACCCAGGTTTGTCTTGTTGGTTTCATGGACTGCTCCTTTCACTCTCAATATGAGACTCTCTGAAATGCTTCTTTATTCTTTTGTTCTCTTGTGTTACCTTCAAAAAGTGAGTAAACTCCTGAGAGAAGGGATAAACCACCCCAAGTTGATAGCAATCCGCATTTGCACAAACGAGGTTTGGTGCTAACTCACAATTAGTGATAGAATATTGTTGGACCTATAAAAAAAACCTGCTGCTGTTTCTATAGTAATATCTGAACAGGCATAACACACTCTGTCATCCAAAGAAAGTGAACAGTTCAATCTCAATTCAAGTTCACTCAAAAGTAGAGTCCGTGTGATAAAGTGATTAAGATGTTGGAATGGGACTGGGGAGATTCCTGTTTGAATTGCACAGCCATGCAGTTCAAAAACAAAATGTTTCCAAGTCAGAAGAAAGTCCACTCTTTGCCATTCCAAATCTTTCTGACTTTTATATGTAATGACCTGGATACGCTCCATTACTACCAAATCCTTTCTGCTAGATCAGTGGTTCCCAACAGGTGGTCCGGGGACCCCCAGGGGTCCGCGAGCTATGCCAGAGGGGTCCTCAAGATGCTATTAGAATAAAAAATATATTAAATATATTTCGTATGATAACAGATTTTTTGTTTTGGCCGCTTCCTGCATGAGCAGAGTCTAGCGCAAAACTAGAATTAGATAGAGGCAGTAGTTCTGCTATATGCCCCTTAGGTGGCGCTTTACAAACACTACTGTTTTGCAAAGAGGCAGCGCGTGCATTCTACTAACGCTCACCTCCCCAAGATGCTTTGCGCGTGTCGGCTTCATTTGTGCGCTACTGCGCAGGTACCCTGTCTTCTCCATTCCCCTCCCTCCTCCCTGGCGCGCGCTGCCTCTTTGCAAAACAGTAGTGTTTGTAAACAAAGCGTTGTTTTTCGCGGAAGCTACAGTTCGCGTAGTTAAAAATGAACCGTTGGTGAAAAAGTGGTTCATCTCATTAAGAACTGAAAATTAAAACTAACTGTATACTGATGGAGTACTCTGTTGTAACTGTAAAAAACGTATAAATATAAAATATAAAAAGACTCTTAATTTGGCTCTCACTTTTTAATTTTAGGATTAGGAATTAATGGGGGTCCTTGTCACAATAGCGGCTCAATGAGGGTTCCTCGAGAAAATTTTGTTGGGAACCCCTGTGCTAGATCATGGCAACTTTACAGATGACCAGGCTCTATATAGCAACAGTCAACTTGTGTGTATCTAAATGTATTTCTGCTCCCTGGATTGTAGCCCCTGTGAACCCACAGTGGACCTTTCTGGTCCTACAGTAGGGCTGGGGAACCTGTTGCGCTCCAGTCCTCGTCTGTTTCAGGCAGCAAGGCCAAAGATCACAGATGAAGCCAGATGAAGTTCAGCAGCATCTGGTGAGTCAAGGTTTCCCCACCCCTGCCCTGGAGAATGGCAAAGATACATTGCCGTGCAATACTATTATCTAGTTTTGGTTTAAGAGCCCTCCTTATTTGTGCATATTGCTAATTTTCTGCTATCAACCTGAAATGTGAATATTATAAAATGGCTGTCCTGTTGTTCCATTTAGGTGAAAGTGAGGCGGCAAGGACAGCTATAAACCAAGAATGAGAAGGTACAAGAAATGACTCAGAAGATTTAGCTTTATTTAATTAACCATTTGTGCTTTTGAAATATCTCCTCACTGATTTGAAAACTACACTACTTTGTGCCACAGGCAGAGGCAAGTTAGAACAGTTATCACAGCCTCTGGCATGGGCAAGATAATTACATGGATCAAGAATCAGTTACAAAAAAGGTGTGTTCTTCCTGGAACATTCTGAAATCAGTACCAGTTTAAGACTTGTTTTAAACCTCGATGCCAGGGAGCAGTGTCCCAACCTGCAGGTATAGTTTTGGCTCCTCATACTCTACAATTACTCAAGTATACCCTAATTAAGAAGTCAAAATTACTGTTTTGAGAGAGAGGGATTTATTATTGTGGTCACTGCCAAAATTGCAAGTTAAATTTTCACTACAAGAAAAATCTGTTGCTTTTATGGATGCATAAAACTCTCACTCTTTTTACTTAAAAGAAAAAAAATCACAAACAGGTACATTATGCTTTTTGGTGGGCTGAATTCCTAGTTTTTATTCTGAAGGAGGATCCATCTGATGGGAGGAAATGTTAGAATTATCTAGGGTAGGGAACTTTCAGCAAGCTAGATGAGTATAATTTCCATTCCCCTTCTCTTGAAACAATGGTCAAGGAATGATGGGAGTTAAGTCCAGCCTTTAGCCTCTGGTCTGGTTCTTTCGGCAGGGGGAGAGGCTACAGCAGAAAAAGGTTTAAAGATGTCAGCCACCAGCCAGTTGATAGCACATGAGAAACAGGCAGGAGGAATGTTTTAAACAACAACTATTTAAAAGCGCTTTCAGTTATACAAATAAAGTGAAAGAAGTAGGAAGAATGCTTAAGCTTGGATACATGGAAACGGTGGTAAGCAAATAATGGTAACTGTTGTGGTTGTGTAAGAGAATTGGATCATTCAAGACAGGCCTCCATTGTTAACATTACTGATGATACCAGATCAGGTTAGAGTAGGGATCTCAAAGAACAAGTGTGGTGGCTGAAGCTCCCAAACAGCACAGGGAAGAGCAATTAAGTAGTGGTGTGTATTTTGGGGAGAAAAGTATTTTCTTTGTGCTGACAAAAGTTGTTGACCTACTAAAGTCATATCATTGCCAGATAGATGTCTGGAGAGAGGACATTTATTTTTCTTCTGCTTCATACAGCTGCTTTAATTCTGAAGTTTACAGGAGTGATGAGTCTTTACAATATTGGTCTCGGTGATCCAAGCTGCAAAATATGGCAGTGCCCTAAGAGAAGAAGCAGAGCTTCATTTTTCTTTTTACAGCTCGCCTGGCTTCTCTCATGGATGAAAGATGCCTGAATGTAAGTATTGTAAGTATGTAAGTATGTTTGTTCTACTCATCCCTTCATTCAGTGAAGTGCTAATTAGAGGTTTACTTAAAATATGAGGGGTGGCTTGGGGGCACAGCGGCAGCTGGGTTAGACACATACACAATAATGAAGTAATCTCAGATAAAGTAAAGCCTGCATTCACATTAAAAATGAGACATGAAAAAGGGTTGCTGTGATGTCACATGCATACTAAGTAGTCCTTTGTATAGCACAGGGTGGATGGCAAAGAGAAAGAGATGCCCAAAGTAAGAGTATGGTGCAGTTTCATTGAATAATCTGACGGGGAAATCCCAGGGTGTTTACAGACCAAGTTACAATGTGTGTGTGTTTCTGTGGACGTAAATGCTGCCCTTGAAACTTCCCCAGTACCACCATGAGTGCTTTTGCCTAGCTAGGACATATACTTAAATTGTGATGGTGCTTTTTTTCTTGGATGGAACACAACATGCAGAAACCTTGATTTTTGCATGACTAAAGTCAATTCAGTGTTCTGCCCATATTTGCATATGGTCCTGCCTGCCACTGGTTTGAAACTCCTGGAAGATTGCCCATGAGGAAATGTGACCCTCAAGCTGAAAAAAATCCCCCACCCCTAAGAAAGAGTATGGACCAGAAGCAGAGGATATTTTTGCTTAGTCTGTGATAGTGCTTTGTATAATCCAAGGTGCATTCCTCTCAATAGGAGCATATGATCCTCTTCAGATGCAATGCAATGTAAGATGGTGGGGGGGGGGGATTGTGTGATATTTGTAAAAGACAAATTTATCATAGAAACAGAATTGTAGAATTGGGTGGAACCCTGAGGGTCATCTAGTCCAACCCCCTGCAATGCAGGAATCTCAACTAGATCATACATGACAGATGGTCATCCAACCTCTGCTTTAAAACATCCAAGGAAGGAGAGTCCACCACCTCTCATGGGAGTCCGTTCCAATGTTGAACAGCTCTTAATGTCAGAAAGTTATTCCTGATGTTTAGTCTGAATCTCCTTTCTTATAACTTGAAGCCATTGTTTTGAGTCCTACCCTCCAGAGCAAGAGAAAATAAGGTTGCTCCATCCTCCATGTGGCAGCCCTTGATATATTTGAAAATGGCTATCATATCTCCTCTTTGCCAGGCTAAACATACCTAACTCTTTCAAGCATTCCTCATAAGACTTGGTTTCCAGACCCTTGACCATATTGGTTACCTTCCAGCTTGTCAATATATTTATTAAATTGTGGTGCTCAGAACTGGACACAGTATTCCAGGTGTAGTCTGACCAAGTGGGACTATTACTTCCCTTCATCTGGACACTATACTTCTGTTGATGCAGCTAGAATAGTATTTGCTTTTTTGCTGTTGTACCACACTGCTGACTCATGTGAAGCTTGTGGTCAACTAAGACCCCCAGAGTCACATGCACTACTGGCAAGCCTTGTGTTCCCCATCTTATATTGTGCAGCTGGTTCTTCCTAAGTGTATAATCTTAAATTTGTCACTATTGAAATTTTCTTAGTTTGGGCCCCGTTCTCCAAACTATTAAGTTCATATTGAATCCCAATTATATATTCAGTAGCATTCAGAGTTTGGGGTCATCTGCAAATTTGATGACCCCCCCCCCCAAATGCCTTCATCCAATTTGTTCTAAAAGATGTTGAACAACAATGGGCCCAGGACAGAACCTTGCGGCACTCACTCTTCCCCACAAATGATGAGTCAGCCAGTTACAAATGCACCTAAACTATTCTGGACTAGAACCAATTCCACCGTAGCCATGAAAGGTTATGCTCACTTAACAGATGAGGACAGAGAAGAACTATATACCATGATCTGCAAAAGGTACTGTCAGCTACTTATAAAGCTTAAATGTACACAGCATAAACATGGTGAGAAATGACAAAAACCACAAACAGGTGTTAACTAATAGCCTTTGTGGAGGAGAAACCATTGTCTCATTTCAGGGCAAAACAAATGCAACTTACTGATAAGAGCTAGTGCAGCAGTTTTATATTGCAGTCTCCCTTTGAAGTTCCTTTGTTAGAGAACAGTTAGCAGCAGAGTGACCTAGAGGCAATTGAAATCTGACCAAAACGTGTAATCTCTAGAAACTGCTGGGGAACATTTCAGTGTCCTAGACATAAATAATGACTTAAGGCAGCAACATTAGCAAATAAACTTCAAAGAAGACTGGGGCTGGGCAATATCTGGTTTTCAACTGTGTGATATAGCAGCAGCTAAACACTGCTATATCACAGTATCTGAAATAAGGATGGAGCTATGTAGAGGCATTGATTGGCTTCACATTTCCCCCCGCATCATGATTGTTGCATCGTGCAACAATTTATTACAGTGGTACCTTGACATCCGAATGACTCGACTGCCGAAGGTTTCGACTTCCAAAGTCGGCAAACCCGGAAGTCTTGTCGCCGCGTGCGCTTTCTGCGCCTGTGCATGTGCAGAACGGGCACTTCAACAACTGAAGACTTTGACTTGCAAAGAGTGCCGCGGAACAGATAGTCTTCGTAAATCGAGGTACCACTGTATTTATACCCTGCCTATCTGGCTGGGTTTCCCCAGCCACTCGGGGAGGCTCCCAATAGAATATTAAAAACACGATAAAGCATCAAACATAAATAATTTCCCTAAACAATATATTGCTAGGTCAAATCTCTCTCTCTTTCTCTCTCTCTCTCTCTCTCTCTCTATATATATATATATATGGGGTGCCTCAGGGTTCCGTTCTCTCCCCCATGCTTTTTAATATCTATATGTAGCCGCTGGGAGAGATCATCAGGGGGTTTGGGCTGGGTGTTCATCAGTATGCAGATGACACCCAGGTCTACCTTTCTTTTAAATCAGAACCAGTGAAGGCGGTGAAGGTCCTGTGCGAGTGCCTGGAGGCGGTTGGAGGATGGATGGCGGCTAACGGATTGAGGTTGAATCCTGACAAGACAGAAGTACTGTTTTTGGGGGGACAGGAGGGGGCAGGTGTGGAGGACTCCCTGGTCCTGAATGAGGTAACTGTGCCCCTGAAGGACCAGGTGCGCAGCCTGGGAGTCATTTTGGACTCACAGCTGTCCATGGAGGCACAGGTTAATTCTGTGTCCAGGGCAGCTGTCTACCATGTGAAATTAATTGTAAATCAGGTGATAATGAAAGGTATAAATAATAAATTTTATTATTATTATTATTATTATTATTATTATTATTATTATTATTAATAGTCCAGCCCTAAAGAAGACCTGATCATTTGTTGTTGTTTAGTCGTTCAGTTGTGTCCGACTCTTCGTGACCCCATGGACCAGAGCACGCCAGCTTGGTGGCTTCGAGAACACTGTCCAACCATCTCGTCCTCTGTCGTCCCCTTCTCCTTGTGCCCTCCATCTTTGCCAACATCAGGGTGTTTTCCAGGGAGTCTTCTCTTATGAGTATTGGAGCCTCAGCTTCAGGATCTGTCCTTCCAGTGTGCACTCAGGGCTGATGAGTTGAGACTATAGTTTCTTCTCCATATGAGGATAACACTGAATGCACTGGTGGAGTAGGCTCTAATCCACAAAAGCTTTTATCACAAATATTGGGCTCCAATACTTTTTTTGGGGGGGTGTTGCTACATCAGACAAACCTTTCAAGCTGCAGGGTTCAGTTACACCATGAATTCATGGTGTGAAGATACACGTAGTTTCAGATTATGCTGCAGTAAATGTGCAGATACAAGCACCCAGTTACAATGTTCCCAAGGAACAGATTTTAAAAACAGTTCTTTGAATTCAGCAACTGCAGCTACAGCGTCAAAGTGTTTGCTGAGAAGCAAGGAATCTAAGAGCTTTGTAGTCATGTATTACACCTAGAAAAAAATTCATTTCACATCCTCCAGCTTAGCCATAGTTATACTAGTGTTCTTGCTACACCTCTCTTTCCCATTTATTGAAATTCTTTGCCCTGCTAAATGGCACCTTTCATCCAATCACTGACAGTAGAAAGGTTTACATGGGAGAAGATGTTAATGTTATGATGGAGCCATTAAATTATAGGGCAGGGATAATATAAACAATATGCAGTCGCCTTTCCAATGTTCAAGAGCAGAAATACAGAATGTTGTACCTAAAAGCTGAAAAATCTGTAGGCAGAGCAAAAAACAGATTACAAGTTACTGTAAGTTGTACTGACAAGTACAGGGAGCAATAGGAAAGTAATTATGGGCACAGTCTTAATGGTCTTTACCTCTTTGCAGAGTGAGGTCCATCCCCATCATCCATCCCTCGTCAGCCATTGGTGCTTCAGTAATTATCGGGAGGAAAGGAGGTAGGGAATAGAAGTTTTGCATCCACAGGATCCAGAGCTCTCCTGTTCCCTTGGCATACCCCTGGAGCTTCCATACTTATATTCCCATCCGCCAATACCACCCCATTCTGACTTGGGTGGTGCAAGGCTCCCCTGCTCTCTATTTAGTGCCTTCTAGAATTATTCTTCCTAGCAGGCAGAAGGCATACAAATGGTACAAGGGGGGAATCCCCAATATGGCTGTTCCCCAAATAGGCATGTCAAGAGAGAGCACATCCTGCTGTGTGCTCTAAAGGACTTCATTTTATAAATAACCAGCCCTTCTAAGCATATCCTCACCTTCACATCTCAAGGAGGAGAGAGCAGGTTTGTAAGGGCAATGCTGTTATCCAAGATATACCAGCCCTTTGGGGCTTTATAATTACTGTTAATAATTCAATTTGTATCTTGCCTCTCCTCCCAAAGAGTCTAGGTTGGCAGATACAACTGGAACTTTTGATGGTAGCCAAATCGAGCGTTTTAAAGATTGGGTAAGTGTTTCAATACACTTCGTATTAGACACTAAAGCTAGCAGGCCTGTGAAAAGCACAGCATGTACATTGTTCTCAGGGATAGGTAGCACTCTGTAGAATGCACTCTGGTAGTTGAACCTGGTAGTGTGTCAAGTATAAATGACAGTGGCCAGCTCCTGAGAATCATGGAATAGTTTCAGCTGATTTCTTAGATAAAAAGCATTCCTTGGCATCTGCACCTCCAGCCGCACTTCCCTGCTGGATGAATGTTTTTTCATCAATGAGTTTATCATTGCGTCTGGAAAAGTAATCCCTGCATCTCACCTGTACTAAATCTGGAAGTGCCCATACTGAAGTACAGTCATACCTCTGTTTGCGACTGCAATTCGTTCCGGGGAGCCAGTCGCTCCCAGAGCTCGCCGTAAACCGAGGGGCTCTTCTGTGTGTGCGCAAAGCGCCGATAGAGCGTTTCTGCGCATGCGTGCGCTGCAGAGATCGCTTCTGCGCATCCGCATGCCGCGAAACCCGGATGTAAACACTTCCGGGTCCGCAGCGGTCGCAAACCGATCAGTCGCAAACCAAGGTATGACTGTAGTAAAGATCTACCTTCTGGCTGGGAAGTCAAATACAGTGTTTTTAATTGTTAAATTAGTTGCACTAAATGTCAGGTCTGGCTTTTAGTTCAACTAATCTATCTCAGTTCAATTAATCCCTCACGCAAGTGGTATTTCCCATAGCTGAGTGAGAAGGGGAGGAAGGAAAGGACTGTTTAGCCACTCTTCTGTGTGTGACTTGAGCAAGTTGATACTGTGTAAAGCTGCTGCTTGTTAGTCCCTCTTATAAATAGGACAAATGGAAAAGCTATGATAAATAGGATGAGGTGGGCTTGTGGGCCTCTAAAACCTCCAGGAGCTGGAGGGGCTTCAGAGTGGATTTTGTTCTGCTTTAGCTACGATTTCATTTGTGTTTGTCAAAATACATCTGCTGTATGCACAGAAGAGGCCCACAGCTATTTCAAGCAATGGCACATTACATAACTTTTAACCTGAATTTTATTCTTCTCCTATCCACATTGCTTTCCAAGTTCAGTTGCATTATGCTGCATAAAGATGCATATATGGACCCCACCCCACCCCTTTAAACTTTGTAATTAATGAAAATTATGGTAAGCAAAGCCTGGGAATACAGTGGTACCTTGGGTTAAGAACTTTGCTTCAGGAGGAGAACAGAAATCGCGTGGCGGCAGTGGGAGGCTCCATTAGCTAAAGTGGTGCTTCAGGTTAAGAAGAGTTTCAGGTTAAGAACGGACCTCCAGAACGAATTAAGTTCTTAACCATAGGTACCACTGTAGCTAGCAAATTTACTGACTGCAGAGGTTGCCTGAGCAGCAGATTCCTTACATTTGCAATCTATATATCCAGCCACTAGTAAAGGATAGCTATTCCCTTAATAGAAATCCACAAATGTACTCACTATGTAAAACATTTCTCTCCCTGGAATAGCAAACCATTCCAATAAGGGCAAATTTAGGTCCGAATTTAAAGTTAAACTATAGTTTGTAGTAATTAGCTCAACTCCAAAAGGGGTAGTGATACAGAAAGCTGAGCAAGTCACTCTGTGTAGTTATCTTATCTGTGCTAATCATTCTGAGCAGGCAAGGATTCCAGACTAAAAATAAGGGTTGAGAATGCAGGAAGGGACTTAATTTCCTTTTTGGTCTCTTCCATGCAAACAACTTCAGGAGCTGTAGTGGAGGTAGTCTTTAAGGTGCTTCAGTAGTTTAGACACAACTGTCTAACAGCTTTGCTCTGGAGGGCATAAGTTTACAAAGGAAAGGTCATGGGAATTTCTATTGTAAAATTGCTGAACTAGGACATAATTAATTTGATTTACTGACTGCAGAGGTTGCCCTAGCAGCAGATTCCTTACATTTGCAATCTATATATCCAGCCACTATGAAACAGCAAGTTTCAGAGCGGAAGACCAATGTTTTCCCCTGCTACACCTATATAATAAAACCCCAGTATGAATGTTGACATGGTCCCTTGTGCTCATCTTGTACACGTTTAAGCTCTACACAGAATTGTCAGACTGCATCTTTTTATAGTTTCTGGCCATTTAGCACCTCCATTTCCAAATTCTCTACCATATACACACACCTACTGGAATTGGTTACGAATTTCATAATGGCCATGCTGTGAGCAGCTCCCTTCCTACGAAGGCCTGGCTTAAAAGATCTTATATCTGAGAATGAAGAGAGCACTTCTCAACCTTTGAAACAAGGTTTGGTGTTTAAAGGTTGTTAGTGTGTGATTGTGCGTACCCAGCAGCAAAACATAGAACATAAGTCATCTCAAACTATATAAATTAAACAAAGGAATGTTTAATCAATACAGTCCTTATTTTGAGCTTTAAAATTTTAAACAGACATTTCTCCTTCCAGGGATTTTTTTATTGGAAAGTGTAAGTCTACTCCCACATAGTGAGGTCTTTTCTTCCAAGCAGTTTTGCAGTACAACCAAGTTTCTAAACCATAAACATAAATGTTCATACCAATAGTTCTCAACTAAAATGTTTTAAAAGTGACATTGTATTGGTTTTATCTGTGCTTCACAAAACAGCAAGCATTTAATACGATGACAGTTTCTCAACTAAAATATCAAATCTAGACCAAACTTTACACAAACACACAATACCTGTATGATGACAAGCACAACAGACTAGTTCAGTATTTAAATAATGTTAGTATTGATTTTTGACACTTAAATCCACTTAAATCTCCCCACTTCCTCCCACCCAAAAAAGGACTTAAGGCATCCCTGCACAAAACACAACTCACCATGAGAGGTTGGGAAGTTTGACATTTTCTCCTAAAACTCTGTTGGTATTGATATGATAGTTAAACCAGTGTTAAACCAATACAATATTTACATAGCACAGCACATTTGAGACACTCACTTGGGGATATTGGGGATAAAGCCCACATTTTGGAACAGGACAAAGACCACCATGATTACAAGTTTGGAAGTTATTTACAGGTCCCTAAAAAGACAAACTATGTCTGTACACTGGTCCAACAGGGCAGGCAAAAGCAGGACATGCAGTTATTTTGTGAAGGATTTAAAACATGATTTGGAAGCACATTATTATGCTACCCTGAATGCCACGTCCCACCCTATGCTTCTCAAAGGTGGTCTCATCTCCTAGAATGGCAGGTCCCGCTGATACAAAAAAAAATTATCACACAAGGTTTACTTTGTGAAGACACTGTTGACTTCTATTCAGCTATCTGAAATTTGAAGGAAACACGTCCCAGAAACTTGTCACGATCATCTTCGTTTCTTAAATTGCTTGATCCTGTGATCTTGCATTCAACTGTTACATCATCTTTGGTACTGGTTGCGTTAAATTCTAGTTGAACAGCTACTAGTGGCTGCAAGTAGTTTGGCTAGTGAGAGAGAATGAGAGAGAAGATATTTTAAATTAAAAATAATAAAGGCAGGTTTTTAACTCTCCTGAAGGTGCCCTAATTGTCCCAAATCATCTCAGACGTGTCTCCATTATAGCTTTTTAGACCAAGCAAATGTTGGGCACACAGCAGCACTGGCAAATAGGCTTAATTTATTATTGCTTATTCAGAAGCAAGCCCTGCTGTATTCGGCACTTCCTGTTCCCAAGCATGCATAAAACATTGCAGTCTCGGCCACCAACTCTTACTTACTGGGAAATGACAGAAAACAGATTAATGGTAAAACATGTGTCGGGGATGCCAATGCCTTTCAGCCCCAGCTAACACAGCCAATGGTCACAAAGGATGATAGTGGGAGTACAACAACATCCATAGATAGGGTCATAGGGCCCTCCTATGAGCAAGAGCATCATTTACAATTTCAATGCCTCGTGGAATACTGTACTGCAATATGCCCTTTTAGCCCTGGGCACAACTGACGGCCCAATAGCAGAACTCTCGTATAACATCTGAACCAACAGGTGGAGAGGCCTAAAGGGATGAATTGTGGCTCCTCGGCTGGGCAGTATCAAGTCAAAATGCTAGCTTACATGTACTACCAACCCACCCTCACAAATTTAAAGAAGTGCCCAGAGAGATGTTCAGTTGCGGGCAGGCTAGTTAAATAAAAATAGTTTGTTTAAATAACAGTTTCAAAAGATTGTATTCAGTAAATTGTTTTGAGGAAAAGCAGCACAATCAAGATATACTCACATGTAATCTTTTTCCATAGTATGGGAAATACATTAAATCAAGTTTTCCCTCAGGAGGAAAAGTAGTTATCATAGCCTTGCCTTGTTCCTATAGATGTGAGATATATAGATATATATAAAACAAAGGTTTTTTAATTAAAAAATAGCTTGTGGGCAAGCAAAAATAAATACAGTGGTACCTCGACTTACGAATGACTCGACAACCAAATTTTTCGACTTACGAATAGGGCAAATGACCGCACGCTTACGAATTTCTCGACATCTGAACGGAAACAGCAGCGGTTTTAGATGGGGTTGCTTAGACTTACGAATTTTTTCGTTTCCAATGCATTCCTATGGGAAATCACATTTCCAATGGCGCTTTTCGACTTACGAAAGTGCCTTCAGAACGGATTAAATTCGTAAGTCGAGGCACCACTGTACACAATAAATTAGAAAATATAGTTAAACCCTTTATTTTGTTCGCTTAAAATGTTAAGGTGAATATTCAGAAAGCCAGACACACAAGGTTAAGCTTGCTTACCCTTTGTTAACAGAAACTTTGACTATACCATCAGGTCAAGCAATGCCATACAAATAAAATACCTGATGGTAGTTACTAAGCAGGACAAAGTAAAAAGCAAGCCATGCCCTTCAGTGCTACTCCTTGTCCAGTAAAACAATAGTTGCAGGTAAGTCCAAGCCAACAATACCACCTCATGTAAAGTACAAAAACTTCAATAATTGTGTGGTGGCAGGGGGTAGGCATGTAAGAAATAAATGACAAATAAAAATACATGTACTATAACACATAAGTGTAACAGTGAAATACTAGTATCAACAAACTTCACAGACCTTGCAACCACAGCACATGCTACCTGAGCTGCCTTTCACAACAACATTTCACAACTGCACAAACAGAACAGAAAATGCTTCATGAATGTCATAAATGCTGTGATTTCCTGTCATTGCAATGACCACAGGGATTTCGCCACCCCTTTTCTTAGCGTCACTGTGTCAGGCACTATCCATTCAGAGGCTGCCTCTCTTGATACCCCAGCAATGTGGCTATGTGGCTAGACTCAATTCAGGCTTTGATCACCTCTAGATCTATGCGGAAGAGAAATCTTTTGAAATGTTCACATCATTGTGAATTGTTCAGCTTCCAAAGAATCTAGTTATTTTAAGCAGACATTGTCCATATTTGGAAAAACAGAAGAAAAACACTGGCCACTGACATATTATGCACTTGCAAGTATATGCCATGTGTTTCCATGCTGAAATCTTAATTTGAGAAAACAATAAAAACCACTCAATCAAAAGAATCTGTAGTATGCATAAAATATAACGATCAATAGCACACAAATCCACATATACATGAATCAGCTAAAACATATACAGTGGTACCTCGGTTTATGAACACAATTGGTTCCGGAAGTCTGTTCATAAACTGAAGCGTTCATAAACTGAAGCGAACTTTCCCATTGAAAGTAATGGAAAGTGGATTAATCCGTTCTAGATGGTCCACGGGGTACTTAAACTGAAGCGTTCATAAACTGAAGCGAACTTTCCCATTGAAAGTAATGGAAAGTGGATTAATCCGTTCCAGATGGGTCCGCGGAGTACTTAAACTGAAGCGTTCATAAACTGAAGCATGGGTGTAATTGGTTCCGGAAGTCTGTTCATAAACTGAAGCGTTCATAAACTGAAGCAAACTTTCCCATTGAAAGTAATGGAAAATGAATTAATCCGTTCCAGATGGGTCCGCGGCGTTCATAAACCGAAAATTCATAAACCGAGGTGTTCATAAACCGAGGTTCCACTGTATACTTAACTAAATTATATGTCTGGGTAGGCTTGCTGAAATGACTTAGGCTTTCTTGGCTGCCCAGATAAATTTGTAAACATTCAGCTCCTCCATGATAATATGACAGCAACAATCACAGATAACAATGGCTCTCAAAGTGAACCATTCACAGTGGGATCAGGTGTTAAACAGGGTTGTGTTATTGCCCCAACTCTATTCATTATTTTCATTGCCATGATCCTACACTTTGTAGAAGGGAAACTCCCCACCAGAGTAGAAATCATATATCGAACAGATGGAAAACTCTTCAATCTGAGCAGGCGAAAGCAAAGAGTAAGGTTACCGTAACTTCCGTCACAGAGCTTCAGTATGCTGACAAAACCTCCAAACCTTCCTAAATATCTTTGCAGAAGCTTATGAAAAGCTTGGCCTATCACTCAATATACAAAAAAACAAAGTGCTGCACCAACAAATACAAAATAACCCCTCTGCAGCACCACAAATCCAGCTCAATGGTGTAATGTTGGAAAATGTCGATCACTTCTCCTACCTAGGCAGTTATCTTTCCACAAGGGCCAACACTGATGCTGAAATCCAGCATTGCCTGAGCTCTGCGAGTGCAGCTTTCTCCGATTGAAGTGGTTTCACTTCACCAAACCAAAATGCTTGTTTACAAAGCTATTGTACTACCAACCTTACTATATGCTTGTGAAACATGGACCGCTTATAAACTGCATCTCCAGCTCCTCGAAATTTTCCCATCAACGGTGTCTCTGAAACTTTTTACACATCACTTGGAAAGACAGGCGAACTAATCAGTGTACTGGAAGAAGCAAAGATCACCAGTGTTGAAGCAATGATTCTTCAACATCAACTTCATTGGACTGGTCATGTTGTATGGATGCTTGATGATCATATTCTAAAGCAACTACTCTATTCCGAACTTAAAAATGGAAAGCGTAATGCTGGTGGTCAACAAAAGAGGTTTAAAGACTGTCTCAAGGCAAATCTAAAAAAACGTAGTATAAACACTGACAACTGGGAAACACTGGCCTGCGAGCGCTCCAGTTGGAGAACAGCCTTTACCAAAGGTTTCATGGGCTTTGAAGACACTCGAACTCAGGATGCAAGGGAGAAACGTGCTAGGAGGAAGACACTCTTGGCAAATCCACACCATGATCAACTCCCGCCTGGAAACCAATGTCCCCACTGTGGAAGGACGTGTGGATCCAGAACTGGCCTCCACAGTCACTTACGGACTCATTGTTAAAACCGTGTTTATGGAAGACAATCTTACTCTGCTATGAGTGATCGCCAAAGTTGAAATGCAGTTTTTAGCTGGTGTCTAAAACAGTACAGAAAGGGTGTATGGCTAATGAGCTGCCATACTAAAAAACATACACTTCACAAATGCAGAATGAACATTATATATGGCACTTGTAGAAATGCATATTCCACAGAATGAACAGGACAAAGTGGTCTTTCAAGTACACCAGCCCCAAACTATCTGGCCTTGTATACAAACAGTAAAACCTTGAACTAAGCTCAGTAGCAAATAAGTATCCAGTGCAGATTTTTGAGCAGAGGTGTAATATGTTGGCAGGATTCCACTGCTGTCAACAATTGCTCTGAAGTGTTCTGCACTAACTGCGGTTTCAACCACAAGGCAAACCCCACATTGAATGCATTGAAGTAACCAATGCCTGGACTACCATGGTCAAGCTATCTTGGTCCAGGAACAGCCACAGCTGTTGTACTAGTGAAGCTGGTAGAAGGTTCTCCTATCCACCAGGGCCTCTAGTGACAAAGCTGGATCCAATAGCAACCCCAGACTATGTACCTGATCCTTCAAAAAGAGTGCAACTACACCCAGAACAGGCAATTAGCAGATTTCTCTTGTTCCTCTGTCTTGTCAGGATTGAAGCTCAGTTATTTTCCGTCTTCTGGCCCACCAATACCCTGGTTCAGGGTCCCTATGACCGCCTCTGGTTCAGTTTTGAAGAAATAGAACTGAGTGTCATCAGCATCTTTGCCTCAAATCTCTTAATGACTGCTCTCAACAGCTTCACATAGGTATTAAATGACATTGGGGATAAGTTAGTGCCCTGTAGCACTCCAGGGGGATGAAAATCCTCCACACAGGTAGTAGTGGAACCACAGGGATCCCTAATACCTGTCACATGAAGCTGGTCCAGAAACCAGACAGATCTGTGAAAAAAGAGCAAGGTCACACTACTTTTGTCCCATTCTCAATAAAGATTACTGTACTTTTCGCTCTACAAGACACACTTTTTCCCTCCTAAAAATGAAGGGAAAGTGTTTGTGCGTCTTATGGAGCGAAGGCACTAGACGGCAGCGGGATCCCTCGAGCGGAGGGATGCCTCTGCCACCGGAGCCATGGCATTTTTGTTAGGGATTCTAGGACAAGACCTGCCAAGGAAAATAAAGAACTTATTTATGTATGCTACAACAGCGGCAAGAGTCTTGTTAGCACAAAGATGGAAGAATGAGGAAATCCCTACGAAAGAACAATGGCAAGAAAAACTTATGAGCTATGTGGAGTTGGCAAAGCTGACATATAAACTACATGAGAAGGACAACCGTGACTTCAAAGAAGAATGGGAACTTTTTACAAACTATTTTAAAAGACAACAAAAGGATCTGGACTCCTTGGCAGGTTTTGAATAAACCCACAATTTATTAGTAGAACGTATGATAAGGCATGTACAATTTTATAACATGCAGAAAACAATATGTACAAACAAACCAGAGAGGGGAGCTGAGGGAAGTCATTAGAGGGTGGGAGAGGGAGGGGGAAAGGGGGGGTTGTAATTGGCTATGTATTGGCAATTTGTATTGTTTTAAAAAATCTTTTTCTTTATTTCTTTTCTTTTTTAAAAATATTTCTATTAGTCTCTGCTTGAGGATGCAATGCAGACTGTGAAGAGCATCTTCTTTGCTGTTCACACTACCATATGCTAGGCATGATTATGTGCACTAACATAACCAGTGTTCATTGCATTTCAGGGTGAGACTTCCACCACTTGCACTCTAGTACTCATCCAGCCTGATTCATGCACCACAGCTTCCTAGAATACAAATCAATGGGGCTCATCAACGCTGGAAAGGACATTGAGCATCAATCATCTGCAATCTGTTTCTCTGGCCCAACACCAGGAGCAAAGCCTGATGCAACATGAATAAAGTTTTCTGATAAAGGAGATGGGACTCTTCTGACCCTCCAAGTCTGGCCTGGTGTATAACAAAATCATCCACCAAAAAGAAAGAAAATGCTACCAAATAATGCCTGAATCAGCCTTGCAACTAATGCGTTTATATGCATCAAAGCCAGTATGTTCCATCACCAACAATAAGAGCTGAAAAAATTATGATGAAGCAAGAGCTGGTGTTCTTTTAATTTCCATAAATTTAACCATTATGGGGAAAACTGGATGAAAACTATGTACTTTAAATTTTCTGTTGATTGAATTTAGCAGAGAACTTCAGTTGTGGAAAGCATGTCAAGCAACAAGTTGTATCTCACCACAGGAATAAAACTCCAACTGTTCCAAGTAGTCAGCATGCCATATATAGTACAAAATGTTTGGGGAAAACATTACACAATATATTTCACTTTAGTTACAACAGCTGCTTTCTGGTGTGATCCTAATTTTAAGCTATTGGATGGAAAGAAGCAGAAGGAAGTAAAATGAATGTTATTACACTATTGGGTCACATAAGGTGAAACATACATCTTTGATTCAGAAGTACAGAACAGTATAGGCTGACAAAAAGGAAATAGAGTAGCTAAAATAATTGTGCTGCATATGGTACCATGCCTTCGTGATACCAATTCTCCAAATTATTTATTTACATTTATATACCACCTTTATCTTCCAAGTATCTAAAATGTGGTGTATATGGTTCTCCACCCCATTTCATCCTCACAAGCTTGTGAGGTAGGTTAGTCTTAAGAGATAGTGACTGGCCTAAGGTCACCCAGTGAGCTTCATGGCTGAGTAGGAATTCATACCCTGGTCTCCCAGGTCATAGTCCAACACTCTAACCCAGAGCTTTCCAAACTTTGCATGTCAGTGACACACTTTCTAGACATACATCATTTCACAACACAGTAATTCAGTTTTACCAACAAACCGGAGGTTAAACTAGCCCCTTTTCAGCCCTGGAAGAGCAAAGGGAGCATTAACGTGACACTGCAGCCAACACACTAATGTGTCACAACACACCACACCACACCACATCTCAAGGTGTCATCCAGGGGCCATTATTAATGTTCTTTTAAATCTGCCAATCACATGCATGACAAGTGTTAACCCATGTAAAGACAATTATGGATGTAAACACATCTACACAAAAAAGGACTTTAGATATCTGAAAACAACCCACACCAGCTACAATCCACACCAGCTTTACACCCAGAACAATTTTTGTGCCAGCACTTCCACACCTAGAACACATTACTAAATTGGGTTTAAAGGGTGCAAAGGTTTTACAGATACAATACAGTATACATAACAATATTAGCAGTGTTCACACATCACAGTAAACTATTGTTAAAGGTTTACTCTGAATGAGCATGTGCTCCCCCCCCCCAAGCACAGGTTGTTTTGCACCAAGCAAACCATGATTTGAAGCCAAGGTTTGTTCTTAGCTTACCAATTATGGTCTGAGTGAAATAACCATGTTCAGATGTAATTCTAAACCAGGAAATGTGGTTTGTTGCTCTGACTTGTATCAGGAGGAGAAAGCATGAGCAATCTGGGCCACTGTCAAAGCAGTAAGAAAAATATGTACAGGGGGCATACACACATGCACATATAATATTCTTGTAGTATATATGCAGATAATATATTTATTAGTTTCATTTGGATACCATATATATTTGTAACAATAATTATATCTGTTGTCTTTTTTGCTCATTTCTAAAGTATCTAGTCTTAACTGAGCCTTGCTTTTGAGATCAAGACATTAGTCTCACACACACCCTGCTCTCTCACTTCCCTCTACTCAGTTGTGTGGCCCTCACAATTCAAATTAAAACTGATTCTTTTGTAATTTTTATAAAAACCAATAAAACTTTTTTTTAATGAAGCTGATTCAATCTAAAATTACTTTGAGAACCCAGCTTTGATTTAGATTCAGAGCAGGGAAGGATTTGCTACATAGGAATAAGGGATGAGAAGGACACATGCTTCTGAAAAACAAATTCATTCAAGTCTGAATTGGGGGGCAGGTAACCTGCATTTACACACACACACACACTCTCTCTCTCTCTCTCACACACACACACACCTGCATACAGATAAACATTTAAAGCACATGGAACATTTATAACAAAGAAACAGATTTTGAAGAAAATGGAGTGTGCTTACAGATGAACAATTCAAATGCTAAGATGTTATAATCTAAACTACTTCAGTGTTCATTTTCTTACCCACCATAAATATATTGTGTAAGGTGCATTTGCAGCATGCAGAGAAAAACAAAATGTTGGTTATGAAATGGAACAAAAGAAAAAAGTAAATATGAGGAACCCATAATATCTATTCTAAATGAAAACTATAAAACAACACTTTCAAGCTGAGCAACTAACTGACCCAAAGATAAAAGGGAAATTGCTAGCTTTTATAAATGAACAAAGGACTAATAATACTCACAACATCTATGACTTAATAGTAAATTTGCTTTCCTAAACTTGCTTTAACAACTTGAGTATATGCACATTCTTATCTGAAAATACTCACCTTAGCTTCACATGTTATAGCTGGCATTCCTTCAGGTTTTAATCCAATTATCTGAAATGTAGGAGAATCTCTATAAACTCATTTTTGTAGGTGAAGGGAATACATTATTACTTATGTTGTAAATGTGGAAAAAAACAAATTATAGCAAGGCTGCAAGGGATTCTCTTTATCAAAAGGTTAATTTTTCTGTGATCCACTTTACAGAAAAGTTACTGTTCCCCAATTAAGAAGTTTGTATATTCAGAGTTTCAGGGGAAAGGGTAATGAAAGGCAGCTTTTCAAGTTCAACTATGCCAAAGCTGCTTATTTTCAGTAGGCCCACTTGCAAACACCAAATGTACAAATCCACAAAAATATTGTCTCCTAATGTGCCTGCTGAAAATAAGCAGCTTTGGCATGTTGAACACACATGCAATGCCCCTCTCCCTCTTTCCTAGTATCACTGCCAATAAGATTTGACAAGATGCAGAACTTGGGCTCTGCTGCAATCTCATTAAGGTAATCAACTCAGTGATAACATTTTTGTAAGATGTGCAACAAATGTGCGCCTTATCCAACAGCTATGTTACCTATGCAATGGTTTTTATACAGAAAAAGAGTTCTCAACTAGTAAGCAAAATTATTAATAAGCAGAGTCTTCAGGATCAGGTACTGCAGAACTGCCCTGTTTTAAAGTACGGCCACAACAGCACTCAGAGGGTTCCACTTCCACATGACATTTTGAGCAGCAGCAGTTCATTACTTCAAATTAGGCATGTAACATTAATAGCTGAATCCAGATGGCATATGCAAGAGACATGTCACATAACATGCAGTTAACTGCCGGATAATGAAATATTTTAGCTAAAAAGTCTGCAGCAAGAGGTTGCAGTAAGTCAAATCACAGCCCTTATCTTTCCTTCTAGCAAGACACGTTAAAACAGTTTTGTATAGTTTTGTGACGAACAATTTTGGCCAACTGGCAGATAATCTCTTGCATGACGCAGGTAGGGCCCTTCTTATTAGCAGTAGCAGTACTGGCATTCAGCCCAGAAATATACCGCTAATACTTTAGTGTTCTAAAGTACAAAAGTTACATGATTTTGAAGCTCCTGGGGATATTAAGGGAAAACAAGACATAATGCTGCTCCTTTATGCAGTAAAAATGTAATAAAATTAGCCTGAAAGAAATGACACAAGTATGCAATTGCCTTCTCTCCAAATTCAAAACTGAGGGCAGCTCCACAGGCGTTTCCAATGGCACCTATAAAGCACTCCAACATGGGTATCAATTAAGAAGCTTGCTCCTGCAGGAGTTCCATAGGTGCACTGGAGTGAACACAGACATGCCTTAAGAGCTGCTGCCTGACGGCAAGGGCCAGGCAGTCACTGCAAACTATCCTTCCACTTGAAACGCAGTTGCCAGCAGAAACATAGGTAAGTTTTAGAAAGCTATAAAGAGTCAATATACTTACTCTATTCATTTTTACAATAACACATGGTGTTCCTGTAGCATAACCAAAAGTTGAATCTTGTAGTCCAGAGCATGGTCCCAAGGTAGAACGATTAAATTTGCATACTTTTTTTTTAGGATCAGAATCCTGTATAAAGAGTTGTCCTGGAGTACACAGGATGTTATCCACCTGCTTTGATTCATTATACGCTGGGGAAAACAATTCAATGCATCACATTACACACTCATTAATTCAATACATATAAAAACTACTGACTTAACAGCTTCAAAGGCTTTGGAGAATGATTTCCAAGCTTTGAAATAAAGTAAGACACATTCAATATTCAGTATTCACCCAGACGACTACAATGCACATTCAATAAATACTCTTCCTGAAGGACATAAAGAACTAGTGAAATATAGATTGCTTTAAGTCTACTGGGAAAGTATAATGGGGAGGGGCACTGGGGCCATGCGGTTCAGTTAACAATGCTGTAGCATTGTACAGTGGCCTTCAATTTGTTAATAGCTGAAATCCAGACTTCCGCTTTTGAGATGGACGTGTGAGCAGACATGCTGAGAAGCTCCACAACAAGAATGCAAGGAGAAGCAACAAGAATGCAAGGAGAAGCATAAATTAAAGGTGATTAAAACCTATTTAAAAATTTATGGACTGGAGGAAGGCTGTGGAGGGAACTTAAGAACAACTATTTAGTCTTGTTCTTAAGTTGTATTTTAATCAGTTGTTTTATATCTAGTGTTAGCCGCCTTGAGCCCGGCCTTGACTGGGGAGGGCGGGGCATAAATGTACAGATGAATGAATGAATAAATACTACCTCCAAGCTTATCGGCACTTCACCAGTTGGGGAATATCAAATTTGAAGTTCTTCAAATTCAAGTTCTTCAAATTAGTGCTGTGGTGCTTAATGTTAAGAACTGAGATAAAAGATTCCTCTGTCTTAACCATCCATATGCTAAAACAGGGTTCCCAAACTAAGGCCCGGGGACTGGATGCGGCCCAATCGCCTTCTCAATCCGGCCCGCGGACAGTCCGGGAATCAGCATGTTTTTACATGAGTAGAATGTGTCCTTTTATTTAAAATGCATCTCTGGGTTATTTGTGGGACCTGCCTGGTGTTTTTACATGAGTAGAATGTGTCCTTTTATTTAAAATGCATCTCTGGGTTATTTGTGGGGCATAGGAATTCGTTCATTTTTTTTTTTCAAAATATAGTCCGGCCCCCCACAAGGTCTGAAAAAGTTTGCTTACTCCTGTGCAGCTAAAACATACATCTAGTGGCATTCAAAAATGCCTGCTTTGTTTTATATATAGTGAGCTATCTGTAGTCTTAAATCAGGATTGTCATCAAGTATAGTTGTAATTTTTTCATTATTTTACAGTTTTATCTTTTGAGATAAACCTTTTTAAAAAATTAATTGTTGTGCCTGACAAAGGTATAGATTTCAGCTTCAAAGCCATTGCTATACCAGGTATTTCAGGGCACACATAATGTAAGTTGCCAATAAAAGTCTCCAATACAATACCAGAAATGAGGCTTTTAGTGTACGTTCCAATAAAGTTCTAGAATTTAGCAGTTTTCTTTTTACAGCTTAACTGCAGTGTTTCTAAGTGCCTATACAAATTTGATGGTTTCAACTTAGTTGCTACTCTTTCAGCATGTGTCACACGCTGTGTTATTGGCAAGTTACTTTTCCCAATACAAATAAGACCATATTTAATACTACAGTGGTTAAACTTGCAGACAGACTTACTAGTTGTTCTTTTTTACTTTCTAGGATATCTCTCTGCAGTGAAGATTGTGTTTCATACTGAATAAAGGCATGTCAACAGTACACTCAAGTCTGCATTGTTCTTATCAAAAAGGCATCCATGCTTGCTGCAATCTCCTCTTTCATTCATCTTTCCTTTCACTGTAGTTTGCCTTCACTTTCTCAGTCACCTTCTCTTACTTTCAGCTCCTCTTTCATTTGCCTTCTATTCATTTCTCTCACTTTCCTCCTGTCATCGCCTCTGCCACCTTCGTTCACCTTTCTCTGTCTCTTATGCTGTCTGTCAACTCACTTTTCACCTTCTGTCACCTTTATTTGCCCCCCTTCTTTCTACACTCACCTGCAACATGTAAAACAATAAATATGAGCATGCCTAAGCTTGGGAAGCAGAGCACAGCTACTTAACACCATCTATTTACTTAAGTTTCCAACCATTATAGATTTCTAGAGTTGATACAGGGCAGTCCCACCACTTTCATCCATTCCTCTGTTCCCAGTGCTGCAAAATTAAGGCTGCAACTCTATGCACACTTACATTAAAGGAATGAACAAGTGAGTTTACTGCAGAATAAATATGCATAGGATTGCACTAAGAAAATCCAATCTGACAAGAATTATGGAGGATACCTTGTATAAACAGGTTCTTGGCTAAACTAAGGAATCAAGTGCATACTTGAACTGGTACAGCACATCCATACCCCAATTTAACCTGCTCCAGGAAATGCCAAACCAATTTCGTTCCCTTTTATCAGCAAGACCAGTTACTGTACTTATTCCTTCTTTCGTTTCTTTTAAATATATATTTTATACACATACTTTATTTTGATTTTGGCCATAAGCAAGTTACAAAAAACATAATAAAGCAATCACATTTGTATAAAGCCAGGACCTAGAAAACATAAATCATCAACAGTTCATTCATTCATTAAACCATTAATGTCTTACCAATTTAATCTAATCAAACCCAACCAAATACTTATTACAGTCATGACAAATTGTATTATCCTTCTTTCTACAACTCTAATTTCATGCATTTACTTAGGAGAAGCAATCTAATTGTGAGTCCTACAAAACCTGGTGCTTGCTTCTCTGCCTAGCTCAGTCTGTGCTCTGTTTCCATGCTGGCACCAAACAGGAATCCCATCCTTGTCCCTCTATCTCCTCCACAGCCAGTAAGGAAACACAGGATAGTAGCAGACCAGTAAAGAACTGAAGGTTCATAATGTTTGTGGGATTATTCACAAGATTGCATTAAATAAACTTTACCGAGAAACTTTACCCACTTCTTCACAGCCTACAATTATCACTTAATGTCAGTTACAGATGGATTCACAAAGCGTAGCACACTGATGTTTGTGTGCATGTAGCAGTTCAAGGCAGAATTTCAGTCTGAACTCAAGTCTGAATACCATTAAAAATATTATTGTGGAAAACACAGCATTTCATCATGAAATCTGCAACCGTGGATAATTTGCTTCTGCTTGCTGTGAACGGGTGATAGACAAGGTACAGTTGCAATCTGCCAATCTTCCCTCCTCTCAGCTATCCAAATGCACTGCTACAAGTATCCCAGATGCCCACTTACAAACTGTAGCTGGCAGTGTGGAGTGCCCTGCAACTTTCTATCCAAGAATACAGCACAGAAAACCACACCAGCTTCAGATGCAATTCCCCAACTCCCTTCCCTGTCTAGAAGGACCAGTAATCCTAGATCCGGCTTCCAAAGCACTGGTGGCTTTGCCAAATATTAACTAGGGTGTGTTACGTCTGCTCAATTTCATTTATAATGAAAGGCAGAAATCAGTCTTGCATGTGTTCTCTCATATAAATACGATTGTACATGGAATGGCATGCATTCTGGAAATGCAACAAGAACACTGTTGGTCTGCCCCTTGCAGAGATTTTTCAAAGTATGTTTGCTCCTTAGCTTTCCATGAGTCAGTAACCTCATAGCACAGGGCATACATTTCATAGATAGAAACAATGCCAACATTATAACCATGTATGGCAGGGGGTTGGACTGTTCTAGCACACAGATTAGTACTTGCGAGGGTGGCCATTTAGATCACAAATGATCCCCCCCCCCCCGAGTGCTATCCATGTACCAAATGTGCTTCTTTTTTGCTTGCTTTTCACTCAAGGCATACATCTATGACAGTTAATGGCAGAAGAAAGTGATGCTAGATGGTAGAACTAGGCACTGTACTAATTTAAGACAGAAGGTCCAGCCCAGTGGCTTTCAACCAAAGTAGCATACAAATATCTCCAGCTTCCAAAATAGACTGCAATGACACAGGTTTATTACATGCCAAAATGGTTGGGATTATACAGCCTTGTATTATTTGAATACATAGTTGTGCATTTTTCCTCCAAGGTTCCCAAGTATGGTTTACAGGTTTAGCTCTCTGGTTTTAGGAGATTTCTCACTGCTCCTGAACATCTTCGCAGTGCAGCCTCTCTTTCACCAGAAGGACCCTCGGACACATCTACTAGTGACACACTGCCTCGTGGCACCTCAGCCTCCTGGTATAGAATATACTCCCATTTCCCTTCAACATACGGCAGGCAGCATTCTCTACCAGTTGACATTTCTGAAATATTTTCAAGACCAGTCTCATGGTGACTGCAGCACAGTGACCAATCTTGAGCATCTAAAGAGGTGTGGCTGATGGCAACTAGGTCTCCATTCTCAAAGAAAGATGGCAGTCAGCATATGTAGGTAAGAAATAAGTCACCAACATAATTTTCTACAAGTTGGGTATGGCCTAGAACCTTCAGGAAAAAATTATTAATGCAGAATAGAAGCTGACATGGCACAGAATCCTTTTTTCTTTTTAGCATAGAGTATAACACACCCAGGTGGTGCTGTGGGTTAAACCACTGAGCCTAGGGCTTGCTGATCAGAAGGTCAGCGGTTCGAATCCCTGTGACGGGGTGAGCTCCCGTTGCTTGGTCCCAGCTCCTGCCCACCTAGCAGTTCGAAAGCACATCAAAATGCAAGTAGATAAATAGGAACTGCTACAGCGGGAAGGTAAACGGCGTTTCCATGTGCTGCTCTGGTTTGCCAGAAGCAGCTTTGTCATGCTGGCCACATGACCTGGAAGCTATACGCCGGCTCCCTCGACCAATAATGCGAGATGAGCGCGCAACCCCAGAGTCGGTCACGACTGGACCTAATGGTCAGGGGTCCCTTTACCTTTTTTATACACAGTTTATGACATGTTTCCATTAAATACAGATGGTGTGCCTACTGACTTACAGAAGACTTGCTGTTCAGATTGCCAGTAGTTCTCAAAACTTTGAACAAAGCTACCTCACTCTTTTATACACAATAATAATTTATTATTTTTGGAACCTAAAGAGTTCCAAGGGGGGAAATACAATGACCTGATCACGTTCTAGCCATAACAAATGGAAGGGAGCAACTTTTCATTTCTTTTAATATTTTAAATAAGTTACTTGCAAAATAGAATATTTATACATACCTCCTAAAAATTCGTGAAGTTTTGTCACATAAGCAGCATAACTTGCTGACTTATTTTTGTTCAGTAAAAATTCCAGTGCGGTATCTGGCTTTGGTGAAATCATTAGCCCTACACATACACACACAAAAAGGAAACCAGGAATTAGCTAGCTGCTAATTTATAACTCTTCTCAGAAAGAATTATTCTGACAGATAAATCCCTCCCCAAAACGTATTTATCTGGACTTTATAGAGATCATGAAGGAATGACCTGTCCACCTCTATTGTACATAATGATCTGAAAGTAATTACAGTATTTAGGTCACTTTTAGAAAACGTATACCTCAATAGTCAAATGATTTAAATGGCAGCATTAGTTTTACTGGTTCAAGATTACATTTCACTTTCTACATTTAAGGTGTGTCTTTTTTATGCAAGGGTGATAATAGAGCAATCCAAGAAACAGTAACTTCAATCAAATCAACTCCCCGAAGCCAGTGATAGTGAGGCCCACAGAACACCAATGCTGCATTCATGTAAGACACTGAAATTGAAGCCCTAGCCACACTAAGCATTAGCCAGTATCTTACTCTGTTTCAAACTTGTTTGCATGTATTTGTTTAATGGAGGGCTAATGCAAGTTGAGTCAAGATTTCAACATTGGGTTTAGCTGCCCAGTCCACATACCACGCAGTGTAAAAATTACTAGTCCTGCTTACCCCCACTAATTACTCTCTGTGGTCTGACACCACCTTATATCACCAAAGGAAATTAAGGCACATGAGAAATGTTAAAGAAATAGGCAAGTGGGGCCCCATAACAAAATGGTGTGTGGTGTGTGTGACTCTGAGTCTGTAGCTAAAGGGCTTCAAGAAACACTGAAGGCAGCAACCACTGCCTAACTTGGGTCTTACCTCATGTGCAATTTTTTTTTTAAAAAAAACATTTAGAAAGTACAACCAGTCTGCATAGAAGTAAACAGAGGGTGAGGCTTCTCCACACAACTAATGCTTTTATTTCCCTGGGCAGAGGTCCGAGGGAGCAACTTAAGTAACCCCACCTTTGGCGTGCAATAATAGTGGACTACATTGCAATGCTGCTGTACACTACTCTCACCAAAGTCCTCTTACCTGGAATAGAGGCATATTGGTGAGCTATATTGCATGTTGTTATATACTATTCTATAGGCCCAGCTTGCAGTGCATGGATAAAAGCAATGGATAACACTGTAGGGATGTTGTAAGGTACTCTCTCTTCTCCAGGCAATCCCCCCGTCAAACCCCTGCAGGGTCGATATAAACTACTCAGAACCCAAGCTGCAGTATTCAGCCCCCTACCTCTTAAGATTAGGCAAGCTTCAATTGCGTTGTTATTTCAGAGCCTGTTTTAAAAGTATTTGTTTACTCAGGCTTCTCCCAATTATGAACTTAACTACCCGAGTTCCCTGGGAAGAGGGATTGGTGGTTAAACTACTCTGGCAACTGTAGCTCTGTAGCACCCTTAAACTACCATTCCATGCAGATGTGACCAACATAGTGTCACCAAATCCTTATGAGGCTGTTCCCCATCCTATTTTTTCCTAACTTTAAAAAAAACTTCTGCAAAGCATGGGTGCCTACCATTTTGGCCATATAATGGCAGGCATTCTCCACTGACATGCAGAAACTGAAGATGATTAAGATATTGGCAAGTGCTGGTTCACACTATGCCCTGGCATGTAGCCTCTATGACTGGTGAATCTGTTCTTGTTCCCGTTATTTCCAACCACAGTTTGGAAGATCATAATTGTTTCTTGTTAACCGACTCATTGCACCAGAGTTGGGAAAAGAAAAGAAAATCCCTAACACTGTGAATTTAGGTCCAAAAAGGGATATGGGTTTATCTGTAAATCAGAACCACCACTTTCCCCAAATTAAAGACAACCAATGAAGTTTGCATTGTAATACGTAAGGAAATGCATGCCTCTGTTCCTTATCCCATGTAATCACTGACCAGATCTTATTTTGTTTTCATGTTTAACTTGTGTCAACTGTTGTAAGAAAACAGCTGCCTATCAATCTGCTTTATTTCTTTTGCTATTTTAATGCTTATGTCAAGGTCTTCAAATGAGTGGCAGCAACAAGCGCAAAGAAACCTAGAAGTTCAGAGTAATGCTGGCAATGGTAAATGCTTCCAACTTAAGAAAACTGCCTATTATAACAAAAGATCTATTGATGTTCGAGTCTGAATGCAAACTTTATCCAAGAAGAGGAATGCACACTTACCTGGACTAGAAATGCGGTCACGATACTTTGGTATATCATCACGCAATGTTTGAAGCATAACCCACATTGTGAATGTAAAGAGTGCAGCTAAGAAGCCATAGAATACAAGATAAAACAGCAGAATTAAGCCTGAAAAAAAGCACACAGGATGTAGAAGTTAGCAATATATTTAATGCATCAATACAATACAATACAATACAACACAACATACAATCATCATTACTATTAGCGTTAAACAGATCAATTTCCTGCAAAGAGATGTAAAGAGGTACATATTTAACTGATGCCAAAAAGTGAACACGGATGGCACTGTGGTCTAAACCACAGAGCCTAGGGCTTGCCAATCAGAAGTTCGGCAGTTTGAATCCCCGTGACGGGGTGAGCTCCCATTGCTCAGTCCCAGCTCCTGCCAACCTAGCAGTTCGAAAGAATGCCAAAGTGCAAGTAGATAAATAGGTTCCGCTCCAGCGGGAAGGTAAACGGCATTTCCATGCGCTGCTCTGGTTCGCCAGAAGCGGCTTAGTCATGCTGGCTACATGACCTGGAAGCTGTACACCGGCTCCCTTGGCCAATAAAGCGAGATGAGAGCTGCAACCCCAGAGTCGTCTGTGACTGGACCTAATGGCCAGGGGTCCCTTTACCTAAAAAGTGAATAATGTTGGTGCCAGCCATACCGCCAATGGAAAGGAGTTCTATAGATGGGGTGCTACCACAGAGAAGACCCTTTCTCATATCACCACACTGCAGAGTTCACTCATTGGCAGGACAGCAAGAAGAGCCTACCATATAGATCTAAGCATATGGGCTAGCTGATGATACAGAGAAGTGCATCTTCAGGTATCTGGGTTTTAAGTTGTTTAGGACTTTAGTTTATGGTTAACATTTGCAAATAGGCAACCAGTGAAGATGCTGTAAAACTAAATGCAGCTTCTGAATCAAGGGTATGCCCACAAAGCACATTACAGTAATGTATATAAAATACTATGGCTAGCCTATCCCCACCTAGAAAGGCCGTAGCTGGTGAACTAGCATTTATAGTAGTAATAGCAGTGGTAGTAGTAGTAGTAGTAGTAGTAGTAGTAGTATTGTTACTGATGCTACCTGGGCCTCTAGTTATGCTGCTTACTTCAGCTGAAACCTGACACTCACCATACTGAAATCAACAAGAACAACATTGCTTGAGCTAACTTTTAATATTATTTCCCCTAATCCCATACTTGAAATTTCAGTTTTTGAAGCTGTATTATTTACAAATGATTTTGTAGTACGGTAGATGCAGAAGTAGAAAAATTTCTGCTACAGCAACATTCCCTGACTATTGTGCATACCTTACCAACCAACCTGGTGGGCAGAAATAGTTTTGCAATTAAATTAAATGCAATTAAATGCTATTGGGCAAGATGAACACCAAGTTACAACACTGTGTTATCTAGCAGCTCTGCCACTTGGTTGCCCCAACATGAAAACATAAGCAGGTTTTGGGGAACAGAAATGTATAAGGCAGCACCATTACAATTGCAGTCTCCTGCCCCCCACTGGACATGCAGTTACCAGCACATCTGCAACATATCTATTAGCACACATACAGTGGAAGTAAAGTACCATAAGCTGCCTCCACCATACATGTGTTCTGGAACATATAATAAGGAATAATATTTAATATGTTGTTTGCTCAATAACTTGTTTAAGGAAACATTAAATTCACAGGGGTAGCCGACATGGTACCCTCCAGATGTTGCTGGCCTATAACTCCCATGAACCCCTGCTGTGGATAGTGGTCAGGGATGATGAGAGCTGTTGTCCAACATATGGCAGGCACCACATTGGCTCCTGGCTAGCACAGGACTTGAAGAACCAGATATGGCTATTTCCTCTTACATTGCTTTCTTGGCAAAAATTGTTCTTGCCCCCATCCAGCTCCTAATAGCCCTACTGCGAGGAGGAAGGGGGAGTGTGGTGGTACAATGTGGAGCACATGTCTTTTGTCCACTGGAGGAGGGAACATTTTCATTAGAGAAGATCATATAAGAGAAAGTGCTGCAACTCCATCTAATGCAACACAGAGATCTTCTACCCACAAAACATACTTAAATATTCAAATCAAGTGTATTTAAGGTAAATATTCTTAAAAAGCAATATATTAAAAAGTTTGAAAGCACAAAAAAATGAAATAGGCAGACACAGATTCTACTCAGAGTCTGATAAAGACAAAGCAAGATGGCCATGCAGCTGTTTCTTGGAGCCTTGAAGGGCTATTATCAGAGACAGCAGAGATAAGATGAGTCGGGTTATTGTCTGGCCTTGACTGCTGTTTTCATCACATGCTCAATTCCAGGGGGGAGGAAGAACCAGAAATGAAAGGAAGTTGATGGTATTGTACTATGGCAACACATATGCTTAATTACTGGCATGTATGTGTGTGAGTGTGCCTGTGTGTGATTGCCAAGTTTGCAGCTGTGTATGACTCTAGTATGTGTGCACAAGTTTGCAAATGTGTCTAAGCTCCCCAAGAGGTTGGCAGCCCCTGCAATAAACTATGATTAATGTTACCTATGGCTTGTTTATACAAGCCAGCTTGATCACTCATGTTTTGAAGCTGACTTGTTAAAAAATACATTTTGCTGGTGCAGATGACACAGCCAGCTGTGGTTAATGAAAAAAACAAAAACCTCCAAACTCTTCCTCATAGCCATTCCAGGGGAAGGCCGTATTCCAGGGGAAGGCCATAGCTTAGTAGAAGAGCACATGATTTGCATGTAAAATGCCCCAGGTTCAATTACTGGTTTCTCCAGGTAATGCTGGGAAAGACTGCTGCCTGAAACCCTAGAAAGTCACTCTCAAGTCAATCTTAACAGTACTGAGATAGGTGGACTAATGGTCTGACTTGGTATAAGGAAGTTTCCCATGTTCCTATGAGAAGCGAGCAGGGTTTAGTATAATGTTCAGCTGCAGCTGTTTGTCAGTCATCCAGGTGGGCCAGGAGTACAAGCTCATTCATACACACCTGCATACGTTATCTCTTACAATCTCCCACCTTCAGAAGGCTGCATATTGCTTTAAGTATGTTGTAAGAGCTAGCTAGTGTTGCAAGGGGAAAACTCAAAAGTACCCTGGTTTGGTTTGAAGACATTTGATAGGTTGTGGTGTGTTGTTTCAGCTTGTGCTGTTTAGGTGCCTTGAGTTCCCCCACTGCAAAGTTTTGGAATCTTCACTGCTACACAAGTTTTCACTCTATAGTCTAGCTCAGAGATTTTCAACCTTTTTGACTCTACAGCTCCCTTGACCAACTACTACACTCTTTCTGTGGTTCCCCTGTGGGGAAACATGCTCTGAGTCTCAGAAGCCCAGTTATGTCACCCATTACCTGCAAAGCTGGCAGCCTCCCTTGTGGAGTGTTCCCGCAGCCTCTTCTGCTCCTCTCCTTGGGAATACTCCAGGCAGCCACCACCTCTCTGAGCCATCCCCCCAAGAGAGGTGCCTCCTCACACCGCCCCACAGGGGCCCCTGGGAACACAATGCCCCCAGCCTTAGCAGCCCCATGGAGACTAGCCAAAGCTAAACATGTAGCAAACAGCCACACAAGCCTTTGGGGGGAAGAGATGTGAAAGGGCATCAGAAGAGGGAGGGACAAAGGCCGGTGCTGCCTGTGGCACCCCTGACTATCATTCAAGGCAACCCAGGGTGCCACGGCACACTGGCTAACACCACTGATCTAGCTGCTGTTCAGCATGGCTCTGGGAGCAGTTTACAAATAAAAACATTAAACGTTTTTTGAAAATCCAACCCACCAAGCTGAAGCAGGCCGTTCAAAATCCAGAATTAAATCAGAATTAAAAGGGGCTTGTGAAGAAGGCGCAGCAGAGACTGTATTTTTTGAGAATTTTAAGGAAAAACCATCTTCCACAAAAGCTGCTGCTTGCCTTCTATCACTGTGCCATACAGAGCGTGCTCACGTACGGTTTATGTGTGTGGTACGGAAGCTGTACTTCCCAGGACAGAACAGGGCTGTGTAGAATTATTAAAACAGCAGAGAGCATTATTGGCTGCTCACTCACCACCTTAGAACAAATTTACACCACCAGGTGCCATAGAAAAGCACTAGATATATCAAGAGATCCAACGCACCCTGGTCACCATTTCTTTCAGCTCCTGCCATCGGGACGGAGATATAGAACAATGCAGGCAAGAACGAGCCGTCTCAGGAACAGTTTCTTCTCTAGAGCAATTTTGGCCTTAAATGGAAAGCCCGGACTTTGAAGTCATCTTATTTTACTTGTTATTTTGTAGTATATTTACTGTTTTTAATTAGCTTTTGTAATTTTGGATTATGCGGAATGCTTTATCTGAGTGGATGTAGCAACCGAGTAATTTCGTTGTTCCCGCAAGGGGACAATGACAATAAAGATATCTTATATCTTAATTAAAAGACCTGGGCAAATAAAAATGTCTTCTACAACAACAAAAATTGAGGCAAGCCTCTGTCTCCAGCCATCACCCACTCACTACAGTGAGGGTGGGGGGATACACAATGCAGGGCTTATGAGACCCATCTTAATGGTTAGCATACTGACTGTCCTTTCTTTTAGGAAAGCTGTAAGGGAGATCTGATAGAGAATTATGGAAGGTGTGGAGAATGTCCATTTAGACTTTCCTCCTGCCAACCTAGCAGTTGAAAAGCACATCAAAGTGCAAGTAGATAAATAGATAAATAGGAACCGCTATAGCGAGAAGGTAAACGACGTTTCCATGTGCTGTTCTGGTTTGCCAGAAGCGGCTTTGTCATGCTGGCCACATGACCTGGAAGCTATACGCCGGCTCCCTCAGCCAATAATGCGAGATGAGCGCGCAACCCCAGAGTCGGTCACGACTGGACCTAATGGCCAGGGGTCCCTTTACCTTTACCCTCACCTGAGGCCATCTAAAGAAGTTGAACGCTGGAAGCTTCAGGACAAAGCAAAAGAATTATACACAGTGCTTAGTTAAAACTACCGGTATGGAATTTGCTAAAAACAAGATATAGTAATGGTAACCAACTTGGGTGGGTAATGGTTTTTGTGTTTTTGGTTTTAATGGTTTTTGTGTTTTTTTAAGGTTAAGGCTATCAATGGCTATACAGTGGTGCCTCGCAAGACGAATTTAATTCGTTCCACCGGTCAATTCGTTTTACGAAAAATTCGTCTTGCGAAGCACCTTTTCCTATAGGAATGCATTGAAATTTAATTAATGAGTTCCAATGGGCTCCGGGGGACTGGCGACGGTGGCGCTTGCTCGCTTGGCTCGGGGAAGCCAGGCGGCGGCAGTGCTAAGGCAGCTGATCCTGGGCTGGCCCTAGGGCTCCTGCGCAGCGCGAGCAGGAGAAAGTGCGTGGCAGCTGCGGTGCTGAGAGGGTTGATCCGGGCCGGCCTGAGGGTGAGCGCCGCCCAGGCGGCGCTAAAGCGGCCGATCCCGGAAAACTTGCAAGACGGAAGAGTTTTGCGTTGCACGAGGGACTTGCAAGATGACAAGGTTTTCTATGGCCGCCGCTTCGTCTTGCGAAGTGCGGACATAGAATGTAGCGCGGGAAGGCGGCAAAGGAAGATCAGCTGTCAGCACGGGAAGCTGACAGCTGATCTTCCTTTGCCACCTTCCCGTGCTACAGCTGGTTTCCCAGGGCTTGCCAGGGGGGACGGAGCCGAAGCGCGGCGGTGTGGGGGCTGCCCCCGCTTGTCTTCCCCTTGGCTCGGGGAAGACAGGAGGCGGCAGCCCCGGCAAGCAGCGCTGTGCTTCGGCTCTGTCCCCCGGAGCCGAAGTGCAGTGGTGCGGGGGCTGCCGCCGCCTGTCTTCCCTGAGCCAAGGAGAAGACAGGAGGTGGCAGCCCCACTTTCTCCCGCAGCGCTCGCCCTCCGACCAGCCCGGATTGGCCCCCTCAGCACCACAGCAGCCGCCACGCGCTTTCTCCTGCTCACCCTTGGGCCAGCCCGGGATCGGCCGCCTCAGAAGGGCTCTTCTTATGTAGCATTTGTCATGACGGAGCAGCAGTACGCACCTACAATTTATAACCCAATACACACCACTTATTCAAATTTTGTTTAATTTCCAAGCAAAGGGTCTGCTGGTTTCTCTTTAAGGTTTCCAGACTCCAAAGAGAGCAGGGCAATTAAAGGCACAGAAGTCCTGTCCTCTATTGAGTCTGGCAACCCTAGGAATTGATGGGGCTAGTACAGAATTTAATATTTAAGCATTCCTATTAGTTCTTCTCTTTGGATACTGAAGATTTTGTAAGACAAGTATATAAAGAATTGGAGATTTAAGTAACAGAAGAGCCTGAAATAGCAACTACTGGATAGCCAACATGATGGACTCTAGTTGATGGTTGATCTAATTCAGGCATCCCCAAACTTCGGCCCTCTAGATGTTTTGGACTACAATTCCCATCTTTCCCAACCACTGGTCCTGTTAGCTAGGGATCATGGGAGTTGTAGACCAAAACATCTGAAGGGCCGCAGTTTGGGGATGCCTGATCTAATTGATCATCTTTCCTGATTACTGGTCATGCTAGCTGAGGCAGGCAACGCATCTACTATTGCTGACAGTAAAATGTATACAACATTGGTTCAGAGAAGGAAAATTAGGTGGAATTTGTTCTTCGCATTTTGAAATCGACAACTTAACTAACATGTAACTATTGCATTTATTGTTACTGATTTTTAGTGGGAAACTAACAGTCTTCCTGCCCCCTCAAACATCCATACACAATTCCTTCCCACAAACTCCTGTCTAACAGCTTTCCATAAACACTGCTCTCTACCACCTCAAATTATTCAACTCCCTTGCCTCAGGCAGATGGTCTGTTCTTTGCACTCACCCCTAATCATGCCTTCAGTAGTACAGTAGTAGTAGTAGTAGTAGTAGTAATTACTATTATTTTATTATTATACCCCATCCATCTTGCTGGGTTTCCCCAGCCACACTGGGTGGCTTACAGCACATCTAAAAACATAATAAAAACGTCAAGTGTTAAAAACATGCCTGGCTACAGCCCAACAGGAACCATTTTTAATACTAAGGTGAAAAGGCCAGTAAACATAGTATTTCCTTCCATAAAACCCCACTCCAGGTTCTGCTCCCTGCCACCAACTCTCTTTTAAAAAAGCATTTTTACCCTGCTCTTTAACTGAAAATGCTCCCAGAGAAGCTTACAAAAATCAGAAATAAGGTTGTAAGGCAGGTGGCAAGGACTACCCAAAAAACATGACACAAGGAAAAGAGGATAGAAATGAAGGGAGAGGGAGGGAGAAGCAAACTCAAGCACCAGTTATTAAAATCAGCTTCAATGCAGAAAACAGCATCTTGCAACTTCCTTTTCTTTCCTAGAGAAAAAGAAGGGGAGAAGAGAGGCGACAGCTTTCTGCTCCAAGCCCTTCAGGAAAGGGAGGTGGTTTGTGACAGGAAAGAACAGCAGAAAAAAGCATGCATGAGAAGGATATAAAATGGTACAAGCCGCTCCTCTGTAGGATTGTGGGGATATTTATGATGCTCTAACATACCAGCAGTTGCTTTTTTTAAAAAAAAGGTAGAGCTGTGTACCTCAGCAACTTGCTGGAGGTTCATCTTGAACTTCTGAACACCAGAATGAAATGCACGATCTCCATGGTAACTGTGGTTGTGCAATGAGCAGTCTCAGGCTGGTCAACATATTTTTTCTCATTTCCCTCTTTTTCCTCAAGTTCACAAACTATTATTTTTCTGAATACCTGCTGAATCTGCAAAATTTGCCAGAATCCTCAACTTTTCTGTGGTGGCCCTCTTTCACTGCTGTGTTGGAAAAAGTTCACTACTGGATACAGCAATGAAATAATGATGGCTCTTGCATAGGATGTAAAGCATCTCTCATGAAAGCTCACTTTTACTTCACTGTTTACTATATGTCTAGAATTGTACTTATAAACGGGAATTGAAGATAAGGGTATATTTAAAATTTAAAGTAATTTAACAGTTAAAAGCTGGCTTTATAGGTCAGAAGCATCACCATGAATTATGTTTAGAAGCAAACTGACGGTCCCTAAGCTCTTTATGGTCTACAGACTCCTGCAACAATCCAAGGAAATTACCAAAGTATGAACAACAATGCCAAGATCCTTGGCCTCAGGAAGGCACACTGCAACTCAGATGTTGTCAATGCAACTCTTCTGGACGCAGTTATCTGTGTATCTACAATAAAAAAATATTGCAGCTTGCAAACTCCCCACTTCAAGGGAAATGTGACGCCCCCCCCCAAGCCAAAACAAGCGGAGAAATTAACAACAGGAAA
This sequence comes from Zootoca vivipara, assembly GCF_965207765.1. Taxonomy (NCBI): domain Eukaryota; kingdom Metazoa; phylum Chordata; class Lepidosauria; order Squamata; family Lacertidae; genus Zootoca; species Zootoca vivipara. Next base: position 70,169,895 of record NC_142588.1, on the reverse strand, counting down.
ATAAGAGGAAAGGCTGCATTCTGAAATGGAGCATACATAGCTCCGCTGCTATCCAGACAGATGGTCAGCTTTATTAAGTAGATCTTAAGACTTTCCAGAGGATAGCTGTGTTAGTCTGTTGAAACAAAAAGTTTTGTGAAACCCTGAAGGCAAATAAATTGTGGACTAAGCTTTCATGGACTACTACAGCAACCGATGATGTGGATGTAGTCCTAGTCTTTAAGGTGCCAGGAGACACTCTGTAGATCTTGGAAGTGCACTTTCATTCCCTACCAACAAATGTTTGGGCTTGCATTCTTCGGCAGGCAGTTTCAACAAGAACGTGAAGAGTTTTGCATTGATTGCAGAACAATGAAAACACCAGTATCCTATGGATATATGTAATTAATGATAAAAAGTCACGAAGACCTATTAATTGGTTTTATCAGTCCTTAGGAACACAGGATTTCTGGGAGGTGGGAGGAATCCACTGCCCTAAAAAGACTGAGATTTGATTTAGAATGTTCAACATTGGTTGGCTAAGAAGGGGAGGAAATGCTTTGAAGTATGCCAGGTTAATTTTACATGCTGGATAGGTCTGAAAAAATTGCCAAGAGTATTGGAACGGAAATATTTGAGATAGATGATTGATTGATTGATGATAGATATCTCATGCTGAATGTGGATTCAATGTTACATTCAAACAAAATCAGAACTTTAGTTATTTTTACTGAAATCCTTGTAAGCAATAGCATACTTTCCTTATATTAGTTAGCAAAGAAAAAAAGGAGAAACTGAAAACTGTTAACATAGTAATTCTAGCTTGCTCGAGGAGCTCTGCATGTTGGTGTGTGCTTCCTAGGAATCTCCTGGAATTTTAAAGATAGATTTGACAGTTATTGCATCCATGCAATACTTTGACATGTTACTTAGTTAAGCTACTAATTTTGTATGACAAATCATTTCTCAAAATGGATGCTTTAATGCAGTGAAGTACAGAAGACACGTCACTGCTTACTATATAACTTGGCTGAATCCATCATCATGTGAATGTGTTCAGCTTGTGCAACAGGAAGCCACCTTCCTTTCCTCCCCCTACAGTTCCCCACAGTCCCACCCCAAAATCTGCTCTACAGTATAGGGTCTCTTAAACCTCTGGAGTGGAAGTGAGGGGCTGGGGGGGGGGGGAGAAGAGGAACGGAAGTCACATGGCACAAGCAGAACTCTGTTCCACTAATGCACAGACACCAATGGAAACTATCTTTGTGGGATAGCATCATCTACTGACCAGGAACTCCACAATCAGGAATTCAATGCAGGTGACAGAATGGGAAGGACAAATCACTCCATACCCTCTGTCAGTCTACCTGCCCCCTGCTGGTAACCTTTTCCTCAGCTTTATTCCCTTGCACCCCAGTCTGTTTGTTAATAGGCATTTTAAACTTCTCTGCTAATAGGCTAGTATCTTGCATTTCGATACTAGTCACAGAAACAGCCAGTAAGGACACATGGACATCTAGTCCCCTAGCAGGCTAGTAAAAAAGAGATAGGAAAGACTGCAGGTGAGTAATTTTTGCAGGCTTATTTACAAGGCTGTACCACACACTTCCCAAATTTATACAAGATTCCTGAAAGACTAGCAGTCTGTGCTGCCAACCAGTATGCTACAATAGGCAGAGAATTTGGAGCAGGTACATATCAATGCCATTTTCCTCTCAATAATCATAGTAGCTGAGCTGAAATGCTGCCTTTGCTCTGACACCCTTTCACCTTAAGCAATACTTCACCCAAAAGCCATTACAGTAAAACCCAATATAACAGCTTTGGCGTCTTTCCAGGTAAGTTTATTGGACAGGGAACATGCAGTCTTTACAACTCCATAACTTTACAAATGCCCTAGGTTGGGTACAAATGTCCTTCCCTAGTACCGGTATATTATGGTAACTATAAGGAAGTTACCTTTCCCATGATCTAGCCTCAGGAGTAGAAAATTTTAAATAAAGGTCTTTAAAGCAGCAACTTAAATCACCATTGAGAACCACCATTTAAATCACTTTTCCTCTTTATAACTCAGGTATTTCCTAACCAAAGTGCACTTTAAAGGGCAATTCAGACACTGATATACAGATAGTTTTATACTATCTAGGAATTACTTTTTTAAAAAACCACCTTTTTTGTTTATACAGCCCATATGCCTTTTGGCATGCAGTAATTGCTGGGGGGTGCGGGGGGGTTAAACCACTGAGCCTAGGGCTTGCCGATCAGAAGGTCAGTGGTTTGAATACCCCGCGACGGGGTGAGCTCCCGTTGCTCGGTCCCAGCTCCTGCCAACCTAGCAGTTCGAAAGCACGTCAAAGTGCAAGTAGATAAATAGGTACCGCTACAGTGGGAAGGTTTGCCAGAAGCGGCTTTGTCATGCTGGCCACATGACCTGGAAGCTGTACGCCGGTTCCCTCGGCCAATAACTTGAGGTGAGCGCCGCAACCCCAGAGTCAGTCACGACTGGACCTAATGGTCAGGGGTTCCTAATGGTCAGGAGTCCCTTTACCGTTAATTGCTGTTTAAAGATGAGAACAAGGGCGCCAAGCAAAAACATTTGCATGGAATTGATATATGCACAGGTATTTCCAAAAACAAGTGATGGGAATTTAATGGATCAATATCTTTCTGCAACATGTAAGATCACCATTCAAAAGTAACACTTCATTAATCATTTTTAGACAGCAAACTTCCCATTAATTTGTAGGTAATTTACTTGCAGACATTTATCTTCCCCGCTTCTAGCCTGAGATGAACCCACAGGGAATGGGCCCTCTAAGCCCAGCTCCCTATACACTCACTTTAGGCTTCAGGTTGGCCTTGTGCTTTCCTTCAACCACTTCACATTTCTATCCCTGGGGATCTGAAGGCTCATGCCTGTGCAGCACTCAGCACCCTTTAATTTTTGGTAGATGAAGGAAGCAGCACTTGTTCCAATGATTGGCTGGTAGATTAATTCATAATTTGAAAAGAGAGCACACTGAATAGGTCAAGCACTGGGCACTATCAACACTGTAGGAACTCAAATAGATAATGCTGATGAGGTACAGGAAGTTATTTCAAGAAGCCAAGTACACTACATGTAACTTGCAAGTTTCTGGCTCCCAATATTAACCACATGATGAACCACAATATTAGTCGCACCTGCTGTGCAAATTTCTGATTGGTCTAAACCATTTATCTTTGTGTTAACTGGCTTGATCATCCCTTCAAAAATAATCAATAAGATGTCACACGCAGTTTAAATCCTTTCATTTTATTGTACAGTATTTTAAAAACTGTGACCCATATAACATTTTGCAACCTCAATATTTCATCCATAACTTGGATAATTGTTTTCTCTCAAAGTATAAATAAAAATAAAAATTCAACCTGCAGTAATATGCACAAAGAGCTAATGTGTCCGGCATACAGTGGTACCTCTGGTTAAGAACTTAATTCATTCTGGAGGTCCGTTCTTAACCTGAAACTGTTCTTAACCTGAGGTTCCACTTTAGCTAATGGGGCCTCCCGCTGCCGCCGGACAATTTCTGTTCTCATCCTGAAGCAAAGTTCTTAACCTGAGGTACTATTTCTGGGTTAGTGGAGTTTGTAACCTGAAGCGTTTGTAACCTGAAGTGTTTGTAACCCGAGGTACAACTGTATGACAATATTTATTGGAATTTTGGGGGGGAAAAGGTTTTCTGGCAAAAGACCTGTGACCAGTGTCCTATGACCAACGTAACACATGACAATTCATTCATAGATACCCACAAATAAATGCCTCCAAAGCAAGACCCTGTGCATATGACACTTTAGTATACATTCACAAATTTCAGGTCATCATCAAGTCCATAGGGGAACTACTAATTTATGCTTAACTGTGGCAACACTCTAATTGTTTCTTTTTAAACCCAACATTTATCATCATGTTCCCCTGTTTAGGGAAGCTTTTAATGTTTAATAATTTTTTTATTTTAATACTTCTGTTTGAAGCTGCCCAGAGTGGCTGGGGGAACCCAGCCAGATGGGCAGAGTATCAATAATAAATTGTTATTATTATTATTATTATTATTATTATTATTATTATTATTATTATTATTATTGGCAGGGGAGAGAAATGCCACAGGAATTCCCTATGTTTGTGGTGTTTATTTTAAATTACATTAGAAATTTCAGTAATACTTTTGTGTTCAAGGCTGTCTTTAACCTTTTACAGAATTCCCTGAAGCATCTGCCCCAGGCCCACAGCTGCAATAAAATATGTCTCTCCCGTATTGGTATCTACAGCCACAGCAGGCACTGTAACTCTACAAGGGTTTGACTTTACCCCCAATGGTGCATTCTTCCTTTGCCAACCAACTCTTCCCTGAAGCAAGGCAAGAAACCTTCTGCTCTTGAGGTAAATTTTTGTATCTCTAGATAAGACTCCACCCACCTGTCACGTTTTGCCCACAGGGTGACCCTGATAAGGATCTGGCCTGTGGAACCAAAAAACCTCCCCATCCTAGATGAACTTATTCAACCTAGCTAGGGAGACCCAATCAGGCTGGCCTGCCTCCATGATGAATCTGAGGGAAATCATGGTGGGGTTCTAGTAGAGAAATACAAAGTCTACACTTTTCTAAACCATACCAAATTTGAGTCACTGATAATTAACCTAAAAAGATATCCAATTGCTAAACATATTAAAACATAAAAATACTATCTTTCTTCTAAAAGCAATAACATCTTCTAAAAGCAATAACACCCACCTTATCTAGTGGGCCTAATGAATATTAAATTGCCAGGGAAGAAATTATGACTTTCCTAAAAGGTGGTTTAAATGACACTTGGGACAACACATTTATGTGATGTAAGTTTCACACTGTGGTGTTACATTGATGAAAGCAAATATTGCATGTGCATTTCAGGTAACATTACTTTTTAAAGTGCTAAGAACTTCAAAGAGAACACAGTTAAAAATACAGATATATCTTTTTATTTGGAAGCAGGGGAGTATGTTTTGTGACCAACACAGCACACTCAACTAACTTAAGTTTTACTGCCCTAAGCTAACCCAATTTTGTTCCTACCATAACATTTCTTGCCAATTCACCAAATGAAAAAACAAAGCTACCAACACAACAAAGGGTCATTAAGCTATTGCCTATTTTGTTGAAGAGATCAGTATCTGAACTTTACAGGGAAAAATTCTGAGTCATCTCGCAAGTTATTATTCTGTCTGTTTTACGCACGTGAAAAATGCCATTTGGAAAAACTGTTGCCAGATAATGAAACTCTGAAAAACATCTTTAAAATTATATGGCTGGCATCTGTCTGTCTTGGGAGACAATGGAGGAGTGTGCCTTTGGGGGTGAGGTCAAGCTGTTGGAAGGTTTCAGCACCTGCTCAGGCTTTCATGGCATTATACCATCTCTCTTTAAATCCAGTAATACATGAAAAGTATTTTTATGGATTAAATTCATATTTCACCTGAAAGGGACCTCATGGATCACCTAGTCCAACCCCCTGCAGTGCAGGAATCACAGCTTACAGAATTCCTGACAGGTAGCCATCCATCTGAAGGAGAGTTCAACACCTCTGTTCCAAACCCTCCTGAACCAAAGAGGATCTAGATGGCTCTTGTAGAAGAAACATTCCCATTAGGAAACAAGTAACAAGGGGAGCCCAGACCCCTGTCCAGTGCTGGATGCAGCTCTAGCCACAGAGCTTCATGCCTAAAGCAAGGAGCTGCAGAGGCTGGTGGCCAAGCCAGAGACTCTTATCTGCTCCATATGCCCCACCCAAACCCTGGGAGCACTCCCAACCACTGCACTGGCGGAGCTCTGAACAGATGCAGTAGGCGCTCACTTCTGCAACATGTTGGGTCAATGGCAGGCAAGCTGTTCCCAAAGCCACAGAAGCATGCCTGCCCCTCCCCCCCTGCCAGAACAGCAAGAGGAAGATCCCCTCAGGAACCTGTGTAACTCCTTCATCTGCCTTCATTTAGGTTCATGTATGGGGACGCCTTAATTTTGGCACTCTAGGAATTACAAAACTGTAGCAACTGTGGATGTAAAAAATTGTGTTTTTTTAAGAGTACAGCAAACACACACACATTATGGCATGGTTAGAGCAAAACAAGTTACAGCTAAAAGAAAAGCAGCAGGTGAAAAGCTGAACTATGACTTGGGCTTCCTGTATGTCCTCCAAGACTGAAAATTGTGCTATGCAATACACCTCAAGCATTTTGACTTATACCCTTTCACAGAGTAAAGATTGTTTTTAATCCTTCCCCACCCCCCTGCGCCTTGACTCTGAGTTTCTCCTTCCCCACAGATCCACAACAGCAGCAGGAAGATCAAAAGTGGATGAAAAGATAACAGAGCTGGGAAGTTGGGGTTCATTAACTCATTTACTGTGAGATTTCAAGGGATACACAACCCCTGGCTGATAAAAAAAATTATCTTGGCTATCTGCTTTTCTACAAGGCTGAAAATATCCACTAAAATAGAATAGCCAAGAGGAATGGCTGAAAAAAAAATGCGGGGTGGGGGGCCTGCAGTAGGAAAGTTAACATTGTCTCTTACACAGTACTGCTTAAGCAGCACCCACAACCTGCATATGCAGAACCTCAGGACTTCATTTTCTCATCTATACACACTACAAGTTTGCAAATGAAGGTAAATTGCTTTTAGCCATAAGTTGCTTTGGAAGCATCTTACACAATGATAGGAATGGTTGAAGTGTTTAAAATAAATGAATCACATTTTGAGGTTTCAACTTCATAAATCCAGATAAGCCAAAAGCTTCTGGAAATTTTCCCTTCTCCATCAGAGCTGAGAACGGTTTCAGTTTATACGGGCAAAACTGTTTTCCTCCTATGAGGAATTGTTTCTCTCCCCACCTTCTGTAAAAAGTGTATTTTGAAAATTCCAGTTAATTAAAAAGTGTATTTCGAAAATTCCAATTAAAAAGTGTATTTTGAAAATTCCATAAATTAGAATCCCAATTGGATTCTACCCATCAATTCAAAGTCTGTCTCTCTCTCTCTCTCTCTCTCTCTCTCTCTCTCTCTGTGTGTGTGTGTGTGTGTGTGTGTGTAAAATGTTCTTTAGTCATATTTAGAAATATGTAGTATTCTGAACTACTCAAATAAACTTCATCATTCAACTTTTCCATGTCTGCATGTACAAGAGACATTAAGCATGAATTGTACTCTTCTAAAGTGTCATGGAATAATCCCTCATCACCAATGCCAGCAACGTACATCAATCCTATCGTAAAACTTGCCATCACTTTAAAAAAATACTGTAAAAATTAATAATTATCCAAAGTACTGTTTGTTCTTTAAATTATAAAATATCATTTCCCCAAAGTAACAAATTATTCAAACATCACAATATAAACGTCCCAGTCAACACAGACACAGACCAACACTGCTTGCACAAGAAGTATGATAAATTACATGTTAAATGTTTAAGTACTTTTCATAATTAGTGGAAACAGCATGCATTCCTCTGTCCTCATTTTTTTACCACTTCCCATTTGCTCAACCCACACACTTGAAAGAAACCTAGTGATTGGTGTGCCTGTCTGAGAGGAGTGGATAGTGGAAATTTCCTCTCCACTCTTCATTTCGCAAAGTAACTAGGAAGATTTTATTTCCATGTGAATGAAGAAAGGCTCACAACACAGCCAGCCCTCTTCTGCCAGACATGTATATTGTCATTTGGGTTATTCTTTCTTATTTCACAGTGAACACTGCACTGTACCCAACAGTCAAATACTCATTGACTCGAGTTTGCTACACCTCAACTGTTTTTATATAATTTATTGTTTTAAGCCGCCTTGGATGGGCATTATCTGGAATTGAGGCTTAGAAGCACTGTACTTAAAAATAAATAAGCAATTTCTCTCCCAGGATTCTAAAGGCAATTCTCTGCAAGTTCCTCAATTTATACTTCCTTTAAAACAAAACCCAAGGAAACCTCGCCCTTTGGGGTGGGAGAACCCAACTATAACCTGGATGAAAGTATCAACCCATCCCTCCTCTCTCTCTCCCTCCCTCCCTCTCTCTGTCTGTCTGTACACACACACACACACACGTGTGTGTGTGTGAGAGAGAGAGAGACTGAATCCAAACTAACATCCACAGAACAAAAGCGTGTTTGAAAAATAATGAGGGAAGAAAAGAGCGCTTGAGAAGTTCTGATGAAGGAAGAAGGCACATGCCTGCTTGGCGGCTTTTCAAACACCCACGGGAGTTAGCCTAAGCTGGATGGGAGTTACCTAGTGGTGGAACCAAAAAAGCTGCAGAAAATAAAAGAGAAAATAGACATCCCGTTCCGAAGCCTTTCCCCCTGCCACCCGAGCGCAGCCGGCGGCAGGAGCGTGGCGAGAGCTCCCGGCGCGAAAAAAGAGATGCAACAGCCCCCGGGAAGAGCGAACCCACGAGGGGAAATCCTTTCCTCCTCCCTATCCCGACCCACCGACCCACCCCTCTCTCTGTCTCTGACATGGGGCGAGAGTGGAGGGTGGGGGGACTCCCTAAGCGGACCCTGCCCCGTCCACGCTGACGCAGCTTGCCAGGAAGGAGGAGCCTGGCAACGGCAGAAGGTGGTCCCTCCGTAACCCCCGAAGGTGGGGAGCCGCAGGGGGGGGTGAGAGAAGGAGAGGAAGGAGAGTCAGCTGGGGACACAAGCTAAGAAAACAGCCACCGCCTCCTCACAATGGGCCCCTAATAGTCGGCTCCCCTAAGAAGGCGAGGGAGGAGGGGGAAGGCGGCAGGCAAAGCCACCTCTTTGGTGGGTCTGAGATGATGATGCCGCCGCCTCCGCCTCCTCCCGCTGTCACGTTCGGGTGGGCTATTTTTAGACGTGGGCAAGGCGCGCGCAAGAGCCGCTCGCGGCCCGTTGCTGCTGCCGCCCGCCTGGCCTCATGGCCCCCTCGCCAGGGAAGGAGACGGAGGAGAGATGCGTGGTGGGCAAGGCAAGCTCCCGCCACGCCGCGCCTCGCCTTCCCTCCCACCGCCCCTCGTGCCGGCCGCCCCCTCCCCTCCCTTCCCCGCGCGCGCTGGCTCGCCCTCCTCACCCCAGCTCTTGGCCGTTCGCCCCAGGAACTCGCCGCTGTTGGGGTTGTAGATGAACCGCCGCCACTCGGCCATAGTCTGGCTGAAGGGCTTCTTCTCCTCCTTGGCCATAAAGAGAGAGAGCGCGAGAGAGGCTGGAAAGAGAGGCTGGAAAGAGAGGGAGCTCGGCGGTTCGCGGGCGGCGGTTTTCCCCTGACGAAACAACAGCGGCTCCTCAGAACCGCTAAGTAACTCTCCCTCAGGCGCCCGGCGGGAGAGCAGAAGAGAGGAAAAGGAAAGAGGGGCTGGGCCAGTCGCACGCACCGAGCAAAACTACTCGCACCGCCTCTTTCCACTCCTACGTCAGAACCCGCCCGAGCCAATCGCCGCGCGGCCGAGGACGCCCCGGGCGCGCCCGCCCACCGCGCACCCCCGCAGCGCCACCTGCTGGAGGGACGGGGCGGCGACGGAAAGGGCTTGGGCGCGCGGGAGGCGGGCGGGCGCGCGATCGGGGCGGGGGGGGAGGCTGGCTGGTCAGGACGCGCCCGCGCGCTCATAGCGGCCCACGAGTGCCCGCCTCCTGCATGTCAGGGATGCGGAGTCTCAAGCGCGCCATCCTCCCGTTTAATATTCTTTCCCCATGCATCACGTAAGGGTCTTCCCGCCGAAAGAGCAGCCTCATGCGGTCAACGGGAGATCCAGGGGGGACGAGACAAATGTTCAATTTTTCACACTTTGAGGAACAACTCCCGTCCCCTGACCATATATGGCATGAAATGTTGGAATACTCACGTTGGAAGAAGTATGGTTAAAGATGCGCGGGTTCATCTGTGCCTCCAAGCTCTTGATGTTGCGAAATGTTGTAGCCAGAAAACGGTAGGTAAAGAAACGCATGGGCTTCCTCCCAGCTCCTTCATGCAGAACTGTACAGGATGTTTGCCTGAGGTCTGAATTACATGTTGGCAACTAGAGCTGTAGACGGAGGCCCTGGGCGTTGAACACCCACAGTACATGCAAATATATATTCAAGACTTTTAATCTCTTCCTGGTGTGAAGATCTGAAATTCTGCCTCTTAAGCAAAACTTACAGAAGATGAAAGTTAACAATCCTAAAATAGCAACGGTGGTGTACTATCCGACCTGGAGCGGACTTTGATAATATGGCCCTCAATATTTCTTATTTTCACAATAATTCACTGAAGCAATTGTATCAGTTGTTGGCAAATAACTAGTTTGCAGTTCCGAAAGAACTGAAAAATAAACGTGTTATCAATAAACCAATATTCCCATCCAAATATTAAACTGACACTAAACTGAAAAGTCTCTATATTTTCCTGTTCACTTTAATTTTTTTCCTCCTAGACTCTTAACTGCCTTGCCTCAAGACATCTCACTCATTCTAAGTGTCTCTTCCTTCTTCAGGTTCTAATCACTGCCTTGGGGTGTTCCTGTGTCGATCACAAGCAACTCATCATTGACATTAGAAAAGTATTGCTGGCTCAGGCCAAAGGTCCATGTAGCCTGGCATCCTGTTCTCACTGTGGCTAACTGGATGCCTATGGGAACTCCATAAACAGGACTTGAGCACAATTCAGAACATACAGTACTGCCTCAGACAATGGAGACAGAATATAGCCATCATGGCTAGCAGCCATTAATTTGTCTATACCTTTCTTAAAGCCACCCAAGTTGATGGGTATCACGACATCTTACGTGAGAGAATTCTATGACTTATCTATGTGCTATGTGCTTCTGTTTCAGTGTATCTGATGAAGTGTGCATGCACACGAAAGCTCATACCAAAATAAAAACTTAGTTGGTCTTTATGGTGCCACTGAAGGAATTTTTTTACTGAAGGAAGTTTTTTTCTGTCCTGAATCTTCCAACATTCAGCTTCACTGCCTAGCCTCCAAACCTAGTCTTACAAGTGAGGGACTTTCTCCAATCTTATATAAGCTATATTAAGTCAACTGTTTATTCCAAATGTTGTAACCTTTCCTCATAGTGGAGTTGTTTCATCCTCTTTTTCACTTTGATTGCCCTTTTTCTGTACACTTTCCAGCTCTAAAAGGGCTTGTTGGTATTGACACCCCTCTCCACTTCTTGCAGTCAATTGATTTTCCACCAGCTTCCTGAAGGCTCTCTTACCAGAACTTTTTGTTCCTCAGGTGTGCATTTGACTTCAGCACCTTTCTCTTGCAAACAATTTATGGATAACAGTGCAGGTGGAGGTTGTGTATGATCACTTGCTATTTGTCATAGCTGGGTGGGTAGCAGTAGTCCTACATAAAGAAGTTGTTTTATGTTGACTTCCAATTATAAGCAGGATACAAACTGGGACTTTCACAGCAGAACAAATAAATTTCCCAATGTTACCTATGGGGCACTCATTGGTTCTAAGTGTTAGCAGAATAAAAGAGGAGGACCAGGCTTGCAAGCAAAGTGTTTCTGTGGGAAAGGCCATGAGGAAATACAAGAACCTCTGGAGGACCACGGGTTCCTCATCCTTAGGATTGCACAGATTATAGTCTTGCACTGGTTTAGAAAGGGTGAGGGGCAAGCATATAAAGCACCAAAAATGATGGGGGGGGGGGAGGTATGTCAAGAAAAGCTACTGCAGACTCAACCATACTGTCAATATAGATAGCAAGCGTCGATTAATTCACCACTGTCCATAGGACAGTCTCCTCCAAATCACATGCCTCACTGTAGCCATGTTTAATGGGGGGAAGGCGCCTCAGAGGGGTTTGGCACGCCTCTTTCTCAGGTGCCTCTCCCCCTCCGTTAAACTTTGCTATGGCTGCATTTAAAGGAGCATGAAGAAGAAGAAGAAGAAGAAGAAGAGTTTGGATTTGATATCCCGCTTTATCACTACCCGAAGGAGTCTCAAAGCGGCTAACATTCTCCTTTCCCTTCCTCCCCACAACAGACACCCTGTGAGGTAGGTGGGGCTGAGAGACTTCAGAGAAGAGTGACTAGCCCAAGGTCACCCAGCAGCTGCATGTGGAGGAGCGGAGACGCGAACCCGGCTCCCCAGATTACGAGTCTACCACTCTTAACCACTACACCACATGAACACGCTTCAGAAAGCGCTTTGCCAACCTCCCTCCCTTAAACAGCTCACCTGGGCAACTTGCACTTCTTGCTTACGGTATTTGCCTGCCTACCGTTTTGTCATCATGCTGGAGTTGGCATGGCCACACAAACCATTGGCCACATAAACTGAAGCATGATGGCAGCCTTAGATTTTTATGTATATAGGAAAATTGATAACTACCTCCTCCTATGAAGGCTTCCCAGTATGCCCATATTACACAGAGAATTGTGTGTGCCACAAGACCCAGAATGCTGCTGTGATTGAGTTTGGATCGGCAAGAGAAGGAAGATTAAAGTGGAGGTGCTGAATGATGGGAACCAGAGCTGGAGAAGGGAAGAGCTCCCTCTTCTGCCCCAACCTCTGCCTCTTTGGAATGAGGGCCTTCCTGCAAAGAGGAGAGCCCCAGTGGAGACTGGGGAGGACCAGGAGGCAGCAGTGACTGAAAAGGAATGTGAACATCAGAGTGCAATCATGTCACCTAGAACCAGGTACTTTCTTTGCAGATTGGACTGAACCCACTCACCCTAACAGAGCACACATTTGTAATCCTGATATCCCCGCTGGTTTGAGTAAGTTTGGAAAGTGAGTGTGCCATTCCTCATCTTTAAAAGCTTGGCAGGCAGGGCATGGAGAATTGACACCATTGTAATTTCCCTCTATTTATGAACTTCTTGCCTTGTTCCTGAACTCCTGAATCATGTCCCCTGAGCTCTACGTCTACTGCCAAGTCTGTTCCATTACTTGCTTAAATAAATGTCTCTACGGTCAAACCTCGGTTTACGTCTACCGCTGTTTGCGACCGCTTCGGCGAGCAACCGCCGTGGACCCGGAAGTGTTTACATCTGGGTTCCGCTGCATCGGATGCGCAGACGCGATCTGCGCAGCTCGCGCACGCACAGAAGCACTCTATCGGCGCTTCGCACATGCGCAGAAGCGTGCCTTCGGGGAGCGACCGCCTCCGCGGAACGGATTGCGGTCGCAAACCGAGGTACCACTGTATCTTGCGCCAAAGTAAGAGTCTTTGGCTGTGTGTATTGGGTAGAAGCAAGACAGGGTGGGCAAATTTACGGTTAAGGTTTTTGCATGCTAATAGGTAACAGTGTTAACTGTTATATGTCATATCTGCATGCAGACACTCAGAGCTGTTTTCTTCTGGCAACTCATTTTGCTGTCACTGGTACAGGACACAGAGCAAAATGGTGCCTTCCATTGCAGGTGCAGGTCTTGCTGTCATGATGCAACTGTCCAACTTTCATTGGCTATAGGAACATAGCAAATGTTAAAGTTGTAGCCTTTGGAGGACTGATGGAACTTCCTGGACAGCCTCATGCAATACTGCCACCAAGCAAAGGATCATTAAAACTACTATGTGTATGCCCTCTTGCCATGCAGATTAATATGTGCATGCAATTATCTAGAATGTTTTGTCAGCACTGTAGGGAAAATTGCAGATTAAGCCTGGTGTAGATGGCAATCTGATACAAGCAGAAGAGATTCCTATCCTAGCAGCCTTCATTTGGAAGTCGTGATAAGGAGCCACTCTGAGAAAGTGTTATGTTTGAAAGAGACAGAGATAGAAAAATGAATATCGGGGGGAAATGCACCATGATTAAATTGGTTCTAGTACAACTGTAACAAAAGAAAGCTTATTTGTATGAGTGGCAATTATTAAAAATAATACAGGAGCTGAAATCCTGCTGAGAAAGAAGACATATGTTTATAGAGTTGGAGAGGATACATAAGACATTTTCAAACTAAAGGTGCCTGAAAGCATGTATGTGAATCTATATTTATGTCCCTAAATAGCCTGATGACTTATCTTAAAATAATAGCTGTCTTACTGAAATGTCTATACAGTGGTACCTTGAGTTACAAATGCCTCAGGTTACAAACGCTTCAGGTTACAAACTCTGCTAACCTGGAAGAGTTACCTCGAGTTGAGAACTTTGCCCTAGGATGAGAATAGAAATCGTGTGCCAGCAGCGCAGCAGCAACAAGAAGCCCCATTAGCGAAAGCACGTCTCTAGTTAAGAACAGTTTCAGGTTAAGAACGGACCTCCTGAACGAATTAAGTTCATATCTAGAGGTACCACTGTACTGTTCTTGGAATTAAAACTATTAACAGCTTCTTCCCTCTTTCATTCTTCACAGTCCTCTAAACACAAACACACACACACCCTAATTATTTTCCATGGCATTTAGACTACATTGCACCAGAGTCTCAGGGCTTTGCCTCAGGTCAATGTTAAATTTTTAGCTGAGACCAAGAAGCCACATTTTTCTATACTCATATATGAAAACACAAACATTGAATGCACGATCAATAAAAATTATGACTTAATATAATTATATCAAATCCCCAAAATGGAATTAAATCAAACTTGGCACTTATCTTTGCTCCAACATGAAAAAACTGAAAAAGTAGCAAATAGCATTTTTTATAATAAAAAAAACCATGATGCAAAACAATTATTTTGTTGGTCAACTGATGGAATTGCGTTTTACTGCAGCTAAAGACTGAGACTGGCCGCAATTCTGTACCCACTCTCCCACGAATAAGCCCTATGGAGGACTTTTTTGCAGACATGTAAAGGATCACACTGTTAACATACTAGTGGAGAAAAAGGATTCAGAAACATACAGATCCTATGCTGTGCAAGAGGACACTCACTGCCAGGGGTTAAAGAACAAGTTAAAAATAGAAAGAGAATTCTCCCTCCCTCATCTCTTGGCAAGCAGCTCTTCCTGCAAAATCCCATCCCTCTTTGCTGAGAAAGGATGGGTGTTTTTCACAAGTAGCACGGGTAGCACTTCTTATTCTAGAAGGTATCACTGCTGGATCTTGCTACCACACATTGTGTGTGTGTGTGTGTGTGTGTGTGTGTGTGCGTGCGTGCGTGTGTGTGTGTGTGTGTAATGCATTAAATTTTTAGCCAATGTAGTTTTATACATTTCAGATGCAGGGAATGCAAAAATTAATTTGAGCATCATCACCCATCAACATGGCTTTAAACATCTTTCCTCGTTTAACTGTATCGATTGCACACTTATATGAATGGCCCTTTGCAGAGCCTTGCAGCCCTCTGATCAGCTTTCTTGCTCCTTCTCTCTTCACATTCTCCAAACATGCATACCAAGTAAAGCACAGGAGCTGCACACCCCCTATACCTTTAAAGCACATTTGAAGCACATTTCCCTCCTCAAATAATTCTGGGCCCTGTAGGTTGCTGGGAAGTATACTTCTGAGAGGGGTAAACTACAGCTCTCAGAATTCATTGAACGGAAAATGTGCTTCAGATTTTCTTTAAAGCTGTAGGGTGTTTGCAGCTTCAGCAAAACACAGGTGTTACAACAAGAATGTGTTATCACATTCCAATGGTTTCTTACTGTAAGGCAGAAATTTAAACAGACAGAGGATGTATGCTAATGTTGTGGTTTTTAAAATTCTATGTGAGCCACCCAGTGGTCACATGTTGTTAGGGGACCATAGAAATATAGAAAAATAAAGCAATGTTGAGAAGAGGATAGAGGTGGACTCAGGTATTTTGCTGGTTAGTCATTGTAATTATGCACAGGCTGATCCTAATCTATTTTCAAATGCTGTTTTCCAATCACCATTGACATTTGGCATCATTTAATCCTAATAAAGGACGGCTTTACTCTTCCTGTGTAGTAATAGCATGCAACACACATCTAGATTGTCATGTGAGGATAATACACTTTTATGAAATTCACATAGATGGAATTGGAAAGGGAAGCAGAATAATGTAAAGCAACATGGCACAAAACAGAAGGATTAGCTCTATAACTAGTGTGGCGAAAGTGAAATTGTGTGTGGGGGGGAAGCTTTCTGCTTCACTGTAAGAAACAGCAGACACATGCTTCTGCAAACTATCAAAAATGATAAAAGGCTTCCCGCTATAAAGCAAGGATGAAAATGTCTGTGTCACACTGTGAAAGCAAAGTGATTGCAAAGGTCTGGCTGGCTGCCATTGAATCAGATGAGTAGTGCACAGCTAAAAGGAATCATTGTATAAATTCCCATAAATACTCCCTACGCACTCAGGCAAGATTCTTTTCTGGCATCAGGACAATGGTGAGAGAGCCCTGTAACTGAGAGGGGGGAAACAGCTTTGATAGTAAGTCAAATGTGGCAACTATTCTGCTCTAAACCTCTTGCCCCATCTGTGTTTGCAATTATAGGATGTTGCAGGTCAATGGAAGGCCCAGGCTCTGCAGGGCTGTTGTTAAGACAATTAATTCTGTCAAGTAGTTTGCAAGTTTAAATGGTTATATAAACAACAAAGAGGAGGAGGAGGAGGAGACAGTAGATATATTTCTGAAATCATGTATTTAGTCCTCCCCATCATTTGGACTGTTTTGAATATTCTGTAAGTAGTAAATGAGGTGCCATATTTGAAAGCCACTTGACAAGAAACTGATAAAATTCAGTCTGAAACATGTATAATGCAAACTTTTGCTGTGCTGCTGTGTTTTTGCAGCACGATCAAGTGGCACTCTAAAACAAATGCTCGTGAGTCAGAGGGGACCTATAAATAGACCCTGCGTGCATGCAAGGACCCCTAACAAGGGCTTAATTGGTGAAAGGTAGCTTTTATGTAGTAGAGTCAGAAGGAAGATCGCTGTACTGTAATGAATAAGCCACTGGCATAAGTTGCCCTCTCTCAGATTTATTCATTTAACTGTGAGATGTGCGTCGTTCGCTGGTTTGAAAGGTCTTGCTCTTTGGATCCTTAAACCTAAACACTGCAAGCCCGTTAACCATATATATTTAATAAAAATTTTTTAAAAAATGTGTAATAATGGAACTAAACACTGCAGTGTGGGCATTGAAATGCTTGAGTTTTTCCAAGTCAGTTCACTGCAGCTCAGCTGCCCCAGATGCTGCTCACCGAGAGAATATTTGCTATGCTTATGCTGAAAAATTTAGCTGATCTGTGCATGCTGCGGGGGTTCCAACAGATGATGCCTTTTCATCAATCTAGACATGGAATGGGAAAAGGCAGAAGATGAGTAGGAGGAGAGGTGGCATATAGGAACATAGGAAGTTGCCTTTAGGCAGAACATAAGGTTCATCCAGCTCAGTATTGCCTACACTGATGGGCAGCAACTTTTCAGTGTTTTAGGCAGGGGTCTTTCCCAGCCCTACCTATAGATGCTGGAGATTGAACTGGGACCATCTGCATGCAAGGCAGCCGCTCCATTGCTAGTGTACAGCCCTTCCCCAATAGAACAAGACATTATCTGTTTTGAATGCATTAAAGGATCAAAGGAGCCCCTTGGATTGCCTGAAAACCAAAAGGACACCATAAAAGGCTCATTCTGCAAGAATAATGACATCCAAAATGAACAGGGGAATGGGGAAGCTTCTGAGCAAGGAAACTGTAAAGCTGTGTGTGCTAGAGTGTGTGTGTGTTTTAGAAAAAGCATGATTAAGAAGAAACAATAGGAATGTACATAAACACAGCGCTGAGACAGTTGATGTAATAATATTGTATCCCTCACAATACTAGAACACAATGTAATCCAATCAAATCACTGAGTAGTGGGGATCTCGGATGGTCAGAATAAAATCATTCTAAACAGATCCGAAGTTAATTTGTGCAATTGGTTGTCACAGAATGCGGAGATGGCCACTATCTTATTTGATTTATTAGGGGATTGGATAAATCAGAGTCAGCGGTTGGTATTGTTGGGCAATTGCTGGGACCCCAGGAGGGTCCCCTGACAACTCCTGACCTGTCTCCTCGCAGCTTCCACCCCCTACCTGCCTTCTTTCTCTGGGTATTGGTGGCAATGGAATCAGCCCACCCGGAAAGATATGGCAAAACACCCCTCTTTGACACAGTGCTGTACCACCTCTGCTCTGCCAGGGTCTCGTTCTCTCCCGGACAGAGGGTTGGCGACAATAAGGGGAAGGGGGGGGCGAGTAAATTAGCTGCAGCTTCTGATCCCAGTTCCCATTGCTGCTCACTTGGTTGCCTGGGCAAATTAGAATCATAGAATCATAGAGTTGGAAGAGACCACAAGGGCCATCCAGTCCAACCCCCTGCCAAGCAGGAAACACCATCAAAGCATTCTTGACATATGCCTGTCAAGCCTCTGCTTAAAGACCTCCAAAGAAGGAGACTCCACCACACTCCTTGGTAGCAAATTCCACTGCCGAACAGCTCTTGCTACCTGCAACAGCTCTTGCTACCTGCAACAATAGCTCAGAAGAGGTACGTGTGTTGACTACTGGGGCTTTCTGCCTCCATTCACTCATTTGCTTTTCAAAGCAGGCAAGCCAGCACCAGCAGGTGGTAGGAATAGCCACTGCTGCCCAGAGGAAAAACGTGGCAAGTAGCCGCTGCATCTATCATAAATTTAATTAATTTATATGCCACCCTATATGCCACCCTTCATCTAAGGATCACCGGGTGGTATACAATATAAAAAACACAAAACTACATAACAAATAAAAACACTTAACCCCCCTCCCCAGTTTAAAAGGCCATAGATTGTTTAACTAGTGAAAGGCCTGGGAGAAGAGGAAAGATTTTTCCAGGCGCCTAAAGATGATGATGATAATAATAATAATAATAATAATAATAATAATAATAAAATAAATTATTTATACCCCGCCCATCTGGCTGGGTTTCCCCAGCCACTCTGGGCGGCTTCCAACAGAAAAATAAGACACAGTAATCTATTAAACATTAAAAGCCTCTGCCGAGCAGGAAACACCATCAAAGCATTCTTGACATATGCCTGTCAAGCCTCTGCTTGAAGACCTCCAAAGAAGGAGACTCCACCACACTCCTTGGTAGCAAATTCCACTGCCAAACAGCTCTTACTGTCAGGAAGTTCTTCCTAATGTTTAGGTGGAATCTTATTTCTTGTAGTTTGAATCCATTGCTCAGTGTCCGCTTCTCTGGAGCAGCAGAAAACAACCTTTCTCCCTCCTCTATATGACATACTTTTATATATTTGAACATGGCTATCATATCACCCCTTAACCTTCTCTTCTCCCTAAGCCGTTCCTCATAAGGCATCGTTTCCAGGCCTTTGACCATTTTGGTTGCCCTCTTCTGGACACGTTCCAGCTCGTCAGTATCCTTCTTGAACTGCGGTGCCCAGAACTGGACACAGTACTCCAGGTGAAGTCTGACCAGAGCAGAATACAGTAATAATATAATATAATAAATAATATAATATAATATAATATAATATAATATAATATAATATAATATAATATAATATAATATGGACCTCAGGTTGATTTATATGGGGAGGGGTGTTTATTGAGGGCTCGAGCCTGTTAAGGCTTTATAAGTCAAAACCAGCACTTTGACTTGGGCCCAGAAACGAATTGGCAGCCCATGCAGTCGGGCCAGGCAAAGGAGATTCTGCCACCACCTGTGTGTGTGAGACTGCTATGGGGGCTGGCTGTGTGGCATTTTGCCAGGAGGCTGGGTCAATCTGGAGCCATCCCTGGGTCAAATTCATGGGAGGTAGGTCTACCAAATTACGGTAAGTTTATGTGGCACTTCAATCTTCAGAGGCACTTTACTTCTGAATACCATTTCTTTGGGATCACAGTCAGGGATGGCTATAGCGTTTATGCTCTGCTTGTGGGTGTCAGGAGTGGGTGCCAAGAGCAGGTCAGCAATAACTCAAACTTAGTTGGTCTCTAAGGTGCTACTGGAAGGAATTTTTTTATTTTGTTTTCACACAGTGAAGTTAACTCTTTATTCCAAGAAACAAGACAGCTCAGGAGGGCACAGCAACTCTTCCTGGTAAATCTTGCCCTATGAAGCAGCAGTGGGAACTGAAGGTCCCTGCCTTCCCACAGCTCCCCAATTCCCGTCCTCCTGCAGTTCCTTCCCAAGCAATCTGGGGCTCCATAATCTCTTCTGTCTTTGTTCCACCCTCTTCATACCTCTTCAGGTTCTGAGAGACTGAGGGGAGGAGAGCTGATCGCAGTAGAGTTGGGGGACAGCCTGGCTTCCTCACCAGCCTGACTCCACTGCCTCTTGCATCCTCTCCTTTCCCGCCTCCTCTTCTGCCTCTGGTTCTAGAACAGGCATCCCCAAACTGCAGCCCTCCAGAAGTTTTGGCCTACAACTCCCATTATCCCTAGCTAACAGGACCAGTGGTCAGGGAAGATGGGAATTGTAGTCCAAAACATCTGGAGGGCCGAAGTTTGGGGGTGCCTGTTCTAGAATCTTCCTGCTCACTGAACCCTGTTACCTCTTCAGCTTCCGACACCTCCTGCTCTTTGTCTGCTCCCTCTTCTCTCTCTGACCATTCACCATCTTCACACCATCAATCCCCTGGCCCTGAGGCTTCTTCCCTTGGGGGTTTCCTTGGGGGTTCCCCAACTGGTGCCTCCCCACACATCTCTGCATCCAGCCAGTCCATACCAGCAGGTTTCTTAGAAGCATCAGGATAACCACTGAAAAACAAGATAATCTCAAGTGTTATATAAATTAAGCTGCTCTTGTTGCTTTTATCCAACCCTGTATTGGTATCCTTATATTGTAAAAGAAACATCATTTTGCAACCTCAGGGTAATGGCTGAAATGTCCTGTTTTGTACATACATGCACCAACGGTTCCAATCTACCTAATAAACATGCTAGGGCAAGTCAGAAAAGGAGATGAACATATAGAATCATAACTTAACAAGCACCTTCAAACTCAAAGCACTCAAAGAGAATGCATATTTTGACCTCTAAACTAAAAGAAATTCATAAACAATATTGGTGTTTTGCAAATTGGTTCCCGGTAACAGTTTGCCCTGTGGTAACTCTAATGGCTGCTTTGCTGCCACAGTCTTATTCAATCTTCATCTTTTATTAATTTGCTAAATGGTTTGTTCAGAATACAGGCTAAGAAGCAAGAACATTTGCAGTATGCAAAGAGCCCTTCACACTGTAGCCAAACAAGCATAATAGGATTGTGTAATGCCCAGTTTAAGACTGAGACAGACTGGTGAGATCTTGCTAGTTGTTGCGTTTGTTCATCAGTTAGGAATACAGTACAGTATTGTCCTTATTCCTTTCAAAAAAACGGTAAGAATCTGTTTTCAGCCATATTGACTGACATCCAGTCTCACCTAACCTTTGCTTGGTACGAGTAGGGGGAAATGGCAGTGGGAAATGTTATAAAATTTGTCAGCAGTTAATCAGGGTGATGTCATTTACTTGTAAATCTAAAATGGGTAGAAAAAGAGCTCTGTGGGGATTCCTCTGTTGAAATAATCCCTTCCTAATGAGGAAGGGTACAATCCTAAACTGGATTACGTTTTATTCCATAGAGGCCAGATTTATTTATTTTTTAACTTGTTTTAGTTTTCCACCCCTCTCAACGTTCTTGAAGATGTTTTGAGACAATTACGTCAATTTTTGTGAGTTTTCCTGACTGTGCCGGAGTGTGGCACAAAAGGAAGTAATGTATGCATGAGTCCCTCGTTAACTTAAGCTTTTCATTTACTTTACAGAAACAGGAAATTCAAAAGGATGATTTGAGCATAATTTGTGAAAGAAAGCGAGGTTCTGATTTGATTGGGGGAAATTGTATGGCGATTGTATGGGGGAAATAATATCCCTCCCATTTTATAAACTGTGCTGTAGTCACAACTACCATGTAAAATTTATTTTCATGGACTGTTCCCCATTAGTCAATGGCTCATCTAGGTAATTATAGTTTTATGATAATGCACATTTTGGCTGTGATCCTGCAAATAGACTCATGCATGAACCAATTATGAGAGATTTACAGGGCCCTGCCAGAGTGGCTGGGGAGACTCAGCCAGATGGGTGGGGTATAAATAATAAATTATTATTATAATTACAGTATAAAGTGATATTCCCACCATATTCTGCAGTAGACAAAGGCATGAAATGCCTCTCTATTATTTAACTGAAAACGAATAGCAATATTCATTATACTCTGTTGCACAGCCTATGTGCATCTAAACATTTTTTCTGGATTAGGTAAAGAAAAATAGGAATTATTTGAACGATTTTTACAGTCACAATAATATTTCCTTTTACTATTGTTAAATTTGTCGTTGTTCCTTTCAAATAATGGGATACTTCCTATTTTTAACCTTACAGGAAGATCTTGAGACTAACAGATAATTAGAAACCATTTATGCCAAACCATGAATGGATTTTCTGACATCCCAAGGCACAATAAACTTTGAAGGTTTCCAAAGTGTTACTTGATTTATAGCTATACTGGGCCATGATAGTTGCCTTTGTGAGTTACAGGTTTAATATTAGTCATTTCTATGCATGCTTTTTTCCTTGAACTCAGCAGTATTTCCTTCTGGGTCAACATGTATGGGCTTAGGCCTGGCTATATACAATTATAGCAGTGTTTCCCAACCAGTGTGCCTCCAGATGTTTTGGGACTACAACTCCCATCATCCCTAGCTAGCAAGACCAGTGGTCAGGAATGATGGGAGTTGTAGTCCCAAAACATCTGGAGGCACACTGGTTGGGAAACACTGAATTATAGGGCCTGGCTATATACAATGGATTGTTTGGTATGTTTGGGAATGAGAAGTTGCTGAACTGCAACTTATTACCAAGCTTAAAACCATGGAGAGACCTGGACTGAATAAAGACATTGGATTCTTAGCTCATTATACATGATAAAGCTATCTTTAGCCATCTCACCCCTTGTAAGACCAATTGCAGTCATTAACAGTCGTCAACAGCTATCAGTCAGTCAATCACCCATTCCCACCCCAAGGAGGGAGTAATATCCCTCCCCACCCTCTCACTATATATAAGGGTCTGATGACTTCTGTTTCAGTGTATCTGAAGAAGTGTGCATGCACACGAAAGCTCATACCAATGACAAACTTAGTTGGTCTCTAAGGTGCTGCTGGAAGGATTTTTTGTTTGTTTGGTCTGATTCACACATGCAAGTACAAAACTTGATCTCTCAGGGTTACTCAGTACTTGATTGAGACTCAGATGAAGGCAGAGGTAAAAGACTCCTTGTTGGTTAAGTCCAGTCAAAGGCGACTATGGGGTTGCGGTGCTCATCTCGCTTCAGGCTGAGGGGGTCAGCGTTTGTCCACAGACAGCTTTCCGAGTCATGTGGTCAGCATGACTAAACTGCTTCTGGCACAACAGGACACCGCATCGGAAGCCAGAGCACACAGAAACGCCATTTGCCTTCCCACCACAGTGGTACCTATTTATCTACTTGCACTGGTGTGCTTTCAGACTGCTAGGTTGGCAGAAGCTGAGACAGAGCAATGGGAGCTCACCCTGTTGCGGGGATTCAAACTGTTGACCTTCTGATCAGCAAGCCCAAGAGGCTCAGTGGTTTAGACCACAGTGCTACCCACGTCCCCTCGTGCTACAACCAGCTGATCAATCATATGCCCCAGAGCTGGCTGGTAATATTTTTCTGCCTGGGGCAAATAGTTACACCCCCTCCAGTTCCACATATTGGAGCTCACCACTTGCAGTTAAAACTTATTTCAACATCGGTGATGTGGCAGCATCCTCCACTGCATCTGAGGACAGCATGATACCTAGCTTAGTGGTGCCAGCCAATTCAATCCAATCCATGCAACACACACAGCTGATTATGTCAGGTGGGGCTTACCTGCCGCACCTCCAATATTTTATTCAAGTTGGCACCCCTGATCTCACCTTACTCACTGCACCTGAAGGCTGCTTGCTGCCTGTCCAAACAAACAAGTGGTTGTAGGGTAGCCAAATGCAAAATAGGATGCAGCTGTTAGCTTTTCACCATTGTGCGCAAAGGAGGGAATTTTAGCAGGCACAGCTTTTCATGTAAATGTCTTCTCACATTTGGAATTATTCCGAGCTGACAGCATGCCCTCCAACATTTCTCCAATGAAAATAGGGACATCCTAAGGAAAAGCAGGGCATTCCGGGAATCAAATCAGAAACTGGGATGGCTCCTCTAAATCTGGGAATGTCCCTGGAATATAGGGACACTTGGAGGGTCTGTGACAGTCACCTATCACCAGGCTCATGAGAACTACTCTTTCCTTCCTTTTATGAGTCAGGTTCCTTGCTTGCCATGAGTGGGTTGTCTTCTTTTCTCCAGGCAAAAGCTGCCAGTTTTGCCTTCTGTTGTGACCCAGCGTCTGTTTGGAGTGGTGTGCAAAACAGCCCACCTCTTGATAAGCATACCAATCAATCCTAGGGTCAATGAGCTGAAGAGAAACATGGCCACCATTGGTCATGTGAATCAGCCTTGATCAGTCATAGTTGCCTAAGCTGGTTTGATGGAGCAGGAACATTCTTGTTTGTTTTGCCAGCACGTTCTCCTTCTGAAACTCGTGCAAAACTTAATTATGTTTCATTGCCCTATGGAGGGAGAAGAAAGCAAATAATATATAAGTTCAGACCTGCTTCCCTACAACACTTGCTTTGATAGGTGCTGATTTGGATTTCATTTTGGAAGATAGCATATTACAGTGCTTAGGACATCACAGTGAATCAAAAGTCCCAGTTATTAACATTACTCATCAGGGTGTGGGTGGGTGTCCCCCCCTCTTCATATTTTGTTGCAACATATAGGTGAAGAGGAACAGGGAAATGAAGCATGACAACTTGCTAATTGGGTGGTTCTATGTAAACCCAGTAGCCATTGATAGCCCTCACATCCATGAATTTGTCTAATTCTCTTTTTAAACCACCCAAGATGGTGGTCATCACTACCTCCTGTGGCAGGGGGTTCAACAGTTTCACTCTGCATTGTGTGAAGAAGGGCTTTCCATTATCGGTCTTGTTGTTGTTGTTTATTACCCGTACCAGGGCAGGTTACAATTTAAAATTCAGTATTTTAAAAAAGTGTTTATTACAGGCACAGGAATAGTCTGCGGTGTAGCCATTATGTGCATTTACAGAATAATATGACTGATGTTAAAAATTTAAAAGCCATGAGAGTTCCCACTTTTAAAGGAATCAGCATTTACCAAAGCAATTTAGTGCTGGACTACTGAGCACACAAGCTGTGTAGCTAAAAAACAAAAACAAAAGAAGAAGAAGAAGAAGAAACAGAAACAAGAGCAACGAGAAAACTCCTGTATTGCTTAACATTATTGCTTAAGCTGGTTTAACTAGGCTTACCACACACATGGTGTGTGTCAGTTCAAGCAAGAACTCCAACCATGCCGTTGATTTCGCTCATTCCAGGAAATCCAAGTCAGGTGACACATCTAGTACATCCAGTGTGTTTTTACACAGCTCCAGTGGGGGGGACGGGGGACGGGGGACGACGACAATGGAACCATCCATTTCAGTCCTTGCTGTTTTAAACAACTAGCCTACTATTGTTAACTGAGTTACAAGTTATGACAAGTAACCAGAGTCATCCCTCTGGTATTCTTTGCAAAAACATCAATCCATTGCAGTAGCCTTAATCCAGCCTGCAGTGTTTGAGCAAAATATACACCGGGCAGATCTTGACACTGTGTTCACAGTGTTAAGAAATTAGGTCACAGAGGTTAAAATATAGGAGTTTTATGAGGAAGAGGAAGGACGAGGGTGTGATGAATGTAAAACATTTTGTTCTTGGCATAACATATAAAACACAAACAATGCAGCATTATGTAAGGTGCTAAAATAATCTTTGTTTCTTTTACTGCAGCATTAGGGGTAGTTCACTGAATCAGAAAATATAATCTACAAAAGAAGGATCATTCTAGGCAGGTTGAGTAAACACAGCAGAATAAAGTCCCTAAGTACAATGGTTGATGCCCAACTAAGGCATAGTCAGCAGAAGTTCAGTGAGTTCAATGGGTTTACTCTGAATATGACTTACATAGGCTTTGGCCTATGTTTCTCAAACCAGTGGGGAAGGGAGGAGGATACAGGAACATCAATGATTTTTCACATCCTATTGGTAACAGCATGCCTTATTTGTAATTGGTCTATAAACAGCAAAGGAGCAAGGTTTCTCTAAACCAGTTGCAACCTTATTGGGGCTTGCCTTCTGGAAAGTTGAACAGGGATCTCTTGCTATTAAAAGCAGCAGTTTTCAAGCTGGAAATGAAGCGTTACATAGAAAAAGAATGTGCAAACCAGAGGGAGAAGAACTGAGTGTCTAAGCTGGCCATAGGGCAAACTCCACATGTACTGGCTGGGAAACCAGAGGCCATTGGTAACTGGGAGTGGCCGCCGAGACCATAACACCAGTCTCGAAAGACCTACATTGGCTTCCAGTATGTTTCCGAGCACAATTCAAAGTGCTGGTGCTGACCTTTAAAGCCCTAAATGGCCTCGGCCCAGTATACCTTAAGGAGTGTCTCCACCCCCTTCGTTCACCCTGGACACTGAGGTCCAGCTCCGAGGGCCTTCTGGCGGTTCCCTCACTGCGAGATGTGAGGTTACAGGGAACCAGGCAGAGGGCCTTCTCGGTAGTGGCGCCCACCCTGTGGAACACCCTCCCACCAGATGTCAAGGAAATAAACAACTACCTGGCTTTTAGAAGACATCTGAAGGCAGCCCTATTTAGGGAAGTTTTTAATGTTTGATGTTTTATCGTGTTCTTAATTTTCTGTTGGCAGCCGCCCAGAAACCATGTTTCTTAAAGACATGACAGTCTTTGCCGCATCCTGATTCCCAATGGAAGCACAATCCCGGAACCCCCTAGAATCTTGCTAGATTCGGGGTGATGCACAACCTTTGTTAACACTACTGTTTCATCACTTGACAAATCCATAAGGTATCATCAGAGTGTTTCCTTCGAACCTGGTGGCTTCCCCCACCCCAACCCCCGGTCTTGTATAGTTGGCCTTAAAAATAAACATAGTTGAACAAAACACCAAGACATTCCTCCACCCAGGAGTCAGTTATTAAACATCTGGCAAGACTGCTGCCTTAGTTTACCTCATGGTAGCCATGTTATTTTGCTACAAAGCAGCCTTCCCCAATCAGGTGCCTTCCCGCAGCTGAAGAGTTTTAAATTAACTCCTGTTTTGATACCTGTAGGAATTCTTTACTGTCAGTTGATGCTTTAGGTGTAAAGAGATGGGACTAACTTCACAAACACTGGGAGGGGAATATTTCAAGGAATAATTCCCATTTACTTCTCATAGTCTCTCACCTTTCGTCATTTGTGAAAATTAATTGTGCAAGAAGAAAATTAAGCAATTTAATTTTATTTCATGAAAGGAATAATGGTGGGCTAATGTGAATTAATTATACCCTCTGTTATTATTCAGAGTGTCACTACGGATATGCAAATCCCTGTAATTTTGTTATCCAACAAACTAAAAATTGAAGTACTAGTTCAAAAGTATTACTGTACAGGGAAAATTGTTTCACTGGAATTTGTACTTTTGTAATGGCATTGTTCTGGTGCGAGAAAGAAAGTTTAAATGAAGACAATCTTCGTTAATTTATGTTGTCCAGTTTAGTTCATCAGAATCTACTAAAATGAAGATTGCATTAGAAAAAAAGAACATTGGTTTAAGTCTAATTCAAATGTTCATCTTCCTCCAGCGGATATTTGCTTATGCCTGTATGCTGGAAAGAGAGCTGTTTAGAAAATTTAATTTACTTGAGTCCTGCTGGTTTGACATGAATCTGCATACTGTCTAACTTAAACATCTAACTGTCAGTCCATAATAAAAAAATTGTGGATTACCACAGAAGCTGCTTGCTTTAAAGGGCACTGCTTAGATGAGCTTGTTTTATGCTCAGCTGGGAATTCATCACCACAACTATCCCCAAAGAGTGATTTCATTTGTTCACTAACTTTGATGCAGCAAGGAAGACTTTGGACTCTCAGCTCCATTTTTATATGTAAATAACTCTTTCTGTATGCATTAAATAAGAAGCTTAACCAATAATTTTAGTTCACCAGAATTAGTTTAGAATCCTGATCTTAAATCTGATTTCCTACAACAGCAACTAATGTTTCAGACGTACCGTCTGCTTCTCCAGGAACACAGTCAAGTGATGCATTTTTGCTGTTCAGTCCATCCACGAACCTTCTAACCTGCAAGGATTTCCAATAACTGGTCTGGGCAGGCTGTCCCACTGCTTGCTGAAATCTCATGAGATTTCATGTGCTCTGTGGGATCTCATGAGATTTCAGTGAGAACTTGCGAGATCTTGTTGGAAATTCCGCCACTTGAGGAAGCAGCTTCACTCTGCCTCATGGGAGATGGTTCTGAGATTAATTTAAGATTACCATTGAACCGAAAATAGAACATTGCAGTATACAGGGCAAAACACAGAATTTGTCATATGTTAATAAGCAGGTCTCTTGTGGTTTTAACTTAGGCCTGAATTCTGGTTCTGTACCCTTGTAATTCTAGCAGCCACAAATAGGAGGATGTCTGAAATAAGTCTGGGCTAATTTTTTAACTTTTTAAATGTTTTCCCTTCAGTTAAGGAATGTACAGAAACAAAAGATCTTTTTGGCTCAGGCTTCTGCCTGTTTTCCTCGAGTCACTCCATCTGGAGTAGGGCTTTCTCTCCCTTCCAAGTATCAGTATGATTGAGGATAAGATGTGCAGATTGCAAAATAAAAAAAGCTGAAAGAGTAGGGAATAAACAGAGGAGACACAGCTCTTTGTAAATTAACTCAGTTTTATACAAAACTTTGGATCACAACAATATCTAATTAAAGTTTTACTGGATGAAATTCAGAATGCAATCAGAATTGGAGTCACACTGCTGGATGGCAACCACATAGATAAACTGATTGGGAGGCAGGCTTAGGTTCAAGATTGTAAATGGCATAATTTTAAAAATTAAATTTATCAGTGAGTAATTTGGTGCCATCTGTTTTGAGATTTTCTCCAATCATAAACCTCCCCAAGTGTTCAATTGCATGTTCACTTTTAAATTTATCCAGTTCTGCAGGGCCACAGAAATAATTTCATCTGAGAATGTGGGTGGGACCATAACGTGCATAAATGAACTTCTGCTGTTGAAGAACCCCCAATAACTAGACATTTTTATCTAAGATTTGCCAGCCTAAGTTAACCAGCTTCAGAACACCCTCACACACAAAAAAGAAATGTCAAAGTGAAAGATTTACAAAGCTTTGTAAAAGAACCAGAAGTAGTACACATTTAAGCTAGACACGTTATGTACATTAGTTTCCAACATTAAAAGCACTTGTAAAAACAATTAACCATTTCTTTTAATCCCATTGCTTGCTGAATAAACATTCCTATTGCATTTATATTATTCTCTCTTTAAAGACCAGTTACAAACTGGTGTGATTCATTTTGTAGTTTAATTTAAACTACAGCTTTCATCAGAGTGAAAAGATACTATCAGGAAATCTGATAGGAAGTTGCAACCAGTAGCAAAAATATGTTGACTATTGTTTTAATACTTAATAAATGGAGAAGCATAGCCTATATACATTTTTATTGAGTTTCCTACTTAACTGCAATCAGTTTAGACCCACTGTGTCACTCCAGTGATAAGTCTTTTTCATAAAGAACTTGGATGTATCACTACCGAAACCTAACAAAGCAGAAGCAGTCACAAGGGAGGAAAATATATATCCAAATGATTTTGTGTATTTTGTGTATTTTATCCAGAAATCTCCATGTTAAGCCATCATGCTATCTTAAAACAATCCTCATTCTTCATTGAACTTTTCCAATAAAATGCCAAAATGGAAGAGAATAGTTTATTCAGCTTGCCTTTATGACGACAATGAGTTCTTGCTACACACCTTAGAGTCTTTGAAATAATGGAAGGTTCAATGGTGCTTTCCCACCCTTACACTTCTGGTGCAATATTTATAACAACAAACAAACTCCAGATTTCGAGTCACCAACTAATCTGTGGGGATTGTTCAGGTCTTCAAACAGTCCTGTTTCAATGACTTCTTCCTGCCAAGGTATTGGGATAGCACCTGTTGCAAATTTCTTGAAGAATTTCTTGTCTTTGTCATCAAACTCTATCCCCCGGACTTCAGAGAAGTCAGCAATGTCTGCAACATCTTTGGCATAGACAACGCTGGGATCTGGCACAAAAGGGGGATCTATAAGGCCTGCCTCCAGCCTGTGGAAGTTTATTGATTTGAAGAAAGCGTGCTTCCTGGGATCATCATCATTACTCCTGCAATAAGACGAGAATTTCAAGGTTAAACTCAAACATGCACAGATCTTAGGTACATTCAACTCCAAAATCAGAGAGAAGTGATAAAAAATAAATTAGTTTGATGTATTTTTAGCTCAGGGTACAGAAGGCTTTTCTACTTCACGGACCAAGTTTTAATCAGGCTGAAAAGCAAATTTGAAGAATATCTACTTGGAAGTAGGTCCCTTCAAACCATCATGTTTTGGAAACGTAAGCATCAACATCAGTCTTAACTCTAGGCGTTAGATATGCTGCACTATTTAAACTAGACATAAAATTCATCTAATATTAATAAAGATTCTGGAAAGCAGCCCTAGGAACATGTTCATGTATTATAGAGATTTTTTACATAATTCTTCAGACACTTTCATGTGTGGCTTACAATAATAAAGGAATCAGAAGGCGCCCTAAAAACACCAGAATCAAAAAGCAGCTCTAATGCAAACTCATTGAGTACCAAATGGTGTGTATGTTTGTGCATTTAAATGGAATTACGATCAAGCAGTATATAAATTGTATTAGAATTGTTTTTGGGGGGAATAAACTGAGAATCATGATCTAACATTTCCTTCATCTGTCCTTGATTATCAGAGACAGCTCCAATTTTTGAAATCTGAGCCCAGAAAATTGATGTTTCCATTTTTGCCTTTCAGGGTTGCCTCATTAAAACGTTGCTAACGTGAATTGCTAGAGTTGTCGTTCTTCAGAATTCAGCTCCTTCCCAGGGTTTCTACACATTACATTTCTGAGCGTAGCGAGGGAGTATTGTGTATCTGGTATGCAAGCATATACCTGCATGCATGTTAATGCTAAGGCACCATTAGGTGCACAGCATGCCATTTTGCACACAAGAGATACAATTCTTGTTGTTTTTAGTCGATAGCTGATGCATATAATAGAGCAGGACTTTCAGCAATGCATAGTTGCAGCAGGGTCTTGGGTGGTGATTTTCAGTTGGAAAACTGGGGTGCTATAAGCATGCCTCCGTTTTATTCTGTGAAACGTTGGTGGATATGCATAGAATCTCAGAGATGTGTGACCCACAGGCCAGGAATAAAATGTGGTACCTGAAAATGACTACTGCCAGCTTAGGAGGAACACATCAGGCTCCACCCCACTCCAGCTCCTACTTGCTGCTGAGCTGAATGCCTGCAGGCTGTGGTAGGGAATAACATTTAAACAAATTCAAGAGCTATCACCCCCTGCTTACAAAGTGGCATTTTAGCACCACCTCCAGGCTGAAATACATACATGTACAAAAGTAAACAGAGGCAATAGGGACTTTATAGGAGTAAAGAGTAGGTAGGGGATCCATAGATTTTCCAGGATTGGGTATCTGATGGATTTCCCTTTCCCCCTTCCAGATAAAGACTGCTTGAGAACTTGCAGACACAGTTACCTAAACAGGGCTCATTCTCTATATATCACTTGCTCTTCCATGAGATCCAGCTCTGTATCTTTTTGTTTGTTAGTAAATAAACACAGCACAACTCCAATTTGTCCTGAACAGAAGCCATTGAATTTGATGTTATAATTTGATGTTATAATTTACCAAATTCATAAAGAGACTTATTTATACCTTTACGTTTCCAAGCACAATTCAAAGTGTTGGTGCTGACCTTTAAAGCCCTAAACGTCCTCGGTCCAGTATACCTGAAGGAGCGTCTCCACCCTCATCGTTCAGCCCTGACACTGAGGTCCAGCTCCGAGGGCCTTCTGGCAGTTCCCTCACTGCGAGAAGTGAAGTTGCAGGGAACCAGGCAGAGGGCCTTCTCAGTAGTGGCACCCACCCTGTGGAACGCCCTCCCACCAGATGTCAAAGGAAAAAACAACTACCAGACTTTTAGGAGACATCTGAAGGCAGCCCTGTTTAGGGAAGCTCTGGAACCAACTGGTGCTTGGAGGTAAGATTCCAATTCTATTGTGTAAGCCGAACAGTCCCTCCCCTTACCTGGCCATCCCCTAGCAACACCTCCCCAGGCAGGATTGGATGCCACGTTTGGGTAGGCGGAGACCCCTGGCATCCTACCTGGGAAGGCGATGCCAGTCCCGAACTACCAGGGAGTACTCTGGGATCACACAAAAGCCGCCCCCCATTGATGTGTGGAGCGGTCATTAATATCAGAAGGACTATTGTATTTTGGTGTTTTGTTGAAAGCTGCCCAGAGTGGCTGGGGAGGCCCAGCCAGATGGGTGGGGTATAAATATATTAGGTAAAGGTAAAGGGACCCCTGACCATTAGGTTCAGTTGTGATCGACTCTGGGGTTGCAGCGCTCATCTCGCATTATTGGCCGAGGGAGCCGGCGTACAGCTTCCAGGTCATGTGGACATGACAAAGCCGCTTCTGGCAAACCAGAGCAGCACACGGAAACACCGTTTGCCTTCCCACTGTATTTATCCTATTTATCTACTTGCACTTTGACGTGCTTTCGAACTGCTAGGTTGGCAGTGGGGGCTCGTCCGGGATAAATATATTATTAAATATATCAATAATAAATATATTATCATCATCATCATCATTATTTCAGGAAACCTGCACGCTGGCGAACAATTTAAAAGGATTCTCACAATATTCCTGTCTCTCTCCTTTGCCCCTTCTCAGTAATTGCTTCCACAATGGCGAACACTGTCTGCTGGAACGTACATTGGACCCTAAGCAACACTTGATGCTTTACTGGACAGGACAAGTACCTTTGAGGCCATTGCCTGAAAATTTATTGCTGGTTTTAATTTTAGTTGCTTATTATGTTGCTTTTATTGTTCTTTTGTTGTTGCATTGTGCTACTTTGCCATAATCTTGTATGGCATATGGCTCTGTGAATTAATTTTGAAGAGCACTATATAAACATTGCGAGGCAAATAAATTATATCTCTTTGTGGATGAGCGATTTCCTGTGCTCATCATTTATCTTTCCCATCTGGGAGACGGACTTGCCTGAAGGGTTTGGAGTTTATTTTAGTTCGCACATGGCAAAGAGTACAAAATATAATTACACAAATCTCCTAGGAGATGAAATAGTTAATCTCTTCTGACCCTAGCTCTTTTGATGGTGGCTCTTGATCACAAACAACAGAACATTTTTAAATGGTCAGGTGTGCTTATTAAAGCTGCCTATGAGAAGCTTTAACTTACGCAACAGGTACTTAAATAGATAACGCAAGGTCCCAATGACCTTAGAATCTTTAGCTAATCTTTACAATAAGGATGAGCTGTTCTTCAGCAATATCTCCAGTATAATGGGCATAGACAGGCTTTCTGCTACCTCCAGTATACAGTGGGTAACTTCACTCTCCCACCCCATCTTAATATTTCAAATTACTTCACATATTATGACAACATCTACGGTCCTTTCGAACTCTGTAAGACCATTCATGGATTTCGATATATGTGTTTCCACACCTGGCACTAACAACAATGCATAAAACAAGACTAGAGGCCTATGCCTTGAATTTCTATCTCTCCCCACCCCCCTTTATTTTTGTTCCAGTGCTTCTTTGTGAATTATCTGCTGCCTCTGCAGCTCCACCCATTGCTTTTGAGAGACTCAGGATAACAAATTTATTGCTGGATGGTGGGAAGGGGACTGGTGGGGGGGGCAGGAAGTGGAATCCTCTTCGTACTCATGCAGAAAATACCACCACTAGCAAGGAATGCTAAAGCAGCACATTTCGGAATATCAACAGCAGCGTGAAAAACATCTGCACAAATAACGGTTACGAGGTGGTTCTCCAATTCCCTCCGAGGTTAATACAACATTTAGCAAGCTGCAGCAGGATCGTACAGGATCAGGAACACGGATGTGGTAAAAAAGAAGAGAAAAGAAGGTTCCTTTGCCCTTTTGCAGACTTCATGAGTAACTGAAAGAACATTACCACATGTAAAACGCAGGGTGGGGTTGAATGACAGGTTATAAAACACAGGCAGAAATGTATAGAGTATGAAACTTATTTTCTTAAGGTGGGTTGTTCCTTTTGCTTTGGGACATCCTTCCTTTGAAGGTGTGTTTGGTCTCCTGATGGCTATACTGAACCATAATGGGTTTAATTACATGCGGAGACAAATCTGCGTACAGGGGAGGGTTCAAAAGGTATCTACATGGTGCTCAGAGAACAATCTGCACCTAAACATTGCCAAGACAAAGGAGATGGTGTTGGACTTTTGGAGGAAGAGAGGGGAGCTAGCACCGATGTATATCGGGGGGCTGTGTGGAGAGAGTCTCTTCCTTTAAATACCTGGGAGTCCATCTTAGTGAAGACCTAACTTGGAAGGTCAATACAGCCCAGGTGGTTAGGATGGCCCAACAGAGCTTCATTTCCTTAGGGTCTTGCGAATGTACAAGGTTGGACAGCAACTGATGATTTCCTTCTATCGGTCCACGATAGAAAGTGTTCTCTCATACTGCATTACGGTGTGGTATGCTGGTTTGACAGCCATGGACAGAGAGTCCCTACAGAGGGTGGTGAAGACAGCACACAATATCATGGGCTGTCCCTTGAGTCCGCTAGATGTTATCGCAGGAGACCGTTGCCTCAGAAGAGCAAGGAACATTCTCAGGGATGACTCACACCCTGGCCAGCACCTTCTTAATCTCCTGCCCTCGGGCAGGAGATATAGCAGCATGATAAGCTGCACCAACAGGTTAAAGAACAGTTTCTACCCATGGGCCGTGAGGCTGCTGAATGGAAGACAGCAACATTGCAGCTGACGTTCGGGGTTGGTGGTCGTACGACAGCACACAGAGTGTAACAAGGACGGAGAGATTGTGGGGAGGGGGGGCTCATTTAATCTCACTGTAAACAAGTGGTACATTGACAATAAAGTATTTCTATTCCACTGTCTGCTGGGAACCGCAGGAGGGGAGAGAGCTGTTGTGATCAGGTCCTACTTGCAGGTTTCCCCACAGGCATAAAGTTGTCCACTGTTAGAACATGTTGCTAGACTAGACGGGCCACTGACTTAATTCAGCAGGTTCTTTTGACACCTGCTTGTGGTCTTCCCAAGGGCTTCTGGCTGGCCACAGTAAGAACAGGATGCTGGACTGGATGGGCCCTTGGCCTGATCCAGCAGGACTCTTCTTATGTTCATAACGACAAAGACCACCTTTTCCTGCCAGGCTCTACTGTCTATGAGTTTGTTAGTCCAGTACCCTGGCTTTGTGCTTAACTCTTTTGCTTTTTATGGTCTTATTACTGTTCATAGCTGACCTTGGGATAATTTGCTGCAGTTTATATTTATTTCATCTGGTGGCCTATATTTTCTATTCTTAACCCTTTCTCTCCTCCTTATAGGGGCCTTTTGTCCAAAAAGTAGCACAAAACCTTATTTTACCCCACTTTTGCTCTGTTTGACCTTGCCTCTGGGTTTCGTTCAGATAGCATGGTTCATTGGCAACAGAGAATTAGTCATGAATCATAGAATTGTAAAGTTGGAAGGGGCCCCAATATTAGATTACGATAAGTCTTACATTCTCTTCTTCAAGCAGGATTTTTTAAAAGATAAAATATATTTTATATAACAGTGCAACAACTAGATGGCACCACTTTGGTTGTCCCTGGTCAAGGGACCTATGATTAGTGAAATATACTCGGAGTCAAGAGTGAATTTCATGCTCTTTATTCAGCTCATAGTCATCAAGGAGGAGAAGAGAAGACGAATGGCTCTTTTCCCCAAACCGTCTGCTTATATACATTATTTACACAATGGGCCTTGCGTGATTGGCTACTTCAGGGCTACACCTGTGGGCCAATTATATTGTGGATTGACTTCTGCCTGCAGCCTGATTGGCTGCTCCTACAGGCCAATCAGGTAGCAGATTCACTTCTGCCAGCCGCCTGATTGGCTGCTCCAGCAGGCCAATCAGGTTGCGGATTCACTTCCACCTGGAGTTGGATTGGGTAGCTCCCGCTGATTCTGAATCCTATTGTTCTAGGATTCAGCTCAGTACATAACACCCCTCCCCTCTAAGTTCCAGTCCTGCCCAGGAAGTTGCATTCGTAGTCCCCAAGGTCTGCTGGCCGCCTCCGTGTGCGTTGTGGCCTGGGGTGTTCCTTGGTCAGGGGTTCTGGTTCTGGCTCGTGTTCCGAGGCTGCTGGCTGTGCCAGGGCTGTCTGGTCTGGCGCCACTGAACCACTAGGTTGTAGCTCTGGTTCCGGTGTCCTTCCAGCCTCGGGGCGCCCCTCTGTGCCTACTGCTTCTGCTTCCCCTGCCCACCCCTCTCGCTCTACAGGCCTCACTGCCCTGCTGTCCCCTTGGGACCCCTCTGTCCCGCTCTCCTCCCGGGTTCCTCCTGGGAATCGTCGCCGTAGCTGGTCGCAGTGGCGGCGCCAACATTGCCCCCCTTCCGTTAGTACCTCGTACGACACGGGACCGGTCACCTTGGTGACTGTGGCGGGTACCCATGCTGGGCCTGCCCCAAAATTCTTTGCATACACTGGGTCCTGGGCCACAAATGTCCGGGGGTTCCTGCCTTTCCCCACCACTACCTCATCCTGAGCTCTGTCGGGGTGAAGTCGGTCCAGTCTAGTTGCAAGGCGCCGGCCCATTAGTAATTCAGCTGGGCTCCGGCCCGTCGTTGTGCTTGGGGTGCTGTGCTGTGCTAGAAGAAATGCGGCAAGGCGGTATTCCCAGTCCCCTTGTGTCATGCGGCGGAGGCTGTCCTTGGTGGTCCGCACCATGCGCTCCGCTTGGCCATTGGTGGCAGGGTGGAATGGTGCTGAGCGGATGTGGCGGATGGCGTTCTGCGCTGTGAAGGTCTGGAACTCCTCTGACGTGAATGCGGTTCCATTGTCCGAGACGAGGGTGTCAGGGAGCCCGTGGGTCGCAAACAGCTTACGTAGTACCCGGATGGCCGCCGCCGTAGAAGTGGATGGTACCAGTGCGACCTCCAGCCATTTGGTGTAGGAATCCACCACTATGAAGAATGTTTTTCCCTGGAAGGGGCCAGCGAAGTCCACGTGCAAGCGTGACCATGGATGTCGGGCGGACTCCCAGGGCTGGACTGGGGCCCTTGGGGGATCCGGGCGGGATTCTTGGCAGGTCTGGCAGTGTTGGACCCAGGCCTCTATCTCTCTGTCAATCCCCGGCCACCACACATAACTCCTGGCAAGGGCCTTCATCCTCACTACCCCTGGGTGTGTCTCGTGTAGGGCTGTGAGGACCCTTTTGCGGAGGGGCTGGGGAACAACAACCCTGCTTCCCCATAACAGGCACCCCTTGTGGGCCGACAGTTCATGTTTGCGGTTTGTGTAGCCAGCGAATTCTGGCCCGGGGCTGCTGCTGGGCCATCCTCGCCACACCCAGTCCAGGACCCGGGAGATGACCCTATCTTTTGTGGAATGGTGTGCAACTTCTTGTGCCTGAATGGGTCGGTCGGGAAGCAGCTCCAGGGTCATAACCTCTTGCGCAGGTGCTGGGTCGGGGCCTGTTTCTGGTAGTGGTAGCCTGCTGAGGGCGTCTGCGTGGCCCATCGCCTTCCCAGGGCGGTGGATTAGTGCATACTGGTAGCCGGCAAGGAAAATTGACCACCTGAGGACACGTGGAGACAACACTTGGGGGGTCTGCTTCTCAGGAGCAAACAGGCCAAGCAACGGCTTGTGGTCAGTCACTATGGTAAAGGGCCGCCCGTACAAGAAATCATGGAATTTTTTTACGCCCTTCACGATTGCCAGACCCTCCTTGTCAATCTGTGAGTAGTTTTGTTCGGCTGCAGCAAGCGTCTGGGAGAAGTATGCCACCGGCACCTCTCTTCCATCCGGGAGTTGGTGTCCCAGGACAGCGCCGATGCCATAGGGAGAGGCGTCACATGCCAGCACCACTGGCAGCCTCTCGTCGAAGTGTGCTAAGACCGAGTTCGAGACGAGCAAGTCCTTGACTGCCTGGAATGCGGCCCTTTGTCGCTGGCCCCACACCCAAGGGGCCCTTTTATCTAGGAGTCTGTGTAGGGGCTCCGCTACCGCTGCCTTATGGGGAAGGAAGGCATGGTAAAAGTTCAATAGTCCCAAGAATGATTGAAGTTCGGGCTTGCTCTTGGGCGCTGGGGCCTCACAAATGGCCCGTACCTTGTCACCGGTTGGATGGACCCCTTCTGCGTCCACCTTAAATCCCAGAAAGTCCACCTGCGGCACTCCCAGTAAACACTTTTCCCGCTTCACCTTGAGGCCCGCCGTCTGGAAACGGTGCAGGACGGAGCGGAGGCGGTCCTCAAATTCCTCTGGTGTGGGCCCGGCGATCAGTACATCATCGAAGAAGGGGGTGACGCCAGGAATCCCTTTAAGGAGAGAGTCCATTAGATTCTGGAATATGCCTGGTGCCACGCTAACGCCAAATTGCAGCCGCTTAACTCTGAATGCCCCTCTGTGCGTCACAATCGTCTGAGCCTCTGCTGTGGCTTCGTCCACTGGCAACTGTTGATACGCTTGGGCCAAGTCCAGTTTGCCAAAGATTTTTGACCCAGCCAGGGTGGCGAGGACATGGCTGACCACTGGCACTGGGTATGCATGGGCCGTGAGAGCCTTGTTTATGGTGCATTTGTAGTCTGCACAGATGCGGACCGAACCGTTAGGCTTGACGGGTGTGACAATTGGAGTTTCCCAGGGGGCGTTGGGCACCGGCTCCAGTACTCCTTGCTCCACGAGCCGGTCCAATTCCTCGTCTATGCGGGGTTTCAGGGCGAACGGGACCCGGCGGGCCTTGTGCCTGATGGGTCGTACAGCGGGGTCTAGCTGTAGGGCAATGGGGGGTCCTGTATATCGTCCCAATGCCCCATCGAAAACCCCTGGAAACTCTTTGCATATGGCGTCCACGTCCACTTGTAAGCTAGTGCGGTTCACCCCGGTAACGGCTAGCCCCAGAGGTCCAAACCATGCCAGTCCCAGTAAGCTAACGTAGGGGCCCTTAACTACCAGCAAGTCCAATTGTTGCTTTCGCCCTCGATATTGCACCCTGAAGGTCCCCACCCCCATAGTAGGGACCTTACGTTTCTGGAAGTCCCGGAGGGTGAATGGGGCCGGCCTTAGTTTGGGACCCCCATTAGGGCACAGTTCCCTTAATGTTCGGGCCGAGATTATGGATAGAGTTGAACCCGTGTCCAGCTCCATGCGGCATGGGGCTCCCTCTATCTGTACCTCTATATAAATTTTCTCTGTGCTGGGATGGGGCAACTGGAATACCTGGTAGTCCGTGATCTCCGTCGAATTGCCTTGGTGCATGGTGCCGTGTGACCTGGGGCTCCTGGGTCGGTCATCTGATGCTTGTCGACGGGTGAGTCGAGCCCGACACACCCGGGCGATGTGTCCCAATTTTCTGCACTGCCTGCACTCTGCGTTGCGGAAACGACAGGTCCTCCTCTCGTGGTTCTCCCCGCAGCTTGCACAGTTCCCTCCTTCTCGTCGAGGCTGCTGTGGTGTGTGTGCTGCTTGAGTGCGCCGCTGTACTCGGTGTACTTCCTCCCTGTCAGATTCGGATTCGTCGGTGAGGTCTTCGTGGTAGACCCTCGGTTGGGATGGCGGGGACGGTCGTGCCTCTTGCGTTGACCTCTCGGCGGCTTCGGTTGCCAGGGCTTCCTCCAGAGCAATCTGGAACGTGAGGTCTTTTTTGGCGTAGAGGCGTCGTTGCAACATCTCGTCCCTCAGGCCACCGACGAGGCCGTCACGAAGCATGTTCTCCAATTCTGAGAAGTTGCATAACCGGGCGGCTTGGCGGAGGGAGGTCACAAACCCAGTTATGGTTTCCCCCGGGGCTTGCCGCTTTGCATAGAAGGCATTTCGGCAAGCTACCACCGAGGGCTGTGGTGAGAAGTGCTCCTTCAGCCGTTCCATTATTGTTTTGTAAGAGACGGTAGCGACATCTCTAGGTGCAAGGAGAGCCCGGGCAATTTCAAACGTCTCCTCTCCACAGACGCTGAAGAATGTTGCCCTCTTCATGGCATCGTTGGTGACTTCTTTCGCTTGCAGGAGGAAGTTGAAACGGGCGGCGTACCCTTCCCAGTCTCCTGATGCTGGTTTGAATGGCGAGAAGCTGCTGTCGGTTGCCATTCTGGGTTCCTTGGGTCCTGGAGCTGAAGCCTGGATGCACGGTGCGATGCAGCGGTGCAGCAGGTGGCGGTGCTGCGGTGCAGTGCGTGGTGGCGGTCAGCTCAGCAGGATCCCATCCTCGTCGCCAGTGAAATATACTCGGAGTCAAGAGTGAATTTCATGCTCTTTATTCAGCTCATAGTCATCAAGGAGGAGAAGAGAAGACGAATGGCTCTTTTCCCCAAACCGTCTGCTTATATACATTATTTACACAATGGGCCTTGCGTGATTGGCTACTTCAGGGC
Source organism: Zootoca vivipara (assembly GCF_965207765.1). Lineage (NCBI taxonomy): Eukaryota > Metazoa > Chordata > Lepidosauria > Squamata > Lacertidae > Zootoca > Zootoca vivipara. The sequence continues at coordinate 70,129,311 of NC_142588.1, read as the reverse complement.
TACACCTGTGGGCCAATTATATTGTGGATTGACTTCTGCCTGCAGCCTGATTGGCTGCTCCTACAGGCCAATCAGGTAGCAGATTCACTTCTGCCAGCCGCCTGATTGGCTGCTCCAGCAGGCCAATCAGGTTGCGGATTCACTTCCACCTGGAGTTGGATTGGGTAGCTCCCGCTGATTCTGAATCCTATTGTTCTAGGATTCAGCTCAGTACATAACAATTAGGTTGACAATTTAGCTGGAATGACTTAAGCCTTTAGAACGTGTGTTTGTATATATCCCGACGTCTACTGTATGCAGCCCCAAAATAACAAAAACTTGAAAGCTTGCTTTCTCTTTAAGTGACAGAACTGGAGCGAGGGAAGTTGCCTAACATTTTTTACATCTTGAATTGCGTCACACAGAACTAGAAATAGACGAATTTACTCATACTGTGAAGGGAAGAATCACATCCTCTGGACACATTAGAATTCCCCACTGAAACAGTGCAGGGTGATCCAAACGAGACTATACCTCAGCGCACAAGGTTGTACGCTTTGGCCTTCTGACAAAAGGAAGTGATGCTATGAGTTCAAGAGTTCCATGAGTTCAAGAAGCCATGCACCCGTTGCTCCAAGACCTTTGGAAAAATCAAATCACTTAAAAAAAACACCATGCAACCGCCTCCCACTTCTAGCTGTATATTCCTATGTGATATTCTGCAGGATTCTGCCTGCACTCTTAAACTCTCCTGTAGAAACAACATAGTAATACATATTATTTGTAATATATGTTTTCCCTTGAGTAAATAGCCAATTTTAGGCTCACTGAAAATCCTGATTGATGACTAGAACAACACATAGATCAGGAGTTGTAAATGTAGCACATGCTCCCCTCTCCACTAAAATGAGAACAAGGATTTGGGGAGAGTGAAGCATTTACCATAGCCAGCAGAATAGGATGTGGTGTGTTCATGGTTGTGAAGTGTGTGTTGCACCCATGCTAGTCTTTCCAGGTTGCCAAGGTGTCCATGGGCCCCAAAACAATGCAAACATCTGATGCAGATCCACATTAATTAAAATTTATCCCACTGATGTTTTCAACTCTAAACTCTTTCCCTTCCTTCAAATCTTCCTTGAAACCCACCTTTCTGTGTGGCGTTTGGTTTACCCTCTTAATGCTTATTCCCAACTATAACCAAGGTTTAAGTACATATGAATTTGGCCAAATTCTTCCTTCCATTCTCTTAATTATCCCACTTTCAGTCTCTCTCTCCCTGACAGATTGGAAGCAGAGAACTGCATGTGCTGCTAACACAACTATGAAAAGTGGCACATACACAAATGGCACATTGGAATACTTTAGTTTCTCAAGGCACATTATAGGGGTGAATTAAGCATTGTGCATCGTATTTTACAGAGAGGAGCCTATCAGCCCAAGCACAATCCTTGCTGTTGTGCCCTTAGCTGGGGAATCACTTGGAGAGGAAGTGCTACTGTGTTTTTAAATGTGTCACTGTGCTATGGCCTGCTTTGATGTATTGCTCTAAATGTTAGCAACTTTTCTGTTATTTCTTTAGCACATCTATGGAAATATGAACCTTTCTCCAAAAAGGGGTGCTGGTATAGGTTTTTGGGGGGACCCCCTAACATTAATAAATGGTAGGATTTTGATTAAGGTAAAAAAGTAAAGGACCCCTGGACGGTTAAGTCCAGTCGAATTCGACTATGGAGTGCAGCGCTCATCTTGCTTTCAGGCTGAGGGAGCTGGTGTTTGTCCACAGACATCTTTCCGAGTCATGTGGCCAGCAGGACTAAACCGCTTCTGGCGCAACGGGACACTGTGACAGAAGACAGAGCGCACAGAAACGCCGTTTACCTTCCCGCCACAGCAATACCTATTTATGTACTTGCACTGGTATGCTTTGAACTGCTAGATGGGCAGAAGCTGGGACAGAGCAACGGGAGCTCACCCCATTATGGGGATTCGATCTGCCAACCTTCTGATCGGCAACCCCAAGAGGCCCAGTAAACCCTAAACATTGATAAATGGTAGGATTTTGATTATTTGGCATATGAAGAGGAAATACAAGCTGCAGAGGGATTTCTGGGCTAACCTATGCAAGAAGACCTGGCCCAGCTAAGGTCATTAAGAAACAAATACAGGGCCATTGTGGGGCATTGGCAATGCAAGAGAACTCCTCTGCCATGAGGTGTGAAGAGAGACAGGAGATTTGGAAGGTTTCCAAGGTAACTGGGTGTGATGTCACAGGAAGAGTTTGGCACCTGAAAAAAAGGGCAGAGCAATCTTTGCAGGCTGGGAGAGATGCATTGAACTCCAGTGCTGCCCTGCTGTGGGGAAAAGACCCTCTTGAGATGACAATGCTGTAGGACAGGCATCCCCAAACTGCGGCCCTCCAGATGTTTTAGCCTACAACTCCCATAATCCCTAGCTAACAGGACCAGTGGCTGGGGAAGATGGGAATTGTAGTCCAAAACATCTGGAGGGCCGAAGTTTGGGGGTGCCTGCTGTAGGATCTGGACTCCCTCAATCTAAATCCAGGTGTAAATATGTGAACAAATCATATTTCTTAAAGGGATGACAGCCTCTGCCACATCTTCAATTCTACAAAGGAGCAAAGACACTGGTTGAGGGCCAAGCCCCCTGGAATCCTGTGCACAGCTCAGCACGGACTGGGGTGGCCTGTAATAATATTATTGATGGGGGTAGATTAAGGATTGTGTGCTGTATTTTACATAGACTGTATTTTACAACCAAAATACAGCCCTTATTGTTGTGTTATTATTGGACATCATCTGCGCAGAAGCAGCAGTATGCGTATTTTGCTATATCACGGCAGATTGAAAGGGTACATGACTTTCATGCAGTAGACAATATGATCCTTCAAGACACATGCATGTGTACAGGGTACATTCTTCAGTTGCTGCTTTAGTAGATCTACCTCCTCCTGCTATTGTTTTTGTTTTACCTCTCCAAGATCCACTGGGATAGGCACAAAGGAAAAAGACAGAATCAGGAAACTATATTTCAATACAATGGCCATGAATTGGAAGTTCATTAAAAGAGCAAAGCAGCTCTAAGAATGCATTCTGTACTATGCCTTCAGAGGAAAACAATTATGGAATTTTTTCTCTCCCTGTTCTTTCAAAGTCACCTGGCCACACCCGCACCATAGATTTAAAGCACATTTAGCAGTCATGGCTTCCCACAAAGAATTCTCAGAACCATAGTTTACTCCTCACAGAGCCATAATTCCCTGCACCCTTAATAAATTACAGTTTCTGGCATTCTTTGGAGGAAGCCTTGGACTTGACATGTGCCTTAAAGGTGCTTGAAATGTGTGCGACCACAACCATAAGAGAAGAACTTCAGACTTGAGATAATATCCCAGCCCAGTTAAAGCTGAGTGTTTTCCTTTCAGTCCACTTATGGTTACTAAATTCCAGGTGCTATTGAACTCAAATAGGATAGCCACCCTTGAGTTAAATTAAACATTTAAAGCATTTTGATACACGGAGTCAGTTTTCCTGTGCCTGCTCTGCTGTAAGAGAACACAAAACTTACAAAGGGTAAAAGGTACATCCAATTTATGATAGCTCCCTTCTGCTTTCTGGCCAGCATTAACAATGAGACACATTTGGAGCTTTCCAGCGCAAACTGTCTTAGAAAACTCTATAGAACCTATGAACCACATTTCCCTAAAACGAATTGATGGCATTACTCCTTAACTTCTTTTTTCAATCAAGGTAAATAGAATCCTACCTGGTTCCCAAACGATCTTCTGGTTTCTTTGCCAAGAACACTTTACAGATATCTTTTGTTGGCTCATCAAATTTAGCATGCTCAAACTTCACCTCATCTTCTACGGTTCTTCTTTTAACTTCACTTTTGTCGACTTTCTCTTTGAAATCCTTGAATGGAGTTCGACCAGCAACCATCTCATAAATACTACATCCCATAGCAAACCAGTCCACTGAGTAGGTGTAATTCTCTTCATTTAGGATTTCAGGAGCCATGTATCCATTAGTTCCAGCCTGCAACAATAAAAAAGAAAGCTTTAGTAATCCTAAAAAAGCAATGTCTTTGAGAGGGGGGGAAGATTCTTTTGATCATGTACAATTGCATTTTCAGCTGCAATTACTAGTAATGAAAACAATCATCTCTTAATACACATGTTTATCATACATATGCATACCATGTTTTCCACAAATGCATCTGTGCTGAAAGCAGTTCACATAAAGAAGCTTAAATACAGGAATGCAACAATGATACATAATGAAAAGTATAATTGTAACAGAACATAGAAAAAAGGCAACAATTAACAGTTCGTTTAACACACAGCCAAATATAAGAGAGCATAAAGCCAATGGGTCAAGTAAAAATACCCAATATATTCACACTCAAAAGTGGTCTTCAAATATATACAGTAAAGGGCTGTCACATAGAGATGGAGCGAGCTTGTTTTCTGCTGCTCTGGAGGGTAAGGAAGAGGAAGAGGAAGAGTTTGGATTTGATATCCCGCTTTATCACTACCCGAAGGAGTCTCAAAGCGGCTAACATTCTCCTTTCCCTTCCTCCCCCACAACAGACACCCTGTGAGGTGGGTGGGGCTGAGAGACTTCAGAGAAGTGTGACTAGCCCAAGGTCACCCAGAAGCTCATGTGGAGGAGCGGAGACGCGAACCCGGTTCCCCAGATTACGAGTCTACCGCTCTTAACCACTACACCACACTGGCTCTCAAGGTTAAAAAGAAAAGGAAAGGGAAAGGACCCCTGGACGGTTAAGTCCAATCAAAGGCGACTATGGGGTGTGGCGCTCATCTCGCTTCAGGCTGAGGGAGCTGCTGTTTGTCCACAGACAGTTTTCCTGGTCATGTGGCCAGCATGACTGAACCGCTTCTGGCACAAAGCCATTTCCCTTCCCTGGGAGATGACGTTGCACGCTGGGAGCAAGCCCTCCCCACGTGCACGGGGCGGTATGGCCTCTGCACCATTGGGGAGTCCTCAGCAGCATCATTCCTTGGCCGTCCAATCCAAACGGTCCGGGGGCGTGGCATGGGCTATTTAAACTGGCTGCGGCCGAGGACTCACCCCTTTTCATCCTGCTCACTCAGTTCTCCCTCCCTCCCTCCCTCCCTAAGGTTAGGCTCTTTATATCTTGACCTTGCTATGGACCACGGTTGGTCGCCTGTTTTTTAACGGGCCTGGTAGGAATTATTTTCCACTTGGCAAATTGGCACCAGCCTTTTTTTTTTTTTTGCCTACCTTGTAGCAAATCGTCACAACTTTGTAAGGTTTGGCGGTTAGGCATTGGAGTATTAGGTTGAAGGGGAGGGAGGTAGTGGCCATCACCTACCCCTCCAATTTCAAGGGTATTCTGTTAAAGGAATCCGAGGGGTGTGGTCTCTATCCGATGCCCCAGACAGGTGGTTAGGGCTATAGCACGACCCCTAGCGGTGACCCTGGGGAAGTTCCTAGTTGATGTGCATCAGCAGGGTTCCCCCTACTGGTGGTTAACCCTTCCAAGACTTCCTGCAGATGGGCAGGAGTCAGATATATTTGTGTGGTTTCCAATGCCTAAGCCAATACACTCACAATCTGTAACCAATAAAGTTGTGACCTTTTTTGCCCATTAACTCTACTGTTTCATGTGTCTTTTATTCCAACTTCCCGGGAGAGTCTGGTACCTTGCCACGCAACAGGACACCGTGTCGGAAGCCAGAGCACACGGAAATGCCATTTGCCTTCCCACCATAGCGGTAGTTATTTATCTACTTGCACTGGTGTGCTTTCAAACTGCTAGGTTGGCGGGAGCAGGGACAGAACAACAAGAGCTCACCCCATCGTGTGGATTCGAACCATCAACCTTCTGATCAGCAAGTCCAAGAGGCTCAGTGGTTTTTAGACCACAGCACCACCCGCGTCCCAGAGGGTAGGACCCAAACCAATCACTTCAAGTTACAAAAAAGGAGATTCCAACTGACTAAACCGTGAAGCACTTTCTGACAGTAAGAGCTGTTTGACTCCCTTGGAACAGACTCCCTTGGAAGGTTGTGGGCTCTCCTTCTTTGGAGGTTTTTAACCAGAGGTTGGGTAGCCATGTGTCATGCATGGTCTAGTTGACATTCCTGCATTGCAAGGGGTTGGACTAGAAAGATGATCCTCGGGGTCCCTTCCAACTCTACAATTCTGTTATTTGGTTCCCTCACTGCGAGAAGTGAAACTACAGGGAACCAGGCAGAGGGCCTTCTCGGTAGTGGTGTCTGCCCTGTGGAACGCCCTCCCATTAGATGTCAAGGAAATAAACAACTATCTGACTTTTAGAAGACACCTGAAGGCAGCCCTGTTTAGGGAAGTTTTTAATCTGTGATATTTTATTGCTTTTTTATTCTGTTGGGAGCCTCCCAGAGAGGGCGGGGTATAAGTAAATATATTATTATTATTATTATTATTATTATTATTATTATTACCCCAAAGTTGGTGATATATGTAGCAGAGCAATGCCCCCTTTTTAATTGGCAAATTAATAAAAAAAACAGGATAACAATTTGTCCATAACAATACTGGCAAATTAGTTTGAAAAAATAGGGGTTGAATTGGTGTTTGTTCTAAATTATTTTATTTTTTTAAAAAAACCATTTCCCATTTTTGGATAGCTTTTACTTTATTTTGAGAATCTTAAAAAAAAACACCACCATTCTTAGTGAACCTGGAAAAACTTGGAGATACTGCAGAAATTTGTTCAATTAAAATGCACCTATAAGACATTTTCTAATCAGTTATGAAGCTCAATGGCAGACCTTTCAAGGCATTAATAGCCAGCCTATCCCATCCCACAGTGTAGGTGAGACACTAAAAGGAATATAGGAATAGGAAACCATTGGAACAAGCAAATAATAATTATGTGGAACAGAAGCACAGAATACTTTTAAGATTTGTCTTGGCACACACAGGGTCTTGGTACAAAGTATAAGTGGCACTTATTCATAGCAGCTTGGGTTGTGCTTGAAACACCATTGAAGCAGGACAGTTTAATGGCTGCAAGCATATTTAATTCTTCAGTACCATTTGTGAAACTGAGATTTGGGGCAGATCTACACTCGTTTATAATGTTAAAATGTGACACCAGAGGACACTGAAGAGCACCATAGGAAATTGCCATTGAGCCTTACAGAACATTCAATTTAATACTGTTTAGCAGATCAATGCAGATCCAGCCTTGGAGTATAGCTTGATTCCAATACTCCCACTGGAAATACAGATGTGGTCATTTTGTACCAGAATTCACAAAGATCTAATTCCTCAAGCATTCCTAGCTGGGACTAGGGATGGAGGAGGAATGTGATTCAGTTCAAAGCTGTATCTATCAAATGTATCAAAACAATATGAGAACCAAAACACAACCATCGTTCAAAATTTGTACTTATCTGAATTTTTGGATGCAGTTATCCAACCAACCAGTGTTTACAAGAAATGCACATTTTAGGAGGAAGTATATAAAAAAAGAAAACTGGGGAAATAGCACATGATACAAAAAACGCATACTACGCAGAGTTATTGCTTACAACTATGAGTACGTTCATCAAAACGGTATACAAAGGTGTGTCGATAGGGAGAAAGTTGCACTAAAATGTTGGCGAATTTTCATTTCCATGTTTTTTGTAAAGCAAATTGCTGCAGAAATGTAGAGAAATAAATTTAAAACAGGGAAAACGAGGCCCTGAAAGAACTGAACTTGACACCTCCTTCCATCCCTACATGGGGCATAATTATCATAAGCTTGATGGTAGCTGCTAAATCTAGGACTTTATCTCCAGTGATACCCTCCATAACAAATTTTCTTCTTGGGAAGGTACATCTGTCCAGCTACTCGCAGTTTTACTCGCCACACCAGAGTATAATGTGAGCTGCACTGAGATCTACGGGTGTAGGGCAGTATACAAACTTAATAAATAAATAAAACCAATAAAGCTGAATGAAACTGAAGTTGTTTGTGTTCTCATTACATTAGTATCATCCACATGACACACACTGCAAAGAACATGCACTCTTCCCTCTGAATTCAGTTTTCCCTGATCTGGGGATAATCTGATTAGTTGTTGAAAATAAACTGAGCCCACTCCCCACTACACTTGGCCTCCCTCGTTCTCCCAAATGTTAATTTCTTTTCTGGTGGTTACTTCTGGTGGCTCCTTCCACTCCACACCAGTTGCAAGCACTGTCTTGCAACTGTCATATCCATATCTATCACTCTCAGATTTCTGCAAAAAAATAAAGACCACATATGCACAGCATTTAAAAACATAGTTTTATAATGCTGCAAGCTCTTCTTTTGAATTTTTTTTTCAATCACCCTTTCAGATTTGTGCAAAAAGGGGGGGGGACTGCACAGTCACAGTGTTAACAGCAACATAGCTAGCCACTCAGGTGCCTCTCCGCCGCCTCCCCCTCAGCTGTAGGGTGGCTGAGTGAGAGGCAGAGGGCAGACGCAAGTCCCACACTGCTGTTTTAGGCAGCGCGGAGCCTGCAGCGCTCAAGCTCCACGTCACTGCCAGGAGAGACATGTGGCTTGGACACACTGCAGGCCCCACGGTAAGTCCCGGCCCCCGAGGTGTGGCACCCAGTGCCAGCCACCTTTTGTTACATTTGTTGACTGAACTAAAAACTTTCTTGAGCCTTATTATTATTATTATTATTATTTAAAACTCATATTTTTGTCATTTTGTCACCCCCCTCAGCAATGACACCTGGGGCGGCCCACACACACACCCCACACCCTTCCTCCGCAACTGAGTGTTAAAAAAATCATTTCCCCTTTCTTTTATTGAACCTCACACTTCCGAAGCTAGGAACGGTGCTCTCTCTCTCACACTTTCTCTCTTTCCTCTGGTGCTTTCACGAAAGGTTTTGTTCGTGATTTGTATGCATGCTAAGGTTTTTCAGATAGGTATGCTCTTTTCTGGATTTCCAGAAAAGTATGCACGTGGAGAAACCCTACAACAAAACTGAGCACAACAGACACACAACTGGGGCTAGCTGTTATGCATGCCTAGTTATGAGTCTAATGGAAGGGGGGTGAGTTTAACTAATTGGCAGGTGGGATAAAATGAATGCAATGCGGATTGTGCCAAAAGAAGGGAATACCTACAAGTGTGACCTGTAAGCAGCATATTTGCAGCTGAAACAAAGGCTGAAGCAAATGCGCACCTGAGGAAGACAAATGAGAAAACAGTGGATTCTCAGCAATACATTGCTCTCAAATGGACATGTCCATAGAAAGGGATGGGGGGGGGTGGCTCCCTTCCATTACACAACAGTTTTATAGCTTATCCCAGCACACATGGGTCTTTCAATGAATGCTCAACTGGGGCTGCTCCTCTTTGCTTCTGGTTGCTACAGTTGTGCCTTTCTATTGTTCTTGATGGTTTCAGCTGATGGATTTTAAATGTAATTTTAAATACGGTTTTATTGCATTTTAATCTGATTATTTTATTAGTGTAATCCACCCTTGGAGCCAGCTAGCTGGAAAGCAAAATGAAAATAGAATGAATTAATGATTGAATACAATATTTTGAGGAAAACTAGCCATTGCTGTTTTAAAACACATAGAAGCAGATTTTTCTCCCCATGCTTACAACAAGTTTCCATTCTTTAAATAGAAGTCATCTTATAATTGTTTTTTTGTTTTATTCTTAGTGGGGGGGGGGTGTCAACCAGTCAGCTGGCTATGTGTTCCACTTTACAGAGGACGATCTAAAGGGGACATCTATATGAAGGATTGCCTAGTCTAAGTCCAGTTTAAAGAATACAGGCATAAAAAGGGAGAGAAGGGGCCTTGAAGTTGCCAATCAGACTGAGTAGGCCCAAGGGTCAGTCTTCCACCAGTATGGAGCGATGTATTGTATTTCCATTGAAATGATAGCAATAATGTCTAAATGTGCATCTGTACATATAAATATAAAAGGGACGACAGAGGACGAGATGGTTGGACAGTGATTCTCGAAGCTACCAACATGAGTTTGACCAAATTGTGGGAGGCAGTGGAAGACAGGAGTGCCTGGTGTGCTCTGGCCCATGGGGTCATGAAGAGTCCGTTGTGACTAAATGACTAAACAACAACATATAAATTAGCATATGCAAATATTTGTGGTGTAGCCAACTAAGTTCTGCTCAGAATAGACCCATTAAATTAATGACCCTACATTCAGTCATGCCCATTATTTTTTATGGGCCTACTTTGAGTAGGACTAACATTGGATGCAACCTTTTGTCCCCCTCCTTTCCCCCCTCCCATGCATTTCCTTTCTATCTGTGATGCATAAATGACCACCCTGACAACCAGTGCTCCCGGTGAATCACTGTCTTCACCCTGGCTATAGAAATGAGATTAGGAAATGGGCTATGACGCGAGGATCTCGAAAGAGGATATGTGATGAAAATAAAGGCCTGAAGGAAGGAGAGAAGATGCAGCAAATGGAAGAGAGGAAAACAGAAATGGGAAAAGGTGACTCGGGGGGGGGGGGGAGTCTCGTGCAGAGGCCAAAGGAGGAAATGCTGTGTGCTGATGGTAAGAAGAGGCAGTCAGGCAAGAGTGGTAGCAAGACAAAAAGGAGCCCATAGGTGCAGCTCAGTTCAATACACTGATTGAACTAACCCTTCAATTCTCCATACACGCATCAAACTGAACCCAGAAGTGACCAAAGAAGTAAAAAATAAATAAAATGCAAGGAACAGTGTGGGGCATAGGTGGGGCAGGGGTACAACAGGGTGTTTGCAAACGTTTCAGTTGTATATGATTTCACCGATGTGTGCGGTGCCTTGAAATGTAACCCCCGGGGATGTAACGTAACCAGGGGTTTCCTGTATAATGAAAGTGCCAGCCCAACCTGGAGAGAACATTGCACGAATGGGGAGCCAGTGCAGTGTGTGTGTGTGTGTTTGCCATTGGTAAAAGGGACATGGGTGGCACTATGGTCTAAACCACTGACCCTCTTGGGCTTGGCGATCAGAAGGTTGGTGGTTCAAATCTGCATGACAGGGTGAGCTCCTGTTGCTCTGTCCCAGCTCCTGCCAACCTAGCAGTTCAAAAGCACATCAAAGTGCAAGTAGATAAATAGGTACTGCTGTGGCAGGAAGGCAAACAGCATTTCCGTGAGCTCTGGTTTCCATCATGGTGTTCCGTTGCGCCAGAAGCAGTTTAGTCATGCTGGCCACATGACCCGGGAAGCTGTCTGTGGGCAAACGCCGGCTGCCTCGGCCTGAAGCGAGATGCGTGCCGCACCCCATAGTTGCTTTTAACCAGACTTAACTGTCCAGCGCTCATTTACCTTTACATTTTTACCTTTGCCATTGGTACATCATTATTCTACTGTAATTAATTTTCTTCCTATAGCAAGCCAAGACACAGTAAGGAGGAAAACCTAGGAGGAGGAATGGGGGGGGAATTCATTTGGGGGATATTTTAATGAGAACTACCTTTCACTTCCTGAAGCAATACATAAGCGGAACTACTGTTATCTTTTGATATTCACACCTCTCCAAATTTTGTGTTGAAGTTCTCTAACCAAAAACTGCGTAGAAAATGCATGTTCTAGTGAAAATAACATACACAAATGCATTAAATTATGCGAAATTGCTTGTAAAAATGTGTGCACAAGGCAATAAATACATAAGCATTTGTACATTAGGAGAAATGCACATAAATGTGTACAATGTTTTGTGCAGACTTTTAAAAATGTGCAGACTAATGCAGAAATGCAGTGAATTATTCTCAGAAGGACTTAGTCCTTAATTGAGGACTAAACAAATAGACTGAATAAGAGAATCGTGGGGTTAGAGGGACCTTGTAAGTAATTTAGTCCATCCACCTGCTAAGTGCAGAAAAACCTGCTAGAACTTGAAATATTAGACATGGGCTGCACATACACCACACATTTAAAGCACGACTCTCCCCAAAGGATCCTGTGGACTATAGTTTACTCCTCAAAGGTAAAGGTAAAGGGACCCCTGACCATTAGGTCCAGTCGTGACCGACTCTGGGGTTGCGGCGCTCATCTCGCATTATTGGCCGAGGGAGCCGGCGTATAGCTTCCAGGTCATGTGGCCAGCATGACAAAGCCGCTTCTGGCAAACCAGAGCAGCACATGGAAACGCCGTTTACCTTCCCGCTGTAGCGGTTCCTATTTATCTACTTGCATTTTGACGTGCTTTCGAACTGCTAGGTTGGCAGGAGCTGGGACCAAGCAACGGGACCTCACCCCGTCACAGGGATTCGAACCGCCGACCTTCTGATCAGCAAGCCCTAGGCTCAGTGGTTTAACCACAGCGCCACCTGGGTCCCTTGCAGTTTACTCCTCACAGAGCTACAATTATGAGCACTCTTAACAAACTACAGTTTGCAGGATTGTTTGGGGGAAATCATATGCTTTAAATGTATTTTAAAATGTATGGTGTGTGCCCTAGTTCAGCAGTTTCACAGTGGAGTTTCTCTGACAGTCTTTGATGACCTGAAATTCACCATTCATCAATAAAGCATCTTCAAATAGAGGCTCCAACATGTTTCATAGGAAACAATTTACTGGTGTCTAGGCACAGATTATGTTTTTTGGGCTAGATTAAGCAGCAGAGTAACTTTTAGAAGTTCAAGGTTATTATAGATTTCCACAGTTTTGGGGTTCAACCTTCTTTTGTACAATGGTTTTCAAAGGAAATTTGTATCCAAATGAAAATTTCCATTTCAGTTTTGAACTCGAACATTTTTTATTTTATTTTTAACCTGATTATATTCAAAATATGTAATGGAATCTGGAAAAGCTAAGAAAACCAATATTCTGCACATTGCAAGGAGGGTATAAATTTGAAATGGGTGATTTGCTTAGACTGAGATCCACAAGAAGACAAATACATAGACATATAATGTAAGAAAAATATGAAAAGTTTTATTTTTTAATTAAAACAATAAGGAAGAGGCATGGTAAATGTTATATATTGAGGGGGAACCGATATTAAAATGCTTGGAAGTTGATTTTTATTCTTTTATTGCTTTTCAAATTTCTCTTTCTCTTCTTTTTTGTCCCTTTTCTTTTTCTTTTCTTCTCTACTTATGATTTGATCTGATCTGATCTGATTTGTTAGAATCTTGCTTTTTGTTTGTATTAGTTTGTTTGTTATAAGTTGGAGGGAAATTATTATGATGTGATTTAATATGATTTGATATGATTTGTTTCCTTTCGGTTTGTGTTTGTTAGTTATGATTTGTTGATGTTTTTAATAAGAAATAAAGTTAATTTTTAAACAAAAAAGAAAAAAAGAAAATCAATATTCTGCACATCTTTAAGTTTGCCTTTTTGGAAAAATGGATGCTGAAGGTTACGCTTAAATAAAGGATCAAAACAATCTCTTATTACAATCCCGAGTCATTTTATGGAATTTAGTCTTTTTTATTTCAGTGGTATATGATTTCTAATTTCTGTATTGAGCATTATGGCCCAATGAGAAAATTTAAATACAAATAATCCTAACACTGGACTTTTATAGTCGTTTCACCCTATTTTAGCAACAAAGATGAAAATGGTCTGTTTGCTATAGACTTGATTCCATCATTTTTTAAAAAAAATATGTGTCAAATTCTGGTTGCCGGGTTTAAAAATATATATTTATATTTAATATTTTATGAATAAGCACCATGCATTATCACAATATATATGTAACTGTTTGATGAACTACAAAATGTATGATGCAATTACGGTAAACCACAAGCAAAACAAACACACCTGCACAAAAACATCTGGAGTGTTCAGTTAAAGTGAACAACTAAATTACAGCAAACAAATTGACATGTGAGTGTAGCACACCAGATTTCAGATTCAGTTGAAATCTGCTACTCAGGAGAGGGAATGGAACTGAAAAAGTGAATTCCTCCAGTGGGGTTGTGCATGCTCCCATCTGTTGTATACTAGCTTCATTACAAACAGCCTGGCTTGTATAAGCCAGAGTTCCACTTGGCATTTGATCCACGGAATTCTGGCTTAATTAAAAAAATTCTGGCTTAGTTAAAAAACCAGGAAAATAAGCTGGGATGTTTGGACGTAATGGGGAAGCCCTGGTCTAATATAAACCAGAATCATCACACTGAAGCTGGTGAAGAATTGCAGGAGGGGAGGACCGATGAGGTTTATGATGGTTTACAGAACCAGGAACAATTGTCTGAACAGTGCCATTGTTTTTACCCTCAATGGGCTGTGGCTGTAAGCCAAAGAAACTTCTAAAAGGAAGTACCGGTAAGTCTCACTGAACACAATGGGACTCACTTATTGAGTGGACATGCAGTGCATATCATAATCTGATTGCCTGGATATTAGCGTACCATTCTACAGCAGGAGTTGATTTTCAATGGTCATACCAGAGAAAGAACTGCCGGCCCTTTCTCTCAAAATAGCAGGCGCTTATGAAGTCAGAGATAGCTCCAAGGGGTCACATTTGCAGGTTGAGGCAGTACATTTTTAACTGCATAAGTCTCATTAGTGTTAATCAGATTCCGATGCCTAAAAGACAGTGTATTAAGAACGTAGCCACTGGTTTCCAAAGCAAGAGTAAGTTAAAGGAAAGCCAGTTAAGTTGCTCCCTTCTAGGTCAAAAGAGAAAAGAAAGGCTGCAGACTGTTTTAGAAAAAAAGAAAAGGATGTAAAGGAAGCAAAAGTATTAGGGAAACAGAGGAAGAGAGAATGGGATCTGAGGAATTGAGGGAGTGTGGCAGGTGGAATGAAAGCATTCCCACACAGGCCAATGAGTGAGCCTCTTTCCTCCACAGGTCCCATTTCAACCTTTGGGCATCTCTAACTAAAAAGTAACAGGTGATGAAAAAGGCCTGGGATACCGGAATACCGGATACTGCCAGTCAAAGTAGGCAATAATGGGCTGGCTGGTCAAATCAGGCAGTTTAATATGTCCATGGTTATTTGGTTGTCAAGCAGGCCCCTTTGGGAGGAAGAGAGAGAGGTGTAAATTCAATGAGTAAAGTTAAATAAATAACTGGTCCTATGTTGAAAAGTGATAGGACCAGTTATCTACCGGTATTTAACTTTATTCACTGAATTTACACCCCTTTCTTCCTCCCCAAGGAGCCTGCTCAAGCATTTAAACTTCACTCCACTACAATAGGCGACTACAAACACAGATATCAGCCCAACATACCTCACAGGGTTGTTTGTGAGGATACAGTGGACATGGGGATAACTCTGTATGCCACCTTATGCACTTTGGAAGAAAGGTGGGCTATAAATGCAGATGATGATGATGATGTAGATAGATTAAAAATAAATAAATCAGGTTTCTTTCCCCATAAACCTGGGGTGGTGAATGTGTAATTCTCCATATTTTTGTCAGACTACAGCTCTCATCAGCCCTAGATGGCCTGGCTAATGTTTCAGAGATGAAAAGACCACAGGATAGCTACGGTAGTCCTGCTATAAACGGAGGAAGGCAAGTATAGTTCTCCACACCCTGGTGGAGACTGCATTTGTTGAAACACCATACCATTTCAGAGCTCTTAAACAGACAGAAGCCCTGATGTAGCTTCAACATGCCCCCAACCTGTGTTGTTACCTTAAGGATGCCATGTGAGAATTGCCCAGGTACTCATACTATTTGTCCAACAGTGACTTGAACTTGCCCTCTCTCTTCCTACTGGGCAGGAAAACCCCACTTTCCCCAATCTGTCCATATGAAATCTCTATCACATTTGTTGCTTTTTAAAAAAAGGACCTGACTACAAGTTACACAACACAACTGCTAGTTGCATTGTTAATGTGTTTTAAGAAAACAACAACTCAGTACTACGGTAGGCACGGGAGCTGGGTGGGTGGGGAATTGCCCACAGGAATGCAGAGCATGGAATGGTATAATTAGTTTTCCTTTCCCAGCTGTGAGATCAGTTAAACCACACACCCCAACAAGTTAGTATTAGGGGAAAATATTCCACTGGTGCCAATGAGATCCTTTGCCCCTAATGCTAATTGCTACACCATGGTGGTGGTGGGGAATAAATTTTCAGGAATGCTGCATTCCTGAAGACAACTGAGCCAGCCCTCTTGCACATGTTTAAAAAATCCCTATGTGATTGCTAATGACATGAATATAATGAGTGGTTAGGCCTAAAAAGATTGTAGCCATTTGCTGAAAATTCAACAGCATTTTGGTGCACATTTCTCCTAGTATGTGTGAGGGTGCTATCACTTTAAGTGAATCAGATGAGACTGGAAGCAACCTCTAAGGAGATTGATTGATTCAGCAATAGAGAAGCTATAGCTTCCTTTAATAGGGACTTCTCATTTTGCAAATAGTTACTGGTAATCAAGTTTATCTTACGTTTATGGGCATCCTGGATTCTGAAAGTTATTAAGCTAAGAATAACACAATACAGTAGGCATATTTTTCCCCAAAGCAGTTTTCCCTGGCATAATGCATTTTTGTATGTTATTTTCACTAATACAGTGGTACCCCGGTTTAAGTACACAATTGGTTCCGGAAGTCTGTACTTAATCTGAAGTGTACTTAACCTGAAGCGAACTTTCCCACTGAAAGTAATGGAAAGTGGATTAATGAGTTCCAGACGGTCCACGGAGTACTTAACCTGAAGTGTACTTAACCTGAAGCGAACTTTCCTATTGAAAGTAATGGAAAGTGGATTAATCCGTTCCAGACAGGTTTGCGGAGTACTTAAACTGAAAGTACTCAAACTGAGGCGTACTTAAACTGAGGTATGACTGTACATGCATTTCTATATGTATGCATTTGTATGCTAGTTGGCTGAAAGACAACATTACAAAATTCAAAGAAGTGTGAATTTTGAACGCTAGGTTTGTTTGGTTCACATATTGCTTTGGAAAGTGTGAATTAGGTACATTCACCTTTAAATGTGAACTGAACGGAATTCCTCCTCCATCCATAGCTCTAGCTGATGATGGTTTGGTAGCCCTTCTTCGAATTTCCCTCTTCACTGCAAGGACTATGACAGATAGGAACACGAGAGACTCCTATGTATCCCTAGAATGTAGGAATGCAAGCACGACTTGCCTCCCGCATTCTTCTTTTCTTCACTCCCTCCTTTTTTTCATCTTCTGCACAATTACCATTACCATCTCACTGGGAAAGGGAGCGAGAGGCACACACAACAGAACATGCTTTTCTTGTTGTGTTAACAAATTGACTCCTCAAAAACTCCCATTCTAAAAAGAAGCCAGAACTACTTCACTAATCTAATTTGTTCATAGAAACATGGATGGGAAAAATTGGTGGCCAATTAGATATTTAACAGTCCTACCCTGCAACAAACTATTGCAGCATGGAAAGCTTCTGTTTAGGGTAGGATTCTAACCACTCTGTTCTATTCCATCTTCCCCATCTGTACTGTACATTTAAACTAGTATTATACCATTTTTAATGGTCATAGCTTCCCCCAAAGAATTCTGGGAGCTGTAGTTTTTAAAGGGTGTTCAGAATTATTAAGAGCCACAATTATCAGAGTAGCTTAACAATCAATCCCTCTTCCCAGGGAACTCTGAAAATTATAGCTCTGTGGAGGGAATAGGACAGGCTTCCTCAACCTCGGCCCTCCAGATGTTTTTGGCCTACAACTCCCATGATCCCTAGCTAACAGGACCAGTGGTCAGGAATGCTGGGAAATGTAGTCTCAAAACATCTGGAGGGCTGAGGTTGAGGAAGCCTGGAATAGGAGGTCTCCTAATAACGCTTGAGGAAGGATCATGGTTCAGGCGAGGTGCTTTGCATGCAGAACTCAGGTTCAGTCCTCAGTCCCGAACTCAGGTTCAGTCCTCAACATCTCCAGGTAGGGCTGAGAGAGAAGCCTGTCTGAAACCCTGGTGATCTACTGTCAGTCAGTGCAGGCAGTACTGAGAGAGATGGCACAGTGGCATGACTTCATATCAAGGAACATTCCTATGTTCTGTCTGTGGCAACATGGAAAACAGCTTTCAAATGTGAACCAGAAAGTGACCTAGCCGGGTGATGAGATGGTTCATTCTACCCTTTGTATATCTATGCTTCTCCGGCTTCCTGTTCAACTACTCCTGTTCAACTACCCCACCTAATTATCTGTCCCACCCCCACTCAGGGGTCATCCACACTTCTGCTTGACCCCATGCCACTTTCCTTCTATGGATCTTGTTTTAGAGTTTCTGCCTCGTCTACAGGTGTGTTGTTGTTGTTGTTTTGCACTTGTGCATATCCCAGGTTCTTCCAAGTCTGCTGGTACTTCTCTCAAGTGTGTTGGGCATAAGAAGACCCAAACCAGTATTAGTATATAGTTCAATCCTAAAAATTTTTACTTTACGTATAATTAACAAACAGCTGGGATCACGCCCATGTTTGTATATTATACTCAGGGCTCCCCCTGCCCCAGCCAGAAATCACTGGAACTTGGTTCTGGCACCTCTTTTTCTAGGAAAATAGCACTGATTTTATTACCTCCAACACTCTTTTATCTAATACTTGCTGTTATGGTGTCAGCAGAAAAACGGGAGGGCATGGATATAGCAAGGACTACTTATGGTGCTGGAGGAGACTCTTGAGAGTCCCATGGACTGCAAGAAGATCAAAACTATCCATTCTGAAGGAAATCAGCCCTGAGTGCTCACTGGAAGGACAGATTGTGAAGCAGAGGCTCCAATACTTTGGCCACCTCATGAGAAGAGAAGACTCCCTGGATGTTGGGAAAGATGGAGGGCACAAGGAGAAGGGGGCGACAGTAGACGAGATGGTTGGACAGTGTTCTCGAAGCCACCAACATGATTCTGACCAAACTGTGGGATGCAGTGGAAGGCATGAGTGCCTGGCGTGCTCTGGTCCATGGGGTCACGAAGAGTCAGACACGACTAAATGACTAAACAACAACAACTAGGGGTACACAAAGCATCCCTGTCCACTTGGCACACGGAGACAGTAGAAGCAGAGCTTCCCATAAATAAGGGTTATCTATGAGGTTTTGCCACCACCGTAGCGTTAGTCCCAAGTGTAGTGATAATTGGAAATAAAAATGAATGCTGCTAATCATTAAGGGAGAAAAGGCCATAGTTAAGGTGAGAGTTATATCTTCTATCCCAGGTCACCCCTTCATCTGGGTTAGGAGAAGACTGGGAGAAGACATTGGCTATTTCATTACTATCTCCTGATCATTCATATATCATGAAGTCACCAGTTGGAAGGAACACATAAGGGATCTGATAATGTACCAAGCAGAAGCTTTCTTTATCCACATCTCCAATACCACATGATCTGCAAAATAAAATACACCCATTAAGATCCCCTCCTGCATCAAAATAATGCAGAAATGTAGCATGAATTGAGGGCTATCTTAAGTTTTCTTCCCCTCTTCATTTACATTTCCTCCCCATTATCTGGAGGGGGGGGTCATCCACGTAGTCATGTAGGAAGTGTTTATGGAGCCAAGTACATGAACTAGCAAACACGTTAAACAAAATAAAACAAAAACCACATTCTCTTACAGCTTGCTGGGAGAGTTTCATTGCTTTACGGCTCATTTAGCAATATTTACAGGGAAAATAAACTATTTGCATAGACCAACAAGTTTAATTAAGTGTGTGTGTGTGTGTGTGTGCGCGCGCGCCTTAGAGGGGCATTTTAATTGTTTGAGAAAGGTCAGGTATGAAACTCCACCCATTCTTTCTGGGTTAAACAGTGGCTCAGATATGGAGGGAAACATATTACAGTACACTATGTATATTGTAAACCAGATGGTTTCCAACAATTAGTGGCCTGTTGCTTTGGTGGCCCCAATGTCTGGGTACTAGGGAGCAGGTCTTGCTATAACCCAGATAGCAGTCTATTTGCCCCATGTAAAGTGAGATCCACTGAGAAGCCAGCTCCTAACCCTGATCTCTGCTTCCATTTCTTGGCCATGTTAGAGTATGTTAGAGTATGACAAGGAGTTGGAAACTAGGAACTAGCATCTATATAAACAATCTTATATACATAACCAGATGCACACAACACTGACATGATTATACTTTCACCTGATATTTCAATTGTTACAAAAGCATGTTGATTCCTCGCTGATGCCCTATAGATTTGCAAAATGTATTTGCACAATGTAACCATGGCAACATCTATCATCTGTTGCAAGAGGCAGTAGAAGATTTTGATATGTAGCTTGATTTTGTTTAATAAACATTGCCTCTCTTTTAAAAAGTGGCTTCATTTTTTTTATAACACATACCCCAAAGCTATGCTCTGCTGCTTGCATTTCGTAGCACTAAAGAAGTTCAAGCAAACTGAAGTAATTTTTTTTTTTAGAAAGACAAGGCATCCAGAGCTGAAAATTGTTTTATGCACTAAAGAGAAAAAAAAATGTCCAGCTGAGTGCATTGTATTGCTCATGTCCTGGCAGAAGCACTGTGGTATTTAAGCTAAGGGAACTGGGTGGAGTGGGAGAGTCACAATGCAAGCCTCCCTACGGGGTCCATAGGCAAAAGGAAAGTGTGATTAAGATATGTCTACCTTTTCCCACAGCTCTTTACAAAACAAATCCAATGAGTCTTGTAAACCAAACAGAGATGCAAATCTGTGTGTCCATCCTTTATTTGCCATGGCACAAGAACTGTTGAACAGGGAGAAAAACAAGCTGAATTTAGCCCTATCAGCTGTTTTGTAGAGCTCACTCCTTCCTCCCTTCACGGGGTGCCGCTGACTGCTTTGTTCTCCATTCCAGCTGTTCCATTCCCCCCCTTCAGTAGTGGCCTTAACAGACCTTGGAGGAATGTAACATTGGACCACAGGAAGCTGTCCAATGTGTTTGGTTTTCTTTCCCTCTGCTTATCACTTACTTTGCCATGGGCTGCCTAAGAGAACAGCAGAATCTTAGTCTGCTTTTTGCCTTTCATTTCAATTGCAATTTGGTAATAATATGTTTGGCTTTTGTCCAACAATATAAGGATTGACAATTTCCTGGTATCTCGTCACTGGGAAAAAAATTCCCCATCACAATTAGAATCTGCCACAGTTAAATAAATAATACGGGGGGGGGGGGAGAACCTTCTAGGTGTTCTTTGCTTCCTATCTTGTAAAACCAAACAAGTTATAGTTCTGTTGTTTGTGCGTTTACATGTTCATCGTTTTCGTAGAGACGTCTCATTGTGAGGTGAGAAGCCTCTGTTAAAAAAGAAAGGTGCAAAGACAGATCTTGGTCATACTAAATAAAGTTTAACGCAAGGAAGGCGTGACTCCTTCCTTCTCACTTACAGAAGCTCTAGATATCAGGAGAGACTTTGAACAGTTATTTGCAAAAAAATCTTTCACACTGTCTGTATCTGTAAGGGCTCCAGAAGCACCATCCCATGAGAAGGTTTACTGAGAAATAATACAGGATAACAGGCCAGTTCTGATACTGTGTAGACACCAACACTGCTATCGCACTACAGATTAGGGATGGGCAAAGATGCTGAGTGCTCAAAAATGTTTGTGGGGAGGGAACAAAGCGATCAGGGTACAGTATTGCAAAACCTCCCAGACTTTTTGTAGCACTCACAAACATCTGATTGTTTCACTTCCCTTTCCAAACAGGGGTGGGGGGGGGTGGGGGGGAGCCAGGCTTATTCCCCCACTGCAGAGCACATCCAGTGGGCAGGCCTCTGTCCTACCTTTCTGGCAAAGTGGAAAAAACTTCTGAACAGAATTGTCTTTTTTAAATGTCTCCATTTAACCTTGATGGCAGAAAGTGAGGAGGAATTAAAGAACCTTTTAATTAAAGAACCTTTTAATGAGGGTGAAAGAGGAGAGCGCAAAATATGGTCTGAAGCTCAACATCAAAAAAACCAAGATCATGGCCACTGGTCCCATCACCTCCTGGCAAATAGAAGGGGAAGAAATGGAGGAAGTGAGAGATTTTACTTTCTTGGGCTCCTTGATCACTGCAGATGGTGACAGCAGTCACGAAATTAAAAGACGCCTGCTTCTTGGGAGAAAAGCAATGACAAACCTAGACAGCATCTTAAAAAGCAGAGACATCACCTTGCCGACAAAGGTCCGTATAGTTAAAGCTATGGTTTTCCCAGTACTGTAGTGATGTATGGAAGTGAGAGCTGGACCATAAAGAAGGCTGATCGCCGAAGAATTGATGCTTTTGAATTATGGTGCTGGAGGAGACTCTTGAGAGTCCCATGGACTGCAAGAAGATCAAACCTATACATTCTTAAGGAAATCAGCCCTGAGTGCTCCCTGGAAGGACAGATCGTGAAGCTGGGGCTCCAATACTTTGGCCACCTCATGAGAAGAGAAGAATCCTTGGAAAAGACCCTGATGTTGGGAAAGATTGAGGGCACTAGGAGAAGGGGACGACAGAGGACGAGATGGTTGGACAGTGTTCTCGAAGCTACGAACATGAGTTTGACCAAACTGCGGGAGGCAGTGCAAGACAGGAGTGCCTGGCGTGCTATGGTCCATGGGGTCACGAAGAGTCGGACACGACTAAACGACTAAACAACAAATGTCTCCATCACAAGCAAAAGAGTTCAAACATTTCCCTGCTTCCTTTTCTTAAACTTAGTTCTTTTTTTGAGATGGGAGGGCATGCATTTTTAGCCACCCCTTTTTTTTGAAAAACCCACACCTTCCACACTGAAACTCACTCTTGTTTCTCACACAGATTGTCACCTGAAGTGCCTTTGCACTTTTCCCCACTCATGTGCTGGGTGTGACACACACACACACACACACACACACACACACACACACACACCATCCTGGACAGAGGTATCTTGGTTAATGCTATCCGGCTTAGACTACTGAAATGTGTTGTACAACAGGATTACTAAGAAATTTCAATTGGTTCGAAACGCAACAGCTATGCTGCCGACGGACACAAGTCAACCCTAACATCTCTCACCAGCTTTAAAATAGCCTTACTGTTTTTCTGTGATGCAATTCAAGGTACAATTCAAACCCGAGGATGAGGGACATTTTTCAGTCACAGGGCCACATTTTGTTCTGGTGGGTGGGGCTAGAGGTAAGAGTGAGAAAAGCAATAAATGTGATTTTTACAGGAGGCTAGTTTCTTGACACACACACTCACACCCCGCTCTATATACTCCACCCAGACAAAAAGCAGCAGCAGCAGCAGCAGCAGCATCCAATGATCCATTCCAAGCAAGCAAAATTGCCCAAGGAGGGTGCAAGGCAATGTCAGTGAACAGTGTGGCCTGATGAAGTTATAGAATCATAGAACTGTAGAGTTGGAAGAGACCCCAAGGGTCTAGTCCAGTCCCCTACAATGCATGAATCTCATCTAAAGCATTCAGTCCAGAGGGCCAGATAGAAGGTCCACATTTGGCCCCCTGGGTCTGAGCATCCCCATGCCTGTTTTAAAGACATATGGCTTTATATGTTCATTGATATAAGAAGAGTCCAGCTGGATCAGACCAAATATCTATCTAGTCGAGCAACTGATGCCCCCAGTAACCAACTCAATGCCTCTGGGGACACCCTGGGACAGGACATGAAGGGAAGAGTCCTTTCCCACTGTCCTAAGGTCCCACTGTCCTAAGGTACAATTTAAAATGAGCTATTGTGAGAACAAAAATGTTGCATGAATAGAGATTAAAATAAAACAAAAAATCCTTCCAGTAGCACCTTAGAGACCTACTAAGTTTGTCACTGGTATGAGCTTTCGTGTGCATGCACATTTCTTCAGAGAAAAGAGATTGTGCAACTACAGATCATGCACTAACTGTGTGGTTAGCTTGTGAATAGCTCCCTTAAGCTGATCAGAATTATATAAATATGAATGCATACAGCTGTCATTAAGTTATTATCAACTAGTCACAATTGTTTTCCCTCAGAACAGGAGATCCAGGTCTTGCCCCTTGAGCAACCCCCCCCCCAACAATGCCCCTGATCAGACCAATGAAACACAGGCCAGAAAAGCAGAAGTTAAAGCATTTTGGCTTAAGTGGGAGTGTCTAGTGTTTTCTCATATTGTTGTGGCCCTTAAATTTCCTTAATCCTTAATTTATCTTCAAAATTGCCTAATTAGTTACAGGGTTATGCTATGCTTCAGATTTTTCTCTACCCTGATCATTCCCAAATGTAGAGCCTAGCCTAGTGGACCATTAATCTTTGGAATCCTGTTCCTTCTGCATTTCCAGGACACAAAACCAAAATGCATTATTCGTTTTTAGTCAGTCGATAGACTTAGACAACCACCTGCCCACAGAAGAACAAATAAGCCCCAATGGCTGTGTTTAAATCCACCTTTCTCTTTGCACCATTGCAAAATTGGACATTTGCAAAACGAATGAATGAGAAATCTCTGCTGAGTCAACCAATGAATTCGGATGAGAAGCAATATAGCATTGGATTGCTTTTGTACTAGCAGACATTTATTGGCTGGTTCCTGGATGCATAGCCACAGGCTGTTGCATGCTGGCAACAAAATGAAGCTGTCTCATATTTACTGGAAATGCTAAAAACATCTGAAGGCAGCCCTGTTTAGGGAGGCTTTTAATGTTTAATCCATTATTGTATTTTATTTTTCTGTTGGAAGCCACCCAGAGTGGCTGGGGAAACCCAGCCAGATGGGCGGGGTATAAATAATAAATTAGTATTATTATTATTACAAGTTACACTGACACCTGTGCTTAGATTCCTAAGTGTTTTGACATTGCACATTCCCAACATGGCACCCATGTCCTATGTCACCTACTCACCCACTGGTGTTTTACCTATTGCTTGGGAGGGAGTTGCATGCAAAAAATATTTTTATCATCTTGCCTGCTTCCTCAAAAACTCTGGACCTGCAAAGATCTAATTTAACCAGCTGTATAATTTTATTGATTTTTCCAACAGCCTGGTTGTATTTTAATTGTATTTTGGTTTATTGTATAGTGTTTTGTTTTGTTGTACACCACCTTGAGCTGCCCACTTAGCAGGCGGCATACAAACATTTAAACAAATAAATAAAAATTATCTGTGAAATGGATGCTTTGTGGTGTCCAGAAAAGTTTCCTAGATTTCCAAATGTTAAATGTTGCCCTGAGACCAGAAAAATTAAGTGTATCTGGCGCCCTGGCACCGTGGTTCGAAGATCCCTCCCGCCCCCACCCCACCCCGTTTCCCGGAGCGGCTGGCGGGCACAGTGCGCAGCACCCCCCTGGCAGCCCGGCGCCACCCAGCCTAGCCTTAGAGCCGGCCCTGCATATAGAATTCACCTTTTACAATTTACAGCTTGATCCTTTGAAAAGAACATTTGGGGTGAAATGTTTGTGATGTTTTGATTGATTGATTGATTGATTGATTGCATTTATAGGGTGCCTTTCTGCTAAGGCATCCAAGGCAATTATAGCCACCAAATATTCATATAAGGATTGCAGCATTTATTTTGGTACAAATCTTTTTAAGATAACCCAGGAGGGCAAGAGGGAGGAGCCAAAGAGTATGCATCATTTTCTCCAGCTGCATTCCACCTGCCTTAAAAATCATAGGAACATAGGTAGCTGCCTTATACTGAGCCAATCATTAGTCCACCTAGTTCAGCATTGTCAACTGTGACTGGCAGCCGCTCTCCAGGGTTTCAGACAAGGGTTTCTCCCAGTCCTACTTGGAGATGCAGGGCACTGAACTTGGGACCTTCTGCATGCAAAACAGATGCTCTACTACTGAGATGGCCCTTCCCCTCTCAGCAGAATGTCTGCCAACATTAATGTCATTACGCACCCAGCAATGAGTTTTGAGAGTGCAACCAATGACGGTAAAGGCAAACCCACTAACATTAGTGAATATATTCCAAGACAGGGGCCCCCAAACTAAGGCCCGGGGGACGGATGCGGCCCAACTGCCTTCTAAATCCGGCCCACGGACGGTCCGGGAATCAGCATGTTTTTACATGAGTAGAATGTGTCCTTTTATTTAAAATGCATCCCTGGGTTATTTGTGGGGCCTGCCTGGTGTTTTTACACGAGTAGAATGTGTCCTTTTATTTAAAATGCATCTCTGGGTTATTTGTGGGGCATAGGAATTCGTTCATTTTTTTTTAAAAAAACTACAGTCCAGCCCCCCACAAGGTCTGAGAGACAGTGGGCCGGCCCCCTGCTGAAAAAGTTTGCTGACCCCTGTTCCAATACTTCCTTCTATGAGCATAATGCATATCTTAATGTTAGTGAAATTAAAAACCATAGGTAAGGACTAGAATCTGACTTTATATGTAGAGGATAATAATCTTTGGGTAATGGCACATACCCAAAGCTCTTCTACCATTGAACATTGTAGCAAGCAAGCAAGCAAGCAAGCAATCTTTTGGGGAAGCTCATTTGACATTACTGATCCTCTAACTGAAGAACTCCCAATAAGCTTCGGAGAAATCTCAGGATCCCCCAAAGCCACATTTGAAAACTAGTGATTCCAAATAATAGTTTGATCACCTCCTTGAGCAAACAGAGATTACAAAATGCAAAAACCTGTATGGTTTCTGGAGGAAGGGTACTTATGATAATCCACAAAGTCTTCCTCATCAGATTTCAATTTTTTGGCTATAGCTTTCTCACTAACTACTCTTCCTGATGTGGAAATGGGCTGGACATCTTTTCATGGAAACATGAACGGCATAATGTCCCTATCTCCCCCCCCCTTTCCCAAAAGAGTGGGGGAAGGGAAGATAAAGGAGGCAACTTAAGTCTGTGTACACAACATACATTTAAAGCACACGACTCACCCCAAAGAATTCTGGGACCTGCAGTTGGTTAGAAGGCTGGAAAATGAAGCTCTGTTAGGGGTAAACTACAGTACCCAAGATTCTTAACAGAATAAAGCAAGGACTAGGATTTATTTACATAATAGGAAGAGGAGGGCAGGAAGCAAGAGGAACAACTCAGATAATTGTTCCATTTAAGACGAATCTAAACAAAACCAAAAAAAGGGGGAGGGTTGAAGTCCAATAAAAGTTATCTATAGGTGAGCAACTTGCTTTCAGCAACATGATTTTGGACTAGAATGCACCTGTAGCCTCATTGGCTGTGGAGCTGCTGGTGGTTATTGTTCTTCACTATCTTCTCTAGGTATTAATTTTTATTCCTTCTGTGGTCTTCTCAGTCTTTCCTTTCATAAATCTTTAACTCTTTCCTGCTCCGCTCCCTACCCTGAACATCCTTTTAAAAAACCCAACTCTATCAGAATCTTTACAAAAAAACCTCCTAAGGCACTTTTGTAAGTGCTGAAAAAAGGGCTGCATACCCTCCAACATGTCCCAGAGGAAAACAAAGATGCATGTATTTCAGGGTTACCATCTCGCACTAGAGCACAGTGCCCCAAAATGGGATGCCCCGATTAAATCAGGAAAGTTGAGGCGTATGGAGTTGCACAGAAGACATAATATCTCTCTATGCTCCACTTTATAGGGTTACACTCTTTATATAGTAGCACAGTTAATTCAACACTAACGAATGGCTACTGTCATCTAGAATGTGATGTGTGCTTTATTACAAAGAACAGTCCTCTATTTGAAGCTGCCTTCTATTTGCAGAGGTGGTCCAAGTCCAGTTTTAATGAACTGTAAGGGAGAGCAAGGCCTTGCATGCCCATCAAGTTAGCATCTGGAGATGTACTATATTTCTATAGTAAATTGTAGTACATTTGCATCCATGAATATAAAGTAGCATGTTTACATTTTATGCACACCTGTGTCCTCCTTTTTATGTGGTGGATGATGTATACATGGCCGCCCTACATATTTAAGTTAAGTCATAATTTATGCTGGTCTAATTATATATGGCATTTCCCCTTACTCCTTGACCTCAACTTAGCAGTTCCTGCAGCTCATAACATGAAGGATGACCCTTTATCAAAAGGCAATTCAGCAGTGGCCCATTTTGCTAGATACAGGTGAAATACAAATTGTCCACACACTCCAGTTGCATCTGTTTAATGGACACAATACCTGTTTTCCTCACTAAGAGCACCACATTGGTATTCATACAGTTTGTACCATAATACATCAATAGATTTGACTTCACGTTAATAGTTTTTTTGGCTGGCATTAATACTGCCTAAGGTAAAGGGACCCCTGACCATTAGGTCCAGTCGTGACCGACTCTGGGGTTGCGGCGTTCATCTCACTTTATTGGCCGAGGGAGCCGGCGTACAGCTTCCAGGTCATGTGGCCAGCATTACAAAGCCGCTTCTGGCGAACCAGAGCAGTGCACGGAAACGCTGTTTACCTTCCCACTTTGACGTGCTTTCGAACTGCTAGGTTGGCAGGAGCAGGGACCAAGCAACGGAAGCTCACCCCGTTGCGGGGATTCGAACCACTGACTTTCTGATCGGCAAGCCCTAGGCTCTGTGGTTTAACCCACTTAGGAATCAGATCTCTCAACTTTGCTAACATGTTATGACTTCCAAAAGTGGCCTGATCCAGCATGCTCTTCTTATGGTCTTACGAATGCGAATACTTGAATTCTGACATACATGAAAACATCTGGAACGGATTAATTCACTTTCCATTACTTTCAATGGGAAAGTTCGCTTCAGTTTATGAACGCTTCAGTTTATGAACAGACTTCCGGAACCAATTACACCCATGCCTCACCGAATCTATGATTCTATGATTCTGTGGAGGAAGCTCACTCTTGTGAAATGCAACTTCGTGAACTGTTTGCTCTTGTCACACTACAGTATAATGGACTCATTTCCCTTCTGTCAAATGCTGACAGGCATGATAGGCTGACCAGAGTAAGGGAGGGGATGTGGCCTCTGGCAGGGAGATGGGATGAAACATTAAATCTGACCATGACCGGGCCACTCCACTGCTGAGACTGGACATCATTAATTAATTTATTTCTAGATTTATATCCCACCTCTTCTCTGAGTCACCTTCAAAGGAAGCCCCACGTAGAGCGCATTGCAGCAGTATTCTCTCTCTCTCTCTCTCTCTCTCTCTCTCACACACACACACACACACACACACAACCCATTACTAGTGGAAGCTCATCCACTTGGGTCTCCAGCTGTTTTTGGACTACAATTCCCATCAACCCTGAACACTGGTACTGCTAGCTAGGAATGATCAGAGTTGTAGTCCAAAAACAGCTGGAGACCTAAGTTTGGGAAACCCTGCATTAGAGCAAACAGAAAATGGCCCCCACCAACCTCAGTCTATCCTTAACAAGCCCCACCTGCCGACCTATGTACAACCAATCCAGGGTGTGGCACTGCCTGTCATCTACCTCCCCCTTAGTCTCAAGTGTTGCAACGTTGTAGTAGAACTTAGAAGGTGCCTGTCTGGCTCCAGCTACTGTTGGTCTTCCTGTCTTCTGCCCTACCAGTGTCAACGAGTACCACCTCCCCACTCAGATACTATAAAAAGAACTTAACTACACTTTACTAGAAACACTCAGCCACTGCATTCCTACTTTTGAGTACAGCATAGTCTTATTATACCAGTAAGTCACAAATAATGTCTTGCAAGCCTTGGGCATTTATCCTAAAATAGCAAATTAAAACCCTCCTTGAGAGTCTGTCTTCTGCACACAAGCCATATTAAGCTGATCTTCTGACTGTTCTAATAAGGGCCACCCCCAAACTTTCATAATAACACAGGGATAGTATTTTGAGAGTTCTCCTTTGATATCTCATCAGTTACTTTTCCTGCAGGAAATACAGCTTTTTATCGAATTAAACCACACTCTTCCTTAGTTTATGCATCACACCTATCAACCAGTAACAAAAAAAGACATGCTTTAGACCTGGAGCGCACTCTTCCTTTTGTGCACTCACAAACCATGAACCTGCAAATTCAAAAGGGCCTACTTCTTTCTGGGAAGTTATATACAGAAGTATGACTAGGACTTACTCTAGGTCAGGCTTCCTCAACCTCGGCCCTCCAGATGTTTTTAGCCTACAACTCCCATGATCCCTAGCTAGCAGTACCAGTGGTCAGGGATGCTGGGAATTGTAGTCTCAAAACATCTGGAGGGCTGAGGTTGAGGAAGCCTGCTCTAGGTTGTTTCCATGACAATTGAGCCAACACTTTTAATGATATACATTTGACTGTGAAATACAGTCACATCACATGCAGCTCTGTTATAGCATACACGCTTCCATTTCATAAAGCAGTTGATAAAAGATCCAACGCCACTAAAATCTATTTAAATAAGGAAAGGAGGGCAGTATTCATGAATCCCAAATCAAAACATTCAAACAATATATAGGTCTAAAAAATATAAAGCATACTGACATTCCTGTTAACGGATCTTTTATTTGGGAAAATATTTAAAATGCGAAATGCTCTCAAATTCTGACGACAGATACTTTCAACATAACCCTATAAACTGGATTAGAGATTTTTTGTGTTAAATTGAATAGTTATCCTTATTTGCCATAGGAGCCAACTCCCAGGGACCATGGGGGCTTTGGGCTCCATAATAAAATATTTGAGGGAGCCCCCCCCCCTGTTGATAGGCATTCCCATCCAAATGGTGTGTGTGCACTGCGTAATGTGATTGATTATGCAGGGTGGGGCTTACCTGGGCCCCCACAATATTTTATTTAAGTTGGCACCCCTGTTATTTGCTCATATATAAGATGATGGTTGCACAATAAAATTACAATAAGAAAGATGTACAGGGCAATGTAAATACGGTAAATACTGGTATATTTGCCTCACAGTTTAGGTTTACATGCTATGTACAAACCAGGAAAAGAATTCCAGCAGGCTATTTTTTGCTGCTGTCGTTCTAATGTGTGTTACATTATTAGGGCTACCTGCAGTGATTATGAACTGGTCCTTATTTAACCTGTCTTAACAGCAGTTACACAAGAAACGTAAATTGGATAACAAATACAGCACATTACGTTCCATATTTACATTACCCAATATTTATTGTATAATTCCCGCTTAAACCTTGAGCACTTTGTATCAGAATCAGTTCATAACCCTCACAGGTAGTGCCATTGGCGCTCTATACCAATGGTGCTCTTCTTTTTGTTTGCAAATATACAATTGAATGTGACATGTTACCAAACTCCCCACCATTGGTAGGGGTTTTCATACATTTTGACCCAGAATGTGCAAGTGAGTATGTGGTAAGTTGGCTGTGGATTGTTCTGCTGCAATAAGAATAATATGGAAAAACTGAGATGAGATACAGTAATCCTTTGCAATATGGGTGAACAATAAGAGGGAATCTCCACTGAAACAAACAATAGATGCTCTTGTGCCATTCCCATTCATTTTAATAGGGCTTGCACAGAAAACCTTTCCACTGGATTGTGTCTCCTTATCAGGTAGAATTGGCACTCATTACATTAAGGCTTTCACTCCCCCACAATTCCTCATTTTTGGAACTCTTCACAGGCTGCCACATCTGTTAACAGAAACATCTGACTTGCATAATGCCTCAACACCTAACAGCATATACTTTTTTTTGGCAAGGTATAATTTCTTTTTAAGCAGGGGTGCCAGTCAAATTGCTCCACCGTGCATCCAAATAGTTAATAAAGTAAATCCTCTTTCCATCTGTCACTTAGAATGAAATGACCACGTAAGATATTTAGTGAAGAACAAATCCCAAAGGAATTAAAGCGGGGGCTAAGTGCGTTGGAAATAGAACAAGCTCTCCCAACTAGGCAAGCAGCCCTGCACGGTGAACTCTCACTTACCCTCTGGTTTATGGACTTGCCATCCTTGACTTCCACCGCCAAGCCAAGATCAGACAATCGGCAGTGGCCATTATCATCCAGGAGGACATTTTCAGGCTTCATGTCCCTGTAGACAATTTTGATGGAGTGAAGGTGCAGCATCCCACAGGTGATCTGAGCTGAGTAGAAGATGACCCTATCCATTTCCAAGCCTCTTTCGCCCACATTGTAAATGTGATATTTAAGATCCCCACCATTCATCAGGCTCATGACAAGACACAGGGCGGCTTTGCTCTGATAGGCATAGGACAGCGTGACAATGAAACGGCTGTTGACTTTCTCAAGGATCTCCTTCTCTAACAGAGCCATCTTTTCACCACCTTTTTTCTTTAGTCGTTTTTTGTCCAGTTTCTTGCAGGCATACATCTTGCCAGTGTATCTCGCCTGAATGGCACAAACCTAAAGCAGCAAGTTTAATGAAAAAAGGAAAAGTCTTAAGTACCGTAAGTTATGCAGACTCGGAACTGGAGAGACTATATGCCCCTTATTGCTATTTCCATCACAATATCCACTGGTTTCAGTTTTAATTGGATTTTTTAATTTTAAAAAAAACTCTTACTTAAATTATATACTGTATTTGTAGAGACTATTATGCCATTTACGGGTTCTCTACTATGCTTTGTAGATTGAAAGGAATGTATGGAGCAACAGCAGCCATAAGAGTTTCCATCGGGAAACCTATTTCATCTCATGTCTTATTTGCATAATTTATGTTCTCTTAACACTTACTGTACATTGCCCAGAGAACTTTTTATTGGACAGTATAAAAATACTGTAAATTAAACAAGCAAGCAAACCACATGTAAGACATTTTGAGGAACAAGGAGGAAGGGATATAGTTGTGAAAAATAAATGAACCCCTGCCTAATGCTCCTGAGTACATGTTAGTGCAGAGATTATCAGAGAAAAGGCTGGATATGGCCTTACGTCACAAGAGATCTTGTGTATGCAGAGGACTAGCAAGTTGCCCAGTGCATGTTGCCTGCTAAAGGCCATTCATTGCATGGCCTAGGCCCATCTGCTTGCCCAGGAGATAAAAGAATAGCTCCTTACCTCTCCAAAGCCTCCTTTGCCTAGTACTCGGAATTCATCAAAGAGCTTCTCGTTTATAGGTTGCCGCTCAAAGCCTTTCCATTGCACAAACTTATCAAAGAAGGGGCTAGTCTGGAAGTCATTAAAGGGTTTTCCCTTGAGATAGGCATTTGTCTCTTCCCTGGCTGATAATGTGACTTTTTCAAAATCATCCTTGCCAGCTGCCTGGCACTTGTTTGACAAGTCTGCACTGAGAAAAGACAGGTAGCTGTTGCTGCCATTCTTCAAGTACATGTTGACTATGCCTTCTAGGTAGCTGTCCTTGATGTGCTCCTCTGCCAGCTCCCAAGCGATCACTTCGTCCAAAAACTCTCTGGCCTTCAGGTAGTCAGGCACCGTTTCCAAGAATTCCCGGAAAAAAGTCTTGCCAATGGGCTGTTGCTCACAAATGACCTCGTAATCCATAGTCATAGACTTTTTGATCTCCGCACATTCCTCAATCTTGGGCAGAGCTAGGTTCCTGCGTCTTTTTTGCATCTCCTTGGCATCCACTTCTCCGCTTTTCCTGGCCTCGAGGTATGCTGTGTTGGCGATCAGGTTATCCAGTCCCCCCATGTCACACATCTTGGCAATGTATTAGGGTGGCAGAGCCTCACTGGGGCAAAAACACTGGCTTGCCTTGGGGTGGCTGCCTTGGTATGCCTTTCCCTGCGCCACTGCCTGAGTGTAAGTGCAGGCTACAAACACATGTTAGGAAGACCGAATACTTTAGCATTAAATACTTCTCAAGGATTTTCACTAAGTACCTTTAGGTGTATGTACCATTTGTGGAAAGTGGCTGGTAAGAGGTTTCTCTCTAAGGAGCTTTGGGTTTGCTATCTATAGCTAAATGCATGACAGCCCAGGAGAACCTCATCACAGCTGCCACAACTATCTGGCATACATTTCTCAACTCAGCTCCTACTCTTCCTCACACAGGCCTGAGACCACTCTGACCTCAGTTTCAACCCCATGTCCATAGAGAACACATGGCATCATGCCCTTTCCCAAAGCTGATATGTTTTCCTGCCCACCATCCCAGGCACCTCGATTCTCAGGTATGCCAAAGCATGTCCAAAGCATGCTCTGAAGCTGGCTTTTTAAAAGGGAATTTGAGATTTTCTGTGTTTTGCAGTGCTTCAAAAGAAAACATTCAGCAAAAACGACAGCTCTCTTTGGAACCACATAATTATTTGAAGTGGCAAGTTGAGAAGGAAGTATCAAGGGGTTTAGTCGGATTTCTTTTAAAATGCACCATTCAGTCCTAGAGTGAAAACCTACCTCAACATACAGATAGATGCCATCCAGGGAAATAGCAGTATTGTGAGCTGCACTTTTATACTGCACAAAATCTTTGTTGTTGTCATGGCACAGCTCCCTCTGAAGGAACACAAATCGGCTTAGACAAAGAGCAAGCGAAGAATAATTGGTGCTCTAAAAATAAGGATGATCCCATATACAATCAGAACAAGAGAGTCTGTTTCCTTCGCAACATGGCAGAAGTTGATTCTCATTTCCAAAATATAACTCGGGTGTCACAATCCTGGCTCCTGAAATTGAAAAGCCCACTTGAAACTAAGTTTTTACTTCAGTTCTTCCCTGATTCTGACAGAACTAATGGGATTACAATGGGAGCTGCTAGTGACCCCTATATTTAGATGTCCTAACACTTCTTTACAAAGGATTGCTGTGATTTATTTTAATAACTCTCACACCTCCAGGGCTGGGGAGGGGAGAGGGGAGGGGTCACACTCCAATTGTCCCAAGGGGTCAGTATGCACAGTAGGACCAGCCTTTGCTGTGTTCCAGTTTGAAAAAGAAAACATTTTCAAAGGTCAATTTTTCTGTTCTCATTTGCATTTATCAGGCACACTGTGGTGATCTGTCTAAGCAAGTAACAAGTCCCAATGCAGTCTCAGGCATGTAGCCAAAACAACCATACATTCATAAGGCTTGCCAGTGGACATACAGCTCCTGAAACATGATTTCTGCTCAGGCACACTTTGTACTATATTTTTGTAGCAGAAACTGGAACAAAGTTAGTAAATTAATTAATACCACTTCAAAACTAGTCAGTGGCACAGAGGTTCAGACCAATTCCAAAACACCCTATAAAGACCAAATTTGTTCATACTGTACTTATGAAGCTTGACTTACTTTTGATCGATAGTTAAACTGAATAGTTTCCTGTATAGTTGGAGTGTAGTGTTCATCTTGTGCCATCCAGGATCATTTGAGATACAAGTGTCCACAACCCTTCCTTGAGTGCCTACTTAACTTGCACATACTGTAGTCTAAAGTCTCATGTTGAAATATGTAGGAGCAAGGTACTCTTAGGAAATGATTAATCACCGCTCATCCAAGAATAAAATAATCTTATATTACCTGGGCACAGGGAGCAGGAAGAGGCTTTTAACATGGTAGAGGACTCCAATGCACTTTATGCAGCAAGTTATTTAGCAATCAACTTCAAATTACCAGTCTTATGGAAATTACTATGCATCCCTCTTCCAACTTCCTTCTTCAGCTCTATATACTTTTGTGTTGATGCCACCTTATGTAGAAGATGGCAGTAGGGAATGGGGCTCAGAGGCTTTGCAAGCAGCAGGGAAGCCCTCAAGGGCATCATTGTGCCCATGGGCACCCCAATGGCAAACATTCAGGGGAAAGCCAGTAAGTTCCACCACTGCTTAGACTGTATACCAATTTGTGCCTACTTGATCCAGGATTATGTAAAGGGTACAACAATTTTGCACATCTCAATTATTATGGGGAGGGTGGGGGAATGTGTTCTTCAGAAGTTTACAGTGGTACCTCTGGATACGTACTTGATCCGTTCCGGGGTGCCATTCTCACCCTGAAAAGTACGTATCCGGAGCGGTGCTTCCGAGCATGTGCGAAGTGCCGATAGAGCGCTTCTGCACATGCGTAAAGCGTGCAGAACGCTTCTGTGCATGTGCGCGTGGCGGAACCCGGAAGTAAACACTTCCAAGTCTGCCGCGTTCTTAAGCTGAAAATACGCAACCCGCAGCAAACGCAGCCAGAGGTATGACTGTATAGCAAATGGTAGCAGCTTTCATGAGATTGAACTGTTGTAGAGGCGAGACAGAAAGTTGGTTTATGAAATTGCAGTTTTGAACTCAGGTCCATGCAAGGATGGAAACCTCAACCTTCATCTAAGCTACTCAGCAGGGGCTGGTATTCAAAGCCTGGATTTGTATGCATGGTGAAATGGTTCATTCAAGGTTGAAGTGGGTGCCAGAAAATAAAATGGTTATTTTAGCACTGTTTTCAATATTTTAAATGCTGCAGGTTAAACTCACTTAAGTTTCTGAAACCAACGAGACTTAAGGGAGCTCAATCTAAATAAATAAATAAATACATACTGTAGGTCATGTGGAGTCAATATTACTGCCTGATTTTTCCCATTATTCTGCTGCTCCTCTCGGGCTATCTACCTGGAAAGATAAGATATACTCACATTGGTCTCATCTTGATTATAATTAAGAACAGGGTTTGCTTATTTGTTTGCTAAGGGAGTGGGAGGGCAAATATGTAATAAATGATGAAATGCACTGGGGGTCTCCTGCCTCTCCCCTTTCCACAACAACCTGTCCTGCTATTCACAAAGTTTTTCTGAAGGTTAAGGGGAATGTCTGGTTTAGGAACTGTTGCACTGCAATGGGATACAGCCAGAAGGGAAAATTCATACACATGCAAGTATCTGGATTCTGGCTTATATTTTTTTGGGGGGGGGCAATTTTACATATACTATAGAGCAGCAATTATTTGCTAACTATCAGTCATTTCTGTTGGTCTTCAACTAACAAGACTTTTTAATATTTGCATTTTCAGTTATATTGCTTTATGGAAGTAAACAACCTGAGCACTTCACAGGGTAAAAGGCTCAAGAGTGGGTGTTGGAGAAAGGGCTATAGGTCAGTGGTAGTGCCTCTGCTTTGCATGCATAAGGTCCCAGGTTTAATCTCAAGGTAGGGCTGGGAGAGACTTCTGCCTGAAACCCGGCAGTGCCGCTGCAAGTAAGTGTAGGCAATACTGAACTAGACAGACCAAAGCTCTCACTTCGTATAAAGTAGCTTCCTATGTTCTTACAAGAAATCTGTGAGAAATACATATTTAAGAATATCAATTTTAACCTTATTAGTGCCAAAGTAACAAATATTTCTAAATACCTAAAGGAAATATTTTATCGTAATGAAAGAAAGCAAAAAAGCAAAAACAAATGCATCGCCAACAACCACTGTATTTATTTCAGTTGACTTCTTCAGTTCAGACAAAAATAGTGGCATTTCTAGCTGGAACTGCTTTGAACATACGTAACTGTAGGTCTCATAAGTTCCAAAGCATTCCTAAACAAATGCACAGAGTTCACACCAAATGTTTAGATACATTCTTCAACGCTGTGTATCTAACATTTCTGATGAAACCACGCTGATCCCACAGACCAACACAAAGATTTCAAATCCAACTCCATAAAACCTGCGTTAACCTAGACCTAAATAAATAAAATGGACTCTCCCATATTGTGAATGCTCCCCTTGTTCATGGGGGAATATGCCTTTGGTTG
This sequence comes from Zootoca vivipara, assembly GCF_965207765.1. Taxonomy (NCBI): domain Eukaryota; kingdom Metazoa; phylum Chordata; class Lepidosauria; order Squamata; family Lacertidae; genus Zootoca; species Zootoca vivipara. The sequence continues at coordinate 70,091,940 of NC_142588.1, read as the reverse complement.
CACATCATTCCAAAGAAGTCCGAAGAAGAACTGCCAGTGCTTTTATTTGCCTATTCTCTGAACCACCCAGTCCTGTTGGCAGAGGGGGCAGCGGTTGTTCTGTTTCACCCACAGTGACATGCAGCAGTTGTGGAAGGAATGATTACACTCTCCCCAGACCACTGAAAGAAAAAGAAGAAGAAAACTAAACTTGAGCCAGCAAGTTAGAAATGGTTAGATCTAATACAAAGCATTTATCTCAATATATATTCAGTATTGCTGTAGGACTTTGATTTTTGTAAACAACTATACAGTCATGGGAAAAAGAAAGTGCATCCTCTTTGAATTCAGTGGTTTTACATATGAAGACATAATAACAATCATTTGTTCCTTAGCAGGTCTTAAAATTAGGTAAATACAACCTCAGATATGTCATACACATGACATATCATACCATGTCATGATTTAACTAAACGGAGAAAACGTGTGAAAAACTAAGTACACCCTTACTGCTTCCATAGAAATTAATAGGCCAAATAGCAGACAGGTGCTGCTAATCAAATGTGTTTGCTTAATTGATCATCAGTAAGAGTGCCCACCTTTATGAAAGCCGAAGTTTTAGAAGTTTGCTGCTCTGGAGCATTCAGGTGTGTTATAACACAATGCCAAGGAGGAAAGATGACACAATGCTCTTAGAGAAACAAGTGCTGCTGCCCATGAAACTGGGAAGGATTCTAAGGCCATCTCCAACCATGGCAGCATGGATTAGGTTTGCAAAGTTGCATCTGAACAAAAACAAGATTTCTGAAACGATGTCCTTTGGCCAGACAAGACCAAAGTGGAGATGTTTGGCCACCACAGTGCCACATTTGGTGGAAACCAAACACAGCATATCATCGCAAGCACCTCATACCAACTGTTAAGCACGGTGGTAGAAGGGTGATGATTTGGGCTTGTTTTGCAACTACAAGACTTGGAAACATTGCAGTCATTGAGTCAACCATGAACTCTGTATACCAAAGTATTCTACATTCAAATGTGAGACCATCTGCCTGAAAGCTGAAGCTTGGCTGAAATTGGGACATGCAACAGGACAAGGATCCCAAGCACACCAGCAAATCCACAACAGAATGGCTGCAAAATAAAAGAATCAAGGTACAGATCTTAACGCAAGTGAAATGCTGTGCAGGACCTTAAGAGAGCTGTGCATCAACAAATGCCAGCAAACCTCAATGAACTGAAGCAACGTTGTAAAGAAGAATGGACCAAAATTCCTCTGCAATGATGTGAGAGACTGATAAAGTCCTACAGAAAAAGATTACTTCAAGTTATTGCTGCTAAAGGTAGATCTACAAGCAATTGAATCATAAGGTGTACTTAGTTTTACACGCATAGCTTTTCCATTTCATCTGCGGTTGTATTTACCTAATTTTAAGACCTAAGGAACAGGTGGTTGTTATTATGTCTTCATATGTAAAACTACATAATTCAAAGAGGGTGCACTTTCTTTTTCCCATCACAAAATACGTTTTTTTTCTTGAACAGCAGACGTTCATGCCACCCAGCATGACACAGAATGGTTTGTGATATGGCATTGGAATGGTGGGATAAATCTACTTGTTCAAGGAAAGGAAGCCAAGAGTCTGACTGAGCATGTGAGAATTCGGGTATGCCAAAGTAGTTCAAAGTAGCCTAAGACTTTACAGCACATGAAGAATTGTTGTCTAAGCTTATTAGCATTTCTTACTCAAATACTTCACTTTTACAGATTTCGCTATCAGCACCATTCAAAAGCTATTATTATTGTGTGGAGACCATCCAAAATATACTTCCAGAATACCAGGCAGAACCTGCACTATTTGCTTATAAAAGCTGAGGTATACATTTTTTGTGTTAAAAATAAATATTGCAAATTTCTTCTATGTGAAGATTTCAACCCAGCATCACTTTTCATGTTCTTGGTTAATGCATTTTAGCAGTTGATAGTGCTTTGCTACCAAAATTATCAAGTGTTTAAGTGCAAAATATCAGACTCAGTACTTTCTACATCTACAGTATTTTAAAAGCAAGATCAGCCTGGAATCCATACAAATAAGTGGTGGTAAGAATTCAACTTTTTAATGCTCATTTTAATAAAAAGCACAACACAAAAAGAGCATCCTTGAAACCCAAAGGTCAGCAAGTAAAAGTCAGTTGCGAAACCAAATGGTTTTTTTGTTTGTTTTAAGATCCCAAGATTTCTTTCGACAAACCATTTTTATGAAAAATGCCTGAAGATACAACAGACCTCACCAAATCAAATGTTTTAGCTTATGTAACTAGTATTTCATGGCTACATACCCATCCATAAAGGACAAATTGCAGATTTCCTATGGCCAAGTATTTTATACAAATGTATGTCATTTTACATTAACAAAGCTTTCCTGAATTTTATTGCACAAAAATAAGAGCTATTTAGCTGAAACTTTAAAAAGCACCCCACTAAGAAAAGGCCTTTGGTTGAATAACAAGAGAATGAAATCACAACATACCAACACAATCTTCTTGTTTGTTTTCAGCTTGACATCTAAGGCAGGCATCTAGATGTAAACAAGGACAAGACTAAGTATGATGTTCTGAAAGCAGCTCTGAAAAGTGTGTTTCCAAAGCATCTACAGTCACTGACAAACATTTAATGGTGCGCACATACTGTGTCATGTAATCTAAGCACCTCAATATCATTATTCTAAAATTTACCCTAATACATGACCTTCCATACCACAAAAGCTTGGCTCTTCCACTTTACTTTAGAAAATTTAGGGTTCACACTGATAATTAAGTTTGCTTTCTTTGTGATCTTATCTTTGTCTGAAGGGCTGTGTGGATAAATGTAGTGAACAATCCAGTAATAAATTAATTCACTATGCAGCAATTCCTCTTCCTAACACATCACTTCTTAGAAGAATGCCCTGGAGCAAATACACTGAGTTAGCTCAGTTGGTAGAGCATGAAACACATAATCTCAGGGTTGTGGGTTTCAGCCCCATGAGCCCCCTAAAGAGGTTGGAGGGGTTGGACTAAATGATCCTCTTGACGCCTTCCAACTCTACAAATCTACGGTATGATCTATTCCGTGCAGACAGTATGCCTCTGTGTAAGGTTCACTGGACTGCTTTGGGAAATTGGCCCCCAAACACAGCCATATTGTTACTTCTATGATTACAAAAAATACCTCAAATGGAAGAAAATGTAACTGGAGGATATCTATTCGTAAACATTTCGGAAACAACTCCACAGGGTTTCATTGCTGTCACACAGATGCGTAATGTAAGCATACATATTATAAAAGAAAAATTAATACTGCTTCTGGTGAAAAGATGAATGGGCATTCTACCAATTTAGGGAGCCAATTGTCCACAGGCACTGGTCACAGAGAAAGCTTAGCTTTACCAGTGCTGCCCTCAGGCCAGAAAGGGAGTGGGATGTGCCATGAAAACAGGCGGATACAGCACAAAGAAAGCATCCTACAGATAGCGATGCTCAGAGACAGCATCCTATTATTATAGACACATTAAATCCCATATATCTTCAGGAACAACAGCAAATAGAAAAAAAGGACTTGTAAAAATACACTGAAGGATAGGATATGGGATCTGCTCTAGTGATATGCAGAGTTCATAAGGGCGACATTTGGTTACCAAATGGGAAAACCAGCCAATTCATTTATTTTGAACAAGCTTACTCATGGGTATGCGCATTATAACAAATCTTACTGCATTCCCATGGTGATATCTTCTTAAGTGAATACATGAAAGACTTGCTAACGCCCAGGCATAACCTTTCATAATCTTATCCTGAACAGAATCATCGAGTCTATCCAGAAAGTCTTATGGAAAAGAGGGAAGGCAGTGGTGGTGGTTTGCTTCCACAGTTACAGCCTTGGAATCCTATGGCTGTGTTAGGATCGAAAATGAGCAAGCAGCATGTTCTTCTCTTTAAAACAAAAAAAATAGAAATGCTCCAACCATTTTAATTTTAGGTCTCTCATTGTCTAGAGCGGCCTGGATGCTCTCTCAGGGGGAAGGCCCCATACTTGAGCATAGGAAAGCAGCCCACGGGTGGGAAAGGGGCGCGGGGTAGGCCTTATCTCCTCAAGGGTGCATGTTTAGGCACCTAAGAGTTGCTGGTAGCGTCGGTAGGGCTTCCTGAAGAAGCAGGCGAAAAGGCTCGTTCCCCCTCCCTCCTACCCGAGGGGAAGGAAACGCCGGCGCCCTGCCGCCTTCGCAAAAAAAACCCACGAGAGAATAAAACACTAATATTGCCCGGGTGAGGGGTGAGAAGAGACACTTCACGGGGAGGAGACGAGGCCTAGCCCGGCCCAACCCCGCCCACGGCGCCTAGTTCTGGGAGAGGACGGAGGAGGCCGCCGCCGGAGCGAGGCCTTTGTTCCGGGGCCCGGCTTTCGCCGCTCCCTCGCCTTACCCATGACCTGCACCCGGCAGATGGCGCAGGTGTCGCACTCGACGTCCCAGCTCCACATGGCCACGGCGTTCCACTTCTTCAGCGAGAACATCTTGTCGACGCCGCCCGACTTCGAGCCCGAGAAACCCGCGTGAGGAGCGGAGACACCCGGCTCGTCCCCGTCCTCCACGTCGGCCATGGCTGGGGGCGGCAGGAGGAGGAGGAGGAGGAGGCGACGGCGGCAGCTGCTCGCTTAACCGCCCGCCTGGCTCCCCGAGCGGCGGAGCGGAGCTCTACCACCACCCAGCGGTGGCGAGAGGGCTGAGGCCTAACGCGGAACGGGGCTTCTTCACGGGGCTTCTTCTTCTTCTGTTGCGGGGTCAATTTGCAGGCCTCCCCGTTGAAACCTGGGGGGAGGGGGGGGATGTCTGGTGCCACAGGCGCGAAATTCTCCGTTATAGTCCTTGTTAAATAATCTGGGAAAGGGGCCGCCGTCCCCAGCTTTTGTATATGCACAGCTGCAGCGCCGGCTTTACCTATAAGCTAAACAAGCTATAGTTTAGGGCCCACTCTCTTGGGGCCCCAAAAAACAATTAAAGGGAAAAAACATGGATGTACATTTCCAAAATATAAGATAATAAACAAATAAAATAAAACTTACATACAGCAACAGTACCATTTGCCAAATTTATTTATTCTGTGTAATACATTTATAGCCCTTTTTCTCCAAGGAGCTCAAGGTGGCAGACAAGGTGGTTATCCCCCCATCTCATTTAATCCCAACAACCCTGAGAGGTAGCAAAATAAAAAAATTCCTTCAGTAGCAGCTTAAAGACCAACTAGGCTGAGAGGCAGTGACTGGCCCAAGGTCACCCAGTTGGTTTCATAGCCCAGTCGAGATATGAACCCTGGTCTTTCACAACCACTTAAGTGGCTGCTTGTGTGTACAATGCCAGTAAAGCAGGAGGTTATGTTTTGCTATGAGACCAAGGACAGGAAACTTCTCCTTTTTGAAATTCTGCCATAATTTGTTATATTTCCGGTGCACCTTTGCTTGGAATAATTCACCTTTTTCACAGCCGTTGTGCACTAGGTCAACATTTTCATTGAGCTATCCCATCATGACCCCAATATCTTCTTATTGTAGCAGGGGCCGAGGCAGTTCTAGCTCCATAAGTGTATATCTGAACCTATTCATTCATAAATGATCTGTGAATGACATACATCTCCAAATAGCAATGAAAATCGAAGAAGAAGAAATGATACAAGTGTAAGTTGTAGTACCAGGAAGGTGTTTTTTTGGCAGTTGCATACTTTTAATCCAATAAACTGAAAATGGTTGTAAATAGTTATAAAGTACTTGCACAATAAAGTAGTATAAACCATCTGTGTAGTATTGACAAGATTAGAACATCATGTAAATAATTGCTGAAGTATGTTAACCTCTTTGAATCTAATTTCTGCAGGAGGCAAATTCGGACTTTATCACTTGATTTTCTGTAAAATACAAAACAAAACACGTCTCAGAAGATTCCAATAAGAAGCAACTGTATGTGGAACAAACGGAAGTAGCTGGATACTAAGGTCTAACACACCAATCCAACAAGAGGAAGTGTACACACAATTGGTGGTCTCTCCTTCCTTGAAGGTTTTTAAGCAGATATTAGATGGCCATCAGTCATGTATGATCTCATTAAGATTCCTGCGTTGCAGAGGGTTGAACTAGATGACCCCTGGGATCCCTTTGAACTCTATACTTCTGTGATTCGAAGTGGATACTCTGCAGGCATTTCTCTCACCTTAAGAGCCCAGTCCAGGAATGGGGGTTCCATGTGTACAATCCCAGTCTGGGCAACTAGGGCAGTGCCCTTCATAATAAAGCATATGAGTGAGACCAATAGTAAAAATGGGGGTGGGGAGTGGCGACATCTACCAAACACTGCCCTGCCTCTGCCCCACCAGGCCTAATGGAGACCAGCTACCACTGCCACACTCAGGTTGTCATCACTATCATCAATCTTGTTCTGTTGGGAAAGGGAGGACCAACCTGATCCCACCCTCTTCCCACCATTTCCACACATCCTTAGCTCCTGGACCCAACTTTTTAGCCTGGAGAAATTGTTACATGATGAGCACAGTGCAGAAGACAGATCAGGATGGTTGGCTCTCAGTCCAAGCCACACGACTCTAGGGGCCCTTGCTGCCTCAATTCTCAGAGGCAACCAGGAGAAATGGCTGCAAATGAGAGTTCTGGGAGAGGGGAAGCCAAACGGCAGTTGTTACCAGTTAAGCAGATGGAATTACCAGTAACATTATTCTGGCATTTATCATTAGCTCAGTAACCTTTGTATCTAAGCAAACAGCAGCATCTCAGTACATCTTTGTATTAACAAAGGAACAAGCTTTATTAGTGGCATCCTGGCAATGGGATGCCCTTTCTAAAGAGGCTTGGTGCCTGTGCTACAATTCTTTCAGTGCCAGGCAAAAATACGATTCATGCAAGCATTTTAAACTTGTTAGAATGTTAGCTTTAAGGATTTTTATCTGTTGTTTGATTATTGTATTTGTACTGTGAAACAATGGGTTCTGCACCACCCAGAAACCTTCAATAGGATAAATGTGGCATATACAGTGTTAATACAGTATGTATAAATAAATAAAAAATGAAATAGGGGAGAATCAAATTATTGTACCTTTTTCTTCCTCTTTTTTGCTGTTTTGAAACAATTCTTGAAAATTTCCCTGAAGGTCATTGATGACATCTGGGGTGTTACCTCAATGTTTATGTGTGGCATTTTGTCTGTAGAGACAAATAATAATAGTCAGTTTACACATAAACTGGTATGTATACCATAAACAATCATTTTCCATAAATACACATAACCATGAAGAACATTTAATAGTAAACTATGAAGACTTGTCTACACATAAGTTTTCATCCCTGGGTGATGACAGAGTCTGACCGTAAGGAAAGCCTACACATAAAGATAAGCCATTACAAATACAGTAACTTTCAATTTTTTCTTGGGTTGTCACTATCACAGCGATCAGTATTTGGTTAAATGAGAGAAAGTTCCAAATGGGATAGGTCTGAGCAAAGAAGATATTATGGTGCAATCCTATGTAAATTTGCTCAGAATAGTTGCACTTGGTTCATTCGGGCTTATTCCAAAATAGTTGTGGAGTATCAATACATGTATAAGATGGCAAATCTAAAGGTTTATTGACTGGAATTATCCCACCTTTCTTTCGGTCCTTAAGAGCTTCCAATATGCTGACTGCACTTTCTTCTCCTATAGCATTGCCATCGATATCAACTTCCACTAGATGGTCAGAGTTCCTGATTAGACTATGATAGAAAATATTAACAATGAAAATTGTTTCACAGTTCCACAGTACCATAAATGACAGGAGAGAGTGATTCCATGTCCTGTTAATCAGTTGCCTTACCTAGACAACAGCCGCACAAACTCTCTGATGTTTTCTTCTGTTTGGCGAAACCTTCCATCTATGGCATTATCAGCCAAATGCAGCCTAGCTAACCATGGGCCAGGGTCAGGTTTCTTAATTTTTTTCTTTGAGACTGCAAATCGTAAGCACATAATTATTATTTCTGAAACAATGAAGACAGGCAACTCCAGGTTACTCTGCATCCAGTACAGCTAGTTTTTTAAGCTGCATTCACATGGCGTAAACTACAATCTGTATCAATTCTGTAACTTGTTGACAAATTTGATGTGTTTTTTCTCAAACCAGCTTCAACTAGAAAACTGGATGAAGAGTGAGCAGTAGTGTTAACATTTATCTGTCTTATTGTACCTCTCCGTTTCTTTTTCTTCCTACTATTTTCCATTGTAGTACGACTATTTGTCTTTGAAGTCGTGTTCAGATTCACAACTTTTGAGTGAAGATCTGCATCTTTGTTCGCTGCTGAAAATGAAAAGGCGGTAGGTTTAAATTTTGTTCTTACGCTTTCCCCAAGGCCCTCCTGAAAGATGCTCAGCATCCAAATGAACACAGCTACCCTGCCTGAATTGTGCTCTTTGAGCTCCTGGATGCTGAGTTATGAGTCAGTTTTAAATATGCCTGGAATCAAGCATTGCCACAGTTATGCTGTGGGGTGGGGTAGAGGGGAGATACTTCTATAATTGCTTCGACTGCCCAAATCCAATTAAAGAACTGCTTGAGTTAACTCCAAGCCTATAAACCTGATCCTTCAAAACATCTGCATGACCGCATCATTAGGAATCTCTGATTCATGCAGCAGCCTCCGCCTAACCATCAGCACATTTCGCTATTTGCAGACATCACTATCAAACACAGGCTGAAGGACTTCGCCCTATTGCTTCCTGCACTGCTCTTTATATCAGAAATCAAGTCAAACTATACAGAACTTCCCCTTTTCTCCAGAAGCGTTGCAGACAATCATGGGATTGCAACAAAAGACTGGTATTTCCACACTTGGGCTCCTCAGCTAGGATGCCTCCTTTGCATGTGCTTTTATATTTTGTCTTCACTGACCTCTCCCGGAGCCAGTTCCACTCTCTGCTGCTTGTGGGTTTGCTTTGTAGCTCTGCAGCTTTGCCTCCATTTTCAGTAAATCCATGATGTTCTTTCTCTTATTTTTAAAACTAAAACAATGGGAGGTTCTTGTTCATTCCCTGTCAAAGCCAGACCTGATAGCTGTGCAATAGCTTGTGTAAAACATCAGGCTGAACACGAACCCCCAGAACCAACAAAGACACGAACCCCCAGAACCAACAAAGATTTGCTTCCATATATACTTTATATGCATTGCTTTCCAAAGCCTGAGTAGATCCTTGAAACAATGGCAACTGATTGAAGATGTGTGAATGGTGTCCATATTTCCTTTTTCGAAACTGTCAGTTTCTATTCCCCCTGTTTGTTCTTTTCACAATTTTTTTTCATATAGACCTGTCTTAAAAACAGCTCAAGAAAATGCATGGCCTTAATGAACTTTGTTGATCGCCGAAGAATTGATGCTTTTGAATTATGGTGCTGGAGGGGACACTTGAGAGTCCCATGGACTGCAAGAAGATCAAACCTATCCATTCTGAAAGAAATCAGCCCTGAGTGCTCACTGGAAGGACAGATCTGGAAGCTGAGGCTCCAATACCTTGGCCACCTCATGAGAAGAGAAGACTCCCTGGAAAAGACCCTGATGTTGGGAAAGATTGAGGGCGCAAGGAGAAGGGGACGACAGAGGGCGAGATGGTTGGACAGTGTTATTGAAGCCACCAATATGAGTCTGACCAAACTGCAGGAGGCAGTGGAAAACAGGAGTGCCTGGCGTGCTTTGGTCCATGGAGTCATGAAGAGTCGGACACGACTAAGCGACTAAACAACAACAAATGAACTTTGTCCTGTTTGTATTGTTTTTAGTGGAGTTCTGTCTAGAGCTGAAATATGTAAATACTTGAATTGTTTTAAAAATAGCAAATCATACCATTTTATATTAACATTTAGAAGGTTAATGTTGCAATCCTATACACACACCTATGTTTAAGTCCCATAGAAGTCAATGGAACTTACTATGTTATAGGATTGCAATGTAAGTTGCATGAGCGAATTGCCCCAAAGGCAATCCTACCTTCAAGGCTGAGTTGAGCATTTGCTTTCTTTACTTGCCCAATGCTTTCTTCATACTCTGCTACTGGTCTGAGGAGTTCTATGGCACCCAAACATTGCAAGTGATTACCATCCAGGAACAAGTTGCTGCAATAAACAATTTAAAATGATTTCATAAAAAGAATATTAAGTGTTATTTCAACATATTTTCTTGCAGATTTCCCCCATTACAGAAATTTTAAACAAAACAGAAAACACTTATTTAGTCTATTTACAAGATATATAGCAGTAAAAAAAAATGTTAAAGCAGTAACATCAATGCAAACAACAAAAACAGCACAAGTAGAATAAAATCACTCTAAAACAGTTAAAACCCAGCTCTAAATCAATCAATCAATCAATCAATCAAAACATACCAAATGGCAGTTTGGACTACAAGAGTTGCTAATGTTATTCCACTTTCAGGCCCTAAATCACAGTAGCAGAGGCTCAGAGTTAAAAGCTTTCTATTCCCATCTAATCCATCAGTGAGTCTATTGACACAGTTATCACCACATCTGTAAAGAAAATAATAAATTAGGTAGGCAACAGTTTAAAAGAAGGCTGTTTACTCCTACCTTAAACATATAGTTATTTAGCCAGTATTCTAGTATTGTACATAGGTTTGATTCCAATTGAAGCAAGTCATTAAGATGCATTCCTGGAAAGACTTAAACTGAAAAAATAAGCGAACAATACACAAAAAGCTGGCATAAAGTAAGCTTGGTATAAATTAAATTGGTGTGAAGTACAACAGATCCAAAAGATCAGTCCAGCAGAGCGGAAACAAACCTTTAAAATAGTGTTTGAGTTACACCATCCTTTTTGCCATCTTAACTTATGCTGGGTCACCAGGTCACATGACAGTGCTAAATGGGCTTAGGATCCAGCCTAAGTCCACCCCCTCTGGTCCCGCCTCTGCCAGGTCCCGAGATCGCCCCTTTTTCCTGGGTTTAAGACAAATTACTATTAGCTGGTCTTGGTTCAGCCAGCTGGTCCTTGAGATAAGCCTCCATCAAGGCACGCAAGAGATAATTGGCTGAATTCAACAACCTGGTTCTATTAACAGAAGCCAGACTCCCATTAGTGCAATGGGGCTTCTTCCCACCAACTTACCCCATGCCTCCCCCAAATCTGCTTTGGAGGGTTGGGAGATACCATAGAGTAAGTTGTCCTGCCAGGCTTAGCTTTGTCCACTTCCCCTCACCTGGGGAAGAACTACGGTAGTAGGTAAGAGCTTGTTCTCTTCCAGTCTACCTGAGAAGTTCAGTGTGTGAAGAGGTTTGAGCTGGTTGAGCTCAACCACATGGATATCACGAGCCAGTCTCGAGTTCCTATACCAATAATCTAGGAACTCCTACATTGCTTCCACAGCTCCTCTTTTATTTAGGTTGAAGAATAATAATAATTCATTATTTATACCCCGCCCATCTGGCTGGGTTTCCCCAGCCACTCTGGGCAGCTTCCAACCGAATATTAAAAACAGTACAGCATGTACAAGAAGTGAAACTAATAGTTTTTCTTACTTGGAATAATCCAGAACAAGAGAACTCAGACGGCTGTAAGGCAGAGCCATTCCAAGTCTCTCCATGCTCCAAAGGTCTAATACATGATGAGTTATTTCTAATTTGGAAAAGGGATAGATAGTACGTCCATCCAGTTCTAGCAAGATTGCCTAAAACACAGATAAGAAGAACAGAAATCCAGATTTATCCAAACGATTAATGCTTCTAATTTGAATTTTTGTGTGCTTTGAAAGTGTTTCTACCTAGCTTAGTCCTGCCACACTAAAAGCATAACATTCAATATTCCTGGATACCATAGTTCTGTATTTAACTACGTGGTATGAATACGATTCATGAATATGATGTCCATTCATCCTAACTTTCTCCAGTGCTAAAAATGTTAACATACAATCTCTCTATAGTTTACAAATAGCTACCATGGAAAAACAGTTGTTTCTCCACTTGTAGTTCCCTAGATGGTGGCCGACACTATAGTCAGGGAAGAATATTAGACTGACGAGTCAGATTGCTATATATCAGGCCTGTCTAACAGCTCAACAACTTTGGCTCCCCCCAAAAAGCTCAACAACTCTGGTCAATCCTCTAATGACAATGGGTAGATCACTGCCAGATTTTTTAATACTGTGAGTAGATCGCAGTCTCTTTGGAGTTGGATGGGCCTGCTATAGATCATCTGTCATTGCCATCTGTCATGGATGCTTTAGCTGAGATTCCTGCATTGCAAGGGGTTGGACCAAATGACCCTTGGGTCCCTTCCAACTATACAGTTCTATGATTCTATGATCTGTGACACATTGAGGTCCCATGCTTGGTGGTAAGCATAGCTGCCAAGTTTTCCCTTTTCTCGCGAGGAAGCCTATTCAGCATAATAGAAAATCCCTTAAAATAAGGGATAACTTGGCAGCTATGGTGGTAAGCAGATGTGCATACTCACAGGTGTCTGGCTGAGTCATCAAATTTGCTGGTAATGCTGTCCTCTAGACCCACTCTAACCTACTCACACTAGAAAAACCTACTCACGCTAGAAAAATGCCATTGGTTTCTCTGGGGTCCAAAAAGCACTGTTCAAGTGCCTTTCTTCCTTGCAAATTTATTTAATTTAGCTGCTTCCAAGTGAACAAGTGAACTCTTGTCAGCTTGATGGTGAATAAGTTCAGCAACAGCAAATTATTTCCCACTTAAAAGATCATCCCAAGTGTATGATGCCTTGGAATATGGCATCCATAAAAAGGGCTCAGGCATTCTGGAGAACTACATTTCCCAAGGCCCCTGGCCCCTGGGTTACAAGTGTTGCAGCCTTCAAGGTGCCAGGGGGGAAGTGAGGCTTTTTGTTGTTGTAGCCATGGGATCAGCAAACTTTTTCTGTATTTTTTGGGGGTGGAATGAAGGAATTCCTGTGCCCCACAAATAACCCAGAGATGCATTTTAAATAAAAGCACACATTATACTCATGTAAAAACACCAGGCAGGCCCCACAAATAACCCAGAGATGCGTTATTTTTTTAAGGACACATTCTACTCATATAAAAACACGGACCAAACACGGATTCCCGGACCATCTGCAGGCCGGATTTAGGAGGCGATTGGGCCGGATCCAGCCCCTGGGCTTTAGTTTGCCTACCTATGTTGTAGCCAGTGGCAGGCACTGTATGCTTTGTGGGGAGAGAAGGGAGAGTGTCTGCAGTGGCAGGGAGTCAGGGACTCTGAGGCCCAATTTTCCCACCCTCAGTAATACACTGGCTGTCTCCTACGATGACTGTGAGAAGCTGATGTCCAGACTGTATTTATTTTATTTTTTGAGTTGGTTGTGAAAGTCTCAGGTTCCTTTACCACTGGCTTGTGTTCAAACTTACAAGGTTTGCAATATCTTGAGGATATAGGTTAATTCCACAGATACAGAGCTCCTTCCCTCGCCGATATCGTTCATCTCGGATAGTCCTCAGTAAAGGAGTGAGATAAACTGGATGCACGTTTCTTGATAAGCTCTCTACGTTTGTAAGCACGAACTAGAGAAGAAAAAGAAAAGCTTGATAACAACCCTGCCACTAAAACATTTTTTTCTCATGAAAAGTGCACCCAATTAACTGCAGCAAACAATTACAGTCATACCTCAGTTTAAGTATGCTTCAGTTTGAGTACTTTCAGTTTAAGTACTCCGCAGACCCATCTGGAACGGATTAATCCACTTTCCATTACTTTCAATGGGAAAGTTCGCTACAGGTTAAGTATGCTTCAGGTTAAGTATGGACTTCTGGAACCAATTACGGGTCATACCTCAGGTTAGGTATGCTTCAGGTTGAGTACTCCGCGGACCCGTCTGGAACAGATTAATCCATTTAGGTTAAGTACAGACTTCCGGAACCAATTGTGTACTTAAACCGAGGTACCACTGTATTATGTTGAGAGAGCTAGACAGAGTGTCCTGGTGTTATTCACATTCACAGACCCTCCAAGTGTCCCTATTTTTCAGGGACATTCCTGATTTAGATAAGCTGTCCCGGATTCTGATTTGATCGCAGAATGTCCCACTTTTCCTTAGGATGTCCCTATTTTCATGGGAGAAATGTTGGAGGGTATGGAGTTATCCAATCCTCAAGCCATCTGAAGGCAATGCTGTATAGGGAAGTTTTTTTTATAAAAAAAATTTTTTAAATGTTTAAATAAGATTTTATATATGTTGGAAGTTGCCCAGAGTGGCTGTGGTAACCCCAGTAAGATGTGTGGGGTATAAATAAAGAAGTATCTTTATGGAATGGGATGTCCCTATTTTTTATTTTTTTATTTTGATATTAAAATAGAACTTTATTGAACACTCAACATCAACCAACACATCAATTCACAATAATATAATATATACAGCCTACATACACAAATCTTACAAAGAAAGAAAAAGAAGAAAAGACTCTGGGGTTGCGGTGCTCACCTCGCTCTATAGGCCGAGGGAGTCGGCGTTTGTCCGCAGACAGCTTCCGGGTTATGTGGCCAGCATGATGACAAAGCTGCTTCTGGCGAACCAGAGCAGCACATGGAAACGCCATTTACCTTCCTGCCAGAGCGGTCCCTATTTATCTACTTGCACTTTGATGTGCTTTTGAACTGCTAGGTGGGCAGGACTTCTTAGCAAATTGCAAATATACAAAGAGAGAAGAGAATTTCAGGTTAACCTACCTCAGGAGAGAGGGCAAGGGAGTTGCTAATCAGCTAGAACCATGCTTCCCTCCCCTCCCCCCCAATAATAATTTGTTGTTGATTAAAAAATACAATTGGAGTATAATCCCCAATATCATTTGGTTCTAATTCACAAAGGCATGTCAATTTTTTATTTATAATCTATTCTTACCTTAGTAATGAACATATCATTTGTTATACATTGCTGTAAGTCGTGTTTGATAGTTGGACTGACACAACTTTGGGATGCCGTGCAATGCTTTTCATAAGTTTGCAGGAACTTTTCAAGAATATTCATAGCTAAACCAGCTTTAGGTTTCGGTTTGCCTTTTAGCTTTGGCATGACTTCTTTCCTTGATGTTTTCAGTTGCCACAGAATGTGGACTCTGAAAAAAGAATAGTAGGTTTGAGGAGCAAAGGCAAGAGGTTGTAACTTGCAGGTCTTCCTTAAAGAAATTGGGTCTTCCCTTAAAGAGGGCACGTGTTGTGGTGGGACCTGGCAACCAAACCCTTGTGTTGTGGGTGGGTATGATTGGATAGCCACAACACCCGATTGGTAGGTCCCTTGATTCAATCAGGCCAATAGGACCCAGGCTAATCAAGGGACCTACATATATACCCATGCATGTGACCCAGAGCTTCCTCTTTCGGCATTTTGCATTGGAACACCCGCCCACCTCTCCCTACTTTTAGGGCTTGTGCGCTTGACCTTGCTATGCCGTCGCGTGTCATCTGTTGTTGGGACAGGGGCACGGCAGGAATTTGCCCCTATTGGCTGATTGGCTGGTGCCACTTGGGTTTCGCCTGCTGCGTAGCAAATTGTCACAACTTATAAGGTTGTGGATAGAATCTGGTTCAGGTGATAGGGATGGGGGAGCGCTCTCACCATCCCTATGTGAAGGGTCTTCCGTTAAAGGAATCCAGGGACTCAATGGTTTGGTCAACCCTGTGAGGGGGTTGTGCCCATGCCTGAGTCCAGGGGGACATCTAGGTGGTGAACATAGCATGATCCCGGCTTTCCGCCTATCCGGGTGTTCACCCTAGGCTGACCTATGCTGGAACCCTGGGTCAGCGCTACTTGCAAGGGTGCAGGGAGCTAGTCGAACCAGAGCCTATGCAACCACTCACTTGCTGTAATCAATAAAGTTGTGGCCTAAATTCTGCCAAAAAACCAAACCAAATTTTGAGTCTTGTCTGAATTTATATACCAAATCTATACCAAAATCAGGGAAAGGAGCAAGATTCAAGAAAAAAATGACAAGTCATCTGTCCTGGTATGAGGCTGTGTACACATTTGATATAAATTATATATG
Organism: Zootoca vivipara; assembly: GCF_965207765.1. Lineage (NCBI taxonomy): Eukaryota > Metazoa > Chordata > Lepidosauria > Squamata > Lacertidae > Zootoca > Zootoca vivipara. The sequence goes on along the minus strand of NC_142588.1, from coordinate 70,075,886 downwards.
TGTGTACTGCAAAAGTTTGTTTTAGGGTATCATGTGACCGATATCCATACTAGTGATCTGATGAAGCAGATTTTGAGCCCCCCATAGTTTAATTCTAAGGTGTAGGTGCTAATCCTAAATCTTTGGGTTGTATTCCTGTACTGTATGGGGATGTATGGAGAGCTCCTCTGTCAATGTAGTCCCTTTGCCATCCAAGCTAGTGTTCAAAATTCTCCAATGTGTCTAGTCCTTTCAAGATGTTCCACCCCTTGCCCACCAATAGGAATAAGGGATGCAGATGATCCACCAGCTTCACCTCATGGTGTGATGGGTGCCTTGACCAATAGGAGCAGGGGCACACCACTGACTTCGAAGAAGGTTCCCACACAGCAAACACCTCACAGCTTTTACACAGCTATAATAGTGGAAGCAATAGCTTTCATAAACAGATCCTGTGTTATTGCTGAATTTACACATATTCTTTTGTTGGAGAAAATAATAATTTAATAAAACTGTGTTTTGATTATTCTGTTTTCTTTTGAGTCTATGGCCTAGCTAAACTAAAAGGGCCTACAGTACAGAACTAGCTGCTTTTAGGTACTGTACATAGTGAATGTCTGTTCCAGAACACTGAAAAGAATAAACTGTTAGAATCTATAGTGGGCAATGTATGCATGAAAAGAGAATCAGCTAGGCATGTGTCAATTGTGATTAATCTTGAATTGTTTTGTAGAGTGATTAAAGAGGACGTTGGAAGACATTTAATGTACAGGAAAATTAGTCAAAGTCTTAATAAAGAAAGGCACTTGAAAATGGTTATATGTAATCATATGATATTATGATGAGGGCTGATCTGAAGAGCCAAATTATTTTGATTGTTTCAGGATTATGACATTGGCTTGGAACTATTAAGATTGGTGTGATCCATTGATTGGTGAAATGAAATGATGTGTGTAGTCTGGAAGTGTATAAATAGCATTGCTTCAGATGTGGTTCTTTGCAGTCTCCTCCTTATTTTTGAAGATGTGGTAACCTCCAGTCTAGGAACCCCCTTTTAAATTTCTCCAACACTTTAAACTCTCAAATTCAGTTTACGGCACACAGCATGGTCAGAACACTGAAGCAACCCACAAGCGTTTCAGCTGCCATTTGGATTTATTAGCACAATACACCAACCAGGCAGATTTATTCTATACAGCAGCATCGGTTGCCATAGCAATACCAGCCCTGAATCCAAACAGTCTGAGAGTAGGATGTTAGGACTACTGTAACTGCCTCTGTCAACAGACCAGAGCGCATAATTCTGCTGCACAGAACAAGCTCTGCTTGCCTTTGTGAACAATGTACCAAACATAGGAGCCCCATTCACAACCCAATACAGAGGTAGGTGTGCTTAAGGGCACTGAAATCAATGGTGCAAGGCTGAAATTACATGCTGAATTAAGTTACATGCATCTCCCTGTGGTTTTTCCCCCTCCCCTACGGCATACTCATACACAGCTGAGAAGGCTGCAGTCTTCAACATAAGACAGGGGTGGGGGTGGGGGTAAATGGTTGATTAAAACTTTCAACTCTGGCCACTTACCCATTCAAAATCTTCCCTTAAGCTGATTTTCATTGTATTTAGGGTGATTTCGAGTAGGGGCTTGATTTTGAGCAGGGGAGGGAAATGATAGCAAAATCTCTGTTTCAACCTTGCAATGCTCATATTTTGCCTTGGCTCCAGACACTTGGTGGAGAGAGATGAACACTGGGAAGAGCTATGTGACAGGGACTTGTACATATACTTCTCTGCATGGGGCTGTACGCTTGGTTGTCAGTATTTGAGTGCTTTACTGGCAAGATCAGTTTGCTAATTCATTTTTTGCAAAACTTTTATGCATCTTTGTCAAAAATTCAACTTCATTATATAAGAAAACATGGGAAGTCAGTTGTTAACATACTGCTATGAGTTTTTTGGGGGGGGCAGGGCGGGGGGAGAGTAGCAGTATGCCGAGACCCTTCTGATTCATGGATCCAGCAAGGATTCAAATGGTTGAAACAGCCAGACAAGTGTTGCTGGTATGGAGAGGCAACAGAGTGCACCTCTGGGGGTGAAGTCAAACTGCTGCGTTAGTGGCACTGAAGTGACCTCCTTGGGCTGCAAGCCTGGGCAGTGTGTATGGAGTCCCTGGCCTGCCCAAATGACAGGACACGCCCCCCCCCCCCAAACCTTGCTGATGCGGTCCAAAGGAAAGCAGAGCAATATGTTTGGCACCAGTTTAGCTGCAGGAGTTGCTGGAAGGAGGCGTACAAAGCACCACCCAAGTGCCTCTGTGTCAGACGGCAAATAGGTGGGAGTCTGGGACCCCCTCCCTCAACTTGCTGGCAGTTAGAAAAACAACAACCCAGAGATGGGTTGTGTGTGTGTGTAAGTTAGAAGTGGGAGAGACATGCCTGATTTCTGATTGCATCCAAGGCTGTGGCTATGGGTGAAGTAGCAAGACTCTCTTGGGGTGTTAATGCTGTGAACCCATTCATCGTGGGCTCAGGTTGTATATATGTATAAACAAAACATTTATCATAAAGATAATGCAGTCTCTGCTGGCCTTCATTCCAAAGGAAACATGAACCCTCGGTAAGAGCCTGGGACTCCTGGAATCTTGCACCACTTGGAGATAGGGATGGTGTGCAACAATATGAAGAGCCCTGCATCTTGTTCTCACAGGGGCCAGCCAGATGCCCAGAAAAAGCTCACAAGCAGGATCTGAGGGAAAACATCCCATTTGTGATTCCCAGCCTCTGACAGTAGAGGCAGAACAGAGCCTTAGAAGCCACTGATAAGTCTTATCCCCATAATTTTATAGATCAGTCCAAATCTGTTTTTCACGGTCACAAAAGACTGGAACTCTATAAAACTCTAGTAAAAGCAGCTGCTGGAAGACTCTAGTGGCTGATTTAATGGAAAATAAAATGCATTAAGCAAACCATGGAAATGTGGTCTCTAACAGCGGCTGATAAAATCAGCTATAAGAATTGCATATTCACACGTTCTAAAGCACAGAGACATTTCTAACTCATTATGAATTTGTGTAACTAACTCCACAATGTGTGTGCCTAAGTCAGAGATTTACTGTTGAAATAATAAATCACTGAAAAGCCCTAAATTGGGACAGGGAGAACACACACACGCACAGAGAGAGAGAGAGAGAGAGAGAGAGAGAGAGCAAGCGAGCGAGAGAATCATATTCCTTACAGTTGCCCCTCTCTGCCTTTATTCATCATCACTGCTACATGACATAACGAAGCATGCAAACCATTTCAGCTCCTAGGACCTGCTGCTTGGGTACCATGGCTGGCCGGGACCTGCACTCAGTGACCTAAGATTGCTGGGGCGCAACTCTAGTTCTGCCATGAGGGAAGTAGGGTTCCTGCTCTTGGGGTCCAGACAGCTATACTGCACACAGGCAGCTCAGGAATGGGCATAAGATTGCTCCATTCCTTATTTAGCCCTTGGAATGGCTATTATCCCAAGAGAATACGGAAGCCATAGCATCTGACAATAAGTGCACTGGCAGGTGTGGGTTTTTTGTTGGATTCTGCAGGTCAGTTCCCAGAAAGAAGATGACGACAGCTTGGCTTAGTTTGCCAAGTCGGAGGAAGGAATTGTACTTACCTACTTTGGTAAACACACCAAAGGAGTTGAAGTCTGGCAAGTTGTAGGCTTTGTTAATTCTCAGAAGAGTGGGCGCAGTGCCCCTCCCACCCATCCCGTTTACCCTTTGGAATTTCTCTCTGAATTTCTCTTGCGCTTCCTACAACTGGAGTGTTTTCAGGTCACCTAGCAACCTTGTGACATGACTGAGGAACAGAGAAAGCTTGTTTTATTTAAAGAGCCAGGATTATCCTGCATTTCAGCTCATAACCCTTTTTCTTGTCAATATAATCAGGGATGTCTTAATAATAGATGAAAGAGGCGAGATTGAGAGTGTGCAGAGAAATGGGAGGATTTATAATTTTATATGATTTATTATTTTGTACCTATTATTTTTTTACCCTAATTTAGTGTTCTTGCAGAACACTAAAAAAATACAATTAACTGAAATACCATCAAGTTACACTCACAACCAAATTGTCTACCTTGTGCCTTAGTTTATGTGCCCTAGCTAAACTATGAAATTATACAGAAGTATGTTTGAAAGATGTGTGTTAACACTGAACATTGACTGGACTACATTTGTAAATCTCAATTTATTTGTATGTATAAAAATCAGCTTTTACAGGAAAACATTCTTCATAACAAATTATAATTAGCATGCAGAAGAAAGTCAACCTCACTGACAACCCAACATCAGTTACAGCTTGATATTGTATTGATGATTTGCTGTCTGTCTGTTTGAAGTAAATATCACACAGACCCAGTTAAGCCAGTCTCTTGGAGATGAGGAAATCTCATTTTCTAATGTCTAGCCAAACTCAATCTGGCAATTATATGTAATAAGGAAGGACACCTGAATATTTGATAGTGACAACATTGCCACATATAATAAAGCATCGGGTGATATCCAAGTCACAAATCTAGACTGTTTCCCACAACTTTTGAAATTAGCTGCATAATCACAACATAGTGCCTTAATCTCCTAGATAATTTTATGATGTGGTGATTGCATCTCTTTAGACATCTACTGTTATCAGTTGTATATATCATATGCAATTTCCATGATGATACATGTCATTATATTTATTAATTCCACCTTCTCATATATGGTAGCCATGTTGGCCCATAATAAATTATTTTACACACACATACACATACATTAGGGCAGTATATTTCCTAGACCAAACAACATCTTACAAAAGAGTGTGCATTTTTTTTGAGTTCTCCAGTGCTTTCCCCCCTAAGGGTAATCAAGAGTACATAGTACTGGCACCTTCTCTCCCCACCCCCAAATGTTAAAAGTGTGGCACTTACTATAGCCTAACAACTTCACACTGAATACCAGCACCGTTTTTCCTTAAAAAAAGAGAGAGCACTGATCAGAACTCTTCATCAGATGAACTGGCAAAAACCCCTAAAGGATGTGGAAGAAAAACGTCTGATGCTTGAGCCAAGGACGGACCTTGCATTTACTCAGTCTTAAGATGCAATATGGAAGGGGACTGGGCAGGATCCAATATCGGATGGGTAGACTTCACTTTCCTCCTCCCCCCAGCCTCCCATGTACCCCCAAAATCTGCTTCAGAGGATCCCTCAACCCTTTGGAATAGATTTTGAGGGCATGCAGTGAGGGTGGAGGTGAGGAAGGTGAAGTCCAATTGCAGAAGTCAGTACTGCTCATGCATGGGCTGTGTTGGATGCAGCCCATTCAAAAGGGGCTATTAGGTGAAGTAACCCACTTTGACTCCTTTAGAAAAACAAAAGAAAACCTATCACACCACCTGAAATTAACCTTCAGATTTATTTTAAAACCCTGTTTTCCTGCTTTCTACCTACTAAGAAACTGATATGTTTTGTCCAAGGACAGAGACCCATCTGGGTAACAGTTAGATTTTACATTTTCTAATATTGTTTTAAACCATTGTATGCTTCTTCTTCCCAGATCAGATGCAAAGCACCTGCCAGAGCCTCATTTGAACATCTTTTACCTCATCCCACATTCTACCATCAAATTTGTTCACTATCTAGACTGACAAAATGTTCTGGAGAACATGAAAATATGCACACACTTTGGCAATGGTTTGCCTAGTATGGATTCAGAAAAAATAAGGTATGTTTTATGCCATAAGTTCAACATTTTGTAGTTTTGAGTCCGTCCGTCCCCAAAGATCTTGAAGGTGATACAATGACTTGAGAAGGAAACTGCCAATTTTTTAAAACAGATCTAACAGTCTCTGCTATATCCAAATTTAAATCTTTAGAATCTAAACACTCTCAAATGTTCATCTGCATTGAAGGGTTCATTTATGATTGAAGCCACTGATTGTGTATCAAAGGCTATTTTACACCTGCAGTCCCAAATGTCTATTACATTCATAACATTTTTTTAAAGCTTTCTGTTTCTCAACATATCATCATCCATCTTATTAAAGGTTGTGATTCTATATACACTTAACTGAAAGCAAGTTCCATTGAATTCAATGGGTCTTACTGCTGAATAAACTTGTTTAGGATTCTACTAGAAGAGTTTAAATATGCTAAGATACTAGTAGGGCTAACAGCCATAAATTATATATGATACCCGATAACTCCTTTAATCCAAAGGTATTTTGTGTTTACCTCTTAATTTTGTTAAAATTCCATATGAAATATACATTTTAAAATTCTCATAACCTTTCTTCTGGTGTACTAACTGGAACATTTAGGGGGGAAAAGTTTGGGTATCTATTCTTCCAAGGAAATAAATGTTCCAGTTTATTTAGGCTATACTAGCACATCTTGCATTTTTATATAAAACCACAAAATTATTTTAAAGGGATTCTGTTCATCTTGATTAATAAAAAGTCAAATAGACCAAGCAACTATATCATGACATTTAAAGGTTATCTGAACTGTACTCTGACATGTAATTTGTTTATGTTACAGCCATAGTCATACCCTTTTGCATAGGTTTTCTGCAGAAGTTATATTGTATGTTAACCACCTATGTTTCTTTCAGTCAAGGGAACAATGCATTCACAGATCCTAGTATTTCCAGCCTATTTCATAAGATGGAACAATAAGCAATTGATCAACATCTTTTTAGCATCCACTCTTTGAGAAAACCTTTGTGTGTATTAAGTATTTAAAATGATCAACCAACATATTTAAAGTGGCTGCAACATGCAAGTTTCAAACTTTAATACTTGTGTTAAGAAAATAAACTTTAAATAAAAATACATTCAATGTATCATCTTGACAAATTAAAAATATACTGCAAAATATACATGTCAACCACAGCTAATTAAGCAAGCATCTTTTTGTTTTTTAATCTCTAAACTAATCCAAACAGAAACCCTTTTCAATATTTACTACCTAGTTCATACAAAACTTAATTCTGGGTTATCTACTGCATTTGAAATATAACACTGACAAAAAGAATTGCATGGTCAAGGCTAGGAAGATCTTTGGCACTTGGCCACATGCTGAAAACATCGATACTGCTTACAATGGAACATGAAATATTTTCAGTGCTGCTCAGTCTCGAAACTTTATTATTAACTGCCTCGTACTTTATCTACGCAATGTGGTACCTTAACTTTTGAAAGTGCATTTATTCCCCATAATAGTTTTGAAGAGCTCAGGTTTAATTTGGTATAAATGTAATTTGGAGGATGAATGAGCTTTATTTGCTCGAGAGAGCCCTGTCCATCTCCATGTTTTGATGAATACACAGAATGACTGACATCAGGTCAATGTGTTCGTTCTGTACAGCAATCCAGTATAACTCTAGCAACAGCAACTGAATAGATGAATTACTAATATGGGAGGTGTGTACTAGCTGTTCCTGGTAAACAGGGGGTGGTTTGCTGCTATCTATGTATAGTAAAAGGTCAATGAGGCAGGGAAATGGGGGCTTTATTAAGCACTATTCTGAACATCTCCATCCACGGAACAATGCTTGCACAAGGATCAGAAATTAATCATGCTCTTTTAGAATAAGGCAGAAACAAAGTTACTCAAATGTTACTTTGTGAAGATATGATATACAGAGACAGAACTGATTAACAGGTGACCCCAGTTTTCTTAGTATTAACTATCCCAATTTAAGTTTACATCCTTTCAACAGAACTGTTTGCAGAGTGATAACCCTCAATAATAAATATTATGCATTGACATGGTCCCGGTGCAATCATGACATACTCTTCCAAAAATAAAAAGGAGGGAATCATTTTAGAAATAATGTGAACAGGAACCAAAACGATTAACAGAAGCATTACAAAAAGTTTGAAGCACCTTATAGACCAACACGTTTACCAGGGTAAATGGCTTCATCAAATGCCAAGAGAGAATGACAGAGTGATGATGCAACAAGTTAACATTGTAATTCAATCATCTTGACTGAGTATCAATATACTGAAAAGCCCCAGATGATTGTTTAAGTCCACCATCCCCTATATTTTCAGATGCTCAGCATAGATGCCACTGCTCATGTCGCCAAAATCCCCGATTTAGTGTTATATCCAAACCAGGAATTGTGGCTTATTTTGCTTCAAGCAAACAATGATGTAAACCCAAAGTTTTTGGCTTATCAACTGCAGTTTGTTCCAGCACAACAAACGGCAATTTTGATTTGGATATACTTTTAAATCAGGGATTGCGGCTGATTTTTTCTCATGCTACAGGAGTAGTAAAGTTGGAATGATAAGTAATGACTTACCTTGATGAGCAAATTAGGCCACTGTTTAAAACTATGTACATGATTAAGAACTAATATAAATATAATTATTATTCTGTATTGATTGTACTATTTGCATTTATTTGCATCTTTATTTTTCACCAATTGAATTAAATAAAGATTAAAAGAGTGACATATGAGATGATCCCACTACTACAACTGATATAGTATGTAGCTCTCACCCAGGTGATGAACCAATGATTGAATTAATAGCATTTGCCTATTTCCCTATCAAAAACAGTAAAACCCACTGAAACAAGTCCCCGTACAAACAAATTGCAATGCACAATCACATCTCCAATATTTTAGTTGAATATTTTTGTTTAAACGTAGGGTAGACAAATGTGCCATGTACAATTTTTAAAAAATGTTATCAGACAATGGTAGATTGTAGAATACCCAGGCCTGAACAGGGTATTCCGATGGAGAGCCTTATCTAGATTCTAGAGGAAATAATTTCCATCAGTACTTCTGGATTTGTCCAATGCTGAATGCTGAGCATAGAAAGGAGAACACCTCTGATTCAGGAGTGCCTGCACTTGAAATACATACATAAAATAGCTTTATACCTCCCAATTGTTGATTCAGTTGTAATTTTCTTAGATTTGTTTGTATCTCTAGTGTTCTTCTTACATAACTTCTGTGCCATTCATTCTGCTAATCCACTCAGATCCATGATCCAAAGTACTACACTAAGCCCATATGCCCAGGGGTCTTCAACAATAGCCCCCATGTTTATGGCAAACTATTTCTGAAACTCCAAAGAAATATCCAAAGCAGTCAGTGATAAGGCATGGGTATCGGCTGTTCTAAAATGACTCCCACTGGCTGCATGCAACCCTTTTGCGCATGCCTAAAGTAGCTGAGTAGATTATAAGCATTTATTTGCTGGTGCAGAAAGCCTTATCTGGCTGTTGAATCCTACAGCAAGATCTTTGATTTTTTTCTTAGGCAATGCCATACTGTTAGTAATTCATGTAGTATTTTAAGCAGCTTGTATCCATTCTTCCCAATTTCTATCAATTAAAACAAATATTAACCACAACAGTGGCAAATAGCAGCCAAAAAGAAGAAAAACAAGTGTAGAAAAGTAAACTAGAATAACAATATACAAATATGTGGCAATATATCAATTTTTACAGTGCTTAGCAAATTGCTCCCAATATGAGGTTTCCTAGTACCACATTCAATAATACTGATGAAAGGAAGCTTGGGGTGATATCAAGCATTAGTCATACTTAGAGCAGACCCACTGAAATCAATGGAGTTAAGTGTATTGATGTCAATGGGTCCAGCCTATGTCATAGTTGGATACCATGTTTCTGTTCATTACATACATTTTTATCAGCCTATGACTAAAAATATATCAGGAAGGCAAGATTAAGAGTTTCTAAATGCAAATCTGAGTCCAAAACTTCACCTAGCAGGTAAAAAACTAGATATAAAAATGTTCACAAAAGCATTGTTTTAAGCCACAATAGTGATCATTCAACTGATCATAATGATTAGATACTACAAAGTATCTTTAAATATAATCTGGGGGCAATCCAGATATTTAAAGTGCTTGGAGTGGTTTTCGAAATCAACTAGTTGCAATTGGATGTGACATATTTCCAATGTGTAATACCTATCTTTAGGGTGATTTTTTTAATTGGCAGGTAGATGTTGCTTGGTATGCACCCATAATAGTTTCCCAACAGCACTAAGTTCTTACACAGTACTTCCAAAAACGCCCTGATTGCTAAATAAAGTACTAGTAACTGGCTATTTAAAAAAACAAAATTCAGACAGTGGTCCCATGTCACTCCATTCACTGCTCACTCCAATTGTAAACAAGATGCATAGACTCCCTGACTTGTCCTGTTTCAGTAATATCACTTAAATAACACAACATTGCTAATTATGAATGCACATTTAAAAAGTACCTTTTTTCTTTACAAATGTCTATTGTGGATAAAGAAAGGACCATTTAAAAAGTGGCCGTGTGCTGTATATAAAGCTTCGATTCCTTTTGTTACCAGTTGGGATTTCTTTTGCCAAGACTCATTGTCCACAGAATAGGTACCGATGGTTCATAAATGAAATGGATTATTATCTTGGCACACCCAAAGTCCCTTCTGCAGTGGTAGTTAATTTCCTCCCTTAAAAAGCTTATTCCTTTAGTAGTTCCTTCCAGCGCTAGAAAAATTATTTACTTTCATCTTCTGGCACTTTTAGTTCTTTAAGCGAAATGGAACTGATGTTCCTCACCCTGCAAAACAATCAGATTCCCAAGCAAGTCTTTTCCCTATTAAATAATAAATATATTGTCTGTACACAGCTAATATCCAGGCAATGTAGATTCTTAAAAACTCTGAATCAGCATACAATCAGGATTTTTAAAAAGTGAAAACTACTCCAGTTTCTTCGAAATCCACTTATTGCAGTGTGTCTTTGGTTAAGAAATTTTTCCAACAATTGGATTTTCTCTGGAAAAAAGAGGAAAAAGAAACCATGTCTATTAGGTGATGAAGTAGTTTAAAAATATGAAAGCATGCTAGCTCAACCCCTCTCTTTGCTATGGTCCATTTGAGATAACATACTAGTGGGAAATACCTATTTAATGCATATAAAATGGACCACTGAAGCTGGAAATATTGAATGGTGCAATATGATGTGTATTACTGATTAAATGTGCTTGAAGAGTGTCGTATCTTATATTTGTGCAGCTGGTTCTTGCTGCCTAAGATTAAAACCTTACATTTGTTCCTATTTATATTTTGTTAGTTTTGGCTCAGTTCTCCAATCTGTTAAGGTCATATTGAATCCTGATTTGGTCTTATGTGGCATTAGCTACCCCTCCCAGTTTGGTGTCTTCAGCAAATCTGATGAGCATCCCATGAATTCCTTTATCCAAGTCATTTAAAAAGATGGTGAACAACAACAGGCCCAGGATGGAACCCTTCAGCATTCCACTTGTCACTTTTTTCCAGGATGATGAGGAACTGTGGTTTGGTCAGCAAGCCAGCTACAAATCTACCTAACAATTACCTTGGCCAGTCCACATTTTACTGTTTCTATAAGAAACAGTAACAAAGAATAGCATAATTCATGCAGCTTATCTATGCTAAATATGGAGATGGAGATATGGAGCCAACTATTTCTCAGAAGCAGAGCTAATTTGCATGGTTTACCTTGAGAAAAAAAGTTGGGTGATAATTCAGAGTACATTTGGTTTGTCAGGTGACAGATCAACCCTAAAGATAGAAGTACCTACAATACTTACTCACTGCCATATTTAGCACTAGATGATCTTTTCTTCCCATGTCTGTCATGATGCTCATCCAACTTTTCTACAACAGATATTATTTGCTGAAGTGTTTGAAAAGTTGCTACTGAGTCCTCAATTTTGAAATTAGAATAGTCATCCGGTTCCTTCCGCGGACCTTGATAGACTGCTATACTTCCACAAGCCTCTAAAAATAAGTACGTACAAGCAACAGTATTAGGGAGGCCTTAATTTTTATTTAACAAAACCTGTATTCTTCTACATGTTCAGAAGCAGATGTGTATGTAACAGAAAATGTTTAAAAAATAATAAGAAGAAAAAAACCTACTTTACGGGACACAAAAGGAATCTATTTGCCACTTGTTCTATAACCAATTCTCATAAACTTAACAATTTACTAAATAATGTTTTTTTCCTCCAACACTACTATTTCTAAGAAGTCAGCACTACTTGAATTAGTATATCTGTACCTTCCATCTTTTGCAGCTTTGGCATGTTGATAGCAAAAAGGGAATAGATTCTCTCCGCTTCTCGATCCCCATCAATCTCTATTTGGATGTCATTAGGCACACCTCTGCAATTAAAAGTTTATAAACTATATACATATATCTCCACCCTTCACTGTATGTTATCTAAAGCAGTTTAACACATGCATCTGGCTCGCACCATCAATGGTATCAATTTTCCCGATTACAATGTTGCCTGTTCCTTCCACCTGCTATCTGTGAACTCAAGGACTGGAATATTTTTCTGTCTATAAGACGCCCCCATGTACAAGACTATTTTGGAAGACTCCGATTTAAGAAAATGGAGGGGGGAGCTATCTGTGTATAAGACGCCCCCAAATTTTGGACATTATTTTTTAGGGAAAAAACCTAGTCTTATACACGGAAAAATACGGTATCATATAGGAAGCACACATCTCTCTAGCTACAAATCCTAGGTTAACTGCACAGGTCGATACTCTCAGTTGTGTTCTAGAGAAGGCCTGGGCAAGAAACTCACTGTTCTAACACTGCTTCTGATTGACTACAGCAAATCTCATTAATAGGTAGGCGGATGCAGAAAAATAACTTTTCATATATATTCACAAGGATTATCTACAACGTAGCCTCACTTCCCTCCCACTCTTCATGGTAAGGAGGTTGTAGCCTGGACCTCATGGGTGTCTGGACTCTGGTAAAGAGTACCCTTTCTCCCCACTCTTATGCTTAGGCCCTAGTAGTAGTAGTTATTTGTAAATTAAGAACACCTTAAGACCAGGCCAGCTGCCTAAAAAAAATAATCTCAGGCCAATTAACAGTTGAAATTAATGAATCAAGCAATTCATCAAATTTGTATACACATGCGGTCAAGATTTCCAACATGAAAGGCTGAAGCAACCAGCATGCAGAAAAACTTGGGGTGTTTCTGGGAGACAATAAGCAAAACTGAGAAAGGATTCCAGCTGCTTATTGCCTGTTTTGGAACTTTTGTTAATCTGAACCATAACACTATGTGAGCATGCTTCACTTCTGCATGCTCCTTTCTTTTTCGACAGTGTGGCCACAAGGAGACAAGAAGCACCCACACTCCCTCTTTTAAAGTTACAAGAGTTTATTGTTACATCAGAAGACGGGAAGCTACTTTTAGTTTAAAACAAGAAGTGGGTGTTTCCAATCTCCTCTTTGGAGCTATGCTGGAGAAGAGGGGAAAGGGGAGTGTGTAAGTCCAAGGCTCACTTCTGCTTGTTAATGCAGCTTCATTCTATGGTTTAAGATCCAAAATCAGCCTTCAAATGTCTTCCAGATTAGCAGGAATCAAGGGAGAGATTGATGTGCTGCAGCAGCTATATCAGATTACAGCTGTACCTTGGAAGTCGAACGTAATCCGTTCCGAAAGTCTGTTCAACTTCCAAAATGTTCGGAAACCAAAGCGTGGCTTCTGATTGGCTGCAGAAAGCTTGTGCAGCCAATCAGAAGCCGCGGAAGCCCCATCGGAAGTTCAGGTTCCAAAGAACATTTGCAAATCGCAACACTCACTTCCGGGTTTACGGCGTTCGGGAGCCAAAATGTCCGAGTACCAAGGCATTTGGGACCCAAAGTACAACTGTACTTGTACAGGTAATCATCTGAAATGAGGAGAAGAAACCTTTTCCTTTGTATTCATAGGGCTACTCTAAAAAATGGCAACAGTGTTTCAAGCTCCCTGCTGCTGGCAAGGAAAATGCTGGGTGTTTGATGGTTACAAGTTACTATTCCCAAATGGAAGCCCCAAGAGCAATTCATACATCATAGGGACTATGACCCATGCAGTTTGGGTAACCAGATCTGATAGGTAGTGGGTGTTTAACTCTAGTGTCATGTTCTAATGATTTCCAATCAAGAATTATGACAAGCGGCCTTAAACATACGCACACTATTCTGCCTTTATGCCCCTTTGGGCAACAAACATGCCAGGGACTGACTGAAATTCCAGCAAAAGCAGGCAGAGACCAATCTTATTTCTATTTCCAAACATGTATACATCTTTCTTTGCAGATGTTACTTACACAGTGCATGGTGTGCAACCTTCTGTGTTCTCTGATGTAGCCTTACAGCAAAGCCAGTTTCCATTCAGAAAAGCAGACGGATGATAAACACTCAATCTGCTTTCGTTGTATCTGCTCTTCCTACAGAGAGCTTCTATCCACTCACTAGCCTCCACACAATTATTTGCTTGCACGTAGAGTGGCTTTTCAGCATGTATCACTTGAAACATCTGAGAAAGAAAGTATCCTTTTTATTCAGTAACCCCCAGTTTATTCACAGGACTTCAAATGACAACAAGCAGCACAAAATTCTCTTCATTTGCTGTTTTATTTAGCAACTTTGTGAATTTTCTATTTTATTGCTTAGTAGCAGGCCTGCAATCCTACACCCTTCATCAGCTTAGTTCTCTGGGCAGCCACATTGTTACTTATCATGACCTCCTTGTCCATCCCATCTTACATCATAAACCAAGAAACAGACTCAACAGTGGCAGCTGCTAGCACAACAGTCATGTGACTAGCAGAAGCCCCCTTCCTCATGTACTGCAAAAGCTGGATCTAACAGGCGCCTTGGGTGGGCAGAAGAGCTTGAACAGAATTAACGTATCATATACCCTACTTTCACAACAAAATGGCTTGCACAACAGCAACTCTCCTGCTTCTTGTGCTAACATTATGCTGGATCCTGCCCCTTATATTTCAAGCAGCAGCTCCTTCTGGAAAATAATTATTAATAGGAAGAATCAAAGCAGTATTCTCAACCAAAAACCTTAACATGAAAGAAAGTGCACCCCAAATTGAACTTGCATTGTGTTTATTAATGCCCTGTAGGCTTAAGGATGACATTGGTTGGATCGCATATATATATATATATATATATATATATATATATATATATAATCATACAGTCCTCCAATAATGTATAAACTGGTCACTTTTTACTATACAGGCAAAAACCATTTTGAGTGGGGGTTACATTCCTGACCCCCACTCACCTTTCCGGCCTCTTCCAGGTTGTGGGTATGCTTGTGTGGTTGTGCACATATTGGACAAGAGTAAAATGGTCATTGCCTGTATTAATTTCCCTGCAATTGTTGTATGATATTTGCATATACGTTTTACTGATGAAGTATCAAGTTATCAGCAGATAAGGTAACTCTTTTGATATATGAGGACATTGTTAAGTTGTAATGTATTGACTGCATATATGAACGAAGTATTTGTGGGTAATGTTTTTCAACTACAGTGGTACCTCGGTTTAAGTACACAATTGGTTCCGGAAGTCTGTACTTAACCTGAAGCGTACTTAACCTGAAGCGAACTTAACCTGAAGCGAACTTTCCCATTGAAAGTAATGGAAAGTGGATTAATCCGTTCCAGATGGGTCCGTGGAGTACTTAAACTGAAAGTACTCAAACTGTGTTGTCCAGTATAAATCCAGGACAATTGGCTAGGCAGTGATATGGATTTATGTATCCATCCCCACATGTATGTGTGTGTATAGTTGGTGGACATTTGAGCAGAAATTTTGTTAACTGTAAGTGTAATAATTAATTAAGTTACCTAATTTATTAACTTAATAAATAAATAAATAAATTATTAAGTATGTGTAATAGATTATTGTATTTTAATGTTCTGTTGGAAGCCGCCCAGAGTGGCTGGGGAAACCCAGCCAGTTCTTCTTGTTGTTGTTGTTGTTGTTGTTGTTGTTATTAACAACTGCAGGATAACATATGTTTCAATTCATATTTTAGTAGATGCACATTGCCTGCTTAGACATCTTAACCACTATTTCTTATTTAGACCTCCTAAATCAGGCTTCCTCAACCTCAGCTCTCCAGATGTTTTGAGATTACAATTCCCATCATCCCTGACCACTGGTCCTGCTAGCTAGGGATCATGGGAGTTGTAGGCCAAAAACATCTGGAGGGCCAAGGCTGAGGAAGCCTGTCCTAAATCTATTAACTCAGGATGCTTTTCACGGTATTTTCCTCAATTATATGTTAAGTTCCATTTACAAGAATGGAGAAGCTCTGGCCTGTCCAGGCTAAATTTGACCTGGTATGGGTCCCAATTTGGCCAGTTTCCTCAAACTATGTTCAGCTGCCCCACAGCTGGATTCTTCTGTAGAAAGTTGATCATGCAGCTGATCCCTGCAGAAAGCAGGCTAGACATTACACACACACCCAATCAGCAGAAAGAGGATGATTTTGAGTCTGTTCATCAGTAGGGTGTCAAAGCATTGCACAATCATCATCTGATGTCATTGTTATTTCATTTAATTGACAGGATGGCAGCTCTGCGCAGCTCTCAAATTTGGCCAATGAGAGATAGGGGAGATAAGAATTTGGCCTGGCAGCCAGCTTAGGTTGCTCAGCCCTGATCTACAATATGGTTGTTAAATGTTTCAAAAAGATGAGGGCATTGCAAATAAATATAATAATTATATACTGTTATTTTCCAAGAACAAATGCCCTGGTACAAACAAGCCTGAGATACTATGTACTGTGGAGCAGTTAGCTTAAAAACTAAGTGTATTCTTAACTAATATTTCAAAACTAAATCCAGCTTACGTTTTTCCTGTTAAAGGCATTCTCATCAAGCTTTTCCACTGCAAGGATGTTTTTGATTGGAATGGTGTAAATAGGATCTTTATCTGCGTAAATAAGAATGAGTAAATTGGTACAAACTAGAAAAGAAAACTATTGATTAGGATAATGCTGGAGACAAAATCTTAGTAGAATTTGGAATTGAACTCTAGCATTCCATTTTTCATTTCCTATGGAGCAAGTGCAGTAGAAAAACCATATGCCTGCCAACTCTATTATGGCTAACACATATATGCAAGTGCCTCTGTTAGGTAAGAAAGTAAGCAGGCTTGGATAGGGCTTTTTTGCAGCCAGAACTCACAAGAACGCTGTTCCGGCACCTCTCAGGAGGGCACCATTGCCATCATAAGAGAACAAGGGAGGTGTTCATGATGAGTTCTGGCACCTCTTTTTTCTGGGCTTGGAAATAGGAGTTGGAATTTTAAAATACCTTCAAAATATAGAAGACAACATATTTTTACTACTTCATAGAACTTTGAACAAAAACAGGATTCCGATTCAATGAACTTTAATTACCATAACAAAAGAACGAAGTCTGCACTATAAACAGACCACATTCTGTACTTAAAATGCTGAAGTTGCAAATAAGCAGCACTAATACCTTGTTGCTTATGATAAGTGAGCTCTCTATCTGTCAAACAGAACCAACGCTTTTTGAAATTCTTTTTCCCAATACGTGTTCTTCCTTGTGCTCTTTTATACATTTCCCTGTGAACAGAATACAAAGGATTATTAAGCAGAAGCCTTCAAAATGCTCCCCATAAACAGAGTTCCCAGTTGCACTTACACACAGGTCCTTCAATCTGCCTGCTCATTGTGCAAAAAATTACCTATCCAAACAATTATGCGCAAACCACTCCACAGATTCAGATATCCAAACATCCGAAGTTTGCCAATTTCCTTACTTGTTTGTGCTTTGGTGGTTGGCAGCAGTCATTTGGGAGCAGAAACCATGCAGGAAGCAAGCTCAGACAAATCAGAGAGCAGGAGAAATTGAGCAAATCAGGGAGCAGGAGAGACTGAACTAATCAATTTTTTCCCTTTTCTGTCTTTTACTGGTGGGCTGCAGTAATTTCAAGAAGATACCATGAAGAGAGTTGGGACAAATCCTCCAATTAGAAATGTTCCCATAGGAATTAATGGAAATTGTGGACTCCTTTAACAAAAGCTCACCTAACAAACAATTTTCAGGGAACGCATTGTATTTGGTAAGGGGACCTGCATGTCCTTACAAGCAATATAATAAAAAATAATTTTGTTATTTATACCACGCCCAACTGCCAGGGTCTCCCCAGCCTCTATGGGTGGCTTGCAGCATGTATCAAAATAATAAAACATGAAACAGTAAAAACTTCCCAATACAGGGCTGCCTTCAGATGTCTCCTAAAAGTTATGTAGTTCTTTATCTCCTTGACAGGGAGGGTGTTCCACAGGGAGGGCGCCACTACTGAGAAGGCCCTTTGCCTGGTTCCCTGTAACTTTGCTTCTCGCAGTGAGAGAACCAGCAGAAGACCTTCAGAGGAGGACCTCAGTGTCTGGGCTGAACAATGGGGGTGGAGACGCTCCGTCAGGTATACTGGGCCGAGGCCGTTTAGGGCTTTAAAGGTCAGCAGCAACACTTTGAATCTGCCCTGGACACAGAATTGGCCTGCGCCTCCGGGGACAGCTGTGAGTCCAAAATGACTCCCAGGCTGTGGACCTGGTCCTGAATGGAGTCCCACACACCTGCCTGTGCCCTGTCCCCCCGAAACAGTACTTCTGTCTTGTCAGGATTCAACCTCAGTCTGTTATATAGTTATAACACTAAGTGGACCACCATTTCTTTGACATAAATTGAACAATTTATAGTAGAATATGAGACTTTAGTAGGATACAAAGTTGAATAAAAAAACCCAGAACTATTAGGAATATAATTTAGAATCCAAAAAGTCTATAAAAAGAAAAAAAATCCTGTTTTTTCTTATTTATTTAATGATTGGTGAAAAAAGAACATACATAATTTATTTGGTTATGCTGACAGCAGCAAGAATAATATACAGAAATAAAATGAGACTACACGTGATACCAACTGCAAGTGAATGAACTGATAAAATGTGGGGATTTGCACTAATGGAAACTGGTATATTAAATAAGGAAGGGAGACAACAGCAGAATATTTTAAAATAAAAACTGAAGTCCTTGACTGATAGTATAAAGAGGTCTTTCAATATCCAATAATAAAGGGTGTTTTATGTTACATTGAATTATAAACCTTTAACCTTTGTATAACAAGTAATGCAAGGATATCTTAAGACACTAGATTTTGAGTTTAAGGGTAGGATTCATCTAATGAAACCACTGTGCTTCCCCCTGCACTTCTCCCCACATCTCCCATAATTAGTTATGGGGTCAAGAGAACCCCAGAACAACATGCAGAGGGAGGAGAGACTGTTCTGTCTAGCAAGCTGAAATACTTGTGCAGACAAAATGTTCATCATAGCACAACACTGAATTCTACCCACTGGTATGGAATTATAGTAAGCATATATATTAAAATATGTAAATATTTATAATGGTATAAAGGGGAAGTTTATAATGTATTCAAGCAAAACACTTGTCAGTATACAGCACTTTGTACTTCTGTTACCCTTCTTTTAGATGAATCGACTCGCTCATGACACTTGGCTCTTTACTTTCAGTAGATGATACCTCATCTAAAAACTAAAAGATAGAGAACATGTTAAAATAATGTGAATTGTTTTCCATACATAACTGTAGAAGCTGTTTAAAAAATCAATATACATGAAATTTGAGGCAGATGCTGATGGACGGAGGGAGGGGAGAAAAGAACTCTGGGAGGCAGGCACAGTCCCCTCCGGCTTTTCTCTCTGGCCCAACAGATAATATCGTTTCCCCCCAAGCTTTCACTGATCTTTCTTTAAGTTAAGTTCTACTTTCAAATAGAAGAAAGTACGGTAGAACATGGAGACCATGTTAAAATAATGTGAATTTTTTTCCACACTTAACTGTAGAAATTTTGTAAAAGCTTTTTAAAAAATCAATATACATGACGTCTAAGCTAATCAAAGTTAATTTACAGTTCTAAGAAGTTGTTTCTGCATTTTACCTTCACATTTGATCTAAAATATTGCATCTTAAAAACATTTCTGCCATTGTACTTTAGCAAAACAAGTGTGCACGTGAGGGGTAAAGGGTGGCATGGCGCAGTAAACAGAGGATTAGACTTGTACCAGGAAGATCTGGGTTCAAACCACTACCCAGCTGTGAGCAACTGATTCGGCCATCTATTGATCTAACCTACCTCACAGTGCTGTTGTGTGAATAAAAAGGGGTAGCCTCCAAGTACAGTTCCTGACATCCTTGGAGGAATGCAAGGAAAAAAATGGAAGCATACTTTAACTAAAATGGTATGTGTAAATATATAAAATACCTTTTTGACAGCTTCAATATATGCCTCTTCCTGAAACATTTTGAAAAATTCACACATAAATGTCTCCTTGAAGCTTGACTAAAAGAGAGAAAATTGAAGTGAGTAAACCTTAGCAATTGAGATACCAGAAGCAAAACAAAAGAATAAATCATCAGGTACTTACTAGCTTGCTTTTGGACAAACTTCCCCAGCTCCCCAGTGTCTGAATGGCTTTTGATATAAGGGTTAATGTTCTAGATGTCTGTGCATCCTAAAAGAAACATATAAGAAACAGGTAAAATTGCCATTTTACTGGTGTCATAGTATTGTTTTAGCCCCCTGCTAAAAACTCCCCCCCCAGGCAAGCCAACCCAGACATGCACATGTGACATGTATTTTAATATGCGAATTTATAATGTAAACATTTTTTAAAAACTGATTTGATTTACATTTTGAATCTTGGGTCACCTTGTTTTTAACATCTGATTCTATTATTTTTAATTCATATTTTATGTAAAGCACTTAGAAACTTGATTAAATTGTATATAAATCTTGTTAAATAAATAATAGTATTACAATTAAAGAACATCTACCAAGTATTTTACTGCACAGCCGCCACATAGCAGCTTTCATATAAGCATCACAAAGATGGACACAGCATGAAGCAGTGCTTTACAGACTCCAACAAAGTTTCATGAGCCTTTGATACAAGCAGAAGCCCTTATTAATAGAAGTGGCACAGCATGGGGGAAGGATATAATTTTTGCAAATGCTCCTGCAGCTCCTCCTTGTGCACCCCCCATACTGTTCTGGAAGGTCTTCAATCATTCAGAGTGGATTTGTTTGGGAGGATGCGAGGACCAGGTGAAAATGTCCCCCCTCCGTTACTGCGCAATGAGAGTGTTATTTAAGTGAGCAGAAATCCCCTTAACATCTTACATTATAAATTCTGGTTCTACAGTTTGATATGTCTCCACCAGACAAAAAGAGCTTTATTGCTTAAAAGGAGCCAAGCTTTTACAGAGAAATTCCTACTTCATTTATTTATCAAAATGCATTTAAAAGATGTATATACCAGTTCATTGCAAGAAAACCTTTAAGTCTTTTATATAAGTAACCATATTTAAGATGTTAAACATTTGTGCTAACTTTACAATACACAGACCAATATGATCTGACACTTAAACATTTCACTTATTTGAATATTTAAAGGCTATGCCCTAACATAATATTTGAATCAGAGACTGAGCAATATGGTTTTGCTCCAATTCATGTAACTAGCTGAATATTTATTTTGTAGCAGAATAGCATCTTGAATTAAATCTGACATTTCTATTAATGCCCCTTCTGAAATTGTGATATATGGTCCCCAATATAACGACTGGATACTACATGAAGGAATGTATTCTAACCTCACCAAACCACATAGTTACCTAAGGACACAGTGGTGCCACTTCTATGACATTAAGTCTGTCCTCTCTCGCTAACAAGGATCAGAATCCTAAGAGGAGGTATGAGTGAGAGGGAGCAGTGACAGGCGAAAATGAGTACAGTGGATACATGGTGTGCTTGTAAGAAGTGTGGAGCATAGAAAGGACATTGCTCCAAGAACATGGAACCAGGAACTATATGCAGTGGTGCAGAAAATGTTTTGGAAAAAGGTTTTGTGTCGTAAGTTCATTAGTTACACTGAATGGATGCCAATTGCAAACACAGTATTAGGCAAGCTTGGCAGGTTCAAAGTTGTAAATAATGTTTTGCAGGTAATTAACACTAACATTGTCTTTAAATCTTTGTAAGTATTGCAAGAAAAATGTCTACATAACAATACATATTAAGTGTGCCTTAATTTCTCCCCTCAAATATTTGTGGTCAAATGGTTGGTGGCATATTGGGGGGGGGGGAGAGGAATGTTAACTTTTTTTGCTTTGTTTACTAAATTGCAAGTGAAACAAACACAATAAATTAGATCACTCTCTGAAGCATCAGAAAATGTTTCTGATGCAAGTTAGCCTATGCAACATGAATAGGAAAAACTTCCAATTCAAAGTTTTCCAGAAAACACATACCGGTAACTGATTACATGAACAGTAGCTACAGTAGCACTATTCAGTACCCTCTAATTAAGGAAGTACACTGCCATAAAGCAGAGATAGGCAACCTGCGGCCCACGGGGGTCATTTAACCAGCCCACGAGCTGCCCCCGAATCAAGCCCCCCACTTAGTGAGTCCCCGCGTGCTGTGCTAAACTGGTGCAGCAAAGTGCGGGGACTCGCTTCTGCGGGGCCGGAAATTGCATCTGCTGGAAATTGCAGGTGCACGCGCTCGTGCACGCGTGCAATCTGGCCCACGGAAGGATCTCCGCTGGAGTGAACCGGCCCAGGTGAGGTAAACCTTGCCGACCCCTGGCCATAAAGGGTATATTGATTTATAACAGCTTTTCCATATGTTTAACATCTTAGATCCAAGTAGTCCACTCCACTATGGAAAATTCATAAGCAATGTAACAAAACTGATGCCTTTGAATACTGTTGCTGGGACTCACAAATGGGAAAAAGGGTTTTCATGGGCTTCCCATATGCATCTGGTTAGTCACTGTGAGAACAGAACATTGATCTAGATGGGCCTTTGGCCTGATCCAGCAGGGCTATTTTTAAGTTCTTATAAGACAATCTATAAATGAACATCAATAACCCAAGAAAAGAAAGCTATTATTGTGGAATATTTTCTTTTTTGAGATGAGCAGTGCACAGTGCTTTTGGGGCCACTTTCTATGCTATGCTCTTCCTACACTGAAAACACTTCTGTAGGAAAAGTTACATAGAATGTTGCACATGATACCAAGCTATAACTGTCCCATTTGACATCCTGAACAACATTATCTACATATTGCCAGAATGTTAACAATATAGCTTTCTATACACCCCTTCAAGATAACCCAGACCTCTCTTTTAGGGCTTTCTGTCACTGTTTGAGATTACTTTGAAGTCAATAGAAAATGCAACCATATACCATAAAAGTGATCAGGGTGCCAGCCACCTACTCATTTCAATTTTCCAATAATTATTATTATTAATATTTAGGCATGGTAATAGCTCAGAACTGTAGGGGACTTGGAGACTATGTAGTTATCTAGAGCTTACTTAAACAAATTATATCCAGGAGGCCTAAAACTCACAGTTCAACTCTCCATTCACATTACAAATGCTAGGCTTATTTCTATACTTATCTTCCTAACAAATCTTGCCTAGAGAGTTTGGACAGAACATTATCAAAACTTACGGGATGATGAGGTCGTAAATGGAAAGTATGAGGCGATACTACAGCTACAGCAAAGAAACGAAGAAATATAAAGCTGCTCACTGCAGAATATTGTACATGAGGGTCATCTGCAGAGAAAAACCATGAAATGTAAGATGTATTACAAGTTGGTAGGAAATGAAGACAATGAAAAACTTTAGCAGGATAATGTCATTCGAAAAAGAAGTACTGTTCTTTGGCAGAATAAAGAACTAGCAAGTAGGATGAAATGAAAGTGTGGTTATGATGCAAGATGCTTTTGCCATTTGTTATAGGGCACAAATAAGAACTGTAACATGGTTGTACGTAAACTATCTCACTTCCTCCAGCACTACAGAGAGGAAATGGAAGGGTTTGAGTCTGTTTTCAGTTAATAATGGCTTATTATTGTGTATGAACTAAAAACTATACCAATTCTTCTCTATGTTTTATGAAAACAAGCCAGGATTTGAAGCTGGCTTGATTACTTCAACCATAATTAAGACTTTGGTTTGCTTCACAGCTTTGCTGGAGAAAAGGGAATGGGGAGCTCATAAATGCAAGGCCCATTAATGTAAATCAATCAGCCCCAGCCTGTATGACCAATGGTAAGAGACATTTACAGTTAGGAGCTCAACTTATTCGAACAGGTTCCTCATCCCTTATGTCAGGGGTGGCCAACTCCCAAGAGACTGTGATCTACTCACAGAGTTGGAAACTGGCAGTGATCTACCCCCTTTTTTGGGTTCAGGTCAAAGTTGTTTAGCTTTTTTTAGGAAGGAGGAAGGTCCATTTTGGGAGGGTTCAGGTCAATGTTGTTGAGTTTTTTCAGGGAGGAGGTAAAATGTTGAGCTTTTTTTTAGGGGAGCCACAGTTGTTCAGCTTATTTGAGGGGAGCCAATGATCTACCAACGATCTACCACAGACGTCCAGTGATCGGCCGGTAGAGCACGATCTACCTGTTGGACATGCCTGCCTTATGTAAACCATCGTTTATCATTATGTACAATTGAAGCCACTATTTATATTTTATATCAGATAAACTATACATTCTAATAGTTTTCTGAGAATACATATTTTACTCTATACCAAGAAGGCTATTTCACCATTTTTATGTTGGGGGAGATGTTGTATAGTATATGTATGTTCAATATAGAATAAGTATAAAGGTAAAGGGACCCTTGACCATTAGGTCCAGTCGTGACCGACTCTGGGGTTGCGGCGCTCATCTCACATTATTGGCTGAGGGAGCCGGCGTACAGCTTCCAGGTCATGTGGCCAGCATGACTAAGCCGTTTCTGGCGAACCAGAGCAGCACATGGAAACACCGTTTACCTTCCCGCTGTAGCGGTACCTATTTATCTACTTGCACTTGACGTGCTTTTGACCTGCTAGGTTGGCAGGAGCTGGGACCGAGCAATGAGAGCTCACCCCGTCACAGGGATTCGAACCGCCGACCTTCTGATCAGCAAGCCCTAGGCTCTGTGGTTTAACCCACAGTGCCACCCACGTCCCAGAATATGTATAACAACTTGCTATTCAAAGCTTCACACATTTTAACCAATAAGTAACACTAACAGATGCATGTCTATTTCAAAAGGTTGTCTAATGCAACATTTAAAAACACAATCTGTGTTTGTATTTTTCTCTTATATGTCTCTTATCTTGTGCTCCTTTCATACTGATGCTTTGGTATAATAAGCATGCAGTTCTGCTGATGCCAAATAGTATATAGTAATAAATACATATGCTTTGTACACAGCCTACAGAAAGCAGATCATGTTTACAATAAACATTTTTAAAGTCTATTGAAAATGTAAGTTGCAAATTCAGTCATTTCAGTTTCCTTATGAATGCTACTGGACAACTCTTTGAGAACACTTCTATGGACTTCAAGAAGGCTTACATAAGTTTCTAATTTAAAAAATTACACTTACTAGAAAATCTTTCAGCAGCCAAGCGCCTCAGAGAACAGAACACATCACACATTAATTTAGGGCAACTTATACTTGACTGTACAACTGTACTGAATACTTTGTCAACATAGAAGCGCAGATTTTCCTAGAAGGCAAACAAATTATTTCAGAAATCCATACTGTTTTATTCTATTGTCGAAGAAAAATCTAATACAAAATTCTAACATAACAATGGCAATCTTTTGGGAACAGAGACAAATGTAAATCATATGCTTTAAAGGTCAATAGAACACACTGGCATATGTACAGGTTATTCGCATCTTATGTGAGGATTACATTCTGGAGATATAGAGTGTAAAGCCAAAATAGAGTATAGTCAAAATAACCCTGTAGAAACTGGGAAATGCCCCATAAAAAGCACAGCACACGTTCTCCAAGGCCAGTCTTGCTCTCTCCCCTCCCACGCTCTCCCACAGCAACTTGTACTCTACCTCTGCATGATCTCCAAGGTGAGTGCAATGATGGGTGGGATTGCCTATGTCCCCCCCCCCTGCCAGATGCCCACCCCTTTTGATTTATTTTTTTCGGCCAAGCACATAAAGTTCAAATTATGTATGTAAAACACACATAATTTGCGAGTTACCTGCATACATAGTTACACAATAGAAAAGTGCACTGACATCTTCTACTTTCACTGCTGCCAATGGTACAAGCTAGCCAAAAGACAGTCCATATATCACTACCAACACATACTGTTAATAATTAGAAACATAGCAATTTTATGGTGCAAAGTAGCTTACAAATTCTATATTTATTGCAGCACACTAATACTTTTATTTTAACAAAGAGAAACCTGATACTTAATAGCAACAACTCTCAAGGCTACCATCATGGGTCCAGGTTTTGATCCCAACAATGGAAGGTGCATGTTCAGTATTATTAACTGAATTATCAACTGATTTACAGTAGTACTTATTTATACTGAAGTCTACATAATGGAAGTTATACAGAGAACATTGGTAACTGGAAGCCAACACAAGTGGAAGAATTACACTCAGATTCTAAGCAATTTTGCTTGATGTTGAAATTTAGCATGGCTAACAATTATCACTCCAAAAATTGATTATACACTAGCTCAGGGGTGGGGAACCTTTTGCAGCCCAAGGCTGCAATTCTGGCAACCTTCTAGGTCTCATATGCCAGTGGTAGGAGATGCTGGAGGCAAAAATGGACAAATCAATTAATGTAAATTTTACCTTTATACAGCAGACTGTTTTACACACCTCTGTCCTCCATTAAGAAAAGCAAGAGGCATTATCGAAGTTCAATAACACATTCCAGCCAGGCAAAAACACTCAAAGAGCACAAAGAAGGGCCAATAGGGGTGTAGCAGAGAAGAGTCCAGAGGTTGAGACAGAGAGGCTTAAGAGTGCTGCCTCAGGGCCAGACCTGAGGCTCCCCACCTCTGCACTAGGTCCTTGAATATAAGCTGAACAAAATCACTTAAACACACCTGGTGTATTTCAACATTATCAGCTTCTTTCAGTTTCAAAGGATCAATTTCACAAGGTTTGGGATTATCACATATCTGAAAACAGGAGTAAAATTTTAGTCAGTTATATCAGGACAGGGCAATATTCAGGTCTGTTCTCCTTTACTGAGCCAGAGGTAAGAAGATGGGCAAAACCCATCAATGTTCCCCAGAAGCTGCCTGTAAGCATACTGCAAACTTTTGAAAAAAGAATGGCCACTACATGTTTAAGTTTCTAGTGGCTGCACTAACACCTCAAAACCATGCATCCTCAAGGAGGAAGGTACCTTGATTTCCCTCATTTTCTTTTCTTCCAATCTTCCTTAATATGCTGAAAAGGTGCACCCACAGTAGCAATCTAGTAAATTAATGGCAACATTGTGGATAAGTGTTTTATTACCCCCCTCCCCTCATGATCCTGGAGATTGGATTTCAGGCTAGCCCAGATGAAGAAGTTTTATGTATATCAACTGTTAAGAACACACATCAGCTGTTTCCTTCCTGTAGCTGACTTATATGAATAGGATCAGCACTACATAGGCACAGGTGCACGTACACATACATGGATGATACTGAAGAGATCACTTCCAGTACATTTAGGTATGAGTTGTCTTAGGCAACTTCATTCCTATAGCAGTAGTATTCTTGCTGTTGAGAAACATGTCTGCACACTGTATGTATTTAAGGGACACAGCATGCAGATTACAATCATATGGAAAGCCACCACACTTGTCTGGAAGCTGCAGAGAATTTCCATAATATGTGTAGTGGAACCCTTATACACTTTACAAGAGTCACGATAACCCGCCATGCAGATGTTTTGTGGCAAGCGGGAACTGTATTATGTGGTCCTTGGTTAAAAAAAAAGTGCAGTTTTGTTGTGCACTGGCTGATATCTAAGAAACAACTCTGCACTGAGTCACTGGTTAATAAAGCTGGAAGCAGTACAAAAATAAAAATTAACCAACCAGCTTTGTAAACCTTAATGCATGTTACAGTACCTCATCAAGAATTGGTTTTAATGTAACTTTCAGGTAGTGCTTTCCCACTATTTTCATCATTTCATCTAGGCATCGAGTAGCTAAAGAATTCCCTCTGAAGATTGTATTTGCTTCCCTGCAAAACAATATGAATCATTAAGAATTCAAGATGGAAGGAATGTATAAATCATAGCCTACGTTTTCTGTGAAAAGTTTCTGACAATCTAGCTCATATACAGATGGTATTCAGAAACCAGAGTTTAAAACATCTGCAATATCTGCAATATATTTAGCTAACTAAGATTAAATAGGTGTCTATGCCTACTGGAAGCCTAACTAGTTGTAAACTTTAAGTCATCCTTATAGAGCTGTAAAGAAAAATCTGCCCTAAGCAGACACCTATCCTATTCACAACTGACAGAAATCAAGACTAGGAAAGATATATTCAATGATTAAAGCGAACAGCTTTTAAAATGTAGAAGACACAAACCTATCATCCTAGGTACCTCTTTTTCAACCAGTTTGGTAGTATTGGTAGTGAACTGTCAACTAAACATCCCTAAACCTATCTTCAAAAACACATCTGAAAATGTCGATTCCTTTACATAAGTACATCCCTATTTGACAAAAGGACGAACTGTCCTTTCTTCTGGTTCTATCTACAAGTAGAATGTTGTGCTGTGTCATTAGATATTTATTCAAAAAGAGTCAAAGCAGAGCTAGCAATTTAGTCAATAATGAAGGTTCAGCAAGTTATCCACAGTAATGGGATCACAAAGACACACACCTAAGTTTAGTCTGCCACCTGAGTTCCACTATAAGAGGTCCACAAATTATGGCTAACCTTAGTGACCAGTAAAATCTGTGCTCACCCTGAGACCAGGAGAGGGGTGACATATTGTTTTTGAGGCCATACTGATCTTCCAAGAAGTTCCCAAGTGCTCTACACTGATAGGGCAGTGAGGGGGAACAGTGTCTGGCAGACACTCCCTGCCCTTCCTCAGGTTCAGGAGATCAATGGACCTTGCCAGAATTTTAGTTCAGTTTAGTTCTACTGTAGTTCTTATTTAAATTTACTCATTTCATAAAAATTATACTGCTTGATTATAGAATACTGTATAGAAAACCTCAAGGTGGTTTACAAAATTTCTTGGGATATTGGGGACCGATGTATAGCAGAGGTGGTTTCATTTGTGGACCCCTGTCAAGCATGCATTTTGCATTACCATCAAGCAACTTGTTTGATACCTTTTGCTAAGGTAGTTTGAAGCAGCAAATTTTACAAGTTTTACATGCTTACTATTATTACAATTTATACCTGCCCTTCACCCAAGGCCCCAGGGGCAGGTTACAACAATTAAAACACAATATTTAAAACAGTTTAAAACATCATAAAATTACAGAAATATGCACTTTTCATGGACACCAATACTGGGAGGAGGGAGAAAAGAGGGAAAATGAAATACTTACTGGGTATCCGTCAATTCTAACTCTGCCACTGCAGTGATAAATTGTACTAGTTTATGATGATGTAGCAACAACCTTACAAGAGGCAAAATGGCATCATATTTATCTCGACATATTTCAGCCAAAATGTAAGCAGAAGAAGCAGAAATAGGCTATAAAAAGGGGAAAATATAACTGAAATAAGTACCAGTTATACCAAATGGAAAGCCAACAGAACCACCAGAATTTGAATCAATTCCAAAATGTAGACCTATAATGTTCTAAATTCGCCCTGGATTATGCATGCCTAGAACATTTTCTTTGAACTGCAATTCTCAAGCCAGCCACATCAAATAGCTTTTGAAATGCCACCTTTTCATGATACAGGGAGTGGCTTTTAAAAATAGTTAAATACTCTCATGGTTGCTCTACAAGAGCATTTAACTATTTTTAAAAAGTAACAGTGTTACCCATAACTACACATAGTAGTATAAGTAAAATAATTATAAGTACTTATAAGTAACAGTATTCTCTCTCTCTCTCTCTCTCTCTCTCTCTCTCTCTCTCTCTCTCTCTCTCACACACACACACACACACACACACGACTGCAGTGACAAATCTGGGTATCCTTTTAAAGCCATGCAAGGTAGAATTGTGACACTGGCCAAGAGGCAAATATGATATGGTATAACTTGCTCTTAAATTATTAAACAGTCCCCAAAGCAGGTTACCTCAACTTCTGATGACTTTAGCAGCAAGTTTCTGAGGGAAGCATAGTAATGTGATGGAAGCACATAGTCTTCAGCATAACATATATTCAGTCTAAGTGATCCATGATCATCAGTTTTGGATGCCTTATTTCCATTGTCTCTTGGCTGTAGAAGGTACCTTAAAAAAAGAAAATCCAAGTGACAGATTCATTTTGCATTTTATTTATAGTTCAAGTAAAGTTAGGTCTAGAATAAAGCAGTAATAACCTTGTCCTTTCCTTCTTTCCTTTTATTTTAACTAACTTGAATTTGCTTATTAAGATAATTTTTTTACTTTTCTAATTAATACTGAAGTACACCAAGCATTTACTTGCATCAACTATTATTTTAAGCGCTACCACTTTTAGATGTGGAGTTTGTGCTTGATGTAAGCAAGTCAAGATCTAAATGTATTAATATATTTGAAATACATATGATTAACTGGCATTTATTTACTTGCATGTTTTTAAAACAGCCTGCCATCAAAAGTGTGTGCAGAAAAAGGAAATACATAACATAAAAACAATATTCAGATGATCACAATACTAGCAATGGATAAGAAAAAAAATGGAACAAATTTGAGAATGCCTGGGTGATGAGCAAAATTTTCTACACTTGTCAAAACCCAAGATGGTAGGTGCATCCCTTATGCCTAGGGGGTGGGAGATCCAAAAAGCTGGCACTACCATGTTAAAAATCTTGTTGGACTACAGGGATTTGTGGAACCACCCACAGGGCCTCATCAGAAGACTCTAGTGATCAGGCAGGGAGACAGAGAGAGAGGTGGTCTCTCAGGTAAACTGATCCCAAGCTGTACAGGGGCTTCTATAGCAATAGTGAAATTTAAATTTGGCCTAGTAGAATGCTGTGAGGCAGTGCAATGCCTAGAAGAATAATGTCAAGTACGATTCTCCAGGAAACAACTGGTAGCACAACTGTTTCCAGTTACAAACACTTTAATACAGTCATACAGATAACAAAACCTATCCTTTTGTTTTAACTATGTCACAAGCTGCCTTTTGCCTAGTTTTCTTACCATGCTTGGAAGGAATCACTTCCTAACACCTTGACAGGAATCTTGATTTCTCCTAGGAAAAGGTCTTGTACCAAGTTACCATTGTTCCATAAATCAATTCTGAAAGTTAAATAATAGTTAACCATTTTGTGTCATAATCATTTTTCATATAACTGTATGAATAATCACAGAGATAGCTGTCATTATCATCACATTATCAACTGTCAACCACACCAATTCAGCATGCACACAAACCAAGTTTATAACCTCACACGCAATAGTTTAAGTTAAAGAGACGAAAAAGTGCCCTATTTCTATAAAAGGCAACCATGTCAGCATTTTGGTTAAATGTGTGGCTTTATCAATAAGATAAAAGCAATATTGGATGAACTGAGGCACTAAAAAAAAGAAAAGAAAGAGTGACATTACCATTTTCTTCTCAAGCATTTGCAGTTCTGTTTGCATTTACTGTATTAATATTCCTTTTTTGCTCTTTCTGACTAAACTGAAACACTTCAATGACACATGCATTGATTTTTATTTTTTAGTCCAAGCTCTTACAACCTAAAAAGCTGTAAGACTCCCAAAGGCATGCACTCTATGTGGGTTGTTGAGTCTTACCTCACTGACATTTCTGTTAAGACAGCACATATATTAAGAAGAAAAGAAATAAAATCCATTGTGTTGTGGCATGACTGATGTTCCCTTGCCTCCCTAAATGAGTTGCCTATTGTGATTTTCACTCAGATATTCCAAATTACCCTACCTATATAGTTCAAGCAAGTTAAGAAATAAACTATTCCTATCCTCAACTTTTCAGATGATAATTCTTTCTCCTTGGGTTTCATGTGGAGTTAAGATGAGGATAGGGACTCGGGTTTCCCCACTCCTTTCCTGCTCCCCTCCCAACCAGGGGAAAGCACTGAGCTGAGAGATAACTTTTTCCCATAGCAAAGAGAGCAGGGGAGCCCAATGCCAGCTACAGCATACAAAGAAATAAAACTTGTTTTAGTCAAGTAATACTGAATACACTACAATTTCAATTGCCATATAAAACAGGTAGTCCAATGTTCTTCTAAATTAACTGTTCAAGTTATGAAAGTAATTATCATGAGCTCTCTAAGGCTGTTTTAGACTTACACCCACCCTGCCTCCACCCAAAGTTGGATATTATTTATCTGGACAGCTTTCTGTAGTCCTTGAGTAACATTTTTATCTCTGTCATAAAAACCATTGACAGTTTTGTATAAAAAGGAATAATCGGTTTTAATATACTAAGGAATATACCTGACTTCCAGCTTCTCAATATCTTCTTCTTCCACCTGAAACTGTGATTTTTTGGTGTAACTACTGGACCTTGTTACCTGCAAGTAAAACTCATGTAAGTAAATTATTTCTCCTTTTGCATTTTGAAGTCTACCAATACCACACATTTACCACAAAAAGAATCAAAGTTATTCTAATATATCCCAAAACTGAGTGAAGAAACTCTTAATATATTTAGAAGGTTATAATTCTAATTGCCCTTATCTGCAATTTGGATCCGGCAAAATAAGGCACCAAGGATTAAACTCAAGGTCGAGAAGATAGTAAAGGATCCTTCCATCAGCTACCATATAAATTACCATCAGCAACAGTGTTTTGAAGGCTGCCCCATAGTCTTGATGCCTAAGGGTGTTTACTTTGCACTCCAAAGGTCAGAGAACTTTTTCCTCCCCTTGCACAGAATTCTAAATGGCAGAATAACTGCAGACATCAAACTGAAGCATGAAAGCAGAAAAGCAAAGGGTTACATTGTATGTTGCCATAGTTACCATTTTTGAACAGGATGAGAATAGCTAGTTCTCAAACTGATCCACTAGAAATGCTAAGGCTGGAGAGTTCCTGAATGAATCTTCAAGTGATTAAGGTCCCCAGAATCTGGAATGCATGCCACTTTCATCTTCCTCTGTCACCGGGTCAGAGAAATAAATTAAAATTTCCTCCGTAGGTCTACATAATTTATGGGTTGTATCCAACTAAGTAGACCCGCTAAAATTAATGGACCTAAGTTAGTCATATTCATTCATTTCAATGAGTCCAGGGCTAACACTGGATACAATCTTATGTATGTGCTGACATGCTGAGAATTTAAAATATGGGTGGGAATGATCACTGCCTCCTCCACCCACCAAAACCCAGCTCTAGCAATATGTGATGCATACAACAGTAGATAACTTGCAGGCATTAGCTCTGAAGAAAGAAGGGCTTGTTGTGGAGCTAGTGCTTCCACTCAACAGAAGCTTTGAAGGTGAAAGAAAGCTAACTCCTTCCTTTTCCTCCCAAACAACCCATGTCTGTTTGTCACAAACTGATCTTCTAACCAAACTGTTTTGGCTTTGGGGATGGAGGGCCCAAATTGCTGGTTAGCAGCTGGGATTTGAGAACTGACGGGAAGGAAAAGGGGAGAAACTCTGTTCCCTGGTAATCTTCTCTGTATCATTCCAATTTTAGTATATGTGCTGCCGAAGCGAGCACGGAGAAAACTCTGTTCCATCTTCCTTTTCTCCTCCTCTCCCCCACCAATTTCCAGGGCTCCTCCCATATGAAGAAATGTCAAGTGTGGTAGATGAAAATTACAGGCATGCATACCACAGCTGACCACATGAGCAAGTGGAATGTTACAAGCCATTCCTGGATATTTTACAAGCTGCAGATTATTTCATAAACACAATAGTGTCAATATTGTACAGTTATCAGCCAAGTATAATTCACAACCACAGCAACTATGATTTTCTGCTTTCTATTCTGCAGGAGGATTAAGTTGATAACCTTAAAGGCAGAAGACTTACCATGATTTGTGGATATTTTCAGAACTGAATATCAGAATTAAATTTTAACACCATATACTAGATTTAACCTATAATTCAACCTTTACATAACTAAACTATTTAAAAAAACAAATCAATTGTTTGAATACTGTATGTAGCTTTGCAACACTTGCTGCTAAATCAGATTTTGCAGGTGATCAGATTTTTTTTAACCTTGTAAAATTTGCTTCATTTTGTTACAACCATTAACAGAAGCATTCAGGAGAAAGCCAAACCACATAGTTAGGCTGTGCAGCCTTGCATTCAAGCCATTGACATGAAAAGCAAAGATTGCATTTCTAGCCACATACAGCAGAAATCATAATGGAGAATATCTATGAGCAAATACTGTGCCCAAGTTTCTTGAAGCAAAAAACTGATCAGCAATTGGGAAGAAATGAAGCTTTATTACAAAAAGATGAAGAAAGCAGCTCATATTTTGAGCTGCATGAGGTCATAGCAGGAAAATTCAAACCATCCTTTGAGCTACACTTATCTGAAATAGCCTCAAAAATGGCTACCTAAGATTTGTGACAACTCCAGTCCACATATTTGTCTCTAAATTCCTCTGTTTACTGTTCATTCCCACTGTTCTTGACTTCCTAGCAATTTTCTTCTGGTCTACCCAAATATCTCTGCCTGTGTCCTTCATAGCCTGCTACCTTTTATACAACTAACTTTTCTTCCTTGAAATCCTCCACCACAGGTTTTCTCTGATTGATCTTCATTATCTGTCAAATCACATGCACAATATTTCCACTGGGAAATGCCTCCTCAGTTCCTCCTTTCTTTTGGGTGGGGTGGGTAAGGCTTCAGCATGCTGCTCTTGGTCCTCAGCAGTTCCTTCTTGTTGTTGTTGTTGTTGTTGTTTAGTCGTTTAGTCGTGTCCGACTCTTCGTGACCCCATGGACCAGAGCACGCCAGGCACTCCTGTCTTGCACTGCCTCCCGCAGTTTGGTCAAACTCATGTTGGTAGCTTCGAGAACACTGTCCAACCATCTTGTCCTCTGTCGTCCCCTTCTCCTAGTGCCCTCAATCTTTCCCAACATCAGGGTCTTTTCCAAGGATTCTTCTCTTCTCATGAGGTGGCCAAAGTATTGGAGCCTCAGCTTCACGATCTGTCCTTCCAGGGAGCACTCAGGGCTGATTTCCTTAAGAATGGATAGGTTTGATCTTCTTGCAGTCCATGGGACTCTCAAGAGTCTCCTCCAGCACCATAATTCAAAAGCATCAATTCTTCGGCGATCAGCCTTCTTTATGGTCCAACTCTCACTTCCATACATCACTACTGGGAAAACCATAGCTTTAACTATACGGACCTTTGTCGGCAAGGTGATGTCTCTGCTTTTTAAGATGCTGTCTAGGTTTGTCATTGCTTTTCTCCCAAGAAGCAGGCGTCTTTTAATTTCGTGACTGCTGTCACCATCTGCAGTGATCAAGGAGCCCAAGAAAGTAAAATCTCTCACTGCCTCCATTTCTTCCCCTTCTATTTGCCAGGAGGTGATGGGACCAGTGGCCATGATCTTGGTTTTTTTGATGTTGAGCTTCAGACCATATTTTGCGCTCTCCTCTTTCACCCTCATTAAAAGGTTCTTTAATTCCTCCTCGCTTTCTGCCATCAAGGTTGTGTCATCTGCATATCTGAGGTTGTTGATATTTCTTCCGGCAATCTTAATTCCGGCTTGGGATTCATCTAGTCCAGCCTTTCGCATGATGAATTCTGCATATAAGTTAAATAAGCAGGGAGACAATATACAACCTTGTCGTACTCCTTTCCCAATTTTGAACCAATCAGTTGTTCCATATCCAGTTCTAACTGTAGCTTCTTGTCCCACATAGAGATTTCTCAGGAGACAGATGAGGTGATCAGGCACTCCCATTTCTTTAAGAACTTGCCATAGTTTGCTGTGGTCGACACAGTCAAAGGCTTTTGCATAGTCAATGAAGCAAAAGTAGACGTTTTTCTGGAACTCTCTAGCTTTCTCCATAATCCAGCGCATGTTTGCTATTTGGTCTCTGGTTCCTCTGCCCTTTCGAAATCCAGCTTGCACTTCTGGGAGTTCTCGGTCCACATACTGCCTAAGCCTGCCTTGTAGAATTTTAAGCATAACCTTGCTAGCGTGTGAAATGAGCGCAATTGTGCGGTAGTTGCAGCATTCTTTGGCACTGCCCTTCTTTGGAATTGGGATGTAGACTGATCTTCTCCAATCCTCTGGCCATTGCTGAGTTTTCCAAACTTGCTGGCATATTGGGTGTAGCACCTTAACAGCATCATCTTTTAAAATTTTAAACAGTTCAGCTGGAATATCATCACTTCCACTGGCCTTGTTATTAGCAATGCTTTCTAAGGCCCATTTGACTTCACTCTCCAAGATGTCTGGCTCAAGGTCAGCAACCACACTACCTGAGGTGTACGAGATCTCCATATCTTTCTGGTATAATTCCTCTGTGTATTCTTGCCACCTCTTCTTGATGTCTTCTGCTTCTGTTAGGTCCTTACCACTTTTGTCCTTGATTATGGTAATCTTTGTACGAAATGTTCCTTTCATATCTCCAATTTTCTTGAACAGATCTCTGGTTTTCCCCATTCTATTGTTTTCCTCTATTTCTTTGCATTGCTCATTTAAGAAGACCCTCTTGTCTCTCCTTGCTGTTTTTTGGAAATCTGCATTCAGTTTCCTGTATCTTTCCCTATCTCCCTTGCATTTTGCTTGCCTCCTCTCCTCCGCTATTTGTAAGGCCTCGTTGGACAGCCATTTTGCTTTCTTGCATTTCCTTTTCCTTGGGATGGTTTTCATTGCTGCCTCCTGTATAATGTTACGAGCCTCCATCCATAGTTCTTCAGGCACTCTGTCCACCAAATCTAAATCCTTAAACCTGTTCCTCACTTCCACTGTGTATTCATAAGGGATTTGATTCAGATTGTATCTTACTGGCCCAGTGGTTTTTCCTACTTTCTTCAGTTTAAGCTGGAATTTTGCTATAAGAAGCTGATGATCTGAGTTACAGTCAGCTCCAGGTCTTGTTTTTGCTGACTGTATAGAGCTTCTCCATCTTTGGCTGCAGAGAATATAATCAATCTGATTTTGATGCTGTCCATTTGGTGATATCCATGTGTAGAGTCGTCTCTTGTGTTGTTGGAATAGAGTGTTTGTGATGACCAGCTTGTTCTCTTGACAGAACTCTATTAGCGTTTGCCCTGCTTCATTTTGAACTCCAAGGCCAAACTTGCCAGTTGTTCCTTTTATCTCTTGATTCCCTACTTTAGCATTCCAGTCCCCTGTAATGAGAAGAACATCCTTCTTTGGTGTCATTTCTAGAAGGTGTTGTAGGTCTTCATAGAATTGGTCAATTTCACTTTCTTCAGCACCGGTAGTTGGTGCATAAACTTGGATTACTGTGATGTTAAAAGGTCTGCCTTGGATTCGTATCGAGATCATTCTGTCATTTTTGAGATTGCATCCCATTACAGCTTTTGCCACTCTTTTGTTGACTATGAGGGCCACTCCATTTCTGCTACAGGATTCTTGCCCACAGTAGTAGATATGATAGTCATCCGAACTGAATTCGCCCATTCCCTTCCATTTTAGTTCACTGATGCCCAGGATGTCGATATTTATTCTTGTCATCTCATTTTTGACCACATCCAGCTTACCTCTATTCATGGTTCTTACATTCCAGGTTCCTATGCAATATTTTTCTTTACAGCATCGGACTTTCCTTTCGCTTCCAGGCATATCCGCAACTGAGCGTCCTTTCGGCTTTGGCCCAGCCGCTTCATCAGCTCTGAATCTACTTGTACTTGTCCTCCGCTCTTCCTCAGTAGCATGTTGGACGCCTTCCGACCTGAGGGGCTCATCTTCCAGCGTCATAACTTTTATATGCCTGTTGTCTTTGTCCATGGAGTTTTCTTGGCAGGGATACTGGAGTGGCTTGCCAGTTCCTTCTCCAGGTGGATCACGTTTAGTCAAAACTCTCCACTATGACCTGTCCATCTTGGGTGGCCCTGCATGGCATAGCTCATAGCTTCTCTGAGTTATTCAAGCCCCTTCGCCACGACAAGGCATTGATCCATGAAGGGGATCCTTCTTCTTAAGAGACCTCAAACTTCAAGGTTTTCAGTACCACCTATATGCTGTTGACATCCAGCTGTACTTCTATGTCTCCCACCCTGTCTAATCCATCTTTGCCTACTTATTCAATATATGTATTTGGATATTTTCTATCATTCAATATGTGATAGAAACTCAATATGTCTAAGACTAGACTGTATATCTTTTCTTCCAAGCTTCCCCCTCCTCTATCATTCTCCTTGTCCGCTAACATTATTAAAATTCATTAGCCCAGTCTGTACTTCCAGCTAAGCAAAACCATTGTTCAATGCAAATGTGTTCCCAAAGAGGAGATTGCAGCCACTTTTCTACTCCCCAGTTGCTCTGTCCTGCATGCTATTAAGCCATAGTTTGCTATTAAGCCTACAACCTGGGCTTGTAGTTTCACACACACCCTGACAATCTGCACAGCATATGATTAGTCTGGAGAGAGCTATTCCCAGAGTCTATGCATTTGCACCAAGCCATAGTTTGGCTTAGTGGGATGTGCAAACAAGACTACTATGTTAGCCAAGAAGAGTTCTGCTTTATGTTTTCATTCTCTATTATTTTCTTTTGTTTAAAATCTGACCCTTTGACTAAAACTGCCTATCTCTCTGGTGACCTCACATATTAAAGTAAGCTAACAAAGAAGAAGATAGCATAAATGCACAGACAACACACCAAAAGCTTATTTTGATAGATTACTTACCTCAAAATGAAATGTTTCATTAAATTGTGGATTGCTTGTTTTCTTCTTTACTTTTGTCTTCTTTTGGTCATTCCTATTCCAATATGGTACAGTTTTACCATACAGAACTTAAAAACATACAATTATAAAAATACTGTCTTGATATGAATGAACCATGCAGTTAAACTATATTTATGAAAGGCTTATCTTCAAACAGGGAAGGCATTCTTTGTAAATTGGATGCATTACTGATTACTTTAATTTGTGTAGCCCTACTGAAGTCAATATGAGTATTACACATAGGTGTACATACATGTAGGAGGAGTATATATTCCAAATAAATAAGAAACATATGTAACTAGAATCAGATAATATGCCTGCCATTTCTGAAAGATCTGATCATGGAGTGGTGGCCATTTCTGGTGGAGAGGGTGGATCTGGCCTGAGAAATTTGTACTGCTGGTCTACCTTACTATTGCTTCTCTGTTGGTAGACCAGCTGTCTATCTACAGGTGGACCAGGCACCCAGACAATGTCTTTCCACACACTGCTGATATCCTGAGTTATTTTCCCAGAACAGACTTGGGGGAGGGGACACCCTGGGAGAGAAGTCCTATTGCACAAATGGAAGTCCTTTGGCAAACATAACTACTTTGTCAAAAGTTGTCAAGAAACTGATTAAATTCTCCGCAATTGTGTTAATAACATTAGGCTTCTCTACATTTATCAACTGAAAATTGGTGCAACAATTCATTTCCTTTTCAACATCACTAAATTTGTTCAGGTCTAAGTTTCCTATTTTATTTAAGACTGTGTGAATGTATGTTAAAAGTATTACCTTGAAGGACCCACAACAGACACTGTAGCATAAGGATCACAATTTTGTCCATTAATAAGAGGAAGTCCATGACATTCCTTCAAGCTAGAATTTTAAAAATGCAAATTAATTCAGTTGCAGTTTCAAATCTAATGGATAAAGACACACTAACCATATATGACCACTACTGCCTGGTCATGAATTTCTCTTTTAATAAGGTACTCAAGAAGATACTGTTGGTTCAGCTTCAGGCACTCTTGGGAGATACTGATTATCTAGACTCTGGGTTAAGGCCTAGTTTTGGGACTGAATTGGCCATGATCACTCTTGCAGCTACCTTCATTAAGACAAGGAAAACGGGAGTGGGATCCTGTTATTTCTTCTGCAGAATTCAACTGCATGTTTAAAGTTTAGTCAATTAACTCCACATTGGAGGTCTAGGTACTCTCCAGGAAACCCTCTATTTGTCTAAGTTCAGTCGTTTCCTCACCACTTTTATACTATGTTAAACATGCTAATTAATTCTTGGATTCCACAAGAGGTGTTGCCTCCTTCCTGTGTGTGATCTGTGAATACAGAAGAGAATGTCTGAAATCTTGCGAAACCAGCTGTGACTGCTCAGCACTTCACAAAGCTTAATTACATTGTCTCTTTGAATGGTCATCTCCTTATGTTTGTGGAAGCCTTTCCCCCGGCAAGCTAGCCAACAGCATTTTGGCTCACATCCAAAGCATGTTTGGTTCCCTTCTTCTTCCAGTTAAACTGGTTTTGTCTATTAAAAGGCAGACTGTGGAGATGGTATACTAGAGAAAAGAGAACTTTTGGGGGTTAGAATGTGCCTTGTCTTTTATTCTCCTAAGTAGATTCACTATTGTTTTACATTAGCTGCCTACTGTTTCTGACTGCTCCTAGAACAAGACTAGTAGAAGTCAGAAATTGGCTCAGAAACCTGGTTATTAACAACTGCCAGAACAAAACTTGGAATATAGCACATGAATAAAGCTGATTAGTTATAACTATCATGGGGGAAATAGTGTGTCACATTCAGGGGGTGTTGTTGAAAGATAATCATCTTATTTTTTTATTTGAGAAAGTTAGTGGTGGAACAGTTGTATTTCCTTTTCCCTTCATTACCATGTCAGCTTTCAATTGTAATATTAAAGATATATCTATATATCTATATCCATCACTGTATGAAATGGCCCTTGGAAGTCCCACAACATGCAAGCCAACATCCTTGCAGACCTGCTGTAAACCTTGGAACATCTTCCACTGATGTAGGCAGTAGAGGGGGAAGTCAGACAACATTGGTATCATCATCTTGAAAGCATCTTTGTGCAAGTTCTTGTCCCTATCACAGGCAGAGGTTGCACCAGGGCATGTGCAGTGAGGAAAGACAGTGGCAGAAAAGATGGACCATCTTCTTTGTGCCTCAGCTGTGAAGTCCATTCACATCTTATGGGACACATTGCCAACTTCCTTTCCCATTACGCCTTTGTATAACTTGAGACACGCTAATCATGACACCAATGCTAACCAAAAGTGTATAAAAAAACACTACTGATTACATTGCTGCAAGCATTCAGCAACACTACAGAACCAAAAAGGTCTACAAGAGTCTCTTCCACATGTCCAGTACTTGGTGGTGGTTTTACCTTCAGCAGGAAGGCAGGCAGTTCATTTTATGCTGAAGTGGAATCTTTGAAAACACATTTGTTCAACTTGCATTTGGCTAAGTTTGCTGTACTTAAACCTTTAAGCTTCTATTTTTAAATTGTGTTTTCATGTGTTTTATAATACTGAAAGCTGACTTGAATGACCCTGTTAATGTTCATTAGTAAGCAAAACAAGAATAAGAAGTGATAAATGTTCTTACTGTACTACTAGCTGCTGGCAGACTGATCCATTATCTGTAATCAACTCATTCAGTTTTAATTCGAGGTGAACTTTCCCCTGTCAATTAAAAAAAGAAGACGTTTCAGTTGCAAGAGCCTGTGTGTTGAATTTATAAAATAACCTAGCACCTGCTTAATAAGAGCAATACAAGAGCGGACAGCCTCTTTAGCATCACTAGCATGAAATATGTGATTGACTGAATTAGCTGTATGTGAGCAGGTGTCAGACAAGTATTAGACACTGCATTTTAAAAATTTTAATGCAGAAAATTGTTATCAACTTAGAATTCTATTTTGGTATTAAAGGGCATGAATTTTAAGAGTTATGATTCCTTGTATATGAGCAGCACTTGGTGTTGCTTTTAAAATGAAAATTATCACTCTTTTTAAATGAAGAGCTCTTATAAAATCTTCAAGGAGGACCTGATCATCTACATCAGGTGAGGGGAACCTTTGAACCTCCGGATGTTGCTGAACTACAGCACCCATCAGCCCTTGCAAGCATGGTCAATGACCACTGATAATGGGAGTTGCAGTTCAGCAACATCTGAAGGGCCAAAGTTCCCCACACCTGTTCTACATTTTGTAGAGATCCAAATCTTAATCACTTCAGAATAGCTTCAGGTAAAGAAGACTAGGCTATGATGCAATATTCATAATATCGCCTTTAAAAATGGCATTGTGTGTGTGTGTGCGCACACACACACACAGACACTCCACCTTGAAAATGAACTGCTAGTAGTACTTTGTGCCTATATGAACACACCCTAAACAAGGTAGGCTTGTTATTTTGGAAGCAATAAAAAAGTCACTGACAGAACACTTCCGGAGTCAGACACTGAGCACCTCTATAATTAACTGCTATTAGTGTACAAAGATTCTTTCTAAAGTGCTTAGGTATTCAACCTGTGAAGGCTATCAAGTGACAGTTGTCTGAAGCAGTTCCCCTGAAAGCAAAACACAATGACAAGCATAACATATAGGGGAATCTTCCTGGCAACAATGACACACAATCCAGTCAAAATTAAGCACATGCTTAACTTTGTCAAGTCAACATGCCTTGTAAAGGCATAGCTTGGTGGATCACACTTTTTTCTAACAAACTGGATTGATACTCAAGCTTAAAAAATATATAGCTGCTTCACTGCCCATGTTTACACAGCTGTACTGACACAGGAGTAATACGCCAGACAACTTGTATTCTGTGGGGCCACTGCATAATTAAATGATTTGGTGAAAGCAAATTTCTACTCTTTTTTAAAAGAAAGGTTCAGGGGAAAGGATAAACATGTATGGTGAAGGTCCAGAAAAAAGCAAAACAATAAATACATTTTCTGGATTAGTGTCAGTACTATCCCAGATTCATATTGTATAGAGTTACGATACCATTTTTCCTAACAAACCTCCATGACTCCTCTATCAATCTAATTATCACCAAAATATTGCTTTAGATGTTGTAATGCACATATAGATTGAGGCAAACCCCAGCATGTCTCAGGAATGGTGAGCAATGTCTATTATTAGAGGTTAATCTAGCAGGGACATTTCCTCCAGCATTACACTCACATCACAATGCCACGTAGTTTGCTTTGCCTGTAAGCAAGCCCAAAATATTTACTTGGAAATTCCAACATTCAGCTGCACATTTGCCATTGTTATCATACACATTACTGCATGATTCACATATACCTAAACTATTTTCAGGACAACTAAAACTGCTGTTTAATCAAGAAGCAGCTGTCTTATTTCATAAGAGCTGTATAAACTATTTCTAAAACAATTAAGTTGGAATTAGAGCACGTCCAATATACCACAGATAAAGAGAAAGGAAATATACACAGATACATTACCATGCACAGGAAAACAATCAACACTTGCTAAAGAGAATTATAAACTGTTTCATCATTTATAAGTTAGATTTTTCTTTTTCAACTATACTATGAAAAGGGATTGAAATGTGTGCCCGCCCCCAAGATGTGAAGGTCCATGATAGAAAAAAACCAGAAAATTATTACTCCCTGAGCCTTCACATCTTCACCCCTCCCGCTGACTGTAAAGTACCGTAGCCTTCTCTGGGAAGAGTACATAAAAATAGAAATGATTTGCAGTAAGACAAAGTGTAACTGAGGGATCCACACAGGACAGAGGTAAAGGTAAAGGGACTCCTGACCAGGTCCAGTCGTGACCAACTCTGGGGTTGCGGCGCTCATCTCGCATTATTGGCCAAGGGAGCTGGCATACAGCTTCCAGGTCATGTGGCCAGCATGACAAAGCCGCTTCTGGCAAACCAGAGCAGCGCACGGAAACGCCATTTACTTTCCCGCTGTAGCGGCACCTATTTATCTACTTGCACTTTGACATGCTTTCGAACTACTAGGTTGTCAGGAGCTGGGACCGAGTGACGGGATCTCACCCCGCCGCGGGGATTCGAACCGCCGATCTTCTGATTGGAAGCCCTAGGCTCTGTGGTAGCTGAGCCATATTGCCCCTACTCAACTTTGGCGCCTACAGTTAGTGAATCTCACCATTCCAGGGAATAGGAGGCACACACAGGCTTCCTAAATAACTTCCCTCTCCACTCTGTAATCACAGAAGAGATTCAGAATGTCTT
Organism: Zootoca vivipara; assembly: GCF_965207765.1. Lineage (NCBI taxonomy): Eukaryota > Metazoa > Chordata > Lepidosauria > Squamata > Lacertidae > Zootoca > Zootoca vivipara. The sequence continues at coordinate 70,031,888 of NC_142588.1, read as the reverse complement.
ACAATATGGAGCATTTTAAAACTATACATATATTTGCTGTAGTTTGAAAAATGTTATAGGCTCTTTTTGTAAAATACATTTAATTCACATTCAGAACTTTTGAAATGCCGCAATAGAAGAAAAATGAAATCTAAACTGAAATATTTTAAACTGGCACACAAGAAATTAAAGATATACATGTCCAGATTTCAATTGTTCCATGCTAGTTTTTAAGACTGATTTTGTGGACACATTGCAGACAGGCCATTTTTCTGATGGACTAGGAACAATGCAGCACAAAAACTGCATTCATTTCATGCAGCATGGGGAGTCATGGAGATGGGGAAGAAAGACTTTCACTGACACAATACAACATTAACTTTCACATCTATTCAATTTTACCTGAACCTCTGAATTAGAATCAACAGGCTGAAGCATAAACCATGTTTCCTTGCCAGAGTATTTGCTCAAATCTTCTTTTTTGATCGCTACTTTGCCTAAAGGGAGGAAAATAAAATTACCCATTTGACTGTACATGTTATTCAGTGTTGGGTAGAAATGCTATTTTTAATTTTAGCATCTAACATAGTTCTAGAGAAGATTTTAAAATAATCATCAAACAGTGTGTCCTAAGCAAAGCAGTCCAGTAGCAGCAGGTGTTGGGGATGGGAGTATTTATTGGCACTGTTTGAAACTAAATGAAAAATGTTTTAAAATAAAATGCCTGTCTTTGGGGCCTGTAGGTCAACTGGGAAAACATGTTGTGGCAAGTGGGTGGGCGTTGGTCTGCTCAATTATTTAGAGAGAAAACCACCAGAGACACTGTGTAATACAGTAGAACCCCAGTTGTTGAACATCTCAGCTTCCATTTTCAAACATGCCTCAGAAGTCGAACGGTCTTCCGGAACGGATTACGTTTGACAACTGAGGTTCCACTGTAAAGTGTTGAATTACAATTAATGGTGGCATAAGGCAAATGTAAGAACTTCCACTTGTGCAAAGCTAGACCCCTGATTTTCACTAATTCTCATATCCAATGTACAACTTCTCCCAAGGGTTGGAGAGGTCCTCCAGAATAAAGGATATGATGCAGCAGATTGCACTAGATAGAAGGATCAGTGAAAACTGGACACCCTACTTTATGTGAACATGTTTGCCTAATGCAATCGTTGGATACAATCCATAAAAATAAACACATACATTTGAAAATAATAAGATACCTATCTATAGTTTTACCTTTAATAAAACAAACCCACCACTGAACATTAAGAGGCATATAGAACTAAATCAAACTCTAAGTAGACCCACTGAAATGAGTTGACATGACAAACCAATTTCAGTGGATCTACACGATAATGACTTAGTTGGCTACCATCCTAACTTCAATTTATAGTTTAGCAGACTATGAGATGCTTAATCTCAGTACCGTGGGTTCAAGCCCCATGTTGGGCAAAAGATTTCTGTACTGCAGGGGGCTGGCCTAGATGACCCTTTCATGCCAACAATTCTATTATTCTATACTTACCTATACGCAGATCCCTCTGTAAAACATTTTTCTCATAAATATAAAATGATAAACACTGGAATGTCCTTGGTATTTCAAAGTAGAACTCTTCTCCAAAAAATGGGCTGGGGAAAGAAATTAAACAGGTTCTTAGCAAAGTAACTGAATATTTTACAATGTTTCACCACCTTTGTAACTTGCTGTTGGATCTTATTTTATGTAACTTTTATAATTGGATTCTCCTCTTGAACATAAGCCTCTTACAAGGAATTACCATATTGGCCTGAATATAAGCCGCACCTTTAAAATTGGAGGGGGGGGGGAGAAGAAAAAAAAGAAAAAATTCCTGAATATAAGCCGCTCCATTCCTCACTGCTCCTGGCTGCATACTGGGCGGGGGGAGCCACACTGAGTTGCCGGCAGTCTTTCCCCTTCCTCACTCTCTCCCTTTCCGGCCTTGGGGGAGAGGATGAGGGACTATGTGCAGGGCAGGCGCCGCTCTGCCGTGCTCCTGGTACTGTTTGCCCCACACTTCTGGCTGCATACTGTAAGGTCATGAATATAAGCCGCACTTTAACTTTTCACGGTTGGAATTTGGGGAAAAAGTGAGGCCAATATGGTAGTTATTTCTCCCAAAACGCTAAACAATGAAAAACATTTTCAAGAGTCATGTTTACACACACACACACACACCTCACATAATAAAATACAATTAGATATTAAAATATATGACAAGTTTACACAAGGGAAGGGGGTCATTGGTTTGCTTTTGTTTTTATTACATATTTTGTGTTTTTTTATCTTATGGTGAAATGTAATAAAATAATAATACTGTAATAATAATAATAATAATAATAATAATTTATTTATACCCCGCCCATCTGGCTGGGTTCCAACAAAACATTAAAATACAGAAATCCATCAAACATTAAAAGCTTCCCTAAACAGGGCTGCCTTGAGATGCCTTCTAAAGGTCTGGTAATTGTTGTTCTCTTTGACCTCTGGTGGGAGGGCATTCCACAGGGTGGGTGCCACTACCGAGAAGGCCCTCTGCCTGGTTCCCTGTAACTTGGCTTCTCGTAGCGAGGGAACCGCCAGAAGGCCCTCGGCGCTGGACCTCAGTGTCCAGGCAGAACAATGGGGTGGAGACGCTCCTTCAGGTATACTGGACCGAGGCCATTTAGGGCTTTAAAAGTCAGCACCAACACTTTGAATTGTGCTCGGAAACGTACTGGGAGCCAATGTAGGTCTTTCAGGACTGGTGTTATGTGGTCTCAGTGGCCGCTCCCAGTCACCAGTCTAGCTGCCGCATTCTGGGTTAGTTATAGTTTAGTTAGTTGACTTTAGGAAGTCAATTGGTACTAGCATTGTATGTAAACCTAAGAAATCAAAAGGCTTTGTTTTCTATTATTTATATTCACACCAGCCACATAATCTGAATTATCTTATTCAGTTTATGGATCATTTTTTAAAAAAAAATCCAAAACAGAAAAAGAAACTTCCAGTCTCCTTGGCGCCATGGCAGAAGAGAGGGCTTGTGAGCCTGAGGGGCACCGGGCCTCACTCTTCTAACACTAAGGCATGGTTCAGCATTACATCCGAACACAGTCACTCTTCCACTGCATTATTAATGTTTATTTTACCAAGCTGTTTCTGTAACCCATACATTAAAAAAAAATCAGAAACGAAGCCAAAATGGACATGCAATGGGGGGTGGGGATAAGATTACATACCAGCTGATTTTTTTTACATGTTAAGGGACTGGTTAATATTTCATTTTAATCAAAGATTAATCAAAGATGTATTCTCATCCTAACTAGGCCTGCCATTATGATAAAGCTCTTACCTTAAACATTTCTCTACTACCTGAGTGCGAAAAACCTCTTCTTGATCCAAATTGATTGTACAAAAGCAGTCTCTCATCTTGTTTTGTCCAGAGTATGGCACTAAGTTTTTGGCTTGACCTAGTGACAAGATTAGTTTTGAACAAACATGGAGAAAAAAAATTACAAGGTTGTCTATAGCCACAGTATGGAGTTGTAATTCAGAATGGAAAGCAACAAAATTTTACACACACTGTAATGCATCCTTGTCTGAATTAAGTGACCAAAAGAAGCACAAAAGAAGAAAAGGAAGTTTGGGTATTAAAAAAGGAAATTGAATACAATATTTCATCATAGCCAGGACCTTGGTTTTGTCCTTTAAAAGGCAGAAGCCACTTCCTCTAGAATAGCATCACCTGATAAGAACAGGGTCACTACTGACTTAAAAGTGAAGGCTTTATTAACATCACTTCCTGCAACACTTGCACTTTCCTTCGAATTCCATCTGGGTAACCGGTTAAGCCTGACATGGCTGGTTAAATCAAACATGATTGCAACTTAAAAAAATTCCTTCAGTAGCACCTTAAAGACCAACTAAGTTTATATTTTGGTATGAGCTTTCGTGTGCATGCACACTTCTTCAGATATGATTGCAACTGAAAGCAATATGGGCGCAAGACATAACACAAACAGAGTCTAGTATTTTTTCAACGAACAAATTTTGTATTTAGCAGTCCATTATAAAGTTATTATGTTTACCCTGAAAAAAAATAATTGTCTGAACTATATCAAGTGAAAAACCAGACTTTTGAGTTACTATCACATTGAAAAGTCATAGTACTTGCTACCAAAATATTAACACAATGTAACTTCCTCCCTGCTCCAAGCAAAATACACAATACTTAGAATAAAGTTAGTCTCGTTAGTTTAAGACAGTTTGCCTGGAGAATGTTCTAATTTCCTTATAAAATAAAACAAAGTATCATTTTGAAAGCAGTCAGGGATACCATTTTTCCTTAAAGATAAATTACATCTATCACTACCCTTAATGGTGCTACTAAGGATATCATTCTGTTTGAACAACAGAGCTGTCCAAACTCAACCATACATTTTAAAGCAGGGGTGGGGAAAATGAGGCCCACCAAATTTGATTCACTGGCCATAATAGGAGCCAACTCCTAGGGGCCTGAGGTCCAATCAACCCCGCAATAAAATATTTGAGGGGGCTACCCTCTAAGTTGATGGGCATCACCATTCAAATGGTGTGTCTTACCACTGATTATGTGGGGCAGCCCCCCCAATTAATTTATTCAAGTTGACACCTCTGCTGGCCATACTCCTCACCCCATTTTAGAGCCTTATTTCTACAGCAGCATATTACAAAATAAAGTACATTCAGGTAAGTACACTGATGAAATCTCAACACCAATGTGTTAGTGTTTATAGAACTGACCTTTATCTGCAAATTTCCTACCAGTTCCAAGCAATCAGCTTTTCCAAGTGACTACCCCTTCATTGTTAAAGCCCTAGAACTAACATAGAATTGGCCTAAACACAAAGTTTTGCTGATTTCCATTTACTAAGTGATTTCAAGGATTGGTATGGCACAGTAAACCATTTTATATTACTGGCTTTTCAAACTGGAAAACCCTAGTTTATCCAGCATTTTCAATGAAATAACCAGTAATGGTGGAAAAACTTCCTTTGCAAAGTGCAGCCGCAACAGAGTACTGAGTGTATTTGAGATCATACTCTCAATTCAAGTTGGGCAACAGGGAAACCTAACAGATTTGATGACTGTCTTACATAAACTGGGTGCAACCACTAGAGCAGGAATGGGAAACACCTAACTCCCCAGATACTATGAACTGAGCTTCCATCATCCCTAAACATTGGCTAGCTGGGACTGAATAGAGTCCAACAACATCTGAAGGGCCACAGGTTTTATTCCTTTTTTACTTATTAAACTTGTACTGTATAACGCCCTTTATCTGAAGATCACAGGGCATTCACAACGTAAGAGTACAAAATGAAAAACAAAATACAAAAATCAATAACCTCCCTCCCACAAACACATTTTAAAGGCCATAGAATGTTGATCAGCCAAAGTTTTTGCCTAGTGCCGCCTCAAGGTAAGTAATAAAGGTGCCAGGCAAATCTCCCTAAGGAGAGCATTCCACAAGCAGGAAGCCATTGCAGAAAAGGCCGATCTTGTGTTGCCACCCTCAGATGATGACCGCAGTGTCCAGATTGGTTCATATGGGGAGAGGTGGTCCCTATTCCTACTATAAAACAATTCCTCTACAACGCATTGGAATCCCTTGGCAAACAATCTAACATAGAGATAGCTCCCTGAAGGAATGAGGATGAAAACCATCATTTTGAATAAAATTATTATTAATTGTAACTGTTCAAAGCTATCTCTAGCCCTCAAGACACTATATAGCACATACTATCAATACACATAAGGGAGAGTAGCAGTAGGCAGAGCCAGAGCCCCAGATTTAAAATGCAATACGCTATGGATACAAAATGTGAAAATCAGCATGACCTAGAGCAGTGTTTCCCAACCAGTGTACCTCCAGATGTTTTGGGACTACAACTCCCATCATTCCTGACCACTGGTCTTGCTAGCTAGGGATGATGGGAGTTGTAGTCCCAAAACATCTGGAGGCACACTGGTTGGGAAACACTGACCTAGAGATCACATTCCTGCCAACCTAGCAGTTCGAAAGCACGTCAAAATGCAAGTAGATAAATAGGAACCGCTACAGCAGGAAGGTAAACGGCGTTTCCATGTGCTGCTCTGGTTTGCCAGAAGCGGCTTTGTCATGCTGGCCACATGACCTGGAAGCTATACGCCGGCTCCCTTGGCCAATAATGCGAGATGAGCGCGCAACCCCAGAGTCGGTCATGACTGGACCTAATGGTCAGGGGTCCCTTTACTTTTACCTTTTTTAGAGATTACATAAGCTACATGTGTGCAAGCCTCCCTTGATATGCAATATATTCCACTTCTACACTGATGCAGCTGGGCATGCTTCCTCTGCTGTTCCAAGTTGCAGTCGGCCAAGTGTGCTAGTTACTCTTGCCTGTCGTACACACAGCAATTTCACAGTTGGAAGAAGACATATTGGCAGTTGGAATAAACTGCTTCATTAGCACAAGATAGCATTTTTGCACACTAGTTGCTAGTCCAAGATCAGCATAAACACTCAAGTTGTGTTCTGGGGTGAGAAAAGAAGCACACATGCAGGTATGCACCTGCATTTCCTAGTTCTGAAGTATATCATGTGGATCAGGCCCTTCTTTTCTTTGTTAAATTTTTGAAACACATCACTATCACTTTTAAGTGCTATAGATACTACTTTCCATGGTCAAACAAATTCCCATGGGGACGCACTGCTAGTTTTCTCTTAAAAGAAGATGGGTATGTAAGCGAAGTGGGCATTTTAGCATATATGTGTTATATAAATTAATAAATAATGGCGGCTTAATCATTTTATGTCAAAGCTAATTTGTCATACCAAACAGCTGTTAAAGTACAGCATGTATTGGCAGATAAAACGAGCTACACATTTTCAGCCGGGGCTTCCTGTCTTAGCTTAGCCACACAGCCCCATCCTATGGATATGCCACTGCATTCAACTGCCACTGAGATCAGTAGGATTTACTCTCAATTTAAGTGTTCATAAGATTGCACATTACACAAGCTAATGTCTCTCAACTTCAGCCATTTCCATCCCAAAATTTGGGATAAAACTGATATATTATACAGAGATGTTGTAAGAATTCAGATATGTGTTAAGTGCTTTGATCAATTAGTAAAAGCACTTATAAAATACTAAATATAACTACATCAGGTAACAAAAGGTAAAATTAAAAAGTAAGTTTAAGGCTCTAGGATGTTAGGTATGTTTGTGACCATTATAGATGCCTTGATAAACCAATGTACTTTAGATGCCTGAAATGTCTATGTGTCGTATTTCCAAATTGCCAGAAGCGGCTTAGTCATGCTGGCTACATGACGCCAGCTCCCTTGGCCAATAAAGCGAGATGAGCGCCGCAACCCCAGAGTTGTCCGTGACTGGACCTAATGGTCAGGGGTCCTTTTACCTTACTTCACAAGTATGAACTGCAATGCTTCCATCTGTTTATCAAAATAAGCATGCAGAATGAAATGCAACAATGGCATTAAAATGTGCTTTGTAGCATTCATGTAATTATTACCCGTTGCTTCAATTGCCAAACAACAAATCAGTCAACCAGAGCTTTAACTGATTAATCAAGTTTGTGCAAGAACATCTATTTTAGATTATTTTGCTTCTGCTGCATTACTGCAATGGGAAATGAGAGGGAAATGAGAAAGAAATATTAAAAGATGGCAGTTCCTTTTAATGACAGGTAATGACATTTATTTATTTATTTATAGTTTTTTCCAATATGTAAAGATGACAGAGGTTTTAGTAAGATGCAAAAGTACTGAACTTTAATTAGATTCATCAATTTAAAATTTCTAAGGCAACTGTTTGAAAGGGTGAAACGGTAATTAACCAGTTTAATAATAAGACTGTTTTTTTATTAAAAAATACAAAACAAAATAAAGTAGCATATGCTATTTTTAACACATGGAATCTTTCAAAATATACGGTAAGCTTTCATAAAAAATATTTTTTCTAGAAAAAAATTATGGGTCGTTAAGCTGAGAGTTGATTTGATGCTGAATATGCACATTTAACCTCATATAAGAATGCTTCTCTCTTGTCAATACTGTTCTATTGAAACATTATGAAATTTACGGTAGTTCCGCATCAAAATGGAAGCTAAGCATGCTGCAAGTCATTCTCTACAAGACTGAATAAAGGCGTGAGAAAGGAAGTGGGTTACGTTTGACTTACATGAATGTACTTCGATCCCTCCCACCATCGGAAAACCACTACATCCTGTTTGTCCTAGCTGCTCTAAAATCTACGTCAGCCCCATAACATTATCATTTTCTTGCCCCTTATAATTTATCAGAAGGTTTTCTGCCTTCATGTTTAAAAATTTCTTTGCCACATTTGGTGTGGCTAACATGGATCCTATTACCCCACAATCCCATTAAGGTATCCAAGAGTTCTAAGTGACTACTTCAAAACATCCTGTACAAGTTTCCCCCTACATCACATTTCACAAGAATCCCATGTGTTGCATTTTTCTGACAAAATGAAATACCTTTAATAGATTGAATGCAGTGTAACTTCTAAGGATGTCACTTTTTTCAAGTAATGTCTTATGGCTCTCAAAACTAAATATTTTCCATTTCAGCTAAAGCCATGCCTTCCCATGAAGTTATTACATCTTCCCCTAGCTGCAAGGAATGCACTTCCCCAACTATTTTGCTAGGTACAGCCCAGTCTACTAGCTTACACACTTACAAGCACCTCTCATGCTTGCTATTTCTACCCTATCATAACATGGATTAGAGAAAGAAATTGTCACTGGTGCCATCACCAAACTTCCATCAAAACTACACTTGGGACTTCAGGTGTGCAGTACTACTTCAGCATGACAAGGTCTTGCAAACATACACAGGAAGAACAGATCCCTAGAATATGTGCCAGGAACTGTAGATCACCCACGTAGCACACAATTACCATGGCTAGGTTTCAACTCCCTTTAGGAAATTGTTGACCACAGTACATTCCTGATTAAATACCAGGTAACTTATCTAGCATGATGCTATTTCTGCTATCTTCCCTACTTCATCCAGCAAATATGTTTGGACCTGCAACCTGATTGTTCAGAAACCAACCCTTTAAATGCTCCAATAACTTCATATCCTATTCCCTTATACTGCAAATATTATTCTATCTGCTAGGTCCATCTGTCCCAGGGAACGTATCTTACTGAATGAATTTCTATTATTGCTTTCTATGTCTCATATGCTCTATAAACTTTATTCTGTCCTTGCTTTCCACATCCTAAAAAAAAATCAAGGAAAATAGCCATTTTATTCTGTTGTAGCAAAAACTACCAAGTCTTGTGTCACTAAAAAATTTACTATGGCATAAGCTTCTGTGGGCTACCTTTGACAAACTGGACTTAAGTCCCTGAAAGATTTATTAGTCTTGGTACCACAAGCCAGTTTGCTACTGCTATTGGGAGGGAATACTACACCATCCTCCTTTCAGTTTATGTCCTTAATATTGTCATGGCCTGCGTATTATAAAAGCTTTCAAAATATGGAGATGAAATACGTGCCTTATGAAGTACCATCCAAATGCCAGCTATTAACTAGGAAGAGTTTCCTAGGGCTTTTCCAAGGGCTTCTTCACACATAACTCGCCTTAGGCTGCAAGTCACTTTGGGGTAACGTGACTAACAAATTTAACCAACAAATTTAATAAGTAACAATAAATTACCGTAGGCATGCAGCTTAAAATATGTAGCATGCACACCTAAAAATATAAAATGCAATCCCAACAAGCAGATATTTGCAAACCCTTGCACTCATAGAGACCCACGGAAAACCAGGATTGGATGCACGGGGCAGGTGGGTGTCTCTCTGTCAAGTGAGGTAACTTAGGAGGCCAGGAGGGCTGAGGTCGTTTCGCCCAACCAACGCAAGGAGTGGAAGAGAGTGGCTTGCGCTCACTGCAGTGCAAGATGCCCAGTTCACACCATCACTATTTCCCTTTGCATGGATGCCTATCCGTGTGATGCTTGTTTTGGTGGTGGTTGGTTTTTGCTACTATAACAGCGTCGCCATGCCCTCGCTCCACCGCCTACCCAGCAGAGACCCCCCTTTCTGGAAACAGCATGTATGCTTTTGTCTCTCGCTTCCGCCACCCCCCCAACCCAACCTACTCTCAGCTTTTCTCTTTCTTTCCCTCGTCACGTCCGCCCACAGGTGTGCACATCCCACAAGAGACTCTGCACCTCCATGCAGGGACCACCTTCCCCCCACCCACCCCGCCTGGAGGGAAGGAGGCCGGCCGGCCTTCCCCTCCCTTGAGGTAAGGGAAGCGGCACAGCAACGTCTCCAAGGAGCCCGGGCAACAGCGGGGGCTGGACAACTGAGGCGGCGGGTGAGTCAGGGAGGCCGCCCCGAGGCAAAGGCCGTCTTCCTTCCGGCTCTGCCTTCCCCTTGCCGCCCCGTCCCAATATCACCCCTTTTTCCCGTGTCCGCCCTTCCACACAGACAGAGAGAAACGGGGGGGGGAATCCGTTCCCTTCGACGCCCCCCTCCCCACCCTCTTCCCGCGACGACTTACAAATCTTCCCGCGGAGGGTCTGCAACACTCGCACCTCTTCTTCGCTCCCTTCGCCGGCGGCCATGGCCGGGAGCTAGCTGAGGGGAGAACAGAGCGCCTTCTGCACAGCGCGCGCGGCCGAAGATTGGGGGGTGGGGTGGAGGGGTGGGTGGGATGGGAGAGGCCAAACGTCTGCCGCACGCGCTACTACCGCTCGCCCAACTGCGCGCGCTGGCTGATGAAGCTGTTCCTCTCTCCCCCTCCCCTTCCCGGCGACAACAGGCGAAGGAGGCCGGGGGGGGAAAGAGACCCGATTAGCTCAGCCACGCCCACCCACCCTCTTGCCATTGGTTAGCGCGGCTTAAGAGGGGCGGGGAAGGGAGGGGCGCAGGCGCCCGGGCGCCGCTTCTTCCTCTGAGTTTTTTTTTTTTTTTTAAGAACGTTCCTTCTGTGTGGCAGGCGGTTGTGTTGGCTGCTCCGTCGTCGGCCCCGCCCGGCTAGGCGTGACTAAGAGGAAGGCTGGGCCGGTCGGAATCATCACCATAATCGTGGCCAAGAACCCAATTCAGATCTAGGGAGTGCCCTCCTGGTGCACTTTTTATTATGAGGAGCAGCTTGAAGGAGCTGGGTATGTATAACCTGGGAAAAAGGAGACGGAGACGAGATAGGATAGCCATCTCCAGATATCTTAAGAGCTGTCACATGGAGGGGGGGAACATGCTTGTTTTCTCCTGCTCTGGAGGGTAGGGCTCGAACCAAGGGCTTCTTCAAGTTGCAAGAAAGGAGATTCCGGCTAAACATTGGGAAAAACCTTTATGATCTGTTCGGTCATGGAACAGACTCCCATGAGATGTGGTGGACTCGCCTTCCTTGGAAGTTTTTAAACAGAGGTTGGGTAGCCATCTGTCATGGATGCTTTAGTTGTGATTCCTGCATTGCAGGGGGTTGGACTTGATGACCCTTGGGGTCCCTTCCAACTCTTAAGATTCTATGAACTCCAGCTTCCTATGAGATGTTCATGGTCACACAGCAGTACTGTGCAGTCATACCTCATGTTGCGTCCGCTGCGGGTTGCGTTTTTCCAGGTTACGAATGTGCCGGACCGGAAGTGTTTACTTCCTGGTTTCGCCCCGTGTGCATGCGCAGAAGCGTCCTGCGCGCTTCGTCCCTGCACAGAAGTGTTCTATCGCGCATGCGCACAAGCACCACTTGGGTTGCGGACTTTTTGGGGTGTGAACGGCACCCTGGAACGGATCGGGTCCACAGCCCAAGGTACCATTGTAAATGTTGTTGCCAGGCTTCAGCCACTTACCGTTCAAGGTTTCCTCTCAGCATGCAAAAAGTAAAAACAAATCAAAAGCAGATCCTAAGGTAGCCAGTTGAATTTTACCTGGCTGACAGGTACTTTTAGACCTAGCCGGGGTTTGTTTTAATTATTAAAAACCCAGTCCAAACTGATCTATTGATGCAGGTTTAAATGCTTATATTAGAGACAGAGAGTGCGTGAGACGGCTCCCTCCGAACACCCCCCCCCCCAAATATATTGATCTTTGCTATTGAGGTCTTTTCCCCAGTCAGTTTGAAAAAGGATTTAAAGAAATGGCCCATACAAAAATTGATCAAGAGATGATAGATGGCCTGCTTCAAACACAAAAATGGGCTTTGCTTTGGGACATTTAACTACCCTGGGTTACACTGGAATTCAGTTTGGGTTACAAAACTTGATCCCCAAATACATTTGTGTGATGCTTTCTAGAGCTCCAGGCTGCTGTTAATCTGACTAGTAGAGCCATAACTTTAGGGTAAACGGACCCAACTGCATAATTTGTGTCCCAAGCAAGTTTTCCAATTCCTGGCAGCTCCTGAAACTCAAAAGAGAAAATATACGGTATGCCAAAGAGTGGTCATATTAGTTTCTGCAAGGAAAAGAAATGAAAAATTAATAGGTTTATTGTAGCACTGTGGGAGGCAGTGGAAGACAGGAGTGTGCAATAAACAAAATCTGCCCTTATTCCCTTATGGGGGTGCACAAGAGCCTTTACGGAGTCCTTTGTAGGTTCTCCATCGGTAGGAGAAAAGAACAGAGGCCAACCAGAGAATATTGAGAAGCAAAGCAGCTAGTAAGCCTGATCTTTATTGAACTGTTGCAACAGGGTGCTCCCCTCACAGGCAGGAGAAAGGAGGAGGGCCCAGAACAAAGGTGTGCCTACCCTTATATTTTGAAATTCCCTGCCCTGGAGCTCAAGACTCCATACATCATACATACATCACAGAAGGGGTGTAGCCCAAGACCACCCCCCAGATACATCATACCTACATCACAGAAAAGGCGGTAAATTCTTATAACAAGTGCGTGGTATGCTCTGGTCCATGGGATCACGAAGAGTCGGAAACGACTAAACAACAAAGCATGAAGTAGAGCCCAGTTCATCAGATTTCATGCCTCTAATCTTTAGGTATGGTAAGACCTGGTTGTTTTTACTAAAAAAAAATTCTGATGCCAGTGCAGACAAATGGTTGAGAGAAGACTTCTCTGCCCTTCTTGTTTGCAAAACCTAGGGATGCCGATGTGTGGATTGGGAGGAGTCCTGAGGGCCACTTTCAGGCCTCAATCCTGAGGTTCCTGACCCTGACCCAGGCACAAACAGAGCCATGAATGAAAACCCAGCTCTCCAGAATGAAAGTCCAGTTCTTCAGAGGTCAATAGATTCTGCTATGAAGGCAGTTGCCAAGGCAGGTATGTGCAGGCCTAATCAGTCTCACTATGATTTCCACCAGGTCCAGCCTACACTGCATAAGCCTATGTGTCAAGCTGTAGTTGCAAGCGAAAAACCAACCAAAATATATATGACGATATGATTTTTAATTCGGCTTCCTAGCGGCTTGTAATCGTCTATGATAGGAAGATCGTCCAGGAAGATGCTTTAATAAATCTAATGGGTGTTTTGGGTGAGCTGCGAGTATAGCATATGAATCCAAGTTAATATGGTGTAAGAAAAAAACACCACACCACATGTTTTTGAAAGATATATTTTTAGCAGGATAGGAGTAGGAGGATATAAGCAGAAGCTTTCAGAACACTGAGTGCAGATGGATATATAACTGTTAGATGCTACTGCCTCACAGTAGAAATATAACATTAGCAAGAATAAATTCCATTTTAATGGGATGGGTATAGAGGAAGAACAGGAGCATATTTGGAGCTGTATCAGGAAATTTTGGTATTATTATATGACTCCTAGAATTCATTCCCTCTATAAATTATTGTATTTTAATATTTCTGTTGGAAGCCGCCCAGAGTGGCTGGGGAGGCCCGGCCAGATGGGCGGGGGTATAAATAATAAATTATTATTATTATTATTATTATTATTATTATTATTATTATTATTATTATTATTCAAACCTTAAAGGCGATCTCAAGCTTTCATATTTTACACTACAAAACTAGTGATGTAAGGGCTTTTGTATACTTCATGTTTTGGTGGATTTGGTCCCATTGTGTAAGCCATCTGTCTCTAGGAGTACATAATAAAAATCACTTAACATAGATCACTTATCATAGCCTTGAACACCTTTGCAGTTCTACTCTACTTAAAACATGAGGGCTGGTAGTGATGCTGGGATCCTACTGCCTGATCCTGTGTATGCTGTACACAAGTAGAAATGCTGATCACAAATCATTTTGGTTAATTTCCTCTGTCACATCACATCTGAAAATCAAAAAGAACATGGGGAAAGAACAGGAGATGGGAATCAGAAAGGGGAAAGCTAATACATGTGTCGCTTTTCCTTTCTGTGTGGACTAATATCAGCAGCTCTCACAAGAAAGGTCTCAAGGGCTGCATGCCACCCTAGCCTAGATATTAAATTTTTGGCTTTACTGTAGCCATCGTCCATGCTTGAGAGGATTCATAGTTCATCGGCATCTGGAGAGCCAAAGGTTCTCCACATGTGCTTTACAGGCTGATACTGTATTCCATCTATTCCCATATTTCTATTTTGAATTATGGTGCTGGAGGAGACACTTGAGAGTCCCGTGGACTGCAAGAAGATGAAACCTATCCATTCTGAAGGAAATCAGCCCTGAGTGCTCACTGGAAGGACAGATCCTGAAGCTGAGGCTCCAATACTTTGGGCACCTCATGAGAATAGAAGACTCCCTGGAAAAGACCCTGATGCTGGGACGTCAGAGGATGAGATGGTTGGACAGTGTTCTCGAAGCTACAAACATGAGTTTGACCAAACTGCGGGAGGCAGTGCAAGACAGGAGTGCCTGGCGTGCTATGGTCCATGGGGTCACGAAGAGTCGGACACAAGATGACTTACAGTTTTAAAAAACAAACAAGCACCAAAAAATACAGTGTAAAGCAAAAGGGTGGCAGGGAATAAAATAAACCAATCATAAAGGTATATTAAAGCCATATGGTTGATTAAAAGATGGGAAAGGATGGTCGTTCCATTGCTTAGGTTTTGGTAGTCACCCACCTGACAGTGGGGAAGAGTTCACTTGCTGATCTTAATGGGCGGGTTCCTAAGCCTTTAGCTTGGTGGATCAGCCTTAAAGGTAAAAACCAACACATTGAATTGCCCATAGAAACAAATGGAGCCAAAGACACTCTTTCAGTATTGATGACATATAATCACAACGTAAAGCAGTCAAAAGTCTTGCCCGTTAAGTTCCTGAACATTTTTCAAGGACAGCCCCTATACAACACAATGCAATGGTGAAGTCTGAATTAGTTAGCAAAGCAGGAGTGACTATGACTAGACCACCTTCTTCCAGAATGGTGCAAAGTTGGCAAGCATTCCAAAGATGGTAAAGATACTTCATGCCGTAGACAATACCTCAGTCTCTATACACAGATCTGCATCTAGAAATATACTGAAGCCATAAACTTGATCCTTAAGAGAGAGTGCTGCCCCATCCAGAATTAGTTGAACACCAATGCCATAGGTGAATCACCCTCCCACAGTACTCTCAACTTGTTTGAACTGAGCTTTGGTTTCTTAAACCTCTTCCAGATTCCAGCCCATTATTTATTTTAGGCATCCAGTTACCTTATTATTTACTGTTTAGGAGATGAGTATCTCTATGACAGTAATTTCCTTTGCAAGATGACAGTATCCTGAAGGATTGGTTCCTACAAGAGAAGGAAAAGTCACAGTGATCACAGTTTAATTCTGAATCAGAGGAGCTGTCTGCAAGGGGAAAAACCAGATGGTTATCTATATTATGTAAAAAGGATGAAACACGGCTTGGATTAAAAGACTGTGTCATATGTTATTCATGAAAGTGATTAAGAATAATAGGTGAAACAACATTTATAGTGCAATTCTATGCACATCTACCCAGAACTGAGTATAACTCATGTTGGTGAGGTTTACTTCCAGGTAAGTATAGCAACGACTGCAGCCTTAGCAGGTCATTATTAGTACATCTGCATAACATCACAAAGGGAGATCCAGGCAAAGCTGCTCTCATACTAAATTTATAATTTATTGTATTATTCCTTGCTGTATCTTTACAAAACCTCTACATATCTTTCCTATGCATATACAGTAATGCTTTGTGTGGGATGAGGCCTGCTCTGGTTAAATAATTTTTTTTTAAAATATTAATAATTAAATTTATATTCTATCCTTCCTCCCACAGGAGCCCAGGGTGACAAAAACAGAAATGCTAAAACAAGTAAAACATCTCAAAACAATTCCAGTGCTGATGCAGACCTTCCCAAAGAGGTCTGCCAGTTACCAACATTGCTATTGTTTATTTCTGAAACATTTTTTTTATTTCCCAGGTATTTCAACTGATCCAATAAGAGCAAATCAGTTTTAATCTGCTCATTTGATCTGTGTGGATAGTGTCATTATATCATTTAGTTACTAGGTGGCACTGTAATTAATTGTGTCTGGGTGGAGGCAGACGTTTCCTGTGGGTGCCTCTCTTAAGCAAGAAGAGAACTATCAAGTTCCAGCTTCCAGATTTGTGTGGCCTATGAGCTTCATGGGACGTGGGTGACGCTGTGGTCTAAACCACTGAGTCTAGGGCTTGCCGATTGGAAGATCAGTGGTTTGAATCCCCGCGATGGGGTGAGCTGTTGCTTGGTCCCAGCTCCTGCCAATGTAGCAGTTTGAAAGCACATCAAAGTGCAAGTATATAAATAGGTACTGCTCCAGTGGGAAGTTAAATGGTGTTTCTGTATGCTGCTCTGGTTTCGCCAGAAGCGGCTTAGTCATGCTGGTCACATAACCCAGAAAAACTGTCTGTGGACAAACATCAGCTCCCTCAGCCAGTAAAGCGAGATGAGCGCCGCAACTCCAGAGTCGTTCGCAACTGGACTTAACTGTCAGGGGTCCTTTACCTTTACCTTTTTATGAGCTTCATAGGATGTTATCATTCTTTTATGTTTATTGAATAGATTTTATGTTGTGCCGTGCCCTGGAGTCTAATATAATGAACGGTGGTATATAAACACAATAAATACATAATATCAGAATTAATGAAACTTAAAATGGTCTTTAACTATTATTAAATCACTCACTTATTATTTATCTCTCTTAAACATCAGCTTGTAGCTGGTCCTGAATCTTTCAGGTTCACATCCATCCTCTTGTTTCTCTGTGATCTATACTGACCAGCCTGATTCAGTTTCCTTTCTTTAAGGTGGTGCCATGCTGCTCCCCTCTAGGCAGCAGTGTTGCTGCTTAGTGCATAGGCCAGAACTTCATGATTGCACCAGTGGGGATTTTTGGATTGACTCTGCCATTGTGGCATGCTGCACCATTCTTGCCACCCCACTATACATGCATTGCCCTAGTAAGCAGCTGCAGATCTGCCTCCTTCTCCCCCAATCTCTCATGCCCGCTCCCATCTCTGGTAACAGAAGAAAATAGGCCATAATTTATGAGCTTTGTATGTAGAAAGGTGAAGCATCATTTGAGCGAATAGGCTGAGGACCATCCATTTATGCCATTTAAATTCAGCACAAGATGATCTTACTGCATTAGTACAACTGCCACTAAATGATCTCTGCAACCATTTTTCTTACTGAGCAATTTTTAGTTGTAGTTTATTAATTAGCCAACTGTCAGAAGATCAGAAACAGCTGCTATCCTATGACACCATGTACTGCTCCTCCTCTGCAGTATCTGTCCTGTTCTTCAAAATGTCAGATGTCTTTAAAAATAAGCTTCTAGCTTTCAAGAGAACAGAGGGAATCTGATTGCCACATTTGTACTCAATGGAACGTTTTCTTTAAAAAATCATTGTTCCTCTGCAGAGATAAGCAGGAAGACTTGTCACACGTTTACAAATCATGTTTAAGGTGGGGATGCTTAATAGTTGTCTTTGGTTATCCTGTACTACCATATAGATCATATGTAGCTTTCCTCCAGTTTTTGCACTAATTTGAATTTGCAATATAGTTCTCGGCTAAAGAAAACAATACCAACATCTGTATTCAAAATTGTTTAAAATAAAATAGGTACAAAATCCAGTATTTCCATATTCTATGGGGAAAAGATATTGAATTTTTGTGTGGGTTTTTAAAACATGCAGATTGATGCAGATACAGAGTAGAACAAACTTATGAATGAACACATGAAAAACTGGCACAGATCAGAAATAAATTTGTTTGTCCATCCCTAGTTTAAGGTACACTAATATTATTTCAGGCTGTTAGGACATATCAAAGTAAAGGTTAAGTCCAGTTGTGAATGACTGGGTTTGCTGCGCTCATCTTGCTTTACTGACTGAGGGAGCCGACGTTTGTCCACAGACAGTTTTTCCAGGTCATGTGGCAAGCATGACTAAGCCACTTCTGGCGAAACCAGAGCAGCGCACGGAAATGCCATTTACCTTCCTATATTAATCCTCAGGTCTAAATGAGGATTGGTGAAAAATTCTTATTAATGTCAACTGGCAACTATTTTTTCCTCCTTTTTTATTTTTCAGGGGAAGGGAGGATAGAATAGTGCTTCCCGATCATGGAAATATTCACCTCTCCAGCTGCAATCTTCAGTCCACTTACCTGGGAGTAAACCCCATAGGACTTCTTTCTCTGATTAGATATGGCTTAAATTGCCCTGCAAAGGATTCTTAAAACTGCTGCATGCTTAAATAATGGTCAAGGGTCAAAATAGACTTAAACAACTTTAGCCTCCTCTGGCATGCATTCTCAGTTTTTGGTGAGAAATATGCTGTGTCTTTTCAGTATTTTACTTTGCCCCAGACCTCCCTCCCCAAAGTTCCTGCAGAGGCGTATGATGTCTAACGCACCATTGTGTTGGTTTTGCGAAGTCAGTTTCAATTATTGATGCTGAGAATGAGGACAATGTGGTTTCAGGTGTGCAGCTACAACACATTCAATCCATGCGTGCCCCAGTTGGCTTTGAAGGAGATGGTGGAGAGCTGGAACCTTTCTGCTCTCACCAGCATCCTTATGGGACTCAATAGCACCACCTGCTGCTAGAAAACAATAACATGTCCAACACAGCCACAAAATTGCTTTGTGGGTTTTTGGTGGGGTGAGGTCAAACACAGGCTGCAAGTTAGCTTCTCCTGCCTTAGGAAACGAGTACTATAGGGCAGTGTTTCTCAACCAGTGTGCCTCCAGATGTTTTGGGACTACAACTCCCATCATTCCTGACCACTGGTCTTGCTAGCTAGGGATGATGGGAGTTGTAGTCCCAAAACATCTGGAGGCACACTGGTTGAGAAACACTGCTATAGGGCTGCACCATAGGTACCAACTCCCTGGGGCCCTGGGTGTTCGAGCATCCACAATATTCCCTATGAAGGCGTGGGCACCCACAAATTTTGGTGTCAGGGCCATGCATGCTACATGGCACCCATGGCCCTGGGCACCCATGGTCACAGGGCCAAGCTGGCACTCCTGCGCTGCACTCTTAAATACTTTTGTGTTCACTGCTGTTGAAGTCAACATTGTTTTTAACATTTCTACCAATCTTTCCTGAGCTAAACAATGTTTGCCTATTTTGGTGTGTGAATGTGCATGCAACTGGCAAAAGCCCTTTCCCCTGAAGGTAATAATTGCTAAAAAAAAAAAATGATTCTATGATTCTATGATTCTAATAATTGCTGATACTAACATCTAAGTTCTTTGGGGCACTATTCAAACCAGGCATGCAGACCTCAACTGGGTATACTCTTTGCCAGGAGCCATCTATACTCCTTCCACTGCAGGATTGATTTGGACCTGAAGCCCTTATCACACACACATTTTCTGGTCCTGGGCGGGGTCTGACAGGCCTCATAAGGGCTGTAACTGCGGCTGCTGCCTAGCAAGGACTGGGGTGTTTGGTTGGGAGTTTTTGCTGTTGTTACTGATATTAACTTTTTGTATCTTTATTTTTATGTGGAAATTGTTCAGTTTGGTTATGTAGATGACTTTGCTATATTAGAAATTACTGTATGTAAATCTTTTCATACTGTAAGCCACCTTGAGCATTGTTTTAACTGTGGAAAGGCAGCATACAAATAAAATGATGATGATGATAAGTTTATTTAAAAATATTTCACCTTCCCTTAACCTATGTCCATCTATTTATCTACCCTTCCTTTATTCCAGGAATTGGGAACCTCCGGATGGCTGGAGTAGATGGAAGTTGGAGTTCAACATCTGGAGGACCACAAGTTCCTCATCTCTGCTTTATTTGTTCAGTAAGGCAAGCCTTGGCTGTAACCTTATTTCTGGCATTTGTGATGAGAGCATTTGATGGGCAATGCTGCTGGCCCCGAGGTCAGCAATCAGCCATGTTTAGGGGTCCCAGGAGTTCATCGTTGGTCTCTATTTATATGGCAGGAAAGCAGTAGTGATGCCACTCTCAATGTCTCCATTTCGATGCCATCTGCCTGGTACAGAGACTAATAGACATTAGATTTCAAACATTATGCCCACTATGTGTGGTGCTCCCATGCAAAACTGGTAGTGTTTTCCAAGGTAAGGTTCATACGCATCATTGTAGCAGGGTTGGGTGGATGTAGGTGTGACTCTCTTAAACCCAATTAGTAGGGGTTAATCTAAACCCCTAATTTTTAACAGGGTCACATTTTGGCTGAGATATACTGGCTCTAGCACAGGAGTAGAGGCACAGGAAATGTGTGTGTTTTAACTTCCTTTCTCTCAGTATGAACAGCCACAAAAGCTTTCTCAGAACCCTTCTTGACGTACCTCAGCTGCTGACATTGATCTTTCTCTTGTTCTGTGTGTGACTGGCTTATGTAATAGAGGGCTCTGCCAAAGGCGAGCTCCACACCATATATTAAAAGCACTTTTATATCATTTAAGCCAGGTTTAGGCAAACTCGGCCCGCCAGATGTTCTGGGACTACAACTCCCATCATCCCTAGCTAACAGGACCAGTGGTCAGGGCTGATGGGAATTGTAGTCCCAAAACATCTGGAGGGACGAGCTTGCTTCCCCCAAAGAATCCTGGGAACAAGAGTTTATTTATCACAGAGCTACAGTTTCCAGCACCCCTTTGCTGTTCACACTACTGGAGAGCAATTTAAAGACCCCTTTGCCAAGATTTGCACTTCAGGGGAAATGAGTAATATTTATTTGGAATTTCTTGGGATCAGAAGCTTTGCTGGAGGAGACCAGACAGAATGTTCCTGGAGGCTGGATTTGGCTGTCTACCTGGCTATCTGCACTCCAACCCTAAACTTACTCTAAACATTTCCCATTAAAACCACCTTATGTTCCACCCACCCATATTTATCAGACATCCTACCCTCATTCTAACGCTTTGCCTCAGATACAGTAGCACTGTCCTTACACAGTCATCCAAATGACTAAATGAATCTTCTTATGCATATTCAGTAGTCACCATTTGGTTAGCATTAATTTTTTTCCAAATATTTGGAATTAAAAGATTGTTTTATCATATTTTTTCATATTCAGTTTTCATATTCAATTAGCATATACAAATTAATAAGGAAATAAGGCACTTTCAAATCACTTTCTCCATAATAAATCACTAGCTTGATTGCAGTTCCTTCAGATTGACCAGTTTGAGGATAACTGGCTAAGTATATTATGCAAAGAAGGTTAAAATTATTATTGGGGGAGGGGGGAGAAGACACACACACAATAAATACAGGTTAGTTTAATGAAAGAAACCTATTATCATCAGCATTAATCTTGCAAAAAATAAACTGGATTCTTCTCATAGTTCTGAACACCAGATTTTAATAGTTTTTTAAACAAAAATACAGATACCATTATGTAGCAAACCACTGTCCTTAACAATATGTAACATCATTCCTACCTTGTTTTAATTCTAGTTTGTTAGTAATACTTTACTCATTATTTTTACATAATTCCAATAATTATAAACACAATGCTGCCATCTTAAAACTGCTTTTCTATAAATTGTAGAGAACATACAGAATTACAAAGTTATTGTGTTTTATCAAAATATACAAAGCCCTCAAACATAACAGAAGCTATTATTTCCCATATTATTTGCACAATTATAGAAAATTATAAAATTATCGCTATATATAAATATTACACATTATTGGCTTTGGTTTAGAATCATTCGCATACATGTCATTTGAGAAAATGTCATAATTTACTTATTTGAAATACCTCATGAAAATCATATTTCCCAATTGTAACTGTCTCAAACCAAAGCAGCTGTAGAACAACCCAGGGCACAATTAACTTCCTTCAATACTGGTTTCAGTTGTGTGAAATAGTTACTTCCTGTGCATTGTCTCCTAAAACAAGCAGGCAAGTGCATTAGTAGCTCTCTATGCTGGGTGGAGCTGAGAATCTAAATACTAATATACAAGGTCAGTGTCAGGTGTGGTATAATGGATATTCTTTTAGACCATTCCTGTTCTATGAAATGTAGACTATAAGGTTGTATCGCGAAGCAGATTGTGCTATTGCACAAGGAGTTTTCCTTGTGCAATGGAACCATCTCCTATTTCCTCCACCGCGCACACCCCTAAATCTGTTCTAGGTTTCCCTCCAACCCTCCAGAGATTTCGGGACAGTATGGGGTACATATAGCTGTGGGGAACCCCTTAGCACTACGGTAGTGTTAATGTTTAAAGGTAAAAGTAAAGACAGGAGTGCGTGGCATGCTCTTGTCCATGGGGTCACGAAGAGTCGAACACGACTAAACGACAACAACAAAGGACCCCGTAGTTGCTTACAGCTCTGTGAGCTTCTACTGTCTTGAGAATCTGAAATGTATTTATTTCCCTTTTTGTATCCCTACAGGACAATCCTAAAGAAGGCCAGAAGCTAGTGGAGGGGTTGTTGGAAGCTGAGTAAGTGCCACTCTGCTTTCAGAGTTGCCTGTTAGCAGGTGGTACTTATGCTCCTAAAGGCCACCCATATGCGTAGGCAAAATGCTAAGGGTGTGGATGACCTGTCAGCAGTGTGTGTGTGTGGGGGGAAGAGTGTAGGGGAAAACAGAATGTTTCAGGGGTGTGTCAAGGGTACCTCTTTACCGTAGCCGAGGCATGGCCAAACGTGGCCCTCCAGATGTTTTGGGACTACAATTCCCATCATCCCTGGCCACTGGTCCTGTTAGCTAGGGATGATGGGAGTTGTAGTCCCAAAACAGCTGGAGGGCCCAGTTTGGCCATGCCTGCCATAGCCTGTGGCACCTGAGACATGTGTTTTCTAGCCCCATCCTATTCCTGTGATTGCAATCTGTTTTAACTTTTTAATTTTAAATTGTTGTAACCTGCTAGTGAAGGATGGGTAATAAATTTGATGATGATAAAGATATGTTTGCAGAGGCTGTGGAGGTCCTAAGCCCCCTCATTTCCCTGGCATGTCCTTGAAAAGGACCCAAAACTACACCAGCCCTAGTGCTGACATAGCAATTTCCCTCCATTAGCATCAATGGGGGGGGGGAATAGCAATTAAAAATGGAATAATAAAAGAGAGAATAAACATTGCGAGCCCCAGCATGGTCATAGCTAGCTGGCTGGGCTTCAGATGTGGCTCTACCACAGAATCTCTCCACCACCATAGGATTGTTTTCTTAAAGGTCTGTTGTTCTTTTTCCTGACATAATATATTTCATAAAATTATTGTCTTCCTGAATATTTCTCTTGAGACCTCGGCCCCTTTTTATTTATTTCCCTATCAACCCTATTATTAATTTGTAGCCCTAGAGGCCTTACCAGTGATTGTGAGGAAAACACAACCCATCTTCCCCAAACAAGACATTTCCACTATTCTCAAGACAGCTTAGCCTCCCCTTCATATTACCTAATATGCAGTGCCATCGAGCCTGATCAAATTAAATAAAAGTGCATAACTAATGGAAAAGACCAAATATTTTCTTAATAGGATGGATGTTAATTGTCTGCTGAAGAATCTTCCAAGACTTGTTCCCTCTGTTTCTAAAGTTCTGAGGCAAATGCAGATCCTTTAGTAGCCTATTTGGCCCCATCCATGCCAAAAGGGAGGTATCAGCATGGATAGGGGAGCTCAAAGGTTTGCAGAAGTACAAAACAAAGCAGAATTAGAGGGGGAAACCAAAACAGCCAGTTGAGGAATTGAGTGAACTCAGTGGCCATGGAATGTTAAATGACAATTATGACACAAAAAACTGGGTGGTAGCAGAAATGGAATATGGTATCTTAGAGGAGGATATCTGATTGAACTCTAAGCAGGAAAACATTTTGTTGCAGGGCTTTTGCCAGGTCATTGGGGGAAAAAGGAATAGCTGTATATGGGAGATGTGCATGGATTTTCACATGAAAGTTATGGACTGACTGCTGTTGTATACACGCCTGGTCAAGGATGAGAGTGGGAGGGAGGGAAGAGGTTTCAGCCCTGTGGACTGTCTGGCTTCTCCAGCTGTGTGATCACAATAGGTCATCAAGCTATCCACCTATAGCACTAATATATAACAAGCCTGGGACACACTTGCAGTACACTCTTAGTAACATAGTGATTTATTATAATCCATCCTCACATGTATGAGAATGAATGAATGAATGGTTCAGACTCTTAATAAACTAGTCATAATCCACCTCAATGGGAAATCACTTAAAATATACTAACATGTTTAAATTAGGCATATTTGTTTCTTCTATGAGACATAAATGTCTACTTCTATAACATTCTCATTTTAGCTTTTTCTGGCACATTTTTTCATGTAATATAACATATTAAATATATTTAAATGCAATACCTCAAGTTTTAGAACTTCCATAAGTCTAGACTATTATTATTATTATTATTATTATTATTATTATTATCATCTATTAATTTAAGTACTCGTACTTCTGGTGTCTCCTCTTTATGTTTTCTTTGCCTGTTGTGTGTTTTTCTTACTCAAAGTCCAACATCTGATGTATCATTCTGAATGCTAGTTTCCTCACGCCCATCTGCATCAATTGCATTTTGACTTAGTAAAGGTTTAGCTGTTTCCTGCCCATCTGAGTCAATGAAGTGTTGACTTGCAAATGGTTTAGTGCTTTCATGAAATGGATAATCTTTTCTATCCTCTTGCTTGGAGCTTTTGAACAAATGTTTCTTCTGGTGCATTCCAAGGGCTGCAGCTGTCTTGCAAACTTTTGGGCACTGAAAACAGGCATATCCCTTCCCGTTATGCTCACGTTTATGCTTTTGCTCATGATTCTTTTTGGTAGAAAGGTACAAGAAGCTCTGGAAGCAAAACTGACAGTGGTAGCGCTTTTCACCTGTGTGGATTCGCTCATGTATTTTGAGTGTTTCATTTAGAGTGAATGCCTTGTTGCAGTACTGACAGACAAACTCCTTGACATTTGAGTGGGTGTATTCATGCTTCTGCAAGTTTCCTGCTACTGAAAAGCTCTTCCCACATGTTTTGCAAGTGTAGGGCTTCTCTCCTGTATGACATCGCATATGCATCCTTAGAGCAGATGGGCTCTGGAACCCTTTTTGGCATAGCTCACAAATATAGGACCCAGTAGTTCTCTCCCAGTGTAAATGCTCCTTGGCTCCTTCAGTAGAAGAGCTCTCTTTTTTACAGAGTTCACAGTGAAGACTCGGCATTCCGCCATCCTCCTCCTGATTAGGGACCTTTTCTTCAGGAATGTTCCTAAGTGCATAACTTGTGACGCATGGCTTTTCACTTTCTCTGTAGAAATTTCTGCTTTTGTACTTCTCTCTCCATTTTGCCTTTCTCATTTTCCTTAGTTGTTTAGATTTCTTTTTTGGTTTGTAATTGTAATATGGGCGCCACGGTTTATCATTGGAGTCATGGTCGCTTACATCATCACAGATTTCATTGAGTTCAATGTAGTCTGGTCGACAAACTCGAGGCGTACTTCTCTCTCTCTTTTCTCGTTCTGCAACCTGAGTGGCATGATCTTCTCTGGATTCATATTTAGGTCTCCTTCCTTTTTTGTAAAACAATTTTGACCCCAAAATTTGTCTTTTCACAATGGCTTCGTTCCCAATTTTAACTGTTATTTGACACAGAGGAGCCACATTGCTATCGGCAGATGTTCCTGGCAATGCAGGTTTTGCAATGTAGGTTTCAGTCTTACTCGAAGGTTCAAAGATACCAGTGGGTCTGTCAGAGACTTCTGTATTTGTCATATACTTTGATTCCTCCAATGTCTCTTCTTTGTCATACAGTGGTACTTTTTTCTTTTCCTTATTGCTTCTTGTCCTAGCATTGCTTTTGATATCATCTGACCCATGTATGTGGTCATTTCTTGCCCCTTGGCAGGCCATAATATCTGGGGTTGCTATAGTGCTGCTTCCTATTGCATTGACAGAGTTACTGTGCATTATTACGGATGAAACTCTGCCCTGGTGCACTATTACAGGGGATGCTGAATTATTGTAGTTAATAACAGAGGTTGGATTTTCATTGGCATTGCTACTAATAAACGTTTGAAGAGAGGGATCAGATTCCTGAGGACCAGAGTTAAGTTCTGTGAAAGGCAATGACATTTCTGTAGTATAAGTATTATTTTTAAGGTCTGTTTCTGATGCACCAGATTCCCAGGAAGAACTATTTGGAGGGTTCAGAGGTGCTGTCCCTGAAGATGTTTCCAAGGAGACACTTGTGTTTGAAAAATTCAATTCAGAAGTGACAGTATTCTGAACGATGCAGGTACTAGAAGGTACTTCATTATCTTGCACATTTGCTTGCACACTTTCATATGGTGAGTTTCCATAACTTTTATACGGTGCTCTTTTGCATTTCATCGGCAAAAGCCTATAAAGTTTGTAAGGATATACACTTGGCTTCAAGCCGCCATTAGCCGTTTTCTTATTAACTCCAAGCCGATGGTCAATGGCATGGAAAGCTTTCTGGTGGTTTTTGAGTATGTAATACGTCATAAAGGTCTCAAGGCAGAAGATACACTGGTATCGCCTTTCTCCTGTGTGCCAGATTTCGTGTCTGGTACGGTATTCTGCCAATGCAAATACTTTGTTGCAGTAATGGCAGGGGTAAGTTCTTCTCCACGAATGAACATTTGAATGTCTTCGGAGGCTAGACAAGGTGACATAGGTCCGTTTGCAGACATTGCAAGTATAAAGTATTTGTCCATCAACGACGTTAACAAAGTGGTCCGTTTCTGGCATTGCAGAGTTTGTGACCGAATAATCGGGAAGATTGTTTTCTGCCATTGCAGGCTCTAGGTTCACATATGAGGTGCCAGTTTTTCCATTAGAAGTTGCAAAATTATCTAAACAACTCTGCTCATTTTCACTTGGAGCACACAAGCTGCCCAATTCCCTGCATACTTGCTCATGTGTCTCTAGTCCGGTAGCACTTTCAAACTGTTTGCTGCAGTACCTGCAGACTAAAGGTTCTTGGGGCTGTAGGTGAAGTTGAAGATGAGTGCAGAACTGGGTCCCATCATTAAGTGGTTTGGTGGAACAGTTATAGACATGTGGAATGACTGTGACTACTGATCCAGAAATGTGATCTGGTTTATTTTCATCTTCCTTCAAAGGGAGGACAGTATTTGGGTGGGATTTATCAAAAGAAATTGTGTGTTCATTTACTGCTTTGTGGTGACCTTCCACACTGGTTCCTTTGTGGTTTGATCCCTTTGCTGTAGGTACTTCACTGTCATGGGAGTTATAAGCAGCCTTTGGCATACTATACGTTTGAATTACGGATTCAGCTAGAGGCATTGACTGGACAGTTTCAGGTTCTTCTTCACCCATTTTACAAGCTGCGCTATTTTCACTGTTATAAAAGGAATTTCGTTGAAAAGAATCAAAACCTGTAGTTACAGCATAGGAATGTTCCGCTAATGTGCTGGCTGGCTCCACATCTTTGCAAGCCCCATTCCTATCCTGACCAGTGCTGGGTGCTTTATTTGCTTCTGGGATTTTTTTAAAACTTGCTCTCAGATCAAGAGGAGAAAACAAATTATGACTATTTTCTGTCTCAAAAATTGAGTATGCATTTGTGATTCTTGGTCCGTTTGTGATAGCTGAATCGTCTTGTCTTTTTTCTTCTTTTACTTTGCCCTTTTCACTATTGCAAAATGAGTATGGGCAAGGAGAATTTGAAGGCCCTTTTCCCGTAAGATCTTCTAGAAAAGATATCCCCAGTTTTTTCCCTGCAGCTGCAAGGTCTAGGACAGTCTCCTGCTTTTTAACAACTACAGTGGAACTGTAGATATAATTGAGTATTTCTGTGAACACTTCAGCCTTGAGGTCGTTTAGCTCTAGTACATGTCCAGAAAGACATGCAGCACGACTCAAAAATATATTTTTGAAATAAAGGCTTGACGCAGCCAGGACATTGCTGTGGGCTTTAAATTTGGTGTCTTCCACAATTATAGTAACATCACATAAAACACCCCGATTGCGTTGTTCATTTAGGATGGAAAGGACTGTGTCACTGTGGAAGTTGTCTTTGAGATCCTTTAAGTGGGACATGATGGTCATCTGTATAAAATAAAAAGAGACAAAAAAGTTAACTGCATCAAAAAGCAATGTCATGTGCTGTTCAGTGACATCTCACTGCTTTATCTGACAACATTGCTCTTTCAAAAGACTATTGCACTATTCAATCTGTAAGGATAATAAAATCATTTTCTCTAATAAAGAACTTGGTGGTTGTATATGCTAACCAGCAGATCAGTGAAAATGTTGACAGAACAAGAGTTTCTGCATACTCACATGACTCCTCAGTTCTGCAGAATTTTTTTTTTAAATTTTTTATTCTTTAAAGACACTTCTACGGGGAGGATTGGAGAGGAAATGCTTCTTTCATTCTTAATTTACTAACCCCCTCCAATATCTCTTCAAAGGGGCAGGCAGAGTCCCTAATAGCTTAAAGTAGTTCCTTCAGTAGCACCTTAAAGACCAACTAAGTTTTTATTTTGGTATGAGCTTTCGTGTGCATGAAGAAGTGTGCATGCACACGAAAGCTCATACCAAAATAAAAACTTAGTTGGTCTTTAAGGTGCTACTGAAGGAATTTTTTTATTTTACTTCGACCCAGACCAACACGGCTACCTACCTGTAACCAGCTTAAAGTAGTCTTTGACAACCCGATAGAGCAATCTAAAAATGAAGGTGAAGGCAAATAAATTTAAAAGGGGAATAAATGGATTTGAAGCTCCCCCTAATGGATACTGTGCACAGTATTTTTTATATCATTATTACAGGTGTGCCCCCCCCCTATTTATGTGCAATCAACTCACACACAACCATGTATACACATGGCACCAGTAAATAAATAAATCAGACCTGGAAATGGTGGAGGAGAGCTGCAGAATCCTTGTGGCTCCTGAGGAAAACCTCCCCAGAGCCTGAAGAGGATATAAGTGAGGGCGAAAGAATCCCCCAAGTCAAGAGACCAGAGGTGTAGCAGGGTTTTGTTTATGCTGCTAAGCCTCCCTGCCCAACAGCTGCTGCTGCTGCCACCTTTCAATGCATCCTCCAGTCTCCGGCTAGCCCCAGAGCTTCAGTTCTAGTTATGGATAATTTTGGATGCAGTATTTTTTGGTATTGATTGAAGAGAGAACAGTAGAAGGGGTATCTGAAGGGTGCTTAGAAGGTGCTCCCCACTTCAAGTGATTTCACTTATGTGCACAGGGGCTTGGAACGTAGCCCCTGCGTAAGTGGGGGGGGGGACACCTGTAGTGATTTCATTTATGAATCACTTTATGTGAAGCATTTCAAAGCAATTTCAGCAATGCAATAAAACATAAACAGTTGCGTATATAAAAACAATTACATATATGAAAACGGTTAAAACAATTTACATATATAAAAATTTCAGATCCAGTACAGATATTGATGGCGGGGCGAGCAGAACGTCTGCATTGCAGGGGATTGTACTAGATTACCCTCATGGTTGCTTCCAACTATACAATTTTATGATTTCATGATCACTGTACAATGACAACACCGGGCAGGGGGCAGGATGGAAGGAGGCACAAAAGAAGCAAAGTGCATTGGGGAGGGGAGGCAAGCACATGAAAAAGTACAGTGATGCCTCGCGCAGTGAAAAACTCGCAAGACGAAAGGGGTTTGCGCTTTTTTTGGTGACTCGCAAGACAAATTTTTCCGTGCTTCACAAGACAACCTTTTTTCAAATTTTTTGTGTTTGTTTCCTATGGGAAACTGCACTTCGCAATATGAAATTTTCGCAATACGAAGCGACTCGCGGAATGAATTAATTTCATCACTGTACCTTTCCTTCCAGTAACCACAGGGGTCCAGCTGTGGTCAGGGGTTAAATTTTTGGCACTACATATAAAGCATTGTTATATGTTGTTTATAAAACTATATTAAGATGCTAGCTATAAAATATAAAACTATTTTAAAATGCATTTGGCAAAGGTCAGCAGTAAAATCAGTGGTACCCCCCAACACATATATAGCTTAAGAGGAACAGTGAAATACAGTCTTATCAGAACTGCAAATGGACAAATTTCAAAGCATTTTGCAAGTAAAGTTTACAAGGTGCATAACTCAGAAGTTGTTCCTCCTCTTTTGTATCCATAGATCTCAAATATTAACACAGAAAAGGAAATGTTAGTTCACAGTAATCAGAAAGTTACTGACCTGAAATTTGCATTAGTTAACATAGCTCTGGTGGGTCCCATATATGGAAACTTACATAATTATGGAGCTGGGAGTACAAGAAAAGATCTAGAACATAAAAAGTACTGACAGGACTCCTGCTTCAGGCAAGCAGCCACAACCCTACAGATAACACTGTATTAGCAACTGTTCTTCCTTTAGACAAGGTCTGAGATTACGTCAGCTTTGCTCATGTGATACGGAATTAGAAGCACAAGCTTCTGATGTCTAAAGTAGATTTCACAACTGAAGCTATTGATAGGGGTTATTTTTCAAGTCCAGAAATACATGTTGTCAACTTTTCCTCCGGATGTTCATATTGACAAAACATTACTGGGCTGATCTCCTGCCCACTCACTCCTGTGGACGATGCAGCAGGAAATATGGCAGAACTGTTTCTAAGTAGTAAGCTACTGGTGCCTTGAGAATGCAGAACAAGGCAGATTTCTAATTAGAGGAAAATAACAGGTGCCATGTAAACATGTTGGGAACCCAATTGAATTAGGAGGAGGAGAATGATGTAGTGGAGCAGGGATGGACAGGGACGAAGTAATGCTATTTATTTCACAGCTGAGATTATGGGGTCATCTCCTGGGGTGCTATTTACCAGTCCTCTACATGACAACTAAATAAGGATTTTCCCAGAGAGAAACCCAACTAAAAAACATGGAGCCCTCCATTGCTTATGCTACTTTTAAAACCACTCTGTACACTGATTATGAGCCATAGATGCTGTAGTAATAACTGAACTGAAAGCATACCTATGACAAACTTAGTTGGTCTCTAAGGTGCTACTGGAAGGAATTTATTTTATTTTTTGTTTCGACTACGTCAGACCAACACGGCTACCTACCTGTAACTTGAACTGAAAGCAGTAATCATTTTTGTTGTAGCTGTTGTTGACACAAGAACCAGCTGTACGTTCAACATTTCAGAAAAATAGCTTTCCCCTCCTTCAGATCTGGAGAAGGTTGTAACATACTTCTGACCAAAATGTGTTGAGCAGACTTCCATTGCAACCTAACCCCTAGAAGGATGTATGTTTTGAATTCTCCTCAGTTCCATGAAACTCTATATGAAATCCCACCCACCCCACTCGCCAATTATTCAGCATATCTTCTGTTTGTGTCTCATAACATACATAACCACAAGATGGAGCTAGGTACAAAGAAGAATTGCAGCAAACTAGTGGAAAGAAAAATTCCTGACGTAATTTCAATAATGTGAATGAGCTATTCATAAATAAGCTGTTAGCTATTATCGGCTTATGATTAATAAACAACACTTTTAATTTTACCCTTAGCAACAGCATCTTTTATTTACTGAATTTGTTGTGCAACTAGAAATCATCTTCACATTTCTTTAACATGATGTCTCCTGTTTATGGATAATTGCTGTCAAGCAATAATTTAGAACCAAGGCTGTATGTCTGTTTCAATACAGCTATTTTCCAAAATTATCCTCAAATCATTATCAATATCCCATTCTGCATTTAATAAGGCTAAAATGATCTTTTTGTTTTTGTTTTAATTGGAAAAAATAGTCCTAGATTGAAAGGAGAAGTCATGGTAGCCATGTTTGTTGTGGGCATGTGGGTTGACAGTATAGTAGCAAATCAAAGTGTAGTGATTAGCATATTGCACACGTCATGACAACAATCATGGGGCTGCACGTCAGTAACTATATAACATCTGTTGTTCTGCAACTGGCTGCGACATCGTTGTTATCTCTTTAAATTTGAAACAGCTTTAGAAATTGCGGGAGACAATGGTATATCACATCTCACTTCTTCTGCAACAGGGCACAAGGATTGAGCACCAGTCTAGATCCCTAAAAGAGACTGGCTTTTGATCTGTTTATATTTCTCTAATAATACAGCCCTGAAAGAACCCAAACCACAATTAACACCACTGGGTATTTAATGTACATACAAAAGAACATAGCCAAGCTAAGAATAGGGACCCAGGTGGCGCTGTGGTTAAACCACTGAGCCTAGGGCTTGCTGATCAGAAGGTCGGCGGTTCGAATCCCTGTGACGGAGTGAGCTCCCGTTGCTTGGTCCCAGCTCCTGCCAACCTAGCAGTTCGAAAGCACGTCAAAATGCAAGTAGATAAATAGGAACCGCTACAGCGGGAAGGTAAACGGCGTTTCCATGTGCTGCTCTGGTTTGCCAGAAGCGGCTTTGTCATGCTGGCCACATGACCTGGAAGCTATACGCCGGCTCCCTCGGCCAATAATGCGAGATGAGCGCGCAACCCCAGAGTCGGTCACGACTGGACCTAATGGTCAGGGGTCCCTTTACCTTTACCTTTAAGCTAAGAATAACACAAGCAAGGTCTTGGAAAAGTAGGGTTTTGTCTTACAATTTGAAATGTATTTGTTTGCTGCCTGCATGTGTTTGCTTCGAAAGGTATTTGCTGCTATTTGGGGCATGATCCAGTTAAACACTTTGAAGTCCCTTGTTTTCAAGCACATGCTTAATCTCTTCTGCTGAAATCCATGTGATTCAAAAGAGCTTTTTGACTGGATCATGTCCTAAGTTTGTTTTCTTGCACTTAAAAAAGGATATTGGCTAAACATTTACTGGCTTAATTATTCTGATACACAAACAGAGAGAATTTACACACACACACACACACAGAAAGAGAGAGTGAGTTATGAACTATGACCTGGGAGACCAGGGTTCAAATCCCCACTCAGCCATGAAGCTGACTGGGTGACCTTGGGCCAATCACTGCCTCTCAGCCGAACCTACCTCACAGGGTTGTTGTAAGAATAAAATGGGGAGGAGAACCATGTGCAACACCTTGAGCTCTCTGGGAGAAAAGGTGGTATATAATGAAATAAATAAATTAGTGGCACCTCGGGTTACAGACGCTTCAGGTTACAGACTCCGCTAACCCAGAAATAGTACCTCGGGTTAAGAACTTTGCTTCAGAATGAGAACAGAAATTGCGCAGCGGCGGCAGCGGGAGGCCCCAATAGCTAAAATGGTACCCCAGGTTAAGAATGGTTTCAGGTTAAGAATGGACCTCCGGGAATGAATTAAATTCTTAACCTGAGGTACCACTGTAAATAAATAAAAAATAAACATCTATACATACCTATACACACACACAAAATGTAATTTGCATGCCCGCAAATGATGCTGCAAAGAAAATGAAGCGCTCCCGAAGACAGATATAATATCTGTAAAAGAAATATGTACATTACAAAATGCAATATAATTGAAATGGTGCTACAATTAAAATGTCAGTGATGCATATTGAGTTTACAAATGACGGGCTCCAAATCAAGGGCACGGGTGCCACTATTTCCTGAAATACTCCACAAATGATACATATTTTGAGCTGCTGTCCTGCCTTTGTGCCTGAATGGTCAGCATTCATCAGCTCAAGCTGCCGAGGCCTGCAGTCGCTGTTGGCACATGCTCAGAACTTGATTACTTTAATCACTTACTAGGATTCGGCCAGGGAGACTCAGGTTCAAATATTTTCTCAGGCATTAAGCTAAACTAGGTGACTGTGAATCAGTCACTATGTCTCAGCCTAACCTCATTTCCGATATCCTCAGAAGTGCAGGGAATGGTGGCCCAGGGGGGTGCTTTTTCGGTGGCCGCCCCTAAATTGTGGTTTCAAAAGAATGCAGGTCTACTTTTCTGCTGAGTCATTTCCTCCTCTACTTCTGTCTTCTTGCAGCAGCTCTTCTTGCAAAGGACGGAGCTGCAATTGCAAGCTTTGCACTACATCAAAGCTCTTTCCCCTCTCAGCTGAATCAGAGCTAGGTCCCTGGGACTTGTTCTGCTGCCGCCTGCACTACAGTTGTCAAGAGACACTGCAAGCATGCACATGCACAAAATAAGAACTTTTTAATTTATCAGTTCCCTTTATCAGTTCTTCCTTGTCCTGCTTTATCTCTACCCCCACATTATCTACCAAATTGACATTTCCTCCATTTATTATCTATTTATTACTCCTCCTATATGTATTTTACTCAAAGCATATCACCAAACTTGTATTTATCTTTTCTTTTTTTAAATACTCTTCAACATATTTCCATTCTGCTTTACTTTTCTGTATCGGGATATCTCTAATTGCTGCTGTCATCTTTGCCAAAGGGAAGCGATGTTCAAACAATAGGAACTGTTTTTCTTTTCTTTTTCTTTTTCTCTCTCTCTTTTTTTTTAAATCTGTATTATATTTTTATGTTTATGTATGTGTTGTTTTTTTTACCTGGTATGTATATGTACATGTGTATGCATACATATTACATATGCATGGGAGTATATATATATGCTATATTCTCTTTTTTTCTCCTTTTTTTCCTTTTTTTTTCTCTTATTTTTCTCCTATCTTATTGATTTATGTTTTATGATTTGTTATGTAACTTTGATATATAATTTATGATTTATGGTTTATGCTTTATGATCTCGTTTGTAACTATAAAATACGAAATAAAGGTATTTTTAAAAAAATAAGAACTTTTTAAAAAGAACCCTAAATTGTGTTTCTCTCTGTTAATTATAGAGAAAAAGTCGTGTTTAGTGGCCCAAAGTATTTGAGTTGATCACGAAGTTGGTTTGTAGTTTGAAATAGACATCTCTTACAAAAACTCAGAACAATTAAGGGAATTAAGGAGCTAAAAAACATTCTGAATGTTGACTGATTCAATATACCTTCGGCAGTCTTACAGTTATGCATTAACTGTAGTATACAGTATGGCGTACTTCCTAAAGCAGGGGTGAGAAATGTGGGTCAAATGGTTCTGGGGACTCTCACCAAGCTATACGTACCCCTGAACCACACACACTCCACCCAGGACGCACCCCTCACCCATCCTCCTTTGCACCCTCCTTGCCTCTGGCCCCACCCACCACTGGCATGTGACCTCCAGGAGATTCCCCTGAAGGGAATGTGACCTTTGGGCTGAATCCTCCACCACACCTGAGGACCTCAAGCTAGCTTAGGGGGTGCTGGACAGACCATGTGACACACATAGCTCTGTCATCCAACAGATGGGATTGCTTGAGAACTGCCACCCTCCGCAACACTCTAGCTGCTGCTGCCTGAGGCAGTCACCTGACTCTAGCTAATAGGAGGGCTGGCTCTGTTAGTGGTAGAGCACATGCAGAAGGTCCTATGTTCAGCATCCACTTAAAGCAGGCATCCCCAAACTTCGGCCCTCCAGATGTTTTGGCCTACAACTCCCATGATCCCTAGTTAACAGGACCAGTGGTCAGGGATCATGGGAATTGTAGTCCAAAACATCTGGAGGGCCGAAGTTTGGGGATGCCTGACTTAAAGGATCAGACAGAAGTAGACCTGTGCTGTGCAGCTTCATGTGAGAATAACCAAGAGCAACCAAAGCTTCACACTACAAATGCACATCAAATGCATAAGAATCAAACTTATTCAAGGCAATGAAGGAGTGGCTGACTGCATGGGTATTCTTTTGAGAAGCATGCTGATTTTTCTGATTGCTTGGGTCACGCAGCAGGCCATGAGCACAGTGGGCCAGCGCAAGACATTCTTGCTGGACCAGTAGGTGCCCCCCTCCATTCCACATATAAATGTTGACCAGACTGCCAGTTACTTCAAAACTGGTGACAGGACAGCATCTTCCACTGGGGGCAGTTTAGGAGGCACAGGACAGGCTGCACACACAGATCTGCCCTCCAACACTTCATTGCTGCTTGCTAACTGCTCCACTAGGCAGTTGGCAAATGCTGCAGTGCAGCAGCAGCAGCAGCAGCAGCGCCAGCATGTGCAATATGAGCAGAGCCACACATTCACACGCGCAATGGCTGCTGGGTGCGTGGAGCTTGTACTGGTTGCCTCACAGCCACTGGAAGAAGGTGACACAGCCAGACAGGTGAAGAAGCCAGAACAAGCGAGCAGAATCACCACCAGCTCATGAGAATTAGGGTGGCTGCTGCCATATCACCCAGCCCAGTATCTACCACCTCACTTTGCCTAATGGTAGGGTTGACCGTGTGAGCTGCCCAAAGCATCTTGCCGGCCACAGCTGGAGGCAAAAAGCTGGTCTTGATGGGCTCTTGGTTTGTTACAGCTATGCAATTTTCAATGTTCTTTTCCTTCTGAGTCTGCTGATTATAGTAAGAAATTGTTGCTTGTAAAATTACATAAAAGTGAGATAGTTCCCCTAATCAATGGTTTTTATGTTTAACACTGAGCAATGGAATTTTTTTAAACTTATTTATTTTATTTCTTAATTTATTAAATTTACACACTGAAGGGCACAGAGTGGTTTGCAGCAAGTAAAAGTTAAGCAAGTAAAAGTTAAGCAGGCTCAAATATAAACAAGATTTTATGTGTCCGTCCATTCCCCCCCCCCATTCTGCATTATGGAGAAGGAAGTTAAAACAGCTGCATATAGCCATGTGCAAGGCAAACAAATTAATCCACATGGTTTTAGTCTGTG
This sequence comes from Zootoca vivipara, assembly GCF_965207765.1. Taxonomy (NCBI): domain Eukaryota; kingdom Metazoa; phylum Chordata; class Lepidosauria; order Squamata; family Lacertidae; genus Zootoca; species Zootoca vivipara. Next base: position 69,994,850 of record NC_142588.1, on the reverse strand, counting down.
GTTCCACGGTTGAAAACACCATTTGCTGTTTCTGCTGAATAGGTTTCAATATTATTTCCATCTCTGCAGTGTGATTTTTCCAGCTGACAGTAACTACTGCTATGAGGTTGTGGACCAGCACTAGAGAGGTGCCCATTCTCTTTTGCTGTACCTTTTCTTGTGTTTAGCTGTTGCCTCATCTGGTAAGCTTCACACAAAAGCACCAAGTAAGAGCCACAACCCAACATTATAAGAAGTCACACTAGACCATGTTTTATTGTGACTGAAACAAGCTCACAGGGTGGGCAAAGCTGCTATGCCAGCTTCTGGGGCAGGTGGGTCGCTGTAGCTTATGGGGAGAAGTTGACATGGAACAATCCAGCGTAGCTGAAAGTGGTTTGAGAAAACAACCTGCAGGCCAAACTGGGATCCATACCGGGTTTAATTGAGCCTGTGGCCTGCAGGCTCCCTACCCCTGCTCTATCGTATCAAGATAGAAACAGGTGTGAGATAGCAGCACCCTGATGTCCACTGATATCCCTAAGGTATATAGAAAACTATCCTGACAGAGCTTCATAAGTGGCAGGTTTAGGTAGCAATGTGTTCAGGGATGTGAACGATGAGAGATTTGGGAATTCAACTCTTTCCATGATTGGGGCCTTGAGCGAGCTTCTGTAGATCTGTTTTCTTCAATAACGGCAGTACCAATCCTTTGAGAATGTAAAATTCTCTCCCAGGTACTCTCTTCCTAAGCGCAGCTCTGAGCAATTTCCCCTCCCCTAATCATGCATTAATTATTACGAGCCCATGTTGTAGGAGTGCGCATGCACCAGCGCACCTCTGCAGCTTTGTTCATTTCCCCCTTATTGCGATGTGGTTGCCAGGGAATGGGTGACGGCACACATTAATCCTGGATAAAAGCTTGAGTAGCTGCTTAGGGCCACTGCCTAAGCAAAATTCATTTATTTCTTCTTATTATTTATTAAAATTCTATACCACTCTTTGTACAAGGATCACAGGGCAGTTTACAACAAAAGAACACAAAAGAAATCATGACATAGTAACAAACAAAACAGTTAGGTAGCCGTGTTGGTCTGACACAGTCAAAATAAATAAAAAAATAGTCCAGTAGCACCTTAGAGACCAACTAAGTTTGTTCTGGGTATAAGATTTCTTGTATCTGAAGCAGTGTGCATGCACACAAAAGCTAATAGCTAGAACAAACTTAGTTGGTCTCTAAGGTGCTACTGGACTATTTTATTTATTTATTTAAACAAAACAGTAATAATAATAATAATAATAATACCCCGTGCATCTGACTAACACACCATAGATAGTTTAATAAAAAAAATTCCTTCAGTAGCACCTTAAAGACCAACTAAGTTTTTATTTTGGTATGAGCTTTCGTGTGCATGCACACTTCTTCAGATACAGTGAAATGGAAGTTTCCAGGCACTTATGTAGAGAAGGGGTGGGGAGGGGTGGGGATGGGGAGGGGGGATCACTCAGAAGGGTGATCACTCACCCTTCTGAGTGATCCCCCCTCCCCATCCCCACCCCTCCCCACCCCTTCTCTACATAAGTGCCTGGAAACTTCCATTTCACTGTATCTGAAGAAGTGTGCATGCACACGAAAGCTCATACCAAAATAAAAACTTAGTTGGTCTTTAAGGTGCTACTGAAGGAATTTTTTTTATTTTTTTTATTTTACTTCGATCCAGACCAACACGGCTACCTACCTGTAACATAGATAGTTTAATTAGCCAAAGGTGTGGGAGAAGAAGAATCTTTTTGCCTGGCGCCTAAAGATACTGTACATAAAGAAGGTGCCAGGCAAGTCTCCCTGGGATTTGTCGCCAATCTATAGCTGCCCCACCATACCTTCAATGATATATCTTGCTATAGGGTCATGATAATATAGCAATCATAGATTAATCTAAAAATGGTGCTGTTTTACTACAGCAACAAGGTTAGTTGCTCCCTTTATTTACACACTGGGCCAAGCTGTCTAGTAGAACAGTATTTTCTATACAGTAATTAGAGACTTAAAGGCTATTTTCTGAAACATACATTTCCCCCACATCTTTTTGAATGTTCTTTTTATGTTGCTGCTTTAAATCTACTTCATAAAAAAAAAAATTGCTGTAGTAATCAAGTAGAAAAGTACTCCAACAAGGATTTGCTTCAGACCAATACATATGCCCATTTCCTATCGCTGTCTAGTTGAGTAGTCAAAGTCAAGCGGATATAAATTGGTCACGTGGCAACGTTATCTCACTTACCAACAACTGTATCCGAAACAGCCGGCAACATAGGGCTGGGGCCTGAAGAAGAAATCTAGGTGAAAAAAGGATGGAATTGCCCAAATCAGAACTTGAATCAGGATGACACATTAACAGCACAATCCTATGCATGTTTATGCTCAGTACTCCTTACTCCCGGAAAGTGGGTACAGGATTGCAGCCTAACAGCCCAGACTTTATAGGTCAATGTCAGCAACCTAAATTTCATACAAAGATAAAATAAAATACTGGAAGTCAATACAGATCCAGACTCAGGCATAATAGAAAACCAGAGCTTCTTGCTAAGAGAACAAGTTGCAGCAGTCCTCATGTTTACATGCTCCATAATACGTTTGTATTATGATTTGCACTATGACAGCGGAAGTTTCATTTTCAATGTCTTTCCTAGTGATTCCTAGTATGGAATTTGCCTGTGGCAAGTAAATTTCCTGCAGCAAGTTAATTGCTGGGAGAGCAAAAACCTTGTGTGTTATTGCCATCTGCTGCGGAGCTCAGTCAGGAGGAGAAGCGTTAAAAAGGCAAGGGTTGGTGCCAAAGAGGCAATAGGGTGCCATCCTATGAGGCATGTGCTTCCATGCATCTTCAACATGTTGCCTGGGCCCCTTTGGAGAAGCACAGGATTAAAATTTAAATAACTAAAAATAGCAGTGGCATGCATTTGTTTAGAGGGATTTGGTTTTTCTCACATAGAAATTTATGCAGATTAGTCAATCAATGGTTATGATGGACGGGGAAGGGCTGTGGCTGTGAAGGGTCGTGTCTCAGTAATAAAGCATCTGCTTTGCATGCTGGTGGTTCCCAGGTTGCAGGAAGGGTAGTGAGACCCAGACTAACCACCCCCACCCCCACCCCCCATTTGAAACCATATGGTCTGTATTTGTGACAAAATAATTTTTGGAAGTGGCAAGTAATTCCAGCATGAACGTTTGCTTAATGCATTGCTAAAGAAAGGAAGAAGAAATGTATCACCAAAAAACGGGGCGTGTTAAAAAAAGAGAGTGTATGTTCATTTAGATACATGGGTGGTTGTGTGCCCTATTTTGCAGAGGACAGTCCTCTATTTGAAGAGCTGCCAGGGGACAGTGGTCCAGGTGAAGGATAGGACTCTATATGAAAGGCTGTCAAGTCTAAAATCCTGTTTATGAAACAGTAAGAAGGGATATAGCAGAAATCTAGAAGTTATCCACCAGCAGATAGGACCTGGACAGCAGACACAGGCCATCTAGTTTCCCCCATTGTGGAGATATGCATTTCTATTTCTTATTTAGAGCTCTCCAAGTGGTGCACAAATAAAAGTTAAAATTCACAAACAAATAAAACACACACAAATTTCCATGAAGTGCATCATCATTAAAACAGAGCTAGAAACCAAGCAAAAATCAAATTTAAATTGTTATTCTTTCTAAATTTCTATCTATGCAGATAAATGCACACACACCCATTTTAAAATGCCCCCCTTAAGGTGATACATTTCTTCTTATCTTTTTAGCAATGCAATAAATAGACAACATAATTTGATCTTGAATATATGCATCCACTGTGGTCTTGTTTTCATGAGAGCAGGAGAGACAGGAACACGCAAAAAATTTTAGAGACAGAATTATACATGAACAGGATTTTCCAGACCTGCAGAGAACAGCTATAGAACCTAGGCAAACATGATCTTCAATTGTACATTGTTTATATCCTTTCTTACACACATCCTGCCTCTGTAGTTTTCGACTTGGAGTCAACCATTACCAAACGTCCTTTTCCCAACCTTCCAGAAAGTAGACACATCATTCATTTTCCTGCCCTCTGCTTCTTTTCCGTTGCCCAAACATGAGTTCCTTCCCTGTCGTTTCATATGCATGGCTCCCTGTGCTTTACTCTTTCCTATAGTATCACAGTCTCATGTTTTCCCACTGAACTCAAAATGATTCTATGATCCACTCCCATCCAAATTTCGCTTCCCCTCAGCAATTTATTCAATCCAAAATAAGGCATGTATGGCAGGAGCTGAACCAGACAAAACCACGTCCTTTTCCTGAAACCTGACTTAGGGTTGATATTACTATATTTAAAGGCATTTAACCAAACATTGGAGAGTATATTAGAGATCTGAATGGCTTTTGAAGTGCATTGAGGGTGGAGATACTGGAAAAAAACACCTGCAGGAAACACCTTTACAAATACATAAGAATGCATTGGAACATTTTATTGACATGCCAGGCGCCAAAGCCTACAGGGAATTTAGCAGGAGCTGAAGCAATCCTGAATGTACTGCTGTGAGAAACTCTGTGGATTTTTATGGAGGTGAGGGATATGGTATACAAGATACAGATTTCACAATATACCAATCATCATCATCATCATCACCATCAGCAGCAGCCCATTCCACTTCATTTCAAAAGCCATTTGGAAGAACACTTATTTGCATTGTTTATGTTTTGAGAACTATGAAGCACTTTGCTGGATTGCAAACAACCCACTATAGCTATATGGGTAAGATGATCTAACATCAGGCAAGATCACTTCCCCTTCCTCTCCTCCCCATTGCAGCACCATCACCCCAACTTCCTCCAGAGGGTCCCCAACCCTCCTGAGCATATGGGAAGCTGCAGAGAGGAAGACTGTAAAGTTCGGCAAGTCCATTCCACTCATAGATGAACCCAGTTGGCTGTCACCCATAGATAGACATGGGAAGTCTACTGTTCAAGGACTGCAAGCTGATCTAATGACTTCATGCAAGACATCTCTCTCAACCTCAGCCTTCCCACTACCCACCTGAAATCTCTACTGCTGGAAAACAATGCTGGGCATGGACTACTAAGATAACACATGTGACGATTTGGGTCATAATGTAATGATGTCGGATTGGGAAAAATTGTGGAAGAAGGGCATGAAGTTTACGGCATGTACTGTGTTGAAGGAGAATATAATGAAAATGATGTACAGATGGTACTTGACGCCGGTCAAGTTAGCGAAAATGTACCACAAAAGTGATAACAAATGCTGGAAATGTAAAGAGGATGTTGGCTCATTTTATCATATGTGGTGGACATGCCCTAAGGTAAAAGGCTTCTGGGAAATGATTTATAATGAAATGAAAAAGATATACAAAAATACATTTTTGAAAAAACCGGAGGCCTTTTTACTTGGAATAGTGGGGGATGAAATCCCCAAAAACGATGTTAATTTGTTTATGTATGCCACCACAGCTGCGAGGATTTTAATTGCAAAATATTGGAAAAAAGAGGAATTGCCTTCTTTACAGGAATGGCAAATGAAAATGCTGGACTTTATGGAATTGGCAGAACTGACAGGAAGACTCCGAGATCAAACAAGTGATAGAGTTGAAAAAGATTGGAGGAAATTTAAGATATATTTAGGGAATTATTTCTGAAATTAGAAAGTTTGAATATCTAGAGAAATACAGAAGTTAAGGCAATAGGGAGAAAAGAGGAACTTAAAATGTGGAAAAATTGGTATATAGTAGAAAGATGAGTATAAGAAGAATTAAAGGGAGTATATGATGAAAGTAAAAAAGATGAAATAGAAACTGCTACAGATGTGTTTAAAAAGAAAATCAGTTAGTGGGGAATTGGGGAAGCCAAAAAGACAATGATTTCAAAAAATGGATTGAAGATGATATGTTTTTGTTTTGTTTTGTTTGTATTGATGTATTTTTGTATTTTTTATGTTTTTGATATTTTGTGTTCTTTATGTTATAAAACAATTAATAAAAATATTCTTAAAAAAAAAAAGATAACACATGTGACACCCAAGTGCTATATGAATTCTTAGTACCTTACTGATTATAGAAGAAAGGGAGATAGCTGTAAGCTGTCACCCATAGATAGACATGGGAAGTCTACTGTTCAAGGACTGCAAGCTCCACACGGTCTTTGTGGAGATCCTTGTATAGACCTGGGACTGACCAGGGTCTATCTGATGTTTCATACAGATGGTTGTTCAGTCTCCCACAGTCATCTCAATATTTCAGCGGCCATTTTGGAAGGGCATTGCTTTTCTGTTTAGCCATTTGAGGTTGGTCCCTAAAGACCACTGTGTAAACAGCCAATCCACAATTGCTGCAATACATTCCCGTGGCTATTTAGAAATCCAATGTACTCCCCATGGCCATTTAGAGGAAAATAATGCATTCCTACGGCCCATGCAGCGTTGTTCATTTTTGTGTGCCAAAATGGCTGAAATGGAGGAAAGGATGGCTGGTAAGTCTTTTGGGTATGTGTTGGTGTATGTTCCAAATATCATAGCAAAAGACAGCATTTTCCTCACTGTAACAGCCAGTCAGCATTCATGCTAAATATTCAAACTAGGGAGCACTTTTATCATTAAACAAAACACAAGGCACCACCACTGCCATGCAAATAAATTAACCCAACTCTTTTGGCATAGGGATTGCTGGCCGAAAACTTCTGATTATTTTCCTCAAAAAGGCAGCGTGAATTTAGTCTTCAGAAAGTGAGTGAGTCAGAGTGAGTGAGAACGAGAGAGAAAATACTCCTTTGATGCAACAGAGGAATCAAAAACCACTATCCTGAAACATATTAGATTGAAGCAAAAGGGAATTTCAAGAGCAATACTTTGTAAACCATCATTCACATCCTCTCCTGCGCAAAAGCTTAAACTAAATGGACATATAATAATAGTATGCTTGCCAGTAAATCACTTTTTAAAAGTCCATGCATGAAATAAATTATGTAAATGCAAGCATCAAAGAACTGGTGTGTAAAAGTTATCCCCCAAATTAAGTAATCAAAATTAATCACTTACAGATAATGAAATCATGAACCCTGTATTGAAAAATATCGTTCAGATGAATTTGTTTTAGAAGCAACTTAATAAAAACAGAATGGGAAAATCTAGCTTTAGTAAATTTATCAAATATCGTTATTTTGGATTTAATGTTCTATTATGTCGTTCTAAATCAGCTGTTATCAGCCATCCTCTAGAATAGATGTACTATGTTTTTCTTTAGTGAATTGGTAATCTTCAGAAAGAAGAGAAAATTAGCATTGTACCTTTAAGATTGCTTTGCTATTTGCAGTAATATAAACGTCCAATAGAATTATACTTTTAGTATTTCTATTAACCTAGTGAATCTGTTGTTGTTGATCGTGATCGATACATCAGCTTTAGTAGTATCGAAGTCAAGGACATGAAAAGAAAATGGCTACCATGCAGAAAAATAGCTTTGCAGTGAGATGTGCTTCAGTTTGAAGGAAAGAATCCATGTTTTCAAGAGGCTATATTAAATGTGCAGCAACGATTAACAATACCTTTTATCCTAGGTTTGGTTTTTACAGCTCCTGTTATACGTGAGCTGCTTTTCATGAAATATTACAAATTTGAACTTGCATTAGTGTTACAGTAAATCACATATTAAATCATCCCCTCTCCTTCTTTGTCATCTCACAACGTTGGTTAAACTGATTGATTCTTTTAGGTTCTGTCTACTATAAAGTCTCTAATTACTGCTGAATGTAACAATGGAGAAAATAGACTTAAACATAATCACAATTTTCAGCTGCTTACAATTTCAGCCGTGTTCGTGCAATACTGAGATGGAATTAACTATTTTAAGAACACATACATGTCCTGCGTGTGTCTCACTAGATGAACTACTTCATATTGTGTGGTTGTTTTTGTGAGAAAGACAGTTGCATTGCTTGAAACAGTCAATTCAAGATGTGAGAAAGGATTCTGTTACATGCAAACCTCCCATCATTTAATGCATTATAGCCACCCAGAAATGCAATATGAGAGCATAAGTTTGCATTGTGGAATGAAACAATAATAACTGTCTTTGCATCTCTGCTACTGCATCCTTTAACAGGATTTGGTTGCCAAGGAAACAGGTTTTGGCCCAATGTTAAAATGAAGTACCTATGTCCCGAAATATATCCAGTGTCACACCATGATAATTTGAAAATTAACTCACAGGTTAGCATATCTATACATGGGTGGTGTTAATTTGTTAACCCTTTGAAATAAGCCAAACTCAACAATTAATATTGAGTTCCAGGTGAAAAGGACATCTTTAGGTGTTTCTTTTGACATAGCCAACATCTTAAAAGAAAATAAAGACTATAATGAAATACGTCCTTACTTTATTTCCGCAATATTTATAAAATAAATGATAAGACAAATGTTAATAGCAAATGTTGACAGACCGCTTCCTAAGGCAAAATTAAAATATTTTTTTAAAAATTTCATAGCTCTGTCCACAACTTACAGTTTTGTATCTTAGCAAACAGCTTAATCATGTTCATAACTGGGATCAAAATCCTCTAGGACGATAAGCTTTTAAAAAATGCTTTTGCTGCAGAAGCGGTGCCACGCCCCGATTATCTAATAGACGTGATATTTCTAATTTCAAAATAGATATATGCTTTAAAATAAGGAAACCCATGCAAAGTCACAACATTTAGAACCAGATCCTTTCTGGGGGGGAAATAAACTGGTTTAATAGATCTCGGTTATATTTCATTTCCTTGCATCATGGAACGAGAATAGGTAAAAGCATGCAAATCTCCACCTACCTGTGTATATGTCTTAATGAAGTCTTAGCACGGCATTGCACCCAGCCATTTGTATACAAAGTGAGGGAGAGACGCTGAAATCTTAGATGTCTCAAAAAAATAAAATAAATAGCTCTTTTAAAAAAGCAGCTTGCTTGAATGGACTGTGATCAAGATAGCTGAACTTATCAATGGGAAGGACAGAAGTGTGTCCGTCTGTCAGGGAGGGAGGAGATGCCCTCATCCAAGGTGGTGGGTGGTGGTTTTTTTTTTTTTAATAAGCTGCAGCAAAGGGCTTCCTGCTCACCCCCCCTCTTCCCTTTTGAGGGTTCAAAGCTGACCACTGCAAAGGCCACTTGTCACATTTGTTGAAAATCAGCCTAGTGCTATCCCTGTTGAAAAGGAAAAACTCAGCAGCCAAAGCCCACTGCACAACACACGCAGACTGCGTAAGAGTTAAAAATAGATTGGACGTGCCTGCATAATAAATATGTCACTTCCAAGGGCTTTAAATTTGATATTGCCATTAATTAACAATACAACATCCATTATTTAAATAGCAGTAAAGGCAAGAGGAATAAGACTGACCCCACCTGGAAGCAGAGTTTGCTTAAAAAAAAAACCAAATTAAAAAAGAAATAGAGCTAATGCTGGTTTAGAATGCGACGGTAAACTAACAGCCCACTACACTGAAAATGAAATTGAATGCTAAAGGTGGCTGCTTAAATAGTTATGCCCATCAGGAAGCCCAAGTCTTCACTACGACATGATATGGCACACAGACCATTTACATACTCCCATTAGAAATACTAGGCATGGCATAATGAATTCTGTATCCACAGCATGCAGACAGCACAAGCAACATTAATCCTGCCTGCCATTTTAGGCTTGCAGCAGCAGCATGATGCACACGCTACAGCAGCACAGATCTGGTTAAACAGGAGGCAAGGAACCGCTCACCTTAAATGCAGTATCTGATTAGTGTTGTTTAAGGGATATTGCAAATCGGCTGCTGAATCTTAGAGCAACTGGGTGGGAGGGAACAAAGAAAAAAATGTCATCAACTGATGATGCAAGACGAATCGTTACTCTGCACTGCTCAGTGAAGCTCCATGTTCTTCAATGATACAATCTCAAGTATTTCAGATTCTGTAGCCCCCAAAAAAACCTGTCTGCAGAGTGGCTGTCTCCATCTACCGAGAAAAGCAGAAGATTCCTTTCACTCGCTGGAGGGAGGGATGGAAAGAATATCTGCAGAAATATCTTATGGACGGAAGAAGATTTCATATAGTACGTATTAGGTCCTAGATATGTATCCCTATTGCTGTCTTTTTCTTAACCCGTGTAATTTGCTTTTTGTTGTTAAGCACATAATTGCCAAGCATGTAACAGACGAAATCATCATTGCTTAAACTCTCATTCTGCACCGGATTATCGAAAAGCTGAGCGTATTGACAAAATCGCAAGCGCGCAGAGGGTCTGGCTGCAGAATCAGCTGTCTGCATCTATGTTGCTGCCTGCTTAACCACAAGCAAGGTTAGAGCTAAATATATCTGCAAGGCATAAACGGAAGCTATTTTGCTGTACAGATTACGTTACAAAATGCTCCCATCCTTAAGAGCTCATAAGATGAGTGCCTATTAGAAAATGTTTTGCTGCAACCCTGCATCGCTCTACACATCAGGCAGTGAAAGACTATGGAGACTGCTCTTAAATCTAGTGACCTAAATAATGCTAAGATGGCTTAAGTAATATACATACATACTCAGCACCAAAGGCAGGAAATGAAACAAGGAGTGCCTAATCAGAATGCAAGTACAGTACCAATTCTAAATAAAATGCAGTGCCCTGTATATGCACATCTTATGTTAAGATGAAGAGGATGTGGTGCTTACACCTTTCATTTTTTGTTATTGTCAGGAGAGGGTTTTTTGTTTTTATCCTCAGAGGTTTTTCTTAGCTGCGGCATCTGTGACATCCTGATTCCTGGCATCATGGAGGTTAACACAGGCACATCTTAACGGTCCAAATTTTAATTCTGCAAATCCAAATTAGCTTTTAAAGCAACAACATTGAATTAAATTCACCAAAACACTATACTGCAACACCTCTAAACAGGCATTGATGCTTTTGGTCTTGGTTCTTGAGTTTTGTTGTTAAGATCAATAACACGTTTCGCTGCATAAAGAAGACTGGTATTATTCTAGACCGAGTCTGTGAGAATTAGTTGTTGCTGTTTTTAATGAAATGAAATAGAGAATTTTGAAACAAGGGAGGCTTAAACTGCATTAAATATGTAAGATGGAAGGAGAGAAAGAATAAAAAGGTGGATTGGTTCACTTTTTTTTATTTTCCAGTGCCTAGAATGTGAGAGGGTCTTCTGCTTCGTATTCAATGCCAGCATCTCCCCAAGGGGGGAAATTAGGGAGGAATAGAACAGCTGGCTACGGCCAATGCTGCAGTCCCTTAAGGCTGAAGTGTTAGTTAAAAGGAAAAACAAACATCTGAAACATACCTGCCTGGCTATATAAGGACAATGCCACTTTTCTTTTAAGCAGGTCTTAACTACATCCTCTCCCTCTCCTCCATGTGACGCACAAAATTGAGAGCTGCTGAAATCTGGAAAAACAGCTGAATATATTTCTGACCTTACTAGGAAATTCTCCTTGAATGTTATAGATCTGTTTAATGCTACATTAGCTCCTGATGCATCTACACTATTTATGGGAGATTAATTCAATAGGCAAACATAGTTTGGGTACATATTTCTGTAATCCCAAAAGAAATGCTTAACAATAAATGCAGCCGCATCCTCAAGACATTATTCATGAGCTAGTCAACGAGAGGTCATTGCTTGCAATCTATATTGTCAATTACGAACAATTGCCACTTAAATAACTAAAGGCTGCCATGCAAATAAATATTTCATATAAATTCCAGTCAAAATGGTCCCACCTTCTCAAAACATCACTCCTGTTGTTTATGACTCTTTTACTAGAGGAATAAATTTCTCTGCCTTTTTAAAAAAATCCCCCTTAAGACGACTTTTTTTTTAATACACATTTTGTACATTGTGTTGTTGGGTTCATTGCCTGAGATTCAAAAGACCTAAAAGCTGGCATTTTAAAAAATGTGCTTCTCAAATGTATGACATCACTCAAGCAGCAGCAGAAGCAACCCAGAGACAACAGAGGCCGGGCTCACGAACACACGTGACACAAATAGGCTATTACAAACTGTGTTCTTTCCCCTTGACAGGCTTATTGCAATATACTCAGCTAACATTTCAAAACTAGGGACTATATGCAAGGGCAGATTTTGCATCTAGAGAAGAAAAATAATGGCTGGCATATGGCTATGCTAATGTACGGTTTTACGCTATTGTCTGCTCGTAGCAGCAGCAGAATTCACATATTCACAGGCTATGTATAATTACAATACAGGTTTTCATTTGGAAGGTCTCTTTCCGCCCTTTTTTATTTTAATGAAAAGCCCTCTTGTACTATTGTGTGTAATGGCAAGGACAATTCAGTCAGTTTCCAGGTGATCAAGGCCCGTACGAAACATCTGATATTGTTCTGTACCAGACCTGTGCAAGAATTCTTAAGTGCGAGAATTCATCGTTAACAATCCTCATATCCATATCCCCATACAGTACGAAAATCATTTTTTTTAAAAAAAAAAACCCAGTAATTAATGGGGATGAATTAGTGAAGAGGGAGGGAGGGATGGAAAGCATTGTGTAGTGTTTAGCGTTTTGGACTAGGGCTGGGGAGCTCTGGGTTCAAATCTGCACTTAGCCATGAAGCTCACTAGATGACTTTGGGCTGATTGTTATCTCTCAGTCTAATCAACTCAGAGTTTTTTCTGAGGAGCGGAGGGGGGGTGGAGAGCACTATGGGAATGAGGCTGTATAGGAGAAAGGAAAAGAGGGACAGAGAGATTTGCAGGGAGCCAAGCACCCGTACTTACCTAGGGGATAACTAGAGGCAACAGCTGTAGTTCTCAAGGTGCACGCTGTAGCCGTGACTCCTTTCCAATCAACTCAGGCAGGCAGGGGTGATGAAAGAATCCTGGACAAGACATATCCAAAGGCCAGACTGGTAAGACATAAGTCTTGTATCAAAGGGCTATTGTTGATTGATTCTGGAAGCCAAGAAGGGGATCATGCCCCTAGTTTACACTTCTGTTGATTCATTGCATACCGAGTACTATTTTCATTAGTGCTGTAAACAGAGGGGAAATAAAACATGTACTGTTTTACGGGTCCATCCTGTGTCGTTTGTGGTCATTGCTGGGAATATGGATGCTATGGGATTTGAGGTGCTCCTCCCCACATCCCAGAGCCCATGACATTATGCATTATCAAATCTGCTTCCTAATCAAATATTTCAGTTCTTCTTCTTCTTTTTTTTTTTTGCTATACAGCACATAAAATTAACATGGTGGTATTATTATTTTTAAAAGTTTATTTACACAAAACATTTATTTTTATTTCATATATGCCACTTGATTTTAAATAAAGCAGTTTATAGAAAGAATATGTCAAGCATGCTAAAAGAGCAAAGAAGATGCCTTTCTTTGTCTGGTCCTGGTTTGAGGCTGACGGGGAAAGCTGACATCAGCAGAAGCATTTCTTGGTAATGGCAGATCACATTCAGCTAGGAAGGGCCACATCCCACAAGGCAAAGCCTGTCAGGACCCTGGACAGAACACTCTGGTGAGGCCCACCTAAATTGAGAGCTCTTGCCTCAGCAAAGTACAAGTGCCTTTCCAAAGCTGGCTGGTTTGGTCCTGCCGTTGGTGGCGAGCGACGAGGGGGCTGTGTTTTTAAAGCAGGGTTTCTCAAACTTGGGTCCGTGGATGTTGTTGGACTACAACTCCCATCATCCCTGACCACTGGTCTTGCTATCTAGGGATGATGGGAACTATAGTCCAAAAACAGCTGGGGACCCAAGTTTGAGGAACAGAACTTCTGATTATGCAGAAGTTGGCTCCTATTGTGTGGGGGTGATGGGGAATGCAGTAGAAACCTGGTGAGTTTGGCAAGTCAACTTATCTTCTGACTTGAAGGTCCTGCAGTGTGAAATGTCAACTCTCTGAGGGGCACCTTCTCCTGATCATCGTCCTCCTCAAAGTTCAAGGGAGGACTGAGGTCAGAGAACACAACACTGCCAAAACCAGCCCCTGCCCTAGAAGTGAGCTGTCACTGGCACCAACACACCAGGCTCCACTTCCACACCCCTACATAGGCCACAAACCAGACTCTCTCCCAATTGTAGGAACCGTCTGTCCTACTTTTGACCCATTTGTCTCATGAAAGGGTATTAAATTTCTAAGTTTTGTTGCACACCTTAGGCAACCTTACCGGAAGATGAAGGACACTACCAAAGAGATGTTTACCATCTGCAGGCTCACTGATTTCCTCAGAAGCAACACCAGATTTGCAATGCTTTACAGAGGAAAAAAACCAGTAGCCACTTATATCTCAGTACAGTACTGGCAATGAAGTGAATGAGACTGAGGGTTGATGGAACATCTTCAAAATCCATGGGCGCTTCCAGATGTTCTGTTCAAGCTAGATCAGGCATCCCCAAACTTCGGCCCTCCAGATGTTTTGGACTACAATTCCCATCTTCCCCGACCACTGGTCCTGTTAGCTAGGGATCATGGGAGTTGTAGGCCAAAACATCTGGAGGCCGCAGTTTGGGGGTGCCTGTGCTAGATGGTAAAGGCATACAGCTTCCAGGTCATGTGGCCAGCATGACAAAGCCGCTTCTGGCGAACCAGAGCAGCGCTCGGAAACGCCGTTTACCTTCCTGCTGTAGCGGTACCCATTTATCTACTTGCACTTTGCACTACTTGCACTTTAACATGCTTTCGAGCTGCTAGGTTGGCAGGAGCTGGGACCGAGCAATGGGAGCTCACCCCGTTGCGGGGATTCGAACCGCCAACCTTCTGATTGGCAAGCCCTAGGCTCAGTGGTTTAACCTACAGCACCACCCGGGTCCCTTATGCTAGATGACGTTGCATCAAAGCAAGTGTTACCCAGCCCTTACCATTGCATATTTCCATCACTTTCCATCTCTCGAAAAGCCTCCCAGTCCAACTATATTTGAACAAACAAACTTTCTGATTTTTGAGGGGGGAAAGGGCTATAGGGGAGACTGACAAAATCACACACCCTTTTCCACTGGTAGAATTCTGTGACCAGAACTCCACGTTGGTAAAATTCCTGCTGGTAGAAGCTTGTTTAGGATTTAAGCCATTAGCCTTATTCAGGTATTCTTGGCTCCATTGCTGAACAATTGAGGAGGAGATAGGGCATGCAGAATACCCTGCAAACTCTTCGCTCGACATCTGTGCACACAACACAAGTATCTGAAGCAAGGGGGTCTTCACACATTTAGTTACACACATGAAGGCATCCCCTAGAATCACAGAATAGTAGAGTTGGAAGGGATCAGTAGGATCATCAAGTCCAACCCCCTGCAATGCAGGGGTTTTTTTTGCCCAACATGGGTCTCGAACCCACAACCCTGACATTAAGAGTTTCATGCCCCACCAACTGAACCATCCCTCAGGAATTAAATATAACCTGATTGTTCAGGGTTCCAAGGAAGCCTCCACATGTACATAAGCACAAAGACCCATGACTACAGATGTTCATGCTGTATGAGCGAATGTCAGGTAAGGAGTGTGCAACACTAGGGGTGAGACTTCTCAGCGTAGCCCACCTTCTTGTTTCTATATTGTTCAATGCAGGAATGAAGAAGAACCATACATAGCTAACATATTTTAGGAAGATGCATCCTTGGGCAAAATAAGTACAGCACCTTCTTCTCATGCTGCCACTTTCTGCAAGGGTGAAAACAATGTTAAGTCTGGGCCTAACCATCACACCCCCAGTTGCTTGCACCCTAGACAGAAAGGTGAGGTGGTAGCTTTCCAGCTTTTTGCCGCCTTCTCCTTTGATTTGCCTTTTCAAAGCAATCTAATAAAATATTATAATCCAGCCTGATTTCTCCTAGGTATTAACATACTCATTAAAATAAACCTCGCGCTTCTTGGGAGGTTCTGCCACATAGAATATGCTGCCGCGAGTAGAACAGATGTACTGAAACTCGTGCGGCAGGCCTGGAGGTTTGACAGCTACAGAAAAGACATTCAACGCACCTGTCAAGATGCGTGGGTTTTCAGAACACAAGTCACAGACGGAAGGCCCCAGCAGCATCTTGTTCAAAACGATACTTGGCAGCTTAAATTACCTTTTAAAAGACAGAACTGAAATTCACACTTGAAGATTTCCAATTCTTTGACACATATATACTTTCATATACTGTAGGTCTTCCAGCAACATTACCAACAACACCGCCAAGAACAAATCCATCTCTTGGGCTAGCAGAAGTAGTTTGCACTTTGAAATCTGTTCCATCTGTTGAGCAATGCAAGAGCTGTTCCTTTTTAATGCTCTTTGCATGCTCAATTAATGTGTGTACAGGGGTGTGTGTGTGTGTGTGTGTGTGTGGCGGGGGGGGGGGCGGGGGACGGGACCAGACCTTCCTCCAGCCTATGCGCATTCAAACAGCAGCAAAATAAAACCCCAAGAAGCACAGCTTATCAGAAACGAAACATTGCCGCCCAGCAACAAATCCTAAGGTCAGTCCAGGCCCACCCTCACACAGACCCGGAAAGAATGAACCAAAAAGGGAGGTGGGCGGCGGCGGCGGGGGGTGGGGGCTTTGCAGCACTCACAACTGAATCATCCCCACATAATTTACATCATTTCTCCCGTATCTCATACATACAATGCCTGCTCCCTATTTCCTCTGAATGTGTATCCTGTACAATAGTACACATACACCCTGTACAATCAACTTTTTAGAAAGCCTAGTATTTATTATGAGCTTGAGCAAACCGTTTCGGCACAGGACAGCTCTTCCCACGCTGACCTGTCCTGCAGAAGCAAGAGTAACAGGCAGGGCGACTGTGGGCCGTCATTCTGAGTTCTGCATCCGGTGCACAAACTCTGCTCGCAGCCTCCTCTCATCGCTGCTGTGCAGTGTTTCTGAGCCTCCTGGTGTTCAAACAGAGGACTTGCAGTTTCTACAGGAAGCATGTAAAAAGCCCAGATGAGCTGGAGGGCCAGATTATTTAAGAAATAGTCGCTCTGGAATCTCGCCCATAATTCCCCCCCCCGCCCAATTCCGCCTTCATTTTATGAATGTTGTTCATTTTAGGAACATCCGCTGGCTACATAACACGCACCACTCACTGCAAGTGTTTCACTTCCTCAGATAAACCTCACACATGGAAAACACACTCTGGGAGCAGAGGGGAAATGTTAGGACTTGCTGCAAGATTGCTTTGGCACGTGAAGTAGTGTGAATGACAAGCTGGGGCCATTTCAGCTGTGGGTTTACATATGAGTAAGTATGCCAGTTTACCCCCTCATGCCTCCTTGGCCCTCAAAATTATAGAACAGCGTGGATTTCTGTGGGCTGAGGGCCTTATGCTTGAGATCCCAGCAGGAGGGAACAGCTTTGAAACTGCTTAATGGTACCAGCTGATAGGGCACCCCAACACACATCCTGATCATTGTGTTGCCACAGCAGTGGCGGACTTTGGGCTCTCAAACCTCAGTGCCACTCTGTGTGATGCTAAAATTCAGCGCTCCCCCCCCCCGCCTCTCATGCTCCATTCCACAGTGTAATAAGAATTCTAAGGTGTCAAATATAAATGTTCGTAAATGTACAAGGCAAACACATACATAACTATATAAACATGTCTGAAATAGTACAGGAGAGCAACCCTGAAGCCATTTTTACTCTCCCAGTGACCCCAAATATTCCTCTGCCGTAAGGGGGGGAATGGGGAAAGCCTTCCCATTGTCTTTTTCCTTACAAATCCTGTCTTAAAGGGCATATTTGTGTGCATGAATAGGGTGAGCCTGTGACCTGGCTTCAGGAACTGAAGTATTTACCATCACAAAAGAATGGCCAAGCTGCCCAGGTAAAGCAATCAGTGACCATTATCAGGTATCCTGGTAGACAGGATTTCTGCTGCAGACTGCCTCCTTTTGTGATGTATGTATTATGTCTTGTGGGGTGGGCTACAGGGTGGGCACAAATAACCCAGAAATGCATTTTAAATAAAAGGACACATTCTACTCATGTAAAAACATGATTCCCGGACCGTCTGCGGGCCGGATTTAGAAGGTGATTGGGCCGCATCCGGCCCCCAGGCCTTAGTTTGGGGAACCCTGGCCTAAGCCGTGTGGCTCTGCAAGCCCCTAATGAGCACATTTATTTCTTTATGGGATAAAACCATATATACTGCCCATTAATACAATATAACATGGGTGTGTACATCAGTATATAGACTAAAATGTAAGGCACCATAAAAACAGTTCAAAAATATTGAAATGACTGGCTGGTAAAATTGTAAACAGTTACATGGCTTGTCTGCATAAAAACGTTTTCAAGGGACGCCTGAAAGTAAAAAGGGAGGGTGCCTGTTCTGAACCGTAGGCCCAAAGGAGGGCTTGTGGGAGTGGTTGGGTGCAGGGATATGAAAGGATATCAAGAAGGCCAGAGTGATCAGTTCTACTGCTTTATAAAATAAAGGTGCAGACTTACAGCAAAGCAACCTGTCTGGTCTCCCAGCCTTTGCAGAAGCGGGATGGACATCACAGCACAGAGATGGCTTGTCTGCACCCAAGCAAACATTCATATGTTCTTTATACGCAAAACAGTATACGTCACTTTGGCCAGGACTTCCCATCACTTTGCTTGACTAGATGAGGGCATAGGTGGCAAATATCTTACAGATATTTCCCCTTTCTGGGCTCAGAGCCCAGCACCCGAAGCCCACAGATAAGGATAACACCAAAGCATGCCAATTAGCTTATATCAAAGCAAGTGAATGTAAACATATATGAGCTCATAGCTACAATTATGGTGGGGTTATCTTGACTACCAAGATGGCGTTTGCAGAGCTTCTGGTTCAATACAATGCCTACCAAATCCCTGCTGGAAGGGTGTTCCGTAGCACAGGACAAAAGCACATCCATTTAAAGCACATTACTTGCCTCAAAGCATCCTGGGAAGTACAGTTTGTCAAAGGATGCTCGGAATTGTTGTACTAAGAGGGGAAATTTTGGGGTGCAAGTGTGTGCTTTCATGGTAGGGTGTGCATCTGTCCTTCTAGCAGAGGCCAGTTGGGCCTCTGTAACATTGGGGACCCAGGGACCCAGGTGGCACTGTGGGTTAAACCACTGAGCCTAGGGCTTGCTGATCAGAAGGTCGGCGGTTCGAATCCCTGTGACGGGGTGAGCTCCTGTTGCTCGGTCCCAGCTCCTGCCAACCTAGCAGTTCAAAAGCACGTCAAAATGCAAGTAGATAAATAGGAACCGCTACAGCGGGAAGGTAAACGGCGTTTCCATGTGCTGTTCTGGTTTGCCAGAAGCGGCTTTGTCATGCTAGCCACATGACCTGGAAGCTATACGCCGGCTCCCTCGGCCAATAATGCGAGATGAGCGCGCAACCCCAGAGTCGGTCACGACTGGACTTAATGGTCAGGGGTCCCTTTACCTTTATCTTTAACACTGGGGAACTGCTAACAGCACCTGTCCAGATGATCTTGCTTTGAATGTACATGTGGCGAATCTCACGCCCTGAGGCCAAATGCAGCCCTCCAGTGTCTTTACCTGTTTGGAATATGCCATTGAACCGTGAATGGCTCTTGCTGAAGATGTAGATGTGAAATCATATAGAAAACTTATTTCTGCATGGTTGGAACGTAGCTGACTGTAGAAAGATATGCATTACAGTCATACCTCGGTTTAAGTACGCCTCGGTTTGAGTATTTTCAGTTTAAGTACTCCACGGACCGTCTAGGACGGATTAATCCACTTTCCATTACTTTCAATGGGAAAGTTCGCTTCAGGTTAAGTTCGCTTCCGGTTAACCGAGGTACCACTGTACAGCCATTGCTCCACCCACTTTTGGCTGTGGCCCCTCCCACCACAGGCATGTGGTCCCCAGAGAGTTCCCCACAAGGGAATGTGCCCTTCAGGCTGAAAAAAGTTTCCTACCCCTGTTTTAATGCATGAGGGAAAGGTAGATCTAGACAGCTGAAATACCATCTCACCAGAAAGACTGTCTCACCTCTTCTACAGCCAGTCCATCAGTGTGCCCTGCAGATGAGGGCTCCTGCACATAACATCTTCTCAGGAGGTCGGTTCTACACAATATAGGAATTGGGCCTTTTTTTGTCGGCATCCAGAGGTTGAAAGGCCAGCTGGCTAGGCCCCAACTGGATCGTCTCCCTCTCAGCCTTCACACTGCGGAGATTCGACCTCTGGCTCCAACATAAATCAGCGACTCAAGCTTGCTGCCTTGAGCACACTGTACGTAGCAGAGTAAACTGCACAACAGAAGAGGCTGAGGCTGTGGATACATACTAAAACTACAGATTTATTTTACATAAATCAGAGAGAGACTCAAAACAAAAGCAATACACAGAGCAGAAGTTCCGCTCACGGGACCCAGCAATCTGTGCTGCAATGTAAACAGACATCTGACACGCAACAATCCCTTGTCTTAAACTAAAGGTGGAATGGACTCTCCAACATCATTGTCATGGCACCATTGAAAGGAAAGGTGGGGTATAAAATTAAGAAAGAGAAGAAACCTAGGGAACAGGGGGTCAGACTGCAGACCAGGTACATCCTAACGTGGAAGAGTTTGCAGGTGTATAATGCATTGTTTTGCTTTGAATTGTATTTCATTAGTTTTTGAAATACAAAGAGAAGTCAGAAAGGTTGAAAAGGCATTCTATTAATGTATTAGTGGGACCACCTAATGTCCATCTCACCCTTTGTCCATCTCACGACAATGGCTGTGTCCTTTATCTCAGGTCAGGGACAGAGGGTGGCGCTAGGGAGGGAGCTGTCGCCACGGCACTCCTTGGTGTGAGGAGTCCCGCAGGGCGCAATACTATCCCCGATGCTTTTAAATATCTTTATGTGTCCCCTTGCCCAGATTGTCCAGAGTTTTGGGCTGGGTTGTCATCAATATGCTGATGACACCCAGATTTATCTGTTGATGGACGGCTGCCCTGCCTTGGCCCTGGACACACTGACCAGGTGCTTGGAAGCTGGGGGGGAGCTAAATCCTTGGAAGACAGAGGTCCTCTGGCTGGGTCAGGACGGCATGGGGTTGGGGGGCCAACTCCCATCTCTTGCAGGGGCTCAATTAGTGCCAGCGCCTTCTGTCAAGAGTTTGGGTGTAACCTTTGACGCCTCACTTTCCATGGAGGCGCAGGTTGCAGCCACAGCTAAGGCGGCATTTTTCCATCTCCGCCGTATCAAGCAGTTGGTCCCTTACCTTTCTTGCCCTGATCTGGCCACAGTGATCCATGCGACGGTCACCTTCAGGCTTGGTTATTGTAACTTGCTCTACGCGGGGCTGCCCTTGAAGCTGACCCAGAAACTCCAGCGGGTGCAGAATGCAGCGGCGAGGCTCCTTACGGGGTCCCTGCCGCGGGACCACATTAATCCAGTGCTTTACCAGCTGCACTGGCTCCCGGTGGAGTACAGGATCAGATTTAAGGTGCTGGTTTTGACCTTTAAAGCCCTATGCAGCCTAGGACCCTCGTACCTACGGGACCGCCTCTCCTGGTATGCCCCGCCGAGGACCTTAAAGTCCACAAATAACAACATTCTGGCGATCCCGAGCCATAAGGTGGTTAGATTGGCCTCAACCAGGGCCAGGGCCTTTTCAGTACTGGCCCCGACATGGTGGAACGCTCTCTCACAGGAAACCAGGGCCCTGCGGGATTTGACATCTTTCTGCAGGGCCTGCAAGACGGAGCTGTTCTGCCTGGCCTTTGGGTTGGACTCAGTCTGACCCCTATTTTTCCTCTCTATGGTTTTGATTTGGGCTATTTTAAAACGAGGCTGAATTTTTAAAAAATTAAACTTAAGTTGCATCTTAACCTGTACTTTAATTGATTGCTTTTTCTTTTATGTCTTATTGTAATTTTACTGTGTCAGCCGCCCTGAGCCCGGATTTGACTGAGAAGCTGCGGGGTATAAATAAAAATTTATTATTATTTATTATTATTTTTTATCTCTAACCCACCATGTTTAAAAATGACCATTTAGCTCCTCTAAGGGAGGAATGTGGGTGAAGCACTGACGTCACCCCAGCTTGCGGGTGTTTTGGTTGTACCACACCTGTTCAGCTTTCGTACCCTTTAATTAAAATTTCCCTGTACTTGTCCTCCTTTATTTAAAAGCTCCATATTAGGAGGGTTCTCATAATGATATCAACACTAACCTGTTCAGAATTGCTCACAGTCTAGTCAATAGAATGGCAACAAATTGCTTCAGGCAAACCTACCATGTTTCCCAGATACAAAACCCACAAACCTTCTCTCTAGAGCAGGGTCCCCAAACTAAGGCCCGGGGGCCGGATGCGGCCCAATCGCCTTCTAAATCTGGCCCACGGATGGTCCGGGAATCAGCATGTTTTTACAAGAGTAGAATGTGTCCTTTTATTTAAAATGCATCTCTGGGTTATTTGTGGGGCATAGGAATTCGTGCATTTTTTCCCCCAAAATATAGTCTGGCCCCCCACAAGGTCTGAGGGACAGTGGACCGGCCCCCTGCTGAAAAAGTTTGCTGACCCCTGCTCTAGAGGTTCCTCTGGGTGCTGTTCTCTGTGCATGTGTAACCACCCAATTCTCTTATTCCTTTCCCACCACCCTGGCCAACCCCATTTGTACAGGGATACTGTACTGTTTTATGCTTAGGGCTATTATAATTTGAATTTGCACTTTTAAAACTTCTGCTTGGCTTCCTTACTATTTGAGTTTAGCAGGTGGGTTTCACTAGTGAAATATGCCAGCTATTTTTGTGTGTCTGCAGCCTGTATTGCAGAAATAAAACCTGCACAGCAAATATTCTTCAACCTCAATGATTTTTAGCCAGTTTCCAGGATCCCTGCACTGCTCAAACATGGTGCTAGCTCTGAAACCACAAAAATTTGCAGCAGGACTTTACTGAGAAGTGAACTCCTTTTGCACTACAGTATATATGTGATTTTCAGAATGACAGGCCTTTCTTGATGATCAGAATCTCACAGCCACACACCCTTTCTTGCCTCACACCTATTTTATACGTCCTTGAACTTACCGAAGCATTCTGTCAATCTCCTAGTCTCTGGCCAATCAGCTCTCAGTGCCACCCAGTCAATCCTAATCCAAAAGCATAGCTGTTGGCAAAGGGCTCCCTGCCATGTGCCTCTGAGCAGAAAAACCATGTACTGGAACTGATGGGGCTGCCCAAAAATCAGCCATAGTAGTAGAGATCTTCCTCCATCACTTGCTAGGAGGCCTACAGCTGCTGTAGCAGATATGGGAGGCATAGCTGTCAAGTTTTCCCTTTTCTCACGAGGAAGCCTATTCAGCATAAGGGAATTTCCCTTAAAAAAGGGGGAGAACTTGACAGCTGTGATGGGAGGAGACTGGGATGCTTCGAAAACAGCCCTGTGTGGCAGTCACGGGAACAGTTTGTTGCCTCTTTAAGAAGTCTCAGAGCAAATGCTGTGTTCACCATTTGCAACCAGTTGGTCGATCTTGGTGACTGGGAAGAAAAAAAGCAGTTCCTAAATTTGTAGGCTTGTGTTTTGAAGAGTTTTGCCTTTCTGAAATATACAGAAATTTTGTTTGGAATCAGAAGGCCAGTAGAAAACAAAACAAAACAACACAGTTACTTGTATCAGAACCATCCATACATTGGTTCCGAGTGTGCTCAGAGCCATTTTGCCGTAGCCTGTTGGAGTTCTGTTGCCAAGAATCAGGAGCTAGGAGTCTCCAAGGAACCCTTGCCTGAGAGCAGAATCCACATGTGAAGTCCAACAGCCCAGAGGTCAGGGAATCCACATGGTCACAAAGCTAAGGGTCCAGTCCAGATGATGTAGAGTCAAGGGTCCAGCAGGAAGCAGCAAAGTGAGGCCAAGAACAACAGACATTTCCAGCTTCTGACTGCTGCTGAGAGCTCTGTTTAAGAAGGCCAGAGCCAGCTGGTTCTCATCAGTGCCTTCTCTTGTGAAGGCTGATCAGCTGCAGGTGGGGTCCCTCTGCCTTATCACCCTTCAGGCTGCTGTTCAGCAGGCGAAGCTGACTCCTGGCCCATGACACCGTTACCCTGATGGCCAGAGAAGCAACTCTGGAGTGTTTCCTCCTGTGAGGAGCTTATTGTTTATTTGGTCCATAACAGGGAGAGGCAGAGAATGGGAGAGCAAGCAACAGAGAGTCTCTTTCTATAATAAATATCTCAATTTTTTACTTAATTGTTTTGTGTTTCTTTTTTAAAAAAATTGGCCAATTTGGAGGAGTAGAGGATGGTTTGTGTATGGGTTGCAACAAATTCTGTATGAACCGTTTACCTACATTCACTCATTAAAAGCTGCAGTAGCTGCTAAATGAGGCCGAGCAGGTAAGGTAAATACTATACTTCACGAGTCATGTGTAATTACATAAAAGTTGTGTGGTTCTTAGCAGAGGATATATACTTAATGCACAGGTATGGAGGATAATGCTGTCGCTATTTTTTTGACCTTGTTCTTTTGTGGGTTTGTCAGTGAAATTCTAAAATGAAAAGCTTGTTCGGAGAAGATGACCTGGTCCCTGAGATCTTCTGGGATTTATTTATTTTATTAATTATTATTATGCTACAAGGCGCATCTTATTTTCTTAAAGTGCATATCACATTTTGGTCCAATGTCATACTCTCCAACATTTATCTTATGAAAACAGAGGCGTTCCGTTCCATAATGATAATTTTACTATTTATACCTCACACATCTTACTAGGTTGCCCCAGCCACTCTGGGCAGCTTCCAACATATATAATAATAATAATAATAAAACATTAAACATTAACAAAACTTCCCTATACAGGATTGCCTTCAGATGGCTCGAGGGTCAGATAACTCCATACCCTCCAATGAAAATAGGTACAGTACATCCTAAGGAAAAGCGGGACATTCCGGGATCAAATCAGAAACCAAGAAGACTTCTATACCCGGACACTGAGATCCAGCACCGAGGGCCTTCTGGCGGTTCCCTTGCTACGAGAAGCCAAGTTACAGGGAACCAGGCAGAGGGCCTTCTCGGTAGTGGCACCCACCCTGTGGAATGCCCTCCCACCAGAGGTCAAAGAGAGCAAGAATTACCAGACCTTTAGAAAGCATCTTAAGGCAGCCCTGTTTAAGGAAGCTTTTAATGCCTGATGGATTTCTGTATTTTAATATTTTGTTGGAAGCCGCCCAGAGTGGCTGGGGGAACCTGGCCAGATGGGCGGGGTATAAATAAAAGATTATTATTATTATTCTCTAAATCAGAGACGTCCTTGGAAAATAGGGGCACTTGGAGTGTCTGCAATGTGCATAGAACAAGTTGTGAAATTTATCAAATGCCTTGGCAGTTGCAAGGAGTTCTTCAGCACACTACCTGATATAGAAATAAACCTGAGTGCAGGAAAACTGGAAAACTCTGCTGTGTCTGAATATTATGACATCTTTTGGATGTAATTCTAGGATCAAGTTTTCATAGCCTTGTCCTTCCTTACTACATTCAAGGAGTGGCTTAACTTTGCTTCCTTTTTGAAGAGAGTCATAATAAAATTTTCCAGACAACAGTTCCGTCTCTCCAGTTTATGCATCCTGCTTTTATTTCTAAACTGCTATCAGAACAATGGCTAAACGCTTCATGTTTATTACAGCTCTGTGACAAATGTGTCAGATGTAAAGCATAATTTTACTCTAATCTGCCCCGGCCTTCATTACTTTCCCTCATCAATTTGATTTCCACTGGTTCCCATGCTACCTCTTTCTTTCTTCTCTGCTCCAGTTGCAATCACAGCTAACATAATTCTCTGAGGTGGTGCCTCATAGATACCAAAGGCCCTGCATAGCTCTGCTGAGTCATCCCAGTGTCAGAAGCCGAGGCCTAGGAAATGAACACATAAACGATTCCCCACCCCCCCACCCCCCAAAGTGACACATTAAACATAATGGCTGGTGTCACTCAGGGCAGACTGTTCCTTTTTTCCTTAGCCATAATTACAGAAAGGCTCTGCTTAGGAGAGGCAAAAATGTTGGGGGTCGAGGAGGCTCAGTTGTGAGGGAGTGAGAAATGTCCCTATTTTCATCTGAGGAACATTGGAGGGTATGCTATTGCTCAGTGGTAGAGGAACAAGCTTTGCATGCAGGAAGTCCAAAGTTTCAATTCCTGGTATCTCCAGGTAGGGAGAAAGTCTCCTGTCCGAAACCCAGGAGCAGCCAGTGCAGTGAGGAGTTGCTGTCCTGTCCCTGGTATCATTGCAGCCTACCTGGGTGGTGGTTTGGTGCAGGGTAGTGGCAAGGGCAAAGCTGATGGAGTCTGCAAGCAGCGGCGGTGGATTGGCTTCCCTGGTGCACCTGTGCAGCCCAGCCCTCAATGCTCCCCTGTCCTGTCCCCCGTCCCGAGCATCGGCCCACCACACTGCAGAAACCCTGGAGAGCAGCTTCCAGTCACTGTAGACAGAGCAAAGTAGGTGGACAGTCAGACCCCCGTATGGGGCTGCTTTATATATTCACATTTACATAAGAAACGTGACATGTTCCTAGCCGAACTCTGCTTTTATGCACATTATTGAAATCACATGAAATGGTATGGTTCATGGACCGAGCACCCATTGCAAAAGGAATGTGCAGGTTTTTTTTTTTTTTTTTTTAAAAATATTGCTCCGAATTTATGACTTGGAATGTTTCAACCATGTAAAAAGCACATGGTTTTCTTTGATATAAGGTCATGAAGATTATCAAGAATGGAGGTCTGCTAGCCCAGGCTTTCTCAACCTTGGCCCTCCAGATGTTTTTGGCCTACAACTCCCATCATCCCTGGCTAGCAGGACCAGTGGTCAGGGATGCTGGGAATTGTAGTCTCAAAACATCTGGAGGGCCAAGGTTGAGAAAGCCTGTGCTAGCCTAACAACAGACTTCGTATTGTCACATTTTTATGCGAGGGAAATGGGATCACACAGAGGCAATGATACCTGCGTACCTGTGACAGAATCAGTTGTCCCAAGCTGAAAAACTAATGGCCACACTAGATTTTTTAAAAAAGAACAGCATTTGTATATCAAAGTGGGAGTTTAACCCCAGGAGAGCACCATTAGGTTGTTGGACTGTGGGCTAAATAAGAAACAAACCATATTATCATTGTTACCATTATTGTTATTTTATTTATTTCCTTTCTCATGTGTCTCAAGGCAATTTACAAATATGCAATAAAAATAACAAAAAGTAGTTAAAAAACTACTAAATATAGACTTTGAAACACTACAAAATTACTGTATCTAAGACGAGATTTTTTCGTGTAGCTGGTAAAGCTTGTTGAAAAAAACAGGTCTTAAATTGTTTCTGGAAAGTAAGGATGGTGAAGGGCAGCCACACTGAAAGACTGCTCTGAGTTACTATGGAGTGGGCTTCTGATGTTTTTGGCCATTGAAGGAGAAACCCTCTTGCAGAATGCAAAATGACCTCGCAAAATGTAAAAACCAGTTACACAAACTTTATGGTATCAAAACCCATGATTAAAATACACAATGAAACAGTCCTATTAAAATATAAAGATCTACAATTAAAACATGCACAATAGAACAATCTCATTAAAACATTGCTGCAATTAAAACAGGAGACTGAGGTGAAGAAATCAGGGACTGCCTATGCAAACAGGGGTGTCTTCAAAATCGAGCGGAATGCCAGTAAAGAAGGGACCTGTTGTATTTCAGCATGGAGTGCCTTTCACAACACCAGTGAAAAACCTATTTCCGCATTATCACAAGTCAGTGATCATCAGGCTGGGGCAAAACTAGCTGCATCCCATTTTTAACTAGGCCCTAAAACATTTTTAAGAATGTTTCACACATCTGAATCATACTAGCACCAAAGCAAGCCTCTGAATAACACTCATAGTTTATCATGTTTAATTAATATGTATGAAATACAAAATAAATGCACAGAGCATAGAAAATCTGTCAAAAGTCATACAGGTGGGGGAAGCTGTAGTATATGCTAGTTCAGTGTTTTTCAACCTTTTTTGGGCAAAGGCACACTTGTTCCATGAAAAAAATCACGAGGCACACCACCATTAAAAAAGTTTAAAAAATTAACTCTGTGCCTATATTGACTATATATAAAGTAATTCTCTTTATATATAGGCCATTTGTTAATGCCCTTTGTTGACTTTAAGCCTGCGTGGCGCTTTTAAATTTTTTTTCCTTGCCACACAGTACAAACATTCTCAGGCGTTAGGGGGGGACATGGGGGGAAGGAGACTCCGGCATTAGGGTCGTTGCTGCCATTGGTCAAGTGCCCGAAACGCCCTTCATGCCCAAAGGCCTCAGGGCCACTTACAGCGCTGCTAAAAGGCAGAATGAAAAGCCCTCGGGTCGAGGGGAGCCTCGCAGGGCCCCCGACTCCGCGACCCAAGAGGGAACGAGGGTGCCACGCGGGGCTCACAGGAGACCCCTCCCCTCAAGAGGAAAGAGGCGCATCCCGGGTGTTTCTCTCCCCCCGCCAGACCTCCCTCCCCTCAGAGGCACCACTTTTCGGGCGCAGCGAAGGCCCGTTCCTCCCTGCCCTGCGCACCCCAACTGCCGCCAGAGGGCCATGGCCAACGCCGCCTCTGCTCCACGCCCGCTCGGCCTGATCCCGGGCCGCCTCTCCTGCCCGCCTCGCGCCTCGCTTACTGCATGGTCCCTTCCAACTCTAAATTATATGAGTTTTAGAGTTGGAAGGGACCACGCAGTAAGCGAGGCGCGAGGCGGGCAGGAGAGGCGGCCTGAGATCAGGCCGAGCGGGCGCAGAGTGGAGGCGGCGCCGGCCATGGCCCTCTGGCGGCGGTTGGGGTGCGCAGGGAGGAACGGGCCTGCTCTCTGCCTTCTCACGCTCTAGCCTGGCCGGCCAAGGAGCGCTGTGCTGCGCTCGCCACTCGCGGGACTAGACTGGAAGCGAGTGCGAACGTCGGAGCGCGCCCTCCCAGATTTTGCGCCCGGTGCAGCCGCCCCTCGCCCCGTGTCGTGAGCCGGCCGGCTTCCTTTCCGGCGGGTCAGCGCCCCCTAATGGCGGCCGCCTTCTCGTCGCGGCACGTGACCAGGCAACAAATCGCCCTTCTCGTCGCGGCACACCAGCCAGCGTCTCGCAGCACACTAGTGTGCCGCGGAACAGCGGTTGAAAAACGCTGTGCTAGTTGCATCCTTTGAAAGCTCCCTAGCTGCAAGAAACCTGGCTTGATGTTTCTGAAATTTGTTCCTATGCTGAACTGCTGAAATTTTCATGAACATGGATGATGGGGAAGTGTCTCCTAGTGCATCCTCTCCTCCTTCCACAAACCTCAGAGAGTGTGTTCCGGTTTTCAAACGTTCTTTTGGAAGCCAAGCATCCGACAGGGCTTCTGCTGCTTCCAATTGGCTGCAGGAGCTTCCTGCAGCCAATCAAGAAGCCACACTTTGGTTTCTGAATGTTTTGGAAGTCAAACGGACTTCCGGAACATATTCCGTTTGACTTCCCAGGTATGACTGTACTAGAGATTCTAGAGTGTACCATTTCTAGTAGCCTGTCTGGCAGTGCCTTACCCTCTCCCTTTTCCATGGTTTCCTTTGCTTGTGCTGTGTCTTTTCCACTAGTTACCCTTTAAACTTTAAAGCAAAGATATAGCACCCAAGGCTTCCAACTTTGCGGCTGAAAATCTGGTTTTAAAAATAATAGGTTGGTATATTCAGTTATGTGAGTTGAATTATTCCTTGATGTGTGATATGGTTTAATGAAGGCTAACAGTTTGAAACCACGAAGTGCAAGTAAATAAATAGGTACAGCTCCGGCGGGAAGGTAAACGGTGTTTCCGTGTGCTGCTCCGGTTCGCCAGAAGCAGCTTAGTCATGCTGGCCACATAACCCGGAAGCTGTACGCCGGCTCCCTCGGCCAGTAAAGCGAGATGAACACCGCAACCCCAGAGTTGTCCGCGACTGGACCTAATGGTCAGGGGTCTCTTTACCTCTCTATCTTTTAATGCTGACTTGAAAGTGCTTCTGCACTACACTGAGAAGTGGCCCATCCATTTGCTGAACCTTCTACCACCTGAAGTTGCGGTGGGTAGTTATTGTACTTTACTAAGAAGTTACTGTATTGATTTCTTTCTCGTCTCATACATATCTTGTCCAGAAGTTCTTTGTTCCGCAGCCCATAAACCACAGGGCTGAAGCTTTGTGCAAATAAGAAAACAACAAAAGCTCCAAATTTTATCTGAACGTGTTCCGATCCTTTTCCAATGGCTGTGAAGATTAAGGGTGGAAGAATATGTAAGCTCATTTGTACACCGTGAATAATGACTGTTTTTCTGGCCGCCTTATTTGAACAGTTAAAATGACCGCTGAGCTTTCCTTCTCTCCATAGGAGAAAATAAGCAGCTACCATGACGGCTGCAAGAAGCAAAATGAGAAGAATTCCGGTAATTTTGGCAAAATCACCACCCAGGATAGTTGGGCAAGAGAGCTCTGCTTCATATATGTCCCTCGGATCTCCTGCTGAACGTTCCACGATGATCAAGCATGCAGATTTGAGGATTGTTCCAATCCAAACACAAGCTATAGCTTTGCGTTTCACCAAGTGTACAAAGGCCAGGTATCTCAAAGGCCAGCAAACTGCTAAGCAAGTGTTAATTGCCATCAAAGCCAGCGTTACCAGCACTGTTTCTGTAATTGCTGTTTGTACTCCAAAGGTGATCCAGATCCAGAATTGTTGCACTTTAAATTTTTGTATCGCGTTGGACACCATGCCAGAACAACAGAATAAAGAGCAACAGAGAAGATGATGGCACAGGAGGAAGTATCTCACTTCCTTCACCATTTTAGAGTTCTGTCTCACAGTCTTGATTATTAATATAGTCAATGCAGTTATGAATATGAAGTTAGCCAAATAAAGGCCTCCTTTTACAACCACTAGCGTTTGTATTAAATCTGATTTGTTTGCTTGAGTTTCAGTTGTGGACACATTCATAATAGCCAAGTGTAGTTCTTGCCCTGGAAATAAACAAGCGATACATTTATAACAGTATTATAACAATATATTTCCAGCTATTTTTATGCAGTCTGATGGGGAAACCCAGCCAGATGGGTGGGGTATAAATAACAACAACAACATTTATACTATTTATACTATTATTATTATTTACATGAACAGGATCATAATCTATATCAGGCATCCCCAAACTGCGGCCCTCCAGATGTTTTGGCCTACAACTCCCATGATCCCTAGCTAACAGGACCAGTGGTCAGGGATGATGGGAATTGTAGTCCAAAACATCTGGAGGGCTGAAGTTTGGGGATGCCTGATCTATATGCACTGGAGCTTTGAGCCACTGTGGTGTCGTTGGTTACATTGCTGGAGTAGAATCTAGAAGACCAGGGTTCAAAACCCAACTCAGCACTAGGGATGCTGGAGAAATTTTATTCAGGATGCATTTGATGCTGAATTTTTCCAGTCCACACTTTCTGAAGGAACTAATCCTTTGAAATTTGCACTTATCCAAATTTTGCAGTGCCATTCTCCAACCAAACCCTGTTTACAAAATGGCATATACAGTATTAGGGGAAGTTTGCCTAAAAATGAGGCTATGGGGGGTGGGGGTGGAACAGCTTGCAAAAATGTGTACATTACCGTAGTCAAAACTGTATATTTAAAATGTGTTTATGAGGAGAAATTTGCCCTAAAATGTGATGAACTTTTAAGAGGATTTTAAAAGAAAAATATCTCTGAGCCACGAAGTTCATCAGTTGACTTCCTTAGTTAATTTTTCAGAAAGGGCCAAATGTCCATACTTTCTGTTTCCACTGAACAACTGAATCTTTTAAACTGGTATTTATTGCGCATTTGTTCCAATTGGTTTGCGGGGAGGTTATACGACAATGAACGTTCATCCTGATTGGCTTGCCCATCTCCAGCAAATCACCCAGAGATCCTGCATTACCTTCTGTCCATCCCTGGTTTATAACAATAGTCAGCGTGAGAAATGGAGAGCTGTCTGGCAATGCTCTCTATTACCCTGATTAATAGCATGTAATCTGAAACTAGGAGGTAGGTATACCAAATCCCCCAAATAGCACATCTGCTTCTCTTCTACTAGAAAACAGTGAGAATAGCACAATTAAAACAACAACTAGTAGTGTATGAGTGTTTATCATGCTAAATTAAATTGAGTGGAATCAATGTCATGACAGAGATTAGAAAACAGTTCTATACCACAGCAAATTTATAAATCCCAAGAGCTGGAATACATCACTTATTTAACTTCATTTCTCCCATATCTTACCTTTTCATGTTCTCCCTCTCCCATGAGTAGATTCTAAATTTGAAGATTATGACTTCTCAAGCTACAGTACCACATTCATCTAAGCATGATGATGTCTTCAAAACGCAGACTCTTCATGGCCCTTGATGTTTAATCCTAGTTTAGATGTTTAGCCGATCTTTAAAACGGTGCTTTTAACAGAACGCCAATTTCAATAGTTTACACTGATCTGGAAATGCACTGAAAATTTAGAGCTAGCTCACACTGCTTCTTTTTGTTCCACCGCATCTTACTGAAATGAAAAGAAGAAGGAAAACTAACTCTGAGATTATTAATTGTGAAACTAGAGGGAGGAAATAAAACAAAAAACCCCAAAGAAAACTTTCTCACATCTTCCACCAGCTATTTTGCATTTTCTTAGCAAGACCAGTCTCTAAATATCTATTTATTGCCTGGATCAATGCCTACATCGTCTACCTCAACCCCAAAATGCACAAAGTTCATGGAATATTAATTGAATGCAAGTTGATGATGTGTTCATAAAATAAAACACGAGACTTACTTTAGATTCTGAGCTATGTGGACACAAGAGACTGCCTTATACTGAGCCAGGCCACTGATTTTTCCAGCTGCTGGTGCACAGTATCTCTCCAGGGTTCCTGTGAGGGATCTTTCCCAGCCCTCCCTTGAGTTGCTGGAGACTGAACCCATGATTTTCTACATATTTCCCACCATTGGCTCATGGTCTTTCCCTACCTGTGAATTTAGGTGGGTTTTATGTTATTGATCCTATGTCAGAAAAGAAGACACTACCAAAAGCATGCATATTTCACAATCAGGGCCGGCTCACCCATTAGGCAAGGCGAGGTGACTACGGTACCTCAGGCAGCAGGATCCACAGGGGCAGCAGATCCCAATGTAAACCTTCATCGCCCTCTTGTTCATGATGTAGAGCTTCACACACTCCTTATTCCCTGGTGTGGAGGGCGGCTAAAATCAAAGTACACCCAAGATGTGAACCCCTTTAAACTTCTGGATCCTTTCTTGTTGCTTGAGGCTCAGGCAGCCTTGGAGGCATGGAATGTCTTCCACCAGCTTCTGTTGTCTTTGCTCTGGTCACCTCTAGGTCATATTATTGCAACATGCTAATCTAACCTCTGAAGACTGAAATCTGCCTCTGAAGACAGTTTGGAAACTTCAGGTGGTGCAGAATTCAGTGGCCAGGTTGCTCACAGGGGCAAGACAATTTGAGCATATAATACCAATTTTGGCCCAACTGCACTGGCTGCCAATTAATTTCCAGGCCCAATTCAATGTGCCGCTTTTGACCTATAAAGCCTTAAATGGCTCAGGGCTGCAATACCTCAAGGACCGCCTCTTCCTATATGAAACGACCTTGACTTTGTGATCACCATCTGAGGTCCTTCTACATGTGCCTCCCCCACAAGAGGTCCACAGGGTGACAATATAAGAATGGGACTTTTCTGTGGTGACTCCCTGCTTATGGAATGCTCTCCCCAGGGAGGCTCCCCTGGCACCTTCCTTCCATATCTTTAGGCATCAGGCAGAAACATTCCTCTTCTCCTAGGCATTTGGCTAATTAAACCATCTATGGCCTTTTAAACCAGGGGGGGAGGGAACTTTTGTTTTTGTTTGTTATTATGGTACATATTTTTGTGTTTTTATATTGTAAACCACCCTGTGATCTTCAGGTGAAGGGCAAATAATAATAATAATAATAATAATAATAATAATAATAATAATAATTCCACATCTGAAATGTGTTCCATATTCAGTTATCCAGTTTCTTCTCTCCCCCCCTTTTAATAACAGTGCTCCTATTATTTTACCAGCAGAATTAAAGGAAAACAAGGCAGAAGTTCAATAGGTGACACTTTCATCCTCTTTGCATTTTCATTATTGGGAGTCTGCTAGGAGGTGGGGATAGAGAATCCTTACCCTATTGAATTTCTGTCCACCACAAAAAGCTTTTCAAGGCTCAGGCTCACCAAAGAAGACAGCCCTTATTCACATTATAGTTTTGGCCTACAGTATATACTTCCAGCTTCTTTACATTTAACCTACTCTTGGTCTGAAGGAGTTACAAGAAATTAATCCTTCACGGTTCAATGCAATTTTCATGAATTCTGCAGCAACCTGCTGTTCCCGTTGATAAGGAGTAAGATTTGCAATTAGTAGCTTTCCACCTATCAATGTCAAAGGCTGGAGGGGACTGGAGAGCATTGTCTCAGCACCATGCAATTAGTTTCTCCCAACATCTGTCAAGCTCTTGCCTGGTCAAAAGAGAACTAAGCTTTTGTTGTAGGAACAGCCACTAATAATACGACAGGTAGTGATGAATAAGAAGTTCTATTATTTTTCTCATTATGGCAGAAAGATGCAATAGCTTATGCTAAGGATTCCCCATCCCTGACAATTCTATGAATGTTAATTCGTAAATGGAATTTGCACCCTAGCTGAGCCCTCCTCTTTTCAAAGAATAACCTACAAGCATGTTTTGACAGCACGTCCTGATTTTCATCATCCACTAGGGAGCAGCAGAGGGCAACTTGTTGCTAGGCAAATTACAGCACTAACCAGGCTGAAGTGGTTTAAAAAGGTGGCTAACATGCCCAATATTTCACACTTTATACTATTCTTTTTTTAATAAAAAAAAAGAAGTTCATTTGTTATGCACCTTATTTTGGTTGCAACGAGCATCTGCTTAGATTCAAGACAAAAGATAGCTATGGTCACCAGACCCGATTCAAACATGCCGCAGACTGCAGGTGGCAATCCCCTTTTTGAATGCTTACGTATGTTACAAAACCATAGCTGTCAAGTTCTCCCTTTTTTAAAGGGAATTTCCCTTATGCTGAATAGGCTTCCTTGCGAGAAAAGGGAAAACTTGACAGCTATGTACAAAACTCCCCGAAAGTAGAAAAGCAGCACAACAGGCAAAGAGGTGGGGATCAGAAACTTTCTCCCTGGTGTGCTACTTTTCTGTTTGCAGGGAGGCCTTTAAAAAACCCCACAACCAACCACAAGAACAACACACTGTGGAGCAGGGGTCAGCAACCTTTTTCAGCCGTGGGCCAGTCCACCATCCCTCAGACCTTGTGGGGGGCTGGACTATATTTTTTGGGGGGAAATGAACAAATTCCTATGCCTCACAAATAACCCAGAGATGCATTTTAAATAAAAGGGCACATTCTACTCATGTAAAAACACGCTGATTCCCGGTCCGTCCGCAGGCTGGATTGAGAAGGCGATTGGGCCGCATCCGGCCCCCGGGCCTTAGTTTGCCTACCCCTCGTGTGGCGCATTCAAAATGGCACACCTCAGCTGCAGCCCTAAATAGCACACCTCATACCTGCTGCATGCATATAGATGAGGCTTCAGCTACAGGGCCCAGGTCTCACGTGGCTGCAGGGGCAAGGGCTGTGCTCCTATGCAAGGGGGAGGCAAGTGAGGGGGGGTTGCATAAATGTCCCTGCCACCCACACCACCCTGGGGATAAAGCAGGTCTGAGGAAGGAAGCCTGACTGTATGGGCATAGCTTCCCTAAACAATCCTGAGCCCTGATTGTGGAGAGTTGGGAGTCCTTGGATGGAGAGCCAGGATCCCCACTTCAGAGGTCCTGCTCCACCTTTCATATGATCAGATGGAGGGCAAATGACTGGAAGAGGTCAGTGGGATGTAACTACTGGTGACTCCACTTGAAAGCTTAATATAGTTGAAGCCAAGACCTCCTCCATTGAATGTACATTTCCTGGTTCCTATCGGGCACTTAATCTTGGCAATAGCAGGCCCTAGCTTGCAAGACAGCAGTTCTGCTAGCCAGACTGCCGGGTGTTCCTGGAGACAAAAATATATGCGGAGCCAGCTCGCCCACAAAGGCAGGCTAGACTACAGAAATTAAAGCGCCTCTGCAGTGCTGGAAGCAGCACGTAAACCTATATTGTTTCTGGAATGGCTGGTCTGCCCTGTGAATTGAGAACATGTCCCAGAACCTTAATAAGCACCAGATCAAGACAAATCATTGACTGAGGCAAAGGGCAAGATTGTGGATTGCTGGTAGTGCGCTGCCTTGGACTGCAAGCCCTCGATGCAGTGCAAAGTCCACTTTATGATAATATTGAACATACGGAATTTCTGGTGTCTTGAGCCTGCCTGTTCTAGCCCTTAACCTTTGTCCTAGAGAGAGAAAGCATCAGCTTAAAGCCTGTGGCCTAACTTGGCTTCTTCTGCCAGCATTACTGTCGGCAATGGCGATGACTACAATCCTCTGCATGCTTAATTTGGATTCAATCACGATGGGATTTACTTTCAAGTAATAAGTAGGATCATCTGCTTCTGCATGTTTAGAATTGAGAGCTGTGTTTGTCCTGGAATCTTAACTCAACCTTCTATTTCCAGCCATGATTGCTGTGGATTTTGTTTTGTTTTTTACAAACTTCTCTGCTGAAAGATTATTTTCTCAAGTAAGTACGCACAGGATCAGAGTTTTAGATCAGTCCACATACCGGCAACTTTTTTCTTCTTTTCTATAGAGGTCAGCTTCAGTCCAGTTGTTCTTTTTCTGTGGATTTGCAAAAATATCAACTCGCATCAACTTCAGTACATTAAAAGAGGTTGCAATGTCTGACTCTGAGCACTTCCTAAAGAACGGTATGCTTCTGGTAAATATGACAACTCAGTTACAGGTCCTTTTTAAAATTAACAGAACTGGTGTGTGCACAAAACAGTGGTAACATGGATGTGGAAAAACACACACCACCACCACCAGGGATTTTAAAAATAAAAGCTGAATCTTGCATTTATTTGACATTACAAAAATCAAATCTGAATAACACAAATTCAGACAACTATAGAGATGAAATATGGGTTTAGTTTGTATTAAAGGGGGGGATCACACTGTTAATTTGGAGATCTATTGTAAAATGGAGTTCACTACAAAATGCCACCAAAACTGAAATCTGTGGGCATTTTTCTTAGTACTGTACAGTACAGTGCCTCAAATCAAGCTTCAGGATTACTGTTATACAAACTGGTATGTTCCTCCTGGAGACAGGTGTGAGTAACTGATGGATTTTATAAAAACTGGGGGATCAGTCGTTATTTGTTTCTTTGTCCAGCAGCCTTTAGGTATCGTCCTATTATCTGCAAAGCACTTAGTAAAGTCTAACCTTAACGAGTCCGCAATCTCCTTCTCCACTCTGTCTTGGGGCTCTGGCTAAATGCAGACTTTGTGGTTTCAACCGCCCAACAAAGACTTCTGTGAGCTCCAAAGTTTGCACACTATTTTGCGAAACATTGGCTAGTATTTCTGACCATTAATTTTGCCTACCCCTCCCATGGACCAACATAGGTATCCATTGACAGTTTGATGTATTTTTCATCAAAGTCCTAATTTAATAAACTATTTTGTGATAAAGTGGCAAGGATTGGCAATGCTCTGCCTCCATGGTTGGAGGCAGTGTGGTTCTGAGTACCAGCTGCTGGAAACTGCATGAGGTGAGAGTGCCCTTGTGCTTGCAGGTCCTCCTTGCAGGTTTCCCACATGCATGGATTCAAACTACAAGAAAGAAGATTCCACCTAAACATTAGGAAGAACTTCCTGACAGTAAGAGCTGTTCGGCAGTGGAATTTGCTACCAAGGAGTGTGGTGGAGTCTCCTTCTTTGGAGGTCTTTTAGCAGATTTTGGGCAGATGCATCAACCTGATGAAAACAAACGCAAACAGTAGGGCTCAAGAGCAAACTTTCAGCATCTCTAAAATGTACAAATGATACTATTGGAAGGAACAGAAGCAACTGCTGGTTGCAAACTCTAGAGTTGGCAGAGCACTTTAGGTCCTGATCAGATTGGAAAGCAAAGCTGCAGGGCTGATGCACCACTTCCTGTAGGTTATCAAGCTGGGTGTGGTCTGTGGTCACCCCTGCTCTAAAGTGGGTTCAGCATGACACAGTTTTCTGACTTATCACATAGATAGAACTACAGAAAGAAATGGAAAATTAAAAACAGACATATGAACAAAAAAAATATCTTTTTTAAAAGCCCTGAAAGGCCCTAGATTGCTCTTTGGAATGGCTTCAGTTGCTCTAAGGAACAGTTATGGTTTAAGATCAGTTCAGCCAACAAATTCATGGATAAATTATGTGATTGCCCATGTATAAGGATTAGACACGAACAAGATTTGAGCTGAATGAAACATCTAATTTCCCACCGCATGACTGCAGATGAAAGTCCTAAACTGTCCCATTTATCAGGCTGCAAAAATTTGAATTACCGTATTCTAATAGATAGGACAATGAAAATAGAAATAATAAACTTTTATATTTGCATGTATACTGGTACCTGGGCAGTATAGATGCAACTGACAATTAAAAACCTAACTAAAACATGTCCATTTGTATACAAAATACCTTTAAATGAAAAATATAATATGACTTCTTACTTGGCATACATGAAAACTTTTAACGTTACTGGAATAAATGAGCAATTACACATGTAACTTAGCAAATTGGAGAAGCAATACACCATGCACCGGGTGTGTTCTGCACATGACATTGAATTTAAACTCTTTCAATATTTTTCTTGCAATATTTTTTTTTCTATTTAAAGGCCCCTCATAAACTGAGACCTTAAACTATCGCTTACTTAGCTTGTGTGCAAATCCAGCACTGTGAACATTCTTGTGGCACTATAAAGATGAACAAGTTTATGATATTAGTCTACTTAACCAGATGCATTATTTTTTCCCTGTTTCTTTTTTGCAATAGACAAAACAGCACAATCCTACACTCAAGAGGTAGGCTGGGCCCTACTGGGTTTATTTTGCATTGATAATGTTCTTGTTTCCTAGTAAAAATAGACCTTGCACAACCTTTTCCTTTTTTAAAAAAGGAACCCACACAATATTAAAATGTCTTAAGTTTTTAAGAAAACTATTTACACCTTGCTCAAACATGCAGAAGCGGCTGTTTCAGGCATAACCTGAACTGTCTCTTCAGTTTCCTCAATAGACCTAGAAATATTTAGGCAGGAGTTCATAACTGCTTGAGCAGTAAATGGATTTTTCTACTTACCACCTGCACTTCATCTGACTACCGGCACTGGTAGAAGGACACTCACCGTAGGAAGGGAGAAGTCAGCTCTCTCTGCTTTCCACCTGCATTAGAGCTTCCCTCTCTCCATTTCTTTATCAAAAAGATTAATCCTTGGGCAAACAGAGTATCTTTACTGCCCCCATTCTTAACAGCTGGCCTGTTCTGCCTCTCTCAAGTAGTACTGATGCTCTGGGAGACCATGGAAATTAAGAAGCGACAGCAGTACTGCCCCCTCTGGGATTCTGTATTCATGCCAATCAAGAATAAAGGAAAACGCAGCCTTTCCTGTTGACTTCCTTTCAATCTTTTACAATAGAAAACGCTACAAAAGATAAAATGCATTGATATGTACAATTAACACGTTGCACATTTACCCAATGTCTGCTGGAACAGTGATGCCATTGAGTGCAAATGCCATCCGTTGCTGCGTCACAGTCTTCTCTGTGCTCCTCCTCCAAGTCTTTCCAGCCCTCTTCTCCAGTCCCTGTTGCCTCTTTATCTGATTGGTTTGCAGTAGGGATCGGGTAGGGTTGCCATATTTCAAAAACTAAAAGCCAGGACCATCCCAGCTTCTTGGTGGGGAGATTGTTAGGGTCTGGCTCATGGAACTGGTGGGCCACATTAGGCCCAGAGTGGCCGAGGTTTCCTCATGCCTGATCTAGTCCATGAAAGGGTATGCCACAACAGATCTGTTAACAGGCCGCTATCCTATGCATGGGCATTTAGCAGTTAAGTCCCAATGAGTTCCAAGGGCTTTTACTCCCAGGTAAGCATGCATACTAGTGCGGCCTTACTCCTTCAGAAGGTGGTGGACTCTCCATCACTGGGGGTTTTTAAGCAGAGGTTGGATGGCCATGTGCCGTGGACACTTTGTTGTTGTTTAGTCGTGTCCGACTCTTCATGACCCCATGGACCAGAGCATGCCAGGCACTCCTGTCTTCCACTGCCTCCCGCAGTTTAGATTCCTGCATTGCAGGGGGTTGGACTAGATCAGTGTTCCACAACCTTTTTATCACCGCGGACCAGTCAATGTTTGATAATTTTACTGCGGCCCGCTGCGGGGGGGATGTCAATTGTTTATATTTTATTTAGATTGTTTTGATTTAATAATTTTAATTTAATTGTATTTAATGTTCCTTGGGTGGCCCAGTACCAATTGATCCATGGACCGGTCCCGGTCCGTGGACCGGGGGTTGAGGACCACTGGACTAGATGACCCATGAGGTCCCGCCCACCACTACTATGATTCTATGATACAAGTCAAAACTCGGCAGCGTTTCACGATTTCAAGGCTGTCCTCATCTGAAAACTAAGAAACTTAGTCCCTGGTGTGTTACTTAGAAAAGACGCCAGGGGTATGAGCAGCCACGTGGGGGTGGGGAAAGGCCAGGGGTAAGTGGTGAGAACATTTCTGGAACTGGAAGCCAAAAGCCTTTCGTAAACAGGAGTGTAAATCTCTCAATCTTCCCTGGGGCTGTTTTTTTGTCCTCAGGGTTTCCACATGCGGAAGAGGCCTGTCTAAGAACAACAAAAACAAACCGTTCGCTCCTTCTTTCGCGCTCTTCTCCCCGATGGCTCGCTGGGCTGGAGAGGGGTTTTTCCTGCCCTAAACCCGGGTGCGCAGCAGTTGCTGCCTGGCTCCAGCTCCAGCCCCAGCCGCCCGCCAAACTTCACCCAGCGATCACCAGAGGCTCCGGCAGCCCGCCAAGGGCTTTCCAAACCTCCCTTGCGCAAAACCAGAATTAGCCGGTGTGCCTCGCACACATGGGAAGAGCGCGCCGACTTGCAAGCGGCCAGAGATGGGCTGCCGGCGGTGCAGAGAGTTGGTGGAGGAAGAAGAGCAGGACGATCACCCCGAGGCGAGGTGCCCTGGGGACAAAAGGGCAACGATCGGGGGTCGAGGCCGGCGGGGGAATTAAGCCCCCACCCAATCCCGACCCCGCTTCCCTCCGTCCGTCCCTCCCCCGGCACGGGTGAGGAGAGCTCCGGGCGGGCGCATTGCTGAAGATGCCACTCCAGACTGCAGCAGTCCCGGGGACTCCGCGGGAAGCAGCAGCGGATCCGCCGCGTTCGAGAGGCGCCCGGGAGTAAGAGCGGCTCCCTCCGGGGTGAGTGGGTGGGTGTGCCGGCAGCCAGGCCTGCCCTCGAGGCTGGGCACCGGAGCCTGGGCGGCCTCGGGCAAGCGGGGAGGTATCATGCAAGCCGCCCGACGCGACAGGCAGGCTCCGCACGCAGCGGCCGCCAAGCTTCGTCTGCTCCCGGCATGAAGGTTTCCCGCTGCTCGCGGGTAACTCGCGGCCAGTCGCCTTTTGGCCCCGCCGCGCGCGGTTCCTCCGCCGCTGTCCTTCCCTGCTCTGCGCGGGGCTTCTTATTTCGCGCTTTTTACGCGGCCCGCTCCCCACAACTCCTGCCAGGTTTCTGCTCGCGGGGAGCCACTGAGGAAGACACCAGAAGCGAGAGCCGCAACATGAACGAGCCATTGACTACCATGAAGACATTTACTACCGGTAGGAATAGGAATAGGAATAATTTATTCCTACCCCCTGGCCTTACGCTTCTTGGTAAAATACTGCCCCCCAAAACGTGTTCTTATTGTGTCTGAGGTGGAAACCAGGGGAGGATTTTCACATCCCTTTTTTATCATTTAGCACTGCCCTTCTCCGCCTGGGTGCGGAACATTTTTTTTTCTTCTGTCGAGGGCCACAATCCTTGTGTTCGGGGTCGGGGGCGCATGGTTTTTGGAGGGCAGCGGCGAAGCTAGCGCTGTGGGCGTGGCTAGGGCAGAAAGTGGGAGGGGCCGCTCCTTGCCTCTCAGCCCCACCATTTCCCCCTCTGTTTGTGACACCCCATTTCTCTCTCTCCCTCTCCCTCTCCATGCCTGGTTCCGCCAGATAGCCTTAACTTGCAAAGAGCTTTCGAAATTAGGCTGAGGGGGCTGCATGCCATGGAAGTGTACAACCTGATCATTAACTCTGCAGTCCTAAACCTGGCTACTCAGATGTAAGATCCATCGAGTTTCGTGGGACTTTCTCCCAGGTAAGCAGGTGTAGGTGCCTTAAGGCACCATGCAGGACACAACCTGCCATTTCGCATGCTGCAGCCTGTGGTTTATTTTGAGATATTAAGCATGATAATCTGTTACGAGACAGGCTGTTTGTTGCCAAGTAAATGAACACAGGAGTACCTCTTGCAGACAAGAGACTTCAGTGGTGCGTAGCCTTGGAGTGAAGAGGCGTTTGCCAAGTATTTATTTTGAAATTTTATATGCCTCTTTTCGGGGCTAAGTGCTCTGGAGAAGATTTATATACTGTATATTCCGGCATATAAGACGACTGGGCATATAAGACGACCCCCAACTTTTCCAGTCAAAATATAGAGTTTGGGATATACTTGCCATATAAGAAATACGAACTGGCGTGTAAGATGACCCCCGACTTTTGAGAAGATTTTCCTGGGTTAATAAGTAGTCTTATACGCAGGAATATACAGTATGTCATAACATCAATGACACTGCAATATAAAACTACAACTTTAAATGTAACTTGGCATAAGTAACCCTATTTCTACCTCTGAATGTTGGAGGACATGCAGTACTTTATCATTTAAGGCAGCTAACTCAGGTGGCAATACTGATACAGTCCTGTATCCACATTTACACAAAACATCCCAGAGGGTTCAATGTGGTTTTTTTCTTAATAAATGTGTTTAGCACATACACATGTAACTGGGAGTCAGTCCACTTGAACTCAATTAGTAGATATGCATAGGATTGCATGACTGGAGAGCAGAACCCCTTGAAAGCAGTGGGATTTCCTTCTGAGTACACGTGCTTGGGCAAGACAAAAATAGATGGGTTGAGAACCAAGCTATCTGTTAAGCAGGACTTTTGTAGGTGGGATGGAGAGAGAATCCAGCCTGTTCCTAAATAATTTCCCTATATAAAGCAAAAACCTACTTCCAAGAAAGCATGCTGAGGACCACAGTCCAGTCTTCATTCATGCTGACCTGTCACCAGATTTTATAAAATGAAGTTTTATCGTAGTAGTTTAAATGAAACAAACCCCATGGTGATCATGTATCTGATACATTGGATTTAGTAGGAAGGTGTACAGCAGGACCATTTTATACATGATCTATGACCCACATATTAGCTGTGCCCATGTGAGAAGCAGAGTGAAAGAAGTAGAGGGAAGAGACACAGTTCAGCATTCTCCTGAGGATAATGGTTTGAAATGGCTTATTCCTATGTAGAAGATGGTAGGAGTGGGGCTTCTACTGCGCCTACTCCTGCATAAACATACTGTACAGCAAAGCAGGTCTGCAAAATATTAACAGCCTATGAGCAGATTGCTCATTTCTGTCCATACCAGAAATGCCTTTGGCACAGGAAATTAGTTATGTTTTAAGAGATAGGAAAAATCGCGGAACACAATGCTCCTGAGTACTGAGTTACACACGTACCAATATTCAGCAGCCCAGAGTTGATAGAAACACTTCTACTTTCTTTTGCTATTGATTTGGCAGTAACTAGGAACTACCACATCAATTATGTCTTTGTTACTTAAGTCTCCCA
Organism: Zootoca vivipara; assembly: GCF_965207765.1. Taxonomy (NCBI): domain Eukaryota; kingdom Metazoa; phylum Chordata; class Lepidosauria; order Squamata; family Lacertidae; genus Zootoca; species Zootoca vivipara. Next base: position 69,950,958 of record NC_142588.1, on the reverse strand, counting down.
TATGTGTGTGTGTGTGTGTGTGTTGGAAAAAGCCCTAGATATTTTGCTTTGTTGTGCTGTTTAAAAAGTGTGCTGGTCACACACTGCAATTATGTTTTAAACTTAAACCATCAAGAGCAAGGCAGAATGCTGCATGGAGGATACTGGATGCAGGATCATCGGGGAGGGGTGAGGGTGGGGAGCTGGAATAATCAATATCATTCATGTGACAAAAAAAGGGGACGGTAGTGGCCTGTAGAGCTCTGGCCAGTTTGCCTCTGACACAGCCCTCTTGTGTAGCCTTAGGAAAATCCTTTAAACTGCTTATTTTTTCTTCAAAGCACCATGTATTGAATATGTGGAACTTTACAGCTTTCAAAGGGCCCAGATTTACAGACATTCTAAGCATTTTATGCTCAATGGGTATCTAGCTAAACCAAGAACTGCTGTTTGTTTATTTGCTGGTTAAATACATTTTTATTTCACCCTTCCTCCCCGGAGCTCAGGATGCCACACATACCCTCCTCCAACTTATCCACACAACAATCCTGCAAATCAGATTAGGATGCAACATAGGGATTTGACCAAGATGACCCACTGAATGAACCTCATATCTAAGAAGGAACATAACAAAATTTTTAAATGGCAGTAGGAGACCTTCCTATGCAGTAAGTCTGAGAGTAGGTCTAACTCAGGGTGGTCCTACGCATGGCCCGAGGGCCCCATGCGGCCCTCAGGTTCTTTTTTGGTGGCCCTCTGCAACCAAGTGTGTGGCCCGCAGATTCCATGTCAAAATGCTCTTGCCGCCCACTTGATACAAAAAGTTGGACTGCCCTGGTCTAACTGAACTGTGGGACTTCTCAATAAACATGCATTAAATCACACTGTTAGCGAGTTGGGCCCTAAAATGTAAATAATCTAAACAGAGTTGCAGCTAATAAAATTTTGGGCTTATCATCACTTTACTTCAATCTCCCCATCTGCAAAACTGGCACATTCCTGTAGTGATTTTAGTAAGGAATGAACTATACATTATGTGTAGTTGTGTTATTCCTTTATACATCGAAGCTGCAGGTGCTTCAATTTGAAGTGGAACACCAACAAGGAAGGACGAAGTGTGTGGGGAGGGGGATAGAACCTCCTTTTTACCTTGTGCTGTTTTTCTACTGAAAATTGCAAGCCTCCGAATTGCTCTTAACCCCACTAGGAAAAAGGTATTTTGGACAAAATTGGTGGGAGGAAATAACATTGTTCCCAGAGCAAAGACGACTAACAGGGTTATTAAGAAGACAGTATCAATTATGGAAAGAACTTTTTACACTAGAAGAGCAAATAACTGGAATCCCAGTTATTATGTCAGTGTAGCATTTCGGACTTGCTGGTCTTGCTTGATTAAGAGGAAACAGCAGTCACTGATGTTTGGCATTGCTGCTCTAAGGATAGTCTGCGGCTTTCTGGCAGCCGGCTTGTTGCATGACACTTAGTTGTGTGGAGTAATCTGTGAGTGAATGGAAGAGACAAGGCTGGGTCAAGGCTGCTCTGAGTCAGCAGTGAGGTGAGGGCCAGTGTCCTATCCTAGTTCTGGGCAGCTGATGGCGTGTGCACAGTTTTGACAAACAACATTTCCTTTTTCTGGGTGTGTTTGCAGTGCAGATATCCAAAGATTGCGGCTAACAGTGTGAAAACATTTTGTGGCCAAAATATCTGTCCCTACAAGGGCACGGTTAAGTATTTTAAATCCTACAGCTGTGGCTGGGTGTTGGAAATCTGCTTCAAATTCATATCACTTTGGCTGCCTACAGCTGACTTTGAGAGGAGCTGAAATTTCTCAAGAGTACATTTCCCCAAGATTTTTCTTTTTCTCATCCTCCCTCTAGAAAAATGGAGGCCATTTTTTGTGTGTGGTGGTGGCAGTGGCTGCCTTTTCCACTCTCATGAAGTTCCAGGGTGTTGTGGAGGGTGCAAAATGGCGGCCGAGCTGCCAACAAACCAGTTTCATTTGAGTTGATGAATAAAACACCAAAGAAACTAAAATAAAACAACCCTGAGCCTGTGAAAACATTATGTTTGTTTCAGGATACTCAGTGGAAAATGTACGCCAGTCGTGAAGATGTTGGCTATGATTTTGAAGAGGATTCCAAAGACAGGAAGAAGAAGCTTATGGCGAATCCAGATGTTGATGGTGGATGGGCTTGGATGATTGTCCTTTCTTCTTTCCTGGTGCACATACTCATCATGGGATCACAAATGGCCCTTGGTGTTCTCAACATGGAATGGCTTGACGAATTCAGCCAAAGTCGAGGCCTGACAGCGTGGGTCAGCTCCCTCAGTATGGGTATAACCCTGATTGTAGGTAGGTTCATAAGCCATTCTAGAAGAAAGGGATATGCCCAAGATCAGTTCCTGCAGAGATAGATACATTTATGGATCAAAATATTTAGCAACAGCCCCTTATAAAATATGATACTGTTTGCCTGTTTCCATTTTTCTGTAATCTGCCTGTCATGAGTCATATTGTCTCAATTTCATATATTGATTAGAAATAAGAGCCTAGATCTTTGAGAACCGATGTTTAGCACTTAACAGTTTTGAACAGGTGGCCTAATATTTACTGATCTTATTGCTGGTAAGAATCAAGTGGTTTCAGTGTGGTTATACCCATGAAGAGAATAAACAAAGCTTTAGGAAAACAATCCATTCTTCATGTTTTGGCACAGGTCCTTTTATTGGTTTGTTCATTAACACCTGCGGTTGCCGGAAGACAGCAATAGCTGGAGGGATCTTGACTGCTGTAGGTTGGATACTGAGCTCCTATGCCTCAAATGTACATTACCTGTTTATAACGTTTGGAGTTACAGCTGGTAAGCATGCTTTATTTTTTGAATATGCATTCGGATATTCATTGTAGTAATAACTGATCTGTAAGAACACAGAATGCTAAAATAAGCCTCAGTTTGCAAAGAGGCAGTCACCCTGACCTACAATTCCTTCTGAGCACAGTAACTCCACCACAAACATCAAGTTCCTCAGCCTGTAGATGTTTCTTCATGCATGTCAATGGAGGAGGGTTAGATTTGTGCACACAAAACAGTGCAAGACAGGAGTGCCTGGCGTGCTATGGTCCATGGGGTCACGAAGAGTCGGACACGACTAAACGACTAAACAACAACAACAACACAAAACAGTGCGCATGAGAAGATACCTCGCATGTTGGAGGTGACACGTCTGCAACATCTACATAAGCACTTCAGACCACCTGCATAGATACCTTAATTCAGGTGATGCATGGTGTTTCAGATTAGCTGGAAAGCCACAGCCAACCTAAATATTTAATGTCTATATTTTGCTTCACACCAAATCATACGCCCATATCACACTTCTTGGGCAGATGGCCAAGTTGCACTTGTGGCTGCTGATGTGAAATGGCAAGTTTGTTTGTTTGTTTATATGCCTCCATATAAAACATTTCCAGGGTGGTTTGCAAAATATTTAAAAGCAGAAGACGCAATTACAATAACATATAACAATAAAACATGCAGTTTACCCATAGCTCTTGGACATGCTTTAAGATTCCAATGTTCCCCTTTGTTCCAAACTAAAAGTACAATGGTAATTTGAAGGTGTGATGCAAGCATGTCCTCCCCCCCCCCCATGTCCTTTTTTCAACAATGCAGGCAAGACAGCACTAATATTAATAGTTAAATAATACCAGTATAACTGAACAGCTGTATTTGCATGTCACAGTAAGCTATATCAACCACCTGTTATTGTGCATGAGCAAATCACTCCCACATCTATCTTCTCTACTACTACCTACTAGTGCGCAGAGGGGAAAAACAACAACAATCCCTAGCTGAGCATTGTGTCTGAAACAGGGATCATGATTTGTTTCATCCTAGCCACAAAGATCAACCAATATTTCTTCTTGGCTTACCAACTGTGGTTTGCTTGAGTGCTGGTTTGGACACAATACTAAGCCGGGGATCATGGTTTGTTTTCTTTGCACACTAAAAGAGCATGGTTTGCTCATGCACAGTAAGTCATGGATTACGGTTTGCCATGATGTGCAAATGTGTTGAGCATTTGACAAAATCCCTTTACTGGAAACATAACACCAGTTATTTCGTGTGCAAAATGCCATATGAAGAATACACTGTGGAACATAAAACGCTTGGTGTTCCTTTCAGAAGCATTGGAATGAATGTACAAAGCTTAGTGCATTACTCTAAAGCAGGGGTTCCCAAACTGGTCTGCAGACTACCACTGCTCCACAAGCTTTACTCAGGTGGTCCATGGCACGACACGTCTGGGAAGAATGGTGGAAGCAGCGGCTGTGAATGGCAGGCACAATTATTATTAGTTATTATTACAGTCATACCTCGGTTTAAGTACGCTTTGGTTTGAGTACTTTCAGTTTAAGTACTCTGCGAACCCGTCTGGAATGGATTAATCCACTTTCCATTACTTTCAATGGGCAAGTTTGCTTCAGGTTAAGTACACTTCAGGTTAAATACAGACTTCCAGAACCAATTACACTCATACTTCGGGTTAAGTACGCTTCTGGTTGAGTACTCTGTGGACCTGTCTGGAACGGATTAATCCATGTTCCGTTACTTTCAATGGGAAAGTTCGCTTCAGTTTAAGTACTCCGCGGACCGTCTGGAACGGATTAATCCACTTTCCATTACTTTCAATGGGAAAGTTCGCTTCAGGTTAAGTACGCTTCAGGTTAAGTACTCCACGGACCTGTCTGGAATGGATTAATCCGCTTTCCATTACTTTCAATGCGAAAGTTCGCTTCAGGTTAAGTACGCTTCAGGTTAAGTACTCCACAGACCGTCTGGAACGGATTAATCCACTTTCCATTACTTTCAATGGGAAAGTTCAGGTTAAGTACGCTTCAGTTTAAGTACTCCACAGACTGTCTGGAACGGATTAATACACTTTCCATTACTTTCAATGGGAAAGTTCGCTTCAGGTTAAGTACGCTTCAGTTTAAGTACTCCATGGACCGTCTGAAACGGATTAATCCACTTTCCATTACTTGCAATGGGAAAGTTCGCTTCAGGTTAAGTATGCTTCAGTTTAAGTACTCCGCGGACTGTCTGGAACGGATTAATCTACTTTCCATTACTTTCAATGGGAAAATTCGCTTCAGGTTAAGTACAGACTTCCGGAACCAATTGTGTACTTAAACCGAGGTACCACTGTACTTATTAAATTTGTATACCGTCCTTCACCCAAGCATCCTAGTTGCTGCTCCATTGCTCTATGACCCCAGCGATCTGCGCACAGGGTGAGTGGGATGGACCAGGATAGAAGGTGGCTAGTGATGTGATAAGAAATAGCACCTAGAACAGCACGTTACAATTGCTACAACAGGCAGAAAAATCATTAAGTGTCAACTCAAAACCCTTGGCAATTTCCAAGTGGTCCATGGGGGGAAAGGTTTGGGAGTCCCTGGTCTAAAGGAACTAGATAGATATTGGGGTCACCTAAGGCATTGTGTCATTTGAGGACAACGTCTTCCTCTTTCACATTGCTGATCCTTATGAGCAATATTCACTGGGGTTGATTTGGGACACTGCATCTTAATCATATTTGATTTGCTCTTTCTCAGAGTGGATTTATGGTTTTGGTATTGATAATCTTTAAATAACCTTTCCTCTGAAGGTGGCATGACAGCTGGTTAAACAGAGTGTCCCGGGCCAGTTCAGGTGTTTCATAGGATCATAGAATGTTAGAGTTGGAAAGGACCCCAAGTGATAAACTCACTTGGCATATAAAACTTGGCAGGAACTCAAAAGAAAGTTGCTTAAAGCAATATATTTGAGTGTGTGCCATAGGTAGAAGGCTTATGATCTCGATGAGGCTTACTACCGAGTAAGCTACCAGACATGGAATACTGTGTACTGTTCTGGCTGCTACAACCAAAAAAAGGGGGATGTTTTAGAGCTGAAGAAGGTGCAAAAATGGGCAACCAAATTGATCAGCAGGTTGGGACAACTGCCTTCCAAGGAAAGGTTCTGACTTGGGTTTTTTTTTAATTCAGAAGGAAAATTAACAATATGATACATGGTAGAGGTTTATAATTATCATATGTGGCATTTGACAAAGCTTTACATTAAATTAATTTAGATAGGCATTCAACTGGCCTATGCTCATTGCGTTAAGGCAGATAAAATGGTAGATGGTTGCTATCCCTTTATGGAAGTGGGCAGGCAGCCTTCTGCACTCAACTGTCTGACTATGAGAGTATAATTAGAAGGGCAAAAAAGGGAACAGTAAACTTTGTTGTGTGTAGATGAAAAAAATGATTTTGAGCTTGAAACCCCACAAAGCTGTTAATCATCACAAGAGATTTGGGCATCTAAAGTGGGAAAATCCAAATGACACCCCCTGCAGCATTAAAATACAATGATAAGAGAAAACAAAACATTATGACACCATTTAATGGCATACGGAAGCTGAGCTGGACTTTTCTTCTGTCTCCTGGGAGGGTTATCCTGTTCAGTAGAATAAATATTAGTCTTCTCTCTTTCTAAGGCCATAGCAGACCCTATTAGAATAAGAGGAGAAATTCCATATTCATTTTCAGCCTGGAATGAGGGGCCGGTGGCAGGTGGAGAGGAAACCTTAGGAATAAACTTCTTTTAAACTGACAACATAAGCACATTAGGTGCTTAGAGACAGGCAGAAAGTATATGGTCCATTAGTCTGCAAATATTTTCTACTTTTCACAGATGATGCCACAGTGTTGACATAAGAGCAGATTGTCTTTTCTGGGACACCCACTTAAACCAATTAACTTACTAAGAATTGTTTGAGCATCAGCGAAAGTAGAACTCGGAGCAGTTTCAGCTCTTATCTCAGAAAAGGAACAGTTTTAAATACAGTAAATAAACCTTTAAAGTATATGGCTGTGGTGGTTGTGGAATGGAAGCCACAAACTCAATCCCTAGTTATTAGTCCTGCATGTGAGGTAGCTTCTACTTTCAGGGGAAACCATGTGTCTTAATAAATCTGTGGCTTTTACCTGAAACACTGAGGATAGATCCCATTCCAGCATGCATAATACTATTTCTGGAATCAGGCTTTGGTGTTAGTTGAAGAGTCATTCTGGCTTTGGAGGTTGATACGACTTGAGTTTGAGATTATGCACGGTCTTTCTAGTGATGGAGATAATTAGTTTATTAAGCCCAGGTGACTATATTTAGGTCTGATCTTACAGGTCTCAGGAATTCATGGCTTATACTACTACAGTATCAGCTCTGGGATACACAGCTAAGCCTCAGTAGGCTGATTTAAACTTTAGTTTGTGGTGCTCAGAATCAGCTGACTGAGTGTGATTTGTTATTCCCAGTCTTTATCACGACACATTTCTACAACACATAAAAGCTTTACAAAATACTGCCACAGCATAGGCCCGTGTCTGATTCCTGTAGCAGCATCCAGTCACACCTTGTCATCATTTCTCATCATTTAAAACCATACTGGAAGCTGCTTAGCTGTGCAAATGTGCTAGCAGTTTTAGTGCTGCTTCACTAGGATGCTTGTGGAAGCCTATCCTTAACCTTTAGGTGAAGCCATACTGGATAATAACGTTTGGGCCTTGTGCCAGTTTGCCTGCATGTGTTATGACTGCAATGAAAGTTCTCCAGCTGATTCAGGAATCTCTTTTTTTCAGGTGTTGGGAGTGGGATGGTATACCTGCCTGCTGTGGTCATGGTAGGAGAATACTTTGAGAAGAGAAGAGCACTTGCCCAGGGACTCAGCACAACTGGGACGGGCTTCGGTGCTTTCCTGATGACAGTTCTGCTGAAATACCTTTGTATGGAGTTCGGCTGGAGGAACGCAATGTTCATCCAGGGCGCGGTCTGTCTGAACCTGTGTGTTTGTGGAGCGCTCATGAGACCAGTTTATTACAAGGAGGAAGCCACTGAAAAAAGCAGAGAGGAAAACGTTAGCAAGAGCCATGCAAAAGCTCTCTCTTGCTCTGCAGAAACACTGGCATCTAATGGCATCTTACAGGAGGAGGGGAAAGAGGCAAAAGAAGGGCAAGGCAAGGAGGAAAAGTCTGACATTTTTTCAGAGTTGGAAAACAAAGATGTAACCAGACACTGGAAGAATATCTATGCTCTTTGTGTGCTGAAGACGGTGAGTCAGCTGACTCTTACAATCCAGAAAGGCTTTTGGACCTGGTATTCTAGTTACTTTGGTGCTGCATCCCTCTTCACCAACAGAAAGTTTGCAGCCTTTGTGTTTTGGGCCTTATTTGCATACAGCACTTTTGTTATCCCTTTTATCCATCTTCCAGAAATAGTGAAGCAATATGGCCTATCTACACAGAACGATGTATTCCCTTTGACCTCAATTATTGCCATTGTCCACATTCTTGGTAAGGTCGTCCTTGGCATCATTTCTGATTCACCCTGCGTCAGTGCTTGGAATGTCTTCATGGCAGCCAACTTCACTCTTGTCTTCTGCATTTTCATTTTACCAGTAATGCACACATATGCTGGGCTCGCTGTGGTCTGTGCCCTAATAGGATTTTCCAGTGGATATTTTTCACTCATGCCTGTTGTTACTGAAGATTTAGTTGGGATTAAGCACCTCGCAAATGCCTATGGAATCATCATTTGTGCTAATGGGATTTCAGCACTCCTGGGACCACCTTTTGCAGGTAAATGCAAAGTTTTGTTTGTCGAACTTTATAGTCCATGCATGCTTTGTAGCCCCTAGAGTTCATAGTGAGAGCCAGGGTGTTGTAGTAGTTAAGAGTGTTGGACTAGGATCTGGGAAACATGAGTTCAAATCCTCACTTGACCATGAAGCTCGCTGGGTGACTTTTGGCCAGTTACTGCCTCTCAGCCTAACCTACTTCACAGGGTTGTTGTGGGCATTAAATGGGGGGGGGGACCATGTGTGCCACCTTGGGTCCCTTGGAGGAAAAGGTGGGATATAAACACACTAAATAAAATAATTATTGTATATTCCTGCGTATAAGACTACTTTTTAACCCAGGAAAATCTTCTCAAAAGTTGGGGGTCGTCTTATACGCCGGGTCGTATTTCTTATATGGTGAGTATATCCCAAACTCTATATTTTAACTGGAAAGGTTGGGGGTCGTCTTAAACGCCCAGTCGTCTTATACGCCGGAATATACGGTGAATCATTTCATGTACAATTACCATTCATTCTCACCCATTCCACGCCATTTATGGGTCACATTCCTAGTCAAAAAATATACCTTGGTACATTCTTGATTTTAAATAAAGGAGCTCCTAGTGTTGTAGAAGTTGTTTGACAAGATAACACAATGTTCACAGGGCAAATTTGAAGATGGAACATCACCAACATCTGCTTTCTCACAGATGTCTAATCTCATTGGCTACCAGCCACTACCTCTGACCCTTTGTTGGCTGACTCTACCAGACCCTCTGGCTTATAGCATATATTTTTTCTTGGGAGAGTTTTGTGCAGATGCAGATGAGAGTAAATCAGATACCAGTTAGTGTAAGGCATAGCAATCACAAAGCCATACAATGCATTGCAGAATGGTTTCTATTGAAGTTAAGATGGATGAAAGACAAGTGGAGGTGGGGAAAGAGACTGAGCATAGTATGATACCAACAACTATGCTATGATTAGAATAAATAATGTTCTCTATTCTTCACTGATTTATTGATCATATCCTATAGATAACTGCATTGCTCTTGTTTTCCAGGCTGGATTTATGACCTGACACAAAAATATGACTTTTCTTTCTACATATGTGGCTTGCTTTACATGGTGGGAATCCTCACTTTGCTCATACAGCCTTGTATTGGAAAGATAAAGCCACCACTGGCAAAAAACACAGAAGGTGGTAAAGTATAGCACAACGTACTGTGTGCTTTTTTAAACAGAACGTCATTTCATCATTTGGTTTTCCAGAAATGCTACCAAACAGCACATCTAATGGGACCAACTGGACTGAAAGTCACCATATTTGGACAGTAAATAAAGTTCACACTGCCACTATCAATGGACTGGTGGAAACAAGACTACAGCTGGTAGTTTTACTGGCACCTTTTCAAAAGCTGAACATCCTACTGACACAATGGTGCAGCTTGATCAGTAGTTGAAAATAAGTTCTTCCTTTTGTTATTCACAGAGGTTTGACACAAGCACAATTCAGCAGACATGCAGTTACTCCTTATTTACACTAACAGGAAAAAGAGAGAAAAAATAATTAGCCCCATTAGAAATCACACATATGAGAATCATCTCTATTGGTTATTCCAACTGTTGATAAATTAGTTGTTGAACATCAACCAGATACCAATCTGTGACATGTTACTACACAAATTAATGAGTTTCTTCTTTTAAGGCAGGGATGGGGAACCTTTGGCCCTCTGGATGATGTTAGACTCCACTGCCCATGAACCCCAGCCAGATTGGCCAGTGGTCAGGGCTGATGGGAGTTGTAGTTCAGCAACATTTGAAGGGCAGTATGTTCCCAACTCTTGTTTTAAGGACTCAAGATAATGAAAATGTTGTGGTTATTATTTTTATTATGGGATAAATGATTTGTGTCTGCAGACCACGGAGCAATTTATTCTATTTGCGCTAGCTTAAATAACCTTGAGACAGCAACATGGGAAAGAAGGAACAATGGCAACAAAAGCTCAAAGATTTAAGTGGTTCCTAGTGGGGAGCTACGTCATGGTTCTTAGGATTAAAGGATCGGTAGTGAGGCTGAAGATTCATGGCTGCTGATTTCATGTTTACATATTTAGCCAAAAGGTAGCTTGTCAGTCAATTGACCTGACAGTGTCTGTGGATCCTAGTTCAACTATTAGTCTTATTTGCAGAGGTACTGTGGTGCCGCCGCCTCTGCAGAGTTCAATTCCAATTTTTCTTGCAGCAGTATTATCAGTTTAGGATAGCAGAATAGGTGGGAAATAATGATTGTTTATTTAATTTCACAAGACTTGATAGGAGCAGTTCAGAATCGCCTTCACTGGCTTTGGTGAAATTAGCACAGCCAGAGCATGCCATACCTCATATGTCAGATCTCCCCACCCCACCCCCCGTGTAATTGCTATGTCACATGCCTCTGAGACTAAACAAGCAAGGCTGGAACATACAGCCAGCTGATGTTAAGGGCACCAATCATGGCCTCTGCAAATGCAGCACTAAGGATTGTGGCACTCTTCACCATCTCTATCTCCCTCCCTACCCTTCTTGTGTAGTGCCCCCTGCCATTCAGCAAGCTGCCCCTGTTTGTGCATGGGAAACAGCTTCTGAAGCTCTGCAACTAAGGGACAAAGCTAGTTCCCAAAATTAGTGCTAAGGAGTCTATCATTGTCATAGCTCTTGGAAGTCCAGTGTATGATTGTTTCCCCTGCTGCATTATGCCTCAAAAGCAGGATTGGATTGTAATAACGAAATAATTTAGATGTGGAAGTGTTTCTAATTGTAAAATATAGTAAGGATTATGTTGCACATCAAAATGCAAACATGCCAAAAAAAATTAGGCACAGCAGCTTTAGTGCAGGGTTTTGTTTTTTTGGGTGGAGAAGTGGATGATTAATTCTTTTCAGGCTGACTGCTTTAGAGCTGGAACTTCTTTCCCTAAGATACTTTTCTAGGATTCCAGATGGTGTTTATCTTGCAGTACATGACTTTAGAGTTGCAGGGACTGTTGAAGCAAAATGAAAAAAGGAAAAGGGGTTAAACATCCCAAATCTCTGCTGCTTCCCCACTGCAAGTTGCCTCTCCTGAAGTGGCTTAGAAAGCATTTAGCCTTTGGTGTACTGCCTTCCACTACTGTGGAGAACCATCTTATCTCCCTGTGATTTTTGCCAAAGACAATCTCGGGTTGTATGTCAGCTAGAAAGAATCTTTAGTGTTCACTTTACTGCCTCCCAAAATGTTGCAGTTTAACATTTCCTCAGAGGGGAAAAATGTTTCCAAATGCATACAGAAATCCCTGGCTGCCTTATTGTTTGTGTAATTTACTGTACTGTTTTTAATTTTATTGTGTAACCTCAAGGAGCCACTTTCTCAGGGATGAAATTTATCAAGGGTATATATTTTGTCTGAGAAGCAACTCCTTAGAATATAATACAGAATGTTCGATTATATATACAGAGAACAAAATATATGTAGTACATTGTACACCTGAATATGGCTTTTTCAAAGTGTGTTGTACGGGTTTTTGTTTTTGGTAGCACAACAAAAACTTTTAAGTGCATTACATTTTTTAAAATGCTGAGAACATGGTGGGGCAGTATAGAAATGGCTGGTTCACACATTTACCCAGTTAGTGATCGCCTCCACGTGGTAGCAGAGGAAGTGCTTTTATCTAAAGCAGTGTTTCTCCAACTTTTTGAACTCGGGTCATTTCTCCAGAATTTACCCTCTGCTGTTCACATCCCTGCGCCAGTCACACTCGGGCTGTTCCTTACGTAAACAATAGAGATCCTTGTACACATGTATTTGTTGTTGTTTAGCCGTTTAGCCGTGCCCGACTCTTCGTGACCCCATGGACCATAGCACGCCAGGCACTCCTGTCTTCCACTGCCTCCCGCAGTTTGGTCAGACTCATGTTCGTAGCTTCGAGAACACTGTCCAACAATCTCGTCCTCTGCCGTCCCCTTCTCCTTGTGCCCTCCATCTTTCCCAACATCAGGGTCTTTTCCAGGGAGTCTTCTCTTCTCATGAGGTGGCCAATGTATTGGAGCCTCAGCTTCACGATCTGTCCTTCCAGTGAGCACTCGGGGCTGATTTCCTTCAGAATGGAGTACACATGTATACCTTTCCCTATATAGGGATCTTGCTATATGTACAGAAAACCTGGCATTAGAAGAGGAACAGAACATCTGTTTTCCTCATAAAGTCATGCACAGCAAAACAACATCAGAAGAAAGCAGCGTTCTGAACTCTTCTTTCAAAATTGCACCCAGACGATGATGCACACCAGTCATCATCTTCTGCCAGGGGACATTTAATTCACCCAGGTCCTGACTGGTGAGAGCAGAAGCTGCCAATTGCTTCAGAATTCAGCCCCTCTTTGGAATATTGCCTCCCTGCTTTACCAGGCCTCTCTGCGAACCACTGACCTACCTAGGGTAAGGTATAGCATTGGCACTCCAAATGGAGATGGAATTTGCACTATTCTTCCCTTTCAAAAAGAAGAAAGAGAACACAAACCACAGCAATCATAAAGTGGGGTTAGAGGAACTGAGCAGCTATTTCTCCATTGGCTTTTGGATCCAGCCTTTGGGGGGGGGAGGGAGTGGATCTGGCACCATAATGCCCTACTTTTGGAGCTTTCTGCTGGCCATTGCTGATGGTAACTTACTGCCTACTAGGCTGGAGGTGGGTATTCCACTGCAGCAGAGCCACCCCCATTAGGGGCACTCTCCACTGGTGGGAGGCTGATGCATCCTAACCCAAGCCATCTAGGTATGCTTGCCTAAAGAAGAATGCTTTTAGCAGGTGCCTGAAAAAAGTCTAGCAAAGCCAGGTGCTTTATTGCAATAGGCGGGGAGTTCCAAAGTGCAGGTGCCGTCACACTAAACAATGCAGTACAGATATTATGTGGAACGTGTAGTAGTGCTTGAAACAACTGAAGGGGAGGTTTTATTAGGATTGCACCATCCAGGATACATGTTTATGGGCCTCTACATGAAACTCCTGCAGAACATGTTCCTTTGGATGTGGTGAAGAGGGTTAATGTTGGATGTGGTGAAGAGGGTTAATGAAGCAGCCTAATGTTTGGTGACTGCAATCATTTACTCTGTTTTGAGAGCTCCTATCTCTCAACTAGTTTATTAAGGGTGCTTATTTTTTGTGCGTAAATCAAATTATTGTTTAAATATGTAAGTGCAACACTGGGATCTTAAGAAAATGCAGTAAAGGGGAAATAATGATAATATGTACTTCAATGACAGCTTTTGTTGTTGGAATGCTACCGGTAATTTTATGGAGACTTCACACAAATTTGATTTTATGAAATGCAGATGTTTATTGCTTTAAACTGTAATTCATTTTTCTATTTGTTCACATTACTGTTAGTAGCATTTTTCCATACTTACTAAAATGTTGTATCTTCTGTGTCATATACATTTATATGATAATGAAACTTTTTAGTAACTTGCAGCACAATCCTCAACCCCACAGCGCTGCAAAAGAAGGAGAAGAGGAGGAGTAGGAGTTTTGACTTGATACCCTGCCTTTCACTCCCCTTAAGGAGTCTCAAAGTGGCTAACAAATCTCCTTTCCCTTCCTCCCCACAACAAACATGTGAGGTGAGTGAGGCTGAGAGACTTCAGGGAAGTGTGACGTGACTAGCCCAAGGTCACCCAGCAGCTGTATAAGGAGGAGCGGGGACGCAAACCTGGTCCACCAGATTATGAGTCCACTGCTCTTAACTACTACAGCACACTGGCTCGCAATCGTGCAGCGGCACAATCACCCTACTAGGGACAACTATAGAGATTAGACCATTAGAAACAAGAATGGACAACTCGTTCAACTTTAGACCAGAAGTGTGATTAAGGACTGAAGAAGGATCACTATGGTCTGTAACTCTAGCCTTTTTTAAAAAAATCTCTGACACCAGCAGCTGAATATTACCGTGTTTCTCATATTTTAAGGCATCCCCAAAAAATAAGCCATGACAGGATTTCAAAGGGTTGGTGAAAAATAAGACATACCCCGAAAATAAGCACTATCGCAAAGCCCCGACCGAGCGAGAGGCGAAGGCGCGGGACCCAGCAGGAGCTCCCTGCCTGCTTCCCCGAGCCGTAGCGCATCAGGGGACAGAGCCGAAGATCGGCGGGCGCTCCTTGCTGGGCTTGACAAGCCCGGGAAACAGCGCCCGCCGATCTTCGGACCTGTGCTGTGTGACAGGCAGGGGTGGGGGGAAGCGGAGATCGTTCTCCGCTCTCCCCCCACCCCCGCCTGTCACCGAAGATCGGCGGGCGCTCCTTGCTGGGCTTGACAAGCCCGGCAAACAGCGCCCGCCGATATTTGGACCTGTGCTGTGTGACAGGCGGGGGTGGGGGGGAAGCGGAGATCGTTCTCCGCTCTCCCCCCACCCCCGCCTGTCACCGAAGATCGGCGGGCGCTGTTTGCTGGGCTTGACAAGCCCGGCAAACAGCGCCCGCCGATCTTCGGCCCTGTGCTGTGTGACGGGCGGGGGGTGGGGGGGAAGCGGAGATCGTGCTCCGCTCTCCCCCCACCCCCGCCTG
Organism: Zootoca vivipara; assembly: GCF_965207765.1. Taxonomy (NCBI): domain Eukaryota; kingdom Metazoa; phylum Chordata; class Lepidosauria; order Squamata; family Lacertidae; genus Zootoca; species Zootoca vivipara. Next base: position 69,935,734 of record NC_142588.1, on the reverse strand, counting down.
TCACCGAAGATCGGCGGGCGCTGTTTGCTGGGCTTGACAAGCCCGGCAAACAGCGCCCGCCGATCTTCGGCCCTGTGCTGTGTGACGGGCGGGGGTGGGGGGGAAGCGGAGATCGTGCTCCGCTCTCCCCCCACCCCCGCCTGTCACCGAAGATCGGCGGGCGCTCCTTGCTGGGCTTGACAAGCCCGGCAAACAGCGCCCACCGATCTTCGGCCCTGTGCTGTGTGACGGGCGGGGTGGGGGGAAAAGCGGAGATCGTTCTCCGCTCTCCCCCCACCCCCGCCTGTCACCGAAGATCGGCGGGCGCTGTTTGCTGGGCTTGACAAGCCCGGCAAACAGCGCCCGCCGATCTTCGGCCCTGTGCTGTGTGACAGGCAGGGGTGGGGGAGAAGCGGAGATCGTTCTCCGCTCTCCCCCCACCCCCGCCTGTCACCGAAGATCGGCGGGCGCTCCTTGCTGGGCTTGACAAGCCCGGCAAACAGCGCCCGCCGATTTTCGGACCTGTGCTGTGTGACAGGCGGGGGTGGGGGGGGAAGCGGAGATCGTTCTCCGCTCTCCCCCCACCCCCGCCTGTCACCGAAGATCGGCGGGCGCTGTTTGCTGGGCTTGACAAGCCCGGCAAACAGCGCCCGCGTGCACTTTATTAAAAAATAAGACATCCCTCGAAAATAAGCCATGTCGTGTTTTTTTGAGGAAAAAATTAATATAAGACATGTCTTATAATATGAGAAACACGGTAGTAAATCTCAGACATGTCTAGAAATGGAAGTCAGTTGCATCGTTCATTAGCCACTGGTTGCAGCAGTCACTAGCAAGGCTTGTCCCTCATTTTCAGAAGGAAAAGGTGCTGGAAGTGTTTTGACTGGCCAGACTGGCTGCGGTAGTTTCAGTGGAACCAGCACAACAACTAGGCGATGGGCCTGGGCTCTTAAGTAAGTGGCATTTACCAGAGCTTGGCTGCCTTCGCTGGCACTAGGGGAGAGTTGCACCCTTTAGGCTTCAATCTCAAAGGTTTATGCATACATACTTATGATAATACTTGAATTACATGAGAACCCTTCAGTTTATGTCAAGCAATAATGAAAATCTGTGATGTAACATTAAAGGTAAAGATACCCCTGACCATTGGGTCCATTCGCAGACGACTCTGGGGTTGTGTACTCATCTCGCTCTACAGGCCGAGGGAGCCAGCATTTGTCCACAGACAGCTTCCGGGTCATGTGGACAGCATGACTAAGCCGCTTTTGGTGAACCAGAGCAGTGCACGGAAACGCCCTTTACCTTCCCGCCAGAGCAGTACCTATTTATCTACTTGCACTTTTTGTGCTTTTGAACTGCTAGGTGGGCAGGAGCTGGGACTGAACAGCGGGGGCTCACCCCGTCGTGGGGATTTGAACCGCCGACCTTCCAATTGGCAAGCCCTAGGCTCTGTAGTTTAGACCACAGCGCCACCCGCATCCCTCTGATGTAACAGCAGAGTCCAAATTAAAACACAGTTCAGGAAAAAAATCGGTTGTTTCAGAACAGCACTAAGCACAGGAAAATGTTTTCACATTATACATTAATTTAAAAATATTGTTCATTCAAGACACAATTTGGACTGTAAGTGTTCTTTATTTAAAAATATTGTTCATTCAAGACACAATTTGGACTAAGTTACTATAATACTTAATATTTTCACAGTATTTTAAAATGTACTGTAAAAAACCCTTATTGATAATTTAAGACAAGATTTAGACTCTAATACGTAATGTTCAACTGTTTCTAAAATCAAGGAAACCAAGTCATTAAGTATACCCTAAGCAAATTATGTTTAAGGACATAAGCAAATCTGAACATTATTGAAAAAAAGTTAATTTTTATTTTTCTGCCAAACTGGAGGTGAAATACTTGTAGGGCCTAAATTTTGAGTAGCACATTTTATAAAATATGACAAAACAGAAAATGTACTATATATCATTTTGAACTGTATCATAAACACTGGAGCAGAGGGTAGATATAAGATGAAGAAAGTCACCAAATCATATTAATCTTGTTTTCAGTTGAATATTAGGACAATCTTAAAAGTATTACAACACCAAGTAAGAACATTGCAAGTCCTTTGTAAACATTAGTGGTAGCTTGAAAGCTGTAGCCATGGTTAGAGCAAATAATACTTTTCTGGACTTGCAAGTGGATATTCCTGTTTTAGGGTGGAAATTGGGAGAGCAGTACCATTGTTCCAGACCATGCAGTTCTTTATGCTTTTGTTTGTTAAAAAGTGGGCTTAACATTTGGCTATTAAAAAAGCCTTCAGAAATATTTACACAGTATTCAACCTTTTTTAATATAAAAAAGAACATTATATTTTAGTTAATGAGGTCCCTCAAACTATGTATAGATGTTTCATATTTTACAAAATGAAAGGGAATTGTTTCTTTGTGAATTAAGCTGCGGCTACAGGAAACATCATTTGCTTTCAGCAGCTTCTTCCTGGCAGCAGCCATTTTATTTCCCCAGAATACCCTGGATGTTGTGCCATTTCAATGCATTATTAAAGGAAAATTGCACCCAGGCGCGGGGGGTCCATTTTTGTGGCAGTTAATATTATCTTACCCTTACCACCATCAAATTCCCTGGATTAACACTATGCCTAGGTCTTTCTGGAAAAATAAATTGCAGGCTACAAAGTGGTTTCCATAACCAACCCCTAAGAAAAAGCAAAATAAAGACAATGCAAAAACAGGAGTAATGAAAACAAATGTACTGTAAATGAACAAAACTTACGAAGTTTTTTACCCAATGAAAATAAATGAAATAACGAAACCAAAAAGTTGTTCTTGCACACCTTCATAATGAGTGTTCATCAAGGCAGGACCCACATTAATTGTATACCTGCAACTGAATTTTTCTTCTTCTTCCAGAAAATACATTTCAAGCAATACATTTATGGAACAAATACACACATTAGAGTTGTTACCACCAGCTAGGAAAAGCACTCCTTTAATCTGACAGGCTATCTGTTGAGTCAGATTTCATCTGTCGCCTTCTTCTGAGTTGGAGCTGCAGTTGAATCTTGTTAGTGAAGAAGAATTGCTTCCAGCCCACCTCTTGTGCCAGGGATCTCATTTCTGGAGTAATTCTGCCCGATAAATTTCCTACAATCATTTCCCATAGTTTATCAGAGTTGCATAACTATTTGCAAAAGAAACAAAAAGGTATCATTAGCCTTAAACATTAGCCAGGTGTCATTTTAAAAATACTGTACAGTTATTTGAAGGATAACAAATATTTGAATTACTGCTGGCTGCTTGATTTCCAGTAATAATGGGAGATTTTCCAAAGAAATGAATGACTGCATATTGCACTACCTTAACTTTCTATAGTGTTGTTAATTACAGTATGTAGTGTTTCCTATTTTGGATTAAACAACCTACAGATTCTTTCAAGCTATAATGCCCTTGCATTTTAAAACATTATTGCATGGGAATAATCTGCTACTTTACTCAATGCATATTTTTTTCTTTGCTGTTCTGCCACCACAGGTGGACTGAATCACCTTTGTCTATGCTTCAGTTTTGTTTATGCTTTTTCATTTAACCAAATTATGGATTGGAATTGCACTTTGTAAATGATATAGGATATATTAAAATAATCTACAGAAAGAACTACTCTGTCATCATGTCCCTCACCACAAATCTGCTGCAATGCTTTCAGATTGCATAATGAAATACAGAATCCCAGATACTTTGGGCTGCCCAATGCTTTCTTATTTGAACATGCATACATCAGGTAATTAATCTGTTGAAAGATTATATGGCTGCCAAATGATACAAGAAAACTATGCCCTTGTTTGAATTTCTCTTCTGCATTAGGCATTAGCTCCCTCTGGTGGTGTTTTGTTTAAATCAGTCATGTGCAAGCATTTAAAACCAGAGTGCAATCGTTTTCATGAAATTGTCACGTGCTGAGAGAAATAACTGAGGGAGGCAATGAATTTCCGATTATGTATTACATCTCATCTAGCAGGATAACAAAATCTTATGACAGCTAGAGATACAATGAAGTTTGTCTTCAAGAGGTGGATGTTCAAGGCACAGAGGTCTAATGCAGGAAGGGTGGAGGAACAGGTGTCTAGAAAAGGGTCAAGCATAAATATTAAGATAAAGTAAAAATAAAATAAAATTGGCCAGTAGCACCAACTAATTTGTTCTGAGTATAAGCTTTTGTGTGCATGTATCTGAAGAAGTGTGCATGCACACGAAAGCTTATACCCAGAACAAACTTAGTTGGTCTCTAAGGTTCTACTGGACAATTTTTAAATTCATTTCGACTGCATCAGACCAACACGGCTACCTACCTGTATTAAGATAAAGAATATAGCAAAGCACTTTCCTGCATGAACTCAGTTCAATAAAGCTGACCACATAATGAGTTAGCTTTTTCACCCTAGGAGCCCAGAGAATCTATATCCCCAGTCCCTCAAAATGTTTCTTTCCATGCTCTTGCAATAACTAGCACTCCTTGGTAAAGGTAAAGGGACCCCTGACCATTAGGTCCAGTCGTGACCGACTCTGGGGTTGCGCGCTCATCTCGCATTATTGGCCGAGGGAGCCGGCGTATAGCTTCCAGGTTGCTTCTGGCAAACCAGAGCAGCACATGGAAACGCCGTTTACCTTCCCGCTGTAGCGGTTCCTAAGCACTCCTTGGTACTTTTTGGTAATTCATCCGGTATAGATTTACTTGACTGAACAATCATTAGACAGACACTAACTAAAGGCACTCGCCTTTGTTGAAGCTAAACTGCAAGTGAACACATTTCAAATATTTCTTTTTCTTTATTTACCGTTTCAAATCTGTGAGATACTTGAGAAAGTCTGGCAATATCTTCAAGATCCAAATAGGAAATGATGTACAAAAGCAATGGATCAGGAAGTCGCGCTAGGAAATCAAAATTCCCCCGGCACATGTTGAAGATATGATCCAGAGTATCTCCTCCAAACACGATGGCTATTTGAACTGTTGTTAAAAAACAAAAATAAAGATTTATACTATGTTCCAAAGAATCAGTTATTCTTCTAAATGTAATACTAAATATAATATGTTTTACCATAGAAACTGTAAAGGTTAGGAAGTATGTATTAAACCACACATCATAAAACCCACCGATTTTCAGTATGGAAAGAATACATTTGAAGTTGTTAGTTCCAACCTTGAAAAACTGAATGAAACTACTATCGGAGATTAATAGTAAACACCAAATGGGAATGTTTCAGTGTGGTAAAGGTAAAGGTAAAGGGACCCCTGACCATTAGGTCCAGTTGTGACCGACTCTGGGGTTGCGTGCTCATCTCGCATTATTGGCCGAGCTTCCAGGTCATGTGGCCAGCATGACAAAGCCGCTTCTGGCGAACGCCGTTTACCTTCCCGCTGTAATGGTCCCTATTTATCTACTTGCACTTTGACGTGCTTTCGAACTGCTATGTTGGCAGGAGCTGGGACCGAGCAACAGGAACTCACCCCGTCACAGGGATTCGAACCGCCGACCTTCTGATCAGCAAGCCCTAGGCTCTGTGGTTTAGGTGCAACCCTTCAAATCATCGTTGCATGGTAGGCCACTGGAATGATTTGAGCTGCTGAACTTACATGAGAATTTAAATACATATATTAGTGTATTTTATTCATTTAAATCTCACAGTTCAAGTTTGCTAATAAGTGAAGCTGCACAACTCAACCTGGCATCAATTTTATACAGTAGTTGAAAAGAATGGATAAGACAGTTTAATATCCATTACCCACACATTCTGGTCTTCCTCAGTTAGACTGGCAATATGCTTTCTGTAAATTCCTAGAGTGAAAGACTGTATTTCAGGGCAAGTGCATTGAAATCCTGACTGGCTGTATTACAGAACAGATTATTGCAAGTGGTTACCAGATGAGTATGCAACTGTATTCATATTCAACACTAGTTTTGGATAACTAGATGACACTGTAAACTTATAATGTATAAGAATTATTACTGTAATATGTAATAAAACAATTAAAATACTACTTGGCATTATTAATCCACTGTATAGTCTCCAAGTGCTTCACAAACATTATCTCACAAAGGCAATCTATGTTCATCTTTGTATGTGAAAGGCACGTTTTCAATTGTGTCCTGGAATCTAAGAAACTGGATCCAAATCATACTTGCTACTGTGTACAGCTACAATTGTGCAAAAATGATAGCTTTCTTGCTTATTGATACAATAATAGATGGCAGCAAGGACAAAGAGATGGAAGGGTCTGAATTTCATTTGTTGGCACTAACTAATAAATGAAATCTTTAGATGCTGTCCTCTGTTCACAAGTCATAGTTACCAGTGCAATTACTGGCAACAAATTCAGGACTTTCAAAAGAAAGCTGTCACAGGAGAGCTACCTGCATAGGCAACTGTAAAAACAGGCAGACAAATACTACAAACAGCTATTAGCCATGAAACATCATGCTCAGTTAATCAGATTTTCCGATAATCATGATAAAAAGATATAAACTCTAAGTATCATCATATAGTGGGCTTTGCAGGGGTATCTGGGTGTCTTTGTCAAGAGCTAGTGATCAATTAGATCAAAGGTGAGGGACCCTTTTTTGGCTGAGAGCCACCTTTCTTGGGGTAATCTGTTGGGAGCAGGATGCCAGCAAGAACTGGGGGCAGAGCCAGTGGTAGGCAGAATCAAAGTCCATATTGGGCAGGACTAAAATAAAAAATGAGTGTGGCGTCCCTCTTTCTCTCTTACCCACCACCTTTTCCTGTTTTGTACTGTCCTTGCCAGCAGGGGGGCATTATTATTATTATACAATATAATACACAGAAACTGAATCTTTTTTAGACTGAAGGCCAATTTTCTCATTGCCAACACTGGTACAGAGGTACCATAAACCATGTTTGGTGGGCCCTGTTTCGCTGCTAGAGGTGAAGCAGAAAGCTGCTGCCCCAATGAAGTCTCCTTTACCTGGGTTGTGTGGCAGCACCTGCAAAGTGGCAGCAGTGGGTTATGGTGAGATCTCATGAGATCCTGCAGAGAACTGACAGAGTGTGTGAGATCTTGCCGGAAGCTGCTGCTGGCAGAGGCAGGACGGTAGGCCTCTGGGGGTGTCATGCACACAAATTCACATGTACACACACATATACCCACAATTTACCCACACCCTCACAGTCACACCATTAAGCTCCTCCCTCCTCAGTGCAGCAATTATTTTTGGGGAAAAAGCCTCCCATGGAGCCAAAAGCCTCCCATTGGATGGAAAAGCCCATGGCTTGAATCCAGCTAAGATAATATCCATTCAGTGATCCAGCCCAGTTTGGGATTCAAGGATACAGTGCAACTCACAGAGTTTAATCCACCAGTAGCATATCTTTCTTATGCATAGGATTGCACTCTACGGTACAAAATTTGTTCATATGATTAATCTTTCCAAGGTTATCTTGATTATAAATAGTTTAATCATCTGGTTGCTATCTTAAAGCTGCCATCATAAGGTACCTGGGTGAATAGCAATTTGTCAGGCTGTGTTCCTTTTTGTATTTTTAAGTAATGAATTTAAAGGTTCCCTTCTGATGGAAGGACTCCTTCTGCTGAGGAAGAAGGATACACCCCTTTTAAAATATTTTTTTGAACTTACTCACTGAAAACACACCAGTATATCAAATTTAAACCACAAACAAAACACCCAGCTGCCTAAATGTTACTAGAATGCTGACGTGTAGAGAATCACGAATTTCCCAAGGCTTGTAGGCAGATTATCAAATGCAAAATCAAATTAAATAGCATGACAATGCCCTGAAACCAGGCATAAATTGGCAAGTGCATGACTGCTGCTGAACTTGGTTGCTTCTCTCTGTGTGATGTTTAAATGCTATTATGAGCATTTAAAAACCATTATCAGTTCCTGATTATTTAAAATGGTTTGTATCATAAGCTTTCTACTAACAGCTGGAAGTACCTACGTAGGATAATGACTGGCTTAATGTTTTACTGACAAAATTAATTTATTTTATTTTATCTTTCCTTGAGGAACAAACATTTTACAACAACGTATTTGGGAACGTCTTCTTGCATTATAAGACACATAAAAACTATATCATGTATACCAACTACTGAGAGGCAAGTCAAATGTTAATTAATAACTTTAAAAACTAGAGATAAAATTAGCTAAATGGTTATGGAATGCTGCATTTTCAGTACTTTGTGCCACAGAGTTGGAATAAAATCTTCATCTATCAACAGCTCATGTAAATACTATCTCTAGCTCCATTTATTAACCCTGTCATGCCAACTTAGCAGTTCGAAAGCACATCAAAGTGCAAATAGATAAATGGGTACCAGCATTTTCGTGCGCTGCTCTGGTTCGCCAGAAGCGGCTTAGTCATGCTGGCCTCATGACCCAGAAGCTGTACGCCGGCTCCCTCGGCCAGTAAAGCGAGATGAGTGCTGCAACCCCAGAGTCGTCCACAAGTGGACCTAATGGTCAGGGGTCCCTTTACCTTTTAACCTTGTTCACAAATCCATAAATTCCCTTCTCAGTTTTCGCAGATATTTAGACATTAAGCTTCCTAAGCTGGGAGAGATTCAAAAGAAATAGAAAAAAGCAGGGCTGGTTAATTTTTTATACAGAACCTTAATTCATGGCCTTGGCCTTCTGTCAACTGTACAACATGGACAAAGAGGTAATTCTATGGCATGATCTGATGGGATGCAGTGGATTTCTGGCTGAGCTGGGAGCTTCCCACCACAGTTGGGTTCAGTCAAAAATATGCCATTATAACTTGCCCATCTTGGATCAGCTGGGGCTCAGCCAGCTGAGCCAAGGCCAGTGTAAGTCCCCAAAAGAAGGGATGTTCCAAGGAGTGGCAGGGGCAGGACTGGGCAGGAGGCGGGGGGACTTAAGCTGGATCCTAACTGTCAGCTCAGTCATGTGACTTGAGAAAAAGGGTAGTTTAAGTCAAACTAAAAGGGTAGTTTAAGTCAACTCTGTAATCTTATTTTCCTTCTGACAGGCTATGGCTGGCTCACCTGGCCATAGTCTTGCTCCTGAAAGGAGTTTACACCAGATTGATTTCTGCCAGCTTCTTGAGCATACGATTGCTCCCTAAGGCACTGCTTGCAAGGAACGGTATTTTCTGAAGAAGCCTCCTGTCTGACTGGCTCCAGAAAAACCATCCGACTTCACTACTCCCTGTTGCCTTGTGCCTCCTGCTCTTTCCAGTCTAGTCTATTTCCTGAACTACTACTCCTGCTGCCTATATATTCATATCCCAATCCATTTTCTGAACTCATCATACATGTCTCAGTTCTGCTGGAGAAATCTTTTGGCAGTTGACTCCAGATTGATCCCCACAGAAGCCTCTATGCCATCTATGATCATTTCTCCCTAAAATTTGTCCGGACTGAATTTCTGTTACGATTCTCTGCCTGTAGTTCATTACTGCAAGGAGGCAACACACAGGGGCGAACGAAGGCGTTGTGATACCTAGGGCGGGGTGTTGCTATGTAGGGCACACATGCACGGTACATAGCGGTTTGCTGCTGCCGCCGTTCCAACGCCGTACGAACGGTGCCGGGATCCCTCCGCCGCCGCTGCGAATGGAGGATCCTCTACATGTGGCTGTAGTGGCGACGGAGAGATCCCACCGCCGCCCGTATGGTGCTCGAGCTATGTACAGCGCATGTGCGGCATCGTTGTGTACAGTGCATGTGTGCTACACCGCACATGCATTGTACATAGCGGTTTGCCGCAGGCACTGGGATCCTCTGCTCGAAGCTGTAGCCGCGAACGAAGGATCCTCCATATGCAGCTGTAGCGGTGTGATGGCGGCTTGTGCCGCCGCCGTGAGCCCCTGCGGGGTGTCTTCTTGTCACCCCCCCAGACATGGCACCCGGGAAGCACCGCCCACTCCCCCACCTCCCCGTTACGATGCCACTGACAACACAGAAAAAGCATGCCTTATTATTTGCGGTTGCAAGATATATATTTTCAAGCTAAGACCTGATTTGTCACAGGATAGTTGCGCTGTGGGTTAAACCACAGAGCCTAGGGCTTGCTGATCAGAAGGTCGGTGGTTCGAATCCCCGTGACGGAGTGAGCTCCCGTTGCTCAGTCCCAACTCCTGCCAACCTAGCAGTTCGAAAGCATGTCAAAGTGCAAGTAGATAAATAGGTACCGATACAGTGGGAAGGTAAACAGCGTTTCCGTGTGCTGCTCTGGTTTGTCATGCTGGCCACATGACCTGGAAGCTGTACACCAGCTCCCTCGGCCAATAATGCAAGATGAGCGCCGCAACCCTGGAGTCAGTCACAACTGGACCTAATGGTCAGGGGTCCCTTTACCTTTTTTAATTGTGCTACAGATTGCGGAAACCAAACCAAGTCCCTGCTCTCTTCTGCTCCCTTCCAAAACTCAAACTCCCGCCTTGCTGTACAGGATGATGCCACCTGCCTCTGTCTTTTTGGAGCCGTCATTGCTGGCTTTGGAACCTGCCCTGGCCTACACTTCCTACTTCTGGTTGGTGACCTGTGCCTGCCTTGGACTGTTCTACTGCCTTTAACTTCATCAATTGGCAAGCAATACTGTACTTCCACAGTGCCTGAAAGCTGATTGCTTTGGGAGTGGGGTCTTACCCCATTAGGCTCTAAAATACTCCTTCCTCCCCCACCAGTGTGTTTCTGTTGCCTGCTCATGACTTAATACACATCAAGCAAGACTACCCATAAGCACAGGACACAGGGGAGTGGATTATGAAGCTGCCTTACACTGAACCAGACGGTCTTCAACACAGCACTGTCTATTCCAATCAGCAGCAGAAAGCCAAGGGCTCACATAAGAGGCCCTTTTTAGCCCTGCTACCTGATCCTTTCAGCTGAAGATGCCAGGATTTAAACCAGGAATCTTTTGCATGCAAAGCACGCTCTCTAGTGCTATAGTTGCTACCCGAATAATTATTCTCTATGGCTCAAATGCTCCCAAAGTTGGTCCATAATGATCTATCTATCCCAATTACTTCAATAGTTGTCAGATATTTACCGGTACTATAGTTATCTAAAACATTTATATGTTCACCTTTACCAATGACTGCAACGCAGTTTACAAAAATGAAAAGCAAATGGCAGGAATAAAGTGCAATTAATAGCGAAATAATTTAAAGTCAATACAAATGTTTTAAAATGCCTGAAATAATCATTGTTTTCCTGATACTAAAAGAATAAACAAGTTGGTGCCAGGTATATCTTCCCAGGGAGGGCAGTCTGTAACTACCAAAAATACCCTCTCCCTTGTAGATGTAAGCCTCACTTCTGATGGAGATGGTATTCGGAGGTCACTGTCTGATGACCTTGGCGTAAAAACAGCTGAAGTTCTATGTGCAGACTCGCCATACATGTGGTAGAATTATTCCAAAATAATTCATTACAGTGGAAGGGTAAATCTGATATGATTTTGAATATAATGCAGGGTTGCAATACACAGTTAACTCCCTTAGTAGCGATTACCAGTTTTATCAGTAATTTTTACACTGAGGGTTAAAAATGTAAAATTAAAAACAACACTAAACTCACTTTCCTAAACCAAAAGTATAGTGCTAATTTGAAGACACATAACATTCAAATGCAGTATACAAACTGGTCTGGTTCCTAAGTACCGGTAACACCAAGCCATCATTTGCTGAACAAGTCAGGATTTGGCTCACATATGCTCAAATGACAGCTTGTCTTGTGTGGTTTTTAGTTTGCTGCCCCACCCTCCTTCGCATATGAAAGAACAGGCTTGTAGCATATGTGTGTTACTGGATCTATCTCTAGTTATAGGTAGGTAGCCGTGTTGGTGTGCCGTAGTCGAAACAAAATAAAAACATTCCTTCCAGTAGCACCTTAGAGACCAACTAAGTTTGTCATTGGTATGAGCTTAAGTGTGCATGCACACGAAAGCTCATACCAATGACAAACTTAGTTGGTCTCTAAGGTGCTACTGGAAGGATTTTTTAAATTTTGGATCTATCTCTGTCACTAGAGGTCTGGGTGACATCAATTGCTAGGACTGCTTTTTACCAACTTTAGCTGGTAAGCTAATCAATGGCTAATTCTGGATGGGGGTAGCTTGATCACTGCCATCCACACACTTGTAACAACTGGATTGGATGACTGCAAAGTGCTCTATGTGAGCTTAATCTGGAAGCTACTACTGAAGAATGTGGCAGCTCATCTGCTCACTGGGGCAGAATATTGCCACCATGGTATGCTCCTATTGACAGAATTGTACTGGCTGCCCATTCAAGGTGTTTGTATTGGCGTGCAAACCCTATTCAGCTTGGGACCAGGAGACCATCTTGGCTGTGAGTCCTGGAAGACCTGCTCCCTGCCTTGCAAGCCTTCTCCCACCTGGTCTAAGAGGGTGGGGCCCTCACTGACTCTAGCTACAAAAGCTGAGGCTGCTTAAGAGAGCAGATGCCATCTTGGCTGTCTTTTAGTGTACAGGCCCAGGTCACTGAGCCTGAGTTTCCACAACCACCGTCCACCATAAACTGCCATCCACCATTGGTAGCAGCAACAGCAGGTTTGTTCAATGCAATATGCTATTTTCTTGTTAATTGTGCAGTTTTAAACGTGCATTTTATATTTGACTTCTTATAGTACTGACTTCTATTGAAATGTTTAAGATAATATTTTTGTTTCCTGTTAATTATGTTGCTTTGATTGTATACTTTATATTTGGCTTTCTTTAGTAAAGGCTGTTACCCCGCTAAGCCTTTAGTTCAGGATCATCGGATCAACAATGATGGGGGAACATGGGTGCGACAGGGAATGTTTCCCAGCTCTTCTTAGTGTTTTTATCACTCCTGATTGGCCTCCCTGTTGTGGTAGGTATGGATACGGGCGATGCATCCGGATTCTATTTCTCAGTTGCATTGGATTATGTGCCTGCCTGGGCTTATGTGCAAGAAAAGGCAATACAAAGCTATGGTGGAAGAAAAATATGTCTCTGTCAAGCATAGCTACCTTGTTTGATGAGTTTCTGGCTGTTTCCAGTACTGGAGAACAACTCATCAAATCCTTATTGCCATGCCGTGTTCAGGAGTAAGGACTGTGCCGGACTGGAAGATTTTGGAGAATTGCGCCCCACACTTATAGAAAGAGTATAAAGTATAAAGCTATACTTTTAGTATCTTACTTTGGAGAGAAGGGTTATCCAGGAAGTCCTCATGACTTTCTTTAAGTTCTCCAGGTCTTGCTTCACGAAATTCACTCCGAAGAGAAATTTTCCACCACCTGAAAATGACCTATAAAGGAGAATTTTGAGAAGTCTTAGCCTGCGTTTCTTTTGGTTTTTATTGTTGTGCAACTGCTTTGTTTTTTTTTGTGTGAAATCACAGTATATAATGGTATTATAATAAATAAAATAAGTGGCCTCCGTGGGGGAAAAAAAAATCTTGCACCAATTATGAATCTTGCTGGACAGAGATACCATAGCCTCAAGTCATCAATGCTCTGCTAACCTCTAGATGAGATCATTTTAAAGCCACAAGGTTGCCCTTGAAAATGGTTCAGAAATTGCAGTAAACATGCTCACAGCTGTCTTTTGCACTACAGTAATGGGAACAAAGTATTGGGGACACATCATGCCAGTGCTAGAATGCCTGTATTTGCTCCCGGTATGTTTCAGAACCTAATTCAAATTGCTTGTGTTTACCTTGAAGCTCTTCACCATTTAGGACAAGGGTACTTGACAAATCACTTTTCTGGATATGAGCCTACCTGTGTGCTGAAATCATCTGCAGGTGTCTCTTCCTGATCTGTCAGCTGCCAGTTATAGTGAACGGCAATGAGGCAAATTACTATTTTAGTGATAGAGAGGCTAATCTAACCAAATGCATCCAAATCTTTTCTCAGGCGTTTTATCATTAATCTTCTGTGGTGATTTTTGTGCTGCTCTGCCACCTGCTGTTTCAGATCTCATTGCTGTTTTCTTAGATATATTTTATGTTTTCTACTATCATTTTTCTATTTTTAGTGTAACGTCTGCCCGGAAAAGTTTGCTTGAACTGGAACTTCTAGCAAACAACTAAAAAATGAACAAAAAAGAAGAAAGAAATCGAAATTTACTCCAGTGACGACAAAAGTAAAAAAGACAGCAGCTAACACGAGAAAGAAGCAGAAAACAATTATTACAAACCCAGGGGACTAAAGATATCTTCATCTATTGCTAACAATGAAGTTTGTGCAGACTGAGTAATCTAGGAGAAAGCATCCTCAAATCAGGACACCATCAGTTACAATGCCAAAAATTGTGGCACTGTTCCCATATTTAGAACATCCTTATTGTGGAAAAAGGTTATCAAGCTTTCTATCTATTCCTCAGCTACATGGGGGGCCAGTAGGTAATTCTAGAAGTGTAACCGTAAGCTAACTTATGAAAAGGATCATGATGGAGAAATAGAATATTGCTTGTCCTTCACCCACATATGCACCTCTTTGGTAAAAATTAGAACCACAAAAGCATTTTAAGAGAATGTAAATCAATTTACTAGTGGGTCAGCATGTATTTACAGCTTTTTCTTTTTCTTTTTCTTTCTATTGCTATTATCAAAGGAACTTTCACTGCAGAAACAAACCTATAATAATAAATTGCATACCTCCCATAATATGTAAACACGGGGATGTTTACTTTTTCAGTTAAATTGTATTTTTTGGGGGACGGAATGGCTCACTCATTAATGCAACAAAATTAGTTCCTGGGATACCAGCACTTATGCATCAATTAATTTTCCTGTAGGATAAGCTAGGAATGCCCAAAGGGCATTGTTTATTTCCTTCTCAATAGCCATAATGAAAAATACAGAGGGGTCTGGTGGTACCTTAAGAGCCAACAATTTTACGGCTCACCATATGCTTTTATATGCCAGAGTCCACTTGATAAGATTTGTAAATTGTTACTCTCAGGTGATACGACAGAGATGACTAATTAGATGCTTATTATGGGACTTACTGAAAAAGATCCCCTCCCCTTTGGATTACTAAATTGGCTTGTGATGTTTTGGCATAGGTCTGTGTAATGCCATGTGGGGACTGTAGTGCAGGGTCTAGCGGTCAAGCAGCGGCATATTGTCATGTGTCCTGGTATCCCGGCCCTTGCTTGGTTGGATGGTGGAATGTGGTAGTAAAGGAAACATCAGCACCTCTAGCCACATCAGGGGTGGTAGTCTTGCTTGCCATATGGTAGGCAGCTGCAACTCTAGAACAGTTTGTGTTTCAATACCATGCATTCTCCACTTCTGCTCAGGTTTTCCTTGATATGTGGAAGTAGAGTCTGATGTTGGAAAGTGACAGCACAGGTTCCTGATAGAAACAGGAGTTGTAGGGACACATCTTTATGACTCATAGGCTGGGAAACCTGCCACCTCCAACAGTTGGGATTACTATCAGTGTACACAGCTGTCAGGAAGAATGGACAATTTCTAATTGAGTATGAATAAGGGGTTAAATCGATCAGGTTGCTGGCAGGTGCCAGCAACAGCTACTAGCCTTGCTGGCCTGGTCTGAGGAATGCTGAACATGCCGGCACAAAAGCAGAATATCAGTTTGAAATACAATAAAAAAATTCCTTCCAGTAACACCTTAGAGACCAACTAAGTTTGTCATTGGTATGAGCTTTCGTGTGCATGTTTACCAATGACAAACTTACTTGGTCTCTAAGGTGCTACTGGAAGGAGTTTTTTTATTTTGTTTCAACTACGGCAGACCAACACGGCTACCTACCTGTAGTTTGAAACACGTCATACAAAATATGGTCAGAGCATTCCACCCACATAAAAAGTAAATGCATTGTTTTGTTTTTTTGCTGAATTTTATTAACCTTATTATTATTATCATCAAAACTTATGAATATAATCAAAGGAAAATATTAATCATAACACCACCTTTTTTGCAGATGCAATATTCAAAATAGCATTCTTTCTAATAGTTCTTCTGTAACTCTTTATATGGTTTTGTTATCTTTTGGTCCTTCTTAAAAGTTAACTCTTAGTGCTATCAAATCCGCATCTTCTCTTAAACAGGATTTCCCTTACCATATATATTTTTAAATCTCAGAACAATTCATTTTGGACTGTTTTCATCCCTCCCTAGTTTTTTTTATCCAGTAAATTTGTTTCACAGATTTAATCAATATCCAGCACTTTATTTCCCCATCCATTATTCCAGGTACTGCATTTCTCTTCAAATACTGAACGCCACAAAACCTTTGCTGCTGTCAATAAATAATAAAATAATTCAATTTCTTCTGAACTTTTTCCTTTCATGCAACCCTCTAACAGGGTATAATAGTATTTCCGCATTCATTACATCTTTAGTCTTTATTAATATCCATGCCCAAAATTTCTGTATGCTCGGATAACTCCACCATATATTCAACATATCTGTTTTATAATATTTGAATCTCCGGCATGCAGCTTTTCCTTCGGAATTAATCTTTTAAAATCTACCTAGTTTTAGGTCTTCTCAGTGACTTTCTGTGAGACAAAGTGCATTCTTGAGAAACACGATCCAATTACAGTTTAATGTGAGTAATCAAAAAGATGGCTCACATTTCAGGTCTATGAGGAAAAACAATTGTTCAGAAAATGAAATCACCATTAAAGTGTGGAGAGGCTTCCATCTTTATTCAAAGCAACAATCTGTCTTCCCTCAAGGAGCCATAATAGGTGTTTGGAGCTTACCCAGGGGCATATCATTTGTAGTGTTCTTTGTTTTGTTTTGTCTTTCCTTACACTGGGGAAAATCTCCAAGGGAATGGGAAAACCAAAATGGAAAATGGAAATGTATTTTTATCTATAGCTGTTCAATCCTGTTCAAAAGCATACACTTTTTACGGTAGGACAAATACATTTTTTTAGTCTGCCCCTAATCATTTATTGTTCTAGTGACTATTACTCTTTTTGGATCTAGAAGTCACACTGGTAGACAACGTAAGCAGCATGATGCTTCCAAGAGTGATTGTATGGCCTTCGGATTGTGAGAATTATGTATATCCTATAACTAGGACTGATTTTATTAGGGCAATTAAGATTGTACTTGTAAGGATGCTAATGACTTACTTCTCAGTAAGCATGCATTGGATTCACTGTGTAACATTCAGGCTTTTTCAAGCAATCTGAAAAGTTTATTAAAAAGTGTTATTTCAGTGCAGATAGAATACAAAAAAGCTTGACTGACATGTTAAAAATAATTTATTTGCATATTTAACTACAGTAGAACGCCATCAGTTAACACCAGAAGTTGGCATGTCATTTGGTCAAATGTTTGCATTTAATTAGTTACAAGGATCTGTCTAAGGAGCACATGATAAATGAAGCAATTATATCAAAAACTGAAATCAAGAACATGCAATACTTTTTATACAGTTACTAACTAATTAGCAGAAAAATGACAGGCTGTTTGGGAACCTAGATATTGAAATGAGCCACATCATTTTGATTTGCAAGAAAAATAATAATAAGAGTAGATTAACAGAATAATAAGAGAAAGTATGTATTCCTACAATACTTTTTTGGATACTATGCTCAGATTGTTGTTAGAAATAATGCCATTTAAAATCACTGAAATAATTTCCATGTATCTTATGTGAAGGGGTTTCTCATAACAAATCAAGTTACAACTGATTTACATTCTTTCTTTGCATCTTAATGGCCCTCACAACTACTTACAAGGAAAGAAGAAATAATTACAATAAAAGCAAATATCACATGCTGAATAAAAAAAAAGCAACAGCACAACTGTAAAAGCAAAACTGTTCCAACTTGTCATCTAGATATAAAGAGACTATTCCAAAAGCACCCCTCTTTCAAGTATTCCATAAATCAGACATCACAATAGAAAAGGCCATATTTCCAACTGCCCCTCACCCGGTTTTTGGGAGCAGGGCTAACTGGACTAACGTCTCCAATAAAGATTCTAATTATCTTGGGATAAAGGCAGACAGCATTTCCATCAAAATGATGGGGTAGTTTTATGCTGCCATTGTTATTTGCAATACAAATGTACATTCTTCTGTCCCACTGTATGCTTTGGTTAAACTGGTTTTTCAGATTTTCACCTTGCCTCAAGGTGAAGCTGGAAAGCCCCAGTTCCTCTTCATAGAAAGGAACATTCAGTATATATGCAAACAGCTGTTTGGGGCTACTATTGGCTAATGCCAATGACATCAACAACACCTCACACATTTCTAGAGCAGTTTGCAACTATTTTCTACCAAGTTTTTTGTTCTGATCCCCATTCCCAAGTAAAGGATTAACACACTGCTTGTTAACACATACAGCTTTGTAGTGCAAAAATGACTTTGTGCACCAGAGAGTATGGAAAATACAGAACAAAAGTGGTCCTCAGAGCACTGTGACAATTTGCAAAAAAAACCTGAGTCTTAACACCGCTTTGAGTTTTTTTTCCTGCAATCAAGCAGCATATAAATTTTATGAAATAAATAAAAAATAAACACACTACACTTTTGCAAAAAAAAATCTAAGTGTGTGTAAATATTGCAGTAAACAAAACAACTGCTGTATATACAAAAGAAGCGGACAATAATTGTTGCACTGTTTAATATGTTAATTCATATGCAGCAGAGGCAATGATGCCTTCTCTGCTGTGCTCATTCCCCCTGCCCACCCACTAGATGCATAGCTGCCAAGTTATCCCTTTTCCCTTATGCTGAATAGGCTTCCTCGCGAGAAAAGGGAAAACTTGGCAGCTATGACAAGATGGCCCAACAACTACAGTACTACTGCTGTCCTGAGGAACAACTACATATTCAAGAAGAAAAAACAACAACAGAAGTCACTTAGATAACCATGCCCTAGAAAACTGAGAAAGAAGGGAAATTGTGAAGTATTATTAGTATATATTTATATCCCACATTTTCCCCTGATGGGGCTCAAGGTGGCTTACATATAAAAACAATCGCTTAAAACATAGGAAAAATAATAATTATAAACAATTAAACATTAAGAGAATTAAAATGTTATGTGTTCATAAAATCTGTTTAAAACTTACAAATAATTACAATAAAAACAAAAGTACTTTGTATCAACCTGAAACAAGATGCTTAGAATAGTATGGGGCAGGTGCCTACAGAATTGTGATGTTCCCCCAGTATTATTAGTGTAGGGTAGATTAGATACATCTACAGAGAAGGAAGCTTTCTCTATTCAAAAATGTTTATCTATGGTCATTTGCATTTACTGGTGCCATCCTACATTAATTTATCAAAACTTGTTAGCAGTATCCATTAAGTTCAAAAAATAAGTAGCAGTGTAGACAGAATAATACTTTGGAATAAGGTGCCAGGGTTTGTCAAGTCTGCATTTTTTAGTACAGAAAATATTGGTTTAAAGTGTAAAGATCTTTCCTATTCTAATTTACTCAATAAGGTTCTTGTGTAATACAAGGTGGTGCAAGCTAGAAGTTTTTAGCTGAGAAGAAAGCTTCTATTCTGCCTGGAAACAAGCAGAAGGTTCCTGATGTTTGGGTTATTCCCTCAGAGAAGCTGAACAGCTGGTTTAAACTGGTTCTGTTATCTCTTTCTCTCAAGGTCAGTGTCCTATAATAACAGGCCAGAAGGAGCTTGGGTTTCACTTTCTGTCTCTCTTTCCTTCTGGTGTGGTGGTCTGTATGATCCTTAGGGTCCTTTTCAATTCTACAATTCTATGATTCTAAATAATAGGAAATATACCAGTTTAGTTACAATTCACTATCAAAGGGGATCAGTTATGTTATTTAAAAAACCCATTCACTATTTTCAGCACACTGAGTGAATTATTAGTTCTATAACTGCATATATAAAGGAAATTATACAAACATTTGGTTAAATCAGACATACAATACCCCATATATGTGAAATCTGCTAATATGCAGTGTGTTTAAGTTAGTTGTTCATTTATTAGGTGACTCACTATGCACAAGAAAAAATGAGCACAAAGGAGCTAACTACAGAACAGATTGCAATTCATGAACCTTGACGCATTTGTCTGACAAATTTTAAATTGGCATACACACACAAAATATTAAAATATTGGATATGGTGGAAACTTGGTCAAAACAAACCTTTACATTAATTATGCCAGGCAGCAGATATATCGTTCCCACACTAGTGGAACCAGTGCTTCCCCCCCCTGGGTGTATGCATACCCCTAAACATTTTGTGAATCTATGTTTGGCCTCATTGAGGGGCAGTATTTCAATATGAGTAGGAAAGTGAGAGTAAACAGTTTTTAGAGAAAAAGCACTGAGAGGAACTATATGAACTACATGAAGGCTTATGATTGCCTACTGATCCTAGGAAGGTGAATTTGCTGTGACATGCTTGCTAAGCATTTTGAGAATAAAACTACTTCTATCCTCTCAAGGATTTGGGCTCAGCAGATGATCCTGCTGAAGAAAAGTGCTTTCTTGTCCAATGCCATTGGATGAGTTTCAGTTGCTGCATCCTGAGGATATAGACAAGGTATTTGGCTAGCTTTGTGCAACCACTTGTGTTTTGGACTCTTGCACCTGCTAGAATCTGCTAGAAAGGGGGCAGCTGAATGGGCCAAGAAGGTGATTAATGCTTCAAGAATCACTTTAATAATTTCCAACATCAAAGAAGGTTTCCAGCACTATCCTCCCAGATTGATTAAGGCAGCTGTGTGTGGGGCTTCACCTGCTCCCAACTGATTAGGACATCAAAGACTGTTCTCACACCTTCAAAAACTAACGGCTGCGAGGGAGGGGGAAGGAACAGAGGCAGGAAGGGTAACCATGTCAGAATCATGAGACCTCCTGGTATAGGGCGGTATATAAATTCAATTAATCATCATCATCATCATCATCAACATCATCATCACTAACTCTTTGATATACATTTTGTCTTCCAGATGGATTTCCCATACACCAGGCTGCCTGAAGGAGGTGGTTGCAAGACCACTGCTGAAGAAACTTTCCCTAGACCTTGAAGTTCTTAATAACTTTATACAAGAACCTTGCCCAGAAAGGGGACATTTGCTACTTGAGTGGCTGGGTACCAACCAGATCCAGGTTGTTTTGGAGGAGACAGATTTTCTAGATCCATTTCAATTGAGATTCAGGCCTGATTTCAGTGTGGGAAATGCCTTGCTCATAAAGTATCATCCTGTGCCAGGGGAGAGAAATGGGACAGGTGTGACTGTTGATTCTTATTAGATCTCTCAGTGGATTTTGATATCATCAATCATGGTATTGTTCTGAGTCAGGTTTGGGGGCACTGCATTGCAGTGGTGCTGTTCCTATTTGGATGGCTAACTCCAGGTGGGACCTGACTGCTCCATGGATTCTCCAGTATGAATTCCTGCGGGGTCATTTCAAAATTGAATTACACTTCCTCTGAATACCTGGGTTTGTTGATTGGGGGTTCTGGATTCACTGCTGTCACATGAGGCACAGTAACAGGTAGGTAGCCGTGTTGGTGTGCCATAGTCGATAATAATTCCTTCCAGTAGCACCTTACAGACCAACTAAGTTTGTCATTGGTATGAGCTTTCGTGTGCATGCACACTTCTTCAGATACACTGGAACAGAAGTCACCAGACCCTAGAATTTCAGAACTAGACTGGAAAGAGAAGTTGCTGAATTGCAACTTATTACCAAACTTCCATGGGGTCACGAAGAGTCGGAAACGACTAAACAACAACAACCAGACTTAAAACCGTGAAGAGAGCTGGTCTGAATAGAGACATTGAATCCTTATCTCATTATACATGATAAAGTTATTTTTAGCCATCTTACCCCTTGCTTTTTCCTGTAAGACCAATTGCAGTCGTCAACAGGTTTACCATACCTATCAACCAATCACCCATTCCCACCACCCTTCTGAGTAATACCCCTCCCCACCCTCTTACTACATATAAGGGTCTGGTGACTTCTGTTTCAGTGTATCTGAAGAAGTGTGCATGCACATGGAAGCTCATACCAATGACAAACTTAGTTGGTCTGTAAGGTGCTACTGGAAGGATTTTTTTTTAACTTGAAGCACAGGTGGTCTTGTTGCACAGAGTGCCTACCATCATCTTAAAGTTCATGGCACAACCACAGCTGTAGCTGGGCAGGGTTGCAGTAGTCCAGGCATAGGCAAACTCCAGCCCTTCAGATGTTTTGAGACTACAATTCCCACCATCCCTGACCACTGGTCCTGTTAGCTAGGGATGATGGGAATTGTAGTTCCAAAACATCTGGAGGGCTGGAGTTTGCCTATGCCTGCAGTAGTCTCAAGTCCAGCAGTCAGGATATGGTCCAGAGTCAAACCTGAAGTGCAGTCCCGTAGAGGTCCAGGAGCATTCAAGCCAAGGTCCATCAACATGGGCAGTTGAGCAGACACAGCACTTCAGCTCTGCTACCCTTTGGAACTTGGCATGCTGATTGCAGCATCTGGGCTTGATGAGGCATATGGCCCTCACCCATTCCAAGCCTACTCCATCTGAGGAATCACACACCTCCTCCCAGAGCTACCGAGCCGCACCTGGCTAGCTCGGGAGCTCGGCTGTGGGGACTTGCCTGCCTCAGCCTTCTTGAGTGCCCCTTCCACTGCTCCCTACCTCTCAGAGCCCACCATGTTAATGGAGACAGCCCCCCCCCGGCTCTGGTGATGGGTCTTGCTGCTCTGGTTCCGGCGCACTGACCCTCATTCCCTCACCATCCTCTGTAACCCTGTGAGTACTTCCTTCCCCATTCCCTGCATGCCCCGGTGTGTCCTGGCTACACTCCTCACAGAGATCCTCTTTCACCTCTCCCTTCTCGTTGTCATCTTGCCAGTTCATGGCATAGAGGTTCCCTAGTGAGGTGAAAGGGTTCAGTGGAAGAGAGACAGCCAGGATGTATGTGCATGTGTGAACAAATCTGAAAGCACTGCTTACCTGTGACTGCTCAGAAAAATAATGTGCCATTCCTGTGTTTCCTAATGGAACTATTGGGTAAATCTGTCTGTCATTAAAGGTGCATATGTAATCCTGAACAGTATGTCCTAGTACATGCATATTAGCAGAGAATTCAGAACAGCTTTGCTAAAGGAAAACAGTAATAGGTGTGGCAAAACCACAGGCTGGGATAGGCTGATTTGGCACACAATCTGAAGAATAATAATTTATATTCAGCATCCAGAATCCTTAGGTTGCCCTGAGGTGGAGGTTGGTTAAAGCAGGTACTAAAAATCTGGAACTCTCAGCAGTCTTCTACTAAAATCTTTACTGTAAGCTGAGAATTGGTACCATGACATAAAGGGTTAGAAAATACTTCAATTACCATTAATCATAACAGTAAAGAACAGTAGCATAGTAACTTTATTATAATTTAATGCAGGTGTCCCCAAACCTGGCCCTCCAGCTGTTTTGGGACTACAATCCCCATCATCCCTGACCACTGGTCCTGTTAGCTAGGGATGATGGGATTTGTAGTCCCAAAACAGCTGGAGGGCCAAGTTTGGGGATGCCTGATTTAATGTCTTTTCCTGTACAATTATACATTCTGAAGGACCTGAATAGCAGCAGATGGCCACATAGATGATTAATTTTAAAATGTAGTCTGTACTACGAGGCATATCAGTTAACACATATGAAAGATTGGCAAGTCTCATTTTCTATGAATACCCCAAGCATGGGCAATTTATAAAATTGCTAACCTAGTAGCTCTCCGGATGGCTGATTAAAAAAAAGGACCAATGCCATTTTCAATCTAGAGAAACTATAGAAGTATACTTTCTATAAACACCAACTTCACTAAAATAAATAGCTGACATTTGGAAGGCCTATGTTGATCTCTACGTGTAAACTAAGATGGATTTATTGATGTATAAATGTATTGTTAATGTGAGCAGACAATGTTTTTTCCTTCTTGTATTGCCCGCCCCCATTTTTGTTTTTTCTTTGATTTTTTTATTGCAATTGACTTTAATTAAAATATTTGGGTACCCAAAGTTATTAGAATAAGTCATATGAGGCTAGCTCATAAACTTTTGTAAGAAGGGAAGGGAAACTCTTATGAAATTTTGATCTAGTTTTTAAGACTTAGGGAGACAGGGCTGGGCTTATGCAGTATTTAAGATGAACAGTGTACGAGTTTTGGCACATCATAAGCTCTGTGAATGTTGTTATCTATGAGCCACATCCAAAATATGAGCTATCCCTTTATTATTTGTAAACCTGTTATATATAAGATATAGTAGGATTAATCCTCCAAAGTTAGCACCTCTGTCATGTGGACGTCAATGGCACAGGTATTTATTCTACTGAAATAAACAAAACTTTGAAATGCACAACTTTGGAGGGCTTATGCCCATTCTTTTTTAAGGAGTAGGGTGAATGCGCTACATCATTGTGAATATCCGTAGCAGGGTGGGGAAACTCCAGGTGTTAGTAGACTCCAAATCCCATGATCCCTGACCACTGGGAAAGCTGGCTGGGGCTGATGAGAGTTATAGTCCAACATCTGGAGTGTAGAAAACCCTAGTCTATAAGACATAGGTCTTCATATATGCTTACATTTATCTATCCTTCCCACAATAGAATTAACAGATTACAATGCATGTGATGAAGCCACCTTGTTGAAGCTAACCAGGACAATGCTGGGATAGTAAACCACCTAGGAATCCCATGTAACACATTTTAACTTCTGGGATGCAAGAAAGGAAGGATATAAATGTACTAAATAGCAAGTTCTACTGAAGCAACTTTTTTTTTTTAAAAAAAACCCTCCAATAAGTGAAAGCATTACTTCTGAGCAGTGATTTACATATAAGCTAAACAAGCTATAGCTTAGGGCCCCACTCTCTTGGGGACCCCCAAAAAATTTAAAGATGTACAAAATTTAAAAATCTGGATGTACATTTCCAAAATATAAGATGAAAAACAAATAAAATAAAACTTACATACAGCAACAGTGTTTTGTGTTGTGTAGGCTCCTATGATGCAAGTAATGGGCCCCACTTGCTAGCCTGCTCCCTAAAATATCACTTGTTTGCTCATTTCTATATCAATTACATTGATAAAATACATATTTTGTTATTTGCAAATGGCTTTAGATATCTATCAGGTCCATAAATTACCATATAGCATATATTCAACACAAAAAACAGTGCCAATTTGTTGTTGACAAAGGACAGCTGGACAAAAAACGGGCCCCATTACCTTCAGTAGCTTAGGGCCTCATCAAACCTAAATCTGGCCCTGCTCCTGAGCAAGTAGTGGGCTGGCCCCAATGAAATCTAATGTAGATTGTGGAAAAGAAGGCCAAGCACAATACATACTGTTAAAATGATTAATTTAATGGAGGAGGTAGATATGAATGCAAACTCTGCGAAAACTACGGTAGGTGTTCAGATGATAGAACTTGTGGATTTCAGTGTTGTTAATACTGTATACTTAAAATCAGCTGTAACTCTCATCCTTGCTGTAGAGAAAAAAAAAACTCTGGAGGGTGGGGGGAAGGAGACACAGATGCCTACATTCCTGTCATATCATTAATCCTCTCTGAAACGGTTTCATGTCCACACCTCCCACATTAACAGCAGTGCCTTTTCCTGCAATTTTATCTTACCCATTTTTGGTTTAATCTAATCTTTCCAGCTGTCTGCATTCTTATAAAATACCTACTGTTCGTACACTTCTTGATATAATACTAAACTACACAGTTATTCTCAAAGTTGTATCTCCATTTAGAGTCTTTCTTAAGAATGTTTTGGGAAGTGTCCATGAATCACTCATCTGCCTGCACTTTTCAAGGACATTTGAGTCTGGATAGATTAAAAGAAATAGCTTCAATGGTATAGTTTTCTGTTGGAAGAAGTGGGCCGTTTAGAAACACTTTGGTTAACTAGGTCTGAATGCTTGAGCTATCATAAAAATAAATTTTTTTGCAAATGGGGAAAAAAGTTCTGAACAAAATTAATGATGTAGATCAGCGTTTCTCAACCACTGTTCCGCGGCACACTAGTGTGCCGCGAGACGCTGGCTGGTGTGCCGCGACGTGCGGCGATGAGAAGGGTGATTTGCATTGTCACGTGCCTGGCGGCCGCCAATAATAAACACTAACCCGCCAGAAAGCAATATTTCTCCTCCTCTTTCCCAAAGCTCAGTGCAAACGAGCCTGGCGGCCGCCAATACACAACACTAACCCGCCGGAAAGCAATATTTGGCAAGTGTTTCTTACAGTCATAATTATAATATAGGGCGGCACAGAGTTAATTTTTTAAACTTTTTTAATGGTGGTGTGCCTCGTGATTTTTTTCACGAAACAAGTGTGCCGTGGCCCAAAAAAGGTTGAGAAACACTGATGTAGATAACCAGGTTTTTGAGCACTTCAGAATTTTGCTACAAAGTATAAGCTCATCTATTCTCTAGATGAAAATTTTCCCTCAGAAGTAGCCCTGTAGATCTCTCAAAGATCATTAATCTATTTTGCCCCTCCCACCATTTTATCTCTAGCTTGTCCATGTACAACCACAGTGAAATCTAGTCTGAAGGGAAGACAAAGGAACAATAAAAGAAAGCAGCAGGTGAACAAATTCACTTATTTGCAACCAAACTGTTAAAACTACGGTAGCTGTTTTTATCAGTGGAACTTATGAAGTGCTTTTTTTCTGTAAGAGTAATGACTTGAAATGAAATCTTATACACAAGTATTTATGTTAAAATCAGGGCTCCCCCCCCCCAGCCAGAGCTCACTGGAGCTCAGTTCTGGCACCTCTCAGGTAGGCACAACTGCCATTCTAAGGGAACAAATGAGGAGTTCATGTTCAGCTCTGACACTTATTTTTCTAGAAAAATAGACTCATTAAAATATATAGGAAAATACAACTTGGACCTTTATGGAAAGAAATAAGGTGTTCCATAGAAATTAATGCATTTGTCTTAGATAATTTTACATTACAGTAATTAACCAGCCTGGTCAAATCAAGTTGATGACAGATGTAATATTAATTACACATTCAGAATATTCACTAGTTACATTTCTATTGTTATCAATCCTATCTTATAACGAGTCCACTGCTTAAGAAGCTTAAATGCCAGATTTCTTTGTCTCTTTCTTATCTAACCCATAATGATCCTACTCTTTTAACTTTACCATCTGGAACAACTTCCTTGCATTAACAACTTCCATCTTTTACCCACCTAGTCTCTTTGATTCATGACTCACTACTGCCCATTAAACTTTTTTTTTAAAAAAACCCACCCAAATCTTAGAAGTTCAACTGTTACCTTGCTTTTATTAGTGTTTCTGGATTGCTGGTCATTATGTCCTTCTGTGTACCCTCATATGATCTGCTGTTAGTCTCCCTTCACCACCCCATCTCCAATAAATTTTAAAAAGAAATGCCAACATGCAACCAGGGTTTGGCAATTATTTGACTATAGAGATAAAATCCAGAGAATATCCCCCCTCACATGAAGATTAATTCTCAAATGAAAAAATTCTCCTTCCTTTGTTGTCTTGCTTGCATTGCTTTATAGATTGTAAATCTCCTGGGACGAGGTTCTGTCATACTTTGCAAAGTGCAATACACATAGATAGCACTTTATTTATCAACATCATCATCATGATTATCATCATTCTTTATTTCATCCTGCTGTTATGGGGGAGAGAAACTCCTAAAAGATTCTTTCCCTCACAACTAACCGAAAAACATTTATTTTACAGTTATTTAGGTTGTATATCTATGACTAGAATATTGGTCTTACTGATTTCCACTTCTTTTCATAATCTAAACAAAGAAGTTATACTGTATTCTACATTTAGAATCTTTTTATTACATTACAATAACCTGCAGCTGGAATGTTAACTGGGTACTCTTCCTTTTCTATGCACCCTCAGGAAAGTTCTTTCCTAAACAGAAAGGTCGCAAATTGTATGCAGGCACCAGATTTGGTGTAACTGAAGGAGAATCTCAATCCCTGTATATTACGTATATGCATCAGTTTGGGGATATACTGTATCTCACATTCACAGAGTGGAAATGTATTTCTTCTCTGAAATTGTTGAGAGTTTACAGTAAGAAAAATCAAAATGTTGTTCTTTGCTTCCCCTTCCGTACTTCCAGAAACTTTTAATTTTTGAGGAAGTTGTTCCAGGAATTCACATGGCTTCTTAACACTGAAAGTTTCGCTCACTTAATGCTTCCGCAGAAGCAGTTGCTTTGATGCAGCTGTAACGGTCACTGTGCCAGAGAGATCAACGTGGCAGAAAAGCAACTTAAGGGATAAAGGAGAAAAGCTAAATCAAGCTCAATTTCCCCTTCTGAGCTGCCAGAACAGGTCACCAACTAGAGACAGAACCTTCATGATTCTGGATCCCGTGGAATCAAAGCAGTTAGGAGATGTGTCAGTTATATTACAGAAAACAACAACATGAAAAACAGCACTAGTAGGTAAACCACTATATTAAAAGCATACAGTAGTGACAGTATTCTCAATTCTTTGGATTCTAGAGTGATGTTACAGCAGTATCAGGTCAAAGAAGGGCAATGAGAAACATTATCCTTCAGGATCTGTATATGAGATACTGTCTCCCCCTGAACAGACGGCCACTTTGATTTACATATACACCCACTAAAAATAATTTTGCAGTACCAGGTATAGGATTTCTGCATACAGCTCTCTCACAAATGCTGAGAGCCTAAAATCAAAATATTGTAACTTGCCATAACACTCCCTCTGGAGGAGAGATATTACTTTGACTAGAGATTAAACCAGTGATGGGCAACCTTTTGAGCTTGGTGTGTCAAAATTGGCCAAAAAATGAAGCATAACTCGGGTGGTGTGTCACTTCGAGAAAAAAACCATAATTTCACAATATTTATAGTTTAAATAACAACAATGTATATTTGTTTCCCCTTAAAAAAAATGAAAAGGGGTGGAAAAAAATAAAGTTTTTTTTTAAAAAAAATATTAAAAAGGGGAAAAAATAAGACAAAACCCAGAGGTCTTTCCCAATGGGACTCTGAGCTCAGGCCTTCCTCCAATGGGTCTGCCACTGGGGAGGTGGGCTCTGGTTGGGCCTGTGCCTCCTCGTGGCCCTCTCCAGCCCACCTCTCCCCTCACTCGGCTATGCTTGCGTGGTGGCGGGGCAACAGAGAAGGGGTTTCAGCTTAATTGGGTGTCTCTTCTCTCTTCCCGGGATGGTGGCGAGGTGGCGGCGGTGGCAGCACCGAGGTCGGGGTTCTTCTCCCTCCTCCAAGGGCCCCCTCCTCTCCCTTGAGGCAGGGGCGATGGGGACGGCAACGGAGCGAGCGGACCCCTGCCTTATTTTTCCTTCTTTTCTCCCTCTTTTCTGCAGTGGCAGCGGAAGCGAGTCCGGGGCTTCCTTTTTCCTCCTCCGGGCTCCGGAGTGCCTCAAGGCCGTCTGTCAGGTTCGTGGGGTGGGGGTGGGGTCTGGCAGCTCCCCGGTTGCTGCACTGGTGGCCCCCAGTGTCCGGGCAGTGGCGGTTTCGGTGGCTTGGAAGCCTGTCCGTCAGCTCTGTCAGTGCTGGTCACTTTCAGGAGCTCCGCGGCTCCGTGCTGCCCGCCATCTTGCCTCGCCGGAAGTCCACAAGGCCCACAGAGATGCGTCACCTGCGGCATTCCGCTGCCGGCCGGAAATGAGGTCTTGGCATGTGGCCGCATGTCACCGGAAATGGCTATGTGTGTCAGTGCTGACACGCGTGTTATAGGTTCGCCACCACTGGATTAAACCTTACTTCTTAAACTGTGGGTCAAACCCACCTGGGAATGAGCAAAAGATGCTTGGATTGTGCACGAAAGTTCCAAAAAGAGAAAGGATCCGAATTTCAAAGGTAATATTGTTCGCTATAATAGCATCGTGACAACATTTTACTGAATTACTGAGTAAGTAACACTATTAGGATTTGATGTTGGAAAAAGTATTCGCAAATGTTGCAGAATGTAGAGCACCTTCGGGTATTTGGTGCAGAAATGCAATCTGGGAATTTGCCAAGTATACACAGCCCTGCAACATGTTGGAGTCCAATTGCCTTATATTTTTCAGGTGAAAGAATTGAGGAATGTTTGAAACACAAACACACACACAGTCAAAATCATGATCAGAGGCAAAAGTAAGCAATAAATGTGAAATTTGTCACTGTATCTTATAGGGTAGGTTTTTTCACAATTGCATCCCTCTCTATTCTCCATCCAAGCAGAAATGAAAGACTCAAAGATGGTGCAAAGTGGTCTAACGAGGGGCTGAGAATGTGTTGCCTGAGGAGAGCACTGAGGGCCAGAGTTGTGGAGGGCTACATTTGGCCCTTGGGCCCAAGGCTCCCCATCCCTGTCATTGATGGAGCAGGATGTGTAACATAGAAATTATAAAAAAATTCCTTCAGTAGCACCTTAAAGACCAACTAAGTTTATATTTTGGTATGAGCTTTCGTGTGCATGCACACTTCTTCAGATACACGTATCTGAAGAAGTGTGCATGCACACGAAAGCTCATACCAAAATATAAACTTAGTTGGTCTTTAAGGTGCTACTGAAGGAATTTTTTTATTTTGCTTCGACTCAGACCAACACGGCTACCTACCTGTAAATAGAAATTATAATTTTCGTCTACAGTACTGTATTTAGAATTCACCCAATATAACTCCTGTTGGAAAACCCACCTCTATGGGAGATGCCTGGGACTATAGGATCCCCTGTAAATGAAAAAGCTCAAAATGGGGACACACATACAGAAAGGTGTGCATTTAACCAGGTACAATGTGCCTTAAATAAAGGCAGCATCTAGGATTAGGGGACAGGACTACCAAATCGGAGATTTAGAGAATGAACCCAGGAATGTTCTAGTAGGGAGGTTTGGCATTTAATTATCAGTGAAATGTTTTGCTTAAGTTCTAGTGGACCCCATTTCCTTTCCTGAATGAGAAGCAAGTCGAGCGCCCGGAGAATTTTCTCTGCACTTTTCTAGGATGCACCTGTTCAGTCCTAGGAAGAAGTAATGAATAGCCCTAAATTCAACTGAGGAACCTCCATTACTTTTTTCACTATCAAGTCAGGCCGCCGCCGCTCACAACAGCGAAGAAGGAGGAGGAGGAGAAATCTGTGGAGGACCCCCTGAGAGGGGAGGTAATTCACTCACCTCCTTCTTGGTGACAAGGAGCTGGTAGAAGTCTTTGCTGGGCGCCGGGGCCTGCCCTCGCGCCTCGAACAAAGTGTCTGTGAGGAGCGACGCCATTTTGGGACGCCAGCGGCCAATCGCTATGGCAACCAGGAAGGGGCGGGCACACGGAGAGGTCACGGGAAGCCCAGCCTCCCCTCTTAAAGGAGACGGGCAAGCTCCTCCGTGCTGGAAGTCGGCGGGTCTTACACTACCCGCGAACGTACGGGAAAGAAAGGGGGGGGGGAGGTCTCTAAATCGGGGCGAAACCGCCAACGGGGAGGCCGCCGCCGCCAGCGGCTTCGCTGACCCTGTGGGGGATAAACGCTTGCGCGCACCCCGGGGGTGACGACCCCAGCGGAGGGATACCTCTTTTTCAGCCAAGGAACGTCTGAGACGAGCGGAGGGGGACGGCAAGGATAGAACCGCCGCCGATCCTTGACGTGTGGGAGGAGGAGGGGGGGCTGCCGGCCCCGCGGCAGGGAGCGCCAAGGCGGGCAGGAGGAGAACACCCGCTGCTGGCGAGTGGGGGGGGGAGAACGGGGGCCCCCGGGCCCCTTTGGGGGTAAAGTAGTCCCCGGCCTCCCCCTACGCCGCTGGAGGGGGGGGGTACGGTGCGGAGGCAGACGGCGCACTGATCGGTGCTGCGGCTTCAGCTGATAATTGAAGGGAAGAGGCGCCGGGCAGGACAGAAAAGGAGCCGGAGCCACAGAGCGCTTTTGCAGAGGCCGCGTCGGGATAAACTAGGTACTGTGGGTCGAGGCGGACGAGGCCTGTTTTTTAACGTTGGGGTTTCTGTGGGAGGGAAAGCGACTCTTCGGCCTCCCCCCTCCCCTCCGCCCGTTCTTCGCCGGGGGGCCGGAGTCGGGGAATGTGGGGTGGGAGGGAGGCGGCGTTGGGTTAGAACATGACAGGGGGAGATTGGTGGTGAGGTAGTCCCGGACCCGACGGGGGCGGGTGAGAGAGAAAGAAAGAAAGGGGAAGGTTAGTGGTATGTGTGTGTGGTGGTGGCTTGAGGCCTTGAATAGGGTTTCAGGAAGTCCTCGCCATAAAGAGGTCTCCTAATATGCACCTAATATACAAGGTGTTGGGGCGGGGGGCGGAGGAGGAGGAAATACTGAACGTAAAAGGCTGGCTTCTTTCTCCCCCACCCCCTCGCCCCGTTCTTAAGAAAAGGAATAGTGAAGAGGAGAAGCCAGGGTGGCAGAAATGGGAGCTGACAAAATGGCCAAACGGCTGCCTGAAGCTTTATCGTGATTCAGCCCTTCCCTTCTTTTCTTCGCCTTCCACGCTCCCGTGTAAGCGGCTCTCTGTTAATGGGATGAATCTGGACCCCACCTTTTATGCCTGGGTTCACAGGAGCGCAGGATGCCCCATATCGCAGCCGTTCTTCTCTTTGCGGGCCTACCTTTAAACCTCCCCCCGCCTCCCCCCCCCGCCACGGTTAAGATTGGCGTTCTGGCTTGTGTGTGATTAAATACAAAAGGACAATGTCAGTGTTGACACTGCGCCCGGTTTGTATTCGGCCCCGCTTCGCAAACTCCCCCAAACCTCTTTGCTAGCCCCTGTCCTCCACAGGGGCCCCTTTTAATTTTGTTTTCTTGAAGTGAGCTGCTGGGTCCCACTGAATTAGTCGTAGCAGA
Source organism: Zootoca vivipara (assembly GCF_965207765.1). Taxonomy (NCBI): domain Eukaryota; kingdom Metazoa; phylum Chordata; class Lepidosauria; order Squamata; family Lacertidae; genus Zootoca; species Zootoca vivipara. The sequence continues at coordinate 69,902,942 of NC_142588.1, read as the reverse complement.
GGGCGGAAAGCAGCCCCCTTTTAGCCCAACGGCGGCGTCGGCGTCGACAATAAAAAAAGAAATGCTAAATGATCTGCTGACTCCATATTGGCCTGGCTTTGGGGGCTGGGGAAGGGGGAAATCGTACTCTGCTAAGCGGAAAAGGGTGTTTGTTTACCCAGTCCCTTTCGGCACTTGGTCCCATTACCGGAGCAGATTCCTTTCGCCCCTATAATTTTACCGTAGTTTGTGTTCCTGACGCCTTCGAGAAGAAACTAGCGTGAGGCTTGTTTGCATAACGCGTCGTATTTGGTTATTTACATTCTTTCCCACCCCCCTCCCTCTCTCCTCCTCCACGCCTCGCTTTTGCGTATCTGCCGACTACTACCGTGCTAGCATTCAAACTGATACCGGGGCTTTTGCCAGCCGTACAGGCCCAGCTGCCTGCTGTACAACTTTTATTGTTCCTCCTAATGGCCAGTCCTGTCGGGGTGGGGTGTTCTTCGCAGTAGGGTTTTTAAAGGCATCAGGAATTCGAAAAAGTTTAGATTAGGAACAAGGAAACATTAGGGCGGGGTGAGTGGAAAGTTTTATCGGAGACTTTAGGGAAAAACAACGATGTATGGAACAAAGGTCCTGCCTGTATCAGAGGCCTACATACTAGGCCTGACAATGTCGCATTTACACAGACGAAAGAAATGAGATCTTGGCATTGGTCTAAATGGATTCAGTGCCTGCCATGCATTTGAGAAATGTTTCTAGAATTAGTTTAGCTGGATTTCAGGATTGTTTTCATACTGCAACCAAGATCTAATAGTTCTGCTGTGGATTTTCTTACTGTAAGTACTAGTTGTTTTCATAACCCTTTTCATCAGCAGGAGGATTGATTTGATACAGATTTAAGGCAAGATCCCATTTTTTTTAAAACACAGTGATTTCCCTAACTGTGACTTAATGGAAATATTGACTCCCTTGGTACTGTTAGGCCTGTCCATAATAATAATAATAAAGGGGGGAATTCAAGGAAAATGGGGAAAGATTCTTTTCAGTGAAAAGGAGAAACATTTCATAGCAACCCAAAATGAAGTTTTCTTCAAAACGTGTGTACATAAATGTTAACAGAAATATTGCCATTTTGGGGGTGGGTGGGATGGTTTTTATTGCTTTTATTGCTTTCAACTTATTCTGAAGAAAGGCAACCAATACGGTAACTTTGAGACTGTTTAAAAATACTGATATAAAATAAAGCTCTTTTAAATTTAAAGATTTGTCCACAGTTATAATTCAGTCCCCCAGAATCTTGTAAGTGTAGCTTTTAAATTACTGCTTGCCTTTCTTTAAAATTTAAGAAACCTGATGCATTGGAAGTGGTCTATAAGATAAAAGGTGATGCATGAATATAAACTAATCTCCAGCACCATCACTTATGTATCATCAGGTGTTGTGTTGCTTCTGTTTCAATGTTTTGATAGGTTTTTTTATGCCTTTCTTTCAGGTACCCCTGACTTTATATTTGTATTGCACACATGCATACAGTTAAATACTATACAAAGTAAGAGTGGCCACCAGATAGAAGGCTGTGTTTGATGCCACTTTATATTGATTGCTAGGAGTTACATCCTTTCTTCTGTAAGAGATATGAAAGCCTGTGAAGGAAGCTGTAGAAGATCAAGGCCCTGGGGTTGTATTACAAGATAATACAAGAGAAAGATAATATTAAATAAGAAGTTAGGTAGATATGGGGTGGTGTGAAAAACATGGGAAGTGTACCAAAGTTATGTTGTTCATTTAAACAATTTTAATAATGTGGAATCTAATCAATGGGGTCAATGTTATCTGCTATAGATTTGCAGCTCTGATACTCCTGAGGGTCTTGTTACCTTGGTGTGTAAGTGATGCTGGCACCCAGGAACTAAACAATAGTTCAATTCAGAATGAATATTTATCTACCCTATGCTTTGGACTGGTTGGGAGCTACATCTAACAAAAACCAGATTGTAACATAGAGCCAGGAGGAGGTTGTAAAAAGGCCCAAATGACTTGCACGCACCTGTAATTGATATAAAAAGACACCCTGAAATTGATAACTTCTGATAAAGCTGTTAAATATCAAAGACATTTTTAAAAAGACAATTTTCATAAATTTGGTTTCTTTAGCTTAGAAGAAGCTGTTTTAAATTAGAATTGGCAAATTTCAAGATATCTAACCTTCAGGAACTGTTGAATATATCGGGACAGCTGTGGTAGAGCAGGAACTCTGAAACTATTTAAAATGTTGTAGGGCAGGCAACAATTGAGTTATGAGAATAAAAGGATCCCTATTCCACACACCTGAACAAGTTTCATAACTATTTCATCCCCCTACAAAACTCTGGTACAATGATTCTGTTTGTGGGGGTTGGGATATCACACAGAATTCCTTATGCCCTTTCCATGCTAAAGAATTCATTGGAAAAAGGTATGGCACTTAAAATTGCTATAAAAACCAATGTCTCCAGTTAACATAATTTGGACTTATTTTACATATTGGTCATTATTGACATTCAAGTGAGTAGCTGAGTTGCCTGCAAGTGATGTGGAATTAATAATTCAATAGGCTCAGATAAGCCTGGATGCAAGGTAAAGGGACCCCTGACCATTAGGTCCAGTTGTGACCGACTCGGGGGTTGTGGCGCTCATCTCGCGTTATTGGCTGAGAGAGCCGGCGTACAGCTTCCAGGTCATGTGGCCAGCACGACAAAGCCGCTTCTGGCAAACTAGAACAGCAGACAGAAACGCCGTTTACCTTTCCGTTGTAGTGGTACCTATTTATCTACTTGCACTTTGACGTGCTTTCGAACTTGCTAGGTGAGCAGGAGCTGGGACCGAGCAATGGGAGCTCACCCCGTTGCGGGGATTGGAACCGCCGACCTTCTGATCGGCAAGCCCTAGGCTCTGTGGTTTAACCCACAGCGCCACCTGCGCTGGATGCAAGGACCTCTAAATGTGAATAAAGTGTAAACCTCAAATACCACATTTCTAGAAGAAGTTAACCTGGCTTAGAATTAATGCTCTGTGCAAAGGAAAACAGGCTGGTGCCTGTGAGTTGGATCTGAATTCCAGAGCAGCATTATCTAGTCCAGGCATCCCCAAACTTCAGTCCTCCAGATGTTTTGGACTACAATTACCATCTTCCCCAACCACTGGTCCTATTAGCTAGGGATCATGGGAGTTGTAGGCCAAAACATCTGGAGGGCCGCAGTTTGGGGATGCCTGATCCAATCCTTAGTTAGCCCTACCAACTTCTAATCATGGCTCATTAAGCTCATAATTTTTACTGAGCTTTCCACTTGAATGAGAATTCCTTATATATGTTAAGATTGCCTTTCCATAGTAGGCAAGAAATAATGAAGAACTGTTGCTGGACAATTAGCTGCTATTTGATTCCTCAGTCACTTAATCACTGACTTCCTGCTAATTAAGTATATGCTGCATACCTGTGAGGCCATTAATACAAAATGATGCCAATTAGGATTCAATACCTGTCCAATCAAAAACACTGTCAATATTGTCGATCCTTTAATATTATGACAACAAAAAAGATAATCAGCAGGTTCAATAGAATAAGAGTAAAGTTGTTTTGTGATCCTATGACTAGCTTTCAAAAATCGCCATCGTTTTTATTCTGTGTTTATGCACCTCTTTCCCAAGAACCTCAGGGTGGTGTACAGTATCTCCTCCATTACCCTCGCCACAACCCTGGGAAGTAGGTTAGGCTGAGTAGGAGTGGTCTAATGTTGAAGTGATCATGAATGAATGGGAATTAGAACCAGAGTTTTCCTTATCTAGTGTAACACTCTACATAACAAGGCAAAGACTTTTTTCACTGCCTACTTTTATTCGGAGATGACTGCAGCTATAAATGGGTAACTAATACTAGAATTAGCCCCCTGGCTACTGCAGAGGAAGGGACAACCTGTTTTTCCTCTTGCTGATAAATGATTCTGTAATTAAATAAAAATGGTAGGCTGGCATCTACCCAGTGGCATGCTTGGAATATTTGACAATGAGTAAATAGGCAGTCAGTTAACCTGTTTCAGAACTTGCATGCCTCTCTTAATGCCACTTATTCTGATCATCTGTAAGTGGTTGGATTGTTTGAGCCCCTGAGCAAGGATCTGGAGAACAGAATAGCTCCTGAAAATAAATCATCTGGCATATATTTTAATTGGGGCTCAGTAAGTTCTTCACTTGCAGAATTTCTGTTGCTGGAAGTTCTACTGAAAGCACTTCTTATGAAGTCGACTCCAATAATTAAGGTTTAATGATTTTTGTTCTTGTTTTAAGGTGCCATAAGACTTTTGTTTTTGCTGCAAAAGGCAAACTGCTTGGCAGAGGTATTTGGAGCTAGTCTTCCGTTTGGCTGAACGTGAGTTTCCCTGAGCTTCCTTGTATCACCTAGTTGGCCTTTTCTACTCCAACAGTACTGTTACATCTACTGTTTGGTCTGCCTAGGAATGTTTACTTTAGTAATAATAATTATTTATTCAGTTTATATATTGCCCTTGATCAAAGGTTGATGGACAACATTAAAAACATATTTTACAGAGCATAATAATAAAAACATAAAGTATAATCATAGACAGCACAGTAATAAAAATAATCATCATTACACACACACCCCACCTTGAACAATCCATAGATTATTTAATGGCTGAAGGCCTGGGTAAAGAGGAATGTTTTTGCCTGGTGCCTAAAGATATGTAATGACAGTGCCAGGTGAGCCTCTCTGGGGAGGGAATCCACAGATGGGGAGCCACCACAGAAAAGGCCTGTCCTCTTGTTTTCACCCTCTGAACCTCTCAGAGAGGAGGAACATAGGGAAGAGTCTCGGATGACAAGCAGTGTCCAGGTCAGTTCATATAGGGAGAGGTGGTTCTTAAGGTATTGTGGTCCTGAGCCCTGTTGGGCATTTTGAATTGGGCCCAGGATTGGCATTACAGTGGTACCTCTACTTACAAATTTAATGCGCTCTGAACGCACATTTGTAAGTCAAAAAAAATTGTAAGTCAAATCCCATAGGAAACCATTGGGAGAAAAAATTCGTAAGTAGAAGCAACCCTATCTAAAAATTCGTAAGTAGAAAAAAATCCTATCTAAACCGCATCCAAGATGGCGGATGGAGCTCCATTCGTAAGTAGAGGTACCACTGTATATTCTCAAACTGGTAAGCAATTTGGCCATTGAATTTTGCACCTGCTGAAGTTTTAGAACCCATTTAGACTTGATAATACCAATACATTGAGGCCCTAGGTTGTTTACTGGAGCTGTTGTGTATATAGTTTGGAAAAAAAGGTGTGCATTTCTAATCAATATTTATTTCTTCATCTGCTGGGCTCATAGCTAGTTTTCAGTTAACCTAGTGTACTGTCTTGGTGAATAAAACAAAGTATAAATCAAGTTTAACTAATACAGTGGTACCTCGGGTTACAGACGCTTCGGGTTACGCGTTTTCAGGTTGCGTACTGCGGGAAACCCGGAAGTACCAGAAAGGGTTACTTCCGGGTTTTGCTGCTTGCGCAGAAGCACTAAATTGCCCTATGCGCAGAAGCACCAAATCACATCACATGCATGCACAGACACACCGCTGTGCCTCTGTCACGGATTACGTCCGCAGCTCGAGGTTCCACTGTATTTGGTCTTCAGCTTTTCTGGTGTGGGGTTGCTTGAACTCCAAGCACCTCCAGCTACAAAGTAGCAAACATCCTGGGATATGAAGTGGCACTCCAACATTAAACAGGGGTGTATCTAGGATAAGAAGTTTATTGTTAAGTTTATGCCCTAATGGCTGTAGATTTTGTCAATCTTTCTGTTTGCCTGCTCAATCACCTGGTAGTTATTGGTTCAAAGGGATGTGCTACAGCAGGGGTAGTCAACCTTTTTATACCTACCGCCCACTAATGCCTCTTTCTTGATGGTAATATTTCCTTACCGCCCACCAGTGCTCGATGGAAGGAGGATTCAGAAGAACCCCCTACCGCCGTAGAACCCCCTACCGCCCACCTAGAATCCTGAAACACCCACTAGTGGGTGGTAGGGACCAGGTTGACAACCCCTGTGCTACAGGTTAGAGTGGGAGTGGAAGCTGGGTAAGGAGCAGTGGGAAGCTTGCAGTTGTGATGGTCAGGAGAAAATGTAGTGGAAAAAAATACAGCTATGGACACAAACCAAGGTAGCTGGGCCTCTGAACCCAAGCAACCTGAAATGGTAGTACAACTTTAATTATATATAATTCTGGATGAGATATGAGGAGCACAACTGTATATGTACCTTTTAACTCCGATAGAATCAGATGAGCTATTGATAGGATTCCAGTAAATGATTATGAGACTGATGGTGATGCACATACCCTGTTTCTCCGAAAATAAGACGTAGCCATAAAATAAGCCATAGCAGGATTTTTAAGCATTCAAGGAATATAAGCCATACCCTGAAAATAAGACATAGTGATAGGCGCAGCAGCAATGCCGGCCACGGCAGGAGGAGGAGGAGGGTAAAAATAAGACATCCCCTGAAAATAAGCCATAGTGTTTTTTTTTGAGGAAAAATAAATATAAGACTTTGTCTTATTTTTGGAGAAACAGGTATATCTTGGTTCTTGAAAGGTGTATCTTGCTTAACTTGTCTCATGTATTAGACCAAGACCAGAGATCAGCTAAAGGCTCTAAAAGTGCACTGTCCACCCAACTGCTGGCTTTCTGGGTGATACTGTTTTTGGACATTATGTTGAGATGAACCAGGCTTATTATTGGCTATTTCTATCAGTACAGCAAGGCTAGCTTCTTGGGGCTGGTGTGAATCCTTGGACCTCCATTGCATTTACTTTTGTATTAAATACTGTAATATCGAGCCTTTCACATGTGGTTCAGTTTGGGAGTCTGGGAGCTGGGGAGATAGCAAGTTCTGAACAGGGTTGCTGTCCTTTAGCTTGGGAATGTTCATGGATCCAGTGCTGTCTTTTTCTAGCTCTGGCTGGTTCACTAGCCTCTTGGGCAGGGATGACCTGGCCACCATATTCTATGCTGTGGTAACATCCAGATTGAATTATTGCCATTTGCTCTTCATGAGATTGCCCTTGAAGACTATTTGGAAATTTAAACGGCAACAAATGTGCAGCTAATCTAATGCCTGCTTTAATACAGCTGTGTTGGTTGCCAGTTTGTTTCTGGGTCCCATTCAAAGTACTTGTGTTAGTGTTTCTAGCCCTAAATGACTTTGGCTTCAAATATTTGAAATGCTATATATGGCATGGCTACCATATACTCTGTAGCATTGGTGTCAGATGAAGTTTGGTGCTCTAACTGTGCTTACAAAGTCCAAGGTTTCTCTCCCATCCAATCTTGAGACATGGTGTATCTGCCAATCATAGATCTTATCACTGCTGAATCTAGATTAAGCAGCTTTGCTGAGCAGAAGGGGACTTGATTGGAAGGAATACAGACGTGAGGTAAATACTGGAATAGGTCAGCTTGTTCAACTTTAGCATATTTGCTTCAGTATGTGCAAAGTAGAACTGTGGTACAATGCCCTCTGAGAGCTGCAGATGTTAAGTATTCAGAAGTTGGGAAATAAAGTAGAGCAGTTATTCCGAAACTTTTTTCTCATGGCCACTTGAAAATTGCTCAGGGTGTTAGTGGACCACCTAATGATTTTTCCGTCCATTGTAGAAGTTGTAATGCACTGTGCTGTATGATTTTTAATTTTATTTTTGTGGTTCTTTCCCCCCCTCTGATTGTATTTTATTGCATTCCAATTTGAATTCTAATACAATCAAGAACAAAAGCCACAATTAAAATCAATTTGAATATTTAATGTATATATACTACAGACCACCTTCATGAAACATGTGTACAACTAGTGGTCCAGGGACCACAGTTTGGGAATCCTTGAGGTAGAGAAATAAATGTGTGTTTTGGTCTAGGAATATAGGACTGAAAACACTGACTGTGTATTTGAACAAACCTTGGATTACAGCAGGGGTAGGCAGGGGTAAGGCCCATGGGCCGGATGCGGCCCAATCACCACCTCAATTCAGCCCGCAGACGGTCCGGGAACCAGCTTGTTTTTATATGAGTAGAATGTGTGCTTTTATTTAAAATGCATCTCTGGGTTATTTGTGGGGCATAGGAATTCATTCCCCCCCCCCAATAGTCTGGCCCACCATGTGGTCTGAAGGATGATGGACCGGCCCACGTCTGAAAAAGGTTGTTGATCCCTGGATTACAGCTTGTGGGTTGTCAGGGGTGAGACATAGGTTGAATTTGGGTGACTTGGCTCCCAGTGGGTACAGTAGGACTAGAAGAGGAACAATATACCGGTAATCTCCTCTCTGGGAGCCTGCACACCGGTGTAGACTGCCCAAAGAAATCTTAGCATTATGTGCAAACCAAGCCATGCCAAAGGAATTTCTCTTAAGGTATTTGCTAACAAGATTATTTTAGTTAGAGAGATGTGCTGCTTATCCATTAAACGTGAGATTTGTTACCTATTATTATTTTTTAATTTGTGAATCACCTCTTACATATGTGTTAGAGTGATTCAGAAATATCATAAACACAGCTGAAATAGTTTTTAAAACAGTACAGAAATAACTGAAGAGGGGTGATAATTTTGTCTTGTTTTTAAACCTAAGGCAGAGAACTTTTCATCCAGTTGGAAAAGCTTGTCAAAACAAGAAGGTATTCAGTTGATTCTGGAAAGTACTGATAATGGGCGTCGATGTCTTATCCTGACAAGAATGCTGTTCCACAGAACAGGGGCAGCCACACTGAAAGCCCTGCTCTGGCCACTATGAAGTGGTCTTCTGATATATTTGGGACTTGGATGATAAACAGTCCTACAGAATGCAGTGTAACCTACTGGGTACATAAAAGTCAGTCTTCTCAAGTAACCTGGTCCTGAACTTCATGTGACCTTATATGTTAGTACCTAAACATGGAATTTGGACCACTAGCAGACTGACAGCCTGTAAAAAAACCAAATCTCCCAAGCATGATGCTGATGGTTGTTTGCCACCACAAGAATCCTAGTCACCATGTTCTGCAACTAGCAGCAGTTTTCTGGACCAACCTCAGCATGTTACAGTAATCCAGCCTTGAGGTTAATAGGGCTCACGGTGTCCCAATCCAGGAATGGCCATAATAGTCTTACCTGCTGAAACTGATAAAAGGCAGTCCTAGGCACTGAGGACACTTGCACGTCCTCCTTCAGGTGGGCAACATATTGACTTCCCAGACCTGGGAACCACTCACCAATGGAGCCTCCATCTTGCCAGGATTGAGACTCAGTTTATTAGGTTTCATCCGAGCTAACACTGCATACAGACATCAGTCCAGGGCCTTCTTAACCATGCCAGATTCATTTGCTGCATTCCAGATTCATTTGCTGCAGAGACATAGAGATGGGTATTATCAGTGTATTGTTGAAACCTTGCTCCATATTTCCTACTGGTAATTGTGGCAACCAAAGGCTTAGCATGGATATTAAATAGCAGTAGAGACTACATGGTGCTCTGTGGCTCCCCAGAGTTCAAGAGCCAAGAAACAACCATCCAGTTCAAGGTGGTTTGAGCATATAATGCCAATCTTGATCTAACTGCACGGACTGCCAATTAGTTTCTGGGCCCAATTTAAAGTGCTGGTTTTGACTTATGAAGTCTTAAATGGCTCAGTACTGTAATAACTCAGCTGTTAAATGCCATCAGGTCCAAGGTGAGGTTTAATAGTGGCCACACAGCTACCTCCTTCCAGGTGCCAGGCACACCCCTCTTATACAAAGACACATTCACCACACCCTGAACCCACGCAGGCTTTGATTAGCCATGATGGACAAGGGTTGAGAGGGGGAAATAGTTGAATGCATGTTCACAAACACCTTGGTAGCATCATCAGGCTGCAAAAAATGAAGCTGCTTCTAATAGTCAGTGGTCCTGGAATTTCAATTACATAATAGTTAAAAACAAATGCAGTGTTATAACATGTATCCTTAAAGTCATGTTGACTTTAGGAATATTATCAATTGTTGAACCGTACTGCTTTATGAAGGTAGCAGAAGCTGATGTTTGATCACATATGCCCAATCTTGGCCTAAAGTATGTTTGTGTTTGTTTGTTTGTGTGTATAGATATTACTCGTTGAGGCTGGTTACCAAGACAAGTTTTTCTGATTTCAGTCTTAGAATGTTGGCAGATCAACCTTGGTGTATATATGTAGAAGAGCCAACTTATTCAACTTAGCTTCATCTCACTTTGACGGCTTTCATGAGCAGAAGGTCAATATTAGCATGGAATCCTTTAGGAATTAGATCTTTGTGAATTCCTGTGCAAAGTGACCTGAATCATTCAGACTATTGTCCGCATCAGAACTGAGCAATCCACCATTTTCCCCCCTTCTCCAAGTATTGTGATGCAATATCTTTAAAGGGCAGAGCTGTATAGACATGCAGACTTTGTGCTTTCACTTTCTTAGTATAAAGTCTTATACTGTACGCATGTTCATTCTACCAATGCAGTGACCAACCTAATGTAAAATCCTAACCAGCTGCCAATTCTATGCCTGTGTCATTGTGAAAAGTGCAGGTGCATCCTGCTTGCAATTGAGTGCTTGTGAACAGAGATAACAGTTGGATATGTTGGATAGGCTGTGTGACATAATGGAGAGCAGCTATTTTCTTTAGAGAGTTCTGGGGTAGAGGGAGTATGTGCTTATATTAGTTTGGGACTGTGTCTAACAGCAGGATAGGCCCTCATTCCTGTTATTGATACTGGAAGATAAGATATAATAAAGTAGACTACCACTTAGAAAATGATTTTTTTTTAATCCTCAATTTAATATTTGACCAATAAATTGAGTGGTGTCACAGTCTACATTTTAATAATGACATAACAGCAGGTTAGAGGAAGAAAGAGGTGGTGTGCCAGCCAGACTTCCTGTTGAAAATGGTCAAGTATGCATGTAAAATTTAAACCATAAATGTCAGTTTCACATTAACATGTAGGAGTGTATTGCTGCCTACTGCTGAAAAGTTAATGCTGCACTCCTTTCTCACTCTTGCTGCTGCTGCACTGCAGACAAATCAAACTACAGTAGGACTTGTCATATTGCTCCAGGTTCATGGTTTGTTTCGCCCAAGAGCAAGCCTTGGTTACCAATGGCTTGTTTGGAGAGGAACAAATCATGAACTTTGGTTCAAGCATCCTCACAAGTCAGACTCTGACTTGTTCCTCGGCAGTATGGCAGCAGTAGGAACAGGGCAGGCTTATAAACTAACAAGACAAATAATAAAATAAGATTAACTTTTCACAGCACCAGCTTCTCTCCAAGCAGTGGAGCCCATGAAGGGTAATGCAGATAGGGTGCCATGGTTCTTAGTATCTGCTACAGAATTCTGTAGGACAAATGATGTGCTCAAATGGGTTAATTGGCCAGCCCACATACCTGCCAATGGGGTTGGCTGCCATCCATGGAAGGTAGGACGGCACTGTTGGGAACAGAAGCTTTGCAACTTCCCTTCCTATGATGTTTCTGCAATATACAGACTGTCCTTCAACACATCCTTCCTGTTATAATGGCAGGCAGTTTGTTAGTCGTGTTTAAGAAAATTAATTAGCAACACTCTTCTTAAAAAACAGTACTTACACAGACTATGAAGACAGCACTGGCTGCTGTTGTCAGTAAGTTTTATGTGGCAGTCAGTGTTTTTTTTCTGGGGGGGGGGATGCAGCGGTATGCATACCCCTAAACATTTTGTGAATCTAAGTTTGGCCTCATTGAGGGGCAGTATTTCAATATGAGTAGGAATATGAGAGTACCCCTTAAAAATTTCTAGAAAAAAAAACACTGGTTAAAGTAAACTGGTTGTGATCTCAAATACAGTTGATAAGGGGCAAAAGAAGCCTCTTACTCCAGCTCTAGGAGTCAGTAGGGGCAGGTTGCTGCTTTAGTCACTGACCATGTTTCTTCCCTCTAGGGATGTGGCAGACTAAATACCTTCCAATTGTGTCTCTTCTCATAACCCAACTCGGCCAAGAGCATTGATTGGGAAGAGAATAATAATAATAACAATAATTTATTATTTATACTCCGCCCATCTGGCTGGGTTCCCCCAGCCACTCTGGGCGGCTTCCAACAAAACACTAAAATACAGAAATTCATCAAACATTAAAAGCTTCCCTAAACAGGGCTGCCTTGGGATGCCTTCTAAAGGTCTGGTAATTGTTGTTCTCTTTGACCTCTGGTGGGAGGGCGTTCCACTGGACGGGCACCACTACCGAGAAGGCCCTCTGCCTGGTTTCCTGTAACTTGGCTTCTCGTAGCGAGGGAACCGCCAGAAGGCCCTCGGCGGTGGACCTCAGTGTCCAGACAGAACGATGGGGGTGGAGACGCTCCTTCAGGTATACTGGACCGAGGCCGTTTAGGGCTTTAAAGGTCAGCACCAACACTTTGAATTGTGCTCGGAAACGTACTGGGAGCCAATGTAGGTCTTTCAGGACCGGTGTTATGTGGTCTTGGCGGCCGCTCCCAGTCACCAGTCTAGCTGCCGCATTCTTGGTTAGTTGTAGTTTCCGGGTCACCTTCAAAGGTAGCCCCACATAGAGTGCATTGCAGTAGTCCAAGCGAGAGATAACTAGAGCATGCACCACTCTGGCGAGACAGTCCGCCAGAGGTAGAGCTGGGTGTCATCCGCATACTGATGGACACCCAGCCCAAACCCCCTGATGATCTCTCCCAGCAGCTGCATGTAGATGTTAAAAAGCATGGGGGAGAGGACAGAACCCTGAGACACCCCACAAGTGAGCCCAGGGGTCTGAACACTCATCCCCCACCACCACTTTCTGAACACGGCCCAGGAGGAAGGAGCGGAAACACTGTATTACAGTGCCCCCAGCTCCCAAGCCCTCTAGACGGTCCAGAAGGATGTTATGGTCGATGGAGAGATCCAACAGAACTAAGAAATAGCTCTCACCTTTGTCCCTAGCCCTCCGGAGATCATCGACCAGTGCGACCAAGGCAGTTTCAGTCCCATGATGAGGCCTGAATCCCGACTGGAAGGAATCCAAATGGTCCGCTTCTTTCAGGCGTGCTTGGAGTTGTTCAGCAACCACTCGCTCAATCACCTTGCCTGGGAATGAAAGATTTGAGACTGGGCGATAGTTGGCCATATTGGCCGCATCTAAAGACGGTTTTTTAAAGAAGCGGTTTAATAACTGCCTCTTTCAGCGGGTCTGGGAAGGCTCCCTCACAGAGAGAAGCATTCACCAACCCGCGAAGCCCATCGCCTAGCCCTTCCTAGCTAGCTTTTACAAGCCACAATGGGCAAGGATCAAAGAGACAGGTGGTTGGTTTCACTCGTCCAAGCAGCCTGTCCACATCCTCGGAGGTAACAGATTGGAATTGATCCCACACAACTTGACTAGACAGGACTCTAGCACTCCCCTGCCCTGGCCCTGCTCCCACGGTGGAGTCTACCTCTTCCCGAATCTGAGCGACTTTATCTGCAAAAAACTGCAAAATCATTGCAGGAGATCATGTGGCCCGTACTGGGCCCCGATGGAGCAGGTGGTTCTGCTAAATTGCGAACCATCTGAAAGAGTCTCCTGCTGCTGTTCTCCGCAGATGCAATAGAGGCGGTGAAGAAAGTCTTCTTCGCCGTCGCTACCGCCTCTTGGTAGGCTCGACATTGAGCTCTAACCCGTGTCCGGTCAGCTTCAGAATGAGTTATCCGCCACCGGCGCTCTAGCCGTCTCAGCGATTGTTTCATTGCCCTCAGATCCGTGGAGAACCATGGGGCTGTCCGGGCTCCATGCAATCAGAGAGGGTGCTTCGGAGCCAAACAGTCAATACCCCTGGTTACATAGCTGCCAAGTTTTCCCTTTTCTCATGAGGAAACCTATTCAGCATAAGGGAATTTCCCTTAAAAAAAGGGATAACTTGGCAGCTATGTGGTTAACTCCACATTCCAGCGGGCCACCAGGGAATTGGCTGAAAGGTCATCAACATGGGATAAAGCATCCCCTACCACTCTCTGGAAACCATTTGGATCCATTAGGTTGGCGGGGCGGGGCATCAGAATTGGTCCCCCCTCCCTGCAGAGGGAAAGGGTCGCAGAGAAGTCCAGTTGCACCAGGTAGTGATCTGACCATGGCACTTCTTTAGTTTTGCTGTTGCTTAATGTCAGATCACTAAACATCCATAGAGGTGAACACCAGGTCCAAGGCATGTCCGCGGCTATGGGTTGGGCCAGACTTATTCAGGGACAGCCCCATGGAGGCCATGCTTTCCACGAAGTCCCGGGCGGCCCCTTGTAAGGTTGTGTCAGCATGGATGTTAAAATCCCCTAGGACAACCAAACTAGGTGTCTCCAGGAGAACATCCGCCACAACCTGAAGCAGCTCGGGTAGGGAATCCTTGGTGCAGCGGGGAGGTCGGTACACCAGAAGGAATCCTGTACTGCCCCTATTGCCCAACTTCCAGAAAATGCACTCAGAGAACTGGGTCTTCCCAATAGGACGCCTGGTATAAACTAATGACTTCCTAAAAATCACTGCAACCCCCCCTCCCCGCCCACAAGGCCTGGGTTGCTGTGCGTAAGAGAAACCTGGTGGACAAGCAGCAGCAAGAACAGGCCCATCTGCTTTATGCAACCAAGTCTCTGTTACACATGCCAGGTCAGGTCCTCCATCCACGATCAAGTCATGGATAGCAGTGGTCTTATGGATCATTGACCTGGCATTGCACAGCAACACCTTCAGGTCGTGTGGGTATCCCTTGCTGATTCCAACAGAAGGGAAGTTCACTACATAACAAGTGGAAAAATTACCACTGTTGGTTCATTCTTTTGAAACTCTCTTTTCTGAGCATGTTTTGTTTCATAAAACTTCAGTTTTACAAATGAAAAATTTCCTTTGATTATGTCTTTTGACTTTATAGTAGTTCCGATGCTACTCCAATTTACTAACAGGAAGGGGATGAATGTATATGAACACATGTATAGACACGATACTTACTAGATGATCATGGACTGTTCAAGTCTCTGTCTATTGAAGCAGCTATTGATTAATGTCTGTTGTTTCCATTTACTGTAATAAGGGAAAGTTTAATCAAATGTAGTTATGGACTGGGGTATAAATAATGAGATAGGTATGTTGTGCACATGCCAGTCTAAGTAGTGATACATTTCAAGAGTGCCAGCGTACATCTCGGGCTTAGATGAAGGACATTCTGTGTGGTTTTTGTGTGATAATTTTTATTTACACACAAATAATACTGCTACCCTATTGGATCTCTCATCATCCCCCTGCCCTGCAAGCTGTAACTTTGGATTCAGAACACAGACCAGGTCAAGCCTCTGAGTCTCTTTCCAGCCCAGTTTTCCTCCTAAACTAGCATCAGCTACTAGCATCAGTTAGTAGTTTCTGTGGCAACCAGTCAGCTGAATTCTTAAGTCATGCAGAGAAATACTTAACACATAGCTGGAACTATTAACTTAACAAAGAAACTTGTTTGGCCACTTTAGCAGTTTGTCTTTCTACAGAATCCCATCTTGCATAGATGGGATCCCAACCTTAGGCTTTGAGGAGACCAGAAGATGCCAACTAGGCTACCCCCAACCCCCCCCCCAACCCTCTAAAACAGGAAAAGGAAACTCAAAAGCAGATAAATGCTCATCACAAAAAAATCTTATATATCCTACTACCTGAACATCCTAAGGGACCCAGGTGGCGCTGTGGTTAAACCACTAAGCCTAGGGCTTGCTGATCAGAAGGTCAGCGGTTTGAATCCCTGTGACGGGGTGAGCTCCCGTTGCTTGGTCCCAGCTCCTGCCAACCTAGCAGTTCGAAAGCATGTCAAAATGCAAGTAGATAAATAGGAACCGCTACAGCGGGAAGGTAAACGGCGTTTCCATGTGCTGCTCTGGTTCGCCAGAAGCAGCTTTGTCATGCTGGCCACATGACCTGGAAGCTATACGCCGGCTCCCTTGGCCAATAATGCGAGATGAGCGCGCAACCCCAGAGTCGGTCACGACTGGACCTAATGGTCAGGGGTCCCTTTACCTTTACCTTTTACCATGAACATCCTAATTCGAAAAAGAACATGAGTAAATATTGTACAATCAAAATGTTAATGTGAATTATCAGAGCTGATTATATATTGAAGCCACAATTGATGGTGTGTCCAGACTGAATTGATATGTAGAAGCATGTATTTATATACATTTGAATATTGCTTTCAGTGAGCTTGGGCATGCTTTATCTCAAAATCCTGAATAATCTCATTGTTTATGTGATCTGTAGTGAACAAAGGCAGCCCTTTTTCTTATCCTTCAGTGGTGAGCTTGAGTGGTGGCTTATAGAATAGGGAGAAAGGGTTAGCACTGGTATGAAGTGCACATAGATTGAATCATAGAACTGTAGAGTTGGAAGGGACCACGAAGATTATCTGGCCCAGCCCCCTGCAACGCTGGAATCTTTTGCCCAACATGGGGCTTGACACCCACGTCCCTGAGAGTCTCATGCCTTACCAACTGAGCTTTTGGCGTCTGAATTGGATCCATGACAAACACGAGCACTGGCATGATGTCATGAACGCTGCTGTCGGCAGTAAGGGCAAAAGTTTAATCTGACTCATTAATGGGGGCATTTTTTGGTTTGTTTGCTTTTTAAAAACAACTAGCCAGCTGATTAAATCTTGGCTGCCTCAAAAATGCATAAATTGCATAAATGTTAACATTCATGATGAGGTGGCCAAGGTATTGGAGCCTCAGCTTCAGGATCTGTCCTTCCTGAGTGCTCGCTGGAAGGACAGATCCTGAAGCTGAGGCTCCAATACTTTGGCCACCTCATGAGAAGAGAAGACTCCCTGGAAAAGACCCTGATGTTGGGAAAGACTGAGGGCACAAGGAGAAGGGGACAACAGAGGACGAGATGGTTGGACAGTGTTCTCTAAGCTGCCAACATGAGTCTGACCAATCTGTGGGAGGCAGTAGAAGACAGGAGGGCCTGTCATGTGCTGATCCATGGGATCATGAAGAGTCGGACACGACTAAACAACAACAACAAATACAAGTCAAAAATAAAAAAGTGGGGTAGTTACATATGTCTCGGAAGAAGTGACATATTGGATATAGTAATAGAATAACACAATTATATTTAGAAATATTTTGTTGTTCTGAGCACATATGTTATTTTACTAATACTGTAAAAGAAGCAGTTTCTTCCTTAATTTCTTAGAGAATAAATACCTAGAGATTCTACTCTGTGTTTCTCTGTTCAATTAACTGAAAGCTGCAGTAATTTTCATCTAACTAAAACAGAACCGAACTGTTTTGGCAGGAGGAGGTGCGGAGGAGAGTGGTGGAAAGCCCCATTGTGTTAGCGGGACTTGTTGAGTTGGCCCTGCCAGAGCAACTGTTCAGTTGAATCTGGCCCAAAATCTTTCTTCCTCTGGAGTTACCTGATGTGAAAATGAAACTATAAGATAAAAATGGATTTTAGCAACATTATTCTTTTTTTCAACTCTTTGTACAATCTTCCCTTGATTCATATTTTTAATTGAAATAAATTAGTGTCCTGTCTAATAATTTGGGTCCTGGTTCTATCTTGTGCTTTCATGCACAATTGACTCAGAAGGGAGTCAAACTGAACTCAATGGAACTGACACCTAAAGTATGTAAAATTGAATTGCTGTTTTAATATGGGTAGATGATTTACCTTCAGCATGGTAGGTAGTGCCTTAGATAACGAGTACTAATATTGCTCATAGGAAGGGGAACTCTGAGGTGTCCTTTCTGCTAAAATAGAGAGGTCTACAGTTAACTGCCCATATTGCTAACTTATATTACCTCCAAAGTATATTTCTAAGGAATTTTTAATTTGTACTGTACTTCTGATCTCAGCAGTTGATCATTTGTTTACTACACTTCCAGTCCCCCCCCTTTCTTCTCTTGCCTCATGTTTTGGTAACTCTGGCCTCTGTTATAATTTCTGTAACTGAAATCAGAATTAAAACAAAAACTACAACTTGCTTAGCATAGTAACGAAGCATAGGATTGATCAACTGTAGCATCCCTGATGCAAATCTCTTCTGCTGCAAACTGACTTTCCCCGAAAATTCAGTGGGTGCCTTAGGCAAGTCATAATTCTTTCAGCTCGGCTATCTGACCTGTTGTCCTGGTTCATATGTAATTCTAAGCCCAAACTATGAACAAGCAATCGTGTTTGCTTTGCTTTGTAACTCTAAGCCGAACATGGCTTAGCTCCCAGCAGCACAATAGCAGCTGAACTATGTGGGGGAGCAAAGTGGCTGCCGTTTTCTAAATGTGCCCCAGTATGCTTGCTCATTCATGGTAAGCCATACAGTAGTTTGGTTTAGTGTACTGTGTGAGCAGAACTTTGTAGTTGTAAATATTATTAAAAATAGCTGAAATAGAATATAGGAAACAGTTTGAACACTTTAAATGAGATACCGGTAAATTAAGAATTAAGTAGGCAAATGGTGACATAGTGTGAAATTACAGGGTGGCAATGTAGCCTTGCAAATAAGTCCACAAAGTCCAATAGCCCACTTTTTTCTAACTCTATTTTTTAACATGCATTATTTTATTAAGCCATTTAAAAATCAAATTATTCTCAAACCCTTAATTTTTTTAATTTGCCCTCTAAGGTTGATGTGGCACTTGGATTGTTTAGAAGCAATAGAATAAGGATTGCTGCTGTTTGTTTATAAAGGATCCTGAATAGATGGAAGATAATGAAGTGGGGGGAGTTACTAGTATTTCAATCTTGAAGTAACTTCAAATAAATAGGTGCTTTTCCTTCCTCCCAAAGACCAGAAAATGTTTCTAGTCAAACTGAGTTGTGTAGCCTGACCTTAGGTATACTTACCTAGAAATATATATTTTATTAAAGGGTGTAACATCATGTGATCTTGACAAGTTGGTCATGTGGGAATCCACGTTAATCTTGACAAGCAGTTCTTGTCCAAAAATAGACCTTGTCATTTCTGCCTTTTGCCTCAAAAAACCTTAGTTGAGATATCAGACATGTGCATATGTTCATAAGTATTGCATGTACTGTTGAGTTTTAATTGCAGTATCATACTTATTCATGAACGAAAGAAGGCATGATAATGTTTCCTGCTTTGCAGAAGTGACTTAGATCTGCCTCCCGCAGGAGCTGTACTAGAAATTGATGGTGAGAAATGAAGTTTGTGAATTCCCAGGTTATGAACTACTTGTTAGTTTTGATGGGACATAAATCATTAAAGTGTTGGTAGCCAGAGCTATGAAAAAAGAAAATTACTGGTTAGAAAGATAGTCACAATTTCACCCTTGCAGTAGAGTATAAAAGTACAGTACCCAAAATTGTTGAAATTCCTCCTTTCCTTATGTTAAGATATGTACTCATCTACATTTTTTTTGTTTCAGCATGCTTGGAATCCAGTAACAGTTGCAGAATGTAATAACTAGCATTTCAGATTCTTCTAAAAATCAAGTTTCTGGCTGTTATTCCATAGAGACATTAAATTAATAGTAGTGTTTGCAAAAGGCTTCTGTACTGCAGGGGACTAAAAGATGACTGTGTTCTTGGCACTGACAAAAAACATTCGAACTAGCATTGTGTATCTAATGAGTTGCATATGCACAAACCATGCAAACACAATAAATTAAACAAATTAAACAGGTAGACATTGTATAAGAGCAGAAATCTAGCTTGAGTTTCAAATAGCGATTCTGCAGGACTTGGCAGTAACTTTTAAAACTGAAGTCAGTTTACCTAGCTAAGACAATAATAGGTGCTCACATTATAATTAAATAGCTTGTGGCCTAAACATGGTTCTCTTTTTAAGAATGGTTCAGACCTTTTTAGAAAGTTCAGATTATAAAGCAAGTACAAATTAACAAAAAAAAAACCTCCACTGTGAGTTTAACATGTTTTGTTAAAGGCTTTCCATGTTCACGGAAACACAAAATGCCAGGAAACTTTATTTAGGCAATATACGTGTATGTACTGTATGGTGTATTGTGATGTGCTATATTGTGTTTGGTTCAAGCTTCATTGCTAACTTGTAGCAGGATCTATGTTGGTGACAGAGAAGTGGAGCAAAATCCCAAATGCATTTGTTCACTGGAACAGACACATGGAGTTCATGCAACTGAAAATATTTTGTAGGGGTTGGACTAGATGATTTCTAAGGTTCCACCTAACTCCATCATTCTGTGTGGGTGGTATTGGTTGCCAGTTGGGTACTTGTAATGTGGAAGAGTAAGGTCAGTTGCATAGATTCCATGTGTCTTTTCAACTGAACAGACAAATCTGGATTTAGGTCCACCACATTTATTTACCGTGTTTCTCATATTATAAGACACGTCTTATATTTATTTTTTCCTTAAAAAACCCCACGGTGGCTTATTTTCGGGGGATGTCTTATTTTTTTAAGTGGGAGCCGGCAACAGTGCGCTGCGCCGAGCCCCAACCCAGCGGGACCGGGTGAGAGTTGGCAGCACGCGCCGCGCGAGACCCGGGGAGCAGAAAATAAAAACAGCAAGGCTGCCCTCCCATTTGCGTGCTGCTGGGGAGCAGAAGAAACGCCGTGATCCAAGGAGCACAGCCACGTTGGCAGAGCAGGAAGCAGCCGCGGAGGCGGCTGTGAGAGAAGTGGCGGCGGAGGGCTTGGCAAGAGGCGGCTGCACGGGAGCCGCTTCGGGCAGCGCAGCGCAAAGAGCCTGGTGAGAGCCTCCGTAACCTACATGCACCCAGGTCGCCTCCTCCCACCCTGACCATCACCGCGCATCTCTTCCCCTCTGGCTTCTCACCGGCGCGGGTGGCGCAGCTGCACAGTCTCCATGGCCGCCTGACTACAGCCGCCACCGCCTGACCGGGATGGCGAGGGTGGGTAGGCGCGTGCGCGCTTTCCCTCACTTCACGGCCGCTCCATCTCCGCCGCCCTCCTTCTGCTCTGCCCGCTCGCGCTGAGTCCCTCGGCCCCGCCTCCGCAAAACACAGTGAGGCGGCCGCAGGGGAAGCGCCAAGAGCGCCCAGGAGCGTGGCTGCAGCGACAGTGATCCCAGCGGCTGCGGAGGTGGCTGTGGGCACACGCCAAGCGCCAAAGCTGTTGCTTCTTGCTGGCTCTTCCGAAGGTGTTTAAACGCCTTCCTTTCCTTGCCAGACCTGCCCCCCCACTACGGCTTATTTTTGGGGTATGTCTTATATTTAATCAACCCATGAAAAGCCTGCCATGTCTTATTTTTTAGGCCCGTCTTATTTTGTGAGAAACACGGTATGAATTTTAAAAATTCATTTTTGGTTGGTTCTCTTGCCATTATACTGAAAATTTGGGACAAATGTGAATGGATTTGTATACATTTTAATGCCTTAAGCATTCATGCCAGGTGACGGATGGATCCTATAGTTCTGTCCTATCCAAAAATATTAAGAGCTCTACAAAAGAAGGCTTAAGCGGAACCTATTTAGTACAATAAAGCTTCTGTGTCAAACCACCCCAAATCCATACATGTTTTATAATATTTGGCAAGCTTATGAACGAACGAAACAGAACCTTTTGTGTACACGTTAAATACTTGAACTGCATTACTGCTACACTTAATGAAATGTGACCAAACTGACGTGAGTATGGTGTACTCAAAATAGGGTTGAACTGAGGAAACGTGAAAGAAACTGGAAGAAAGGAAGAAGAATCTTGTTCAGATGGCATCTTGCTCCTGTAAGAGAGGATAAATAAGCACAAATCATTCAGATAACTGTTGGAGTGTTTTGGACAGAACATTCTTAAAATAAGGCACTAACTTCTGTTCAAACTTGTTACACCCTATACTTTGCTGTTGTATCTCACAATATTTAAATCTGTTGCTGAGGACTAGTATTGATATAACAGCTGTTTTGGCTCAGAATGCTCCTATATTTGTAATAATGATGCTAAATATTGATGAGTTGTAACACCTAGCCACGAGGTCTCTGTCTCTCTCTCTCTCTCTCTCTCTCTCTCTCTCTCTCTCTCTCTCTCTCTCTCTGTCTCTCTCTCTCTCTCTCTCTCTCTCATACACACACATGGTTAACTTCCTCCCTATTATTTAAACTTCAGAGCTGAAATAGTTTTGTCTTTGCACAGAGTCTGTATATAACTGACTGTAAAGAAATGACACAATCTGATTCATCAGCAAAACTGGCATTTACTAAACATTAGAAAAATACTAAAAGGTGAGTTAAGAGGAATAAATCTTAAAGCTAACCTTGTAGTTGTGAACTGAAAGGTGAAATTACATGAAACTGCAGTAAAGGGTTAAGTAAGAATCGTGGTATTCCATATTACAAACCAATATATTGGTATTGCTTGCATAGCATGATAGGCCAAACTCCCAAAATCCTCTTTCTCCTTCAGATAATCCCAATAATTATTGTTTTAAAGATTGGCAGAGGGACCTGGCCAATTTTATTTGGCAGGGCAAAAAAGCAAGAATGAAATTTAAATTGTTGACGGAACCCAGAGAAAGAGGAGGGTTTGCGGTCCCAGGCATCAGAATGTACTTTGAGGACACATGCTGGACTTGGTTGAAAGACTGGATGTTGCTTAGGAATACTGAAGTCTTGGATTTAGAGGGCTGGGACAAGGTTTTCGGGTGGCATGGCTACTTATGCCATGATAAAATAAAAGCACATAAAGGCTTCACGAACCACCCAGTGAGAAAGGCCTTATTTGAAGTATGGGAGAGGAATAAATCCAAAGTTATAAAAAAAACTCCTTGGTGGATATCACCCATAGAGTCAACTGCCATTCATAAGAATAACATGAACAATAACTGGCCAACTTACAGAGATTTGGTGGATGAGATAAATTATTATCCCAAACTGAAAAGGTTTGAAGAACTCAAACAACTAGGGGTAAATTGGCTAGAATATTACCAGCTTAGGACGACCTTTGAAAAAGATAAGATGTTAAAAGGGTTTGATAATAAAGCATCGATCTTAGAGAATGAGGTTTTACAGAACAACCCAAAGACACTCTTCAAAATGTACAAGCTGTTACAGAATGCTTAAATAGAAAAAGAGGAAAAGGGAAAGGCCATAATAAGATGGGAGCACGACTTAGGTTATGTAATTGAATATAAAGAGTAGAAAAAACTGGACAAAAAATATTAATTTTACAGCATGTTATTTAATAAGAGAAAACTACTTGAAAATGTGCCATAGGTGGTATTTAACACCGGAGAGATTGGCTAAAATGAACAAATCACTTAGTAATATGCGTTGGAGATGCACAAAGCAGATTGGAACCTTCTACCATATGTGGTGGACATGTCCAGAGATCAGAAAGCTCTGGGACATGATCCATGAAGAAATAAAGTTACTAAGAACTTCACATAGCAAAATACCAGAAACATACCTTTTGGGAATGTTGAATAATGATATTTCTTGAGAAATTATTAAATTCTTCCTGTACGCGACATCTGCGGCGCAAATCATGGAAGGGTAACCAGGTACTGACCAAAGAGGAAATGGTTATGTAAATTATGTGAATATTTAGAATTGGCCAAATTGACGGATATAATACAGTGGTACCTCTGGTTAAGAACTGAATTCGTTCTGGAGGTCCGTTCTTAACCTGAAACTGTTCTTAACCTGAAGCACCACTTTAGCTAATGGGGCCTCCTGCTGCTGCCGGAGCATGGTTTCTGTTCTCATCCTGAAGCAAAGTTCTTAACCTGAGGTACTATTTCTGGAGTTTGTAACCTGAAGCGTATGACAAACTTAGTTGGTCTCTAAGGTGCTACTGGAAGAATTTTATTTTATTTTTTTTTGTCTACGTCAGACCAACACTGCTACCTACCTGTAACTAGTTCTGTGAGGTGAGTGAGGCTGAGAGACTTCAGGGAAGTGTGACTAGCCCAAGGTCCCCCAGCAGCTGCATGTGGAGGAGTGGGGATGCGAACCCGGTTCACCAGATTACGAGTCCACCGCTCTTAACCACTACACCATGCTGCCTTAAGCCTTTTTCTGAAAGCCCACACATTTGCATGTTCCCATAAGCCATAGTTCGCCTTACTGTGTCATATCTGTGGAAGTTTGTGCTTTTATAAGTACAAATATTTTTGAAATCAGTAAATGAAGCATGGTTTTATATAAAACTGAGCATAAACCCATGTACTACAAATTGTGTACTGGAATAAGGAAGTCCTTGTCATGCACCTGAAGTTCAGCAAGGATGGTGCCTGTAGAATGGTTGGGAGTGAATTCAAAGGCTTGGGCCTGCGACACTGAATTGATAATTTTGTCTTCTCTTCCAGAACTTTTGGCAATACAGTACCTTGTCTTTCGAAAACTATCTCACATTTAACACACTCACCTCTCATTAGCAACTGAAACAAAGCCTGTACTGTATATGTAGAATAGCAATTGCCCCCATTCATCTTATTCATCTGCCCTCCTGTACTGTTGAAACCAAGCTGGCAGGATCCTCTGCTCTGTCTCTGTGCTTCCGTGAAATTATTGTAAAGCACTATGATCTTGTATTTTGGGGTGGCAAATCTGTGGCCCTCTAAATGTTGGATTACAAAAAAGGCCATTCCTGGCAATTGGCCATGTCAGCTGGGGCTGATGGAAGGTATATTCTCAGCAAGATTGCTTACCTGGAAGTAATTTCCACTGAATTCAATTGGGGCTACTTCTGAGTGTGTAAACGACTGCAGCATAAGCAAAAGGTTGTATTTTCCTGCCTGTTTTCTAGAGAATTGTTTCCATGCTAAGTCTAAAGAATGGGTGGAGGCTGAAATACTGTGAATGGTTTAAGTATAAAATGTCATGGTCAACACACTTCTGGGAATAGCTGCTGTACTTGGAAATGGTGCAAATGTTAGGTTTTTATCACCAAGGACATTGGCATAGCAGTGTGGAGCTTTACTTCTGAGGTTATTACCAAAGTAATATTATATGTTTTCAAGCCTCACAGCCATCGTATGTATTTTTGCTCTTCATGTACCCTTAAAACGCAGTGCCACAATGTAGTTGCTATAACAGTTCCAAAGTCATTATTTATCTTTAAACATTGGACAATTTTAAATGCTATTTATTGACAGTGCATGTTGAAATCATGCCTTTGGTAAGGTCTTCCTTCCTTGCAGATTAGCCCTTTTCAAGCTTCTCCCTGGCTAAGAGTGGCATATTCATCTATGGCCTTTTAAACCCAGGGGTGGGGGGGTGGAGACTAGTGGTATTGCTTTTGTTTGCTTCTATGTTATGTATTTTTAGTTTTTATAATGTAAACTGCTTTGGGATGAAGGTAGTATAGAAATAATTACCAGAAACTAATATTTCAGTCTGAGGTGTCTTTAAAAAGAAGCAGCAATCTGTGCTGGTTTATACAAGCATTTGTTGAGGAATCTTGTTGAAGGAACTGTCACAAAATTAAAGTAGTGATGTTTGTGCATTGGAGAGCAACACATGTAAGAACTGATACAGTGGTACCTCGACTTACGAATTTAATCCGTTCCAAACGGACCTTCGTAAGTCGAAAAATTTGTAAGTCGCAGCCAATGGGGAAAATAATTCATAAGTCGAAAAACTGCATCCAAAATGGCGGGCGGAACTCTGTTCCTAACTTGAAACATTCGTAAGTCGAATCATTCGTAAGTCGAGGTACCACTGTATATGTGATGCTCTCACAATTCTCCCATTCCCTTAACTATGAAGGATTACTCAACAACTCTCATTTTTCTGCATGAATTAATCAGCCTATTACTGATTAAGGCTTATATTGGAACCAGCTATTCTTGACACTAACTAGGGTTTTAGCCAGGATTTGAAACTAGTTCCAACTGTCTAGTAATGACTGTAGTTGGCATCAATGGTGGTTGAAGCTGGGTTTTTTCTAAGAAAGAGAATACTATGCTTCTGCAACCTGGTGATGGCTAAGGGATTGTGTACATAAGCCCTTTCTGATTTGGTTAAAATCTGTGATTATTTTTTTTTAAATCACTGAATGTGTTCTCTTTTTCTTTCTATCTGCTAATGTATCCTAGCAAGCAATGCTTTAGAGGCTTTAATAAGTGATATTTGGTCATTGTTTGAAATGTTCATTGGTATATAATTCTGTTTTCTCTAAAATATTGGGAGTATTAAGTAACCTTTATCATAAGATGTAAACATTGCAACAGAGGCCAGATATTCTCATTGGGGCACTTTTTTTGTCTTTCAGTGAATGGTAGTGTCTAGAAAGGGTATGTCCCTTCAGGAGAGAGGTGCCAATGTCCAACCGGCCTAGTAACAGTCCAGGGGGCTCACTGCGACGTTCACAAAGGAACACTGTCGGGGCCCAACCACAAGACGACGCAGTAGGAGGAAGGTATGACTCCTTATCTATAAGCTTCTGATCATCAGAGGTTTAACAGTTGGGGGGGACCCAATAAATCTTTTTCTTTATTTAGGCCAGATAACTGTACTTCCCTTGCATTTATTAGTATCTCTGAAATGTCTTCTTTGGTCTTAACAGCTAAAATTGTGAATATAAATATAAAATGCACAACCTCCTTCTAAGCGTTGAACTAGAATGCCTAGTTCATAGGGTTTAAGCAGATTTAGGTTCTATGGACTGACGCTCACATACAATCTTTTGGTTCATGTTTTTAGTACAAATTTCTTTGGACCAGAGACTAAAATGGCCTATTGTACATTTGGCTTTATCTTGCAGCAAGAGTATAAAAACAATTTTACAGCTGAGTGTTGATTTATGCACCAGCCTCTCAGCATGACTTTACCTTGATGCAGCAGACATAACATATGCATATCGTTGCTGGCATCCATCTGTCTTCAAGGACAATGGAGTGTGCCTCCAGGGGTAAAGTCAAACGGCTGCATTAGCAGCACTGTAGTGACCTCTCCTTTCCTTCTATGTGTCCAGGAGCAGGACTTTGGAAGTTTTAATTTCAGTTAAAGCTGATCATGGCTTCCTCTCATGTCTGAAACCAGGGGTCATGGTTGGACAATAAATATGGCCAGCTTCAAAACCGAAGTTGACGGTTTTTTAAACTAAGTAAATTGAAGTCTTTAATGTCTTGAAAGACCAAATTCCCCTTCACTGCCCAGTAGCATCATTAAGATAAACAAATGGAACCTGGTTAGACTTCCATGGCCTAATCATTGCTGCGTTGTAGTAACACGGATATAGGATTTCTCAGTGGTAGCACTGGTTTTATGGAATGTACTTCCAACCAAAATACTGGGGGCAGTGTCATCTATATGAAGCTTTCCACTGGCTTTTGAAGCACTTGTTTACGCAGGTATGTCCTTGGATTCTTGATCTGGATATTTATCTTTCAATAGTTTAACTGGTTTTTATGCTTTGTAAACCATTTAGAAACATATTTTGACATTTAGGGATGCATAATAAATTTTAAATAAATTACTCTAAATCCAGAGATACAACAGCATCTTTATAATAATTACTGTATTCTCCAC
This sequence comes from Zootoca vivipara, assembly GCF_965207765.1. Taxonomy (NCBI): domain Eukaryota; kingdom Metazoa; phylum Chordata; class Lepidosauria; order Squamata; family Lacertidae; genus Zootoca; species Zootoca vivipara. The sequence continues at coordinate 69,875,461 of NC_142588.1, read as the reverse complement.
ACAGAAGTTGGTGAATCTGACTTGACAGGATGTGGTATGACTGACTAGATTTATGTTTAAACAGATGCAGCTTAATTTTCAGATATTTAATTCAAATGCTATTAACTTTAGAAATATTGAGTAACTGAACTCTCAGGTGGCCAGCATAGATCAAGCACTTGGTCTGCATAATTAAGAAGGAGATGGACTCTGGTGGCTGATCATATTACTTAACCGTGCCTGGGCACATCTCCCTCAGCATTACGTCAGTAGTGCATGTGGCAGCTTGTGCTTTACCTTCTCTTCACTTATTTCTAATTTCTGTATAACCCAGGAACAGTGATTCTTCTTTCCCTTCTTTCCCCCCACACCCCCTATTTCAAAGGGTAATGGTAAACTGTTGCCAACCACAAGCATTTCTTTATTCATAGATGGCATTGCCTAGTGCTGACTCTTCCTTCTGATTATTGTGTCAATTCTAAGATAGCAACCCCCACCGCTGCCAAAACACATCCACCCATAGCTACTTCTTTGCTTTTTTAAAAGCTTTTTGTAAAAAAGAACTTTCTACCTGGAAGTAAAAGTCCAGTAGTGCCTATTACTGTTGAATGATAATGAGTTACGAGTGTTAACAATAAGGAAGTGGAGATATTTGTAGTCCTCTTTTTCTAATTATAACACTATATGCTAAATTGATGATAATAATAATAATAATAATAATAATAATAATACCCCGCCCATCTGGCTGGGTTTCCCCAGCCACTCTGGGCAGCTTGCAACAGGAGATTAAAAATACATTAAAACATCAGTCATTAAAAAACTTCCCTAAACAGGGCTGCCTTCAGATGTCTTCTAAACGTCAGATAGTTGTTCATTCCATTGACATCTATTTTATTTTGGTGAATAAAAATGCCAAATGTATATCTGGTGAATAATTGCGCAAGTTACAAATAATTTTATGGAGCTGCAGGATTTATCAACTACAGAATCATTGTGCAAATGTTTATCATTTGTGTAGAGGGAAAGCTGAGAAATTTGGAGCATTTCTTAGTTGCCCGAATGCATATTGCTAGTAAGAGGAAATGCAAATGAATATAGGAAACTCCAAACTTCCAAATAGGTTCATTATTCCAAATCTCTGCTTAATGTCAATGATTGAAAGACTGAAAAGGACAGGAAATATCAAAGAATACCAATTTGAGATATAATTTCATTTGAGAGAATTGATGTCTTGATATACCTAACTTTCCCCCCTAGAACATCTTTGTATAAGCTTAATGGAAAACTTTATTGCAAATATACTCCATGTATACATTTGTGTTTGTATGCCAGTTTTCCTGATAGCTTTCTGTTCTTAATTATTTGCTGACAGGTCACATTTAGGGCAGGCAAAACATAAGGCACATAGCCCTTCTGAAAGTAGAAAATCAGTATCAAAGGCACCCAAAGTGCAGCCCAATACTACTTCTGAACAGTCCAAGGGACAAGTTTCTAAAAGGTAACTTTTATTTTTCTGAATTTACAAATATATCTTCAACAGTATATATTGTAATCTTCATTGCTTGTTACTAGAAAATATCTAAATATTTATCTCGGTCTGGCTAAGCCAACATCTTTGTGAAAAAACTATTGTATTATGTCTTAGGCACTCAGACTAGAAGCATTAGTGTTCCGTGACAGAAGTCTGTGACCTAACCTGTTTTTCAGCAAAATTAACTTTGCTCACTTGATTGATATGTAACATTGTAATTGTTGTATCTGTTGTAAGCAATAACAAATTTATTTATGGATGCTATGTGCTATGTAAAGAAGTACTTCCTTTTGTCTACCCTGAACCACCTCCACTTCATTTGATTACCCCAGTTTGTTATACAGTACTGTATGTGTTATTTCTTGAACTGCAGCCTGGATACTTTACCCAGCTATACTGCATTTTTGAATATCCGTTACTTTTTTGGTGAAATTTCTAAAATGGAAAAAGAAAAAAAAAGAACGTAATACAGTGGTACCTCTACTTACAAATAACTCTACTTACGAATTTTTCTACTTACAAATAGAGCTCCGTCCGCCATCTTGGATGCGGTTTAGATAGGATTTTTTCTACTTACGAATTTTTAGATAGGGTTGCTTTGACATACAATTTTTTTCTCCCAATGCATTTCTATGGGATTCGACATACAATTTTTTTCGACTTACAAATGTGTGTTCGGAACGCATTAAATTCGTAAGTAGAGGTACCACTGTACTGAAGTGGTCACTTTTCGGTATTAATTGTTTAGTATGTTAGAGAGACACATGTTGACAATACAGGTTTCTGTAAAACTTTCAGCACTACTGCTTCACTCAAAGTTGCTTACTAAAATCAGAATTAAAAGTTTAATGTTGATTTTTTCCTCTTTAGATAGTAAAAAAAAGTAACTAATTATAATTTCCTTTCCTTGGAATACCACAAATTAAATAGCTGGGTGACTGTAGATGATGATGATGATGACACTGATGATACTGGTTTTTTCCCCCTCAACAGAGGCTGTACCTCATCTGCTATTATAATTCCACAACAAGAGGCTCTGGACACAGACAATACTTTGGAGCGGCAAAAACCAGGGCAGGTGCCTAAAAAGGACAGTCCTCGAGGAGTGAAACGCAGTGCTAGCCCAGATTACAACCAGACAAATTCTCCTAGCCCTGCCAAAAAACCCAAGGCACTTCAGCACGCTGATTCTTCCTCAGATTTGGAAACTAACAAGCCACAGACTAAGTCGAAGAAAAGACACTTGCATCAAGAGCAGGAGTCAAAGTCTTCACAATTGCCATCCACAAGCAAGGCTCATACCAGAAAGGGTGGAGCTGCCAGTGGCTCCCGAAGCCAGAAACGGAAAAGGACAGAGACCTCATCCATTGTAAAGAGTCGTCCACCAGCTGAATCGACTGGCAGTGAAGAGAGACCAGCAAAACCCACCAAGCTGGCTTCAAAATCAGCGAGCTCAGCCAAAGCTGGGTGTAGCACCATCACTGATTCCTCCTCTTCAGCTTCCACATCCTCCTCTTCTTCTGTTGTTGCTTCTGCCTCTTCTGCTGTTCCTCAGGGTGCCAGAGTAAAACAGGGGAAAGACCAGACTAAGGCCAGGCGTTCCAGATCTGCCTCCAGCCCCAGCCCACGGAGAAGTAGCCGTGATAAAGAACAGAATAAAATAAGTGGCTCTTCAAAGTTTGATTGGGCTGCTCGTTTCAGCCCCAAGGTTAGCCTGCCTAAAACAAAACTGACTCTGCCAGGCTCTTCTAAGCCAGAGGCATCAAAACCCGGGCCTTCAGGATTGCAGGCTAAACTAGCAAGTGAGTTGAAAATGTTTTTACTTATGTGAGGGCTTGAAATTTGACCACCTTATGTAACATGTTTATTGTTCAGGATTTGCATTAAATAGTATAAAAAGTAATTTGCAGGTGAGAACCGTGAGGAGGGGAAGTCCATACAACTGTTATAGCCAAGGAGAAGCTATTGTAATACTTCAGCTATAGATGCAGAGGTGTATATTTGAATACTTCCCCATAGGGGGACAACTCCATGTTGAAGAAGAGAGGGTTCAACCTAACCTGTTTAGCATGCTAGTTTTCTGGATGCAAAGAGTTAATCCAAAATAGGAACTGGTCCTTAGTCTCTATTCCAAGTTGCTTGTCTTATTGTACAATAACTTAAAATTGGGTATGCTTTTTAAAATGGACCCTGAAATATTTTAAAAATAAAAATTTACTGGTCAGTCACATTTCATAGCTCTTCTGTAGGTTCAACTTCCCTCTAAAATGGAAATTCACCCCAGAGTACTGCTTGAAATCTGTGTTCAAAGTTATTTCACAAACTGGTACTCCTAAATACAACTTTGAAATATGCAACTGCTAGTTTCCTTCAAAAGAAGCTTAAGGAAAAATGCACAGCACTTGAAATGACCCCAGTGGCAATGCCTGTATTTCTAGCTTTAGTTCAGATTGTGCCTTGTGAGGCCTTGAGGTCCTCTTGAGATGTAGACCAAGGACATCACTCTGTTCATTGATTCAGAGGAAAGCGATACAAAAATTTATGCATAGTACTTAATTTCTTAAATAAAGAGGGGTCATGGTGCCCTTTTAATTTTAAAATTTATTTAAAATATTTCTAACTTGCCTCTTCCTTACAAGCAATCTCAGGGCAGCCCTGAAGACAGCACGGAAGATTTTAGCGTTTGACGTATTGTGTTTTTACTATTTTTTTGTTGGGATCTGACCAGAGTGGCTAAACCAGTGTTAAACACAAGAATTCCATAAAATGAGAGCAGACACATATATGTATGTCATTCTAGATGCTGAAATCTCTCTTCCATCTGTATGATTTCTGGTTGTGATTGCTCACAGAGGAGGGCAAGTCCGAAGTACAGTTACATTCATTGCATAAGACTGAGCTTGAGTGTAGAATTGGGATAAAAAGCCCTGGTGACCACTAGCTCAGTCAAACTTCTCCAAGAAGTACCGTAATATGTGTGTGATCCACAGTGCCAATATAATTAATGAAATTAATATAATGAAATCTAGGACTTTGGCCTTCTACAAGTGGATCTTTCACAATGTTGCTTATACTTCCTTCACAGGACTAACAAGGATTTTGTCTCACATTTCCCATTATTTTATATGATTTTTTTTAAGTGACTGCCCTGTTAAGACTACCCTAGCTTTAAGGAGAAATGAACTTGTTCAGGTGCAGTTGCTGAGCTTGATTGGATGGAAATCCACATTTGAGATTTTTGCATCCATGCATACTCTTTGAACACCCGTCCTTCAGCTAATAATACGAACAAGTTCTGACTTGGCTTAGTTCTGGTAACCTTGGCTTACTGCTTGTGATTGATTTTGGGGAGACTCAGGCAGCAAAGACTGGTTCACATGTAACACTAAGCCAAACAGAGTAAAGGTAGAAAATTCTTCAGTACGCTCCAACAAACTGTTTGTGGTAAGCCGTGGTTTACTCTGACATGCAAATTAGCCCAGAGACTTCAAATGGATTCTGATGCATGTTTCAATCAGCTTTCTTTCTTTAATAAGGTTTTGCAATTAAGGGTGGAAGAAAACCTTGAAATTTTTTATGTATTTTATGGTCCCAGTTCAAATATTGGAATACAAGTCCACCACCGTACAATGTGGACCTTTCCCCCATCTTTTTATTAGTATAGCCGGGCAAGGTTATTGCATATAATGTGATGTTGTTGTTAACCACATAAATACATGCAACACAGGAGGCATTGTATCTGATAGAGAATAAATACAATTTGTGTTTTCCCTTGAATCCATTATTTGGTCAAGAGGAGGAAGAATGTGCAGCTTCATTTCATTCTCTGAAGCAGTCTTTGTAAAGAAACGAGTATTGTCTTTGTTTCAGCTGTCTTTTTCTCTCTTAAGGCTTAAGAAAATCAACAAAAAAGCGCAGTGAATCACCACCTGCGGAGCTCCCCAGTTTAAGGCGGAGCACACGGCAAAAGACCACGGGCTCCTGTGCTAGTACCAGGTATTTTTGAACTTTAAAAATTACATGTACTGTATGTTAAGATACAGAAACGGCCTCGGTCCTGTATACCTGAAGGAGCGTCTCCACCACCATCGTTTAGCCCGGATACTGAGATCCAGCGCCGAGGGCCTTCTGGCGGTTCCCTCACTGCGCGAAGCAAAGCTACAGGGAACCAGGCAGAGGGCCTTTTCGGTAGTGGCGCCCACCCTGTGGAACGCCTCCCATCGGAGGTCAAGGAGATAAACAACTACCTGACATTTAGAAAACACCTAAAGGCAGCCCTATTTAGGGAAGTTTTTAATCTGTGATATTTTAATGTATTTTAGTACTTGTTGGAAGCCGCCCAGAGTGGTGGGGGAAACCCGGCCAGATGGGCGGGGTATAAATAATAAATAATAATAAAATATTGTGAAGATGAATTCGTGTTTGAGGGAATCTCCCTGAAGGGTTTAGAAAGCACATTCTTATTGACAACCTATATTTGTGTCGTGATGACTACAGGATAATATGCAATAAACCACCCAAGAGACAGGATAATTTAATACATCGGCCCAATTTCTCAGCGCTGAAATAGACACTACAAAATAACCTAACTTGTTACAAGAGAACTACAGCCCAGTTCAGATAATCTAATTACAGTGCTGTTAACTAGCCTATTGTGAGGTCTTGAAGATGTGTTATTATTCATCAGCTCTTTTGAACAATACAGAAATTCTGTTTTCTATAGAAATTAGGAAAATAGAAGGAAATTTCTTTGTAGGCATATCTGAACAAGTAGTTATTGACGTCAGTGAAGCATGGATGTGATAATGTTGATAGTGCATCTCTTCTCAACATGCCTCTCATCTGCTTCATCTGCAGATGTGACTGTTTGAACTTCCCCTTTAAAACATTTTGCATATAGTTTTAACTGTTCTGTTATGACTCCATGTCTGCATGGTTTAATTTTGAGTGCTGATAGTACCAGTACTGTAGACCACATAGGGTAATCTGGATGGCTTCTGATGATAACTCTGTTTTCAGTCGGCGAGGCTCTGGCCTGGGCAAAAGAGGAGCAGCTGAAGCTCGCCGACAGGAGAAAATGGCTGATCCTGATAACAACCAGGATGGAGTTAATTCTTCAGCTGCACGAGCTGATGAGGCTCCACAAGGAGCAGCAGGTATGGTTAACTAGTGTCACTCAACACTGGCACAGAAAAAGCAGTTATTGTCCAGAAATTGTTTGTATTTGCTCTGCCTAGAAATGTCAATACTAGTACACTTAAGTATCTGAGGTTACGTGCTTTATTTGGTGCTCTGTTTTGGCCTGATTTAAAAAAGGAGAAAATGCTCAAAGGGTCTTTGGACTTGAGTTACTTGAAATGTTTCTGCTTTGTGATCTGTTATACTCCATTTGAGACTTTATAATATAGCAAAGAGGCTTGTTCAAAGAGGACCCATTTAACATTCCCAAACCATGTACCTAAAGTAGTTCTTTAGCTTCAAAGCATACTCTGCCAACACTTTCCTCTTAAGACCCTGTGGATGGGACTGCATTTCTGTTTTTTCTTGCACCAATTACACTTAGTGATACCTATGTTTCTATTCAAGTCAGTTGACGATGCATTTAGATCTCACCTTCTAAAAATATGTAGTCTCTTACTGAGGTTTCAAGTTTGGCTGATATTCTTGTTAAAACAGGAATCCTAGCTAGTATTAACTGTGGTTTAATGTTAATGTTGATGTTTTCCTTTAAATATATTTGTCAAGGGGCAATGAGGGCAGGGTGTGTGTATGTGACTCCTGATACCTCTACTGTGGTTAAAAAGGAGTGAGCATTCATTTGCCTTGGCTCCTGTCCAATATACCAGGTGCTTGATAGGATCATAGATCTACTGACTGCGCTGCTGAATATAAGTAAAGCCATTTGCTCACTGGCTGTTTTTGCACGTTAGTTTTAATTTGCTTAGTTTTGTTTATACTTCTATTAACAGGTAATAGAAGCATCTTAATACCCTGCACTTTCATTGTTACAGCTGCAGACATAAGCACCCTTTGTAGGGAGTAAATCCCACTGAAATCTATGGAATTTAGTTCTGAGTAAACATGCATAGATTTTTGCTGTTAGCAACTTACCTTGCAAGCAAGCAAACTAGTATTACCCTGAACAAATGTTTTTCTGTTCTACAAGTCTGTGGGAAGTGTTTCCTCTGCCTTTTTCACCTCTGTGGTTTTGTGAAAGCTACAAAGCTACAGTACTACACTAGTCTAACCCTACAAACTTGTTAGTGCATATCTGCTTGACAGCCTTGTTGCAGGGTGCGAAGCACACCAAGTTCTAATTATAACTCCTAATTCTGAATGTTCCTGTCAGTTTTCTGTTTAAGCAAAAATGTTTGAACTGTTATTATTTTATATGGTATAATGCCATTGCCCTCTGTTTTAAATTGCTTATTTACTAAAGAAAAAGAAGCCCCAAAGTTTCAACCATATTGCATGGCTGAAAGCTTAAACTGACCTTGTGTGTTCAAGTGCAGTCATTCCATACTATGTGGGTCAAGACTAAAAATAAACCTGCTTTTTTTGTATGCCCATTCCTATTCCTACTGGAGTCATTAAAGGTTTTCTTTGACTACTTTGGAAGGAGGATTTCAGGAAGAGTTAACAAGTATGTATACTGTGTGACTTATTAATATAGTGCCACTATTTTTTCCCCCTCCTGTAGCTTCTAGTTCTGTTGCTGGGGCTGTGGGCATGACTACCTCTGGTGAAAGTGAATCGGATGATTCTGAGATGGGGAGATTGCAAGGTACAAACTAAGAGGCTTATGTTATGTTAAGGATTTTTAATGCTGCACTTTTATATTCTTTGGGAGGAAATATAGATCAGTCAGCATTAATTTTCCAGGACTTGTAATGTATTTTCCCACTCTTTCTACTCCAGTTGCTGATTATTGATGGCATATCACTTAAGTGAAATCTTCATGGTTAAAATAAAAATTAAAACTTTTTATGTGAGAAGGTTGGAAATGGCATTGGGTGATATCCAGCTAAATTGTTCTTTGGAGTAGATAGAACTAAGTTAGAATAGATTGATTGAAATAAATGTACAGAGATTACAATGGGTCTGCTTATCACTGGATTTTGCCCATTCTGATTTCTGGAACTGCATTTGCCGTCATACACTGTAAAGTCAAAGTTTCATTATTGGAAGGAATGACTTTTATGGTGATTAGAAAACGTTTTATCTTTTTGTTTGGTCTAGCATTGCGTCCTCTAAAGGCTGGCTTCCTTATCTTCTAGGAGGTAGTTGGCAGTCCTTGCTCTTATTATTATTTTTTAGAAGAGCAAAGAGGATTCAATTGCTTTTTGTCCTTAATAGATACCTTTAGCTGTCCTAAGTAGTACCATTAATAGGTATTGGAACTTTCATTTTCAATCAGAATAAAGAATAGGTTTTCTAAGTTTTCCTTGTTTTAGGTAGGTGTCCAAGTGGGATGTATGCTAGTAATTATTTTAAACTTGTACTGCTTTCAAGGCTTGGGGCCGTTGACTAGATAAATGAATGTAAAATATTGCTTCTAAGTTAGCAGTTCTAGCTTGGCCCATAACATTAAAATTCTTCACAGAGAAAATGAGTTAAAATAGTTGAGACATTCAAATGAAAATTGCTATAAGATTTGAGTTCTGCAAAAGTAAACAAGAACACCCAAAAAAAACCACTGCACTCAGATCTTGATTAGAATTGGCTCGTTATTGTTATGGTATAGGGTTTAATCATATTAATAATCTGTCCTAAAGGTAAAGGTAAAGGGACCCCTGACCATTAGCTCCAGTTGTGACCGACTCTGGGGTTGCGCGCTCATCTCGCATTATTGGCCAAGGGAGCCGGCATACAGCTTCCAGGTCATGTGGCCAGCATGACAAAGCTGCTTCTGGCAAACCAGAGCAGCACATGGAAACGCCGTTTACCTTCCCGCTGTAGCGGTTCCTATTTATCTACTTGCATTTTGACATGCTTTCGAACTGCTAGGTTGGCAGGAGCTGGGACCAAGCAACGGGAGCTCACCCCGTCACAGGGATTCGAACCGCCGACCTTCTGATCAGCAAGCCCTAGGCTCAGTGATTTAACCACAGCGCCACCTGGGTCCCCCAGAATAATCTGTCCTACAACAATGAAAGTCTGTGATGTGAATTATATATTCTGGTGCTGTGCATGAGTTTCATACAAATAAGTTATATGTATATTTTTGTCTCTAGCTCTGTTGGAAGCTAGAGGTCTTCCTCCACATCTGTTTGGTCCTCTTGGTCCTCGAATGTCGCAACTTTTTCATCGGACAATTGGAAGTGGAGCTAGTAAGTAAGCTGCTTCATCCAGGAAGTTTCTGGAATTACTACTCTTGGGAAGTTTGTCCCACCTCAGCCTCATAGCTTCTTGAAGGACTACATCTAAGACTAAATTCTCAGAATACTTGGATCTTGTATTGTAACTTTTATTAACAAGTAAAAAAAACACAACCTCCTATTAATTTGCTTTTGTCAAACCTCCACATTTGTGGATTTCTTCTTAATCACTTGAATTATATTTGTTGCAGCAGACAGGAAACATATTTAAAGCAACCTGTTTAAACAACTACTGCTTTCTACACTTGAATCACATGGTTTGGATGATCCTTTTTCTGTCTCTTAAGCCGAGTTAAATCTGGGGTTTTTGCCTACATGCACAGCCCTTTCACCATGATTCAACCATTAATCCTTTTCCAGCTTCACAATGTGACTTAGGATTCTGACTTGTTCCATATGTGGTGAGCATCATTTTATGATTTGGACAAAAGGGAAACTTTAGTGCAGTAAAAACAAGGTTGAACTTTAACATTCTTGCCAAATAATGTTTTATAATCCCAAGTAGTTGGATTGAAAAGTAATAATCACTGCTTACGAGGGGTCCAATGGACACACTCCGTGCCCCATCTCCAAATTAGCTTTTGGCTAACATTTTGGCTGCTATTTGCATGGGGGCACCATGCTTGACCGTGTCTTGTGCTCAAACTAAGCACTGAGGTGGACACAATGCTGTGGTGTCGTATGATTTAGAGTGGCTGAAAACCTATTGTGACACACAGACACACACACCTGATACTTTGTTCATTCTGCATACATTGGCTATAATTGGCATGGGATGGTGTATTGCACACAATTATTTCTCTGGATTGGATGCCAGTTGTGTGCCATCTTATATGGAAGCTTGTCTTTGATTGTACAAGGCTTTTTTAAGGTATATGATTCGTGGTGGCTCAGAGCTTGGGGTGTATATTCCCAGTTCTTAATTTCTAAGCACTTTGGCTATTATTATTATTTTAAAAAGGAACTTTATTTCAATTCTTTAAAAAGATTACATAAAACTATAAACAGATAAATGGATAAATGATACAAAAATAGACAGACTATGGAAATATAGTCAGAAAATAAGCATCAAACTTATCAAATAGTTGAAATTAAAAAGAAGGGGGGAAAAGAAAGGGAGAAAAAAAAACCTACATAAGGGATATTATGCGGCGAATATTTCAGATAATCAATTTTATATTAAATATACATTAATAATATATCAATTCTATATCATGGTGAAAGGATAGTAAGGCAGAAAAGAGGGAGAAAGAAAAGGGAAAAAGAAAAGAAAAGAAAAGGAAGAAAATTACTTCCTGTTGTTTGAATACCGTTTTTCTTTACATAATTTCTTTTATCTTGCTTTACCTCAGTTAATTTTTACACATGTTCTCCAATTTTCCCTTTATATCTTTCAGTCTAAGCAAATCACCAAATCTATATTCATTCCTTCTTTTTTCCAAAAAATCCTCAACATACTTCCATTCTTTTTTACAAATTTGTCTGGGGGGTATTCCTAATTGCTGCTGTCATTTTTGAGAGATTCATAAATTCTACTAATTTCTCCTAATTGGAAAGCATTGGAAAGGAGAGAGAATCCCGACTATTTTAGAATGGGAGGAGAAATTAGCACTTTGGCTATTATTGGCATTGGAGTGCCATGCTTGACACTTTCTTGTGTCAGAAAGAATCATTGGGATGTACCTAATTCAGTACTGTCTTCTAGGAAACTCTCTCCTGGAGTTGTGGGTGGGTGATTGGAGACATAGATGCACATTCGCAATTTCTTTTCTATATACACTGGCTATTGTTGACTAGGGGGTACCATGTTTGACAGTGTCCAAGAGTCACTTCCTATTTGGTTGGACCATGGCCCCTTCTAAGAAGTGCAGGAAGTCTGAACAACCACATGGACCCACAGGAGGGCCTGCAATGCTAGAAACAGTTGTCCCCATCTGTCCTGTAGTAAGGTCAGCCCTGACAGCTGGGAATGAAAAGTACCCATCTTCAACCTTTAGTACAGGCATCCCCAAACTTCGGCCCTCCAGATGTTTTGGACTACAATTCCCATCATCCCTGACCACTGGTCCTGTTAGCTAGGGATCATGGGAGTTGTAGGCCAGAACATCTGGAGGGCCGCAGTTTGGGGATGCCTGCTTTAGTATGTTGTTTTTTTATGCTTATCTGGTTGTTCTCTCAAATAATTGCTTTTGCAGGAATCCTAAAGTTTAAATGTGTTTTTCACTATTTTTATTGTACTTGATGGTTAATTAGAGGCTTTCTGGTTTAATAGTGGTTCACAGTGCAGTGGTAAATCCCCATTTAATAAACCAACATTGTCCAACCACAGCCTCTGCATAGGTAATCAAATATTCCTACAGTGATTCAGTCCATTGAGCAAGGTGGTTTAAATTTTCTAAGCTTTCCTAAATTAGGAAGATGTATCTACTCTTAGAAGTTTCATCAGTAGTAGCTTTGTATTTTAAGTAAATGATGCATATGTTAACAGAAGCACTAGCCTATGACCTATCTAGACTTAGATGTACACCCAGTCTTTTGACATTGTGAAACTTTGCCTGGTGAGATGCTGTTCAGAAACACATTGGTCTCTAATCTCTCATGATTGATTAAAACTGCATATTTTGACTAAAGGTTTTTTGTTGTTGGTACTTCACTGTGCAGGGTGTACCATGAAGAAGAAAAGTTTTTGAATGTTTAAAACAGAATTGGGATCCTCTCAAAGTTTTGCCAGTGTAATTATTCCAGTATAATGACACTACAGTTCAGCATAACAGCCTAATTCTCTACAGTTGGGCAACCATACTTTGCATAGGAAGACAATATACAATTCAGCTTAATGTCCTCCAGGGAGACATCTGTCTTTTGGCACCAGTTCATCACTAGAAAGCCTGAAGTACAGAAAGCTACAAGTGCAGTATTAGCAGGAGTGAGAAGAGGCTGTACTGTGTGTGTCTTAACTGTGTGTAAATTTGGAACTTCCTTTTGAATAGTGATTCAGAACTATGTGCCCATAGATCTACCAGGGTTTGATCAGGTTGAGAACTCTGTTAGCTAAAAAAATGTATTTAAATTGTGTTTCTATTTCTCTTCCTATCTTATCAGGATGGATTCAGTTTGCAATATCTGTTGAATATTATAGTGCATTTCGGTAGCTTAAAGCACATACTGTTGGTTTATTTGGTAGCTGTAATCGAATAACATTTGAATATCAACAAAGATGCATATAAATGCAGCATTACTGGCTCCCTGCATTCATATTTATGATAGGCAGCTAATGAAAATGCCTTCTCTCTCTTAATCAACTATGATAATATATTATGGAAGTGGAAGATTTAAGCTTTTAAAATCCCCAATTTTTCTAGGTTCTAAAGCTCAGCAACTTCTACAGGGGCTCCAGGCTACTGATGAAAGCCAGCAATTACAGTCTGTGATTGAAATGTGTCAGTTGTTGGTCATGGGGAATGAAGAAACTTTGGGAGGATTTCCAGTCAAAAGTGTTGTGCCAGCTCTGGTAAGGACCAGTCTTCACTCATCCATTTGAACATGTAATGTGCATTATCCACTGTGTTTTCATGACGAAGTACCGTAAATGCTTCAATAATTGCATTCTCTCTAAATGTTTTAGAGCAGTATGTTTCACCAATGGCCTTGCCAAAAAGTGACTTTTTTTTTAAAAGAAACAGCAAATTACTGATTGTGTTTCAAACAACTAGGGAATAAATGTGCATCTTGTGTAACCATTTTGAGATCCAGTGTAGCGGGTAGGGGTTTGGATTTGAACTGGATAGACATGGGTTCAAATTTTTGCTCAGGCATGAAGCTGAGTGGGTGGCCTTGGGCAAGTCTCTCTCAGCCTAACCTATCGTATAAGGCAGGCATAGGCAACCTCCGGCCCTCCAGATGTTTGGAACTACAATTCCCATCATCCCTGACCACTGGTCCTGTTAGCTAGGGATCATGGGAATTGTAGTCCCAAACATCTGGAGGGCCAGAGTTTGCCTATGCCTGTCATAAGATGATTGTAAGTGCAAATTGGGAGAGACCATTGTATCGGCACTAGAAGCTGGAACATTTTGTCAGAGCAATATCATAATACACGTTCATATGTCATGCTTTCACTGACACTGTCATTCCTTGATCACTTGTAGAGGAATACTGCATTAATCCAGGCTTGAGAATAAAATTTGGCTAGCAGTGACACTTTATTAATTTTTTAGAAAGAGATGCAACACTAAATTGTTGCAGTGAGCCATCAACATAACTTGGAATTTATTTGCTGCATAAACTTGCCTATGTTTTGCACACATAGTAGAAAACTTCCAACCAACATGAATGCTCAAAATGACATCTCAAAATCCAGCAGCTAATTGTTTTTAACAGTTTATAAAAATATTTATTTTCCACAATACAGCATAGCAAAAATGAATCAAAGTGGTTTACTGCAGTAAAAATAAAAGCATACAATAAAAGCATAAAAAGTTAAAAAGAAGCTAAAAAACAACAAAGTTAAAAACACAAGATTCAACACACCTATAAATTACTAGAATTTAGAGAAATTGTTCTTGCAAGCTGACTCATCCTTTCGTATTGTTTGCAGATAACATTGCTGCAGATGGAGCACAATTTTGACATTGTAAGTATTTCATGCACACTTTGTTAAATGCAGCTTCAGGTAAATCTCAAAGCAGGCTTTGCTAGTTTGCACATTCTAGATAGCAGTATAGCATTGTTAGACTGGTCCCCTATCATTATCAATGGCTGCTGGTCATGGTGGCTATATGCTATGTCTAGTATAAGAGGCAGAATGTCTCGTGATAACCACTTCCTAGGGAACAACAGTAAGGTAAAGGTACCCCTGACTGTTAGGTCCAGTCACGAACAACTCTGGGGTTGCGGCGCTCATCTCGCTCTATAGGCCAAGGGAGCCGGAGTTTGTCTGCAGACAGCTTCCGGGTCATGTGGCTAGCATGACTAAGCCGCTTCTGGTGAACCAGAGCAGTGCACGAAGCGGTACCTATTTATCTACTTGCACTTTGACGTGCTTTCGAACTGCTAGGTGGGCAGGAGAGGGAACAACAGTAGGGAAGACCTATTACCTTTATGCTCTACTTTTGTAGGCTTCTTATACGCATCTGGTTGGCCATGGTGGGAAACAAAATTCTAGACTAGATAGGTTTCGGACTGTTCTAGCAGGGCTCTTATGTTCTTATATCTTTTAATAGATGAATCATGCTTGTCGAGCCTTAACCTATATGATGGAAGCACTTCCCAGATCATCTGCTGTTGTAGTAGATGCAATTCCTGTTTTTTTGGAAAAGGTAATACTGTTCACTAACTTTATAAACTTAACATTTGTTGTAACATAATGTCTTATGTGCTATGGTCCATGGGGTCACGAAGAGTCGGGCACGACTAAACGACTAAACAACAACAACAATGTCTTATGAAGTAGTACAAAGAGTAATTTTTCTCGACCTGGTATGAAGTTTTAAGATGGATCTCCAAAACCTGAAAAAAGGAGGATTTACTTGTTTCTTTTTAGCTGCTTTTAGTTCCCTTACATTTCTAGCCGTCTGATTGTATTTATGAACAAACATGATAGCATAGCAGGTATGTATATATGTTATACATGAGTGATGCATAACCTTCAGATATCGTTCCCTGTCCCTGGAATCTAGTGCCAGTTCTAAAACCATTCTAGAGATGAGAGGCCTAGCTTTATATTGTTTATGCATGTTCTGGGGCCTGTAAATCCTATTGGCAGCACTGGTGTCTCCTGTCCCTGGGGTCTCTAAAGTCCATGATTATGGGACTTGTTCTCTTCCCTGTCCCAGTTGCTGGTTGGCTGCCACACCCTTCTGGCAGCTCTTGCCTTTGCATATAATTTGACAGCAGAAACTTAAAGAACTGGGACTTGTAGTTCTTGACAGAGCATGTAATGTAGCGTGGTACATTGTCACTTAGAACAAAGTCCACACACACACACTCACTCACTCTTCTAGGGGGCCTAGGCCAGAAGCACCTCACTGTTTAGGATGTTGCTTCTGTTCATGTTTCTGGTTGGCTCTAGCAATATCTGGACACTGTATAGAGAACATAGGTTTCTTCTTGGTAACAGGCTTGCAAGCCTGGACTAACGGGCCTGGATAAAGTGTTTGCTTCTCTCCCACCCACAGCCCTGTAAGCTGAATACATCGAAGCCAGAAGTTATGGCTGATTTTACAGAACGTTCATTTGAGTAGTCAAATGCATTTGGCAAAGTGTAAACTTAAAGACTCGGCCAATTCCAGTAATCCTGAATTTTCTGTTCAGTCTGTTCTGGAGGATTCAAGGAGAACACTGTAAATTTCAGTGCTGTGGTTGAGTTAAATCAGATTTGATGATGATGATGATGATAGGTTGTAGTAGTAGTGTGGGGAAAATTTTACAATTTGGAAATGGTTTGTATAATACTGTACACAAATGCTGGACAATCCCATTTTCTTTCCATGTGATTAAGTAAGGAATCAGAATGAAGGACACTAATGTTGTATAAAATAAATATATATAGTATAGGGTACATAACTGAAGAGCAATTTAATTACTGTTATATAATAAGCTTTTGAGTGAATATAAAGTTATATTATAAAGTGTGCATGTTTAAAGGTAATGGAAACTATTAAAATACAGTTCAAAATTTGAACACTGGAAAATGATTGACAGCATAGATCAATTTCTAATCTTGTTTAAAAACTAAATAAATTGCTTTTATTTGTTCTAGCTGCAAGTTATTCAGTGTATTGATGTGGCAGAGCAGGCACTCACTGCCTTGGAGATGTTATCACGCAGACATAGTAAAGCTATTCTGCAGGCAGTAAGTATTTCTTCTGATGTAAAAAAGGGCTATTTTTAATCTTGACTGTTACCAGTTTTCTTTCTCAAAGAGCACTTGCTCCAAGAAACTTCTGTATCTCTCCTGATGATCTAAAGTCCTTTCTTTGCCTGAACTGGTTTTGTGTGTTTTGTATTATAGGGAGGCTTAGCAGACTGTCTGCTGTATCTGGAATTTTTCAGCATAAATGCCCAGAGGAATGCACTAGCTATTGCTGCCAACTGCTGCCAGAGCATCACTCCTGATGAGTTTCACTTTGTTGCAGATTCTCTGCCATTGCTTACACAAAGACTAACCCACCAGGTCAGAAACTGTCTGGGTCAGCTATCTTCTAAGTGTTCTGATATGTGAATCTTAGATTGATCTACATGTGCTGTGGAGAAATTTCACCAGACCTTAATGGTAGTGCAGCCCCCTAAAGGAGATAATATCAATATATTTCCATAGCCAAAATTAAGTAGTTTGTCCCAGTTTTTGGGTTGTGATTCTTGGTTGTGTATTAGTTTGACTAGGTCCTTTTTATGCTTTCTCAGTTAACTCTGCCGAACACTGTAATAGGACAATTCCAGGATTGTAATTCTTGATGTACCTGTATGCCAAATCTTGTATATTGAAATGTAATACTTGTTTTCAATTTCTTAGGACAAAAAGTCAGTAGAAAGCACTTGCCTCTGTTTTGCACGCCTAGTGGACAACTTCCAACACGAGGAGGTAGCATCTATTTTTTTGTCTCCAGCATAATGTTGCAAAATGGTTTTTACCAAATGATACTTAAAACACTCTTTCTTTCCTTTGAAGAATCTCCTCCAGCAAGTTGCCTCTAAGGATTTGCTCACAAATATTCAGCAGCTCCTAGTAGTGACTCCTCCAATTCTGAGCTCAGGGATGTTCATCATGGTGGTGCGCATGTTTTCCCTTATGTGCTCCAACTGTCCTACACTAGCAGTTCAACTTATGAAGCAAAGTAAGTGCATGTGTATGCTCTTTTGGTGGCCGGTTTACCAGATGTTACAATGTCCGTAGGACTGGCAAGTGAAATGATAGCAAATAGTTAAATGCTTGCTGCTGCTTCATTAAAATTGTTGTTGTTGTTGTTGTTGTTACCCCGCCCATCTGGCTGGGTTTCCCCAGCCACTCTGGGCAGCTTCCAACAAAGATTAAAAATACATTAAAATGTCACACATTAAAAACTTCCCTAAATAGGGCTGCTTTCAGATGTCTTCTAAATGTCAGGTAGTTGTTTATCTCTTTGACATCTGATGGGAGGGCATTCCACCAGGCGGGCACCACTACCGAGAAGGCCCCTCTGCCTGGTTCCCTGTAGTTTTGCTTCTTGCAGTGAGGGAACCGCCAGAAGGCTCTCGACGCTGGACCTCGGTGTCCAGGCAGAACGATGGGGGTGGAGACGCTCCTTCAGGTATACTGGACCGAGGCCGTTTAGGGCTCTAAAGGTCAGCACCAACACTTTGAATTGTGCCCAGAAACGTACTGGGAGCCAATGTAGGTCTTTCAGGACCGGTGTTATATGGTCTTGGCAGCCGCCCCCAGTCACCAAGTCACCAGTCTAGCTGCCACATTCTGGATTAGTTGTAGTTTCTGGGTCACCTTCAAAGTGCTTAGAGTGCATTGCAGTAGTCCAAGTGGGAGATAACAAGAGCATGCACCACTCTGGCGAGACAGTCCATGGGCAGGTAGGGTCTCAGCCTGCGTACCAGATGGAACTGGTAGACTGCTGCCCTGGACACAGAATTGACTTGCGCCTCCATGGACAGCTGTGAGTCCAAAATGACTCCCAGGCTGCACACCTGGCCCTTCAGGGGCACAGTTACCCCATTCAGGACCAGGGAGTCCTCCACACCAGCCCACCCCCTGTCCCCCAGGAACAGTACTTCTGTCTTGTCAGAATTCAGCCTCAATCCATTAGCCACCATCCATCCTCCAACCACCTCCAGGCACTCACACAGGACCTTCACTGGTTCCGATTTAAAAGAGAGGTACCGGTAGAGCACACTCTCCATTTCTCTCCAAGAAAATGTCATTCCATAGGGCAACCAAAGCTGTTTCATTGCAAAAACCTAGACATGAATGCTGAGTGAGGTTAATTGAGAACACAAAATTGATTGAAGCTTTTCCCTTGGCTAGCAACTGCCACTGGATGTATATATCCACTGGGTGTATATTTTTCTAGTAATTCTACAAAACTCAAAAGATAGCAAGCCACTAGATTTTTTAAAAAAATAGATTAATAGTGATAGTGGGATACTGCAATGAGCAGCTTCTGTTCTGCTTGTGCAGCAAATATTTCTCAGATTTTCATTTCAGCTCTAACCTTTTAGTAAGAAAACATGTTTTCAAGTCTGCAACGTGACAACATACATTTGTAGTTGAAGGCTTAAACAAGATAGCTGAACCAGAATTTCAGAATTTTGTCTCTTAACTTGTCATTTAGTTAAATTACATGTTGCTTTCCAAACCTGATGCTTGTGACTATCCTTGGTGTACTCTTGACACAGTAAACTGAGATGCATCACTTAGATATGAGAGAGAGAGAGTGTGTGTCTTCACCATATGAAAAGGGTAAAACGAGCACATAGAGACAAAGAAGCATGCTTAGAGAAATGTGGAGCTCTGGCGCAGATCAGCAGCAGATGGCGTAGTCAGGAGGTGGCACTTACATGACTTCCTAGCAGCAGAGTTGCGGTTGCTTACCTGAATGGAGAATAGGAGGGGCAAAGCAGGAGGGAGGTTGCTGCTGTGAGAACACACTGGTAGAGCTGCTTCTGTTGGTGCATTTGCACAATGCCAACCTCCTTCATGGTTAGCAGCACTAACTATACTGCCCAAAGATGGGCAGGTACGGTCTCCCCCCCTGCCCCATCTCATACTAATTTAGATGCAACTCTATCTTGACAGTAGATCCGACAGATTTCACACTGCACAGAACTATATTTTCTATACTATTTGCAATCCTAGTCAACAGTGGGGTGGGGAGAGGGAATGAGCTGTAGGCTCCAATTACAGCCAATCAATTCCTTTGTGCTAATTAATGCACTGGTTTCTCTTTCCCTCACCCTAACAAATACTTATAATGTTCACTAGGGATCCTGGCCTCCTGGTGACCCCCAAAGTCATTGATAATGACCCAATATCGGTTTTATTTTGTGTAAAGTTGCCAGAATCAGCCTATGGTATAAAAAGTCAGAAGATTTTTCCATTTCCCCCCAGAGTGAAATATACCTCCCCAGGCACACACACTTGAAGGCTTATGCTTTAGAGATTATCATGTGTACAGTATGTTTTGAGGTTGCTTTCAGTTACTGTTACTGTGTACACTTAATTCTTGCAGTAGAAACATACACTAAGTGCACTCTTCTTTGAATTGCTCCATTCTGAGAGTGTTCTTTAATGCTTACTACAGACATGGCAGAGTAACATTGTGATTGATTGTTTATGCTTAAAGATATTGCAGAAACTCTTCACTTTCTTCTTTGTGGAGCCTCCAATGGAAGTTGTCAGGAACAAATTGACCTTGTTCCAAGAAGCCCTCAAGAACTGTACGAGCTTACATCACTTATTTGGTAAGGTTCTTTTCTTCCTTTTTTTTGGTGAGTTTTTCTTTCAGGTTTTACTTGAGATCCGATTTCGTAATACACTGTCATGAAGTCTAGCATTAAACAAAAATTTGCTGTTAATTTTGTTTGTTTGTTTTTGCTCTTTTCAGTGAATTGATGCCTTGCTTACCGAAAGAAGGAATTTTTGCTGTTGACACTATGCTAAAGAAAGGAAACGCACAGAACACAGATGGTGCAATATGGCAATGGCGAGATGACAGAGGTCTTTGGCATCCCTATAACAGAATTGATAGCCGGATAATTGAGGTAGTAACCCACATATACCTGTTTAAGGAAAGACATTGCTTACTGTTCAGTCTTGTAAATGTATACATTGGTTAACAATTATTAATAAAATTTCAGCTATGAAATGGAAATCATCTCAGGCTAGGTTAATTTTGAAGCTTATGTATAGTCAGTTTCATGAAATTTTGGAAATTATTGTCTGACTTAGCTGAATATAGCCATTAAAATGGTTTCCTTGCTGATACTGTGTAGTACTGGGTAAAAACTTTGGAATGTTAATTTTAAACTTGTAGTCCACAAAAAATAAATTTAAGCAAGTGCTTAGGGTAGCTCGCAATATGAAATCAGGACAATTAAACCATAAAGCAGGCAAAAAATAATTTTAAAAAATCTTACTTGTGGCATGGCCCATATATGAGGCTGTTACCAAAACTTTCATTTTGTGCCCGTTATATCCCTCAGCAGTGGGGAACACGGTATCTTCATTTATGTAAACTCAAAACTCATACAGAGTTTAAACTTACATATTTGTCTTCAGGCAGCTCATCAGGTTGGTGAAGATGAAATAAGTCTGTCTACGCTGGGGCGTGTTTATACAATTGACTTTAATTCTATGCAGCAGATCAATGAGGATACTGGAACAGCACGTGCCATTCAGAGAAAACCTAACCCTCTAGCCAATACCAACACTAGTAAGTACTATTTTAAAAATAGTTCCCACATTTTGCTTTTCTAATTAAGGCATGTCTCCTGTATAAAGTTTGGTGTCGTTCAGATACCTATCATAAGGAACACGATCCTATTTAGGGCCACATGCTTTCTAATATGTATTGATGAGAATTTAATGTGGGCCCAATTTCCACTCTGCCCCTTTTAGAGTGTGAAAATTAGGTAAATGAATTTAAATTCTAATTCTTGTTGATTTCTCTGCACCTTTCAGTACCATCGATAATGGTATTCCTTTGAAGTGACTTTGTGGGTTGTTAGTGGGAGGTACTGTTTTGCAGTGGTTCCACTTCTCCCCGCAAGCCTGCTATCAGACAGTAGCAATGGGCAATTTTTGTTGCACTTTGTGGGATTTATACTGTCCCTCCTGCTATATGAAGCTGCAGGGAACTGTCACCAGGGGATTTTGAGGATGACACCCAGCTTTCTCTCCACATAGCATCTGAATCAGGCTATGCCAGTGCTGGACTGGTGCTGGATATAGGTCAATAAACTGAAATTTGAATGCTAATAAAATGGAGCCCACAGTGGGTTGGTGTTCATGCAATACACCCTTTGTGTGGTTTCCCTTGTGCTTGATCCGGAAGCTGCAGTTAGCGCAGAATGCTGCAGCGTGACTGCTGACAGGAGTGAGTCCTTGTCAACATAGCGCCTCTGCTTAGAGATCTGTACTGGTTGTCAACTTGCTTGTTGGGCCAAGTTCAAGCTGTTACTGTTGTCATAATAATGCCCTTAACAACTTGGGACTGGTTTACCTACGAGAAGGCTTTGCCCTACATGTGCCCACTCAACCATTTCAATCTGTGGAATTGGCACTACTACAGGTCCGAAATAATATCTGTTCTGCATTTATAAGAACTTGATCATTTGGTGTGGCAGCATGTGCACTTCAGAACTCCTTGCCTATTGAGATCAAAGCAGGCTCCTTCTCTGTACTATTTTCAGTGCCTGCTAAAAACTTTCTTGTTTAGACAAGCCTACCCAGCTGTTTTAAAACATGGTAGTGATTTTTTCCCCTTGATTGTATTGTTTCATCTTTTTCTAAACCACTTTGAGGTTTATATACAACCAAGTGCTGTGTATAAACTTTATGAAATAAATAGTACTTCCTGGTACATTTTTTTTTTGTGCAAATTTTATGCTAGTATGTTACCTTGAGGGGTTTAGGCAGGATAAAATTTGCTTTAAACAACGTGCCATTCCTTGATATTTAGTGGTCAAGTTATTCTCCTGTAGGTGGACATCCAGAATCAAAGAAGGATGATGCTCGAGCACAGTTAATGAAAGAAGACCCAGAACTGGCTAAATCTTTCATTAAAACCTTATTTGGCGTTCTCTATGAAGTGTACAGTTCTTCAGCTGGACCTGCAGTAAGACACAAGTGCCTTAGAGCAATTCTTAGGATAATTTATTTTGCTGATGCTGAACTTCTGAAGGATGTGCTGAAAAATCATGCAGTATCAAGGTAATTGTTATGCGCACTTTGATGCAAAACCTATTCTGAATGATATTGTGATGAGTCAGATTCTTAATCTAGCAGTTCATTTGACTTAAACGAGAGTCTCAAAATGCAAACTGCCACTTAAGATATCTGGTTACCACTTGAGCCTTCTGTGTTTAGCTATGATTGCCATTGTGTTCTTAGAAATGAAAGGCACTGCCTTTTTAATTAGTGAATATCCATTGTTCATTAACTATAACTGCTTTCTAAATTGCATATATGCAATGGATGTGCTTTTTTTTTTTTTTTTACGGTGACAAAATCCCAAGATGCTCATTATATGGCAGTTGGTCTTCAAATGGCCTATTGACCGGATTGCTTGTTGACCAAGGAGAAAATGTAGATATGAGAAAAATAATTAGAAAAACCTATTTGTAAACACAAAACTTAAACCCCAGGATTGGTTGCACATCATTGTTGTCTGTGTGAAAGCAACAAGTCAGGCATGTTGCCATGCAATGTGTGAAATGGATCTCACGGTACCAGGAATATAGCATTCCTTCCCACTTTCAGCAACCTGCCCAGTACTGAAAATGGCCTCATTTGTGTATTCAAAATGTAAATGAAGCTGCTTTCATCTTGCTGAATTTTGTTTGTCTTAATTTTCTCTTGCAGTCATATAGCCTCTATGCTGTCAAGTCAAGACCTTAAGATAGTAGTTGGAGCCCTTCAAATGGCAGAGATCTTAATGCAAAAGTTACCTGATATTTTCAGTGTTTACTTCAGAAGAGAAGGTAATGGCAGAAGTTAGATTCATGTGCCTTGCAGTTTGTGTAGACATGGGCTGGATCATGTTGTATTGTTAAAAATATGTGGATAGGAGCCAACTCCTAGGGACCGTGGACCCTTCACCCCTCCCCAATAAAATATTGGAGTGGGCAGCCCCCCCAAAAAAGTTAATGAGTGTTGCTATTCAAATGGTGTGCGTGTGCAAGGTCTTGTGATAGATTATGCAAGGCGGGGCTAACATCCCCCCCCCCCATTTCACTCAAGTTGGCACCCCTGATCATGTGTTTTGAAAAATATGTGTCTCTTTGTCACTGAATATTTCTCTTTTTTTTTAAAAAAAGGTGTGATGCACCAGGTGAAAAATCTTGCAGAATCGGAGGCTTTGCTGACAAGTCCCCCCAAAGCATGCACTAATGGCTCAGGAACGCTGGGTGCTACTACAACAATAAGCACTGGAACAGCCACTGCTGCTAGCAATGCAGCCGCAGACTTAGGCTCTCCAAGCTTACAGCACAGCAGGGAAGACTCTCTGGACCTGAGTCCACAGGGGTGAGTGTGTTTGACTTGGTCTGTGAACAAAGCGCTACTAATGAATGGCATTGCTGAGAAATAAGTTAAGGTCCCACATCAGAATGCTTTCTTGGACATGCATTAAAATAATCTGAGCTATCTGCTAAATCGGAAGAAAAATGCTAACATACCAGTTTATTAATTGAAATTATTAGCTATAATTTAAAATCCATGTTGGTTCAAATACATTACAGTTTGGTTCAAATGTAATGTATCTGGCCTGATGTATGTATGACATGTGCATTTTCTAACATTTGCTAGCCGATTAAGTGATGTTCTGAAGAGAAAAAGATTGCCAAAACGTGGGCCCCGGCGGCCAAAGTATTCACCTCCCAGAGATGATGACAAAGTAGACAATCAAGGTAAGCTTCTGTTGAAATTGCATAACGGGTATAGTAAATCAAATATTGTGGCTACTTAAGAAGCAGTGCTGTACAGTCCTCAGAAAAGAAAGCTTTCTAGTTCTGAATATGCCCTAAATGTCTAGATGTTGGCAGACCTGTAAAATAAATATTTCCAAATCAAAGCAATGACATTACATTTTGAGTGACTGAATGAACTGATATATTTTTGACCAGAAACTTCTTGTTTTGGCACAAATGTTTGAAGTGGCTTTGGATTAGATTATTAAAATATGCAAATGGAAGTACAGTGGTGCCTCGCTAGACGAATTTAATTCGTTCCACGGGTCTTTTCTTATAACGAAAAATTCGTCTAGCGAATCCCATAGGAATGCATTGAATTTTTTTTGAATTTTTTTTTTGCCCATAGGAACACATTAATTGAATTTCAATGCATTGCTATGGGAAACCGCGATTCGCTAAACGAATTTTTCATAAAACGAATTCGTCTAGCGAGGCAACCTCTGCTCGAAAAATCCTTTCGTTAAGCGGAAATTTCGTTAAGCAGGGTGTTCGTTAAGCGAGGCACCACTGTAAATTTTTGTTTCTGGAAATCAAAGTGTTCATTAAATGCAGAAGCTATCTGCTCCATACAAAGCTTAGAGTTAAGGCTGCTGCTGATTCCCACCCTCCTAGCAAACCCCCCCCCCCTTTATAGTTAGGTGATGATACCTCCTGGCTATCACTGAAATTCTGTTACTTGATTTTACTTGCTTCCTTTAGCTGTGTCTTTGTGTGTAATGTTCTTTTTCTGCTACTGCTGTGACCATTCTTTCTGTAAAAAGAAAGGTGGAGAGTTCTAAGCTTTTTTAAAATTTGAGATGAATCCATTGTACACAGTGCTGGTGACTTTTTAGCAGTAGGTGGACACATAATAAAATAGATGCACATAACAGCTTTAGAATTGATGTATGTATGTGTTCACATTTGATCTGTAAACATTTAAGTGTCTTTAAATCACTTTGAAGATGCACCTGATAATATTTTATTCCACAATTGGGAGCTGTAATTGCTTATCTCATAGCTTTGCTTAGGAGGAAAACAAGATATGCATTAAAAGGGGACAGAACTCTGAATGTTGGTGACTTTGAATGCCAATTGGTAAAGCTTAAGACTTTTTAAAGCTTAAACTTGAAACTTACTCTCCCATTCTCTTTTTCAAAAAGCTAAAAGCCCTACAGCTACTCAATCTCCTAAATCTTCCTTCTTGGCAAGTTTGAATCCTAAAACCTGGGGAAGATTAAGCACACAGTCCAATAGCAACAACATTGAACCAGCACGTACAGCAGGTGTGAGTGGTCTGGCAAGAGCTGCCTCAAAGGACACAATATCCAATAACAGGTATAACCATACTTCACTACACAAAACTCAATTTAGTGAAGCCTGTAGTGGCCCAGTTCACATGCCATGGTAAACCAGAGTTAATGGTTTACTATGAACATTGATCACATTCTCCTGCAGAACAGACCATGATTCCTGGCTTAGCATTGTGTTCAAACCAATGCTTGTTTTTAATCAAACTGCAATCTTGTAACCAAGGTTTGTTCTTGGCAACAGATCAAATATCCACAGTAAGCCCAGGGATAATGACTTGTTTCTCCAGCTTGCTGGTGGGGAGGAGCAAAGTGACCCAGATCAGCATGTTCACAGTAAACTGTTAACTATAGTTTACTATGACGTGCAAAAAAAGTTTTATATAGATTACCCGTGTTGTCTGTGGCAGCTTAGTTTTGGTTTTAATAGAAAATTTTGGTAGGAGAGGATGATGAAGAACTTCAAGCTGGGATAGAATGTGCCAGAATGAAGTTTACATAATGGGGAGCAAAAGTATATGTATGGAAGGCAGAGGATAAATTCCTAAAATCATACGACAAGCAGGGCAGAGGGAGATGAGTTTGCAGGGACAACGACTTTATCCTCATGAGCGATCTGGATAAAGCAACTGTCTATATTTAACAAACCTGGATTGAAGTGCAATGGGAGTTTTTTGTGGTGGGAACAAAATTTTTGGCCTTGCAGCTTTTCCTACCTCCGAGACTTCTTTGCACTATGAAAATGTAATCAAATTGTGCAGGGCAGTTGTGCTTAGTATGCCAATGTTAAGTGTTCAATATATTAAACTGTACATTTCTTGTAGAGAGAAAATTAAGGGTTGGATTAAAGAGCAAGCCCACAAATTTGTGGAGCGTTATTTTAGCTCTGAGAACATGGATGGAAGCAACCCTGCACTAAATGTGTTACAGAGACTTTGCACTGCAACTGAACAACTCAACCTTCAGGTTAGAATATCTTTTTAATCTGTATTGGAATGAGAGGAAGAACTTTTCACAGGAAGAGCAAATAGTTTATTAAAATAGTGAGGTCATCGGTGCTTATTGCATCCAGCTTCAAGTACTAAGCTTCAGAAGCTGTCTGTTTAAAAGCCATTGGGGTCACTAACTTTTCCATTTTGCAGTTCTTCTATGTTGTAGGGTATATTGGTATGTTGTCACTGCCAATTTATGGATGTCCAGTGCCTTATGATACAATAAAAACCACTACATTTTTGTTACAAAAACAATTTCATAACTGAAGTAAGCCAGTAATCTTCAAATAATGCTCCCTGAACATTATAACTATATGAAAATTTGGACACAATCCTTAGAGTGAGTGATAGATGCAGTTTTACACACAGAGGACTTAATACATGTTTATGTAACTTGGCCAAGTAGTGGGGAGGGGAGAGGATATAATAGATTGGGACATCTAATACTGTGGATTACAACTCCCATTATCCTGTATAGCCACGCTGTCTGGGGCTGGTGGGAGTTGAGCAGCATCTGAAGGGCACCACTTCGGCTACCCTGTGGTAAATTCCTGGTGGTGATCTAGCATGCTGCCATGTGCATGTGAGCAGTGAGCAAGGGGACTCTTAAAAGTGTGCCCAGCTCTGCTTTTAGGATGGATCATGTCCTAAATCTTAAAGATTGATGGAATTTTAAAAGGTGGTTAATGTGCAGCCAGCAAGTTGTACAATATGATCAAGCAGTGTGCTAGTGCATGCAGCTTGCTCTCTCCTCCCTTCAGGTGCAGCAGTTACAACAAATGAAGAAGGAATTGTTCAGCATGATGCTCAAATGTGGAATTCTGGTTGGTTGGTTTGACTCCCAAACAAACCATGATTTGTCGTCCCAACAAGTTTAGGAGCAACAGATAGAATCCTGCATGTAGACATTACGCTAAGCTATCACAACATGATTTTTGTTCTGCCTGCTTATGTGAAGAGAAGACAGAGTGGGCTTCATGCAGTAGCTCACTGCTTGATCATATCATAATTCAAGTTTTTTGGGGGGAATCCTGGCTTAGCATTATGTGCAGAGTCAGTATTTCACTGTTTTAAAAGGCCCTGCTTTCATAATTTTCTCACACAGCTACATAGTCAGTGTTCCTGCATGGTGGTATTGGCATACAACTAATATTTTCAAACAACTAGTTTTAAAAGTTCTTTGGCGCTCATTTAGTGAGGATCATATCCTGTTTGGTAAGCAGGTATCAAGCCACAGTTTTGTGATATAAACGTACAGTATTGGGGAAATTGTGACATAAACCATGAAAGAAGTGCTGAAGTTGGCACACGAAGGGACGGGTGAACATGTGGGCACATTTATTCTTAGCTCAGTAAACCTTGAACCAACTTGTAGAAAATATTTCTGAATAGATTTTCCATTGAAGCTTCTCCAGGAGTGCTTTGTGAGGGGAAAACATCCTGGATGACATTACTTAGGTACCCAGTTTCAGTCTAATATGCTGAATTGTTATGTTCTCATAAGGCCGCTACATATGTGCTGCCTTTTAGTGGTGTATTGGCATGAACTTTTCTGCACATGCTCACTTAAGTTGTATAAAGTAAGTAAGGCAGTGCAGAGTATATGTAAAAAAACTTGGGATATGTATTCCTCTGGATTTCAGTTTTTATTTTTAAATATGCTGGTTCTTGTTCCATTTGTGGAATAGTTCCTGGATTACTAAGCCTCATTCTCATACAGAGACTGTTTATTTCAGGTGGATGGTGGAGTTGAGTGCCTTGTAGAAATCCGTAGTATAGTCTCTGAGTCTGATGTATCTTCATTTGAGATCCAGCATAGTGGGTTTATGAAACAGCTGCTGCTTTACTTGACGTCTAAGAGTGAAAAAGATGCTGTAAGCAGGGATGTGAGATTGAAAAGGTTCCTTCATGTGTTTTTCTCTTCTCCAGTAAGTACTTACAGCTCCAGTATTAAAGGGGTCACTTCATTCATTCTTTCGTTCATTATTTACTCTGTCAATAATCTAGGGGAGGTGGTATTAAAATACATAACTGACAGGTAGCCATATATGGCTTTCCTCTTGCCCCAGAGAGAACTTGATAGGCAAATGGCTAAAACATGCTTTGAAGATAACATTTTATCTCACACACAAAAATTGACTGCCATGTGTTTTTATGTACTTTTTTTCTTAATTGGGTTAAACCTTAGTTTTGGATAAACAGGCGGATTTTGTTTTGTGGAAGTCAAATGCTTGCCTATGTTCCTGGTGAAATATAATCATTGGGTTTGGGTTGCCCATAGCATGTAGAATATAAGCTCGCATTTGCCTGTGCCTGCCTGCTTTGTCAGTATTTGGTCATAGAGTTACTCAGTGACCACTTGGCAAAAACTATAAAAAAATTAAAAAATTAAGCAAAACTTTAATTTCAGCTTCCTGGAGAAGAACCCCTTGGAAGATTAGAGCCATTAGAAAATGCACCTTTGTTGGCTTTGGTCCACAAAATGAACAACTGTCTTAGTCAGATGGAGCAATTTCCAGTTAAAGTCCATGACTTTCCAAGCGGAAATGGAACAGGGAGCAGGTAAGGATTAATTCTCAGGTAAAACCTGTCACATTTCCAGAATGTTCCTGGAACCATGAATTATGCATGGCTAAGTGGCCCATTGTGTTGTGTTTGCTGCCCATTTTACCATTTATGGTCATAGCAGTTCAAAAACCTGTAGAAAAACAGTGCTTTGCTTCTAATGATAGTGCTAAATTCAAAATAATGAGTAGGTATTTTCAAACTCCTAAAAACCATATTTACAGCTTCAACATCATTAGCATAAGCATCTTTAATGGACTTCCGTAAAGGTTGTTCTTAACGTTTTAATATAAAATTCCAGCTTCCAAATTTTGTTTGGAACTAGAAGGGGAGAGTATGACTCACGTCTTTGCTGAATAGTGGTAGTGGGGACATGGCATACAACTAGTATGACCAAAACTATATTAATCCATTTCAGGAGAATACAGTACTACGGCTAAATTCATTGCTCCCTACACACCATTCAAAAGCTATAATTGAAACAGTATTCCCATTGGATACTTTTTGAATAGGGAGTTCAGATTTAGAAGTACTGTAGTTAAAGAGACTCAAGATTTTTCTGGTTTCAAGATGAGCACTTTCCTTGGTTAGTTTTCCAAATGAGTCTTTTTGCTCAGCTGATTTATGAAATTCCATATTGGATATAAGGAAAACACATTGAAGTACCTCTTTCAGATATTTGACCAAAACTCTAGAATGAGAGAATAGTTGAAGGCATATTCCAAATCCATGTGCAAGTCAAACAAATCTGTGTTTTTTTGTTCCTTATAACCACTTTTTGCTGTCCATGTCTTAAATGAATTAAGTACTTTTAGTCTAAGCAATACAGCCAACACCTTTTGTGTGTGCATGTGTGGTTGTAATATTTGCTATTGTATGCATTTCTGTTTTTATCAGTAGTTTAGCAAGTAAAAAATGTACAGCAATAACTACAAGAACTGCTAATTTTTAAATAAGTTTGTGGGTATCAGTTTCATTAAAATGTTAGATCCTGTGGGTGATATCCATTGTTAGTATAATACCCACTGAAATTAGTGGACAAGTAAATTGATTTTCGCAGGTCTGTTCTGAGTATGACTTAGCGGGATATCACCCTGTTTTTTCTGTTTCTCATTGGATTTGTTGAACTGGGAGATATTTGATGACTGTTTCCACACTATAGTGACAGAAAATTTTGTGAATATAATCACTGCAGAACTAGAACTGTTCTATAACCTGAACAAGCAAACAAAAACGAATCTAAATCTCTTACAAATTGATATACATAAACATCTAAAGGAGCAAGTTACACTGAAATAACAGTCCAATATCTAATTACTGTTTTCTTATCAACACCTGAAGTGCAATCCTCTGCATGTTTACTCAGAAGTAAGTCCCACTGAACACATCCCAGATAAGTGTGCATAGGATTGCCACCTTGCTCAGCTTAAACCGGCCTGAGGCACATCTTCTGTAATGGTTTTGATTAGGTTTCAGTTTATAGGTGATGGCAAATAAAAATGCATGCAGTTTTAATAATTTAATTGTAAAGCCAAAGCAGAAACTATTTTAATTGCTGTAATGTATTAAATGTCCACAAGTGAAAATAGAATAACTGTAGCAACGTTTTTCATAAATTATCTTGAGTTTTTCTCTTAACAGAGGATCGCAAGCTTTAAAATTTTTCAACACCCATCAGTTAAAATGCCAGTTGCAAAGACATCCAGACTGTGCTAATGTGAAACAGTGGAAAGGTGGACCTGTGAAGATAGATCCCCTGGCGTTGGTACAAGCCATTGAAAGATATCTTGTAGTTAGAGGTACCTCTTTTCCTTATGATACACTGTAAAAGTATGGTGGTTGTCTTGTGTGTCAGTTATTGCTGTATGTGTCATAAAGGGCCTCATTGTACAGCTTGTAAATTTACAGGAAATTCTGAACCTTTTTATTGCCTGATTATAGTTCAATAATCATTGTATAGATTTTCAGGTTGATTGAGACTGCCTGTCAATCTCCAATTAAAATGCCCCCCCCTTTTGTGTATTCAAGAAAGCAATCTGCCCAGCCCAAATGGGCTCTCTGGTTCACTTTATCGCTTGTTGCATCAGAATTGCTGTGTTTGCTTGTATGTAAATAGCAGATAGGTATCACTAAATAACCTGGGGAAACTTCAAGATCCCACATGTTAAAAGTTTCATACCACTAGCTAAAAATTATTATTGCTAGTGGAAGATCTTTACAAGATAGTATTTTGGAGAGCTAATACCAAAATGCTTCATTCTCAGTCACCATGGACTGCTCAAACATGCTTCCACAGATGCTAGACATCTATATTATTTCCCCTGGGGCAAGAATAGGGAGAAACAGATGGCACATAGGTGTGGATTATTCAAAAGTGGACTTTTACCCTAGTTTATAAAGCTACATAACAATCATAATTATTGCAAATTTTGAAGCAGCTGATCTTTGTTGTTTGAGGGGCCAGGTCAAAAGGACAGTAGATTGCTTCTCGTATCTCCTAACTAAGCCAAAGGTCAGTAGCAGACCAAGCAGCAATGGAACTTTCTGTATATTTTTTCTCAAAGTTAGTTCTTTGAAAGTGTTTTCAAAATACGAATTCTATTTGAATAAAAGAGGGAGGGTCTTCACTTCTCTAATCTAGCCCAGTCTAATCTAGTTCACATCTCAAGTCTACTCCACAGCAACCAGCAAGATGTCTTTTGGGAAGCCCACAAGCAGGGATGAGAGCAATAGTTCTCCTCAGTTGTTCCTCTGCAACTGATGTCCATAGGAATTATGCTTCTGATGCTAGAGATAGTGTGCTGCTGCCATGACTAAGCTATTGCCAGTCTAATTATCCATGTATTCTTCTAATTCCCTTTTAATAAAACTGTCAGAGTTGGTGACCATTGTGTCTTGTGGTAGCAAATTCCATAGTTTATGTCCTCAGTGCAGAGGTCTGGTTACTCTGCAGTTCTGCACATAGGATGCTGCTAAAGCTGCATATTGGCAAGCTGTACTGTTGTGATCCATTTTTAATGTTTCTTAGATAGTGACTTATTTGTGTCTGGAAATAAAGTCACTATTGTTGGTCGTTTTTTAGGTTATGGCAGAGTGAGAGAAGATGATGAAGATAGTGATGATGATGGATCAGATGAGGAAATAGATGAATCTCTGGTAAGGCTTTGTTCAGTTTTGATCTCCTTTGTTCACAGTTGGAAGGTTGATTTTTAACTTCTATCCTTTCCTCCACATAGGCTGCTCAGTTCTTAAATTCAGGGAATGTGAGGCACAGGCTTCAGTTCTACATTGGAGATCATCTCCTGCCATATAACATGACAGTTTATCAAGCAGTTAGACAGTTCAGTTTGCAAGCTGAAGAGGAAAGGGAATCGACAGATGATGAAAGCAACCCTTTAGGAAGAGCTGGCATATGGACAAAGACTCATACCATTTGGTAAGTCAATCAGAAGAAGGGAACAGTCACTGTTGTCACTGAGTTACAGATGCATATTTGTGTTTGTAGCCCTCATGTGTTAAGCTTATTGAAGAATTGTGTAAAATATCATTTTCACTCTTCATTATATTAATATGAAGTAAGAATCTGTTAGGACAGTAAGATTATGGTCAGCATAAATTAATCTGGATTGCTTTACTGTGAAGTGAAGTAAAACATCCTGTTCAAGCAGCAGATTCCAAAGAGGTTCCACTTTTGCTATCTCTATTTTTCTTTTTACATGTGCTGATATCTGGTTGCAGAGTGCTTGTAATCAAGTAAATATAGGATCTCTCTGTTTTTCTCCATAGGTTGAGGGGAGCAGGGGAGGTAAAATCCCAAGGCCCAAAATATTGCATGAACCAGACTTACTTAGCAATGATTTGCACATAATGCTAACCCATGGAAGCACTATGCAGACAAGCCTGAACCACAACGTTAGGCCCTTCTTCTTTTCTTCTTCTTCTTCCTCCTCCTCTTCTTCTTCTTCTTCTTCTTCTTCTTCTTCTTCTTCTTCTTCTTCTTCTTCTCCTTCTCCTTCTCCTTCTCCTTCTCCTTCTCCTTCTCCTTCTCCTTCTCCTTCTCCTTCTCCTTCTCCTTCTCCTTCTCCTTCTCCTTCTCCTTCTCCTTCTCTTCCTCTTCTTCCCCTTCCCCTTCTCCTTCCTTTATGGTGAGGAGGAGGCCTTCTTCTGAGTTTACTTCAAGTTTAAAAGAATATTGACTTGGTGTTCGGTACAAAGCAGTTTCAAACATTCCTAGTTTCAAACAAAGGCTAGCTGCTAAGAAGGCAAAGATAAACCAGATTATAACCCATTTTTAATTAACCACTATTTTAAACCAGGATTCCTGGTTTGTATGTAATGCTAAACCAGGATTATTTTGAAATGGAAAGTAATATTTGCAGAAGTTGCCATCCTTAGGTGTGGGAGTAGGAGTGTGGAGTGTGTGAGCCCAGTGTTTTGCTCATGCGCTCTGAGGCTTGTCCACATAGCACGCAATGATTTACTGGTAAGCAGCCCAATATTTAGGAGATCTGCGATTGATATTCAGGTTGTTTTCTTTAATTAATTGTACCTGTTATGGCCTGCCCATTCCCCGCTTTGCCAGCTTGCTGATGAAAATTGTTATCTCCCGCTGCTGCTCACCCATGGCAGTGGAGAATATAGGAACATACTCCACTTCCATAGGGCTTGGAGCAGTTTTGAAGGAGATATGGTTAACTCTTCTGCTGCTGCTCCAAGTAAATTGACAGTCCTCCATAGCTGCACTTCCATGTGGGGAAATATTGGGAGAGCAATTATGAATCACTTGTGTAATGAGTAGATTGGTCCTCAGTCTGGCACTAAAAGATAGACTTCTAATAATTCTAATTTTATAGGTATATAGTATTGGATTGACATGCTCTTTTCGCAGAGGAAATTACTGTTCCTGTACTAGATTTCATTATCGGGTCAGTCAATAACATGATGCTTCTTTTTAGGTACAAGCCAGTGCGAGAAGATGATGATAGTAATAAAGACTGTGTTGGTGGTAAAAGAGGAAGGGCACAAACTGCTCCTACGAAAACATCCCCTAGAAATGCAAAGAAGCATGATGAATTGTGGCATGGTAAGCATTTGGATCACCTGCAAGCATAGAGGGAAGGTTTCATAATGTTTTATTTGAAGCACAGTTTAATTAAGATCCTGTTGCTGAATATTACATAAAGAAAGTACAAATATATGAAAACATTTCTCCACTGAATAACAGAATCTGTCCCTTTTTCAGATGGGGTATGTCCTTTGGTCTCAAATCCTTTGGAAGTTTATCTTATATCTTCGCCACCGGAAAATATAACTTTTGAAGATCCTTCATTAGATGTTGTTATTCTTCTGAGAGTTTTACATGCTATCAGTCGTTATTGGTATTACCTGTATGATGTGAGTACACATGTTGCTGTTGTGTTTGAATTTTTTCTGATCTTTGGTTAGATTTGTCTGCTTAGGAACTTCTGACTGTGTTGTATCTTTGTAAACAGCTTTAGAGACTCTTGTAGTAAGCAGTATATGAATTGTTTATATAAATAAAATAGTTATTGCTCTTGATAGGTGAGGCTAGCTGGCCAAGCATTCTGGCTTCTCAAAACAGATTGCAACTCTCCAGGTTCAGGTTCAACAGAAAAGGGCTCACAAGGCTAAAACTACCACCCATCGCACAGCCAGCAATTGTCCTGTTAATGTCACCTGTCTCCACAATATATTGGCATCTCGGGTTAAGAACTTAATTCATTCTGCAGGTCCATTCTTAACCTGAAACTGTTCTTAACCTGAGGTACCACTTTAGCTAATGGGGCCTCCTGCTGCCGCCGCGCAATTTCCGTTCTCATCCTGAAGTGAAGTTCTTAACCCAAGGTACTATTTCTGGATTAGTGGAGTCTGTAAGCTGAAGCGTCTGTAACCCGAGGTACCACTGTAGTACAAAGCAAGCTGTGCCTCTCTTGTAACCCTAGTGTGCAAACACACTTCAAGTCACAGTTTCAGTTCCTGGCTTTAGCTATTGTTTGGGTTGACCATGGTATGTGGCAACACCAGATTACATGTGCATCGTGGTTAATGCTGAAAAGCGGGGAAATGTAATCCAAAGTTGAGGAGAAAGTGAGGGAGCATGTGTTCATTTGGCTAGTTTTTGACTTTCAAGGTGTGGTTTGCAGGGAGCCCATGTTAGGCTAAAGGCACAGCCGCTGCTTTCCCATGTTTTGTAAAAATGAACAGTCTTGGTAGTGAATGAGTTTTTCTAAACAGAAGCAACTTTCTTTTTGATATTGTAGAATGCAAGCTGTAAAGAGATTATTCCAACATCAGAATTTATCAACAGTAAACTCACAGCAAAGGCAAACAGACAGCTTCAAGATCCTTTGGTGATAATGACAGGAAACATACCAACATGGCTGACAGAGCTTGGGAAATCATGGTATGGAATTTGACTATGAACCATTATTGTACTGTGGAGATTTTAAGCAGACTCTTCCCAACACTAGAGTGTTTATAAAGGAATGAAGGAGTGAGGGAGATGATGCAGAACTTTGAAATTTCATATTGAGCAGGTCAGGAGGAATTCTGAAGTTTAAAGGCCTGCAACAAAACAACCATTTAAATAGGGCTTTTAAGAAGAGGCATCAAGTTTTAAACATGAATATATATTTCAGATATCTAAATTTCTTGAGTGGAGTCAGGTTGCCATATGCTTTTTCCCTGTGCAATGGTTTATTTAAGCTTGAGGAAGGCTTAGTTGAAACCAACTTTAAGGCCTTTATCTTTGTTCCAAAAATAATAATCACAAACTTCAAGGACTAAGTAAAGAATGTTAACAAGATCCAGGTACTGCCCACATGGCAGGTCTCCCCTCCCCCCCCCCTTAAGAGGCTTCTTCCTCTGCATCCAGCATGGAAACATAGACTAACTTGTTATCAAGCTGGTCTTTTTTGTAGGCTTTTTCTCAAGGTTTTTAAAAATAATGCATTGTTTTAATTGGTATTGTAAGCTGCCTTGAATTTATATAGAGAGATAAATATTTTAAGTAAAATATTTTTAAATAAATAAAATGTTTTAAATAACTGTTTTCCTATATAGCCTTGCTTAACTTCCAAATAATAAAGTTGCAGTGTAAAACTCATCTCTCTTTTTACAGTCCTTTTTTCTTTCCATTTGACACACGGCAAATGCTATTTTATGTAACTGCCTTTGACCGAGATCGAGCCATGCAGAGACTGCTGGACACCAATCCAGAAATCAACCAGTCCGATTCTCAGGATAGCAGAGTGGCACCAAGACTGGACAGGAAGAAGGTAACTTTATTATTGGGGGTGGGGGCATGGCAGGAAAGAAATGCCCTCATTGAACCCTGTCAGAGGTTTAGTATAAGCTTCTTTTCTATAACTGAATTACTGTACATTAGTTATAGGGAGAAGTTGGGGAAGTCTGCAGTTCTTCCAAATGATCACAGTGAGGCCTTTTCAAAGCTACTGTGAGGCAGTAAATATGATTGTTGTCATGGTTTATAAATGGTGCTCGCTTACTAATTTTTATGTATTCTAGAACACCTAAATCCTCTGATCTCTAACCTGAAATGAATTCTTGCTTCAAGAATGATTATTTTTTTCTTCAAATACAATTGCAGATACAAGGTGTGGGGAGATCCAATATCAGATACAGCGGAATAGTTATGGAGGGTGCACTTGGCTTGGGCAAGTGGGCACTAGGACAATAACAAGCAATCCTGTTGCTTGAAGGCAGGAAAATGTCAGCTTTCCAAAGGAATCTTTGAGTCACCCTTCCCTTGCAGTGGAAGTTCATTTTGCTGCCTTGCTTGAAGAGAGCTTATGTCTTGCTTGTGCTCTTGTGGGTTTGTTTTACTGTTAGGAAGTTTGGTGGCTTGTGAGTGGGATGAATGTGTAATTGGTCAGGTGAGGACAATGAATATGGGGGTGGGATTTTTACTGATTCCCCATTCCTTCTGTAGTGCCCCCTCCCAAAATACGCTCTAGGACTCTTTGGAACAATGTGGGAGGTGGTGGTGGTCAGAGGACTGCATTTGGGTTGTCTCTTAGTGCAGCCCCAGGTCATTAAGCCTGAGCTTCTGCAGCCGCCACTCACCCCAAACCACCATTGGCAGAATTGGCAGCTTTAAATGTGCATTGTATATTGGGCTTCCTTCCGTAATGTTTCCTTTTGAAATGTTTAAGATAACCTTTTTTGTTAAATGTGCATCCTGTACTTGATCTTCTTTTGTAATGTTTTATTTTGAAATCTTTAAGATAACATTTTAGTTTCCTGTTGATTATGTTGCTTTAAATTTATACTTCATATTTGACCTTATTCTGGATTGTTTTATTTGATGTTTTAATGTAGGTTGTAAACTGCTTTGAGGTTTTTTTCTTAAAAATATAAAGTAGTATAGAAATTAAATAACAACAGCAAACAAATACAAACAAATGAGAAAAAACCCTACACACCTCTCTCCACCTGGATGAAAAAGTCTTCCATCAACAGAATAACACAATTTAATGCAAACTGTAATTAATGCAATGAGAAATGGATTTTTACTAGTTTTGGGGAAATACTTCAGTATCTAATGCAAGTGCTACACTACATAAAATGCTCTCTAAATAGACAATTTAGAGGGCATTTTGACTTGGGCTGTTATCTGTGATCTTTGCTTTCAATACTACAATTGGCTTGTGAAGACTAAAAATAATACCTGCCTTTGGTTGACACACAGCGCACTGTGAACAGAGAGGAACTGTTGAAACAAGCTGAATCGGTGATGCAGGATCTGGGCAGTTCAAGAGCAATGTTGGAAATCCAGTATGAGAATGAAGTAAGTAATGACTATAGCTGCCCGTCCCCGCATGCACTGGTAATTGTTTATTTTCCAGTTACAAGGAAGTTCAACAGTAGTCTAGAGTGATCTCGTTGGTACATGAGTCTAAGTCATGGTTTGCATAGCTTGTCGTGGTTTTTCTGAACATCTGAAGTCAGCTAACAGATCATATTTTGCTTTCTGTTAGTATGGCAAGCTCACAACACCATAGCCACCTTGACAACTATGGTGCTGTCTCAGTACATTGTGGACCTGACACATGCTGCAGATCATTTCCTCAACCTGGTTTTTGCTGCAGATTGGCCTGAAGATGGTGCCATAGAATTGTAGAGTTGAAAGAGACCCTGAAGGTCATCTGGTCCAATCCCTTGCAGTGTAGGCTTGGTAATCAGGGGTCTTAGTCACATTTTTGTCCGGGTTGTTGAACCATAGCATGTTTTAACTATGGTTTGGTATAACATGCGAGTTCAACATTTTATTAGGCCACCTCAGATGTTTGTCAAGCTACATAGCAGCTAAAAAGCAAACCAAGGTTTGGAGAAACAATTTGTGGTTTATTTCTTTGGTTTAGGGGTATATGGCTTGAGTGTAAGGG
This sequence comes from Zootoca vivipara, assembly GCF_965207765.1. Classification (NCBI taxonomy): domain Eukaryota; kingdom Metazoa; phylum Chordata; class Lepidosauria; order Squamata; family Lacertidae; genus Zootoca; species Zootoca vivipara. Next base: position 69,836,620 of record NC_142588.1, on the reverse strand, counting down.
CTCTCTAAACCCTTAAAGGGTTCTGTTCAGAGTGTTAGAAGCATGAGGTTTTCTGTATACAAACTAGCCTTTGATAGGGTAGAATATGGTGCCAAAAGATTTCTGAAAGGATTACTTGCAGTTCGCCCTTGGTTCTTTTGAAGCAAATCAAGATCCCAGCACTACCTTGGTACTATCATACTATAGTTGTAGCATGCAACTCTGAAACCAAAATCAGGTGTTCAGTTGTGATACGATAATGCTTTTTCCAGTACAAATTTGTCTAAAAAAAAGTCTGAGTTTAACATAATTAAGCAGCTTCTGTTGCACATTTCTGCTAACAATTCCTCCTCTACCTTCATTCCTGCAATTAGCATTTTTTGTTGCAGAAAACATGTTTGGACCTTTTTTACAGACATCTCTAAATTGCCATTCTTTTCTCAAAAGGTTGGCACTGGTCTTGGACCTACACTGGAGTTTTATGCACTTGTATCTCAGGAACTACAGAGAGCAGACTTGGGCTTGTGGAGGGGTGAAGAAGTTACTCTTGCTAATCCTAAAGGTAACTATAATGATAATCTTGATATTTTCAGAGGGTGGAATTTTCCAAGTTTATACTGCACTGTTGCAGGAGATAAAATTGTATCCTTTATGTGTAGCTTTAAAGTATTGAAAGGAGATCCATAAACTGTACTTTAAACAGAAACATAAATATTGTACAGTATGTGGATTATACTTGCTTTGACATACTACTAACCTTTTGCTCTATTTTGGAGTTGTTGTTGTAACCCTATGTTGAAAGCTGACTATATATCTAAATGCATTTCATCTGCTTGAGTTAGTGTTTTAAAACTAGACCATTAGTTTGAGCAACATTTTAAAAATTTTGACTTGTGTATAATTCTACTGTTTGTGTTCCTTTCTTTAAACAGGAAGCCAAGAAGGGACCAAATATATTCATAATCTTCAAGGTCTGTTTGCACTTCCCTTTGGCAGAACAGCTAAACCTGCTCATATTGCTAAAGTTAAAATGAAGTTCCGTTTTCTGGGAAAACTGATGGCAAAAGCAATCATGGATTTTAGATTGGTAAGAGTGGAACTGGTTTTAAATTTAAAGTAGCCTCTGCTATACAATATAGCCTTCAAGCTGAAATTGCAATTCTAAAAGCCTGGCTTCAAGGTTCTAGTTGTGAAAAACATACTGTTGGAAGTAGCAGCTTCTGAATTTAGACAGCTAATACATATTAATGATCCCCAAATGATTAGCTACATATAGCAATGGCTCTCCTGTGTATTAAAGTAGTCTTCAGCTTAAGTATGTTAAGTACCTGTAGTGCAGTAACAGAGTAATTGGAAACTTAATACTTAAACATCATCCATGGCATTTATACAAATGGCATTTACTAGATTAATAGCAGGCAAAGTGCAATTTAGCCTTTTTCAGTTGTTACTTTGGTGGCGTGCGGGTACGTAGAGGTTTACATGTCTCTTTAAGTTTTGTTTTCAGATAAAGGGAAACTGTTTTTTCCTTCTAGGTGGACCTTCCCCTTGGCCTTCCTTTTTACAAATGGATGCTGCGACAGGAGACGTCGCTAACATCTCATGACTTGTTTAACATTGATCCTGTAGTAGCCAGATCAGTATACCATCTTGAAGAAATTGTGCGGCAAAAGAAAAGACTTGAACAGGATAAATCGCAAGTAGGTATAATTATAGAACAGAAGATGCCAAATTTATCCATCGGTCTGTTTTACTTGGTAGCTAGAACTGTGGCAAATAGTAGTCCAGTTGATGGATGCCTTGGCCATGGCTTAAGTGGTAAACAGATTGCAGACTGGCAAGAAGTGGTTTCCGTACTGTATTTTCATAGTTTACTTCTATATTCAAAATTGTAACATGGTTAATCTAAACTACAGTTAGTTGAATCAAACCAGCTTCATAAGGTATCATTTGAAGCTGACTTGTTTCAGCTAACCATAGTTAAGATTAACCACAGCGTGTTCAGGGTTTGGATGACATTTCCAAGTTTCTCCTTGTGGCTTCAGCAGAGAGCATGTAAACCTGAGGCTCTCTGCAGCTTGTTTTCATAAGTTCAAATTGTGGTTTAGCATTTAACATTTTATCCAACATAATCAATGTTTTACATAAACGTGCCTTCACAAATCTTGGATTCATGCCACACCCCTTTCTTTTGTGTGAGTATTTAAAAGCAAAGAAGTGCTTTCAAGTAATGAAAAGAGTGCTTTCAAATATCCAGCCATAGTTACCTCTGACACGTGACCTCAGGAACTGGTTGAGAACAAGCAGAGTTTAAACTCTACTTGAAAAATATGGTTTTAACAAACCACAATTCCCAAGCTTTAATGTCTTGGAGAACTGTGCTAAGTTTCAAATGGCCTTTGCACAAGGGTGCAGCATGTTTTATTGTACTTGGCCATACTTATATTCTGTGAATGCTGTTGGTCAGTTTCCTGGTAGTTTTGTGACCTCTATGCATAGCTAAGGCTAAGTTGAATGTTAATGACATCTTATTTTCTTGGATTTTTACTTTACATGTGTTGAAGCACTTGGGCCTGCTGATACCACGTAAACAAATTTTAATAAAAGTGCAATTAATTCAGTGTTGTGCTTATCCAATCGTTCCATCAGAACACACCTTTTTTCTTTCTTGATGAAATTCTCCCCCCTCTCCTTCCCCCATGCACTGTTCTGGGGTTCTTCTGACACCCCTCCCCCAGCTGATTTCAGGGAGATGCAGGGGCATGCAATGGGGGGAAGGGTCTGTTGTGCCAGCAGGAGCCCTTCTGCTGGCTTCCATGATCATGTGGCGTTATGTGAATGTTAGCCACTTTATGAATATTACACTATAAAAGGCTATGCCTAAAATTTCTTAAGTTGTCACTTACATTTTATCTTTAGACCAAAGAAAGTCTACAGTATGCGTTGGAAACACTGACCATGAATGGCTGCTCAGTAGAAGATCTAGGGTTGGACTTCACCCTCCCAGGCTTTCCAAACATAGAGCTGAAAAAAGGAGGGAAAGATATACCTGTCACCATCCACAATTTAGAAGAATATCTCAGAGTAAGTAAAAAGAATGTTGGAAGGGTCTGCTGGGTCCAGAAGTCTTCCTCCCCCCCCACCTTTTTACCAGAGTATTAACTGCAAACAACAATGACTGGTCTATATGCATTACCCTAAGGCAGGCATCCCCAAACTTTGGTCCTCCAGATGTTTTGGACTACAATTCCCATCATCCCTGACCACTGGTCCTGTTAGCTAGGGATCATGGAAGTTGTAGGCCAAAACATCTGGAGGGCCGCAGTTTGGGGATACCTGCCCTAAGGTATTGATTCACATTGTGTTGAAGTTGGTAACCAAAGTCCCATAGCTCTGAACAGGTCAGGGCTCCCCAAGAGATGTGACTATTTGAACAGTGTAAATGCAGACACAAATAATTAGCAGTTTTTTCCCCCTAACTAGTAACTGTGTAGATATGTGTGCTAGTACAATGAGTTAATACATTCTTTGAGAGAGCTACCTATAGTTGAAGTGCTGTCTACCTAGCTCTCTAGTACAAGCTTAATTTTAATATGACACCCAGTAAGATGAATGTACCAACTTAGCCACAATTAGAATTATTGTTATTGCTTTTCACTAGACCAGCTTTGCTCTCTCAGTGACTAGCCAGTCCTGAAAACATTGCTGGCCTCTTACTTTACTATTTTCAGTAACTGTAAAATAAAGGGTTTTGTTGATTTGAAGGACAGTTCTCTTTCTTTTTCCATGCTACAATTTAGGTACATGGCTATACTTTTGTTTCCTCTCCCCAGGTCATCACCTTACTTAATACTAATACATTATTTAAAATTGCTGTAGTTTTACAGTTGTGTGTTTCTCTCTGTGTGTTTTTGCAGCTGGTTATCTTCTGGGCACTAAATGAAGGCGTTTCCAGACAATTTGACTCCTTCAGAGACGGATTTGAATCGGTCTTCCCCCTCAGTCACCTTCAGTACTTTTATCCTGAGGAGGTTAGTACCCTTATGCCAGGTGCAATAACTTGGTTCATCTGACCTGCTTGTTCTGCTTTTGAAGGTGTGCATGTGAGGAGCTGGAGTTTTGTAGGAGGGTCCAGGAGTCTCTTAATACAAATTTTTCAGCACCCTCATGAATACAGTCGTACCTGTGAATTTGAATGGAATCCGTTCCAAAGGTCTGTTCAACTTCCAAAACGTTCAGAAACCAAAGTGCTGCTTCTGATTGGCTGCAGGAAGCTCCTGCAGCCAATCAGAAGCCGCTGAAGCCCCATCGGATGTTCGACTTCCAAAAATAGTTTGCAAACCGGAAGAGTCACTTCCGGGTTTGTGGCGTTCAGGAGCCAAAATGTTTAAGAACTAAGCTGTTTGAAAACCAAGGTACGAATGTATACTGTTTCCAGACTTAATGTGGTAGTCATGAAATTCAAATCATTTCTAACTTTTCTAGCATGGTGTACTTAAATACTCAAATGTATGTAGAAAAGAAGTACATAAAAGGACTGTAACTATCACAAAATACTTAATTCTATATATCATAGTTCGGTCCTGAATATTTTATATTCAAAATTCAATAATTATCCAAAGAGATCTGGCTGAGATTACTGTGTTTGAAACAAAGTTGAATTTAAGTTTTGGAAGAACTGAAAGGAGGGGAGAGGAAGGACACCTTCAAAAATTTGGATTCTGAGTTAGAGAATCAGAATCGGCATGAAGCTTCATCTCTGAAGTTTGATTAGGTGGTAGTACTTTTAGCCTGTGTGCAGGGAATTGTATTAATCATGTGAAAATTCAACAACAAACTGATGTTCTTTCTTCTCTCTCTCTCCCTCTCCCCCACCCCTCGGTTCCACTCTGGCATTCTATAGCTGGATCAGCTTCTGTGTGGTAGCAAAACAGATACTTGGGATGCAAAGACATTGATGGAATGTTGCAGGCCAGATCATGGTTATACACATGACAGGTAATCGCAAAGTAATAAAATTTGTTGCTAGTTGGCGGTGATCTAATGTGTGGAATGTCTCAAACAGCTTTTTGTGTTGTAGCTCTATTAAGATAGCCACTTGTTGATTCCTCAGTGGATGTTCTGTTTAACAATCTCTATTCCCTTCCCTTTTTTTTTTTAATTCTAGTCGTGCTGTGAAGTTCCTGTTTGAAATTCTCAGTAGTTTTGATAGTGAGCAGCAAAGATTATTTCTCCAATTTGTGACTGGTAGCCCTAGACTGCCAGTAGGAGGTGAGTGTTTTTTATAATATTGGCTAAAAACAAGTGCAAATGCAATAGCTATATTCATATGTTGAAAACCATATTTACTATGTTGAATGCTCCAAAGTAAAAACTCTGTTGTGCTATAAGCTAGTAGAAGTCTATCCTTTTGAACTGTGCACAAATACAACGGTTTTGATTTAAAGAGGGATGGGGAACCTGCGACCTTCCGACTCCCACCATTCTGTCTGTGGGCTGTGCTGGCCAGGGCTGATGGTAGTTGGAGTCCAAAAACATTTTGTCGGTGCCACTGGTTTCCCTTCCCTGATTTCAAAATTGTCATTGATAGTCAATTTCCACCTGTACACAGCCTACTGAGTTCAATAGGACTTAACTCCCCGTTCAGTATGCATTGGATTGCAGCCTCACTTAGCCCAGTGCATAGAAACCTATAATAAAAGCTAAGCAACCCTGTGTTTTGCTAATAGACATGAAGGTGAGTGTTAACATTTTGTTCTTCTTATCTAGGATGAGTTGCTTATGTCTCTAGGCAAAGACTCAATTTGTCGCACTGGTAGAATTTCATATGGAATGACTGTACCAGTATGATATATGACTAATTGTGGCATTCGCTTCGTTAGAGCCTAAAGTTATTGGCTGCTGGGAGAGGAGCAGAAATGATGCACACGCAAACTTGGTTGGATCTCCACCATGGTTGCTGCCTGTCCCTTTCTGTTGTTAAAACATCTGCTTCCTCTTTAATGTTAGAGGCCATCTGTGTGCAGCTTCCATATAATTGCTCTGTGAAAGAAAAGCTATGAAGACCACAGTCAGGATTCTTTATATTGTCTGAGCGTACCTTATACACAACTGACATTGCAGTGCTACAGAGGCAGGCTACATAAGAACCTTTTCACACATTGGAGCCCATAAGCCTTTTAATGCTAGAAGAGTGGGTGAGCAGGTGATTTTGCAGGGGCGAGGGATTCCGTTTTCACATGGCTGAGTTAATCCACCTAAGTAATACAGAAAGCAGCACGAGGAATGCAGTCTTTTTCTGAGACCAATAGCTTAATGCTCTTAAACTTTCTTAATATTAAATCTGTCGTGAACTTCGTTGTTTTTTCTTCTTAGGCTTTCGGAGTTTGAATCCTCCACTTACAATTGTACGCAAGACATTTGAGTCTACAGAAAATCCAGATGACTTCTTACCCTCAGTAATGACTTGTGTAAACTATCTCAAGTTGCCAGACTATTCAAGTATTGAGATAATGCGTGAAAAACTCTTGATAGCTGCAAGAGAAGGGCAGCAGTCATTCCATCTTTCCTGATCACAATGAAAAATGCAATGTCTGCCTGTTACAGCAAAAAGAGAATCATGATTCTTTTCTAAATGTATCATCTGAGTCGAGGAAACGTAACGCCTCCTTGTAGAAAACGGCTTGCAGATTATAAACAAAGACACTAGGTTGATACTCATTAAAGGCCCCATGGACTTAAAAGTGATCAGGCCCTAAAGTTGTTGTGACAAGGTTTCTTTAGCAAGTTCTTGTTTTAAATTATCATTTATCGATGAGTGAAGTTTAACTTGCTTTGCTGTGTGAAATTTAAAAAGGGATGTTTTTTCAGGCTGGAACAATAAATGTTGCTGTGCAGTTTAATACTGGGCTGTGTGTATCCATCTAGCCAAGTCTGCAGTTTTTTCCTCCCAAAGACAACTTTGTACATAAGTACAGAAATTGAAAAACATGTATTGGCACATCTAGTTAAGTAGACTAGTTCTGTGTACCATCACATGTCCCTGATTTCCCTCCCTCATGTATTGTCTGATGTGCAATCCACATGGCTCTCTGTGTACTCCACTCGCAACAATTGTTACATTTTGGACATGGGCTTTTACTGGTCCATGTTTTCTCAAATTAAGAAATAATTTAATTTTATTAAATATATTGTCAATAATTCCGCCTTTGTAAGTAGGTAGAATCTTTCTTATAGCTTAGTTTAATGTAGTAGTAGGATATATTGGCTACAATCTTTACCAGAAAATACTCTAGAACCATTCACACAGTGATTTAGGCAACAGCCTCCTACTGGTGGGCTAGGATGAAATTGATTTTTCTTGCGTAGTTGAAAAACTCAACAACCGATTGGTCTGGCCAATATTTATGGTGTGGCCAGAGCATTTTGAATTGATGTAAAGTTTTTTATAAAGTCGAATTAGTATTTTCCTTCCCTGTTCAATCCTTTCCCCTTGATTTAAGCCCCCCCCCTGTACGTCCTCCTCCGTACCCTAAGTCCTCTCCTAGCATCTCCCCCCCCCCAGCACTGGTGTGGATCAAAACAGTTCAGCATTTCTTTTGACACAGATAAAACACATGTAAGCAATGCTCTTTCCGATTGTTTTCTGTGCTGATTTCTCAAATCTGCAATAATTTACTTCATCAGGTTAATGTTTTTACCTGAATATAAATAAAGTTTGCTTCACCTTTTTGTTCATAGTTCTGTACTGTATGCATAAGTTCAATTGTGTAAATTATTCCAATGCAAGTAAATCATCTTAATTCTCCTTGGCTAGCTAGCCACCTTGTCATGGATGATTTACCATTAAAACAAGAGTTTGCAAGATCTGGTATTCTTTTATTTTTATATGAGTTCAAAAACAAGACTATTCCAAAACATTCCCGAGATGTACATCCTGTATAGTTCATCTCTTAAATGAAAATCTGACAGAGATTACTTTATTCAACTTTGAGAAATCAAAATAAAACACTTGAGTGCTGTTAATTTGGTTGGATGATCAGGGTAGAATATCTATGAAACATCAGCAAGTTTCCTTTTCAGACGAAGAACCTGTAACCACACAATGTACTTCAGTACATGTAACTGTCATTCTCTTTTAAGTTAATGTTCACAGAATTAAATGGGACTGGCCATACTGTGCACCACTGAACTGTGATGGGAAGCTGAATGTGAAATCCTTGTGCAAAGACTCTGAGCAGTCTGTCAGATTAGAACTGAATGGAAGTGCGTCACAGTGGACATAAAAATTGGTCATGCAGAACATGGCTAGCATTTCGTAGAAACCGAAAGGCAGTGTTAAAAAGTATGGACTGGTATTTAAAAACTGTTCTGATAACGCTATCAAAACTTGGCACAAAAGACTCGTGTTTATAGTGTGTTGATAGCAACTTGTTCTTTTTTTTAAGGTTCTATATTTTAAAAAGACTGACTTATGTAAAAATATTTTGTATTAAAATATCATCTGTATTGATATTTTTTTACCCATGTTGTCTCCCTACAGAACCTGGCTTTCATTGACTTGTAGTTCTTAAATTTAAATAGTTTATACTAGCGATCCAGTGCCTGAAAGTCCATGTCGCTTGGGGGGCTGCCATTTGAGAAAAACATGTCTGTACACTTAGATATGGGGCTGGTGGTAGCTAAAGATTGTATTAGATGCAACAAACACATGTATCTAACAGAATGGCTCATGACGAAGCCTAACTCTGGCATTCTGGATGTTTGTAGAAAATGCTTGCAAACTCTGGTTTCCCAGAGCATAATGTGGGGCACTGATTGGTGTCCTGAATGACATATCTCTGCAGTTAATAAAAGGATTGACAATAACCGCTTTGAAGAGATCAGTAATGCTACAGAAACAGTCTTTTATGGGTTGCTATATTGCCAGTTTTCTGTAGGTTATCACTGTTACCAGGAATAAAATACTCTTTTCAAACTAGATTAATTGAGGAACTGTAGTGCTCGAAAGCAACTACTGAAGTTCAGTGAAGATGGATTCCTTGACTCCTACTTCAGCGTTCTCTTTGTGTGCAAAGCTGTGTGTAATCTAAAGAAATAACTGAAATTCTGCCTAACCAAAATGAATTTAGCAATAACTACCACCGGTATGCAAATCAAGCAGATTTATGAATTGGTAACTGGTGAAAGCAGAGCTTTCCAAACTCTTCATGTTGGTGACACACTCTTTAGACAGGCATCATTTTGTGACACAGTTTTACTAGAGAACCAGAGGTTAAACAAGCCCCTTTCCAACCCCAAGAGGAATGTGGGTAGCATTCGCGTGACACTGCAGTTGATGCACTAACATGTTGCAACACACAATTCTGGTTAAAGAAGAGGAAGCAGTGAATGGGCAGTTCTCAAAATGGAATAACCTAAGAAGTTGTGTCCCCCAGTGTTCTGTATTGGGTCTGTGACCTGCTCATCAATGATCTGGTGAGCAGGGAGTAGCACTGTTTGATGATAATACCAAGTTATTTAGAGTGGTAAAAACAAAAAATAGCTGATGAAGAGCTCCAAAAGGATATTTCCAAACTAGGCAAATAGGCAGTATAATGGCAAATTCAATTTAATGGAAGCAAGTGTAAAATGATGTACAATGTGGCAAGATTCCTAACTTTTAGACTCAAATGGGGCCTGAGCTAGCAGTTAGTGAGCAGGAAAGGGATCTTGGGGTTGTGATGGGTATCTCAATAAAAGTGACAACACAATGTTGGAACATTGGGAGAGGTCAAAAATAAAATGGCCAGTAATAGCTGCCCATCATACCTTTATAGAAGTCTGATGCACAGTTCTGGTCACGGTACCTCCTTTTGCGGATAGCCTGCAACATTTGAGATGACTAGTTTGGAAGGGAAAGGGAGATAAGGGTAGATAGGATAAAAATGCATAAAATTATACACAGTACTGAAAGAAGACAAGAGTTGTCTTCCTACATAATACTAGAACTGGAAGCCATCCAATGAAACGGACCATGTATGTTGAGAAGTACTTATTTTTATCTGTCCTGAATCTGTGCCCAGAATGGAGTTTGGTAGTGCCTATCACTGCATCTCGTGTTATATTGTAAACTGCCCTGTGATCACTGGATGAAGGATGGTATAGAAATTCAATAATAATAATGGAAGGGAAGGGCTTGGTAGTTCTACTGTTATCAGGATTTTGGGGGCAGCAACCTGGAAGAGGGCTTTATCTGTGCAGCCTCCAACTTATGGAATTCCCTCCCTGAAGTTGCCAGATTCAACTTCACTGTACAGGTTTCTGGGTCTGCTGAAGACAAATCTCTTCACCCTGGCCTCTTGACACTTGGGGTGTATGCTTTCAGGAGCAGCCCTATTCCTGCAACAATCTAACTTTTTAATTCTGAACTTTAAATAATTTTAGCCTACCCCGGAACATGGGTGGCACTGTGGTCTATACCACGAGTCTAGGGCTTGCCGATCAGAAGATCGGCGGTTCGAATCCCCGCAAAGTTTCAGACTTTGACAGTACACTTTAAAGCAGGGGTCAGCAAACTTTCAGCAGGAGGCCGGTCCACTGTCCCTCAGACCTTGTGGGGGGGGGCAGACTATATTTTGGGAAAAAAATTAACAAATTCCTATACCCCACAAATAACCCAGAGATACATTTTAAATAAAAGCACACATTCTACTCATGTAAAAACACCAGGCAGGCCTCACAAATAACCCAGAGATGCATTTTAAATAAAAGGACACATTCTACTCATGTAAAAACATGCTGATTCCTGGACTGTAAGAGGGCTGGATTTAGAAGGTGATTGGGCTGCACCCGGCCCCCAGGCCTTAGTTTGCTTAGTTTGGGGACCCCTGCTTTAAAGCATATCTGTGAAACTGCAGTGGTAGGAACCGAGGTTTGTTACTTTTTTAAAGAACTGGCTCTCTACAAAAGCTGAACTGTGTCCAGTATATCTCTGTATAATACAGCTGCATGATTCATGCTACTTCTACAGCTGAAGATCATCCCTACTTCATGTGACATAACTTCATTAATACATCTTGGCTGGGGTGGAAATTAACTTCCATGATGCCATGTTTGTAGGTTTTCCAGACACAGCTCATTTCCAACTTTCGAAAACCAGAGTTGGGTTGTACTAACCTTTTAATCTGATCAGATAGTAGGGTTCTTATGCTGAAATAAACATTCCTGTATGGATATACTTTTGTATCTGCAATCATTCATCCATTTTTACTGAACAAATAGCTGTTGCTTCTGCCCTTTGAGTTTGTGGCAGCAATAAGTATTTCCTCCTTCCCTTTTTGTCAAACACATGTAACAGTGTTGAATAAGTACTTGAAACCAAGCTTCCATACATAATCCTTGTCTGTGTGCCCCTTAGCATTAACCATGAAAATAGTCTTATCTAAGCTACTGTTTTAGTCATTTGTGACCTCTCCTTCCTTGGGTCTTTCCCCAAAAGAATCCCAGATCGTTGAGTTGGTGTTCCTAAATGTGTGGTCCTGTTTTGAGAATTAGGGCATTTTAAGATAATATTAAAAGCTATCAAAGGAAAGGCAACCCTTTGTTCATGCAGAGGGAAGAATTCTCATCCTGGTTTTGCATCTAGACACATTGTTTTTGTCTTCGGCAGCATAAGTAGTTTACATGGTACCACCTTTCAAACATCAAAGTGGACAAATCCATAAAAATCTCCTAGGCTACCCACTTTTGATTACTCCAGGGGTGGCAAACCTTTTTCCAGCCAAGGGCTGCCCTGATCCATGGTCAACCACCTGGGGTCCATATGTCAACATGTTGTTGTTTAGTCGTTTAGTCGTGTCCGACTCTTCGTGACCCCATGGACCATAGCACGCCAGGCACTCCTGTCTTGCACTGCCTCCCGCAGTTTGGTCAAACTCATGTTCGTAGCTTCGAGAACACTGTCCAACCATCTTGTCCTCTGTCGTCCCCTTCTCCTAGTGCCCTCAATCTTTCCCAACATCAGGGTCTTTTCCAAGGATTCTTCTCTTCTCATGAGGTGGCCAAAGTATTGGAGCCTCAGCTTCACAATCTGTCCTTCCAGGGAGCACTCAGGGCTGATTTCCTTAAGAATGGATAGGTTTGATCTTCTTGCAGTCCATGGGACTCTCAAGAGTCTCCTCCAGCACCATAATTCAAAAGCATCAATTCTTCGGCGATCAGCCTTCTTTATGGTCCAGCTCTCACTTCCATACATCACTACTGGGAAAACCATAGCTTTAACTATACGGACCTTTGTCGGCAAGGTGATGTCTCTGCTTTTTAAGATGCTGTCTAGGTTTGTCATTGCTTTTCTCCCAAGAAGCAGGCGTCTTTTAATTTCGTGACTGCTGTCACCATCTGCAGTGATCAAGGAGCCCAAGAAAGTAAAATCTCTCACTTCCTCCATTTCTTCCCCTTCTATTTGCCAGGAGGTGATGGGACCAGTGGCCATGATCTTGGTTTTTTGATGTTGAGCTTCAGACCATATTTTGCGCTCTCCTCTTTCACCCTCATTAAAAGGTTCTTTAATTCCTCCTCGCTTTCTGCCATCAAGGTTGTGTCATCTGCATATCTGAGGTTGTTGATATTTCTTCCGGCAATCTTAATTCCGGCTTGGGATTCATCTAGTCCAGCCTTTCGCATGATGAATTCTGCATATAAGTTAAATAAGCAGGGAGACAATATACAACCTTGTCGTACTCCTTTCCCAATTTTGAACCAATCAGTTGTTCCATATCCAGTTCTAACTGTAGCTTCTTGTCCCACATAGAGATTTCTCAGGAGACAGATGAGGTGATCAGGCACTCCCATTTCTTTAAGAACTTGCCATAGTTTGCTGTGGTCGACACAGTCAAAGGCTTTTGCATAGTCAATGAAGCAGAAGTAGACGTTTTTCTGGAACTCTCTAGCTTTCTCCATAATCCAGCACATGTTTGCTATTTGGTCTCTGGTTCCTCTGCCCTTTCGAAATCCAGCTTGCACTTCTGGGAGTTCTCGGTCCACATACTGCCTAAGCCTGCCTTGTAGAATTTTAAGCATAACCTTGCTAGCGTGTGAAATGAGCGCAATTGTGCGGTAGTTGGAGCATTCTTTGGCACTGCCCTTCTTTGGAATTGGGATGTAGACTGATCTTCTCCAATCCTCTGGCCATTGCTGAGTTTTCCAAACTTGCTGGCATATTGGGTGTAGCACCTTAACAGCATCATCTTTTAAAATTTTAAATAGTTCAGCTGGAATATCATCACTTCCACTGGCCTTGTTATTAGCAATGCTTTCTAAGGCCCATTTGACTTCACTCTCCAAGATGTCTGGCTCAAGGTCAGCAACCACACTACCTGGGGTGTATGAGACCTCCATATCTTTCTGGTATAATTCCTCTGTGTATTCTTGCCACCTCTTCTTGATGTCTTCTGCTTCTGTTAGGTCCTTACCACTTTTGTCCTTGATTATGGTAATCTTTGTACGAAATGTTCCTTTCATATCTCCAATTTTCTTGAACAGATCTCTGGTTTTCCCCATTCTATTGTTTTCCTCTATTTCTTTGCATTGCTCATTTAAGAAGACCCTCTTGTCTCTCCTTGCTGTTTTTTGGAAATCTGCATTCAGTTTCCTGTATCTTTCCCTATCTCCCTTGCATTTTGCTTGCCTCCTCTCCTCCGCTATTTGTAAGGCCTCGTTGGATAGCCATTTTGCTTTCTTGCATTTCCTTTTCCTTGGGATGGTTTTCGTTGCTGCCTCCTGTATAATGTTACGAGCCTCCATCCATAGTTCTTCAGGCACTCTGTCCACCAAATCTAAATCCTTAAACCTGTTCCTCACTTCCACTCTGTATTCATAAGGGATTTGATTCAGATTGTATCTTACTGGCCCAGTGGTTTTTCCTACTTTCTTCAGTTTAAGCTGGAATTTTGCTATAAGAAGCTGATGATCTGAGTTACAGTCAGCTCCAGGTCTTGTTTTTGCTGACTGTATAGAGCTTCTCCATCTTTGGCTGCAGAGAATATAATCAATCTGATTTCGATGCTGCCCATTTGGTGATATCCATGTGTAGAGTCGTCTCTTGTGTTGTTGGAAGAGAGTGTTTGTGATGACCAGCTTGTTCTCTTGACAGAACTCTATTAGCCTTTGCCCTGCTTCATTTTGAACTCCAAGGCCAAACTTGCCAGTTGTTCCTTTTATCTCTTGATTCCCTACTTTAGCATTCCAATCCCTTGTAATGAGAAGAACATCCTTCTTTGGTGTCATTTCTAGAAGTTGTTGTAGGTCTTCATAGAATTGGTCAATTTCACTTTCTTCAGCACCGGTAGTTGGTGCATAAACTTGGATTACTGTGATGTTAAAAGGTCTGCCTTGGATTCGTATCGAGATCATTCTGTCATTTTTGAGATTGCATCCCATTACAGCTTTTGCCACTCTTTTGTTGACTATGAGGGCCACTCCATTTCTGCTACAGGATTCTTGCCCACAGTAGTAGATATGATAGTCACCCGAACTGAATTCGCCCATTCCCTTCCATTTTAGTTCACTGATGCCCAGGATGTCGATATTTATTCTTGTCATCTCATTTTTGACCACATCCAGCTTACCTCCACTCATGGTTCTTACATTCCAGGTTCCTATGCAATATTTTTCTTTACAGCATCGGACTTTCCTTTCGCTTCCAGGCATATCCGCAACTGAGTGTCCTTTCGGCTTTGGCCCAGCCGCTTCATCAGCTCTGAATCTACTTGTACTTGTCCTCCGCTCTTCCTCAGTAGCATGTTGGACGCCTTCCGACCTGAGGGGCTCATCTTCCAGCGTCATAACTTTTATATGCCTGTTGTCTTTGTCCATGGAGTTTTCTTGGCAGGGATACTGGAGTGGCTTGCCAGTTCCTTCTCCAGGTGGATCACGTTTAGTCAAAACTCTCCACTATGACCTGTCCATCTTGGGTGGCCCTGCATGGCATAGCTCATAGCTTCTCTGAGTTATTCAAGCCCCTTCGCCACGACAAGGCATTGATCCATGAAGGGGACTCATGTCAACATGAGTATGGATGAATTGTTTAAAGTGGGTGTTACCATCCTTTTAAAAAAATTCCTTCCAGCAGCACCTTAAAGATGACACATTTGTTTTTGAGGACACATTTGGAGGGGGTCACATAAACCTCTTGTCATCACAGAATTGCAGCAGTCATCATTTTTAACAATCATATATTCATAGAATTGGAAGGGACCACAAGGGTCATCTAAGTCAGTGTTTCTCAACCAGTGTGCCTCCAGATGTTTTGGGACTACAACTCCCATCATCCCTAGCTAGCAAGACCAGTGGTCAGGAATGATGGGAGTTGTAGTCCCAAAACATCTGGAGGCACACTGGTTGAGAAACACTGATCTAAGTCCAACTTCCTGCAATGCATGAATCTTTTGCCCAACATGGAGCAAAATGTTTTGCTTTATTTTTAATATTTTGGAAATAAATCTAGAGCATATGCAGCCCATGGCCCACAGATTAGACCAGGGGTCAGCAACACTGTCCCTCAGACCTTGTGGGGGGCTGGACTATATTTTGGAGGGGGGGGAGGGAACGAATTCCTATGCCCCACAAATAACCCAGAGATGCATTTTAAATAAAAGCACACATTCTACGCATGTAAAAACACGCTGATTCCCGGACCGTCCGTGGGCCGAATTTAGAAGGCGATTGGGCCGGATCCGGCCCCCGGGCCTTAGTTTGCCTACCCATGGGTTACCAGACATCCCCAAACTTCAGCCCTCCAGATGTTTTGGACTACAATTCCCATCTTCCCCGACCACGGTCCTGTTAGCTAGGGATCATGGGATTTGTAGGCCAAAACATCTGGAGGGCCGCAGTTTGGGGACGCCTGGGTTAGACCGTCAAGAACTACCTGCAGCTGAAAGTATTAGGGCCAGTCAATGCCCATGTGGTTTGAAGAAGAGGATTTGGAAATCTTGATGCTGCCCATATCCTAATGAAAGTGAGTTCTTATCGTATAGCTGTGCTCAGTAACAGCCAGGAAAATGGGCCTCATAGGTAAGAAAAACAGTTTTCTGTTGTCCTGCTGTTTTTCCATTGAAGATTTGTTTATTTTGCAAGCTGCATAACATTACTTCCTGTGTTCAGACTTTTTTGAGGTTTTAATTACTGTGCACTGCAGCCTTTCTCATAATACTTCCTTTCTTCCCTAATGCTTTGGAATCGAGGTGACCTTGAGGACACATTGAGAAATGGTGCTTTATATAATATGTCCATGTTCTTTTATTAATTGCCAGTGGGCTTTCTGAACAGCTGCTGTGTGTTCCTTCAATCAACGATCCACATTTCTAAGGCCTCTTTCTTCTCAGCGAATCCTTTAATTTTAGAGTGTACTGTCTTTTCTAACTTACATGACAGAAACATGAGAGACACTTAGTTTGTAAAATAATTCTGAAATGGAATGATAGCAGCACAGAAGGGAAAGCACTATTTTTTTAATTTTAGAAGTTCATAGAATCTTGGAGTCGGAAGGGACCCAAGGGCCATCTAGTCCAACCCCCTGCAATGCAGGAATCTCAGTTGTATCTAATATAGTGCTAAATTAGAGATGCTCAGTGGTAATCTTGTTTCACTGGCAAAATACAGCAGCAGAACCTTACTGTGTAAGAGATTGCACAAATCTGGTGTGCAAGAGTTACCAGAAACCTACAATCTGTTGCACAACGAGCACAAATGTTTCAGTGGATTCCTCCGTTGTGCAACATTAAAATTCATCTGTCTGCTAGTACATGTCATGGACTGGTTGGGCACAGAGGAATGGTGGGAGGAACCAGTTGGGGAACCCCCCCCCCCCAGGGGAAGAAGGCTCAAAGCCAGGGGAATGGTGGTGAGACAACATAGAGAGATAAGACAGAAAGGTAGAGGTGTCTGAAGCCAAAGAGGTAACAGGGCTGTGGCAGAGATAAGTCCAAAATCAGAGGCAGAAGCTGAAGCAGGAAAGCGTAATGAGGGAGATCAAAAGGCAGAGATGAGTCGGGCTGGTGAAGAGGCACAGGTGTCCACCCCACCCCTCCTGTTGTGACAAGCTCGTCTTCCCTCTGGTCTCTCAGAACAAGAAGAGGCATTAAGAGGGCAGAGGAGAGATGGGCACCACACAGTTGAAGTTGATTGCTTGGGAAACCCTCCAGAGAGGAAGGGACTTAAGAAGAGTTTGGATTTGATATCCCGCTTTATCACTTCCCTAAGGACTCTCAAAGCCGCTAACAATCTCCTCTCCCTTCCTCCCCCACAACAAACACTCTGTGAGGTGAGTGAGGCTGAGAGACTTCAGAGAAGTGTGACTAGCCCAAGGTCACCCAGAAGCTGCATGTGGAGGAGCGGGGACGTAAACCCGGCTCACCAGATTACGAGTCTACCGCTCTTAACCACTACACCACACTGGTAGCTGTGTGGAGGCAGGAACCTTCAGTCTCAGCAACTGTTTCATGGGGGAAAGACATAGCAGAGATGAGTTGCTGTGCTCATTAGGCCTGACACTCCTGTGCTGATCATGTTTTTGCTAATAAAGAGTTAACTCCAACTGCACGGTGTGATTTACTGCTGCCTTGCTCCTGACACTGCAAGAGCCCTTATTCTAGCTGCAAGAGACCACCAGGTACAGCCCAAAAGTTGTAAAGCAATTTTTTAACAATGAAATCCACTTTACAAGGTGATAGCTCTTTCATGTTCATGATGAACAGTGCAATCCTCTGCATGTCTACTCATAAGCAAATCCTATTGAGTTCAGTGGAACTTAACTGTTGCACAGTGGAAGTTGTTCCATTAGCACGAAGTGCAACCCATTGTTTCCTACTTGGCCCAGACTGCTTGTTAACTCTTACTGACACTTAGTTCCACTTTGCTACACTATAGGCCTGAATTTATAACCCTTTGTCATTCAACACACATACAACGTACCACTCATTTGTGTGTGAAGGATGTGTCATTCTGTGTTTTACTGGAAACGGGGCTATAAGGTCTGAGATGATTACTGTAAGTCTATCAGAACAGAATGCTTTGTTGTTTCTGTGAACTGAGAACATTTGGGATCTTTCCTGCAGAAAGTGGGGGGAAGCAATGAGGAAAGAGAAGACTTTAAGCACTTGACAGAAAATAAATACTGTGATGTGTAAGTGTTCATGCATACTAGTGAACTTTTATTTGGTTTATTAAAAATTACCATGAAACTGTTGACAGCTTCAGTTGACTATACGAACACAGAAGTTTTGTTTAAGCTGCTGCCTGCTGAACAGTGTGAAACAAATCTTACAAAGTCAACAGTTTCACATGTGCACAGGCACCTGTTTGGGGGCAAGGAGGTCAACATTTATCAGAGACCATTCTAGGCCAGGGAAAGGTGGAGAGCCTGTGGCCACCCATCCATTGTTGGACTCCAGCTCCCATAAATCTCAGGCATTGTGGCCCAAGGTCAGCGATGATGGGAGTTGTAACCCAGCAACAACTGGGAGGTTTTAGGTTCCCCATCCCTGCTATAAGGTGACAAATAAAGTAAAACGTATTAAATGCCAACTTGTCAATAGCTCCTATGGTTCCTTCCTTTTACTTCGTATCCTCAGCAGTATTTAACTGAATTTCCACTTGCAAGATTGAGTCTTAAGTAGAATATCTCTTTAATAGTGGGTATACATAAATGTTATTTTAGCCAATTACCCGTGAACATATTATTCATCCTATATGCAACAGAGAGTCAAGTTTTTCCCTTTATTTACCCTTGCTTGGGTTTGAAATGTATCGTTAGCCTAATAGCTTATTAGTGCAGCTTGAATCACTGACAGTCTTACTCAACCTTATATCTGAGGATTATCCGTATCCGAGTAGCTGAAAGAATTAGAGGAGATCATTCTGTTTTGGATAAATAGCAAATAAAGATATTTTTAAATCCCCTGGATTTCCCTGTTCACGAAACATGCACACGCGCATACCTAATCACAGATTGATTCCCATAATAACTCCACACTTGGATATAAAGAGTTGTGCAAGGCATACAGAACTCTTTTGAGAGAACTCTGTGATTTAAATATGGATTCCAAATATGCACAGCAGAGCATAACTCTGGGCTCCTGGGGAATCGCAGAATGTGCTCACTGCAAATATGACAGCTTTACAGTTAGTGCCATTTCTAAATCGAAATTATTAATAATATTGGTCAGGCACAAGATACATGATTAAAGGGACTGCTCCAGCACAATCAAGAACAATTAAGCCATGTTTTCCTCAGTGTTTATTTTCCTTAATAGCTGCCAGTATTGGGCTGTGTGTGCTGCTAACAAATTAACTGATTACAGCAAAAGAATGCAAAACCACTCACTTGCATCTGGTTCCTTATTTCCGCTTTATGTGCTGATTTAAAATGTTTGCGGGTCTATGAAAACAACAGCAGAAAATGCAGCCAAATTGTTCCCTGAGGTGAGGGTAATGTGTGTTTGTGTGTGTATGCATCTTTTGCTCAAGTAATGAGAACTCTGGGAAATAAAAACAAAGCACTCAATGTATAATTTTATCTTAGTATCCAGAAAAGGTACGTCGCCTCTTTGTCATGTGACCTTGTCAATCAGAACAGTATTGTTGATAGGATGTGATGCAGCTTGGAAAGCCAATAGCCTTTCTTGCCAGGAGACAGATTGGCCGTGGCTTTGTTACAAGTGATTCCAAGAGTGCTTTATGTGGCTTTGTCCTGTGCATCTTTTTACACTGTGTGTAAGATCTGTTGAAGCCAATGGCACTTCCACCCACATGAATGGGGAGAAGGTCCAGTGAGTCCTTTTTTAAATAAGTCCTAATAAAAAAGAGAGTTAATATAACAGTCAATAATGCATTAGAATATAATTATTAAACTCTCAGAATATCAGCAGATAATAACTAAACAGAAATTCACTCTCAACCATTACAATAAATCATTCCTAAATTATAATCAATAAAAATAGCAACAAACTTACAGTTCATACCATAAAATACCACAACACATTTTAAAAAAGTGGGAAGATTGAATTGAGCAACAAGACCACATAACTTGTGAAATTATTAAAAGATTCCGCCTCCTCGAGTCCTCTTCTCTCTTCCCAGAGGCTTTTGCTGTTCTTAAAGCTATGGCCTGCCTGGGAGAGGCTGTTGCTCAGCTGGACATGACTGAGGGTGGGGAGGTAAGGCTCTTTCGCCCTTCCCAAGCTGGCTGAGCAAGGTGTTATGGCTACTCACATTTCTGTGCCTCTCTCTCTAGTTACCCCATCCCACTCTGCCCCCAGAGCCCTCCTCAACATTCAACATTTCTGTTGGTTGTGGGATGGGGCTGGGGCTGAAAAGGCCTGGTGCTTGTGCAGGAGGTTCATCATGCAAACTTTTGAATCCAGACCTTAGCCTGATAGGAATTGTTTGTGAATGCTGTTAATGCAGGACAGAAAACAGCAGATAGTTGTAAACTGACTGTACATTCTAGCCAGGGTAGATGTTAATTCATGTTACGTGTGTGTGTGTGTGTGTGTGTGTGTGTGTGTGTGTTTTCTTTGTGAAACAGCCGAATGGTTACTTCATGCATTGCAGTTATATTCATGTTTACTCAGAAGTAAGTTCCACTAAGTCCAATGGGGCTTACATGCTAGTAAGTGGGCATAAGGTTGCTGTTCAAGCGATGCAGAACATTTTTTCAAAGCCCCTTTGCTTAAGAGAATTGAGGCATTCAAGCCACAACCAGACTCACTAGATAACTTCTACTGTCTGCCTTTCAAAGAAAGATGAAACAATTATAGGAAGTGAAGGAACACAGCTGAAATTGTTTTCTGGGACTGGAAGTTACAGCTATATTACATCCCATTTTTTCTCCTAGGAGGTCATGTGTCATACAGGGTTATTCTCCCCAAATTTATCTTCACAATGACCCTGTCATGTTTGTTATGTGGATCAATAGTCCAAGGTCACCCAGGGAGTGTTTTCAACCCAGGTCCTAGGTCCAACACTTTAACCACTACATCACATGGGCTCTCTGTGAAGTGCTCCTTCACATCTCGAAATGGCCCATGGATGCTCACCTGTAATATTACAGGTTGGCGGTATGTTCAGATCATATTTACTTCTTGATAAACAATGCAGGCAGAAATTCAATACATACTTTCCTTGCAGGGAGACGTAACCATGTTTCAAGGTTACAGCTGCCATATAGCTTTCAAGGAGACTCAATAAAAAAGTTTGAGAAGATGACTGGTGTCCTGTTCTCAGTATGCCTTTTTAAACCAGTAACTCTGTAATAGTTGTGAAGGCATAGTTCAGGCATAGGCAAACTCTGGCCCTCCGATGTTTGGGACTACAATTCCCATTATCCCTAGCTAACAGGACCAGTGGTCAGGGATGATGGGAATTGTAGTCTTAAACATCTGGAGAGCTGGAGTTTGCCTATGCCTGGCATAGTTTCATGTGGACTCTTAGTCTGCAATGCATCACACTGGCCTGCTGAGGGCTGTGCAATAATAGCAATTCATGACAAATAGAGGATTTGTTCCCCTGAGGGTTTTGTTGAGTTCATTTATCTCCCACTAAAAAAATAAAGTAGATCAGGCAAGCCTGAAGTCTGCCTGACACTGCTGCAGAGGGAGACTGGGCGGATCAACTTAATTTTTATTTTTACGTTACTAGGACCAGAAATCTAAAAGCAGAGTGAGCTGCAAAATAGTGGCTGGCATGTGAGCAGGGACCTGCTCTAAGAGTTAAAGATTGGGTGCTTCTGAGCATATGCACAGCCCAGGAATTTGTTTTCAGCATCAGAACTGAATTCATAGTCCTGTCGCACACAATTCCAGTCCTGATTTTCCTCCTAAATTTTCTTAATCTCATGCAGCCCTGGGGTCCTTTGGGAAGAAGGGTGGTATATATGGTACATTTAATCAATGAATGAATAAACAGACAAATTTAGAAGGGGGAGGAATTCATTCCTTCGTCTTCTTTTTTTTTAGCTACTGTTGTCAAAGCGTTGGGAGGCAAGATCTACTGCAAATCACTCCGAGATCTACTAGTATATCCCAATATATCTTCTATTGCTCATATTGATTCGTACCCACAAATTAATATATTTATTAGAAGTATGTGTGTGAAAGCACAACTGGGTGTTTGTGATTGCTTGGGGTTCCCCTGGGCATAAACAAATGTGTTTTCGAGAGCCTGGGAAGGCAGGAGAGAACAATTCCCCTTCCCATCAAACATGGTTTAGTGGACAGAGGACCTGGATTGAGGAGGTCTGGACCTGGATTCAGATTTCACTTTTCCTATGAAGTACCTTTGTTTAAATTGTTCTGTTTTGAGGCTATCTTCATATAGAATTTCACCCTCAACATTCTACATTTAAGACTTCATGTCCAGTAGGGAGCCTGTGTCTTTGGGAGCCTGTGTGTCTGTACATATTGACACCATAACATTGCCAGAAATTGTGATGGTACTCAATAGCACAGAGGAAGAGGCTTGGGGTTCATGAGCTTGTGAATACAAAGTTGAAAACTGAGTAACTTGATTTTTCTGCCTCCCTGTAAAATTTTGTATGGAATTATTTTGGAGTTATGGGCAGGATACTTTTTAAGGATACTATTTAAGTGTTTAATTGCATTGCTTTTTATACTCTGTAAGCTGCCCTGGGACCTTCTGGTGAAGGGCAGGTAAAGAACACAATAAATAATAATAAAATTAATAATAATAATATGAACTGTAAGGCCTGTAGAGGGAGTTAGTGTGGCACCAAGTGTATCACATGAAAACTCGGCATACAAGGAGTGGAAGACATTGAGAAGTACTGTAATGGAAAAATGCATTGCCCTTCACATCAACTTGATTAGACTAGACTGTGATTAGTCTAGTAACAAATTCAATCTGAGCAATCAGTTTGGCTTAATTCAGGCAACACTTTCAGTTGCCGTCACACACAATCCTGGGAAGTTGCTATTTTATATAAGAGCTGGCAATATGAACCTGCCTTAGATCACTGCACTCAGTCTTGTCTAACCAGTAGTGGTTCACCAAAATTTCAGGCAGAGGTCTTGACCAGCACCTGCTACCTAATTATTTATGCTACAGATTAAATCTGGGGCCTTCTGCAGGTGCTCTACCATTGAGCTACAGCTCCTCTCTATAAATACTTAAATGTCCATTATATTTTGCAGAGGGCTGACCTCTCTTCCATGCCACCTACCATATGTCAACTACTCCAGTTCTCGTCATCTGTTTCCATCACCACTTACCGCCAGTTTCTCCATCCTGGTGAGCAGAGGCCAATATTTGATCTGGAGAAACAGCACCAGCCCTCCCACTTCCTCCTTTCACAGTGGCTGAATGAATGCTGGCTGGGGAGGTCGCCAACTCTCCTCCTGCCTAAGTTCCTCTCCCCATCACCATAGCAGATGTTGTTTCCACAAGCAAAGCAGCAGTTGTGGGTACATGCTAGCTTATGTAAGCTTGTTCTTGCGCCAGGTTTAGTGCAAAATGATACATGTGTGCATTTGTGCTTTTGCTGGCTCATTAGGGCTAATGGGGCACTGCCCCCCAATCGCAGGATGATCCACTGCTTCTACCTGTGAGGCAGCAGAAGTGTATGGCCTTCGCTGCCACATTCTTGGAGTTGCCATTGCGCTCGCTTCCGAAGCCAGTTCCTGAAGAGGGTGGGATGCATTAGAAAACTGCAACCGCTACCCAATTCTTTCCCTATTCAAAGATGGATGTTTTCCTGGGGTGGGAGGGGAGAGGAAGCAATGTGTTGCCTGTGTTTGGCTACTCTACTGGTGCAACTCAACTAATGTCCAGCTTCGTTTTATTTTGACTTTTTCGAGAGTGACAAGGAGACATAGTGTTGGCAACGGGCAATTGTGCAGATAACAAGTGGGTCAAAATGATGGCGTGCGGAATGCATTCTGGTTGGGGTTCCAGCCGGCCACACTCTTTTTTCAAGATACTCCAGTTTTCAACCAGCAATAATCGCGCCTCGGATTAACTTTATTAATCCTTCACCCCCCCCCTCAACAGTTGGCATTCTGTTCACTGAACATAATTAATCTTCTGCTATCAGTTTGGGGGTCCATCTGCACTCCCCCCTAGGGAGATTATTATGTACTTCTGCAAATCGCTGAGGTTCCCCAAACCTCACAACAACTTTCCTTTCGAAGGGGTATGGTGTCGACCTTTTTGCTACAGGACCGTCAGGACAATCCATGGTCTGAGAATGGAAGTGTTGATTATTTTAGGATTTATCTTTGTTTCTTAAAATTGAGACTGATTGAGAATGAGAACCAGTCACACCTTCTCAAATTCACCGGGGACAAGGACGCCATATTCTGTAAAGCATGAATCCCGCTGCTGTTAAGGGACAGGGAAACGTCCACGCGTGTGTGTCTGCGTGTTTTTAGGATGGGCTGCAACTCAGAAGCAGGTGCCGGATATCCTGAGGAAGAAGCCTCCGGGCGCCCCCTTTCCTGTCTCTTTTCTAGGCGCACCAGCTGGTTCATTCGTGGCCCAACCTCAAGGCCACGAGGCCCATGGAGCTCCTCGCACTTTCGAGGAAGAGGCACAGCAGCCAAGGACAGCCAGGAGGAATGGAGCCTGCCTTGCAAATCACACTCTGGTACTCATGGAGAGTAGTAGTAGTAGTAGTTGTACCGGTAGTTGTTACACCTTTTCCCTATTCTGCTCTCCTGGCTATCCCGTTGTTGTTGTTGTTGTTGTTGTTGTTGTTGTTGTTGTTGTTGTTGTTGTTGTTGTTGTTGTTGTTGTTGTTGTGTTCTCCCTCCACAGAGCTCAAAACAGCTTACATGGGTTTTCCTCGTTCCCGCCCTACCCCATCGTCACAACCACCCTGCGAGGTGGACTCTGGCTCCAAGGTCACCCAACAAGCTCGCTGAGGATTTGAATCCTGCCCAGCTGCCCCTTGTCGTCCTATTACCTCTCAGTGACGTAATGGCGCCCAGGAGGTGAACTCTCTCACCAAGGACCCAGCTTGCCCGTGGGCGCGTGTGCGTCACCGCCCTTCTCCCTGCACTCTCCCGGCCTCCTGCGCCCCTCTTAGCGCCAGTGCGCTCTCGGCTGTGTTGCGCTCGGCTGGAGCGCCCTCTTCCGGCTGCCGGCGCCGCCGCTTCTCCATGCCGGCCACTCCCTCCCCAGTCTCCGCCCGCGCGTTGCCAGAGCCGGGTAGCCGCTGAGGCGTCTCCTGCGCCTCGACTTCTTCTCGCCGGGAGCCGGAGAACCGAGACCCGGACTCTCTTCTCGCCTTCGCCCCGGGAGCCCCCGGGACCAGCCACCATGCCCCGCGCCGCCCCGCTCCTCCTGCTGCTCCTCAGCCTGGCCCAGCGCCGCGCCTGTCTCGCCGGGCCGACCGCCGCCGCTGCGCCCCTCGACAGCCCCGCCGACCCCTGCCTCAGCCAGCCCTGCCGGAACAACGGCACCTGCTCCTCGGCGCTGGCCAAGCTGCCCGCCGTGCCTCACCTCCTGCCGCTGCTTTTCCTCTCGCCCCAGCCTGCCTATAGCTGCGCCTGCCCGCCGGGGGTCACCGGCAGCGACTGCCAGGTAAGCCCGGCGCGGAGACGTGCCTCGCCTGCGCCTTGGTGTCCTCCCGTCCGAGCCCTTTGGAAGCGCCCGCCCTGGGGAGGCTCCAGCTACAATTTCTCCTTATCCCCCTCGCGATCTTGCCTGCTCTTTCCGCCGGTCTCATCTCTCGCCCTCCCTTCTCCCACCCGTTTCCCTGGGTTTCCATCTGCCTATGGATTCGCCGGATCCCCTCCTCCTTCCATCGCCTCCCTTCTTCTTTTCACAGCCGGGGTTGTGCTCTTATCTCTGTGCAATTTCCCCTCTTGGCACTTGCTGGAGGAGAGATCTCCCTCTCTCCCTCTCGCATCGAATTCGCGCAGTCACGTCTTGTTGCCCTAAGCCCTTCTATGCAGATCTCCTCCCTGACCTCCCCTCACTCCAATTTCCATGTCGGTTTGGCGTTAAACAACTGCCTCGATGCCCTGGGCCGTTTCTCTCCAGCCCTCTCTAGTAGGGAGAGGGGTCCTCGGGCATCTTGTCTGCACGCACACGGGCAGACCAGACGGCTGGGGCTCCATGTGCCTGTTCGTCACTGCGGATTCGGGTGGCGGCGCTGGGAACGAGGGCAAATGCTCGAGGGCTCAGAATGAAGGGCATGTTGGGCACCTTGAGTATGTGCGCCCCCCCATGGCTTTTGCGTGTAGGTTATTAGACTCGGTAAAGCTGAACTTGGTTTCCCCCTTCAGTGATGATGGGTTTTTGTGGTTGTCAGAGTCTTAGGTCTTCTTCAAGCATTCTGCTAACTGTTGGTTGACTTAAACCAGAGCGATGTTTCTGCTGTGCTCAAGGTTAAATCTGAATATTTTTAATGTTGCTTTCTCTCGGCCCCCCTTCTTTTGGAGAACAATTTCGGTACTTTTCTTTACAGATCCTGCCTCCGTGCTTAATATACCAGTGGTTTTTTTGCCACTATTGTCAAGATCAGGGTTTGTTCTTAGACTTCAAGTCATTTTGTGGTTTGACTATCCGTTTAGTGGAATTGTAATGGGTTGGTAAAATATAACTTGGGCAGCTGTGCGTTGGTTTTTTTTTTTAATCAATTCCTTATTTATGAAGAATACAACGAAGGCTGAAAACTGCTTTGAAAGGCTTTACTAATAATCCCCATTTGCTCTGGTTTTTATATTTTTATTTTTAATATAGAGCTTTTAATCTTTTCCACTTTGGCAAAGAAAGAATATTATTACTATGTTGACTTAAAAATGGTGTACATGCATCCATTCTATAGGTGGGGGGGGGGGGGAGAAAAGAAAATGTCAGTTTGGTTTGATTTCATTGGATACAATCGGTGGAAGCTTCAGTCCTGTTCATACTTACTTGGAAAGACCCACTCAGCTCTGTTTAAAACATGCTTGGGCTATTATGGAGAGGGCAAATTTTTCTGTGTTTTTTTCTCTTTTTCATTTTAGGATGCATAGCAGAAGGGTCTGTGACCTTTCTTTCTTTTCTTTTTCCAGAGGGGTAGCTGCTGCAGTAAAAAGATCAAGAGTGTCTTGTGACACCATAAAAACCAACTAATTTATTATGTTACACGCTTCTATGTGAACTACCTTCCACTTCATCTGATCCATGAAGGATTATCCTGAGTCAGGTGCCATGATGCTCTTTCTCCTTTTTTTATTTGTATTGTTAAAAGAAACACACCAGCACCAAAGCTGTAGCGTCTGTGGATGCAAGGAGGACGAAAGCGTTGGAAATTTAAAACAACAACCCCCTGCAACACAGATATTGCTTATTGAACTTATTAGGGAATAATTTTTGAGAGAGACTGAAAGAAAGTTATGTGTTTTGTTTTAGGGAACATCTCTTGCCTCCTTTCAGCCATGCAAGTCCACCACATTGTGTCAATTCAATTGGATTTAAGTGAATTAACTGGAATATTTTTTTACCTAGTTTAGCAGTCTCATTAACAAGAGTTTGACTGTTCACAGGGTGTCTTGTGTGCTAGTAGAGAGAGAGAGACCAGTGTGGTTGGTGCTGCCTGCTGATGGCTATATACTGTAATATGTGTGACACAGATAAATTGTTCTTCTAAATGCCAGAACAGCCTAATGCTGATTTGCAAAGGCCTGGAGCACGGCTGGCCCAAAACATTTTGGCACTGGAGGTGAACTGGGAAGAAGGGATGAGTGAAGATCTACAATGAGAACCAGGGGTGGGAATCAAAGCAACCTTACCCGACAGTTGAAGTGGGGATCGAAGACCAGCGCTGCAGGGAAAGGGGCCTGCTCTGAATCATGCCAGGTGGGTGCAGAGTCCAGGAGTCTCCAGTGTTGGGAAAATACCAGCAGTTCCTGTTATTCACCAAGAGGTCTCTAGAGGTTTCCTTGCACAGCAGCCTCTTGCCAAATAGGAGGCACTGCTGATGGTCTCTCCCTGGAGACAAGCAGCATCTCCTATTAGCCAAGAGGCCACTGTAGAGGCAGCGTTGTGGAACTGCCTAGGAGGAAGCAGATCTGGCCTCCAAGGATTGTGCCATAACTGTCTTTGCCCCATTGCGGAGGCAGTAGCAGTGGGTGATTCATTTCTTGGAGGCTTGATCTGTTGGCCCGGAGGATCCTGCCACCTGAGGCAATTGCCTCGCTTTGCCTTGTGGATGGGCTGTCCTTGGCCTGGAGGAAGAGGCATTGCTTTCAGGAATGGTATGGAAGGGGCCAGAAAGGATTTTCAGGTTGCAAGAGAATTGGTTAATAAAGTCATGAGTGCTTATGAATCTGAATTAAGTATAAAAATATATTGGAATCTTCCCATTGAAACCAGTGACTCTAATCAACGGATTGCAGCAGCTAGTCAGTTGGTGGATGCATGTAGCCTGTTCAGCACGGCTTAGATAAACATCACCATGCAGATGGAACATGGTATTCAGATGCTTACCTATTTCAACAGCATAAGTAATGCTTTTGCATGTGGATCTCTCTTAGATGCTTTTAACTTTGGATGTATAGGGTTCAATAAGATGGGCAGGTGTGTGTTTATGATATTGATGTAGATATATATGAGAAACCCAATCTATATTGAGGCAGACATTTAGAAACATATCAGACAGCTTTTGTTTGCTCAGGCTAAGTTTGTCCAAAGCTAGGAAGATGTAAATCCATGATTCAGGCATAAGGATAGTTTACTTTTGAAGGTATTGATGGGACAGCAGAAATAATGACAAATTTTTATTTAGAAGAAGATGAAAGCTCCAAGATAAGAATTACAACCACATTGCAATAGTTAGATGGTATTTCTAGATCTCTAGGACAGATGGATGATTAAATGCACATCTCTCTCACCCCACCCCAATATCTGTAATAATATCACAAGAATTGCATCTGAATCCAGTTTATTTTTGGGGAATTGGGGTTCAGAGTAAGAGGCAATTTCACCTAAAAATTTGGTAGCTAAAGGGGATTGTTAAAATAGCTACAGTGTAACTTCAGCAAATTCGGATGCATTTTATAGTATTGTTGGAAGGAGAGACAAGAACGATGACAGTAGATGCATTCAAAATATTTTTTTAATAAAGATTTTTATTGGGTTTTCAACAAATTATAATCACAACACAAAGTTCCTCTTTGCACCTCCCCACTCCTTTCTGGGACAGATGATACATTTATTATGTCCTGCCACAATCGTGTTTGTGAACTCTGCGGATGCCAGTTGCGGGAATGTTAGAAAATTTTATGAACGGCAGCTACCATATATTTCAACAAAGTCATCTGCATCATGTGTGCTGTTCAAGGTGTGCACCCTTTTTGTCAGTTTTTCCGATATAGCAATTGTCCATACAGTCTGTCTCCATCATGTGATGTGATGTCCTTTCCAATTCTATGTGCTATGTTGGGAGTCGTGCTGTCACTGAAAGAAAAGTAGTAAGTTCCTTGTACGTACTGTAAATTGAGCTGGTCTTCTTTGAATATTGCCGGTAAACCCAGACTTGGATTACAGTGTCCCTGCTAGTTTGTAACATTAGTTATTTCTATAAAGGCTCTCTCCAAGAATGGCTGCATATGTTCACATAGCCACCACTTATGGAATGTCATACCAACTGTGCTACACCCTCTCCAGCACATTGTCGAGGATGCTTTCTTAATTGAGTTGCCGCATCTTAATAGAGTAAAATGACATCTATATATTAATTTTAAAAGTGTGTTCAGAATATTTTAAAAGTATGCAGCTCTTTTCTACCACTATGGCCAATCTTTCCTGACTTTTTAAAAAAACTTGCCAGCAATCAGTTGCTGCGGCAACTGGTGTCTGTCTAGAGCAGAAGAAAATCCATGCAACTTGTTGCTGCAGACCATTTTTGGGGATACATGTATTAGGTAGTGTATCCTTTTTTTAGTTGTGTGCCATCAAGACAAATCCAGTAACCTATCCTTTGCAAGGGTGTGTGTGTGTTACTCTTTTTGTTTGTTACTCTGTTATACGTTTTTTAAAAAATAATTTTTATGTTGTAAACCGCCTTGTGATCCTTGGATGAAGGGCAGTATAGAAATTCAATGAATAATTAATTAAATAAACATAAACCTATGTGTTACATGGTGATATGTGTGAGGAACAAAACCACCATTTCCTGCTGTACCAAGTTACAGTGGGAGCTTGCTTAATGAACTTAATCCGTTCTGGAAGTCCGTTCTTAAACCGAAACCGTTCTTAAACTTAGGCACGCTTTCCCTAATGAGGCCTCCCGCCGCCTGTGCCCTTCCACTGTTCGGATTCCGTTCTTAGACTGAGGTAAAGTTCTCAAACCGGGACACTATTTCTGGTTTTGCGGAATTTGTAAACCAAATTGTCCTTAAACCGCACTGTTCTTAAACCGAGGTACCACTGTATAAGTTTAAACTCCAATGCATTTAGTTACATGTATTTCCCAGGAGGAATGCTTTTAAAAAACTGCTGCTGTGCAGCTGAGATGAGCAGCCTTAGTGTAAAGGCTGTATCCTGGAGGAAAAAGGTTGTGCTTGAAGTGGCCCTAAATGATCTAAAATTGCAATTATTATATACAGCAGCCAGGCAGCTGTGCATGGAAGCCTTCCTGAGACCAGCTTTTCCAACTCATGGTGTATAGGACAGCAGTCTTAATGTGTTAAGTTGGGTGATCATGGTAGTTTATTGCCAAATTAAAATGAGTTGCTTTTTCCTATTTCTGATTTCTTGAAATAATTTGATTTAAAAAATAATCATTCTGTTGCAGTTCGTTTCAAACCCATCACTGAAACTTTCAAATTCATTTTCACGTTGCTGATTTATCAGTTGTGTTTTGATTTTATGCATAGAAATAGGCTGTGCAATTAATGGACATCTTCAGCCTTGTTTTCCTGAATGCTTAAACCCTCTCTGCCTTCTGTGGTTTGGCATTGGTACAGACACTGAGGAACTTGCCTCCTGTTCTGTTTCAGAAATAATGAATTCCTGGAACGGCTTTCTGTGTCACCAGCACTTGTCTTTAGTGCTGCACTCCTCCAACCACTTACTCCATGCTACTGAAACGTGGCAATAATATTTCAAGTTAATGGATTTGAGTATTACCATGTATTACCGTTCTTATGCTCCTGCCGCAAAATGTGGCAGCCACTGTTTCCTGTTTCATTAACGTCTATGTGCCATGTCCATCTGACAGATGGTTTGCCATTTCTTTGTAGTAGAATGTGGGTTCTGCCTTGTGCTGTTTGTGAATAAGACTCATATACTACAGATGTACTTTTTTTAAAAAAAAGTTTTACTTGCCAACCATTCGCCAAGATTTCAACCAAAACACGGTATTCCAGGTTCAAATTTAATTTCTTTCTCCTGTTAGAACTGAAACATTGGTTATCTCTCATGTTGTCAGTAATGTGTTTAGTATTCGGCTGTGGTTGCCTTCCCATGGAATGCATTTTTGTTGGCAGTATGGACCTTCTTTCCTTCCCTCCCACACAGGCAGGCCCCTGTGCACCTAGGAGAAGCATTTGTGAGAAGAATGGGAAGTCCCATTGTGGAAGTCTGCTTGGACGATGCTTGATGTCTCCCAATGTACTTAAAGCTTTGATGGTGTTTCCTGCTTGGCAGGGGGTTGGACTGGATGGCCCTGGTGGTCTCTTCCAACTCTATGATTCTATGACTGTATATTTAATTCAGGCTTGTTTAATTCTCATTGCCACCTATAATGTTTTCTTCTGCTTTCAGGTTTTTGATCATTTCTGACTCCTGCTTTTAAGTGCTTGCATTTCCTCATAGGAACAGAAGTCAATCTAGCTCAGCATTGTCTATCCAGAATAGCAATGGCTTCCCAGGGTTTCAGACAGGGGGACTTTTCCAGCCCTATCTGGAGATGTCGGGGATTAAACCTGGGACCTTCTGCATACAATGTGGATCAGGCATCCCCAAACTCGGTCCCTCCAGATGTTTTGGGACTACAACTCCCATCATCCCTAACTAACAGGACCAGTGGTCAGGGGTGATGGGAATTGTAGTCCCAAAACATCTGGAGGGCCAAGTTTGGGGATACCTGATGTAGATGGTCTACCACTGAGCTATGGCCCTTCCCCTCCTTGACCATCAATAATTCTTTTTTATTCCATGTTCCATCTTTTCTGTCAGTATCCTTTAACTCACCAACTCGTAGGAACGTGCTCTGTTTAGAGTCATCATTCCTCCACTCTGTGTGTTCCATTCATATGCAATACTTTGTCTTCTTACATATGGATGGCTTTATATTTGGGATAGGTAGGTAGCCATGTTGGTCTTCAGATACCAGGTATCTGAAGAAGTGTGCATGCACACAAATGCTCATACCAACGACAAATTTAGTTGGTCTCTAAGGTGCTACTGGAAGGAATTTTTCTATTTTTTTATTTATTTTGTATTTGGGAAACTTCATTCTCAGGGGCTGAACACAGTTCTCTCTATGCTGTTGCTTGGGATTTGCCCCTCCACTGGCCACAACTTCTCACTGGCTGTGCTCCATGCCTTGCTTTTGCTTGGCTGGAATGTGTTCCTGAACTGGGATAATTCCTCTTGCTTGCTTGCACAGACATGGTGGAGATGGCAAAATTAACATGTTTAATCAGAGAAAAGTCATGGTTAACATTTGTTAAAGACTGGAAACCTCCCATAGTTGTTTTTTTTTGAGTGAAGAAGAAAATGAAATAAAGATATCTGGATTTATTTTTTTAAAAAAGAAACCTCTGACCTCTTTCACATTGCTGCACCCACTTTCACTTTTGTTTACACCCACTTTTTGTATCTGGTCCCTCCCATCACTGTTATGCGGCCCTTTGAACATCAGCCAAGAGGGAATGCATCCTTTGGAATGAAAAGGTTTCTCAAGTGTTGGTTTAAAATCAGTGACGTCTCGGAACTTTTTTCAAAGAGGGCCAGATTTGATGAAGTCAAGGGCCGTGAGGGCTGACCAAAGGGCCAACCAAAGTTATTGAGCTTTTTTTAGGATTGAAATTGTTGAGGTTTTGTAGGAATTAAACTGCCAGAGGGGCCAAATTAGGCCCCTGAAATGGACTTTGGATATGCCTGGTTTAAATGAACACTGAAGATGCAACTCTCCCCCCCCCCAATGTTTCCCTCTTATCTCCTCCTCCATTTCTGTACCCTTCGTTACACCTTCCTAATTTCT
Organism: Zootoca vivipara; assembly: GCF_965207765.1. Lineage (NCBI taxonomy): Eukaryota > Metazoa > Chordata > Lepidosauria > Squamata > Lacertidae > Zootoca > Zootoca vivipara. The sequence continues at coordinate 69,803,445 of NC_142588.1, read as the reverse complement.
GTCATCTTTACACTTTGAGCAGAGTATTTTATGTAAAATGTTTAGTTTTTTAAAATTAAAAAATAGTTTTTGTTTTTGTTTATTAAAAAAGTAGTAGTAGTACTGTATAAATCATCACATATTTCCCCCTTCTCTAGTTTGGTATTGCATCTAGAGATGATTTCTGATAGCGGAGTACTGTTTTCATTATAAACCCTAATTTAATTTTTGGATGATAATGGGCTTCATTTCTATTTGTACTTCAAGGTCAGATTGTATTCAAATATTTACACTTTTGGGCTATTCATGTAGAAACGTCTGCAGACTAATGTTCAAAACCCCTAATAATTTAATCTTATGAGAGAGAGAGAGAGAGAGAGAGAGAGAGAGAGAGAGAGAGAGAGAGAGAATTTTTGGATTACTCATGCTTATCTATATATTGTTGGACACACACTCCTAGAAATTGAGAATAGGAAGGATTTAATTTCCTGTACTGGCAGACTTGGGCTGTAATCTAGGAGGCTGCTCATTTAACTCCATGGCACCAGCTTTTAAAATAATTTGCAATGCAGTACAGACAGCTGCTGCTGGTGAAAGAGTCAGAATCCCCACTTTATATATCTTAGCCATGTATAGGTGTTTGTGTGTGTATAATATGTATTTTTATTAAATATTTTATTGATTTACAAAAGTATGTGCAATGTCTCTCTTAGCCATTTATATGACTGAAAAGAATCTCATGGCTTTAGAAATTTGACTACATTCCTGAACTTTGATGGCCCAATTCTCACTTTATCTTCCTCTGCTGAAAGACCATAGATTTATTCGAGCTGAAATGGGAGCTCTTCTTTTGTTCAGTATCCAGCAGGTATTTCCTCATTAGGTCTTTTGCATTATTGAGACCTAAACTTTGTGGTGAAAAGCCAAAATTATTATTATTCTTTCCTCTTCTTCTTCTTTTTCTTCTTCTTCTTCTTCTTCTTCTTCTTCTTCTTCTTCTTCTTCTTCTATCACTCATAGCCGAGTAAGATTGTCTACCATGAACACGGTTTTAGCAATGAGTCCATAAGTGACTGGAGGCCAATTCTGGATCCACACATCCTACCACAGTGGGGACATAGGTTTCCGGGCGGGAGTTGATCACGGTGAGGGTTTGCCAAGTGTGCCTTCCTCTTAGTACGTTTCCAAAATAACATAACCTTAACCTCATGGCTTTTATCCAATGGCTTTCATGTGAATCAAGCAGAACTACCAGCCAGCCAGTAGGGTCCAAATTGAACTGTAGCCAGGCCTGTGTAAAAATTGAGTGAAGACCAGCTTCAAAATGCAGAATAGCATGCAAAACACATCCCAGTACAGAGAAAAAAATGTCTAAGGAATTTAGATTCCAGTGAGCTTAAATTGGCATCAACCTAGATTTGAATATTGTAAAACAATTGAGCTAAAATAATTGATCTTAAAAACTTCAGGCGCATAGGTCTAAAACTATGATATTTTGCTTGGAAAAGGCACATTAAAATTGTGGTGCTTTACATAGCTCTCCCCCCCCCAAATTATTAGTAAATCCAAAGAGTTGTGTAAACACATGGATAGGAGACATGCTTAAAATAAAGCACTCTGAAATGCTAGACCTGTGTGCCATCATAATGATTTGTGATTGTGATCTGCCAGATTGCAATTTTGATGAAAGGCTACTGGGTTTGTCACACTGTACAGGTAAGTTGATCACACTCTTCCAAAGCACTCATTGTCTGGTGGTGCCAGGCTTAACAATTAGGTTGAAAATGTGATTCTGATACAGTACATTTACCAGTTCCAGACCAACTTAGATTTAAGAAGAAACGTCATAACTGTTGTGAAAGAAATGTAATACAATTTTAAAGTAACATTCACTTTTGTTTTTTCCTCTTGGGAGCTCATTATATCAGGCGTGCCCAGCATAAACTCAGCTCCCTTAATTTTATTTATTAGTTTACATATTGTTTATTACACTTATTAGTTGCTTGTCACCCAAAGGTCTGCATGCAACTTATATCAGAGAAAAAGATATGCAAATACATTATACCACGGGGGAGGGGGGAAGCCAGGGGGAAGAAATCATATAATACGTTAACATTCCATACAAAGTATTGGGAAAACAAAAACAGCACACCAGTTCCATAAACAGTAATAAGAACAACATTAGCAATACATAAAAGCAAACACAACAATTCTCCCACACACCTAACTAGCAGATAAACAAAAATGCAGTGCCTCTCCCTAGCACTCAAACCATTCACATTGACCTGACAAGTCCCCACCTGACCCAAAGGTACAGTGTCAAGATCAGCTGCTGCAAATCAGTGGTGGGTGGTGGTTCTAGGGTCCTTCAGGGATGCTCTGACATCTCTCTTCTCCCTTCAGTGGGGAGCAGCAGCAAAAACAGAGCAGTAAGATGGTGACAAAAGTTTTACCTGCTCTACAGTTATATCTACTCAGTGCCATTAAGTTCACAATGTGGCATATTCCCAGGTAGGTATGTAGGAACTGTCAGCTCTGTTCTTTAGATATTGTAGTGCAGCTTTCCCCAATCTGGTGCCCTCCAGTTGTTTTGGACCACAGCCATTATGACTAATAATTAGGGATGATGGGAGTTATAGTCCAAAACATCTGGAAGGCAACAGGTTGGTGAAGGCTGCTGTAGAGACTTTCCAGTCCTGTGGAACTATGGTTATATTTTAGTATTGCCTTTCATCTCTGCATAATATTTAATTTATGTGAATTGTAGCAGTGGCTTTTGCTTTAAACATTCAATTTTTGTTCAGATTTGTTATCTTACTCATTATTTATAGTTGTCTCAGTTCAAGAAGACCTTTTCTGTCATTGAAAGATGGAATTTCCCCCCTGTGCCTGATTAAATTTTAAATGCAGCATTCAGAGGGGACAAATGTAACAACTTGCTTGTTTAAATAAATCACCACCTGATAGCACTGTCGATATAATTCCCTCCCGTTTCCATCCTTTGTCAAGGTGTGTTAATAACTAAAGGAAAGCTGCGCCCCAAATATATACTTGCTTAGATTCCTACCCCACCTAGCTTGCAAGACTTAAAACAAAGAGTTAAAAAATAGGTTCTAAAAACACATTATTTTAAGTGCACAAACTGTGTTAAAATTTCCCAGAAACACTTTGAACCAAACATGGGTACCAAAAGTCGAAGCAGATTGATTTTATTATGCTCCCAAAGGATTATTGGGCTTGAGCGGTAGTGAAGAGAAGGAAATTTCAGCAATGATGTACAACCATCAGGATCACCTCCCCAAGCAGCAACTCTTCTTCCTCATGTACTGAGTTTATTTGAGTGGATGTGCGCACATGGTATGGATGAGGACAAACTTTCAGTTGGCTTTAGAGATCAAAACACAGCTTGGGTGAGAAGCAATGTCTTTTGGACGCAATGCTCCAAACCTATTACAGCCCTGCCAGTCAAAACTGAGTTGTGCCTAAGCAGATGCCTGTGGGAAACCTGCAAGCAGCACCTGAGCACAAGAGCACTCAACCCACCTGTGATGTCCAGCAACATTGCTGCATCCATTGGCAGAGTCAAATCATAGCCATCATAGTTAGTAGCCATTGATAGCTTTGTTCTCCACGAATGTGTCTAATCCTCTTTTAAAGAAATCCAGATTGGTGGCCATCACTGCCTCTTCTTCCACAGATTAACTATGAGCTGTGATAAGTACTACTTCGAAAAATCCGTCCTGAATCTTTGAACATTCAGCTTCATTGGATATCCATGCTGTTCTAGTAGGACGAGAGAGAGAAAATGTGTCTTTAGCCCCTTTCTCAATACCATGCAGGATTCTGTAAACTTACAACATGTCCTCTCTTCCTCACCTTTTCTCCAACTGAAGAGTCGCAAATGCTGCAACCTCCATCCCCTTGATCATGGATTTGTGTAACTATGGTATCGGCAGTTTTATTTTCAATTTCTTTCCAAATGATCCCTTGCAGGGAATTGGCCTTTTTCACAGCAGTGGCACACCGGGTCAATAGAGCTAGTAGAGCTATCTACTAAAGCCCCAAGTCTTGTTCCTGGTCAGTCATCTCCCATTAAGACTACATGGGCGGTTATGTGGAATTAAGATTGTTTTGCCCTGAAATGCATCATTTTACACTTGGCTCAGATACAGATTAAATGTAGGCATCTCTCCGTTTTTAAGCAAAGTGTTTGAAGTGATATAAAAAGATTGCCGTTAACCTGCCACAATCATGGAAGGCAGCCACTCACAATTAGCCTGTGACAAGGATGGGAGAATATAATTACTGAGTGTTTTTACATATACCCCTGAGGTTCAAAAACCTGTATTCTTATTAGAAAGCTTACCATTAAATCAGCTTTGATTGAGAAAAAATATTCAGGTAAGAGCAGCACCTCTTTATACATGCTGCCCCCTAACAATTATACCCATAAATGATACCAAAAGAATGAATTTGTAAGCATTTGTGGCCATTCATTAGCTGGACAAGAGTCACTAAGGGCTCTTGAGGTTTTTTTTTCTATTTGATTTTGTAATGTTTATCATTGCTTAATAATAAATTCTACAAGGGTTGCATGGTAGTTACATATCTATGAGCCAGATATGGTAAACATGAGAAAGCAATAATTAATGGTATAGAAAATACAATGCTTTTTGTACTAAGGTAAATAGGGTGTACCTTAATGATTAGATAGAAATTGCCAGGCATAACAGATTTATCTAGACAAAGAAGGTTAAAGAATGGTTGTTTTTGTGGGGAGGGGGACCAAAGAGAATAGAGCTGAAATAGGGGACATTATTCCACAAACAAACAATAAAGCACTACTACTTATAAGCTGGAAGGATTCCTGTTTTTCCAGTTGCAGCCATTCATGTTGGATTGAACCCTGTTCTGGAGGGTATCCTATATTCAGGAGTGAGAAATAAGCTTCTTCAATGAGAAATGGGAGAGAAATCAGAAAAGCTCCCTTGCTTACATGATCTTTTAAATGCTTGCAAGTAACTGGGGCTATACAATTGAAAGTTTCACAGGAAGCTGTCAGAAGACGAAGTGAAATGACCAACAAATGGTCCTTCCTACAATGGAAGGACTAATTTCTGCATAAAGGTAAAGGGTAAAGGGGCCCCTGACCATCAGGTCCAGTCGTGTCCGACTCTGGGGTTGCGGCGCTCATCTCGCTCTATAGGCCGAGGGAGCCGCCGTTTGTCCGCAGACAGCTTCCGGGTCATGTGGCCAGCATGACAAAGCTGCTTCTGGTGAACTAGAGCAGTGCACGGAAACACCGTTTACCTTCCCGCCGGAGCGGTCCCTATTTATCTACTTGCACTTTGATGTGCCTTCGAACTGCTAGGTGGGCAGGAGCTGGGACCGAGCAACGGGAGCTCACCCCGTTGCAGGGATTCGAACCGTCGACCTTCTGATCAGCAAGCCCTAGACTCTGTGATTTAACCCACAGTGCCACCTGGGTCCCATTTCTGCATACTTCAGTTTAATTTTAAAGTGCAACAGAAAGATTTAAGCATTGTTCTGACAGCTCAGTAAACCTGTCTCTGCTCTGAAGCAACAATTGTAAATGTAGTGTATATTTGAAATAATAAATATGTATTTATATGAGTCGAGATTATAATGCCCAATGGCTTTAAATGGAGTCCTTTCTATATATATATAAATTTGTAGGGAAAGAGGTGGACCAAAGGTGGGTCGTGAGGAGTACAGAGAAATATGCAAGACCATAAGAGTAACCTATAGAGGGGGTGCAAATTATGCAGTTTGCTGTAAGAATGCAGCAAAGAATTAATGGTAGACTGACTAGTCCATATTGGTAGATGAGATTAAGTGGAGCGGAAATGCAATGAATTAAAAATAGCTTAAATTCTTTGTCTAGCCTATAAATCCATCTATCAAGATGTTTAAAGCTGAAAGTTTAGTAAAAAAAACCCTCTGCTGAAGCTCAGGTTATACAGTACTTTTAATTTCATGTATCTGTCCTTTTGTCTTGTTACTGCTGTTCTCTGGAACTCATTGCTTCCTGAAACATCTGCACCTCTCCCTTGAAAACTAAATGATATTTGAAAATATATCAACTTCTTATCTCTCTTCTGTCACTTCTCCTTCCACCCATTTCCTTTTATGTCCCTCCTTCTCAAGATTGTAAGGTTGCAGACAGGTTTGTTATTTAATTAGTATTAAATGCTAAGCTTTTGAATAAACATTATTATTATTCATGCTTAGAATTATCATTAGTAATTTAAGCATGCATGAGTATCTTATACACACCTGAACCCTGGATTTTCATTAAATAATATTTTCAGTACAGAAATGAATTAAACACATATTCAAACCATAAGCCAATCACTTCTTCTAGTAGTTTTTATGAGAAAGCATCCTTATTTTTTTCTTCTTTAAGAAACACAGAGGCCAAGTTCCCTTAGGCCCAGTTTACAGAGGCCACACTGCCCTTCTTCTGGAGGAATAAGGGTTTTCTAAAGAGTAGGCACCAGGTTGCAAGTGGAACACACAGGAGAGTTTAAAGGAATGTAGGGAGCTGTCTATGGTGCTGAAATAGTGCTGGGGTTCTGAGCTGTGGAGGAGGGAGCCACTTCTACCAGAGAATAGTTATGTGCACTCCAGCACTGGGTTTGCAGAAGAGTGCACAGTACTAAAACTCTAAGCATTTAGAAGGGTTTGAAAGAGGAGGAATCCCACCAACAGCTGAAATGGTGGCTCATACTTTTGAGAAGTGTGTATGAGGAGTACAGAAGGAAGAGGGGACTTAAAGTGGAAGAGGAAGAAGAGGAAGTTTAATTTGCAAGAAGTGATGTTCTGTTTGGGAAGAAGGAAGTGTTTTGTTGAAGTAGTTGGAGCTTGTGTGCCCCAGTATGTCAAGATGTTATAGTTCTTGTATTTGGATTGTAATTTCAAATGTGGTCCTAGCAATACGAAGCCTCTTGAACAACCCAAGTATTGTTGACTTCTTACCCAAAGAGAATGCTTGTGCTTTCAGCAAGATGTGTATGAGATATTTCTTCAATTTCTGCCGCATTATGATGGGAAATACTTTAAAACTTATTCTGGCTCCTAGGCTGCTATAGGCACATATGCCCCTTTGGGTCAGGATCAGGCAAATTGCAATGAACCCAGAGGTCTGAAAAACATTTCTGATGGGCGAGAAAGAATTTTTGCACATTTCCCAATGTAGCAGAAGTAGAATCTTCCCCCAAAAGGAAGGCATTGAGCTCAAAAGTGAACAAAAAACATAATATTAAAAAAGCTTATTGCAAAAATATTGTATATACCAGTGGGGGACTTCGCCTGAATGGTAATCTTATGAAAATTTAGTAAATGCATGTGCAGATATTTTCCACCCAACTCCTGCAAAGCAATATCAGGAGAAAATGACAAACAGGCCAACTAGGAAATGTGTGTCCTGGATTTCTGAATCCCTCATTATGATAAACATGGCATACATTCATCCACATGAGTCATCTTGATGTCCTAATCTCCACGTACCATATCCTCCATCTGTTGCTCCTAGTGCTGACTCCTGCAGAGCGACATCCCGTACACTACAGGAAAAGGAAAAAAAAATCAAAAGTCAGTAGCCAGTTGGGGAGCAGGTCTTATTGAAAAATACTTATTGACCCCTAGGATGATGATCAGTGACATTGAAGGTCCCTGAGAAGGATTAGCAGGGATTAGTACTGTAAATGTTTAGAGCTCTGTAAATGAGATTGCAACTGGTTCTCAGGGAGAAATAAAATCCAATTTGTGCTTTGTGATGAGTTCACTTCTCAGTGCTAATATGGGTACAGGTCAGTGTAAACCTATGCCCATCATTCTGTTCAGCAAATGGGATTCAGTATCAATAGTAAATAGATCTGCAGAGTAAGATGTACATTTTATGCAATTATTTTTCTCAAGAGATGTGCATATAAGGGGAGAGGGGGGAGATAAACAGTTTTGTAAAGCACACCCTTCAAAAGTCTACTCGGAGTTATGTTGCCTGAAAATTGGACAATGCTAATTATGTAGTCACTGGAATGGACACATCTTTTTAAAATGGTCATCTACCTGAGGTTTAATTTACAGCCCCCCCCCCCAAGCTATTCATAGAGGAAACTATAAGGCTGGCATTTAAGATATGTGTTTTTTAAAAAAAATAATAATTGTTATTAAATTTTCCAAATAAACACACATATCTGAGGACTTGATTAGCCCAAAGATTTGTGGGTTTTGACAGAGGCAGGCAGAGAGGTAGAACTCTGTGACCACCATGTAGACTGTTGGAAAGCCATGGAATTTGATGAGGCTTCCAATGGGGAGACTGCCGACTGCCAATAATACAACTAAGCTCCGCCCTTTAGACCAGGCTCCATGCAGCTGGGAAAATGATCACAGGCTGGAGGGAGGAGTTTTCTGCTAGCAGCAGCAAAAGCAAGCACATGTTTTGGAGGAGCTGTGGTGGTTTGCTTGGTCAGCTAGTGTTGCCCATATAACTATCTATCGGTGGGGTTCAAAGCACCCTTGAATGTGCTCCATATATGCAAATTCTACTCCTTCCATACTGATGTCCTAAGCAGTTTGGCTTGTTGTTTGAACGCTTTTAATAATTTATTGCATCTCTAACTAAGCTTTGTATATGTGGTCTCTAATTTGTAAATAAAATATGCAATGAAGATGGTTGTTGCAGTGGAGATGGAAACCATTATTTGGCTGTTCATGAATTTTAATAAGCAAGTTGCCCCTTAAGAATTTGGCAGCACTGTTAATCCTTCCACAAATACGCTATCATCCTTTCCTGCAGTATATGTAATTTTGAAAACAGGATATTTCTTTCCTTGTCTCAGATGGATCAATGTGGCAATAAAGTGTAATGAAAACAATTGGGTTTCTCTGTATTATTCCCTCTTTACATTTTTTTTCCTACTGCACTTGACAAATGAATAATAGATACCTTGCATTGTTGTCTTTATATGTTTCTTTGGGGAAATTACTAGTGTTAGCTAGCTACATGGCTGAAAGCTTCTTTGATTTCTTTTTCTTTTTTGTTTCTTTAAGTAGGGAATGATATTTTTTATAGTTGTTACAGACCAACAATGGCCAAACTTTCAATGTTCAGAGACCTGTGCCTTTAATAAACGCAGAACAGGGAATTTCAGTAGGTACAGCGTCTCATGTCAGTGTTGTCAGGATTTTGAAAAGAGTTTTCCTAACTTCCTCTACAGTTAGAGCCTTCATGGTGCAATGGTGGTGAAGTAGGAGTTCTTCATGGCTATTACTGGCACATGGTATTCATGACCATGTGCTCCAACCTGCTTCAGCCAGCTTCACTGAGAGTTTTGCACCATTTGTGCTCCGGTCATCACCCGCCTTCTTTTATTGCCTGAAGCTCACTGCGAAACCAATGTGAATTCTAGTCTCTATAGCAGGGGTGGCCAACTCCAAAGAGACTGTGATCTACTCACAGAGTTAAAAACTGGCAGTGATCTACCCACTTTTTGGCGGGTTCAGGTTGAAGTTGTTGAGCTTTTTTTGGGAAGGAAAGCCCTGGTTTTTTGGGTTCAGGTCAAAGTTGTTGAGCTTTATTTAGAGAGGAGGAAAGAAGCCCCATTTTTAGGGGTGCAGGGTGATATTGAGCTTCTTTGGGGGCAGCCAGTGATCTACCACAGGCGCCCAGTGATCTACTGGTAGATTGTGATCTACCTGTTGGATGTGCTTGCTCTATAGCAATGGAGAGAGAACTTAGGAACAATCCTATTTATAACAAAATAATTTTTTTTTCCAGTAGCACCTTAGAGACCAACTAAATTTGTCATTGGTATGAGCTTTCGTGTGCATGCACACTTCTTCAGATACCAATCCTATTTATGTCCTTTTCATAGAATCATAGTATTGTAGAATTGGAAGGGACCACAGGGGCCATCTAGTAAACCCCCAACAATGCCAGAACATTTTGCCCAACGTGGGGCTCGAACCCACGAGCCTGTGATTAAGAGTCTCATGCTGTAGGGAGACCAGGGCCGCTCCAGCAGCCATAGCATCTGTAAAATACCACAGGTCATTCAGAAATCCATCAGGGCAGACTATTGCAATAGCCCCCACATTGCTACAAAGAGAAATGCTACCCAATTAAAATCACATCGGAAAATGATCAACCATTGTTATGGAACTATGGAACCATTGCCACGACACTCCCTTCAAAAACCAGATCAATTGTGTGCCCTGCAACAGCTATGTATCAGGCCGATGATGTACTGAGGCAGTCCCATGGTTGTCACTGAGACCAGATTCAGTGTGTTTAAGTCTCCCATTAAAATTGTTTTGGGGTCCTCCAGCTCCACTTAAGGAACACCTAAACCAGCCCAGGCAAAGAGGCCGTTGGGTAATGGGGTGGGCAGTGTGCAGCACACACAGGATCCCTGGTCTGCCTCTATATCCCAGCCATACCAATGGAACAAGATCATGAACTTTTTTACTTACCTGTGTAACTACAAATGTGTTAGTCATCATGTGAAGGCATGGAAGACAAGGCACTCTCTTCCTGTTAACAAAAACTTCTGTGCCTGTTCATGTAGCAACATTCCTTGCTCTGAACATTCCTTGTTCAGACAACCTATTCTTGGGGTGGGGTTCCATCTACTGGCCCTGCTTCAGACCTCCACATGTTCATAAGTTTTGGAGTTGTATCCACTGGCTTCATCTTGCACCATCCCATAATCAGGCTTTGTTCAGAAGTTGCAGTGAACGTGTTAAGGACTAGGATCTGTCTCCCCTCAGGCATATTCATTGTTGTCTGAAGACTGCTTCTGTTGTAGGTTTTATGAAAGCAGAACAACACTTAAAAATGAAGTTTTGAAATGTTTTTCACCATAAAATACTTTGAAGTGCTGGCATTATTTGTCGTGCATTGTTATTTAGTGCTAGGCTATGATTCTTGATCAGGACACTGGCTCTACAAGCTATATATAGTTAAGAGTTTTACTTGAACTAACAAGTTGAATGAGAACAGTATTGCTTTTATTTAAGTAGATTTCCTTTGGCATTTGTAGAGCAGGAAACAATGAGCAAGTCAAGTAAATAGGCTTAAAACCCCCCACAATTGTCTGTGACACAAACAGTATAATTAAAGTAGCTGGGTGCAGTTAACTAGCGGTGACAGTCTCCAGGTTTTGCAAATATGCTGAAGTTAATGTGAATTGAGCGGAGAAAGCATTTGTGCACATTTACATTAAGACACTGAAAGTTTGCAAACTGACAGTGTATATTGATGAATCAGTATACATTGCTTCCAAGTGAAGTTGGCGAATGTGATACATACAATGGTCTGGGTGCATTGCTTGATCAGTATGTATTGTCTCCAGTCAGAGATGATGCATATGACCGAGTCACCACCATTTATGTCCTATCTTCATTCAACACACAGCAGCTTGCATTGCAGCTGGATCCCAAAGAAGAATGATTAATTTACCACGGGCTTGGAATTCATTGCTTGGAATTCCTATTGAATTCCTGTGTTTAATTGATTTTTCTTTTTTACACAGGAGGCTTTAAAGATCTGGCATCTAGCTAAAATGCTGCAAAAGGCATTAGTCAGTTTTGAATGAAGGGCAACAGCCGCCCTCCTTTTCTTGATTTTCCTCTTTTTTGGCACGCACAAGAACCTTGATGTCTCTGAAACAGAGCCTATTAATTAATTGCTGGTTTTCAAACTGACTTGTTAGTATTCAGAGAAAAGGCAAGTGGTGGTGATCCTAAGGTGAATGGATGCAGTATAGGACAAATCACCGTACATTTAATAGTTGTATATAGAATGTATGAAATGTATGAAAGTCTTTAGGTACCTATAGAACTCTTAATTTTCCCTTCACTAGATTTGCATTCATTCCTTTGGATAGTTTGTAGGAGATGAAATTTCAGCAGCTGTGGCCTTTGTTACCGCAGTTCATTCTGACATGACCATCTTCAGTATAAATTGTACCGAAAACTCTGAACAATGCAAAACACTAGGATTTGAGCTGTGCTTGAAAACCCAGGCACTTTCCCCTTTTATTTTATTCTAAGACATCGCTGGTTGCTAAGCAACAGAGAGGCTGAGTTCTTAAACCTTCCCTTCCCCTCCCCTCCTTCATGCTACAGCTACTGTCCCATGGGGACAGGAGAATCTTCAGAGAGATAAAAATATTATCAGACACATTTTGATGGTTGCCAATTTTAGTGAATGTTAAGGAATAATTCCTGACTACTCAGCACTGACAAAATATAGGAAGTGAAATACAATTAAAAACATGCTTTTTGTACTCAGCATGTAATTATACAATGAATAGAAGATATAGCAGTAAGATAAAAAGCAACTTTGTAAATTACAATGAATGTTGAAAGGCAGAAAATGGCAGCAGATAAACAAAACTTTATTCACAATACAGCTCTAGAAGGACCTATGTTCTGACTTTATGTGAGACAGTTTCCTATGTTCTCTCCCATATCACTTAGAGCTATCCTGCTGCTGGACTGAGAAACTTGACAGACACGAGTGGTTGACTTCCTCAGAAATGTAATAACACATGCCAGATCACTAAGTTACCCAAGGCCATAGCTCAGAGGCAGAGCATCTGCTTTGCATGTAAAGAAATCTCCAGGTAGAGCCAGGAACATTTCCCTGTCTGAACCTTGGAAGGCTGCTGCCCATCAGCAAAGGCAATGCTGAGCTTGATGGATTGTTTGTGCTGGTCCAAGGGTAAACCGAGAGGTGAGGTCCAGGACCGGTCCAAAGTCTAGGGAATCCACAAAAGGTCAGTCCAATGAAGCTGAGGCAGGGTGCAGGGCAGGAGGCTAGGTGAGGTCAGGAGCAGAACACAGGCAGGAATCCAGGGCAGGGCAGGAGCAAGAACACAGGCAGGTCAGGTTCTGGAGCACAGGCAGGATCTGGCAATCGGCAATGTTGCTCCCCAGGTTGCGGGGTCTGACCGCCTTTTATCTCTGCTGAGGTAATGGCCGGTCCCGATCCCCCGATGACTCACCACCCTGCCTTGCCTGAAGGCGAGCACTCCTCCTGTGAGTACTCAGGTCTCTCCTTCTCTCAGACTTGAGTCTCTGCAGCTGGGGGGACACTGGTGGGTTACTACTAGACCCAGGAGCTGTCTCAGCCTCTCCTGACTCAGCCGGTAGTGGACCAGCTGTCGGTGATGTCCCAACTGACGGCAACGAGGTATTCCCTGCATCTGGAGCCAGGACAGGCTCAGGCCCCTGACTCGGCTCAGCAGGGCTTGTTGCAGGGGAATCTGTGCAGACTGAGGCTCCTCAGAATCAGGCCCTAGACTTGGTTCAGCTGATGCCCGAGGCAGAGGATCCGGTGCCAACTGAGACTCCTCTGGTTCTGAGCCCAAGCCCGAGTCCCAGGCCATCACACTGTTGGTCTGATGTAGGATGAGACAGCTTCCTATGTTTCAGTTGCTGAACACAGTTCAACCATACAGTCTCCTTCAGTGGCACATTTTATTGGGTTAATTAACTGCTTCAGAGTATATAGCATCTTGGTATATATTTTATACTGGCAATGGTGTGCTGTGAATCCAAAGGGACCAAATGTCTGCAGGGACATACAGGATGGCATTTTGCCCATAAAATCTGTTTCACACATGGACTGCTCGCCATGTAATTAGATACTGGGAGCTGATCTAAGAGAAGTAGATTGTGCAGCAGTTTGCAAATGGTTTGTAATGTATGTGAAGTTTGGCATTTCATAAGGGTTCCATAGGGGATTGTATAACGCTGCCGACATGGGCTACCATATGTCTGGATTGTCCTGGACATCTCACCGATTTCCACCCGGACACTGCTTGCGGCTGCAGTATTCTGGCTATGTCTGGGAAATTCTGGATGTATGGCAACCCTAGATTAGTTTTGTATGGCATCACCTGGCAGGACTAAAAGCATTTTCAGAAACCTTGGAGTCCTTTATGCTGCCTTTTGTTGCTTCTTTCACAATATGACGATACCGACTGCAGGTTCATCAGTAGATTGGAATAGATGTTCCAGAAATTGTGTCATGTTTACTAGAGAATATTTTAGGCTTTATAGACTGTGCACTGGGAAAGCGATGACGGGAGAGTTCTGTAAGTTAATTAGCTGAATAAACAATGTGAATAGCTGCAAGAACCTCAGGTGTTCTGGGTGGAATGGAAAGGGAATGCAACAAAAGACAAAATATTTAAATAGCTGGTAAGAAGTCTGGAGGAGCTTGTATCCTCTGTTGCAAAATGATTTGATTATTTCTGCAGCCAGATGCCTTTCCTGAGGTTATAGAAGTAAAATTTAAAATGGGATGGCTTTAATGAAAGGCGACTGAAACCAGGATGTTTTAGCAGTGACTTTACAGCAGCTTTTGTCAACACTAGCTGGGTCATTTTTTATTTTAAAAGAGCAAATGTAAACCTGATTGTAAAGTAGTTCGGTGTGACATGGAATTCTGTTTTAGCAGTATATTTAAAACCAAATGTATAAAGCAGTATAAGGCTGTATGAGCCAGTGTGGTATAGTGGTTAAAGTGTCAGATGGAACCAGGAAGAACCTGGTTTTAAAGTACTGCTTAGCCATGAAGCTAAACTTGATTTCTCTGTGTGGTTTTCAGCCATTGCCGAGTGTGTTAAGTGTAGTGGGTTGTTAACCTGATTTTACTTGAAGGTGGTAGGACATTTGGCCAGTGCCTATTGCCATTACTGCCATATACAGAAATAGTTTATTAAATACAAGGTTATCTTAATCCACAAAATATGGCTCCTGACCTGGGATGGAAATTTAAATGATTGAGTTAGGCTTGGCTTGGACAGGCAATCTGGACCTTTTCAGATGTACGTCATCATGTACCACCTACTGTTCAGCTAAGAACATTTTCCATACCTGAGTATTGATAAACCTAAAATGCATCTTGATTGCCAGGCATACACCTCATACCTAGTGCAACATCTTCTGCTTTCCTGAAAGTATTTTTCCTTTCTCTGATCAGTTTCACCAATCCCCTAAGGACCGAGTTCTTTGCTATGTTCCAAAGCAGGGATCCCCAAACTGCGGCCCTCCAGATGTTTTGGCCTACAACTCCCATGATCCCTAGCTAACAGGACCAGTGGTCAGGGATGGTGGGGATTGTAGTCCAAAACATCTGGAGGGCCAAAGTTTGGGGATGCCTGTTCCAAAGCTTCCATAAAGGCATTTCCAGAAACAGGATTAAGCCTACCACATTAATTGATGTAGATATAACTGAGTGAAAGACATTGGTTTAAATTAATAACCTTCTTGCAAAAGTGATAGCAGAAACGAAGAAGCAAGTGTGTGAAGCTCTCCTAAATTCATTTTACGTTGAACAATACTGTGTTGGAGTGTGTATGGAGAGTACATTGTCATTTTGAGTTGTGTGTGGTGTGATAAGATGTTAAATTAGGTTTCACTCCTTAAAAGCATATTTATAGTAAGGCATTATCAACAGCAATTGATGGTGCTGTTGCTGCTGACAACATTCTGCATAGGAGGATGTTGTTGAAACACTCACAGATACTCTTGTTAACACTACCTGTGCTTGTACAGTTTAAGAGCACTGTAATTAGAATCCATTTTTTCAGCAGATATAATAACTAGGGGAGTCATCTCAAGATACTGAGCTGGATTTTCTGCTTATCTTGTAAGCACAGTGCTGATAATTGTTGTCACCACCCAAAGCTTACTTAGCGCTGTGTGGGTTTTACAAAGAAGACAACTGCCACCTGTAGGTTGACACAAAAGGATCGGGGAGGGAAGAAAAAAACGTGCGAACTCAGGGCACAAATTCCTAAAATTGCAGTGTTTTTATAATGAGTAGCTTGAATATAAGTGGTTTATGGGAGTGGGACCAACCCTGACTACTTTTGCCTATGCTTGACAAACTACAATATTTCTTGTCTATCACATACAAACCTATAGATGAATATGTGAAACTTTTTTCTTTTCTCCATTGTAGTCAGCCAGAATCGTTTAATGATTTTCCTCATAACTGCAGAACGACTCTTCCTGAACAACCACATTTCTCTAAATTTAAAGCAGCATTGTACATTACTGGCATAAATGGAATTGTTTCTCATGGCACTATTTCAGGTTGTGCTAACAGTATAAATTAAACATTTAGAGGTCATATCAGTACCTACTAGTAATTGGACCTTCGTGCCTTGAAGAGCTTTGCAAAAGACTTCCAAAATACCCAGCTTCAAATGTTGTCTCCCCTGCCTCTCAATACCGGTACCCCATATAGCCATACCGTACATGTTTGGCTATTTTATTTTATTTTTTAGTTGTATGAGAATCTTAAAAGCCAAGGATAAATACCTAAATAATTTACTGGAAAATGGACAAAAGAGAGGCAGCAATGCTGTTTTATGCCATAGCCCAGGGAATTTCATTTTAATTTAGAATAATTTTATAAAAAATATGCAACTATCATCAATAATATACAAATGAAATCAGCAAGATTTAAAGACAAGTATATATAACAGTACACACACACACACACACACACACCATACACAGTATATATGACAGCAGTCATGAAATTAAAAGACGCCTGCTTCTTGGGAGAAAGGCAATGACAAACCTAGGCAGCATCTTAAAAAGCAGAGACATCACCTTGCCGACAAAGGTCCGTATAGTTAAAGCTATGGTTTTCCCAGTAGTGATGTATGGAAGTGAGAACTGGACCATAAAGAAGGCTGATCGCCGAAGAATTGATGCTTTTGAATTATGATGCTGGAGGAGACTCTTGAGAGTCCCATGGACTGCAAGAAGATCAAGGCTATCCATTCTTAAGCAAATCAGCCCTGAGTGCTCACTGGAAGGACAGATCCTGAAGCTGAGGCACCAATACTTTGGCCACCTCATGAGAAGAGAAGACTACTCCCTGGGAAAGATTGAGGGCCCAAGGAGAAGGGGATGACAGAGGACGAGATGGTTGGACAGTGTTCTCAAAGCTACCAACATGAGTCTGACCAAACTGCGGGAGGCAGTGGAAGACAGGAGTACCTGGCGTGCTCTGGTCCATGGAGTCACGAAGAGTCAGACACGACTAAATGCCTAAACAACAACAACAACAACAACATATATAACTAGGTTATATGTCCTGGCAGGCTTGTTGAAACAAATAGGTGTTTAGCAGGTACCTGAGACAGTACAGCAATGGTGTCTGCCTTATAATGTTAATCGGCAGGGAGTTCCAAACCACAGGTGCTGTCTCACTGAAAGTTCGTCTCCTTACAGATGTGGAGCAAACATCATATTGTACTTGTAAGTATGCAAGTTCCATAGATCAAAGTGTTTGAGTGGGCACTTAAGGGGCAAGGGAATCCCTCAAGTAAATATTCTTCACTACACAATAGATGAAATCTTGAGTTAAAATGCTTGATAGCATTTATAGGCAATATCATGGATGATGAAAACCAAACACATGTAAATGGGGGGATGCCTATAACTAAAAAAATGGGAAACTGTGATTTCTCTTATCATGCATGGGAATGAACACCTGTCCTAGACAGATTTTTAAATGACAGTGTGTGAGTCTGAGAGCCCATCAATCTAAAACTGTTAAGATCCACCAGCGTGTCTTGTCAATTTCAGTTCCCCCCCCCCTCTGTATCATGCTATGGACATTCTAGCAGTTATAAATATCTTTACATTGATTATTTGTTTTACAAATTTATTTATTTACTTGGAATATGCCAGCAAACAGTTCAGTTTAATGACCCTGTCTCCCAGTGTCTTGAGAATAAGAGAAAGAGAAAAGATCTTCTTTCTGTGCGGAACTCTTTTTAAAAATGCTATATTGTTCTACACACAACTCAATCTGAGAATGAGTGCCTGTGATTCTAAAATGGAATCTTAATATCTGTGCTATCTGGCACGGTGCAGATTTGAGGCAGGAGCCTCCTTAACTGATAGGCCTTAAATAAACAAGGGAAAAATAAATACAAGTTTACCTGTACCAATAATTACTGTTCAGAATCTCAAATCCATTCTGTAGAAGCCAGACATACAAATAGCTTGAAATTCACTGACAGTTGATCAAAAAAGTAATGAAAAATGTGTCTTGACTACCAAGGAGGAATGCAGGCTTTATAGATGGATATTTGGTTCTTACTGAGCAGTGATTTATTGAAGAATGAAATAGATGGAGTTTGTTAAATAAAGGAGAGCCTTTTTGTGAACTCCTACTGCTTAAGAAATTATTTTAAATGACAGAAATGTCTGTGGTGGGGAGCACACACATACACACAAGCATAGCGTTAAATTTTAAAACTATCTGACGGTATTGCTTGGATGGTAACTTAATTCAAAACAAATGGGTTTGCTCTTATTAACTATTTGGTTTTACTTTGTCTTGTGACTCCTTGCTCTGGGCTGCTTCCAACAAAGATTAAAAATACATTAAAATGTCACACATTGAAAATAGGGCTGCCTTCAGATGTCTTTTACAGCCTTTTAACTGTGTACACACTGTATACTTTAAACACTCACCCCAGGAATCCTGGGAATGGTAGTTTTAAAGGTACAACAATTCCTCATGGAGCCACTTTAAATGTGCTTTAAATGTATGGTGTGTACACAGCATATATCTGTGAGAGGGACAGATTTATGTAGAACAAGTCGTTCCTTTATGTATCCAAGTCACGCAGACCTTTAAAGTAAGCATTCTCTGAAGCGTATTCAGGAGAAGCAAAGGCAGCTCTTCATGTATAGATGTGAGATTATCCCAAGGTCTGACCCCAGTTACTGATATCAGCAGCTGCATTTTGCCAGCAAACTACATACACACTGCCTTGGGTTCAATGACAGAAGAAAGGCTGAATAGAAATGTACGGAAATAAAGTTTCCTTTATTTCAGTTTCTGGCAGTCTTCAAAATGAGCTCCACTGACAGTTCAGTAGGTTTTGGGTAGGAGTTAATGGGGGTTGCAAGCTCCTCAAGGTGGTATAAGGATAGAAAGGGTAGTGTTTGTGGGTAAGTGATATGGGCTTCTTTCTGGAAATAATACATCCAATACTTGAACTCTGAATAGTGAATAGGCTTATTGACATACCTAAGCTGTTTTGCTGTGAAGTGTTGGTGTGAAATGTTTCTCTTATTGGGGAGAAACAAATCCTATGATTGTGATGGAACTGTAGCCTGATAGCTGTAAATGGAGTCTCATAACTGTAAATGGAATCTTAGTTTGGGGCAGGTGACCTTGAAGTATATGAGTCAGTGAACAAATTGCATACAATACACAATTTTGTTTTACTGTGTCTAAAATTATAAGCTATCTGGAAAGAACTTCTGCACTGTTAGAATAAATTTGTTGCTACACATGCCACAGGAACACATTTCTGTTCAGCTTTCAAACTTCAGGGTGCCTGATGCAGCTGTAATTTCTGTTTGTCAATTAACTACACCCTCAGGGTGCTGCAGAATTCTGATAATGAATGTGTCATCTCTACACAGGTCACCACAACCTAAAGAACAAAAATCAGACCCAAGTTAGCCTGGATCACATTTTGCAAAACACAATGAATACAGTGGTATCTCGGTTTAAGAACAGCCCTGTTTACGAACTATTCGGTTCACGAACTCTGCAAAATCGGAAGTAGTGACCCGGTTTGTGAACTTTACCTTGGTCTAAGAACGGAATCCGAACGGTGGAAGGGCATCGGTGGCGGGAGGCCTCATTAGAGAAAGTGTGCCTCAGTTTAAGAACGGTTTTGGTTTAAGAATGGACTTCTGGAATGGATTAAGTTAATAAACCAGGGTACCACGGTATGTTGTCTGTAGGATGGAAATGGCAACATATGCTTACATTGGATGTCCAGTTGGCAATACTTGGCACAATACTTTCTCAGATGAAATGGCATCAAGTCACTTGTTTCTGTTCTGCAGGAGCACTGCCTGTTCACACACAGGAAAAACACACAGCACCTTGCATGCACACGAAAGCTCATACCAATGACAAACTTAGTTGGTCTCTAAGGAGGTAAAGGTAAAGGGACCCCTGACCATTAGGTCCAGTCGTGACCGACTCTGGGTTTGCGGTGCTCATCTCGCATTATTGGCCGAGGGAGCCGGCGTACAGCTTCCAGGTCATGTGGCCAGCATGACTAAGCCGCTTCTGGCGAACCAGAGCAGCACACGGAAACGCCGTTTACTTTCCAGCTGTAGCAGTACCTATTTATCTACCTGTACTTTGACGTGCTCTCGAACTGCTAGGTTGGCAGGAGCAGGGACCGAGCAACGGGAGCTCACCCCGTCGTGGGGATTTGAACCGCCGACCTTCTGATTGGCAAGCCCTAGGCTCTGTGGTTTAACCCACAGCGCCACCCGCATCCCTAAGGTGCTACTGGAAGGAATTTTTTTATTTTGTTTTAATACATGAGATTTGGTTCCAGGCATCAGCTGTTCACATTAAGTAAATGAAAAGGAATGCTGCTGGATATTTCCAGGGAGCTTTTAAAATTGATTCTACCAAATATGGGAATACTGGCCGTTACAGGAACACCCTGTAGGCAACTAATTTGGTGAACACAGAAGTTTTAATCCCTGACCCTGACAGCCTGGATAATGCTAATGCTTCATCCTTCAGTAACTCACCCAAGTTTTATTATTCAGTGTATCTGTGGCTGTTTTCTCAGGATTCTTTCTACCAAAGTTGTAGCATCTATAACTTCTAATAGGTTTGGGCTGGATTGTAAGCAGCTACACTCTCAAAGCTCAGTGCTTATTAATAAGGTTGATGGCCTTTTTGACAATGCAGTGAATATCTGCCGATGTTCCAGATGTGCCATTAGATTTTCTTATGAGCTATAGGGAAAGAAATCTGTGTGCACCCATATGAAGAGCCTCTGCAAGATTAGGCCAGTGACCCAACCAACCCAGCACCCTGTTCTCACAGTGGCCAACCACTTCTTTGGCCCCCACCCAGTGGGGCTTAGCTGGAGAGTCTGAAGAGAGCCTCTGGCAGGGGAGTGATAGTCAAGTCTCTCTTCTCTGGAAGTTGGTTAGCCAAGCCAGTGAGATCTGTACATGTTTCAGAGGGGTACTGAACCAGTGCAAACAGGAATTGAGCTGAAAGAGGAAACAGTCACTCATGCATTGTGGATTTTTGAAGGGACATTTCATAGGCATAAAAATGTTGGGCACCCTGGTACCTGTGGGTACCATGATGGCGACTTCTGCAGTAGACCATTAGGCCACAAGAGTCAGCGATTGGACTTTCACCAATGTATAAGAAGATAGTATGCAACCTTCATTGCTCCTTTGCATATACTGCATGAAGACTTTTTGTTAGTTTTCCCTGACAATTTTTTTTACTGTATAGATAGCATTCCATTTTGTTTGAATTCTTTTTCTTCCTACGTCTTTTTTTTTAAATGCATGTTATTCTTCCAACCCAGCCTTCTCTTCTAATCCTGTTTTTTTTTTGTCCAGCTGAGGCTTTCGCCCTCCTGAATATGATCACTATAGCTGTGTATGCAATACGATGGCTGGCTTTCCCTCTGGGTTAATATTGACTTTACAGAATGTTCTGTTTAATCCGTTATTTCACTAGAGGAAGGAAAAGGGTAGTAATAGAAGCAAAACACAGGCCAAGCTGATAGCTGTGCCTGAACCCATCATTGTCAAGCCCTTGCTGTTTTTCATAGATTTCCTGATCAGTCCATAAATTCTTTGGAAGAGCTATGCCGCACAGTCTCTTCCTTCCTTGGGGAGCATCACTCATCATCTTTTATTGTTTGTTTGTTTTCTGTTTCATGCTATCGGGGTGTGATCTCTCATATCATTTAAGGCTCAGAAGCCTTACTCCATGTGATTCCGAGTGTGTGGTAATGAAATGAGGCCCCCAGGAGAGTGTCACTGAATCCGCAGATGTGACCATACTCTTTCATTGATACAAAAGGAAAACAACAGCAATAATGGAGTGAAGAAGGAATGTTTGGTGATGCAAGATTTGCCTGTGATCTGCAGCATCTGTTTCTGCCTTTTACGCAGTGCTGTTCTGTTTCTCCTTCCTCCCCCAAATAAAAGTGTGATGCAAGTTCTATGAAGTCACTTTTCAAAGTTTGTTAGAGCTGCTGAAGCTAGTTCTAGAGCAGGATTGTATAATAAGGATGAATCACTGTCACTCAATGAAACATGTGCCTGAAGCCATAGAGTGGTAGTAAATGCTGTTCATACACAGAGTACATTCATTGAAATCAGTGGACACAATTAACTTAGGTTCGTTAATTTCAGTGGGTTGATTCTGAGTAGGACTTTGTTGAATACATTCCATAGTGTCAATAAAGCTTCACCATAACTAAATGGAGTGGCATATTCTAAAAGAGGATTCATGTTTAATCTGTTGAAGCAAAAAAGAAAAAGAAAAAAATAAGTAATGAGATTTAAAACATCTTAAAGGCTAGTTAATTTAGGCATCATCAAGCTGGTGCCTCTGAGTCCACATGTGCCTGCCAGGGCCTTCTGGCATGTGCATAGCAGCACCCTCCTCCCCTTGTTCCATTGCAATTAGGCTTGGGAAAAAATCCCTATTGTAGCCAATAGAAGGTTTCGTTTGAGTTTCATTGAATGGACGGATCACAGCTGAGGTGGGAAGGGTTAACACTCTCTTTCTAGCTGTATACCCTCCGCCATAAAAAAATGCTCCCCTCCGCCACAATGAGACTTGCCTATCATATTTGCTACAATAAATGGTTTACCCCAAGCCTTATTACAAGGGGAGATGAGCAGTATGGGAGTCGGAGCTGCAAATGGCTGTGTCAATTTACTCATTCCAAGCTGTGCCCCCCACTGCCGAAAACTCTGCTTTTTACACTTGAAAAAAAATGGTTACAATGTAAGGGTTGATAGCTAGGGGATGAAAAAGTTACCTGTTGCCTCCCCAGTCGCAAACCCTGGAATTGCTGTGCTCTGGCTACAATTAGGTTTGGGGAAAAACACACATTGGCTACAATAGAAAGCTTTTTTAAAAATCCTAATTGCTGCAGGAGGTGTTGGAAATGTAGGGTGGGTAGTGCCCATTATGGTTTATCAGATTTCCAAATGTACTGATGGGCCCCAAAAGGTTGTCTAATCAATTTTGTCCTGATCTATCATTGGCTGGGCCTACTTTTAATAGCCGCAGGCACTGAATGAGGTTAGAATATGTGACCTTGAACTTAGAAGTTGTCACAGCTCATCAATGGGCGTCTGATTTGTTGGTAAAACATTTCCCAGTGATGATAACCACACAAGGTGATTGGTAGATGAGAATTTCAACATTCCTTGGTAAATGGTGGTTGGATTTTTAATGGTGGCAATACACAACATGCACACAGTGCACAGAAATATGTTTTACCAAGTGAGAAAAAGGGAGTTGTCCTTGCAACAAAAATACAATAAATGCATTATCCAATCTGTTGCTGCACATGAAGTCTCTACCCTGATTTTATTTAGATACATGGCCATTTGTTGAATATTTTCATGCATTTTGATTCAGGAGTTCCATCTTCTATCAGTCCCCTGACATATTTTTGCTGGGAATAAAAAAAGAGAGACTGAATTGTTCACCGGATTATTTTGTAGGTTGCCAATGTGTGGCTTATGTCTGTGACATTCATGTAGAAATGGAACTGGTTAACCTTATAAACTGGAGTAGATCATTGTGGCAGAAAATTGCATTTATGACCTTGAAGAATGTGGAGCTGAATTGAGAGTCTGGGTTTGAAGCACTTGAGCACAGTAATAGGGTTGCCAGGATAGAAATATTGTCATAGGGATCCTCTCCAAATAAAGAAAGAAAAACCTGTCCTGTGCATGCACACGAAAGCTCATACCAAAATAAAAACTTAGTTGGTCTTTAAGGTGCTACTGAAGGAATTTTTTTATTTTGTTTCGACTCAGACCAACACGGCTACCTACCTGTAACAAGAAATAATATGGCTCAGCACATCTTGGCAGAAGTCCCAGGGACAAGTTGCATGAAAAGCAACAGGGAGCGGGTGGAGATGTCCAAAGGAGAGAAGAGATTGACACCTCTCCCTAACAGAATCCGGCTCATGGAGCGGGTATATC
The DNA here is from genome assembly GCF_965207765.1 of Zootoca vivipara. Classification (NCBI taxonomy): domain Eukaryota; kingdom Metazoa; phylum Chordata; class Lepidosauria; order Squamata; family Lacertidae; genus Zootoca; species Zootoca vivipara. Next base: position 69,779,358 of record NC_142588.1, on the reverse strand, counting down.
ACATCAGAGATGCCTGAAGAATACAGCGTTCCACAAGCTATAACAAAGCACACTCAGCCACAGACATAAGATATGCATGTCATATACAATATTATTTCTTAATATTTTATGTCTCTTGTTTGTAAATTTGCATTGTCTTTATTTGGTGCTGATGAAAGCAAAACAAAAACAGTAGTATGCTGAGTTGGCCATTTTGTGTTAAGCCTCAACTTGTTACCTGTAGAAGTATATTTCCTCTGGGAGAACTAGGCCTACAGTTCTATAAACATTTAAGCTGGAAATAAGTCCCATTGAGCTCAGTGAGGCTTACCTCGTGCTATAGGATTACACTGTTAAGCACACACAACTCTAAAGGTGGAAGTCAGCATTCACAGGTGAAGGAGTTTTGTCCATGGTGGAGTGGGGGAGGGGGAGGTGAATGCTGTGTGGAGGAGGGGGTGGGAAACTTTCTTTTTGCAAACTTCCTCGCATTAACTTATCAAAGCCACTTGTTCTAGTCAAACCAGTATGGGCGATGTTTTAAATTAGGCACCTGGTGTCACGGTCTGGTCGGCAGGCGGTTGAAGCCCTGACTGAGGACGTCAGGACCAGAGGCAAGATGGTGGTGTAGAAGCAGGAACAGGTGCAGGGCTGAGGGTCCAGGAGCAGGCAGTCACAGGGTCGAGGAGCATTGGCAGAGGCGAAGGTCTGGGAGTCAAGGATCAAGGCGTCGGCAAGGCGAAGGTCCAAGGGTTGAGGATCAAGGCATTGGCAAGGCGAAGGTCCAAGGGTCGAGGATCAATGCGTCAGCAAGGCGAGGGTCGAAGGAGCAAGACGTTGGCAAGGCAAGGGTCCAAGGAGCAAGGCGCCGGCAAGGCAAGGGTTCAAGGAGCCAGAGGCAACCAGGCAGGGATAGCGTTGCTGTGGCAAAGAGCTGAAGGGAAATGCTGAGCTTTTATCCCTCCCAGCTCCTGCCACCAAGTGCAGTGAGGTATCAAGTGGCCTCACCTGAGTGACCACTCCTTGCCTCTCCAGCACAAGCTGAGGTCTTCACCTGAGTGGCCACTCCTTGCTTCTCCAGCACAAGCTGAGGCAGGACCCAGTCCTGCAAAGCACTACAGGCCCCAGAGCCTGACTCCTGCCCATACTCCTGACACCTGGTTTGGATATTGAAAATTCCTGTTTTCAGTCTCCTAATTCTTCATATTGCCTGTCACCCTTAGGTCTTTCTCCTTTTCTTGGTTATTTAATTAATGTTTTTATTTGGTGTTATCATAGTTATTTTCTATTTTCATTTACTTATTTTCCTTATTTGCTCTTCATATTGCCAGTAGTTGACATTGTCATGTAAACATCTTCAAATACTGTACAAACAAAATAAGCCCACTAGTCTGAGTTCTTACTACGTAATGACATGTTGGGAAACTGTGCTAACTGGGTGTTTGAGATGCATTCTAACTGAAAATGTGGAAGGCTATCAGAGGCTTGAAGTAAATACAGGTGAAACTTGGAAAATTAGAATATCATTGAAAAGTTATTTATTTCAGTAATGCAACTTAAAAGGTGAAACCAATATATGAGATAGATGCACGACATGCAAAGCAAGATATGTCAAGCCTTTATTTGTTGTAATTGTAATTATTTGTCATTAGGCGGGTCAATTATAAATGGAATGTAATTAATGAAATGTAATAGCGATGTTTATTTTTGTTTATTTTTGTATTATTGTAACTATTTGTTTTATTACTGTGGAATTTCCAAAAGAAAGCATTTGTAAAAATTAAAATAAAATAATAATAATAAGTTGCATTACTGAAATAAATGCACTTTTCGATGATATTCTAATTTTACGAGTTTCACCTGTATACAAACCTTGTTTTGCTAAGCCATTGGGAGTGAACTTTAATTTGCATAGAAAAGCTACAACTTCTGATAAAGAGCTGTATTGATGTGGGAACATGCAACGTGTCTGTCTGTCTGTGTAGGTTACACAAGTGAAAACATTGATTTGTAGTCAAGCATAATTTTCTCTGGATAGATAAAAATGTAACAAAATCAACTGACTTTGGGATTCCATAACACAGTGATAATTATAATCTTTATGGATTTACAGTTGTACCTTGGAAGTCGAACGGAATCTGTTCCAGAAGTCCGTTTGACTTCCAGAACATTCGAAAACCAAAGCACTGCTCCTGCAGCCAATTGGAAGCCATGGAAGCCCCGTTGGACGTTTGGCTTCCAAAAGAACATTTGAAAACTGGAACAGTCACTTCCGGGTTTCAATCGTTCGGGAGCCAAAACATTCAGGAAATAGGCTGTTCGACTTCCAAGGTACAACTGTATTGGGAATTGGCTCTATATAGTCTTTTTTAAAAATTGCTTTGTTTGATTTGGGTAACCTTACTTTTAATATTTCAGAAATGTCCAACAAGGTGTTAAGGGCTCATTTGGCCTTTGAAATAGTCACTACTTAGATAAGATTTATTTACAGAAATGTGTTTCTGTCCTTTTCAACCGAAATACTTACTTGCACTTAATTGTGCAGCTGTAGCTCATCTGCATCTTAGTATCACCATCCATTCTTCCCCCAAAAAAGAAATCAGAGAAACATAATGCCTCTAGAGCTAGATAAACTGGTTTCAATTTGTGTTTCATTCTTGTTTTATACTGGGGAAAATGTTATATTTTATCCTTTAGTATTACTAATCATTGAGCTACTATTTTAGGCCCTTTAAAAAGTTGCTGAAGCAATAAGCTCATTTTTATCTTGATGCGGATGTGCAAAAAGCAACTATGAAAGTTTAGGCAGAAGCATGACTGTCAAGGCCGGCCTGCCCATGTGGCGAGGTGATGCAGCTGCCTCAGCCGTGCTCTTGTGCTCCCGCTCCCCCTGTGCCAAATGGGATAAGGCCACTTTGGCAGCAACATCTCAAATCTGCGAGGTGATGATAATTTATTATTATTAGTTACAGGTAGGTAGCCGTGTTGGTCTGAGTCGAAGCAAAATAAAAAAATTCCTTCAGTAGCACCTTAAAGACCAACTAAGTTTATATTTTGGTATGAGCTTTCGTGTGCTGGCTGGTCTTTAAGGTGCTACTGAAGGATTTATTTTATTTTATTATTATTATTAATTTCATTTATTTAAAAATTGTCCTAAGGTGTTTTTTTTGGGGGGGGAAGAGAAGGGCTCAGACAGTTGCCACAAGTCTTTATTGGACCCCTTGTTTGTGACAGGTACCCATGAGGTGGAGAGGTCACCATCCCTCTGGTCTGCTGGGCTAGCCAATCCAAGTACCGCCAGTCCCCAGGTGGGCATAGAAAGCCAAACAAATGCTTGCCCTTTGCTTGGCTCCTCATGGACACAGCCTGAAGGCTGAATCCTCTTGTCCGCTTCAGGAGGGTTACCAAGCTGGAGCTGTGTTAGCCAAATGCCTCATCCGCCTTGTGTTTCTGTCTTGGTCTCGGATTTTCTTCTCCATCTCTGCATCCGTCAGTGTTTCAAGTAGAGCGTACCATTGGTCGGCATTCCCCGTGTTACGAATGGCAATCTCCATAATTGACGCAACTAAGCTAGGGATAGTTATAGTGCTCCTTCATGTCTACATATGTGCTCATGGGCTCCTAAACTGCCACTCGGCGCTTCTCCACACCAGCAGACAACGTTTGGGTGATGTGAAGAAGTGTGCATGCACACGAAAGCTCATACCTATGACAAACTTAGTTGGTCTCTAAGGTGCTACTGGAAGGATTTTTTTATTTTGTTTTGGGTGATGTCAGTGTGGCTCAGACTCCAATACTTTAAAACGGTGTGTAAACTTAGTGTAAACTAAGATGCTGTTATGAAGAGCAGCATGCAAGCAGTGGCTCGGGCTACAGGAGAAGATGCTACTGCCACAACAATCCCTGCAGCGGAAGTGCCAGTTCTGCGAGCAGTGACAGATGGTGCTGTTGTTGCCTAGGATGGCATTGTGTTAAAATGGGAGGTGCGTTTTGTGAACATTTCCCCTGCTTTGGGTGAACTTGTATACAATAAAAATGTTTGGGGATATCTTTGTAGAGCAAAAAATGCACCGCACATGCTCCTGGCCCTGAGCATCTTTTGAGCGTCTACCTCCTTGGAACAAGGTATTGCAGCAGTACTCTAGGTCTAGGCTGAACCCACTTGGCTGCTGCTTCGACACAATTTTTTCGTTTCTTTTGAAATAGCTTATCTTCATAGCAATAGTATCCTGTAGCCAACCAGATTTGGTTGTATGAAGACATCATTGAGGGCAAGCAGAACTATTTCAGAGGGCATTGCTCTCACGCTGTTGGCCTTCAGCCAGATCTCAAGAACTAATACATGACAGTTTAGAGGAAGAAGGCTGCCTTGAAACAAAACAAAATGGTGCTGAAGCAGCAGGGAACAGCAAACTAGCACAAAAATTAGGTTTTGGAGAAATTTTTGGGCTCCTGTTTCATATCCAAAGTAATCACCGGTGAATATCTGATACAACCCTACATAATATTCCAGTGAAAAGATTTAAAATTCTGGGGCTCAGGTATGCACATTAATTACCTGAAGGCTTTGCACATCAACTTGCATGTTTGAATTAGCCATGGCAGTTGTAGTGTTGCAGAAAGAATTTTAATGTCACCCAGTGTCACTTAGTTTGTCAACCTCATGGTCTGCTAAAGCAGTAATGAGGAACTCAGCCAACTGAAATAAATTGACAGGGTATGTTTAAACTTGGATCAGTCACTTATAAAGTAATGGGTGACGTTAAGGATAGTATGCTCAGTAGTTTGAGTCCCCGAGTCTCCTGGGATGCTAAAAATCTTGCCACATAAGACCAGTGTGTTTCTCTCCTTTTCAATTTAAGACTAACAGTATAGTCTCAACCATATTTATTCAGAAGTAAATTCTGGTGAGATTAATGGAAATTGTGTGTTCTGAGTTGTGACCTTAAATGCCCTTTAAAAGTGTGCAGGGTGAGCTCCCGTTGCTCGGTCCCAGTTCCTGCCAACCTAGCAGTTTGAAAGCACGTCAAAGTGCAAGCAGATAAATAGGTACCGCTCCAGCGGGAAGGTAAATGGCGTTTCCGTGCGCTGCTCTGGTTTGCCAGAAGCGGCTTAGTCATGCTGGCCACATGACCCGGAAGTTGTACTGGCTCCCTCAGCCAGTAAAGCGAGATGAGCACTGCAACCCCAGAGTCATTTGCGACTGGACCTAATGGTCAGGGGTCCCTTTACCTTTATCATGTATGTATCCCAGCGGAACCTGCATTTGTGGGTTGTCATCCTATGGATTTTTAAATTACCCATTACAAGTCCATTAGAGCTGGCTTAACAAGGAATCTGATGTGAACAATTTAAATAAGCTGCTTTCCCGAACAGCATTACTACTTCAGAGAGCATGCTCAGAGTAATAATGTTCATTTTTGTTCCCTTAAAGCAGGCACCCCCAAACTGCGGCCCTCCAGATGTTTTGGCCTACAACTCCCATGATCCCTAGCTAACAGGACCAGTGGTCAGGGATGATGGGAATTGTAGTCCAAAACATCTGGAGGTCCGAAGTTTGGGGATGCCTGCCTTAAGGGAAGTAACATTAGCATTTACCGGTAGTACTTGCTGTGCCATTTTCTTAGGGTGGAAACGATGCACATCTAAGCCCCATTGTATTTCCGCTGTGACCTTTGTATTCAAATCCTAATTTTCAAGACCCATACCAGTCAGGGCTTGCCAGATAAATTTCATTGGTGGCACTGATAGATGTTCTCTGACTATATCTAAAGCTGGACACGGTGGTTCTGGACCTCTGAAGGCAGGATTACGTAACACAAGCAGCCTTGACCTAGAGATTTCATGCTGCTTATACGTTCACCTCAGTGGGATCTTAAAAATGCTATGCGGTCTTATGCAACATGATGTACAGGATATGCCACTACTAGGCTTGAAATGCTCTCTGCTCTTTTGGGAGGAGTGGTGGGGTGAGAATGTAATAAACAACCAAGATTTCTGTTTTAAGAGCATGATTTCTTTTAAGAGATGAAAGAAGTTGCACTTTATGTGTTGCTTTCTATTCAGCCCTTTTCAGTTTTTTAAAAAAGCATCTTTGATTTTGATCACCCCAAACAACTTTTGACGGTCAGTACCAGGATCAAATATTGATGCTGTACTCATGAATGTACTTTTCCATAGAATCTATAAATAGCTGAGTTCTGCAAGCATGAGCTGCATTATCACGTAGCCCTAAACAGTTCCAAGGTGTCCAGTCTGTATTTATTTTTGAAATCAGATGAGCCCAAGAGAGCCACTTTACTCTACAAAACGTACTGTCTTATGTGAACGAGGAGAAATTGTTATAATGGTTTAGACATCTCCAAATAGGTTGCCATCTTTCTGTCCTTGTGGAGCTAGAGTAAAAAGGCTAAGCTTTTGAATGATGAAGGTCACTTTCTGTGGAGCTATATTACTGACTATGTTTTCGAGTTATTTGGTCTTATTCTTTTTAAACAGCCCTATATGTGGTAGGGGTACAATAGAGAGGGGGAAATAAAAAGAAACAATATTAAAAGTCTTTCTGGAAGCATGCAAGCCCAGGTGGTATTTGCTCACAGTTTCTTCATAAGAACAATGGACTTCTGAGTGTGCAGTCAAGTGGATGGATTGCTGCTGCAACATCCCATAAGCTGCTGGTACAGAGATTTTGCTGTATTGGGGCACAGATGGCTAAATAACCTTGCCCTACCCCTGAGGGAAAAAGTTCAACCTCTTTGTGGCGTAGTTTGGGATTATGTCTTATATAGAAGAAAATCTCATGCAAAAATGTGCAGGGTGAATTTGTCTACATCTCGCAGTGAGGGAACCGCCAGAGGCGCTCGGCACTGGACCTCAGTGTCTGGGTTGAATGATGGGGGTGGAGACGCTCCTTTGGGTATACCTATCATAACTCTCTGTTAGTGCTAACTCCTTTAGACTTTCCTCTATTTATCAAGCATATCTTTTGTCATCTTTGACCATCTCTTCTGAATCGCTCCAGTTCACGTGTCAGCTTTCTTAAAATGTAAGCCAAATGTGAGGGCCCATGTGCGCTGAAAGGAGGGGTAAAATGTTTAAAACAAAAGCAAAAACTTGCAAATAGTTATAGTAGCATACTGTGTTTTCTTGGAAGTTTTGACTGGTCCATTAGACTCATTGATTAGGTCATAAGATTGATGGCTGCTGTTTGCTTTTGCTGAATCATACGTGTCTCCAGTAACGTTTGAGCCAGCATGGCAGAAGCCCCCCCCCCGGTGGTTGCAATAGTAAAGGTGGCTAGCATAAGGAGAAAACATATAACCAGTCCCTCTTACATGATCTTCAGATTCAAATATTACCGGACATGTGTAAAGGTAAAGGTAAAGGGACCCCTGACCATTAGGTCCAGTCGTGACCGACTCTGGGGTTGCGGCACTCATCTCATGTTATTGGCCGAGGGAGCCGGCGTACAGCTTCCAGGTCATGTGGCCAGCATGACAAAGCTGCTTCTGGCGAACCAGAGCAGCACATGGAAACGCCGTTTACCTTCCTGCTGTAGTGGTATCTATCTACTTGCACTTTGACGTGCTTTCGAACTGCTAGGTTGGCAGGAGCTGGGACGGAGCAACGGGAGCTCACCCTGTCGCGGGGATTCAAACCGCCGACCTTCTGATTGGCAAGCCCTAAGCTCTGTGGTTTAACCCACAGCACCACCCACGTCCCACACCCGGACATGTGTAGGATTGTGCAAAAGGGTAGATGATAATCACATCGTCCTTAGATGAGCCTTAAACTAATTCAGTGACGCTGTTCTTAGCAAAATAGTGGAGAATAGAATTGCACTGTTGACATCATGGATTCTTTTGCTAATCCCCCTGAAATTTCTATGATAGAGGAGGCTTAGGTCTAAGGTAATGAAGACAGATGAATTGGTAAAAGCAAGTCGTGGCATTACTTGAAGGGTAAGGAAATGATAACTCGGTCAAGGCAGTGTTGCAACCATTCAAAGGGAAATAAAATATATTTAAGTAAGTGAAATTAAGAAATTCTTCACAGCTAAGGTGATACTAAGTCAAATGATTTAAGGTAATAGAGGGGTAATTTTAAAACAAGTCTTCCAATTGTGGATAGAAGGTCTCTGATATATTCCTTAATTTAAGTACTGTATAAGAATGTACAAATCCTTAAGAAAGAATACACACACACACACACACACACACACACACACAGTTTTCATTTTCATTACTGTTCATGACCCAACTGGCAAGATTAGCAATTTTCAAAAGTATTATTCTACAGGATAGCACAAATGCAGTATACATGAGGGAGATATACCAGGAATCCGATTTTAAGTGCTGTAAAACAATTGGATAAATTGCACCATATTTTTAAAAAATAGACTCGGGAGTTCCTGTTTAAGGCTCATCTGCTGCACTACTGTAGGTCTCTATTGTGCTATAAATGATGCTTCAACTGCAGTACAATTAAAAAAGGTGATACATATACCTTTTTAAATGCTTTTCTAATTCCATTATCTGCATCTGAGAAATGGTTTTCTGCTTGACAAATCAGGCATATCATATTTTGTTGGATCATGCAAATGGATTGTATTCAGGTGGGTCCATATACTCATGTGAGACTCTTTACTCCAGTGGAGATATTTGTGAATGGAAGAGGGAGGGAGATGATATTTTGCAAACTCCTCCTTTTTCCTGCAGCCTCCCATGCTGTTCCAAAGGGTCTCCAGACACGTCAAAGAAGCAATTCAGTTAAACACATTGTAAACTCATACTGGGAAATCCATTAGGGAAAGATGGGACTCCACTGCTCCATCTGGTGTCACAGTGTTATATCGCATATACAACACATATAAAACACCATTTTTTTTTAACCAATCTAGCTGAGTCTCAGTTCTCTGAAGCAGATCTGAAGGGGTGCAGGGGGCTAGAAACATAGAAAGTTCCCTTATACTGAGTCAGACCATTGCCCCATCTTGTTCAGCATTAATGGATTGAAGAGCCTTCCTAAAATACAGTGGTACATTGGTTCTCAAATTTAATCCGTTCTGGGAGTACGTCCGACTCCCAAAAGGGTTCGAAAACCAAGGTGTGGCTTCCGATTGGCTGCAGGAGCTTCCTGCACTCATTTGGAAGCCGTGGAAACTGTGTTGGATGTTCGGCGTCCGAAAAACGTCCGCAAACAGGAACACTCGCTTGCGGGTTTGCGGTGTTTGGGAGCCGATTTGTTTGGGAGCCAAACCGTTTGACTACCAAGGTACCACTGTAAAGGATACAACTGAACACATAGGATTGTCCCTATGTGTTTACTGTTGCCACATGCTGCTATGAAACATATAGGGCTATAGGTTCTGGATACTGTTTTGCATTCATATCACAGAAGTGAGGATTTTGATGTGTAAGTTGCATAAATTCCCTTATGAAATGACATGACCTGTGCCTCTTGGACTAAATGTTCGGATAATTTAACTGGGTTTTGCACTCACCTGACTCTCATGACAGAGTTATTTGCAATTTAAACACATCACAAATGCATTTAAATAATATTTTGAGAGAAAATACATATTTAAATAGTGCTGAGGAAAAATGCACATTTTAAATGACATATTTACATATTTTGAGAGGATTTTTTAATATAAAAATTGCAGATTAATGCAGAAATGGGATGGAATGAAATTATGGGTAAAAGCTTATGACAGTGGCATGGACTGGATATAAGGATTTGTCTTTCCCTAATACCTGCTGCCGTCTGCTGTATTTTTCTAAGTCACTATCAAAACACTTGTCCTTATGACGGGAACAATATGAGTGAAGGGAAGAATCACACCCGTTATGGAAATTACTGGGGGTATAATGTACATTCTGTGAACATAAAAAGGGTCTTTCTGGATCAGGCCAATGAGCCATCTAGTCGAGTATCCTGTTTTCATAGTGGCCAGCCGGATGCCACAATGGCAAACATGTAATCAGGATCCAAGGATAAGAGCACTCTCGCCTCCTGCGGTTTCCAGCAACTGGCATTAAGAAGCATTACTGCCTTCACCTGTCGAGGGAGAGCATAGGCATTATGGCTAGTAGCCACTGGTATCCTTATCCCCTATGAATTTGTCCAGTCCTCTTTTAAAGAAATCGAAATTGGTGGCCACCACTGCCTCCTATGGGAGCAAGTTCCATAGTGCAGAGAGAGGAGAGGGAGGGAAAGTTCTGTTTCAGAGGTCCAGCTCTGAGGGCCTTCTGGCGGTCCCCTCTGTGCGAGAAGTGAGGTTACAGGGAACCAGGCAGAAGGCCTTTTCGGTGGTGGCGCCCGCCCTGTGGAACGCCCTCCCATCAGATGTCAAATAAATAAATAAATAACTATCTGACTTTTAGAAGACATCTGAAGGCAACCCTGTTTAGGGAAGTTTTTAATGTTTGATTTTTTTAACGTGTTTTTAATATTCTGTTGGGAGCCGCCCAGAGTGGCAGAACTGCCTAGATGTATTTTTATACATCTAGGGACTTTATGGTGAAGACTGGGTAAGGAATCCAGTAGTAGTAGTAAAGGTAAAGGTAAAAGGACCCCTGACCATTAGGTCCAGTCGTGACCGACTCTGGGGTTGCGGCGCTCATCTCGCGTTATTGGCCGAGGGAGCCGGCGTACAGCTTCCAGGTCATGTGGCCAGCATGACAAAGCCACTTCTGGTGAACCAGAGCAGCACATGGAAACGTTGTTTACCTTCCCGGTGGAGTGGTACCTGTTTATCTACTTGCACTTTAACGTGCTTTCGAACTGCTAGGTTGTCAGAAGCCGGGACCGAGCAATGGGAGCTCACCCCGTTGCGGGGATTCAAACCGCTGCTTCTGATTGGCAAGCCCTAGGCTCTGTGGTTTAACTCACAGCGCCACCCACGTCCCACAGTAGTAGTAAGGCTTAGGTGACTTAGGTGCTAAATAAATACAGATCAAAGGACTGATGTATCACTGAGCAAAGAAACATGGCAGTGAGCTACTGAGTGCTTCCTGTGGAATAAGCACCTTTGTAGATCTGATCTTGGATGTCCCAATTTCTGGACAATTGTGTTTGTAAATCTCTGTGATGCAGGATAAATTTAGATGATATCCTTCATAAAAACCAGTGTTGCTCAGCGTCAGAATGTTCAAGGGGGTCCAAAATTGTTTTTGGGAAAGCTCATGAGCTATGAAGAAAAAACTGGATGAAAAAATTGCACAGCTTAACTTGAGATTTGGTTGTTTTTTTAATGAATGGATTTATGTATGCTAGTCCCTCAGATGTAGGCCATTGTGCTTTGGTTCTCAGTTAAATGGAACATTTCTTGAGGCACTTTTTGCTGCTTCACTGGAGTAAGGGAAATGGTTTATGTGCATCTATTACATTTGCTGGCAGTTTTTTTTTATTTCATTTCATGGAATATTCAAAACTCGTAGAAGTGGGAGCACAGCCTGGAAAGAGCCCAGAGTAATTGTCATATGCAGCTAAAATTGATGATTTAAATTATCTCATGGGATGTCGATCTTACACTGGATTAAGTTAGTTATTTTAGTTATTAACAATCTTCAGTTATGTACTAGGAAGCTGATTAATTAATGCTTATCGTAAAAGGCACCATGATTAGGTTAGCAAGCTCAGTTGCACACACATGGGTGTTTCAAGGCAGCTGTAATATATATGTTTCACTGACATTCATGCAGCAATTGCAGTTGTCATCTATAATGTGTAGCTGCTCCAAATAATGTTTGGTTTAATACAATGCCAGTATTTTCCTTAAAGTACAATCTATTGTACTCAGAAGTCAGCCACACTAAGTTCAAGCTGAAGATCAATATGTATAGGATTGCAGTCTAAGAGGGTTTTTGTGTGCAGTGAAATATAGGCAGGTTGCAAGATACAACATATGTCTATTGGAAAATGAACCTCTATTTATGGATGGAGATGGACCGAGATAGTTACTCTCTTTGATATACAGGCAACAGCTGATTTACGCATGTCCAATGGACCAGTTAGACAGAAATGACTGGGGAGGGGGGAGGAACAGAGGGTGGGGCAGGGGCATAACAGGGTGGAGTGGGCTTATGTGTGCTTCGCTGTTGTGCACAATGACCCAAAACGCAACCCTCGTGCACATTAGGGGGCACCTCCCTGTACAAGGGAGAGGTGATGGGTGATGTTGATCCCGAAGTGGTTTATCATCATCAGCATCACCATCAAATTTGTATATCACCCTTCATCAGAAGATCCCAGGGCAGTTCACAACAGAAAAGTACAAAATGATAATCAGCCAAAGGCCTGGTTGAAGAGAAACGTATTTGCTTGGCGCCTAAAGATATGTGATGAAGGCATCAGGCTCCCTGGGGAAAACTTTCCACAAACGGAGCCACTGCAGAGAAGGCCTGTTCTCATGTTGCTGCTCTTGGGACCTCTTGCGAAGGAAGCACATGAAGAAGGGCGTCAGATGATTGCAGGGTCAGTCCTGAGCCATTCAAGGCTTTATAAAACCAGTACTTTGAACTGGGGCCGGAAACTACCGTATTTTTCCCGTCTGTAAGACGCCCCCATGTATAAGACACGCCCTATTTTTGAGGACTCAGATTTAAGAGATGTATCCATGTATAAGACACCCCCTAATTTTTGACATTAATTTTTAGGAAAAAAACCTAGTCTTATACATGGAAAAATACGGTAATTGGCAGGAAGTACAGTTGGATCAGGATCAGTAGGACTGGAACCACTGCAAAGCGGTGCTACCCACCCCAACTCAGGAAGCTGCTCCAGAAGGATACCATGGTTGATGGTCTTGAAAGCCACCGAGAGGTCAAGGAGAATTAATAAGGACACATTTCCCGCCTTTCTTCCAACAGGCGTCATCATACAAGGTGACCAAAGCAGTTTCTGTGCCAAAACCGGGCCTAAACCCTGATTGAAACGGATCTAGAAAATCAGTTTCCTTCAAGAGTGGCTGAATCTGGTTCACAACCACCCGCTCAAGAACCTTGCCCAAGAAGGGGAGACCCTCAGCAGCCTCAGCTTTCCCTAGCTCCAGTCAGTCTGGGCCCTGCCCTCCTGGACCAGGTGGAAGAGCCTACAAGCCAGGCATCAGGGCCCCCAGGATTCACAGCCAAGATGGTTGAGAGCAGTGATGGCCAAATATTACAGGTTGGCGGTATGTTCAGATCATATTTACTTCTTGATAAACAATGCAGGCAGAAATTCAATACATACTTTCCTTGCAGGGAGACGTAACCATGTTTCAAGGTTACAGCTGCCATATAGCTTTCAAGGAGACTCAATAAAAAAGTTTGAGAAGATGACTGGTGTCCTGTTCTCAGTATGCCTTTTTAAACCAGTAACTCTGTAATAGTTGTGAAGGCATAGTTCAGGCATAGGCAAACTCTGGCCCTCCGATGTTTGGGACTACAACTCCCATCATCCCTAGCTAACAGGACCAGTGGTCAGGGATGATGGGAATTGGAGTCCCAAAACAGCTGGAGGACCAAGTTTGGCCACCACTGGTTTAGAGCATTGTTGATTATTTTTATTTTATTTTACATATGTAGAATTCCTAGTTCTTTGTTAATGCAGAGAATTCCTACTTCTTTGTTAGGAGATACAGTGGTACCTCGGGTTACAGACGCTTCAGGTTACAGATGCTTCGGGTTACAAACTCCGCTAACCCAGAAATAGTACCTCACCTCAGGTTAAGAACTTTGCTTCAGGATGAGAACAGAAATCACGCCGTGGTGGCGGCAGTGGCAGTGGGAGGCCCCATTAGCTAAAGTGGTGCTTCAGGTTAAGAACAGTTTCAGGTTAAGAACAGACCTCCAGAACGAATTAAGTTCCACTATATGGATTATTTAATAGCGCTGCAGCAGCAAGGGAGTTTGCAGCATTGCACCTCTTCTTTACCATTGCTGCACTGATTACCTGCCTTTCTCTCACACCTGCTGAGAGGCAAAATTGAACTAGCTGGCTAAAACAGGAAGGGGAGCGGAATGGACCAGAGGGATGGCAGAGCTTTTAAAAAGGCTGACTGACCATACATTTTTATAGGAAGGTTTGGCAGAAGGATTTTTTAAAAAATTGATTTAGACTGGTCGTCATTACTCACAGGCAGAAATGGCTTTATAGTTGGTGTGTGTGTGGTTTATGTAATAGTAATGCTGGTTACTCTCTCTTGTTTGGTGGTTTTTTTTGGGGGGGGGGTTTAGCCAAACCCCAAACCCCACATTGAAGTGATGGAGGTAGCACTGATGTGACCCACTTTAGGTTGGGAGTTGTGGATTCTGACTCATCAGCTGAAGGCCAGGAGCTCAAAGAAAAATAACTTGAGAGTATTGGTTTACTACCTATTTACATCTTTTTTTCATTTTATTAAAAATAGAAAGGGAGTGGGTTCACTTAAGACTTTTGGACATGCTTATTGGTGATGGATCGGGGTGCTCTGAGGTATTGGCTCCCCCTTTTCCCTGCACGTTCTGTTGTCCCCCCCCAAAAGTATGTGGTTGTGAGTGTTGGCCAGGCATCCTCAAACTGCAGCCCTTCAGATGTTTTGGCCTACAACTCCCATGATCCCTAGCTAACAGGACCAGTGGTCGGGGAAGATGGGAATTGTAGTCTAAAACATCTGGAGGGCCGGAGTTTGGGGATGCCTGGTGTTGGCAGTCCCTTTGGAGCAGTGGAACTGCAAGAGCACTGACAAAAATTGTATGCCCTCACCCAGTTTTCATTCATGGAAACTCCATTGGATTCAAGTCCCTTCCATTCTGGAAAGGGATCCTTTTGTGACTACCGGTAGCAGAACATCTCTGGCTCCAAGTCAGTGTGAATACCTAGAGAAAATTGCTATAGGCAATGTAATTGTACTTTACTCTTTCTTTTTTTGCATTCTGTCCACCTTGGAAAAAGAACTTCTTGTGCAGTGTAAGGTCACATTGGTGTGCATTTGTCTGCAAACCTCATATTAATTGGTGTGAAACTTGTCTTGTGATTCTTCCCCCATCCCAGTTCTTGCTTTGTCAGCTAGATTCTGCAGCTGCCACCTTGTACCACCGTATCTATTAAGTAGAACATGCAAGATGACAGTCAGATGACCCAGGGATAAATTCAGAAACAGATAACAACAGAGCACATGCTACGTCTATTTGCACTTCTGAAAAACTGAGATTGTTACGTAGCTGGACTATATGAACATGATTTGCTAATACATTTTGCTCAAAGTGTCTCACAAGCCATGCCTTTTGCATATACTAGTGTGACATTGCCCGCTTAGAAATGTTTTGAAAAAAAAGTCTAAGCAATGTTTCTAAATGAACTGAGCTTTGTAATTGACTTGCTAGTTTGCTGGCATTGTGCACAAAGCCAGCCCTGCAAATAAACTAGTAGCCCAAATATTTTTAAACTATGCCGCCTGCCCCATACTTACCTACACATCAGTAACTTGTCGCAAATCTGTGTCCTAAAGGAACTGAAAACCCAGAAACGTCAGTCTCAGAATACATTTCAGTAGCTTCTCTGCTTGGTTGCATGGAGGCTGTGCATGACCAGGTGAATGGATTACAAGTCTGGACTAGATAAAGAATAAATAATCTTGGCACATGTTCATTTTACCAATGCCCTCCCCCCCCCCTCAAGTAAGTGAAGAGGTATGAATTAGAAGGATATGCTCTTTGTACCCTAGCAGACATTTAACTAAAGAGAGGGCACCGTTGTGCTTTATCAGCTAGTAATTTCCCCCCCTTTCCAGTAGGCTTTTGCCTGCTAAGGTCATTTTTACCTGAGATCACTGCCACTGTTGCTTTTAAGTGAATTTTCTCTGTTGTATACTATACATATTGGTTCCCCCCCTTTTTGTATTTTAACATTTTTTTATTGTATTGTAATTTTAAATAGTTGTAAGCTGCTCTGAGTGGTGCAAGGTGACAAGAAGGGCAGGGTTGTGTGTGTGATGCTTGAAATGCATTTATCGAGTATTTGGTCTACTTAAATTTGTGAAACGACAGGGAGTGATATATAGGCCATGAGTATTTTATCATTCTCATGACGAAAGGTGATGCGTTGGAGGGACAAAAACGTAAGAAAAGCCTTGCTGGATCAGGCCACATGCCAACCAGATGCCTTTGGGAAGCTGTAAGCATGACCTAAGTGAGGCTTCTTGAACCTAACTGTAAGCATGACCCATACTCTCTCCACTTGTGATAACCAGCAACAGGCATTCAGAGACCTGCTGCCTCTGACTATGAAGGTAGAACATAGCCCTCATGGCTAGTAGCCACTGGTGGTCTTATCCTCTGTGAATTTGACTAATCCTCTTTTGCGTGTTCAGACCCAGAGACCCCCCCCCTAAATAAATTCACACTCGACTCAAATTTTGGTTGGGTTTTTGGCAGAATTTAGGCCACAACTTTATTGATTACAGCAAGTGAGTGGTTGCATAGGCTCTGGTTCGACTAGCTCCCTGCACCCTTGCAGATAGCGCTGACCCAAGGCACCAGCATAGGGCAGTCAAGGGTGAACCACCTGGATAGGCGGAAAGCTGGGAACAGGCTATGTCCATCACAAGGATGTCCTCCTGGACTCAGGCAAGGGCACAACCCCCTCATGACCAAACCATTTGAGTCCCTGGATTCCTTTAACGGAATACCCTTCACATAGGGATGGCGAGAGCGCTCTCCCATCCCTATCACCTGAACCAGTGCCTATCCGCAACCTTACAAGTTGTGACGATTTGCTACGCAGCAGGTGAAACCCAAATGGCAACAGCCAATCAGCCAAGTGGGGAAAATTCCTGCCGTGCCCCTGTCCCAACAACAGACGGCACACGACGGCATAGCAGGGTGAAGCACAACAAAGCCCTAAAAGTAGGGAGAGGTGGGTGGGTGTTCCAAATGCATGCACTGAAAGAGGAAGCTCTAGGTCACATGCATGGGTATATATAGGTCCCTCGATCCGTTTGAACTGCACCCCATTGTCCAGATTGAACCCAACATCGAGGGACCTACCAATCGGGTGTTGTGGCTGACCAATCTTACCCACCCACAACACAGGTGGTTGGTCTCCAGGTCTCACCGCAACACGTGCCCTCTTTGAGGGAGGACCCGATTTGAAGCCATCCAGGAAATAGGATAGAGACTTGTGCATGATTCAACTGTTACTTAATAACTGATTTGTGTTGATAATAAACTGCTCAGGGGAATATGTGATTAATGCACAGCCATGCCAAAACAGGACACTGGGTCATGTGACTTTGGAGGAGCATTGGGGTGCTACGTGGAAAGGAAGAAGGATGGCAAAGCAGTATGGAGAAGGTGGGGGATGCATAGCAGCTGGTAGAAATCCTCAGAAATGAGGCTGCCTTGTACTAAGCAGCAATGGCAGAAATTGTAATATTTGAGAGAAGTACAGCTTATTATGAGGAGGCTTTAGGTGGACTGCCTAAGCATATTATACCCTGTAAAGATCTGCAGCTCTTACATGGATAAATAACATTACTCACTTTTTTCATATTCCAACAGATCGTTTTCTTTCTGTAAAATTTAATTATTTTCTCCTTAGCCTCCTCCTTAAGGTCCATAGCCAGGCATAATATTTCCTAATGTTAGCATTTCTGTTGAAATATTATTTATCAAGGCTTGTGAAATGCCCTGGTTCAAGAAGCCTCATCATAAGGACGTTAATGATAGAAGTTTACAAAGTTTTCATGCTTATGAGATGAAAGCTGCTACTTTCTGAATCTGAATTTATCTGCAAATTACCAAACCTGTTTCTGCTCACTGTGATTTTGTTTTTTTTAAAATACTGTGGTACCTCGGGTTAAGAACTTAATTCATTCTGGAGGTCTGTTCTTAACCTGAAACTGTTCTTAACCTGAGGCACCACTTTAGCTAAGGGGCCTTCCACTGCCGCCACGCGGCTACCGCGCGATTTCTGTTCTCATCCTGACGTGAAGTTCTTAACCCAAGGTACTACTTCTGGGTTAGCAGAGTCTGTAACCTGAAGCGTCTGTAACCCGAGGTACCACTGTAAATAAAGCAAAAGGAATACCCTATTGGAGTCCTTACTGGATTATGATAAAAAGACAGAAGCAAACCATCTTCATAAGTCTGGATTAGATCTCCTTTAACATTTTTTGCTTGTTTGTTTTCTGCATAGCAATTACATGGTCTCCAGAACATTAAAGACAATGGCATCTGCTTGAACATTGCAAATTTGAACCTTAAAATCCCTTAAAAGAGATCTCACGTACACAGAAGCAAAGTTGCAATGTTGAACTGTTGAATTAGACTTTGGTTTCTAATACATACTTGTGCTGACTGAAGCTCATTCATCAAGAGTTCCATTTATTTATTTATTTCAAAAAATCCTTGCGGTGATAGAACGATTGAAAGGAGGGAAAGCTTTCGCCTTTGATGTGAGTATGGAGAATGGATTGAGAGAGAGAGAGAGAGATTAGGATACATGTATGTGGATCCTACACAATGGGAGAAAGTGGGGGACGGTACCAAAATAAAGAAATAGGTGAGATGATTTATAATGGTGCACTGAAAACACTTTCTTTATTAATTAGTCCCAGTGTGTTTTTAGAGCTCTTCCTTAGGGATACGGTGCCCTATATTCTAAACATTACTAGTGAAATTGCTACACTATTTAGAATGGAGTACATAGATGAAGGGTTTTCTTGAAGTGTGTACTGGTGTTGATTCCACAAGAGGGATCAAGTGCATAGCTGCCAAGTTATCCCCTTTTTAAAGGGATTTTCCATTATGCTGAATAGGCTTCCTCACGAGAAAAGGGAAAACTTGGCAGCTATGATCAAGTGGCTTCATGACCTGTAAAAACATAGATGAATCAGCTAAATGTACAAGCAACATCTATTATCCTTTCCGCTCTAAAAACAGCTTTTTTTTAAAAAAATAGATTTTTAAACCATAGCAGTACTTTCCACAGAAACAAATACGAAATTTAGACATTGTTTCATCAGCACCAGTTTTGAAAATGAAATGCAACACAAGGCCATTATTTATTTATTGAATTTCACGCCAGGCAAGGCCGTAACTAGGGGCTAGGAGGGTAGCGTATCAGTGATTGGGTAGAGTCATATCAGAAATATCACTGTGACCCTCAGTTAACCCAGCCAAGAGCGAGAGCGAAGGATACCTAGATGATTTTTCCTTTGGTTCATACAACCAGCACACGACATTTTAAGACATTGAAACCTTCCTAATAGCACACGATTCCACAGCATTCCTTTCTTAGGACTTTTCTACCTACCTTAGCCAAATCTTTGTTTGTTACTTTGGCTTATGACACCCACCAGAATATGGCAACTGATTCACTGTGAACAAAGAACCATATGCAGTTTCTAATGCAGAGCCTTTGAAGTCCTTTAGGCTACATAATGAATATTAGTCAACTACCATTAGTGGTTGAACATGCAAATTGGTTGAACATGTTGTGGTATTAATTGATTCATTATATTGTTTCTCTTCAGTTTGTTTCAGATCCATGTGCCAGCAATCCCTGTCACCATGGCAACTGCAGCAGCAACGACGCTGGTGGATATCTCTGTGTTTGTAATGAAGGCTACGAAGGTACAAACTGTGAGCACTCGCTTTACAGTCCTCCCGTCTCTGGGTGGACAGAGTCAGAGGCACCAACCCCAAACAGGCCAGTATTGGCCACTGTTGAACCTGACATGGTCTTGCCGCGGTCGCAAGCAACAGTGACGCTGCCTACATGGGAGCCAAAGGAAGGTCAGAAAGTTGTGGATCTAAAATGGAACGAAGTAGAGGTAAGACCTTTTATTTCAACAAAAAACATGCCAAGTCGTTTCGGAAGTTGCTTATAAATGACTTTTCAAATGGAAAGAGTGAGGAGTAGCATAGAAAGTAGCATAGAAAGCACCTTCTAATTTAATTCATTTTAATGATCAGGACACTACCAAACGAATGGTTGTTAAGTTATGTATATATAAATTCCTTGGAATGTTTTGTTGCATGATATGAAGTGCAGAGTCTTGCTAAGCAAGTGATGGGCTAGGAGTCAAGCAACTTAATGCTCACAATGCCATATGGGTGCAAAGAGAGTGATTGGGACCAAGGGAAAGAGAAAATGCCATCCTACAGAAAATGCACACAGCTCTGATTGTTATTTGTATTGTAAAGGCCTGTAGCTGATTCAAGTCCAATACATACCCAAGATCTTGTACCTGATTTCAGTCCAGTATGTATAGAGGTTTTTCAAAAAGCAAATTAAAGGAAACCCAGTGAAATTATCCTACCCCATTCTTAAATCTCTCCCTTGGTATAACCCAGGCACCCCCAAACTTCAGCCCTCCAGATGTTTTGGACTACATCTTCCCCGACCACTGGTCCTGTTAGTGAGGGATCATGGGAGTTGTAGGCCAAAACATCTGGAGGGCCGCAGTTTGGGGATGTCTGGTATAACCTAACCATACCACATAGAGCAGTGGCTCCCAATTAGCTAAGTACTGCCCCGCCCCCGGTCTCCATTTTTTCAAAAGTTAAGCCATGGACCTCCTACTTTTGAAAATGTGCTTTTGGGTGCCACAATCTGTACCGTATTGCTACTACACCTGCAATCTGATTGATCAGCTAGTTTTGTAAAATCGCTTTTTGAGTAGATGGGGACTTTGGTAATCTTCCATAATATGGTGCTCCAAGACAGGAGTGAGCCAGCAGTAAATCACACCAAGCAAGTTGGAGTTAGCTCTTGATTAGCAAGGGTGGGTTCTGCAAAGGAGTGTCGGACCTAATGAGCACAGCATCTCTGGCAGGTCTTGCATTACATGAAGCAGTTGCTGAGACTGAAGGTCCTCGCCTCCCCACAGGGTCCCCTCCTCTCCAGGGTTTCCCCCAAGCATTCTGAGACGGTGCTTGTGTGAAGCTAACTTCTCCTCTGCCCTCTTTATGCCTCTCTTGGTTCTGGGAGACAGGGGGAGGGGAGCTCATTGCAGCAGGAGAGGGAGACACCCATGCCTCTTGGGCTCCCTCTTCTCCTGCTTCAGCTTCTGCCCCTGATTCTCTGCCACAAACATTCCCTCCACCCACTCACTAAGCCCAGTTACCTCTTCAGATTCCCGACACCTCCTTCAAGGCTTAGAATTATAGATTGATTGTAGAGTTGGAAGGGACCCTGAGGATGATCAAGTCCAATCCCCTGCAATGCAGGAATATGCAGCTGTCCCATACGGGGATCGAACCTACAACCTTGGTGTTATTCACACCGTGCTCTAACCAGCTGAGCTATCCCTTCTCCCTTCTCTCCCTCTGACCACTCATCATCATCCCACCACCAGTCCCCTGGCTCTGAGCCTTCTTTCCTTAGGGATTCCCCAGCTGGTTCCTCATGCCATCCTCTGCATCCAACTAGTCCATGACACCCAGTGCGAGGTCAAAATTTTGTGTCCCCAAATGGATCTTCTCAATTATGGATCTTCTCAATTTTGCACCCCCCTTGGCTCAGCACCCTGTGCAGGGGAACCATCCGCATGCCCTAAATACAGTGCTGTTCAGAGGAACAAACTTTTGCCTGAAAACCTGCATTGCAATGAGATGCACTCATAGGTCATGGATTTATTTTGTTGGCAGGTTCTCTTGGCTCCATTTTTTCCCTGGTAGAAAGCTTTCTGTCGCTGGGAAAATGATAACAGGCTTCTTTGTTGCTGGGATCAGGTGGCAGAGCATTGCTATCTGTGATTTGTTGAAACTCTATGCGATAGTAAGCGTAGCTGAGAGATGCTATCAGCTGTTCCTGCTACAGTTCCTGAAATCCCATGAGCTTCTATTACCTGCTGTTAAAAGGGCCGTGCTGCAATCTCATTGGTATCTAGCGTATTACAATGTGAAAATCCATTTATGCTTTTCTAAAGGACTGACTGATATCTTATAAAGGCAAAGTTAAAGTTTAAAGGCAATCTGTTAAAGCACAGAACTTCAGACATTCTTTTTTTAAAGGTAATATTTCAGGTGAAAATAGTAGTTTCCTGTAGGTAAGTAAAAGAGAGAGAGAGGGAGAGAGAGAGGGAGAGATATGAATTATATTCACTCAGTTTCTATCACATCTATCTTGGCCCTTAGACCAGAGGTGGAGAGCCACTTTCAGTTAGCAGGGCAGATGTAGAAGTGACCAGTCCTCCGCAGGCCACATTTACAAGTGGGTGAGGTCAGTTCTGTGACAGCATATGTCAGACATGGACTGCCATGACAGGCGTATGGCAACAAATTTGAACTGCATCAAAGGCAAGTCACACCTCAAAGGAAAAAGTTGGGGTAGACCATGCTCCTGATGGTTCTTTTTCAGCCGTATCTTCCATTCAGGGCTGTTTCCATTTGTTAATGAACGTGCACTGCATTGCAGCTGGGAATGCACAGAAAGGTTTCTACTTGTTCCTTTGCAGCTGCAGGTTCATCTGTCACATGGTATCAGGTGAGTGACTGGTGGGCATTGGCTGGCCAGATGGCCATGCTGGCCAAATTGGGAAGGCTGGCAAACCTAAGTAGGCCCATGGGGTGGAGGTTCTCCATCATTCCCTTAAACTGTAAGACTTTGTGCAATTATGTTGGTGAATACCATTTTCAGTTTTTCTGTGTATTATTTTTCCTGTTTATATAGCATTGGGCGTATGAAAAGTCCTGATAAATACTCTTTCCCCCCCTTCCAGATAATCCCTGATGTGGCTTGTGGCAATGCTAGCTCCAATAATTCTGGTGGGGGGCGCCTAATCTCTTTTGAAGTTCCACAGAACACATCTATAAAGTAAGAAATTGCTGCACTTTAGAATTATTATACAGATGTGCTTAAAGCAATTTTCATTGTCGAACTCATTACTCTCGGGTGTTTTATCCAGGAGTGGTAACAAGTAGGGTTTTTTTTTTTAAAAAAAACCCACTGTTGGATCAGAACATTTGAATACCCTGCTTTATTTTTGAGGTGGGGGGGGGGGGTGAGCAAGTGTTCTACTGCTATCAGCGCTGCAAGATAAGAATATGTTGGAGGTAACAAGAAAATTCACAGAAATTTAGGGAGCAAGCTTCATGGTATCTCTGATGTAACTGATAATAGAAGACTCCTTGCTCACCCCCAGATTAAATTGCTCCTATTAAATACTAAAAATAATTGTTGCTACTCCCTTGTCCCTGTTATCCCTCCTCCTGCTGATGTCAGAAGATTCTCACTTCTGGGGAAGAGGGGAAGAGGTTGGTGGTAACAGAAAGTAGATGGCTCTCTCCCAGACAGAAAAGAGCCAGTGTGGTGTAGTGGTTAGAGCTCTGGACTAGAACCTGTGAGGCCAGGGTTCAAATTGCCACTTGGCCATGCAGCTTACTGGGTGACCTTGAGCTAGTCACTGCCTCTCAGCCTAACCTACCTCACAGGGTTTATTTTGAGAATAAAACGAGGAGGAGGAGGAGAACCACGAGCTCCTTAGCGGGAGTTAAACACAGTGAATGAATGGATGTCTTTGCGGGGTCCCTTCTCACCTGCAAATTACATGTTCTACTTCTATAAGAGGAAAGGAGGTGAGCAGGTTACAGAAGGCATCATTTCTAGTCAGGGATCATAGGGTTTGTAGTTAGTCAAAAGAGGGAAAAGAAGAGGGGATCAAGTCCCATATACCCAGCAGTAAAGGACACAGTCCATGGAGAATTATCCCATCTGTCCCCTCCTTTCCCAAGATAAGGGGTTTTTGTTTGTTTTGTTTTGGGAAGGGGGAAAAGGTGATGGAGGCAAGGTGCATTGTTAGAATTTGCTTGAAGTGGCTAGATCCGATACGAATTAAGTCCTACCTATTTGAGCAGGTGGATTTCACATTTTAGAGATTCTGCTTCTTGAGTACTTGTCCCACCTTTAATTCTAACTGTGTTTGCAACAGAACCTTCCAAAATACTCATTGATGCACTCATTGTTGTGGAAAAAGTAGAGGAGGAAGGTGAAGTGAAAGAGACAGAGAGCAAAGACCCATTGAAATTGAGGGGAATGATTTGATCAAGAATGTCTACAAAGCCCACTTGGCTTGAAAAGGCCTATGGGTGATGAAAGAAAGATCAGTCTGGAGAGGGAAGAATGATGAAGAGCAAAAACATTATTTTCACTTTTTTAAAACAAACAAACAAACAAAACA
This sequence comes from Zootoca vivipara, assembly GCF_965207765.1. Lineage (NCBI taxonomy): Eukaryota > Metazoa > Chordata > Lepidosauria > Squamata > Lacertidae > Zootoca > Zootoca vivipara. The sequence goes on along the minus strand of NC_142588.1, from coordinate 69,755,231 downwards.
AAAACAAACAAACATTCTTTTCACAAGTGGGAAATTTGACTTTCAGGAAACCTAACAACAATGCAGATGAAGAGTGATTGCTTTTTATAAAAAAAACCCATAAACTCTAAATATTTGCATTCAAGCCAAAACAGTATGATTTAATTAAAGCTGTGTTCTTAATCTGCTGTGATTGAGTGACTGTGGATATTACTGTTGCATACTATTGCTACTCCGGAAAAGATGGGCCATTAATCTTTCTGCTCCTCAGAAAGTAATTAATTAATTATTAATTGACAACTAGGGACTTAAATGGAAACATTTGTCAAATTTAGCCCTCTTTCCTTCCTCTCTGGCTCTCTTGCCTACAGTCCTCATACTTCCAAAGCTTCCTTAACTTATTCATTAATTTCCTAAAAATAGCATACGGTCCTTCTGTACTTAGCCTGATGTGACTTCTCCCAGATTCTCCCCTTCTTTCTACTTGGCGCGTGGAATTCATTGTAGTGCTAAGGAGATCTCTCTGTCGGTGCAAGCCTTGCGGCTTCCTCCTCTCCCTGAGTGCTGTTCCAGGGCATCTTTTGACTCCCCCGATCCAATTTGGGGGTAGGGAGGAAGGTTTAAGACTCAATATGTTGGCTGCCACATTGGTTGAAACCTGCCCCACCCTGGCCTTCTCCTTCATCGTCCAGGCCTTTGCTGCCTCTTTCCCCTGAAGATTCTGAAGGCCAGAATACATGTTACACCATCCATGCTGCTTTTAAAGAGTGCACCTCAACTGGCCATAACTATTTTGAAGAAAAACACACAGCTGCAGGGCCTTAAACTGGAATGTGGTCCAGCAACAGTTGCATGTTGAGTATCCACATTTTACTGTACACAGTCTGTGAGACTGCCTACATAGACTGGCAGTGGTTCTCCAGGGTTTCAGACAGGATTCTCTCCCAGCCCTTACATGGAGATTCTGGGAATTGGACCTTGGAGCTTCTGCATGCAGCGCTGATGCTGTACCATTGAGCTATGGTCCTTCTTGCGTAATCTGCCCCTGGAGGTTTGGTTTACTGCAGATAGCACCTTTTGGGGGAAAGTAGAAGCTGCCAGAGGGCACTTTGCACCTGGAAACTGATGCAGCTGGACCCTGATCCAGTTGAAGTGTGAACGATGGAACATGTAGTTCGGTACTAATTCTCAAATAATCTCCCATTGTCCCCCTCTTCTGTCAGCCTTTGCTTTAGCTCCTTATGCTGTTTGTTCATTCAGCTCCTTTACCTTTGTCTATTTACCAGTAGCACCTCACTCATTCATTTTTTATGTTACACTTATTTCTCAGTCTTCTTCAGAGGAGCTCAGGGCAGCTTAAAGCATCTAACCGCTTCCAACAGCCAAGAACCCTGTGTGGTAGGTTAGGGTGAGAGACAGTGATGGGTCCAAAATCACCCAATGAGCTTCCTGGCTGAGTGGGGATACGAGCCCTGTTTTCTGAGCTAGTCCCAGCACTTTAACCACCCTCTCACTCTCTCAGTTGAAAGAAACCTTCCTGTGGTGGACGTTTTAAATAGTCCAATGCCCACACAAATGGGCCTAAGATTAGAGCTGGCCTAGTTAATTCCCTTCCATTGGCTGGAACAGGAAGAAACATAAACAAAAGAATAAACTGGGTGGTTCGCCACCCTATGAGCAAGCAAAGCTTTGGAGGCAGCAGCTACTCCTCTGTAGAACTTTCTCCTGCCTCCAAGTAGGTTGATTGCTCTGTTAATATTTGCTTTGGTCTTCATCCTGACCTCTTTCAGGAGTCAAATGCTTGGGGAAATACATTACAAATACTTGTTGCATCAAGTTAGCCATCTTTTGATTCTGGATCATTATTGCCCTTTTATATTATCGAGTGATATACTATATGCTCAGACCTTCTTCTTTTTTTAATTCCATGTGTTTTGACTCTTCTTTTCCTCTCTTTAGCATAAGACAAGATGCCACAGCTTCCCTTATCTTGTTATGGAAGGTCACAACAGAAAGATTCAAGCAGTGCTCGCTTATAGATGCCACAAGTGTTACTCTTCTCCAAGCAATGGGTGGACTTGTCCTGACAGAGGAAATGCTTGTGTTAGGAAACAACTATTTCATTGGTGAGTTTAGATAACACTGTAGATTTCATATCCCACCTTTTGATCTACTCAGGATGTCTAAGATGGATTTCAATACAAATTAAAATAAGTATACACTAAAGCAATTTAAAAAACAGCACTAGCTGTCATCAAAAAGCTGTAGGCTGAATTCCTTGAGCATCCCTTACAGACAAGGTGCATCATCTAAAGTTACAAATCCAAGTTATTTATGTTTATGCCAGTTCAAGGTGGTTTTTTTAAAAAAATCATGTTTTCTTTCTTAAATCCTTTCGCTCCCATATCAGTTTTTATTTGTGAAAGTAACATGGGCCGGAAACACATTGTCGAGCTCTACTGCAGGTTATAAGGGTGGTCTTCTGTCTGACTCGTGGTCTGGGGGTGCTGCCTTCGGAATTTGAAGTTTGTTCCAAAGCTTGGAACCTGTGTACCTAATTTGCAGTACAGTACCTGTGTACCTTTTACTCCAACAGATAAAGTGAAGTCCTAAGAGGAAACTGTAGCTATTTCTGCTGACTATCAAAAGTCAGCATACCTGTAATATTAGCTATGAAGGTCATGGTTGCTGTGGTAGGCTGTGTTGTTGAAAATGAGTTCAGGTTATGGGTTCATACTATTCCTTAATCTCAGCCTATTGTGGCTCCCTCTCTGTTCGTTTATCCTCCTTTGCATGCTGCAGTATGGAGTTATGCACACATCAGCAAAGGGGGAAGAAGGCGGCTGCAGAAACTCTCATACGGCAGAGAACTAGAGCAACCTTTCAACATAGGAACTCATGGTATCTTTTAAAGTCCAGGAATAGCACAACCTGATTCAGGAACACAACCCTCTGACCATATAATACTGCAGTTACTCTACAGTTTTGGATTGGATTCCCCACATCATATCTCTGCCCTCCTCCAAAAAATGCACATAAAGATGGCAATGAATGAAAAAAACATATATTTTTCCTTAGCACAAATGATTTTTGAAAAGCATTTTGCAAGATTCTAACAGTAATTAGTTGATTGTGTCGGAAGAGATTTTATTAGCTACTTTTAATCTTTTCCCTCATTGAAATGAGGAAGATGCAAGAGATTAATGCAGTTTTTTCTTTGATCATTGGCCTACATCATCTACTGCTGCAAAATTTAACCTTTTCAGTCTGATAACTCTCTTGCAAGTTCTTCCAAATAATTCTCATGTGCCAAACACAAACCATTCAAGGAAGCAAATTATTTGCTTTAGTAGTGCCTCTTGGTATCTAATTAACTAAATTAGCAATTGCTTAAAGATGCTCAAACACCACTGCAAGAAATTCAACAGGCGTCTGCGCCAAGATGGTAATTAGCCAATCAAGTGATTCAGTGCACAAACAGTATCTGTGTAGGAAATAATGTACTGCATCTAGAAATTACCAACAAGCATCTTCTGATCTGGTCATGCAGCCTGAACATGTGTATATAACCCAGCTAGGCTACCCATACTGTAGTTTCTGGTTCATTGGTTTTCATAACGACAACTTTTGGGCCATAAATGTTTACAGCAAATTAATATTTACATGTGGACTTAGGAAAAGAAGGAAGGAGACCACAAATGCGAACAAGGTTATTATTACACACACACACACACACACACACACACACACACACATATATATATGTATATATGTATGTATGTATATATGTAATTATTTTTATTAAGGATTTTCTTGGGTTACAAAGGTAGTGCAATGTCTCATCTTTTTCCTCCCATGTATCATTTTTACACATCAATTTTACTTATTGAGACATTATGAGGAAGGAGGGAAAGGGATGGGTGGGATGGGGAGTTGGGTGTGGTGGATTGCCGATGTTTCTGTTTACTTGATATGTGTAGGGGTTCGGGGTCCTTTGTGCAGTATATTTTGTACAAGACCTGAATAGTGCCTTATCAGAAGATTAGGCTGTCAAAAAAATAGTTATGACTATGCAGTGCTTTAAGTTTTAAAGATATGTATCTGGCTGCACATGTCTTCAGACGAGGTAGCTTTTTTCAGTTCAGGAAGTCATAGCAATATGTTGTCACAATCTGGTGGTGATAGGTGCACATATCTCTAGCTAGATGGAAGATTGCAAACAGTTTTGCATTGGACGAATTATGCGTCTCCAGAGCTATATGTGAATAGCTTTATAAGAGAAGTAGGAGTTGTGCTTAACGGGGGTTTGGGAGCAGCCACAACTCAGTGGAAGAGAGCATTCTTGCATGCTGAAGGTCCTATATGAGATTTTTGGAATTTCAAGGTGTGGGTGGAAAACACCCCTGTCTGAAATCCTGGCAAGCCGCTGAGATGATACTTCAGAAATGGACCAATAAGCTTGACTTGCTGAAAGCAAGACATGCTGGGTCTGGTTATTTACTATTTATAACAAATACTTATATACCTCTATTCAAACTCTTCTTCATAAAAAACATTAAAGCAGTACATAAAACCATACAATAAAAACATACTGTCAAAGGTTCTTGTGACTACTCTAGAGTAACAATGCTCCGCATGCTTGTCTTTCAGCAGTTTTTATTAGTGCAGGCTATTTACAGTGAGCTGGGTATGTACAACATGTCTGCTCAGTCCGATGCAGAATCCGGCACTGAACCGCCCCTTGACTTCCTCCAACATAAGAGTCTTGGGACAGCAAACCTCCTTCCCCTCCTTCTCCTGTGTAATTCCGGAACCGGAGGAAAGGGTCTACGCTCCATGTTTTCCTTCTCCCTCCTTTCCCCCCCTCTCTCTTCCTCCCTCCTGTGTAGCAGGGGCTCTCCCATGCTGCCAGAGCCCTGGCCCTCTCTCCCCACTTCCTGACTGCTTTCCTCAGCGTCCTCGCTGCCATTGCTGCTTGGGGAGGAACTGCTTCTGATGAGGGGGGAAAGTTCTCTATACTCTGTTCCCCTTACACATACGTTTAAAATCAGAGATCATACAGAAGGATACGTTCCTAATTGCCATCATAAGCTTGCGGCGTAGGAAAGTTTTCAACAGGTGCTTAAAGGTTAAAACAGAAGATGCCCTCCTAACATTGAGGTCCAGCTCCGAGGGCCTTCTGGCGATTCCCTCACTGTGAGAAGTGAGGTTACAGAGAACCAGGCAGAGGGCCTTTTCGGTAGTGGTGCCTGCCCTGTAGAATGCCCTCCCATCAGATGTCAAGGAAATAAACAACTATCTGACTTTCAGAAGACATCCCTGTTTAGGGAAGTTTTAAATGTTTGAAGTTTTAGTCTGTTTTTAGTGTTCTATCATCATCATCATCATCATCATCATCATCATCATCATCATCATCATCTCAATTTGCAGACCAGGCTGGTGAAACCAAAGGTTCAGTTTCTGGTTGCTAGTAAATGAGCCATGCCAACTTGGGGGATGAGCAATGGTGCTCCTGATCAAGCTAGGATATAAAGGCTTAGGAGACCCTGAAGATACCCTGGACCTAAGTTGCTCAGGGCTTTGTAAATTAATACAAGGACCTTGACTTTGATGGGCAGACAGTGCAAATGTTTTAACAATAGTGTCACATGTTGTCAACTATGTGACTCCATCAGCTGTCTAGCCACTCCATTCTGCATTAGCTGGAATGTCCAAACTAGGTCCCACATAGAGTGCATTACAGTAATCCAGCCTTGAGGTTACCAATGCATAGACAACAGAGGTCAAGTTATCCCTGTCCAGAAATGACCATAGCTGGCGAACCAAAGTTGGTAAAAATGTACTGATGACATCTTGTTCCAAAACCTCATAATCACTTGCACAGGCAGAAACTGCTGCTAAAATTTATTTTATTTTTGGCGTAGCAGCAAACATGATATATAAAATATTAGATGAGGTATGGGAATTCCCAATATAGATTGGGACTATCAAGCTGTAAAATCTCATCCACTCTGGTTCTGTCTAAGGGAGGGTGGCTATATTTCCTTCCCCACCCCTCCTCCTCAAAATCCGATAGACTCATTCACGTATTATTTTATGGGACTTCAAGTGTGCAGCCAGCACATATAGTTGGATCAGGGCCTATGTATAGAGTTTTAGCAATTAGAATTATTTTGTAGCTCATGTTTAAGGTCCTGAGTAATGCAAAGAATCTCATACTAATAACTCATGAACATTCCCCCTGGCAATGGGCTCTAGGCCAACTTTGTAGTAAACGGTCTTAGGATAAATGATAGAGGCAGATAAAAAAGAGAGAGTGTGCAAATGGCATTTATTTGGTGAATTCAACAGTGTATTAACTGCAAAGTTAATAAAGCAAATAGTTGCTTTAATAAGTGAGTCAGGCGCAGAAGTAAGCATGTCATGAAAAGTAAGATGTATTAGCCTATTTTTTCAGTTAAATGAATCGCCATTGTGGGCAGCCATCTATTCCCACTTCAAACACACACACACACACACACACACACACACACACACGGCCATGGGAGTGAATCTATATCATGACTTGTGATGTTCCCTTTGGGCATTGTGTTCTAAATTAAAAATTAAATGCTGCTGGGTTGCTGAGGACAGCCAAGCTACCTCTTGAAGTGGTGACAAAGCTTCCCCACCCCCATTTAAAAACTGAGAGGGGATGGGGGAGACGGAGAGGGGAACTTTCAGCCATCTTATCTAGAAGGGCAGGTCCCTCCCAGATTTCTTAGAATTCAATATACATACCCTGACACCAAATCATAAATTTAAGCAGCCATGCTGCATTTGGAAGCCTGCCTGCTCAGTTATCCTTCTCCTTGTCCCAGGATATGGCTATATATTGTGCTACTTATTCATTACAGGCACCACAACCAATACAACATTCCAGTTATGGAGCAGAATTCCCCAAGTTGAAACATCTGAGAAAATATGGTCTAACTCATTAAAAATGGAGGTGCATTTCCCACTAGAAAAGTTCAAGAATAATGGGGTTCAGGATTAGTTCTATTTAGCTTACAAATGTTATTTCTTTGGGACAAAAGCAACATTAGGATAAAATTCAGGAGGGAAGTTATGGTTCCCCCCCTCCCCTCGTTCAAATGCCCCAGGAGGGGGGGGAGTTCAGCTTATATATTTTTCTGTCTTACACTTTTCTGTAATTGTGGTGATTTGCATAAAAATGGAACATTTGTTTCCTTAGAGCACTGGCTGTTAAGTCTGGGGGAAACCTAATCTCATATGCATTTCAGGCATATTCAGCACTGCCAAGAGTTATGTTGCAAATAGGTTATAGCTTCAGGTGAGGAAAAACAGCACGAGCAACAGAATTGCAAATTCCACACTTGGCTTTCTTTAAATGTACACAGAAAGGAGAGAGAGCAAAGAAAACATATTCAGTATAAGCAGCATGATTGTTTTTCTCAGCATGGCTACTGACATCATGCCATTGTGGGCTTTTAAGAGTTGTGCTGATGTGCTGAGTTCTAAACTGTTCCAAGTGTGCAAAATGTGTGTATTCTTGCTTCTAACGCTTCTTGATTTCACAATCCCCCTGCCCCCAAAGACTAAGTGTGCTCGTTCTTCATTGGCCTGTTACTGTGTGATATGGGAAATATTTATACTCCTGCAAACTTCTAGGGTTCCACCAAACAATCCCTCTTGTTTATCAGTGACCATCTTTTTTGGGGGCGCAGGGTGTGTCATAGTTCCTGGCATTTACCTCCTCAGCTTGCTACTAGTGTGACTACTAAGCCCACATTTCAAATTTGCTGCTTTAAGAGAGCTGGGACCTAATCTCTACAACGGGGATCATAGGAACATAGAAAACTGCTTTCTACTGAGTCAGACTATTAGTTCATCTAGTGTTGTCTCCACTGTGTGGCAGCAGCTCTCCAGGGTTTCATGCATGCACTGAGGTCTAGGGGGTGCCACCTCGAAGCCCGGTAAGCTTAAAAGCAGCCATTGGAGGCCCCTGATTGTGTCATGGTGCAGGTAATTAACCCTTCCCCTGTACCTACACGACATCTTAAACACATGTCTCCCCCATGTCTGGTCTCCTTGGTCTAGTCACATGACAATGATTTTGCAAGTTATTATTATTTTAAAAAATAAATTAAAAAATAAAAATAAATCACAATATTTTAATAATAATGTACTTGGTCTCTTTCCTTAGGTTTTGTGAATGATTCCGTCGCCAAATGCATTGTGGCTTTACGCTTGACTGTGACAGTAAAAGTCAGCACATGCTGGGCAGGAGAAAGCCCGTCAGATGACCTTCAGTGTTCAGGGAAAGGAAAATGTATCACAAGAGCATCTGAGGTAAGAGGCATCATTATGTCTGCTGCATGGAGTGGGACAGAAGCTGGAGAGGGCTGAGGAAGGAAGGAAGGAAGGAAGGAAGGAAGGAAGGAAGGAAGGAAGGAAGGAAGGAAGGAAGGAAGGAAGGAAGATGGATTAGTATCCCACCTTGTCCATGAAAGGCTCATGGGAATGATGGATGGCCCACATTGGGCAGGTACTAGGCCACATGACTAAACGACTAAACAACAACAACAAAGGCCACAGGGAGCAGCAACTAGCTGGTGGATGAACTGCAAAAGGGCAACTGGAGAGAGCAGCTATTGGGAGAAAACTAGTAGCAGAACACAGGATACCTGTTTATGGATAGTTCTGACCTCATCCGTGACCAAACCAAGCCATTTATATAATTATCTAGGCTCCAGTGTCTGAAGTGAACTCCCTTTTATCCTTGGTGAGAAATGACCTATTAGAGGAGCTGTGCTAAGGGCTTAGGATCCTTCACAGCTTCCATTCACTGTGATTTCTTGGGAACTACTCATCATCTCTGTCAAAAAGGACCAGGTAATTGGATGGACCTGTGTAGTTGGGATGGTTCCTCAGAGGCTCTGGTTGCCTGCTATGGGTCACTGGGCACTTGGTTTCAGGTATATTAGTGCCATTTAATTCCTGGGATTCTGCACCTGTTTGTGAAGCTGGTTTATTGCAGGATTGGTGGTCCTCTAATACTGCATCTCCCAGTTCTGCATTTGGATCCAAATACGGTACCTCACCTATGAGGTATTTTCTTCTTTATTTTATTTTTTGGCAAGAGTTCTGCTAATTTTAAAAAGAAAAGAATGAGAAGAAGTCAGCAATTAAAGAAACTGAAGGGAAGGATGTTGCAGCAGCTCTGCAAATTGCTGGACACCTTCAAGGCCTTCCACCATGAAGTCTGCCCTTAATATTGCTAATGGTTATACTAATTGTGGAAAATCATTGCTTCAGTAATGTGGAAACAGCTATAGTACTTCGTTCTAGGAAGCTATTTTTACAAGGTGCTGGTGAATGAATTGTTAGAAAAATCAATATAGAGGCAATCGTGTTGCTGTACTCATCACAAAATGTTTTATTAATTTTTCAGTTTTCGGAAGAGACTGGAATATGCTCCGTGTTTTCCAGATAGTTTTGCGTGTTATATATCCTCCCTACTATTATGTTGTATTGTGTCAGGTCTGGTTCTGCTCCCAGACATTGCACAGTTCAAAGCATTATACTTGGGATCTTAGGCTTAATCAAGTCAGATAAATGTTATGTGCTATCAGCCTTCCTTAGCACACTAGAAGGGGGAAAGGTGCTGTTATTAGTGCTCCTGTCACATAGAATAGTTCAGCTAAGTTTCCTGACACAGCAGGAGATTGCAGACATTTGAGGTCTTTGCAGTGACCTTGCCATGAGAATCGAAATTGTTAGATATTCAGAGGTGGTTTAGCTTTCAGTGTCAACATTTATTAGTGACCAAAACTACGAATCTATGAAATCCCCAAGTATTTGGGTAGAGGGGGGAAAACTTGCAGCACATTCCTCATATGGGATTTACAAGGACATCTGTCACTTTGGATTTGGAAACTGAAAATGGGTCTTATTTTTAGATGCCAAAAGAGATTGAGGCTACACTTCCATGTAGGCTTCCCTAAGGACACACTGAATTCAGTAAGACTTGGTTATGAGTAAGCATGCATAGGATTGCACTGTGATTCCGAATGACAACTAGTTAATTCTGTTGAAAGCTAAGCCAGGCTCCTCCTTCAGCTGTCACCAAGCAGCTGAATATTCCATCAGGCTATTGGAGAGGAAAAGAGATGGGGCCACAAGGTCTCTTCATAGTTCTTCCTATGACTTGCATAGACCCCACTCTAGCAAATACAGTGGTACCTCGGGTTACGAACACGATCCGTTCCGGGACGCAGTTCGTAACCTGAAATGGTCGTAACCTGAAGCGCCATTTTGTGCATGCGCAAAGCGCAATTTCCGCACTTTGCACATGCACAAACCACGCACGCCGCTTCTGCGCATGCGCAGAACGCATCTGCAGTGAAAATACTTCCAGGTTTGCGGTGTTCGTAACCCAAGATGTTCGTAACCCGAGGTACGACTGTATTCATGCTCAAATTCATGCTACTGAAATCCCACTTTTGCCTGGGTTGTGTTTCTCCTGGGTCTTACACTTGACAACTAGTTACAGACCCTAGAAGAACAATAGCTCAACAAAACTGCTATTAGCAAAGAGCTCACAATATTGGTACTTGGAAATGTCATGTCATTCTTTCTGTCATCAAGATGTAACCAGTCTCCAGTCTCCTTTAAAGTACTTTTTTAGCTAGCATATAAAGAGGCTTGTTTAAGATTATCAGATTTATAAGTGCCATCAAAGTACTGCTAGGTTAGCCACCCAATCGTAAGTTTGCATAGAACTTAGATTGAATGTTAGTTTTGGCCGGGCTATTGTTTTCTTTTCCTTAGCAATTTCCCCCACAATTTTATTTTATTTTTGTATTTTTTGGTCTGCTACCAGTAGTTGCAGGGCAGGAATTTAAGCCAATAAAACTTGACGCGAACAGTGCAGTTTAATCAGCTGGCTCGTGGGAAGTGCAGGCTTAATTAGGTGTGAGATCTTTTGCCACTATTCTTTTTTCACCTGGGGTGAGAGATGTCAAGAAATGGCAATTTTCCTACATATTACAGCAGTTGGCTGCCCAAACGGTATGCTTAATGTGAATCATCCATAGTGTTGCGTTTCTTCTTTCTCTGATTTTATTCACAACCCCTTCTCAAATGCTAAGCATGTTCCTAAAAAAGAAATTCCAAAAGGCATTTTGCCATAAACAAGCATTGGTGGCAGTGGCTGGTGCTTCCTCTGCCAGAACGAAGATCATTTCTGGGATCATGATCTTTATAATTTTGGTTCAAAGGTATCTGAGTGCACAGTAATAGACCACCTCTAAGCTCTGTTTACCATTCCATAAACACTGTGGTGTTCTGTAATATTGGAATGGTGAATAAAAGAATTGCTGGATTGCCTGTGAGAAAACATTGTAAAATGTTAAAGAGGAGGAAAAAATTAAATCCATGCCTATCCTTATACAGTTTTATTTATTTTATAATTTTATTTATCATTTAATACTAAGTCTCTACGTGGCTTCCAAAATAACAATCAAAACTGAAAAACCACAATGCAATGCAACGCAATATAAAACAATCAAATCCCCCCTAAATAAAAACACAAAACATCTCAAGAGTCAATGATCCCTTCCTCCTTCAGCCATCCTCTTTCCTAGTCACACATTTCCTAGTCACACACCGCACTAACACCATACCCACACTCAAATGCTGTTGTGGATCTATACAAATCGTGTAGTAGCTCCTCCTCCTCCACTATCACTCATTCCAATCTAGTCTCACATCTAACACACATCTTCCAATAGACACAAACACATCATTCACCCAGCCACTCCAGTATCTTCCCCTCAGCCACCCATCTGTTATCGTTGATCACTCCTTCCACGGTACGAAAAACGCAATGCAATGTTTTTGTTATCTGCTCCTCGGGTGCATCAGTGCCGTTATATATACATTTAGTAATGTTACCTTGTGGTTTACAGTTCGCAGTGTGTTGCCTGCATGGCCTTGCAAGGCTGAAGGAGATAAATATATGCAACATTATTTTATTTATTTATTTTACAGATTGATAAACCACTACACTGCCGGAAGCTATCAAAGCAATGTACATTAAGATAATAAGAGTTAAATTACAAAAGATGCAGACTCTTAAAACCAATTTAAACCATATTTGCAAATGTGCAATTAATATTCCATGAAATGATTGGGTCACACTTCAGAGAAAGCCGTAAACAAAAATTGACTTCAGTAGTTATCTAAATGCCAATATACTAGGTGTCTGCCTAATTTCATCTGGTAACTGATTCCATGAAACTGGAGAGGCAACACTAAAATTCCAGTTTCTAGTGGAGGTGGGTTGTGGAACCTACACGAGCCCCACTTTCAAGTAGGCCTACTGGGGAAGACTTCCTTTCCCTTGAATATGGGCCTGCTAAATTTGAGGGAAGTTCATATTGTTGAGCCTCCCCCTTTTGAATATTCACACCATGCCCACTAAAGAAAACATGAAAGTAGTAAGTAAATAGCTTTATAAATATTCAGTTATTTGTAAGCAGCTGTTCAGGTTGCCTTTAACCAAGGATTATGACAAGCGGTAGTTTTCTTAATTCTTTGCTCTTCAAATAAATGAGTATATGTCACCATAAGTGTTATTCTGTGATGGGAGGAAGATGACAGCTGCTTAGCTAATAACTACTAATGGTACCTAATCATCTCTGCATAATAAGTTTTCTAAGTCCCAGTGCTATTACCTGTCTGAAACATTTCTCTGGAAGTGTTGAGACATGCTTCATTGTCAATATTTTCTTAAGAATAAATTGTTCTTTCCATTTCTTAGTAAATTCTTACAATGCATCATATTTTGACACAAGCACCACCCTTTTTGTACATGTTGAATTGTCAAGCTTGGTTTGTTTATTGCCTTCTTTGTAGTTTTCTAATTTATATTTTACACAATCCTTAGCTTTACAGTAATTGGAACGAATTCATATGCTATACAGTATTTGTACAGTAAAATAGGAAGCCACTTTGAGATGTCGCATAAGGAGCAAATAATAATAATAATAATAATATAGCAGTGCTATATTATCATCTCTACTCAAAAATAAGTCTGACTCAGCTCCGCGGGACTTATTCCACATCATTGAGTTTAGGATTTACAGCCTAAGTGAGTTTTCTCTGCTTAGTTGGTTGCTGGTTAGCAGCAACCTGAAGAAATTATAGGTAGCATAGCCAATATGGTGGCCTTCAGGTATTGTTGAACTTCAGCTCCCATCAGTCCTATTTTGCATTGACATGTTTTTTTTCTGTGGTGCAGCAGGAGCAGGGGAGAGAAGTGTCGCAGGAACTATAGAGCAGTGTGCTCTAGCACATTCCCATCAAACTATGGTTTGTTTCAAACTACGGTTTGATGTGAAGAGTGGATTGGGCTGCTGTGTTTCCCCCTTTAAATAGGCACATACATGTTATGTCTTCTCAGGAAACTTTTTCCATTACCTAGCATTTCCCATCAAGAATAGTTTAAAGACTGAAGGAGAAATGACTCCTTAATTTGCACAATGACCACCTCAACGTTTTCTGTGAGGTAGAGCAACAGAAGGACAATCCTTCTAATTCGGCAGTCAGAAAGACAGGTGGAAAGGATGAGAATTAAACATTGGGAAAATATGACTAGAACAGGAAAATTAAAATAGTTTAATTTGAACTATTTTTTGACAAACGTGAATTATAGTTTTAGACAGGACCAAGAAACTGCTTTGGAAAGGCAGGTGCCTCTCTTGAGAAATAATCTATATTTGCAAAATATAGGACACTCCTGTGATGTGAGTTTTTGCAAGCAAGGCTGGACATAACAAACACCTTATATTTAGCTTTTGGTTTATATAAATGCTTGATAAAGGCAAATGTACTGTGGAGATTTGTGTAACAGTTGCATAAAAAGCGCTGCAGTTTCTAGGACAACAAAATAACTGTTGTGTAAGCTCCCCCCCCCCCACATTTCTAATAGTAGTGGAAATTATCACCAAGGTACCAAATAATAAATGCTGAATATCTAACATGCAGGTTCAAAATATACCACTTACCAGAAGAGTATTTATACAAGCTTATTTTTGCTCTGCCTCTTTTGTATTTCTTCCACGTCTCACAGGGCGTCTTGTAGCCAAGAGCTGATGTGTTATTCTTTCTTTGCTTATGCTTTGCACTGCATCTTGTAATGTACAAAGATAGTTTGCATAGGAAATATTTGTGCAGTTTCTTGGAAATAAATTCCACTGTACTCAGTGATATTGTATCGAGGAATCATCGGCTGCATGAATGTGAAATTCTGGCCAAATAATTAGATTAGATTTTTTAAAAAATGTGTTAATCCTATGTTTCACTTTGAATTCTCTTCACTCTTTGTGCTTATGAAAAACAAAACTAAAGATGATCCTTAAAAAAAAGAAGTTTAGTCTATGATAAAGCTTGCGTTGGGCTTAGTTGGCAGAAATCTTAAGTTCCGTAGCAGTTTTTCTTGCTTAAGTACCTATAATTTAATGTGTTATTCCCCCCCCCCACATAGATCTTTTTAGTTTTCTTAATTCATCAACCTAGATCAAGATCTTTGTTTCAAAAGAAGCTTTGAGGTTTCATTTTTATAAAATAAAAAAATCCTTCAGTAGCACCTTAAAGACCAACTAAGTTTTTATTTTGGTATGAGCTTTCGTGTGCATGCACACTTCATCACCATTTTTATAAAGTTTGTTTTATAATCTGTTTGTTCTAGGAAACTTTTTTCTGTGACTGTGAAAGTCAGTATTTGGGTGGTCTCTGTGAAGAATTTGATGCGTGTCAAAGCAATCCATGTCAGAACAATGGAACCTGTGTGGACATCGCAGAAAAGCATGATGGAAGCAATTTCACCTGTACTTGCCCTACTGGTATGTTTAGCATTGTGCTTGGAATTGTGTCCTTTTGCATAGTGCAGAAGTTTTCAACCTTTTTGAGTCCACAGCTCCCTTATCAAACCACATTCTTTCTGTGGCACCCCTGTGGGGCTCAAGAGCCCAGTTAAGTCACCCCTTGCCTGCAGAGCTGGCCGCCTCTCACCTTTTTTGAACACACTCCCTTGTGGAGTGTTCCCTTAGCCCCCTCTCATTGGGAGTTCTCTGGGCAGCTGCTGCTGCTGTCCCTGATCTCTGAGCTGCTCCCCTGCCCCAAAGAGAGGCGCCTTCCAGAGGCAACATTCGTCTGCGGAGCTTATAGCCAGGGCTGCTGCAATTAACAGCTGTGCAAGCCTTTGGGAGGCAGAGATGTGAGAGGGCATCAGAGGTGGGGAAAGAAAGAGGGACAGTGTTGCCCATGGCACCCCTGACCAATGACCATGGCACACTGGTTGAAAACCACTGGCATAGTGTCCTTAAGCTTTGCTTTTCAGAATAAAGGCCTGCATTTTTTGAGAATTAGAGGCAACTACATGTTACATTAAGGGATGTGGGTGGTGCTGTGGTCTAAACCACAGAGCCTAGGGCTTGCCGATCAGAAGGTCGGCGGTTCGAATCCCTGCAACGGGGCGAGCTCCTGTTGTTCGGTCCCAGCTCCTGCCAACCTAGCAGTTCAAAAGCACATCAAAGTGCAAGTAGATAAATAGGTACCGCTCTGGCGGGAAGGTAAACGGCGTTTCTGTGTGCTGCTCTGGTTCTCCAGAAGTGGCTTAGTCATGCTGGCCACATGACCCGGAAGCTGTACACCTGCTCCCTTGGCCAATAACGCGAGATGAGCGCTGCAACCCCAGAGTCGTCTGTGACTGGACCTAACAGTCAGGCGTACCTTTACCTTTACATGTTGCATTAACCATGCACTGTGCAACTCCATATGGCTTTTTAACTTAAAAGTAAGATCCCCTAATCAGGGCTTCCCTAATCAGGATTGTGGTGTGTGTGTGGGGGGGGTGAGGTTTAATCCTGCCCACCCACATGGTTGCAAATAATAACACCACCAATCAAAATGCCAAATTTCAAAAGGAAAAGAAAGCCCTTATTGGTTCCAGTGAGAACATTTTCTTCTGCTGCTACTTGGCATTTTGGGGGGAGGTTTTTTTTTTGGTTTTACAAAGGTTACAGTGAGAAGGTAACCTCTCCCCATGCGCTATGCTCCTAATCTATATCAGGCCCCTGCACCTCTTTCATATACCGTGTTTTCCCCTTTTTAATACGTACTCATAAAGTAAGCCATGGCAGGATTTTTAAGTATCTGCGAAATAAAAGACATACCCCGAAAATGAGACATACCTTGCTGCTTTCCTTTAGAGCCTCAGAGAGGCTTGAGACCAGGTGGGAGGGGGTGCATGAATTGAGCGCATCGCCAGGCGAGCCGCGCTAGGAGGACTTTTTACCCCGCTCTTCCCAGGACTTTTTCCCACTCCGGCTGAGCGCCTGAACAGGGAAACCCCTTGGCGTCTGGAGGCCTGCTGGCCCCTTCTGTGCCGCCGGAGCATCATGGGCTGCATGGCCCAAGGCTGAGCGGCGGCGGGAGGCCCGTGGGCCCTTCCACGCTGCCGGGGGGACGGATGGCGGTGGGAGCGCTGCTGGCCCCTTCCGCGCCGCTGGAGCGTCGTGGGCTGCATGGCCCGAGGCAGAGCGGCGGCGGGAGGCCCACGAGCCCTTCCGTGCCACCGGGGCGACGTACGGTGGCGGGAGCGCTGCTGGCCCCTTCCAAGCCGCTGGAGCGTCGTGGGCTGCATGGCCCGAGGCAGAGCGGCGGCGGCAGGCCTGCAGGCCCTTCCGTGCCACCGGGGTGACAGACGGTGGCGAGAGTGCTGCTGGCCCCTTCTGCGCCACCAGAACATCGTGGGCTGCATGGCCCAAGGCCCGCGGGCCCTTCTGCACCGTCCGGGCGATGAACGGCGGCGGGAGCGTTGCTGGCCCCTTCCGCACCGCGGGCGAGTTGGCGGCTGATTGACAGGCGGCCTCGCCAATGCCTGGAGGGAGAAGGGCGGCGAGGAGCAAGCGAGGGAGCCCCCACCCCGCCCGCTAATGGAAATGGCCCGGGGTGGGGAGGCAGGAGCGCCTCAGGGAGCACTGCCGTGGCGCTGCCGCCGCCGCTTTGCCCAAGAGACCCGTGGGGGTGCTCGTCGGGCGGGCCATGACGAACTCCCCCCGTTCCCTCTGGAGTCAGGGTGCCACTGCCACCGCCTCCTCCTGGGGCAATTCTGCGGGACTTCAGCGTAAAAGCACGTTTCCTCAGAGATGTCGCGCCTGGGGGGTGGGGTGGCTGGCTGGCTGGCTGGCTGGCTGGCTGGCTGGCTAATCGACCTCCTGAGTTTAAAGGTGCAGAGGATTCCTGAAGAGGGTCCCCGCGCGTACCCTCGCCCGCCTCTGCACGTGTTCAAGCGGGAAAGGAAGTTTGGCTTCTTGAGCTGCCGCCCCTTATGAATGCGTGTTTTGGTGGTGTGGAGAAGGGTCTCGTTTCCCCCTCATGGGACCGGGATTACGCAGGCATCTTTCCGACGACCTACTTGCCATTTACCCCGGAGCCTTTCGCGTCTCTCTCATCTCCCCCACCCCCCCGCTCTCCCGCCTCCATTTCGCGCCCGTCGGCTCCCATGTTAGCGATGGGATGGATGGCAGCACCCCGAGCCAGTAAGGTACCGTACCGTAATAAAAACCTAATAAAAAATTAAGACATCCCCTGAAAATAAGACACCTTGTGTTTTTTTGAGGAAAAAAGTTATAAGACGGTGTCTTAAAAAAGGGGAAACACGGTAGAAGGCAGTAATTTCCTGGGGAAATTACTTACCTGGGCTTAGAATTGTATTACATCTGCAGCAAAGCCAAAGTAGGAATCAGCAGGCATGGGTAGTGAAGTCATGCAGGACTGGTTAGACAGAAGAAGAGGTGACCTGTTCTATACATAGCTGTGGTAAACATCTTCCCTTTCCCAAGACCAGCCTGTCTCTAATCCACTGCAACAGCATAAATGAACGGCACTCTAATATTATCTCCCCTTATTGGAAACTTCCCTTAGCCTTGTTGAATGAAGGGACCACAATTTAAACATCATTAAATGTTGGAAGTGCAGAGCTACCTTTTGATAAATGGCGAATATTTCATGTCCTGTAGGCTTGATATTTCTATACTGCATTTCAATCCCCCACCTCCACTTTATGAATACAGACAAATAGTTTATATTAACATTTTAAACCTGAGTTAAACACTGGTGGTAGGAAGAAATTAACTCTCGATGCACGTATGTCTTAATCTGTTACATTTAATATAAATATGCAAATGCACCCAAGCATAGCCTTAACAAGAAAGATATGTAAATATAGTTATGTAATGCTTTAAATTCTATTAACTGCAGAGTACATTTGAGGAGATAAATTCGTCTGTAATTGAACTTGAAGTAGAGTTCCTTGAATAAGCTGTATAATTAAGGTCATAAGCGAGCGAAATCTGTTCATTCAATAGACATGAATATAGCTTGACCATAACAATATCTGAGAGAAAAATAAAAATGGAAAAACCTCCAAACCTCCTCAGTCATTTCAAGTGGTTTTTTCGTTTTTTGCTTCAGAAGCTATTGTAAACAAATCCAGACTTTAGTTTGAAAGTATCTGGAAGTGATAGTAGCATAATTCTCCTATGCTAGACTCAATATAGAAATTGGGGAGGCTGGAGCATGAGAGGCAAGTTTTTCCAAGCCTAAACTTCCTCCACCATAAGGACAAAAGATGACCCTGCAGGACTAGATACGGTAATTGGCCCACCTAGGCTAGCATCCTGTTCTCACTGTGGTCACTCAGATGCCTGTGGAAAAAGAGTGAGCATATGAACACTCTTCCCTCCTAAGCACATGAACACTCTTTCCATTAACTGGTATTAATGAGCATAGCCACCATGGCTAATAGGCATTGATAGCCTTACCAAAAGCCAAGCCAGGGTTGTAAACCATGGTTTGAAGTTGGATTGGTTCCCTAATCCATAGTTAAGACAAGCAATTGCCAGCCATGTCAGGTTCACTCCATTCAATCATAAGTTAATCCCACCCTCAGTGTGTTTATCTCTCTCTCTGAATTTAAATACTTATTTTATCACTATATATAAAAAATATGGATTTTTACATAAGTGTGCACATTTAGAAACGTTTTCTCTAAATGCATGTTTCCTCCCTGCATTTTGTTATTTTTCCTTTGGTCCCAGAACTGTATCACAAAATTAGGAGAAGTGCAAAATCTGAAGGATAATTACAGTCCAGTCCAGTTATTAGTTTGTGAGGTGTAAATCAGGTTGGCTTGTTTAAAAATGCAGACAGAATGAAATTTTCCATCCCTAGTTAAGACCATCTGCAGCATTCTGCTGGCGTTCAGACCTAACAATAAACTGCTTCCAATTTCTCCTTGTCTCTGTGATTCAAAACAAACCATTCCATCATGCTGAAGGATATACTGGAGTCCTATGTCAGTCAGAAATTGACTACTGCAGTCAACAGCCATGTCAAAATGGAGGTACCTGCATTTCTAATCTTGGCGGATTCAGCTGCCAGTGTCCGGAAGGTAAGCAGTAAACGTTGCCATCTTTAAGAAGGCTTGTGTTCTCTGTTGGGGTATTTATGTCTATAGTCCTGTTTACTGACTCCTTAGGGACAACCTGAAGCAGCACTTCAGGTTGCACTTTGCCTCTCCTTGTCTAGAATTTAAAATCTTATGCTTAATGAATTTCACGGCATATCTTATCCAGCAAATTGCAATTTATTATCATCAGTAAATACAGTATTTTTCAATGCTATCCAATTGAATTTGATGCAGTGTGTTAGGAAAAGATGGGGAATGCAAGCAGGCTCATGAAGTGTGTGGTTCCTAGGATCAGCAAATAGGCAGGATAATAGGACTGTGAATAACTTTGCAGCCAATGAGTAATACAGAAGACCACTGCTAGAGAACACAGGTCTCCTCTGGGATGGTCTTCCCTGGAAAGGTGCTGTTTTGGTCTGCCTGGTTGGTATAATATGTGTGTGCCCTGTACACATGCTTGCTTGCTTGCTTATTTATTTATTATTCATTCGTGCATTTTATTTTATTCTGTTAGATTTATTATCAACCTTTTATCATAAGGTCCCAGGGTGGGTTACAGTGATGAAAAACACAATCGTTTATTTCTTCGTTAAATTTATATCCAACCTGTCAGGGGGTTGTTGCGGCTACTCTTGAGTAAAGACACCCCAGCCTGCTCTGTCTTCAAGAGCTTTATTGTGCATACTATTTACAGTGCAGAGACATCAGAAAACATGACTGCCTAGTCTGATTCAGAACCCGGCAATGGCGCTTGTCTGCTTTTGCGCCAGCATAATAGTCTGGGAACCCCAAAACGCCACCCCCTTGCCCTACGTCCGGAACTGGGCACGGAAGTGGATGCGTTCCTTCTCCCGTCCCTTGGCTGCAGCGTTGCAGAGGCTCCGACACCATCCTGTGCTGCCCTTCCTCCTCTGGCCAGCTGGGTTGGTGTCAAGGCTCTGATACATCTGAGAGCCCCCTCTCCACTCTGCTCCATTCCTCATTTCCTCCTCCTGACCCGCTGCTTGCGCTGTCACTGGGCGAAGCGCTGGTCAGGATGACTGGGGGAGGGTCCCTGTAGGGAGTCCCCCTGACACAACCTTTCCTCCCAAACAAGCCCAAGGTAGCAAACAATAAGTGATAAAACAATAAAAACATCTTATAATACAGAAGCAGACTGGGAAAAATCTCAACTTTCTCAGTTATAGAACAGTGGCAGCGATAAAACAAGGTAAATGTAAAAGCAATTAAAAACAATTCCATATATACATCTATATCTATATCTATATCTCCTCTACTGATTCAGACTAGGATAAAGTTCTCCAGGTAAAAGTTTTATTGAAAGAGAAAGGTCTTCTATATACACTGAAAAACAGCAGGGATGGTGACTGTTGAATATTTTCATGGGAGCGAATTTCAAAGGGCAGGTGCCACCATACTTCAATACATTTTCCATTGAAAATTGCAGTTTGATTACCTTCAGCAATGATTAGAATTATAGCCATGTATCCAACTGAATATGATGCAGTGTGCTACAGAAATAAATAAGTGCAGCAGACCCATGAAGCATATGTGTCCTGGGATCAAGAAATAGCCAGGTTAATAGGATCCTGACTAACTCTACAGCCAACCACTACACACCATTAGTAGTATCTCCAGACAACACAGATCTTCACTGACATGGTGTGCTATCTTGCCCTGCTTGGTTGGTGTGATGTGCATGCACATGCACTGGATGCATGGACAGCCTACTATGGTCTCTGTGTTGAGTAGTGTGGGATTGTTGCCATGAAGCGAGTAACCTCATGGTTCATAGATGGTGGTGGGGTTGCTACATTTGTGGGTGCGTCTATCAGTGTTGCTGTATTGGCTTGTTTTTATACAACAATTGCGGAGTTGACTGTGCCACTGCAAGTGCAGGAGATGGTGTTGTAAGCTTTGTCAACGTTAGCCTTTATGTAGCAGCTGTCTAGCAAAGGAGGGCCCTAGGATCACCCAGCAGATTTCATCTTCCTAAATTCATGCCAGAGATGTGTCAAATGGGAACATTGTGTGATGGCAGGAAGCATAATTCTTTGTAGCTTGTTTCTGCCTGGAAATGCATGTTGTGTAAGTTGATTTGCTTTCAGCTTTTATGGAAGCTTTCAATAATAAAGCCTTCATATTAGTCATCGGTGCTAAAATGTTGATTCAGAATTTCACCCAGGGCTAAAGACATTGTTGTTTCCAGTCTGTTCCTTTTATCAAAGCACAACATTATTTTTTTGTATACCTGGGCTGTATTGTGGATGAAGACTTTTTCTTTTCTCTTTTTATAGCATATCCTGGCCTAACAATTAAAGTGTTCTTTAATAGTTTAACACTGGACTCTTATCTCTCGGAGTAAAATGGGTGACCCACTTAACAGCTAGGCAGAGACCTATAAACTGACACAAGGTCAGCAGTTTATATCTGGCATTTTGAATTATTTTTGTGCCTCCTCTGCTTTCCCCAGTGAGTATATAAATAGTAACAGCACTTGGTGAGACAATCAGATATTGGCACTTAGCCAAACCTGAATTGGCTTCCTAAAGCTATTCGCTCCAAATTTATTTTAACAAAATATATGCTTGTGTTATTACAAAAGAAAATTGGATATACAATTTTTGACCTCATTCAAGGTGGGCTGTCTTCCCCACCCCCTCCAGTTCTACTCAAGGAATACACTTATATGAGCACCCCTTCTTGACTTATTGTGGCATTTTTTATAGACCATGTCATCCAGACCCCAGTTAGCTCTGGGGCTTGGTAATGCTGAGAGGGCAGCTGGTGAACAGCACAGCGCTTGCAGGTCAGCAATTCCACTGACAAAAGAATTTCAGAAGGTTCTAGCACCTTGGCTCAAACCATTTTCCTTGTCTGAATCCCTGTGAGCTAAAAGATACCTAGCTGCACAGAGCAAATCAAACTTTAAGTTTCTTGGTGGAAACCCTCTATTAGCACAAGCAAGGTTGTATCTTCACCTCATTATTCAGGTAGTGTAGGATCTCAGGAGATCATTAATACCAAACGTCAGTCAAGCATCACTTTATCACATTACTACTGACCTTGAGAAACCTGAGATCTTGGTACTTCTTTCTGTAAGTCAAGATGACCCTCTCTTGTTAAGCAGTCACCATTTGAGGACACCCCCACTCTTTTCTAAGCTTTTAGCACTAAAACCTATAGTTGTCCTAGAATTTCTTTTCCTTCATTCTTTCATTCTTGCCTTCCATAGGGCCTCCTTCCCTACAAGCTCCGCTGGCATCCTGTTTCCTCTCCCTATGTCTCTCCTCCTCTTCCTGTGAGCACTCTGTTGTCTTAACTAAATTATTACCCATGGTGTATTGAGGCCAGTGGTTTTTAACTTGACCTGGAGTGAGCAGTGAGGTGCCGATGCCAGATTATTTAGGGTTACACAGATAAGAAAATGACTTCTACGGTTATGTTCTGCTTGTGGGCTTTCCACAGGCATTTGGCTAGCCAAACCCAAACCAAGACTGTACTCCATGGTTGCAGTGGGAAACAATTCCCCCCAAGGTCATAAGCAGATAATGTGCTTTCCAGAAGCTGTTGGACTACAACTCCCATCATCCTTAGTAGTTGGGGCCGATGAGAGTTTTGAGTACACTTGGAGAACACCGGTTGTTCATGTTCTTGATGTGCTTATTCCTTTTACATGGACTTGCAGACATGTTTAAAGACATGTTTCCAAACAAACATTCTAACAGCTGCAAGTCATTATTGACTTGCAACAAAATTTTCTTGCAGAGGTCTGGGACAGAGCATTTTTTGTGTTATGGCAGTTACCTGAACAATAGAATGGTGCCACAGGTCTCCTGTTGTTAGCTGCTCTAAATATGTTGCCTAATTGATCTTATACTGCAAAATAGCCCAAGCATAGTAGTTATAGTGCTGATAACTGCTAGAAGATAATAATTTGGCAAAGAGAACAATGCATTCAATTTTTCACACTGCAAAAAATTACATCAATTTAGTTTCTCCCCTTTTCACCTCTCGTGAGAATTAGCTTTCTCTTGCATGCAATCACCCACTCCATTGCCTTTATTTTGAGGCTTGGGGTGGGAAGTGAGATTAAAATACAGACACGTTGCATTTGTCTGAGAGAGAGCAGCTTGGAAAAGCAGGTGTGTTAAGTTGCACATATGGCTATTTTTAGACTGCCCTGAAATTTTCAGGGAAAAGGAGCCCTTCTCTGGGGAAAAACCTTGCTTTCCTTCATTGTGCCTAATTGTAGCTACATGCTGAGAAGAGACTGTGCACTCTGAAATGCTAATTTTCAGCTCCCTGGGAAAACATAGACCATGGGCTAGAGTACACTAAAAAGCCCTAGAGTTTGGGAGAAGCAATGTACAGTAACTACTCTATAAAATAAAATGAAGTAATGATGGAAATAAATAACTTTGGGAGAAAGGGAAAAATAGGAAGGAGGTGCTGTGAGTTTGACTGTCAGGTTAATGTGAATTGATTCCTATAAATGAGTCTATTACTATGATTTGGATGATCGGCAGTTGAGGACTTGACAAAATAAGTTTAGTGGTGCTGTTACTGCATGTGGGATCTGGGACATGTGCTTGACAGGGAATTAATGATGAACAACCAGGCTTCTTCTTCTTCTTCTTCTTCTTCTTCTTCTTCTTCTTCTTCTTCTTCTTCTTCTTCTTCTTCTTCTTCTTCTTCTTCTTCTTCTTCCTTGAATTTAGTTAGGAGAAAGGAAGTAGAGAGATGTGGAAGTATAGTTGCAATTAGGTAGAACTGGATTTATAGCTTTCTCGGAACCTGATACAAGGCAAGTGGATTTGCTTCCAACTGGAGGCACCTCCCCTGATTCCACCATCCCTACTGTAGCCCAGCCACGGTCTTTCCATGTCTTTTAAAAATAGTAGCTAAGGGAGCCATTATAAGGATGCAAGGGACTTGTCTGTTCTCCCCACCATCCTTTAATTCAAACTCTGGTTCTCAGTATCTCATCTAAAAGAAACCAGAGCTGCCCCCCTGCTTGGGGAAGTGCAGCATGTAACAGAAGCATGAAATATGTGGTGAGAACAGATGATAAAAGGCGCTAATAATAAAGAAGTTTTAGTGCATGACCCATTTGCATCATAAAGATCAGATCTGTGGGCAAGGTGCCAAACTCTGAGCTGCAGGAAATGAGGAAGGCAAGATTCTCAAGCAATTAATGTAGAGAAGGCATTGGAGAGCATTGGAGAGAGAATGATAAAAAAGAATTGGTAAAGATAAGTTTCAGATTTAGCAACTCATGCTTAAATACTTCTGTAATTCCTGTTGAGCATCATGTTTCAGTTGTATAATATATTAAGGAGACTAGCTGCATTCATTTCACTTTGAATTTCAGATCTAATTTCTACCGTTCCATATTTGACCTCCAAGCCGAGGAAGGCTTAGATTTGAATGTGAACTTCATTTTTTAAAATAGTTTTCCACTTATCATGTTTGATTAGCTAAAATCTCAGGTTAATGACAGAAACCCTTATGAAAAGTGGTTGAGATGATTTATGGGCAAATTAACAGTGCTCTCTCTCTCAGAATGCTAGAACGCAGGAACCTCCTGAGTGGATTCCATTGGTTTTGAGCCTTTGCAGTATAGGATTCCCTCTGTATACGATCAGTTATCTTCAAGGTCATTCTATATCTGTCTGTGCTTGAAATACAGTGGTCCCTCGACTTACGAACTTAATCCGCTCCGAATGCACATTCGTAGGTCGAAAAGTTCGTAAGTCGAAAAGCGGTTTCCCATAGGAAAAAAAATAATTGGAAAAATTCGTAAGTCGAGGAAACCGCATTGAAAACCGCCAATGGGTTCTGTTCGGATGTAGAAAAATTTGTAAGCGTGTGGCCATTTGTCCCGTTCGTAAGTCGAAAACTACGGATGTCGAGTAATTCGTAAGTTGAGGGACCACTGTAATGTCTACTTTGTTGCTGCAACATTTACTACAGCCCTTTAATTTTAGATTAACGTGCATTATGTGGCCACCACTTGAATGGGTTTAAAAGATTATTATTATTATTTTATAGCATAAGATTTATCTCCTGCTTCATTGTAAAAAAAAAACCTTTAAAAATAATAACTAATTTAGACAAGCTCATGGAGAATAAGGCTGTAAGTCAGGCATAGGCAACCTTGGCTCTCCAGATGTTTTGGAACTACAACTCCCATGATCCCTGACCACTGGCCCTGTTAGCTAGGGATCATGGGAGTTGTAGTTCCAAAACATCTGGAGAGCCAAGGTTGCCTATGCCTGCTGTAAGTGATAACTAGCCATGATGGACTAGGATCCATAGTTTTCCTTCTTCAATATGAGCTACCTTCCGAGGTTGACGAACACGGCTTGATTTAAACTCTAGGCACATATGGGCAGCTCTGAAGTTTCAGTTGCACTCCGACCATTGAATGTTACTAAAGAAAAAGTAACCAGTTCAACAATGGGCACAGTACTCAAGAAGGCCAGCAGTGCCGGATTTAGAGATTTAGGGTGGTGCAGACGGTCCCTCCGCAGAGGACGTCAAACCAAGGGAGTGCAAAATCATCACCATCTGTATTTATATGAGTAGCTGCTGCTGAGAAGATCCATAAAAAAGCAACTGTACCTGTCAGGGCGCCTTCCTACAGGGAGCCTCCTTCCCTCTTGCTGACCAGCACTTTGCCCAGTGAGAGCAGCAGCAGTGGGTCAGGTGAGGGGAATCAGGAAGTGAGCGGGACGGAGGTGTTGGGGCTGAGCGATGTTGGAGAGCCCCTGCGCCAACAGGACCAAGAGGTGGAGGGAAGCAGGCAGCCCCTTCCGGCGCCCGAATTAAGGCGCGCCACCAAACATAAGGCTGGGAGGAGGCGTTTCAGGGTGCCCAAACTCTTATGCTAGTCCCGTAGCCGGAAGCGCCCACCCCCGGATTCTGCGAGTGACTGAGAGGTTATGTTCTTTGCCATCTTTGCACTGTAAATACTATGCACAATAAAGCTTTTAAAGACAGAGCAGACTCGGACGTTGTTACTCAAGAGTAGCCGCAACAGCACCCTTACAGTACCAAAAAGAATTATTGTGAAAATAAGAGATAATTGATGGGGTGCCAAATGTTGTCCTCACTCTGGGTGCCATATTACCAAAGTCTGCCCCTGAGGCCAGAGTGAATCAGGATATAGATTCAGACAAGCAAACTTTCTTAATGTTTTGAGTTTTGCATTCACTATGGGAATCAGGTGAAATTATTTCCATAAAGCCCTTGATGCTGTAGTTTAGGCTAACTACAAGAGCTTGCAAAAATATGATCCAGTGAATATTATCTATGGCAAGGGTCCACTGTCCCTCAGACCTTGTGAGGGGCCGGACTATATTTTTTTTGGGGGGGGGGAAATGAATGAATTCCTATGCCCAGAGATACATTTTAAATAAAAGCACACATTCTGCTCATGTAAAAACACGCTGTTTCCTCGGACCGTCCGGGGGCCGGATTTAGAAGGCGATTGGGCCGGATCCGACCCCCAGGCCTTAGTTTGCCTACCCATGATCTATGGAGTCCATGTATTGGAATTAGTCAGAAAAAGACTAGTTCTGTTTGATTGCCAATTCTCTGTGATTAAGAAATAAAAATTCAACACCATGTTGGGTAAAGCTTCCCACCAGTATACATCCAGTGTCTTCTCACTGCGTAAAGGGAACAGGCAGCTTGCTCATAGCTCAGCAAATTGTCTGTCTACCCCTGCAGCAATCAGCCATTAATACCCCCCTCCTAACTCAGTTATCCATCTGTTCCTGATATACTGCAGGCATAACCTGCTGTATATCAGAATTAGAAAATGCAACATTCTTATAAGCTCCCTGAAACAACTTGTGAATATACAGTATTTGCAGAACACATTTGTATTAGCTGATCATTTACTACTGTTGAAACTCCTTTGTTTTGTTTTGTTCCTGTTTTTTAAATCATTATTATTCATTTACATTCTATCTTGAAATTGATTGGTTTGGGGCCCATGGAGGAACCTGGATTCAGATGCCTGCTTTACCATGAGGTCCACTGCATTAAATAGAATAACCCCATGAAGGAAGAGTGGCATTCAGATGTAATTTTTTAAAAAGAGAAAATATCGGCTTCATCTGGGGTGTATAAGTCTCCTCTTTGTTGCTGAAACACATTGTCTACATTGGCCTCAGTTTTCCCTTTTAGACCTGGTTCTTGCAAATTTTTGTTCTGGTGATGTTTTGATTACTTCTTTCCTGTAATGTGAATTTTGTGTTTCCATTTGACTTTTGTAAAGAAAAATAAAAACCATTTGTCTTGTTCGCTTGCTTGATGTAGCCACCTGTGTGTTTCATATCTGAATATTTTATAATCACTAATCCTAGATACTAGCTTCATTTATCATGTGCAGCTATATGTTTCTAGGATTAAATATCCAGTGTGATCACCAGACACTTAACAAAGCTATGCTGCACTGTCTCAAAAAATTCAGTACAGTAAATGATTCCCTCCCAAGCCTATTACAGTACTTGCTATTGACCACAACCAAGCCAAATAATTAAGCTCCTCCTTGATAATGAATCTGTACTCATTATGGTGCTCTCTAATCTGTAAAACATTTCCTGGATTCACTTTAGTAACAGTCTTCTGCTGCACTGCAGCTGCATTAGGGTATTACCTTTTCAGTTATTTTACTGATTTCTCCACATTTTGCAACTTTAATTCAAATGTCGTTTCAGCAAAAAATATTTCTTCATATTTCTTGGACAATGATATTTATATTTGTTGTCATTTTGCCATTTCGTGTTTGTTCCTTGCCAGTGGTAGATTTGCAGTCTCATTAAACCTTAGTGAGCTTCATGCTTTCATCACACTTCTTATTACCAATAATATTCTTATCCTGAAGGCATCCTCTCTCCCTCCTTTCATTTTGCTGCTGAAGGAACTGTAAATATCAAAAACTGCTAAAAACTGCAATGCTTAAATGTGTCCCCCCCCCCTGCAGTTTTTCATGTTTACACTGCCAGGTTCTTCCATTGGCTTGACTTGTCTGGAAATCTACTGTTAATTAATTAATGGTTCACTGTCCACCAAACGTCAGCAATAAAAGCATATAAGTTTCTGGTCCAATACAGATACAGATTGGTTTTTAATACTGGGAGTTTTTTGTGGCAGCATTGCCAACAGATAGGTGTTTCTGTAAATACCTAATCAGTGCATTTAATTATAGTTCAAAAAGGCTTAGAAAGAACATTGGTGGCAAAGATGGCCAGCATCAAAGAGCGTAAGAAAATAATACAGGTCCTAGTACAGTATTACGTCATATTCTCCACTATAAATATTGTTCCTAGTTCAAATGATAGCACAAGAAACACAATTTTTTCTTGATGTTCCACAGCGAACTGAAAGCATATGGGAACCACTGCGTTAATACATCAGAGGGAAGAGTGAATGGATAATTCGAGGAAGAATAGCTGAATTCTACCATGAAGTTCAGGAGCACTTGGGGAGGAGGCCATATTTAGTAGCAAATACATCATTGTGGGGAGGATAAATATCTGAAACATAGATCAGCGGTCGAATAGCTTGAGGGTTTTATCATGGGCGTAATGTAAGCATATTACACTTAGAATCATGGACATAATGTAAGCATATTTTAATAAATATGTCAGATGAAGGGCATACTGTGGAAAATTCCATGAACATGCATCATTATGAAGCTAATAAATGTATTTGGTGTCCTTAGCTTAGAGGAGAGAGTGCTAGCTGTGACCCTCCATTTACACTTAGGTTGTGTGGATATTTTTATTTATTACATTTGTATACCACCCTTTATCTGAAGATCACAGGGTCTAAAACTACAAAACGAGAACACAAAATACATAATAAAACAAAAACAAACCAATAACTTCCCTTCCACAAACACATTTAAAAGACCATAAAATGTTAATCAGCCCAAGTCATAGTAATAGAGAAACACTTTCGTCTATTCAATGAAGGCACCAAGCGAGCCTTCCTTTGGGAGAGCATTCCACAAACGGGGAGCTACCACAGAAAAGGCCCGTTCTTGTGTTGCTACTCTCTGGACCTCCTGTGGAGGAGGCACATGAAGAAGAACCTCAGATGATGATTTCAGGGTCCAAGTCGGTTTATATGGGGAGAGGCAGTCCTTGTATCTGTATCTAAGCATGTGTTAGGATAATTCTAGCCAAAAAAATATGTTTTTAAATGATATTAAGGCTCCATGCTTTGACAAAGGTTTGGTAAATGAAATGTGTGCATGCAAATAAGTTCCACTTGTTTTGTTTTAGGGTACCTGGGAACATCTTGTGAGGAAAAAGTAGATGCCTGTGCTTCATTTCCTTGCAAGAACAATGGGACCTGTTACACAGACCGGCTTTCCTATTCTTGCAGTTGTAGCCCAGGATTTACAGGACCTACCTGTGCCCAGCTGATTGACTTCTGCGCTCTGAATCCTTGTGCCCATGGCATCTGTCGCAGTGTTGGAACAAGTTACAAATGCCTCTGTATCCCAGGTTTGTATGGCTCTCCTGCATTCCGTCAGATGCTCTTAGCATTGAGAAACATGTAGGTGGAAATTGCTTCCTTTTTCCTCTTTAGTATATGCATGCCGACAAAACATTACAGTAGTTTCAGTGTGCTATAATGATAGGTATTGATGCATTCTATATTTAATTTAAAAAACCACACAGAATGAACATGCACATTTTCTGTATAGCTTGTCTGTATAGCTGGCCTGACATTTTAACAATACTGTTCCAGGATACCAATTTTAAAGTGATAACACTAAATGAAGTAGCAATATAATTTAAAAACACACACCAAAACACCTTACTTTTACAGATGCAGGCTTTACTCATCGCAGGAGGAAAAATAGCTGGATGAGGTGATTACGGCTGTATGTTATTTGTGTTTGCAGGAAATTGAAAAAAAAACACGCTTTATAATATGAATATGTTGCACAGTACCCAAGAAATAGTAGGTTTTATAACCATTTTGACATGAGAGGCCATGCATTGTAAAGAACATAGAGTGGTACCTCGACTTATGAATGCTTCGACTTCCGAAGGTTTCGACTTACGAAGTCGACAACCCTGGAAGTCTTCTCACCGTGCTCACGTTCTGCACCTGCACAGAAGCGGGGCGTGCGGTCTGCGCATACGCAGAGACGCAAAATCGCGCATGCACAGAACGGGCGCTTCGACATCCGAAGACCTCGACTTACGAAGAGCACCGCGGAACCGATCATCTTCGTAAGTCGAGGTACCACTGTATTGTTGCACACCAGCCCAATCTCTGAGCAGTGAGAGATTCCAGGCACTTAGCCAGGTTTCGGTTTCCTTGGAATGAGAGACAGTAGAGATGGTGATGCCTGTATGATATGTGGTTTATTTACACATATGTACAGCCTGAGCCTAATATGGATGAGCTCACAGCATTACCCCCCCCCCCAAAAAAAAGGTCTTGCTTTTGTCGTAGGAATCTAGCAGAAATCAAGCATGGTTCTGTCTCTCTGGCTGCTGCCTACTTTTAGCCCTGCTTACACACCACCGTCTTGGCTATTGTCCTTCTAAGTATCAGCCAGGTGAGGAGGAGAAAAGGCCCGGCCATTTGCTCAGAGGATAAAGAGAGCAGCCTCTTTTGTTATACAGGCAACTCCCTGTTTATGCGGTGGTTATGATCCAAGGCACCACATGTTTAAGTGAAATTGTGTGTATTTGAAACACCATTGAAAAAGGCTGCAAAAACCCATTCTGCCACTCCCCCCCCCCCTTATGTGTCATTTTCGGGTCACTTCTGGGTTTGGCGCAATGTGTAGTCTCGCACATATCTGACGCACATAAAATAGTCGCTACCTATACTATATTCTTTTTTTAGATGGCCCTTAGGACCCTTAACTCCCAAAGAAACTTGCCCGACTAGTGCAACAATGAAACCCTTCATTAGTTTTTAGCCCTTGCTGGATCCAGGACCCCAGGAATTATAAGGAGCTCATGCATCAGTGCAGAGTAACTTCCCGCACTCACAACAATATAGGGTAAAGGTGGTGGAAAGATGCTGATTCATTGTCTATATACTATATACGGCCTTTTCTGTTCTGTATTCAGCTAAAAAAGGCTACAGTGACAAAATAGTAAAGGTTGGAGCTCTCACAGCAGTTCTACATAGAGTAAAGGCCTATTTTCTAAAGCAGCATCCTACTTTTCCCTTTCAGGCTTTAGCAGGGATGGAAGAACTTGATTCTGTGATCTTTTTGGCACTGCTGCCGATCAAATGCTTCCCTTCCTCTCTTTTGCCTTTTAGGATCTGTGGTGCTCTTGCTCTTAGGTCTCTGAGGACCATTGGAGTAAAGTGATGAAAAGCAGAACAAATGATGAGTGGATTTGTGTTGAGGCCGATCATAGTGCAGACTTAAGGAACAGAGTTGGAACTGACCAAATTCGGTGTGACTTTTAAACTCAGTATCAGGTCAAGAGTGTAGAGTTTCAGCTTAAAAGAGCAGCCGGTTATCAAATTGCGCCTTTAATTTATTTGAAATCCGCGTTGGTGGATAGGTTTTCCAGGGGCATGCATAGTAGCAATTTGAATATCTCTTGCAACATATATATTTCCTCCTAGCTGCGGAATATTTCTGAAGGTTTATATTTGTGCTCCGTTTGCGTGTTTCTAGTCACTTTGCTTCTTATGCCCATGCTGTTTCCCTTCCCCATAAAAAAAAGTCCAGTGCTAATCATTGTGGTGGGAGCTTTCTGAGCAGGAATGGTGCTATCAATGTGACTCTTAATTGTTCTCTCCCCTTCCACACTCTCAACACATTTTTCACAGTTTTGTCCTTCTGTGACTTTCATGAAGAGAATATTTGATGGATGGAATAAAGAGTGTCAGGCTGCA
Organism: Zootoca vivipara; assembly: GCF_965207765.1. Lineage (NCBI taxonomy): Eukaryota > Metazoa > Chordata > Lepidosauria > Squamata > Lacertidae > Zootoca > Zootoca vivipara. The sequence continues at coordinate 69,722,806 of NC_142588.1, read as the reverse complement.
CAAGCCTCACCCATTCTCTCAAAAATCCAGGCCACACTGGAGACCTGCATGTGGCTCTCAGAAGCTTGGCCATTGGGGAAATACAGCCCTCAAGCTGAAAAAGGCTCCCCACATAGGAACATTGGAAGCTGCCTCATATTGAGTCAGACTATTAGTCCTTCCTGCTCAGTATTTTCTACTCTGTCTGGCAGCAGCACTCTTGGGTTCCAGGTGTGTCTCTCCTAGTCCTACCTGGAGATGCTGAGAATTGATGCTAGGACTTCCTGCATGCAAAGCAGATGCTCTACCACTGAACTGCAATCTTCCACACCCCGTAACAGAAAATAATTACAGTGGAACCTTGGGTTATGGTGGGGATCTGCTCCGGAGGCCCCATCACAACTCAAAAACGGCGCAACCCAAAGTGTTGCGTCTGTGCACGCACATGCACGATTTAGTGTTTCTGCGCATGCGCAGCTGTGATTTGGTGCTTTTGCACGTGCGCGAACCCGGGAGTAACCAGTTACGGTACTTCCGGGTTTGTGCTGGTCTCAAGCCGAAGGTGACGTAAGCCGGATGCAACGTAACCCGAGGCTCCACTGTATTTGCTAATGGTGTTCCCAAATAGTGTCTTTGAAAGGGTTTTTCATGGGACAGCTGTCTAAGATGTATTGCCTGTGCTGTTTATCATGGATGAATCAGGGTAGAAAGAAACTAAAATTCTGTTTAGTTCTGGTAATCAAAAGAACCCTCCACTCCACTTGCAAATCCACAGCAAGATATTTTAGCATGCTGGAAATAGTGTTCAGTTGCCTGCTGGTTAGCAGTCAGACTGGTATTTTCTAGGAAACAAGCAATGGGAAAGAAAGGTGGCAGCATGGCTTTTCTTTCTTTTAGAGTGCAACATATAGCATTAAGGCTGCCAATAGAGTAGCTTCTGAGCTTCCTGATGCAACTGTGGTTTCAGAGTTATTTTTGTGTGTGCTTTGAGATACTCTCTGATCTTTGAGCAGAAAGGAAAAAGGTACATGTGCTCTAAAGGTATTTTGGAGCTACTGATGATATGAAATAGTATGCAGGGCTCTCAGTTGTTACATATGCAGAGAATTTAAGAGGGAGATGTGTTGCGCATCAAAAAGCTCCATTGTTTGGAGATAGAGGAGAAAAGGCAGAAAAGCAAATTCACGAGGTCATTTCCTCTTTTTCACTGCAAAGATGCCAGTGCCAAAGAGGCCTTTGCATTGTCCCTAGCACGTGCTCGATTTGCAAAGATGTCTGCAATCTTTAAGAAGCTCTATTGAAATTATGTTCAGAGGTTGGCAGGGGCAATGAGAGGCAGTCTTTCCAAAACATGTCTTACATGAGATTCTGTTCTGCCAGTGATGACATCAGTATTTGAGAGCTGGCAATCAGGGACTCAGTATTGCAGCTAAAATCCTGGTCCAGCGGGTTATACTCCTGGACAGTCATTAATCTTAAACCAAAGTCTGTTTTTGAACGTAAAACATGTGACATTGTTTCCACTGCTTGATGTCACCCTTTTGTGACAAAGGACTCCAGCCTCTTGTTCCTGAACATGGAACAGGGTTTCTGGGACCTTCTACATGAAAAGCAGATGCTGTACCACTGAGCTGCAGCTCTTCTACTTAAATAGTTAAATGCCCATGGCATTTTGCAGATGGCTTTGTGGAATTAATCACATGGAGAGATGTGCCTCCTCAAGCCACCACTCCCACAGTACCGAATAAGCAGGCATTCCATTGGTCTGTGTGAAAACTTGCAAGGTGTGCAGGCTATGCTGACTTCTGCATATTTACCTAATTATTATATATTCATTACAGGGTTGAATTGGTAATATTTAGCTAGGTAGCACTTTCCACAAATAAAATACATTTTGCAAGTCTGAAAATGGGACTCATATTTTGGCAGGCCTTTCAGGGATCGTAAGATGAGATGCATGAAAACAGCTGATGTATGAATTTTTACAGGTGGTTAGCTCAACATTGGTTGGAGGCAGAATGTTGGTCGTTCCGAATAGTGATCAGGTCACTCATGCTTCTGAATTAATGTGTTGCCTGAAAGCACTAAACTGCGATAATTCACGGAAAGTGAGATAAATGAGATGAAGGTGGGGATCCATATTAGGAGACATTAACAGAGCTGTCATTCCCATTGGGTTTACTGGCGCGTTGCACCAGGGCATCAGCCTCTCAGGAGCACCCCAGCGAGTGGGGGAGCTGTGTGGCTTTGCCCGGCGGCCTCCCCTTTCCCTCCTGCATGCTCCCCAGCTGCGCCCCATCAACCATATGGCTGGCTGGCGTGCAGCTTGCCTCCCAAGCCTCCGTAGGAGGAGAGTGATCCCCACAGAGGCTTAGGATGGAAGCTGTGCCCCGCCAACTATATGGCTGGCGGGCATGCAGCTTCCTTCCCAAGCCCTCACAGGAGGAGAACCATCCCCGCAGAGGCTTGGGTAAAGGTCAACAACTCTGGGAAACGGGGGGTGGGGCACCAGAGGGATCTTTGCACCATGGCGCCGGATATGTTTAAGACGGCCCTGGCACATTAACCCTGTTTTCATTTCCAGTTGTGTGTGTTTGTTGAACCGAGTGAAATGGGCCCAATGGCCCCACCCATTCATTCAGTGTAAAAGCTTCTCTGTATGCATGCACAGGTGTTTGTGCCCAAGTCCTTCCATGTGGTAAGAACCCTCTCTGTGATCAGACTGTTACACTATATACAACTGCACACAGGACCCGTTTCACATATTCCACTGTGAAGACATGGCCAGTGGATGCACTTCTGTTCCCTTTCTTCACACGTGATTAAAAGTAAAAGAACAGTGTCCCTTTGGATCCGTCCTTTCATGCTTGCAAACATTTCTGTACTGCAACCCCCTCCCCCAAATACAGAGTTGCTTCTGTGTAATATATGCAGGGAAGGAAATTGATCGTTTCATGTGTGTGTTAAAAAACTATTCCGAACTTGCATCTAAAAAAGAAAGTTACAGAATATAAAAACTTTTTGTTTGTTAATTTAGAGGTGACTTGCACACGGAAGAAGACTCTCCTTTGCCTTTATAGGGCTTCATCTTATTCTTATAAACAGCAGTTTTTCAGCTGACTTCAGGAGAGGTGGAATCAACGTTTTTCTAACTAGCCGAATGAAAATACGGTGTCCTCCCTTCTTGAAATTTAAGAAGTGTGGTAGGTGGAAGCCACCCTCTAGTGGAGAAAAATGGTATTTTCACTACAAACTTGTGGTCTTCAACTGGTTGCCCCTTAGAGGAGGTTGATAATCATTTGCAAAACAAGTCATTAATTTAAGATGTGAATCAGTGTATTTGCTCACAGCAATGGCTGTTTGGGGGAAAGGGGGGTGGCTTTTTCAGTCACATATCAGAGGTATGCATGTATTGAGTTTCATGAATTTATTTACAAGAGCATTTTCTTGGTGTTGATTTATTTTATATAGAAGAATTCAAGTTAAGCCTGCATATGGCAGCTTTCTAGTGCCTGCTCCGCTGTGTCTTATTAAAGAATGGTCACAAAGTAATGGCAGTTTATCCCTTACGAGGACATGAAATCATGTGAAATCCAATTGATTTCAGGACTCTAGTGAAATAATGAGTAAGCGTCTGTCCTTTTGTTTTTATGGCACAAAGGGCTGGAACCAGCCTCTGTCATACTTGGAGTAAACCCACTGGAAGTCAATTAGTCATGATTAATGACCAATTTCAATAGGTTTGTTCTTGAGTATGACTACATCTTGGTTATTATTTGACCAGAACCCTAAAAAAAAACCTCACTTGGATTTCTCATGAGTAATATATACAGTGTTCACAGAGCATGTATGCCATTCAAAGTTTTACTTGAGCTTCCACGCAGTGAAAAAGACTGTGCTGCTGTTTGTTTTTTTTAATTAAATAAATGGGCTGCCCCATTTATATTTTTCTCAGAGGAAATGAGAACAGGATAGTAAAAAATAGTATTAAAATGAAAACAATTTCTAGAAAAGCCTGTTCTGCTCTTTCAGTAGTATCACTTCTAACTTCATACCTATGACAAACTTAGTTGGTCTCTAAGGTGCTACTGGAAGGATTTTCAAATTTTTTTTGTCAGACCAACACGGCTACCTACCTGTAACTACTTCTAACTTCAAGCAAACAAACTGAAAGGAAATAGGTCCTAGTCTGAACTCTCAACTGGCAGGCAAAGACTGTAATAAAAAAATAACAATGACAAATAAAGCAAATACATAATGATAATTATAATAGATAAATTAACTGTTAGTGACTAACAGCAGCTTGGACCCAAGGATGTTGGTGTGTCAGTGGGAGACACTTCTGCTCATGTGGAAATCTCGCCCCCGATTTCCCCAAAAAGCTGCTCTCATGGACATGAGAGACTCATGTGTGTGTAAGTGTAATCAGTGAGCCTTAATAAAAACAATAATAGCATATATATATGCTGGTTATTTTATATTTTGGCCTCCCCGTTATCTAAAAGTCCACACCAAAATGTGCAACCTTTGAATCCAAGCCAAGATGTATGTTTGCCTGAATTAGTGAATTAGAACCTGATGGACAAGCTTAGGATGTTTTTGAACGATGGAAATATATGAAAGGTGAAAGGTCTCCCTGGTTTAAAAAGAGTAGTAGTGGATGCCTAGTGTTCTAATAAGGAAAATAATGGCTACAATTCACCAGTCATAGCTGCTGCGCCTTTCTGATTTGAATGAATAAGGCTTAAAAGGAAATTGTATGCTAATCTGATGCAGTTAAATGAAGGTGGGGCAGCTGCAGTGATTACTCAGTGGGCTTCCATGTATAATAAAAGTTTGCTAGAAACATAGCAGTAGAAGTAAAGAATACATAATTCCTCATTTATTTACATACGCATTGGACTGCCGCTCTGTAGAACACAGTAGAATAAATGATAATGCTTAATCCATGCTGTATTCTATGAAACTGTTGCTTTGTGTAATAATAAATGGGCACAATGTCAGCTGTGCCAAAATTTTGCTGAGCAGATTGGCAGCACTTACTGTTCATTTACATGTGAAATGGTGTCCGTCCGTGTTTTACCAGCTTGAATCAACCAAGTATGCTTCTTTTTCTTCGGACTGCCATATATTTACCCACTTCAGATAAGTGACAGCTACTCTACATCCTGCAGATTGCTATCTGAGTTACACTTCAGAGTTGTGCTGGAGTGAGATCTAGTTTCATTATATAAAGTGGCATTATACATCACTAAGATTTCTCCTCGTTTTAGCCCAGTAAACCCACCTAATAAATGTGATCTACAGCCGTGCAAAAAATGAATTCTGAAAATACAGCCCGTTCGCTTCAGTAGTTCTATCATGCTCCTGGGTTGCTTAGATTTCTAATGAGTTCATTTGGCTGCCTTCTTAGCAGGCAAAAGTGTTTCTGATTGTTCAACGAATGAAATGTATAAGGAGGTCTTGATTCCAACGTAAACTGAGCTCCAAAACCTTTCATGTACGTTACGTGACAAAATAGCTTTAAAGGTGCATCTGCACATTGTTATTTTCAGCTACTAGTCATCTCTGTCCCATCCACGGTTGCCATATCCTGAGACACATTTTCAGGGCATGTTGTGTTTTCTTTGTTACATGTTTTTAGGTTACCACGGACTCTATTGTGAGGAGGAATATAATGAGTGCCTTTCAGCCCCTTGTCAGAACGGAGCTACCTGCAGAGACCTTGTCAATAGCTACGATTGTGTGTGTCTTGCTGAATACGAAGGTAAGATATGTTTTGCTTTAACATAGGTGGGGTTACTGCAAATCTGCCTACCAAACGTGATCTGCATCATTTAAGTTTCATTATCTTTGAGGCAAGCCTTTGGAACCAACATTATGAAGCTCATCTGTAGTATGGGAATGATACGCTTGACGTGATACTTTTCTGACATCTCTAAAAAGTGCAGCTGAATCTTACTTTGGATTTACAGTTCCCCCCCTTGCACTACCATGACAGTATGCTAAAAGTAGCAATAGGACACAGAGAACTATCTTGCTTCAGGGAAAAAAAAGCTTTTTTCTCCCAATTATAGCCACCCAACCTCATCTAACAAGAGTCAGTGAAGTCGTGATATTGGAGAAGAATTCTTGTCAGAGCTAGACAATTTTACTCCAAATGGAAAGAGTTAATTGGTTATTCGAAGGTGCAGAAGAAGCAGGGCATGCTATTGAAATATATATTGAAAAAAGAAATGGTTGGAGTGGTTAACACTGTTATTCAGGGGCAGCATGATAAAAAGAGGATAGACATATGTATGCACATATCTTTTACCAACTAAAAAAGAACAACTTCAAGGAGGGAGGGTGTGTTATCCATGAAGTCACAGTCAGTATCCAATAGATGCCTGCAGTACTTGTACATGTATTTATCAAAGAATTGTTGGTTGTGCTCATGGGGATATCTTTGTAAATATCATTCTGCTGTGGGCTGCCAGTAGCAGGTTCATGTATCCTATATCACTAGGTTTAGGTGCTGAGTGCTTTAGATCAAGGTGATACAGACCACCTCCATTAGACTTGTCTTTTAGCTAACCTTTTATTAAGCTCTGAGCAGGCCCGGCTCTAGGGGTAGTCTCGGTGGTGCGGGGCGCCAGGGCGCCGGGCCGGTAGGAGGGCGCCAGAGCGATCTCCACCACGGCGCCAGGGCACCCAACTGACTTGAGACGGCCCTGGCTCTGAGAAGGTTCTACATGGCTGTGAACAGGCCTTGGTGGTACAAAAAGGTTCAGTGGTCCCATCCAGATTTAGTTCATGGATAGCCAATGCTTTGTTTATTTTGCATTGAGCCTCATCAGTCATGAAGGAATGAGGGGCACTACTCGCCACACCTTCAAAATGGCGCAAAACTGTTGATAGGGGATGGGTTATTATTATTATTAATTCAATTTTGATGCCAGCCTTTATCCAAAGATCCCAGGGTGGTGATTCAGGATACACATTAATTACTTGGCACCAATGAAATTTCCTTTTTTGGGGGGAGGGGGTATATCCCATCTTCTAAATGGCTCAAAACTGTTGATAGGAGATGGGTTATTATTATTATTTATTCAATTTGATGCTAGCCTTTATCCAAAGATCCCAGGGTGGTGATTCAGGATACACATTAATTACTTGGCGCCAATGAAATTCCTTTCTTTCTTTTTTTGGTATATCCCATCTTCTAATAATCAGGTTTAAATTATAGGACTTGGCTGTCACTGATTACGGTATTTTGTTTCCTTAGAATTCCCAAGCAATGCTGAGCATGAGGCTGCTAGTATTCTTTATATTCTGCTTCCACCTGCTCCAGCCCTTAAACAATGTACAATTCTAACACCATCCATTATCACTTAATATTCCCAGGAAGGCACTGTGAATTATACAAAGATCCCTGTGTTAACATCAGCTGCCAGAATGGTGGTACTTGTGACAGTGAAGGGCTAAATGCTACGTGTATCTGTGCACCTGGATTTACAGGCAAGTTACTTTTAAATTACATAATATGCATAATTATTAATCAGACTATACAGAAGAAGACAAATGTCAACTGAATGCATTTGCACCTGCTTTCCATCTTATTTTTCTGAAGCCCAGTTTAGATACCAGATATTTTACTCAACTTTTTAAAAAATAATAATAATCACTGATGAGATTCCTTGCCTTTCTGACAAAGCAGGAGAAGCAGAGAATGCATTCTATAAAATGAACCTGGCTCTCTTTATACATGTCTTTCTTTCTAGGCTTGCAGGCTTAAGCGCATGTCCCTTTCCCCATTTCAAGGGCTGCATTCTTCAGAGATGAACTGTCAGGGGCTGCATTCTGGTGGTAGGCAGATCCAGAACCAATGTTGGGTGGAGCCACAGACAAAAGTTCTGGACTAAGAACTCCTGAATAAAGACAAATGGAAATAAACTAACCCAGAATGAAAGCGTAAATTTATTTTTAGCAAATAAACCAGTTGCCCTTCCAGTTTGTTCTGAAATTACATAGAAAGGGGGAGGGGAGTAGAATGGTTATTTTTATTTATTGAATTTATATACCGTCCTAATACCCGCAGGTCTCAGGGCAGTTCACAGAGTAAAATCAGAATATAAAACCACAAAATACATTTAAAAACTGGGGGGTGGGGTGGGGTGGAGGAAATTAACAAGGAGGAAGTCTGGGTAGTATGGAAGAATGCGGCAGCTTCAGGAGGTGTTTGGCGTGGCTGCTGGTTGCTCACCTGCGCTTTAGGTAATGGAAATATACCCTGGAGCAGTGCTATTTTTCTAGAAAAAGAGGTGCCAGAACTCACCATGAAAACCTCCCTCGTTTTCTTATAATGGCACTGGCACCCGCCCACCTGAAAGGTGCTGTAACTGAGTTCCATCTGAAAAAAAAGCCCTGCCCTGGAGGATGCTGGGACCAATACTCATTTCATGGAGGCAGAAATGACAATCAACATTGTGAGGGGCAGAAGCTACAGGCAGGTCCCTCCCATCTTAAGTACCAGCTCGTCGCCCAGCGCAAGTGCTAGTGGGGAGCGAGATAGCTCCAGTGGCGACTCAGGAAGTGGTGACCGAGGCTCAGGCAAGGTAGCGGAGCCCATGCCTAGTGTGGGAAGGGAAGTGGGAGGCAAGGGAAGAAGGCTGATCCCGCCGACCCCGGAATTGCGCAGGAAACGACGGGGGCGGAGATTCAGTATCCCAAGACTACTTTGCTAGAAGAAAAAGCGCGAACCTCCATTCGGAGTTCTGACCCCTAACTGACAACATGTACATAGCACTGCTCTGCACTGTAAATAATCAGCACTAAATAAAAGCATGAAGAGACAACGCTTTGAGGAGTCGTTACTCTAGAGTAGCCGCTACCGCACCTGTGACAAACATCTTGAAACTTAGACAGCAGGAGAGGGTTTCTTATATCTCCCTGGCCATGTTGGTGAAAAGAGAGGCTTCTTCAGACTCTCAACAGCTTGATCCCAAGGAGCCTGTGAAGCTTGAGGTGCTGGCTATTGCTGTTCCACAGTGTGTGAATCTCTTTCCAGCTAGAAAGACATATTAACACCAGGAGGAGCTTTAACAGGTGCCCTAAAGCATGACCTGAGTTCACAGAGCTGCTGTACTATTTACTTAGCACAAGCCCTGAAAGTAGTGTCTGAAAACCCACTGCTGAAATGTATATGCTGATCGATGACAACCTAACAGAGTATTTCAAACAGTTTACAGGTTGCTGGTTTTTTCTCTCTCCCCTTCAGGCTTCCTTTTAATAAGCACTCTCTTTAAAAACACAAAGATAAGGACCAATGTATGATAAGATAGTAAGTTCCAGCTCTGCACTGTAGCAAGCTGAGAACAAGACCTGCAGGATTTAAAACAGATACAGGAATCATATGGAAGAGGATGGGGGGGGGATATTGCCATGTATTCATTCTAATTTTAAGACCGCATATATAATGCACCACTTAACACAGTTTGTTTCTCATATATTATATCTCCCTTGCAGGCTGTATCCCCTTCATTCAAGGTGAAAAATGTATAACACTACTGCAATCCAGAATAAATGCCATACTGTGATTCTCTTATCACTACAGTGAATTAGAAGCACTCTATGTCTAGAAAACACATTCCATGATCTCTTAGTACAGAATAGGGAGTCTTAATTTATACTGCAAATGTTCTCATTTGCTCACATCATCTAAGTATCTAAAGCATGATAAAATAGAATATTTCCCACAGTGGAATAGCTCTTTTTAGCCATTTATTCTTGCAATCCTGTCTTAATCCATAAATTTTACATTAGATTAATGGCCTTGTGTGTTTTTCCACAATCTCACTAACAAAGCAAGAGAAAGGTTTCTCAGGATCCCTCTGTTACATTTACAGAACAGCATTCCTGCCATTAGTGGGGGAGAATTTGCTGAAAGAGACTTGGGATAGACACATCGAAGAGGGAATGAGAAGGTGAACATGAGTTAAAAGAGAGCTTTGAAAATCGTCTATTTAGTAGGCAAGCAGTTTAAGATAACCTTGTGAACATGAATGTATAGCAAGAGAGAGAGAGAAAGTCTGCACCAATTAATTTGGGTGCTATTGAATTTAGCTTTGACAGAAGAGCTGTTAATATTGGTTAGAAGTGATTTGAAATTGCGGCTTTCAGAAGTAAAATGTGTAGCTAATTAGAACTTGGCAAGGTAAACAGCTGCTAAACTATTACTTATTCAATATCTTTCTGAAAACAATACGGCATTTGAAAACAATATTTGAAAAGGCAACATGCTAATTGAATTGTGCTAAATAAACCTGGTTAGCGTCATGTAATCTGTACCAGTAAAGTGAAGACATTTCACTCTTTTTGCTTTTTCTGATAGTTGTATGGCCAGCTTTGGGATTCCTGGCAGCCAATTCATTCTCCAGTAGTGGTTTGGGGGCCAGAAATGTATTCTGCCGCACAAAGAGTGGTATATAAAGATAGGCTGTCAAGGACAGCTGGGGCGTTACATTCAAAACCCAAAAATGAATGTTTACATTACATGCAAAACTCAAAAAGAAGTGTGGAATACCTCTGTTTTGCATTGCTTTCTGCAAAACCTTTTCTTTTCCTTACAAGTGACAAACTGGACATCCTTTAAAGGTCAAATATCCCATGCCCCATCGCGAGTTCCCAATTAGTCCTGCCCTTCGGTGCTTAAATTGTTTCTGCAGATAGAAACTGCACACTTCACCCCTTCTCCCTAAGTCACCCCATGAGTCTGATACTTTTCTTTTTTAACAGCCCTATTTTTAATCACTAAGAAGTCTATAGTATCAAATTGTGTTTTCATAAAAGCAAGAGTAAACAAAGGGTTTACCCATTACTAGTTCATACTTCACCCAGGGATCACCAGCTTTAAAGTGGCCCTACTACTTGTTAGATATTATTTCTCTAAGATTTTATTCTATAGACGTGTAAGAGCATTTTTGAAATCCTGGTTGTTTCTAATCTTAAGAAATCACGAGCATCTTCAACTCCATGTACAATGTTCCAGTAGCAAAGCAAGGCATTTCTTTGATTCATGTGGTTGCAATGATCTAATTCCATTGTTTATTCCAGCCACTTCTTGCTGAAGTTTGATTGCTTTGCTATGCAGATATGCTGCCCTCATCAGTCTGTGTTTTGATTGCTTTTTAAATACTGTTCATTCCTGTGCAATCCTGAAGAGACCTTATTCTATTGTTTTAATAATAAGTAGCATGCAGTGAGTGCGGTTGCAGTTGAGAACTGCTTGCAGAAAAATGTAATTTTCTCCTTACAAGGAGCACATTATCTGTTGTATCATAGATAATATGACTGCTTAAGTTAATCTTTTGAGAGTAAGTTACACTAACATGTTGATTATTGAGTGTCTGCAGTCGAAAGGGATGAAGGCATTCCATTTTGCTTTCATATCTGCAACACATAACTATATTTCTTTCCTTGTTTTAAGGTGAAGAGTGTGACATTAATATAAATGACTGTGAGAGTAACCCTTGTCATCATGGTGGAATGTGCATAGACCAACCCAATGGGTATACTTGCCATTGTCCACGTGGATGGGTTGGGGCAAACTGCGAAATACGTAAGTATTTATTACCATTTGGTTTTATTAATTAGCCAAGTCTAAGACGGTCAATGGGATGCGGGTGGCACTGTGGTCTAAACCACTGAGCCTCTTGGGCTTGCCGATCAGGTCAGTGGTACAAATCCCCGCGGCGGGGTGAGCTCCCATTGCTTTGTCCCAGCTCCTGTCAACCTAGCAGTTCGAAAGCACACAAAAAAGTCCAAGTAGATAAATAGGTACTGCTCCGGCGGGAAGGTAAACAGCATTTCCGTGCGCTGCTCTGGTTTCGGTGTTCCGTTGCGCCAGAAGCGACTTAGTCATGCTGGCCACATGACCTGGAAAAACTGTCTGCGAACAAACGTTGGCTCCCTCAGCCAGTAAAGCGAGATAAGTGCCACAACCTCAGAGTCATCTGCAACTGGGCCTTTAAGATGGTCATTGTTCACCATAGGACATGTTAATTATTTTCTTTTCCAATACAGTCTATGGTCAAATAGCCTTTGCAAGTTTTTGCAGTTTTTGAATTATATTGGCTTGGGTCCTAAGGTGGGTTAAAGTGGTTAATAGAGCAAAAGTATTCTCCCCATCTGTTCCTCAATGGAGCAGCCCTTACACCTATCCCACATTAATCTGGAAAGCCCTATAACCCTCCAGAAGCTCTTCAGGGCTCACAGGGGACTGAAAGAAGAAAGAAGGAATGGGAAACTTCTATTCTATCCATTTCCTCAACATCATAATCCTGTGCATGTCTGTTCAAAGTGGTTCCTATTAAATTCAGTGGGATTTACTCCCACGTAAGAGCATATAGGATTACAGCCTTAACTATCTTAGAATACAAGTCATTATTTTAATACTTACTGGAAGTAATCAAGAGGATTTTTTCTTAGTTGAAAAACAGGGTGCTAAATATCTAAACAAAATAAAGGCATGAGGTCTGCTGAAAGAAGAAAATAGTAATGACTAAAATAGGCATGCATACTTAATTGAGGGAACAATCCATGTGTGAGTGACAGCCTCTTTAGGTGGTAGACAATAGGCTGTCTGGCAGATGGATTTAATATCCTGAGACATGCAGTAATCCTTTAGAAATGCATTCCATGCAGTGCCTACATATTATAATAATATGTAATTTAATGGCTTTCTATGAAAGGCCTAGATTGTTGGGACCATATGCTTTTATTACTTGCTGTCGATTATGTGGCATGATAACAAATATCTCAGAATGATACTTCGATTCCAGAATTGTAAAGGAGCTTGTTTGCAGGTGCAGGTTATAAACAGTGATGGAATATAGCACTCCTGGCACCAAGCTGTCACCTTCCTCCTGACACACAGAAAGAACAAGTGAGGTTTGAGCAAAATATAATTCAGTTTATGCTTGTTTGAAGAAACCCACACCTGTGCCAGGGAGGGGGAACTTGTGGCCCTCCAGATGTTGGTGAACTCCAGCTTCCATCAGCCCCAGCCAGGGATGTTGGGAGTTGTATGTAGCCTAGCAACATCTAGATCAGGCATCCCCAAACTGCGGCCCGCCAGATGTTTTAGCCTACAACTCCCATGATCCCTAGCTAAGAGGACCAGTGGTCAGGGATGATGGGAATTGCAGTCCAAAACTTCTGGAGGGCCGAGGTTTGGGGATGCCTGATCTAGAGGGCCACAGCTTCCTCATCTCTGGATTAAGGAAATGTGTTCACCGTCCTGAGGGACCCAAAAACAGAGGAAACCATTGACTGGTACCAAAGGATAGCATGGAACCTCTTTATGGATTCATGTAATGGACAGTATGAGCTAATAACACATCATGTAAACTAAACAAATGCTGATAAAATTTAGGATGGGAACTGCTTTAAAAATGTAAGATACCATTCTAGTGTTAAACATACAGACTTGCAAGACTCGTGTAAGATTGATGATGTTACTTTGCGGAAACAAATGCAAAACCAAGAGATGGGAGAGTGCTTCCAGTTCACTGCTTGGGAGAATAAATATTATAAAAATTAACGTGCTCTTCGGGGTTTTATTTGTATTTCAGAATTTGTTAGTGCCAAAGGGGTGGCGGCATAATTGCAAAAGAAATAGGTACTTTTTTGGGGCAAGGAAAGAATCCATGAGTATCCCAGGTGAGGCCTGGGTATTCCAGATATATGTTGTTACATTGAAACATTGGGAATAATTTTAGTGCATGGTTTGCTATAAAATAAAGCTATAGCAGGCCAATGGAAGAGCATTGGAAAGGCGAATATTTAACTTTCAATGGATGCGTAAGGGAGTCAGGAAAAAAGTTATATGGGAGCGGTGTGATTGCTATATAATTAACAACTGTTTGGAAACCTGGAACCGTTGTCAGCATGTTTTAGCACCCAAAACACCTTCATTAGCTTTTGGAATAGAAGACAAAAGGTTTAACTTGGAGGGGTGACTGCAATTTCCAACAGTGGAAGGAAAATAAGCTAGAAACCTCTCAGGATTGGCAGCAAATACAAACGTTTGAGCATGTGAAATGCAAAATGAAGAAAGTGCCATCCTTCTTGATCAGTAGAGAATACAGGAAACACTTGAGAGGCAGAGGAAGAAGGAACTTTTGAAAATGAAACCTTTTGTGGCCAGCTGGAAGGGGAGCTAACTTTCCTTCAACTTCCAGTTCTGCCTCTGCCACCAGCGAGTTAAGAGAGGCAGGCACATTGCTTCTATATCTCTGCACCTTCCTGTATCTGCTCTGTCAGGAATAACCATTGGCAGTGGGAATCAAGTGTGAGGTTAATGGTAATGTTTTGCAATAGTTTCACACCTTCTAACTTCAATCTTCATGCAACTCCATTAAAAGTACAAAAATATATGGTGGGAGTGAATGTGCCATTACCCCCCTTACTGTACAATTCATCAACAATCTCCATTATATTTCTTGCTTTTAGATTTACAGTGGAAATCTGGGCACATGGCAGAGAGCCTGACAAACATGCCACGGCATTCTCTCTACATCATAATCGGAGCCCTGTGCGTTGCGTTTGTCCTGATGCTGATCATCCTAATTGTGGGGATTTGTCGCATCAGCCGGATCGAATATCAAGGCTCATCCAGGCCAGCGTACGAGGAATTCTACAACTGCAGGAGCATCGACAGTGAATTCAGCAGTGCTATTGCCTCCATCAGGCACGCCAGGTTGGTTTGGGAGTAAAGGGGGAAATATAGGCCTGGTTATAACCTAGAGATGTAATAAGGCATTGGTTTCCAATCTGACCTGTGTTTGTTGCATGCAGCACTGCTTCCGCTGTGCCAGTTCTTGCCTGCCTGCCTGCCTGCCTGCCTGCCTGCCTGCCTGCCTGCCTGCCTGCCTGCAATGTAGGAACATAGGAGCTTAGCTGTATATTGCCAGTTTATATAGTCAACAGTAGCCTAGTAGCAAAACCTGTCCTGGATTGCACTATATCAGACTGCAGGTGCAGAGTTATGCATTAGAATAAAGGTAAAGGGACCCCTGACCATTATTAGGTCCAGTTGTGACCGACTCTGGGGTTGTGGCGCTCATCTCGCGTTATTGGCCGCGGGAGCCGGCGTACAGCTTCCAGGTCATGTGGCCAGCATGGTGAACCAGAGCAGCACACGGAAACGCCATTTATCTTCCCACTGTAGTGGTACCTATTTATCTACTTGCACTTTGACGTGCTTTCGAACTGGTAGGTTGGCAGGAGCAGGGACCGAGCAACGGGAGCTCACCCCGTCGCGGGGATTCGAACTGCCGAACTTCTGATCGGCAAGCCCTAGGCTCTGTGGTTTAATCCACAGCACCACCCGCGTCCCTTTGTGCATTAGAATAGTCTCCCACAAAGAAGGATTCCCCCCACATAGGAAAATGCCCTACCAAGGAGCAGGCGAAGCTGAAACCTCATCTGTAATGTACTTTTTTTTGGGGGGGGGTATGCATAGAGACTAAAGGAAGGGAATTCAGACATTCAGTAATTCCCAGTCCTACCTGTGACCAGAAGTGTTACCATCTAGGAAAAATGTCACCATCTGGTGGTTCTGCTGATTGCATAAGTTTGCATTCTACCAGTTCACTAAATTTAGGTCCTTATTTCATGCATGCTTGGCACTTGACTACATATTTCAAATGAAGCTTGAAGTTTCTTTGATATTCTGTTGGGACAGTGGTTTACTGCTACAGGTGTAAATGTTCAACCCATCTGCAATTCCACTAAATCCTTCTTTTCCTTTTTTGTGGGGGGGTTAGGTTTGGAAAGAAATCTCGACCTGCAATGTATGATGCCACTCCAATTGCTTATGAAGATTACAGTCCTGACGACAAACCCTTGGTCACACTGATTAAAACAAAAGATTTGTAATCTACTTCAGGTCTTTTCTTCTTTTTTGGATTATTTTTCAAAAGGATGGGATACCGAATTAATTCAAATATTTTTAAGATGAAGAAAGTGTAAGAAATTTAAAATGTTTAGCTGCTCCAGAATTTTCTGTAGATTATTTAAGAACAGGTTTTCTGCAGCTTTTAGTTGGGGAAAAATATTTTAAAACTGAATTTGTGAAGCTCATGGTTTTCCTTTTAATGTACTTTCAGCTTTAGAAAATTCTAATCTTAACAATAGTGTGTGCTTTTACCAAACTCAGATGATGAACCTTTGTGGTTATTACAGACAGAATGCAATATGTTAAGCAATGACATAACAGTGCCAGCATTCTCAGTAGACTTAGGAAAAATGTAAAACTTGATATATCCATTACTGAAAAAAATGAAGTCTAAAATGTTTGTGTTTGTGAAAAGGAATCTAGTAAAATATATTATTCTTAAACTGAATGAATTAGCTTTCTCCCTGTTTTGTGCATGGATAACTAACCTATTTCTGCATTATGTTCCTGAAACTTTTGCTGAAACATTCTCTTGAGTTGATGTGTCATTTTTTTGTAAAAGTATTCAAGGTAAGCTTTGTAAAAACGATCAATTGAAGTGCCTATTAAGGCAAACAAAGGATTGATCCTGCTGCCTTTGAAGTGAGCGGATGATATAATTTTCATTGATTTCACAGTGTTCAGGATCAGGCCTTTATATTGGATCTATATTTTTCTTTAAAAAGTCAAGTTTTTTTATAGTGCGAGTAAGCAAACCCTAATTTGAACTGTTTGTCTCCCAAATGTTGTTACTGTACAGTATTATTTTTGTTTCAATATTGTGCATTTCACATAGTGTATCTTATTTATACGTGTGCGTGTTTTTGTGGCTCTATTTGATTGCTGACGTGCTTCAAAATTCTTGCTTATTTTGAAGAATATTGAATAAATGTGATCAATTCAAGGTGGCAGCTGATCTTGTTTCGCCTTCAGCTGATGTTAAAGGATGGAGTTCTTTTAACTACTTTCTGAGGAGTGCCCTTGAATCTGAGCCATGACCATAATATAAACCTGCTGTGGCATTTCTAGAATTGGCAGTGCTTTATTTACACCCTTGGAGTGCTTTCACATGTGACACTAAGAATGCTTTTGTATGGTGTTGATGCGGTTGGTGTGGCTTATTGTGTGACAGCAGCCACATGACACAAATCCTATCTTCTCGAAGGCATTCATTACAGATGGACAACTATCATTTTCTGCCATAGTGTCCAGCTTGCCTCCTTGTACATGATGCGCTGAACTGTGGGCATAGTATTTTGTAAGGGCACCAATATATGTACCATTATATGTCTTCATATATTAAAAGTAGTTGGGCTCAGGTTTGTCATGACTGGAGGACCTTGGGGTAGCTGAAGGCTTGTTCCCACCTTCCTGCTCCCTTTATTGCTTCAGCTTCACACTCCCTCACTCACTGAAGGGAAAACAAGCAGCTGAGATGGGTGCATCAACATGGCCACTTGATTAGATGAAACCTTCTCAGGATGAACCGTGGGAATGCTAGGCAACAGCACTTTCTGCTGAGGTTGAAAGAACGTGAAAATGTTGGATTAGAACAGGCATCCCCAAACTTCGGCCCTCCAGATGTTTTGGACTACAATTCCCATCCTCCCCAACCACTGGTCCTGTTAGCTAGGGATCATGGGAGTTGTAGGCCAAAACATCTGGAGGGCCGCAGTTTGGGGATGCCTGGATTAGAAGGACCTGAGTTCAGCAATCAAGTTCGTGTGATGGCTTCACCTAGTCATTGACTCTGTCTTCCAGGGCCTAGCGATATGTGACACTTAAAAAACACTATCCCCACAGTTCAGTGCATCATGTACACCAGTTGGACTCCCATCAGCCCCAGCCAGCATGGCCAATGCATAGGGATGATGGGAGTTGTAGGCGGCTAGAGCTTCATTGCTTTTCAGGAAGGGTTTTGAAACGAAATTAATCCCTATTTCACCTAAAGTGAAAAATAAATGTTGCAGGAAATTAATATGGAAAAACAAGAAGCATTGGGCTTGTTCCCTGGTGTAAGAGATTTGGGGCCATATTTCTAGGCACAGGTCTGCTCTTTAAAGCTCCACGTCTGAACATTTATTATTATTTTATTATTCTAGTCCTGGAGTTTCCCCTGGGAAAACCCATGTTATACCTCTGAATCAGAGCCAAGAACTATTGCATTGTCTGCAGACAGCCATTTTCTCTGATTCGGCAGTAAAATCCAAGTTTTCCTGGAGAACGGACTCAGACATGGAGCTTTAAAGTGCAGACGTGTGCCTGGAAAGTGTGGCACAAAAAAGTCTGCATGAGCCTCCCTCTGGAAAGGGAGTTGGGTTTAAGCAACTTTGCATGCCTCCAGTCAGCAGAGGGCAGGGATAAGACTAATAGGGAGAAATACACTTTGTGGTTTCCTGCCAAAGTCCAAAGTTCCATCCCTACGCCTTCATTGCCATTGCCTTCGCCTTCTTCCCTCTATCCTGCTTGAGGCAGCCATGAGAACTAGCTTAGAATCTAACTAGGTTAGAATCCTTGTAGATATGAAGAAGCTGTAGATAAATGACTCCTTTCCTTTACCATGGAAACCAACTATTTTTGTTTTGTTTTATTCTTTTAAATTATGCTAGCGATGTGTGAATGAGACAGAAAGAGTGGCGGTGGGACTGGGTCACTCCAGGTAGCCTCAGCTTCCAAGCTTTTAACTCTGCTATGAATACCAAGAATCTTTATGTTAATCCTGCTGTTGCATTTCCATGTTTGAGAAGTTGGAGCCGAACAGCCACCTAAAGCAGAGCAGCCACTCTGCCTCAAAAACAGAGCAGTGATTATTCTGTGGGAAAGCATCTTGTTCCTTTCTGACCTTGGACAGAGATGTTCTGAGACTTCCTTTTGATGAGCCCCAAAGCCATTCACAGCGATGCCATTTCATCCCCTTGGTTTGCTGAGCCTGAAAGCAACGTGTGGCTTCTGCTTTGTGTGTTTTTCTTTTCACAGCATGAGCAGGATGCTTGATATCACAGCAGCCAGATAGCCTGTGAATTCTGTAGCAGAACAAACAAGCCCTGAAATCCCACTCTCTGCCTTTCTTCTTCCTTGTTCTTTTCATATATGTTCCTCCAAAATATGTAAGGCATAGCCTTCGGGTTATCAAAGGACACCCACCCACACCCCTCATTGTGAAGACACAGGTGATCTAGTGCTGCATTGAATTTTCATAAAGTTCCATTTTCACTGCAAAATGTTGATGTTGCTTGTGTAAAAATACTTGCCGTTCTCCTTCAGCTCTTTTGTACTGTTGTTCCCCATATTAAGGTATGGGAAGCCTTTGACACTCCAGAACCCTCCAGATGTTGCTGGACTCCCATCAGGCCCCAAGAAGCATGGTCAGTGGCCAGGGATGATGGGAGTTGTAGTTCAACAACATCTGGAGGGCCACCAGTTTCCCGCTACTACTGTAAGCCTACATCTCCTTCAGTGCCATTTTTAAAAACAATAAATGGATTCTATCTTGCATGATCTCAGCTAAGGCATTTGTGGAATCCAAATTCACCACCTTTTCCACAGATGGCAAGTGGAGTGTTCAGTGGCTTCATTTTTCAAGTGGGTATGGCAAATTCCAGTGCCATATTTGCCAGGAGATCACTGCGAACAGAACAGTGGTTCTTTCCTTCCTTTTAAAAACATGCCGTCTCAAATGTTTTGTGCCACCCACAATGCTCTGGATCAGGGGCCTTTTTCAGCTGTCTGCTGGTTCACTGTCCCTTGGACCATGTGGTGGGCAGGACTATATTTTGAAAATAATAATGAACCTATGCCCCACAAATAACCCCAAGATGCATTTTAAATAAAAGCACACATTCTACTCATGTAAAAATACGCTGATTGAGAAGGCGATTGGGCTGCATCCGGCCCCCGGGACTTAGATTGCCTACCCCTGCTCTGGATGCAGCATTTTGGGGGCAATCGGTACCAGCAACTGTTCCCTCGCAAGCAGCTGCAGAAATTTCTGCCAGTTCCAATCTGTTGTCAATACTCCAATGTGTAATAATAACAAAAGGGGAATCCGCAGCCCCCCTATTCTGCTATGCCACCAGAATGGAGGGAAATACGCAAACACTGGAGCTGGCATTCTTATTTTCCTTCCGGCTTCCCAACCCCCTTTCACCATGGGAAAAGGTGCCTGACTGGGAACAGGCTGTGTTTGCAACACCACACAGCTGATCTGTAGATGTGTCGCTTCCGGTTCAGAGTCTCCATATCACAAGCACTTTGTAGGCAAGAGCTGCACAATGACAATGGTTGCCTTGTTTTGGAATTCTCCATAGCCATAATTATGTCCTAAACTGATGTATGTCCTCATATGGAGCTCACTGGTAGAACACACGTATTGCATACAGTAATTTTCAGGTTCACTCTCTGACAACACCAGCAAGGGCTGGGAGAGGCTCCTGTCCAAAACTCAAGAGAGCCACTGCCAGTCAGTAGACAAAACTGCTGGAGAGGCCAGTGGTCTGGGTTGAAATAAATCAGTTTTCTAGATAATTCTGCCCCAAATTTACAAACTGAACTGCCTAAGTTTAACAAAATATGCGAGCAACTTGCTATATTTATAAAGGTGGTTGTTGCAGGGCTGTAACTTAAAAACCAGGTATTACAGCTGCTCATTCTGACTGCTGATAGAATTGTGATAGATTTAAAACCTAGCAGTTCAGCAGGCAATTCAGCATTCAAGATACAGACAAAGCTTAGGTCAAGATCATCGGCAGCCCTGCATCTTCTCTATTCAGTCGTTTCCCCATTCATTCACACGGCTGCCATATGCAATTCACATGGTGTTTATTCATCACTTAAATCAAGAGAGATAGTCGGGCTCAAGCTGTTTGCCCTTGGAATCTTTTCTCCTCTTCCAAAATGACTGGGAGCTGACTGTACTTATCCAAGAGTGAAAAAAGTAACGACCTAGGACCTTCGTAACTGACTGAGGGATTTATTAGTTGGCGTTTTTATTACATTGCCAGGGCTGAAGGCTAGAATTATAAACAGGTTGCAAAGCCAAGTCCTGAACCCATCACAAAGTGTGTGTGGGTATTATAGATGCACACAATATTCAATTAAGGAACAAGATACGTTGTAAGGAGGCAGTAGAGACAGAGGGAGGAAACAACCATTCTACCTATTAGTTAAGTTCAATAAAAATGCCCAAGTATATATATTTTAACTTAATTGCCACTCTGAAACTAAGCAAAGAGCTGCCCATTATGGGAAGAAGTAAGTGTGTGTACTACTTCTATTAATAAGATTGCCAAGTTCTTGCTCCAGGAAGGTACACTTACTCAGAGGCATCAATAGAGGGCACAGATGCTAAGCACCCTTCTGAAATATGCCCTTTTATTCTTTTATTTATTAAATCTGTATATCGCCCTTCGTCTGTAAATCTCAGGGCGGGTCACAACATAAAATTACAAGATAAAAACATAAAATACGTAATGGAAACAAGAACAACAACAACAAAACTCCAATAAACCACCCTCCTCAATAACTGAAACCGTATTCATATAGTTTGGCTAGTCCTGTCTGTACACCAGCTATGATGTGAGAAGGTTTGGAAAGATCAAAGTTAGGAAACCGGAATTAAATCAATTGTGTCCTTCTAAAATAGCTTTTCACCTGTGCTGTTAATTTCTGCATCTGCTGCTAAAGAACATGCCACATACATTGTTAATTTAGTATAAATAATTACTCCTACAGTATTGCTACTATTAAATGTAATATTTCTGCCTACCTGTGATTGAAACCATTAGTTTGCTGGAAAATAAATTATTACTTACTGGGATTGGATCTTTTCTTTCTGTGGAATGCCCGAGTCATGATTGTGTCACCTTGTCTCTGCTGTTGAAGATAATCTCATTTCAGCCTGCCATTCACAGGTGGTCCTTAATGCTTTTAAAAACATATTGACAAACCATTCTGTTAATTGATGCAACCTATAAGTTGCCTTTCTATTAAAATACTAAAAATTAAGTGTAATTGAAACATGCATATTAAAACAATACAAATGGAAAGAATGAACAAGACAACTCTGAAGTAAACAGTGGAGAGAAAGAAACAGAGAACATCCATAGCAGCCATGAGGAAATGTTCAGTTAAAATGCATTTCTGAAACTGTGCAAAGCAAACCTGCAAGACCTCTTTAGAAAGGTGGAGCTGCAGCAACAGTGATTCCACTGAGCAGCTCTGCCCTTTCTCAGCAAACATCAAAAATCAAGATGAGCCACATCAGGGATGAAGAATCTGTGGCCTTCCAGATGTTGAGCACAGCTAGCCTAGCCAATGGTCTTGGATTCTGGAAGTGGTACTCTCAACAACATCTGGAGTATCATAGGTTCCCCCGTTACTGGTCTACATTAAGTGAAATATTTCTGCAGCTACTCTGGGCTCAGTTTTTAAACTTTACTAGAAGCTGGACATTGTAGTCCATACTCACTCTCCTTTGCTTAGCATGCTTAATAAACGTGCCTGAACTGAGTAATTCGATATCTGTGGATTCTACACCAAAATGACATGATCCACATGTCTAAGAGCCAGTGTGGTGTAGTGGTTAAGAGCGGTAGACTCCTAATCTGGGGAACCGGGTTCGCGTCTCCGCTCCTCCACATGTAGCTGCTGGGTGACCTTGGGCTAGTTACAATTCTCTGAAGTCTCTCAGCCCCACCCACCTCACAGGGTGTCTGTTGTGGGGGGAGGAAGGGAAAGGAGAATGTTAGCCGCTTTGAGACACCTTCAGGTAGTGATAAAGCGGGATATCAAATCCAAACTTTTCTTCTTCTTCTTCAGACCAATGTGCGGCTTGGAGTTTACCTACCCACTGGATTTTTTTATTTTCCAAATGTTGTGATGCAGCTTAAAAACATATTGCAATATGCAATTAAAGGCACAGATGGGGCTCGTCACCTGGGAAGGTAGCCCATCTAGGAGAAGGAAAAAACTGACCATAAAACTCCACTGTCTTGTAGGATATTTTTGGGAGAAGATAAGGCTAAGGAGTAAACCCTACACAAATCCGGAGTGGATTCCCTAAGGTGGTTGGATGCACCTTGTATGCCTCCTTCCAGCAACTCCTGCTGCCAAGTTGGTGCCACATCAGTGACGCCAAGAGGGGAGCATACCTGCCAAGTTCCTGTCTGAGAAATAAGGGACCGGACCGGAAGTAGCAGACCGGAAGTAGCGCTGCCGCCATTTTGGAACTGGGCGGAGCATGCTCAGAAGCGACTTTTGATGCTGCTTTGTCCAGTTCCAAAATGGCCGCCACGCCAGAAGTCGCACTGCAGCCATTTTGGAACTGGGCAGAGCTGCATCAAAAGTTGCTTCTGAGCATGCTCCACCCAGTTCCAAAATGGCCGCCGCGCCAGAATAAACGGGGGGAAAACAAAAAAAATCCAGTTTTTTCAGCTGGGAACAGATGGAAAAATGGGGGTTTCCCGGGGAATACGGGAGACTTGGCAGCTATGGAGGGGAGTCTCTTCATCTGGACAACCCAGGACCTCTATACACACTGCCCTGGCTTGTACACCATGGAAGGTTGTTTTGGTGCCGCTAATGCCATGGTTTGACTTCACCCCCTGAGACACACTCCATTGTCTCCCAAGACAGACAGATGCCAACAACACAGATTAATGGGGAAATGAATAAGAATTGTGGCAAAAACATTCAAAACAGATGCGGGATGGAAAGAGAGACAGGTCAGAAACTCACTGATTTGCCCATCCTACTAAAACCCTTGGTTATGGAAAGGTTGGAGCTAACGCTTAGTACCAAGTGGAATATCTCACTGTACTCTTTAGGAATCTGAGGCATTACTAATGCAGCCAAGCCTGTGTGCCTGTTGACACAGCCATCTGTATGCCACCAACATTTATAACACATGGCAGCTTTTCAATTTTGTTGCCTTCCTTCTGTCATCTGCAGGATTCAGCCAGCAAGCACGAATCA
The DNA here is from genome assembly GCF_965207765.1 of Zootoca vivipara. Lineage (NCBI taxonomy): Eukaryota > Metazoa > Chordata > Lepidosauria > Squamata > Lacertidae > Zootoca > Zootoca vivipara. Next base: position 69,698,877 of record NC_142588.1, on the reverse strand, counting down.
TGTTGCAGAATCATAACCTCTTAAGACTTTTCCCCAGATGGTGTAGTATCCCCAGTCCTATTTGTCTTCAGCTGTCTTTATTTACACACATGCACACACACCAACAAATATATTTTTAGAACTGGAATGATTTAAGCATGTTGTTCATGCAAGGTCCTGATTACTCTACCTTGTGGGCTCCATGCCATAAAATAAATCTGGTACAAACAATTGAAAACATCTTACAAATTAGGAACACAACTCTAGTTGTTATGAAGGCTACAGCAGGCTAACTTTCTGGTTTCTTCTTGTCTGGTATTCTATATTTAAATTGTTAGAGCACTGAAATTGTGCTCTAGCTCTTAGCCTTTCACATCTTAGCTTTCCTACCAAACAAGATAAATGAATTATTAGAGAAAGATAAAGCTTGGATGAGATGTTTTCAAAGGCGACAATAACTGTGCTGTTTATCAGCTTTGCCTTCACCATTCAAAAGCATCTGTTTAATTTTCACACACTGAATACTTAATGCATGCACTGAGATGACACACCCCTGATGCTTTGAAGGGTTTGTTTGTTTGTTTTTCTTTTTGGCATGTGCGGGATTTAAATTTTGTGATGAGCTAGTTGTTGATTGAGCTTTCAATCAAAATGTCTTCCAGCAGCTCGCTGCAGCTAAATTACTTACACTGAGAACTCCACGTCATTTATTTTGGAAAGGTTTCCTTAGAAATAGTCCCCATAAATAGTGCATCATTTTGAAGGCTTTGCAATTTCTTGCTGCAAATTAGAAAAGTTGCAAACTATTAAAGTAAGTGTCAAAGATTAAGCGCAAAATTATTTTGCACCAAGCAAACAACTACTATACAATTGACTTTGAGGACCCTTCCAGCTGCCCTTTTTATTGTACATTCACAATTATTTGTGTTCATGATGCTAAAGGATGGTGATACGTGATTCCACTTTCAATACTGTTTGTGTCCGCAAAAGTTTGGGAGAGGTCACACCGCTTCATTTCCAATCAGTGCATATCCTGCAACTTCCTGCTGAAATCCCATAACTTGTTTATAGCACAACACATTGTTTGTTTTTGTCCCACTTTTGTTGTGCTAAAGCCTCTCCAGAATACAGTAGTAGCATTAAAGAAGCATCACATAACAAACTAAAACAGAATCAAATAATATGCCCTTGTCTATTTTTCATGGTGTGAAATAAAATAGTTTGATAATTTCCATTGTTCCATGTTACCAAATTGTGTATCTACTGTTGACTCAGGTACATGCTTAGACGGCATGACCTTAGACGGCTAGAGCGAGTATGGCGGCGTGCTCACGACGGAGCCTCAAGAACATCTTACAGGAAACTTATGAAAGCCTATGAGATGGCGGTGAAAGCTGCAAAAAAGTCCTACTTCTCAGCTTCCATTGCATCCGCTAGCTCTCGCCCAGCACAACTTTTTAGAATAATCAGGTCTTTAACAACCCTAGAGGAACAGCCAAATTTAAATACGAATTTGACCCATAGCTGTGAGGCATTTGCGAGCTTTTTTGCGGAGAAAGTCTTGACACTCCGCCGTGACCTCCCTGCCAATTTGGATACAATAACGGAACTGGAGGCCCCTCGACTGTCTTCGAGTTCAGTATTGGACCAATTCGATCAGATACTCCCTGCCGATGTAGACAGATTCCTCCGGGCTGGAAGGCCCACCACTTGCTCCCTGGACCCGTGCCCGTCTTGGCTGATTAGAGCGTGTCCAGATGAGGTACGGGCCCCCCTGGGTGAGATCATCAACTTGTCCCTGGGCACAGGGACTTTCCCAGAGGAGTTGAAGGAGGCAGTGGTGCGTCCACTCTTAAAGAAAACATCTCTAGATCCTTTAGATCTATCCAATTATCGCCCGGTTTCGAATCTTCCGTACCTGGGTAAGATAATTGAGAGAGTGGTTGCCGAACAGCTTGGTAGGTTTCTGGATGAAACATCGGCTCTAGATCCATTTCAGTCCGGCTTTCGCCCTGGGCATGGGACCGAGACAGCTCTGGTAGCCTTAACAGATGATCTCCGTAGACAGCTGGATCGAGGTGGGTCGGGACTGCTGATTCTTTTAGACCTGTCAGCAGCCTTCGATATGGTCGATCATGACCTTTTAGACCACCGCCTTGCCGACGTGGGGATTCAGGGCACAGTCCAACAATGGCTGCGTTCCTTCATCTCAGGTCGGGGACAGAGAGCGGCGCTAGGGAGGGAGTTGTCGCCGCGGCACCCCTTGGTGTGTGGAGTCCCGCAAGGCGCAATCCTTTCCCCAATGCTTTTTAATATCTTTATGCGCCCCCCTTGCCCAGATTGTCCGGAGTTTTGGGCTGGGTTGTCATCAATATGCTGATGACACCCAGATCTATCTGTTGATGGACGGCTGCCCTGCCTCGGCCCCGGACACACTCACCAGGTGCTTGGAAGCTGTGGCTGGATGGCTACGTGGGAGCCGACTGAAGTTAAATCCTTCGAAGACAGAGGTCCTCTGGCTAGGTCGGGGCGACATGGGGTTGGGGGGCCAACTCCCATCTTTTGCAGGGGCTCAATTGGTACCAGCGCCTTCTGTCAAGAGTTTGGGTGTAACCTTTGACGCCTCCCTTTCCATGGAGGCGCAGGTTGCATCCACAGCAAAGGTGGCATTTTTCCATCTCCGCCGCATCAAGCAGTTGGTCCCTTACCTCTCTCGCCCCGATCTGGCCACAGTGATCCATGCGACGATCACCTCCAGGCTTGACTATTGTAACTCGCTCTACGCAGGGTTGCCCTTAAAGCTGACCCAGAAACTCCAGCGGGTGCAGAATGCCGCGGCGAGGCTCCTTACAGGGTCCCGGCCTCGGGATCACATTCATCCAGTGCTTTACCAGCTGCACTGGCTCCCGGTGGAGTACAGGATCAGGTTTAAGGTGCTGGTTTTGACCTTTAAAGCCCTATGTGACTTGGGACCCTCGTACCTACGGGACCGCCTCTCCTGGTATGCCCCGCGGAGGACCTTAAGGTCCACAAACAATAATATTCTGGAGATCCCGAGTCATAAGATGGCTAGATTGGCCTCTACTAGAGCCAGGGCCTTTTCAGTACTGGCCCCAACCTGGTGGAACGCTCTTTCCCGGGAGACCAGGGCCCTGCGAGATTTGTCATCTTTCCGCAGGGCCTGCAAGACAGAGCTGTTCCGCCTGGCCTTTGGGTTAGACTCAGCCTGACCCCTGTGTTTTTCTCCCTCATGGCTTGGATTTATGGCCTACTTGAAATGAGGCTGCACTTTAAATTTTAATACTGTATTTTAATCTGTATTTTAACTAATTGTTTTTATGTTTTATTGTGGTTCTGTTGGTGTCAGCCACTTATGGCCTACTTGAAATGAGGCTGCACTTTAAATTTTAATACTGTATTTTAATCTGTATTTTAATTAATTGTTTTTATGTTTTATTGTGGTTCTGTTGGTGTCAGCCGCCCTGAGCCCGGTTTTTGACTGGGGAGGGCGGGGTATAAATAAAAATTTATTATTATTATTATTATTATTATTATTATTATTATTATTGCCCCTAGAGTGAGTCTCTATCTCACCACTGTGTTAATACTCATTTGCTTTACTTACACAATCCTGGGTTCTCTCCCTCCCCCGCACCTGCAAAGGACAGAGCTCATTTGACATTTTGTATATACAGATTGGGATCCTTCACAAGCATGAAGATAAACAGAATATCAAACATGCAAAATTTTGTTTTTTTTAATCACTGCCACAGCACCGTCTCTCTCTCTCTCTCTGTATGTGCATGCATCAACTTCTATGACATTTGTTCCTAAGTTTGAATAGGACTACAACCTTAATTGGCTTATTTTGCATCTCTGGTCGGCTTTCAAATTAATGCTTCTGAAGGATACCTCACAGGGGAAGATAGAAATTAGTAGGCCCTGTGGCATTCCTGAACAAAACAGGATTCCAGCTGAATGGATACTTGAAACATAAACTCTTTTGGCACAAAGATGGGTCACTGAGGGATACCTGGTTGCCGTAGCAACTCAGCCTATGATCATGGGAAATAAGGGTTCTGTGAGTTATATTCTGCAGCCCTAATGTAAGTGTTGTACAAACTACACAGAAGGCTGAGTGTCTCTAGGCGTTTTGAGAGCTGCACCTCTGCCTCAGTTTCACAAGTCCTTAGCAATGTATTCTTCATGCATGAGAAAGCTACTTTTCCATTTTAAGGACTCTGACTCAATTTAAACAGTACTGTACACTCATCACCACCATCATTTATCTGCATGCTGCCTTCCCATACTAAACCATGCTCAAGATGGCTCACAACACTGAAATGTCTTGCGTAATTCACCAGTAGTTGCAGGACATCATGAAATTTCACCCATTCAATTTACTACACTCAGTAGACTAGAAATAAAACAAATACATACTGTTCCCCTGAATTTCAGAGTGAAACAGATTCAAAAGTGTGACTTAATGACAGCTATCACAGAGCTATCACAGTCACTTCTAGATAGTCCCTGGGAGGCAGCCCTTCCAGATTTTTCTCTCGTTTTCACTCCTTCTGACAAAATGTAGTTATTATCAGTGGCATCCTTAGGATTTTATTTTCCATCAAGACGTTACTGGTTATTTGGTCAGTAAAGGACCAATCAAATGCTGTCAAACTCCAGCAAAAAATTATGAAACAAAATAATGTCATCTATAGATTCTACCTACTTTTGAGGAAAGAGGGGTGCCAGCATATCTGCCACAAAACATCTGGGATGGGAGAACATGGAATTTGGCCAGAGTTCAAGCTCTGTGCAATAGGTAATAATAACATGCAGAAGGAAGTAGCTACCGGTAACTGGAAAGGATCATTGTAGAAGGCAGCCGCAACTCAGTTTTGGCACATTCTAAGAGAACGAGAAACATGTTCAGGGCAAGTTCCAGTACCTCTTTTTCTAGAAAAAGAGCACTGGTAGAAGGTACTGAAGAAGCAAGATGAACAAGTTGCATGTGAACAACCCAGAATAACTTAAAAAGAGAAGTTTAAAGTTCTTTGCTTTTCCAAGGCAGTTGCATTACCATGTCCCATTCAAAGAAAAAGGAAATACGGTGCCCAATATAGGCAGCTTTGGGGCAACAAGCTTTGTCCCAACAATGCAATAAGTGCCCCCAAGGAAATGTGTTTACAGCCCTGCTTCCATTTTGAACATAAAGCTCTTTAGTAATGGCTGCCAACCAAGCTCTTATCTTATCTCAAAAGGGCACTGCCCCATTTCCAAGAATAGAGCTGCGTCAGGAGCCCATCCTGGAATCTGCAGAAGGGCTTTGTTTGAACCAATCAAAATAGCAGCTCCATAAAGAAACTGGGAAATTATCCTAGCATTTAAAAAGTTTAATAGCTCCAGGGATCTACTGACTCCCTTTGATGTAAAGAGAGAGAGAGAGAGAGAGAGAGAGAGAGAGAGAGAGAGAGAGAGAGAGAGAGAGAGAGAGAGAGAGAGAGAAGAGAGAGAGAGCGCACAGCATAAGCAAACTGCTTAGCTTGAGATTTCTGGGAAGCAGAAGGTCTGTGATGTGTAGAGTATAGAGCACTACTGTATCTCCAAGTACTAGAAGCTTACATAACATAATAACAAACCATAACTCCCCTCCACACCCAACCCAGTTTTAAAGTTTTAATTAGCCAAAAGCTTGGGTGAAGAGGAATGTTTTCACCTGGCACCTAAATATATGCAATGACTGAGCCAAGTGAGCCTCTCTGGGAAGAGCATTCTGCAAATGAGGAGCCACTGCAGAAAAGGCGCGTTCTTGTGTTGCCTCCCTCCGGACCTGGGAAACAGACAGATTTGCCCAATACTCTGAAAACCATCCAGACAAATAATGAAGTTTTCCTCGATCCCTAGTAACACCACATGGGTGTCTCACACAGTCTCAATGTCACTGGACCTGTTTCAAAGTAACTGCAAAGTTGAATTTGCTTCTAGCACTTGTGGAATCTATTTAAATCCATTCAAAGACATTGACCACATGCTTGCTCTTTTTTATTATTATTTTCTTTTAAACCCTTCCTCCTTAAACTAGAGCTGAGCAATTCCACTACTGTGGCTTCATTGGTGTCGAGTCATATTTCTCTTCTTCACCATTCAGGTTTTATTCAGAACTATCCTGATTGGAGGAACCAATACTGCCAGCTATTGAATAGCTTGTGCTTCACTGCAGTCAAGTGTGATTAATAGACAAGGAACTGAATGACTTGATTATAGCATGTAGTGGAAGTGCTCCTCTTTGGAAATCAGTAAGGCACCTCACTTTTTGGAATTAAACACCGAGAGCACCTGCTCTTCTTGAACTGCATGGCATCCATTAGTGGCCCACCTACTTGTCTGCTTTGATACAGTAGATGCACGAAATCCCCAGGGATGCATGGAAGACAAAACTGATCCCAGGGAGAAGAGTAGGCAAGTAACAGAGAGCCAGTGACCAAGGACAAGAAGACTGCTGCAATGGGAGAAGGCACTCCGATGTAGAATGGGGTAGGAAGGACACACGGACAGACAAGAAGGTCCAAATGCAGGGCATCATTAAGGAAGCAGATATACATCCACCCATTGCAGCCAGGACAGTCACAGCCTTGGAACTACCCCCCCAATCAATTATGAGGTGGGCCCTTCTTACCTTGGAGTGTTTTAGCCACTAGAAAAGGAATTGGGTACCCAGCCAGTATAGTGGTCAGGGCAGTTTCCTCTGAAGCAAAGTGGACTTGGTTGCACCTCACAAAAAAATAATCACGTACATTACGGTATTTGCTGAACCAGATACCCAGCTAAACAAAAGCCAGTGTTCCTTGGTGAAAAAAATGGGTTAAATTTGGTTCAGAATGATGACTTAATTTTAGTACGTACAGTGCATTTGCCTTTCTGTGAGTCTTTCTTTCCATCATGTTCCCCTCATGTCTCTTTCCATCCTTTTCACTTGTCCACCTCTGGACTCAAAGCTACCCAGAGAAGAGATTTACTTTCATTCTTGTCATGAATTCTGATGGCGCATTAGAAGTAATCATAGTAATAATTTGGTCTGTTGTCTATAGGACCTTGATTTGCTGATGGAACTGAAGCGGAAATGTGTGGAGTGTGATAGTGGCAGGATGAAGGATCTCACTAGAAAGGCACTCCAAAGAATGAATTATAGACTATGAGCACTTCTTATTACGAGTAATTGTCTGGAAAACTACAGGCAGGAAATGTGAAACGATGCAATACATTGAAAAAAAAAGGGGAAGAAACGGACAGTTTCTTATTGGCTGAAAGTATGAAATAGCAATGCCCCCCCCCTCCCCAAGCCAACAGGATTTTTTTAAAAAATTGTTTGTGACTGTACTCAGTGATAGGGACATGAATGAAATTGAAGCAACAGGAAAGAAAGATGCAGGCACAATTGCCACACTAATAATATTGAAAACTCAGGTTCTAAGTGTTGTCTCCTCCATTGTAGCTAAGGTTCAAAATTCCTACAAATACATAGGAAAATGGGGGTTATGTTCCTGGCCACTGTGCATACAGTCATACCTCGGTTTAAGTACGCTTCAGTTTGAGTATTTCCAGTTTAAGTACTCCGCAGACCCATTACTTTCAATGGGAAAGTTCGCTTCAGGTTAAGTACGCTTCAGTTTAAGTACGGACTTTTACACTCATAATTTGGCTTAAGTACACTTCAGGTTGAGTACTCCGCGGACCCGATTAATCCACTTTCCATTACTTCGCTTTCCATTAAGTTCGCTTCAGGTTAAGTACGCTTCAGGTTAAGTACAGACTTCCGGAACCAATTGAACTGGTCCTCCTGCAAGGTGGAGGGCCGATTGCCCAGCTTTGGGAAGGAGGCATAAAGGCTCTAAGCAGAGTCCTAGAGTCCTCCCTCTTCCTTCCCAAAGCCCAGTAGGTATTTCCAATGCTGGTGAGGCTCTCCATTACCTTACTCCCTTGGTCTAGGAAGGGAGGAAGTGGAGAACCTCACTGGAGTCACATCTGCACTGTACATTTAAAGCACTATTATACCACTTTAACCATCATGGATAATCCTGGGAACCGTCGTTTGTTAAGGGTCCTGGGAATTGCAGCTCTGCAAGGTCATACCCTTAACAAGCTATGGTTTTCATGATTCTTCATGACGGTTAAAGCGGTATAATGGTGGTTTGGGGTATTGTTCAGGTTTTTTTTTTTTTTGTTGAGCTGGAAGTTGTTGCTGTTGCTTATCAAAACAAGAATGTTTTCGACCGTTTCTGGGAACTACAAATGGCGAGGGTCCATTGTATCTCAACAGGGGTGATGTTTCAAAATCAGAGAGCAGCCACACAGTTCTCTCCAGATCATGGAAACCCCCCTTTCTCTGTAGATGCTGACTGGTTTATTAGTCAGTGTAACATGGAAAAGGTGGGGCAGGCACTAGTGGAGACGTGCTAAAGAAGTACCTTAACATTTGTGCAAGCACTAATCTAATCCTGCAAAGTTATGATCCCACAAATGTTGTTGTGCTTTGGCTAAAGATGCAGGAAAGGTGACTTCAAACTGGTACTAAATCGAAAGATCAGAAATTGTTTAATTTCATTGTTGTTGCAGATGTTGCTGCAGTTATTAACAACAATGATAAAAAAACAAATTTGTCACAACATGGTGTCTTAAGCTTAACGTATAATAGAAGTTTTACAATTTTGTAAATTCAGTGCAAACTGAACAAAGCAATTTTGGCATTAAGCAAAAGTTCTTGTTCTTTTCACTGTATTAAAACCTAAAAGCTGAACTTGGCCTCTCCACTGCCCCCCTCAAAAAATAAATATGAAGAGAATTGATAATTAAGCAAACAGTTGCCACAATCAACACCAGACAAGGTTTCCTGTGCCAGATTGCGGCTTATTTTCATGTGTGGTCTGAAGTGTGGTCTAGGGGGGAAACAATTAATTTTGGGCCCTGAACTAAGTCCTGCCAAATAAGGGAAATTGCTGCATCGCTTACCAGCAGATGTCTCTGTTACTCTCACCTACTAGTGCAGATTGCATAATGAAGGAGAGAGATGGGAGTTTTTGTTGCAGATGGGTATCAGAAAGCTCCTAGTTTGTCTCTCTACCTTTGTTCTTCTGTCCATAATGTTTCTGAAATAAAGAAGGCCAGATGTAACTGATGCATGTTGCTATTCTTGCACGTAAATCTTGTTGAATCCAGGGGCATTCAGGTAAATGGACCCCTGACCATTAGGTCCAGTCGTGACCGACTCTGGGGTTGCGCGCTCATCTCGCATTACTGGCCGAGGGAGCCGGCGTATAGCTTCCAGGTCATGTGGCCAGCATGACAAAGCACATGGAAACGCCGTTTACCTTCCCACTGTAGCGGTTCCTATTTATCTACTTGCATTTTGACGTGCTTTCGAACTGCTAGGTTGGCAGGAGCTGGGACCAAGCAACGGAAGCTCACCCCGTCACAGGGATTCGAACCGCCGACCTTCTGATCAGCAAGCCCTAGGCTCAGTGGTTTAACCACAGCGCCACCTGGGTCCCTTACTTGTGTGTGTACACACACACAATGACTCTTAACACACACACACACACACACACACACATTTAAAAGAGGAAAGGACTCAGCAACTCTCAAAATAAAAACTCACGAGTAAACCAGACATGCTCTATAAACACTGTATAGACTTGTCAATCATATGACTTTTGTCATAATGGTGATCTTTATTTTTTAGATGGTGTTTTGTTGATCGTGTTTTATAGATTGCAATTATTTTATTGATTATTTGTTAATTATTTTATGACTTACGCTGTACTTGTGATTGTTTCATTATGTTATTGTTATTTATTCTTTGTAAGCCACTTTTGAGATTCATTTGAATGAAAATCGGCATATAAATACAATAAATCAAATCAGTCAAATGATCTCAACATATATCTGGGTATATGTTATACCCAGTTTAACACATGCCAACAAATCAGAAATGAAGGGTTGTGTCCAACTAAAGCATACTCTGAGTAAATATGCTGAAACTAATGGACATTACTTAGATCCATTCATTTCAATGGGCCTAATATGAATGTAATTTAGTTGAATAAAACTCCAAATATTGGTGTTAAAGTGAAGAGGATGGTGATACAGTGGTACCTCGGTTTATGAACACAATTGGTTCCGGAAGTCTGTTCATAAACTGAAGCGTTCATAAACTGAAGCGAACTTTCCCATTGAAAGTAATGGAAAGTGGATTAATCCGTTCCAGACGGGTCCGCGGAGTACTTAAACTGAAATGTTCATAAACTGAAGCATGGGTGTAATTAGTTCTGGAAGTCTGTTCATAAACTGAAGCATTCATAAACTGAAGCGAACTTTCCCATTGAAAGTAATGGAAAATGAATTAATCCGTTCCAGATGGGTCCGCGGCGTTCATAAACCGAAAATTCATAAACCAAGGTGTTCATAAACCGAGGTTCCACTGTATCTCAAAGCAGAGTATTAAACTTGTCTCCTTCACCCCACACTTTTCTAGACGCTTGGTGTCATGAACTGGTTGGACAATGGGGAGGAAGAAGAGGATCCTGGCAAGGGTTGTAGCTGGGACTGGGACACACTGGGGCAAGATGAGGATGGGCAAGGAGAGGTTGATGTAGGAAGTATGGGGAGGAAATGGGGGTCAGTGCACAGGAACCAGAGCAGCAGACCCATCCCCAGAGTTGTGTCTCCACTAACATGGCAGGCTCTGAGGCATGTGGAAGAGTTGGGGGGTGTGTGCTCCAGGAAACTGAGGCAGGCAAGGGCCCAGGTGGGGCTGGCTAGCTTTGGGAGGAGGTGTGCGACTCCTCAGCTGGAGTAGGCGTGGAACAGGTGAGGGTCACATGCATCATCAAGCCCAGATGTTGCGATCAGAATGCAAAGTAGAAAAGGGCAGCAGAGGTAAGGTGCTAAGTCTGCTAAACTGCCCATGTTGAGGGACCTCAGTTTGGATGCTGTATGATCTCTGCGGGACTGCGCTTTGGTTTGGACTTTGGGCATGGGGATTGACCCTGGACTGGGGACATGACATACTGACTTGTTGCCAGGTAGGCCAGGGGCTCAAGGCACTTGAGCTGGCAGTAACTGAACCAAGAAGTCAGCGATTTGGAATCCCTCTGCAATATACAGGACGAGTCCTTTAAAAGAGGCCCCGTGGATACAGAGTACACATGTTCCACGGGGCCTCTTTAAAAAGACTCACCCTGTACAACCTGCAATTTATGTGCATTTAACTTGTGTACATTCAACTTTACATGCATGGCATTTTTTTTAAAGGGGGGCAGGGTTCTTGAAAAAAATGACTTTAGGAATTCGACCCACCATTGAACCCAATGTGTTTTGACTATACACGATTTTGGCTTTAGGCAGGGTGCCTGGAATTAAACCCCCACATAACTGGCAGGCTTACTGTACTGCGGAGAGAGGAAAAATAAAGGAACTTTATAGAATTCTCAACGCCACAGTGTGAGATAATAATAATAATAATGGGAATGTTTGGACATGCTCAGAAATATAAAGGATCTGGATTTGAAAAGTTGGGATAAGAGAGGTGCATTGTTGCCAACCAAGTATCCTTCACTCACATACTATTAAAATAAAAGGTTGAGAAGAATCCTGTCCTCTACATCCCTCAGCCAGTGCCTTTCGCTTATCCTGTAGGGTCAAGTTTCAATACTTAACTGCATTCTCTTCTTTGTCAATCACTCAAAACCGAGTAAGATTGTCTTTCATAAACACAGTTTTAACAATGAGTCTAAGTGACTGTGGAGGCCAATTATGGATTCACACGTTCTTCCACAGTGGGGACATTGGTTTCCAGGTGGGAGATGATCATGGTGAGGGTTTGTGAAATGTGCCTTCCTCTTAGCACGTTTCTCCCTTGCGTCCTGAGTTCGAGTGTCTTCAAAGCCCATGACACCTTTGGTAAAGGCTGTTCTCTAATTGGGGCGTTCAAAGGCCAGTGTTTCCCAATTGTTGGTGTTTATACAACATTTTAAAAAAATGTTCCTTGAGACAGTCTTTAAACCTCTTTTGTTGACCACCAGCATTATACTTTCCATTTTTAAGTTCGGAATGGAGTAGTTGCTTTGCAGAGCAAGCTTAACTGCAAGTCCCAGTTCCGATGACATATTAGACCAGACCTTGGCTTAGGTCAATGTGGTGCAGCAGTAAAAGCCCAGGAAGCAGCAAAGCGGCTCCATGCAACCCTCTGGATAGCCTCAGGCTATCGCTTGGCCTGCTTTTATCATTGGTAGCTGAGGCCCATAATCATATTCCAGGGCAAATGCAGTCTTGAGCATGTTCTGTGAACTATTATCTCAACATTTTAACAACCTGGAAAGGAGGTCCATGCTCAGGGTAGAAAGCTGGGGTTTGTCTTAAAAGTGGAACCCCCAGTACAGACAGGATCCAGGGCTGAAGAAGCCCTCCTTTATGCACCCAAGTGATGCACCAGCTCACACCTCGTGTACTTCCCCCCGCCCACCAGAAAAGCCAGAATTACAATAGGAAAGTAGCGTAACCGTGGCTGCAACCCGGACACGAGACCGAGAAGCCACCGGTCCGCCTGCGTCGGGCTCTGGTGCCATCAGCGCGCCGAAAAAGATACGTCTCTCTGCTACCACACCCGCGTGGTCTTTGCCTTTTGAGGACCCCAATGAACACCCCCGGCCCCGCTCCCTGAGTTCGCCCGCTTTCGGTCCCTGCGCGCCTGTAGGCAAAGCAATCAATCGGCCGCCGCGCGCCAAAGCAACTCGCGCGTCACACGCCGCGCGCAGAAGCCGCCGCCGCCGCCGCCGCCTCTTGCAAGAGACGAGCAAATACAGTCAGCAGCGCCGAAGCGCGGCCGGGCTCCCGAGCAAAGGGTGGGCGGTGCTGGCGGAGCGAGGAGGCGGGCGGCGGGGCGGGGCCTGGAGAGCCTGGCCGCCCCCCTCCCCACGTCGCCTCTACTGCGCTGAGGGGCCTCCGGCGGCTACTAGCGCAATAGGACGGCGGAGCTCGCCTTGCTGAGGAAGCCGGCGCCAAAGCTCGACATCTTGGTCGCGACCCAAGTTCGTAGCCGGGGCTCCCGGGGCTCTGGAGCGCGCGCGGGGGGCTCCGCTATCCCTACCCGTCTCCTCTCCTCTCGCCTGGGCGGCGCTTGCCCTTCGCCCCCGTCGCCCGCTGGCGTCTCGCCCCAAGCTGACACACGCCGAGCAGATGTGAGCGAGCCTGGCCAGAGCCCCGCAGCCGCTCCGCAACAGCCAGCTCGTTAGCAACAGTGTCCCGCCAGGTCCCAGCGGGAGAAATATGTGGCAGCCGGCAAGCGAGAGACTGCAGGTAAGCGAGGGGAAGCGGCTGCCGCCGCCGGTGCCGGAGGCGGCGGTTAATAGGACGGGGAAGGGGGGGGGGTGAGACGGAGAGACTCACTCTTGTCATGTGATTGCAATATCGCAATATTTGTGGCGAACTGAGTAAGGGGCAGCGAAAACAACAACTTGGCGCCCTCGCCCGCCTGATCCAGCCTGGCAGATCCTTCTCTCGCAACTTTCCCTCCTTCGCCAGTCGCATTCCACAACGGACTGGACGGGGCTGAGCTGACTGGGGGAATCTTGACTCCAGATGTGCTCTTTTCTGCAAAAGCGCAGATGACTTGCAGATCGTGGATTCTGGGGGGATCCGTCTCTGGCTCCGAAAGGAGCTTCTCTTGAGTGAGATGTGTAGGAAGAATCCTTCCTGACTCTTTATAGAGTCCTCTGCCCCAAATCGTTGAATTCGACTTCTAAAAGGTTTCTTTTTAATTATAAAGAAACGTACTATTATGTGTGTGTGTGTGTGTGTGTGTGTGGCCGGGGAAACGAGGGACTGACGTTTTGTAGGGCGCGCAAGAATGTTCATTGACATCTGCTTGCAAACGACGAGTTGACGGGATCTGGTTTGGAATATAGAAGAGTAGACTGTTATTACTCAACCCGCTCGCTCCCCCCTCCCCCGCGTTGGCTGAACGTGGTGTTTTTTTTTGTAGAGGAGTCATTAACAAAAACGAATCGAGGTCCCTAGTGAGTGTGCGTTCGTGCGCGCGCGCGCGGGAGGGGGGTTAGTAGAGTAGGGGTGTTCTTGCTGCAGGTCTCTCCTCCTCTCTCTTGCTCTGCGTTCTTTTTTTTGCTCTAAAATATTCTCCAGATGGTCAGCCAGAAAGACTGCCAGATAAATTTACAGAATCCCACAGACAAACTTTTTGGCAGACTGGAAGCTGCATTAAATCTCAGAGTAAACTTTGAAGAAATTCTAAAGTGGCAAAACAAAACAGTATTGAGGGCCGAATGGTTTTGAAGGCATGAGTGGAAGAAAATATACTAATGCAGAATATTTATTTGTAAGGGAAGGGCCAGAGGTTGGCAGGCATGTATACTGTATACTGGATGGGAGACACATGCTGGTATTTTCTTGCTGCAGGTATGATCTGTTTTACAGTGGTGGGTTTAGAGTGTGAGTTTAGAGTACATGATATTGCAGTCTTTATTACGATGCTGAGTTGATACGGGGACAACTTTTGAAAGTTGCTTCTGTGGTTTTCCTATGATTCATCCAGCTGTAATATGAGGAGTTATTGACTTCTCCCTGCAGATATTTGGGAATACAGTAAAAGCCTGTTGTATCCCTCTGAAGATCATGCACTGGTTGTTGCAGTAACTCTGCTGTATGCTTTACTTAAGGTAGTATGTGTGGGCTCCAAAGCACATGTCTCTTGGAAAGCAAACTGTTCTGGCTTGCTTTCTGCATTGCGATATTTCCACACTAGAAATATCAGCTTTTTGTTCAGGGAATATTTGGCCCTAATAACATTGGCTTAATGTTTTACACTGTCATTTTAGCAGTGTTGTTTTCTAAAATTGGGCTGTTATGTAAAACTGCTGGCAAACTAAAGAAATGAGCAATAGTTCAGCAGACTTTTATAAAAGAAGTCCATCCTCTACCATTATGAAACATGCTCTTAAAATAAGATTCTTCTGCTCTCTCTCAGCTGAAGTCCTCAAGCCATTTATTTGAGCATGTAATTATCTGGAGTAGATAATAGGTATAGATCTAGGCCTGGCACCAGGAGATAAAGATGCCATTATATTTTGCTGAGTTGTAGTACAACTGACTATATTTGTGTTACTCTTCTAGATAGGTGTTATGGTTCAAACGCTCTTTAAAAAATACTGATGTTTCAAAGAATACTGACATTTCAAAGTATCTAACAGTTACGATTTTTTCCTTTTAAAATGGAAAACATGTCCTTGAAACTTCTTAAGGGCTCTTGCCTTAAAACTACCTGTGAATTGCAACTTTGTATTTGCAGAGCAAGAGTACAGTAATAGAGAGTGCCTATCCCTCTTTCCATTCTATTGACCTTTCTAGATAGAAGAAACGTACATTTCTGAACGCTTCGGTAAAACCTGTTCCTTTGAGACACTTTCATGTTAAGAGGAAAAAAAACTTGAGTAAAAGAAAATACTAGTACAGTGGAACCTCGGTTTATGAACACCTCGGTTTATGAATTTTCGGTTTATGAACGCCGCGGACCCATCTGGAACGGATTAATTCATTTTCCATTACTTTCAATGGGAAAGTTCGCTTCAGTTTATGAACGCTTCAGTTTATGAACAGACTTCCGGAACCAATTACACCCATGCTTCAGTTTATGAACGCTTCAGTTTAAGTACTCCGCGGACCCGTCTGGAACGGATTAATCCACTTTCCATTACTTTCAATGGGAAAGTTTGCTTCAGTTTATGAACACTTCAGTTTAAGTACTCCATGGACTGTCTGGAACAGATTAATCCACTTTCCATTACTTTCAATGGGAAAGTTCGCTTCAGTTTATGAACGCTTCAGTTTATGAACAGACTTCCGGAACCAATTGTGTTCATAAACCAAGGTACCACTGTATTTCTTTAGTCCCCCCCCCCCCCAATCAGGCAAACATAGCAGAGTTCTTATGGTGCAAGCGGTATGTGTTTTTAATTGACTGGGGTCTTGGATTATTGGGATGTGTCCTCTTAAACTCTTGCTGAGTACTTTGCATAGTTTCTGAAAATAGATTTAGAAAGCTACAACTCCCAGAGTTCCAATGAGCCATGGAAGAAGACATGAGTAGGCTCTAATGCCCTCACTACAGAGAGCTGATGCCCCTTTCTCTCTCATGTCTTGCTAAGAATACTACAAAAAGGAAGAAGTTCAGAGATCCCAGCCCACCCACTCCCAGTCAAAGTGAGGCTGTTATGGCCATCTCTATTCAGCAGAGCAAAGCGCCTCCAAAGAGAGCTCCAGTACACGGAATGGACTGTTGCTTTAATGCTGTGGGAAAGACTGGGCAACATGACCAAGGTAATGGGTCACACTGGTCCCTTTCAAAAACCCTGCCATGCTTAGGACCATATGAACATAATAAGTTTCTTCTTAAGACCTAGGTGTTCAAGGCATATAAATGCATACCATTTCTCTTGGTCAATGAGCTAGGGATATTTTTTTAAAAAAATCTTCCCAAAGTTCATTTTTATAGTGCAGGAACACCACAACTTGATAAACTGGAGAGTGAACATAGGAAGCTGCCCTATTTTTCACATTCCCCTCCCCCCATCTTGTTTAGTATTGTTTACACTTCCTAGGATTTTGGTCTGGGGTGTCTCCCAATCTTTCCCTTCCTTTTCTCTCCCCACTGCAGACCCTTGTCTACACCCAGGCTTTTCTTGAACAGTAGTCTTCAACTTTTCAAACCTGTAACCAAAACTTGCATTTGTAGACCCATTTTCATTTTTCATTTTACCATATGGAATCACACTTTTGGGGGTGGGGTGGCATGCAGTTGCGTTATATTGAATTAGGCTATTGGTCTATGTCAGGCATAGGGAAACTCGGCCCTCAAGAAGTTTTGGGACTACAACTCCCATCATTGCTGACCACTGGTCCTGTTAGCTAGGGATGATGGGAGTTGTAGTCCCAAAACATGTGGAGGGCCGAGTTTGCCTATGCCTGGTCTATGTGCTGCAGTGTTCTATAATCTAGCCTTTGCCAACATTAGTACCTCCAGATGGTTTGAACTGCAACTGCCTGATAGGAGTTGTGATCCATAATATTTAGAGGGCACCAGTTTGGCAAAGTCTAGCTTAATCTGACTAGCACTGGCCTCCAGGGTCCTAGGCAAAGTTCTTCCTAGCTGCTCCTTTAATTGGAGTAGGCAGAAGTTAAACCTGGAAACTTTAAATATCCTAAGCATGGTTTGCTGAATATTTTACTCAGAGTATAATATTGAAATTAATGACTCTAACTTAGTCATGCTTATTACTTTCAGTGGGTCTGCTCTGATAAAACATAGTTGAATGCCTTCCAATTTTTACAAGCCATACACTAACAATAAAAGGAAATAAGAACCATTGATCTGGATGACCAGTCAGATTAAAATTGGCTAAATTAAATTGCTTCAAATCTATATATGCTCTCTCATCTGAAGATGATAAAATATAGAAAAGTATGTTTTAAGAATTTTTTTTTGTTAATAGAAAAATGGGCTATGGTCCATGGGGTCACGAAGAGTCGGACACGACTAAACGACTAAACAACAACAACAGAAAAATGGGGAAAGCTCTCTTTTAGAAGGTGAAAATTGTCAAATGCTTCTGCAAACCATACCCATAGCGAGTATATCTAATTTAAAGCCTACTGTTCTGAGTTGGCAGAAGTTGCCCCCCATGCCTTTCACGTACTTCACATTTTAAGATAATAAATATACATGGGAACATGAGACCCACAGAAACTAAGGCAAAACAAAGCTTGCTGTGCACTTTCACTATATCAACTTCATAAAGTTTCTAAAACAAATACCCAGAAAGAAATATCTGAACATATTAAACACAGGTATTGGTCTCTGGCAGATATTGTGCCTTGGAGGTTATATTATTTCTGCAGCTGGAACTGAGGGATTGATTTCAAAGAAAAGAGCAGAAAATTTGGAGACTTGAACTGATGCAGTTTAGCCAAGTCTGATTTGGTCTCTCTGAATCATCTGATCATCTGTCCTATTTTCAGACACAATTTCTTCATTCGAAGACATGATAGCCTCTGGAGCACTGATGACACTGATGTAAAGCCAAAGTATACCCAATTGGGGCAGATTGGCTTACTATCATCATGTCCAAAATGTGTGTTGGAGACCAGATTTTCAGAGCAAAGGAGCAGTTGCGTTATATTGTGGGGTGTTTCTCTCCACTGTCTGCTGTTTACACCCAAATGCACATGCCGCCCAGCCAGACTATGATACTGGAAATAAGTTTGACCAAGAGAAAAGTGCTGTGTATGGGGGGTGGGTTGTTCTAAAAATTGGACCTTCCACTTCAAACACACACACACACACACACACACACACACACACACACACACACACACTAGGTGGAGACCTTTGAAGCCTTTGCTTCTACCTCCAAGTAGAGAACTCGGGAGCCTTAAAGGACCAACCCTCTGTACTGAGGACAGGAACTTCACCTCCATTCCACAGTCTTCTTCCTGGTGCATTACCGGTACCTGCTTCTATGGACTTTGCAGTGGGAGCCATCTGATTCTTGAGACTCAGGAGACTGTGCCTGTGAGGGTCGTGAGTTTTGTCCCTATAGGCCCTGGTGGTCTGAGAGGTTCCACAAGCTATTCCTGTCCCTCAGCCTCTAGTGCAATGGTCTCCCTATCTTGTGCCCTTGCAACTTCTGTGTTCAGATAACTGCTAGATTCAAGGGTCATGAGAGGGTTGAACAATGAGAAGGATGTTGTTGTTTAGTCGTGTCTGACTGTTTGTGACCCCATGGACCAGAGCACGCCAGGCACTCCTGTCTTGCACTGCCTCCCGCAGTTTGGTCATGTTCGTAGCTTTGAGAACACTGTCCAACCATCTTGTCCTCTGTCGTCCCCTTCTCCTTGTGCCCTCAATCTTTCCCAACATCAGGGTCTTTTCCAGGGAGTCTTCTCTTCTCATGAGGTGGCCAAAGTATTGGAGCCTCAGCTTCACGATCTGTCCTTCCAGTGAGCACTCAGGGCTGATTTCCTTCAGAATGGATAGGTTTGATCTTCTTGCAGTCCATGGGACTCTTAAGAGTCTCCTCCAGCATCATAATTCAAAAGCATCAATTCTTTGGCGATCGGCCTTCTTTATGGTCCAGCTCTCACTTCCATACATGAGAAGTATGTATCCTTCCATGAGAAGGATACAGGACAACAAACCATCTTTGCAAATTGTTTATAGAACTGGTTGAGATATGCATATCCATCACTTTAAACAGTCGCATTTGTGAAAAGCTCTTCACAGATGACCCCAGACGGTGACCAGTGCCAACTCAACTGCAACATTTTTCTCTGGATTCAGTTCTCACATTCTGCTGTCGTTCATTGTAGTGGAAAAAGCAAAGTGCCGCTTCAGTTTCACTACTCCTTGGGATGCCATAATGTCTGGACAACAGTTCTAGAAACATCATGATATCCAGGGTACATCTACACTAAACTTTGTAGTGTTGGCAGGGCACAAACCACATGGTGGCTCTGTCATTGAAGACTGAGGTAATCTGATGAGCCACGGCTTCATTTCTAACTTTGCAGCCAGCTGTGATATTGGCAGCTAGCCAGTTCCTAGTCCCAGAAGGAGTGATTGTGTTTGCAGTGCTTTGCTACAATGGTAGTGTTAAAATGGACATAAGTGCTGTAGCCTTCATTGGAACATAGTAAATATTGCATTAGGACAAATTAGTTGATGGTATATCTTTTTTGTAAATCTGGTACTTGGTTTGGAATGAGAAAATATTTTACTAGAGCAAAACAGGTGATGAAAACAATGTACAGAACAGTGTAGTAATTATAGTATAAAATTATAGTTGCTAGAACAGTTATAGCTCAGAGAATGGGCTTCCCATAATCAGGATGGAAGCAGTGAATTTTGAAAAATAATAATTCAGCCCTTGCTGACTGATATAGGTGGCTTCAAATGCTTGTCTGGAATTGCAGGGACTTTTTATTTTGGAGAAAAATAATAAAGATATTGTAACTGGTACCACTGCTTGAGAGCTTGCCATATTGTTGTATTAAGTTTAGACTTTTTTGGACCTTGAGTGCCTGAAATGAAGTTTTTGATACCTTGGATGATTTTGTATTTGTGCATGGATGTTAAAGGTGAGGGTTTCCTTTCTACAAGCTTGTATTTTCATCTCTTGTTTATTAATCTGTTAAGAGAAATACTAAACAATGTGCAGGTGCCTGTTAGAGGTTATCGTGTTAATACAGGTAGTATGAAGGAATACCCATTGATGGGATACAGAGACACATGCAGAAACAAACTTACTTAGAAAATGCCAGTAGCTTTGTGTTTAATCTTGAACTTTCACATGTGTGAATTAGCCAACTCTTTTATGGCAGTGTATGGATTGAAGTGCATTATATATTTATGGTGTGATGTCAACAGAGTACTGTAATCACTGTATTGGCTGAGAAAATACTACCTTTGTTTTTGCTGTTGCTTCCTATTTATTTCCATACTATCTAAGCTGTAAGACAAAAGATGAAATTGAACATGTCTGCCTCTCATCCTTAAGTAGATCTTAATTCCCACACACTTTTTCTCTCTCTTAAGGTTGCATTTGTTCTTAATTGAGATGATATGAAGAGTGGAAGAATGTTTTGAGGAAAAACGTTTTTCTTTCTCGTGGCTCAAACATACGACTTGGATTGGGGGCGTGCACAGTGGATTGAATAATCTTACAAAAAAAGATGTTTCAGAACTTTACAGGATTTTTATTGATTTTGTTCTCAAAACATGAGTTTTAAAATGTATAGCCTCATCTGTGTCAAAGGCCTGATAGTATCTCACTGCTGTGGAGGATGCATGTAATAAGATTAGTTACTGTAAATGTTAGGTTGGTTTTCATGGCTTTTGGAACAGATGGCTCCGTGTTCAAAGCTAAAAGATGTTAGAATTGTATCTGTTATTGTGGTGACAGCTTAGTGATGAGTTGTTGACATACTTGCAAAAAATACCATTTTTTATTGGACAATTAACTTCCTTACTAAGCTGTGTTTTCTGTGTCTCAGCACTACATTACATTTGACGATAAATAAGCAATATCTTACTCATCTTCTCAGGTAAAATGGGATTTGTATGATACAATCCTCTATTTACTGCAGAACACCCTAATTGGCTTCAAGAGGATTATTTCATAGTTACTTATCGGATCCACCCAGCCATGGCAAAACTGTCATCTGAAATCGATTAACTGCATACTGATCTTCAGATCTTGCTCATCCAATGCAAATTCATTAGTATTATTAATGTGAGAAGTCTGTCACAGGCACATATAAAATTCATTTTTGCCCTTCTCTGTGCATGGGCAATCCATGTTCTTAACATTCATTTTACATATTTTTATATAGCATCTTAGACAATCCAATACATACAATCTAAAACGATTAAAGCACATTATAATGAATTAGAATGCAGCCATTCTTTTTAAAGGTGGCAAACTTGTGATCTCCACATCATTTATTCCTGCATTGCAGGGGGTTGGACTAGATCAGGAGTTGTCAACCTGGTCCCTAGCACCCACTAGTGGGCGTTTCAGGATTCTAGGTGGGCGGTAGGGGGTTCTATGGCACAAGCTGAATCCTCCTTCCATCGAGCACTGGTGAGCAGTAAGGAAATTTTACCATCAAGAAAGATGCATTAGTGGGTGGTAGGTATAAAAAGGTTGACTACCCCTGGACTAGGTGATCCTCAGGGTCCCTTGCAAGTCTATAGTTCTGTGATTTACCATCTTTCCCATTAGACTTGCTTGTTACCATTCCACTGAGAAAGATATGTTTGTATCTAAATTTCCATTTCCAAGCTATTTTCTAAGACCACAAGTAGATTCCTGGTGATTCAGACCAAATTCTATCCAGTCCAGCACCCTGTTTTCTACAGTGGCCAATCAGATGCCTAGAGGAAGCTCATACACAGGACAGGAACACAGTAGCTCTCTCCTGCTGTTGTTCCCCAGCAACTGGAATTCAGAGTCATTCTTCCTCTGGACCTGGAGTTAGTATACAATCATCATGCTAGATAGCCACTGATAAACTTTATCCAACATGACTTTGCCATAATTCAACTTTTAAATTCAACTAAATTCATTGCCATTACCACATCTTGTGGTAGAAAAATTCAATAGTTTTAACTTTGCTTCCTTCTCGCTGTCCTGAATCCCCCACCATTTAGTTTCATTGGAGGACTCTGGATTCTGTTACTATGAAAAGGGGAGAACAGCTTCCCTGTATTCACTTTCTCTACACCATGCATTGTTTTATATACCCAGGCTCGGTTCTACCATTAGGTAGAAAGAGACAGTCCCCTTGGGGTTAGGGTTGCTATAGTCCCCAAAGTGAAAATCCAGACAGAGTTGTTGAGCTTATTGGGGGAACACTCCCCCCCAAAAAGATTGGAGGCTCTTCTTGGATTTTTAAAAGCACTTTAAAAACAAAAAAACAAAACCCGCCCTACCCTGACATTTTGCTGAGGCCACTTTTGCAGCCTGATTACCAGATGTGCCCAGGAAAACTTGGTCATATGGCAGCCCTACCTTGGGTAGCAGTTGCTGTGAGACAAGGAGCAGCAGCAGAATATGGGAAGACAGCACTGTGTGTGCAATATGGCCTGCCCTTTCCTCTCTGAGCCAACTCTTGTCCTCGGGTGTGTTGGATGCTGCTGCTTAGTAACCTGTGTTGAAGAAAGATTCAAGTACCAGTTCTGTGGAATGCCAAGTGTGGACTTGGAGTAGGGGGAGATTTTGGTCTTGCTTTAGGTAGCAACATGTCTTGCGTTGGCGCTATATACCTCTCAGTCACATCACCCTTTTGTCTAAATTAAAGGTAAAGGTATAGGTACCCCTGACCGTTAGGTCCAGTCACGGATGACTCTGGGGTTGCAGCACTCATCTTGCTCTATAGGCTGAGGGAGCTGGCGTTTGTCTGCAGACAGGTCATGTGGCCAGTACGACTAAGCCACTTCTGGCGAACCAGAGCAGCGCACGGAAATGCCGTTTACCTTCCCACTGGAGCGGTACCTATTTATCTGCTTGCACTTGATGTGCTTTCAAACTGCTAGGTTGGCAGGAACTGGGACTGAACAAAGGGAGCTCACCCCGTCGTGGGGATTCAAACCGCCGACCTTCTGATCAGCAAGCCCTAGGCTCTGTGGTTTAGACCACAGCGCCACCTGCGTCCCCTTGTCTAAATTAAGAGGTTCCAAATGTTGTAGCTTTTCTTCACAGGGGAGTTCCTTCAGCAACCTAATCATTTTGTTTGCCTTTTCCTCACCTTTAAGAGCTCTGCAATATACCTTTTTGAGGTGCAGTAACTAGAACTGTACAGTTTTCTTTCTTTCTTTTGTATAAAGTTTTATTAACATTTTTCACAATACAGTAAAATACAAGCTAATCTACACAAAGAATAATAAAAAGAAAGGAAAGGAAAAAGAGAGAAGAGAGAGATCAATTCAGAATCCTCTCTCACAAATCTTAACTTTTGTCCCATACATAGAAATGTGTGTCCTCCCAGCTTTCACCTGAAAGCATCCCAGTCTTCTCCCAGCCTCTGACATGGAGAGATCTCCACTTCCCAGTCTCTCACACAGGGTTGAGACTGAAAACTGTACACAGTTTTCCAAGAGAAGTTGCATCTTTCTTAATTATCCCTAACATGGAATGCACTTTCATTACTGATACTGCAATGCAAACTTAAGTGTTGTTACAATTTGTAGCTAAAAGGTGAAAGCAAAGAGCTCTTTAACATCAATTTGTGTGTGTGTGGGACATGAGGGAAGTTGATTCTTTGTTTTACTACTTTCACAAGTTCAAAGGACTTTATTTCCTAGACTGTTATTGCTATTTGAGTTAGTATTGAGTTAGGGAACTTGAAAACAAAGCTCTGTGAATTCAGAGCAGCTCATCTGGCACCACTTAGGTTTGGGCAGTTCCTTTTTTCTGTGTTGTTTATACTTTGCAGAAAATGAACAGCTCTGCAAAAGTGCTAAATTTGGGAAATACTGTGTGACCAAAGAAAATGAAAGTCTGTGGGTCCTTTGTAGAAAGACTTTTGAGAAGCAGATCTTAAGAGATTCATTTACAGCGTTTTGCCTTATGAAGTTTAACAGTTCATCTAATGATTGAAATCAGTGGTTTCTTTGAAAGTAGCTAATTAAAGTTCTGAATAATTTATTGTCTAAGGCTGCAAGCTTTCACATGCTTACATGGGAGTAGACCTTTCTCTAAGTTGTAGGCATGGAGAGACTTGGTCTTTCAGTTTGTAGCAGTTTAATGTTTGGGTTTGTTTATTTGACTATTGAATGGAAAACACTTTGAAACCATGCAATATCTAGGATTTTTTTTAGTTACCACAGTACTTAGTGTAAAGAGGAACTGCTTTGTGCTTTTCTAGAAAGGTAGAATGTTGATTTCCACCTGGGCTCAGTGTTTGAAAGAGCCAGCTTGTAAAAGTTCACAATTACCTTACATTCTAAAGCTCATGCAGCAAATACAACAGAATCTTAGTACACTAAAGACTAATGATTTTATCCCTCGAGCTTCTGTGTGCAGGAACTTGCTTCACATGATGCATGGATAAAGTCTTCTGCAGCTTGATCCTAAATGCCTTTCCTTGTGTTGTCACCATTACCCTTCTTTGAGTTCCCAGTTCCACACAATGTCTGGTCATGGTGAGAAGCTAGGCTTTTGATAAGTTTTTAAAGGTGCTGAGGACTTTAGATCTTCTTCTGTATTGTCTCTCAGGTGGTGGTGCAAAACACATCTTTTTTGTTTGGTCTTTAGTTCTGGCTATTTTTTTCTTTTTATTGGTGTTATTCCTTCTGGGCTCCCCCCCCTTTAGATTTGCTCAGTTTGGTTCATTGTATATTGCCTTAAGTGCTAGAAAGGCAGCTAACAAATGCTGATGACAAAGATTTGGACAGTAGAGTGAAGAATATAAATAGAACCAACCGACTTCTGTCTCATTCTTGAGTTATCTTCCACCAGCTCTTTAAATTGAGTTGGTAACTGATCATTTCTCCTGTGGGCAATTTGTGGACTCTTACTCTAGTTATCTTAGGCTTTTATCTTCTATCCAGAATTTGATAATGCTCAAACTGAATTCCTTTAAGCACTTCTTTAGCCTACTTTAAACATAATTTCAAAATAACTTTGAGTATTTAATCTGGTAATTACTAGTTGGCATTGTATGTCTGCCGGTGGTTATTCCTTTTTAATCTTCATAAGTGTGGTCCTTGCAAGCCTCGTTCTATGTGCAAGGAAAAGAACAAGGATTTAGCAACTCTGTTAACACCCTCATTTTCCTTGCTGTGTAAACAGACTCATTACGTAATTGTGGATTGTAAAGAATTGTGATAAAAGTGCATCTTTGCCTCCACACATATGGACACAGGGCTATCTTGCTATCTTCATTTCTCTAGTATCTGGTTTATATGAAGAAGGTAGGAGGAAAGCTTCTATTCTTTTCCTCCTTTCTCAGACAATAGCTTCTCAATCTAGAATATTTGTTTGTATGCCAGTTTTCATTAGCTCTTAAAGCCCTAATTGAGCTTCACGTAGAATTGTAGAGTTGAAAGGGACACTGAGGGTCATCTAGTCCATTGCGCTGCAATGCACTGAATTCAGAAAGAGATCATTTGAAATCAGTGCTACAATTGTGTGTGAAATAATGGTGTTTGTTAATTTAGAAGTCCTTGACTTCTTTTTGTGGAGAGTGTCTTAAGTGATACATTGCCTTTCCTTTCCTTTTTTTTAAAAAAAAATGTCATGTGTGGCCTTGAGATTAATTATCTGAATCTGTTAAAGTTTTCTAATATATGTGGTTTTAATTTTGAAGGAAAAAAATATTTTGTGAGGGTTTTTGGCATGTTTATTGATGGAATACCAGTTTCAGATGACGAGTGGTATTCTCTATAAAACTAACCAATTTTTATGATGATGTATGTTGAACTTGTCTCTATGGGTGAGAAGATGTGTGTCCAGAGAATATTATATTCCATTTTATAATACAGTGGTGCCTCGCTTAACGAATGCCCTGCTTAACGAAATTTCTGCTTAATGAAAGGATTTTTCGAGCGGAGGTTACCTCGCTAGATGAATGCGTTTTACGAAAAATTCATCTAGCGAATCGCGGTTTCCCATAGGAATGCATTGAAATTCAATTAATGTGTTCCTATGGGCAAAAAAAATTCAAAAAAAATTCAATGCATTCCTATGGGATTCGCTAGATGAATTTTTGGCTATAAGAAAAGACCCGTGGAACGAATTAATTTCGTCTAGCGAGGCACCACTGTAGAAATGTTGGCTCTCAACTATCACAGTCCCAGACTTGACCTCAAGATATAGCTGAGTTGATGCTGCTGCAGCAGCGGTTGGTGTGTGTGTGTGTGACCTGGCTTCCTGATGCTAAGCCCTAGGACTGGTGTTTAGGAGCCAGTAGAACCTAAGCCCAGACTATTATGGATGCACTTTCCTGAGTCCAAGTCACTTGATGGGTCAAATGCCTCCTTCACACCCTACCCAACAGCATGGGAAGCCTTCTAATGGAAAAGTGCTTTATTTAAGGCCAGGAGATTGGCAGCTCATAAGAGTTTGCATTTTTTAGACAAGAGGGTGGAGCTTAAGTGGGGTTGATAGGATAGAAGGATTCACAGGGTTCTGTCTACCTCTAGTCTTTCTCAGAGCAAGTTGTTCACTTGGAGCTTTCCATGGTACTGCAACTGTCAGGCTGTCTTTCTTCGCAAGTATCTGCATCAGATGGTTCAGACCATCAACAGTGTGAATGGCTGAGAGGTTTAACTGTAAATAGTTTCTCTTGTTTAGTCTTTTTGGCTTTTTTATCATTGAGATTCAGCAAGGGCTCTTTAATCTTACCTAGCATAAAACATGACATTTCCAAATATCAGAAGGTCATCTCCATTTCTTTCCTTCTCCCTTCCAACGGGCAAAGGGATAGCATGGAAGCAGTCAGTGGACATTTTGAAATGCTTGCTGCCATACAGCTTGATGATGTTGACATATTATCCAGTATTTTATAGGATAAAAACAGGTACACGTGCTGGTTGCCATAAAAGGCACAAGCAGTTTAAGCAAGCAGCATTTATTAAGAAATTTTGAAAAGTTAAAACACAGAAAAATAGTACCTGGAAATTATGCTTATCTAAAATCTGTTGTTGTTTTTTTAAATCAAACCAGTATCCTATAATTTTTTAGTCCATCATTTAGTTCTCGGCTCCAAAAAAGTCACAGTGCTTGCCTCTCCCTCCTTCCCTCCTTTTTTTCCTTCCCTCCTTCCCTCTCAAATGTCCAAAATTTGGATCTTAGGTTTCTCTAAGTACTTACCTATCTCTACTGCCTTTATTACATTATAAAAACAACACATACATTGACGGGGTATATAAATAACAGTAAATATATACAGGTAGCTGCTAACAGTTCCAGAATTTCAAAACTTGGGATATACTACAAGGTTATTGTTGGATCTAGTACTTAAGCAATAATATAGTGTACCAGCCAAATATATTTGTCAGATGATGAGTTCCAGAAGTAGATACATTTCATAGATACAGGTACATAGTTTAAATATACAAACATTTGGATAGTGTGTAAGTCTTTCTCAGCTCTGTCCTCCAAATCAGCAATAAATGGGGTGGGGGCAGCCATAGATGATATATTAAAAAAAGTCTTTTCAATTATCAGGTACTAGCCTGATTTTACCGAAGTGAGTATAATTAACCTTTGATTTCCATAGACAAACACACAGGTGAGTGGTGGCAGTCCCCAGGGTTTAATTCAGGGGTCTTTCCTAGCCTTGTCTGGAGATCCAGGGACTGAACCTGAGATGTTTTGTATGTGAATATGTGCTCTACCACTGTTCTGTGGACTTTTTCCTAGATTCATGCCAGTTCCTGCTATGGGTGTGGAAACTTGCTGTATCTTGTAGGGTGTTGCTTCTGTAAGAAGACTTGTTCTGTACTGACTCTTGAACTGTTTCCTATGTTCTGGTTACAGGTAGGTAACCGGGGAATCAACAAGGGATGTACAATTTTCTTTTTCTTACCAAGTTGCTAGAATACAGGAGTAATTCAGGGGTTGTTACCTTTGTTGTTGGACACGATCTTGTCAAGTGTCAAATATAGGTTGTTTATACCGGAATGCTTGTTTACTTCGTAATTTTCACTTTTGAAAAACATTTTAACTCATAGGCATAGCGTATTCAGTCATTGGGGAAATTCTTGTTTCTCTAGGAAGACCCACCAAATTGTTGAAAAAAACTACTGGGATCTCGAAGAAGCCTGAGCTGTTCCTAGAGTGGCCTTGTAGTACACCTGTTTCTTCATCAATCATCCAAGAAAGTTGGAGTGTTGCCCATTCCACATGGAGTTCTTTACCATTGTTTGTTGAAACTGAGTTGGAAACTTGTTCCCAAATGAAAATGGGCATTTTTGCTACTCAAACTGGCAAAATAGTTTGCAGATTTGGGGGGCTGGTCTATAGGGAACTAGTGGAGTCAAACTTCTGATATATACAAACTTCTGATGAAAATCGAGGAAATGACCAATGGACATTACATTATACAGTATACACCAAAGACTGCAGTCCTGTGCATAGTTAGTTGCAAGTAGGTTTGATTGAATGGACTGGGACTTATTTTTAAGTAATTGTACATTTACTGTTGGGGTGTGCATTATATTCTTGGTATAGCATCAGAGGCCTTCCTTGCAGAAAGTTTGGCTGTGAGGATGTGGTTGCATTACTGAATAAACAAAGTTATGTTCTTAGGTAGGGATATAATAGAGAATTTAATATTTGATAAGACAGCTTGCTTACATCATGGTTTGGCATTGGAAAAACTTATGTTGAATGAAACTAAAGTTTCGGCAGCAATTACTGACTGAATTAAAATGTTATCAACTGAGTTATGGATGTGGTTGTGGTCACTCGGGGATAAGCCCTGGCCTCTTGTATATGAATAGTTCAAATGTTAATGTTGGGTGTGCTAGAGCAAAATCAATCCCACTGAAATAAATGGCTGTTATCCAGAATTTGCTCCTCCAGAAGATTATACAAACTTAAGAGGTATTCATTGTGTTAAAAAGTACTGAAATAGGTTAAAATAGGTGACCAGTCCTTTCACATCACACAATATGGATACATTTTCCAAGGGAAAATGCATATAAAATATTTCAGAAAAGGAGCAATATATATATATATATATATATATATATATATATATATATATATATTGTATATATATAGGGTCTGACACTTCTGTTTCTAGTGTATCTGAAGAAGTGTGCATGCACACGAAAGCTCATACCAAAATATAAACTTAGTTGGTCTTTAAGGTGCTACTGAAGGAATTTTTTTATTTTGCTTCGACTCAGACCAACACGGCTACCTACCTGTAATCAGAAAAGGAGCTTACACTAGTTTCTCCTCTCTGCTCTTGTGATGTTCAGATTCCCTTGAGTCCCTGTTGGAATATGCACCTGCCTGTATATTATATTATATATATTATATATTATACAGTAATAGCATGTACTACATGCTGGTCTTGCATATTGTCATTGCTTGTCAATATATTATAACTAGATATGTGGCTGAGAGATGTAGCTGGAATTTGCAAAATTGCATTATTAATTAATGCTCTTTGCTCCTCTCCTAGGTCTTCAGAACTCTAAATCTTAGGGGATCAATTGCTCCATGTAGAGAAACTCTCATGCAGAATTATAACACTTGTTCTGGCTCTGCAGGTAGAATTCTACTGGGCCTTGTATTCTTTCCCAAATATTAGAGGTTCGATCCAGACTTAATAATGCTTAGGGTAGACCCATTGAAGGCAATTGGGCTAACTTATGTTGATTTTATTGGGTCTGTTCTAAGGTTGACTAACCCTGGGTCCAACCCTAGCAGTCTTTGAGGCAATGTGCAAAGTTCTCTTTGATGACACAGAACACTGGCCCTGGCTGCATCACTAAGTCAACACAGCATCTCCCAATTGAACTATACTGGAAATGCCCTGGAAAAGAATGCAAGTTAAAAAACAACCACCACTACAAATTTCTTTAGCAGCACAGACAACCATTTGGATTCTGAGATTTCTTTTTGTTTTTTCTCATTTGCTGGAATAGCCCATTAGCTGATACTATAACATCTAGTACAGTGCAGCTACAGCCACTAAAGCTTTCAATTAATACATTTATTTGAAATGAGTACTCCCTGGCTTTCAAGGACATAGCAGAAGCTTCTACCTAGTTTTTAATGTATGAAGTTTTATTCAAAGGGTAGCCTAAGTGCTTATTACCGTGCATCGACAGAGAACCATATAATCAGAAAATGAAAATTACCAAGGAATGTCTACTGCTCCAATGGTTTGCAATGGCTATTCTCTAACACCAAAGCCTGAGCAGGATTGGTTTTTCCCCTCTGCATGCTCTTATTTTCTTATAAAATCTGTAATAGGTACCACATGTCTATGGAGAGGATTGAAGCAGAACACAATAGATCTGCCACTCAAGAAATAACCAGCTTCTAAGGAAAGCTAAGATATAGTATTTGCAGTTACATGGCATGGTGAATTTTGTCCACGTATAATATAGTAGTGTTCTCTCTTCAAAATTTCTGAAGAGCTCTCTTATAACATTAGTTACAAAAGTAATAAAATATGACAGGAAGTTAAAAAAAAACTTGGGACATGAGTCAATGGCACAAACTTGCATGTGTTAATTTATATGTAAAGATGAAAAATCAGGTTAAATTTAAGAGGGGGAAAAACATCTGGCTGATGCTGCCATGATGTGCTCTGAATATGGGATGCCTACAAGATTTTCTGGGCTGAATACATATGGACCTTCTGCCACACCCATAAAATGTTTCGAAAAACTGCTGTTTGTGTGCATATTGAAACCAAAATGAGTCTTACCCGACATCTGGCAAGACTCCTCTCTTTGCCCAACATGTGCACATGCGCGCGCACACATGCAGTGGGCTACTATGAAATATGGTAAACTTTGGCATTCCATTGTAATTAGTAAATTCATATCAATAAGTACATGGTTTCTCCCCCCCCGATGTCTGCTATTTATTTGCTTTGAGGGTGGTAGAGACCTTAGGAATGCAGAAAGGCACCACAGAACTCAATGAATAGAAGATGTGAAAATGGCTTCTGTTGGAGGAAGTCATGGTGCTTCTGAAGTTTAATTTGAGTCTGTTGAAGTCAATCAGTGTCTTTGTACTGACTTGAGCTGGCACTGGATCACATCCTCTCCTTTTAAAGACTCTGCTTGTATTCAGTACATCTGTGAGAAAAATAAATATTTACAGTGTATTTCCCTTCAGCCTTTATTAGAACATAGGGATAGGATGGAAGGAAGCATTATGGGCATCTTAACTTCATATGTAGACTGCTTCTTAAACAGAAGCTGGGAGAGAAAATGGAGTAGCCAAGCTCTGTTGTGCCTCCTTTTTAATTACATGCTAAAAGAATGAAAGGGAAAAGGCAGACTTCCTTTTGCCACTGTAGATTTGCATTTAGAAATGTGCACACACTGGTCCCTTTCACTCTTTATTTACGTGAAGGGGTAACAAGTGAAGAAAGGAGCTGAAGGACGGCAGCTGTAACCCCATTCCTGTCACCCACCCTTGAGGTGTGGAGGTGTTTGTGCAGGGTTGTAGAACAAGGATGGGGAGCCATTGCCCCACCAGATGTTGTTGGACTCCAACTCCCATCAGCCCTAGTCAGCATGGTAAGTGATCAGGGATGATGGACATTGTAGTCTAGTGACATCTTTCTAAAACTGGAGGGAGGCACTAGTTGTAGAGGTCTATGTGAGACTGCTCTCTTGCCTCAGACCTCCACACAAATGTGTGGATGGCTAGACTGGGAGGAGCTTTGTGTTGGGGTGGAAGTAGACTTTATAACATTTATAACACTTTAGAAAGGGGCACTCAAAAAACCTTTTCCCCAACAGTTTGTAAGTAGCTTTGCTACACCAGTGGTGACTATGGAGATTGGAGAATTCTAACAAAAACTGAAATGGAAACACAAATGGCCATATTTGTTTGTTTGTTCCATGTTCAAAACAGAAATCAATCCAGTGAATATGATTGGTATTTGCTGCTGCTGTTGTTGGCAGTCTGTAAATGATTCACAATTGATTCCATTTCTATCCACCTCCCAATTTGCATTGTGTTTCTTTTGCGTTGAAATGAATGGGGTGGAATAACGTAATGTAATGACAGCGTAACTTATGTAGTTTACTGTCAGAGGTTGCTACGGCTACTCTTGAGTAACGACTTTCCACATACTTGTCTTTAAAAGAGTCTTTATTGGTGCACGTTATTTACAGTGTAGTGAGCTGTCGGTTTCATGTCCGCTCATTCCGTCTCAGAATCCGGCACTGCCCCTTTTCGCGACTTTGACCAACATAACAGCCTCGGGACAGTGAATCTCCTCCCCTTTCTCCTCCCCCTTAATTCCGGTGCCGGGGGAAAGGGTCTACGCTCCGTCTTTTCCCTCTCCCCCCTTTCCGTCTCTCTCTCTTCCCACCTGTGGAGCAGGGGCTCTCCCATGCTGCCGGAGACCTGGCCCTCTCTCTCCGCTTCCTGACTAGCCCCTTCAGACCCCACGATTTCATGGCTGCTTGGGGACGAACTGCTCCTGATGAGAGGGGGAGGTTCTCTCTAATCTCTCCCCCTTACATTTACATACCGCAATTAATTATGTAAATTATGTAAGTTAGTAATTTCGCCACAGCAGGCAGTGAGATGAATTATGCAGTTTTGGGTGGAACAAAACAGTGCTGCATGCGATGAATAAAGGGCGGAAAGGAAAATGATGCCTTCTTATATCCCTAATGGAGAGGCTATTAAAATTGGAAGATACACAAGAGTGCTTTTTCAGGAAGAAGTTTTAATAGTATAACATTTGTTTAGGCAAGTGCTCTTTTCAAAGACCCCGGATTTATTATTTTACTGTGCTAAATATTTATTTGCTGGATAGGTTCTATCTCAAACCATCTAATCAGTCTACTAGATATGTATGTTTTTCATTTACAAACAGTATTGTTCAACACTCTCTCTTTTTTAAGTAGTTGAGAAATGGCCTTTTAAACTAAACAGTGAAACTTGGAGTTACTATGACTGGGTTCAAACTACCTTTTTGTACAATAGGTGAAGTAACTTTTTATTTTAAATGGTATCGTTAGTTTGTATTGCATTCTAATCTATGAAAAAGCACATTACACCAGTTCCCACTTCCTGGAAAATGCCCCACTCATGACCAAAACACAGAAAAAGGACAGGCAGCAAAGGGGAGGTCCCAGAGATGCCCAGAAGTAGAGAAAAAACAGGATTCCCTCCTTTTAAAGATGTGGGAAGTTTTGATATTATGGCAGCATGCTACTTGGATTTTGACATCTTTGCCATTTTTTCTTGTGAGAGATCTTTAGGTAGTAAAATTAAGAAGAAGAAAGAGCACACATGGAAATTGTGTTCATTGATCCTTTAATTCAAAGTATAACTCAATTCAGAAAGTTTGCCATGATAATATCACAGAGTATACTTCAACTTGGGTTTTTAGCAGTTGAACTGTAAGAACTGCCACAGGGCTGTTTTCTTATATGACCCCATTTGGACTGAGTGGAAGTGCACAGAAGAGGTAACTTGAGCAGGAGAACTTCCTGGCATCTTCCACCCTTGATAATGAGGCCATTGTTTGTGTGCAAGCTGTTCACACCGACCACTTTCTTACAATACATAATTTGTGGTCTTGTTCCTTGAAGATGGTTTATATCAAACAAAACTGCCATTCATAAAGGGCTAAGCAAATGTAGTAAAACATGATCATAGCTGGGAATTGCTGCAAACTATGGATTTATGTCAAGAATGTTAATGATTTGTTTATGAATAAGTGAGCCCATAGTATTGTGAAACATTCTCAGAATTGCTGAATGGACAGTTTGAACTGAACTGAGACAATTCCTGAGCTAAATAAGCTGTATTGGTTGTGTGTGTGAAAGAACTGGTTGCAGCTAAGTTTATGGTTTTTAATAAACAGCATTTTCTTTTACTCAGTCTGTCCAAATTACAAGTTGCTCCTGCTCACATATAAACACGGGTTTTCTATCTTTTTGTTTCTCAGCCCATAAGGAATAATTATGAACATGTACCCTTGCATATTGTAGATGATTAAAGCTGCATTTTAAAATCTAGCCGTTAAGAATCCTAGCATTTTAGAAAGCCTAGTATGGATTTGGCTACTAAAGCAGTATTCCAGAACCACAGTGAAGATATCAGCTTTGAAGTTTATTAACTAATAAATTATCATAAACTTTAAAAAAGATTATGAACTGCAAATTTCATTAAAGCAACTTGGAAGTCTTCCAGGGCAGAAATATTTTCTTCTATATCCAGGAGCTATGGCTGTGTGAGCCAGTAAGCAAGGGGGGCAACACATTCCAGGAAATTGGCTATTTCAGGAATATATGTAGAAAACCCCTTATGTGGTTGGCATAATCATGAAACCCTGATGCAGTTGTAACTCTATATCTAAAGTCCTTCTCACTGAGGATTTTTCAGAGTTTTGCCAGTAAATGGTTACATCAGAGACGTGCTTTACCCTTGGACTGATTGGAACAGCTATGTACAGATTGGAAATGAAGCACAACTTGTTTTTTTCCTATATGGCCGTCCTGTAAATATTGTTTCCACACTTACTAAGCTGATGGTTCCTGGAGTATGTCGAGATTGGAATGGTTTTCAAATACCGTATGTATAACTTTGGCAAACCATCTAGACAACATTTCCGTAGCCTAGATGAGGACAGGGGGTAAGGATATTAGATGCACAGGCAGTGCTCTGAAGCAAATTGGCTAACTATGAAATACTTTCTTCTTTTGGTGCCAAAGACGAGACTTTCTGGAGCCAGTTTTAATACATCCACTATATTTGAGCAGGCCAGCATCCAGAGGCATCAGACTGTCCCTTCTAGTCTAGATTCTACTCATAGTATTGAGAGCTTAATTTTAAAACATGCTGAAATGAATGGAAGCCTGTCCATTGATTTGGACCTTTGAACTGGACTTGTTAATAGTACTTATGGATAAAATAAAAATAATAATGTTCGAGGTTATTGCTGCAGTAATTTCTAGAGGCTGTTAGTGGACCACTTACCAGAAACTTCTTCTTATTAAAAAAAAAAACACCATTCATTTCAAAGTGTATAAGAGCTGTTCTGCTGGATCAGAGCAAAGGTCTATTCAGGCATGCCTGTTTTCTCCCAGCCTGAAAGATGCCCATGGGAAACCTGGAAGCAGATCACATTCTATATTTAGCATTCAGGCCTTTACAATGCTTTCCATCAATTAAGTTAGGCTCACAGGTACACAGCTTCCCAGGCCCTGCAATCCTTTCTTGAATGTTCATGTTATGTTGGCCATTTCCATTGCTATAGGTATTGGGGCTCATTTCCTGTACAGTGGACGCTCTAGTTACATACCGCTCTGGATAGGTAACTTTCGGGTTATGAACGCGGCAAACCCGGAAGTGTATACCTCCGGATTTCACCCCGTGCGCATGTGTAGAAGCGGCACCTCTGCCTACGGACTTTTCGGGTTGCGGACAGACCCCCGGGACGAATTTAATTCGTATCCAGAGGGTCAACTGTATATGATTCATTCAAGTACAGCAGTGAAACTCCTCTCCACTCCCCCATGACCCATTTTGCTGAAGAATGGTATACAAATTCACAAAATGAGTGGAACCTGTAACAGAATGTAGCCGCATGGCTTGCTGATGTTCAGTGTTCTAGCCACTCTATTCCATTTCCCTTCACCTGCTCCAATTTTGGCTGTTACTTGTGTATCTTTCTTTTGATACTCCCTTCCAAAAATAAGTGAAATTATTTCCAGAGAGTTCGTGTTTGCTTTTTAACAGCAAGTTCCTTCCCACAAGTACCCTGTGAAGAGACAAAAGTGGACAGGTCGTAGAACCAATGTTGTACTTATGCTGTGCAATTGAAACTTGTATGGCATAAGAAGTAAAACGTAATTGGGCACTCATTATTTTATTTTATACTAGCTGGCCCGGCCACGCGTTGCTGTGGGTCATCCCTGTGATTTCCCCCACCCTGTCCCGATTCATGATGTATCCCACCCCTCCTCTCTCCAACCCGCTGGCCCATCCCTGTGTTCCAGTAGGACACCCTTCCCTCTGTTTTCCCCAGGGAGTGTTGTCCCCTCCCCCCTGTATCTCCATACATTGGCCCCTGCACACACATCGTGAACATTTTTATATATTTAGATTAATTTTTTTAAAAAATAAGAACATGAGAAGCAGAAGTTATTATTGTTTAATTTTATTTTTGGGGTTGTCATTTATTTTGGTGGGTATTGTATGATTTGGACATTGCTGTGAGTTTTGGTGTGTGTGTGTGTTTTGTTATTTGGATTTTCTAATTTTGGAGTAGGTGACCCAGAGAACCTAGAGAACTACTTTAATAATCCCGACCGGGGGGGGGGGGGAATCAAATAGCGAAGACCCACAACCCCGTAGCAACAGAAGGCGAGTTCCTCCAAGGACTTAAACTGGGGAGAGAAAGTGCATGGTTGTTTTTTTTAAAGACGCATGACTGCCCTTACTTAAAATGGCCGGAGCTTTGCATGTGACACAACGCTCGCTAAATTTTAAAGTAAAAACCCCTTGCCGTGCCCCCAAGTGCGTTGCTGTGGGTTATTCCCCCCCTCGGGCCTAGTGGGGGCCTGGCAGGGGCCTACATAAAACAAAGGCCATGCTGCGATCTGCGACCCGAGTGCTCGCCCTTCCCCCCCGGGCCTAGTGGGGGCCTAGCAGCCTGGCAGGGGCCTAGGGGTCTGGTAATGGCTGCCTTGATGATGTCATTATTTGGTTTGTGGGTGTGGTGTAGATTTCACAGGAAGGGAGGGGGTGTACTGTGGGAGGAAATCCACTTGAGGGCGCTGTTTTACTTTGTTGAAAAACAGGTTTTTACCTGCAGAGGTGTGAGGTGTGTGTGGTTTTTTTTTCTAACAACGCTCGGGGAGTGGCCTGGATCGTTGTGTCAAAATTTCAGGACGATTGGTCAAGCGGTTATGGAGAAAAGTGGAGCCCGCACTTTCATGATTTTTACATTTATATATATAGAGATTATTTACCCCCCCCCCAATTTTTTTCCCCAGTAGCACCTTAGAGACCAACTAAGTTTGTCATTGGTATGAGCTTTCGTGTGCATGCACACTTCTTCAGATACACGAAAGCTCATACCAATGACAAACTTAGTTGGTCTCTAAGGTGCTACTGGAAATAATTTTTTTATTTTGTTTCGACTACGGCAGACCAACACGGCTATTTGCCTGTAACTATTTACCCAAAGTTTCACATACTTATTTAAGCTGAAGAGCCTTTGGACCTTTGCTGTTCTGCAAAATGATGAAGTGTTGTATTACATCAGGCAAATATTAGACCATTTTAGAAGCATAGGGCTTTAAAACAAATGAAGTCTGTTCTTTCTTGAACCTAGGTAGTCAATATAATTTCATTTCCCCATGCTTGAAAAAGTGATGGTTTTACTCTGTTATGACTGGTAAGAGATGCACGAAGAAGCTTTGAAGAAAACAGTTCCTCTGCATTTGTTTCCAATAGCAACTTCATTGATAATAATTTTTCCCCGCCCCAATAACCAGATGTGGTTGTTCTCAGCTGATACTATAAATGCTGAAATAAAATAGTTGAAAATTAAATCAATGTTAAGTAATGCTTGTAGCTGAGAAAATATGAAATTGATATTCTCCCTGGGCCACATGGAACAGAACTCCACATAACATGAAACGTCTTTTGCATTATTCTACCTCTCTTCCCCAACTTTTTGCTCACTAGTTCAGTGGGATTCATGACTGTATGGTAAAAGTTCTGATCCAGTAATCTTTCTATATGCATGTTTAGAGGATTTACAGAAACACTTTGGAAAAGCATGTATATTTCAAGACAATTAGACTTTTCTGGGCAACTTTATACTCCAGCATTTCATTGAATTTGATAGAGTTGAAGTTATTGTTCCTGAGTGATACGAAAGAGTATGTAACTAGCAACAGGTGCTGCACCGGAACTTGGGCTTGTTTAATATTAACTCACTACTTTAGATTATTGCCAAAATCTATAGAAAAGTAATACAGTAGTAGAAACCTTCTTCCACCCTCCTGACCCAAATTCTGACGGTGATCTGAGGGAATAAAATTAAGGCATCCAAGAAAAGATGGATGATGCATCTAAAATCCATAAAGACCATAAAGGAAATCTGCCTTCTAATGGGAGTATGGGGGGGGGAGAGAGATGATAGGCTGGGTTCAGTAGTTTTACATCCTAAATAAACAGCTAGTTTTCTTAAGAAGCTGGTGTCTCTTTTTCTGTGGAAGTTGGAAGACACCTCAGACTCCATTTTAGTGTTTATATGGAGTAGCTTGGTAGCTCTGTCTCCCTAATCTCTTGAGAAAGCATCTCCCTCTTCCTTTCCCCTCCCTAAGGTTGTGCCATGGTTGCCTTTGCCATACTCCAGTCTGCCAAGATGAAGCTATATAGCTGAAAACTAAGCCTAGCTTAGCTCTCTTCTCTAATTGGCTACACTTATCTGTGCAACATATTACCTGTCTTCATTTGTGGCTTTATAACATTGTGCAAGACAGTATTGGTTGAAGCAGTTTGCCTTCTAAATATCTTCAGCTGCGTTAGTGGGGCAAATAGTTGCATATCAAAGTACTGTAGTAGCAAAAGACCGAAGTATATGAAATGTGATCTGGCTGAGTAGATAACGTGGGAAGATGAAACAGTACGTAATTTAAAATATGTACATATTATTATGTAAACTTTCTGTTCAACTGGTGATTACTATATCATTGACTATCAAGATAAATCCTTCCAGAAGGATTTTTTTATTTTGTTTTGACTGCGTCAGACCAACACGGCTACCTACCTGTATCAAGGTAAATGGATGACTTTTCGAAGTCAGAATTAAAGTCAACACATTTGCTGTGGGTAGTAACCTACAAAATAAATTAATATTCATGTTTCAAATCCCAGACATCTGCCTGGTTTATACTAATGCCGAGCAGCTGCTGCTTTTCTTCCTGGATTGGAGGAGCAGGTGTATGCCCTTTTCTGGTGGCGGAAAACTCACTGTGAATCAGACTGGAGTTCAACGTCAAGGCAACAATTGGTGATAGTGATGGCGAAGAGGACCTTCTTCACCGCCTCTATTGCATATGCAGAAAGCAGCAGCAGGAGACTCTTTTCGGTAGCAGTCCGAACCACCTCCACCACTGGGGTGTGGTGAGGACCCCAAGATCTCCTGCAATGATTTTGCAGTTTTTTTCAGATAAAGTCACTCAGATTTGGAAAGAGGTAGACTCCACTGTGGTAGCAGGGCCAGGGCAGGAGAGTGCTAGAGTCCTGTCTAGTCAAGTTGCCTGGGATGAATTCCAATCTGTTATTTCCGAGGATGTGGACAGGCTGCTTGGATGAGTGAAACTGACTACCTGTCTCCCTGATCCTTGCCCATCCTGGTGATTGGGAGTGGCCACTGAGGCAATATAACACATGTCCTGAAAGACCTACGTTGGCTCCCAGTACATTTCCAAGCACAATTCAAAGTTCTGGTGCTGACTTTTAAAGCCCTAAACGACCTTGGCCCAGTATACCTGAAGGAGCGTTTCCACCCTCATCTTTCAGCCTGGACACTGAGGTCCAGCTCCAAGGGCCGTCTGGCAGTTCTCCCACTGTGAGAAGTTAGGTTACAGGGAACCAGACAGAGGGCCTTCTCAGTGGCACCCGCTGTGTGGAACGTCCTCCAATCAGATGTCAAGGAAATAAACCAATTATCTGACGTTTAAAAGACATCTGAAGGCAACCCTGTATTGGGAAATTTTCAATGTCTTAATGTTTTACAATTTTTTATGTGCTGTAAGCTGCCTTGAGTCACTGGGGAAACACAGCCAGATGGTTGGGGTATAAATATTATTATTATTATTATTATTATTAGTAATTATTTCCTCAACTATGTATTTCAGGTAGCATAGATGGGACAGTGTCCCATCTGCACAATTTACTCCCCACAGAAAACATTTTTGAAAACTGATGTTAGCATTTTGTGTGTGTGTGTGTGTGGCCTTGCGTTGCCTTGGGTGCAAAATA
The DNA here is from genome assembly GCF_965207765.1 of Zootoca vivipara. Taxonomy (NCBI): domain Eukaryota; kingdom Metazoa; phylum Chordata; class Lepidosauria; order Squamata; family Lacertidae; genus Zootoca; species Zootoca vivipara. The sequence continues at coordinate 69,658,603 of NC_142588.1, read as the reverse complement.
GGCTGGTAATGGCATTGGTCATAGCTGCATATGCTCTCACCATACAGTGTCTAAGGTGCACATCCGCTTTCACCACTGCTAGAAGGAATCATCAACAACTATTTTTATACCGCTTAATCACTGAAGTTTTTAAGCAGTGTTCATAAGATTACAAAAACCATTCCATGGGAAAAAACTTAAATTAAAACTTAAATTAAAAATTATAAATTATAATAAAACAGATAGCTTACTTAAAAATCCCCGCTGAAATAGAAATGTTTTTGTCAAGCACATGAAGTTCAACAGTGCTTCCGAATTTTATTCCATATAATTTTTCTAGTTTAAAACTGGGAATATAAGAGAAGATTATATTAGCAGTTATGCAGCCTAGCTCTGGCAATGACTGCTCTCAGTCTTATGAATCACTACCAGAATTAGGACTGGGCTAGACACATAAGTTAAGATCAGAACAAGCCAAGTGTGTGAGAAAAGGATGGCAAGCAAAATGTGTGACAAGGAAAGAATTTAGTACCAACTGCTGACTTGAAAGTTTGATGGGAAATATATTTGAACTAATTTCAGTGTACTAGAATGTATTGAATTAACAGCAACCTGAATACTTTCCTTACTGTTGTGGAAGTTTTTTTGGAAACTGAACTGCTTGCACAATCAGTAAAGACATATTGGTGCATCTATGTAGCATGATACATGGGTAGGATGACGAAGCAGCTACCGTATTACTTAGGCACACTTTTCATGTTTATGGTTTTTCAAGTGTGCAACCACTTACCATTATGATAGCTTTATTTATTTTGGTTTGCGGTTAACTTTTCATTCAAGAACTTTTCATACTGTTTTGCCGAGGTCACCAATATTGTGTTTATGTAAAGTATGCTAATTGTTTATTGCTGAGAACTCCTCATGAAATTTGTATAAAGAATTCTTATTACATGGCTTTTGTAAATGAAGCAGCCATGGGACATCTGTGATTACATAAAACAAAAATAGATGGGGGACACTGAAAAAAATATAACCATGTAGTTTGTGGACTTATACTTGAGCACACACCGAAGTGTAGATGCTGCCTACTGGGGTTGCATTGCTTTTAGTGGAATGCACACATTGCAAATTGAAGTGCATATTCTGTGGAAGGCCATTCAGTGCAGGTAGATTGCATGGGCACTCAGACACACAGCATGCCTTTGATGACCTGTGTCCGGTGGCGTTGGAAGCCCCTCGGGCACCCGGAGCGGCAAACACGATGTGCACCCGGGGGCGGGGCGCAGCGTTGCTATGTACGGCGTCGCTACGAATGACGCATGCGCCACTACGTACGACGCATGCATTGCTACATATGATGCATGCATCGCTGTGTTGCGACGCTGCGCATGCACGCTACATAGCGGGGTGCTGGCAGTGTTGCTTACGCTGCCTCCCCAAAAATGGAGCTGGGAGCGGGCTGCCCCCTCCGCTCCCCCCTTGCTACACCCCTGCCTGTGCAACAAACTAGATATAATGAGCACTCATGTTTGGGTGCTCTGTAGACTGACAGTTGTGGTCTTATATATACTAGCCTTTTGTGCTCTTTCACTCTTGTCTGATGTTCCTAACCCTTCTTTTAGACTTTCTTAGATTCTTTTGGATTCTTATGGACTTTCATATATATATTCTGTTTTAACTCCTTTTAGTGTTTTTTAATATAGATTTTAAATGACTGTACTCCTCCCTCCTTATGCTGGTCTAAGGTAAAGTTAAAGGGACCCCTGACCATTAGGTCCAGTCATGACAGACTCTGGGGTTGCGGTGCTCATCTCGCTTTACTGGCCGAGGTAGCCAGTGTACAGCTTCCGGGTCATGTGGCCAGCATGACTAAGCCGCTTCTGGCGAACCAGAGCAGTGCACGGAAACGCCGTGGTCTACGACTGATCTACAACCGTAATAAAGTGTTGATTGGTGATTGATTGGTAGTTTAAAGGCCCCTTTGAATGGTGGGAAGTTCTTGGAGAAAGTGAACCTGAGAATGCATAATGTTATGTGCTTACCACTACCATGAGTGGTGAATATCTTAAGCTTGACTTCCTTTTGGAAGAGAGATTGCTGTAGACATATGGTATTCTGGAATATTTGATTTATCTAAAAATATACATATAGACCATAGATAGAGGTGGGGAACTCCCAGTTTTGGGACCAGATGCAGCCTTGTTTGGCTTGCTTACCTCTCCCTAGTTCCCAGTCTTCTTAGGCCCACTTTTCCCGCTAGTGAACTATTTCTCACTGTTCTAGATTCAGGTAGGTAGCCATGTTGGTCTGACACAGTGTATCTGAAGAAGTGTGCATGCATACGAAAGCTTATACCGAGAACAAACTTAGTTGGTCTCTAAGGTTGGACATTTTTATTTATGTATTTCCCACTGATCAGAGGAGTGGGGTAGGGTGGGAATGAGGGAGATCATTGGAAGGGCTGTTCAGCTGCTTAGTGGAATCACTTCAGAAGCAAGGAAACAAGGAAATGGCAGAGTATCCAATGGAATTAGTCTGGTTTTACTGTCCCTTTTTCCTCACTAAAGCTTTCTGTGGCCCCAAAAGGCTGCTCCTCATCCATAACAATGTAAGATATGGCATACAGGACTACTGAGGAAAGGGGGAATTGATGGAAGTCAGAGGGCTACCTTCTACGAGCTCAAGAGCATTCTACTTTCACAAGAGTAGGTTTGCATCCAAACCAATCTTTTCAATGTCCTGTATTTCTCTCTCTCTCTCTCTCTCTCTCTCTCTCTCGTTCATTTGTAATTTTAAAAATGAAAATGAAAAGCATATATTTCAAACCTCCCTATCTTGGATTTTTTACATGAACTTAAAGCAGTTTTCATTACCTCCAGCATTGTTTCCATGTCACTGCACAGATCATTGGACAAGTCAGGTAGAAATATTGACCTTCACGTTCGTTGTCTTGAGTTTAAACACATAATTTTTGCAAAATAAAATAAAACCTGTCTTTTTTTATTCTGTTTTCATTTAGCACTTTCAGACCATGTTGAAGACTAAGCTAAATGTCTTAACCCTTCGGAAGGAACCTCTCCCCACAGTGATCTTCCATGAGCCAGAAGCCATTGAGCTGTGCACCACAACTCCATTAATGAAAACCCGGTCACACGCTGGATGCAAGGTATCTAATAATTCAAAATCCAGGCAACATGCCTGTTGTGGAAATATTCTACACTAATAGTGAGGCAGTTGAAAAGGGGTGAGAAATTTAAACGCCTATAGTATTTAAACAGCAGTATTCAAATATTTGTTCAAGGTGTTAAAAGTTATGTTTAGAATAGGCCCATTGAGTATCCTAAGTCTTGCTGATTTCATTGGGTCTGCTCTAAGCATGTTATGGGTCTTAGTCCAACCCATTAAGTTCCACAAAATTAAAATTAGAATGTTATTAAATCTCAGAAAATTTTACTGTGAAGCGAATTCACTCTACATGATCCCTGGACTGGTATGAACCATAATCATATCCTCTGTTAGGTTTTTACAGGGGCGCAGGAAGATAGGGGCAGTGGGGGCGGGGCGCCCCAGGCGGCGCGATCCCAGGGGCGCCATCGCAAAGGGTCTGCTGGTTTCTCTTTAAAGTTTCCAGACTCAAAAGAGAGCAGGGCAATTAAAGACACAGAATTCCTTCCTCTATTGAGTCTGGCAACCCTATATGTAGCTCTGTGGTAGAGTACATGCTTTGCATGCAAATAATCCAAAATTCATTTCACAGTATCTCCAGGCAGGCCTGTGAAAAAACTTCTGTCTGAAATCTTGGTGAACTGGTGGCAGTCAGACCAATGGTCTTATATTCTCCTAGGCATCTTATATCCTATGAGAGGCAATTTTTACCACTTTCCCCTGCAGCCTCTTCCTCCACAAACATCTGCTCTGGAGAATTGGGGACCCTCCAGAACCAAATGGGAGGTGGCACAAAAATTGCAGGGTGAAGGGGAAGCTCTCTTCTCTTTGTAAAGGAGTGTACAGTATTGGATATAAGCCACTAACTTGAGTCACCATTTTATTATTGTGTCTTTACTTTCTCTGTCAAAAATAATTTAAAAACCTCACGTATTAATGGGAAAAACAATTTATGTGTTTATACAGTCAGCTCTGTTTATAATATTTAACTCTCCGGAGACAATGTAGCTGTGGGAATAGGATCAAGAATTTGTTGAGACTTGTACCGTCTTAGCAAAAAAGGGCTCTTGCACATTAGCATGTTTGCAGAGTCAAACATACTGTAAAATGTACTGTACCTTCTGCTATTGAACTTGAATTCCACATTAGCATTCTTCATAATCCACACCCACTTCAGCTGACCACACCCACTTCCTGGCATATGGCCCATAGAAAGTTGTCCAAGGCTGAAAGCAGCCCACAGACCAAAAAAGTTAGCCACTTCTGCCCCTAGGAAGTTTTGGATTATTAACCTTTCCTTCTGGGTCCTTGAATTCTGCAGTTTGTGAACTGCTCATTTCTTAGGAGAGTTATATTTATTGTATGGTTGGGACCCACTGAGCTTTGATGTTCATGGGGTTTTTAGGATCGAGCATTTCCAGCAATCCTCAGCAGAAAATGTCAGAGGAACTGAATATATATATATATATATATATATATATATATATATATATATATATATATAGTAAAAGATAAAACAATACGTGTTTTCGTAGTGAAATATGTTGACCTTGAAATCAGCTACCAAGTTTCCATGGGGGGAGATATGATTCTCAAGCTCAAAACTGTAAACATAACATATTCACTAGACTGCACCAAGCAAAAAAATAACTTTGAGCTATTGTGGTGGCAACACTGGAGACCAAAGTGGCTACTGGATACAGGGTTTTTTCTGTGAGTACATATGGAGTAGCTAGTTGCCCAATGCTTCAGTCTACACTTAGTCACCTTTTGTTGAAAGTCCTTATACTCTTGTGGTTACCCATCACTATGAGATTGCAGGTGAACTATGGCAGTGTTTCCGAACCTTGTGCCTCCAGATGTTTTGAGACTACAATTCCCATCATCCCTAGCTAGCAAGACCAGTGGTCAGGAATGATGGGAATTGTAGTCCGAAAACAGCTGGAGGCACAAGGTTGGGAAACACTGAACTATGGAACTATTACATCTACAAAGAGATGAGCCCTCCCCAAAACAGTTTGGCTGTTGATGCTTGACATGGGATGGGTTGGCTCTTGTTTCAAAGCAAACTTGAAGCCATATGGTATGGCCACAGAGATTAGATTAGATTTCTTTATTGTCGTAATTAGATCACTCCAGTCTCAAAGAGGGAGCATTTGTGATAGCCACCAACGGAAGAGATTTGGGGTGGGTGGGAAGAGAAGCAAACCATCATTTAAGTGAAACAAATCATAGCCTATGTCCTGGCTTGTTAAAACAGATTAAGGTTCAGCATTTTGTTCAAAAGCAGTCAAAACCTATGTTGCATTTTATGGATGGGGTGGTTTGCATCATAAGATTAAGAGCTAACCATGCTATACTTTTTCTGTTCTTGGTACTGAAACTCCTTTTTATCATGTAGCTAAGTCAACAAGCTTGGTCCTTTTCCCTTGTCTGCAGTTGTTTCCAACTGATGTTGGAAACTCTGTTTTTTAACACTAGTAGAAGAACAGCACAGGTTGCTATGAAGACAAAAATGGCAAAACCTGAACAGTGAAACAGAATATGCCAATTCTTCGTGCCCCTATAAATAACAAATCTCCATGTACAATATTCTGATTGGGAAAATGGCCAAGGAGTGAACAGGTGTCTTGGTGTGCCTATTTGGCTTTGACCAGCATCCTAATTATTTATTGATTTCCAAAGTGTCAGAATGTATTGTGTGAAAATTGCTGGCACAGTTTGTTAATTTTCATTTGAAAACACTTTCCTTCTACTTCAGAGGTGCGCAATTATATTTAAATTTGATGTTTGAATTTATTGATAGTAAAAGTAGCATGCTCCACTAATAGTGTTCATGCTAGTTTCTAGCAGTTTCTTTACATTAGACAAGAACTAGCACATATTTACTATAAATAGCAGTGAAAAAAATTATGGTTTGACTCTATGAGCTGCTACCTCAAAAATGCAGCTTACAGGTTAGATAGTGGTTTTACATTGTGTCTCCTTGTACCAGGTCTGGCATTCACAAAGCTGTTGGCATTTTCCATTAGCACTTCTATACTGGTCTCTTTCCACAATACTCCAAACTGTTTGGAATGTTTCCAAATAGTTAATCTGCTTGGGAGACTAGAATTACCAGCAGCAGACATTGTCAGGATATGCTAGCCCTGTGCTACTCTGAAAGCTCAGGTGATATAGTGTAAATAGTGTTGACATTCTGTAGAGCAGGGAAAGTCAATGTGTTACCCGTTATATATTGCTGGACTGCAGCTCCCATTTTCCTTGATCATTTACCATGCTGGCTGGGCCTGATGGGAACTAGAATCTAGAAAACATATTGATGGCACTACATTTAATTCCTTTGCTTTAGAGCAGCCTTCTTCAAGCTTGAATTCCCAGATGTTGTTGCATTACTACTCCTATCATCCTCAGTCAAGCTTAGCCAGTGGTTGGGAATTATGGGAGCTGTTGTCCAACAATATCTGGGAACCCAAGGTTAAAGACACTGCTACTGTATAGTGAATGCTTGTTTTGAAATTGCTGACCTGCCATTAAGAGTACATTGGGCAGGCTTATACAGGTTATAGTCTTTCAAGCTAACCTACTTCCACAGTGGTTGTGAGGGTGAAAACAGCCCCAAGTATGCCGCCATAAGCTCCTCAGTGAAGGGTACATTGCAAATAAGACAAGTAAGTACTTTGCCATTTCCCCACAGTTCGAACAGACATCAAGATATCTTGCTTTCTCCCCCTCCCCTCTCCGAAGTCATGAACTTGTAGGAATGATTCTTGTGAACTGTTATTTTCAAACCACTCATTACTCAAATGCAAAATGACAGAGGTTAAAAAGGTTGCCCATAACTTGTGGGGTTGTGTCACAAGTTTAATACTTTTCTTAAATTCTTCAACGTGAAACCAGTTCAGTACAGTCAGTGATCAGAGTCAGTTCTTATTTCAGTCAGATGTTTAGTCACCCTTTTTGAAAAACAAGTGTTGTTTGTCTTGTTTCCACCGCACTACCTGACATCTTCATTTAAACTTGGACTGACTCTTCTGTCTTAAGCTTACGATGAATGGTGCTTGTATGGTTCAGGTGACAATCACTCCAGCATATATTTTTGCAAAATGGCACTTGCAATTGTATGGTGGTGCGTCTTCTTAAATTGGAAGATTGCAAACTTCAAGTTTTTATTTCCTCTCAGCTTGGCAATGTCATATTAACTAATTTTGGGAAGCATCTTATTTTACCATTATTACAATTGAAGTTTTGGATGTGGAATATTATTTCTGTAGCAGGAATTACAATGTTACCCTTGGAGGGGGGGAAACACCCAACCATTACTTTAATTGCTAGGTCACCACCCCCACCCCCCAGCAAAAAAGCATGAGTTAATAAAAAATTGGACATATTCTGTGCCAACATAAGGAAGTTAACTCTGAACCCGGAATGTACCCTTAGCTGTACTTACATATCTACATTGCTTAGGATTTACATTAAATGTGTTCTAGCTTTTAAGAAAATCAAGCCCATATTATAAATAAAATGAATTAATCACTGCACATGGAACACTCCACTTTATACGAAGCTTGACTTCATAGAATCATGTACAGTCTTGTTGTGAACTATATCCACATTCACTTGGACCAGGCACTTGCATTAATACATTGCTGTGTTTGCGTGTTTACTCAACATCTCAAGTTCTTACCATCTCAAGTCTTCTCCTTTAATTACACATCCTCACATGGTAAAACTGCCAACGCAATCATTTGACATTCATAGGTGACCTTCTCTATTTCAGCCACAGTTGGTTAGCTGATGCATGCATTACTAAAGCCACTTCCTTTCGTGACTATTGTGCGGTAGCAACCCATTCTCGCCAGTACAACTGCATTTCACAAAATACGGAAAGCAGTTAGCAAATTCTTTCAAGGTCCTTTGCCAAGTTGGTAAGTGGTATGGTGGTAAGCTGACCACAACCACTTCCCTTTTCAAAAAGGGTAAATGCAGATTCCTAAACAAACATGGCCCAAATTCTCAAATGGAGTGGTTTAAAGGAAGATGATGCAGCAATTTTGCTAAACTTAAGCAGGTCTAAACTGGTTCAGTGCCTGGATGTGAGAATTATATCGATGCAACCTTGACTTCTTTCAAAGAAAGGCAATGTATGAATGAAATAAATGTTGGTAATGAATCCATAATTTACTCATGCCATCTCATTTCTCTTGATTAAATGCTGCTGAGTTCATTTCACCAATTGACACAGTTCCTTATTCCCAAATTGCATTGCTCTGCTTCCTCTTTCAATGTTTGTGTGTGCTAAAAGAGAAATTCGCAGAGACCTTGAAATCTCCAAACTGTTTTAAGGATAGACTCATCACAGGGAGATACCCTACAGAATGTGCCTTTGGCGTAGCTGCACAATTTAAACCTGCATAATAGACTTGTTCCAAACATTGCCTTTGCTTTGCCATGAATAATATTGCTTTGACTACTAGGATGTGAAGGGAGGTATGGATTTCAGAAGATGAGCTATTGCAAAATTCCAAAAGTTTATAATACAGAAAAAGCTTTTATACAGTAGCATATCCAAGCAGATTAACGAGAACACGAATGGTATTAAGTGCTTACAAAGAAGGCAAGCAGAATGTGGATACTCACTGTTAGCCAGTGTTTGCTTCCTTAACCAAAAGACCTTTGCACAGATAGTGATTGCAAAGTCCTGGTAAGAAGAGGTACCTGACCACTTTAGGTGTAGTCAACATGGTGCCGTCCAGATATTGCTGGATTAATACTCCCATCATCCACATCAGTTAGCCTCACTGGCTGGGACTGATGGGAATTGTAGTCCAATATATGAAGTTACCCTGGAACCATGTCAGTTACCCTGGAACCATGTCAGTTACCCTGGAACTATATCAGCAGTCCTCAACACAACGATATTTGGTCACCTGAAGAATAGCAAAAAGGAATGAAAAAGGCAAGTGAAAGGTTAGAGGCAGAAACTCTCTGGATCCAGCCTAGTGGAGAAATTAGGTCAAAGAGTTTGGCTTTGGAACACCCAATGATGTGTACCACAATAGCATGAGTATAGGGATGAATGCTGTTATGTATCCCACCTACACTTCAAATGTTATTTACTGTAATCATATGTCAAGCTGGCATCAATGGTGTTGAGAAATGGGAAGACATATCAGTCATGTCAGGGGGACAGGAGCCCGGTATATCTGTGTCTACATAGCTTTAGAAAAGCTAATAGTCTCCAAAAATTGGAAAGCACAATACAGCTGTGATTGTCCTGAAATAAAAATGAATCATTGAATGCAGAGCAGCTGCCAAGTCAACAAACATCCATTTCTCTCTCAACAGTTTATCATCTCCAAATCTTGGAGAGAGCTGTGTCATATGCCGATTTACTTATTTCATGCTTAGGATGATCCGTGAAACCAATGGGAGCTTGTTCTGTGAATGGTTGCAAAAATAGATACATGCAATAAGAATGAAAAGCAGAGAACCTTATTGGATTAGGACACCACGATAAGATAATTAGTCTTCAGGGAAGAAATCTCAGCTTTTCAGTACTGAACTACAATGTTGGGAAAGTTTAACTGAGCCAGCTGAATTCATAGAAAGGGGACCACACTGTGCGTATCAGGATGCATATACGCCATATGTCATTATGTACCATTATAGATTCTTCTTTACAGCAGATTAGCCCTTTAGCCTGCAGTTGCTGATAATTCAATGCTGTTGTTCTCCTTTGGCAACAGACTGTCATTCCAACAGCTACAGAAGGAAAACCAAATCTATAACTGTAAGGGGGAGGGATTATAGAGAACCCTCCCCCCTCATCAGAAGCAGCCCATCTCCAAGCAGTCATGAGAGCGAGGGGTCTGAAGGGGTGAGTCAGGAAACAGAGAGGTCTCTGGCAACATCAGAGAGCCCCTGCTCCATAGGCAGGAAGAGAGGGAGGCGGAAAGAGTGGACAGGAATAGGTCAGACAGAAGACCCTTCCCCCTGACGCCGGAATTGAGAAGGAGGAGGAAAGGGAGGCGCTTCTCAGTTCCAAGGCTTTTATGCTGGTCCCGAACGTGGAAGGGGGTAGTGTAGGAATCTGACTCGAGTGGGTAGACATGAAATGAGCAATCCGTTACACTGTAAATAATGTGCACCAATAAAAACGTCTGAAAGACAAGCATGTGGAAGGTCGTTACTCAAGAGTAGTCGCAACACACCCTGACAGCAACCTTTTGAACTAAATATATATTGGTAAAATCTTTTTGATCACTGTAAATGAAAATGGCTAGATGGTTTGAATACAAGAGCATTTTACTTCATAGGTGCAACAGTTGAAGTTAGGAAACTTCCAAAGTTCCTTTGCAAATGTGAAATAGTGAGTGGCCCAAGGCGACATTGTAGCCAGGTGACATTGTTGTGACTGATATTCAGGTATATTGATATTCCTGGTATGTTGTCAGCATCATAGTAAAGGGAATTTAGAGTCAGTTTATCCTTACAGTGTCCTCCATAATCCAGAGATTCTGTTTCTCTTGTAATACAACATTACTCTTTCAACAACTGGGTGCTACCTGGTGCTGAGTTCTGGTATATTTGTGTAGAAGAGGTTTGGTAATCCAAATCTTAAACGTGTTGCAATATACTGTACTTTTCCGTGTGTAAGACTAGTTTTTTTCCTTTAAAAATTATGCTAAAAAGTGGGGGTTGTCTTATACATGAATAGTGCATAGGGTGGACGTTTGATTGGTTGTTGCCGCATCTGTCAGCAGCTATTGTCCATGTTATTGGTTTCTGTGTCAATGGCTGGTGTTGATTTGCTGGTGCTGTGGCAATTGAGCGGGTGATAGGCAGCTTCTGCCGGCGAGGGGACAGACGAGAGGCTCAACAACTCTGGGCAATCCTTCCCCCCCCCAAACAAAAATCTCAACAACTCTGTGCTATCTCCCCCTATTTTCTTAAATTTGATTCCCCCAAAACAGGGGGCAACTTATACATAGGGACGTCTTATATATGGAAAAATACGGTAATCATTACAAGAAGAAAAATATCTGCTAAGAACTGAGTTTGACATTGTGCGTTTAGGTCCAACAGTGCACATAACATTGCTACTTGCGACACTTTCATTTGCAGGGTCTCATTTGTACGTGGAGATCTGAACCTGATCTCATGCCAGCCCATGACATTTAGCTGCCTGAAGTGGAGGACAAGATGGTGCCACCACCATTCCATGTAGAGAAGATGAATGGACTGGTTGCTGAAATTTATTTCAGTATAGCCAACAGAATAGTGTTCTTCACTGCACCCGAGGGCAGCAAGCTATTTTATTGGAGTGCATGACAGGCCACATGGCACACATACAGTTGTGCCCTCCAACAGAAGGACATGGCCAGGAGGAACGGCCAGAGGACTGCTGCCATCATCCAGAACTGGCTGCTTTTGGTGGTTGCATCACTTTGCATAAAGGTCAGACCCTTATGGACAGACCCCATATTTGCATCATTAACCTTACTGAGTGTGGTGTGTTACATCCTGCAAAATTTGATTATACCAAGTGGTATGTGATGCAAGGATATTAGACACCATAGATTAAGGGTAGCCAACATGGTGACCTCCAAGTGTTATTAGACTCAATCCAGCATGGTTGGGTTGGTCAAGGATGATAGGAACTGTGGTTCAACAATTATGTTGATCACTTCCACTGATTGTCTATTCCAGGCATCCCCAAACTTCAGCCCTCCAGATGTTTTGGGCTGCAATTCCCATCTTCCCCGACCACTGGTCCTGTTAGCTAGGGATCATGGGAGTTGTAAGCCAAAACATCTGGAGGGCCACAGTTTAGGGATGCCTGGTCTATTCTATAATTAGAAGGAATGTATTCGAGCATTAAAATGTATCTCTACAGACCAACTTCTTCAGGACAGAGGTCTTTAATGTGTTGCATTTTAATCTGATTTTCAGTGTAAACCCCAGGACAGTTTAATAAAACTGAACCATGTTGAGGGGGCTGAAATTGTAGTATACAAATACCCAAATAAATTACTATCATATTATGTTTTGAATATTATGTTTAAAATGCAGGGATTAAAACGGCAACTTGTGCATACATACACACACACACACACACACACACACACACACAACTTTTCTAATCTGAACAGTTGAAATCACTTTTATGCCAGCTACTTGGTAAATGAAAACACTGTTTCCCTTGTTTACATGGACTGTTAGGGATTCACAGCTTTGAAGACTTTTGTGCAACTATTCACACAACTCATGATATAAAATTGCTCAGTTTTTCCACCTCTTTGTGTGCAGCACATACTGGACAGTTCTATTACTAGAGATAATCAGTTCTATAGATACAATAAACAGGGTTCACTGGATACCTCATGACACTATGATCAAGCACAATTGAAATTTATTGTGGTGGTTACTGTGAGCAGATTCTGCTGTCATTGCCAATCGGCTTGCTATGAAACGTCCTTGAAAAATGTCCTCACCTTTATGTGACCACTTTGGCTTCAGGATGGATCCACTAGAAACGTCTCTGGTGTAATTTGTATGAGTGATATCTAGGCTGGGTTGCTATGGTTACTTGTCTATCCAACAGCCAGTTGGCTCTTTGTGATAATTAGTGCAGACACTGCATCTTTGACTTGAATTGGCTACAGTAGATGGAAGAGCTCTTTATTCCTAGCTCTTGAATCACATCTAACATATTAAGAAACCCTTGTGAAATAAAATAAAATAGTGTATATGTATTTTTCTTTCTGTTACAACTATATGAAATGCTCCCCCCCAAAAAAGGTGTTATGTATTATACAAGGTGCATTGATACTCTTGATTTTACAGAATGGGAATGATTTTGGACCAAGGCAAGTCTGAGAATGAGTAATCAGTGGCTGATTATAGTCGCCAGTACCTCGTACTAGAATTGAAACTCCTGAAATTGAGCAGCTGAAATTAGTTCCATAGGGTGGAATTCAACATCACACTACTGTATTACATATGTTCCATCTGCACAAGCATATCAGCTTACTAGACAGAATTATCTCCCCTTCCTTCCCCCATGTACTATTCTGCAGGTTCTCCTAATCCCCACTCAAACCAGTTGGGGGGCACATGAGGGGAGAAGAGGGAGAGAAATCCCTGCTGTAGATAAGCATCGCAGGTTTATATGCATCTTTGAATTCCAACTTTCTTTTTTAAAGATTCCATTAAGGATGGGGGCAAACATTCAGTGCAGGGCCACTAAGTTATGGGAGTCAGTACACAGACTCTAAGTTGGCATAGTGTCTTAATTCTGTTCACACCCAACCCTCCGTATACCACCGTCAGTTGCTTTCCCAGCATAATTGTAGAGTGAGCTTATTCTGTGGCAGGAAATTATTCACAAGAGCAGCAGTGATCATGGAACATCATTTCCTCTAGAGAGGCCTGATGGGCCTCCACTGGGAACCTCCACCTAAAGTTATTTTTATTTCTTCTTTGGAGAAGGGGAGGCTGTGCAGCCATTGCACCTATAGTATTAAGCTAGACTACTTGGAGAGTTTGGGTGATTTTCAATAAGTTGACTTGGGGGGCAGACATCTCACTACTCAGCAGAATTCTTACCCTGTTGTTTATCCCTGGGGCTCTTAGATCAACTAACATGAATTAAAAGGGGTAATAAAGTTACACCTCCAATAATTCCTTATTTTTTATAACTCTTCATATTGTGAAAGGAAGTCTGTAGCTGGCTAGTTCAAATCAATATGTGAAATTCAGCATATTATACCACTGCCTGCTTAGCTTTTCCAAATTACACTGTTCCTTGCAGAATTCTTCCTTATATGCAACTCATAAAGACCAAGAAAGTTCCAGAGTCTTGAATGGCAACCCTGAACCCTTTAGGTCCCTAGCCCTCAATGCCAGGGTCTTTTCCTCTAGTCTCAGTCTCTTTTAATTGCCCATGGATTAAGTTCCTGTATCTCATGGGCAAGGCACTGGATCCAAGCATCAGGCCAGATGTTGGGCAAACCATGGCTGGTGGATGGGGCAATCTCAAAAGGGCCCACTCTTAGTGCTGATGAACTGATTGGTGTTAACAGGAGGTCTTCAAAGGGCTCACTCTAAGCACCGACAGAATGAGTCTCATTGTGTGTACTAGGGAGTTAGTTTGGCTGATCTCAGTGGGGCTTGCTGGCAGCACCAATCAGCTGAAGGGTCCTGGCAGCAAGTCTTGCACTTTAAGCTCCTGATTGTTCCTTTGTAACTATGTCTTTACCTGCCAATCACCTGATATCACATATGTCATCAGGGATGGTGCAGGTGGGCATGGATTGGGGAAAATGGCCTTGTGAGCCAAGGGGGGCCTGTGGCTGGGAGACTGCTGCTCACTGTCAACTATGTTCTCACCCATTAAGCTACTTTGCTTCTGGGCTCCCTGGCTTTTTCAGTTCCATGTCTTCTGGTGTGTCCACCAAGTCAGCTTTCAAGTTCTTACCTTACACGAGGTGGTAATCTCCAACAGAATGACAGCCCTTCTTTTTCTCATTTTTAAGCATACCAGCATAATTGTAGAGTGAAGGTGAATGTGTTCACATGCTTTTCACATACCTGGAGCTACCTCTTAATGGGACTGTGCTATTTTTGATGAGTTACAGCAGTTTTGACAGTTTGGGCCTAGGACGTAGGGCCTGAGAACTGAATCTAACTTGCTAAGACTTTCCCTCCTAGAAAAGCCTCCCTTTGCTTTTCTGAAATGATTTGTCCACAAGTGAGCTGCTGCACAACAGCAGGGTGAGTCTGTGCTTGGTGGGGATAGCCTTGGTGAGTTTCCAATTTCCCATGGTCCTGCATTGCCTGTTTTTGAATTTTGGCCAAAGTGTGCGGTGATGAGCATATCATATTTGCCCCGTGATTGTGAGATAATTCAAGTGGCATTAATGAAATACTAATTCTTGAAAAACGAGAAAGGTGAATCATCTGTTAAATCACATAAATGCCATATGAACTGATGTAGCTCTCTTGTCTTCAGCAGCACTTGTGCCTGTTTATGGGAGCAGTAAATATGTAGACAAAGAGTTGTGTATAAATACAGTCGCCTTGCAACATGCAAACATTTAACTTGCATGATTGCAGCTGTATGTGCTTGGCAGCTGACCAACTGATATCACAGAAGTTAAACGCATGCAAAGCGCAGAGCTTAAAAGCTCTTTCCCGGTGTGGAAAGCACTTTTAAGCTCTCAATCTTGCTTGCCAGGCTCTAACTCTGGGAGGCTCCCATGAGATCTTGTGAGAGCCTTCCAGAGCCCAGTAAGCAAGGCAGAAAGCTTAAAAGCTCTCCACCATGTGTGTTGGGGCGGGGGCCAAGGCCTGCTTGGCACACTGGCTTTGGAAAGGTAGGGGTGGTCACATAGGGGCAATTCCAAAGTTAAAACAATTTTGACTTTATACACTACCCCCTGGAACATAACTCTTGCATAAGTTGCAATCCCACTGTACTGGATTTACACAGCAGGGTTTATTGGTTCTCTTCCTGTAACAGCTGTGTTCCTTCTAAGTTTTTCTTACCCACAAGATTCCAAAAGTATGGGAAATCTCAAAAGAGAAAGGTTTGGGATTTTGTTGACCTAAGGACTAGTACACACCCAGGGGTTTTTAGTGGCCCTACGTTCAGTTAACATCACCTTGCTAACAAAGGTCCATATAGTTAAAGCTATGGCTTTCCCAGTAGTGATGTATGGAAGTGAGAGCTGGACCATAAAGAAGGCTGATCGCCGAAGAATTGATGCTTTTGAATTTTGGTGCTGGAGGAGACTCTTGAGAGTCCCATGGACTGCAAGAAGATCAAACCTATCCATTCTGAAGGAAATCAGCCCCGAGTGCTCACTGGAAGGACAGATCCTGAAGCTGAGGCTCCAATACTTTGGCCACCTCATGAGAAGAGAAGACTCCCTGGAAAAGACCCTGATGTTGGGAAAGATGGAGGGCACAAGGAGAAGGGGACGACAGAGGACGAGATGGCTGGACAGTGTTCTCGAAGCTACGAACATGAGTTTGGCCAAACTGCGGGAGGCAGTGGAAGACAGGAGTGCCTGGCGTGCTATGGTCCATGGGGTCAGGAAGAGTCGGACACGACTAAACGACTAAACAACAACGACTAAACAAACGACTAAGTGTTGTCGTTCAGTAATGAAATGTTTGGGGGGGGGGTTTGGGTGGTTTTTTTTAAGGCCCCAGGTTCAGTCTCTTGCAGTAGCAGCTTCAAGGATTAGGGTGCAAGTAATATGGAAGATCTCCCTGTGCTGCAAACCCAGGAGAACTGCTGCCTTTCATAGTACAGAATACTGTACAGTGCTGGATAGATGTATAGTCTGACCTTGTGACCTGTGTTTCTGGGTTTCCTGTTTGAGATATATTCCTTCATTGATTGTGGAACTTCTAGTAGGCTAAACTAACTGGGGTAATAAGTGAGCTTGCTTAATTATCTAGTTCTCATTTATTCACCCGCAGAGTTTTTTAAATTTATGGTAATGGGCATCCCTAAATGTTACACTGTTATTGAAATTAATGGAGCATGTCATCTCAGTAACATTTGATAATTACTATACAGTAGTTCTTAGGTTTGGGGTATGATCAGTAAGCATGCTGTCAAGGCCAGGAAAGCATTTCTTAGCCAGGGTCTATATTTGGAACTGAAAGGGCATAGACTGGCTCTTGTTTGGATGATAAAGAATTCAGTAATGTATAAACTCAGTGTTAGTTACACACCTGTTGTTTCTGGGTTTCCCTCTTAAAAATCCATCTTTAGATGCGGCCAATATGGCCAACTGTCGCCCAGTCTCAAATCTTCCATTCTTGGGCAAGGTGATTGAGCAAGTGGTTGCTGAACAACTCCAGGCACGCCTGAAAGAAGCGGACCATTTGGATCCCTTCCAGTCGGGATTCAGGCCTCATCATGGGACTGAAACTGCCTTGATCGCACTGGTCGATGATCTTCGGTGGGCTAGGGACAAAGGTGAGAGCTGTTTCCTAGTTCTGCTGGATCTCTCAGCAGCTTTTGACACCATCAACCATAACATCCTTCTGGACCATCTAGAGGGGTTGGGAGCTGGGGCCACTGTCATACAGTGGTTCCACTCCTTCCTCCTGGGCCGTGTTCAGAAAGTGGTGGTGGGGGATGAGTGCTCAGACCCCTGGGCTCTCATTTGTGGGGTGCCTCAGGGTTCTGTCCTCTCCCCCATGCTTTTTAACATCTACATGCAGCCGCTGGGAGAGATTTTCAGGGGGTTTGGGCTGGGTGTTCATCAGTTTGTGGATGATACCCAGCTCTACCTCTCTTTTAAATCAGAACCAGTGAAGGCGGTGAAGGTCCTGTGTGAGTGTCTGGAGGCGGTTGGAGGTTGGATGGCAGCTAACAGATTGAGGTTGAATTCTGACAAGACAGGAGTACTGTTTGTGGGGGACCCTACCTGCCTGCGGACTGTCTCACCAGAGTGGTGCATGCTCTAGTTATCTCTCGCTTGGACTACTGCAATGCACTCTATGTGGGGCTACCTTTGAAGGTGACCCGGAAACTACACTTAATCCAGAATGTGGCAGCTAGACTGGTGACTGGGAGCAGCTGCCGAGACCACATAACACCGGTCTTGAAAGACCTGCATTGGCTCCCAGTACGTTTCCGAGCACAATTCAAAGTGTTGGTGCTGACCTTTAAAGCCCTAAACGGCCTCGGTCCAGTATACCTGAAGGAGCATCTCGACCTCCATCGCTCTGCCCGGACACCGAGGTCCAGTGCCGAGGGCCTTCTGGCGGTTCCCTCGCTGCGAAAAGCCAAGTTGCAGGGAACCAGGCAGAGGACCTTCTCGGTAGTTGCACCCGCCCTGTGGAATGCCCTCCCATCAGATGTCAAACAACTACCAGACTTTTAGAAGACATCTGAAGGCAGCCCTGTTTAGGGAAGCTTTTAATCTTTAAGAAATTAGTGTACTGTATTCTAATATTTCTGTTGGAAGCCGCCCAGAGTGGCTGGGGAAACCCAGCCAGATGGGCGGGGTATAAATAATTTATTATTATTATTATTATTATTATTATTATTATTATTATTATTATTATTATTATGTCTATGTCTATGTCTATGTCTATGTCTATGTTGTTGAAACATTTTTCACTGAATGACTGTATACCTGCCTTCTCAGATAAGAAGCCATTCAGTTTTTATTTAAATCTAGATTTTGCCCAATCTATTGAAGTGATGACTAATGAATTATGATAGCCATGTTCAAATATATGAAAGGATGTCATATGGAGGAGGGAGAAAGATTGTTTTCTGCTGCTCCAGAGAAGCGGACACGGAGCAATGGATTCAAACTACAAGAAAGAAGATTCCACCCAAACATTAGGAAGAACTTCCTAGAGCTGTTCGGCAGTGGAATTTGCTACCAAGGAGTGTGGTGGAGTCTCCTTCTTTGGAGGTCTTTAAGCAGAGGCTTGACAGGCATATGTCAATAATGCTTTGATGGTGTTTCCTGCTTGGACTGGATGACCCTTGTGGTCTCTTCCAACTCTATGATTCTATGATTCTATGAGTTTCAGTTGTTTAAGAAGAACACAAGGATCAAACAAAAGAGAAAGGCATTTTCAGATGTGATTAGCTAGCGACAGAGTACCATTATTATTCTGTGAATATGCTATGGTGTAGTAAATGATATATCTTGCTTGAGATCACAGAGGAAAATACCCAGCTATTTGCTTGTGTCTGTCTGCTAACATCTTAGATGATGTCATGTTTATTGTTTCTAATGTCTTCTAAAATATCTGTAAAATACTTTGCAGGTACTTATTCAGTGATTAATGGTCAACATAGAAATACCACTTGGCAAGTAGAACAGTAATTAGAATCATAGAATTGTAGAGTTGCAAGGGACCCTAAGGGTCATCTAGTTCATCTCCTTGTATGTAAGCCTTGTAGATGTATCGTGAGATTTTCAGCAGTGATAATTGTTGGTGAGATTAATGCAGTTTTTCTCAGGATATGCCTAGTGCTAGCATTGTATATCCTGGATCTCTTCTTGTATAAGAAACCACTTTCATAAGAAACCACTGTGACAGTCTGCTCATGGTTCAGCGAACATAGAAGTTATGTTCTAGGTTAAGGTATAAAATATCATATAATTATGTAACACATACAATGCTATTGGTATTTTATATATTGCTGACTTCGATATCAGTGGAACTTCATCACCATAAAATTAGTTCAGCATTCAGACTGCAAAGCATAAATCTTATGGAATTTCATTTAATTAAGCACTTGCTCTCAATTACTTGGAAGTGCTAGAATGCAGCTGATGAGAGCAAAACTTTTGCTTACCATATATCACTAAAAATATTAAATAACCCATGCAGTAAGTTTTATAGCATAATGCAGCTTGACAGAGAATCGAAGAGCACAGAACCTGCCCTTTCTCTCACTCTCTTTTCATCCCCAAGCTGTCCTTCTAGGTCTGTTTGAAGTCCTAAATAGGAAATATGACTTTAATTCTGTCCCAGGCAGACATCAGTGTATACATAATTTAACACGGTTTGGCACAATTCACAGTCATCATCTAGGAAATGCCCAGAAGTGAGTCAATGCAGCAAAATCAGTTCCTGACAACTTCTAGATAGCTACCCTTTGAAGGCTTCATTTCCTGTGCATTGTTTTGCCATTGCTTGCATATTCTGTGACTGGTGTGCATCAAGGGATGTATATGTCTACCTGAAAATCCAATACTACAGTACCAGTGTTGTCATTGTTTCCTATGTTAGCTGGTGGGATTGGTACAAAATCAGAACTAGGAATGTCTCAAAACTCTTGCCTTGAGAGAAACGCCATGTTCTCTATCTCTGGGAATAATAGTTGTTGTTGTTGTTGTTTAGTCGTTTAGTCATGTCCGACTCTTCGTGACCCCATGGACCATAGCACGCCAGGCACTCCTGTCTTCCACTGCCTCCCGTAGTTTGGTCAAACTCATGTTTGTAGCTTCAAGAACACTGTCCAACCATCTTGTCCTCTGTCGTCCCCTTCTCCTAGTGCCCTCAATCTTTCCCAACATCAGGGTCTTTTCCAAGGATTCTTCTCTTCTCATGAGGTGGCCAAAGTATTGGAGCCTCAGCTTCACGATCTGTCCTTCCAGGGAGCACTCAGGGCTGATTTCCTTAAGAATGGATAGGTTTGATCTTCTAGCAGTCCATGGGACTCTCAAGAGTCTCCTCCAGCACCATAATTCAAAAGCATCAATTCTTCGGCGATCAGCCTTCTTTATGGTCCAGCTCTCACTTCCATACATCACTACTGGGAAAACCATAGCTTTAACTATACGGACCTTTGTCGGCAAGGTGATATCTCTGCTTTTTAAGATGCTGTCTAGGTTTGTCATTGCTTTTCTCCCAAGAAGCAGGCGTCTTTTAATTTCGTGACTGCTGTCACCATCTGCAGTGATCAAGGAGCCCAAGAAAGTAAAATCTCTCACTGCCTCCATTTCTTCCCCTTCTATTTGCCAGGAGGTGATGGGACCAGTGGCCATGATCTTGGTTTTTTTGATGTTGAGCTTCAGACCATATTTTGCGCTCTCCTCTTTCACCCTCATTAAAAGGTTCTTTAATTCCTCCTCACTTTCTGCCATCAGAATAATAGTATTCTGACAATATTATCAGTTTCCTTTGCTGAGCAGAAATAGAGTGAAACTGTGTGCCATTTTCTTATGTCAATTTGAGATTTTTTTGAGAGCGTTGTTAAACCCAGACTTAACATTAATAAAAATGAAGAGAGATTTATGCTGTGACACTTTCTGCCAATTTCCACAAACCATGAAGATTTCAACACATTAATGCTAGCAGTTTTAGATAATGATGATTAGAGGAAAATGTGTATCCTATTCCCCCCTGCAATGTGAGAATTCTGAAATAAAGTATATAATAAACTGGCATAATACCTTTCACAACAACAGGAAATCTTTCATGATCATCATGATCTGATATCTTATTTTTTTGTTTTATTTCCTTTTTGAAATCCATGTTTTTAATTATACTACTTCTTTTTATATTCTGGAGGTTTTTCGTGCGGGGGGGTTCAGAGATTTCTTAGTTGGAATTGGCTTAGCTTGGGGTAGTCAACATAGTGCCCTCAATATATTGTTGGACTACAACTTCCATCATTCCTGACCATTTGCCATGATTGCTGAGGCTGATGGGAATTGTGGTCAACATCTAGAAGGCACAACATCTAGAGGGCTTGGCTACTTTGATGTCACAGAGGGGCCAGTCTTAGAATTTGAATGTTAGTGTCTTTGAGCAAGTTTTGGCAAAGTAATAATGCTTTTCTTCTGATATATGGTTTGTGTTTTATGTTTCAATGTATTTTTGATTGTGTGGGCTTATAGACTGGAGACTTGCTAGAAATGGACAATGCATTTGCTTCTTTGTATAAGAAGAAAACAGCTTTTATTTGCTTGTTTATTACCTACGCTTCACAAGGTTCCACGGTGGGTCACAACATTAAAACACAATATTAAAAACAGTTTAAAACAATGCTGGCTTGTTATGCCTGGCTGTAGATTGATGTTTAGAGACATGAGTTCAAATATCAACAACACTTGTTTCAAAATTCTAAAGAGGCAAGCAATAGAACATGGAAATGAGTCCTTCATTCTGTGCACTGTTGTTGTTTAGTCATTTAGTTGTGTCCAACTCTTCGTGACCCCATGGACCAGAGCACGCCAGGCACTCCTGTCTTCCACTGCCTCCCACAGTTTGGTCAGACACATGTTGGTAGCTTTGAGAACACTGTCCAACCATCTCGTCCTCTGTCGTCCCCTTCTGTGCACTAACATGCTGTTCCAACAAAAATGAAACTGAACCATGGGCAAGGAAGGAATTCTATTAGTACAAAGCAGGGAAGTAGTAGGAGTCAGCTAATAAGGAGAATGTGCTTGCCACTGGCTCAGGGGATTGCTGTAAAACATTAGGAAGTGCCATCTATGCTGAGGATTTGCTCTAGGTCCCTCCATCTGTACGTGGCAGCACAATTCCTTTAGAATATGCTTAGGCTAGTCAAACTAGTTCTCTGTCTCGTCTTCTTTTGTCCTACTTAAAAGGGGAACAAGTGCTGGCAGATAGTGGCTTGGGATTGCAATCTGCTTTACAATTTGGGGGCATGGGCTGAAGTTTTGCAGTTCCGCTTTCCATTCTTGCTAAAACAAGTTCGTCAGATTTCAGTCAGAGTTCAGCCCATTATGATAGCATGAAGACCACGGATGAGAAATAGGAAATATAAAACCACAACACCACTTGTTGTTCCATGCATTTACCGCTTGATTTGGTGTAACAGCCAACTTCCCCATTGTATAGGATTTTGATTAAATCAGCAGCTTTTTAGGGGGTGGAGGGTGGGGAAGCTGATGACAATGATTCCACTCCCAGTCACCCCATGCAGCAGAAGAACAGTGTTGTTTGTCTTCTCTAATGCTGCTCAAATACCTGATAGATAACCAAACTGGAACATTTTGAGAGTTTCTGACAGTATTTTCCTAGGGACTAGCAATTTTATGTTATCTATAGGGTGAGAAATGGAATAGCTGGGGTGGTGGTGGTTAAACTGAAAGTTTTCCTACTTGCCAGCATTGTCAGCACTTAGGAATGGTTTCAGAAAAACTGTTTTCCAGAATATTTTCCAAAAATGCAGACTTGGGCAGGAAGACTGTCCTGAGGGGATCAGAATAACTTTGTTATATCTGTGTTTTTATGTAAAAAGAGAACCTATAATTTACTGCGGGAAAAAGAACTCTGGCCAGTTTTGCTATAAGGTAGATGTGAAACCTTTGTTTAGTTTCAGTACTCCCAGCCTTTTCTTCTTTAAATATTTTGGAAAACATTTTTGAGAAATATGTACTTGAGGCATCCTGAACGACTATCTATAGCAGCTGGACGGCAGCTGTCTGTTCCTCTCTGCAAGTTCAGCCCACCTATTGGAACACATATTTCCTATTGCTCTACATATACATTAAGAGGATAGTTTTCAAAGTTCTGTTTTTTCATTCCCTTCAAAATTCTGTGCTTTTGGGTAGAAATAACTCAAGCAAGTTTGTATCCCCCCTGTTGCCAATTGCAAGCAAAGCCTGCAGTTTTGTATTTCAAAATAGATTGCGAATTTGTGTCTTCTCTGCATGCCTCTCATGATGTCATGTGTTGGCAGTGAAAAGTTATGCATGTGGCCACTACATACCACACACATGACCACTACATACCACACTCATGCCAATTTGGTATTTCTGAAAGGTTACAAATCAATGAGAAGAATTTTAGGCAAGTGCTCTCTCTAAAATGAACATAAAAAAATTCCTTCAGTAGCACCTTAAAGACCAACTAAGTTTTTATTTTGGTATGAGCTTTCGTGTGCATGCACACTTCACACGAAAGCTCATACCAAAATAAAAACTTAGTTGGTCTTTAAGGTGCTACTGAAGGATTATTTTTATTTTGTTTCGACTCAGACCAACACGGCTACCTACCTGTAAATAAAATGAACATAACATTGTAAGATGGTTCTGTGTTCTGCTCTTGCTCTTTAAATGGCTTGAAAACAATCAGCCGTCAGTCAAGCCAGGAGGGCAAGACAGGCAACCTTCGGTATATTGAATTGTGCGAAGTACAGCAAGCTCGGCTTGAGCCTATGAGGCTCAAAGCATTTTGTGATGTACATAAAAGGTGAAAAAACAGGAAAGAATCTTTTCAGCTCTGCAGTGAGATTACTACAAAGTATTCAAGCATAATGTTCATTCTCAGTGAGATGATGGACTGCTGCAGGCATAATGTCATTCCTTAACGGTGATTAAGAGGTTGGGACTGGGAAATGGGATCATTTCAAATCCTGGGCTAAGAAGGAACTCCGATTGCCCTTAACATCAGTTAACTGTGATACCAATGTAGTGCTTAACTGAAATTTAAAGGTGGAGGGCTGTATTAATCTGAACATGCAATTATGTAGCCCAGTTGTCATCTTTTAAATATTTTCTTTTTTAAAAAATCAATCATTGTTAAGAGACTGACTGACTGTTATGTCTACACAAGCCATGTTAGAGGTAAGCAGTTTTGCCAGGGTGGGAAGAAAGAGTCAATGGTATATCATTATGGAAACATATCTAGGAAAGATTCAGGTGCTTCCCTCCACCCATCCCCAGCCTGATTGGGAGGAGAGTTCTGAATGTTTTCGTTTCTGTTTCAGACTAACTACAGCTTAGCATTATGTCTGAACCCAAGCAAACTGTGGTTTGTGTTAAGTAAGGTTAGTTAGAACAAACCAGCTTCATGCTATAGACAACTTGATTTGTTTCAACCAACAAGCCATCTAACCATAGTTTTAAAAAACCACGATTTAAGTTTGGGTGCAACACTAGACTGTGGTGAACGGAAATTGGAAATGAAAGATTTTGATCTCCTCCCAGTTATACTGGCTGAGGCATATTGGAGTAGTAGTCCAAAACATCTGGAAGAAACCAGATTGGCAGAGGCTAGTTTATAGTTACATCAAAATGCAAAGTGCAGAAGTTTAGTTTTCTTTTCTATGTTCAAATAATTAAAACATGTGTAAGAATATGACAGGTCATATGGCTGCATATTCTCTGAGGTTGTAGAATGTATCAGCATAACAGCCTGCAAGCATTTCAATTGCCCGGATAATGCCTGGATAATGATTGATGTGAAGCAGGAATATTTGAAAGAATGCAGTTGAAAAAGAAACCCCATATGTTATCCAGTTTCCTTCAAGCTTTTTTCCCTGCACAGTCTGATATATTTTTCATCCAACTTGTAGCCTTCCCAAACTTTTACTGACTTAGATGCCTGCTATTTTGAAAATGTTTTGGTATGAAATGTTGTCTTGCAAGATGCTGATCTGAGCATCTGTTAAGCAGATGGAAATGAGAATGTTTCCAGCTCCTAATGACAAACACAAGCAAAGGGAACTATTCCAAGTGTTGAGCAACTCACTGGAGCCTTACGTTCCTTAGCATCCTAAGCAAGGCAGGATTTGAACCTCTGCAGCTAAATGGCTTTAGGAAAAGCATTTGCTTGCAGTTGTGGAACTAGTTTTTAACTGGGCATTCTAAACATATTTGCTTATACTGAAGCTGGGCCAAGTCACTGCTATTCAGATCTCTGCTAAACCTAAAGGTCAAAAGTACTTGCAGTCAATGTATGCCTTTTAGCAATACTTCATAAATCTTTTGTTCTTATTTTTCAAAGAACATGTTGATGTTTATGAACATTGACCTGGACCTGATTGTTTGGAGGTATATATCTAATATTTATAGTTACAGCTCTATGAAATGTGCAGCAGAAATTGAAAGATTTCATAAAGGTTCTGGAGGAGTACCCATGTTACCCCTCCACCCCCCAAAAAACCCATTTGATACATTAAAAGACTTAATCATTTTATTGCAGTACAAGTGTTCATGTACAAGTATTTTTTACATCAGGTGTTTCCCTTCATTTCTGCCTCTTAGGCGACACTGAGGAAAGGTCTATGGCCTGCATGTTTAAGTCTAATGCTAAAGAATTTGCTTGTCTGCTGAGGGCTACATGTTCTTGACTGGCCTTAAATCTTTCAACTTTGACCATGACGACTTCTAAAATGAAACACTACAACCCCTCTATATTACTTCTTTGGGGCTTAATTTTAAGATAGGGATTATTTGGAATTAGTTTAAATCTTACAACTAATCTCCAGAATCTGAAAAGTGGAATATTTTGTGATTGCATTACTAGTTCCTGGTAGGATAGTACATAAAAACACAAAAGTCCATCTGGTCCAACTTCCTGTTTTTGCCACAGTGGTGAAAGAGATGCCTATGGAACGCTCACAAGCAGGAAACGAGGGTGCTGTTGTTTTATAGGTTGGGCTGATTTCTTTTGTAAATTGATTTTTTAATTAAATTCGCTGTTCATACACACAGAAAGACAGCCGAAGGATTTCTCAGTGTGTGCATATATGATGCAAAAGTGTGGTTTGAGAGTACTGAAAAACGACTGCATCTCTTTTCTCTTTACCCAGTGCTGAAAGAAGTCTACACTTGCGTTTTAGTGCTAGGATAATATGGATTTCAAATATGTAGTTGGCTGGCACTCTCTATATATCATCACCTGAGGTGTCCAGTGGGTTCCAAAAATTGAGTGGGAAAGAATACAACAACAACAACAACAACAACAACCCACAACTTTCTTGTGTTTCCTTTTTATTATGCTTGGTGAGAGTATGCACAAAATGAGCATGCTTTTTGTGTTGTCCTTCTCAGGAGTGACCCAGCACATTTCACTGTTTGAGGTGAAACCAAGTGCCGCTCTGCCCTGCCCTGCCCTGCCACTGCCCCTGTCCCCGCCACCAATATACCTGCTCCTGCAGCTTCCACTGACACTGCCACATTCTCTGCTACATCTGCTGCTGCTGGTGAAGCACCACCACCGTTAGTGCCAACAAGATTGCACTGATTTGGGGTGTGATCTCACCCAAAATGGTCATGATCTTGCACAAAATCAGTGCTGCTGGCAGTGGCACTTCTCCACCACTGGCATAGGTGGCGGGACAGGCAGGGCTCCTGTAGGGGTGCTGCCTGAGGCAGCAGCTTCACCCTACCTGATGTCTGGGCCAGCTCTGGTCCTTCTACACCTGGTCAGTTCCTCTTCCCAAGACCTTGCACCCAATGTGCAAGTTGGACTACAGATCTCTCTGATCTTAAGAAAAGAGAACTACACGTGAAGGCAGCAAGGCTGCTTATTAGGGTGCAGGTATGAATATTAGGTGACTTGCAGGAAGTCGCCGTTAGTGCCGATTTCAGACAAGATTGTGCTTCCTCTCTCATAGCACTAGCAGTCGTGGGACTGCATTGAAAATGAATGCTGGAAGTTTCAGGACGCATAAAAGAAAATGTTCCTTCATACAGCTCATAGCCAAACTATGTAAATGACTCCCACAGTATACAGTGATGACCACCAAAGGAGGGAAGAGTCAAATAGGCACAATTTGTGGATGTTGTAGTTTCAGGATATTCCAGTCCTAATTGAGAGACAGAATATGAGGTTAGAATATAGGCGATGGGGATTTGAAAATGGTCTACATTGAAGTGCTTAGCTGGGAGCCAGTAACCCTTTTAATATTACTTCGGGCTATTTTTCTGACACTACTTGATAAGCAGAAGTTCAAAGAAAATTGTTGTTAAATAAAAATATGCTATAGATAAAGAGGAGCAGTTCATTAGGTATGTGTTGAACTATTAGTCTGTTTTTGTGTGATAGCCAGAATTTTAGGAAATATTTAAATACAATGAGGTAAAAAAAATTGCATTTAGACTATTAAAGAAAATTGATTATTCATACTGCAGTAATAAAGAAAAATAGCACAAGGCATATGCATGCCAATTTAACTGCATCCACCAATGTTGGAGATTCTTATTGGTAAAAGCTGCTTTTATTCTAGAGAGGATGCTGTAACTCTTTGTCTCAGCCTGTTTTTATCCCTAATCCCCAGTCTCTCTCTGTGTGTCTCTTCCCCTGTCATTATTCTTCTGAGTCCAGACAAGGAACCTGTTTTTAATTTTAATCAGTCATGTCTGTCTCATAAAACATTCACTGTATCATATGACTGTTGTGCAATGTTCAAGTGAATATCTCATCATAGGAAAAGCTTGTAGAGCTGCCATGAAATAATATCCACCAAACCTTAAAACTAAAAGGGCAATAATTTTCTTCAGGTTAAGGTTCCAAATGAATTAGAAAAACTACCAGGCAGCCTGGTTTTGGAGGTATCAGACCTGACTCATTGCTGAATGTCCAATTTTTGTTATTTTAATTTTGCACTGTATGTACTGAGCATAAGTGGGTGCTACATTAAGATGGAAATGCCTGGGGTGGCAATGGGCAGATTTTATCCTGCCACTGGCCTCTGGATTGGGCCTCTTCATTGTAAGTGGCAGTGAAAAGGAGCCTGGTTGAAATGGCTGGCTTGCTCATGAATGTAGTGAATTAGTAAAGAACTTTGAACCTGGCTCGGTAACACATTGGTTGAGCCAATTCAACAGTCCTGATGATTTGCTCATTTCCATTTGCTAATTTCACAAATAGCATCTCATCTTAATTTGGCCCTTAGGTTCAGGATTTTGTAAGAGAATTTGAACTGGATGCCGGCTGTTCTCCTGAGAATTGGGCATAGTGAATTTGGTGGGCATATTTAAAATCTCTGTGTGGCCAATAGGACAGTGAGTTGAAACAAGAAGTGGTGTATAGCACACCAAACATGTGTGCATCTTTGATCGATTGTTTTCCTTACAGTTGCTAAACACTGTGAAACATTTTAGGCTGGAGAGTTAAAGGATAGAACATTGAAAAGGGAGCCAAGCCAAATATAAATACCATGTTAACTCTGATTATTCACACACTGATGCTTTTCTTAAAATAAAAGCATCTGGTTTCAAGGCTGTCACATGGGCTTGATCAAACTGAAAGAATGCCAGGGTTTACTGATCATGTCTATGGTGTATTTGTATTCCAAAGAGTTCCAGAGCATCAAGTAGCATAAATTGTCATATAATGGACTGGAATATTCCCTATCATTATACATTTGCAGCATACTGCAAAGTTGTCTCCTCTCCTCTACCCTACCCCCCACCCCAATAACCAGAATGCAATGAAGTGCAAAGGCAGTGAAAAGGTAAAATGAGTTGGGTAGGGGGAAGGGAAGGGGGGGGAAACACTATTAGAAATGTATGACATTCTAGCAGCACAGCAGGAAAACTTGCCAAGAAAAGCAATATTTTGAACCTCCCATGCATGCGGTTTATGTGCAAAAAACCAGAGAAGGAAAAGAAAATAGATTTTAAAAACCTCAGTGTTTACATGAATGATCAAAAGATGGCAAAAGGTTTTGCAAGTAACAAGGTGATTAATGATGGGAAGCAATGGATGGAGACTTCTAGTATAATTATTGTACTAGCATTTTATGACCGGCACACTGCCTAACAGAGGGCGGCGGGGAACTTTGTCACTGAAAACATAGTTGAAAATGTTAACATTAACCAATGGCTAGCTACTCAGTATTTTGCATTAGTAGTGTCCCATATATCATTTTTCACACATGTTTCTTTTCTTGTTACGATTCCCCCCCCAAAGAACAAAACAGTAGAATGTTATTATCCAAGACCTGCTGAACTCTTACACTGCTGGAACTCTGCTCTGTGGGTATTAAAATCTTTATTACACAGCTTCTCAGCATGCTCCATATTTTTATGACAGAGTCTGGCATTATTCAGTTAATCTTTCTTTTTGTTCTTTTATCCAAAATACTGAGGGTTGTTTTTTTATAGTTTAGATAAGCTTTTGCACAGTGTTGCATTTGTGTTTGTTCCTGTTTTGATGCCTTTATAGTCTAGAATATGATAAAAAAGAAACTACTTTTCTGTATTTAGGGGTTTGGTGTGTGTGTGTGTGTGTGTCTCAGGCATTGATATTCATACTGTTACACACATGGAATATGGAATTAGAACCTGCCCACTGGAGAAGGCTCAGAGGTTCATCTTGCAACATCCTCTTCTGAGAAAGTTGAGTTTACAGTGAGTTACGGGAAGTCACCCTTTGGACCACAGTCTTAGGACTGTTTTGCACATTGTGTAGATGCAAACACATGTTTGCCATACATTTAACTGGAGGCTGCAACCAATTGGCTGTCTGACCTGTATACCTGTATGATGCATGTAAGCATTCCATTTCATGTACCGTATATTTAAAACATCTTAGATGTGTGAAGCGGCCTTTTCCTGATATTTGTAATTTTTGCACAGGGCTCTCTTTCCTTTCCTTTCCTTGATTTAGAATGCAAGTCAAAGTGAATTCATGTGGAATTA
This sequence comes from Zootoca vivipara, assembly GCF_965207765.1. Classification (NCBI taxonomy): domain Eukaryota; kingdom Metazoa; phylum Chordata; class Lepidosauria; order Squamata; family Lacertidae; genus Zootoca; species Zootoca vivipara. The sequence goes on along the minus strand of NC_142588.1, from coordinate 69,628,553 downwards.
AGATCAGTTGAAATCAACAGGACTTCCAAGTAGGTGTGGGTATGATAGAGTAAAAAAGGAAATGAATCTTTAAAGATTTCATATGTGCTATGTAGCTCTCTAAATAATGTTGCAATATGACCAAGATTAGCTCTGAACTCTCTACTTTTGTTTAATCAATAAAATAGATATTACCTATTCTTGTTGTTATCCATCCATCTCAAGGGACAATGCAAGAGTATGCCATTGGGAATAAATTCAAACTGTTGAAGAGTAACAGCATCTGCTGTAGCTGTAGAGACCATAATGGGAGAGACATGTTTTATTCCAGCTGGGAAAGATGAAGGCATCCAGTTTCACTGATATAGATATACCTATTCTAGGTCTTTTTCAGATTTATGTCATCCCCTGCCCCCTGCCCCCGAACACTGTTAAAAGAAATTGTGGTTTCTAAATGTTATTATTCCAGCACTGGATTGCTGCTTTGTTTTGAAAATGTGATCCAATTCCAAGCTGTGTTGAATGCAATTTTGTGCAGCCTTTGAGTATTATGGCAATGAGTAAAAATCAAAACATGCCTATTGCAAAACAGTGTGCTACATGCTGATCACAATACCAAAGAGACACACAACCACTTTGGACATTATTGTCTGGTTGATTTAGACAGGAGAAAGCTGAAGTGAAAGAAGAAAATCTGAATTAGCAGAAAGTGCAAACATTTGTGATTACCCAGTAAAGAGATGAGAAGTCCATTTTGAGATTGGACCTAGATAAGAGGAGGCAGTTCCAAATATAAGGGAAGAAATTGAGGGAAAGCACGGATTTGGAATCAAGAGAGATTAGTTACCCATGTATGATTATGGGTAATCTAATATGGATAATCACGCTTTATGGGTGTTTCATTACAGCCTAGTTGTTTGGGTAAGTTGTAGAAACCCTGCAGAGAGTTCCCATGCGTGGTTACTGTTATTTCTTCCAGAATAGAATTTCTCCCCAACTGTATTTGCTTTTACTGCTTTGGGGCCTGTTTTGAAGACATGTTTGTGGTTCATTCAAGTAGAGCAGAGGTGGGAGTTCTGTAGTTTTATGGAGTGTTTCATATATTCTTTCTTTGTCCATATGATACTTATGTATTTATTTATTCATAACCATTCAGCCAAATGGGTTTTTGATGGAGAGCAACGCATCTTGCATTTCAAAATAGAAGCTGTGCTGTAGGAGACTTAAAATGCACTTGCAGCCGAGGTTCTGAAACTGTTTCCATTTCAATAAATGCATGCTTGTTTCTTTCACAAAGTGAAAGTGTGCAGCTATTCTAGTTAGCCTGAAAGGAGGGTGGGGTGTCTCTGATTCACATGGTGTAAGTCCGGATGTTTTTGCTCTCTTTTGCAAAGTTTCCTGTCTTTATATAATATACATATATAATGTTGATTTATAAAAATATTACATCCTATGTTATTCATGTTCAAAATAAGTGACATGTTTTGAAAACAAAGGTAAAATATGAAAACCTATTCCCAAGTAATTCCATGCCAATTTAACCACAACAACGGCTAGCCCAAATAAAATGGTCTTGCGTTGGTTCCAGGTAAATAAATCAAGCTCAACAGTCCTTAGAATGCTATGAATTATTCTGAAAATAAGAAGGACGACTGCTTTGGGAAAATGTGCTATTCACAAGGGTGATTCTAGTGTAATAGCAAATCATGATTTGGCATTGTGTGAAAAAAAGGAGGCTATGGGGCTCCTGAGATCCCAAACCCCTGTTCCCTTATGTGTGTTGATTCCCTGAATCCGATTGTAGCTTGAGGCAAACAGTAGCTGTGTTTACCCTGCAAACCAGCATCAGAAACCAAGGTTTAATCCTGGTTTAGAATGTTTGCCTCCAACTTGGTGGCGAGTCCCTCTGTAGAGTAGTCCCTTCAATATACAGGTTAGTGTTTGAAATTTCTCCAGTGTATCTACTCCTTTAGAGGTGGCCCACCCCTTTCCTAACCAATAGGAATAAGGGATGTTGATGACCCACCACCCCCATTCCATGGGATAATGGATGCCTTGACAAATAGGAGCAAACACTAGCCTGTACATTGAAGGGACTACATCTATGGAGTCACTATGTACAGGGGAACAACCCCCAAACATTTTGAATTAACACCCACCCTGTAGGTTGGGTGTGTGTGTGTCATAAAACCTGCTCCATCAGATCAAGAACAATGTGATGGTGACATGTGTAGGTCACAAGTTTTCACTGAAACAAACTCCCCCCCCCAATAATTTAAAACTCACATAAAATTCAAATTTTATATCAAGCTATATATAATTTATATTAAAAGGCAGGACTTCTGGGGGAAAGGAGCAGGGCTACCTGTAACTTTATTAATGACATAAACTAGGTATTCTTTTTGTACATCACCCTGGAGGAAGGCTGATGTAGAAGTTGTCGTTTAGTCATTTAGTCATGTCCGACTCTTCGTGACCCCATGGACCAGAGCATGCCAGGCACTCCTGTCTTCCACTGCCTCCTGCAGTTTGGTCAGACTCATGTTGGTAGCTTTGAGAACACTGTCCAACCATCTCGCCCTCTGTCGTCCCCTTCTCCTTGTGCCCTCCATCTTTCCCAACGTCAGGGCCTTTTCCAGGGAGTCTTCTCTTCTCATGAGGTGGCCAAAGTATTGGAGCCTTAGCTTCAGGATTTGTCCTTCCAGTGAGCACTCAGGGCTGATTTCCTTAGGAATGGATAGGTTTGATCATCTTGCAGTCCATGGGACTCTCAAGAGTCTCCTCCAGCACCATAATTCAAAAGCATCAATTCTTCGGCGATCAGCCTTCTTTATGGTTGAAGTATGAATAAATAAAATCTTTATAAGAAGAACAGTAGGAAGTGGTGTATGTCCTCCCTACCTCCCAAGTTCACAGTCAAAGGTATTCTAATTTGGACAGTTTTCTTTTTAATATGAAATCTTTGTCAATATATAAATCATGTCCCCTGTGAAGGATATTTTCTAGGTTATGAAGTAATCTGAAAATCACAAGGATACTGTCACAGTGGCCGGAGCAGGCTACTTCAGAGAAACGACGCTACGCAGCTCTGCATTTTATTACTTTATTGGTGCTGCGTATTTACAGTGCTGAAGTCATTGCTATTTACACGGAACGATGGGGTCATTATGTTGCAGAACCTCCGAATGGCTTTTGGCGCGTCTTTCCCCAACACAAAAGCCTTGGAAGACCCATCCTCTTTCCCCTCCTCTTTCTGCGTAATTCCGGAGTTGGGGGGATGGGTCTCCCCCCCCTTATTTGCCCCTTCCTGTCCCACCTGGGACCCTGGCTCCGCTACCTTGCCTGAGCCTCGGACACGACTTCCTGCTTCCTCACTGGAATCGGAGCTCCCTCTGCTTTCCCCTGTGCTCGGGGATGGGCTTGAACTCAGGAGGGGAGGGACTTCGCGATATCCCCTGTCCCTCACAGATACATTGTTAGAAGTATTTAAAACACTTCCCAGAGAGGATCTGCATGAGTCTAACATGTCCCGACCACGTGTCTATGTGAAGCCTGCAAGCAGAATCCCAATGCAAGAGCCTTCTCCCCTTCAGTTAGTATTCAGAAGCTGGCTATAGCTAAAACCAGTTATATTCAAAAATCTAATATAGCAGACTTGACCCCTTCACATTTTATTTTAGTTTTATTAATATATAAACATAATTCAAGGTAAGGTCTAAGTCAGGCATCCCCAAACTTCGGCCCTCCAGATGTTTTGGACTACAATTCCCATCATCCCTGACCACTGGTCCTGTTAGCTAGGGATCATGGGAGTTGTAGGAGAAAACATCTGGAGGGCCGCAGTTTGGGGATGCCTGGTCTAAGTTATAATCTTTAACTGGCTAGCAAAAAAAGCTAAAATAAAAAAATAATGAATTAGTCTTAATAAAAAAAGATGCAGAAGCAGAAATTTACAGCTATATTCCTGCCACATTTTCTTTAAAACAAAATAAACCAGTATATAAGAAGCAAATATAGATTCATTAAATGTAATAATCAGTGTCATCTGGGCCCTAGGCTTAGGAAAAGCAGCAGCTTTGTGGGATTTCCATTGGCATCTGGCTGCCCATTGTGAGAAACAGAATGCTGGACTAGGTAGGACTTTCATACAGCAGCATTTGTTTCATGAACTTGTGTTTACACTAACTTCCAAATCCCCGCACCATGCAGGAAGGAGATCACAGAATTTCCATTTCATCAGTTTTATTGACACACAGGAATTAGGTTTCATATTTGCACCAATTGACAGAATAAGCTTTGGAAATGGCATGTTTTTCATAGTCCCCCCCCCATTCTGAGCCATTAGTGCTGGGAAATCCACAGGAATCTCCATTTGCTGCACTATGCAATCATGTTGCTCTTACTGATGAGCATTCATATGGATCTTATTCCTTATTATTTATGCTTCTTAGATGTGAAACATAATTTTGTCCTGCCAAGACCTTAGGTCTGTGCTGAAATGACTAACAAAACAGACACAATTTTTTTTATAAATTCCAAGAAGTGAAAAGCAACCAGCACAAAATTTAGGATTGTTTCTTGATTAGGCAAAGCCAAAGTACTTTTAAATCTCAAAGCATTTTTTTTCTTGATAAAGGAGGATTCTGCATCTTCCAAGTATAATTTACTTCAAGTAACAGCAGTTTATGCTCAATTTAATTTGGCTGGATTGAGCCCTTTGATTCTAGTTATAGCTCCGAAACAGAAGAGATGGCCAGCTTTACTTAACCATGCAGTTTCTGACAGCTAATGAACTACTTAAAAAGACCAAATCTTAGTCCTATGAAGTAAACTAAGGCTGCCAGTCTCCTCCAAACCAATAATCCCTGCAAATGCAGTAATTTCCATTCCTCTTCAGAACCCCAACTAATAATACTTGCAGGTATAGTTTATAATGAAAGAAAAACTCACTCCTTTTTAGTGCAGCAGTTATGAATAATCATAGTCACATTGAACATCTAACTTGTAGTTCCTAGTCACATTTAAAATAGCTGCCATATGGATTGTGGGGGGAAATACAGATGGAATTAGTTGTACATGAGTGGCAAGACTGCTGTAGGTGGAAGCTTGCCTGCGTCAATCTTTAATCTAATGTTTGACCAGGAGATGACAGAAAAATAAAGCAGCATATTATGTGTGGGGACTATACTGAGCTTGGTTGGAGCATAAAGCCTTGTTATGTGTCCACCAGCACAATGTAAATATTTAAAGGTCCCCGTTGGACAGAGAGTTGTTTAAGAGCCTTCTGTTTGTAATCATTCGTTAAAGTAAACTTTTCTTATTATACATGGAGCTGTGGTAGGTTCCTGCACTTAAAAGCTTGGCTGAAAAGCTGAAGTCATGTGCTATTCTTTGAGTACATTGTCATCCTCCCATGTAGATGAGTCTCTCTTCTGTTCTATATTAGCAAATTCTGTCATACTGATTTGGTTAAGATGTATATTCCTGGCTTGCAAAGGTAGCTGAAATGACAGTTTGAACTTTGGAACAGGGCCATCGCTATCTAGACTCCAAAAGTCTACCATCTCCTCTGATATGGGCACAAATTATAATTTGTGACTGTTAGGAACCCAGTCTTCTGCCCTTAAATTCTTGAGCAGTTTCCTGAAGCAGAACCCAAACAGAAGCAAGGGAAATGTGAAAGAAATGGGTCAAAAAGCCTAAAGGGAAGCTTGGGCTGATTTGGGAAACAGGAGGAAGGAAGAGGCAAATGAGGGTTTGAGGGGTGAGTGCCCAGGGGAGGGGAAGGGAGCAAATGAAACAGTAGCTATAGGTAAGGTGAGCAATGGTAGGGATGGACTGAAGATGCAGAGAGTCTGAAGGATGAGAACTGGACTAAGTGGCAACTAAAAAAAGACAAAGCTAAGCAAGCAGAAATAAACATGTCACTTAAATCATGTTGCCTTCACTTTTTACCACAATCTTTTACTCGGTTAGCAGCTTTAAAATGCATTGTTTAGAAACACAACATTTAAACTACTATAATACATTTTCATGACGCTACCTTTGAAGACTGTTCAAAAACTTCAGATCCTTCTGTATTTATTTGATTCCATTTATGAATTACTGCTCATGAAATTTATTGAAGTGGTTTTGCAGTAAAAACATGTGAATTTTGCAGCCAGACCGTTGACTAGGGCTACTTGTAGGGAGCAGCCCCTACATTAAAACAACTTCATTGCCTATCACTCTGTTTCAGGGCTCATTTCGAAATGCTGGTTTTGACCTGCAAAGCCCTACTTGATTTGGAATTGAGGTATCTTTAAAAAAAGAAGAAGCTGCTCTTCTATGCTCTTCTGACTTGGGTTTTATGATCTTTGGGGCTCATCTGTCTTTCATTCCTGCCAGAATTTGAAGTAGCCTGTTTGGGGGAATCAGGTTTGTCTGGGGCACACCTGTTTGGAGAAGGCAGGTTTAATGTGACATGAGAACCAGGCCATTGTATATATCATGAATACAAATAAAATATCTGCCCAGAAAGCTTCCTCAAATCAAGATTTTGGTGTACCATAAAAATGTATATCAAAAAATGTCAATATTTGAAATAAGTGAGCTAGAGGAAAAAACTTGTTGAACAATAACTGCTTCAATAGGCAAATCATTTCTTAATAACTTGAGTCAAGGGAGCTGCAAAATATGAGTTCCTTTCCCTTCAGTTGCAAAATTCCAAACACAACAACAGTAAAAGTGACTTGGGAAGTGAAATCTCTCTCACATTAAAGCACCAACAACCTTAAAGGCACAGAAACACAAACTTACATAGCACTAAAACCAGACAATATTAATGAAATATCTCAAGTGTTCATTCAGAGCTCTAGGACGTAATGTATGTAAGGGAAGGGTTGTAGCTCAGTGGTAAGGTGTCTGCCTTCAATCTCCAGGTAGGTTTAAGAGAGACTCCCTGCTTGAAATCCTGGACAGTCACTGTCAGTCAGTGTAGACAGTACTGAGCTAAATGGATCAATAGTCTGACTCAATATAAGGCAGCTTCCTGTATTCCTGTGTGAATCACAAAAGCCTCACATTGAATTAACACATTGATTTATATTAAACCAATGGATTCAGTTCATCAGTGCTAAAAATTGAGAAGTTGAATAAGACTATGTTGTTTGTATTCCTGCTTTTTCTTGTCGAATCCTAAGTCTTACAGGTTGACTGGTCTTGCTAGCATAGAGCAAACTGTGTTAACACTTCAAAACACAAATAACCTAAGTGGAATTGAAATTGGAAAAACGCCTTAATGTGAACTTTCTTGTGTTTGATTTTGTTTTGTCTAATATAAGATCAATGTTGTACAGTCAGCTTGCAAGTTTGTTCAGTGATGAAAGAATATATTTTCATTTAATTTAATATATTGCCTGCTTTACCTGGGGAGATGGATACAGAATCCCCTGGAGCTGTAAGCGTCTGATGATGTAGATGTTATACTTGTATGGCGCTTAGGACATCAATTACATCTACTTACCATTTGCTTCCAGGAGATAATGGTTCAAAAGATACCCACTGCCTCTTCATTACATGCTTCCCTTTTTTCTGCCTCATTAATGGCAATTTCAAGTTCAGTTCTCCTGGGAAAATCTCCTAGTTAATTGAGGTAGTGACATTTTTCTGTGATTTAATAGAATAATTTTATCAAATACTGGAAAAGATTAGCTGGCAGTTCAATTAAGTACACTTTAGACTAAATGTTGAAGGTGGATGTAGTTTGTTGTGTTGGTGCTTCTCCTTGGCAAGTAAGGTTTCCCATCTGTTGTGTTTTATCAGAGAGATGCACATCTTTGGTGTGCTTTGATCTGCTCAGCTATGATTAGCTGGGAGTGAGGGCCTAATCCATCATGATTTGCTGGAGGGAAAATATTATCTCTGACATTTTTCTGTACCTACTATATAAGAATCCATGCAATCAATCTGTCTGTGGGGGGAAACTGGTCCATAAATATATCTTAATATCCCTGGGCATCCCAAGGTATCATGAGCAGAGATTGACCATGCCAGTGGCTTTGGACATGAATTACACCAGTGGAGTCTCAAATTTCAGCACCACCCCAGCCACATCTCACCTTCCATTAAACATCATAGTTGTGATGTCCCCTGTGGTGCCCTGAGGCTCCATGCCCCATGCGACCAGTCCCCTAAATCCTCCTATAATTATAATGAAGTGTAAACCTTGCAGTTCCTCTCCCTGTGCTTATGTATCATGTCTGCAGCCTTGGATATACTGTATGGGAAGAGTGTGAATCTTTTTGGATGGGAGAGAGAAATTCACATCTCTTGACACAGAACAGTCTTCACCAGCCTAGTGTCATCTAGCTGTTCTGGATTACAACTCCCATCAGCCCCAGCTATTTGGATCTATCTATCAAGGACGCGGGTGGCACTGTGGGTTAAACCACAGAGCCTAGGGCTTGCCAATCAGAAGTTCGGCGGTTCGAATCCCTGCGACAGGGTGAGCTCCCGTTGCTCGGTCCTAGCTCCTTCCAACCTAGCAGTTTGAAAGCACGTCAAATTGCAAGTAGATAAATAGATATGGCGTTTCCGTGTGCTGCTCTGGTTCACCAGAAGCGGCTTTGTCATGCTGGCCACATGACCTGGAAGCTGTACGCCGGCTCCCTCGGTCAATAACGCAAGATGAGCGCCGCAACCCCAGAGACTGGACCTAATGGTCAGGGGTCCCTTTACCTTTACCTTTATCAGGTTATAATAAAAATAATAGATCCATCAATCTGATTTTTTTGTTAGAGATATAGGCAAATGGTATGTTAAGAAATGGAATATAAAATAGAAGTCACCAAATTTTATGTCCAGTATTGTTATTTAGATGTAAAGTGCTAAAGAGATAAGTGAATTCCATTTTGCTTAGATTATTATTTTCACACTAGTATGATCTCATTAATTAGGATTTTGTAGGGGCACTATAAGCTGTAGTTCATCCTTTTTTAGTTCCTGTGCAATTAGGAAAATGCACAGTTCCATCAGTGCATGGATTCCTTCCACATCTGTTGCTGTAAGATCACTCCATGTAGGGAATGTAACACACATAAGTTCGACCTATATATCAATCTGTTCCCTTTCTCCCAAAGTTTAGTTTGACAAAAGCCAGGATTTAGATCAGGCATCCCCAAACCTCGGCCCTCCAGATGTTTTGGGCTACAATTCCCATCATCCCTGACCACTGGTCCTGTTAGCTAGGGATCATGGGAGTTGTAGGCCAAACTATCTGGAGGGCCGCAGTTTGGAGATGCCTGATTTAGATGGAAGGCATACACTCTGTTCTGTTGAATAGTTCTAATAAATATTTACACCACGCTTCATTTTGGCCCACAAATGATTAAACAGTAATTCAATGCTGCCATGTATCATCCATTAGAATCTATGGATCAAATTATTTACAACAGCTTTTTCATTACAAAATTTATTTTAGCTCATACTATAATTGCTGTTGACAGCTAATGCCATCAATCAAATGCTATTTTGCACTTTTTTTGCCCAGTTGATGGATGGCTTTGGTGTCTTTGCATTATGCGTTAAACTGAAAAGTTCCACAACAAAATATTTGTGTGCGCAAAACCTGTATTTCATAGGGCACAGCTAAGAAATGGCTTCAGTTCTCTTTGGAATCTAGAGGTCATAAAGCACTGTTCATATAAAATCAATTTCTGGATAAAGGAGGTAGAGGCAATTAAGTTCAACAGCCTTGATGTCTTATATTTGTATGCTGGTTTCTAGTCAAATTTCTCATAGCAGTTCCCATTAAATATTAAGCAAGCCCAATTGTGGACATCTGCTGTTTTGTTACCAAAAATGTAATGCCCTAGCCCCTAGATTTATGAAATTTATTATTTCATAGCTCTATAAAGCGGGCAGGATGATAAATCTATGAGCCTGGGCATTGCAGCTACATTGGATGGGAATGACCTTATTCAGAAGGAACACCATCCATCCACTGCTGAAGTATGGCCATAAGCATGGTGGACTGCCACTACCACAGCAGCGGCAACTGCTGTTTGGACCACCACAGCTGGGCTCCCCTCCCCCACTCTGGTTGGCAGGGGAGTGAGAGCTCATAACCAGGACCCTGCCAAGGGCCCCCTACTTCTCCAAAGCCCTGTTCCCTTGTCACCAGGCCAAATTAAGGCAAGAAGGAGAGAGAAGAATAGCAGTGGAGCAAGACAGAGAGAAAGCAAAGGAGCTTCAGACCCCGTTTTCCTTATCTGTTGGGTAGGTGACGTGCATGGGAAAAACCTTCTAATGAAGTCAGAAGTTGAAAATGATCCAGTGTTTCACCAGGAGGACATGCTTTTTTTGAAAATCAAAATCTACATGTACTCCTCTGTAGTGAACAGGGCAATGGACAGATGAAGGTGAACATGCAATGAAAAGAACCACGGGAACATCCTTAATATCCTTGTGGGCTTCCCATTGGCCACAGTGGAAAACAGGATGCTGGGCTAGGTGAACTTTTAGTTTGATCCAGCAGGGCTCTAATGTGGCCATTATGGACTTGAGAGACAATCTCCAGTGCTATTTCAGGATATGATTTTGTAATAACTGAAAGAGCTGAGAGTTAAACTCCTGCTAGAAAGCATCTTTTGGAAGGTGTTTTAGAACAAAGCCATACGGTGCATGATCTGACGTTTTTCGAAAGGGGTAGCAGTTTCTTGTAGCAAAGGCAACAGTCTTCTGGCACCTTAAAGGCTAACACATTTGTTATGGACAATCTTTTGTGGACTACAGTTAATGTTACCAGATGCATGAAGGTTTATCCTGAGCTGCAGGTATGTGTGTGTGTATCAGCCATTTGTAGGCCATCCTGGGCATTGACACTTCCCTCTCACATCCCTTGAATGGCAGGCCTGTAGTTGCTTAAATACATATCTCTCTCTCTCTCACCCACACACCCACACCCACACCCACACACCCACACCCACCCCTAAAATGAGTTCCACAACAACAAGTCACACAGCAGAGAAACAGGTAAAGTGATGGACAATACTACAGAACCGAATAATGTCATCCAGAACTTCAAGTTATTCACCTGCCCATCTTCCAGTGTGACGTATGCCATTATCTGCCAACCAAGCTCTTCTGCATTCTATTTGTGACCAATAGGCCTGTCTCTGTGCAAAAAAATAACACAAATATGACAATATTAAAACAAAACAAAACAAACTGTGAGGAACATACCATCCTACCAAGACAGCCTGTAACCAATATTCCTACCAAGACAGCCTGTAACCAACAAAGTAACCTCAAAGGGAGACTGTGACATGAAACAGCTGAACCACAATACATCAGAGAGCATGTTAAATCAAGGTGGGGGGATGTAACTGGTAATTGTAGAACTGCAAGACCTTCACTTAATAGATTCAAAATAGTTAACATGTAGCAATGGATAGCATACAAATCTTCATCAGAGGCAGTTTTTGAGCAAATGTGAGTGAAAGGATTTTAAATATTGGGCAAGCCTTAAACTTGAACCTGGCTCATATCACATGAAGCATCTTTCATAATGAAATTCTCTTTGCTTTATTCCAGCTGTGGAAATGGTATTTTTACTTGCAATGCCTGGGCTACACCAGCTACATATATTTATACTAAGCATGTGAGATTCAGTACTATACTATGGAATGCTCTGGCTTTGTTTTAAAGCTGTATATCTTTTGAGATCTATAGCCTGATAACTCATCTGTTGGATACAAAAGTATTCTCCATCCACAGTCCTTGAAAAGATAACTCACCATAAAGGTCAAAAAAGCTGCCTGACTCATCTGAAGAAAGAGAGCCCTTTTATGATCAACAGTGTTCTTAACTAGGCTTTTATCATGCCGGAATGCTTCAGAAGCCAATTGAACAAGATTTTGACACCCTCCTTTTTGAGATATGTTATGATGCAGCTGTTACAGCTGAACTTCAACTTCGTTAATGACAAGTAAAAGTTATTTATCTTGGCTCAGCTTAGTCTTTGCCATATGGCATTACAACCTCTACTCTATATATTATATGAAAGAAAAAGCTATCCGTGTTCTTTGGTTTTTCAACCCATAATGTTGGACAGATTGTGGCTTTGCCTTAGCAAAAAGTGCTTCTGATCACAGAGGTTGAGACGCCCTTTTTCTCTTTTGCCGTAGCACCTGTGTTGCTGTTGCTGCTGTTTGCTGCACTCCTTTGGTCCAAATCCCATTCTGTTCCAGAGGTTTCCCAGCCATTGGGAACTGTCTTTTTTTTGGGGGGGGGAGACGATGGTTGGGTTGAAGATGGTAGGGAAAATCAGCAAAAATCAGGTGCTCCAACTTGTGAGACTAGGACCAATTTCCATTTAGACAAAACCACCATTGGACACAGCTCAGAGTTGTTTTCTTTGTATGCAGAAACCTTGAATCATGGTTGTGGGAAATATTTTTTTTTCTAACTTTATAATGCATGTAGTGTCATGAGCAGGCACCCCCAAACTCAGCCCTCCAGATGTTTTGTGACTACAATTCCCATCATCCCTGACCGCTGGTCCTATTAGCTCGGGATGATGGGAGTTGTAGTCCCAAAACATTGGAGGGCCGAGTTTGGGGATGCCTGGTCATGAGCTTCCTAGTTTAGTAAGTTTTCCTTTAGCGTTTCTGGGGGGGGGAACCCTTCCCCCCACTGTTTAAACAGTGATTCTGCAGCTGCAGCAAAAGTTGGGTTCCAAAAAAGACCCCTCCATTAAAAGTTGTGGGGCTGCTGCAAAAAGCATATCGTACATCACAATTGAATCAACTGACTTAGATTGTTACTGTCTGTCTTTTGTGCCGGAGGTTAAAGTGGTAATTGTTTCCTTTGCTTTCTGCCTAGAAGCCACTGGTGGCCCAGTGCAGATCTCCTTTTAGAAATGACCCAGTTAAGTGAAGCATAGAATATGATATATTTCATGGCAATATGTTGGATGTTTCACAGAACTGCAGCCAGCTTCTTGAGTTTTTTTATATTTTTCATATAATTTAGGTCATCTTACTTATGCCATTAATAATATATCCAAGATATTGGATTCAGCTATGTAAGTGTGCACATTTAAAAACTTGTTTAAAGTTTGTTTAGTTAAAAGTTTATTTATCAGTCAAACATTTCCCCCTTTAAAAATAAATCATGCATTTAATTCATTCCTGTAGGTTTTGCCTAAACATGATTTTCAAATTTTGCTAATTTCCGTTAAAGTGAACCAAATACTTTCAGCTCCATAATGTTTGTACATTTTGTACTGCTATTGAAAGGTTTACTGAGATGGATATAATATATGTAAAATGCTTTGAATTCTTGATTCTATATAAATTCGAAGTACCATTACTGTACAGGTTTGCTTTCTAAATACGTTTTCTTTCATTGAATTGGAACCTGATCAGGACCACATGGTCAAATCATCTACCAAAAAATAATAGGTATATTTAACTAGCTATAAATGTACCCAATGACAGGAGTGGACAATTAATTGCTAACATAACTGAAATATTCAAGAGTGACTATTACCGTTTGCTAATAATGGAGAAGAAATCCTGTGTTATCAAAGAGACTTGATTTGATTGCTCTTCTATGGTTGTGATAAGAGAGAAGGCATATTATTTTAAAGATGAGGAGGAAGCCATTTTAATCATGCATGAAAATATAAATTCCATATGGGCAATGTCAACCTTTTGTTGTTAGTGACCTAAAGAACCAATTCAGTCAATACCTTTAGTAGCCAAACTGGCTGCTCTTTGAAGTAATTGACTGATTCTATGGTGCCTTATTGACTCTAATTTTCTAACTGTTGTGACCAAACAGTTGGTTTTGCTATTTCTTTTGTTCCACTGCCCTGTATTGGATAAAAAGTGCAGCTCTGCCAAGCCTCGTTTATGCATTTTGAAGTTTTGATTTAATTAGTTTGAATGTGTAAACTTGGCTGCTATTGCCAGTACATTATGTGAAGTAATTCTCCAGGAATCACGGTGAAGTGAAAAAGACATTGCATTGTCTTTTGTGGCAAGGTTCTGAATCAAAACTATTATGTCCTTCTGCAGAACATGTGGAATATCAAAGAAGCTAAAACTACCATTTCCCAATCATTTGCCAGAGTGTTTATTAACTGTCCACATGACAACAGACTAAAATAAATGCAGAGAGTTATGCTTCAGTAGACTGAATTCCTGTCTTTTCCAAAACGTTTGTTCCAAACATATTTTAGTATTGGAAAGAGCCAAATCCAGTGACCTGCAATTTGAAACATTTAAAATCTGTATAATTGAATGGTTTTTTTTTTACATGCAGTTGAGTTCAGTTCCTTTTAATGTTCAAAGCAGGACATTTTTACTATTCATAGAAATTCCCATCCTTTCACTCTGCTGTTAAAAACCATTATGTCATCTCAGCATGACATCACTGATACCATTATGGCATCAGTGGCAGAGGCCACTGATAGGAGCAGCCCATTTTTAGTTTATTTCTTATATAGAAGTTGCTGCAAGTGTTTGTTTCCCCCTTTACTGTATGAAGGTTAATACTGAATAGTTTTACAGCTAAAAAATTCTGTTGATGACTAATCATTCTAGAGTGATCTGCCTAAGCTGTTTGCAATAATGAATTTCAAATGAGTGTTGTTTGTCATGTAATTACTGTCCAGTTTCTTGGCCTTTACACTCTGGAACAGCAAAATGAAAACATAAGGCACCATCTAATGGGAACATCTCCTACAGAAGTTCATTTGAAATGCCAAGGCACTATGCCCAGAATATTTATGCAGGAAAATGCTGTGCAGACTATCAGGGCTAGCTAAATCCAATCTATTCTTACTGAGGTGGGCCAAAAAAGAGTATCTGTAGTTTTATGGGTTTTTAAAGTAAACTTTGCATTAAAGATTTTTTGAAAGTACCTAGAATATGTTTGATTGTTCAATATAAATAGATTGTTCTTTTTAAATTAGGGCTTTGTGCCTGGTAGCAACAGAAGTAATCATTATATGGAACAAATACTGTAAGTATAATAGGAGAGATGCTTAAATTAATGTGTGCACTCATAATTTGTAGAGCTGCATTTCACTTTAGTTCTAAATCAATGCAGAAGGTTTTGAGCTTTCTTTTATTTTCCCTGCCATCATAGCTCATATATAAAATGGCCATAATATGCTGGAAGCTATTATCATAGTAATAAACAAAGCAGAATGTTATAATGTTCATCTAATGGTCAGGCATAATAATAATAATAATAATAATAATAATAATAATAATATATTATTTATACCCCACCCATCTGGCTGGGTTTCCCCAGCCACTCTGGGCGGCTTCCAACAGAAAAATAAAACACAGTGATCTATTAAACATTAAAAGCCTCCCTAAACAGGGCAGCCTTCAGATGTCTTCTAAAAGTCTGGTAGTTGTTTTTCTCTTTGACATCTGATGGGAGGGCGTTCCACAGGGTGGGCGCCACTACCGAGAAGGCCCTCTGTCTAGTTCCCTGCAACTTGGCTTCTCGCAATGAGGGAACTGCCAGAAGGCCCTCGGTGCTGGACCTCAGTGTCCGGGCAGAACGATGGAGGTGGAGACACACCCTCAGGTATACTGGACTGAGGCCATTTAGGGCTTTAAAGGTCAGCACCAACACTTTGAACTGTGCTCGGAAACGTACTGGGAGCCAATATAGATCTTTCAAGACCGGTGTTATGTGGTCTCGGCTGCCGCTCCCAGTCACCAGTCTAGCTGCCGCATTCTGGATTAGTTGTAGTTTTCGAGTCACCTTCAAAGGTAGCCCCACGTAGAGTGCATTGCAGTAGTTCAAGCGAGAGATAACTAGAGCATGCACCACTCTGGTGAGACAGTCTGCAGGCAGGTAGGGTCTGCCTAAGGGCATGGAAAACCTTAAAAGAAATCACTCTGTGTTTGTGAATCCTTGCACCTTGTCTTTCTCATGTATCAAAGGTACAGATGCTCACAAATTCCTTTGATTGGCCAGCACAATGCAGCTCAAACTTCAGTTGGTTTGTTTTTGACTAAAATCCAAGAAATAAAGATCATCATCCCTCCACCCCCCACCCCAGTAAGCCAAGTATCAACTTAATGAATTTGGTTGTGTGAAATCTTTAATGTATGCACATGTGGTGTATGTTACTAATTTTCCTCTATGTCCAAAATCTCTAATATGTTTGCTTCCATAACACTTGAAGCATGTTGATCAGATGCAGAATCGACCAGTGAACTTCCCTGCAGTTGAAATTGGGATCAGACAAAACATGAAAATGAGTTTTCAGTCTCTTGTAAAGCTAGTGACCTCCACAATACCAGAGAGATTAGTTTATTTGAGTATTAAAAGAGTGTTCAGAACATGCTGTGGGGTTAGAGAGGATGAATGGCAGAGTCCTGACTTATGCTGTGGGAATGTTACTATAACAGATGACCCGGTTCCATAGACTTACAGCTGTGCTAGGTATTGTTGTCTCTGGAACAGATTAAAGATGAATATATTTTCTTGGTCAGCCCTTTTTTTTAGGGGTGAGCTTGGTGTTCTTTAGTAGTTCATTCTGTTTCAGACCTTAACACAGGAAATTCTAATAATTTCTGTCTTAATTGGTGCGAACAACTGAATTGGACTAAATGCACTATTAGTAGCAAAACACAGGAACTGGGACAGCTAGCTGTTTTCCCAGATGGTTCAGATTTTGTTAAACCCATAAGATAATGAATTCATTTCTTCTTTCCTGAGTTATGTTACTTAGAAATAATAAGCAGCTCCATTTGCTCCATTTATCCTGTGTTTTAGCTATGATGTGACCGTCTTTTACTTTGTAAAATATTTGTGTGAGAGGTGTTTTGGGCAATTGAGGCTGGTCCATTAGGGTGAAATCAGAAAGTCTCAGTGTTGTTTTTGTAGAACACAGCATGGAAGAGGATGGGAATACAACTAGAATTAGTTGGTGCTGGCTCCACATAGTGTTGGTCTCCCTGCCTTCTGCCTTACAAATCCCTAGGGGCGCCAGCCACCAAAGGTCCTGGGGGTGAAGTTAGAAGGCCAGAGATGAGGCCTCAGCTGAACCATATTCTGGGATCATGTACTGCAGGTCATTGCTCATAAATACCACTTTCTGTTCCCTGTAGAAAGATGGTTTTGCACAAATGTACAGCCTCCTGCCCAGGCTTCTCTACCCTGTCCTGCAATGTTCCTGAAATCTTCTGTAGTGCAGAACATATGCTGCTCTGGAAGGCCAGGTTCTTAGTATTAAATTAAGCTTTCCTATTGCTTCAAATACGGAACCTGCTGTTTTGTGATGAGGCAGAAGCCATCATGATGGAAGCTGTTGGGACTGTGGGAGCGTTTGAAAAGAGATGGGAAGGCAGCAAGAGGGGAATGTTGCTTCACTTCTCTATCATCAAAGGATTCCAGCAGGATTTCCTGGATCTGGCACACCGTATGTAAATTGCCTCCACCCCCTCAATATATTACAAACTGAATCTGGGTTTCTAATGTACAGCTTGCCTGTGTGGTGGAATATTGCTGATTCTAAGATAAACTCACTGTCAACTCCATGATCAAGTTCTTTTCCCAAATATCTCCATTCTTTTGAGCACATGAAGCCCCAACAACAATATTGGGGAATATAATATTTTAATTTAACATGTGAAGCAGGATGCTTTGTACCTTCAGGTGAAAGTTTAAAGGAATGAAATCAGGAAGGTGAGGAATGAAACTTAAATGATTATTTCCTTTCTTATTGTAAAGATCACACACAGTTCTGCATTTTAGAAATCTACCTACTGAAGTTTTAATGTGTGGTTATTTCTGGTATTTTTGTTCACCTTAACATAAGGGAAAATGAGCCGATTATATGTCTTAGTTTTTATGTGTTTTCTTTCTCAGCGTTATTTTCCCAAAAGTCTGTGGACTGAAAATGTTTCACAAATTTGTCACAAATTTGTTGATCCTTCCTGACATCGTTCAACATGCAAAGTACCATGAGGATGTTGTGGGTGTCACAAGTTGACTCATTTATGTGCTGTGAGAGTAGCAGCCCTTTGTTTTGACTCAAAGCTAGACAAATTTGGCAACAGAGACAAAAGGAGAATACCTTTGTATTACTGAGGTGTCATTTTTATAAAGTGCCTTTGTCTCATGCGCCACCCTCTTAATGCCTCAGAAATAAATCACTTCAGACTTCATCACTGACAGCCACAATATCTACAGTCTTCACACATCAGGAGCCTGGCTGACACAGCAAATTATGTGCTGGTGCCATTTGACAAGAGCAAAATTAAGAGAAGGGCTGGGCTTTCTTGCTGTATATCAGTGCAAAGTTGTAATGCGTATTCTGGATCAAGAGTGGGTGTTTGAACGCTTATCTGTGTTTGGAAGAAGAAGAGTTTGGATTTGATATCCTGCTTTATCACTACCCAAAGGAGTCTCAAAGCGGCTAACATTCTCCTTTCCCTTCCTCCCCCACAACAAACACTCTGTGAGGTGAGTGAGGCTGAGAGACTTCAGAGAAGTGTGACTAGCCCAAAGTCACCCAGCAGCTGCATGTGGCGGACCGGAGACGCGAACCCGGTTCCCCAGATTATGAGTCCACCGCTCTTAACCACTACACCATACTGGTAGTATAAGTTGAAAAATAAGTGGAATAACAAGCTGGGGATAGGATGTAATGGGACTAAGAAAAACAATCTAGACACATGTTTCATTGATGGAGAATCTCTTGCCATTATTTAAAACACATCTGCATTTGTGCAACAAATCTCATTACCAATGTGCACATGTAACTGTTGATTTGCAGTAGTTGTGTCCTGTTTTTTTAAAGCTGATGCAGAACTTGCACTAACAGATGAGTATGCTACTTATTCCACCAGCAGTCTCCAAAATCCCTTTGCCTAGGCTGCAGAAGTGCATATCCAGATAACTCCTTGGGTAAAGTAATCACTTTGCCTTCCTCTGTTTATAAGATAGGAGTTGTTTCCTCTTTTGAGTTTGTTTTCTTGTATTTCTTCGAGTGGCAATGCCTCCACCTCTTTCTCATCCAAATCTGAGAATAAAATAAATAAATATTGGAATTGTGTTAAGCTTATTATCCAGATAAATGAGGGAGGAAAAGACTTGAGCTGATACAATTAATGTCTTATGCTGGAGATCTCACCAGTTGCCTTAGAATATAGTTTCAAAGAAACCAAAGACCAGCATAAAACTTTCCAAAATGCAGTAGTGTGACAGTACTGCAGATGATTATTAATACACTGGATCTGGAGTTTCAGGCAATATGGCTCACTTTCTTTCTTTGCTACAGTACTTTATATGCAAAGTGGATATACTTTCATCCATATGGAATTACTGCAAGACTATAAAATACGATATGGTTAAAGAAAGCAGTAGATTAAAACTACAGTAATTTTAAGAACTTGCAACAGGAACTAAAATCAAGTTTGAATATGTTGCACAGTTATGGAAAAAAGCTGAATTGACAACAAATAATTACTGTCTGTGGGAAGCAAGGGACTTTGCTACCCAATAAATAAGCAGCTCCTATTATCACTGTGTAGAGAGATGTACATGTTCAAGCGATGCACATATACCAGCTATTCTTATATTTCATTGAACGTTTCATAAGCGCTTGCTTGATGTGCAGAATAGTGTCACGCTGAATGTTAATCACTACAAGTCAAGAAAAATGAAGTTACGTCGAAGTCCACTTTCAAAGTCTTCATTTATAAACCGCCATGTCCTAAAGGTATGGGAGGGTTGTATGGGGTGAGCCAGCTGGGTAACTACAGACAACCGAAACCCAGCAGTGACGAGTTCTGGAATTAGATTTTGTTGCAACCACTTGAAATTGAACAGTGGTTGCAACTGTTTGATCAAGCCAGTCCAGGCAGATCAGAACATATTGACACGAACAAAACCAGTTCAGCCCAGCAATAAAAGTAGGCACAGGCTGGCTAAAAGCTGCAGCTGCATTGCAGTTACAGTGCAGTTACACTCCACAATGAAGAAAGAAATGTGTAAGTCATCTGTCTTTGACTGCTCACATTTTAGTAAAAGTTCCCAAGGTCTCCAACTGACTTGCCCAGAGCAAGGTAGATTGAACCTATGAATTTTTTAAAAAACAGCAACCCTCTCCCTCCACCTCCCTCCCTCTTTCCTTTAACAAAGCAGAGGGGGCGCCACTGATCATAGCTGCCAAGTTATCCCTTTTTTAAAGGGATTTTCCCTTATGCTGAATAGGCTTCCTCGCGAGAAAAGGGAAAACTTGGCAGCTATGCCACTGATGCGCTCCATCTTAGCTCCAGACACAGCACACCACTTGAAGACTGGGGCCTGGACATGTGCTTCAGAATTCTGCTTTCTGCACATAATTTCTAGATGAAACGCTTTGTCTGTATGTGCTGCCGAAGTGAGCACGAAACGCTTTGTCAATAGATCCATGTGTTTTTTCAAATTAAAAGTTTATGGTGTAGCTATTTATTAAAGGTTTGTGTTCTGCTAAAAGAGATACAAAACCTATTATTGCTGTTCTCCAATTACAATCATCCAGTCCAGTAGAACAGTTGAGTGTAGAACTGAATGCCAATGCAGAGCTGGGAGTGGACAGCGAACAGGAGCACCCTTAGTTCCTTGTACTATGTTGTATTAAAGCAGCCAACCCCTTTAATACTGGCAATGCAATTAGTGATTCACGGAGTAACAAAATCAAAAAGATGGGTCCCTGCCATGAGGAGCTTACAATCTAAGCTTCAGCACTAGAGGAGATAGGAAGGGGAAATAGCAAGGGCTGCATGTGAGCAAATAAGCTACTTGTACTTAATTAAGCTTTGTTGCAGCTGGGAACCAAATTTGATTTGTTTCAACAATTTATAGTTTACCCATTTGGCAAGGCACTCTAAGCAACTGAAAAGACAAATGTAAGCATTCACATATACAGATTAAAGCAATAAATTAAACCTGGAAGCCTGAGTTTCAACTCATAGGTGCCATAATCAAATGTGTGGGAGGGAACCTTGTGACCCCAGTCCAAGCAAAATTAGTAATAATGACCAAGCCACAAATGAAAGCAGTGGGAATTAATCTGGCTGTCAGGAAGGGGAAGAAGTTTAATCTCCCTTAACCCCCTTTAAGTGTTTTTTGTCAACTTACATCTCCATGTTGAACCTGAAATTAAAGTTGCATTCATTTAAATTTCCTTCTCCTCCACTTCTAAGAACTGTGATACAGTACCCAAGACAAAGAGCTGGGCCCAAGCTATGAGTGAATATGTTTATTTCTTGGTTTGCCTGCCTATTCCATTTGTATCCTGTCCTCCTTCCCGTGAGATAAGGCTGCTGACATGGAGGTGGGCTTTTTCAATGATGGCACTGAATGTGATACAATCCCTGCTGAAATAAGAGACCCCATCTGTGCTGGCATTCTGTTAGCTCTTGAAGGCACACCTGTTTGAACAGGTATTCCCCTGACCTCTTTATCTGAGTCTCATGTTTTAATTGCTGTGTTGTTTTAATGACACTTATTACTGCACCACAGCATATTGCTTCCATTAATGCCATTGCTCTAGCAGCTTCTAGAGAGAATAATAGAATGTAGAGACGTTGAGGCTAATCTAGTCCAACGTCCTGCAATGCAGGAATCTCAACTAAAGCATCCATGACAGATGACCATTCAATCTCTATTGAAAAACCTCCAAGGAAGGAGAAGGGCCTCCCCCAAATATCTTAAAACCTGGGCAGGTTTGCAAACCCTAAGGGACTCTGCAAGCCAATGACCAAGGCATTGAACAGGAGTCACACACACACACGCCCCAGCACCATCTTCTGAATTTGCTTCTCCAGGAAGGAATGGAACCACTGTAAAACAGTGCCTCCAAGTCCTATCCCAGCAAGGTGGCCTGGAAGGATACCATAGTCAATGGTATTGAAAGCTACCAAGAGATCCAGCAGAACCAACAGGAACAGACTCCTACCTGTCCAGTTCTTGGAGTAAGTCATCTACCAAGATGACCAAAGCCATCTCTGTCCCATAACCAGGCCTAGAACCAGATTGAAATGGATCTAGATAATCAGTCTCCTCCAGAAACCTCTCGAGCTGAGCTGCCAGCACATGCTCCAGTACCATATTTTCTATTCTTCTACCACCAATGTGTAGGAAGTGATCCTAATTCTGCAAGGAGTTTTGATCCAACATGACACTTGTATTCTTAAAACACCTTGCAAGAATTCCACAACCAGCAGGCACTAAAGGAAGGGCTAAAAGTCAGTGCTTTGCATGCAGCGAGTCTCAGGTCCAGGTCCCAGCATCTTCAGGTAGTGGTGGGAATGTCCTCTGGTGAGCCGCTGCTAGTTGGTGTAGAATTGTAGACAATACTGAGCTTTATAAGGCAGCCTCCTATTTTCACTAAGTAACTCAGCAGACAGTGGCTCATAGTCCAGCTGTGGTACATATTCTACCTTCTGCCCATTCATGTCTTTAAAAAACCCCAGTGTGTTTAGCATTGATGTATGTCTGGTTTTGTTCTCCCTACAACAAATAGTAAAATACCCAATTACGACAGAATGGCCTGAAAACAGCAACATGAAATTAAATAGTACACGAATTGGTAGCATTTTACCATGTTAAAATATCAAGGACCAGTTAAAACCTTTGACTTGAATAAGATTTCAGCTTCTAGCCATATAGGGAAATAATTTAAATTAGGCCATTTCCCCAATTCATGTCATTTTCTTTCTTTTCTTTTTTTTAAAAAAACACTCTAAACACTGAATGCTGTCAACTCTCATTGAACCATGAAGAAGGTGTTCAGAATTGCTTGCTAGACTGAACCATATCTCCTTGGTAACCCACTTCCTATGCATTATGTGATGTCATTGGTACTCTTAAAAGCAGGCTGTGTTACTTTGTTGCCATTGTCCCCCCTCTCAATTTTGAACATATTTTTACACCTTTTTTTTTTAATGCAAACTTCATCGGATTTTCAGAGGGAAATTTTAGTACACTGTATGTATGCTTTTGGGAACACAGAACGGAAGCATGTTTTATGATGTACAAATGAGGCAAATTATGCTCCTACTAGAATCTGTACTGGAAATTCTGGAAATTTATGAGGCAGGTATGTGCAACATAGATTGCACCTATTACTTGTCTGTAGGCCTCTGGCATGCAGAGGGAGTACTAAGGGATCATCTCCCCCATCCATACCAAGTATCCTCTTGCCTTTCTGTGGTCTCACCGAACTCTAATATTGCTGGAAAGCCTCTCTTTTTTGAGGTTCCCCTCTGTCTGAGACCTCTGATGCACTGCATAGCAACCCCTCAGTTTCCCATTGGCCCACTCTTCACGAAACTTTGCATTCAGAAGCTCTGTATTAATAATTTGACCCTCATGCAATCATACGAAATAATGGTGTAGTACAGACTAAGTTCCAGTATAAGTGTGACTATGAAAGTGCATAGGAAGTTGCCTTATACTGAATCAGAAAATAGGTCCATCTAGCTCACTGTTGTGTGTACAGACTGGTAGCAGCCCTCCAGTGTTTTAGACAGGAGTGTTTTTCCAGCCCTACCTGGAGATGCTGAGACCTTCTGCAAGCACAGCAGATGCCCTGCCAGGGAGCTATTTGTTCCAGACTCACTGAAGCATTCAAATTTGCCCTATACCGAGTCAGAGTATTGATCTATCTAGCTCAGTATTAACTACTCTCCAGGGTCTTTCCCAGCCTTACCTGAAAATGCCTAGATTTGAAGCTGTGATAATTTTAATGCAAAGCCTATGCTCCACCACCTGAGCTACGTCCTTCCCCGGCTACTCTAGTGTAATGTAATAAGCACTTCTCTTGGTGATTGCTATTTCTGAATCTCATCTTGGTCCAAAGTGCACAGTATTTCCTCTAATGACAGCTTAGCTAATTAGTCTGCAAAGGCAACCAATGTTTAGAGGAGTAGAATAAACAAATGTTTGGCTTAATAAATTATATATTTTTGTTCCACATTTTAATTTTCCCCCAAGTGATTATAGGGCATATATATATATATATATATATATATATATATATATATATATATATATATATGTCAACCAGTCATTAATCTTGCAGTAGGCTATGGAATTCACACTTCTGACATTGTTAAAAACTAGAAGCTACTGGAAATAATCTAAAACTGTTTTGCCTAAATAACATAGACAAAATGAAAGTCAAGTAGCAAGCCGAAGTGCTAAAAAGAAACATAGATTATGAAACTGTTCAGTTGAACTAAAATGCATTTGCTTCAATCCAGAGTCCCTTGTGCATTGTGATTCATTTAAGTCTCTCAAGGTGACATGGAAGAGCCATATCAGATATCCTTCTGTTTTTAACACTTCAACAGCAGCTGGGAGATGAATTGAATCAGGAAGGGGTTAAACCTTCCACTCCCTGCTCTTTTCACAATGGAAATTGTTCCCCAATCTGCTATTTTCCCTACAGCAGGAAAACATTAAGGTCCCCTGCTTGGACATCTTCCTCCACTGGCAAATATCAGCTTTGGGAAAGTGCTTTTCATAGGGGAACTGCTCTGGAGCTAGCTTCTTACCCCAACACTGTGGTCCTGATCAGATTTGCCCCCTATTAAAATATTCTATTTGCTATTTTTTATTATAAAGCCTGGGAAAATGAAAATACTGGATCTCCTGCTGTTGCATCCAGTTTGACCCTTAGTGTGTGCATTAAGTGTTACTCACAAGAGACTAGTGGTTCAGCACATCTTTCTATGGACTCAGCTAGACTGGTAAAGAAAAAGCGCTTTATATGCATTGTATTGCGGTATAACATTGTGCCACCAGATGTCGACATGGAGTCCTGTCTTTCTCTAACTGTTTTCTCTGCTTAAATTTACAACACTTTAAATGCTTCCTTGATGTGTCTAGATCCAGCCTATATGTACGGTAGTAATTGCCTTTGGGTGTTTTGTTTTAGGGTTTGTTAAACTCATGATTTCATGGAAAAAGTTATGCAGGTGTTGCAAATAATAGGTGGAATCTGTGGCAGACGCATACAGATTAGGAGGGTTCTATGGGCCTGATGATTTAAAATTTTAATCGGAAGACTTCAGGGAAGACTCACTGGGGATCATGGGAATTAAAAACTACAGAAAAGCAGGGTTTAAAGCAATAGTCTAAAAGCAGCAGAGAAAACACTTAAAACAGCTTCCAAGAACTTGAAACCATTTCACCAAAATCCTGCTCAGAAAGGAAAGTCTTATATTGTGGTTAGAGGCCAATAGAGTGGTCAGCAAGGCAGGCTTCTCTTAGGAGGGTGTGCTAAAGCCTAGGCCATAGCTGCCAAGTCTCCCATATTCCCCGGGAAATCCCTGTTTTTCCAGCTGTTCCTAGCTGAAAAAACGGATTTTTTTGTTTCCCCCCCGGTTTATTCTGGCGTGGCGGCCATTTTGGAACTGGGCGGAGCATGCTCAGAAGCGACTTTTGATGCTGCTCTGCCCAGTTCCAAAATGGCTGCAGTGCGACTTCTGGCGCGGTGGCCATTTTGGAACTGGGCAAAGCAGCATCAAAAGTCAATTCTGAGCATGCTCCGCCCAGTTCCAAAATGGCGGCAGCGCTACTTCCGGTCTGCTACTTCCGCCCAGTCCCTTATTTCTCCGACAGCAACTTGGCAGGTATGCCCTAGGCACAGCTTCTGAAAAGGTATCTGAGGCATTTTTTGGACACACAAGAGACTCTCTGTCAAAGATCAGAATAAAGAGGCATGATTCACAGTTAGGTCTGTCTTTGGCTAGTTATGTTCTGCTGAGAGCTCAGCAGTGTGGAAGCAAAACCACTTGAAGCCACAAACTCTTCCCAAATTCCTTGCATGGACATGCAAAGCACATAGAATGCATCTTCTGGGCTATACCTCTGCCCCCATCCCCAATGATGTGTGGCTGCCTCCTCTACTACTGTCCACATATTATTAGCATGGATGACAGAAGCAGGAAGGCCTACAGATGTCGACGTCACCACATCTTCGAACTCAGTCATGCAGGGTTCCATGACCCTACAGTAGTCTGCTCAAAGGCTTTCCGTCCTTCTCAGATGGTGGGGCGGGGCAGTGAGGGTGGAGCCATGCATGAGCAGTAATCTTCACCAAAGGATCCCCCTTCGCCTCTACCAGTGGGACTTGGGGTAGGCGCACTCAACATCGTAGGCCTATGCCAATGAGCCCCCTCTGCCCCCCATGTTCTGGCCCTGTGTATGAGTGGTGGTAGGGCCAAGGGTGCAGCCTCACAGTCCCTGTCCACACCCTTTTCCTTTTCACATGAGCAATGCAAAAAGGAGGTCACAGAGATGCTACATAGGTATTGTAGTGTGAGTTACAGTCATCCTCTGGTATTGCAAACAAGTTGATTTTGATGCATAAATCATGTTATTGTTTCAATTAATAGCAAATTCTCATTGATTTCATTTAGGTTGAAATTTTACCCTAAGTATCTGTAAGCCAAAATAGCCTTTTTATCAATCCTGGTGAAAAGAACAACAACAAAAGCTCTCAATACTGCAGTCTTTTTGCAGATTGCACCTTGAGTCAAATATTCATACTCTGTTGCAAGGTTTACATAAGAACTGAAATCTTCCTTGACATGGATTTTGCTTTCCCCCTAAAGGTTAGCATATTCACATGCACCTAATAACTATTAATAGTTGAAAGTGCAGCTGTGTTTGAGATCATTGTAGAAGCTTGCCAGTAGGGAAAAGACTTGGATAGAAAATCCCATTTGACAGGAGAAAGGGCAGAAAGAATATAGACAACTTTAGTATGCCAGGAAAGTTGCGTGGGATGCCTTCTTTTTACACACCCTTTGAAAACTGTATGGAGATCTCAACCTACTACAGGATATAATAAAGCAATATTTCTATATGCCGAGAATAGTGAGATAATAAAAAGCTCTTTATTACTGAAATTTAATAAAATGCTCTTTAGATGTGCCCCCTCAGTTTCCTATATCATATGACACCTATCATCTACTAAACCTACTAAGAGATGGTATAATAGACAAACCATCTCTCAGATTCTCAGAGAAGTCAGTGAGAGATTTGACTGTTCATCCACATGAAATTGGCAATTGTTGTACACCAAGACCAGGGGTCCCCACACTAAGGCCCGGGGGCCGGATGCGGCCCAATCACCTTCTCAATGTGGCCCGCGGACAGTCCAGGAATCAGCATGTTTTTACATGAGTAGAATGTGTCCTTTTATTTAAAATGCATCTCTGGGTTATTTGTGGGGCATAGGAATTCGTTCATATTTCCCCCCCAAAAAAATATAGTCCGGCCCCCTACAAGGTCTGAGGGACAGTGGACTGGCCCCCTGCTGAAAAAGTTTGCTGACCCCTGACCAAGACTGATGGCTTGGACTTTATACTGGATCTCTTTCTGAGAAGTGTGATACAAAACAAAGCAGTCCACCATCGCCACCCTCCACTGACTGTTCCTACTCCGTTGAATTATGACTCGTTCCAACAGTACCATTAGGCAGAGAGATCGCTGGGGAGGGCAGCAATGGGATCATCTAGATATTCCCATTCTCCTGAGCTGGTGCCCCAGCATCAACACTAATGGCTTGTTGCTGGCCTGTGCTAGCTGGCTCAGCAAGTTTTCTTCCAGTGCATCACAATCGGCACTGTTGCAGAGGAGAAATCTTGGCTGAGTGGGCAGGCAGATGCATCCAGTACAGGCCACCCACTCCAGCTAGCATGCCCTGTCTTGCTTTGCTCATGTGACACACACGGTCATCATGTCTGCATTGCAGCATTTGTTGGAGGGAGCAGGGGTCAGGAGGAGCAGGAAGTAACTGATGGCAAGGTGTTGGAAAGCAGAGCTGTGTGTGCCATGCAACCTGCCCTTTGCTCCCCAGCTCATGTGCTGCATTTAAGTGTGGATGAGGATGCTATCCCAAGTGAAAACAGATTCAACTGCCAGTCTGAGCGGTTATTGTATGTGGGATGGAGAAGGGAAACAACTTATTTTCCTTCTTCTCTGGGAGCAAAAGTGTATTGCAAGGGCTCTGATTTTATATTTATATATAGCTTCCCCGCAACTGGATTGCCTTGTGCAATTGCTTGTCATACTGAACCAAACACCTGTGGGTGTTGGGGAAATGGATATCATACACTTCGGATGATTCTTCTACCTGGTGACTATTAAATTGTGCAGGTTTCTGTCATTTTTACTGGTTTTGAAGAATTAATCTTGCTAAAACACAGCTCTCAATATTATTTTATGGTGTGTTGATAGAATATATGTATAACACATGGATATTTTATGTGTTTTGTGCTTTTAAAACAGTATTCCCTCGCTATATGAAATTCATGAGTTGTAAGAACAAAGCATTACAGAAATCAGCAATGGTGGCTTATAAAATACTAGCAGCCTCGGACTTGGCACTGCTTGGGAATTCTAAGAAACCAAAATAAAACATAGAAATCAGTGAAATTTTGAAAGGTTCTGTCCACAATATGGATTCAAAATGGCTTCCAATTGCAGGTAAACATAGACCAAAACCTGCTCTTTTGAACAGTTGCATGCAGTCAGAGTGTAGCATGGAGCTGTTTGAATGCCTTATTGCAAACAGTCCTGGACTTCCCTTTACAGAGTTAATATGCCTCTCATTTGACTAAGTACAATCTGAACAGGGATAGACTTCACATATTAAGGCTTGTGTTTGTGTACAAATTAACAATGACCAGTGGGGTAAAAAGCTTTTTTTTCTGTTTTATAGTATACAAAATAAAAATATTGCTACTTCAGGACAGTGGAGTTTGCTTGGGTTCTTGAAGCAATGAGGTTGAGTTACTAAAACATTGGGACTTGGCAAACCAGAAATAAAAACAAATATTTTATTTTAAAGAGTATCCAGGCTGGATCAATCCAAAGGCCATCTTGTCCATTATCCTGCTTTCCACAATGTCACCAGATGCATCAAGAAGCTTATACACAGGGTATGAGGCCAAGAACCCGGTTCTCTTCTTTGATTCTTCGGCATATTCAAAGGTTGTTGTTGTTTAGTCATTTAGTCGTGTCCGACTCTTCGTGACCCCATGGACCATAGCACACCAGGCACTCCTGTCTTCCACTGCCTCCCGCAGTTTGGTCAAACTCATGTTTGTAGCTTCGAGAACACTGTCCAACCATCTCGTCCTCTGTCGTCCCCTTCTCCTAGTGCCCTCAATCTTTCCCAACATCAGGGTCTTTTCCAGGGAGTCTTCTCTTCTCATGAGGTGGCCAAAGTATTGGAGCCTCAGCTTCACGATCTGTCCTTCCAGTGAGCACTCAGGGCTGATTTCTTTCAGAATGGATAGGTTTGATCTTCTTGCAGTCCATGGGACTCTCAAGAGTCTCCTCCAGCACCATAATTCAAAAGCATCAATTCTTCGGCGATCCGCCTTCTTTATGGTCCAGCTCTCACTTCCATACATCACTACTGGGAAAACCAAAGCTTTCACTATACGGACCTTTGTCGGCAAGGTGATGTCTCTGCTTTTTAAGATGCTGTCTAGGTTTGTCATTGCTTTTCTCCCAAGAAGCAGGCGTCTTTTAATTTCGTGACTGCTGTCACCCTCTGCAGTGATCAAGGAGCCCAAGAAAGTAAAATCTCTCACTGCCTCCATTTCTTCCCCTTCTATTTGCCAGGAGGTGATGGGACCAGTGGCCATGATCTTGGGTTTTTTTTGATGTTGAGCTTCAGACCATATTTTGCGCTCTCCTCTTTCACCCTCATTAAAAGGTTCTTTAATTCCTCCTCGCTTTCTGCCATCAAGGTTGTGTCATCTGCATATCCGAGGTTGTTGATATTTCTTCTGGCAATCTTAATTCCGGCTTGGGATTCATCTAGTCCAGCCTTTCGCATGATGAATTCTGCATATAAGTTAAATAAGCAGGGAGACAATATACAACCTTGTCGTACTCCTTTCCCAATTTTGAACCAATCAGTTATTCCATATCCAGTTCTAACTGTAGCTTCTTGTCCCACATAGAGATTTCTCAGGAGAAATTCAAAGGTAGACGTCATCCAAACCTGGAGATGGAAAGCTTGTACAGTTGTACCTTGGATCCTGAACGCCTTGCAAATCGGACGTTTTGGCTCCTGAACACCGCAAACCCGGAAGTGAGTGTTCTGGTTTGTGAACACTCTTTGGAACCTGAACACACGAGGCGGCTTCCAATTGGCTGCAGGAGCCACACCTTGGTTTCCGATGTTTTGCAAGTTGAATGGACTTCCAGAACGGATTCCGTTCGTCTTCCAAGGCATGACTGTATATGGAATATACAAGTAGATAGCCAGTACTGTGCATAGAACCTCCAGATTCAGAGACAGTCTCCCTCTGAATAACCTGAAGTTGTGGAGGCTAACAACAGGAAAGGGCTTTGCTTAAACACGTTTAAAAGCCAGTGGCCAGCATCACATGATGTGCTGTGTGAAGAAATTATTTCACTTTTGAACCTACTGCTCCCTTTCAATTTCACTGGAAGATCCAGATTTCTGATGTTACAGAAATGATAAAAATCTGTGGTAACATGCAAACATTTTCAACTTGTAATTTTTTATATACTCGATCTGTGCCGTGCCATCCCTTGTATGCTTACTCAGAATTAAGTCCCACTATGTTCAATGTAAGAGCCGTATGCTGCATAAGATAGTCAAAATGTTTCTTGTTTATGTTTCAGAATTTTGAAACTCTACAGGCTCAAAAGTAGGTTTTTTTGTAGTCCACAAAACCTTATGCCTTAATACATATTTTAGACTGTTAAGATAAAAAGGTAAAGGGACCCCTGACCATTAGGTCCAGTCGTGACTAACTCTGGGGTTGTGGCGCTCATCTCGCGTTATTGGCCGAGGGAGCCGGCATACAGCTTCCAAGTCATGTGGCCAGCATGACTAAGTCGCTCCTGGCAAACCAGAGCAGCAAACTGAAACACCGTTTACCTTCCCACTGTAGGAAGGTATTTATCTACTTGCACTCTGACGTGCTTTCGAACTGCTAGGTTGGCAGGAGCTGGGTCCGAGCAACAGGAGCTCACCCCGTTGCGGGGATTCGAACCACTGACCTTCTGATCAGCAAGCCCTAGGCTCAGTGGTTTAACCCACAGTGCCACTCACTCTGTTAAGATACCTCAAGACTAATTTTGTGGTACTTTATTTCATGTGCTCCTTTTGGGGAGAAGCTGCCTTATTTTGGCAATTGGACCAGCGGGCCCACCACCTTAATATGGCATTGCCTCTGGGGCCTGAGTCCTCCATGGTCAACAATTGTCATGGACTTCAGAGAAGGCTTCCAATGCATACTGCTGTTTGTGGTACCAAACTTCTTTTGGGTAACTCGTGTAAGAATGAAATGTATTAGATTGGTTCTGCAGAGAAGAAACTGAAGGTTACAAACATGGCAGTTTATATATTTATCTTATTTTCTAATCTATAGACTTGAAAACCTACAACAACTTCAACACCTGTGAGACTGTTTGGAGGGGGTAGGAAGGAAACCACTTGAACTCTTAGTAACACCATAAGGCTATGGAAGCTTAATTGACTGGAGTAGTGATAGGAAATAAAGGTCCAAGGCCTTGTTAACAATTTTAGCTGTTGCAATTCCCTAGGTTGCCCCAAATATAAGATGCTTATAGGTGTGACGTTATAGAAGACTTCTTAAGGCTTTTCATTTTGTGATTTCCTTGCATTTTGGCAGAGAGGGAATAAACCAGGATGGATTTCCAATAATATTTTGTAAGCTTATTCTTTAATTATTTGGGTCTCTGAGTGTGACACAAACAACTCCTGCAGAAACTCTGAGAGTTGTTTTCATGCTGAGTCCTTGTATGTTACATTAGTATTTAATGATTTTGCACAATGTAAACACATTGCTGTTCAGACCTATTTTTATAACGAGGAACTTTGATAGTGAACTCTTACAGCAGTTAGTTGCTTGGGATGTGGAAAGCTATGGACCAAACTAAACATTATGCTAATTACATGAATGCAATTAATGTGCACATTTTTAATATAGTAGCCTCTTTCTGCTTCTGCTGTGGTCTGACAAAAATTGCTTCTCCAAAAATGTTGTTTGCATTTCAGGGGATTTTTTCAGGGACAGAAAAATTCCCCTCCTCTCCCCTAAAGGTCCCCAAACTACTCCAGCATCACAAAGGCTGCTGTTTACTTAACCCAATAAACACATAAACTGTACTTGCACAATTATAGTGTCATGTTTGGCAAATCATATTTGGAGGCCCAATGTTAAACTTAAATAGTTTTTTGTCACACTCACTTTGCACAAAAATGTTATTTGTTAAAGAATATGATTTCAAAAATTGGCCAGGAGTGGATAGGTAAATGATGCCAAACACTTCCCACCAGGACAACCCTCTTTGAGGGATGAAGCAGAGCTCTTGGCCATTCATGTATCTCTGTGCCAGCTCCATTCTCTCTCACTCCTTTTGACCCTCTCTCCTCCAGCACAAGCTATGGCTCTGTTTCCTTTCCACTTTGCTTTCAAAACTCCCAGTTAGCTCTGTCATATGCATACCTGCTGCTATTTCGCTGCTTCCCCTAAGATTCTGGCACCCTAAGCAGCTGCTTAGGTTGACATTGTAACTAACTAGTTTCACACTATATATTTTAGAGTTGTGAACTGGGCTGTTGCAGTAATAATAATAATAATAATAATAATAATAATAATAATAATAATAATTCTATCCTGCCCATCTGGTTATTTTTACGGATCATATTTTAATTTGAGATGTTGAAAAAGACAACACAATGTACATAATAATTATTATTAGCATCTGTAGAGCACTTTCAGCATCATGTTGTGGTTCTTATATCAACCCTGTGAAGTGGATGAGTATTATCCCCATATTGTTGAGACTGAAAGAGAGCAGTTTGCCAGAGACCCACCTAATGGGTTTCTGCCTGGTGGTAGAAACAAGAACTGAACCACGAGCGTTCAGATTTGCAGCTCTTTGTAGCTTGTTTAGGCATTACTTCTGAATCCGGAATACCAGCCTGAGTAGGAGACATTGAGCTGTGTATGCCATCCCCGCTTGCTCCGACCTTCCCACATTGAGTGAGAAGCTCTGAAGGGGGTCTCTATGTGTGTTTGACGGTCTTCAAACCTTCCCACTCAGTGCCTCGTACTTTTATTAGGATTCCCTGTTCAAGCATAATGCCTGACTAAGCATGTCTTAGGCTGCAGTCCTAAAACACTTCGCAAGTGCAAGCCCTCTTGAACTCATTGAGCCTTGCTTCTGATTAAACATGCACAACATTGTATAATTAACTCACTGTGTTACACCAGTTCACTTGGAATGTATTATTTTAGCACTATTACAGGAATAAAATTTGAGAGCTAGTAGGAACAGAGTGCTTATCTTCTGTTGTACTTCTACATTTAGAAGCAATCATGGGAAGATAGGCAGACATAAGTCCAGACTTGAAAATGCTGCTTCAGATATCTGTATTCTTGTATGATACGTACATAAGCCTAATTGGAAGACAAAACAGGCACATTTTGATCATTGCAAAACTAATATGGATGTACTCAGTAGCTGAATCTTCAGCTTTTTAATGGAATTGTTAGATGATGAAATATTTGGATGTACTGTAAATTTAGTACTGTAGTTCT
The DNA here is from genome assembly GCF_965207765.1 of Zootoca vivipara. Lineage (NCBI taxonomy): Eukaryota > Metazoa > Chordata > Lepidosauria > Squamata > Lacertidae > Zootoca > Zootoca vivipara. The sequence goes on along the minus strand of NC_142588.1, from coordinate 69,594,933 downwards.
AATTCAATGTCACCTAGACTTTGAAAATCCCAAGCTAAAAATTGCTTGAGCTGAGATAGGTCTACAATTTTCAAGTGATGCTAATGGTGTTCTGTAAAAATTGAAATTGCAAAGACTTGCGTTGACAAACTTTCTTATCCTTTCTATCTCTTTCCTTAGGTTACATATTTGGGTAAAGTTTCCACAACAGGGATGCAGTTTTTGTCAGGTTGCACGGAGAAACCAGTCATTGAGTTGTGGAAGAAGCACACGCTTGCCAGAGAGGACGTCTTCCCAGCTAATGCCCTTCTGGAAATCCGCCCCTTCCAAGTTTGGCTGCATCATCTGGACCTCAAAGGAGAGGCCACTGTCCACATGGATACCTTTCAAGTTGCACGTATTGCTTACTGCACTGCCGACCACAATGTCAGCCCAAACATTTTTGCTTGGGTTTATCGGGAGATCAATGATGATTTGTCCTACCAAATGGACTGCCATGCCGTAGAGTGCGAGAGCAAGTTAGAGGCCAAAAAGTTGGCCCATGCCATGATGGAGGCCTTTAAGAAGACTTTCCATAGCATGAAGAGCGATGGACGGATCCACAGGAATAGCTCATCCGAAGAAATGTCTCAAGAATTGGAATCTGATGACGGCTGACTTGAACTCATTACTGGTTAAGCAAAAGCAGAAAATGGCCCTGGGAATAGAAGCATATAGATGAATAAGCAACAGTTCAATGTGGGAGTGATGGGGCACCCAACATGTGACTGATCAGCTTTTCAAAATAAAGAAGCAATTCAGTAAATTCCCTAAAATATATGCATCTTTATAATAACTGCACCACATTGAAATCTACTGCTGCTGTTTAAAAATGTGACAAAACATTTTTACTTGTGTTTCCATTTTACCTTCAACCACAGCTTCCAGCCCCATTTTGACCCTTACAGTTCAGGCTCGTCTCATAAAGTTAATAAATTATTTCAGTTTGCTTGTTGACACCAAGCGAACAATTCTAATGATAGAATCCTCTAGGATTTGTTGCTAGAGTCTTAATACAGTTGCAAATGGGATCCATTTCTAGAGAGTAAATACAATTTGTTGGCCTACTGCTAATCCTGTTGACTGTCTCCAGATTGAACTAGCTACCTGCAGTCTTTTAGATTAACAGCCTGAAAATCTACATGAACTCACATTTCACAGTTTGAATATTCAAAGATGCTTATATTTACACACTATAATCATATGCTATATTTTATTTTATTTTACCTTTTTAATGTACCTGCAGCCACTCATTTTCCACTTTGGCCCTATAGTTTTTAAATACAAACTTGCAGGGATACTAAAAGGCAGGGTGGGGAGCTGGGGGACCTGATTGTGAACTGTTTTTGAATGCCTGGGACGACCGAACCACTGCTGAAGATTGTGAGAGATTGTAATTCGGTAATTAATGATAAACTTCGGTAATTAAGCAGTATATAAATAGCTTCAAAATAAAGATCCTGGATAGTTAATAGTTAAGCTGCCATGCATGCTTTCCCTCAGTACTGGTATAGTATGAGACCCTTAGTTTCACAGCAGTCTTGCCACCAGCTATGTCCATATTGCCCCCACTTCCTTGGGTATCATTTCTTATGTCCAGTTTGATCACAGGGTGTCTTACAAGGGAAAGGGATCAGGTTTTTGAAAGCAGATTATTTGTTGTGATTCAAAACCTCCTACTAATATTTCCAGAACCCTTTTCTGGTCACAGGTGAAAGGGTTCATAACTTGAGAAAGTTGTTTATTTGTTTCTTTTTAAAAAATAAATAAATAATGTTTTAAAGGCCAAGTGCTGATTAGTAGGTTGCAGATAACGCTGCTCCTTTATACATATAGTCTTGTTCATAAATCGTGGTAATGTTAGGGGCACGAGGGCACCTTACAGAAGCCTTAAAAGAAAGCTAATCAAAGCAGATAGCTCTAGCAGTCTGTTCCATTGTGTGTGAATATGTATACTTTGTATGTTTGTGCGAGTGTGTGTATGTGTGTCTGCGTGTGTGATCCGTGTCACAGCATGTAGATTGATCATGGGAACATACTGAGGAGGACTTGCACCTCTTGAAAAAAATATGCTTATTGCTTTCCAATGTATGTAAACTATTCTGCAATGTAAAGGCATTCATACTTTAATAAAAAAAAAGGTTTGAATCAAAGATAAATAATTTTAGGCTCTTTGATTTTATCTGTACATTCCTGTTTTATTTCAAATACCATATCTCACTTTTAATATGCCATTTTACAACGGTAATTTAACTAATTCAAAGTTCTGCTGCCGCGTATTAATGGAAGCTAATATGACTAAAATAACCATCTTCCCCTCTAATTAACTGCAATAGTTATTTTATCATTTTCCACTGAACATTAAATCTCAAATTATTGCATTTTAAATGAGCATATACTTTTATTTCGGTATGCGTGGACCCTCCTTCCAAGCCCCTAATTTGGCATTCAGAGCCAGAGCTGTAAAGTTTGTCGGAATAATAATAATAATAATAATAATAATAATAATAATAATAATAATTTATTTATACCCCGCCCATCTGGCTGGGTTTCCCCAGCCACTCTGGGCGGCTTCCAACAGAAAAATACAATACAATAATGGATTAAACATTAAACGCCTCCCTAAACAGGGCTGCCTTCAGATGTCTTCTAAAAGTCTGGTAGTTGTTTTTCTCTTTGACATTTGATGAGAGGGCGTTCCACAGGGCGGGCGCCACCACCGAGAAGGCCCTCTGCCTAGTTCCCTGCAACTTGGCTTCTCGCAATGAGGGAACCGCCAGAAGGCCCTCGGTGCTGGACCTCAGTGTCCGGGCAAAACGATGGAGGTGGAGACGCTCCTTCAGGTATACTGGATCGAGGCTGTTTAGGGCTTTAATAGTCAGCACCAACACTTTGAACTGTGCTCGGAAATGTACTGGGAGCCAATGTAGATCTTTCAAGACCGGTGTTATGTGGTCTCGGCGGCCGCTCCCAGTCACCACTCTAGCTGCCGCATTCTGGATTAATTGTAGGAACTGGTGGTAGTGAGATGCTCTTTCCGATTTGCAGAACTCTGAGAGAGGCTGTCCCTTGCTCATTTCTCTCCACCTCATTTCTGTGGAAGGACAGCAGCCAAACTTTCCTACCACCATCCTTTTCAAATGGTCTGCTGCTGACTAGGAGGGCATGCTCAAACACTGAGGTACTTTACATGCCACGTTAAACCATAGTTCGTTTTAAGCTATGGTTTAACGGCAATGTAGCCAACCAGTTCCCACTGTTTCCAGGAAGCTTTCTGAGAAACCAGCTGGTGCAAATTCACCCTTTGCCATAGTGCCCACATTTGTCTACATAATTGTCAGGGGTGCCAAATGCTTAAGCTGCTTGTGAAGGTTTTTTTTTTGTGTGTGAATCACATTGTTAAAATGGATGTGTGTTCTCTAGGCCTAGAAAGAAGTTGGATTCATAATGGTTCTTTTTATTTAAAAAAATCCACTTTGTTAAATAGTAACAATATTTCTTGAAGAAAAATGCCTCTCATTTCTGACCAGTACTTCTCTCCCCCTTTAATTCTCTATGGAATGTGCTTCACAACTTGAGTATATATTTTTAATGGCTTGCTAAAACAGAACAAAGGTCTGGCTAGCTCAGCCTTTCAGCCCCCTTGACTCCAGTAGTGGAATCTAACCACCCAGATTCCTCTGGAAAGGGGATAATGAAGATAACTGCCGTTTCTTCTTTGTCTTCAATATTTGGGGAGGGGGAGGAGTTTCTAGTGAATATAACTTTCCAAAATTAGTTTCTCTAGTATGAGAGACCATTGGTCCTTGTAGCACAGTTATACTTGGAGCTAACTGTGTCATTAGAAGTGTGTCATTAGAAACTAAAATGAGTTTTAATCATCATAATTGTAAACATAGGAACATGGATTATTTTTCACTAGGACCACAGCATGTAGGGGGTTAACCTTTCCCTCCTCAGCTATGATCTAGATCAGGCATAGGCAAACTCAGCGCTCCAGATGTTTCGGGACTACAACTCCCATAATCCCTAGCTAAGAGGACCAGTGGTCAGGGATGATGGGAATTGTAGTCTCAGAACATCTGGAGGGCCGAGTTTGCCTATGCCTGATCTAGATGAAAATCACCCCCATGCTCTAAGCCTTATAGAGAGGGAGGGAGAAGCTCTCTCCCATTGCTGCTAATGGAAGCTGCCTTTCGAAAGTTAGCAGCACTGCAGGGGGCAGGGAGATTTAATCAGAATTGTGGCTGGGGAGGGAGGGGTTAAACCTTCCTCATATTCTACAGTCTGGATGAAAACCAAGGCTTTCCTATGGCTTTTAATTCTTTTTAAGCCTGACATTGTTTTAATGATATATTTAGCATCCCATCCCATTTGATCGGTAGTCTGCCTGACTGGTAGCAATTTTCTAAATTGGGGCCTTTCCTAGTCCACTACCCAAAATGTCACACCTTGAACTTGAGGCCTTTATATGCGCAAAGCCTTAAGTAGCTGTCATGGTAAAACTCAGAAACACCCCTAAGCAATTAAATGTGGATAAGCTTTTGACAAATTAAGACCTCATTATCTTTGTTCACTAAAAGGCACCATATATAATCTGAAATGTGAAAACAACTAATATTTCAGAAAGTTCACAGCAAACAAGAAACTATGTCAGTCCTGTTTCCAGTTGGACTGCTTTCATCCTTCGTCTCTAGCTCATTAGTATGGAGGGCAGGGGGAAACCCTGAAATTATCAACATAGAGAATTTCCCCCCCTTATTTTAACTCAGAATACATACTTGGTCTCACACCAAGGCTGCTTGAGTTGTAAGTCAACCTACTTCCTCACAAAGCTGTATATCCATAAACTGTACAATTTCCTTTAATGATTTTGATTGTTAGTCTTGAGATCCAGTTTCTCACCCCATTCAAATAAGATTAAGTGGCCACCTCTTAAATTCCTGTCAACTTAAGACTGCCGTGACAGTCCTCTGAATTCAAAAAAGTCCTCATCTTGCTATTCAGATATGGTACCATTTAATATTAAAGTTGAACAAGAACGGAGGAAACAAACACCACTGAGAGACTCATTCCTGGTAGAGATACATCTATTGCCAAAGCAATGTATGCTCACAAGAAAAAGCAAACAGTGACACAAATTACATTGAAGTCGCTTCATCTACACTACAGTCTGTCACTGCTGATAGAAGGAAATGTTTCTGATAAATCCACATGGTGTAAATTTACATGGAGTAAAGCTGTTGTGATGGGAACCAGGAACCAGGAAATAAGAGGCAAGACACACAGTAGAATATGGGCCACATTTTATTTAAACATCTACGTTGATAATAAACAGTGTGGGCTGTTGTGTCGTGGGTTTCTTAATAGTAGTCATTCAGTGACAACATCTTCATGATAACAGCTCTTTATTTAAGGCAACAAGACAAGACTGACTCTGAGGACAGGAAAGCTACATTTATAGGGACAGGGGACTAGCTAGAAAGGAATACATTTTGGAGGGAACAATATCAGGCAATCACAGTGCTGCCTTTTGGAGGAAACCAATAAGACAGAGGATCCAAATACAGCAGCTTAAATGAACCAATAGTAGCTGAACCAAAAGGCAGTTACTTTACCCTAAACTTAAAGCACATACAGACAAGAGAATAACAATTACAAGACCTTTAGAAGGCATCTTAAGGCAGCCCTGTTTAGGGAAGCTTTTAATGTTTGATGGATTTCTGTATTTTAATGTTTTGTTGGAAGCCGCCCAGAGTGGCTGGGGGAACCCGGCCAGATGGGCGGGGTATAAATAATAATAATAATAATAATATATTATTATTATTATTATTATTATTATTGTAATGCAGATATAAAATCCTTTGACTCAATACACAACATGGGCAACCAAACTATATCAGATGCCAAATGGTGTCCTCAAGCAGGGGACACAAACAGGGACGATCCCTTTACCCAGACTATTAGGGTGCATGGAGAGCTTGTTCTGTCACCAACCAGGGCCCCACAACTCCAGGCAGGTTAGACAGATTAGGCTCAAATACGTTCCAAATCCAGGCAAAGGGCCGCACAGCTCCTAGCAGTTGGCCTCTGGGGACACCCATCAGAATCTGCCTCAGGGTGCATCTGTTTCCTACACCTTTCTGCCAAATGTGATTAATTCTTCTGTTTAAAGACACTGCACCATTGGGCCCTTAACGCTCTCTGACATCAAGTACAGAGTGAACATGGGTGGGGTCAGATAATCCAAGGAGACATGAGAGGGGCCCGCCTGGGGTTTAAATAGCTCTGTGGCTCATCCCAGCACCAGCGTTGCATATGTTTGTGTATGCATTGCTGACCCTGGTCTCTCTCATGGCTACAAAAGATGCTCACTGGCCTTGTTGGGATTTGCCTGAGCCCTACCTGTGGATTCAATGAGTGTGTGTGTAAAGAAAAAAAAGAATACTTGTTATAGGCATATTCATATGGAATCTGCTTGTTCCTCATTTGCTGGTATATTGTATTTCTTAGGAAAGATCTATACTGCTCTTCAACATCAGCTTCCAGAGCAGTTTGTAAATAAAATGGTCACTATTACCTGCACTTTTTTTTTTTGGTAAGAGTGCTGTGAGTGTCAGTGCGCAATAGTGAGTACCCGCAGACACAAAAATCACGGAATAGAAAAATAACAAAAATATATAAGCAGCATTCCACCAAAAATAAAAAATAAAAAAACCGATTGAGGCCTTTTGAAAGTCTGGGAAGAATATAAAGGTATTCACCTAGAGCTGAAAACATTCAAATTGCTTCCAAGTTTTTAGGGTTTGGTTTGTCTTCTCATTCCCCAAATGAGGGCCCTGTGTACTTTTAAGGTGAAAATGGAACTTACTTATTTGCAGTTCAGTGGTGGGATAGTTCCAGGTGCAAGATGTCTGTATAGAGTTTCCACCTAAGTAAAAAGGAAGAAGAGGACCTTCTGAGGCCACTGCAAATAACTGGATTAGGGCAGCAACATGTAACTGTATAGCAATCTTGCAAGCAAATAAATTGCACTCAATTTTATACTAGCTTCCTTTGTAAATATTTATCACTAAAAATCCCCAGAAGTTATCCCATGGAAGCTGCTTCAACATTTCCTTGCTATGCTATCAAGTGGTTCCATAAAAGGGCAAGGCAGGGAATGGTAAATGGTTCTGAGCTGAGAGTTTAAGAGAGGAAGCCCTTTGATCAGCACGAAACAAGGCTGTGTTTTGACCACAGGTACTCCCAGTGCTGCACTTTCTGACATCGAAAGTGAGATTGCAATTAATAATGAATGTGTGCCTTTTCAAGGACCCTACAGATTTAATTTTAGTGGGCAAAATATTAACAAGCCATCAAGATACTGAAAGAATACCATTGTAGTTGCTCAAGCACCACTTCTGTTATTCTGCCTTCTGTATTATACATCTTTTCTGGGTCATTTACAAAACAAAACACCACCATAATGAATCACAAATTATACTTCACAGCAAGTACCTGAACCAAATCCTGTGCCAGTGAATAAATTGATTTCCCATAACACGGGGGACTAATTGTGCATTCCTAATATATTTCAGTCAACATATTTTTAAAAGCAAACACATCTAGGCCTTTGGGTCATAGCTCTTAGCTTGATATTCAGCTGTTTATGCCAGACATCAGAGAGAGACCAACCTCCATTTATCACATTCTCCTGAGCTTTAGGATGACAATATGCTGGCATGGCCACCGCATTTTTTCCTTAAGACGTTGTCCTTAGCATGGAAACAATTGGACTTTGAAGTTAAATATGCTGAGGTACTTTCTGGGTTGCAAAATGTGTGCAGATTTGTGATGGGTTGCCTCTCCTGGCTCACCTCTTAATGAGCTTGGCTTTCCCTAACTTTCTCAGAAAGCTCTTGGAAACCATCAAGTGGCTGTTGTTGATTTTTAACCAAGAATTTTCCAAGGAAGCTTGGAATGTTGCCCTCACTGCCAACATTTCCCAATCGTCTGTACCTTTCCCAAGCAAACATGCCCCCCCCCCCCGGATCCTTTGAGATGAAGGATGGGATACAAATTCATTCAACTGATTGATCCATCTGAAGGTTTAACTCATAGCAGGGAAAGCAAGATGTGGACACAGACACTTTCTACATTTCATCCTGAATGCCTGGATACTAAGGCCTGGATACTCTTGAGCATTCACTGCTGCTTTACAGTATGAGAATTGTAGTTCCCCCCTGTGCTTCAGTGAACTGGGCCAGCAGGCAATGTATTTCAGCCATGAAGATGTCTATCATTACTAGCCAGACTTTTCTGGCTGTTTATTCTTGGATGAATAAATATGTGTCAGGCGCTAACTAGGAGAGCTGTGAGTCCACTAGGAGTTGGAACTGAAACCAGTGGACTTTGATTTGACTTTGGAAGGGTAGAAGAACACTAGTTTGCCATTATGAGTTGTCCACCTCACTCCAGACTTCAAATTATGTAAAAGGCAGATTTCAGGATAGATATGCCTAGCTTAATAATGGATTTGCAGGCATGCCCCATGCATGAGTCCCTAGCTGACTCCAACAACCTCAGGTACACATGCATAACCTTTAACAGAGCTGAAGTCCCTGTGGCCAACAACTGAGATTAGAGAGGAAGGATGTGAGTTCAGTTCCCTTCTTACTCCCAAACAGTTGGCCGGCCCAATTCCTAACTATTCTTAAGGGGTATGTGCCCACAACAACTCATTTCACACTATGATATAGTGCAAATGACCAAGTACGTGAGGTCCCAGAGGGAAGATCTTTGCCCTCCTCCTGTCTTGCTGGTGCTGCACGAATGTAAGCTAAGCCATGGTTTGGTTTTTTTTGTTATGTCCGAACCCAGGCTTGTGGTTTATCTCACTCCAGACAAGCCAAAAGCTGTAGCCATAGTTTGTTCTATGGCTTACTGAATGCAGTTTGTTTTGGGGAGACAAACCATGAGCTTGGGTTCAGTTGTAATGCTAAGCCAAACCATGGCTTACCTCATCAGGAGCACAGGACCAGATGGGGAGCAAAAAAGGCTTCTCTCCAAGTCTTCTCTTCCTGTTACTTTGTTATGGTTTGGTTTAGCATTATGTGTGAACTGGGTCAACATCTCAGTAAGGCAGATCATGCATACACCCATGCAAGTAGGGGGAAAGAACAAGTTAATAATAATAATAATAATAATAATAATAATAATAATAATAATAATAAATATTTATACCCTGCCACTCTGGGCGGCTTCCAACAGAAAAATAAAATAAAATAATCTATTAAACATTAAAAGCCTCCCTAAACAGGGCTGCCTTCAGATGTCTTTTAAAATTCTGGTAGCTGTTTTCCTCTTTGACATCTGATGGGAGGGAGGGCGCCACCACTGAGAAGGCCCTCTGTCTAGTTCCCTGCAACTTGGCTTCTCGCAGCAAGGGAACCGCCAGAAGGCCCTCGGTACTAGACCCCAGTGTCCGGGCAGAACGATAGGGGTGGAGACGCTCCTTCAGGTATACTGGACCGAGGCCATTTAGGGCTTTAAAGGTCAGCACCAACACTTTGAATTGTGCTCAGAAACGTACTGGGAGCCAATGTAGATCTTTCAAGACTGGTGTTATGTGGTCTCGGCAGCCACTCCCAGTCACCAGTCTAGCTGCTGCATCTTGGATTAGTTGTAGTTTCCAGGTCACCTTCAAAGGTAGCCCCACATAGAGTGCATTGCAGTAGTCCAAGCGGGAGATAACTAGAGCATGCACCACTCTGGCGAGACAGTCTGCAAGCAGGTAGGGTCTCAGCCTGCGTACCAGATGGAGCTGAGAGACAGCTGCCCTGGACACAGAATTGACCTGCGCCTCCATGGACAGCTGTGAGTCCAAAATGACTCCCAGGCTGCGCACCTGGTCCCTCAGGGGCACAGTTACCCCATTCAGGACCAGGGAGTCCTCCACACCTGCCGCCTCCTGTCCCCCCAAAACAGTACTTCTGTCTTGTCAGGATTCAACCTCAATCTGTTAGCCCAGTGTTTCTCAACCAGTGTGCCTCCAGATGTTTTGGGACTACAACTCCCATCATCCCTAGCTAGCAAGACCAGTGGTCAGGAATGATGGGAGTTGTAGTCCCAAAACATCTGGAGGCACACTGGTTGAGAAACACTGTGTTAGCCACCATCCATCCTCCAACCGCCTCCAGGCACTCACACAGGACCTTCACCGCCTTCACTGGTTCTGATTTGAAAAAGAGGTAGAGCTGGGTATCATCCACATACTGATGAGCACCCAGCCCAAACCATAGCTGCCAAGTTATCCCTTTTTTAAAGGGATTTTCCCTTATGGTGAATAGGCTTCCTCATGAGAAAAGGGAAAACTTGGCAGCTATGAGCCCAAACCCCCTGATGATCTCTCCCAGTGGCTGCATGTAGATGTTAAAAAGCATGGGGGAGAGGACAGAACCCTGAGGCACCCCACAAGTGAGAGCCCAGGGGTCTGAACACTCATCCCCCCCCCACTTTCTGAACACGGCCCAGGAGGGAGGAGCAGAACCACTGTATGGCAGTGCCCCCAGCTCCCAACCCCTCTAGACAGTCCAGAAGGATGTTAAACAGATTTGCCTGTTTAAACTACTTCCTTTTTTCGATTTACAAAATAGCACATCCACTATATCAGATGTGTCCCAGTTCCTCCCCCCGCCCTCCTTTCAAAGTTCCAACATTTCTTCTTTGATCAATCTAGGATATGGCCTTGTATTTGCATAAAGATCAAGACTGGGTCATAATTGTCTTTCATTTTCTGCATAAATTTAAGAAGCTTCTCAAGTGTCTGCCTGTTGTTTCATGTAGCAGATTTATGACTTCAGGACCCTGGGCATTCAGATAAGAGCATACCCCTAGAGCTGAAAAGCTGTGCAGATATAAAAATAATTTACAAACGAAATTTTCCACACTGCTGTAACTCGTCTTGTTTTCATAAAGGTCAGTCTTTTACTAAGTTAATTAGAAGATTTTTTTTTCCCTTTGATGCACTGGTTACAATTAATCACTTCTAATTTTCCTTATCAGTTTATTCTTTTCTCCCACCCCACTCTACCCTGCAAGAACCCAGCCCAAAGGCTTTCTTTTCCACACTTCGAGAAAGTTTGCTTTATAAAGTTGTCTAGGTAAGTAAACCAACAAAATCACGCTCTTCACTTTTTGCAATGAAAATGCTTAGCTAGATTCTTTGCATTTATAGTGGCTTCTGTGTGGCTTTCTGAGATTAGAAAACTGCTAGAATATGTTTTGAAACCAACATCTGGGGTGATTTATCTGTCACCATCTAGAGGAGGAGGAGCCAACATGGCACCTTGCAGATGCTCATGGAGTTCAAATCTCCTAAGCCCCAACCAGCATAGCCATTGGTCAGGGTCCAGGGATGATGGGAGCTGTAGTCCAAACACATCAGGAGGGCACATAGTTGACTATCCTCAATTAGAGTAATTCAGGTTTCCTAGTAAGGTAGTGTAGGTGGACCTGGAACAAATTGTTGCATTGTCTCTTTCAACAGCGGTGCTCCTGTTCAGGGGCTACCTTTCTCCAAAATACTCCATCCCACCTCCCCATCCAGTTTTCTGATTTTATTTTGTAAGTGAAACTCATTATCCCTTGGCTTGTGAGCATGCTCATTTCTCTTTGGGCTGTGTTATTTAAGGAGTTGCTCGATTAGGTTTTTTCTTTTGTACTTCCGAAAACACTTTGGATTCTTCTGCCCATGCTGACAACTCACTCCTGATTCTCAGGGGTCCTGTTTTTTAGCTCTCATCATCAACACATGAGTCTGCTCTTAGAGGGAGGAGGGAGTGATGGCCAGAGACAGTCCATGACCGTTAACAAGAATTTATTGTCTTAAATTTCCTCTTTCTTTCATCAGCTTGGCTGTGAGTCCTGGAAGACATTGCAGGCCTTTCCCACCTGGCCTGGGGAGGGCAGGGCCCTGACAGACTCCAGCTACAAAAGCTGAGGCTGCTGAACAGAATCTAGGGCTGAGGGCAGCAAAGGGGGCAGGGTTGTTGCTGTTATTTTTTTGCATCTTATGATTTACGTGGAAATTGTTCAGTTTGGTTGTGTACTTTTGGATGGTTTGTTTATTGTTTATGACTACTTTTGCTATGTTTGTAGTTATGTATTTTTATTTATATGTTGTAAGCCGCCTTGAGCATTGAGGTTTTAACTTTGGAAAGGCAGCATCACTGCCTTATTTTAAGGTTTTATCTGCTGTCTTTCAACAATGATCTTGTGTTTTATTGTATTAATCCCTCCCTCCCCCCCATCCCTAAATTTTAAACTGCCTTGAATTCTGTTAAGACAAGAGTGACTAACCTCTGTGGCCCTCTAGATGTTGTTGGAATCCAACATCAGCCCCAGCCAGCATGGTCAATAAATATGATGGGAGCTGTAATTCAACTACAGTACATAGGGAGGGCTACAGGTCAGCCATCCCTGACCTAAAGCTTTTCATAGTGAAACAGGCTTCTCGGAGACAACACACTGAGCTCACCACAGAGTTCTGGTCTCAAACTGAACCCTCCCGCCTTCTCTTCCTTGTTTTCTTTCCCCAGAATGATGCATCACATGGATGGCATGGTTTGCTGTTGACCAGCTGCTCTGCATTTGTTGACTTGCCTTCAGGAGACCCGTGGAAAAAGGGGCGCAATGGAACAAAACACAAACACACACAAGCTCCCTTTTATCTTTTCATTTCCTCCTTTTAAAGGTTATCTTTATTTTCATCTTTCTCAGATAGTCTCACCAACACCGCAGCATTATACTTTATGAGAAAGGCTGTTCAAAGATTATTCAGTAATTTTGAATCACATGAAACCCATTGCTTTAACACGTTTACTGAAAGAAATACTATAAATTCACTGAGTACACCTATAAATTAGACTGAAGGACACTCTCTGAATATAATTGCATGCCATATTCCCTAATAATTTCCCCATAGTCTCCAGATACCAGATCTATCAATATTTGTATGTATTTCAATATTTGTCCTTTTTGGCAGTTTTTCCTTGATATTACATCTTTTAAACATTCATTTAGCACTGGATGGAAAGGGGGAGGGTTGTTTGATGGCTCTACTCTGCTTGCTATTATTAAGTGTTTCTTAAGTCCTATTCTGTTTATGATCACACCCTTAGGATTGTTTTTTTAAAACATATTGCCTCTGGTGACAGACATTGTCACACTCCTCTGCATAGCTGCCAAGTTCTCCCTTTTTTTAAAGGGGAATTCCCTTATGCTGAATAGGCTTCCTCGCGAGAAAAGGGAAAACTTGGCAGCTATGCTCCTCTGTGATACAGAAATAACTGAAGAATTGTTAACTCCCTGAGCACTTTGCATAGATGTAAAGAGGCATCTATTGATCAACTCAGGGGCAGGTCTACATGGCCCTTCCCCAACATCTATTTATTTTTCTTTACATTAGAAAGTTGATATACCATTTGAATGACAACAGTTAAGGAGTTTACATTGAAACTCAGATCTCTGAAGCCCACTCCAAAGTAGCTGGGAGCACAGTAAAATTGAGTATGGCCATTCCTGTTGAGCTACGGCAGGCATCCACTATCTACACTTTCCAGACACAACTGAAGACATTTTTGTTCTGACAAGCTATCCCAACAAGATGAATAGGTCTATGCCGCCTTCTTCTTCTTCTTCTTCTTCTTCTTCTTCTTCTTCTTCTTCTTCTTCTTCTTCTTCGTCTTCGTCTTCGTCTTCTTCGTCTTCTTCGTCTTCTTCGTCTTCTTCGTCTTCTTCGTCTTCTTCGTCTTCTTCGTCTTCTTCGTCTTCTTCGTCTTCTTCGTCTTCTTCGTCTTCTTCTTCCCACACACACATCCCAAGGCAATGTACAAAATGCAGTAAAAACAGCCAAAAAACAGCTAAACACAACACAAAAAGAGAAGCCAAAAAATAAAACAAAAATAGAAAGTATACCCAACAAGATGAATAGGTCTCTTCCATGGGTGTACTTTGTATTTATTTATTTATTTTTTAAAAAATGGCTTCTGTTTTTTGTGTTTTTAGCTTTTTTTAGGCTGTTTTTTCTGCATTTTGTACATTGCCTTGGGATGTGTGTGTGGAAATCTAAATAACAACAACAACAACAACAACAAATTAAAATATAGCAAACATTAAAAATGAATTGACATAAAAATTATCAAAATATAAATAAAGCCAGCAGTTTTAAAATAATTTTATTTTATTTTGCATTTAGTTTGTTTTTATTCTTATGTATTGCAAACCACCCAGAGAACAGGGTGCAGCACACAAATGTCATAAAACAAACAAATTTCACTTGTGCCCTTTTTTGTGAAATTCCCAGAAGCATTTCATTGGTGATTGTGGAACGCAAGTTGCTGGAGAAGATGTCTATTTTGTCTCTTCAGCGCAACACTTCTTATGCTCTCATGTCTTCTGCATGTCAATGTTTCTTCATTTGTTTCATTAAAGTTGTGGCTTATATTTCTGGTCCATCGTTTGTTATTTACCTGTAGCCTTTGTTAACAGGTTTATTTTAAATAGCTGATTCACCTTCAAAATTTGGATGGATGTCACTGAGTCCTTTAAATGCTTCCATTCGTGTAGTTGCCAGACTGATCATGCATTTAATAGATTCTAGCTTCTATGGCACTTCAAACAAACAAACCCAGGAGAATAATAAGAATCTGGGGGAAACATCAAAGTTTTCCTTTTAAAAAGCTGAACTGATTAACTGCTGTCTATTTTCATAATCATCAAAGATGCAAAACCATCTCAAAAGTATGAACTAGTGAAACCTGAGAACTGTAGCACAGTAAAGCTCAATTAATATACTGAGAATGACAGCTATTGAATATGAATGAGGCACACTTAAAACCTTGGGTACAAAGGAAAGGAGATTCAGTGTGAAGCTTGGTGGGTTAGCCTTGATTTTATTAACAGTTGTACAAATGGGAGGAGAATAACTTATTTATATGTAACATCCTTACTTTGGGGGATCTGGATGTTCCTTCCTCATTAACTACAGATACGGTAGTTGTTGTGTGACCATGCTTAGATACTTGTGCAAATTCTTCAGCATTGTGAACAGTTCTATTTGGAATCTGGGTCTCACCGTTGAGGTTTGTTAACAAAAATGTTGAATGGAGACAAGAAGGTGCTTCCAAAGTGTTGTCATGCTCGACAATAAAGTGTTTTATATCTCTTTCTTAGTTTACCTGAGTATATTTAGATACTGGGAATGTGTTCAACTACAAATGAGTAGGATATAAATACTAACATTATGATTATGATTATCTGCTTCCAGTTCTGGATGCCCCAATTTAAGAAGGATATTGACAAGCTGGAATGTGTGTGTTAACATCTACATGCAGCCGCTGGGAGAGATCATCAGGGGGTTTGGGCTGGGTGTTCATCAGTATGCGGACGATACCCAGCTCTACCTCTCTTTCAGATCAGAACCAGTGAAGGCAGTGAAGGTCCTGTGTGAGTGCCTGGAGGCGGTTGGAGGATGGATGGCGGCTAACAGATTGAGGTTGAATCCTGACAAGACAGAAGTACTGTTTTTGGGGGACAGGAGGCGGGCAGGTGTGGAGGACTCCCTGGTCCTGAATGGGGTAACTGTGCCCCTGAAGCACCAGGTGCGCAGCCTGGGAGTAATTTTGGACTCACAGCTGTCCATGGAGGCGCAGGTCAATTCTGTATCCAGGGCAGCTGTCTATCAGCTCCATCTGGTACGCAGGCTGAGACCCTACCTGCCGGTGGACTGTCTCACCAGAGTGGTGCATGCTCTGGTTATCTCCCGCTTCGATTACTGCAATGCTCTCTACGTGGGGCTACCTTTGAAGGTGACCCGGAAACTGCAACTAATCCAGAATGCGGCAGCTAGACTGGTGACTGGGAGCGGCCGCCGGGACCACATAACACCGGTCCTGAGAGATCTACACTGGCTCCCAGTACGTTTCCGAGTACAATTCAAAGTGTTGGTGTTGACCTTTAAAGTCCTAAACGGCCCTGGTCCTGTATACCTGAAGGAGCGTCTCCACCCCCACCGTTCAGCCCAGTCACTGAGATCCAGCGCCGAGGGCCTTCTGGCAGTTCCCTCATTGCGAGAAGTGAGGTTACAGGGAACCAGGCAGAGGGCCTTCTCGGTAGCAGAACCCACGTCCTTCCATCAGATGTCAAGGAAATAAGCAGCTATCCTAATTTTAAAAGGCATCTGAAGGCAGCCCTGTTTAGGGAAGCTTTTAATATTCAATGTTGCATTGTTTTAATATTCAATCTGAGCCGCCCAGAGTGGCTGGGGAGACTCAGCCAGATGGGCGGGGTATTTATATATATATATATATATATATATATATATATATATATATATATATATAATTATTATTATTATTCTAGAGGAGGGCAACCAAGCATCTGGAAACCAAGCCTTATGAGGAACTGTTGAGGGAGTTGGGTATGTTTATCCTGGGAAAGAAGGGGCTGAGAGGAGATATGATAGCCATCTTCAAATATCTACCTAAAGGGCTGTCACATGGAGGATGGAGCAAGCTTGCTTTCTCCTGATCCAGAGGGTAAGACCTGTACCAATGGCTTCAAGCTACAAGAAAGGAGATTCCAACTAAACATCAGGAAGAACTTTCTGATAGCAAAAGCTGTTTGACAGTGGAAGAGACTCCCTTAGGAGGTTGTGGACTCTCCTTCCTTGGAGGTTTTTAAGCAGAGGTTGGATGGCCATCTGTCACAGATGCTTTATTTGAGATCCCTGCATCACAGGGGGTTGGACTAGATGTCCCCAGGGTCCGATTCTATGATCGCTCACATACCTTGGAATATGGAAGGTATGCTGAACCTGTACCCCTATTAGCCTGAATAAAAATATCTTCTTCACTCTTGAATAAGAGCTGGTGTTGTGAGTTTGGGACATGGGAACCTGACAGCCCCTTTCTAGGGCCGTTTTAATTTTCAGTTGCTATATATGCCAAGAGTAACCTTTTAAAATGTAATATCTATTTCCTTCTTCAGCAGCATTGTCGGAATTCTATTTTTTTAATCTGTACAAGGTCATTTTAATTCTCTGAGTAGAGTTGCATGCATCTTAGCAAAAACGAAAAATAAGTTTGGGAAGTGCAATGAAGTTAATTAAGCAACTTTGCCAGCCGCAATCCAAACTCAGGGTTCTTTCATTGTAAATGCCATCATTGGAATCTCCAGCACAAATCCAAATTGTGTTGACGATATAAATTGGTTTAGTCCAACTAATCCAGCCCAGTGGTATTGTGGAGAGCTTGTCGTCCCATTTTATCTGCCTGCATTTCTAGTCTGCATAGCTTTCTGATTATGTAACAAAATGGGACAGATGTTGAATGTCCACTTCTGGCATCCGCCCCATCATTGAAAAAAGCATTGGGCCTTGTACATTGCAGCCTGAGTGAGTTTTCTTTACACTTGACAAAACTCCAAAGCCATTTGTCTGTGGCCGGCAACTTGCACTGAAACACAGTTTTATTTATGGCTGCACTGAAAGTTCAAGCAGAGAGCTCAGCTCTGTGGCTGTGCATTTAAATCTTTGCAAATGAGAGTTCTTGAGTGTTCTTTCTTTCTTTTATCCCTTTGCGTGTTCGCTTTAATTTTTATTTCAATTAGAAGATTTTTAGGAGGCAAAAGGGATACGAGGGTGGAGGGAAAGCCCTTTTATTAACCTTATACTGTCACACATAGGAGGTTCTGTTCTAAAGGATCATAATTAAGTTACTGCTTCCTTCTTGTAATGACCAAGGAATTGGCCTCTTTATGCGGAACACAATGGACGTGTTGCATTCCACTGTGCAAATGGAGGTGAAATTTACTGCTGTACAGAGAATTCAAAATAAACTCCTTTGCTATTTAAGCTCCATTCAAAACCTTTACAAAATCTAGACGCATGCCTACATGTAATAATGGAGTTCACACTGCCTTTTGACATTCCATCACAATTTAGTGTGACCAACAAACCAAATGGATAGATTTAAGGTTCAAACCAGATGTGTGTTTAGAAATGATGACAGGTTTCTGAAAGTTAAATATTAAGCATGGGTGGGGAGTGATTGCCATTGGCACCACAACATGCAGGGGGGAGGGTTAAGTCTTTGCTCTTCTGTCATGGTATCATTAAAAAAATTAAAACCCACAATGTGACTGCTAATTGCATTATTATTATTATTATTATTATTATTATTATTACCCTGCCCACTATGGGTGACTCCCAATAGAATATTAAAAACACGACCAAACATTAAAAACTTCCCTTCAGATGTTTTCTAAAAGTCAGATAGTTGTTTATTTCCTTGGCATCTGATGGGAGGGCGTTCCACAGGGCGGGCGCCACTACCGAGAAGGCCCTCTGCCTGGTTCCCTTTAACCTCACTTCTTGCAGTGAGGGAACCGCCAGAAGGCCCTCGGCGCTGGACCTCAGTGTCTGGGTAGAACGATGGGGGGTGGAGACACTCCTTCAGGTATACTGAGCCGAGGCTGTTTATCAGAACATGCCATGAGACCCTAAGCAGATCAAAGAGTAGGGCTATCCATAAGGGCGCAGGCCTGATTCTGAATTAGTGTGGTTTTTCAGGGCTAGTTTGATCCTGCACCCATCTCCCACTGTTGTCCCTGAGCCTCCACAAAGGTCGGCCCTCCAATTAGGCAACTGAGACACTAGTCTCAGACAGTGTCCTTCCTCAGAGTGAGACTGATTATTCAGAGTGGCAAATACAGTTTAAACATCAGAAAGCATTTGCTGTTGCAGAAGAGTGCTCCTGTGGACCACACCAAGGCCATTTCTGCCTGATTGGAATTCCTGGGTCTCAGGCCTCTGAGGGTCCTTCTTCAGAGTGAGGCATTGTTGGGGCAGGAATTTATAGTTGCCACTGCTACAGAGGCAGTAAACCCAACAGGGTGGGAGGAGGAGGAGGAGGAGGAGGAGGAGGAGGAGGAGGAGGAGGAGGAGGAGGAGGAGGAGGAGGAGGAGGAGGAGGAGGAGGAGATGGTGAATGGCATTTAATGGGATGCCTCAGGCAGTTGTCTCCACCTCTTTACTCTCGCTTGTATGTTTGCCACTCAGAGCCAAAGCAGAGGTGGCATTAGATGTGTGAATGAATTTAACATGGGTGTGTGTGTTCTAAAGGTAGCCATTACAAGAGGGGAGTGAATGGGTCAGGCTTTTAAAAATCCTGCCAGCCACCCATGATGTAGTCCACTGAAAATCCACAGACAGAAGGTGGTAGTAGTCCCAGGAGAAAGCTTCAATTTGCACCAATTGCCATCCCTCCTGGGGGGCTAATAGTATGGTTGCCCATGGCCAGCAGACTAGTTTAGGGACCTCACTTAAGGAGGGAATTTCTGTAGGATTGCAGCTACAGAGGAAAGGGTTACATTCCCAGTCCTAATCTGCTGTGTTCTTGATAATTACCACCCAACTACAGCTGATGTTGTTTGCATTTAAAGCAGTATATTATATGCAAAAATTAATTTAATGACACACCTAGTTTGGCACCTCTTTAACCACATGCTCTGTCACAACAGAGTAAGTCAGTACTGCAATTATTTCTGGGAACACTGAGGATACTAAGCCACTGGACATTCTGTCCACATTTAAATGATCAATTATTCACTTAATATGCCACATTACATGATTAACCATAGTTTCCTGTTACATATGAATCATTAAACCATGGTCAATGGCTTTCAAACAAGCCAGTAAGGGAAACAACTGTTTAAAGGTGGCTTACAAATCCTGGTTTGTTTGGAAGGCATTAACCACTTTGCATATAACTATGGTCTGCTTTCATGAATAAGTTCCCATTGCACGTAATAAAGGCTATAGAAATCTAACTCGAAGCTGCTATTAGTAATGCGCTGATTAAAACAAAGCCAGGTTCCTTCCTGTGGTATAGCAGTGACGCCTCCATGCATTTTTACTTTAGTCTACAGCAGGGACAGGGAACCTATGGACACCCAGATGTTGTTGGACTGCAGTTCCCATCAGCCTCAGGCAACATGACCAATGCTCGAGGGTGATGGGAACAGCAGCACAATGACAGCTGGAGGACCTCAGGTTCACCACACCTGGTTTACAATTCCACAGCACCGCCATCTTTAAACTAATACAAATGCAGAAACTAATACCAACAAGGCAAAGCACATTAGAGAAAGAATTAAAATATAGCTACATACACAGTTGGGGGACCCAGGTGGTGCTGTGGGTTAAACCACTGAGCCTAGGGCTTGCTGATCAGAAGGTCGGCGGTTTGAATCCCTGTGACGGGGTGAGCTCCCGTTGCTTGGTCCCAGCTCCTGCCAACCTAGCAGTTCGAAAGCACCTCAAAATGCAAGTAGATAAATAGGAACCGCTACAGCGAGAAGGTAAACGGCGTTTCCATGTGCTGCTCTGGTTCGCCAGAAGCGGCTTAGTCATGCTGGCCACATGACCTGGAAGCTATACGCCGGCTCCCTCGGCCAATAATGCGAGATGAGCGCGCAACCCCAGAGTCGGTCACGACTGGACCTAATGGTCAGGGGTCCCTTTACCTTTACCTTTACATACACAGTTAGCTGCTTACATGCCAAAACGGCTTCTAAATGGCGTGCAAGTATAAAATCAATTGCGAAATATCCACACATCATTAAAATGCATGATACAACAATCCATCAAGACATTAAATTACAATGAAACAAACCCATTATAAAGCTTAACAATTAAAGCAGAAAAAACCTTTAGAACAATTAGATCGGAAAGTTCAAGTGCAGGGCAAAACTAACTGGGTTCTATTTGCTGATCTTAATGCTCTTACCAAGGAGAGTAATATGGTTTTTCAGGTAAACTGGTCCAGCCCCCCCCCCCCGTGTGTGTTCCTGTATTAATACCTGGTAAAACTTGAGGTCATTATTAGCATCAACATAGCTGCCAAGTTTTCCCTTTTCTCGCGAGGAAGCCTATTCAGCATAAGGGAAAATCCCTTAAAAAAAGGGATAACTTGGCAGCTATGAGCATCAATGACATTTCTTAGGCAACTACAGTCTAGATCTTTAATTACAGTAGACCCTCAACATAAATAGGGATTATAGTCTGGGGATCGCAACTAACACCAAAATCATGCATACTCAAAATACATTGAGCACATCTGTGGGTAAAGTCTATTTTCCTGGACATCCGCCAGGATGCCCCCCTTTTTGATTTCTTTTTTAATAATCTTTTTGCCAAGCGCATAAAGCTGAATGCACACCAGTTAAATGTTAGTTATTTAATGTTAGTTAGTTGCAGGCTTACTGTATATATATGTTTACAGCCATGTGGGAGGCTGCAATTTCATGAGTTTGAAAAGGACTCAAATATTTATGAATGAGAGAGATGTGCCTTGCACAAAGCATCAATGCTACATGTTAAAGGGGACCCAGTGAACTATTTATATACCGCGACTTCTCCACATCAGAGGAAACATACATCAGACACATTTTAGAGAGTTCTAAGAATTTTATTGGCTCTGTGTTTTTGTGGTCTCCCAATGCCTGTAAATCCAGGAATTTTATTAGTACCTTGAATATAGTTCAGGACTTCAAGGGCATGGAAAATTATCCCTAATAAAACAACTGAAATCTCCCAAAGAGATTTGTGGATTTAATAGTGTTCTTTCTGTAAGGTCTGATATCTTGGAACTGTTAATCGCCGCTGAAAAGCTGAGAACAGCCTTTTCCCTATAACACGGATTTCTTACCCTAGGTGGTCATGAAGTAGCGAAGTTAAACTATTGAACTGACACATCAGGATGGAAGTTAATTGGTGGAGCTGTTTTCTCTCTATTCACCATGAAGACATCAAGGAAACATGAGACCCCATGTATCTGAAGCACTTGGCAACCCCTTAGGAGACCCTTGCAGTTATTTGCCACAGCCAGTAACTGGCGCCTTTGAAATCCTACCTCATCATATCCTATTAATACAACGACAAATGCACTTTTAACTGAATTGTCTCCATGAAATCAAAATGAGTTCACTGTATAAGTGTCCAAAGGTAAAGGTAAAGGGACCCCTGACCATTAAGTCCAGTCACGGACAACTCTGGGGTTGCAGCGCTCTGTTACAGCACTCATCTCGCTTCACTGGTCGAGGGAGCCGACGTTTGTCTGCAGAAAGCTTCCGGGTCATGTGGCCAGCATGACTAAGCCGCTTCTGGCTAACCATAGCAGTGCACTGAAATGCTGTTTACCTTCCCGCCGGAGCGGTACCTATTTATCTACTTGCACTTTGACATGCTTTCGAACTGTAAGTTGGCAGGAGCTGGGACTGAGCTCACCCCGTCGCGGGGATTCGAACCACCGACCTTCTGATTGGCAAGCCCTAGGCTCTGTAAACCACAGCGCCACCCGCATCCCATATAAGTGTCTAATGGTGCCCAAATACAACGGCATCTCAAAACCTAAGTAAAACCAAGTGAATATAACAGTGTTAGTGGAGAGGGAACACAGGGGGAGGCCATTCAGAACTTTCTTTCAGAGCTCCAACAATGATGTCGGCGTGCTGGGGTCTTCCTTGTTTTGGCAAGTGTAGGAGATGATGGGTATTTCAAGTTTGTTTGTGACAGATTAGTGTAGAAGAAGTCAGAGAAAGAATGTGGAAAATCGGTAAGCAGAGGCTAGATACTTTTGTGTGTGTGTTTGATGTGGCTTCTGCTTCATGCAGGCAGCTCAAATGGTAACGCTTTTTTGCAATATTGTTTGCATTTTTAATTAAAAGATAAAGGTTGCATTTACGCTAGATGAAGATCTTTTGTTAATAGGCATTACCAGTTCAACCGGTAGAGTAAGAAATAAGCGCTTCTCCCTGGCGCTTACTCCCAGGACAATTGGATGCCATTGCAAAAATAGCAATCCTAATAAAGTTGGCATTTGGGGCATTCCATGCTTAGTTCCTTCACTTCAAAATGTACCACTGGATAGATTATTATTTAAATGGCAATTTAAAACATTCAAAATACTGCCCAAACTTAACTGATATGATCATAACTATACCATCTACTTGTGTGGTGTCAATTTTAATTAACTGTCTTGGTACATGTGACTGCCATATTGTAATTACCACTAAAATGGGAATGTATAGGGGTAAATTTTGCATACTCTGTGTGCAGAGACATCACAGAAGAGACCAATGTATTCTTCCTTGGATATTTGGAGCAATGTTTATTGAATATTTGAGAGCCCTGAGTCACTTCAGTCCTGTGGATTTCAAAGAATCATAGAATTGTAAAGTTTGAAGGAACCCAAATGCAGGAATCTCAACTAAAGCATCCATTACAGATTTGTCCTTATGTTGCCACAAAGAATCCTTACCTGCCTGAGACAGCCTTCCACATTTATGGAATAAAATGCTTTGTCTTTAAGAATTAGTCCCAAGGCACTGAACTGCTGCCATTATAATAAACAAGGTTTATTGAGAGGCCTGGAGGCTGCAGCCCCTGAAATAGTTTTATCAGTTAGCCACAGATTTGAGGCGCTGTGCTCTTCTTTTTGACTGCACCTTCTCACAAATCCTTTGACATGGATTTTCTTATTACCACATAAGAGACTACATTGTTTGTTTAATAATTCCAGCAAAATACCATACCCAAAGCAAATTGTTTTATAATTCTAGCAAAATATCAAACCTAAAGCGAATTGTTCGGTTTTGAACGTTTCAGGGGAATGAGCCGCTAATCTTGCCTTCATGTAAAACGCAGCAGAACGAGGTTCTATGGCATTCCTTGAAGCATGGAAACACAATAATAACAAGGAAATGCTATGCTCCCCCAAAGCCTTTCAGGGAATTGGGGAGTGCACCTACTGTACATATATGAAATGATTTACATCATTTTTACATAAGAAATCATTTAAATAGTTTTATTCATTCAGACAACTAACGGTACAGACTCAGCAGCAGACACAGGAGTAACAATTCAGGAGTTCAAGAGCAGGGCAAGAAATTCAGAACTCAACAGAAGCACCCAAGATGTCCCAACAAGTTTCCCTGCTTCTCCTGCCAAGCGTTTAAAGACGAGGCATGATGCATTCACTTTCCTTGTGCATGCTCTGTCAGTGTGGGTAGGCTTTCTCCTGTCTGCAAAGGTGGCTTCTGGTTCTGGCCAACGAGATTGCACCTTTATCTTCAGGCTCCTCTACATTCGCTGCCATCTCTGTTTCAGCCTCAGCCCTCCCCAGCCTCCACTGGGGGCTCTGCAGGAAGGTCAGAGTCAAGAGCATCTTTGCTCTTCCTTCCAAAGTGACTGAAATCCAGGTGGAAAGAGGAGATTCCCCACCTCCTCCAGTTCATTTCCTCCCTCTGCCTGTTTTTTCTTCCTCCATCAGAGCCTGCCAATCCAAGCACTATCATCACAGCACTGTGAGGTCATGAGAGTGCTTCCTTTCATCCTGATTCTCCCACCAGTAAGCTTTATTAGATGCCCTCTGTTTCTAAAGTTTTGAAAGAGGGAGGGAATCTTATCACTTCCCCCTGCTGCAGAAGGTGATGGGCTGTCATTCACAAAAGGTGGATGGTGACTGGTCAGGGTTGTGATAGGCAGGGCCAGATTTAGAAGAAGAAGAGTTTGGATTTGATATCCCGCTTTATCACTACCCGAAGGAGTCTCAAAGCGGCTAACATTCTCCTTTCCCTTCCTCCCCCACAACAGACACCCTGTGAGGTGGGTGGGGCTGAGAGACTTCAGAGAAGTGTGACTAGCCCATGCGAACTCGGTTCCCCAGATTACGAGTCTACCACTCTTAACCACTACACCACACTGGCTCTCAGATTTAGGTTTGATGAGGCCCTAAGCTACTGAAGGTACTGTGATGGGGCCTGTAATTTATATGTCCAGCTGTCCTTTGTCAACAACAAATTGTCACTGTTTTTTGTGTTGAATATATGCTATATGGTAATTTATGAACCTAATAGGTATCTAAAGCCATTTGCACTTGCAGAATGTAGGCACCCTATATATAGAAATGAGCAAACCAGTGATATTTTAGGGAGCCGGCTAGCAGGCTATTACTTACATCATAGGAGCCTACACAACACAAAACACTGTTGCTGTATGTAGGTTTTATTTTATTTGTTTTTTTATCTTCTATTTTGGAAATGTACATCCAGTTTTTTTCCCTTTAAATTTTTTGGGGCCCCCAAGAGTGGGGCCCTAAGCTATAGCTTGTTTAGCTTATACGTAAATTTGGCACTGGTGGTAGGTGACATCCACACTACCTACTTTTATACCACTTGAACAGTCATGTTGTTGTTGTTTAGTCGTTTAGTCGTGTCCGACTCTTCGTGACCCCATGGATCAGAGCACGCCAGGCACTCCTGTCTTGCACTGCCTCCCGCAGTTTGGTCAAACTCATGTTGGTAGCTTTGAGAACACTGTCCAACCATCTTGTCCTCTGTCGTCCCCTTCTCCTTGTGCCCTCAATCTTTCCCAGCATCAGGGTCTTTCCCAGGGAGTCTTCTCTTCTCATGAGGTGGCCAAAGTATTGGAGCCTCAGCTTCAGGATCTGTCCTTCCAGCTTCCTTCAAAGATCCTAGGAGCAATCGTTTTTTAAAGGTGCTGGGAATTATAGCTCTGTGGGGGTGGGGGGTGGTAAGCAGCAGTTCCTAGAATTCTTTGAAGGAAGCCATGACTGTTCAAGTAGTATAAATGGATGGTGCTTTAAATGGATGGTGTGAATGTCCTGCATTGTGGATTCTGCACTAAGCAGGGTCTGGACAATATGGCATCTCGAGAAGATCCCTTTCAGCTCTGATTCCACCACATCGTACATAATTTTTAGAAACCTCACTCACATTCCCTACCCCCTTGCATACCTTTCCCCCCTAATTAAAAGGGCCCAGCTCTCTTGCCTTTTCCTTTTACTGATCTTCACTAAATGGGTAGGGTGCCTGCCTCAACTGAAAACTTTTTAACCAGAACTATTACCATTTTAAGGTAACCTTGCCTCCTGCATTGCACCAATCCACACTCTGCTGTTCTACACAAGTGAGTTTGGCTTTGAGATCAAGGGTAGTTTCACGGAGTCTCCTGGCTGGACTCTGGGACCCTCTCCAACTAGACCATTTCTTTGTCCAAGGTGTCAAGGTATTTTTAAAAGTCATCCACTATAATGAATAGCAGTCTTCTGTTCTATCACTGGCAGGCAAACACTTAATCTGGAGTATATTATTTTCTACTCGGTTTGGCACTTATTCTTCCTTTTTTAAAAAAACCAGAAAGAAAATCACATTTGGCCTTTGTAAGAATTCAAATAGCTGTGATGCATAGGGGATAAATGTGTTGTGCTATTGCTTCTTGTAAAAAAATATAAAAAAATAAAAATAAATTCTCGGCTTAATACCTTGTTCTTAAGTAGCAATTGCAGATTTAAAATGTATCAAATTGCCAGAAACAATCTGGGGATAAACTTTAATAATAAAAGATTGCTATGGAATACATTCTTTGCTCTCTACATTGCTGCTACATCCAGAATCTTGTATTGGTCTCAATGGAGTGGAACTAAGCCCCGTGATTTCAAAATAGTACAAAGGAGGAGAGGTCTGGCTTGTTGAACTAGGGAAAGGATGAGGAACCTGTACCCTCTGGATGTTTCTGTACTAAAACTCCCATGACCATTGGCCATGCTGGCAGGGGCTGTTGGGAGTTGGAGTCCAACAATAGCTGGAGTCCACCATGTTCACTATCCCTGGGCTTGGGGTATGTTTCTCACTAAAGATAGGTGCTATCCTGAGTTCATCGGGACCAGCCACTGTGTTTTGGGGGTAGGGATGGATGTGTTCTTGCATGTGTTCATTTATAAGTCTTTTATGTTCCATTTCTCCATTAACATTCTTTTTTAATTAAAAAAAACATGCTTAATCTTACATACATATTCAAACATGTATTTTAGGTCAGTGTAAAGGTAAAGGGACCCCTGACTGTTAGGTCCAGTCATGGACAACCCTGGAGTTGCGGCGTTCATCTCACTTTACTGGCCAAGG
Organism: Zootoca vivipara; assembly: GCF_965207765.1. Lineage (NCBI taxonomy): Eukaryota > Metazoa > Chordata > Lepidosauria > Squamata > Lacertidae > Zootoca > Zootoca vivipara. The sequence continues at coordinate 69,567,888 of NC_142588.1, read as the reverse complement.
GAGCCGGCGTACAGCTTCCGGGTCATGTGGCCAGCATGACTAAGCCACTTCTGACGAACCAGAGCAGCGCATGGAAACGCCGTTTACCTTCCCGCCGGAGCAGTACCTATTTATCTGCTTACACTTCGTGCTTTCGAACTGCTAGGTTGGCAGGAGCAGGGACCGAACAATGGGAGCTCACCCCGTCGCAGGGATTCGAACCGCTGACCTTCTTTGTTGTGATCCACAGGGATGACCATCACCAAGGAGGGAGGTTGATGTCCGAAGCAAGAGGAAGGCAGCAATTCCTGCTTCTGCAGCAGGCAGGACAGCAAGGCACAGTGAGGTGACACAATGTCAGCACCCTGCAGGAAGAACAAGGACCATGGACAGTGCCCCTGCAGGTGAGGCCAAACGTCCAAGTTGTCTCAGCAAAATGCAATTGTATTTTTATATCAGGACTTGTCTAGGTAGTCATTGGCCAGAGACCCTGACCTCTGAGTGCCACCTCCTGGCTATTTAATGCCCCAGAGCTTTCTTCTGTAGCTACTGGCTTCTTAAAGATAATGTGTTCTGGCTATAGGGTGTCTCTTGATCCCTAGGTAGGGCTTTCTTTTCTGATTGAACCTTGCTAAGCTCAGGCACGTTCCTTTGGTCGGCTGTCCTTTGGCTTGTTCACCAACTCTGCCTCCTAATTTGACTTTTGGTCTTGACTACCGGCTAGTCCCATGGCTCCTGGTTCCCAGCTCCAGGCTTATTCCAGTTGTCTTCTTAAAGCCCATATCTGACACCTTCATGCCCCTCCAATAAGGAAAGCCCAAGTATTGACTGGTACAAGAATGATCAAGCCTGGGCTTTGCAAATAGCAGTAAGATAAGGGTTCGCATTGTGGTGTCTGTGGGCATCCAGGGAGGCCTTCTCTGTCACCTGCAGGGTCTCTCTCCCCACTAGGTTTGAGATGTGTATATGCTGCCAGGAGAGTTTGTCTAGTTCACAAATGCAGGCTCCCAAAACTTAGCAACCCCCTGCACTAAGAGGGCAGGCTAAGACTCAAGGCAGCTTCCTTGAGTTTCATTTCCAGAATGTGTTTAGAAAGTGCGCCAGCTCTTCAAAACCCAGCAGCCAAGGCTCTCTCGCAGTCATGCAAAAACTCCCCCCTTCCATATCCTCAAATAAAATATACAATTCCTGACAAACACTTGAGAAACCACTGGTTTTAACCCCCCGGGAATTCATTTGGCCTATTTCCCTTCCCCATCTGAGGGGAGTGGGGGGTAGGGAAGAGAATGTTGGGCTAAGAAAAACAACATCCACTCAGATTAATCTTGGTGCCGTGTGTAATTTGTTGCTGCTATAGATATGGACTCGGAATGTCCACCAGTCGCAGATTTGTTACTTGGAAATAATTTTATTTACTTCCAAACAATAAATCACTGGTATCTGTAAGAAAAGCTGCTGCAAGGATGCCGGCTGGAATGTGCAAGCTATTTGGCACCACTCACATCAAAGCAGGAAACGGCATTCAGTTCAGCACATGCATGAGGTAATGTCAGCTCTCTGCAGTCTTGAGGATTCAGGTTTAATGGATATCATATGGTGGAGAAATGTGCTTTAAAGTTGGCCTCCTTTGCTCGCTCGCTTAATAACTAATAACTCTTGGTGGCTGTCCAAGATATGTATACAAAATGCCCTTTAGGCTGCCAGGATTTTTACTGCTTAAAGGTCCCCCCCCCTCAAAAGCATTGACTTGATACTAGTAGCAATTAGAACACACATTTTGCAAAACTAAGTACTGATACTTAGAGAAGCTGAAACCAAACACTGGCTGCGAAGGCATGACTCTGATTCATACAAGAGGCTGATGCCATCCCAGGAAAATTGATCGTTACTTTTCAGACAACTGACCTCATGCTATATGAGAAATTGCATTTGAAACTGGACTGGAATGGGCTAGAAGTTGAACCTGGCTTCACTCGTGGTACTCTTATCGTCCCAGTATTGTATAAGGAAACTTGATAAAAGGATGGCCACTTCTACTTGGCCCACCTGCTTAATGTGTATGTGCACAAGTGGAGGATGTGGGTGGCACTGTGGTCTAAACCACTGAGACTCTTGGGCTTGCCAATCGGAAGGTCGGCGGTTCGAATCTGCGTGACGGGCTGAGCTCCCACTGCTCTGTCCCAGCTCCTGCCAACCTAGCAGTTTGAAAGCATGCCAGTGCAAGTAGATAAAGAGGTACTGCTGTGGCGGGAAGGTAAATACCATTTCCGTGCGCTCTGGCTTACATCACGGTGTTCGTTGCGCCAGAAGCAGTTTCGTCCTGCTGGTCATATGCATAGCTGCCAAGTTATCCCTTTTTTACAGGGATTTTCCCTTATGCTGAATAGGCTTCCTCACGAGAAAAGTGAAAACTTGGCAGCTATGGTCATATGACCCAGAAAGCTTTCTGTGGACAAACACTGGTACCCTCAGCCTGAAAAGTAAGATGAGTGCCGCAATCACCTTTGACTGGACTTAATTCTCCAGGGGTCCTTTAACTTTACAAGTGCATGCACCCACATGCAGCTGGATCAGAGTGTGAGCTTGAATGTCGGCTGCATTTGAAATAACTAATTGGTTCAGTAAAAGCATCCTTCTGCTCGTTCTGTATTTTCTTTAAGAACAGAAAATTGTTTCCTAGGAAAGTAATAAATAAGGCAGCCGGCACAGATAGATAGGAGTGTTTTTCCTGATAAGAATGTTATCTAGGCAGTAGACAATCAGTCTCAAGATGCAGGAACTGTGGCTTCTCAGCTTTTTGTCTTTAAAACTGTCTGGCTAACTGATCAGTAAGGTCTACATGTAAACATTTTACTTATTCAAATATATCATTATAGTTCTGGGTGTAACTAGCTACTCTCTGGCAAAGATTAAGAAATGAAAACCAAATAAATATTGTTACTCCCTCTCCACTTCCTTGAACAGTGAGAACTTCCAGGGCCAGATCTTGTGGCAGCATGGTGAGGGAAAGTTTCCTTTGGACGAGATATTGATGTTGTCTTTGTAATATTTGCTTTATTCATAAATATGCAGCCAGAAGGGGAATAGACTCCACCAGCAATTATGTGATAATTTAAGATTTCTAGATTTGGTGGCCCCTGAAAGACTTTGGGTCCTGGTTTGCTACACACCATGTACACCCTATAATAGGGCCACTAATTTGCAACTAACAGGTCTATATTGTAATCAGAGGAAAGGATTTTAGCATCCCAAAATCAATGTTAAGGATGCCTAGCACAAAAGCTCCAAAACCTGTTGGGCAAGGTTCTTACCCAGGGCATCTCTCACATGTTAGCAATTTTTACACCAATTAACCACAAAACATTAGGAGAAGTTATGTGATTCCTTTTTTGCGCACCCCAAAACTATAATGACTACATTTGTAGGAAAACCACAACACTCTTCCTTCTAAAATTTGGCAGGATCCATGCCCAGCAAAAACAAAACAAAACAAAGAAAAAAACCCAAATTTACCTGTATTTGGGCAGGATATTCTGCTTATAGTCCTTCTATCTATACAGTCAATTGAAACAAGTGAGTCCCTGCTTACAGGCTTGCAATCTTAAAAAGGGAAAAATGCCACACAAGGGACATTCTCTGTTCTGACAACCCTCCTTCTCCTTCAACTCCACTGACAACTGAAGTCCCTACTTAAAATGGAGCGGACTTAAAAAGAGGGCAGTCCTTTGTAAGGTACAACTCACAGCTGCCCCAAATAAAACACTGCAGTGTGGAGTGCTCCTGTTCCCTGTTGTAGTCAACTGGTCTGCTCCTGTTCCAGAATACTCCATTCCATTCATTAGTTGGCACTTGTCTGTCTTGGGAGACAATGGAGGAATGTGCCTCTAGGGGTGAAGTCAAACTGTTCGAGAGTTATAGCACCTGCCTTTACTGCAGAGTCTGATATGGGAGAGACGTGTTTTATTACAGCTAGGGCAGATGAAGGTGTCTGGTTGTGCTGACGTAGGTGTACCGTGGCATTTCCTCTCTCTGTACTCCTCCCAGCAGTCATTTCTCCTCTAGTCACTCCTGTGGATACATAACCTGACTGTCTCTAGGCACTGTGGTCGTCTGCAAGGGATTTCCACACAGCGGGGTTAAGATTGCCAGCCTTCGTTTTATGTTTGTGCACATCTTGCCAGCTCCCCATAGGGCACATCCTTGAGGATCCTGCCATCTTCCATTCTGTGGACATGACCATTCCATTCATGTCTCAATTATCTTTGATTCTCTGCAGATTTATGTCATCTCTCTAGATCAGGCATGGGTAAACTTGGCCCTCCAGCTGTTTGGGGACTACAATTCCCATCATCCCTGACCACTGGTCCTGTTAGCTAGGGATGATGGGAGTTGTAGTCCCAAAACAGCTGGAGGGCCAAGTTTGGCCATACCTGTTCTAGAGCCTCTGAGTATACTTAGTCCTCACTAGGCTATTTTTGTTTTTATTGTAGGGATCCCTCTGTCTTAGGGCGCTTTCCTAAATATTTTTTTGAACTCCTAAAACCTTGGGGTACTCCAGGGCTGCTATTACCTGCCACTAGTGCATGAGTGGTGTTGTTTTGGGTATCACAAGGCATAGGACGTATGCATGAATGTTGGAAAGAGATGGGTTGACTTTGAATTGAATGGCATTCAGTACTCCAAACAAGAAAAAGAGAGAATATGGTATTTGATGAGAGGAAGTGAAATAATCCAAGCCAGCATGAGACACTACCACAAATATGACAAACTCAATAGGAATCTTAATGGAATCATGATTCTATTACCACCAGTTCCTCAATTAGGGCAAACAGGTTTTTTTTCCTTAAATTAAGATAGCTCCAGATAAATATTTCCAATTTTCCCACAAAAGAATAAGAATTGTGGTTAGAATAAGCACGCAAAGAAGCTGTTAAAGAACTCTATTAATTTTTATGCATAGTAAATGCAAACCACAAGTCATTTTAAGTATCCCATAAAGCATTCCTTCATAAATCCAAAAGATTTAAGATTTAAGATTCTTCCCAATAAGGGACTCTAAATCACTGCTATGTATATACATGTAACACAGAAATAATTTTCTGGGCCCAACATAGGGCTTCAGACTAGCTTACCGTTATGTTATAAAGCCTCCAGCCACTCTAGGGAAATTAAGAATGAACTTTAGAAGGGGAAAATGTAAACGTTTTAAGCAAAGTCACTGTGTAGAGTAGCAAAGAAGACTTTGCATGTTTCCAGGAATGCTTTCTTCCAAACTGCCTATCAGGCAAGATTGTCTCCAATTGCTTGCCCACATGAGGTGAGCATCATGAGCAGACTTCCCCTTCCCATTCACCTGGCAACTTCACTCACCTGTGACATCACTTGAGTCAGGGGCGTAGGAAGGGAGGGGCGATAGGGGTGCTCCGCCCCGGGCAGTGCGATCCCAAGGGCGCCATCGTGGTTGCTCCCCCACCCCCGCTGAGCATCCCACCCCCACAGACGGCGGTCCTTGCCCCCAGAACGCGCACCACACCCCTATGGGCAGCGTGCCATGCCCCCAGAATGCACGCCAGCCCTGCCCCCACCTGCTCTCCGCCCCCGGTGCCGGAGCATGAAGCTCCGCCAGTGACTTGAGTGACATGGTGTACCATGCCCAACTCTGTGGGCATAATGTTCAAGAGGACATCAGAGAGACTATGGTCAGAGGTGGTATGCCTCAGAATACCTGTAGGCTTCTTTTAGGCATCTGGTCAGCCACTGTGGGGGAAAGGACATTGGACTACATGGATCTTTGACCTGATCCAGTGGAGTTCTTCTTATGATCTGGCCTGCTGGAGCTCATAGAGATGACCAAACTATCCCAAACTAAGTTCTCTCACCAGAGGGCAGGGAAAATACAAACATAGGAAGGTGTCTCCTACCATGTCAGATCCTTGGTCCTTCTCAGTATTAAAATTAAAAAATTCCTTCAGTAGCACCTTAAAGACCAACTAAGTTTTTATTTTGGTATGAGCTTTCGTGTGCATGCACACTTCTTCAGAATGCACACTTCTGAAGAATGCACACTTCTTCAGAATGCACACTTCTGAAGAAGTGTGCATGCACACGAAAGCTCATACCAAAATAAAAACTTAGTTGGTCTTTAAGGTGCTACTGAAGGAATTTTTTTATTTTACTTCGACCCAGACCAACACGGCTACCTACCTGTAACCTTCTCAGTATTGTCTACCGTAGCTTGCAGTAGCTCTCCGGGGTTTCAGGCAGACAGTTCCCCCAGATGTACTTGGAGGTGCCATGGATTGAACCTGGAATATTGTGGCCATCACTGTTAGCCTGGACAGCTCAGTTGGTTAGAGCATGGAACTGGTAACACCAAGGTTGCAGGTTTGATCCCTGTATGGGACAGCTGCATGTCCCTGCATTGCGAGAAGCCAAGTTACAGGGAACCAGGCAGAGGGCCTTCTCGGTAGTGGCACCCGCCCTGTGGAACGCACTCCCACCAGCTGTCAAAGAGAAGAACAACTACCAGACTTAGAGGGCATCTGAAGGCAGCCCTGTTTAGGGAAGCTTTTAATGTTTAATAAATTATTGTATTTTAATATTTCTGCTGGGAAACCCAGCCAGATGGGTGCGGTATAAATAATAATAAATTATTATTATTATTATTATTATTATTATTATTATTATTATTATTATTATTATTACAGGGGGTTGGACCATTTGATCCTCTGGGTCCCTTCCAGTTCTATGATTCTATGATCCCATAAAGGATCATTACTATAACACAACTGTCAATGAGTAATGGAATGGTCCAAAGAGGTCTACAGAAAAGACTTTGTTGTGGCAAGTTGCATTTTTCATTCTAGGGTGTCAAAAAGCAGACTGTGTTAGAGATCATCAGGTTCTAATTTCTTAGTCTCTGGCTAGAGACAGTAGATTTTAAGACGGTTTAATGTGGTACTCTCGTTGCCCATGATGTACACAATCATTTCTTTCATTCAAATTCGGGTCAAATGGATTTTGCAGGTTTCTGAAGCACTAGAAGAATTTCAAACTCTTAGTCCAAAGATGAAGGCAAGACAGAAATACCCCACCCCCACCCCCTGGATGCTTGTACTGGCATGAGCAGCAAAGGCCCTATCACCTTTAAATCTTAAAAAAGGAGCGAAAATTCTGCCTATTGCAGCCTTAAAAATATGGCTGCTACCTTAGACTGCACCTTAACCATTGTGAATTGAAGCACTAGCACAATCCTTCAGGAACACTGTACAATCATAGAGTTGGAAGAGACCACAAGGACCATCCAGTCCAACCCCCTGCCAAGCAGGAAACATCATCAAAGCTTTCCTGACATATGGCCATCAAGCCTCCGCTTAAAGACCCCTAAAGAAGGAGACTCCACCACACTCCTTGGCAGCAAATTCCACTGCCGAACAGCTCTTACTGTCAGGAAGTTCTTCCTAATGTTTAGGTGGAATCTTCTTTCTTGCAGTTTGAATCCATTGCTCCGTGTCCGCTTCTCTGGAGCAGCAGAAAACAACCTTTCTCCCTCCTCTATATGACATCCTTTTATATATTTGAACATGGCTATCCTATCACCCCTTAACCTTCTCTTCTCCAGGCTAAACATACCCAGCTCCCTAAGCCGTTCCTCATAAGGCATCATTTCCAGGCCTTTGACCATTTTGGTTGCCCTCTTCTGGACACGTTCCAGCTTGTCAGTATCCTTCCTGAACTGTAGTGCCCAGAACTGGACACAGTACTCCAGGTGAGGTCTGACCAGAGCAGAATACAGTGGTACTATTACTTCTCTTGATCTAGATGCTATTGATGCAGCCCAGAATTGCATTGGCTTTTTTAAGCTGCTACATCGCACTGTTGACTCTTGTCACGTTTGTGGTCTACCAAGATTCCTAGATCCTTTTCACAATCAGGAGAGACTTTGCTGGATCTCCCACTTTCCACAGAGGAGGCTTGGAACAGGTGGCTGGGATTTTCTATTCAACTTACACTATGAATATTTTATTGAATAATAATTTTCTTCTTATGATTCAGCACCACAGTCTACTTCTGTAACAGGTTCCTTCACCATTTTTTTTACTCCTTTATACCAAATATATAAGCAGGAAAGAAATCAGCTAAATGTGAAATGTTCAGAGTACTTGTAGTAATCAACCCACCCTCCAGATGCTGCCAGATTACAACGCCTATCATCCATGCTAGCTAGGCTGATGGGAGTTGCAGTCTGACAGCTGGAGGACCACAGCTTCCCCATTCCTCTTGGAAAGTATTTCTGCTCAGAAGCACGTTGCATTGAGTCCAATGAGACTTTATCCCAGGTAAGTTTGTATAGAGAGTCGGCCCACTCATGAGGTGAGGTGAAGCAGCCGCCGCAGGTGGTGGAAGTGCAAGAGGCAACATCCCCATGGGTGACTTCTGCCACTGCTGGAGTACCCCTGCTCTTGCCAAGAGAGACCAGCAGCAAAGGCCTGCAGAATCTCGGTAAGAGGGAGACATTCTGGTGCACGTTGTTGCTGCTGGTCTCCTCCACACCCAGGGATGGAGAGAGACCAGCAACAAAGCTTTGTGGAATGGGATAGGCAGCCCCTGTTTGTATAGGATTGCAGCCAAATAAAGACGGTTTGGACCACTTCCCTACACAGGTGTTGAAGATGCAACGAGTATAAAGTAGAATAAGAGAGAGGCCTGAATCAGAAAAAAATATGCATAAGGGCAATCAATACATTCACTTCATCACTGGCAGACTAGCCTTCATCATGGGTCATGTCTCATTTGTTAAAGAACATTCAGCCACACAGACTGAAGAACTCTGGGGACAAACTAACAGCTGCAGGAAGTGACACTTCCCACATCGTTAGAGCCCTACGCATGTGAATAAGACAGAAATGAATTTGTTCATTGCATTGAACCATCCTGGTGGTAATGGGCTGTAATATACATTAAAGTCTTATATTCGTGGGGGTCCTGTCTCTTACAGGAGATGTAAAGCAGAGGTTCTGATTAAAATGGGGGGGGGGTAGATAACCACCACGTTTTTCTTAGCATTGTGGCTGGCTTCCAGTAATTACTGCACCTGAGTAAACACAAGAACTTTTTTGGGGGACATGATAATCCATTTTGAGCACAAATGTTGGTTTATTCACGTTTTCGATGAAAATGTCGGTGGTTGAACGTGTTCCCTCATCCTTTCTTTTGGGTTCTGTCCAATGTGAATCATGACTCTAATATGAAAATAATTGTTTCAATGTTCATTTATAGACTCATTTAAATCATATCTAAAGAAGAAAGGAAGGGCAGATTTAGCAAAGATGTTTAAATTCTCATTGTGGGGTACCAAGATGAAGATCATATGGCTAAACGTCGTTGAGAATTCAGTTATGTGGTCTACTATTTGCAGTGATATTTTTTGACTCCAGTTAAATGGAAGCTTTAAAACTCAGTTGGAGTTTGGTTGTGGGTGACATCTCCTTACCATGTGGGACCTGAGTTTCTGAAACGTTTGAACACTTGACATTCTAGCTGGGTTAAATGGAAACACATTAAAATGCTTTGCACTATATGTTATTGTTTTTTTAAATGGAAAATTTTAATTAGGCTGAAACTAAGATGTGTGTGTGTGTGTGTGTGTGTGTGTGTGTGTGTGTGAGAGAGAGAGAGAGAGAGAGAGAGAGAGAGAGAGATATTCTGGACTACGATTCCCATCATCCCCCATCAGCATGGGTCACAGTCAGGAATGATGGAAGTTCTGTCCAAAAAATACAGAGGACACTAGGTTGGGGAAGTGCTTTGAAATGATTGTAAGATTAGGAAAATGAGAAACTGTGAAAACTAAAAATTTGTTCATGTGTCCAGAATTGGAGGAGGAAAGCCTGGAGGGTGGGGGCTGCTCTGTGCATGTATTTACAGTGCTCTATGAGCTAGTCTTTCCTGCATGTGATTCTAATAGAGGATTGAATGCCAGAAAAGGGATAGTCTCTATATTGAAACCACATACATCTTGCTTTTTTAAACTCTTTTTAATCTGTCAGTGTGTTGCCTGAGCAAGACTGGAGCCAGAAACCCTTGTCTGCCTTGAAGAACTGGAGAACTGTTCTTGCACTTTTATGCTGTGAACCATCCTGTGATCTTCAGATGGAGAGCGGTATACAAATTTATCAAAGAATTATAATAATGTAATTTACCTTCATGTAGTTCCTATTGTTTTACCAACTTACCTTTCCTGCAGCCTTTTTATGTATTTATAGCCAGATATGGGAGAAGGTCTCTGCTTGAAGGAATGTCCACAGGTATCTGAAGAAGTGTGCATGCACACGAAAGCTCATACCAAAATAAAAACTTAGTTGGTCTTTAAGGTGCTGCTGGAAGGAATTTTTTTATTTTGTTTTGTCCACATCAAGTTCATTTTAAAGAATCTGTATGCATGTGTGTGTGTCACCTAGGTTTTAAATTGCATGGATAGCCTCCACAAGGAGATGAGGCTCCCTGCTGAAGAAGATCTACTTCCACTTGCCTGTGAGCGCTCCAGTTGGAGAACAGCCTTTACCAAAGGTGTCATGGGCTTTGAAAACATTCAAACTTAGGACACAAGGGAGAAACGTGCTAAGAGGAAGGCACGCTTGGCAAATCCACACCATGATCAACTCCCGCCTGGAAACCAATGTCCCCACTGTGGAAGAATGTGTGGCTCCAGAATTGGCCTCCATGATAAAACTGTTAAAACCGTGTTTATGGAAGACAATCTTACTCGGCTACAATTGATCGCCAAAGAAGAAGAAGACTTCCACCCAATGTTGAATCACAAATGGAGAGAGTGCTGTTGTGCTCAGATTCTGCTAGTAGGCTCCCCTTGAGCCCCTGATTGGCCACGGTGAGTATCTGATCCAGTCAGAGTCTTCTTACATTCTTACATGGGGAGGGCTGTGGGAGCAGTGATGGGTAGATGGTGGAGGGGGGAGAATAATAGAATCATAGAATTGTAGAGTTGGAAGGGACCCCAAGGGTCATCTTGTCCAACCCCTTGCAATTCAGAAATCACAGCTAAAGAATAGCGTTGCCATATGTTCGTATTTTCCCAGACATTACCGGGATTTCGAAGGCGGAACTGACATCCGGGGGGATTTCCAGGATAAGGCAGTGCTTTGTTCTGGATCTTAGGGAAGATCCTCAACAACCTTTGAGCTGTCCCGAAATATGGCCATCCAATCTCTGTTTAAAAATGTCCAGCGAAGGAGAGTCCACCCCCTTCCAAAATAGTCTGCTGCACTGTTCTTACTGTCTGAGCATCCACACTCTTTCCCCCATGTAATTTAAATATAAAATATGCCAAGAAAAATGCACATCAGATCACACTTGATTGAAAATAATTGCAACACATCCTCCACCCCCATTCTAAACGGAATAAACTCTTTATTGCTTTCATTGGTTACTTTATCATGTCCATAACAGACTAACCAGCTAGAGGAATAACATTTATCCATGGTTTGGTCCAATACAAATGGAAACATATTGGAAGATTTGTAACATTTTTGTTTGGGGATTCCATTTTCTAAATAATACCATATGTTAGCACAGCTGTTAGCATAGCTGCCAAGTTATCCCTTTTTAAAAGGGATTTTCCCTTATGCTGAATAGGCTTCCTCGCGAGAAAAGGGAAAACTTGGCAGCTATGGCTGTTAGTATCATCACATTCTCTCTCTCCCCCTCCCCCCGCCACCATGCTCCTAATTATATTGTTCATATACTTTATTTTTATGTACTCTGAATAAACAGTGATCCGTATGAGAAAATTTCAGGGAATTTTGTGCTTTAATGCGGCTGGCATCAGTGGAATTTTAGCTTCTCTCCTACCCCAAGATGCATCAATTTGCATGACCCAGGGGCTGGTGCAGGGCATGTGCAATTTTATATTGCTTTCATAGGCCAGTAAACAAACAACTATCCACATGTGACTTTTTTTTTACAAGAAAACTGTGGGAAGGATTGTTCTGAAAAATTCTAATTGCTAGGGAGTTCCACTTGGCAATCCAATAGCCTCTTGTGGCAACGTCTTGACGTAATTAGGAATGAGTGGAACCACTAACATGCTTTCTGTTTCCCCTTTCCACCAAAATTCTGGAGCAGATTGTGTCTAGATCTCTCTCTGCACTTGCCTGAAGGTCTCCAATGTGGTGGGGCGATGACTGTCATAAGCAGGTCTACAATAAAATAAGCTCAGACCCTTTTTCATTGGAGGGTCCATTTTTATCTACTTAAAGGGAAGCCTGGTTGGAGTCCAGTTTAATGATACAGTCATAAGAGGGGAGACCGGGACAGCAGACTGAGTAGGCACACAGGTCACCTGATCACAGACTTGCCCACTACTGTGAGACACATTGTATTTTTTTTATTAAAATCACAGTAACGATTTCTAAAATAGCATCTCCAATTCCAAATCAGTGTCCTCATTTGTTATCTTTTTTTGTTTTTTGGGGGGGATGTATTCCCATTAACATAAGACCCAAGGAAAGGCTAAGTATGAAAATAGGCAGTGCTTTTGTATTCCAAGTCAAGACAGTAAAGACACATAGCTGTAAAATTTCATTTTTCTCTTCATCTTTTTATGGTGATGATTTTTCAGAGGCCTATCTATTTTTTCAAAAAGTCAAGACAAACACACACATTTTTTAACACCCCCACATAAAACAGCACCAGTTTATCAATCTAATATAAAACATACACCCTGACCCATAAAAAAGGAAATAATAAAAAACTAGCACAATACAAATTCAATAATCAAAGGTCACCCGAAACTGATAATGAATAATTAGCAGTACATTGCTTACCAGAAAATGTCTGGGAGCAGAGGAAAATGGTAACCTGTACCAAAAATTTCTAATGTCAACCCCAGGCACTGGGAAGAGCATTCCAATATGGAGGGGCCACAACTGAAAAGGCCCACTCCTTTGTTGCCACTTTCTGAAGTTCTCTCATATGTGGCAGTTGGAGGAGGGCTCCAGATGTTGATCTTAAGGCCTGAGCAGATTCAAGCCAGGAGAGACGTTCTGTCAAATATTGTGAGCATTTTTGATGAACTGCGGCATGGGTATTCATAGATGGAAGAATGTAGCTCCTGGTAGTTGTTACCATACATTTGTTGGAATATCTTGTCTATTATGGATCAGATGTTTTAATGGGATTAATTGGGTAGTTTATAAGATTTAAAACTCATTTCTACTTGCCCTAAAACTTCAGGATTGAGTTGGCAAGAAAGCGGAACAAACAAGTCCTTAAAAACATTTTTGAATGATTCACAAACTGACTTTACTCACACACATGTTAATGTTTGGGATCGTTCACTTGCAATCTTTACAGATTTATAGCGGTCGGGATAATATTTAATTCTTTACTAGAGTGAATGTGCCACTGTGTGGCTTGGAACGTCATGACCTGATTCATTGGAGACCATGGCCATTAGTCAGTCTGAGATGGGAGTTTTACAGTCTAGCCACAATCTCCTTCTCAAGCCAAACTGCATTACACAACACCCTGACCATCACCAAGAAAATATTTAATAAGGACAAACAAGCTAAGGAAACGGGAGGAAGAAAAACAAGCCATTTCAAAATGAAAAGCTGCGATACGTTCTCTCTCTCTCGTTCCTCCTTACATTTGGAACAAAATCTCATGGTCTGGAATTTGTCTCTGCTCATTCTTGCTGCTGAATAATATTCTTTTGTCTGTCTCAGTTTTTCCATGGGTGTGTTTAAAAGTCCTGCCAGTGAGAGCTAAGCATTTGCGGAGGAGTTTGCAGGTGTCTGTTTCATCTTTATTTTCAAAGCAGGAGATCCCTGGTGACAGGAAGCACCACACTGAGTCTAGAGAATAAAATGGCATATTTTAGATCTGCAGTTTCAGAGGCATGAATATCTCTCTTTGTGAAAAAAAGAAGAAGAAGAAACTTGGATTGGGTAACAGTGCAGTCTGAATGTGCTCCTTCCTAATCTACAAAAAAGTAAAAAGTTCAGTTCTTCTGTTCAACAGAGAAAAGAATAAAGGAATGAAGCTGTGCAACCAAGAATAACCTTTTGTAAATGAATCCTGAAACTGGAGAGTGCCTAAAATGCAGATGCTGAAAATATTAAATATTGAAGGATGTTTCTTTTACGAGCATCCTATGTTCATGAAGTGCTGAGTGCTTGAGAAAACCAGAACAACAGTGGCTGGTTGTTATGATATGCACTGTGGCTGCCATTGAAAATGGCAACCACGTGTTGCAACCTGCCTCGTTCTCATCTCTGGGTGTACCATGTATTCTCAGGCATTGCTCTATATTTATTGCTTGTAGCTACTGTATGCACACCTATGGCAGCAATGACCGAACATTTTGGAAATGGTGGTGGGAGTTCGGCACATATCAAGGCACACACATGCAACCACCCACCAGTGCCCTAGCTCAACAGGACTGCCCTCCTCTTCTCCCCCTGCACACACCCCACACTGTCCCCAAATCTATTCTTGAAGGTTGGGGAAAACCCCAGAACAGATCTGGGGAAGAACGTTTCATTCGTCAAGGAAAAATCCTTAGGCTGATGGAACCAGCACTGTAGTGCTACCTTGAAGCAAGTTGACTGAATCAGGGATCAGGGCCCATGCTAGAGAGGAAGGCAGGCTAGCAGGGAGACCAGGCTCTGCGCTGTGGGCTACATTTCTCCCGTTTAAAGATGCTTTAAGCAACGAGGATGCTTTAAGCAATGAGGGCCACCCATAGTCCATATGATCAAGATATTAGTACACAGAAAACCCTGCATTCTTCCTTTCTTCCCTCATTTAGGAGAGGCAGGGGCAGCCCTTCCAATCTTTAGGCTTCTATTTTATTGAATGATTGATTGATTGCTGTTTTTTAAAACAACAACAACAACAACAACAACATGCCACTTCCATGGTAAAGTGGGCTTTCTTCCCAGCCCCAAGATATATTCTATCAGTTAAAGAAAGTTGAGGGCAGCAGTTTTAAGAAGAGTTATAATTAACTTTTGGCAACAGGATATAAAACATAGGCTCTAGCTACCTTTTCTGTGCCATATAATTACTTGATAAATCCCAGATTCAGCTGGCATTTAGGACCATAAAGAAGTTGTGTGATGTTTCTGCCTAGGCTGCAAACATGGTTTATACCCCTGGCTTAGAATTAGCACTAATGAAATAGGCGCAGCTTCCGGCTGCATGTGAAGGCATAAGTCAGCAAAGAGGCCGTGCTTGTCTCTTGCACAGTGAGATTGATGTGGAAGCTGCTGATAAATGGCACTGCAAATCCTTCACCAAATTATAGCCCCCGGAGCTCAGGCTGGCTCTACGGTTTGTTACCAATATTATTTAGAAACTGATTACCATATCAAAGTGGCAACGTGATAATCATCACCAGTTCTGACAGCATAGGCAGGGAAGGAAAGATTCTGTGCCTTGTGAATGAATGAGATAATAAAACTCTTCGAAGAAGGAGATAAACCATGGAAGACATCTAGGGAAGAATTGCAGGAAGGATGATGGCATAAAGAAAATAAATGCTATTTATGAAACTGGGCTCAACGGATGCTTCTAAACATTGCCCCTCATACCAATGACAAATGGTTGGATCAGATGATACTGTTGTGTTTTTTTTGGGGGGGGGTAGGCAGGGGGTAGGCTGTATACCTGAGTACTTTCTAATTCTTGGATTTGTTGTTGTTGTTTAGTTGTTTAGTCGTGTCCGCCTCTTGATGACCCCATGAAGCAGAACACGCCAGGCACTCCTATCTTCCATTGCCTCCCACAGTTCGGTCAGACTCATGTTAGTAGCTTCAAGGTAATTAGTAATTGCCCTCTAAGTATGGGTCATTAAGGTGACAAAGGAAGTGGCTCTGTGCCAGAGAGCAAATAGATGGGGGCCCCTCCCTTGCCTGGCTGTTAGTGTGGAGGACAAAGAGTTGGAGTTTTGTGTGTGGGAGCTACAAGCAGGCTGGGCAGCTGAGAGGCAGAAGAACCATGCCTGATTTCTGTTGGAATCCAAAGCTGTGCCCATAGGAGAAGCAAGACCTTCTTGGGGTGTTAATGCTGTGAGCCCCTCCATCATAGGCTCAGGTTGTATAAAGGTATTTGATTTAACCCCCCTCCCCAAAAAACCCTACACCTTAGATGCAAAGTCACATTTAACATCATGTGCAGTTTGGCTCTGATATGTGGCTTAGAAATCGGTATAGTAGGAGTCAACTGTGTATCTGAAGATGTGACTGAGGGTTATTGATCTAGAAATATATTGTAAAGACATATTTTTGCCCATAAGACCCATAAGATTGAGCACTGTTTTAAGTGCTTGAATTCCCTGATTTATTGATTTTTATTATTTGCTTTTAGATGTTTATACATGTTTTATACTGGTGCTTTATTGGGTTTAGGTTGCATTTTTTTTAAGAATATTGTATGCTTTTTATATTGTATACCACTTAGATATTAAAAAGTAACAAATGAATGAATGAATGAATGAATGCATACATATATCCCCCTCCGCATCCAGGAATATTTTTTTCAAATAATATTTTAAAGCATTGAGAATATTATATTCCACTTATTTGTAAGATGGCCATGAATAATTTACAGTCCATTAGCTGGTAAATGCAAAGGCCTTTTTGAATCATTAAGCTTCAGTGGCTTGCTTTTTAAATCCTTTGGCTGGCTCTCCTTTTAAGAAAGTTAATTAGCTGGTTCAACTGGAACGTACATTTTACAAAAAACATTCACACTGGCATCCTTGGCTATTTTTCATAGGGTTGTCTTTGAAACCATCACATTAAATCTCTAACAGAGGAAACTTTATTAACATGCAGAAATGCTACCTTCAAACATAAATTGTATTCGTTCTTTCTTTCTTTTTTTCAAAATGAAGAAGTGTCAAATAAGTGATAACTGTAGTTTATGCTTAATGATGTGATTATAATGATTGTCATTTTTAAAATAGTACTTTACCAAATAAATACCAACAGCAACAAGGAGGTTGCTTCCTGTAAGAACTTCTTGGTTTGTTTCAATGGAAGAAGCAGATCTGTAATTGTATTCCCTTTTTTGGTGTGAGCATGAATCTGGTGTCAGCTTCAGTGAATTTTATGGATGTGATAGTCTAGTACAGGGATGTGGAACCCATTGCCTTCCACAGGATGTTGGACTTCAATTCCCATCAGCCCCGGTCACCATGGCCAATGGTCATGGTTGATGGGAGCTGGAGTCCTGCAGCATCTGGAAGGATAAAGTTTCCCTTCATGACTATGAATATGAAAAAACGATGAGCTATGGACCAGTTGAGCACAATGGGATCATGCTCCTACTCCATGTACTGTGCATGATGCTTCATGAAAAAACACTCTTGTATGCAAAGATAACAGTAGAATAGGCCTCTTTAGTATCAAAGTACAGTACAAGTGAGTTAACTAAGACTAAAGTGCTCCTAAATCACCATAGTGGGGGAGATTGTGAGCAGATGTGCCTGCTGTTTAGCTGCTGTCTGTTGATGGGCAACTTCAAGACTCCTGCTTTCCCTTCTTCTGGGACATGGATGTGGTCTGACAGCCCTTCAATAGGAAACTCCATTAAACAAAGGACTGTCCTCTGTAAAGCATGGCACACGATCGTCTTAAGGAGGTTGTTGCTTCCTTCTTCCAAAGATTTCAAGAGGCAGGATTTTAACTTGCAGGAAGGCTACAGTGTGTGCTTCCATTTTGATGGATGGTTCCATTTTGGAAAGGCCATACTTTCATGAATATAACATCTGGATTTCATCTTGAAAAGGTTGGGGCAAGTGAAAAGTAGAATACTATGGAGTATACTTTGTACCAGGGAGTTTTCAACATATCCATCAACCAGGGATGGGAATTAAAGATGCAGTTTGACATGGAGTGCTGCTGTCCTGACCTGCACAAGATAAATTTTTAGATTCATATATTTGCCAATGGCCTTCTGCCCAGTGGAGGCAGGTGTCTCCAAAAAGTGGGGTGCCAAGTCACTTCCAGCACACTAACCCTCAGCTTCACTTTCATGTTCCCCTGAAGCAAGAGTTGTACAACAACATTTTCTCCCCCGCCATCATCTACTCTGCATTTGACTTGATTAGACTTCTTTTGTGTGTTTTTGTCTTGCTGGTGCATAGAAACTTAGTTGACTGGTTGCATTCATGTAAATAATAGTAATAGAAGAAACAGAAGGAGGATGAGGAGAAGTTGATTTCTTAGCCACTTACTGTAGAAAAATCTCAGACTTAAAAATTAATAACATAAGATAAGAAGCAATAATTACAATAAAAGCTTTACAATGACTCATAAACAGACCAACGAAACAGCAACAACTTCAGCAGCAGGAAACAATCAATAATCCAGCTCTCCTAGCAAAAGAGATACCTTTTTTACGTAAAAAAAATTCCTTCGGTAGTACCTTAAAGACCAACTAAGTTTTTATTTTGGTATGAGCTTTCGTGTGCATGCACACTTCGTCAGATACGTAGCATTTTTTACTTGGCATTGAAAAGATGCTAACGATAGCATCAGGCCAATTTCTGTGGGGTGAGAATACCACAAGTGGAGAGTGACGAGTGAGAAAGCCTTCTTGTCCTCTGAACCTCCTTTAGAGGGGGCACCCAGAGGGCCCCTTTGGGAGGAAAGGCAGGATATAAATTCAATAAAGAACAAACAATAAAGATGCAAGTAGGTACATATACTAAGATATGTTCTTGTTTTAATGAGTGGTATTCAGCTATGTTGTATTCAGAATAAACCTACTGAAATCACATGAGTGTGATTAACATCGAATATAAGCTAGAAAAGGGGTATTTTGCTCATGAAGATTATTTTGCAGCAATCTTCTCCATTATTTAGTTTTGCTAAGGAGCTATAGCTCTTATATATATAAATGCATTGGTTTTATTTAAATGTGGTATGTTTGGACAGGATCCATGGCCTAAAATGGCTGTTTAGTTTAGTGCAATTATTTCCCTTTTTCTCTGGGTGCATACCTATATTATCTGCCCATTATTCTCAAATGCTATTGTTCTGATCAGTGATTTACCCTGACAGCATAAGACCATACAAAACATAACATAACATAACATAAGATACACATACACATACCAGAACCAACAATAGTTCAGCTGGAATATCATCACTTCCACTGGCCTTGTTATTAGCAGTCCTCAAAAGCAAGGCATGTACCATGCTAAAGTGAGCAGAATGAGATGATTTAGCAAAATCAGCGCAGTAAAGTCTGGTCATTAACCTTTTGTGTGTGTGCGTGAGTGCTATAAAACCTTTAGAAGTCTCGATCTGAAATCCTAAATCACCCATTCAGAGAATTCAGGTTCACAACTCAGGTCTTGCATTTCAAAAGAAAGGTCATGTGAGGTTGAAACTGCTCTGAAAAAGAATCCAGGGCAGCCCTATATATGTGCTGCCGATGGTGCTTGCCAATCCCCTGGACGCTGCGCTCTTTTCTGTCCATTCTTTTCTACCTCCTCCCTGGCAAAGAGTAGCCAACAACAACTGTGGCCACACAGAGGGAACTCTAGTCTGCTGTACAGCTGCCAGGCTTTGAGGTATTTTTCCAGGAATGGCATCTGTGTTTGTGGCTGACATCTTGGCTGGTCTCTTAGAGTCTTTAGTTTGTACTGAGGAACTACTGTTGGAACTGCACACACACACACACACAGAGGGGGTGACTGATGAAAAAAGGACAGCATAGGGGTAAATTTGGGGGAAATATAAGTTACAAACGCACAAGATGATGATGTGGTACATGGAGGAAATATTTAGTTTCCATAGTCAGTTTTGGCTCATGCAATGGATGGTTCCCTTTCATGTGTGATTGATGATGGTTCGTTGTTCTAGAGTTCAGCCCAATGTTTAACAGTAACCTTGTTAACAAGAAGTTGGAATGGTCCTCTGAGGTCAACTAGTCCAGACCTCTGCTCTGGCAGGAACTCTCAATCCAAACTACTTTTGACGCATGCTCAATTTATGCTTAATAACAGCAAAGAGACTCCACAATGTGCCTAGGCAACTTTTAAAGCACTGTATTGTTCTTTGCTATTGAAAGCTGAGAAGTAGGGGATGGAATAATAATGAAACAGAGAATAGATGTTAAAAGAAAATCAAGGTTATGGCATCAAGCCAGACAGCACTGATATTATAAAGATTTTTTTTAAAATCTACCACTTCATCATAATAAATTCTAATAATTCACAGTGAAAGCTTTATTGATAACCTTCAGCCACATTCTCAGCTACTTCTTACTCCCTCCTTGTTTTTCAACTACTTGGACAAACTGCTAAGGACAAACGTTCTCAAAAAGTCAAACTCATAGTTAACAGAATGCAACAGTATTGTCATAGGGTTACTATCTGATTGCTGTGAATGAATATGGAATTGTGGCAAGAAAGGGTTAAAGGGCCCCCAGGACTGCTTAAAGGGGTGGTAGCAGCTGTGGGATGTAATCCATTGGAACAGTCAAATGCATTCCTTATTTCCCTAGAGTGGGCACAGGCAGGGGAAGCCAGATTGGATTACCGTGCTTAACTAAAGAGATTCAAACGAATCTGCAAACCAGCTTCCTGCTACATTGAGGGGAATCTGCTTTGCTACATCACTCATTAGAGTGAGTGAAGGAAGGATAATACTTTTTCAATATATCCTTTCCTACTATCCTTAACTGCAAGAAGATCAAACCTATCCATTCTTAAGGAATGCAAGAAGATCAAACCTATCCATTCTTAAGGAAATCAGCCCTGAGTGCTCCCTGGAAGGACAGATCGTGAAGCTGAGGCTCCAATACTTTGGCCACCTCATGAGAAGAGAAGAATCCTTGGAAAAGACCCTGATGTTGGGAAAGATTGAGGGCACTAGGAGAAGGGGACGACAGAGGACAAGATGGTTGGACAGTGTTCTCGAAGCCACGAACATGAGGTTGACCAAACTGCGGGAGGCAGTGCAAGACAGGAGTGCCTGGCGTGCTATGGTCCATGGGGTCACGAAGAGTCGGACACGACTAAACGACTAAACAACAACAACAACAACAACTATCCTTAACATTCCCACAGCAGCCTGGGAGAAAGTATTCTCTGAGGCAGCCCCTAAACTGTAGGACAGGCATCTCCAAACTTCAGCCCTCCAGATGTTTTGGACTACAATCCCCATCATCCCTGACCACTGGTCCTGTTAAAACATCTGGAGGGCCGCAGTTTGGGAATGCCTGCTGTAGGATTTCCTTCCCGCACGGGTTTTCATCATATGCTGCAGACATACCTCTTTACCACACACACACACACACACACACACACACACACACACACACACACACACACAGGTCTTTGACACTCATATATACAGGTATATGAGTTTAGGGTCCACCCTATTATTCTGATTGTTAATTGTTTTAACAGATTTTAAGAGTGTACTGTTACAATGTATTGATGCATTGCACTGGTGAAGGGTGCGTAAGAAAATGCAAGTAAACAACAAGAACAACAACAAAATTTACAAAATTGCAACACTGTAAGTCTCTGGTAAACCCTTCAACCAAAGTTGAGGAAGGGCTGCCTCACCACTTGGGTGAAATTGGGAAGCATGTAACAATATTTTCTGTTTGTTTATTCTTCATGGCAGAGAACAATCTTGGGTTATTCATCAGAAGGTTTCTAAAGGCTCTAATCCACCCAACTGCACCTGAACTTCAGAGTGCATATAACCATGGAAACTGCCCTCCATTTGTGACCTCTTCTCTGCAGCTTTGGAAAGGGAAGCCCTTAATAAAGGTATCTATGCCAGAGGAAACAGCACAGCACCAATGTTTAGCCACTGTGCACTAGCATAAAGATCAGGAGTTGGGTTCTTTCCACCCTCCCTGTCTTTGGACTCCAGTCAACTGAGAAGTCGATGGATTCAGCTGGAAGCAGCCAGCCAGATCTGCAGCTGAAAGAGGCCAGCTTCGATTCATTCCATGCTGCTCTGTGTGCTGTTGCTTTGTTGAGGACCCACAGGTTATTTTTGTTCTGAATTAGAGCTAAAATAGGCTCACAGAAGCCCCATGTGATATGTCTGTTGCTAGTCTGGACCATTTCAGGCAGCAGGATGAAGTCCAAGGATATGAATATTACCCCCATAACATACGCTACACATAAGGCGGCCATGTGTCTTATTTGAAAAAATGAACAGTCCTCTTTTTGAAGGGCTGTCCGGTCCGAATCCAGTTCAAAGCTAAAGATCCACAAGAAAAGAGAGGAGGGGCCTTGAGGTTGCCCAGCAACAGTTAGCAGCTGGATAGAAGATTTAGCAGGTATACAGGTCACCTGGCAACAGTTTCTCCCCACTACGGTGAGATGTATTGTATTTCTGTGTAAATGATAATTATTTCTAATTTCACATCTGTACATATAAATGAGCACACACACATTTTGCACAAATATGTATTTTCCTTCTTTTTAAAAAGTGGAGTGTTTTATTCTTTTTTGGCCATGTGTAAGTAAATTCACATCACGGAATTGGCTAGTCTCCTAGCATGTGCTAACTGCCTATGAACAGGAAATGCTTCACATGAGCCCAACCTGCAAAGATGTAAACTCCAATCTACAAATTGAAATGATGTAGCCCAGGAGCAGCAGAAATCAATACTTTTGTGTGAAGGAAATGTTGAAGAAATCACATACAAATTTTATGACTATCTATATGAATATTTTACGGAAAACTGAATTGTCATTCATTTTGTTCCTTTAAATAAAGCTCATTTTCAGATGAAGACTTGTTTTACCTTTCTATATACTTATATCATTAATTAGAAACAAAAAGTACTGAATAATAATACAACCCATGTTATTAAGAACCCATGCAGCCCTGTATAGGGAAGCTTTTTAATGTGGAATGTTTTATTTTGTTTTTATATATGTTGGAAGCTGCCCAGAGTGGCTGGGGCAACCCAGTCAGATGGGCGGGGTGCAAATAATACCATAACCATCACTACAACTACTACTATTAATGAACTCATTCTTATTCATTTAGCTCCATCAAATATTTGGACATAGTCACATTCATGAATGAACAGGGCTCCCCAAAAGGCTTCACACAGAACCCAGCAGACCATAAATCTGCTGCTAAGCAACAGATTTTATCAGGTGGGGCGGTGGTCGACTGCTTTAGCTCTTATGTGTGATGTAGATTAGATATGTGGTGTGATTAGAAGAAAGTGGCGGAGAAAGTAAACAATGAAATATCCTATGGTCCTTAGTCTGGCCTCTTGAGTTATGCCTAGAGAAAGTCAAGTCAAGCAGCAAGGTCTAAATTGGTTAAGAGTCTGATTTAAGTATGAGAGATAGAGGGAAGGCAAGACACTCTTTTTGAAACTTCCAATCAAGTTTAAAATTGAATTGCAGTTTAAAATAAATTGAATATCTTGCCTGGAGACAAAACTGATCATACAGGGGCAACCACCAAGCTTACTTTAGTCTTTCTGATCTTCATTAGGCGGGCAGAAAGCTTTGGTAATTGGGAGAAAAGTTAGAATTCAAGAACAGTGTGACTTTCCTTGAATGATTAATCAGCAAATTAATTAATGTTTGGTGTCTGACGAGTGCTGTAGTTCCATGAACACAATCCATCATGTCAAAAGACCAAGAAATGCTGGCAATATTAATAAGTTTAAAATTATTCAGTGATTGTCTTGCGGATGTTTAATCATTTCCATTACTGTACCTTAAAGGTGTGATAATTGAGGGATGGTCACCTTTTACCTTCTCCTCTGGCTGACCCATAACTAGAAAAATTTATTCCCAGTGGGCACCATATTGGTGACCTCTGCATTAAACTGTGCTTTCAGATACTGATTTATTAACTTATTAGAATTAGTTAGGACTACAATAAACCACAGGGGGAAGGGAAGTTGGGCTGTGCCCCCCCCCCCCCGTAATGCTGAGCCATGGTTTAGTGTTACATCTGGCTTGGTCATTAGCATATGGGACCAGTGATCTGGCTAGAAATGTAGGATTAGAACTGCCAATCTCTTAAGGTAATAAAGATCAGAGCAGTGAAATCAAAATTTTCAAGCCCCTGGGTTTTTTAAAAACAAAAACCTCCCTCTAAATGGCATCATGGATCACACACAACATTTCTGAAAATTCTTTACTCTTGTGGTGGTTGGGAACATGACTATTCATACAGTTAATTCTTGCATCAGTATCAGAAGCCAAAGCCTTTTGACAGTTGAGTATGGAAAATTACCCACATACTGTCATAACTTAGCCACTCTATTCCAAAGAAACCACATGTGCTGGATGGTTTTTGAGCTTTGGCTCTAGTACCCGAAGAGTAAATATTGGATGTGCCAATGGTAAAATGCCATAGAGATTATGGAAAATGCAACAAATTAAAAAGGGGGGGGGAACTGTAGCTTAGTGCTAGAGTGCTTGCTTTGTGTGCAAAAGGTTCCAGGTTCAATCCCCGTTATCTCCAATTAAGAAATATTTCCATTTGAAACCATGGAAAGCCACTGCCAGGCAGTGTCGATAACATTGAGTTGGATGGACCAATGGCATCTTTCTGTGTTCTTCTAGGTACTATGAAAGGGAAACTTTTGCATCGTTTCCAAGGAGTCAGACTCTAAGAATTAAGCATAGGAAGCTGTCTTATACAGACTTGGACCACTGATCTAGCTAGTACAATACTATCTCGACTGACCATCAGCTCCTCTCCAGGTTTTCAAGCTGGGAACTTTTCCAGTCCCGGCTCACGATGGGCCAAAAATGTACTAAATTAAATGCCCTCCCTGCTGAAATACTAGAGGCCCCATCAGTATTGGCATTCCTGTGAAGACACAGCTGTTTGGGCAGACATTCCCCTGAACTTGAACTTCCTGATCTAATTGTTTTAATTCCTCTTTTGATTGTTCAAATTGTTCTGCTTTTTAATGGACTCATTTTATAGGAAATGTTAAGAATGCATTTCTTGAATGTTTCAATAGAATTGTCTTCTTGAGCATTTTAATTATGGATGGAATACTGTGCCCAATTCTGGGCACCACAATTTAAGAAGGATGTTGACAAGCTGGAACGTGTGCAGAGGAAGGCAACCGAGATGATCAAGGGTCTGGAAACTAATCCTTATGAGGAAAGGTTGAAGGAGCTGGGTATGTTTAGCCTGGAAAAGAGAAGACTGAGAGGAGATATGATAGCTGTCTTCAAATATCTCAGGGGCTGTCACATGGAAGATGGAGCAAGCTTGTTTTCTCCTGCTCTGGAGGGTAGGACTCGAACCAATGGCTTCAAGTTACAAGAAAGAAGATTCTGACTAAACATCAGCGAGCACTTTCTGACAGTAAGAGCTGTTCTACATTGGAATGGTCTCCCTTTGGAGGTTGTGGATTCTCCTTCCTTGGGGGTTTGTAAGCAGAGGTTGGATGGCCATCTGCCATAGATGAATAAGGAGAAGGTGAAGTCGATTTGTCCAATTGTCCAAGGAGAATTCTGCTCATGATTCTCTGGATTCGGCCATTATCCATCTTTCTGTGCAATGTTTTCAGACAGCATATCTTACACAAACAGCAGATCTTGCTCAAACAGCTTCATTTTCTTGTATGATCAAAATGTTTATTCTCCCTTCCTTCAGTCCAGAAGCCTGTGTCCCCAAAGTAATATGATGTCCAGAAATGTCAGCTGGTGGGTGATTTAAGGAGGAAATAAAATAACTTGGTAAATTGTCAACATGCTAAAAGTGAGACATAAATGTTAGTCACACCATTACCAAGTCTTCTGGTATTTACTTCTGCTGCGCCGAGCTTAGAGGAAATTAAAGTTGCACAATGCCTCGTGTCTATTTGTGGCATTTTCCTAGCCACTCCAGAATTAAATGCAGTCAGGGCCTTAAAATGGTATTTTAGGAATAAAATATCTTTTTAAAATATCATTAAAAAGTTGGGCTGCTAACTGAAATCACTGTAAAGAAAACTACAAAATGTCTCCTTTGCAGGACTGTAAGTCTTGGTTACATATTTGATTTGAGAGGCAAAGCAGGGCTGGTATTGCCATTAAATGGGGGTGAGGCCATCACCTTAGGCGGCCAAAGCCCCTTGGGTGAGATCTTGCGGAGTGTGTGAGATCTCATCCCAAACTGGCACCAATGTCAGCGGTGGGGCGGTTGGGAAGGTGGTGGGCAGCAGTAGCAGGGCAGGGCAGCACTTCTCTTCCACATCAAATAGCAAATCGGGATATGCTGCCCCAATGTAGAGTCACAAATCTGGAAAATCTACAGATTCTAGTATAGTGGCTGCATACTGGTTTTGTACATAACTTATAGGTCAATGTATATGGTGTTCTTTCTGTGTTTTTCGGAGAAACAAGGACTCAATCTGTGAACATTCAAATACACTCTGAGGAAAAAAGAAACAGTCATGTTTCTATAGGGTTGTACCCACATGTTGCTTGTTGGAATATCGATATGCTCATGTCATTATAGTATCTTGCTACTACAGTGGTACCCCGGGTTACAAACACCTCGGGTTACAAACACTTCAGGTTACAGACTCTGCTAACCCGAAAGTAGTACCTTGGGTTCAGAACTTTACCTCAGGATGAGAACAGAAATCACATGGCGGCAGTGCGGTGGCAGCGGAAGGCCCCATTAGCTAAAGTGCTACCTCAGGTTAAGAACGGTTTCAGGTTAAGAACGGACCTCTGGAATGAATTAAGTTCATAACCAGAGGTACCACTGTATTAGGATTTTTTTAAATTTTAAAAAAAATAATGTTACTGCACATTGGCATAGAAAATATGAGACTTTCGGTGCGTAAGTAGATGAAAACTGGTGAGGACCAAATATGTGTAATGTTCCCACAATTTCCCCTTTTCTCATTTTTGCAAGTGTTGAAATTCTCTTATACACAGAGAAAGAAGGCTATCAGTCTGATGTCTCGTTGTGTTTACAGTCATGTTCCAACACTGTTTGCCGAAAGAAGACCCTGTGGTATTGTGTAAGATTGCTGAGCCATAATGTCATCACTTTTTATGTGGGGTTCGTAAAGTACGACGCGCATCATAGCAAGGATTCAGATTTTAATTGACAACCACTTTAAAAATTGCCAATGGAAAGTGCTGCTTTGTGCTGCCACTTCATGTACATTCCTTTCTTTGGAACTTAATTCAAAAATTTGTGCATTTTCACCAGCATTTTCTCTGCAATCATACCGCACCAAATTGCCATCATTTTTCATAGCTGCTCTCTTTTGGAAAGTTTTGGTGTCATCTGTGGAAAACGTGTGTGATATGATCAGAGTTCAGTATTCTAGTATCTGCTTCGCATGCAGAAGGGTCGGGTTCAATCCTCCCTGTAGCAAGCTTCAGTAAGCACTGGCTGGCAGGCATCTTTTAGGATTCCACTTGAAATGATGCCCTCTTCCTGCTTGTTTACTGTCTGAAATCCTGCTGCCAGTTAATATAGACAATACTGAGCTAGATAGACCAATGGTCTGACTCAGTATGACATGTGAGAATTCCTACGTTCTTATAACCGTGCAGCATGGTGGTATGTACAGTGGTATTATTATTATTATTATTATTATTATTATTATTATTATTATTAATTCAGCTTATACCCTGCGCTCTACCCGGAGGTTTCAGGGCGGTTCACAACAAGACCACAACATATAAAATAAAACCAAAAGCAATAACCCAATAAACCTTCCCCCCAGAAGACAGTTCGAGTTCCAAAACATTCAAAAACCGAAAATTCAAAATGGAAGCCTCAATACAGAATCCTCAATAAGGAAAATTCAAAATGGAAGCCGTGTTTCCGGTTTGACTTCCGAGGCGCATTCAAAAACTGAGGCACTTACTTCCAGGTTTACGGCATTTGAGTTCCGAAGCACTCAACAATGGAGACGTTTGAAAACCGAGGTACCACTGTACACTCAATGAGCCTTTACAGTTGCTGCCCAGCAGTTATGTGATACATGATCAATACATTTTAGTTAGGAGGTCAGGAGCACTGGGAGCAGGGCTTTTCGAAAACCTTTCCTCCTGCACCCTTTGCAATATCAACCCCCGAGTCACTCATTGTCCTGCGTGGGGAATCATCCTACCTCACTGATGGTAGGCTTCTTGTTCTGTTTGCGTTTCATTTTTAAAAATGCAGTTCTGTTTCAGATTTTAAAAGATGCTAACCTGCATTTGATTCCATTGATAGGGTTTTGGTGAGACAATTGTGCTACTGTACTTTTTGTACAGTAAAGGGACCCAGGTGGCGCTGTGGTTAAACCACTGAGCCTAGGGCTTGCTGATCAGAAGGTCGGCGGTTCGAATCCCTGTGACGGGGTGAGCTCCCGTTGCTTGGTCCCAGCTCCTGCCAACCTAGCAGTTCGAAAGCACGTCAAAATGCAAGTAGATAAATAGGAACCGCTACAGCGGGAAGGTAAACGGCGTTTCCATGTGCTGCTCTGGTTTGCCAGAAGCAGCTTTGTCATGCTGGCCACATAACCTGGAAGCTATACGCCGGCTCCCTTGGCCAATAATGCGAGATGAGCGCCACAACCCCAGAGTCGGTCACGACTGGACCTAATGGTCAGGGGTCCCTTTACCTTTACCTTACTTTTGTGTTTAACCTTCTGATTACGAACAGCTTCGAAAGACACCTGGTTTGGGAAAAGTAGCATACACGTTGAAATATTATTGACATCATAATCACCACCACCACCACCACCATAATCACATTCTAGATCCCCATAATATAAACAACAAACATGGAAGATCTCTGCCCAGTCCCTCCCATTTCACATCTAAACTCACTCATATTCTATCAAAGTATAAATGATCTGTGCCATAGATGCTTTGGGCAGCTCTAAGACTTCTTTGTGGGCACATCCTTAGAATTCCAGCACAAATTGTAAATTTCAAATGAACTTCTAAAAGATTCTAGATCTCATGGCCATATAGTGGTAATTTGGGGCATATGAGAAATTGTGTCCTCCCTAAAAGAGGGCATGTGTTGCGGATCAAGGGACCTATATATACCCATGCACATGACCCAGAGCTTCCTCTTTTGGCTTGTGCTTCGGAACACCCGCCCACCTCTCCCTACTTTTAGGGCATTTTGCGAATGACCTTGCTATGCTATTGTGTGTTGTCTGTTGTTGGGTCACAGGGGCACGGCAGGAATTTCCCCCACTTGGCTGATTGGCTGTTGCCATTTGGGTTTCGCCTCTTGTGTAGCAAATCGCCACAACTTGTAAGGTTGGGGATAGGCACTGGTTCAGGTGATAAGGATGGGAGAATGGTCTCGCCATCCCTATGTGAAGGGTATTCCGTTAAAGGAATCCAGGGACTCAACTTGGTTTGGTCAACCCCCGAGAGGGGGTTGTGCCAGTGCTTGAGTCCAGGGGAGCACCTGGGGAGTGAACAGAGTCTGTTCCCGGGCTTTTCACCTACCTTAGGTGTTCAGGTGTTTGGCTGACCTATGATGGAGCTCTGGGTCAGCGCTACCTGCAAGGGTGCAGGAAGCTAGTTGAACCAGAGCCTATGCAACCACTCACTTTTCTGTAATCAATAAAGTTGTGGCTTAAATTCTGCCAAAAACCAAAACTAAAATTTGAGTCAAATGTGTGTTTATTTAAGGGGGGAGGTTTTTGGGTTTGAACACACAAATATGTCTGGTCTGCACCATTCTCTGTGTTACAATTAATTAGATTGTGAGAATGACCGTTTGCCACATAAAAGGGGAGGCACATTTTGCGTGGTCGTGCACAGCCCCCTGGGATCCCTAAGGCAGCCCTGGAAGTTCGGAGGCCGGTGCTGCCTTCCTGGGCTGGATACTGGTGGACTCCGCCCATGCAGTTACCTGTGCAATCCAGCTCAGGGAGGCGTTGCCAGGGGGATTGGCCAGATAGGAGGAGGTAACCTTACCATGCACACGGCTGAAGCAGAGTCATTCCTGGGAGGCAGTCTACGGCTCCAGAGCTTTCCCACCCTCCACTCCCAAAAAATTAATTATTGCATTACAGGTTATTTTCTTCCACAGGCGTACACGCACGCAGGAGCTACTACGACAAGGCTGCTGTTGAAGGGCCGGAAAGGAATTTCCCTGCATTGGCAGGTTTCGCCTTTCCCGTAGCAATTTGTGACAACTTTGGTGGATGCAGGCCTTGGGCGGAATCCTTTAGTCATCTACATAAATGGGGCGGTGTGGGGCGGTGACCCTCCGACCCCATTGCGGCAGCGATAACAGGGTTCCTGTAAATGGGGCTAAGGGGGAGGCATTGACCATACGCAATAGGCTGTCATTGCCCTACCTCTCCAGCGGCTGCGATTGAGGGGGGGGGGCAGGCTATCTGCTTGAACATATGTTCTCCAGAGCTAGCCCAACCCCCACACATGCTGGATAACCCTGAAATTACCCAGATCCTCGGCTGGGGGGGCTGAGAAGGATATACGCCCAATGCCTGAACCAAGGTCTCCCTACATCTGAATTCGTAATAAAGTTGTGGCCAATTTTAATCCCATAGAACGTGGTCTTGTGTCACCATTCTGCTCGGGGGCTGCCTGGGGGCTTTGGGGGACTCTGCCTGACCAATGAACAAGTCGGGCCATTGCAGAAATTCATATTAAAGCAGGAAATCCATTTATGGACCTCCTAGTCTCCTTTTCAGTGAGATGGCAATGCCAAGTCTAGTTTCATCTTCTTAATTTCAGCATCTCTTCTACTGTGATTGCCATTTTTACCCCATCCACCTACTCCTTTTTGCTGTGATGCCCTGCCCATGTGAATGTGTGGTCAGTTCTTAAGTGGCTGTCGTATGTAAACAGACACAATAGCTCCCAAGTAATTTCACTTTGCCTACCCCAACACCATATGGACCATAAAGAAGGCTGATCGCCGAAGAATTGATGCTTTTGAATTATGGTGCTGGAGGAGACTCTTGAGAGTCCCATGGACTGCAAGAAGATCAAACCTATCCATTCTGAAGGAAATCAGCCCTGAGTGCTCCCTGGAAGGACAGATTGTGAAGCTGAGGCTCCAATACTTTGGCCACCTCATGAGAAGAGAAGAATCCTTGGAAAAGACCCTGATGTTGGGAAAGATGGAGGGCACTAGGAGAAGGGGACGACAGAGGACAAGATGGTTGGACAGTGTTCTCGAAGCTACGAACATGAGTTTGACCAAACTGCGGGAGGCAGTGCAAGACAGGAGTGCCTGGCGTGCTATGGTCCATGGGGTCACGAAGAGTCGGACACAACTAAACGACTAAACAACAACACCCCAACACCCCAGCCACGCAGTTCGCTGTCTGTTTCTCACTTCTTCCAACTCAGATCATTCTTCTTTGATATTTATTGCTATTTGGCACAATATCCGTAGAAGGCACAGAAGCATATTCTCTTGTCCCACTCCAGTGAAATCCATGACATCCAGTTCCTTAAATCCATGATGGATTTCTGAAGGATTTCCTTTTGTGCATTATTGCTGCTCCATAGCTGCTTAACTGCACATCTGCCAGAAAAAGGATTCAGCTTTCGTTGTTGCAATCCCGCTACAGCTGTTAATTGCTTTGGTGTGCATTTGGAAGTCACTATTGATTACAAAGATGGTTATAATAGGAAATGGTCAGATAATTATCACATTCTGATAGCCTCTCTTTACAAAAATTGTAAACAATGCTACTTTTGCGGGGAAGGGTGGTTGGGCTTTCAGCAGTCTATGGAAATATTAAATTTACATGGCCTTATGGCCTGTTAGGAGAAGCGGAAGGAAGAGAATCTTTTTGACAACTGTGAAAAAGAGAATATTAATTGGATTCCAAATCTCTCATGTTGATGCCTCAGAGCACTTTGCTTCTGTGATTTAAATTGTCTTAAACTCTTTATTAAACAGAGCAGGCAGCTTGGCACTGGAATCAAGCCTAAATATGCATCTGGATTTTCCTGTTAAAAGTGAAGAGAAAAAGAATGTTAAGTCCCCCCCCCCAAAAAAAAAATCCAAAATGTTGTAGCTAGAGCACAGAAAATGTTGTGTTCTAAGAAGAAAAAAGGTAACACTTTAGTTTGATTTTTCCTCTTTGGTTGCAATGATTTTTCAAAGAAATTGTAAAGAACCCTTTTCTCCCAGTAATATTATGGTTTGGGACTAATTATTAAGTCTTGCTTAAACGGTGGTAACCTGGGAGTAAGTCATTGTAAGTCAATGGCGTCGTTCCAGGGAATAAGGAGAAAAGATCAAAAGAGAATATATCAAGTTTGTTTGTTTCATGCCTTAAATACATTACATTCAATCAGATCAAAAGTAGGTTTATTGTTAATGTATTTGGCAACAAAGGCCGATGGGTATGTTCTTATTTTTATTTTTTTTGAAAAAAAATGACTTTTAACACAAATGATCTAATCCTCCATGATTTGATCTCAAATGGCCTCAATA
Source organism: Zootoca vivipara (assembly GCF_965207765.1). Lineage (NCBI taxonomy): Eukaryota > Metazoa > Chordata > Lepidosauria > Squamata > Lacertidae > Zootoca > Zootoca vivipara. The sequence goes on along the minus strand of NC_142588.1, from coordinate 69,535,462 downwards.
TGAATTACTCTTTTGCCACATAGGCAACGCAATGTCAATTCCTCCAATTTCTGGAAAAGTATGGAAAGCTTAAACTGTATAAAGATGCAGTTGAATAATGCCTTTGAGACCAACCATTTTAAAATGCAGCATAAGCCTCCATTTGTCATATCCTGCTTTTTCAGACGCCAGAGGTTGAAACACTGCCAGCCCTATACATGTGACAGTTAACAGAATGTTTAGTGTCTGTTCTAAAAAAAATTATCATGTATAAAGTGACATTAGCCTATATAACAGATCACACAGGCAAGCAAGAGGAGCATAACAAGGATAGACAATTCATTTCTTTACCTGCTTTTTAAATGAGCGAAGAATCTAGTTCTTAAACCAGGGGTCCCCAAACTAAGGCCCGGGGGCTGGAAGCGGCCCAATCGCCTTCTAAATCCGGCCCACGGACGGTCCGGGAATCAGCATGGTTATACATGAGTAGAATGGGTCCTTTTATTTAAAATGCATCTCTGGGTTATTTGTAGGGCATAGGAATTCGTTCATATTTTTCTTTCAAAATATAGTCTGCCGTCCGCCCCCAAGGTCTGAGGGACAGTGGACCTACAGAAAAAGTTTGCTGACCCCTGTCTTAAACCATAGTTTATTGCACCAAGAATGAGGTGTGCCCTTTCTTTCAGATGCCCATCTTTTGTGCTGATATCTTGGGTTGCTAAACCATTTTTCTGGTTAGGACATCAGGGTAAGCTGTGGTTTAGGAAGCCAAGATATCAGTGCTGAAAACAGATGCACAAGGCGAGAAGAGCAGGGGAAGAGTGAGGAAGGAGCTAGGCCTTGCTAGAGAAGGATGATGTGGGCAACTATTTTCTTACAAGTGCCCCAAATGTTTCGAGATATGAATTTGGGGGAAACTGAATTGGAGGAGAAGATCTGGGTTACTGGGCAGAATATTAATTTGGAGAAATGAAATTAATTTGAGATTCCTTTAAGCAGAGATTATTTGGGGTTAAAGAATGGGGATAATTACATCCACAATTGATTTGAAGCAGGATCTGTTGGGAAATTAATTGGGGCATGGGTAGATGAAGTAAAGAGGAACTGATTTCAGGTAATCTGGAGTGGGGTGAAAACTGAATGAAGAATTTCTCTATAGTCATTTGGATGGGAAGTTAGCTAACCTGTCTTCTATGAAATTTGAATTCTAAATTTGTGCATATATGTGTGTTTGTGTGTGTGAATGTTATGCAACTTTGTGCCTATGGACCTCTGACCTGAATATTCCTAGCAATGGCCCTGGTATTTGGGCACACCACTAATTCTTGAATAATGGTTTATTAGACCAAGATCGTTTTGTCTTAACCAGGCCTTTTCCTGATAGGCGGCCTCCTGTGTTTTTAGAATACATAGTAAGAGTCACATCTGATAACTATAATGCAAATGATAATGGTAAAAAATTCCACTCCCACAGCTGCATTGTGTAAACTTGTTACTTAAGCTATACCCAGGAAATACAGATCAGCAGAGTTTTAAAGTCCTGTAAACGTTCTGATTTGTTGTGTGTACAATTCTGAGGTAATTGAGACCCTGTTGTGTTGCTTACATTAGAGGCAGCCTCTGTTGTAAAACACAGTGGAACTGACTGGGATAATGTTACAGGAAAGCTTGTTGTAAAAGATGGCTGTTATTTTCAAGGATCAACAACTTAAACCTGGAAACTGAAGGGAGTGGAGGAACAGCCATGTGGCTGTTAACATCTGGCCGCAGAAATGTTTGTCTGGAGCAAGACTTCATTCACTCTTCTGCAAAGTAGATGGATTAATACCTTAAGTTCTCACTGCACAACTATGCAGCTGGCAGTTAAGCAAGATAAAGAGCACTGGCAACCTTGGCCCCAGGAGGAAGATATACAGCTGCTTTAATCTGTATTTTAACATATGTTGCCACGAAGGCATAGCCAAAGAAAGGGGATGAGAACAGAGTGATGATGCAGCTACACTCATGAGAGGTTTTGCAGCAGTGTCAAAGATGGGCTATGCCTGATAAGAAGAAAACTGAATGGAGAGCTGGCCTTACGTCTTTGGTTTGGAGTTGCAAAAGAGCTGGACCTTGAATTAAATAGCTCAGGATGCCAATGAGCTAGTTAAGGATGAATGAGTGGGAAATGATATTCTGAAACTATACTTATTCATATAAAAAGAAAAAGGATGTGATCCAATGAAGTGTGAACATGCAGTGGGCTTCTCTTCCTTCTCCCCATTGCAGCCTCCACCCCAAGTGCTGCAAAATTCTGCTCTATAGGGCTGGGGGGACCCTCTGGAGAAGATGTTAGGGTGAGGTGGACTGGAAGGGGAAGAAGAGAAACCGGGAGTTCCATTGCATAAGCAGATCTCCATTTCACACATGGGCTGCCACAATTGAATCTCATCCAAATTATTCAAATTTAATAGTGGTTGGTTATATTTTATATTATTTATTTTCAGCCGCACCAAACATTACAGAAAGTTCTTTTGCCCATGCATTTGTTGTATTCATGTGTTAATTTTGGATTTAGAAAGGTGAACTAAGCTTCAGAATGTAAAGAAAAGGCTGTATTGTAAATATACTTTCATTAATATACTCTGTGGGGGGGGGGATTAGTTGTTTGCTGGTAAATTCCTAACAGTTGTGGGTTTCTAAAAAATGCCTTAAGTTTTGATTCACCTTGGAGTAGACAGTATCTAAAATACAAATGTTTGGACCGATGGCACCATGACAAATAATTTTGAAGATACCAAGCTTGAGAAAAACATGGCTTGTGAAAAAGACATGAACAACAAATAAGCAAATAAGTAAAACATACCAGTAATAACTCTCCTACGTCAGACTCCCCCCTTCCTGATATCTTTAGTTTACTTGAAGTCTTGATGGTACTACAGAATAAGTTTATTCCATAGCTTTGCGAAGAGTACAGAGCCTATGAAGCTAAACCACAGAATGTCATTTGCTATAAACTTGAAATGCCCATAGTTTTTGTGGCGGAAGTATGTTTAATCTACTGAAATAAGCTAACGTCCTCAGAGCATTGGATGGAGTCTGCTTGCACAGCTTTTCTGGCCCCAGAAGTTTTCTCGCAGAAATCAACTGGAGTGGGGAGGAAGAAACTAAGGATAAAGATTACATGGTAAGCAGGAGCAAAAAGTCAAACAGTGCTGTAAAGATGAAATGTAACGTTCATCCTTTTGGCATGCTGTTTTCACACCCATGCCATTTGTGGTTGGTATGCAGCCAGCACAAACTTACTTTGGCTTCTTTAGTAATATGGCTATGATGGTGCTGGGAAATTTCCATTCCATTCCATTCCCCGTGTTTCAGTACATAATTTTTTCTTGCTCTTAATCCCCTCCTTCTTCTGATACACAAAGGTCAGATTGGTATAGAATGCACACCATAAATGGTAGAAAAAAACATGATTCAATCCCATTGTGAATCACCAGCAGAAAGTGCAGGACCGTCTGTGAAACAATTTTAGTACATCACCTTTGCAGCTTTTTACAGTTCAGTATCACCGGTATCTTTCGGGATGCTTCTCCTGATATGAACCTCTCCTTCTGTGGAATGCTCTCTCTCCCCTGCAAGGTCCACCTCTTGCCTTTGCTAGTCATCCTTTAGACTCAGAGGTGTTTTTATATGTTGCACAAAATGTTAATGTTCTCTATGCTTCTTTACTTCTTTAATTGATGAAATTATTGTCTAAATTTGCTGCCACAGCAGCAAGGGTTTTGGATCGCACAGAATTGGAAAATGGAGATCTTACCTACAAAGAAAGATTGGCTGATCAAACCGATGGAATATGCTGAGATCATGGGCAAGCTGACAGGGCAGATAAGAGATCATACGAAACACAGATTTAAAAATGATTGGAATAAATTTAAAGAATATTTGAAAGAGCATTACGGAGAAGTAAAAACACTGACTGGTATAGAATAACTCTTGTGAGGAGAAATATAAAAATATAGTAGAAAAGTAGATTACCAAGTACTGTACATAGATATGTTATGACGGGCACTCAATTAAGTAATATAGAGAAAGCAAGTAAGAAGGGGAGGGAAGTCAGATGTAATTGGAATAAACTGTAAATGAATCAAATGATTAAGAATATATTTTTGTTTTCCTAATTATGTTTCAGAATCACGTGTTTAATGACAGGAAAATTTGAAATGTGACAATGTGATTTTATGAATGTTTGTTAAAAGAAGCAAATAAAGATGCAAAAAGTCTAAATTTCTCTCTCTCTCTTACACACACACACACACACACACCATATTTATCTATCTTAGGATACGTTCCTATAGCTAGATCCCCAGATGAGTGGGCTTAGGATCAGGTGCTTCTCTGGCTAAACTGAGAGGTTCCTGGCTCTGTAAGGCTATCCTTCAGAGAGCCAGTGTGGTGTAGTGGTTAAGAGCAGTGGATTTGTAATCTGGGGAACCGGGTTCGCGTCTCCGCTCCTCCACATGCAGCTGCTGGGTGACCTTGGGCTAGTCACACTTCTTTGAAGTCTCTCAGCCCCACCCACCTCACAGGGTGTCTGTTGTGGGGAGGAACAGAAAGGAGATTGTTAGCCGCTTTGAGACTCCTTCAGGTAGTGATAAAGCGGGATATCAAATCCAAATTCTTCTTCTTCTTCTTCTTCTTCTCCTTCTTCTTCTTCTTCTTCTTCTTCTTCTTCTTCTTCTTCTTCTTCTTCTTCTTCTTCTTCTTCTTCTTCTTCTTCTTCTTCTTCTTCTTCTTCATACTGGCTCAGTCATATACATGCTGATGTATCTCCCCCAACCCAGCCCAGTTGAGGTGCAGCTGGTTAGGCTAAGCCTGGTGGATACTAAGCAGGCATAAGTCTTGAAAAGGGGATGTTCTGGGGATGGGGTGGAGGTAGGGCAGAACTTGGGCTCAATCCTAAATGTGTTCAGCTTGCTCACATGATCTTGGCTCCCAAGCCACCAAGCCACCAAGCCACCAAGCCACAGGACCATTACCTCATCGAAAAATAAGCAGTACCCCCACCAACCAGCTGTGTTTCCCTGTGACACTGCAGAAATGGCAACCAGAATGAGGGGTAGGAGGACAGCTTGGGAAGACAGTATAGTTTCTGGATTCTTGCATTTTCAGAGACAAAGGTTAGAGAAAAAATTGGTGACATTTTCATATATATTTTTTGTTGTGGGACTTTCCACTGTGCATCTCAAACCATATGCACATATGATACTGTTTAGTTGGATTCATCCCTTGGTACATAACAGTAATTGAAAAATAATAATAGATGTTCCCAGGAACCTATGAGGTGCATCTAGGCTGTCATGGGTGTGATATAGCTCATTGAATAGTCTTCAAAACTCACAGTTAGCTTCAGTAATTGTCAGGTTGTAATTGACAAGCTGGACTCCTAAAAGCTATGGATTTTGCTTGTATTTTTAAACTTAAAAGTTTTTTGTAGTGTTTTTAAACCTTTTTAAAGTTTTTATTGTATGATTTTAAATAACAACAGCAACTTCTTGTAGGTTTTTAAGGGTGATTTCTTGGAAAAGCTGTCTGATAGTTTCTAGATGATTCCATCATATTCCCAATTTCCTTAAACTGGATATGCTTTAGTTTCTAGATGATTCCATCATATTCCCAATTTCCTTAAACTGGATATGCTTTACTGAACTGTTTTGTACAGTGGAAGTGCCATTCTTCTTGGAAGCTATGATTAGGTGCCAAATTACAGTTTGGTTCTTTGGATATAAATCTCTCTCCAGGAAATAACCTAGAATCACCGGCTCATTACAGACTGAATTGCAATAAAAGTACCTGTCCCGATTAACACTGAAATGAAGTTCTCTGCCCTACCAGGCTCCTCTGAGATTTCTTTACAGTAATAAATCTGTTTTAGCATACCTGTTCGGCTAATTAGCTAGACAGTGAAATGATAGTGGTTTATATTCTTTTAAATTTCAGAATGGAAATCCGATCCACTAATTTGAACATATTGTACAAACCACCTAAATGGTATTGCTCCAGGTAATTTGCACAGCTAATTGTGTTGAAGTATTTGACATTATCCACTCATACATAACATAAACCTTAACTTAATGACAACAGGAAAAAATAAGCATAGGGTATGTGAATTAAATGAAATACAGTTATTGAATAATTAAATCAGGCTGCTATAGTCAAATGCAGGGACAGCACCCTAATATGGAGAAGACTCACAGAGCTTCATATAACCCTTTCCTTTCCTCTTCCCACTGCACTTATGAGCAGCTAGCTAGCATAGGAGGTGCTGGGCTCTGTCTTGTCTCTGCTACTCAGCATTTGCTACCCTGAGTACGATGACTACTTATGCATTACCCCCAAAGAGGATTTGCATCAAGAAAAAAGAGGATGAAAGAGAACACCAGTCTGTATAAAATGTGCATATGGTAATCAAGTATAAATGGAAGATTAGAAATAATTGCTATAATTTCCATAGAAATTAAATGCATTTCACCACGATGGGGAAGAGGCTGGGTGACTTGTGAACCTACTCAGTCTGCAAGCCAGATGCAACAGTTGCTGGTGGGCAAATTCAAGGTTTCTGTTCTCCATTTCTGTGGTTCCTTATCTTCAAGCCAGACTTGGACTGGGCAACCTTCAAACAGAGGGCATGTTCAAACAGAGGACTGTTCTCTATAAAGTAGGACACATGGCCACCTTATGCCTCAGGAAACCACCTCACTCTTCCTAATGCTTGTTGTTGTTGTTGTTTAGTTGTTTAGTCATGTCCGACTCTTCGTGACCCCATGAACCAGAGCATGCCAGGCACTCCTGTCTTCCACTGCCTCCCGCAGTTTGGTCAAACTCATGTTCGTAGCTTCGAGAACACTGTCCAACCATCTCATCCTCTGTAGTCCCCTTCTCCTTGTGCCCTCAATCTTTCCCAACATCAGGGTCTTTTCCAGGGAGTCTTCTCTTCTCATGAAGTGGCCAAACTATTGGAGCCTCAGCTTCAGGACCTGTCCTTCCAGTGAACACTCAGGGCTGATTTCCTTCAGAATGGATAGGTTTGATCTTCTTGCAGTCCATGGGACTCTCAAGAGTCTTCTCCAGCACCATAATTCAAAAGCATCAATTCTTTGGCGATCAGCCTTCTTTATGGTCCAGCTCTCACTTCCATACATTCCTAATGCTAGCACTGGCCATATCCAGGGATGCAGTTCGCGCATTCTAGTGGGAGTCATTTAAATAATTGAGTAGTGAATACTCAATGACATATTAAGTGGACATATCTGGAGCTATCAACTTGGCAATAGATCCTTGATTTTAGAGAACTTGACTTGTTTGGTTGTGAGTTGTGAGTATTTCAGTTATTCTTTGGTTCTAATGCGTAGAAAATATTTAAGTGTGTGTGTGCTGTGATCATATTTGGCTCTCTCATGTAAAGAGAGCACAGTCAGGTTATACAGTAGTGGTCTTCCCTTGCACTTCATTATTCCTAGAGAGCATCTTGAAATCAGATATAGTATTGGATTTTTAAAATTCTTATGGCTAGAAGATCTGCCTTCTGCTATTTTTACAATGAAAAGTATTTTACATGTCGTAAACAAAGTGTTTGGAATCATCGAAAACAAATGTGTACTATATTTGATCTTCAGGGCATTTTTCTTTTAGCAAAGTATTTCCTGTGTTTACAGAAAGGAAATTTTATACTTTTTTTTTAACCTACAACTGCAAACTGGGGAACGAAGGAAAGGGAAGTCTGTTGAATGGATCATTTTGCTTACTTAAATGGTACCTGAGAACATGGGTAAGTTTTTTGCCTAGAATGGTGTATAGCCAGGGCTTTTTTTCAGCCTCACAGGTGGGCGCCAATGCCGTTATAAGAAAACAAGGGAGGCATTCACGGTGCGCTCCAGCACCTCTTTTTCTAGAAAAATAGCACTGTGTACAGCAATTGTGGAACAAAATGGGCTCTTCCCCTCCACACTTGTCATTAATATAAAATAATAGATTAAATATTGGAAATGTTAATGTAGCAATTATGTACAGTGGACACAAACAAGGATGGGCTGTGAGATTTTATACATCAAAGAGGTATATAAAAGCAATACGGGCCTACAATGAGTTAAGAAGGCTTTGACTTAGGTAAGTCACTTCAGGTTTTATTTGATGATGATCATACTTATGAAAATTGTTTAATATCAAATAGCCAGGTAAAGTGATGTCCACACTGGAATAAATTTGTAAGTCTGTCTGAGCTTAATCACTCGGCCAAGTCCATTATAGCCTACTCACATTAGAAACAATTGATGCCAAATCCCTGGGGAGCATACCTGGCTTGATATTGGCCAAAATGTCTTTCAAGCTGTAGCCACCCTGGGATTCCAGTGGGGGCTAGTGACATTTTGACTTTGTAGGGCTGCAATTTTTCACTCTCATTTTGGCATTTCCAACCCTCCCTGAGGAGTTGACCATAAGGTAATGTGGCTCTTTGCTGAAAAGGGATTAGCCACTCCTGGCATAGCTACTATTTGATGCTGTTTCTGGTATATATATATAAAAAACTTGACAAAAATGTGTTTTGTTTTGTTTTGTTTTGTTACCAGAAGCTGGGAAATGTAAGATTTCATCACTGGCATTTTGGTAAAAGTACACATGTAATGATTGGCTATGGCTACTGCCTAACAATGATAGAGATGTGAACTGGATCAAAAACGGTTCAATGACTTTGTTGCGATACGGCTTGAATATTTTTCTTCTTCATCTTATATAAAAGCTATATAAAGTCTCGCTTTATATTCCTATAGTTTAATGCCCTTGACCTGAGCATAGACTTCCCTGTGGCGAAAAGTGTATGTAGCAGTTTATATATCTGTTTGCATTTCATGTACAATGACTTTTGAATCGCTCACTTTAACACCAGGCAGGAGAACTCTATGTTCTGCTGTCTATATTTCAGTACTTTTATTTATGCAAAGAAGTGCCATTCAAAACCATCTGCATTCAGTGTAATATAAAAAAGGATAGAAACATAATTAATCACAAATGTGGACTCCAATGCTATAAAAGGTGCCCAATAAATCATAAACACAATCTTGCTGAAAGCATTTCTATTCTGTTTTGTGGTGATTCCCACCACTGTCTCTTATAGACACTTGCTTCTCATTTCCGAACCCCAGCATATATGCATGTTTAATGCATCTATCACTATATTTTTTATATCGGTAATGCCCAATATTATTATTTTTTAAAATCCTCCTCCAATTGGCATTTCTTTTACAAAGAAGGAGATTAATGTGCAAGTAATACTAAGGCTATGCCCTGCTTAGCATTTAAGGCCAAAAATCAATGAACATTAATTACAACAGGAAAATAGATGTTGTGAATATAGCATTGCCTCTTTCCATCATAGTGGGAGAAATTTGTCTTTATTATTAATGCCTCCAACCCAGCCATCAATTGAGCAGAAACTAATTTTTCAGATAATCTGATCTTTTCCATGCAAAGATGCCAGCTGGCTCCTACAAAGAACCAGTCCATTCCACTTTCATCAAACTGTGCAGTGGCTCTATTGAGTGTTAGAAGTGCAATCAATTCCTCACTGCACGGTTCTGCTAGACATTTTAATAACTGAACCTGGACACAATAAATCTTTCCAAGTTATGCTTTTTTTTTTTAAAGGGACAGGCTAGAAGAATTTCAGATCTACATTTTCTTACCTTCCTTTTGTCATTTGTTAACGATAAATGATATATAGCTGCAAACAAAGACCCTCTACTAAAATACACAGCTCAGAAATATATAACTATAATACATGTTAGACAGTGAAATATAATTTCCCTTTTGATATCATTCTCATGATGGTGTGTGTTGAGTGATGAATGAGGACGCCATAGTTCCTTTAGAAATCACAGTTTGGTCACCATTGATGGAAATACCCAAAGTTTATACTCTGTGATTAGAAGGCACTTCTACTCATGCAAGAGGGGGTTATTGACTGTGTCCACTATGAGATCTCCTATGGCCCGGGAAACTAGCTCTGAATGACCGGAGACTAGGGCTATTCACATGACATTTGGATCCAAGCCACTGCTACTGTTCAATAGGAACTGTACCTGGTTCTCATGGATCCAATCCTAAGGTGGGCTAGGTAAGCCTTTCCACAATTTAGGATCACTTCTGGATTACTGTATTATGCTGTACATGGGGCTGCCTTTGAAATGTGTTCAGAAATGACAATTGGTCTAGAATGCTAACATTGCTCACCTATTAGCACATGATACAACTGCACTACCTCCAGTTTGTTTCTGGGCCCAATCCAAGGTGTTTAAGGCCCTTCGGGGGATCCATGGCCTTTGGATCAAGTAGATCCAAGCCCATAGTGCCCTGCCCCCAGCCTGTTAAGAAATGCCCCATTTCAGGGGCTTTCCATTTTGAATCGCCAGGTGGAGAACTGGTCATAGCTTGGGGCCTCTACTTTGGCAGATCCCTTCCACCAGTAGTGCTCCTCCTGACCAGCAGTGGTTGGTGGAAGAGGGGTAGGATATAAATTCAATAAATGCTGATGGTGATAATAATAATAATACCTACTCAGCCAATGCATTTCCCCAATCCTCTGTGAGTAATTCAGAATGGGAGAAATTGCACATCAATTTGAAGCAGGTTTTCTCCCTGGGGTGCCAAGGGTACCTCTCTGTTTCCATTAGCAGAGAAATTGGCTGAATCCAAAGTTCTTTGCTGAATCAAAAGGCAAGGGCATCAACCAAATTCTACCCAGTGAGTCCAAGGCATAGAACTGAACCCTTAGGCAACTAAAATACAACTTTAGTGCAATGAATGTATTCAGTTAATTTTATTTATTTGATGCATAATAATAGAAACAGATTTGTTCTGCTTCTCTGTTGTCTGCCTTAGTGATATGAGTTTACCTGTTTATCCTAGACCTAGACACAGAATATAGATAGTATCATCTGTATTCCCCATTTGTAGTTATGCTTAATAATCCAATCTTCTCATAGTATCAAGATTGGCTGGAAAAATGCATCCCCACCCTTGGGGAATATTTTCCTGAGTCATTGAATGCCTTATTTTTCATTTTCTGCATATATGGTTCATGATTAAACCATATGATCAAATGAAATTGATGTGGGGAATGGTATTCTCTGATCTGGTTTTGTGTGCATATATATTGTTAATTCATTTTTTAGGACTCAACCCTGGCACTAACAGTTGCTTGGGAAAGTAATGAATTATTTTACAAGGTATGTTAATTAATGTAACCATGCATTTATCAGACTAGAACAGGGACATCCAACTCCCAATAGACTGTGATCAACTCACAGTGTAAAAAAAACTGGCAGTGATCTACCCATTGTCTTTGGATGGATCAAAGTTGTTGAGCTTTTTGGGGGAAGCCAAGGTGGTTGGGCTTTTTTTTTAGGGAGCAAATGAATGAATGGAACTGAATATATGAATGAATGGAACTGAATGAGCACTGCAATATAAACAGAACATAATCAAAAGTTGATTATATAAAACACAGTTGAGGGACCTGAATCCCCAGTCCCCATTTTTGCTAGGAAGCAAATGTTGCTGAGCTTTTTTAAGGAAAGCCAAAGTTGCAGAGCTTTTTTTTGGGGGGGGGGGGAGTAGATCACTGAGGGGCCAGATATCTACCAGGAACACCCAGTGATCTACCAGTAGATCACGATCTACCTGTTGGACGTGCCTGGACTAGAAAATGTTATTTGCAAACAATAGGTAAGCTGTTTGTGAAACTGGTGTTTGCTACAAAAAGTCTATCGAGTTTCCGAGAATATTTATGTCCCTGCTTTTAACCCAATAAAGAGCCCTTCATAGACCCTTTGGCAACAATATGCACATTGAATAAACACAAGATTCAGAGTTGTATGTTCCAAATATTCATAAGAATCTGGTTGTTGTTGTTGTTGTGGTAGTGGTGGTGGTGGTGGTGGTGATGTGTTGTTTTTTTTTAAAAAAAAGATTGAATGATCAGTAAATTTGAAATGAATCTATATAATGGGAAAATAATACACTATTTTGCATGGCAGTAGATTTCCTAGTATTATTATTTATCTGATGCATTTTTATCCCACTCTTTATCCTCCAAAAAAAGGCACCCAAAGCTGCATACAAATGTCAATATAAACCAGTTACTGGTTTCAGTCTAGAAGATATAACCTAAAAAGAAAAGAGATTGAAAGAGAAGAGAAAAAATAAATAAATGTCAGGCACCATTTTTAGTTACAAGGTTATTGTAATGATCAGATGGGATTCAGAGTTTCCAAGGGAGAGGAGGAGCCAAAAGATGCTACTCTTTCAGCAGAGACAATGAAAAGACTCAACAGTCTCATCTCTCTACATCTTCTATAGCCTGATGGAATTATGGACCATTATTGTCAGAAGGAAAGGCCACTCCTTGTAATTACTTTTACCTCAATATTCCCAATTGCACTAACTGCCCAGAGCTAAAATGGCCTTAGACATGCAGGGGCCCACAATAATTGTGGTAGATGCAGATTCAAAAACTGTTTTAATATACATTTGCTCATCATGCTCATCTTCAGAATTTTTTCTTATTTCTTCTTCTTCTTATTATTATCAAAGGGATCGCCATTACAACTTACCTGTATTAGCACATCGCTTCCTAGCTTTGAATAGAAACAGGACGAATAAAAGCCACCTTGAAGTCTCCTTCATGAAATCTAGCTTGGGGGCAAGGGCATTACAAAATGTTGCACATACCCCAATCTATTTAAAAAATTGGAATATTTTTGTACCGCCTTACATAGGCATCGCAAGGAAAAGTTAAACAAATAAAGCATAATATAAACACCCCAAACAGAATACAATTAAAACAACAATTACATGGTTAAAAAAAACCCACCTAATCCTTAAAACTCTACAGCTGATGAAAACAGACCTTTGAGGGTCCAGAGCTTTTGGGGGAAACAGGCAAGATAGGGAAAAGGTTTATTGGCATGTCCTCCCCAGAAGGTCCAGTCAGAAAGAGACAGGAAGGAAGGGTAGGGGTTTCAGGAATGACCCCCATCTGTTCAGATGTGAAAATAGGCCCATCACTGAAGCATCTCTCTGGCCTTTCCTTGCTTCCCTGCAGATTCAAGGAGTGCACCACACATGTGGTGGGCAGCAACTCTATCACTCTTCAGCTCTGCCCCTGCTCTCTGATCCTCATTCACTCTGTGTTCTTTACTTGGCTTTTGCTCGATCTCCCTCCCTCCCTCCACTTCCCACTGCCGTCTCTCAGTCTGAGTGCACTTCTTCCAGTTTTTCAATTCCTAAACACGGCAAAGTTCTTTCCTTTCTGTTGATTCTCCCCACGTTTTAGTTCATTTTGTGGTTTTATTTCGTTTGAATTATCATGATGCTGTTACAGTTTATTTTCCATGTTCTTATCTTAAGCCTTTTTGTTTTCATCTTGCATTCTGGTGCTCATCTTATTTTTCTCTCATTTCTTCCAGCCAACAAATGTGATCATGCTTTCCAGCTTTTGACTTCTTTGCCCTGGTTATCTTTTCCATTTTCCATTTAGTTTAAGGCGGTGTTCTTTTTCAAATGCCCTAGGTATATGTGGACCATGGGAAAGGGTGTAAGAGATTGGGAAAATTGTGTGCCGTCTTTGGATCATTTTGTTGTTGTTTAGTCGTTTAGTTGTGTCCGACTCTTCGTGACCCCATGGACCATAGCACGCCAGGCACTCCTGTCTTGCACTGCCTCCCGCAGTTTGGTCAAACTCATGTTCGTAGCTTCGAGAACACTGTCCAACCATCTCATCCTCTGCCGTCCCCTTCTCCTTGGGCCCTCCATCTTTCCCAACATCAGGGTCTTTTCCAAGGATTCTTCTCTTCTCATGAGGTGGCCATGGATCATTACACAAATACAATAAAACTGTAAATTAGACGGAAGCAGATTACACCCACACATGCCATTCTTTAGCTCCTGTCGATCTTCCACCTCTGATTTCTGTATGTTTAGCATCTTAAGTCTTTGTGTTCTGCTGGCTATCTGTTGGTCATATTTTTTAGTTCTTCATGCTTCCTACCAGGCCAGTCCATTTCCCTCTTCTTTATGGAATTCATTGCCAGCTGATAATTTGAGTTTTGTAGCACATTGAATGCTTTCTCAGGTGTTGCAGGGGATCAAGCAAAATGGAGACAGAACAGAGACAAAATGGAGACCTACTGCAGACAAGGAAAGATTCCAGCCAGGCATTCAATTGTAATGCAGGGCCAGTGAGGAGCCAGTGAGGGAGAGAGGGTGTGGCCTGCTGAGAGTTCTGATGGACACATAGACAGACCCAGAGGGCCATATTTGGCCTGGACCTCAGGTTCCCCAGTCCTGCAATAAAATTGGATGTGAAAGTGATGTGTCTTGTGTTGGTAGCATAACATATATTTATTATTAAACATGAAAACCTGTTTAACAACAGGACAACTGCCAAATTCACACAGGATCGTGACTCCCCTTAAGGAAAAGGGGGGGGGGAGATGGCTGAAGGGTTTAGGCAGTGCTCTGCTTTGAAACAATCTGTTTATCAACTAAGTTCATCCAGATGGTGGGCAGAGCAACAGGAGATGATTTAGAAATATTAGTAGAGCTATGCTGAATGCAATGGGCTCCTGATTATGTTTGCAGCGGAGAAAGTGCTTTGCATTAAATAGGATTACAGAGTCTTGGCATTCAGCTACACTATGCATAGCTTTTAAACTGAATTGATAGAATACCCTTCAGTCAAGGTTGTTCACCTATGGTGCCAAATGAACAACAACAACAATTTCACCAGGGAACAGTAATATTTAGTCCTGTGAAATGCCCATTTTCTTCAATCATGGTGATGCCTGGCCATGGGGTTCATGGAACCTATGTATAAAAAGAAAGGGATGGGTTACAGTACAGGGGTAGAACATTTGCTTTGCATACAGAGGGTCCCAGATTCAATCCTTGGTATCTCCAAGTAGGTCTGGGAATGTCCCCTGCCTGAAACCCTTCAGAGCTGCTGCCAGTCAGTGTAGACAATACTAAGCTAGATGGACCAATGGTCTGACTCAGTAAAAGGCAGCTTCCTAAGTTCTTATATTACAGCAGGAAAGATTTGTGTCATGGAGCTGACAGACAGAGCAGGTCATTCTCAGGTCAGGAAGATAGAGAAATGCTAGGCTAACTTGCAATAGTAACTTTGTCTGCCTGGCTCGCTGCTTAGCAACATGCAACCAACACCTCGTTTTTGGAAGTGAGAGGGACTCATCGAGCTGTCAGCAGAGAAGCTGTCAGAGTGGATTTGTGGGAGAACTGCAGGGTCTAACTCCCCTCTGTCATTGCTGTCAGTGTCTGCATTCAAACTGGAGAGCTCATCACCCTGCCCTGTGCTGGGGCACCTGCACACTTCTGTATCTTCATTATCCCTCAAGCTCCTTGCTTCTAGCACTTCCCAGCTTGTCTCCTCCTCTGAGGTGTGGTCAATGTCCCACCACTAGTCTCCAAGCTCAAAGTCCTCTTCTTCTGTGCCTTTCCTGGCAGGCTCTTGGTTGGACAGCTCCCACCAATCTTCTTCATCCAGCCAGTAAATGACAAGTCACTTATCTTATTGCCACCTCCCTCTTTCCCACACTTACTACAGACTTGCATTGTATAGTATTTGATTCAGCTCACTGAGCAGTAGCACAGTGGGCACAGTGGACAAAATGAGGTTCTGCTGCTGCTTCAACACGGCTGATTCTTCCAAGTGATGTGTGCAGGAGCAGCAGAGTAAAAAGCATTTATTTCAATGCAAACGCTTCCAGTGCCCAAGGGCAAGGGCATCTAAAGCTGTGTTCACATGATATTTTATTCTAGAGTCAATGGAGACCTAGTACTTTCCTCCCTGTGTAGTTGTCAGGGACTGGCTAGACAAGGAGGAGTGATGAGAGGCCCCGGCTGGAGGACCCCTAGGGAAGCCTCAGAAGAGGAAGGCTCAGACCCGGGGGAGTGGGGGTGGGACACTGAAGACAGGCGAGGGAATGAAACTGTAGCAGAATGGTTGGATGCTGAACAAGCAACAGACTTGAGTGAGAGAGATGAAGAAGAGACAGAAAGCATTGCAGATGTAGGACAGGCAGCTTAGGAACAGGTGGGGGCTCAGGCTGTAACAGATTTGCAGGAGCCTGCCAGCCCTACTGTATTCAGTCCCCCTTCCCCCTTGTCTCCAGGGGCTTGGAGGCTTTTGCATGGAGCAGAACAAAGAACACAGAGAGTGCAGTTCCCCCTTCTGACTGAGTTTTAAGATCGCAGGGGAAACAGTCAATGGGGAGGAGACATAGGGAGAAGTGTGTCACGGTCCGGTCGGCTGAAGCCCTGGCTGAGGACGTCAGGACCAGAGGCAAGATGGTGGTGTAGAAGCAGGAGCAGGTGCAGGGCTGAAGGTCCAGCAGCAGGCAGTCGCAGGGTCAAGGAGCAAGGCAGAGGCGAAGGTCTGGGAGTCAATGAGCAAGGCGTCGGCAAGGCAAAGGTCCAAGGGTCGAGGAGCAAGGCGTCGGCAAGGCAGAGATCCAAGAGTCGAGGAGCAAGGCGTCAGCAAGGCGAGGGTCCAAGGAGCAAGGCGTCGGCAAGGCAAGGGTCCAAGGAGCAAGAGGCCAGAGGCAACCAGGCAGGGATAGCGTCGCTGTGGCAAAGAGCTGAAGGAAAATGCTGAGCTTTTTATCCCTCCCAGCTCTTGCCACCAGGTGCAGTGAGTTATTAAGTGGCCTCACCTGAGTGGCCACTCCTTGCCTCTCCAGCACAAGCTGAGGCCTCACCTGGGTGGCCACTCCTTGCTTCTCCAGCACAAGCTAAGACAGGCCCCAGTCCTGCAAAGCACCACAGGCCCCAGAGCCTGACTCCTGACAAAGTGGGAGTGCCAGATGGTTAGTTCAGGCAATTGTTTTGCTGGGAGCCCGCTGTCCTCATAGGTTCTCTGTATGTCTTCTGTTTCCTTGAATGAAGAATCAACTTCACTGCTCTTCTCTGAGTCACTGTGCTGACCTGCAGCTGAACCAATCCTGACAGCAGTACACATACAATCTAGATCTATTGCTACCTTTCCGCAAAATAAAATAAAATGCTTCTTGAGAAACTGGATTCATTCCAAAAACAAGTTCTCATTGCCAATTGATTCTGCATTCCCCCACAGTGTGTCCATTTGAAAACAAGTGCAGGCACTTCCAGGGTGTATCCACACATGCTCAATGCTGTTATTGGTAGGTGTATACCAAGATCACCACTTGCTTCTTCTTTCACCGTCCTAGGGCATATGCAAGAAGAAAAGACAGGCATAACCTAATCAAGGGAAGGGTTTTCAAATCCATATCAGCTAACCCCACCTTCTCTAGTGGACTGCAGGATCTAGAATCAAGCTAGATTGAAAGCAGCACGTTGAGGACAAGCACAAATAATTCTGGACTGAGAAAAACTACATTTTTGTGATATAATGTACAGCCACGTCATGTATAAACTATGGTTTAAGATCCTGGCCTTTTCTGGTTTTAGTAACCATAGCAGCCTGCTTTGGTGTGTTAATGGGGAACTGTGGGTAATGAATTGTCCCAGGAAGTGTTGAATCTCAGTGTGTTGGAGAAGGGAAGGGGTGGTGCAAGGTTGGAGCATGCAGGCACAAGGCTTGTGTATATATTGGCTTAATGAGCAGAGAGGTGTGCTGCCAAACAAGGCCATTGGCTCTTTTGTAATTTTCTATGCTATAGAACTCTAAGCAGCATGCTGGCCCCCAAAGAAATATTCATCCCAATTCAAAGTGTCACATCAAGAGTTTGGTGAAGAAAACTGGGTGCATTTTGAGTGATGGGGACAGCTGTTCCTACATTATATTAAAAAGATTGTATGAGGAAAAGTTTTGATTTGCTTGCATTTCATAATCATCTGCTGGAAATTGTATGCAGCAGACTGTCGCAGACTTTATTGGAGATAACTGGGTGCCAGATGGATATGTGTGGCAAAGCATGCATATTACTAAAGTGTGTGATAAATGGTAGCTTTGAGGCCATACTCAGGAACACCTGATATTAGGATGGATAGAGTCAAGAAGAGTGGAGATGGAAAAGATAGAATCAAGTGACCACAATGCTCTTGATTTTCACAACAAACAGGATTCACTTAGCTAGTAGTCAACCCCTTTTGGTTTTCTCAGTGGCTGAAGGAGGATAATTAAGATGGATGCAGGAAATTAGGGTGTGTTAATATGATATACAACACTGTGGATAATAGGCAGGCTGCACCCAAGCAGTACATAGCTGGACTAATCTCACTAGAGCTGAGTTGACATTTCTCAGAAGGCATTTAAAAAAAATTCTTTTCTTATTCTCATCCACTAGAAAAAGGTCACTTTGCAGATTTCCCAGCTTCTCCACCAGTTTGGGGGCGGGGGCGGGGCAGGGCATGTCATTCTACCCTCTCCCTCTCTTTGCACAGCAACCACACAATGCCTCAGAATGGTGCTTGCTATGAAAAATTGTGGAAAATGCAAAATAGTGGTCAGGTTTCCAAAGCAGATACAGAAATAAAAAAACCATGCAAAAATAAGATGTTTCTGTGCACAATGACTTCTTCCCCCAGGTTAGCTTTATCAGAAATGACTAAAAGGAAATCCTTTGAATCTGGATTTCAGGTTCATTGTGGGAAAGTATCTCAAAATACAGAAGAAGAAGAAGAAGAAGAATAAAGTTTATTGTGAGGACTAAGCCTTTACACAAATATGTACATAATAACATTAAAATTTGTTGCATATAGCCTTAGCAATGACTTCATCCCATAAAATAACAAAAAATACAATACAAGTGAATTATGAAGATGATAAAGGGATCTTTTCCTTGTTGGCTAAAAATATTTCCCTCACTTTCATGGCCTTTGTCACGTAGATCGCTACCGCGTAAGAAATCTGTGGATTGTCATCAACTAATAAAAATATCTCAAAATATAGATTGAAAGAACGGTTTTTATATGTGTATAGATTCCACCTATGTTTGATTATGGCACCTGGGTGCTATTTTATTGAAGCAAGGAGCTTATTTCATTTCTGAAGTTGGAAGAGGAAAATATTAGGCAGGACACAGATGTAGAAAAAAACCAAGTTCTTAAAGGGGAGGGTTATGAATGTATTTTGAAAGAGCTTCTCTTAAAAGCTTTAAACCTGCCTTTTCTCTGTGGCTCCAGGAAGGTAATAGCGACTTACTAATAGCTATCAAAACGTTTATGTTAAATATACGTAAATGCACTGTTAAAATTGTCCCTGCTTTCCCCCAGTCAGCAAATGCATGCCAAAATAAACAAGATTGTTTAACATATTCAGAGAATGACTTGATAAGGGTTTGGTGACCTGTAAGAGGAGCCAGTAAACAGGGTCCACGTCCTGACCTGGTTATTTGTAAAAGATCCAAGGAAGGTTTTATAGACCTTTTGCAGATGGTTTTGGAAATCATAGTAGGAATCAAGGAAGAGGTCTTTAAATATATTGAAACCAAAATGAATAACCAAAATATGTAAATAATAAGAGCTAGTGGTCCATTGTAGTAGATCCAGATTTTGCCATATTATGAAAACAGCGAGAACCTTTATTTCATTTGTCTTCTTTTTTTACCCAATATTTATCTTTGAATGTCACTGAGTAACTGGGCTGCAGCCATTTCCATCTAAGTAAATGACGTACTGCTTGGTGAATGTTGCTATGGAACTGTGAGGCTGATTGTATTTATTTGTCTATTTGATTTGTACCTCATGCTACAACATGCTGCCAGGACAACTTGTAAAAAATTAAAAAATACAATAAAAGAAATTAAAGAAAAATGCATTAAATCAAAATTTGTTTGAAATTGATTTAGTCACGTGTCTCAGGTATGGAAGAGTATGTATTTGAGAAGCTGGCAAGCAGGGAACCATGAATTCTTCTTTGTGCTGGATTTTAATCCAAACAATAATTTTGGGACTTTCTTCCCATTTTGAGGTTGGCTCTGCAAGCTGCTTTTCCAAGTTGAACTTGGAGAATATGGATGGCATTCAACTATGTTTTTATTCATAGTAGACCCATTTAAATTAATGAACATGACACAGATCCATTCATTCCATGTTTCTACTCTGAGTAACAGTTAGCTGAGTACTGTCTTATCTCTAGTTTGATTAAATCAAGATGATGATAGGAAAATACAGGCAAGCTGAGTAACATCCATAATATTTCATTGAATAACTTTTAGTCATTGACCAAGCATGTCGGCACTGCAGATGTGTCCAATCAAACTACTGTACTGTCTTAAATGCCACTTCGCTGGTTTGTGGATCAGGGGAGAAATATTTTTTAGCAAGATCTAAGTGGTGTGCACTTTGAAAGGGCTTTATAGAGGTCTGCTTTGAAAATGTCTTCCCAGTTTGAAAAGCACTGCAGGCTTCTTAAAGTGTGTCTTGTGTTTTGTGTGCATGTGTATGACATTTTACTGCCTGAACAGTAATTGGGAGATCCTGAAGCTATCGGTGAAAAGAAAATGCCACCTGAGCTTGTTATAAAACTCTTCCACAGAAAAATGGATATCTCTGCTAATGTTTAAAAACAGGAAGATGAAAGGCCACTTCGTTTTTCTCAAGCTCAGCAATGGATCATGGTGTGGCACGCCCGTGGAACTGTGAAGGTATAATAAGCCTTTATTAGTTAGCAAGGATTCGGTGATTATTTATGGCCTTTGAAATCCATCATGCAGAAAGCCCCCCAAAAGGAGGGTGGGGGGGAGTTGGAGCTCTGATATTTCTGGGTGTGTGAACAAATGCACAGAACTGGAAATATGAGCTAACTGAAGATCCAGAACCACTCTTTTTATTTAGCTGGATGCTCAAAGACACTAAATTAGAAAAAACTAAATGTCCACGTCTCTCTTTTCAAACTGAAGAATCCTTCCAGGGGCATTGAAAGCACTCATTTGTATCCAGTTAAGATTCCCCTCCTATTAAACCCACCCTGCTCCAGGACTGGTCCAATGCATTTTGCTGCTTCCGATGAAGAATAAGATGATGATGATGATGATAATAATAATAATAATAATAATAATAATAATAATAATAATATATTATTTATACCCCCGCCCATCTGGCTGGGTTTCCCCAGCCACTCTGGGCGGCTTCCAACAGAAACATTAAAATACACTAATTTCTTAAACATTAAAAGCCTCCCTAAATAGGGCTGCCTTCAGATGTCTTCTAAAAATCTGGTAGCTGTTTTCCTTTTTGACATCTGATGGGAGGGCGTTCCACAGGGCAGGCGCCACCACCGAGAAGGCCCTCTGCCAATCCACATCCAGGAAGACGAGTGCGGGCGGAGTGTACCGCCCCTGGCAGCACGATCCCGGTGGGGTGCCATTGCGGCTGCCCCCCACCTGTGCTGGGCACCACACCCCCCGCAGGTGGCCCGCTCCACCCCAGGACACATGCTAGCCCTGCCCCCACCTGCTCTCCACCCGCCCCCGCCCCCCAGTGCCGGAGCATGAAGCTCTGCCATTGCCAGGAGATGACTGGGTCAGAAGCTAGCTCTCACTTCACCACTGGTGGTGGGAAAGCGTCCTCCACTTCCCTGAGAGCAGCAGGCTAGTTAGGGGATGAAGATCAGGCCAGAGGCGGAGCTAGCTGCTCCGGCACCTGGAGCGGCGCACATGCTTTGCACCTGTGGGGCTAGCCACCTGTGGGGGCAGGGCGGCCATGTCACCCCACCTCAGAGATGACGCCCAGGGTGGACCGCACCCACCAAACCCATCTTCCTCCACCAGTAGATCAGGACACATGGCACACAATGAGCTGTCTTCAAGCAGAGGGGAATGGTTGGAGGGCTTGAACACCTGAAGGAACCATTCCCCCAACACCCACTGCCTGAAGTGGCTGCCTCACTTTTCCCAGTAGTAGAGCCGGTTCTGATCTGTCCCGCTCATATTCTTATGTCCGTCGACAGCATTTGGTTTCTTAATCTGATCTAAGTCTGTTGTTATTGGCAGGGCATCATCTAGTAATGATACTCTCCAGAGATCATTTCAGCCTTTTGGTTGTTATCGAGGCAAATCTGTTACTCACATTTCCACATCCCCCATCTCACCTAATATCCTTATTTCACAAAGTCATATTTTCCCTCACTTCCCTAGAAGTCTGTTTTTATTTATTTATTTATATTAAATTAAATACCATTCTCTGCCCCCTGGTTAAAATGCTCTCATTTTAAACTGATTGCTACTCCCGAGTTTAAAATGTTCCTAAAATGCCTATACAAGCACACGTGTGCAGGTGAAACTCGGAAAATTAGAATATCGTCGAAAAGTGCATTTATTTCAGTAACACAATTTAAAAGGTGAAAACAATATATGAGATAGATGCATGACATGCAAAGCAAGATATGTCAAGCCTTTATTTGTTGTAATTATTTGTCGTTAGGCAGGTCAATTATAAATGGAATGTAATTAGCGAAATGTAATAGCGATATTTTGGGACCCAGGTGGTGCTGTGGGCTAAACCACTGAGCCTAGGGCTTGCTGATCAGAGGGTTGGCGGTTCGAATCCCTGTGACGGGGTGAGCTCCCGTTGCTTGGTCGTAGCGCCTGCCAACCTAGCAGTTCGAAAGCACATCAAAATGCAAGTAGATAAATAGGAACCGCTATAGCGGGAAGGTAAACGGCGTTTCCATGTGCTGCTCTGGTTTGCCAGAAGCGGCTTTGTCATGCTGGCCACATGACCTGGAAGCTATACGCCGGCTCCCTCGGCCAATAATGCGAGATGAGCGCGCAACCCCAGAGTCGGTCATGACTGGACCTAATAGTCAGGGGTCCCTTTTAATAGTGATGTTTATTTTTGTTTATTTTTGCATTATTGTAACTATTTGTTTTATTACTGTGGAATTTCCAAAAGAAAGCATGTGTAAAAATAAAAAATAAAAATAATAAGTTGCATTACTGAAATAAATGCACTTTTCGGCGATATTCTAATTTTCCGAGTTTCACCTGTATTTATAATCTAGCACATACCATCAGGTTAAAAGGAGATCAGTCATAAATCCAAAGCTACCATGTCCCTTTGTTTGAATGCGGGCCACTGGCCTGTGCAGCATGATATCCACAATGACTGTTGCCATGGCAACCGAGAAGGCATGCACCTGTTTCATCCCTGCAGCCAAGTATTTGTTTACTTGACAGGCCGCAAAAAAATGGTGAAGGCTGCAAGTTTGATTGATGGGCAATGGTTAGTTAAAACCCATGTACCATGAAGAAGGTAATATGGATGCCATTTTGTAATTCTTTCTCCCGGGCAGCAGCGGCAGACAAATCCCCTCACAGTGTGCAAAACGACAGGGCTTCATGCGCAGGGACTCAGGTGTAATTATAGTAAACAAAATATACATCTTTTAAATGGAAACCATAAAAGGAAATTCAGCATTGTTTTATAAATGGTATTACAATCCCCACTCTGCACAGCTGTGTGTAATATTACTTTGCTCCAGAGCTTAATCACCATCCTGGTTGTTTAACAGGGCTGTTTGCAGTCAATGCCCAAAGGCCTCTGGAAGTCCTTAACAGGCCTCACAAAAGAACCCAAAATTTGACATGATCCAAATGAAATGAACCAGACTTGAAAAATGCTGCATGCATGGATTTAAAGATTCATAGTTATGACTCCTTCACCAGTCCCATCATAAATTAGATATAGAACTGCTCTGGGTTACATTATCTGTGAGGTTTAGGGGAAATTCTGTAAAGTTATATAGCCTGCTGTTCCTTTCCATCCCAACTGGAGCTTAAGATCAACTGCATGTTCTGCACATTCAGTTCTGGGATCTATTTGAAGGCCAGGAAGACATGTAGTCAACATATACATACATGCCTCTGTGCATGTATGGAGTGTCTTCTCCTCGCCGCCAAGTAACCACAGCTGCCTCAGTATAGCTGGGATTAGGGGGAAAGAGTTCTGGGGGTGACCATGACTCTCTCATTTTAATTCTCATTTTAGAATGCATGCACTAGTAGCAATGTCTGAAGGAATGAACAAAGTTTCCCTCCTTAGTTATATATATATATATATATATATATATATATATATATATATATATATATATATACACACACATACACACTTTCAAAGACTTAAGAAAAACACAAAGGATGCCCATTAATCAATATACTATATTATTATTGTATTTAATTATGTTTATAATTAATTTTTATATGTTTATAATTAATTATGTTGTTCTTTGGCTGGAGCTTACAAACCTTGTTTTACAGTAAGCCCACAACTTTCATGCATTTAACTTGTGCCCATTCATCTTCACTTGCATGGCAAAATAAAAATAAAAGGGGCAGAATGATCGTGGGGCTCTGGAAAAAATGATATTAGCAATCCCAACTGCCTTTGAACCCAATGGCTTTTGACTAAATGATATTTTGGCTTTAGGCACGATCCCTGGAACCCTGAATCGCTGGAAGTTGTGGACTTATTGTCTATAGTTCCTGGCTTATTACCCGTAAAGCCACGAGAGAAAGGAATTCAGTTCTAGGTAAAGATTTTATTTAGCTTTCTTTTGATGGTTTCCTTTGTGTGTCATATCTTCATCCCTGTATATAATACATCTGGAAAAGGGAGCATTCATTTATAAAACCTGGTCCTTGCTGTCTACTAAAGCATTCAAGGGGTTCTACAACTGCTTCAATTTAAAGTAAGCCATACAATAAAATAGCAATATTTTTTTTTTAAAAAAACTGACTTTGGAAGCATGAGGTTGGAGGAAAGGAGAGGGAAGTCTCATTGCACAAGTAGAGTTCTGTTTGTAAAGTGCTACAGACAAAAGTTCTTTAATAATAAGCTTCAGAAACTGTACTTAATTCAACCCGCTGCAGTCTTCAAAGGCAGCCCCATGTAGACATTGTAGTAAGTAGTTCATCCTGGGGGTTACGAGAGCATGAATAATCCAGGATGAGAGCCACCGGTTGCCTTTGGTCCCCATTTAGGGTTAGGAGCAATAGATAAGAGGGCACTACCCAAATCAAAACCATTGAATTCTTGGGCAGTGATTGACAATGTTGCCCCTATGATCCCTGCAGTTCTGTGCTTAAAGTAAAAAACTGACAATATAGATTCAATTTCCTGCTGCTAGAATAAATGAAAAGCAGAAATTCAAAACCCAAATGTTGAACAAAGTAATCTCTCTGTATTTTTTTCCTTAAAAGCACACCTATCTCCTTTTCTGCATAGATGGAAAACACTTGACTTCTTCTTTATCGTGCAAACTTATCTGGAACATCACTGCCTCTGAGAAGACAGTGAAAGAGTTCAGCAGGAAAAAGAAAAACTGCAGACCTTTTATGCAATTAATAAATATGCAAAAAATAAATTAATGAATAGAATAAAATTTGGTGGAACTTTATTTTGCATGCTAATAACGAAAATGTACAGCAACAACTACCAGCAGCGTCTTGGGTTGTTTGGGATACTTAATCATAATATTATTCCTATGTCTTTGTCCTTTTTGTAACACAATTTTAATGCCTTGGTTTGTATTAATGGTGATGTCGTTTACCTTTGTACTCAATCAAATCCTTTACAAAAAATGTTTTTTAAAAACAAAAGGAAAAAAAGAGAAAGAAACACTTCTCCTTTTGTTACTGAGTATGGTTGGCACTGTTGAAGATTCATTGCCCGTGTCTGCAGTCACGGGATTGTTGTTTATCACAAGATGGTGTATGTTTTTCATTCCACAGAGTGGGAAGTGATGAAGACAAGATGTTTGTGTTACTGTGTTTCCTGAAGTGGGACTATTGTCCTTTGTTCTCTCTCTTTGCTGTCTGATGCTAGAGAGAGGGGGAGCCATGTTGCAGTGCTCTGAGTGTATTGTATGTAAATAAAAGTAGATTAGCCAAAATGCTGAGTTGCTGAGGTCTGTTACACAACTGCGAAATACTCTGCGGATCTGTAAGTGTGCTGATGTTTCTTGGCATCAGTCACTGTGATGTTCGGGCTGAAGAAAGCTTTTGAAGCTCCTGAACCAGGAGGGAGAGAACATGCTGGTCGGGCATGTGTCTTTACCAGGGACCTACTTGTGTGTAGGACGATCTCCTGACAGGCACATGGTGTGGGTCCCTATTTTAAAGTATTTCAGTGCCTGTTTTATTTTTGTTTTTTGGTAGTAAGAGATATAATTCTAAAACTGCAGAGGTCTAGCACTGAAAAATAATCTCCAGTTGCTAAACTAACACTGTTCAAAAAATAAAGTGCATGCTTTAAGAGCAGGTGTTCATTTTGTGATTTGAAAAGTGTAATCATAAAATCATGTGAACCTTTCACTTGGAAATAAAAAAGGTAAGCTGGTGAGTAAATGAGACCAGTGCAGTTCTCTTTCTGAGAACCATTCAGTGTTGACAGAAGAGAATTGATTTGCTTCAGCTTTAGGAAAGGACTTTTGCCCACACGGTAAAGTACTTGCAGTATATACTATAGCATTTTTCTGATCTTGTTTATTCTGTACAAGCATAAAGGTCCTTCTGTCAGTTGGATGATATACTATCTGCTGATACCCTATCTACAACTCCTCCTGGTCAGAGAGAGTCTTGCAAAGGTTATTCATACTTGCTGCTGGTGGGCATAGTGGCAGTTATTAGTACAGTGGTACCTCGGTTTAAGTACACAATTGGTTCCAGAAGTCTGTACTTAACCTGAAGCAAACTTTCCCATTGAAAGTAATGGAAAGTGGATTAATCCGTTCCAGACGGGTCTGCAGAGTACTTAAACTGAAAGTACTCAAACCGAAGCGTACTTAAACTGAGGTATGTCTGTACCACCAAAAAGACACCCACCATTTAATGCAATGGCTGGATTTACCAATTGACAGAAAAAACATGTATGAAGAACACCAGCAAAATAGGGACACACACACACACACACAGAGAGAGAGAGAGACAGAGACAGAGACAGAGACAGAGACAGAGACAGACAGAATTTTTTGAGAAAATTTGACAGAGTAAATCAGTAGTACGGCTACAGAAAGGGAGGCTGCAATGTTCTCTTCTCCTTTTTGTTTAGTCATTTAGTCGTGTCCGACTCTTCGTGACCCCATGGTCCAGAGCAAGCCAGGCACTCCTGTCTTCCACTGCCTCCTGCAGTTTAGTCAGACTCATGTTGGTAGCTTCGAGAACACTGTCCAACCATCTCGTCCTCTGTGTGTCCCCTTCTCTTTGTGCCCTCACTCTTTCCCAACATCAGTGTCTTTTCCAAGTAGTTTTCTCTTCTCATGAAGTAGCCAGAGCCTCATCTTCTGGATCTGTCCTTCTTCAGGATCTGTCCTTCATTATTATCTGTCCTTTATTATTATTAGTTTCCCATAAAAGCACTGTCCAGACACAGATCTGCCTTAGTCCAACAAAATGGTGGCTTCAGATGCATTCAAACAATGCCCTGGGCTCTATTTTACATTTTGAATAGTTTTTGGTAAATTTGGCTTTAAAATGTGATGGTGATGAAATCTTGTCACTTGTAGCAGAATATAAGACCACAGTTTGTCTAATGTGTCATCTCCCTTGTGGATTTAGAGAGCAATAGACAACAATCTTATTGTTGCCTAATTCACCTTATGATAAACTTCTCTTAGTTTTCTGTGGGCCTCACAGTCACATAAACACTTAATGAATATTTTATTTACTTTAGCAAAAAGAGAGAAGCTCATAATAGCTGTATAGCTGGAAATAAAAATAAATGAGGCACAATATTAATTTTATAAGGCTCCCTATCTCATTGGAAGCTGCTCAGAGTGGCTGGGGGAACCCGGCCAGATGGGCGGGGTATAAATAAATAAATAAATAAATCTTGAAAGGTAAACCACCACTATTCTGCATAGCTGTCAAGTTCTCCCTTTTTTAAGGGAAATTTTCTTATGCTGAATAGGCTTCCTAACAAGAAAATGGCAAACTTGACAGCTATGCTATTCTGTAGTAACAAAGACAGGAAATGCAATTCATATTTGATTGTGTCATACATTTTATAATTTTTATTTCAAATTGTGTATTTGGATTGAAGTGGAATAATTTAAGAATGTAAAAATTACTAATAAAGAACAAAAAAAATGTTCACTATCACCCCAGAATATGATTTCTTTTAAAATGACCCTTGGGTATCAGATGAATATTATAAATTATTTAAAAGTATTCAAAATAATCTTTGCTCTCATAAAGTAGTGTAGAAAAAAATCAATATAAACCAATCTGTATTTTAGGAAGTTGTTTATTCACAACGCATTAGGGCACCTTTTAAGATATCATTACCAAATTTTGCATGATGGTTCCTGAGCTCAAATAACAGGTTTTCTTTGTTTGGATACAATTGGATGTCAACTTGAACTAACCTAAACCTTTCAAAACTGCACTGATTTTAACCTGTCAAGGTAGCTCAGTTATTTCTGGTTGAAAGGATTTCCAGTTATGCAAACTATTGTTAAGTAGTCTGAGCTTATTCCCTAGTCTGATGAGGTCCAGGATCAATAGAACATATTCTTAACTCTTTTTTTTCCACAATTTGCTCTTGGTTTTGCTTCATATGAGGTGCTTCTCATGGGTATCTTAAATCCCTCAATGAGACCACCTGTCCCTGTCTCATACCTTATCCAACTTTCTACCTGGCCAGATACTGTGGTATTCATTACTGCTGAAGTGCAATCCTACCCCTGAAGAACTGGCTCTGTCATGTTGCCAAGGAAATCCCTATCCTTTCACTTCCAATTGGAAATGACCCGTGAAACCTTCCCCATCTTGGCTCCCATTCCAGAGTGCTGTAGGAAACTCTGTTTAGTATAGCAGTTCCAATGGATTTGGGACAGTTTTGCACCTGCTTTGCTAGAGTTCTGATCTGGCATCAAAGGAACTACAGTGGTATCTCAGTTTAAGTGCACAATTGGTTCCGGAAGTCTGTACTTAACCTGAAGCGTACTTAACCTGAAGCGAACTTTCCCATTGAAAGTAATGGAAAGTGGATTAATCTGTTCCAGACGGGTCCACGGAGTACTCAACCTGAAACATACTTAACCCGAAGTATGAGTGTAATTCGTTCTGGAAGTCCGTACTTAACCTGAAGCGAACTTTCCCATTGAAAGTAATGGAAAGTGGATTAATCCATTCCAGATGGGTCCGCGGAGTACTTAAACCGAGGTATGACTGTATTGTAATAAGAAAGGCCCTTAAAAGTCTGATTCTATACATTCTGGTAGCTGAATACTGAATTATCAGATCATGTTTTAGTAAACCTTCTTTAGGGCCCTGTTCCCTTATAGCTTGATTTGAGAGGATGACTGTTAAAAATTTGAGAACCCTTGACACAGGTTTGTTTAATGTATAGTTGTAATTAATAGTTCATCATAATTATCTGTGTGGTTTACATGGTTTATAAAGAGAATTATAATTGTGTCTACCGGTACTGAACTTCCTTAACATAGCAGTTTGAATAACTGGGTGAACAGTCAAAAGCATTTCTTTTCTAAGAGAATTATTGTATGTAAACAAGAAGGAAGACTTCCTTCTGGGACTTCAGTTTAGCCAGCGTGTTCAAAACTACAATGAATGAGGGTATTAAGTTTCAGAATTACAGTATTTCACAATTCTCTGCTGCATGCATAGAACATATGTTTACTGTATGTAAATGAACAAAACATTCTGTTCTCTTAGGGACCCCTTCAACATACTTGTGTTAGACAATTTGGCATATTGAAAAGCAACCGTCTTCAGCAGTGTAGAAACAAAATATATGGCAATCAAATTTTACAAAGTTGTTTTATTACATACTGCATAGATGACAGCTATTCTCTTTTAATAAAATATGTAGCCATAAGTTTAGGTCATGCTTTCCTTGCAGGAAACATTGTCCCATAGTCATGAGTGCCTCGACAGCACCCAATACTTTATATATCTTTGACCAGTTTCTCACATTCGTTTTTGATAAATTGAGTCTCCAGTAGTTAAATGTATCCCCATTATTCCCCTGTTGTAAGTCTTCTTTTTTTTTTCAATTCACTAGAGATGACCACATGGGATATTTACATATCTTGAAGGCCCAGAGGAAACGAAAGTTGTATTTGGGGGAAGTGTCATCATACAAAAATGGCATACATTTTATAGCAGGCCTCTGGCTAGAGGTCAGATATGACCACTTTCCCCAGTCAATGCCCCCTCCTGACATGATACATCTTCCTATGTTCCACAGTCTTCTTGACTGCTCTTGCCTGCCTGGAATGTGTCCTTGAACTGTGAAAATTCTTCTGTCTTGCCAATATGGGATATAGAAGTATGCATAGAACCCTCTGGCTTTTGTGTGTTTGAAATGTAGCCTACTGTACAAAAGTAAGGGTCACATCAACTGTTCTACCCACTTGGGCCTCACCCACAACTGAAATGTGGCTCCTGTAAGATTATCCTCAGGGAAGGCAACTCTTGGCTGAAAAAAGGTTCCCTGCCCTTGATTTATGATGACATTACCCTATAAAATACTAGTCCACAGTGCCATGTTTCTAAATGAAACATTTTCAAACAATGGTTAATCCAAAATTCATTAAGACTCAAGTGATTTCTGTGTTTCTACAGTTGACGAGCTACTCACACCTCATTTTAAGAATCTGAAATGTAAAACTAATTCAGCCCAGTGCCAGCTCAGCTCTATAGGGGCCTCTGCTTGCCAGTTGGGCATACAACTTGTTTTGCCATGCTTTTCATTTCCGGTCTGCAGCACTTAGAGATGGAAAACAAGAACAACACAACCCAGCAATTCCACCTTGGGTTTTCCTTGACTTCTTGGTGACTTCCATTAGAGGTGGGTTTTTTTTACTAGAACCATGATGTTTTGCACAGAATCCATTTGTGCTTATCTCTCTGAATGCTGCACACCTAGGAGCATACACTTCAAGAGGCATGCTTAAGATATAAAAGTGCATTGGGGAAAGCAAAACATATAAACAAAGATCTATAGAAACAGAAGGAAAGAAACCCACTTCCAAGATATTACACAATCTGCAACGACAGCAACAATTCCTGGAGAGGTTTCTTATTTTCAGCGCCACGCTTGGCAGTAATAGGAAAAACATGTCCTCATCCTTCAGAGCAAGTATATCAATTCCATTTGTGAGAATGTTAAAAATATTATTTCGTTCTCTAACTTTACATGCCATAGGAGCTGAACCAACAAGATGCTGAGAGGTGGCTGAGGTTTCAGCATTTCCTGTCCTTGCTGGTTAGCATTGCTAAATATTTGTGGTTTTCAAGTAATTTCATTCTGGAGGGCCAAAATTTATTTTGACTGCTTACCAAGCGATGCTAGGCCATGCACGTTCTTAGGACATTTGCACGTCTTAGCAAGCCAGCCCAGTGCTGAACGTGTTGTCACAGCACAACCCTATGCAACCTTTTGCTAACTGCACATTGATTGTTGGCCAAGCAATATGTTTATTTAATATATTTTTTTATAGAAAGGACGATAAATTCCTTAATAAAATAGCTTTCTGAGATGTGCACACAATAAATTATAGCTAACACACAGTTAAAACATGCAAAACTATTTAAAAATATATATAATTAAAGCACAGATAAAATCAGTACGACTTTTAAAACAAACATAGGCAACTAAATTATATGTCTGCTGAAATAAACAAGTTTTCAGCAGGTGTCTAAAACAATGTAGCAAGGAAGTTTGCCTAATGCCAATAAGCAGGAAGTTCCTAAGCACAGGTGCTACCACAATAAAAGATATTCCTGCATTGCAGGGGGTTGGACTAGATTAGCCTCAGGATCCCTTCCAACTCTACAATTCTATGATTTGATGTGCCACATGTATAATTGCAAGTTCCATTGATGGAGGTGGCTAAACAGAATACAGTCATACCTCGGTTTAAGTACGCTTCAGTTTGAGTACTTTCAGTTTAAGTGCTCCGTGGACCTGTCTGGAATGGATTAATCTACTTTCCATTACTTTCCATGGGAAAGTTCGCTTCAGATTAAGTACCCTTCAGGTTAAGTACGGACTTCCAGAACCAATTACACTCATACTTCGGGTTAAGTACGCTTCAGGTTGAGTACTCCGCGGACACGTCTGGAACGGATTAATCCACTTTCCATTACTTTCCATGGGAAAGTTCGCTTCAGGTTAAGTACGCTTCCGTTTAAGTACTCCGCGGACCTGTCTGGAACGGATTAATCCACTTTCCATTACTTTCCATGGGAAAGTTCACTTCATGTTAAGTACGCTTCAGTTTAAGTACTCCGTGAACCCGTCTGGAACGGATTAATCCACTTTCCATTACTTTCAATGGGAAAGTTCGCTTCAGGTTAAGTACGCTTCAGTTTAAGTACTCCGTGGACCCGTCTGGAACGGATTAATGCACTTTCCATTACTTTCCATGGGAAAGTTTGCTTCAGGTTAAGTACGCTTCAGGTTAAGTGCAGACTTCTGGAACCAATTGTGTACTTAAACCGAGGTACCACTGTATATGTATATGGAGTATACCATATGTATATGGAGTAAGAAAATCCCTAAAGCAAATAGGCCCCAAGCCGTTAAGTGAAATATTGTTCATTCATTCTTTGCCTGCTTTTAACAACATAAGAGGAGCTAGCTGGATCAGGCTGATGACCATCAAAGTGGACAACTGGACACCTGTGGGAAGATCGCAAGCAGGATCTGAATGCAACAGCACCCTTCTCCTCCTGCAGTTTCTAGCAAATGCTGTTCAGAAGCATACCACCTTGAACATAATGAAAGTCTTGCAGCCCTAATGCCAGCACCAATGTATTTGGATGGAGTGGAGATCATAGCATGCTTAGTTTAGCTCATGCTTTTTAGGTTTATTTGTTTATTTGTTTCTATTATAAGATTTCATACTCATCTTTTACCATAAGGCCCCAGAGTGGGTTTCCACAATATAATACACAATTGTAAAAAACAGCTAAAACAGTAAAAACTAATAAACAGACGTGGGAGAAGTCACAGGTTGGTAGTTAGCATGTGTTACTTGCAAAATGCGGCTTCCACATGTGGTCCCAGTTCAAACTGCTTTGCAGCCAAATGAGACATTGCATTGCCGTATCCGATTCCTTTTCTTTAAAAAATGAAAAGCAGTGGTGAGAGGATATGCAGTTGAGCAGAGGAGCAAAAGGTCAAAGGAATGGTTGACTCTTTGCCCCTCCAGCAATTTTTCCAGCTCAAAATATCATCCCCATCTGTTTTTTCACTTGTGTGTGTGGGGGGGACGGGGGACGGATGGACTGTTTCCCCTTGTGAGAAAAGGCAGCTGAGGAAGGGTTAAGCTTAAAAACAGCCAGAGATGAAAGGATTAATAAACTCCTCTCCCCACTCATTCTGGGCTGCAAGTCAGAGTCTTCTATGATTCTTTTTCACTGAGAAAAAAACCTGTTGGGTTTATATGGCTACCATCTACAGTAATGGTTTGGTCCTGTTTAGACCATTGAAGCAAGTGGACTGCTGAGCATACTCTAGGTTGCTGAATCGCAACTCATTACCAAGCTTAAAACCATGGAGACACCTGGTATGAACAGAGACATAGGATTCTTATCTCATTATACATGATCAAGCTTTCTTTAGCACCTCAGCCCTTGCTTCCCCCCCCCACGCAAGACCAATTGCAGTCATTAACAGTCGTTAACAGTCATCAACAGGTTTACCACTCCTATCAGCCCATCACCCATTCCCATTACCCCCCACCCACCCACCCTCTGACTATACATAAGGGTCTGGTGACTTCTTTTTCAGTGTATCTGAAGAAGTGTGCATGCACACGAAAGCTCATACCTATGACAAACTTGGTTGGTCTCTAAGGTGCTACTGGAAGGATTTTTTATTTTTATTTTGACTGCGTCAGACCAACACGGCTACCTACCTGTATCTAGGTTTGCAGTAAACTTGCATTCTGTGGGCCAAAGCAACGAATGATTGCTTTTGTTTGTTTTTGTGTTTTTATATTGTAATCCTCAGATAAAGGGTGGTATAGAAATTTAATAAACGGACAAACAAAAAATTGATGAACTCGGGGTCAGTCCTACTACTGAACAGTGACAACCACCTAAGGTTGTAGATTCTGGTTGGTAGCTATAGTCCCCCACTATTTCTCCTGAGCCCCTCAACTATTCCCTTCTGTAGCTACAGGGCTTCACCCCTTTTGGCCTACTGCCTAAGGTGTGGTGAAAAACACTATCCTATCACCAGTGGTAAAGTAAGATTGGTGTCAGTACATGGAATGGGGAAGGAGCGCCATTTTGTATTTTGCTTCAGGTAGTAAAGTTTCTTGAGCTAGACTTAGATGACATTGTGGGATATTGCCTCTAACGTGATATGGGTTGTAATCCAAAGCAGGCTTACTTGGTAAGGAATCCAATTGAAGTAACTGGATCTTTCTTTTAATAAACATGTGTAGAAATGTAGTGACAGCCACAATAACCTCTTTTGTCATGGTAGATTCCCACAAGTATTCTCCTTGAATATAATGGGATATAATGCTTATTATGTCTTACGACTGATTTTTAAAATAAAAAATATGTGTTGTTTTATCAGCTATGATGATTTGCTATGATCTTTCTGTGAAGAACCATCTATTTATCTGACTTCCTAAATATCTGGCATGAAAATGGAGGTTTATTCATACAGCACACATGTAATTAAATGCATAATAAACACTATTATGAAATCTTAGCACATTCCTAAAGCTTTCTTTTCTGCTGCTTTGCATTTATATTACAAGAGAGCAGGGGAATGCACAATAGGGAACTAGCTTGCTTAAATTTAGAATGGTTATTTAGTTTGGGCCATCCTTGTTAAATCAAAAATCCTTTCTGCCAATAAAGTGCTGAGAACTTATACCCCAAACTCCTTTTGCTGCATCTGAGAAGAATACATGATTGGAAAAAATAGAAGCCTAGAACCATGTATTCAATCTGCATTTTCATACTGAATACTCTAATGCCCTGCTGTCTTTTAAAACAGAGATTTGTACATAGTTTTGCCCTTTTCCTGCTCCAGCTGGCTCCCAGACCTTGCTCTGTGTTTATCACTCTACTTTTCCCCTCTCTGTATTTTCTTATATTAGTACTAGGATATGGAATTTACAGTTCTTGGCTCTGCCACTGAATACTGAATTCCACATGCTCCAGCTATTTGGGAATCTTTTAGTTGTGTGTAATTCAAACAGCATCTGGTCTATATATGGATGAGTTATCCTGGAATAACACTGGATGCTGTGATAGCATCCGGAGGTCAGCTGAGACTGATTTGGGGTGTTCATATGAAACATTTTCAGCTACAGTAAAGGGTCATCAGTGTTCTTGGTTCTGACCCACTCAAGCCCCATTTCACCGCTTATTAATGTAACTAGTATGTAAACATAAAGTCCTTGCCTCAGAACAGGAAGAGCGAACGGTTAACACTTCAAGAAGTCAAATTATGCCTCCCCTAATGTGGGAAGCTGCTTTATACTGAGTCAAACCATTGGTCCATCTAGCTCAATATGTGGCTCTCCAGGATTTCAGGGCCAGGTCTCTTCCAGCACTACTTGAAGAGGTTGGGGACTGAACCTGGGACCTTCTCCATGAAAAGCAGATGCTTTATCCTGAATTATGGCCCTTCCTTCTCCTCCTCATAATCATTGCTGATGCTATTATTAGACCGCCTGATAACAAAAGCCTAACAGCAGCTTATAATACAAAGTACTGTAAAATCATTTTTAAATTCAGTAATAGTAATAACAGTTGGATGTGATACACCTAAACAATAGAAAAGTTGAGAGAAGTGCCGTAAAACATATTTTAACAAACTTGGTAAAAGGAAAAAAGAGTTTTGCCTGGTGTTGAATGGACAAGGAAGTGTGTACTAAGCAAGCCTCTCTGGGGAAGCCCCTCCACAATTGGGGTGCCA
Organism: Zootoca vivipara; assembly: GCF_965207765.1. Lineage (NCBI taxonomy): Eukaryota > Metazoa > Chordata > Lepidosauria > Squamata > Lacertidae > Zootoca > Zootoca vivipara. Next base: position 69,499,528 of record NC_142588.1, on the reverse strand, counting down.
GTTCTGAAAATGTCATCTCTCATAGCCACCCGCTGCACCTTGCTTGGTGGGGGCAGGTGGTGAAGTGCCTCTGCAAAATATGATGGTGATTTATTAAATTCCTACCCTGCCCTTCCACCCAAAGGAGCCCAGAGGAGCATATTAACAAACTGTTAAATCAGTACAATTAAAACAAAACAAAACATATTTAAAATAATTTAAAACTATTGAGAAACTATTGAAAAACATTCAAAAGCAATTTCACACTTGCCATGGCCAATGTCTATCAGGCATCAAATGCCTGGGTAAACAAGAATGCTTTATTTTTTTCTACTGAAAGGGAGACATATATACATTCCACAAATGGGGAACCACCACTGAGAATGCCCCAGAAGATTGTATGGGTTTGGGTAGCTACATGTGAGGAGAGGTTTTCCTTTAGGTAGTCTGATCCTAAGTTGTGAATGGCCTTGAAACCAGCACTTTAAATTAGACATGAAAATAGACAGAGAACCAATGAAAATGATGAAGAGATTGATGTGCTCATCTCTGCCAGGTTCAATAATCTTGCAGATATACTGTATTCTACACTAGCTGAAGTTTTGGGGCTGTTTTCCAAGGCAACACCATGTACAACCCATTATAGTGATCCAAATTGGAGGCTATCAGAGAATGGATAACTGAAGCAAAGTGGTCTCCGTCAAGGTAGGATCATAGCTGGCATATATCAGTTGATAACAGGCTTTTGAAGCAACAAAGGCCTCTTATGCTTTTAGTGACAAAGGTGAATCAATGAACATCTCAAATCACCAACTTAGTCCTTGGGGGAAGTGCAACCTACACTAGAAGATTTTTAAACTGCTAGCACAGGGAGATGATGAACCACCTACTAATAGTACCTCTGCATTGTTTGGACTGAGCTTCAGTTTATTGGCCCTGATCCAGTCCATTACTGTATTCAGACACTGATTTAGATCCCCCATTACATTCCCAGGAGACTGTGGCTCATGTTATACAATAAAGAATAAGGAAGGTTTGGGGTTTTAGTTTTTTAGCACCCTACAGTTCTGAGTCTGGCAATGCTTGCCCCAGTAAAGCAACACTTGTTAAAAGAGGAAATAGGAAAATATTGGAGAATTTTAATCGTACTCTTTCGTTTCTCATCTCAGAAGCAGGTCAGGTCACTTTTTCATTGATTTCCCCCCCCATTTCTCTGTTTGTTTAAATATGTAATATGTGCTAGATATGTGCCAACATTCAGATGATTTAGTGAACTCATGAAAATCAACAAATATTAATTCTGAACATTCACATTTGCACTGAATCATGGCAGTTGACGTAAGCATCTATACAAATATTTGCAGGCATAAAGTGTTTTTAGGAGTTCAGTTCAGTTAGCGATATAGGGTAGCCAAAAGAAATGTGTAATTCTCCAATAATATGTATGAGTGCAAAACCACACCCAGCTAGCTACATGCTTCAAGATTTCCTGTTGCAAAACCCCATATATTCTGTCCTGCTTGGCATACAAAGCAAATGAGGATGTGTATCTAACACACACAGAGCGAGCGAGAGCGAGAGCGAGAGATACTTGTAGAATGACTGTTCTTGGCCTTTTCTGAGTATGACTGAAATTGCTAAATAAATCATTCGCCTCCGCCCCTTTTGATTGAAATACAGGTCTATAATAAGCCTGGACAATATGTTTTAAAAGTTGTGTAATTGAAGGGAGAATGAAATATCAGTGTATTCATTCACTACATCTGATAGCTGCCGGGACATGCTTCAGAAATCCAGTGAAACAAATGGCAGACTGTTACGATGATCTTACAAAATAAATAGCCATGCCCCGAGGAAACACTGAAAACATAGAAGGAAATGGAACTGGTTTCTTTGCCTTAAACAACATTTTGCTCAATGGAAAAATAGCCAAGGAACACATCTTTCTAGATGATTTAAGATGGAGTATGCTGATACGCTTCTTCCAATAGCAACAATTAAAACAATCCTCTCTTGAAATCAGACTGCAGGAATGATTTTTCGATTAATTTGCACTGTTTTGAGCAATGCTGGCTGCCAAAGAGTCAGCATATTTCATTCAGAAGAACCATCCTGCTGGTTCTCTTCTCAGATCTGCTGACTGCTCAAGAATTATAATTAGGAATACTCCTGTGCTATAACCTACACACTGGGGAACATCTTCTGCACAGAGCCGAGACCGGTGCTTTCCTCCAAATCACTGCCTCCTTCATCAGGCTATTCCTTTTCACAAGTCAATTCCTTCCCACTATTTTTTATGGCTCCATCTTTAATCTTCATTTATTTAAATTATTTCATTAATTATTTCATTAATTAAGAAATAATTAAGAATTCATTCATTAATGGAATAAAGCAGCCAAAGCTTTACTCAGAAAAGAAGTATAGAAAATATTTGAAATAAAATAAAATAAAATAAAGCTTTAATCACAGACTTTTATAGCATGCTAGCTAATTGGCCCAGGTGCTAACTTGGTGGACTTGACTCTTTTTGTGCCTTCAGAAAAAGCACCTTTCAAACAAAAAGCTTCCTAATATGGGTGCAGAATGACTGATATTTTCTCAAAATTTAGGATGGTCCTTCAGTCCATTCTCAGCAGAACCCTGTGGCCAAATCATGTAGACTTTTTCTCATGGTGGGGTTATTTACATATCTTATATTTTCTTTAAAATTAGTGGTATTATTATTATTATTATTATTATTATTATTATTATTAAATTTGTATACCGCCCTTCATCCATAGATCTCAGGGTGGTTCACAACATAAAAATACAAGACCTGATACTTGATAATACTTGATAAAAACAAGAGCAGCAGCAACAATAAAATACAAACCAATAAAAACTCCCTCTTCTACCCACTCCCACAAACACATTTAAGAGTATCAGATGTCAATCCTCCAAAGGCCTGGTGGAAGAGGAACATTTTCACTCAGTACCTAAAGGTGAATAATGAAGGCGCCAGGCGATCCTCTCTGGGGAGAGCATTCCACAAACGGGGAGCCACTGCAGGAAAGGCCTGTTCTCATGTTGCCACCCTCCTGACCTGTGGAAGAGGCACACAAAGAAGGGCCTCAGAGGATGCTCTCAGGGTCTGGGTAGGTTCAAATGGAGAGAGGCAGTACTTCAGATATTGTGGTCCTGAGCGGTTTAAGGCAAGTGAGATAAAGTGTATTTTGCCCATATATCAACTTGGGGAGAAAGCGACTGAGATATGATCCATATTGTTATGTGAATGAAGTATTGAAATCAGAAACAATGCTGGGCATTAGGCAGGAAGCCAGATCTGGATCCTGCAGCTGTAGTTGCCTGTCCCTCCCAGTGCATTAGCCTGTAGCAAGGTTGGCGAACCACTGACCCTCCAGATATTGTGGGACTCCAATCCCATCACCTTCAGCCTGCATAGGCAATGTTTGGGGATGTGGGAGGAATGGCCCAACAGCATGGGGGGGGGGGAGGCAACATGTTCCCTACACCAAACTTGTCAGAATATGGCATGGCCACATGGAGAGAAATACCCTAAAAATCCTGCCCGTGGTTGCTGCACTCTCACAAGCTCTAATAAGTGTACAGGCTGACAGCAGGGAGAAATTTATCCTAGCCGAACAAAAGGATGACAATTTAGAAGCTGATATTTAGCAGGAAAGAAAGCAAAAAAGCATGAGTGAGAACCACTAATGAGCAGTCTTGGGAGATTGCAGAGATGACTCTTTGACCCGGTGTTTTCAAAAATGGTTACACATTCGACAATGTTTTATTTTGTTATGATGTGGCATGAATAAGAAATAACGAGCAAAGGCTTTGAAAAGTTTTGCCAGTTGGCTCGTGTCTTTTGAGAACATGAAACATGTTTCTAGCTTGTCTTTTCTCACTTTTCTGATCAAAACATTATTACAGAAGTGAATATGGACAGGGGGGAATTGAAAATGTAGTTGCTTTGACACCACATTGTCTGCACAACTCAAACCTGTCAAGTCACCGCAAAAGTCCTCCCTTATCTCGCTCCTCTGTTTTCCTCCCAAGGAAGAAAGTGAAAATTGACCTCTGGAAACATCTTGTTTGACAGTCCCAGAACATATGAACCCTCTGCAGAATAATTTCATACACCAAGGCAGTTAAACACATCCTGTTGTAATCTGTGGGGAAATGGAATGAACACTGTGTCTCCTAACTTATTTCTTCAGAAATATTCTGCAGAGCAGAAAATGTTGTCAATGGGACATTTTTCTTGTTCCATCTTGGCTTACAGATCCTAATCACAGAACCACAGCAGCGCACGGAAACGCTGTTTACCTTCCTGTCAGGGCCGGCTCTTCATAGCCCCCCGGTGGCGCAGTGCACCACGGCGCGGGGCTGGTAAGCTGGGCGCGGGGCTGGCAAGGAGGGCGCCGCGTGGCAAAGCCGTGCGGAAACCAATTGCGCCCTGCGAGGGCGGGGCGGGCGGCGGAGCGATCTCCGCCCCTCAGCACCAGGGCGCGCGATCTGCTCAAGACGGCCCTGCTTCCTGCTGGAGCGGAGCTATTTATCTACTTGCACTTTGACGTGCTTTCGAACTGCTAGGTTGGCAGGAGCCAGGGACCGAGCAACAGGAGCTCACCCCATCGCAGGGATTTGAAGCGCTGACCTTCTGATCAGCAAGCCCTAGGCTCTGTGGTTTAACCCACAGCACCATCCGCATCCCTTTTCTACTCTCTTGACTGACTGTAATTGCAACTTACCACCAGATCTCTCCTTCAAGGTGTCCTCGCTTGATGTAAAGCTTATTATCAATCATTCTCTTCGTTCTTCAGGCACCTTTTATTGCATCTTCTCTGAGGCCTAGTGAACTTGCACTTTGGGGGTCTTTGTAGCTAATGGCCTTTCCTTTCCCCCACATTTCTATACAGCTTTCCTATCATTTATTTTATTTTGCTCTTCAATTTGTTGTTGTTTAGTCGTTTAGTCGTGTCCGACTCTTCGTGACCCCATGGACCATAGCACGCCAGGCACTCCTGTCTTGCACTGCCTCCCGCAGTTTGGTCAAACTCATGTTCGTAGCTTCGAGAACACTGTCCAACCATCTTGTCCTCTGACGTCCCCTTCTCCTAGTGCCCTCAATCTTTCCCAACATCAGGGTCTTTTCCAAGGATTCTTCTCTTCTCATGAGGTGGCCAAAGTATTGGAGCCTCAGCTTCACGATCTGTCCTTCCAGGGAGCACTCAGGGCTGATTTCCTTAAGAATGGATAGGTTTGATCTTCTTGCAGTCCATGGGACTCTCAAGAGTTTCCTCCAGCACCATAATTCAAAAGCATCAATTCTTCGGCGATCAGCCTTCTTTATGGTCCAGCTCTCACTTCCATACAATTACTAATGGAGTATATAAGAGCTGTGGTTGCTCTCATATACTGTTGTGTGCATCCCAACCTCCAAGTGGCGAGAGACTCTGGGTTGCCTGTGCTTTCCCAGGGTTTGGTTTCCTTCAAATGAAGGTAAAAGACTGTGGTGTATTTACATATGGTTTTATTTCTACACATGCACACATATATAATCTGAAAACAGGATGGAAGGGGTCCCCCCCCCCAAAAAAATTTTTTTATTAATTTTCCAAATACAAAATCACAAAAAACTCAGAACAAGGGGAAAAAACAAAGAAAAAAGACAAAAAGAAAACACAAAAAAAGAAAAACCTCTCAAATTTTGTATTGTTTACTTAACATTGTTGACTTCCTCAATTCCCCCCTCACTGGGTCCATTTTATAATTCCAGTTAAGCAATTTTCATCTTATATCTTAAATTAATCTAACACATTTTATCATTAACACTTGAATATTCTATTCTAAAGATATCATCTATTCTCCACCAATATTTAATCAATTTATCCAAATCAAATATTATTTTCCCTTCCTTCTATCTTCTGTTTCTCCCCTTAGCCTGGAATTTTTTACCAAGAACTTTCCATAAATTTAAATATTAATTCTTATATCATACTAACATTTAAACACATTATAACAAATTTAACCCCCCCTTCCCCTGAACTCAGGATCTCCCAGATTTTTCAGCGAGTTCCATAAGTCATTCCAGTTTCGGACCATCCAAATCAGTCAAGAAAGTTACATCCATTACTACCCCTTTCCCCACTCCCACCCTGTCCCAGCCTACCCACCATTCTTCCTCAATCATCCCTGATGCCTCCCCAATTCTTCAAATGCTGTAGTACAAAACCACCCAGCAAAAATTCCATTTTCCAGCCCTTTCTCAGTTTTTATTCCCTTTAGATTCTGACCCCAGTATGGATCCTGCCCTCCCCCCCTCACTGGGAGGACATTACTCCATGCTGGTTCTTCTTTGGTGACTCCTTGGATCAAACAGGTGTTCTGTTCCCCCCCCCCTCTCACGGGGGGAACAATGTTCCATGTATCTGCCTCCTTTTTTTTTAAAATCAATTACACTGTCCAAGACTGATGATTGTTTCTCTTGGTTGACTTCGCTCTCTGTTAGAGGTAATCCCTTTTCTCTGTCCTGACAATTCTGATTCCTTTCACACCATTTCATGCAACAATATATTATTTTGCCACAATTCATTTCTCAAGTCCAAAAACAATCCCAAAAGTTCCTTCTGAAAGTCCAGGCCATCAGGTGATGTTGTGGCTACAGGCCTAACAGGATGGAAGGGTTTACCACTCCAACAGATCTTGCTTCCCCATTAGGTTTACAGGTTTGGGCCCAGCACAGAGCAGAGCAGACATATTTCTGTGTATCCAGCTTCCAGCATCTGCCAGAATTCTCCCTCTCTCACACAGCCTCCCTTCGCCTCCTCCCCCTATCCTAGGATGTCATAACATCCAGCCAGATGAGGGGGATTGGGGAAGTGCCTACCACAACCTGGAGAGCACCATCATTATGTTGTTGTTGCTAAGGAATCCTAGTTCACCTTTTGAGATGCTGATGAGAGCACTTAACTGGACAGCTAAGGCAATGACCTTACAAGGAGAGTAGTCTAACTGGTTCACCAGCTTTCCTCTCATAGAGTCTAACCTCACATACACAGGATTGCAGGTTTGGAAGAGACTCATGGCTATTATAATTCAGACTGACACCCCCCCCCCAAAAAATTCACCCTATAACAAAACATGTAGGTCTGCATTGAGCTTCAGTTTATTAGCCTTTATCCAATTTATTACTGCACCTGTGATTTGGCACAATTTTTAGATAAAAAAATAGAGTAGACAATATTGGTGACACCTCACCCCAGTCCTCCCTTTTCTTGTATCATTGCAAAGCTTCATTTTGAGAAGCCAAGTTGCAGGGAACCAGGCAGAGGGCCTTCTCGGTAGTGGCGCCCGCCCTGTGGAACGCCCTCCCATCAGGTGTCAAAGAGAAAAACAGCTACCAGATTTTTAGAAGACATCTGAAGGCAGCGCTGTTAATGTTTAATTGATTATTTTATTTTTCTGTTGGAAGCAGCACCATCGATTTGATGGTGGCATCTTTAAAATGACACACAGAAACAAGGACAAAGGAGTTTATGTTTACTTAGTAATTTTTTTTAAGGTTATGTGCATGCTTTCATGTATTTCGTATTGAATGCTTGAGGATTGTCGGCATCCCCCCCCCCCAATTATCAGTGGGATAAACAAAACACTATTTCAGTGGCACAATGGTGGAGGTGTAGCATGTTAATATAGCTGGAACAAAGCTAACTTTCAAACAGATTCCAACAATAACACATACCATCAGTGCACCTTCATGTATGTGCAGAAATCAAGAACCTCAGCTCCCAGCCAGAATCTTACCTGCTTACTCCTTCAGAAAAAAAAATAGTGCTGAAGAGTCCACAAAAATACCTTTCTAGTTTCTAATTTGTGCCAAACTCTAACTATTGTTGGGGTTGGTAATAGGATCACACTCTTCTCTTGTAGTGGTTAAATTGTCTATTTCTTTTCACTCTTTGTTCCAATCCAGTGATTCAGGTATGCTCACAGTATGCATTTATTCTAATGGAGGATCAGATCTGCAGTACAGATATACATATGTCAGTGTGCATGTATCTCTGTGTGTGTGTGTGTGTGTGTGTGTGTGTGTGCGCGCGCACTCACTCACAGTATACAGAAAGAGCTGGATTCTAATGCTGAAGAAGCAGTGTGAACTTATTTTAAACCAGGGTGCCTGCTTAAAAAGTAAGGTCCTTTCCAACAGAATGTGTGTGTCACGATCTATCACAAAATGTGTGGATCACATTGCACATTAGGGGCCGCTTTTAAAACCCACCTTTCCCGCACCAATAACTTCAATTTTCTCTAAAACAAAAAAGAGATTAAAGTCATATTCCTTTTGCAAATCCAATAATTCCCAAGACATGCTTCATGAAATACAACCTCGCCTGTTCAAAAGTAAGACATTTTGAAAGTCATTAGTCCCTCTGTTTCTGAGTTAACCTGCGTGGAAGATGGCTCGGTCAAATATATGGCAGGGATTCCCCCCCCCATCTCTTCCTGAACTGTTGGAGAATTTCAGTCTTCTCCAGTAGAAGCTTGGGGAAATGACCACTCCAGTTCTTCCATTTCTGTATGTTGGGCATAGCTATAGATCCAATTCTAATATCACTTAATATAGCTTTTACTGTATGTTGTTGTAGGAAGCAACGCCTTGGCCCATTTGGCTCTTTCCAGCTATTGTCTCTTTTCCCACTGCTTCCTTCATCCACTACTATGAACTAACCAAAGTGGGTCACTCAGCATTAAGTGAGCCAAAATTTCTCAGAAGAGAGTTTTCTAAGCATTCAGCGAAATGCCAGCCACAATCTCACCGTCCACATACAGCATGGGAAATGGGGGGGGGCAGCCATTTTACTTTCTGTGAAATTAGGAGGTGTTCTCAGGATGGCTGTGTGAGCAGACCAGTGCCGGATTTACGTGTAAGCTAAACAAGCTATAGCTTAGGGCCCCACTCTCTTGGGAGCCCCAAAAAAATTTAAAGGAAAACAACAACTGGATGTACATTTCCAAAACATAAGATAAAAAACAAATAAAATAAAACCTACATGAAGCAACAGTGTTTTGTGTTGTGTAGGCTCCTATTTGTTATGTGCAAATGGTTTTAGATACCTATTAGGTCCATAAATTACCATATAGCATATACAGTGGTACCTCTACTTACGAATTTAATGTGTTCCGAACACACATTTGTAAGTTGAAAACATTTGTAAGTTGAATCCCATAGGAATGCATTGGGAGAAAAAATTCGTAAGTAGAAGCAACCCTATCTAAAAATTTGTAAGTAGAAAAAATCCTATCTAAACCGCATCCAAGATGGCGGACGGAGCTCCATTCGTAAGTAGAAACATTCGTAAGTAGAGTTATTCGTAAGTAGAGGTGCCACTGTATTCAACACAAAAAAAACAGTGGCAATTTGTTGTTGACAAAGGACAGCTGGACATATAAAGGGCCCCATTACCTTCAGTAGCTTAGGGCCTCATCAAACCTAAATCTGGCCCTGGGGCAGACTGAAGTTGGTTGGGCAATGTCTCATTTGCCCTAATAGACCAGCTTGCACTGAATAGATGCAAGAAAGTTTCTGAAGATTTGGCAATAACCTTAGCAACTCCAGGTTAATTCATAAAAGCAACAGAAGAGCTTACACAAGAGAGCTGTAATACATTTGGGGTTTGTTGATCTGGTTCCCCCCCCCCCGAAAACCTGTATTGCACTGGGGAATTCTATTTTTGGTTGCAATATTTCGAGTTCAAGTCTGCAACTTCCATTTCCATCTCTGATTGCTGCTGTGTTCAGCTAACCAGTTTTTGCGTGTTCAGACCCAGAGACCTCCACCTTAAATAAAGACACATTTGACTCAATTTTGGCTCCCTACACCCTTGCAGGTAGTGCCAACCCAGAGCTCTATCATAGGTCAGCCAAGGGTGAACACCTGAGGTAGGTGAAAAGCCTGGGAACAAACTGTTCACTCCCCAGATGCTCCCCTGGACTCAAGGGGGTTGACCAAACCAAGTTGAATCCCTGGATACCCTCTGGTAGGATAATTGTGAATTAAACAAAATTCACCCAGGGCCTTCTGAGAAAGGAGGGCACTTAAAGGGACCGGCCATCCATCCCAATGGAAACTCCTTGTTGCCCTCTCTGCTAGCAACGTCTGGCATCTCCCTTACTGATTTTAATTTGCAACCTTCCTAGCTGTGGGCAGGAACACCACTATGATACGGAAGCCTTCAGAAAACCCCAGCTGTAAATAAGAGGTGTGCGAGCAAGGGTCAATAACCCAATCCTCTTTCAGGATCATGAGCTGCCAGAAGAGTGGCTCCATTTGTGCCCTGCTGGGAGCCTCTCCCAGCCCCCCCCCCCCAAGGGCTGCTTGGCCCCGCAGGATGCGTCAGGGTGGCCCCCAAAACATTTATCACATGCAGGGGAGTACTTACAGCCCTGGCATGACACTTTAATGTATTCCTAGAAAAACAAGCGCCTCCCTGACTTTTCAACTTCCTGCTTAGGTTTCTGCTGATCCGTGGACTTATGCTCAAAATTAAGAGAGACATAAGCAGTCCACACATCTAAATCCTTCTGGTCCCATCTAGCAATGGGAATCTTTGTAGCCTGAAGTCTAAAACTCTCATCAAACTCTATGGCTGTTGCTTCGCCAGCCAAAGCAAATGCTTTACGCACCAAAGATTGGTAAGCCCAAAGGTCCAGACTTCTCTCCGGATAAGCAGCAGCTACGACTCCAGCAAATACCTGAAAGGCATCAAGTCATTTTCCAAAGGTCGGCTCATTCTCATGGGAGCTGGCCTTACCCTCGCCTACTGAAACCCGCTTATCCCTATCTGGGCATTCATTAGGGGAAGGAGCTTGAAAAGGTTGACAAAGTGACCCTTAAAATTCTATTCCACCTTCTTAATGGTAAATGAGTGCTAGGAATGATATCCTTGCATTGGTCGAAACTTTAACATCCTTGACCAGCTCACCATCCTTGCACTCCAAAGGGAGGCCGTATCTGGCCTTATGCGTGTTAGCCCTACCCATCAAAAGGCCAGAAGCAGATTTGGGGCCCCAGTAGAGGCCCAAATAGCATCTGAATCATCGTCAAGACTCTGTGGGGACATACCTGTAGAGGAGGTGGAATCGCCATCCAAGCTCCTCCTGGCCCTGCGTCTAGAGCAACGCATTCGGTGCCACTTGCCACCAGCAGAAGGGTCTCTGGGCACCGGGAGATCCTCATCCGACGACTGGACACCAAGCACCCCTATAGACTGGCCAGGAACAATCTGTGCAGAACTAAATAAATGTGAGGTGCTTGGCTGTGCAACAACCCATTCCCCCAGATGATGCCAATCTTGGCCGTTGAGATTGGGAAAAACAGAGCCCCTGAAGGGTCATATCCCGTGTCTCCTCGCTCAGATTGGAAGGATCCTGAGCCTTAAAATTGGTGGATGCAGTGGAAGACCCAGGCTACGTCCCAGGCTGCCTCCCAAAGCGCTGCACTAGAGTCTCAACGTCATGGTGAATCTCATCACAGCAGTAGGATCAGGCCCAATATCAGCCGCAAATGCCACCAACTGTTTGAAGGCCTGCTGAGGCACCACAGGGGCCTGTGCCAAACAGAGGGATTGTGAAGGGCCACTAATCACCCTCTTAGAAGGGAGCTGGACTAGGATTCCTCTTAAAAGGCATCCCTAATCTTTTGCTTTCTGGTGGGGGGGGTTAAAATGGCGCTCCCACAAAAATACGATGGCACTCCCACCTTTTCTCTAGGCAGGAAGAAGCCAAAATGGCAACCAGGTCCAGGGAGGGGAAATTTCCCACCCTTTCTGAAACTACCAGCACCCTATTCCTGACAGTAAATAACATCAGGGACCATTGATTTTCAAGAGAGGGAACTCTCGTCGTATTTTAAATCAATGTGAGCAACCAAGGTAGGCAACACCAGACAACCGCAAGTCCGCAGTTTTTAGAGCCGGTAAGGTGGCTGGAAAGCCCGATCAACAGCCGCTGCCAAGAAATTAAGCCCCAAGGAGAGCTGCAGAGAAACATAAAACCGCTGAGGTGGAAGGGACCCCGGGGGCCAGTCCAACCCCCTGCAATGCAGGAATCCTTCACCCAACACAATGCTCAAATCCACAACTCTGAGACCAAGAGCCTCCTATTCTAGCGACTGAGCTAACTGGGGAACCCAAGAATGGGAACAGAAAAGTAGCAAGCTCCCTCTTTAGCAGGAGCACTCTGAGGCATGAAGCCCCTATGCGGGGCGAGAGCCCCTCTGTAGTGAAGGGAGGGGTGGGGGGTTTAAATCAAATTGGGGGGAAAATAAAGTAAAATAGGCGAGGAACAGGGAGGAGGAAAAAGAAAAAAATATCACCAATCGACGGTCGTCAAAGGCAAGTCTCTCGGCTGGACAGGACAAGCTGCTCACTGTTCCACTGCACGAGCTGAAAGAGGAAGCTCTGGGACACATGCATAGGTTTATATAGGTCCCTCGAACATTTTACACTGCAACCATTGCCCAGATTACACCCAGAAATGAGGGAGCTACCAATCGGGTGTTGTGAAATCAATCCAATCAACCCACCCACCCACCCACAACTAGGAGGTCAGTTTCCAGGTCTCACCGCAACACGTGCCCTCTTTTAGGGAGGACATGATTAATCAGAACTTCCCAAATATTTTTAAAGCTGTGAACAAGGTGATAAAAAACAGACTTTTTGTGTTGTAAACGGTGTGCCTAGTAAGGATACATAGAGAGAAAGGGGAGGGAAATCAAATTTGACTCAAGCAAAGCAGCAGAAAGGCATTATGGGCCTAGGCACAATGGAGCCACAGGCGGTGGGGCCAGGACATGATATAGCTGAAATAAACACAAGGCAACCAACTGGGATTTAAACAGGCCACAAGTTTATTGATCCTTAACCCTCAAAATCAATCAGCAGTCGGGTTGGTCGATTCAGGGTACATACCCAATGCCTACGCCATAACCGTCTGACATCTGTAATCAATAAACTGAGCCTGATGGCAGTAGCTGTTATTTATGAATTGCATTTCACATGTGTGTAAAGGTGATTTACAAATAACATAAAAACAACTAAAACTGTTGTTGTTGGGGTTTTTTTTTAAAAAAAAAAACAGTACAGAAGGGAACTGAAAATAGATTTTAAAGCAATACAAAATGAACACCTAAGGCAGAGACCTTTTCGTCCAGCTGGTAAACACAAAAATGCCTTCAATGGAGTCTGGAAACTAGAGACGGTGGGTGCCTGTTGTATCTCAAGAGGAATGCTGTTTCACGACATTGGGGCGGCCACCGATTTCCCATCCCTCACATAATCCATTTAGGATTTTTGTCTTGGAATTTTAACCAAAAGTATTACACTCCCCCCCCCCAACAGGACTGCATGTGATGTTTACTATCTACCATACACACCCACACCCACACACATACACAACATGTAAGCACAGACAGCCTTGATGTCACAAGATTTGGGATTTTCATCTCTATGTCTTTGGTTGGGTACATCTGTAAACAATGAGCAGATGCAATGCTGGGAATGCTGTGGCTCTGAGGCATTTTTCAGATCTAAAGGAGGAGATAAAAGAATGAGCCTCCAATTGGTGGAATTTCCTGCAGTCTGGTCATCCTCAATGTGGGCTAATCTTTAAAGGCTTAAATGCACAACGTTGTCCATTCCAGCACTGTCCATTCCTTTAATCTTGGTGCAATTTTCAAGTAACTTTTAAAAGAATAGTAGGAATTGATACTGAATTCATATAAATGCATGGGTGCAATTGTTTTACATTTTTGGACACAAAATTTAAGAAGCAGAAGAAGGGAGGAAGAGATGACGATCTGAGCGTAGGGTTCTTGTTGATGTATCTGCTCCCTGCACTTAACCAGCTGCCGTCCTAAAGGCCAGCCCAACTAATTGGCAGCGTGAGGTGGATGCCTTAAGTGGCAGATGTTGGAGGGCAGCAGCACCTGTCTCTCCAGCCCTTCTCATCCTCCTGAGCCAACGTCCCATGCCAGCTTGCTTGTTGCTGGCATAGGCTGCCAATCTGTCTCACCCATCTATTTACTTTCAGTAGGATTTTCTGCCGCAGGTGCCAAAATTACCTGCCCATGGTTACTACCCACCTTGATTTGAGGATGGAGATGCCAATTGATGTTCCACTTCGTACAGAATATCGATTATTTGCCAGAAATGTGAGTGTGCGGGGAATATTTGCCACTGTCATCTGCAGAAGAAAGTTTTGACAATGGGCAGTATCCAACACGTCATTCAGAGCAGACAGATTGAAATTAATGGGCATAACTAACTAAGGTCCATTCATTTCAATGGGTGTGATCCAGTTATGGCAGCACAACAGCATTAGAGGGAACCTTGTTCCTATTTAAGGCAACAGCCAAATCTAATGGGTGGCTGTGGATTGGTGAAAGTGTTGTGCAATGTTACTGTATCATTTACTGATTTTTACTCCTATGCTACTTCCAATTGCCACCAATTGCCCAGTGCAAAGAGCTCGCACAACAACGCCAGCTCATTCTTCTTATGTGGAATATATCCTGAGAGACCAAGTGTGGCATAGTGGTTAGAATGTTGGACTACAACTTGCGAGACCTGGGTTCTGGTCCCCACACAGGCATGAAGCTCACTGGGTGAGCTTTGGCGAGTTCCAGCCCCTCAGCCAAACCTACCTCACAGGGTTGTTGTGAGGATAAAATGAAGAGAAGGAGAACCATGTACACCACCTTGAGTTCCTTGGAGGAAAGATGTTATATAAATACACATCTTCCATTTCGCCGCCAGTCATTAGCCCCACAATGCAGGGCCCTTTAGCTTAAAAAAACAACACCCCAAAAATGTTTCAGTTAATAATTAGATTACTGCCTTTGAATGGCTAATATATACTGATACTTTAGTGACATGTCCTTATGAGAACCCTTCATGTTTTGACACAATTTAATTCACATAGGTAGTTCCAACATCCTACATGCCGTCTGACCCTTCTAAAGTTCACCAGGTTCTAAAATTCCTTAGTTTAGCTTGTCAAAAAAATTATATTAGTCATTTATACTAATTTCCTCCTGCCTGTTAGGACGTTAGAAACTCCTATTGATTAAATAATTCAGGTAATAATGAGGTGTGACCCACCCCGAATTTCTGAAAGCAATTAGAAATTTCCATTACTTGCCAGAAGGGAACTTTAATTGTATTCATTGGAGTAATGAAGATGTACATATAGCTCACGCCATGATCTGCTGCAGTCGACTGACACCTAGTGGCTCTTTGTCACAGCAAGAAGTGTTTAATAGAAGCAAACAAACACACACCAAAGAAAACTCCCATGTTCTTGGGGAGGTGGGTGGGATTGAAAAGTGAAATGTTAGTCTTTAAAATGTGTTCTGTTGCTGCAAACTTTGCAGAAAGCCAATATCTCTGCTGGAATTTAAGCAGTGATATGTATTTGTGGGTTTTCCCAGTAGTGATGTATGGAAGTGAGAGCTGGACCATAAAGAAGGCTGATTGCCGAAGAATTGATGCTTTTGAATTGTGGTGCTGGAGGAGACTCTTGAGAGTCCCATGGACTGCAAGGAGATCAAACCTATCCATTCTGAAGGAAATCAGCCCTGAGTGCTCACTGGAAGGACAGATCGTGAAGCTGAGGCTCCAATACTTTGGCCACCTCATGAGAAGAGAAGACTCCCTGGAAAAGACCCTGATGTTGGGAAAGATTGAGGGCACAAGGAGAAAGGGGCGACAGAGGACAAGATGGTTGGACAGTGTTCTCAAAGCTACGAACATGACCAAACTGCGGGAGGCAGTGCAAGACAGGAGTGCCTGGCGTGCTCTGGTCCATGGGTTCATGAAGAGCCAGACACAACTAAACGGCTAAACAACATGTATTTGTGCACTTCACATAGCGAGGGGTGGGGAATAAAGTAAATCTTGATCTCCTTTTATCTCTGGGTAGTTGCAAGTAGGGAGTTCTGGGGCCCAAATATTTAACGATAGCAGCAGCACAATGGAAACAGACCCCGCCCCCATTAAACTGCTGAAATGATGAGTTTGGGATATGCAGAAATGGATTTTTGGTGGGGGCTCTGGTTCCCTTCTGGAACTCAGAAGAATTTCCTGGCCTCAGAACTATTTCCTTCTAAGTGTTAAGAAACAACAACCCCTGCCCATCATTGCTCAATATTTATCCTTTAAAAGTTTTAATCAAGATACGTTAGTGACTTTCATCAGATTCAAAAGCTAGGACAGGAGCTAAGATTTTCTGGAAATTTTAAAAATAATATACTGCACTGAAAGAGTTTGATCTGGAGGCAGCTCCTCCTCCTTAAGTCGTTTATTTTCCCTAAAACCTCATGATGGCTAATGAGAACATCCAGCTTCTCTCTCTCTCTCTCCTCTCTCCTCTCTCTCTCACTCTCTGTGCAAGAATTTGTGCTAGCAGTTTCTGCCTATGCTCTACACATTATCTTGAGAGTTTTACTGCTCTTTGGAAAGCTAAAATCCCAGGGACTGAAGGAACCTGAAGGAAAATCCTGAATATATTCCAGAATGATACCTCATGACTGATCACTTTCTAAGGAACATAGCTGTCAAGTTCTCCCTTTTCTTAAGGGAAATTCCCTTATGCTGAATAGGCTTCCTTGCGAGAAAAGGGAAAACGTGACAGCTAGGCTAAGGAATAGCATCAGCATATATCAGAATGTCTCTGCCATTTAGACTGTTCATTAGAGTATATTGTGAGCGAGGACCAAACCAGACTTTCTTCTTTTCAGAGCAAATGTAGCAGTAGAGCACCCTGCCCCCCTGCCCCAGTTCTGGCTGGAGCTATAACACTGGGGGGAAAGAAAGCTAGTACTTTCCTCCATGCCATTCTTTTTCATTATCAAAACACTGCCTTGCACACAACTCAAATTGATATTTGCAAAACATACAGGTAGCCCACCATTTGCAGGTAACGTTCATGTTCTGTGATTCAAACTGCACTAGTGTGAACTGGCCCCTAGGAAAATTTCAAGAATTCTCCTCTGACCCACATCTGAATACTTGGCAGGACCCTTTCTCTTGTTCTTGGCTCAAGTCCTTGGATCCTGTTCTAGCTGAGGCAGCAGTACAAAAAAACCATGCTGTGCCGTGGCCAGATATTCCAGTGGAAATAGTTAGGATGCTGCAGAAAGTGCTTACAGCCTCTGTTAATTATTATTTTAAACACATTTTCAAGTTGCCTTGCAGTGAAACGTGAGATGGGAGGAGATCAGTTGCAACCCATATGCATGCTTTTTAAAGAGATATGTTTTTTGGGTCTCTCTTTGTGTGTGTGAAAGTGTTTTTTTCCCTGCAATAATTTTTATTAATTTTTCCAAATATCTTAAACACAATACAGCTTAACAGTATTAGGTAAAGGTAAAGGGACCCCTGACCATTAGGTCCAGTCGTGACCGACTCTGGGGTTGCAGTGCTCATCTCACATTATTGGCCGAGGGAGCCGGCGTATAGCTTCCAGGTCATGTGGCCAGCATGACAAAGCTGCTTCTGGCAAACCAGAACAGCACATGGAAATGCCGTTTACCTTCCCGCTGTAGTGGTACCTATTTATCTAATTGCACTTTGACAAGCTTTCGAACTGCTAGGTTGGCAGGAGCTGGGACCAAGCAACAGGAGCTCACCCCGTCACAGGGATTCGAACCGCCGACCTTCTAATCAGCAAGCCCTATATCTTATCCGAATTAACTTCCCTTCACCCCTCTTCTGGCTTCTCTACATTACTCTTACTTAAGCGGGTTTACTATATATGCATTTTATAAATGTCTATAATTCCTTTAATAAAATTTTGTATTATACTTTAAACATACATTCCTTATTATATTACAGCATTACATCTTATGATCTAACCAAATGTTTACAATAAACGTTATAAGTATTTATTTCAGTCCTTTGAGTGTCTTTATTTATGTACAGTTTTCTCCCCCAGACCCATCATTTCCAAATTCTTTTTCATAAAGTACCAAGAGATATTATCAAACGCCTTCTCAGCGTTTATGAATATCAAAGCGGCTTGTTTATTTATCTTAGTTTCTAAGTATTCAATTATATCCACAATATTATGCATATTGTCTTTTAAATAACGTCCAGGTAACAAACCAGCCTGGTCACAGTGTATTTGTGATATCAGTTTCTTTTTCTATCTAACTGCCAAGACATTGGCGAATAATTTATAATCGTTGTGTAGCAACAAAATTGGTCTATAGTTGTTTACATTAGTTAAGTCCACCCCTTCTTTTGGAATTCAGGCAATATAAGCCTCTTCCCATGTCTTTGGTATCTGGGCATTCTTCAATGCATTATTCATTACCTCTCTCAGAGGGTAGATTAATTGCTCATTTAATTTTTTAAATAATATTTTAGTGACAGACCATCAGGGTTCTGGTGCATTCTCTCCTTGTTTAATTACCTCTCTAATTTCCTCTGTTGAGATTGTTTTGTCCCAGTTGTGACCTATTTTTTTGTGAAATCTCATTTAATTTATGGTTGTTGTTTTTATAAACTCCTCTATTTTCTCTCTATTTTCCTTTGGTGCCTTATAAAGTTCTTTATAAAATTTATAGAAGTTTTTCCTGATTTCTTTTGGGTCATCTATTATTTTATCATCCACCTTAATTTCGCTTATAATATTTTGCCAAGCCAGCAATATAATATAATATTTTGCCAAGCCAGCATCTTCCCAATTTTATTTGCAGACTCAATTTTTTTCTGTTTTAGCAGTTTGATGTTCCATTCAACTTCTTGATTTACAATCATTGAGAACTGAGATTGCAGCAGCTTTGCCCCTTGTCATAACTTGGGGTCTTCTGGCTTATTAATTAACTGTTTCTCAATAACAATTATGTTTTTTAATATCTCCTCTTTGTTTCTTTCTTTTTTCCTCTTTAACATGCTATTCTGCTGCAAAAAGAAACCCCTCATCACTGCCTTGCTGGCGTCCCAAACTTTGCCAATATCAGTACCTTTTGGTTACAGGTAGGTAGCCGTGTTGGTCTGGGTCGAAGTAAAATAAAAAAGCCCTTCAGTAGCACCTTAAAGACCAACTAAGTTTTCATTTTGGTATGAGCTTTCGTGTGCATGCACACTTCTTCAGAACCTTTATTTGTATTCAAATCAAAATATTCTTTAAGATACTTTTGAGCCCTTTCCAAAGTCTCCACATTGTCTAATAAATTTTCATTTAATCTCCACCTAAAGGATGTTTTATCCTTACCTTTAAAGGTAATCAATACCAAATTATGGTCGGCCCTTGTGGGAAGAGTTAGGAGGTTTGCATATAAAGAGCTCTCAGATCTTGGAGGCCTGAGTGCTCTTTATATGCAAACCTCTTCTGTCAAGGGGCTTGCAAACCACTTTGCAAAAATGGTAGTGGAAATGACATGGGAAAATGATAGGTTCATTTTGACTGCTAAAAGACTGTGTTTAATTACTGGCAGACAGTCTGAATTATGCAACTGACAACTAGAATTCCTTAACAGCAGGAAACTGACCAAACTGCGGGAGGCAGTGGAAGACAGGAGTGCCTGGCGTGCTCTGGTCCATGGGGTCACAAAGAGTCGGACACGACTAAACAACAACAACAACAGCAGGATGCTCCCTTTCTCCCTCTCCCTCTCCCTCTCTCTCCTTAATTTTCTAATTGAATTAAATCTACCTTTAATTCTCAGATGTATTAATTCTGCATGGGTTGAAATATTTCTCATTCATAATTTAACCAAATCAATCAGTTTGCCATGCAGATAAATCACTCACAAATAAATAAATCATTCACAACCAATAAATCCTATTCTTGGCCCAAATGTAAAAATAAAAAATAATTTTTTTAAAAAAAGATACAGGAAAACAAAATAAAGGAATCTGACAGAACCAGAAAGCCTCCCTTAAAACCCAGGTTTTAACTCACACCTCACAGCCTAGATCAGGGCAGTACAACTTTTCATACCAAGTGGGCTGCTAGTGTATTTCAACATAGAACCCACAGGCTACACATTGCCTTGTAGCAATGAGGGGCAGGAGAGAAGCCAAAATCTGACACTGCCCCCCAGCCTTCACACTGCCTTCCAAAAGCCATGTAAGCAAGGTGCTGGGCTTTGGGAAGGAGGCAAGAGGTTCTGGTGGGGTCCTATAGGAAAGCACTAACTAAGCTTTGGGAAGGAGGCAGGAGGACCCTGTCAGAGCCTTCGTGCCTCCTTCTCAACGCCCAGTACCTCATTACCTGGTTTTGGGAAGGTGGTACAAGGCCTCAGGGTGGGGGGCATCAATTGTTGCTGAGGGCTGCCAAAAATGGCCTTGAGGGCCACATGCAGTTCTTCGGCCACATGCCGGATCACCCTGGCCTAGAATGATGGGAGCCTTTGCAGGTAGAGTATTCCATAAGCTTTGGAGCATAAATAAGAAACTATTGCAATCAGTAGAAACCTGCCAAGTTTCAACCAATCGGGGTACACAGACTGGGGCATCAAATGTTGAGCAGTGTGTATGAAGGTGGGTACACATGGGAACAGACTGCCCTAATGTGCTTGAGTATCAGATTACATTTGGGACTTTAAAGATAAGAGCCAGCATTGTGAATTAAGCCCGGAAATCAGGTAGATCATTCAAGCTTGGAACTGAGCCAAGATAAACCATCCAAGATTGCAGAAATGTGTTAAATTTGTCCATGTCCACTCAGGAATCTGGCATTTTGCACCAGTTCAAATTTCCTCTTCCTTTTCAAGGACAGCCCTACATGGTCAAGTAGCGCCATGATATTCATATACAAAATAGTGATATCCTGTTTGGTTGAATTGAACTTGAACAGGAGCAAAGAAGTCCTTTGTATGAGCCTGCCCTTAGTCATCTGTTTCAGAATGTGGTAGTTGTCCAGTTATTGCTTGCAGTAAGCTGTAAGGTTCATATTTCCTTAGCATGGAAAAAGCTGGTCACATGAACTACCCCAGAGATAAGCACACACACACACACACCACACACATTCATCCTGTCTGACATATACTGTCATTTTTTTCTTTCAGAGATATTAACACGTGAGGTGCACAGCTCAGCCACCTAGAAATATACTTTGCTCTTCTGTGTCCCCCCTAATTTTTTTTTCTTTTGCCACCACTGGCAGTGTCCAATTGGCTGCTCCTGCCTTCCAGGTCACCACTTGTCAGCAAACTGGGGAAGCATTTCATACTCGACATTAATACCCTGCTTGCTTTTCTTGTCTGGAAAAGCTGGTACAAGAGTTTCAGACTAGTCTGCCTTGAACTATATTTGCACACAAATGAAGAACTGCATTGCACTTTGCATTTTTATTTCTTTAATGGGTTGCTGTATTTTGCCTGCCAGTCTGATTTAATTATAAAGTACTTCTACTTATCTGAGTTGCTTTTACATCCTTTTATAAAATCTCTCTCATATATATATGTATATGTGTGTATATATATATATATATATGTGTGTATATATATATGCAGTTGATTTATTACAAATCCATGTCCCCCCCCCCACCAACCTCTGACAAATCAGCAGACAGAGAAAACCAGGACACAGTCCCATGATGTAAAAGGATTGCATTATTGATTAAAATCATAAAATATTGGACAAATCACCTTGGCTTACATGTAACATCAGAAAAAACTATGTTATATAGTGTTGTTGTTGTTGTTGTTGTTGTTGTTGTTGTTGTTATTTCTGCAACAGGTGGACAAGGCTTATGGTAAAATAGGTATGGCTAATGTCTACAAATGTAGCACTATGCCAAATTAGGTCCTAAAAGCTGCCATGATAGTATATTATTCATTTTCACAAGCAGTGGTTCCACCAATTCCATATGTTCATGGATTCTTTCAGAGTCCCAGTCCATCAATATCTGTGCAGCTAGGTAAAAAAACAACAACAAGACCCTGTTGTTGGATCAGACCAAAGGCATATCTAGTTCAGCATCCTGTATCCCACAGGAACCAATCAGATGCCTAAGGAAAAATCAACAAGCAGGTCATAATAACCATTTCACTCTTCTGCTGTTGTTCCACCCTGACTAGTATAGCCTCAAGTGACTATATACTACCTGGAGGCAGCATGAAGCCATCACAACAGGTGATGATGATCACTCCATCCTTACTGTCTAAGATCAGAGGCAGAATTTGGATGGAACATCTGGGTGGGGGAACACTTCTTACTCAGTTATGCATTTCTCACTCAGTTCACACAGTGGCAGAGTAAATTCGGAAATAACTCTCTGGTTAAAGTATGCTTCCATATCTAGGGATCCAGTTGCCCACTTGCAGGGCATTGAATCTGGCGGCCTGCCTGTACACACTTTTTGCTGTGGTTGGGGTAATGACCCTGCAGAATTCCCTTGTGGAGTAGGTGCTCCTCAAAGCAGTGGGTCTTCTGCTCGTCATCCCAGGGCAGCAGAAACTTATTGTGTACCAAGCTCCAGGTACTCTGGCCCACTACCAAGAGGCCAAAAAAGCAGTGCAGCTAGCCACTAGGTTTTCAACAAGTACTGCGTGAGCAAGAAGTTCCCTGCTCACTTGAGAAGTTACTTGCTCTTACGGTACTTCAGATATCTGAAGATGCCTACCATATCACATCTCAGTTTTCTCTCTGCCAGGCTAACCCAATTCCCTTAACTGTTCCTCATAAGGCTTGGTTTCCAGTCGATGCAGCCTAGAATAGCATTAGCCATTTTTGCAGCCGCATCACAGACTTGTATTAAGCTTGTGGTCTACTAAGACCCCTAGATCCTTTTCTGAAGTCTAAAGACTTTAGAGGTTTAAGTAGCTTGAGTCCCACATGTTTCGTTGGTAACATCACGCTCCACGTATCATTGTTTCAGACATGTTTTGTTCCTCATGTTGAAAAAATGTGGCATTTCATAAGAAGTGGGACACAATGAATAAGACAGATTCATGGATGATAAGGCTCTCAGTGGCCACTAGCCACAACTGTTATGTCCTGCCTCCACAGTATGTCTCTGAATTCAAGTTTTGGGGAATCACAGGAGGGGAGAGTGTTGTTCCACTCAGGTTTTCCTTGCTGGCTTCACATAGGCACCTGGTTGACCACTAGATACCACTAGAAAGGTGGGTCTGCAGCCAGCATGACTGTTATTATGTTCTTACGAATAACTATCCAAGAATAGATTTTAATTGTCCCACTGAGTGCCTTGGTAAGATATCTATTGTACTGATTACATATTTTAGGTTTTTGAGTCTATGGACTTGTTTTCAAAATTTCCCCTGCTATTATGATGGCTGAAATCTTTGGAAATTATCCTAATTTTATCCTGCGTGCTCTGTCCAATCAAATTTGTTTTAAGTGGCAGAACACTAACGAAGCCAAGTTTCTATGTTCTTCATCAAAATAGCAAAATTATGTCCTATTCTTCTGCAAAGTATGATATCCCATTTTCTTGTTTCCATTTCTGGAACAAGTTCTAAAAGAATTGTAGCACAACTGGATCCATAAGGTGGTGCTCTATCCCTTTCAATAGTTACCTTATCACTTTCATATTTCAGCAACCAAAGTGACTGAATTTCATAATAATTTCATAACTTTGATAATTAAGAGATCATGTTGTATCCACAGTAGCACTTTTTTTTGTATACAATGCTGCCTAATACAGACATTTCTGCAATGCAAATATATTTCACTTTTGTATATTATTTTGATTAATGTCATTTACCCCACACACTTTACTTTATGCATTTTTGGTAAACATTACTTGCCTGGACAACTGCTTTGCAGAATTCTGAAGGATGGCTGTGTTCCATCTCCTCCTCCTCTCTCTTCCATCTTGTTTGGAAAGTGCAAATTATGTAGGTCTGCAGACTGAATCAAATTTCTCCCCACTCCTTATCCTGAAACCATTTGTTCCACTTGGAGATCCACCTTTTCCAACCATTGCACACAGCACTAAAGAGGTAAAAGGTAAAGGCATAGCTGCCAAGTTTTCCCTTTTCTCGCGAGGAAGCCTATTCAGCATAAGGGAAAATCCCTGTAAAAAAGGGATAACTTGGCAGCTATGGGTAAAGGACCCCTGGACGGCTAAGTCCAGCAAAGGCTACTATGGGATGCTACACTCTTCTTGATTCAGGCCAAGGGAGCCGGCGTTTGTCCACAGACAGCTTTCTGGGCCATGTGGCCAGCATGACTAATCCGCTTCTGGCACAATGGAACACTGTGACGGAAGGCAAAGCACACAGAAATGCTGCTTACCTTCCCACCACAGTGGTACCTATTTATCTACTTGCACTGGTGTGCTTTTGGACTGCTAGGTTGGCAGGAGCTGGGACAGAGCAGCGGGAGCTCACCCCATTTGCAGGGATTTAAACCGCCGACCTTCTTATTGGCAAGCCCAAGTACTAAATGCCTCTTTACTCTTTATTGATAGATACTTATTTCACCCAATCTTGCAGGCTCAGTCCACTCACTGAAACGTAATGTGGCTTGCGGACATTATGTGTACCTTGAGATATCTATCTACTTGCCCCAGCTGTACCCATCAGTTCAGGCAAGTTAGCTTATGAGAAATATGCGTTTTTCTATTTGTGGAATAACTGGAACTAATGGTCAGTCATACGGAGGCCGACAGGGACTAATTCCTGTCTGGAAAAGTGTGTTTCTAAGAGCCTTAAAATGAACCTCTGGACATCAGAAGCATATATCTCTGTGGTTTCTTCAAAATAGATTTTCTGTGCAAGTAAGCTGCAAGAAGAGACATAGAACCCTTTGGAGAATGTGAAGGAATAGGACTCCCAGCAATTTTGGGGTTTGGTTATAAAGTTCGGGTTGGTAAAATTGTGGCTTTTGCTTTAGAGTGATTCTTGCACAGGGAGGTCAAAAGTTCACAGTAAGGCTAAAAGTACAAGGGAATGTTCTGCCAGTTAAGGTAAAATAGAAATTTAACCAGGAGTGCACACTTCTGCTCATTGGCTAAAAGGCTGGGGGAGGGCACAAAAAATATTTTATATAAATTAAGCTGGAAGTTAGACTATTTAGCTTTGAAGATAGAAACTTGAAGAGTGGAGGAGCTGCAGGAGAGGAAATGGGCTGAAATACTTTAAGATACCAGAAACCCTGAAAGTTGCTAGAGGAAGGAACCAGGACAAGAACATAAGGCTCCCAGAAACTGAACTGAGGAATGGAAGCTAATAAGTATTGACTTGGTTAAGTGAACATTTTAGATGAACTGTAGTTTGATGTACTTGTGTGCTTATTTCTATTTATTTATTTGCTCTTATAAATACTCAAACTGTAAAATTATCTCTTTCTGTTTAAATTATTGGCTTTCTTAAACCCTAAGTAAAAAGCATACTTTGTTTTTTTGGGGGAAATTGGTCTTATTCACCCACAACTAAGTTCCACTTACTGCCAGCTTGGGCCAGTTAAAGCCCAGAAGATTAAAAGTCTTTTTACTAGATGAAATCAGAGAAAAATAAAAATTTCCACTTGGTGGCAGTGGTGAAATTAACAAGAAAGAGGGGTTGACTTGTCACACTGCAAGCGACGCAATCCATGTGGTCACAGGAGGCATCATCAGGAAACCCTGCTTTTAACTCTTTCTTTTAAAACAGCATTTTAAGCATTCCCCCCCCCAAAAAAATCACACAGTGTAGCAAATATTTGCTGTTTGGATAAGCTTCTTTTATTGCGTATATTCTATTTATTTTTCGATATTTATAGACTGCTTTTCAGCTGTAATGGCTCCCAAAGAATTCAGGCATGAAACATTACTGGGTTGCAAGACGTGCAAATTGGTGTCATTGGACATTTGTGTGGAACACTCATTCATGTCTGAGTTTTATGTGTGGAGGGAAGGGTGAACTACATCTGAACCAGGGCAAATGGTAAGTTTTGGCTGGGGGCCACAAAGCTCCTCAGTCTGAGGACCCCTACAGGAGCTTTAAGAAAAGCATAGCGTCCTGGTCAGTAATCATACAGTCCAAAGTTGGAGCTAACTTGTTATTAGCACAAACACAATCTCCGCAGACTGGGTTGAGTGTCAGGCCTAATGAGCAAAGCAGCTCATTCCCGTTGGGTCTTACTCAATGAAATCAGTTGCCAAAACTGATGGTCCTCACCTTCCCACAGCTGTCTATGTCTCCTTTTCTCCAGGGCTTTCCCCAAGCAATCAGAGACTACGCCTGTGTGCCACCAATCTCTCCTTTGCCTTTTTCATGCCTCTTCTGGTTCTGGGAGACGGGGGGGGGGACTTGTTGCAGCAGGAGAGGGAGACATCCACGACTCTTCACCAGCTCGACTCATCTCTGCCTCTTGACCTCCCTCCTCCTACTCACCAGCTTCATCTTCTGATTCTTGCCTTCTCTCTGCACAGACTCTCCCAGCTCACTAAGCCCTGTCACCCCTTCAGTTTCTGACACCTCTTCCCAGTCTTCTGGCTGTGCCCACTCATCGTTATCCCACCAACAAACCCCGGGCTCTGAGCCTTTGTCCCTTGGGGGTTCCCCAGCTGGTTCTGCTCACCATTCCTCTGTGTCCACCCACTTCGTGACACGTTGTATGTCGGTTTCCAACTTCCATAAAAGGGTTTGCCTTCTCCCTGGAAAAGGAAAAGGGCCATCCCTCAGTGGCAGAGCAACTGCTTTGCATCTAAAAGGGCCCACCTTCAATCCTCAGCATCTTTAGGTAAGGCTGAGGGAGACTCCTGTCTGACACCCTAAAGAGCCACTGCCAGTTGCGACGAAAGTCCTTTACTTTCCGTCTTATAACTTTGACCTCTCAATTATTAAAAGCACTAACAGGGATTTCTGAGGTAAATCAAACCTCCCACTTATCCCTCTAGCCTTTCTTTAAACCCTCTAGCACTCATGGGTTTTCAAAAATAAAAGAGAGTCCTCTTCCAGCCTAAACGTGGCCAGGTACCTATATAGACTCGGGGCTATAAGTAAGACTGTTCCTATGTGTACTCAGATAAGGGTGTCAATTCACTAGAAACTCCCTTACTGTCAAGCTAGCCTCCTTCCTGAGGTAACTTTATTACCATCCAGAACCTGTCTCCTCCTTCGGTTGCGAAACAAAAACAAAACATAGCAGTTTCAAATTCGCCACACCAGTCAATATAGAAAATACTGAACTAGATAGATTTATAATCTTAATCAGTATAGGGCAGCTTTTAGTCTTCCTGTAAGGGTGTGAAGAGAAGCAGAAGACATCAAGAAGAGGTGGCAAGAATACACAGAGGAATTATACCAGAAAGACATGGAGGTTTCGTACACCCCAGGTAGTGTGGTTGCTGACCTTGAGCCAGACATTTTGGAGAGTGAAGTCAAATGGGCCTTAGAAAGCACTGCTAATAACAAGGCCAGTGGAAGTGATGATATTCCAGCTGAACTATTTAAAATTTTAAAAGATGATGCTGTTAAGGTGCTACACCCAATATGCCAGCAAGTTTGGAAAACTCAGCAATGGCCAGAGGATTGGAGAAGATCAGTCTACATCCCAATTCCAAAGAAGGGCAGTGCCAAAGAATGCTCCAACTACCGCACAATTGCGCTCATTTCACACGCTAGCAAGGTTATGCTTAAAATTCTACAAGGCAGGCTTAGGCAGTATGTGGACCGAGAACTCCCAGAAGTGCAAGCTGGATTTCGAAAGGGCAGAGGAACCAGAGACCAAATAGCAAACATGCGCTGGATTATGGAGAAAGCTAGAGAGTTCCAGAAAAACGTCTACTTCTGCTTCATTGACTATGCAAAAGCCTTTGACTGTGTCGACCACAGCAAACTATGGCAAGTTCTTAAAGAAATGGGAGTGCCTGATCACCTCATCTGTCTCCTGAGAAATCTCTATGTGGGACAAGAAGCTACAGTTAGAACTGGATATGGAACAACTGAGTGGTTCAAAATTGGGAAAGGAGTACGACAAGGTTGTATATTGTCTCCCTGCTTATTTAACTTATATGCAGAATTCATCATGCGAAAGGCTGGACTAGATGAATCCCAAGCCGGAATTAAGATTGCCGGAAGAAATATCAACAACCTCAGATATGCAGATGACACAACCTTGATGGCAGAAAGCGAGGAGGAATTAAAGAACCTTTTAATGAGGGTGAAAGAGGAGAGCGCAAAATATGGTCTGAAGCTCAACATCAAAAAAACTAAGGTCATGGCCACTGGTCCCATCACCTCCTGGCAAATAGAAGGGGAAGAAATGGAGGCAGTGAGAGATTTTACCTTCTTGGGCTCCTTGATCACTGCAGATGGTGACAGCAGTCACGAAATTAAAAGACGCCTGCTTCTTGGGAGAAAAGCAATGACAAACCTAGACAGCATCTTAAAAAGCAGAGACACCACCTTGCCGACAAAGGTCCGTATAGTTAAAGCTATGGTTTTCCCAGTAGTGATGTATGGAAGTGAGAGCTGGACCATAAAGAAGGCTGATTGATGCTTTTGAATTATGGTGCTGGAGGAGACTCTTGAGAGTCCCATGGACTGCAAGAAGATCAAACCTATCCATTCTGAAGGAAATCAGCCCTGAGTGCTCCCTGGAAGGACAGATCGTGAAGCTGAGGCTCCAATACTTTGGCCACCTCATGAGAAGAGAAGAATCCTTGGAAAAGACCCTGATGTTGGGAAAGATTGAGGGCACTAGGAGAAGGGGACGTCAGAGGACAAGATGGTTGGACAGTGTTCTCGAAGCTACGAACATGAGTTTGACCAAACTACGGGAGGCAGTGCAAGACAGGAGTGCCTGGCGTGCTATGGTCCATGGGGTCACGAAGAGTCGGACACGACTAAACGACTAAACAACAACGACAACAAAGGGTGTGAAGAAGGGCCAGGGCTTCCATAGACATTTTCCTTCCATTCCCATCTTCGCCCTTTTCCCTGTCCTGGAAAAGGATGCCTTCTCACCCTCTTTCCCTCCTTCCTCTTTCCATCTCATACCCTGCAATATTTCTTCTATGAAAATACGGGCGTCCCATTCCATAATGATAATTTTACTATTTATACCCCACACATCTTAATGGGTTAACTGCCCCAGCCACTCTGGGCTGAGGATAACTCCTACATTTCTCCAATGAAAATAGGGGTGTCCTAAGGAAAAGTGGGACATTCCGGGATCAAATCAGAAACTAGGATGGCTTCTCTAAATCCATGACATCTATGGAAAATAGGGACACTTGAAGGGTTTTTCATCTTCCTCTGCAAGTCTGGGACCCTATTATAGTTTATGTTCAAATATTCTTGATCTAGTTATTAGAAATATATTCTGCCATAGTGAGGCTGCATGGCATGTAGTACTTCCCTATCTACTTCAAGAAACTTTAAAAATAATTTGCTATTCAGTCACATAAATGCATTACTAGTCATCTTTATTACCTTGGAAATGTGTGTTGAAATGGACTGAGAACATCAATAACTTAAAGTGGGCGGCTGATTAGTGGGGAGAGTCAAAATGTTCCTTCTTTAATTTGCAGCTTATACCATCAGCTGGGAAAAAAAGTTAGACTGAAACTTTAAAACTGAACAGGTGTTTTTTTTTTAAAGGGCTCAATTTATCACTCCATTTTCATGATTTATTACCCTCCCTTGGAGTCATAATTTACTGCAGCTTACTAATTATTGTACATACCTCAACTGGCAAATGGCCCCAAACAATGAAATAAAAAAATACTAGATTTCAGATAACACAGCCCTGATTTAGAGCTACTCAGCTGGAACATAGGTTTCCTGTCATAATGCCTGAATTATATATTATGTAATTTCTTCTCATCCTTAGGTACATTATACATGGGGGGAAATAATTGATTTTATGCTCACATCAAAATTGTACCTCTAGATTTACTGGTATTAGTTCTGTTATATAATTCATGAATAACTAAGTAAAAAACATGCTATCAACCTGAATGAATCTTATAACTGTATTATACACTGACTGAATAGAAATTACATCTCTAGAATCTATATTTCTTTCCATATAGTTTTAGCTGGATTTGGCTGAATGTGTTGGAGCTTGGTAGTTGCTCCAGGGAAAGCAAGGGAAAGACCCTGACAAGAAACTTCAGGTTGTTTGTTGTAATTACGGTATTAAACATGGGAGTGAAAAGTCATTAAGTATTATTAAATACTGGAAGAAATTAACTATTCTTTCCATCTTTTCCTTTTGGACAGATACCTGTGTTCCTTTGTGGGATTTGGTGCACCTTCAAAATTCGGTCATCAGAATGAAGGATTTGTATTTATGACAAAAGGTTGTTAGGTTCATAAGCCAATGGAGTTTGTGACTAAGAGGTTTAAATAGTTTTTTTCTTCTCCTGAATTACCCTGTAAGGGAAATTTGCACTCATTTTACTAAACATAGCAATCTGTGAATTCAAAAAGCAAGAAACACATTTCAGTACTGAAGGCCCACTATGGAATATAATGGAAAATAAGGGGATAAATGCCTCACTTTAGTAAATCAGTAGAAAGAAAAGAACTGTACCAGGGATAAACTTGATCCAGTGTATCTGAAGAAAATTGTCATTGTTAAACTGATTTTCAAGCGCTTTGCAATTCACAGCAAACAAAAAGCCTGCTTTTCCTTTCCTTTCGTGTATTTGAGAACACGCTAGGCAAAAGAAAGTATTCAAATAAGCAAAGAAATATATGAAACGGGAGATCTGCAGAACTTCATAACATGCAAATTGTAAAACAGGTGTGGGGAATCTTTTACCCCACCCCAACTGCTGCTGAACTACAATTCCTGTTTTCCCTGGCCATTGACCATGCTTGCTTGGGCTGATGGGAATTGTAGTTTAGCAACAGAATAAACTGTAGACACTGAGCCCAACTCTACCCACCTCGGCCCCTTCCATCACACCCCCTGCAGTAATGTTAGAGTCTGAGAGAACATAGTACTGACCACTCCTGGAGGACTCTTGAATAAACTTAGTAGTCATGGCACAAGACAGCTTCTAAGTTTAGAGACAAGGAAACCAGAGGCAGTGGGAAAACACATGGTAGCTGTTCATACAATTATGTATGTAGTGTAATCAAGTAATTTCTTTAACACTCAAG
This sequence comes from Zootoca vivipara, assembly GCF_965207765.1. Classification (NCBI taxonomy): domain Eukaryota; kingdom Metazoa; phylum Chordata; class Lepidosauria; order Squamata; family Lacertidae; genus Zootoca; species Zootoca vivipara. Next base: position 69,468,468 of record NC_142588.1, on the reverse strand, counting down.
CTTTCTGCCACTTATTTAAAGCAAATTGAGATCGGACAAAAGTACTTGGTCACACAAGGCATAAATCATTTTATGGGATCTGTTGACATGAGCCATGGTGTTGGCTACTATCATCTCTAGGTAGGACTGAGAATGTCCTGTCTGAAACTTCAGAGAGTTGTTGTCAGTCAGCGAAGGCAGTATTGAACCTGGATAGGCCAATGGCCTGACTCAGTGTAATGTAGCTTCCTATGTTGCAAATTCCTGTGGGTGCATTGAAATGTGCATTGAAAAGCCAATGAATCTAAAATGGGGCATAACAAAACATTAATATTTGATCCACTGCCATCTTGATAGGTGCAGAAAACAGGATCCCAATGTTAAGACTTGCTCTCATTCAATTTATTTAAGTTCCTCTAGCTAAATAATTTGTGTTGCATATTAAACCCAGTGCTTACCCCCATGTTGAAGCCTGGAGCATACTGGAGCTTGTGACTGACTGTAGCAAAACAACTGCAAAAAAAAAAAAATCAATTCAATTAAAACCAGGTTCTTATTGATATCCACAAATGAAACCACTCGTTGCCCCATCTGTTTGGATTTGGTAATATATAAACAGCAAAATATATATATAAACAGCAAAATCCCCTTCATGGATCAATGCCTTGTCGTGGCGAAGGGGCTTGAATAACTCGGAGAAGCTATGAGCTATGCCATGCAGGGCCACCCAAGATGGACAGGTCATAGTGGAGAGTTTTGACTAAACGTGATCCACCTGGAGAAGGAACTGGCAAGCCACTCCAGTATCCCTGCCAAGAAAACTCCATGGACAAAGACAACAGGCATATAAAAGTTATGACGCTGGAAGATGAGCCCCTCAGGTCGGAAGGCGTCCAACATGCTACTGAGGAAGAGCGGAGGACAAGTACAAGTAGATTCAGAGCTGATGAAGCGGCTGGGCCAAAGCCGAAAGGATGCTCAGTTGCGGATATGCCTGGAAGCGAAAGGAAAGTCCGATGCTGTAAAGAAAAATATTGCATAGGAACCTGGAATGTAAGAACCATGAGTGGAGGTAAGCTGGATGTGGTCAAAAATGAGATGACAAGAATAAATATCGACATCCTGGGCATCAGTGAACTAAAATGGAAGGGAATGGGCGAATTCAGTTCGGGTGACTATCATATCTACTACTGTGGGCAAGAATCCTGTAGCAGAAATGGAGTGGCCCTCATAGTCAACAAAAGAGTGGCAAAAGCTGTAATGGGATGCAATCTCAAAAATGACAGAATGATCTCGATACGAATCCAAGGCAGACCTTTTAACATCACAGTAATCCAAGTTTATGCACCAACTACCGGTGCTGAAGAAAGTGAAATTGACCAATTCTATGAAGACCTACAACAACTTCTAGAAATGACACCAAAGAAGGATGTTCTTCTCATTACAGGGGATTGGAATGCTAAAGTAGGGAATCAAGAGATAAAAGGAACAACTGGCAAGTTTGGCCTTGGAGTTCAAAATGAAGCAGGGCAAAGGCTAATAGAGTTCTGTCAAGAGAACAAGCTGGTCATCACAAACACTCTCTTCCAGCAACACAAGAGACGACTCTACACATGGATATCACCAAATGGGCAGCATCGAAATCAGATTGATTATATTCTCTGCAGCCAAAGATGGAGAAGCTCTATACAGTCAGCAAAAACAAGACCTGGAGCTGACTGTAACTCAGATCATCAGCTTCTTATAGCAAAATTCCAGCTTAAACTGAAGAAAGTAGGAAAAAGCACTGGGCCAGTAAGATACAATCTGAATCAAATCCCTTATGAATACACAGTGGAAGTGAGGAACAGGTTTAAGGATTTAGATTTGGTGGACAGAGTGCCTGAAGAACTATGGATGGAGGCTCGTAACATTATACAGGAGGCAGCAACGAAAACCATCCCAAGGAAAAGGAAATGCAAGAAAGCAAAATGGCTATCCAACGAGGCCTTACAAATAGCGGAGGAGAGGAGGCAAGCAAAATGCAAGGGAGATAGGGAAAGATACAGGAAACTGAATGCAGATTTCCAAAAAACAGCAAGGAGAGACAAGAGGGTCTTCTTAAATGAGCAATGCAAAGAAATAGAGGAAAACAATAGAATGGGGAAAACCAGAGATCTGTTCAAGAAAATTGGAGATATGAAAGGAACATTTCGTACAAAGATTACCATAATCAAGGACAAAAGTGGTAAGGACCTAACAGAAGCAGAAGACATCAAGAAGAGGTGGCAGGAATACACAGAGGAATTATACCAGAAAGATATGGAGGTCTCGTACACCCCAGGTAGTGTGGTTGCTGACCTTGAGCCAGACATCTTGGAGAGTGAAGTCAAATGGGCCTTAGAAAGCACTGCTAATAACAAGGCCAGTGGAAGTGATGATATTCCAGCTGAACTATTTAAAATTTTAAAAGATGATGCTGTTAAGGTGCTACACCCAATATGCCAGCAAGTTTGGAAAACTCAGCAATGGCCAGAGGATTGGAGAAGATCAGTCTACATCCCAATTCCAAAGAAGGGCAGTGCCAAAGAATGCTCCAACTACCGCACAATTGCGCTCATTTCACACGCTAGCAAGGTTATGCTTAAAATTCTACAAGGCAGGCTTAGGCAGTATGTGGACCGAGAACTCCCAGAAGTGCAAGCTGGATTTCGAAAGGGCAGAGGAACCAGAGACCAAATAGCAAACATGCGCTGGATTATGGAGAAAGCTAGAGAGTTCCAGAAAAACGTCTACTTCTGCTTCATTGACTATGCAAAAGCCTTCGACTGTGTCGACCACAGCAAACTATGGCAAGTTCTTAAAGAAATGGGAGTGCCTGATCACCTCATCTGTCTCCTGAGAAATCTCTATGTGGGACAAGAAGCTACAGTTAGAACTGGATATGGAACAACTGATTGGTTCAAAATTGGGAAAGGAGTACGACAAGGTTGTATATTGTCTCCCTGCTTATTTAACTTATATGCAGAATTCATCATGCGAAAGGCTGGACTAGATGAATCCCAAGCCGGAATTAAGATTGCCGGAAGAAATATCAACAACCTCAGATATGCAGATGACACAACCTTGATGGCAGAAAGCGAGGAGGAATTAAAGAACCTTTTAATGAGGGTGAAAGAGGAGAGCGCAAAATATGGTCTGAAGCTCAACATCAAAAAAACCAAGATCATGGCCACTGGTCCCATCACCTCCTGGCAAATAGAAGGGGAAGAAATGGAGGCAGTGAGAGATTTTACTTTCTTGGGCTCCTTGATCACTGCAGATGGTGACAGCAGTCACGAAATTAAAAGACGCCTGCTTCTTGGGAGAAAAGCAATGACAAACCTAGACAGCATCTTAAAAAGCAGAGACATCACTTTGCCGACAAAGGTCCGTATAGTTAAAGCTATGGTTTTCCCAGTAGCGATGTATGGAAGTGAGAGCTGGACCATAAAGAAGGCTGATCGTCGAAGAATTGATGCTTTTGAATTATGGTGCTGGAGGAGACTCTTGAGAGTCCCATGGACTGCTAGAAGATCAAACCTATCCATTCTTAAGGAAATCAGCCCTGAGTGCTCGCTGGAAGGACAGATCGTGAAGCTGAGGCTCCAATACTTTGGCCACCTCATGAGAAGAGAAGAATCCTTGGAAAAGACCCTGATGTTGGGAAAGATGGAGGGCACTAGGAGAAGGGGACGACAGAGGACGAGATGGTTGGACAGTGTTCTCGAAGCTACGAACATGAGTTTGACCAAACTGCGGGAGGCAGTGCAAGACAGGAGTGCCTGGCGTGCTATGGTCCATGGGGTCACGAAGAGTCGGACACGACTAAACGACTAAACAACAACAACAACAAACAGCAAAATAGTTGCCATGGACAGTTGCCAAGTATAAAGAATGGAATGTGCAACAAAGAAAAGCCCTGAACAACCTTGATCTTATGTGTCACCCTGACCTTAAACCTTGTACCTGGAATCTGCAACTTTTCTGAAAACAGGCTTTCTGACCCAGCTTTCAGAAGACTCAACCTGCTGTGGTTTGAATAACTTTGTAATTGCAATATTAAGACTGTCTCAGTGGACTCCACATACGCCCTGATTTATCATTTGTGGTTATTATTTTCTTGAAGGTCTTTGTAGCCTTAAATATGCCAACATACCTGATGGATAACCTTTACAGAGAGTGGGACAAGGGGAATGTGACATTGCTCCTGCTTCTCAGTTAGGATTGCCATATTTCAAAAAGTGAAAATCCGGACCTAAAAGTTGTGTAGCTTTTGTGTGTGCGGCCAAAGTTGTTGAGCTTATTTTGCAATATCTCCCAATTTTTTTAAAAGTTCTTTACCTAATATTAAGTAAAATAGCCTCACATCAACGCTTCTGATATGGGCTGCCATTTTTGCCACTTTCCAATATTTTCACCCGGACGCCATTTTCAACAGGCAAATCCCAGCTATGTCCAGGAAATTCCAGATGTATGGAAGCCCTATACTTTTCTTATGACTTCCAGTACCATTGACCCTGATATCATCTTGGACCAGCTTCATGGAATGAGAATTGGGTCCTGCCTACAAGAGTCCACAAAACAGCACTGGTGGAGTGTTATCCAGCTCTGAACAGTTATGTTATGGAGTACTGCAGAGTATTACTCTATTCCCGATGCAATGGCTACATGAAGCCAGTGGAAACTGTCATTACGGGGGAAATGCCATCAGTACATGGATGACACTCAGCTCTGAATGAATGAATGAATGAATGAATGTTTATTATTACGGCCAAACAGCCAGCATACGACATCTGAATCAAGAGAGGCCATGCCAGCCCTGGACTGGTGCCTGGATGCAGTAGTGGGACTGATGAGAGAAAATAGCTGAGCTTGAATCTTGGCAAGACAGAGGCACTGTGTGTGAGGAGTTCCCAGGTCCAAGAAATTGGCCAATGGCTTGCCTTGGACGGGGTTGCACTCCCCTTGAGGGAGCAGGTAAGCAGTTTGGGAGTTCTTCCAGATCCAGCTGTGTCATTGAAGGCCTAGTAGCTAGAAGTGTCATCACAGACAGGCTGGCATATGGTAAGGGGCGATATAGTGTGTATCTAGTGTATCTATATTTATATATTTATATTTATATCTATATCTATAGGTAAAGGTAAAGGGACCCCTGACCATTAGGTCCAGTCGTGACTCACTCTGGGGTTGCATGCTCATCTCGCATTATTGGCCGAGGGAGCCGGTGTATAGCTTCCAGGTCATGTGGCCAGCATGACAAAGCCACTTCTGGCAAACCAGAGCAGCACACGGAAACGCTGTTTACCTTCCCGCTGTAGCGGTTCCTATTTATCTACTTGCATTTTGACGTGCTTTCAAACTGCTAGGTTGACAGGAGCTGGGACCAAGCAACGGGAGCTCACCCCATCACAGGGATTCGAACCGCCGACCTTCTGATCAGCAAGCCCTAGGCTCAGTGGTTTAACCCACAGCGCCACCTGGGTCATCTATATCTGTATCTGTATCTATATATTTCTTAAGGGCATTCGGTTGGCGACTCAATGAAAAGCAGCTTCAACTATATAGTTCTATGACTGTGCTGCAGCTGCACTGCAAAGGTTCATTATGTGATCCTTCATAGTTGCTGCATTCTTCTGAATACCCAACAATCAGTTTCTGTGGCAACAGAAATTAAATTAAGCCTCTTGTATGATGCTGTACCAGATAGATCTTTAGCCCAAGATATATATGCCAGTATCAGTAAGTTACCTGCTTTTCTGAATATTTTTCACTGATATGTACATTGGTGTGTCAATAAAGAAGATTAAGTTTGATTCCCAGGTAGCTTTTTAAAATGTTTCCATTCTGGTGCCATGGGTTAATATGTAAATGTAATATAAATGTAAATGGCCTCAGAGTAGCCTGAGATATTTCACATATTAGTTGTCCATATAGAAAACTGTCAACTGCAAAAGATGTTATTGACCTTGCATTGTGCACAAAAGAATTGAAGAGAAAAGAAAAGAAAAGCTCATCATTTAATCTGAAGGGAAATGCCTGCAATTCAAGAGGCTGTGTCAATAGGCTTGACCACAGATGAAATCAGAGTCACATTAAATTGAAAGTTGGCTATTTTTAATTAAGATGACAAATATGTTTAAATATATTTAAATATGTTTAAATATATAATCATCATGGGCACGAAAACTAAATCTACCTCTTCAAATTTTAATTCTTTTAGTAGGTATCTTACAAAACTCAAATGTATTGAAAGGAGGCATTGAAAGGAGGCATTTCTGCATTAACATTTATTGGTTTGTTGGTGAGGGGAGTACACAGTTACCCGTCCATGTAAGCAGACTATTCGTAATAAAAATAGCAATGAAAAAGAAAAGCCATTTATTACATGACTGCTTGCTAATTCTAGGTACGGTAGCTGCTTCATCTGTGTTTTGTGACATGTGGAAGAGCATGCAAATAATTTGCACTTAAGTGAGATGCCGTCTTTCCCTGTAAACAGGTACCTGCTCCTGTTGTCCAGGCAGTAAGTGGGTAAGCAAGAAGTCCCATATGCAACAGTTATTAGTAGGCAAGGAATCCTCTAGACCAGGTAGGGGGAAACTATGACTCTCCAGATGTTGCTAAATTACCATTCCCTTCACTTCCCATGGACCATGCTTGCTGGGGCTGATAGGAGTTGTAGTTCAGCAATATCTACGTGACCAAGAGTTCCTCACACCTGTCCTAGACTGAGAGGTTTGTAGCAGTAGCCTACTGGGAAATGGATGAGGTCCCCCCACCACCACTTACAGGGGAAGGCAACTGTGATATCTCAGCAGGTAGCGCTGTCCACCACTCTGAATTTGGTCCCTTTTTGGAGTCTAGCTGGCAGTGTGACATAGCTGCAGAAATGATCATCTATACCAGGCATGTCCAAAGTCCGTTTGGGGGGCCTAATCTGGCCTACCGGTCACTTTAATCTGTCCCCTGTGGCAGTTTATTTCCTGGGGTAAAATCCTTTAAAATCCCTCAACAACTTCAATCCTAAAAAACAGCTCAACAACTTTGGTTGGTCCTTTGGTCGGCCCTCATGGCCCTTCACTTCATCAAATCTGGCCCTCTTTGGAAAAAAATTGAACACCACTGATTCTATACAGAAGCCCAGCTGGAGCTTTGGAAGACAAACTGCCCCTAAGATGAGGGTTTGGAAATGTGGGGACTCTGAGAAAGAGTGTCACTCTAGAGGAGCCCAAAGCCTAGCTTTCTCATGGAGTACTATCCACACCAGTGGAGAAGAGATGTAGCTGATCATACAGAAATAATTTTAATTTTCTATTTTGTTTTTCTGAATTGTGCCACTAATAAGCTAATACAATTTAGTCGTTGTTGTTTAGTCGTTTAGTCGTGTCCGACTCTTCGTGACCCCATGGACCATAGCACGCCAGGCACTCCTGTCTTGCACTGCCTCCCGCAGTTTGGTCAAACTCATGTTCGTAGCTTCGAGAGACAATTTAGTCAGTGGGGAGTAATTTTGTTTTCAAACTTCCCATCTATCTTCCTTGCTTTGAATTAATACCTTTTTGTTCCTCAAGGGCACTGACATCTATTTGGTCTCACAGATTCTGCTCAATAAATCTTCATTCTCACCTCAGTAAAAAAAATCAATCATTCCTTCATGTTGAGTGAATTTCTGTGCTTTTTAGAACTGAAATTATTATTCTCTGCCTAGTTGGAGTAAGTCAAGTTCCAAGGGGTGTTGGTTTCATCCACTACACTTTATAATAGTGATTAATTATGAGCATGTGCGCAAGGTGCACATGATCAGAGAAAGCAGAAAACTAGAAGGTGTTCAGTCCGTAACAGTGCTGTGAATAGCAAATAATGTTTGTAGGCCACTCTCCTACTAACATTATCCAGCTTGGACAGCTCAATGCTGAAATTAAGTTAAATCTGTAATCATTTGTAGCAGGCTTTGAGCATTGAGGAGTACTCAATATAAGTTAGGAAGTCATGTGATGAAAGGCTGAAAGAACTTGAGGTATTTAGCATCTTTTGGGTTTCAGAATGTTCTAGGACAGCCTTCCCCAACTTTGTGCTCTCCAGAAGAAGAAATCTGCACCTGCCAGCTGGTTGATCACTGGAATGTTGGCTGTTCCTTGACCGGAACTCCGTACTAAGGAAGGATGAAAGAAACAAGGGCTACAATTTGCACATTTAGAAGTTTTCTCTTTCTCTCTTATATGGGAATGTTCAATGTGCTCAGACACAGAGTTTGGCACTAATGGAACCGAGTTACCATAGATGAGCAACAAAGTTTGATCTTAACGCCCTCTCTTAAAGCATTTCAGGGCAAATTCGATGCTTTCCTATTTGATCATTGTTGCAAATCAGAAATAGCCATCAGTGTGGAGAAGTAGTAATTTCTGAATTATGTACAGGCAGACAAATTTATTTCCACTCACATTTCACAAGAGTTGCTATATCTTTCCAGTTGATATGAGATAATTTATTCAGAAATAATTGTGTTGGAGATCATTCTAATTGCTTGGGCTATCTCAGCATTTAATCTTAATAAAAGGCTTCACTAACATTTCATTGTCTACCTTTCTGTGGGACACTATTATCCCAAAATTAAATACAATTCCCATTGAGAATGCTGCTTAATTAAAGAATATATAAACAGATCACTCATATAGGCAACTGGAAGGAAAATCCACATGGGGCAATTAATAAGCCAAATTTGAATCATAAAGAAGAGAAGGGAAAAGCTCTTCCAAATATGAAAAGTAGACAGTAAATCCGTCAGGCACTAAATCTGCCATCTGAAGATGATTTAGATTGCAGTATTGCATAAATATTTTAAAATGTCATTTGAAAAATTCACGTTACTCTTATTACCATTGTGAATATTTAGCTAATGATACCCAATGATCTGTCAAATTCATTCTTTGGAGCTCGATAAAACAGTGACAATTTGCACCTCATTAGCTACCTTACAACTGAATGAGCTTATTTAGATTTTAATCAGCAATCTGGAAAATAAAGGCATTGGCCAGGATCCAAAGTACCATGAAACTGGTTCCACAAGCTTTACTGAGCTGTGATTAGTATCAAGGACTTGGATGAAATTGGATGTTAAAAAAGATTTAAAACAATGTGCATTTCACCCATGTGAAGGATCCCATCTCACATTTTGTGCTGCTGAATTTCTCAGGTAAATGATATTTGATGTTTAATAAATTTGAGCTAGGCAAACTTGTATTGCAAAGCTGATAATTGTGAACTATGACAACATCACTACTGGAAATAATTACTCATGTGAGCTGATTTGTGTGATCAACTTGTTTCAGCTGATGATATCAGTTGCAAGGGCCAAGAGCACAGCTTCCAATGCTCCTAGTCCAGTGCTGATGGGTGCAGCTGTGAGTGCAAAAACAGTCTCTTCCAAAGGCTTGTACTTCCCCCCTTATAGAAAGTGAGACGCTAGCAGGACTGCATAGCCCCAACAGATCCTGGATCTGTCTTATCAGTTGGCTAGATGGTCAACATGTGTAATGGCCACATGACCCGGAAAGCTGTCTGTGGACAAACACCGTCTTCCTCAGCCTGAAAGCGAGATGAGCGCCACAACCCCATAGTCGCCTTTGACTGGACTTAACCGTCCAGGGTCCTTTACCTTTTCCACCTTTTACTATTTGCTTACAGTGGTACCTCGGTTTAAGTCATAGCTGCCAAGTCTCCCGTTTTCCCCGGGAAAACCCCGTTTTTCTTACCTTTTCCCGGTGGTCCCCCGTATCACTTCGTCTCCCGTTTTTCTCCATTATTTTCTCCTGCCGGCAGCTATTTTTTTCTTTCCGATTTGCCCTTCTATGGGCACCAAAAATGGCCGCCGCCAGCTTCAAAAGTCGCATCTACGCATGTCCGGAAGTGCATAGACGTGACTTCCGGTGTTGGCGGCGGCCATTTTGGTGCCCATAGATGGGCGAAGCGACACCGGAAGTTGCGTCGGCACACTTCCTGACATGCGTACAAGAGACTTTTGAAGCCGGCGGTGGCCATTTTGGGTGCCCATAGAAGGGCAAAGCAACACCGGAAGTTACATCGACGCAACTTCCAGTGTAAAATGGCTGCCAGTCCCGGATTCCGCAGTCCGGAACTTGGAAGGTAAGGTTTAAGTACACAATTGGTTCTGGAAGTCTGTACTTAACCTAAAGTGAACTTTCCCATTGAAAGTAATGGAAAGTGGATTAATCAGTTCCAGACGGGTGCGCGGAGTACTTAACCTGAAGCGTACTTAACCTGAAGCTAATTTTCCCATTGAAAGTAATTGAAAGTGGATTAATCTGTTCCAGACGGGTCCGCGGAGTACTTAAACTGAAAGTACTCAAACCGAAGCGTACTTAAACCGAGGTGTGACTGTATTTATTTTGTGATAAACACTTTTTAAATATGAGAACCCTGCAGGATCAGACCGATGGCCAATCTAATCCAGCATCCTGCTCTCACAGCAGTCAACCAGATGCCTGTGGGAAGCCTGCAAACTCTGTACAAAAGTTCATACAACATCAATACAAAAATCCATTTGATTTTTATTAAATCATACATTATCAATGTATTACTAATGCATAATGAATATTATGAATATGGATTATTGTTTGGGGTTTTTATATTCACATTTTACTATGGAAATGTCACAGAACGGACATGAAAAATGCCATGGACCAGAAACAACAAGCAAGACGTCGGCTAATAATATACTGACAATATTTTTTATAACACTACACTCTTTCAAAATTCATAAACAGAAGACATATAATATGTGCGTGGAGTCACAAACTAATAAGCATCAAATAAATGTTCCATGAACAGGAATGGTAGGAGTGGTAAGTCACTATCAAATTTCACTGAAATGGAGGCAGAATGCCTTTCCACAGTCAATATCCTACAAATGTGAGATGAAGGGTGCTCCGAACGTCACAATAGGGTGCTCTGAGCACAGCAGCAGACAGGACAGTTCTTCCAGGATAATGAACTGTTTCAATGATAAATCTTCATCAGCTAGCAATAATATGAAATGAAAACCATTACATTCAAATACAGTCAAGTGAAAGAAATGACAGGCCTGCATGTTAACCAACCAATAATAAATACACACCAAATTAATAGTTCCAAAAGGTACATCAAATGGCCATGGATCAGCTATCACTAAGAAGTGTAGTAAGCTGATGCTGTTGGCAAAACCCTAGTGGCATCACATAGAATTACAGGAAATTTAAAGGCACAGTATCCGAAATATAGCAAAGAACATACAAACCTAACCATCTTGACAGAAAACTTAAACAATTAAAATCTAATTCAGTATTTAGACCCCTGAGATGCAGAGATTTAAACAGATAGATCAGTCTGGTTTCTTGTTGGTGCAGTAATTTGACATAATCTCTCCTCATCCCAACTTTTTTCTGATTAACCCATAAGACTGTAGAGTAGATTTGTGTCTGCATGATGGTGTTCTACGAAGTGCTCAACTAGAGGTGCCTCCGTGACTTGATTCCTAAAGCGGGATTAGTCCCTTGTAGAAAGTGAGAAGCTAATCCCGCATTAGGAATCAAGTCATGGAGGCACAGTATGTAAGTTGTAACAGTATAGTATTATAAAAATATTGCCAGCATATTATTAGCCGACGTGTTGCTTGGTGTTGAGAGTGTTCTGTTTTGCAACACAGGGGATTTTCTTTGGTGCCTGGACCAGAAACAAACAGATCTGCCAATCCTTAATTGCATCTGTGCCTTTTTGTCAGTTTATCATATTCATTACCAGGCCTGACTCAAATGTGGATGAGATTAGTGCTTTCACTTTTATTTTATTTTGTTAATAAAATTTATCCCAAATTTTTCTTTTTGGCTAGGAGATTTTAACAATACTTTGACTTATTTTAAAGTCACCAATATAAAAAAATTGACACTCACATGCGTACGTTAGGAGTATACATGCTGTGCAGAAACACCTGACGTTGCTGCTATATGATGTCTCCCCTGAGCAATTTAACTCATCTGCATTTCATTCCCGGAGCAAGATGTAAATTCTTCTGCAAGCAAATAATGCTCCTCCAGTTTAGCAAATTGATCTTGCGTATAAGATGTTCCTGCCAAAATGCAAACAATGGAAGAAGTGGGGTGGTGGGTTGCAGCATGAGAACTTTCCTCATCTTCAAGGTTTGTTTCCCCCCCCCCACAGCTGATGGTAATTGAGTCCATTTAACAGAGGGATTAGAGCCATCACAGATATTGATGAAAGACCACTGGGAGACTATCAGTATATAACACCTCATTTTGTGCACTTGCTCTGAACAAATACATGTGTCACAGTGAAGCATCTCCCTCCTTGCATTTTAATTGACAGAGAGCTTCCATTTAAACAAATGCAGTTTGGTTCAGGCAACACTAGATAATTGTACCCTAAGGATTTACTCCTTCTAGAAATGTATTCCATGTTATCTTGGATATAGGCTGGGATCCAGAGAGATTATCTCTTTTCATATGAGTGGAAGGTGCTTTCACTTGCTCAGATGAGGTCTACAATTTCTTATGATTTCCCCATACAAGCATTTTTGCTTTCAAAACAGAACAAACAACCCCCTCCTGGCATGCCCTGCTTGTAGGGTCTCCTGACCTTCCCCTCAGAGCAGATCAGGAGGGGCACAGGGGGAGGAGATTGTTCCTTGTGCTGGCTTTGGTTAGTGCACCAGGTTAGTTGAATCTGTCCCCTTGAAATTAATAGGTCAACCTGGATATGACTAACTTGAGTCTCACCAGGTCTGCTCTAACAACATCTGCTTCCAGTCTACTCTCTTTGCTGTACAGTCATACTTCATGATATGTCTGCTTCATGTTGCGTCTTTTCAGGTTACGGACGCGCCGAACCCGGAAGTCCCAGAATGGGTTACTTCTGGGTTCAGCGTGTCCGTAACCTGCGTGCATGCGCAGAAGCGCTAAATCGTGCTTTGCGCATGTGCACAAGCGCTTCATTGCATAACACGCATGCACAGATGCGGCGCTTCATGTTGCAGCCTTTTCATGTTGTGAACGGGCCGCCAGAACGGATCCCGTTCGCAACATAAGGTACCACTGTATAACTTTTAAGATGGTGGGATAGGCTGGAAGGAAATAACAGGAGGGCGGAGAGTTAAAGAGAGAAGAAAACATTTAAACTGGGCAGCACTCATAATGTTTTTTTTTCTTGACTAGGTTGCAAAACATCTTGATAGAATGGTGTTCTCTGTGGAAAATTACAGTAGCCAAGGTACTGCCTTTTACTGTCCTTACAAATACAAGAAATAAAGCTGAAATGCACCCCCAAAATGTCATATTCTGCTCTGTTTGCTGAATTCATCTTGCTAATGCAGGAGCATCTATTTAATTTTGACCCGATGTAGCAGATAAATATTGATGTCGGCCTAAGCATGGTATAAAAATGGGGCTGATGGAGAACACGTCAGAAGAGGCTACACTCTAGACATCAATATAGAATTTTCAGTTACTACTCTGACATGGTATAAAGTCCTCCATTGAGACAAGCAGGCAATAAGATGTGAAAATGACAAAGTGTGTTGTAAATGCCTTGCCATAACACAGTGATATCCCTTTTTTAATTGAAGGAATAAAATGCAAATTGTTTTAGCAATAACATTATGCAAGATATTCTGGGCCTGACTAATGACATCTTTTTTCCTCATTGTGAACATCTGCACCTGTCACAGCAGAAACTATGATGAAAGAACCTAAGAAAACAGGAATTATACTTTTTAAATTTCATCCCCATTCATAAGCCAGTTTGAAACTGCACATCACATCCTGTATGCACTTACCTTGGTGTAAATCCCATTGAACAATCACTTCAGAGTTGATGTATGGGGAAAAGAACATCTTGGCTCCAGTTCTATATTACAGTTGTATCTTGGAAGTTGAACGGAATCCGTTCTGGAAGTCTGTTCGACTTCCAAAACGTTTGGAAACCAAAGTGTGACTTCTGATTGGCTGCAGGAAGCTCCTACAGCCAATTGGAAGCTGCAAAAGCCCTGTCGGACATTCAGCTTCCAAAAACCGGAACAGTCACTTCCGGGTTTGCGACGTTCAGGAGCCAAAAAATTCAGGAACTAAGCTGTTCGACTACCAAGGTACGACCGTATTTATCTGGAACTAAATAGGCCTAGAAGAACAACAACAATTTTTATTTATTGAATTCACATCCCACCCTTCTTTCCCCAAGGAGCCTACTTCCGAGCACACGTGTATCCCACTTTAAAACTAGGATTTCACAAGCTGGGCTGCAACATTTCACAGAACAAAACAGGGACACGTACCTAACACTGCTATTTTTGTCCCAAGGATTGCTTTGTGAGCCAAACTGTCTCCACTAGCACACATTGTTGGGTGCTGTTTAGCGCCTGGCTGGATGCTGCACCAATCTATCCTGAAACAGCTTGTCCTCCATGGATTTAAAAGTAGAGGCGAGCCAAAATTTCTGAGAAGACATTTTTTTCTAAGAAAACTGATAGGGTTTTTCTTTTCATCAGCCCCCGCACCACATCCGCAAACAAAAAGGAAATACACTTTGCAGAATTTTCTCCATCGTGTTTTGTAGTGACAGCCATTTGCCCTCCACAATGGTCCAGAAAGATGCAATCTCTGGGGGTGGGTGTAAAATGGTAGCTAGGCTGCCAGCCTAGTTACTGCTTGAAACAGCAACTGCAGCAAAATGAAAATAAAACCAGAGGGGAAAATCTGAGCTATGCCCCACTGCTAATGGCCAGCTCCACCTCAGATAAGCAGCTGGAGATTTATCTTCTTGAGAAATTTGATGAATTCTACCCCCAAACCCAAAAATTATCTTAAACTAGAAAGTGTTCATTGTTACTCTTAAGTAAATTACTTGATCCTATTTGAGGTAGACGTGTTTTGCATATAAATGAATGAAACACATTTTGCAGGCTTACATACCCAAAACTTATTATTAAGATTATTTCAGCAAAACAGTTCATGTAAACAACAACAACACACACACTGACAAAATAATAGGCCATGCATTTTACAGTGGCACTTCGGTTCTCAAATGTAATCCATTCTGGAAGTCTGTTCGAGTTCTGAAATGTTCAAAAACTGAAAACTGAAAGCGGAAGCCACAAAACGGAAGCCTCAATATGAAAACTCAAAACAGAAGCTGCATTTCCTGTTCAACTTCCGAGGTGCATTCTAAAACTGAGGCATTTACTTCTGGGTTTTCGGCGTTTGAGTTCTGAAACGTTTGACTTACGGAGGCATTTGAAAACTGAGGTGCCACAGTACTGTTTTTGTGGCTTTCTAACTGATTTCACTTGTACTGGAACTCACGGTCAATGTGGATAATGGACATAGCCAAGCCGGTTATTGTGTACAACCCAACTCAGCTAGGTTACAAACGACACGTTCAAAACTGCTAGCAAAGATTGCTAACCTGGCTTCTGGTCCGTCGCGCCGGCGGAGAAGGACGCAGGGACTTCGTGCTCCGAAGTCCCTGGCATCGCGGAGGGGGGGGAAGCCCGCAGAGCGAGCGGACTCCCCGCAAAAACACCGGGAAGAGCGTCCCGGTGGCTTAGTTACCCAGCTGCCGCTCCAAAGGCGATTCCTCTGCTGCCCGAGAGCTCAGTAGAGCGATCGAGAGCCAGCGGAGTGGAGTCACGGGAGCCATTTTGGGAGCCATCTTACCTCCTTGAAGCGAAGCTCCGAGTCCTTAACCGGCAAGCGGCGGATTCTTCCAAGAAAACAAAAGATTTCTACAAAGTAAGTGAAATCTCCATTTGGACTTTTGGACTTTAAAAACATTAATTCGGAAAATAGGGAGAGATTCAAAAACGGAAGTCGATCTCTTCCTAATGGCTAATTAAGAGGCACATTAAATATTCCAAAGCCGAAAGGAATACATTGTTTTTGCACCCAAAAGAAAGAATGACTTTTTACCCCTTCCCAAGCCCCGGAGCCGGCACCTCTTGAGGAACAGCAAGAGCGCAAAGGGGGGGGGAATTTTGACAGCTGTCAAAGCTGTCAAAGCTGTCAAAAGATAAGAAAAATTCATAAAAACTCTTAAAGTTTAATTGGCTATAGGATTATATTAAAGGAGAAGCATTTGGACTTATGAGATGATTTATTGTGGAAAAGTTAAAGACAATGGAAGGAGTAGCCAAGATGGAGGAGAGCGTGTGAATGGAAATTTCCAGTGTGCTCTGTCCCCTAATCTCCTGCCTGCTTGTGGTCAAAAGAAGGAATGAAAACAATGTATTCACCAAACTTCCAGGAGGCAGTGTTGAACTATTTGGGAATTTTGAAGGATATTCATAGGACTCTGCAATACTCCAGTTCATCATGTATAGAGACTTTGGCTCAAGATCAGGACTTAGAGGATAATGCTGAAAGCCAGTTTGAGATCAAAGAACAAGAAATTGATATTGGCAAAACTGAGTTGGATTACAAAAAACAGGACCTGGAGGAAGCACAACAAGGAAAGAGAAAAGATGGCATCAAGGAGCAACAAAATGAAATAAAGATTCAAGAAAAGAAGATTCCTGGAGGGACTAAAATTTGGGGATGTGTAACAGAGGGAAAGGAAAGGCAGAAAGAGGGGGTGGGCAGAGGCCTGGATTGGCAAATGGGAAAGATGTGGGGTGGGATGAAAAATTTTAGTTAAGAGATATTTAGGCTGAATGAACAACGGTTTCTGAAATCTTGGCTTGTTAAAGGAAATACTGATCCGATTGGGGGAAAGGTACCGAGGGGGGGGAAGGGGGGTGAGTAAAAGTAAAAGGTTAAGACTTAGATTAGAAAAAGGAGTAGATAGAAAGATGGAGTTTTCTAGAGGGAGAGAAGAATGGCTGGGGAAAGGAACTTTAGATTTGTATTAAATGTTTAAGTTTTGATAGGTGTCTGGGCAGAGGGCCACCTTTCCTTCCTCTCTTTACTTGGAAGCACCTGGTGGCAGGGGGTGCTCTGAGGGGAGAGGAGGGGGTGGAGGGAAACCCAGACACAAAAATGGATCTCCTTTGGAAGGCCGCACCTCATGGATTCACCTCGTGGCAGGAGGGGATCCGTGGGGAGGGGGCACAAAAAAGGAGGAGGATAATGTGAATATTTAAAGGAAAAGATTTTAGTCATGAATAGAAAATCCGCCACAATTATGTTAAGAAATTAGGAAGACCAGGAAGAAGATATATGAGGAACCCATAAGTATAATGTTAAGATATAAGAATTGGTAAATTTATTTGTTTGTTTTATATGTGTGTGTTTAAGGAACAGCTGGGGGAAATCCAAACCATGCTACTCTTCCGCACCTGGCCTTCTGGTGGCAGGGGGGGCGGGGGTGGAGGAGGGGTGGAGGACGAACTTAGCCTTAAAATGGACCCCCTCGGCTCTCAACGCCTACTGGTCCTACTGGTGGCAGAAGTGGACTGGTGGGGGAAGGGAGGATGGAGGGACAGAAAATATATATATTGTTGTGTTTTATGTTTTGTTTGTGTTTATATAAAAATTAATAAAAATATTATTAAAAAAAACAAAGATTGCTAACCTGTCCAATATAGTAAGCGTGTTCCTATGGTAACAAATTGCAAGTGGTGCTGTCATTGAAGAGTGTTCGAAAACTCCATCTGATACTGCATAATGTGATGGCCAGTTGGCTAACTGGGGTGAACTGCAGACCTCTGTTCAGGCATTATAACCTTTTACAAAAGTAGAAGGTCATGTGGGGAGAGCAGGGGCAAGTGCATTAACTTCCATCCCCTTATTAGAGATATGAAGAAATACAGTTTGCCTTTGCCTTATTTATTTTTATTTTATTTTATTTATTAAATTTATATCCCACACCATCCTCAAAAGGAGCCCAGATTTTAATCTGCTTCTACCCGATTTCCACTTTCCAAAACCATATGCAAACTGAAACAGAATTCACACTTCTCTGAATTTTGTGATGCAGTTCTCAAATTTAAAAAACAACAACAAACGCTCAAAAGGAGGGAGTGTGCATTAAAATGCAAATATGGGGGGGATACTATAAACAAATGCATTGCATTAGGGTAAATTGCCTGCAAAATTAGGCAACATTGCATACAAAATGTGTGCATTAGAAGAAATGTGCACTACATGTTGATGAATTTTCATGAGGACTTTCTTCTTCTTTTTTAAAGCAAATTGATGTAGAAATCTAGTGACTGAATTTAAGAGTGAAAAACTGAGAAGCAATCTTAATCGGTATTGCCTATCCCCATCCCTTTTGCCCACCATGATTTGAATGGTGAATTTTTAAAACTGGGAATCTCCTATATTTGTGGAGGCTCCCTCTATGATTTAGCACCCTGATCTCCCAGGGTCCCACTGCAATCAAGGGGACTTATTCCCAGGTAAGAATGGACAGGTTTGCCACAAAGATCACTTTGCCCTTACCTCCATCCTCCTTTGAAGCACACCATAGCTGTTGACTAGCCCGATCTCTTTTTCTTAAAACAAGTGACAAAAATACGCTCAGCAATCCTTATTGCGCTCTGCCTAAACGCTATTTTGACTGTTTCAAAATGAGAGCCACAACAAAACCAGTGCCAGTTTGTTTAAAGGATTGTCTTTGACAAGTGTACAAATATTCAGCGCAGCCATCAATCAGCAAAGATTGATTAGAAAAGAATGTCTACATTTATTTAGCAGAAGACACAAAACAAATTGCTCAGAAAAGGGTGTCTACATTCATTTAGCAGAAGACACAAAGCAAATTATTGAGTAGCTTTGTCACAGCTCCCAGACCAACCTTTAGGAAAGCCTCGCAATGCACCAGTCCAGTCAGAAGTTACTACTGCTGGAACCACAGTAGCTAAGTTGTCCTTATCCAGGATACTTGCTCCCTCAGAGGGAGTTCCACCCCATCCCAAGCGAAGCAATTGACCTGTTTGGCTGCTAAACAATATGTGGTCTGATAAATGTTTGCATAAGCGGGATATTGTCTTTTATTATGATTATGATTATGCTATGCATTTTGTGTTTTTATGCTGTAAACCACCTTGTGATCGTTGAATGAAGGGCAATAGGTACATTTAATAAATAACAATCGCAAGAACAACAACAATTTCCTACAGCCAGGAACCACTCACCAACAGCGCCTCCATCTTACTAGGATTCAACCTCAGTTTGTTGGCCTTCACCCAGCCCACCACTGTGGTCAGACACCGGTTGAGTTCCTGAACAGCCACACCAGATTCAGATATTATGGAGAGACTTTAAAATTGCATTGGTTGTAGAGCCATGTTTGACTGGCATATCAGAAACCTGTTTTGATAGAGGAATATCTCCCTCTGTCATTTTTATGCCGGGATTTCAAGTAGAACTGTGTTATCATCACTGGGGGTTTCCTCCCAGGTTCACCCTTATTTATCGTTATCACAGCACTGTCAAGCCTCTCTGTGTGCTCGAGAATAACCTGAGGTTGATCATGGATTCCCTTTAACGTGATGTAGACTGACATTCTAGGCAAAGCACAACTATAAATAATGCTACCTGTTCATATATAAGACAAACAGCCATGGATAACAGCTAGGAAACAAGAATCTGGTTTGAATCTGGTTTGCGAAACAGGGGTGGGGAACAGAATCCTGCTTTCTTAACTGAGGCATAGAATTAATTTGTAAATACGGTTTACTTTTATGTGTAACATGGGGGAAAACTGGCCTTTTTAATTTGAATGTTAGTCCCCAATAAGTGTGATGATTAAATTAGAACAAATTGAGACTTGCATCAGTTCATGGTTGTGGTTTTCTCTATTTTTTGAAAGACTACTTGCCCCTATAAGGTCACTTAGATCATTTCAGGAAATTCTATTCATGGTACAACACCCTACAAAATATGGTAGGGTGATGAGCCCCCAAATGGGCATTTTCCACTGTTGCCTCAAGGTTCGATCCTTGACATTTTCAGGCTGGACTGCAAAGATTCCTTGTTGAGCCAGTGAGAATGACACAAGCTGAACTTGGAGGTCTGAGTGACTGATCTAGTATAAACCAGCTTCCTATGTTTCTGGCATCTACTTTTGCATGTGTAACAGAGGTTGCCAGCTCCATTTTGCCTCCTGTCATTGCTGCTCCATTGTTCTCCAGCACTGTGTACCTAGAAGAATGCCTTTAATCAGAAGGCGAGTAAGGCAAAAGGAGTGTTGCACATCAAAACAGCCCTGAAAGTTATTCACTAACTTCTTTAGCACTTTAAATTGTCAGTAAAGGTTAACCAGAGAACCCTCCCTTTTTTTTGTTAATCAAACCTCTTACCAACTGCAATTTTTATGACTATAATAGGTGATTAACTTGGTTTTCAATTCACTGGTTCTGCACCAGCAAGTCAATCTACATGTAAATGCTTGCTTTAATGTATTTTTATAATAATAATAATAATAATAATAATAATAATAATAATAATAATAATAATAATGTGCTTTTCAATGTCCAGCACTATAATTCAAAGAGTGATTTTTAAAATTTCATTATAATAAGCATGGTTTTATGCAATTCAGAGGCTTTAAAGCATTTTAACTAAAGCTGTACTGGCTCCAGTCTGGTGCAGCTGTGGAACCAGAGGGGTTTGGGGTCCAGCAGATCCAAAGCTCCAGGCACCTAATTCCATAACACTCACTTTGGGGTGTTTCTAGAGGTTACCACCAGCAGGCAAACTGTTGGCAGTAGTCTCCCAACTGTGTAGGTACAACAAGAGCCTCTACAATGATGCCCCCCCCCCCCGCTAAAGGAGGCTAAGCCCCTCCACCAGGAAAGATGTGGGAGAGGGTAGGACTGCACTTTACTGTAAGTCTTTAACCCTGTAGTCTCAGGAATCCCTTTGAAATGCCTATGCCGATCTCGACCTTTTCAAGTTTCAAGAAGGCCACTGTGCCACAGAAAACTGACTCTTCCAGAAAATCCCTGTGGCCATTAGCCATCGTGATACTGTTTCCTGCTCTTTAAAGTTACAGTAGAACCATCCATATGGGAAGACGTGGCCTGTACAAACCCTACAAATAGCTTCACCCAGTAACCAGAATTTCGACTTAGGCGAAATCAAACAGAGATTCCGTGTCCTGTAGTGGTTAGAATGTTGGGCATGGATCTAGGAGACTCTGGTTTAAATTTCTGTCCAGCCGCATAGCCATATAGGGTGACCCCATAGCTCATTAACATCTTCAAAATACTTTCACGAAATGAATGAAGGGTGGCTGTCCATTCTGTCCCACCTTTATGAATATTCGTTGGAAGATGTAAACAGAGACCCCCGATCACACAGGATCTTGGCTGCCACATATCCCGTTTTTTGTGGGAAACCCCCAGATTTTAATCTGTTTCCCGCTGTTCTCCCGAACGGAGAAAAATCCCGGAAATCCCCTGGATTTCCTACCTCCAGGGAGCCTCCATTTTGGGTGCCGCTCTTCCCATGTGTGAGCACCGGAAATCGGGCAGAGTGGCACCGGAAGTCGCTTCTACGCATGCCTGGCGGTCATCTTGGTGGTGGCCGCATGGCGATGGCCGTCACCAAAATGGCTGTCGCCATGTGGCCACCACCAAGATGGCCGGCGGGCATGCGTAGAAGCGACTTCTGGTGCCACTCTGCCCGATTTCCGGTGCCCACACATGGGAAGAGCGGCCCCAGAAATTGCTTCTACGCAACTTCCGGTGCTGCGCCGCTGCTGATCCCGCATTTTTCAGCAGGAGACTTGGCAGGTATGCACAGGGTTCCTAATCAAATGTATGTATTAGTGAATATGCTTCATGTCTTTTCATACATTCTGCTGAATGCATGGTTAGGGGCAGAAACCTCATTTATAAAGCTCTGGGTTATGCCTACTTGTAAATTTATTAGCTCTGCCTGCTGCAGGTTTATTGTTCACTTTGGGGTTTTTTAATATAGCTCACCAAGACAACCACTTTAAGAACAGCTTGTGATAGCAGGTACCTTCATTATATTTTTGTTCTGGATACCTATGCTTAAAGAATAACATGTTCCTTAAGGCTTGCATAACACGTTTTAATGCCAAGTCTTGTACGATAAAAGATGCCATCTCAAAACCATCCTTTTTCAGTAGTGCTCCCATAACCGTGAACTTTCCCTCCTTGTGATTAAAAGCCAGGAGTGATGGAACAAAACTTAACCACTGACCATTTGTAACAAAGTGTTTTTAATTTATATGCTAAGTTGAGTTTTAATAGTTTGTTTTGCTGTTGCCTTAGGATTGTTTAGATTTCTTAAACTAGTTACATACAGAATATGTTGCTAGCTCCCATTTTACTGGAATGGAACATTGTATTTTTATTGACGAGGGTGTCGTATGTAAGCCACCTTTAGAGAATTTTAACCCCCCCCCGAATGACATAAAAATATTTTCAATAGACAAATAAATAAAAACCCACAGCTTTTTCTAGAATCTCATTCCATTTGTAGCCTTTGACTTCTAGTAGCATTGTTGAGGTAAGCACTTTTGCAGCAAAATATAGAATAGATTAGGAGTACGCTTGCTTTAAAAAAAATCATCTTAAACATTCAGCAAATAGTTTCATAATTACACTTGCTATTGTTTTGCAATAACATATTTGGAAAGCTGTATTCCTATGATGCATGATTTTAATCTTCAACAGACAACTTACTACAATACTGGAAAGATTAATGGAGAACTGCAGAATAGGCCATAGAATAGGAACATTACACTGGAATAGAAAGTGGATGCCTGTGGTAAATTCGGAGCTCCTGTGTTGTGCCCCAACTCTTCTTATTTGCTATTTGCAGAAGAAGATATTGGGGGTAAATGGTTCCTCCTCTGTCTCAGACAAGATGGGAATGAACAATCCACTCACCTCAATCCAACATTGCAAAGGAAGGGTGTGCAGAATAGATATTTACTTAAGCCCCCCCCCCCCGCTATTAGTTTACTTCTTGAAAAATTCAAATGGTTGTGAATATTCCATGTCATCATAGCAGCTCAACCAATGGCTATGGGGGCAGTTCATTTCAACACCGTGATTAGCCTTGACATCCAGACTTCTGCTATTCTGCCAATGGCTAGAATACTTTCAGCACTGTGCCATGCATGCCACAGGCCTTTCCCTTAGTTTCAGTGTCTTATTGAAAAAAGCAACCTCACTATTTTCCTAGAAATCAACATGTCCTATACATTAATCTGATACTCTGGATTATTCATCTCTCTCTTTTTTAAATTTTGTTTTTCACTTTAGAAGCATTCAAGGCATCTTACAAATTCAATTTTAAAATAATAATAATATCAATAAAAAAGTAGAGAACAGCCAGTAATCAACAAAACCAAATGTCCACCTATTCTCAAATATAATTTAATTGAAATTTCCTGGTGGTACTGCCTTTTGTATTTATAAACAGCACAGTATAATGAGAGGCAGAACTTGATTTGGATCTGAGAGGCAATAAACCATAAGACTCATAGAAATTCCCATCTTTCCTCCCAGTGCTTTGAGTTCTTGCAAAAGCTTTGAACTTCCTTCCAAATCAAGTCTACTGAGAGGCATCCAAAGAACCAGAATCCAGCTACATTCTGAATAAAACATCTGTTTAATGTAGCCGGCACAGGATGTACACTCTTAATTATTCTGTTGAACACAGCAGCTTCAGCCTCCCTTAACAGGAGCGAAGATGTTACTAGCTGGTTTATGTATCTGTTCTCGTCTTTCATTCGAAACGGCTTCTCAGTCACTTAAGTTTTGGTGACATTCGTGTCATGCGTCATTCCTTCAGTTGTCAACTATCAATACTTCCAGCAGGTGTAGCAAGACAGTAGAATATTCAATGTGAAAGTTGACAGTCACAAAGCAATAAGACTGGACCTAACAGTCAGAGGTCCCTTTACCTTTACCCTTAAGGAAAAATGGGACATTCCGGGATCAAATCAGAAACCAGGATGGCTTCTCTAAATCAGGGGTGTCCCTGGAAAATAGGGACACTTGGAGGGTCTGTGAATAGTCACACAATGCCCAGGGGGGACTTCTTTCAGACCTTTGCACATTGGAGCCTGAAAGGCTGATGGGTGCATGTGACTAATAAAGGAATAAGGAAGTTATGTTGGTCTACGGCCTCTAAGAGGTTCTGGTAAGTAGAAATTATGGTTTGTTTGTTTTTAATGCTCTTTGCATTACTGCTCTTGGATTTGTCGTATTAGGATGTTTCTCTTTCTCTTTTCAAAACACAGCTTTTGTTGCTGCACCTGGGCCAATTGTTATAATTTAAAATAAACATCAGAAATGAAGGTTTCATTCTTAAAGCCTCCTGTGATGACAGGCTTAAAAAAAATTAAATTAGAATTTCTGTACTAGGACTTTTATGAACGGGTTATCTGTTGTTCTTCAATTCCCACAATAATCAATTGTCAAACAGGTCAAAATCCATTAACGCAACAAATGGGTGACTCAAACCCTCACAAATTACAGACTGCGACATTGGCTCGCTGTGCAACCTCTGTTAGTTTTGGAAACCTTTTAAGAAACTAAATTACATTTCAAAACATTTTGTTCCCCAGAAAGGAGGCTTCTTTGAGCCCTGTGTAAAGCAGCTAAGTAGGTGGGAAATTATTCAATATTTTTGTCCTTTCTGGAATGCAGACTTGGTCACAAAAGCTGGGAAGGCAGGAATGGGCAAATGTGTCCATTCTGGTTTCTCCCTGTTTCTCATTTTTTCACTCTTAAGGTCGGTTCTCCAAATTTCCACATCAGTTTGTGATTCCCCCCCCCCTTAATTGGCATTTTAGTGCACAGTTCTCCTAATATACATATTATGTATGCAGAATTGCTTAATGTGTACATTTTTGCAAGCTGTCTTCCCAGGGTGGATTGCAACAATTTAGAATTAATAATTTAAAACATATTATGGATGCGTTGTTGTTTTAAAGAGTTTCTATATTTATAGTTTAAAAAGAATCATCCAAGATTTATAAATGACTCACCTTGACATTTCCCTCATACCAGATCTATAAAAAGTCTATTGGAAAATGCTTTCGTGTTTTATCACACGAAATTTGAGACCATTCCCTGCTACTGGAATTCAAACACAGATTGCCATACAAGCAGTAGTTCCCTTATTTCAACCTTCTGAATCCCCTAATCTGAGCCTACCAAGGCCAATCAAAACTAATAAAAGAGATTTCACCTTGGTGAAGATTGTCATCGTAGGCATTTTCATTACTTTCAAACAGAAGGGAGAGTGGCAATTATCATAGGCAGACATCTATTTGCAGTGATTTTTCACAAACCCATAATGTTAAATTTAAATTAGAAGTGCATTACCCCAGTGGATTTCTGACTGTGGAAATTACAAAGGAAAAACTATTGATTTTCCTTCCATCTGGATATACAAAATGCTGAGAAAAATCAAAGAATTATGCTGTCTTTAGCACATAATTGGTTTTGGTCTCTTTTTGGAGCTTGAAGCTGCATTTGTTCAAACCAGGAATGTGAGGTTTGATGATGCTTTCTTTTAAATTCATCTTTAGATAAAAATTGTCCTTTAGTTAAAAGATGGTGAAAAGCAAATGCCAATAAAAATTGGGTGTTTTTCTGTTTGATGTTGGGGGCGGGGGCTGCTGCTTAGAAATGTGCATATCAACCAGTGTGGTATCTAAAGTATCGGACTAGGATAAGGGAGATGAAGAGTCAAATGAAGCGCAGTAGGTACCTATCCATTCTGAAGGAAATCAGCCCCGAGTGCTCACTGGAAGGACAGATCCTGAAGCTGAGGCTACAATACTTTGGCCACCGCATGTGTGAGGGGCAGGGGATACCGGGAGGTCCCTCCCATCTTAAGTACCAGCTCATCGCCAAGCGCTGGGGAAAGCAGGGAGAGTTCCGCCTCAAGCGGAGACTCAGGAAGTGGTGACCGAGGCTCCGGCAAGGTAGCGGAGCCCATGCACAAGGTGGGACAGGAAGGGGGGAGCAAGGGGGGAAGGCCGATCCCACCGACCCCGGAATTACACAAGAAACGTCGTGGGAGGAGATTAGGTCTTCCCAAACTTCTTTGCTGGAAGAAAACGCGCCAACCTCCATTTGGAGGTACTGACACCTGACTGACAACATGTATATAGATCGCTCCGAGCACTGTAAATAATCAGCACTTAATAAAAGCCTAAAAGGACAATGCTGTGAGGAGTCGTTACTCTAGAGTAGCCGCATCTGCATCTCTGACAGCTACCTCTGAATCTTTCTGGCTACTTTGGAGTTGCCGCGATGAGCGCGCAAGACGCGGAGCGTTGGAGGCTGGAGGCCAAAGCAGCGAAGCAGGAGATACGGAACCTGACAGCGCAGGCCCAGCGGCAATTGCTTGCCACTCAGGAGGAAGCGCGCGGAACAAGGGAGGAGCTGAACAAGCTGGTGGAGCAGGTGAGAACGAAAGGCTAATGGTGTTGGAGCTACAGAAAAAATTGGATGAGGAGAAGGCCGCGAGAGGTGGTGGGGTGCCCCAACAGCAGCTGGTCCAAGTGAGGAGGGGGCAGACCCTAGTCACCAAATGTAGCGGAGACCCTAGAGAGTACCTAGGATTTGAGATGGAAATAAATTACGCGCTGGAATTGCATGATGCGGAATTCCCAGATGATGCGCACAGAGTCTCCTTTATCGTGGAACATTTGACCGGTGCCGCACGCGAATGGGTCAGACCGCTAATCGCGTCAAAAAACCAGTGCATGAAGAACGTAAAATTATTTCTAGAAGCTTTAAAAGTAATGTACGCAAGCGACAGTGAGATGGAGGCGACCAAAGAGGAGCTTCACCATTTAACACAAGGGAAATTAACGGTCAGAGAATACTGGGCGAAATTCACCATGCTGGTGCACAAACTGGGGTGGGATCTGCACAGTGACCCAGTGAAATCCACTTTCTATCTGGGCTTGCACGCAGACGTGAAGGATGAGCTTTCGAGAGGTCCGAAACCGCGGAATATGGATGAGTTGAGTAAAGCAGCGCTGGCGGTGGGGGTGAGACAGGAATCCAGATGGAACGACAAACAGGCAACGCGCGCAGTCCGACCTTGGTTCCCACGCTCACAGGACAGACCACATCACCAAACCCCACCCCAGGGCCTGCCCCAAGCCCCGCCCAGACCCATCCCAGACCAGGAACCGATGGAAATTGGAGGAGCGCGCGGGGGGCTTTTCAAACCCCGGCGGCGCAGAAACGCAAGGAGGGAAGGGGAGGGAACTGTTTTTTGTGCAACTCCCCCAGCCACCTCGTCAAGAATTGCCCTCATCGCAGAGAATGGCAGGGAAGGGCGGGAAATGTTAGGCCCGCCCCCACAGACTCAACGCAACTGCAGGGAAACGAGACAGCCTGGCTGCAGGAGACAAGGGGCAGCAGCCAGGCGCAACCAACGGAAACCAGCCCCCTCCCACCCTCCCTTCCACAGAGGAGCAGCGCCAGCCCACACACCCCAGAGCAGGGGTGGTTCTAGAAGTGACTCTGACACTCCCTAATGGGTACCCCCTGGCGGTTTTAGCGTTAATCAACAGCGGAGCGTCTGCCAACTTTTTTTCGAGGGATTTTGCAGAAGCACACCAGATCCAACTTCTGCAGCTGGACTTTCCCCTGCACGTCTCCACCATTGACGGCAGGGAGTTGCTGGGAGGGGCCATCACCCACCAGACCCCCCCCCATGAAAATGACGGTGGGAAGGCATTCAGAGATGCTGGCATTCAATGTCACCACCATCTCAGACCCCCCCCCATCGTGCTGTGAATGAGCTGGCTGGCATGCCACGACCCGTCCATCAGTTGGCACCAGAGATGCATCATGTTTGGGTCTGACTTTTGTCTGGAACATTGCATGCAGCGCCAACCAGGGGAGGGGCCACCGATAGCCACGGTGGCCACCATGCACGTCAAGGGGGGAGAGGCGATACCCAAACCGTATTGGGACCTGCAGGAGGTCTTTAGCGAAGCGGAGTCCGACCACCTGCCCCCGCACAGGTCCTTTGACTGTCAGATCAACCTGGTGCCAGGGGCCACGCTACCCCCAGCCAAGCTGTACTCCATGTCAGACCAGGAACTGGAGGATCTGCGTGCGTTCATCGACAAGAACCTCAAGAGGGGGTTCATCAGAGAAAGCAAGGCAGCAGGGGGCAGCCCGGTCTTCTGGGTGGACAAGAAAGACACGCAACAGCGCCGCCTGGTGGTGGACTTTAGGCGCCTGAACAGTATGACGGAACCGGTGGCTTTCCCAATGCCCAGTGTGGACGATCTGCTGACAGCAGTGCGCAGGGGCAAGATCTTCACCAAGCTCGATCTGCGGGGAGCGTACAACTTGATCAGGATCCGGGAAGGCGATGAGTGGAAGACCACGATGTTCACGCCTCTGGGCTCTTTTGAATATCGGGTGATGCCCTTCGGTTTGCAAGGGGGCTCAGCATGCTTCCAGGCCTTCATGCACCACGTCCTAGGCTCCCTCCTCTTCAAGAACTGTTTGGTCTTTCTAGATGACATCCTTATCTACTCCAATGACCCAGTGCAACACGTGAAGGATGTCAGGGAAGTGTTGCAGCGCCTAAAGGAGCACCACCTGTATGTGAAGCTGGAGAAGTGCAGGTTTCACACCAAGGAGGTGGACTTCCTGGGCTACAAGCTGTCCGACAAGGGGCTAGCGATGGACAAGGACAAGGTGCAGGCCATCCTGGACCGGCCCAGCCCCAGGACTCGCAAGGATGCCCAACGCCTACTAGGCTTCGCCAACTTCTACAGGAAGTTCATCAAGAATTTCTCTCGCGTCACAGCTCCCATCACGGACTGCCTGAGAGGCAAGCAGAAGTTCAGGTGGACACCGGAGGCGCAAGCAGTGTTCGAGGGCCTCAAGAGAGTGTTCGCCTCAGACCAGAACTTGTTCCACGTGGTGCAGGATGCACCCCTGCGTGTAGAGACCGACGCGTCGGACCGAGATGTGGGCGCGGTCCTACTACAACTGGATGCCAACAGAGAGTGGAGACCCTGCGCCTTTTTCTCCAGGAAGCTGACCCAGCCGGAGCGCAACTACACGGTTTCCGACAAGGAACTTTTGGCAATACACGCTGCGTTTAAACACTGGAGACACTTCCTGGTGGGCGCTAAGCGCCCCATACAGGTGTGCACGGACCATAAGAACCTGGAGTTCTGGAGAATGGCCAGGGTGCTCAACCAACGGCAGATACGGTGGGCAGAGTTCTTCTCGCACTTCAACTTCTCCATCCACTACATACCGGGGGAGCAGAACGTCAGGGCGGATGCCCTCTCCCGCAAGCCAGAGTATATGGAGGAGGAGTTGCCACCAGCACCCAGGCACATTTTCCCACCATCAGCTTGGACATGTGGGGCAGCAGTAGTGAGTGAGGCAGAACTCACAGCCCTAACGGCAGGAGATGAGTTCGCCACCCGCATCTTCAGAGAGCTACAAGGGGGGAGGGGGCAAGCCAAGGACTTTGAGGAGCGTAGGGGGCTACTCTTTTACAAGGGAGCCCTATACCTGCCTACCGCCCAGCTCAGAGGTAAGGTCCTCAAGCAGATGCATGACAACCCGACAGCCGGCCACTTTGGTAGGGACAAGACCACACACTTAGTCATGAGACACTTTTGGTGGCCGGGGGTGAGGGAGGACATTCAGGATTACGTGAGGGGCTGCGACACCTGCCAGAGGGCCAAGGTGGTCAGGGCAGCGCCAGCGGGATTACTGGAACCCCTACCCACCCCCCACAAGCCGTGGGATGTCCTCTCCATGGACTTCATCACCGACCTGCCTTCATCCAGGGGCAAGACGGCAGTGCTGGTGGTGGTGGACCTCTTCTCCAAAATGTGCCACTTCATACCCTGTGCAAGGGTGGTCTCGGCGGAAGAGACGGCCAAATTGTTCGTGGACCACGTGTTTCGGCTGCATGGTTTGCCTTTAAGTGTTATATCAGATAGGGGGTGCCAATTTGTTTCCAGGTTCTGGTGCAGGCTCATGAACCTCCTGCAGGTGGAGGTCAGCCTATCCACGGCAAGGCACCCGCAGACCAACGGACAGGCGGAGCGGGTCAACGCCATTCTTCAGCAGTACCTGAGATGTTATGTCACCCAGCGACAAACGGACTGGGTAGATCGCCTGCCACTGGCGGAGTTCGCCTACAACAATGCAGTGCACGTCTCCACAGGGGTGTCACCTTTCAAGGCCAACTATGGGCGGGATCTCAGATCGTTCCCGGGGAGGGAATGGGGGGAGGAGGAAGAGGGTCCTGCAGCTGAGGATTGGGCGGACGATCTGGAGACGGTGCACCAGCAACTCAGAGAACACTTGGACAGGGCTAAGGCGGCGTACAAGGAGGGGGCGGATCGCCATCGGAGACCAGGGGAGGTCATCAAGGTGGGCGATAGGGTGTGGCTGTCCTCAGAGGGGCTTCCAACCAGGGGGAGGTGTAAGAAGTTAGCACCCAGACGGCTGGGACCCTTTAAGGTCACGCAGCAGGTCAATCCGGTGGCTTTCAAACTGGAGTTGCTGGAATCTATGAGGGTACACCCAGTGTTCCACAGGTCGTTGCTGTCGCCCTATAAGGAAAGCACCAGGTTCACCGACAGCAACCAGCCCACAGAGGGAGGGGAGGAACGGGGAGGCACCCAGCAACTCAACGTGGCCATGGAGATTCTGGATTCCAGGAGAGGTGTAAGAGGGCTGGAGTATCTCATGGCATGGGAAGACACTCCGCCATCCCACAACGAGTGGGTACCGGCCACGGAAATACAGGAGGAATTCTTAGTGGAAGAATTCCACGCCCTTTTCCCCCACAGGCCCAAGCCCTGGCACATGGACAGGGAAGGAGAGGGGGAGGTGTCTGAGGAAGGGGTCTCAGGGAGCAGCTCTCCATGGAGGTGGGAAGCGGAGTTTGAGGAACCTGACGAAGAGGTGTGGGTTTACCCGGAGTCCGGAACGTCGGAGTCAGGGGAAGATTGGAAGCAGATTTTTTTCCCCACCAGCTCTGACGCCACAGACTTTTGGGGCTTTCCGTCTTCTCGGGGGGGAGGAGAATGCTCGCCGGATTGGGGGGAGATCTTCACACCCACTGGCTCTGACAACACGGATTTTTTAGGTTTCCAGTCGTCCCCGGCACCCTCGGAGCCCCTAGGGAGGGGGGAAGGGGGGCCTGGAAGGGGGGTGGATGTGAGGGACAGGGGATACCGGGAGGTCCCTCCCATCTTAAGTACCAGCTCATCGCCAAGCGCTGGGGAAAGCAGGGAGAGTTCCGCCTCAAGCGGAGACTCAGGAAGTGGTGACCGAGGCTCCGGCAAGGTAGCGGAGCCCATGCACAAGGTGGGACAGGAAGGGGGGAGCAAGGGGGGAAGGCCGATCCCGCCGACCCCGGAATTACACAAGAAACGTCGTGGGAGGAGATTAGGTCTTCCCAAACTTCTTTGCTGGAAGAAAACGCGCCAACCTCCATTCGGAGGTACTGACACCTGACTGACAACATGTATATAGATCGCTCCGAGCACTGTAAATAATCAGCACTTAATAAAAGCCTAAAAGGACAATGCTGTGAGGAGTCGTTACTCTAGAGTAGCCGCATCTGCATCTCTGACAGCATGAGAAGAGAAGACTCCCTGGAAAAGACCCTGATGTCGGGAAAGATGGAGGGCACAAGGAGAAGGGGACAACAGAGGACGAGATGGTTGGACAGTGTTCTCAAAGCTACAAACATGAGTCTCACCAAACTGCGGGAGGCAGTGGAAGACAGGAGTGCCTGGCGTGCTCTGGTCTATGGGGTCACGAAGAGTCGGACACGACTAAACGACTAAACAACAGCAACAATATCTGAGGAGGTCACTGGGTGACTATGACTAGGCAACATTTTGTCCTCACAGTAACCCTATGGAATATGTTTCCTTCACAGGTTTATTGTGAGGTAAAGATGGGAGAGAAGAGAGCCATATATGCCCACTACGTGCCCACTTTGTGTTTCTTAGGGGCAATATAGGGTTAAATTGTAATGAATAAGTATATGGGCCTGCCTTGTTCTGTCAGGTGTTTTGTCCATCCTGTCCAGGATGCTGGAAGAAGAAGAAGAAGAAGAAGAAGAAGAAGAAGAAGAAGAAGAAGAAGAAGAAGAGGAGGAGGAGGAGGAGTTTGGATTTGATACCCTGCTTTATCACTACCCGAAGGAGTCTCAAAGCCGCTAACATTCTCCTTTCCCTTCCTCCCCCACAACAAACACTCTGTGAGGTGAGTGGGGCTGAGAGACTTCAAAGAAGTGTGACTAGCCCAAGGTCACCCAGCAGCTGCATGTGGAGGAACGGAGACACAAACCCGGTTCTCCAGATTACGAGTCTACCACTCTTAACTACTACACCACACTGCCTCTCACTGGAAGTGGTTCTTCAAGGCTTCAGTCAGAGATCCCTGTGGGGAAACAAAATGTTCACCACCAGGCCCTTGCAGAGCCAGGCAGAGGCCCAGGCCAGGTAGATAATGTGGCCCCCCCTTTTTTCCTGGGGAATCACTGAAGTCTTATAAATAAGTATATAAATAATTTTTACAAAAGTTATGCTGACAAATAATTTTATTTCAAGGCTTGAACCGTATCTGCATATAAAGACAAAACTGAAAATATAGATCAGACTTAAGAATTTTTAGATGGGGTTGCTTTGACTTATGAATTTTTCCGTTTCCAATGCAATGCTATGGGAAATCGCGTTTCCAATGGCGCTTTTCGGCTTACAAATTTTTCGACCAACGAAGGTGCCTTAGGAACAGATTAAATTCATAAGTCGAGGCACCACTGTAGATATAGTTCTGTGGATATAGCATCACCCATCCTTCTGAAAGAAAAATAAACCTCCGCATCCAGACCAAAGGAGGCCTACCGGCTGTTGATATGTTCCAGGAGGGGCTGGAGGATCTCATGGGTGTTTGCCAGCACATACTCGGCAAATTTGAGGCAAGTGTGGAAGAGTACAATGCCAAGAAGGATGTGACTATGGAGGAAGCATAGTCTTGAGTTCCAATCTGCTGTTCAGTCCTGGCCACAGAACTTAGTCTGCTTTGGTTGTCCTGATGGATGGCCTTTGCAGAGTGTGGGACGGGGAGTGTGACCTTGCTCCTGCTTCTTGTTATCTCATTGGCATTTGATGCTGTTAACCATGGTATCCTCCTAGACAGGCTCCAGCAAATGTGAATTGGGGGCAGCGGTTCCAACCCTATCTTCAGGACCGAGTGATATTGGGAGGGTGCCTTTTGAACTGGAAGCTGCAGTTATTGCAGAATGCTGCAGCATCACAATCAAGCGCTGTGAAAGAAAGGGTCTTGTTTTTTATGGACTAAAGGTCCCCCCCCCCCCTAATAAACATTGGATGATGGAATCCAAAAAACAAAACAATACACAGTGCTTTTTAAAAATACATAGGGAAAATGGTTGTTTTAAGTATTTGCATTTAAAAATGCTAGCTTTCTTTTCTGTGAATTCTTGAATTACACAGGAAAAATCTAGTAACTTCCCCTTATCGTGGTTTATGTTTATCATTGCTAAACCATTTAGGCGTTCTTGAGCCATTGTTGATCGAAAGAAAGACTTAATCCGTTTTAATATATTGAAACTTCTCTCATTGGAGGCCACTGTAGCTGGTAATGATAGGAAAATTATAAGTTTGAAATTTGTATCGGTTGGGGGGGGGAATTTGTCCCTCAGACCTTATGGGGGGCGGACTATATTTTTTTGGGGGGGGGATGAATGAATTCCTATGCCCCACAAATAACCCAGATAAAATAAAACCACACATGTACTCATATATATATATATTTTTAAAAAACCAGGCAGGCCCCACAAATAACGCAGAGATGCATCCTATATAATAATGTCCAAGTTGTCCCTGCGTCCAAGCTGTCCCGTGTGTTCCTGGGTCACTGCGCATGTCCCCCAGAGACACAGGGATTGGACGGAGAGACTGCACGCGCGTGCACACACACACGCTCCCCCCCTGCCAACCGCCGCTTGCCCTCGCCCTCGCCTCTCGCATTGCCACCAGGCTCAGGTCTTGAGCGGTTGGCGTGCTGCTGACAGCACAAAAGCCGCTCCCGTTAGAGAAGCCGCAGCCCCTTAGCCCACACAGCCAACGAACACGAGGGAGGACATAAGCAGCCACCACGGAGCTCGCGGACGGCACCTTGCCTCCGCTCCCAGCTCATTTACCTTCTCCACGTCCCCGGCCTCTTCCTCTCCCAGCCGACCAACCGTCGCAGCTAAACCACAGAGCCCTGAAGCAGTTTTTAAAGACACCCCACATCGGAACTCTAAGGGCACAAATCTTCCCTGGAACGTGCAAGCGGCAAAGGAGAGCCAGACCAGGCCGGGCCTCCCCATGCGGCCCCAGCGATCCCCCCCCCGCACTCACCATCTTGCTCCAGCAACAGCCTTTCCCTCAAGTCCCTTCAGCAGCGCGGCCCCTTTAAGAGCCCCCGGGGGGCCCTCCCCGCCTCAATTTCAATCCGGCCTCAGTTGTCAGGAAAGATGAGGGATTGAGCGCTACTCTCTGAGAAGAGGCCCTTTTTTACCTCCTCTCTACTGCTCCTTCCGGGGGGGGGGGTCGAAACTGTTGCTTATTTCGCTAAGGAGGCAGAAATATGCAGGCGCTGGGGACTCGAGAGTCACCCCCTCCCGGCTCAGCAGCTGCTTTTCTGCCATCAGAGCCTCTGATACTAAATCTCCCCTGCGGAGGCACAAAGTCCTGGGGGGGGGGAGTGAGGCGCACAGCACAGTTTGCAACATACCACGATACATTAAAATCTTATTATTTAAAAAAACAACTGCTGCAGATGTAAGAAATACAGTTGACAGTCAGGGAAAGACTCAATAAAGAGTCTCTCTCTCTCTCCCCTCTCTGCACCCCGCCAGGCAGGTCTACTCAGGAGGAAGCGGGCTTCAGAAGGCTGCCCTCCCCTTCTCCTCCCAGACGCAGCAGCCGAGCGCAGAGAGGGAGGTTAGGAGGAGCAGCGGCGGCAGCAGCAGCAGCCTGGCTGCACCAGGCAGCTCATGGAAAGGCTTTTCTGCTTTCTACCCACCCCTGCCCCTCCCCCAGCCCAGCCTCCCCTGGAGAATGAGAGAGAGAGAGAGAGACCGGGAGAGAGAGAGCTCTAGGCGCTCGCTGCTTTTTGCCTTGCAGCCTCCCATGGAGAGCTTTCCCGCGCGCGCCGGCTTCCCTTCGCAGAAACAAGCTCCTCCAGAAAGCCTGCGTTTCCACAAGCCCCTACCACCTTGCGCAGAAAGGGGTGCTTTCCTCTCTCGCCTTGCCTGCTTTGCCTCAACGCCCCCCCTCCCCACCACACTATAGGTAGGCATTGTTTGAGGCGCAAATACGGTGCCTGAGGTGGCTCTCCCAGCAAGCACCCTCTCCAGCTCTTGCCTGCAGCGCTCTTTGAATCCTGTCTCCATGCTACCCACTGCATTTCCCCTGCGCTAACACCAGCCCTTACCTATAACTCTCTGGGGCATGAACTCGACCCTTCCTGCACTCAGCCCCAAGGGATAAGAATCTACAGCTCTTTAGCACCTCTCTATTCCCACCATTTCATCCCCAGCATATTCTTGCACTCTAGCTCAGGTTTTAGACTGTGTGAGATTGCTGTGTGTGTGTGTGTGTGTGTGTGTGTGTGTGAGAGAGAGAGAGAGAGAGAGAGAGAGAGAGAGAGAGAGAGAGAGAGAGAGAGAGAGAGAGAATCAGGGACCTGGAGAGCCCTGTAGTACCCTTCCATGCAGTGCAGGAATCTTTTGTCCAACGTGGGGATCGAACCCAAAACCCTGAGAGGAAGAGTCTCATGTTCTACCTATGGAGCTCAGGGCTAAGAGAGAGAGAGGTGTGTGTGTGTGTGTGTGTGTGTGTGTGTGTGTGTGTGTGTGTAAGAAGGGGGTATGGTTTGGCCCTGCCCACCACCTGAACGGGCTCCCCAAACCTTTCCCCCCAGAGAATGTATTTGTCAGGTTCCCCACCCCTACCTTCAAGGGATTGTTGTGGGTCCCTAACCCCAGGCATTCCTGTTTAGGGCCTCTAGCTCAAAGACGGCTAGCTGGCAGGCTGCATCAGCCCCCCCCATGACTCTCCTCCCTTGCAAAAAAAAAAGTTGTCATCCTTTTCACTGCTCCTGTGTTTCCCTGCTGTGAAGCCATCATGCCAAAAGGGCTTTTTTGTGGTGCCTCAAGGCTACCCACTTCCCCAGTTCAGTCATACCTACCTACATATGTTCCACAACATATGTTTCACCACATATGTTCTAGCACCTGTTATTTTTAACGGGCTTCAAGATACTAGTTTTAAATAAAAAGATACATTCTACTCATGTAAACACACACTGATTCCCAGACCGTCTGCGGGCCGGATTTAGAAGGCGATTGGGCCAGATCCGGCCCCCGGGCCTCAGTTTGCCTACCCACGATCTAGAGCAGGCATCCCCAAACTGCGGCCCTCCAGATGTTTTGGCCTACAACTCCCATGATCCCTAGCTAACAGGACCAGTGGTCAGGGAAGATGGGAATTGTAGTCCAAAACATCTGGAGGGCCAAAGTTTGGGGATGCCTGATCTAGAGTCATTTAAGCCCTGGCTTGTGGTACCATTTGCACTGCCAGATCCTAGCATCTTGCTCTTTGAGATTTCAACCTGGAAGTGAGTTTCCCGAGCTTTCCAAGGCCTTGCCGCCTTCCGAAGCCAAGCCCCGACCTCTGCCAGGCTTGCGGAGGCTCCGTGATGGGCCTGTAGGCCGTGATGGGCCTCCAAAGCCTTGCAGCCTCCCAGAGGCAAGCCCCAACCTCCCCCAGACCTGTGGAGGCTCCGCGATGGGCCTGTAGGCCGTGATGGGCCTTCGAAACCTTGCAACCTCCCAGAGGCAAGCCCCAACCTCCCCTGGGCCTGTGGAGGCTCTGCGATCGGCCTCCAAGGCCTTCACAACTGCCCGGAGCCAGCCCCCTGCATCCTCAGGATGCCCAGCAGGTCACATCCCAGCCCCAGCATTAGGTAAAAAACGCTTACCTAACGAAGACCAAGAGCAGTATAGCTGCTAAGAAAACAAAGATGAGCTTGGGCCGAAAAGCCCTTCACCAACCTTTGCCCCACCCCCAGCTATAGAAAGATGGGTGGCAACCAGCCAGGTAAGCCCACCTACCCTGTGTGTGGGGGGGAGAATGGAAATATATATTGGGATTCTGCATGGGATTTTGGGATTTGTTTACATGAGTCCGCCTTGTGCCTTTGTCTCTGGGGTTCAGGAGCTAATCAAGAAAGGAAGCTGCAGTACAATAGGCTGAGATAAGACAAGTGAGCCTGACCAAGGCCCCCTTTGGAATCGGAGGCCTGGGCCAAATGGCCCATATGGCCCACCCTCTGTTTTGGCCTGTTCACCACCCCTCCAGAGTAGGCTTGGCTGCAGTGCTTTCCCATCACTGACAGCTGCCACCAGCTCTCCACCCTCTCCAGAATTTAAGCAAGGGAAGGCTAGTCTGCGTTTTCTTTTAATATGGGAGAGGGAAATTACCAACCAAAATCCCCAGGGACCACAGGGCAGTTCAGCCAGTTTCCCCTGTTTAGCCCCCTGTTGTTAAGGCATGTAGCATGAACTGGTGATCTGAGACATATCAAAGCATGCAGTCAAACCTCTGACTCCACTTTGGAAGCATTACTAAAATTAAAAATAATGGATATAGAAATGTTGGAAAAAACAGAAGGGCAGCAGAACGAAATGAACAAAATATTTAGGGCCATATTCAACTACCCTGTTACACTAGCAGAACCCATCATAGGGATTGCTGCTAGCTCAGTGGGACTTCTCCCCCACTTCTTGTCTGCATCGGGGGCTCAAAAGGCCAACTGGCTAGCCCCCAGCTGGATCATCTCCTTCTCAGCTTTGCCGCTGCAAAGATCCATCGACCTCTGGCTCCGACATAAATCAGTGATTCAAGCCTCCCAGACTTGAGTACACTTTACTCAGCCGTGTAAACTGCACAAACAGAAGAGGCTGAGGCTTGTGGATACATACTAAGAACTACAGATTTATTAATCATAAATCAAGACAAAGAAACATGTCGTCTCTCCTTGCCATCTTCTCGGAGAGAGAGTCAAAACAAAAGCAATACAGCGGAAGTTCCACTTACGCCAGCAAACTGTGCTAGAATGTAAACAGACTTGTGACACGTAACAATCCCATGTCTGCAACTAAAGGTGGAATGGAAACCCCCAACACTTCTCCACCTGTTATATCTAAACTGAGAGTGTTCAGTTTTATTCATTGCCTGTGAGTGCCAGTTTTATTCATTGCCACCTTCGGCCAAAAGACATACAGGCCAGTAAAAGTTTTAATTCAGTTGAATGTATAAACTGCCCATCTGAGTAATATGTGAAGAGGGGATTTTCACATCTCCCAAGTAACATAAGATCAATCAGAATAATCAAGACACTCCTAGATTCTTCTGGAACATCCACTTGACATCTGGCCACATAATCTGGTAGGTCCAGATTATTTTCATACCAGAACTAACAGAGTTTGCCTAGCCCTACTTCTTAGTCCTAAATATGATTTCTCCTCTTGACTAATCCTCATAGGTACTTGAATTTATGAACCATTATGAGTCATGCTTGCCAGCCATTATCAGGCTCTACGCTCACATTTACAGACAGTTGAAAGCAATAAAGAAATAGCATAAAGTACAATTACTCACCCTGCCTTGTGGTGTTTATTATTAATATTATCTTCTTGGAGATGATTGTATCTGTCAACAGCAGCACATGACAACTCTTATGTGGCATTTCACTCCTGTCACAGAGTGTTCCAGCAGACCAATGCTAACTCCATCAAGAACATTAAGAAAATTATGGTAAAATTAAGGTATTGAAATGCCTGTAGTTAATAGATGGAGCTCTTTAACGGTTGACATAACATTAGTGGGAGAGCAAAGATATCTCATGACCTGTATATATGAGGCTAATGGTATAAGGCAGGCATCCCCAAACTGCAGCCCTCCAGAAGTTTTGTCCTACAGCTCCCATGATCCCTAGCTAATGTGGTCGGGGAAGATGGGAATTGTAGTCCAAAACATCTGGAGGGCCGAAGTTTGGGGATGCCTGGTATAAGTTGTTGCCTAAGATAATTTCTAGAAGTGGGAATTTTCAGCAAATATTGATTGCCATGTCAGCCACACATGTTGGATGGAATGTCCCCTTGTACACAGCTTCTAAAGGTGCATAAGCTTTTTCACTCGGACATCCCACTATGGAAACATTAAATAAACAGAGGGGATGGAATGGGCATCCATTTCACGTAAGCTGAATGCAGTCCTAGGGTTCTGAAAACTAGGAGGTATCATAGACTCATAGAACTGTAGAGTTGGAAGGGTCACAGGGGTCATCTAGTCTAAACCCCTGCAATGCAGCAGTCTTTCACTTGTGGGGCTTGAACCCACCACCCCGGGATTAGGAGTCTCATGCTCTACTGACTGAACTATGTTGTTAATGGGCCTGTGTTTCTCCGGGGATATGTATTGACCAGCTGATGAGTTTTAAGAGAGTCCTTTTTAAGAGAGGTCAGATCTGGGCTTGTGTGGGACACAGCCCTCTCAATAGTGGTACTGCAATTATCAAATGACCTTTCCAGGGAAGCTGTCAGGTATAATAATAATAATAATAATAATAATAATAATAATAATAATAATTTTGGCTGGGTTTTTCCAGCCACTCTGGCTGGGTTTTTCCAGCCACTCCGGGAGGCTCCCAACAGATTTATTATTATTATTATTATTAATTATTATTATTATTATTATTATTATTATTATTATTATTATTACAGTGGTACCTCGGTTTATGAACACAATTGGTTCCGGAAGTCTGTTCATAAACTGAAGCGTTCATAAACTGAAGCGAACTTTCCCATTGAAAGTAATGGAAAGTGGATTAATCCGTTCCAGATGGGTCCGCGGAGTACTCAACCTGAAGCGTACTTTACCCGAAGCATGGGTGTAATTGGTTCCGGAAGTCTGTTCATAAACTGAAGCATTCATAAACTGAAGCGAACTTTCCCATTGAAAGTAATGGAAAGTGAATTAATCCGTTCCAGATGGGTCCGCAGCGTTCATAAACCGAAAATTCGTAAACCGAGGTGTTCATAAACCGAGGTTCCACTGTATTAATAAAGGGGCAAAAATCTAACATTAAAAACATTGTCATCATGTACACCCCCCCCCTTTTCCAGGACTATTAACTTCTACTTGTGATAATGCTGTCCAAGGCATGGTATGTTCAGATGTCATGTTACTTATCTGTCTGTATGTTCTTAAATATTTCTTTATATTTTATCATTGTATATTTCTTAGATCTTTCTAAAATTAATACAACTGACAAAGCTGTGGGTGACAGCTTGGTAGTGGTAACAGGAAAAGGTCTTTTAAGAGGTTTTATATAGTTGATTGTGGAAGGTTGTTCCTTTATAATTGATGGAATTGGGAATAGATGTAGGGAGTGTTTGGTTAAATTTTACTCCTAATTTCCAACTGTTTGGAAGGTTTGGGGGGGGGCGTTGCATTTGATGTTCAAGAAATGTATGGGCATCCTCACACCACCACCCTCACCTCAACTGGGACCGGCCTAAGACCAAGCCAATCAATGCCATTAGAATAAAGAAAGCATGTGGGGTTAATTCGCTTTGCTTGTGTGTCCATTTTAACATAAATCAACGATTTTACTTGTACCTCATCCAAACTCAAATTGGTCCATAATATAACAGAGTGGTGCATTTGCTCTGCCAGTGCACAGCATCAGTAGCATCAGACATAATTGCCTTTGAAGCCCTCATGTAACTTGTTGAGAGCTCAGCATCAATTTAATTTACAGGGGGGTGGAAATTATGTTCCTACAGGAATAGTCCTATAGGCAAAGTTCAAATGAGCAATTAGTGGTTGCATCTGTTTCTTGGTTATGTTCTCAGCTTGTGATAATTTGTTTAACAACCTTTCAGAATGCTCAACTGTATCTCTGGGCTGATGTGATTCCACTCTCTCTCTCTCAACCTGCTTCCGTGTTTAGAAGGATAATTTTTCTGGGGCCATCTGCTCCTTAAAGAATTTGCACTGCCCTTGAAAATGTATTAGGTTCTCCCTGACATGATAAGGTGTTGAGTGAAGAGAGAGATTGTGTGTGTGTGTGTGTGTGTGTGTGTGTGTGTGTGTAATATACTCCCCTTCTTCAACTGGCAACTTGGTTCTTGACATCTTTGTGTGGCAAATTGCACTGTCCTGTGTTCTATTTTAAAGTGGCAAAAATTCAACATGACCATTTTATTAATTAATTAATTAATTAATACCACACGTGAAATTCAAGTTGGCAGACACAGGATCCTCATAGGAATCTTTCATCTGGGGTAGTGACTAAACATGTTTGGCCTCAGCAAAGTTGTGGCATTGTGTGCCTTTGGGCAGTGATCTAAAATCTACATACATGCTGCATATTATAATTATAAACATTCCTTGGGGAATTTTTTTTTGGCACAAGCAACTTATCCAGTAGAAAGGAAAGGAGAGGAACCTATTAAACAAAAAACTCATTGGCTTATAAATATGAACCCAAACTAGCTAAAAGGCATGGCAAAGATGCTTGTGTAGATTTAACCAAAAACTTTTTGAAGTTTCTGAACACTTTTCAAAGACAGTGCACATTGATACTTCTGCTTTAACAACCACAGGCAGAATGACCCCATTACTCATTTTAAGGTTTCCCAAGGATCATCTAAATCTGTATTTAGTGCCACTGGTGTAAATAAATAACAGTAAGGACTCCTTAGACCTACCTCACTATACATCCAGTGACCTCCTTTATAAACTGAACTTTAAAATCTACAGAGATGGTAGTTCTGGTGTTGACCCAAGGTAGTGCACCCTCATTGGCTCATGACTCATCGCCGATATCACCAGATGCTTGAGATGAGTTGTCGTTATTTTAATCCTTCCCATACGAGGTTTTCAGTTTTGTCCATTCCTATCATTTCTTTGAAGCTGCAAAAACATCTCCCTTGGCAGATTAACAACAAATAGCCTTTGGTATTTTGGGCCCAGTTTTGTGGGACTTTAAAAATTATTATTGCAGCAGGCTTTTAAACTGAATTCTGAATTTAATAGCTTTAACTCAGGTGTGGTTTTTTAAAGTCTTATTGTATTGAGATGACTGCGATTAAATGAAGTGCAAACTGTTGAAATAAATAAATAATAAAAATTTTATACTGAATATCTTCCCTGCAGAAAGATGAAAAATAAGTGGTCCATACTTCAAAATAAGATCTAATGCACCGTTGTGCTAAATATTTCTGTGTGTAGTTCCTTTCGCTGTAATGAGATTTGGGTGGATTATGTGGTCATGTTTTTTCTGGTACAAGGTGACATTTCTACGAGATGTAGTGATGGCCACTAACTTAAATAAGTTTAAAACAGAGGCCAGCAAACATTTCAGCAGGGGGCCGGTCTACTGTCCCTCAGACCTTGTGGGGGAGCCAGACTATATTTTTTTTTTAAAAAAAGAACGAATTCCTATGCCCCACAAATAACCCAGAGATGCATTTTAAATAAAAGGACACATTCTACTCATGTAAAAACACGCTGATTCCCGGACCATCCGCGGGCCGGATTTAGTTTGCCTACCCATGGTTTAAAAAGTGGCTTTAAAAGAAGATTAGGCAAATTTGTGGAGGATAAGTCTATCAATCAATGGCTACTGTCCATGATTGTTGTGTTTTTCCTCCAATGTTAGACACAGTATGCCTCTGAATACCAATTGCTGTGAATCTGTTTGGCTTATGTGAGAACAGAATGCTGAACTAAATGGCTTTTGGC
Source organism: Zootoca vivipara (assembly GCF_965207765.1). Taxonomy (NCBI): domain Eukaryota; kingdom Metazoa; phylum Chordata; class Lepidosauria; order Squamata; family Lacertidae; genus Zootoca; species Zootoca vivipara. The sequence goes on along the minus strand of NC_142588.1, from coordinate 69,425,607 downwards.
CTAATCCAGCAGGTCTCCCTACCCTACTAAAAGAAGAACACTAAGAGAGGCTAAGCATCACATCAATTTAAGAAGACTGGAGAACGAAAATTTCCTGACCCAGCATCAAAATACTTATAACGTCAGATTCATGCAAACCTCTTGGTGGAGATCATTCCACAATTAGGACTAAACATCAGAAAGCAGATGAGGCTGGCTATGTGCTAAAGAAAAATCAGCTCCACAAGACAAATGTCCTGTCTAATTCGAACCTTATTTGCAGTTGCATAGATCCTGCTATGCAGCCATTTGTTAAGCTTGCTGTGCTTTGAGCAAGCGGCAAGGGTAGTTTTATTGATAGGAAGAAAACTCATTACAAAACCTTCTAACAGTGTGAATAAAGAAGATGGAAGGACGACCTGTGCTATATATATATATATATATATACACACACACACACACACACACACACACACACACACACACACATGTATCTGCAGTACCGTCATCCTATTTATCGGCATGATTTCTGCAGTTACATGATAAGGTATTGGAGTGAAATGGATGGTATTCAAGTTAACAGAGCACAAATTGATTTCTTTCAGCTAGCTTACCTGATATGCTTTGCCCACCCACGTAAATCGATAAATCTTGAAAAGGTGTGTGTGTGGGGGGGGTGTATTTCAGTGAGTCTTACTTTGTAGCGACTGCATTCTGTTTATTAGTTCTCTTTTTGAAGCATGTTTCCCCCAAAGAAACATAACTTTCAGCCCCTCATTCTGTAGTGATAGGTTTCCATTTACCTTAATATGCACTACTACATATAAAAGTAGTGCATTTCAAATAGTTCATCCATATTCAAACTTTCTTTTAAAAAATGAAGGAGTTACTGGGCAAATTTTCTGTAATCCTTCTAAAAAACAGGTTGTTCCTACTTAGACTATTACTGATATTGATTGAGTTTAAAGGCAAGGAATGAATCTAAAGACATTTAATCCCAACTAGTATGTTTTGTTCTTTTTTAAATGAATGCAACAAAATAATTTACATACTTACAATTAAATAGCATGTCATCTAAAAACATATTTCACTTAGACCATATGTGTCTCAAAATTCATCTTACAATATTTCAGATATATACCAGCAGTAAAAACAAACAAACACCCACATCTACAGTAAAAGGGAGTTCTCATGCCAGTCATTTTGGTTGTTTACTTGTTTATGCATTTAGTTAATTCTATTTATTAAATTATGTATGTTTAGGATAGTTTGTTTGTGTACTGCTTCTTGGACAGAATGGCAAGAATTGAAAAATTGAAAGACATATGAAAAAGGCTTCCATAAAATACATGTCATAGTGCCATTGGGGGGAGTTGTATTCATTTAAGCCATGGTTTTATTTAAATGTCAATGAATGATTTATGGGATGGTTTTATGTTGTTAAGACTGTTTTTAGGGGGTGTGGCAGGGGGGTTATTGTTTTTGTTCTTATTTTTATTGTGTAACTAGCTGGCCCTGCCACACGTTGCTGTGGCTAATCCCTGTGATTGCCCCCTGTTTGTCCCCCCAACTCCCTCTTCCCAGTAATCCCCACCCAGGAGAGGTGTGGTTTCCTGGGTGATCCTGGTATTTGGGGGGTGGGAGGGGCGGGTTGAGGAGAGGTGAGGTTCCTTGGGTGGTCCTGGTATTGGTGGGGGAGGGGAGGGTTGAGGAGAGGGGAGGGTCCTTGGGGGGTCTTGGTATTAGTTGGGGAGGGTATTGTGGGTGGAGGGTCTTGGGGGTAGAGGGTTGTAGTGGGGGTTTGTGGTGGGGCGGGATTCTGAGGGGGTTAGTGTCCATGAGGGTCATTGGTCTTTGTGGAGGATGTAAGTCCATGGGTTGTGGGGGTGTGGAGTGGGTTTGATCGGGGAGGGGGTCGCGGGAGTTAGTTTGGAGAGGGGTAGGGCTGTTGTGGAGGCGGCCTGTTCCATGGGGGTGGCGTTATCGGTGGCGGCAGGATTTGTGGAGTGGGGGTGGATCGGTGTGCTCTCCAGGGTGGGGGTGAGTCCCGGGAGGCAGCAGGATCAGAGGAGGTGTGATCCATGGGGTGTGGGTGTGTGGAGTGGGGTTGCTCAGTGTGATTTCCAGGGCGGGGGTAGGTCCCGGGAGGTGCGAGCTGTGGGGTGAGGGTGTGTGGAGTGAGCTTGCTTGGGGGGGGGTCATGGGAGGTGGCAGGATGGGGGCAGGATCCATGGGGTGTGGGTGTGTGTGGAGTGGGCTTGGTCGGGGGGGAGGGGGTCACTGGTACGTGATCTCCTGGGCGGGCGTGGGTCCCTGGGGAACGGCCTGGTCTCAGATGTGTGATCTCCAAGGCGGGCTTGGTTCCCTGAGGAGCGGCTTGGTCTCGGGGCTGTTTGCTCTCTGTTGGAGGCGTGTTCTCCAGGGCATGGAGGATTGTGGGAGTATGTTTGTCTGTTGTTCATTGAATGTCCACTGGAGGGCGCAATTTTTTTGACCACAAATCCAGGTTTTTACCCGTGTTACCGGTAGGTGTGTCAGCTGGTCAGTGTAAGTGCATGATTACCTGCTCACATGTGACTCTGAGGTTGTGGCCAAATTTCAGGATGATCAAGTAAGTGCTTGTGGGAGAAAAGTGGGGAATAACACACATGCACCTTCACCATTTATATATATATAGATTCGTGCTTTTTGTATTATAGTTTTGTGTTGTGAGATGCCCTGAGATCTATGGGTATAGGGTGGTATACAAAATTAACAACAACAACAACAACAACAACAACAACAACAACAACAACAACAACAACAACAACAACTCATGAAATCTGATTGAGTGTTCATTGTCATCTAACCTTACCTTGAAACAAAGACTGGACATTATGAAGTAACGAGTGGACATTATGTAACCTCCATATAAGCTTCGTGCAAGCAAATCAAGATAAATGTTCAGTCCAGCCATCATCTGCAGGAGCAATAGATGTCTCCTGATGCTAGTTACCTTAAATGTGTGTTTGCTGCTCAGAATGATGTCCTCCTCTCACTGTAATGCCTTGTGAGAAAAAGGTGTGATGTGATATACAGAAATGCACAGTAAACAACTAGATTTAACTTGGGCAGAGTTTCACACATCAATTAATAATATAGATCAGTTAGGTCAGGAATTAATAATTCATTTGAAGATCTTATTGTATACATTGTTAAGTGTGACTCCTGCAATAGGTGACATCAAAAGATTGTTTTTCTGCTCACAAAAGATCATACATACTTACCTTGACAGCCTGGAGTGCAACCTAGGATATCAAGCCATCTGGCTAGAGGAAGTAAACAAATGTACCTGGCATAATTCCTTAGTGAAAATGCCATGTTCAAGCTGAGAAAACCTCCCTTTTCCCTGTTTTTTTGCCAGAACACCTGATTCTTCAAAACAGCTTTGATTTTCCATATACTTCAGAGCTTCTGTCATAATTCTGCTTTAAAGCGTTCCACAAACTTTGCCTCATGTGCGTTATTGTTCTTACAGTATTTCCCATTTTATTAAAGCCCATGCCTTTAACTCCTCAAGCTCACTTAGATCACTTGCAACTGCTCAAAATTCTCCTGTTCTCCCCTGGGCCATTCTCCCTCCCTGCCTCTGGTGACAGGAACTCCCGCTATGAGCACAATGCCCCTTTCCCTCAAAACCCACTTTTTATTTCTCTTTTGCAACACTGTTTAGCTGGATCCTTATCTAGGGTTACCAGACGTCCCTGTTTCTCGGGGACAGTCCTCGGATTTGCGAATCTGTCCCCAGACAAATTCCATCCCCGGAATGTCCCTGGATTTCATCTAATGTCCCCGGGAAATGTGGCAGTGGCGGCAGCAGTCTTAGCAGCCCGGAGCCAGCCTGGTAGCACAGTTGGCTCTGGCTGGCTTCAGGAGCTGCACACTGCCGTGGCGCCCACCATTTTGCCTTGCTGGAAGTCCCCATATGATGGTGGTGCAGGGGCTCTAAGATGCAGCTTCTGGTCTGCCTCCACCTTCCCCGGCAACTAAACTGTGAAGAGAGGCTTCATGCTGCCTATCGGAGCTTGTGTGCAAGCAGGAGGGGGCAGGTATCCCTCAGTTAAGCAACAGGAAGCCTCCCTTCCCAGCTGAGGGATCCCCGGCCCACTCCTGCTTGCACTCAGGATCGGGGCTGCTCTGATGGGATCCCTGTCCCCCCCCCCCTGCTTGCATACAAGTAGGAGCTGGGATCGGGGCTGCTCCGAAGGGAAGGGAGACATCACGCTATCCGAGCCTCACCGCCACCGCCGTTCTCAGTCCTCCTTCTCCGCCTTCCATGCCTGACCCACCGTGCACCGCTCCCCCCACCACCACACCACCACTACTGAAGAACCAACAACTCAGGGGCTGCCGAGGTTCATGAAGAAAGAAGATACAGTGGAAGCTCGGGTTGCGAACGTGATCCGTGCGGGAGGCACATTCGCAACCCGCAGCATTCACAACCTGTGACTGCGCGGGTCATGATTTGACACTTCTGTGCATGTGCAAAGCGTGATTTAGTGTTTCTGCACATGCGCGTGGAAACCCGGAAGTAACCCGTTCTGGTACTTCCAGGTTCGCGCAGAGTGCAACCCGAAAAGACGCAACCTGAAGCGGCTGTAACCCGAGGTATGACTGTAGAAGCCTTGGAGGAAGGGGAAACGTGGCGGTTGAGGTCAAGGCGGCGGCTGCCACCGCCATCGCTGCAGCATCAACATCCTGAACGTGTAGTATTTTTTATTTATTTATTTATTGTGTCCCCGGATTCATTGAAACAAATCTGGTAACCTTATCCTAATCCCACCACCCAGTTCCTCTGAGGTCAGTATGCATTTGCCATAATATAAATCCACAAAGATGAATACTTATTGTTGCAACTTTTCATTAGCAGGTTTTCAGGTTTTTATACAATTGTTGAAAGAGAAAATGGTTTCAAAGTAAGCAAATGGTTATTCACCCTGACCTTCACACTCTTCTTTCAGGAGCAACCACATATGAAGGAGTTTAAGCAAAGATTTTGACCACCTTTCAACACCACTAACGTGCAAACACATTCAGCAAGAGAGGATAAATGCAACTAAAAATAAGAAGTGACTAGCACATATGTTATGTCCGTTAGATCTGCTGTGACCTACTTCCACAAAGTGGGAAGAAAACAGCAGGTGTCTAGCAAAGCTGTCTTAGAGAAACCTTCCAGGTATCTTTCTGCTTATTGTATTCTATCAGAGGTAAGTATTCTGAACACAGTTTCTGTTCCTGCTTTTCACAATTACTTTGTCTGCGTCTATAAAAAAAACGATCATTTAGTTGATGGCTACACTCCATTGGCACTATCCAGCATTTCCCAAATTTTCATGGATTCTAGATGGCAGGAGAAGGAAGACGCACAATTCTATTTCACCCAGAGCAGGGTTAGCTAATATTGTGCTCTCCAGAAGTTGTTGGACTACAGCTCCCAGCAGCCTCAGCCACTGCCTGATGGAAGTTTTCAAGCAGAGGCTGGACAACCCTCTACATTGAGGATTCCCTGCATTGATCAGGGGCTTAGACTACATGGCCTAGAACTAGAACCCCTCCAACTCATTTATTCTAAGCAGATATAAATTTCACAAGGTTTTCTAGAAGCCAAAAATTTCAGTCCTAAGGTTTGAATTTGACAAAGCATGGGTCTATACCATGGGTAGGCAAACTAAGGCCTGGGGGCTGGATCCAGCCCAATCACTATATATATATATATGTGTGTGTGTGTGTGTGTGTGTGTGTGTGTGAGAGAGAGAGAGAGAGAGAGAGAGAGAGAGAGAGAGAGTATGTAAAGGTAAAGGGACCCCTGACCATTAGGTCCAGTCGTGACCGACTCTGGGGTTGCGCGCTCATCTCGCATTATTGGCCGAGGGAGCCGACGTATAGCTTCCAGGTCATGTGGCCAGCATGACAAAGCCGCTTCTGGCAAACCAGAGCAGCACATGGAAACGCCGTTTACCTTCCCGCTGTAGCGGTACCTATTTATCTACTTGCATTTTTTACATGCTTTCGAACTGCTAGGTTGGCAGGAGCTGGGACCAAGCAACGGGAGCTCACCCCATCACAGGGATTCGAACCGCCGACCTTCTGATCAGCAAGCCCTAGGCTCAGTGGTTTAACCACAGCGCCACCTGGGTCCCCTCGTGTATGTATGTATATGTATCTATATAAAGGTAAAGGCGCCCCTGACCATCAGGTCCAGTCGTGTCCGACTCTGGGGTTGTGGCGCTCATCTCGCTCTATAGGCTGAGGGAGCCGGCGTTTGTCCGCAGACAGCTTCCGGGTCATGTGGCCAGCATGACAAAGCTGCTTCTGGCAAACCAGAGCAGCGCACGAAAAAGCTGTTTACCTTCCCGCCAAAGCGGTCCCTATTTATCTACTTGCACTTTGATGTGCTTTCGAACTGCTAGGTGGGCAGGAGCTGGGACCAAACAATGGGAGCTCACCCCGTTGCAGGGATTCGAACCGCTGACCTTCTGATCAGCAAGCCCTAGATTCTGTGGTTTAACCCACAGCACCACCTGGGTCCCATGTATCTATATATGTATATATAAATGTATATAAGTGTATATAAATAAAATAAAAAAGCTAAATTACAATCCAAATTATTAATTATTAATTTTTCGGGCTACCCATACTCTAGACCTCTGAAGTGTATCTCCAATATTTTCATTTCTGCCTTCTTCTTGTTCTCATTTTTTCCACATTCCGATCTTAATGCTTTAAAGTTCCCCCATCCCTGGCTGTGTGATTCTCAATCTTGTCAGAGATCATATATCCTTTCATCCATCAGGTACAGTTTTATTTGTGTGTATATATTTTTTCAACTGTCAATTTGCCAGCGCAGCTTTTCCTGACTTCATTCCAATCTTCCAATCTGGACTGTTGTCCCAGCCTGTCGTTAAACTTCAATGACGCAGTAACTCCCAAGTTGTTAAATTGTTACTGTTCATGATCAATTCCCAATGTTAAATTGTTAAGCATACTGTTTGCAATATTGCAATGTAAATTAACTGTAATCCACAGGTGTAAGTCATTTGGCAATCGATCAGCTTTCCCGGAGACCATACAACCCCCCCCCCCGGGTCCTAGAAGGGGGGCTGCTAGATATCCACTTAGCCTTCTTTCTCGCTCATAATGAAGAAATTCTACAAACAGATGCACTGTATGTTGTCCCAAATTGTTATCTCAAGTCATTATAAAGTCAGCTAGCAAGTATTTCCCACTTCCCTCAAAAAAGGGAGGAATTCTCATTTTTCCGTGCTGCATCATACTAACAAACAACACCTTGTTTCTTCTTTTATCTTTATCAAGTCTAAGTAAAACTGCGCAGCTGAATACTTAATTATAACTAGAAGTCCATATGTACTCCATTTTTTAAAAAAATAAAAAGGTTTCTTAATGAGGCTTGGCATAGAAAAAGAATTGTAGATATAGAGGAGGAGAAGAAAGAACATACCAATCACCTCCGTAAATCCAAACACCATGATGAGAATCTCTTTGAAGTCCGAGCTTAAACACCAGGGACTGTGCAGTTCTGCAGATTTTTTCTCAGTCTTCTTCAGTCCAGACTATGTCTGTTTATTGTCCACATCTAATTATTTTATCAAACAGATATTTCCGGCTTGTGAGAGTGACTTCGGAGAGTGCCAACTGTACCTTGCTCTAGGATCCAGTGTCCTTGTCGCTTGCACCTTGATGCCAGCTGACAAATCTTGGACGATCTGTGGGTCTACAAGACAGTCCTCCCCCACCCTGGAGAGTCTACCAGGGCTAATTATCCCCATATCAACCCTGAATTATCGGCACGGCTGAGGTCCGATCGTGTGGGAGTCAGCCATTTCTCACCGCTGGAAACAGGAAGCTCTCAGCCCAATCGCCTTCTAAATCCATCCCGTGGACGGTCCGGGAATCAGTGTGTTTTTACATGAGTAGAATGTGTGCTTTTATTTAAAATGCATCTCTGGGTTATTTGTGGGGCTGACTGTCACTCTGCAATGGGTAAGGGTAAGAATGGAGGAGAAAGTTGGTTCAGTTCACATTTAAAGGTGAACCTACCAAATCTGCACTTTCCAAAACAATACACAAACTGAAAGAAAGCCATCATTCAGAATTCACATTTCTCTGAATTTGGCAATGGAGTTCTCCAGACAAGAAATGCGTACAAAATGCATCTACTAGGGTAAAGTGTGCATAAAAATACGCTTATTTTAGTGAAAATGTTATGCAAAAATCCAGTATATTAGGTAAAATTGTTCTGCCAAAATGTATATGTTATGGAAAATTGCAAGCAAAAAGGTGTATATTAGAAGGAAATCACACTAAATGTTGATTAATTTTCATGTGTGCAGGGCCCTCCTGAATTCAGATTGAGTTATGCAATAGTAAGAAAACCAGAATGGTCAAGATCAATGATCAACTAACCCAACTAATCAGACTTCCCACCATCATGAGGTTAATATGCATTTGCCATAATATAAATCCACATAAATGACCACTTGAGAAATGAGTGTTATTGTGCGCATTCATACAACTGTAATGAGATGTGGGAAATAGCATTGATTGAAACCATAATAATACTGGATTTCCAATAAGTTCTAGTTTGCTGGCATTTGCTATATTACCTCAAGGTAGCTAAACATGTTTAAATTAAATTGTACTCTTCCTGAAAGTTGCAGTAGCTGTTGTCATTGTTTACTCTTTTTTCAAATGGCAAACATGTGAGAGAAAATAAATTAATAGGCCATATAAAAGAACAATTTCACCTCTGCAGCCTAATACACCTTCCTTCATTCCATCCTTCCTTCCCTCCCTTAATTGAGACCAGGAGCATAAAGATCCTAGTAATATTTGTTTCCAGTGACTACATTTTCTGGCCATGGGCAGGTGGGATGGGCTTGCTCAAAACCAGCATCATACATTCCACTTTAATCCTTATATTGACCAATATTATATTTGTATCTACACCCACCAGTTAGCCTGCATTTGTGCACACGAATATAGGAACTTAAGTATAAGAAGTGACAAACACGGCTACATGATATGTCTATTATTCTTCCAAACCACACCAACCAGCCCACCCATGGCATTATATGTAACATCAGGTGTGGGGCAGGTAGAGATGCAGCTGGGTCACCTGCTCAACCGAGTTCCCCATAGAGAACTTTACCATGCAGCTGAAAGCAGGCTTGAAGTCACCACCTATCAAGGGATGAGCAGCCCTGCCCACCTGCCAAATCTGGCCCGCAAAGGGAAGGGTAGAGAAGCGTCTGGCCCACCAGCCAGACCAGGTTCCCCATGCCTGATTTAAACTCTAGTGGTCTCAATTAGTAAGTAAGACACCCAGAGATCTTCCAGTAAATCCCAATCAACCTTCAGGCCACGAAGGGCCAAGAAAGCAGTCATAAGAACACCTTCCAACCACCCATAACCTTTGGAAGCAAGCTTAAATTCACTACAGAGAACTTCAAGAAAATAGGTATGCCTAGTACAGACACAGAAGCAATGCTCCTTGGGGAGGGACCACTTAAGAGAAGAGGGCTTGCTTTGTGTGCACAGTGTCCCAGATTCAGTTTCTGACACCTGACACCAACACAATGTCCTCCAGTTGCCCTGCTCCGCTTCATGTGTTCAGCATAACATCTACAAAGAGACACCTGTGTTTTCAGCCAAAAGCATTAAGATGCCACAATGCCTCATGAAATTGGGACCCAGTGCACTTTAGGCCTATATGCATCATTCTATGCATATTGACTTGGATGTAAGTCCCACTATATTCAAGGAGACTTACTCCCAGGTAAGTGTGTCTAGGATTGTGCTCTAAGAGTTTTTAGTGGCAACTAACAATATTGTCAGAAGACATTTTTTGGGGAAACTGTTGAACAAATTAACTTTCATTTGCTTCTGCATAAGCTCTGCATAACTCAGCACAGGGAGCAATTAGACATTAAGTGATCTGAGTCTCATGGCGTAAAGCAAAAATGAAAGCATTATCAACTGACTCAGACATCACACAATGGGAAAAAAAATCAAACCATGCATGGAAATTGCAATCATCGAAGTCTTATTTCCTTTGGAAAGCACTTATGTTCAAGTCATCAAAACTGTTTGTGTAGAACTCATTATCAACATTGTTTATTCCGGAACTACCTCTTTGCAAACATACACTCCCATGGCTGGGCCTCATGGGAGTTGTATTCTAAGACATACAGAGAGCACCAGGCTGGCAAATGCTGTCCTACGGAATTGCCTGCCACAAGATGTAGTGGTGGGTACCACTTTAGATTACTTTTAATACTTATTAGACACAATCATGGAGAATAGGTTACTAAAGATGCTAAAGATGCTAAAGATGGTTATATGTGCTGGGTGGTAGTCAACTACGTTTTTATTCAGAGTATACCCACAGAAAGTATCGAACCGGCCCATTAATTCCAATGGGTCTAATCTGAGTAGAATTTAGTGGAATGCCACTCACTGTCTCTGGGATGCTTTAAACCCCTTTGAAGCTGTCCTCATGTGCTGCTTGCTGGAGTCACATCACAAAGATGGACCTTTAGTCTAACCCAGAAAGGATCTTCTTAATGTTCTTATATTCATTAGCAATTAATGAGAAAAACAAAACATCCAAATCTCACTTCCTAAACAAATGAATGTTATAGCACCTGATCAATTCAACGAGGATTTTTACTCTAAAGAATCCAGTCTACAGGAATCTAAAAATATCAGGGGGGGGGGAACCCAACCTAGAAGCATGTGTGCGTTTAAAGCAGGCCTCACTTTGATGTGAGTCGATCCATATTTTAAGCAATCTTCAAAGATACAGTTCCATCTTGCTCTTTATCAAGTAGAAATAGAGAGAGGGGGGAAAACATCCCCCCTTGCACTTATTTTCAAGGATTATTTCCCCTAAAACTAAATATGATCTGTAAACACCAAATAATGCTGGTCACCATGTAAATGAGTGAGATGTGGACAAAAAATATTGACGGCGGTGCTAAATTGAGTGTCAAATATTGTGTTGCTGAGTTTGTCTAGAAATGTAGCATAGCAGGGCATCATTTCAGGGCTGGTGCCAGGAGTTGAAATTGTCAGGCAGCTGCCATGGCTCACACCCCACCTCGGGGCCCACTGCTGAGAGCCTTCTGGCCATGCTGTTTCTTCCTCTGTGCTGAAGATTCACTTGCCCCTGGTAAGATACAGAAGGAGAAAGAGCAGCTTCCTCTACATGCTCTGTCCTGTCGCTCTGAATTATGGTGCTACTTCAGTCCAGGGGGAAAGGAGAGCAAACGGCCACCAGCAACGGTAGCAAGGAGGGGGAACAGCTGGTCCTACTCAGGGAACGGAGGACACAAGAGCCCAAGAGCACCCCAAAACCTGGAACCAGCACCATTCCACAGCTAAAAGAGCCAGGTTTATTAGGTTAGGGCTTGTTCACATTTACATGTATGGGGCCTGCCATTAGGTATGTGATACAATTGCCATTAGCATAGCTGCCAAGTTTTCCCTTCTCTCGCGAGGAAGCCTATTCAGCATAAGGGAATTTCCCTTTAAAAAGGGAGAAGTTGACAGCTATGCATTAGGCAGCGAGACAACTGCCTTGGGCAGCTAATTTGGGGTTTCATGAAATGGCAGCCTTTGGTTTAGATATTTAATTTAGTACTGGGTGTTGGGGTGGTCTAAAGTGGTGAAGAATTATGATGTCACACTGACCAGTTGAAGCATGGGTAGGCAAACTAAGGCCCGGGGGCCAGATCTGGCCCAATCACCTTCTAAATCCAGCCCACAGGCAGTCCGGGAATCAACGTGTTTTTACATGAGTAGAATGTGTGCTTTTATTTAAATTGCATCTGGGTTATTTGTGGGGCATAGAAATTCATTCTTCTTTTTCCTTCAAAATATAGTCCGCCGCCCCCCCCCCCACAAGGTCTGAGGGACAGTGGGCCAGCCCCCTGCTGAAAAAGTTTGTTGGCCCCTGAGTTGAAGGTATCTGGTGTACAAGTAATCGAATGTGGATTGTGTTTTCTTCTATATTGGCTATCTTCTTGCAAAGCAAGATCACATTTCCTGGGGTAGTCTTGTGGCTGGTGCAGAAGCCCTCAGTGTATTATTATTATTATTATTATTATTATTATTATTATTATTATTAATCATTTAAGTGCCTTCTCTGACATTTATACTCTTAAGTCTTTAAAAAATCTCTCAGCATTCTCCTGGCAAGTGCTGAAGAAGTTTTTCCCAGAAGTGAGGTTCTGATGGGGTCTTGAAATGTGTCGTTTTGAGACCTCTGTCTCTGATGTCTCTCTTGCTCACTAGCTTTGACAAGTTGTTCATTATTATTGTGAAATAGAAAAAAATTCCTTCAGTAGCACCTTAAAGACCAACTAAGTTTTTGTTTTGGTATGAGCTTTTGTGGTCTTTAAGATGCTACTGAAGGAATTTTTTTCCTATTTTGCTTCGACTCAGACCAACACGGCTACCTACCTGTAACTACTACTATTATTATTGTGGTTTTGTTTCTGTCCAGAGAGAGGTGCAAGTGGGTTTTCTTTTTTCTCCAGGTACCAAATTACTTGGCTGGCCTTGGGCACGAGGCACCTTAACTTGGAGGTGCGTGACATTTGCTGCTCTGCCTCAGGCAGAACATTAAATCTATGATAGCTGATCTGTGGTGAAGGAAATTATAAGTCACTTTCCTTGGAAGGAGATTCTGTGAAAGGATATCTCAGTTGACTTCAAAGATCATTCAAAAAGACTTTTCGTGCGGGTGATGATTGTCAAAATAATACACTGAGCTGTGAGTGTTGGGGTGCCACAGAGTAGTAAAGTTGTGTGAACCTACTGATCATGTGTTACACTGGCTATCTTCCTGCACAGCAGCTTCCCTGAACATGTTCCCTGGGGTGTTCTTGTGGATGATGCAAAAGCCATCAGTATTTCACTTTCTTCATAAAATTATGTAGACGCCTTCTGTTATGGTAGCAAACTTTAGTCTGACTCATTTTCTCTTTGTATAAGAACAAGCACGAAGGAGGTTTCCCAGCCCGCTCACAGGTCCTTATAATATCAGTGGAAACAGTTGGTCCTGGTGAGTATTAACTGCTTTCAATTTTAACCTGAGGATTGTCATTTGTTCAGTTTTAATTTTAATTAATTTTAATTAATTTTGGGGTGCATTTTAATTGATTGATTGATTGATTGTTTTTATGCATATTGTATTATTTATATGATGTCATCCACTCTGAGCCCGGTTCTGGCTGAGGAAGGCAGCGGGGTACAAATAAAAATTATTATTATTATTATTATTATTATTATTATTATTATTATTATTACCTGTCAAATTCTCTCCTCACTCTCCTGGCAAATGCCAAAAGGAAGTTTTCTAGAAGCAAGTTTGAAAGGGTCTTGAAATGTGTCATTTTTCTATCACTTGTGTTTTAGAAAAAGCTTTTAGCTTTGACAGCTTATTTCAGGTACAATCCTAGGGGGAGAAGGGGAAAACGAAAACTGTACTCCATCACCTTCCACCTTGTAGCACGAGCTGGGCAGGGCTTTGAATCAGCCGCTCATCTGCTCAGTTCTCCACCCCCTGACCCAGTAGGATTACTCTAGTTTTCAAAACCTCCAAGAATGAAGTCTCTGTCTCTCTCAGCAAAGAAAGTTTTCTTTCCTATAAATATGCTTAGCTGACTGGCCTAGTTTACTTTATATAAGGGACCTGAAAATAGAAAATCTGGTATAATATTGACACAGACTGCCAAAGTAAATTATAATACCCCATTACATCTGACTAAGGGTTTTTCTTTTCTTTCTTTTTTAAAGTGCTGTCTACTTATTTTGCTAAATCAGGTCCTCCCTTAAAGAGGGCAAGTGTTGCAGTGAGACCTGGCAGCCAAACCCTGGGTTTGATTGGATAGCCACAACACCCAGTTGGTAGGTCCCTTGATGCAGGGTTCAATGAGGCCGATGGGACGCTAGCCAAACTGATCAAGGGACCTATATATGCCCATGCATGTGACCCAGAGCTTCCTCTTTTGGAACGTGCATCGGAACCCGCCCTCCTCTCCCTACTTTTAGGGCTTGTGCACTTGACCTTGCTATGCCGTCGTGTGTCGTCTGTCATTGGGACAGGGGCACGGCAGGAATTTTCCCCACTTGGCTGATTGGCTGGTGCCATTTGGGTTTCGCCTGCCGCGTAGAAAATCATTACAACTTGTAAGGTTGTGGATAGGCTCAGGTGATAGGGATGGGGGAACGCTCTCGCCATCCCTATGTGAAGGGTATTCCGTTAAAGGAATCCAGGGACTCAATGGTTTGGTCAACCCTCTGAGGGGGTTGTGCCCGTGCCAGAGTCCAGGGGGAAATCTGGGTAGTGGACATAGCTTGTTCCCAGCTTTCCGCCTATCCAGGTGTTCACCCTTGGCTGACCTATGCTGGTGCCTTGGGTCAGCGCTACCCAGGGCCGTCTTCAGCATACCTGGCGCCCTGGTGCCATGGTGCGACGGATCCCTCTGGCGCCCCCCTGCCCCGCTTCCCAGCGTGGCGGGTGGCCGCAGCACAGCTGCTGCCTGGAGGGCCGGCGCCCTGCGCCACCTAGCCTGGCCGTAGTGTTGGCCCTGGGCCAGGGGGCGCTGCCCGCCCCCTGTTGCGATGCCCCTGCGCGTGGCGGAAGCAGCCCCAGGCCCACTCGCCTCCGGAGAGCGGCCTGAAGCCGCTGAACAGCTGAGAGGCGCGCCTGGGGCCACCTCCGTCTCTCCTCTCCACGGGCGCAGCGGCGCCCATCGCCACCGGACCCAGGCCTAGAGACAGCCCTGGCGCTACCTGCAAGGGTGCAGGGAGCTAGTCAAACCAGAGCCTATGCAACCATTCACTTGCTGTAATCAATAAAGTTGTGGCCTAAATTCTGCCAAACCAAAATTTGAGTCTTGTCTGAATTTATTTAAGGGGGAGGTTTAAAGGTCTTAACATGCAACTGAAGAGGAAACGGCTAGAGTCTGCTTGGGTTTTTAATCACCTTGTGCCGCCATGGACTTGAATTGTTTTATATATACTAAACTGAAACTATTCATGACGTTGCAGGATATTTTTTTTATAGTGTCAAAAATGTCCTCCCTTTCCATTCGTTTTTGCAGATCTGTTTGCATTTTTCATATTGCCTTCTATTGCTTTTTCTTCCAGTTGACTTAATTTGCCCTCAGGTATGTCATTGATACAAAATGCAAGCAAAATGCAAGGGAGATAGGGAAAGATACAGGAAACTGAATGCAGATTTCCAAAAAACAGCAAGGAGAGACAAGAGGGTCTTCTTAAATGAGCAATGCAAAGAAATAGAGGAAAACAATAGAATGGAGAAAACCAGAGATCTGTTCAAGAAAATTGGAGATATGAAAGGAACATTTCGTACAAAGATTACCATAATCAAGGACAAAAGTGGTAAGGACCTAACAGAAGCAGAAGACACAAGAATAGGTGGCAAGAATACACAGAGGAATTATACCAGAAAGATATGGAGGTCTCGTACACCCCAGGTAGTGTGGTTGCTGACCTTGAGCCAGACATCTTGGAGAGTGAAGTCAAATGGGCCTTAGAAAGCACTGCTAATAACAAGGCCAGTGGAAGTGATGATATTCCAGCTGAACTGTTTAAAATTTTAAAAGATGATGCTGTTAAGGTGCTACACCCAATATGCCAGCAAGTTTGGAAAACTCAGCAATGGCCAGAGGATTGGAGAAGAGCAGTCTACATCCCAATTCCAAAGAAGGGCAGTGCCAAAGAATGCTGCAACTACCGCACAATTGCGCTCATTTCACACGCTAGCAAGGTTATGCTTAAAATTCTACAAGGCAGGCTTAGGCAGTATGTGGACCGAGAACTCCCAGAAGTGCAAGCTGGATTTCGAAAGGGCAGAGGAACCAGAGACCAAATAGCAAACATGCGCTGGATTATGGAGAAAGCTAGAGAGTTCCAGAAAAACGTCTACTTCTGCTTCATTGACTATGCAAAAGCCTTTGACTGTGTCGACCACAGCAAACTATGGCAAGTTCTTAAAGAAATGGGAGTGCCTGATCACCTCATCTGTCTCCTGAGAAATCTCTATGTGGGACAAGAAGCTACAGTTAGAACTGGATATGGAACAACTGATTGGTTCAAAATTGGGAAAGGAGTACGACAAGGTTGTATATTGTCTCCCTGCTTATTTAACTTATATGCAGAATTCATCATGCGAAAGGCTGGACTAGATGAATCCCAAACCGGAATTAAGATTGCTGGAAGAAATATCAACAACCTCAGATATGCAGATGACACAACCTTGATGGCAGAAAGCGAGGAGGAATTAAAGAACCTTTTAATGAGGGTGAAAGAGGAGAGCGCAAAATATGGTCTGAAGCTCAACATCAAAAAAACCAAGATCATGGCCACTGGTCCCATCACCTCCTGGCAAATAGAAGGGGAAGAAATGGAGGCAGTGAGAGATTTTACTTTCTTGGGCTCCTTGATCACTGCAGATGGTGACAGCAGTCACGAAATTAAAAGACGCCTGCTTCTTGGGAGAAAAGCAATGACAAACCTAGACAGCATCTTAAAAAGCAGAGACATCACCTTGCCGACAAAGGTCCGTATAGTTAAAGCTATGGTTTTCCCAGTAGTGATGTATGGAAGTGAGAGCTGGACCATAAAGAAGGCTGATCGCCGAAGAATTGATGCTTTTGAATTATGGTGCTGGAGGAGACTCGAGAGTCCCATGGACTGCAAGAAGATCAAACCTATCCATTCTTAAGGAAATCAGCCCTGAGTGCACCCTGGAAGGACAGATCGTGAAGCTGAGGCTCCAATACTTTGGCCACCTCATGAGAAGAGAAGAATCCTTGGAAAAGACCCTGATGTTGGGAAAGATTGAGGGCACTAGGAGAAGGGGACGACAGAGGACAAGATGGTTGGACAGTGTTCTCGAAGCTACGAACATGAGTTTGACCAAACTGCGGGAGGCAGTGCAAGACAGGAGTGCCTGGCGTGCTATGGTCCATGGGGTCACGAAGAGTCGGACACGACTAAACGACTAAACAACAACAAATGTCATTGATAAGGTAAATCTGCCTGGCTATGCCATATAGTGACTTCATCTCATTCACAGTGTGATCTCTGATTGGCTAAGATCACCAGTGCGACTAATCTACGTAGGAAGCAATGGTCTCACTTGGCTATCAGTAATATCATCATAAGGTCAAATCAGTTTGACTATTTAGCATCATGGTGCCATCACCCTTACTTGGTCCTTGATTGGCTGGTATCAGCCATGTAATCAATTTAAAGAGAACACACCAGAACTAGGATTCTATAGCACTTGGACGGTGCTTGACAGCTCTCCAAAATTTATTCTGCTTCTATTCATCATATAGTATAGGACTACAGTATAGTACCTGTGCAAGGCCACTAAAGACATCTCCACCTCCTGAAACTCTCCCTCAGCATATATTCTGCCTAGTGAGTTTCACAAGCCATCTCATAGCTATTTCTGCAGCAATAAGGTTTTTGAAAAAAAAGATCTAAGTTCTTGTGATCTGGATTCTATACCCATTACCACATTCTTTGAGTTTTCTGTGCTTGCTTGAAATCATATAGTAATCACGGAATTTCTCTAGATAAACTAACAGCTCTCTAACATCTGTCTTCCCGTAATTCTATATTTATTCTTATTCTTTTCTCAAGGATAACTAAGTTATACAGCCTGTACTTTGTACTGACTATGGTATTTTAACTAAGGCTACTATTTCACTACAGTATTGAACAAAGAAAGGAAGAAAAATAAAGACTAATAATTAAAGCTTTTCCAGTAAGTGAATTAGCGAATTCTGGGGAACTTCATCAGTACACTGAATAAAAAACAATTTGAGGCAAAGGAAGCTCTTCTTTAAGGTTTCCAGCTGTTTTGGACTAAAACTCCCAGCATCTCTTCTGCTATCTATTCAGCTGTTGCTACGCATTCACAAAGCCAACCATCCACATTCTGCCCAGACTACTTAATACAAAAACCCTAGCACGTTTTCTAGAAAAAAGGTGACAGTACTCACTATGACGGCAATGTTGAACAGAGTGCAGGGGGGGAGCATGGAAGAGTGTGTGGGCTTGGTGGGGCAGGGGACGAGAGCCTCCATCAACTCCCTCCTTGTCCCTTGGCCAATCAGGAGGCTGCAGTGTCATTTCCCACCCAATCTGGAGGGGCGGCTCGGCACCCATGGAGTGGAATGTCCAGTTTCTGTGATGTAGCAGCTCGGGGTGTGTGGCATCATTGGCTGCATGCTGGCCCCTCCCACTGAATGTGGCAGCAACGGGGAGCAGGGTGGGGAGAGGTTGCCCCTCCTCTGTTCATCTCAATCTGATTGGGAGGTGGCAGCAGCTGCGGTAGCCGGGTTTCAAAATGAGCCGCCCACTTTCTAACTGCCGCTGGCCCGCAATTCTTCCTTTCTCATATCCTCCTTGCGATGAGACTCTTATGAGGATCTCTCCTCCTTCCCTCATCTCCTCCCCCCTCCCAAAAAAACACTACCCAACAATTAAGGAGCTTAAATTTCCCCCCGTTTGAGCTTCTCTGAAATGTACTGCCAGAAAAAAAAGCACTGCGCACACCCCTCATATTTCTGGCCTAATAACTCCTCAAATGTAGACTCCAGCCCTAAATTGTCAGCCTGCCCTTCTCTTTATCTTTCCTTGCATTTTATAATAGTAAAAACTATATTAGTCTGCGGGTGGGGGTCAGGAGACGCACCAAATCAGCTGAAAATAAATTGCCTTGGGTCTTCCTGGTATATCACTTCCACATGTGTTTAGCTTGCTAAAGCAATAGTAAGTTAAATACAGTTAACCCAATCCTTAATAACTGATCACAGAGAGCAAAACAAGTCCTGAGAATTTATGAGATAATTTGACCCTTCAAAGCAACGCAGATTATTATGTGATTTCTCGGTCTTGATTATGGTTGTTGATCTTCATTATATATATATATATATATACTGGCCCCTGAAGTGATCTGATTATAGTTTTATTTCTTGCCTTTGAATGGCTGCCATGTTTCCTGCCCACATATTTCCATCGTACAGAATGTTGCAGATACCATCTAATTTGATGAGAACAAATATTATAGCTGCTCTATCTGATTTATAGCTATTATAAATAGCTAGGGTTCTATTATTACTTTGGCAGTCTGCACACATTAGAGATTTTGCCAATATGTGCACCTGTCTGTGAATAACACACCATTCATTGTTCTCTTTTTTAAAAAAAATCACAAAATATACAACTATGTTAAAGGATTTAAACAGAGAAAAGCTGTTGGGCAAAGTCAAAGAAAATTAGGCTCAAGCTGCATCTTGGACACACAAGTGCAGTAATATCTGGGCTTAGTTGTTGTTTTTAAACTTATGCAGAATTTTTTTTAAAAAAAGTTTTTTAATTGCTATTAAAATATTATTAAGGAGGAATATACTGAACTGAGTGTAAATGAACTCAGGACTGCAATTCTGTAACATTTCCATAGAATCATAGAGGTGTAGAGTTGGAAGGGACACTGATGGTCATCTAGGCCAGTCCCCTGCTATGCAGGAATCTCAACTAAAACATTGATGGCCAGCCAAACTCTGCTTTAAAACTTCTTTCTTAAATTGTGGTGCCCACAACTGGCCACAGTACTCCAAGTGGGGTCTGACCAAGGCAGAATAGATCAGGACTATTACTTTTCTTGATTGGGATGCTGTACTTCTGTTGATGCAGCCCAGAATAGCATTAGCCTTTTTTGCTGCTGCACCACACTGTTGACTCGTGTGTTAAGCTTGTGGTCTACTAAGACCCCCTAGATCCTTTTCGCATGTACTACTGACAAGCCAGGTGGTGCAGCTGGTTATTTCTGCCTAAGTGTAGAATAAAGTTCACTTTGTTAGTTTTGAGAAACCCATGTTGGGTCCTAGTAACCACAGCATCCTTCTCAAAGTACTCACAGATAGACCACTTAATGATCTGTTCCTGTCAATGTCCAGCTGGCCGGTTGGTAGTTATCTGGGTCTTCCCCTTTTCGAAGATGGGGCCAACATTTGCCTCTCTTCACTCCTCCCTTCACTCTGCAAAGACCTCGCCTGTTCTCCAAGAATTATCAAAGGTTATAGACAGAGGCTCTGACATTACACCCACAAGCTCCTTTAGTACCCTTGGGTGCAGCTCATCAGGCCCTGAAGATCTGAATTCAGTTAAAGTATCTAGGTCTTCCCTTCTCACCTCTTTTCCTATCATGGGCTGCAGCTCCTTCCATATATTCTGTTATCACCAGGTTGGGCACTGCTTTTGCATGGGAGCAACTCCCACTGAATAAACATGCATGGGATTTTTCTGAAAGTATTAATCCTGGGAGCAGAAGTTTAAGGATGCTTTGAATTGTAGCTCTATGAGGCATGAACTACAGTTCCCAGGATTCTTGGTGTGTATGTGTGTGTGTGCACTTTAAATGTGTTTGGCTTGTATGGTGCGTACACAGTCTCAGTTCTCATTTCACCCTTGCTCCATGCAACAATTCTACCTCCTTGCACTCCCCAATTTATCAGTGCATTATGCAGACTGCACCTAATTACATTTTGCCCAGGAAGAAAGCCATTAGCGTGTTACGGGCTCCACCTTTTTTCCTGGCACAACATGATACATAGCACCGTGCAGTAATTATGGGAAGCTAAGAAGCATAACTGTTAGCAGGGATTCAGACTCATCCGTTTTGAAAATAATCAGCTTTCCCCATATCTGCACAATTATATCATTTGCTGAACAACCAACAACATATCCGTTTCACTTCATCTCACTGTGCCAGACGATTAAGGACTTTGTGAAATGTGTAGTTAATTGTTTCTAATTCAATCAATGTCATATCCATGCAGCTGCTCCGCAGAGGTAAAGAGTTCTTAATTTTGGACCTGTGGCAGTCAGAGGGTGTTGTTCTCTTGCTTTGAAGATTGCAGAACATTAACCTCACATATGAAGTGAGGAGCAAGCTTGAATTTTCTAGTTATTAATAACCAAATGTTTGCTGCTTTTAATAAAAAAAAGCTCAGCTTTCATTAAGTTGGAAAATTTGTCTCCTAGAGTAGAGGGGAACATAGATTCCTGTCTGAGATTCACATTAAACCTTGATAGGATCATATAATTAATTTGATAAATGCAGCCCAGACTCATTATGGGAGAAAAGATTTCGTCGTTTCTCTGTGTGCTCTAGTCTATTATGAATACTTAAATGGTTTTTTAAAAATGTTTCAAATGGGTGGCTTTTAATTAAGGAGTGGGTTTGGATTTTTCACCGTGAACAACATCACCCAACAGGCAGTTGTTGCAGAAAGGAGTATTTTCTGGATGTTGGGTATTGGTCTAAAACAGTGTTTCTCAACCTTTTTTGGGCCAAGGCACACTTGTTCCATGAAAAAAATCACGAGGCACACCTGGAAGAAAGTTCCCCTCTGCCACTCATTCCGGCGCCCCTAGAAGCAGCGGCTGCGGCTCCAGTGTGCTCGTCTCCGCTGGCCTGAAAGGGAGAGGGGCTTCGGAGGATCCACCACTTACGGAGCTTCTGGACGAACGGCGACAAGGACAGCTCCGTCGGAGGAGACGACGAGGCAGCGGAGCGCGCTGCCACCGCCGCCACCGCCCCACATTCAACCACCGCGCCGCAAGCGAGTGCGAACTTGCGAGAGGTGGGGTTGGGGAACAGAGCGGCGCCGGGCCATCTCACGAGAGCAAGCGGCGAGAACAGTTGCCCGAAAGGAGCCCCTGGGAACTGTAGTCCTTTCTCTGGCTCCCTTTCCCTCAACGGCGTGCGGGGGTGGCGGAAGTGGAGCTTTCTCTCGTCAGCCAGGTTTGCGCTCTCGCGAGCCTTGAGCCGAGGCTTCCGGCTGGTGAGGGTTTGCCGTTGCCCGGGAAACAAGCCGCACGTCGCGGCACACCAGCCAGCGTCTCGCGGCACAGTAGTGTGCCGCGGAACAGGGGTTGAGAAACGCTGGTCTAAAAGTACCAACAAGGCAAAGAAATAATGCATGAATAGAGCTTAAGTCTTTATGTCAAATTGTTAATTAATTATCTGGAAAAATTTTGACAGAAAGGATCTTTTTACTCAAAACATAGCAGTGAAACTGTTAGCTGCTTGAGGAAATCAAAGTTTTGGATTACAATTTTGGCAGTGAAATGTAAAGTGAGGATGTTGGGGAAAGGATTTGTTCAGTGGTCGAGCATCAGCTTTGTTTGTAGATGATGCTAGATTCAATTTCTGATATCTCCAGGTAAAAGCAGAGAACATCCCCTATCTGAAGCCCTGGAGAGCTGCTGCAAGCCAGTGCAGACAACACTGAACTAGATAAATCAACGGTTGGACTCGTGCACGGCAGCCTCCTATGTATCTATGATGCAACATTGTGAGCAATCATCTAGCGATGCCTCTTGTGGAGAAGCCTACTTGGAATGTGGGTTGTGGAAGAACACTTGCAGCACATAGAGTGTGCTGAACATAACAAACACATTCAGTGGGGTTTAACATGTTGAGGAACATAGCAGTTCTCTATAGGCTTCCGTTCCAACCTTCATAGAGAAAACAAATGGAAATTGTCCTACTTTGTTCAGTTGTAGTGCGGACCAGAAATCTCTGCTTCGTCTGAGATATAAGAGACAGATACTGTCCAGATTGCAGCTAGACTAGGAGTGGGTATATGGAGGTTATTTTACCAGCAATTTCTGGGCAGCAGCTGAGGCTACTAATTAAGTACTCTGCCTACTGGAGTAGTATGGTATATACTTAGAGCCAGACTCAGACACGGGAGTGCTGTGAGTGCTGTGGTATCAGGGCAATGCTTTGTTTCAGGCTCATTGCTGACTCCATTCATGATGGTGAGGAAGTGATTGTGAGGGCCCATGGTCAGAGATGCAACCAGCTAGGTCACATTTTCCCAGTTTTCTTCAGTGGCGAATTGTTCTGGGTTACAACCTCAGGAGCTCCCTCTGGGTGTTGTTTCGCCTTATCTTGGTTCTTGCAGGGGTCCTCCCCAGAAAAGGAGATCTCATCCAGATTTACATAGCTCTGATTGTTGGCAGGGCTTGACACCTTTCTAAATGCTACAGTCCTGCCAAGCATCTGTGTGGTATGGCAGGGGAAGCAGGTGGGACCGAAGGAGAACCATAGCTCAATGGCAGAGCATCTGCTTTGCATGCAAAAGGTCCCGGGTTCAATCCCCAGCATCTCCAAATAAGTTTGGAAGAGAACCCTGTCAAATCCTGCGGGGCTACTGACAGTCAGTGTAGACAATACTGAGCTCGATGACCCTATGGTCAAATTTAGCATGGAGCAGTTCCTATGTTCCTCTGAAACAGGATTCCCTTCCCAAATGATCCCTGTAATTTTATATTCTGTTTGAACAGCCCCGGCAGAAAAGGAAGGTGTGCAGGCAGCACTGAGATTGCACATAGTTGCATGTCATTTCCATGGTTAGTGATGCACATATGGAAGCCTGCTTAATAGGCATAGGTCCTCTATCTAGAAGGGCACAGTTTTAAATGTGTCCTTCAAACAAGTATTCTGAGATGAACATCAGGTGAGAGTCCTTATAAAACTGGTATAGCTGTCAGCTGTATTTATATCACTCTATGAATAGCTGCATACCTTGACATTCTTCAGGCATTATGAACCTGATTTTTCATCACAGAACTGATACACCTGTCAAGTGTGTTGCTACTAAAAAAAGATTCTAATGCACAGTCGTTTTAGAAACATAGTTTGTAAAAAAATCTTGACCTTTTAATTCATGTTACACATGACTATGCAGCATTTGAACTGTTCGTTTTGTCAAATTATTAAAATCCTCAAATGAGTCCCTTTGTTCCTTTTCAAAGACATCACCATCCAAGCTGAACCAATTTTATAATAATGGCAAATTGCAGTTTTCCCGTGCCCAGCAGAAAATCTTTTGCAGTTTACCAGATCATTAAGGGTTCTCATTAACTCAGATCAGCAGCTTGATGTTAGTTGTGTCCAGCTCTGGGAAGAGGCAATGGACCAAATAAGATGTGGGAGAGGCCCAGGCCTGCAAAGTTGGCTTCATGCTGGAGTGAAGTCAGGACACTGGGCAGGAACAAGGGTGCTGGTTTGGAACATGAGATTCAGGACCACGGTCAACAATTCTGCAATGGAGAGCCAGAGGAACAAGTTGCTTCAGCACTGACTTCCTGCAACTGCCAGAGCATCACAGTCTGCACTGGAGGATCAAGACTGAAGCCTGCTTTCTCAGAGGTGCCACATGCCAGTAACAAGGTCTTCTTCCTTTGGGGCTGCTTTTGGCTTTTTCTGGGTGGCAAGCTTTGGGGCTGTGGGCTCTCTGTTGGTGGAAGCTCCACAAGAATGTTATTGATCCTTGGAAGAGTTGGTAGTTATTTCCTATCATCTGTAGGCAAATGAACATCCTCAGAATCTGGTACAGAACCCAGTGCTAAGAAGTATGGTCAGGGTGAGCCATCTCCCTCTTGCAGCTACTACTGTTCAGGGACTCCAAGTCTGAGTATTCAGGGTCCAGGGCCATGACAAGTAAACAGTAGCATTGAATTCACCCTCAAAGAAAATATTTTCAATTGTCTTTGTAAATATGGTATATTCAGAAGCAGCTTTCTGGGTGGGGCGGAGCGCCTGTGCTAGCTTCCTGGCAGGTGGATCACTGTTGCTTACTGGGCGGGGGAGGGGGAGGGGGCAGGGCAATGACAAGGCCAGGTCAGTGCAAGTAGCTGGATTGAGTCCTTGAACACTCAGGGTTCCTCCTGCTTCCTGGAGAAATGAGTGTGTATATGTATGTGTTTAGAAACCTCTGACTTTTGTGTGCCTAGAACAGGCTCCCTCAACCTCAGCCCTCCAGATGTCTTGGTCCTACAGCAACTCCCATGATCCCTAGTTAGCAGGACCAGTGGTCAGGGACGATGGGAACTGTAGTCTCAAAACATCTGAAGGGCCGAGGTTGAGGAAGCCTGGCCTAGAACATTGCCTACTGAATAAGATAAGAATCACATCCATCGCTCCACCCAGTGCTGCCTCTGGCCCCTCCCAACCACTAGTGTGAAGAGATATATATATATATATGTATGTATGTATATGTATATGTGTGTGTGTGTGTGTGTGTGTGTGTGTGTGTGTGTGTGTGTGTGTATATATATATATATATATATATATATATATATATATATATATATATAGTGTCTGTCTCATTGAGGTGGGACTTCCTCTTGAGTAAAAATTAGAATTGAAGAGTTGGAAGGGTCTCTTAGGGCAATCTAGTCCAGCCTATACATCTATCCCATATGGGGATCAAATCTGTGACCTTGGTCTTATCAGCACCATGCGCCAACCAACTGAGCTATCCAGTTGTGAAGAGCTAGTATTGTGTTGTCAGACACCAACTCTGGTAGCTGAGCCCTGTCATTTGACCTAGATGGATTCAAAATACTTCTAGAAATTAAACGTTAGGGTTCCCAAGTGAACACTGAAACATTATATATGTAATTATTCACAGTAATTAAGAGGAACTGAAGTTCCCTGCTGTCAGAGCCGAAGCCAACTGTTTTATTAATTCATTATGACTTCCATTCGTTTCACACTTTAGTGAACAACTTCAAAGGCCTGGTGCTGCCAATAGCCCACAACCACAAGCCTGAAAGGTTTCTTTTGGACTAACAGGGATGATCTGCTGGGAAGTGTCGTCTCTTGTTGCTGTGGGCGAAGGTGCTGGACTCGGATTGGGTTTTCTTCAGCAATAATTTCCTCATAAGGTGGAGAAGTGAGATAAATGAGGTATTCCCTCACCCCTGCCCCTAGTAGTACCTGGTCACTTAGGTCTGAAGGGATCCTATGAGCTGCCCTGTTTTCAGGAATCTTTGTGCCTCATCCCTGCCTTAGACAGGCTTTAGTGGACACTCTCTGTCCCATCAATTTCAAATGCACTTTAAATTAAGCATCCCACGTGGCTTGGCCTATTTACATGGAACCTATTTATATGGAGCATACTGGTGACTGTTAGCCCAGGAAGGGGGGTGGGGAGGGCGGGGGTCATGCTGCCAGTTATGTGATAAGTGGATTTAAATGTAGAGGGGTGCATGCTTACATTTGCATAAGTCAATGCTTTGCTTGTGGCCAATGTCATATCCGTTTTGAGGTTCAGGCAGAGAGATTTATAGCTTACCTAAGGCAATGTGACTAAAGTTCAACTTTCATCTTTAATCCCTGCCTCCTTTGACATCCTGGTACTTGCTCCCCGTCTTTGCTGTTGCCCTCGCCTCTGTTAACAGCCATGACACACACACAAAAACCACAACCCATCTGTTTCTTTTCCTGCCGCACCATGGCACAGAAACACTGGATCTTTCCATTCTTTCACTCATCTGTATGGAAGTCTCTGTAAATTTATTGAATCCTCCATTAAACTCAACCCTTCTCCTACATTTGGCATTTGCTAAGGCTAGTCTCTGAATTATATGTCCAGTAAAGACTCCATTGATTTCATGAGACCAGGATAGCCTATCATACACCCATGGGGGGGGGGCACAGGAAGAAAAGAAAGTGGGAAGGGGGTCACGGTCGAAAAAAGGTTGGGAAACACTAGTTTAAACAATCAATCAATAAAGAACTACAAATATTTGTGCTACAGCTATCCACGATGCTACTCTTATTAAATACCTTAGCAGGGACACGGCTAGAAAATGTGTTTAATTTAAAAATTAATGCAGGTACGGCTGCATCCAGAGAGCTGTAGCCTGACTGCTAAAAATATCTCTGCTAATTATATTATATGTATATGTAATTACCATATATATTATTCTCAAGAAATAGTTTACAGAGTGGCAGCTGGAAAAAACTGGTGGGGGGAGGGAATCCAAACACCCACCCTCAACATGCCAGACTTGTACCAACTCTAGGGTAAACTGCTTTGTCATTTTAAATGTCAATGTGGATTAACAAACCATGAAACTTCTTCATTTTTTTTATATTAAAAAATGCATTTCCAGTATTGGTTGTTGCAGTGAGTAGGGATGTATGAAAAAAATCCAGTTCGGATCACATTGGAAGGATAATATCATATATTAGGGGCTATTGCTTTCCACAATAATAATAAATAATTGCTTTTCTTATTTATATTCCACCCATGTCGTGGGTTGTGTATATTGGGCAAAACTGAAAGCAAAGATGGGGGAAAAATGCACTAAAATATTATTGATTTTTCATGAGGAGTGGGGGAGGGTTCAAAAGGAAAAAACAGAAATGTGGAAAACTGAATTTAGGACTGAGGAAATGAGCAACTAAGAGAAATCAAAATTGACAGATTCACCCATCCCTAGCAGAGACCCTTCATTGTGGTTAAGATACAAGCCAGCAAAGATTTTTATTATTATTATTATTATTATTATTATTATTATTATTATTATTAAATGCTTAGGTTGGAAATTAATTACCCTTTTTTACCATCAGAAACCTGAAGGCATGAAAAGTATGCTCCTATAATCCACACTTTTTAAAAGAAAAAGAAAAAAAGATGACTATGACCCTGAAATGCATCTAGAGGATTATCACTTCCCACGGATGAAGATATACATATATATTAATCACATGAAGAACAAATACAGATTCTGCAGAAACAAGCTTGAATCCTATTATTTACCTTTACGCAAATTGTGGAATCCTCTGAAGGGGTTGTGGGGGGAAAGAAAAATAATGACTTTTGAATTGGGAATACATGAGAAAATGCTAAAAGAACTCACTCTGGAAATGACTGAGTAGACTTTTCCAGTTCTAAGCAGGTTCATTCATACATACTGTGTTCAATGAGACATATTCCCAAACTGGAAGTGCAATCCAAACTCCCTTCGTGTCCAGCTTGGGGTGTGGGGTGTGGATAGGCAGAGCCTACCAGCCATCCTTGACTTTCCACCATCCACTGTCTGCAAAGTGATGCTGCTGTCACTCTGCTGGTGTGGAGATTCCAATTCCACTGCCAAGTGGGTGGTTGGATGACAGAAGTGCTGCCAGAAGGATCTTCACCACCAGCAGCCAGTGAAGAGCCCCTAAACAGGGATTTCCATGTGTGGGGAGGTGGAATCCATTGCATTCTAAGATGAACCTGCTGCCATCATAGGAAAACAGTGGACCCAATTTGAGTGGGATCAAGTCTGCCTCCCTTGGCACACACATCTCCTGCCCTGGCTGCTTTGACTGTGGAGGTTTTCCTGCTGCTCTATAAAGGGGTGTTGGATTGCCTCCTAAGTTACAGCCAGTAAAAATTCCACTGGGCTTTTTTCTATACAATGTGGTTATAAATGCTGCTGCCTGGAAGGACAGATCGTGAAGCTGAGGCTCCAATACTTTGGCCACCTCATGAGAAGAGAAGACTCCCTGGAATCATGGAATCATAGAGTTGGAAGAGACCACAAGGGCCATCCAGTCCAACCCACTGCCAAGCAGGAAACACCATCAAAGCATTCCTGAAAGATGGCTGTCAAGTCTCTGCTTAAAGACCTCCAAAGAAGGAGACTCCACCACACTCCATGGCAGCAAATTCCACTGTCGAACTGCTCTTACTGTCAGGAAGTTCTTGTTTAGGGGGAATCTTCTTTCTTGTAGCTTGAATCCATTGCTCCATGTCCGCTTCTCTGGAGCAGCAGAAAACAACCTTTCACCCTCTTCTATTTGACATCCTTTTATATATTTGAACATGGCTATCATATCACCCCTTAACCTTCTCTTCTCCAGGCTAAACATACCCAGCTCCTGGGAAAGACCCTGATGTTGGGAAAGATGGAGGGCACAAGGAGAAGGGGACAACAGAGGACAAGATGGTTGGACAGTGTTCTCGAAGCCACCAACATGAGTCTGACCAAACTGCGGGAGGCAGTAGAAGACAGGAGTGCCTGGCGTGCTCTGGTCCATGGGGTCATGAAGAGTTGGACACGACTAAACGACTAAACAACAACAACAACTAAAAGAGTGGTTTCTGTTATCCTACATTCTGTTGTCCTCTTTACTGAAGCAACAAGATGCAAGAATATTCAACCGCCGGATGCATTTTTAATTTTTTTAAACTTAGTCTTATATCCCAGTAGTAATATTTATTTATTACATTTTTTACCTCATCCTTCCTCCAAGGAGTGCTAGGTGGTGTACATGATTCTCTCCTTACCCCATTTTATCACCGCAGCAACCATATTGTCCCGAATCTCTGGCCTACAAGGCAGCAATTCCCACTGGCATATACAGTATGTCAAGTCCAAAGTTCAACAGTCAGGAAACACAGTCAAACCCAAAGTACATTCCTGTAGAAGTCCCGGAACATCCAATCCAAGGTTCATTAACATGGGCAGTTGAGCAGACACAGCACTTCAGCTCTGTTTCCCTATTATACCTTGCATGTTGATTGCATTATCTGGACTTGATGTGCCATGTGACCCTCATCTGCTCTGAGTCTACTCCAGCTGAGGAATCACACCCACCCACTTGTAATTCTTTCAATAAAAATATTATAAAATGTATTTTAAAAAAAAACCTCCTCCCCAAGTCAACAAGCCTCACCAGGGTTGTGGGCACAATTTTACCTCAGCTTCCCAGAAAATACATATCACTGCTCCCTACACTTCAGAGCCCACCTTGTTTGGGGAGATGGAGGCCTCTCTGGCTGTGATAGGGTTCTGCTCTTTTGGTCCTTGCACACTGACCCCCATCCCCTTGCTGTCCTCTGTCACCCTGTGTGTACTTTCTGCAACCCCAACCTCTACTTTCCCTGGTGGGTCCCATCTGTGGCTGTACCCCTTGCCAGGATCCTCCTTCTCCTCCCTGTTGTGCTGCCAGTTCATGACACATATGAAGTAAGTTAGACTGAAAGAGAGTGACTGGCCTGAGACCTTGAGTTTTGTGGATGAGTGGAGATTTGCTTAGGTCTCATCAATCCAACACTCCAACCACTACACCAGACTGCTTCTCTGCAATAAACATTGGTGGTGTATATTTGCTTGCAACATGAAGTCAATGGTTTATCTTTGTTTCTGGATTACACTCATTGGCCTCATCTTCCTTTCATAATGTTCCCTGGTATGGAATTTGCCTTCTTCACAGCTGCTGTGCTTCTTCTGTATCAGCGTATAACACTTTGGATTCTTGTATCATCTATATTTAAGTTCCCACTACCCGCCATCAGTAATTTCTAGTTCTTTAAATGTATACATGTAAAGAGATAAAAAATGCTTCAGCTGCCATGAACTTAGGGTATGGGAGCATGGAAAATGGTACTGTCTCTGGGCAGCTGCTGTTCGTAGTATTGCTCAAATAACTCAGTACTGAAGTAATGGCATGGAAAATAGCTAGATTATTTATGGGCCCATGACTTGTCCCATCGCCTTTCTTGGGAGTCCACTGCCCAGCAGACCCATAGGATTCCAGGAGCTCTACCCAATTACCTGTGATTAAAACAGGAAGATAGGAAGATTAAGATAGATAGGAAGCTGGGGGGGGGGTGAGGAATGGTGGATGTTACCAATCAATTCACCCTGTAATCATTGCAATACAATTGAGCCGGGGCCTGAAATCAAATTATAGCCTTAAATTTTAATACCAAGCCATCGCATCCAGTTGCATTTGTGGGGAAACCTCAAGCAGGCAACTGTAGCATGGTGCAAAAAATATTTTAGATTAGCTGAGCTATAGACTGCTGTGTAAAGTAGCTGGTCATATATATATATATATATATATATATATATATATATATATATATATATAATCTCCAGCCAAAAGTTCACTTAAGACATTTCCAGCCAAGAGTCTTGCAGCTATATTTTGCTAAATATACCATACTTCTACTTAAAAATAGAACTGTCCCCTCTGGCTCATAAACATTCATGATCTGATTCCTTCAGAATTATTATGATATATTTGGATTGGCTAGGAAAATTGAATTAAGTTATGAATACTTTGATAGCCATTCAAGCAATAGTTGTGCTATTATGCCTCAAGAGCGGGGAAGGAGAAAGAATGGGAGGCACATTATTAAATCACCACAGTGAATCACCACAGGTTCTGTAGAGATTGCCAGAACAGAAAGAAGTAATTTTCATCAAGGACAACAAACCTCATACCTAAATCTTAGAAAACTTTGCAAGCGGAGAAAGGCAGGTTTTCTCTTCAAAAGCTGTATGAGAGGTATAGAGATGCGCTCGCTCTCTCTCTCTCTCTCTCTCTCTCTCTCTGTGTGTGTGTGTGTGTGTGTGTGTGTTTTAAAATTATTTTTCATTGACTTACAGTGTGGTAGATTTTTTTTTAAAAAAAAAACCCTACTTATGAAAAGGGCAGATGCAATTATTCTGGTCACAATGACACAGAACATGTGACCTTTCCATCATTAAAATTAAGAGATGAGACTATAGCAGAGAGTAGAGCATATCCAATAACGAAATTTCAAAACTTTTGATAGCTTTTTCAAGATAGGCTAAGTACAATGTGAAAGATGACATTTGAAAAGGATACTCTGATTCTTCTGATTTCAACTTATTTTGTGACTGCTAATGAAGCAAAGTATAGCCAGGCAGACTCCATTGGGTTATATCCCAAGTAACTTCTGCTCAGAGTAGACACATTTAAATTAAAAGACCCAAGTTAGTCATGCCCATCATTAGTAGGGCTAACATTGACTACAACCCATAACCTTAAAAGGAGTGTTCATGAGTATGCTGTGGTAATAGATAACATTAATAGTGAATCGTGAGTGATTGGCTGATTGCAGGCGCAGCATGTGGAATAGATCCACTGAACATTTTAATATAGCTAACAAATCAATCCTATGCAAATTTAGGCTTACTTAAGACATTGGCTTCAATGGGCTGAACAGCTTACATATGTGTTTGTGGAAATGAGGCCCACTGAGCTTAGTAAGTAGGGTTGCCATATTTCCAAAGTAAAAACCAGGAAAACCTGAATGTTGTTGAGCTTTTTTTTTCAAAACACTAAAAAAAAAACCCGTGATTTTTTTCGATTGACTTGCCAGGACAAAGCGTCGCCTTTGGAAAGTACCCCAGGACGTTAATTCTGGGAAAATCCGGACGTATGGCAGCCCTATTTGTAAGGCCTACTCACTTGGATAAATATGCATAGGCTTGAGCTGCAAACCTGGTTTATATTTCATTTAATCCCCCCCCCCCGGCTTTTATTTAGCACAGCATAACTATAGTGGTTTTCACATGTTACATTCAGTAAGTGTACAATATGTGTACCTGTGTCCACTCTTTCACACAAACACTGCTACATGCGTAGGGACAGCTTGAACCTGTGTGAACAAAACTAATGTGTAGACAAGTCTAAGGTCAATGTCAATGTTCTTTACATGTCACCTTTCCATATATTATGCTCAAGACAGAAAATAAGAACACAGTTACGAGTAACAGTAATTTTTATCTACTTGGACAGAGGACAAAACATAGATAAAATATAAATCTGCAATATAATCCATCATCAGTGCTTTACATGTATACTTCATTTGCAGATTGGTTTGAATCATTGATCATGACAAGAACCCTGATTAGATCAGCGGGGTACAATTTTTGAAATAATACTTGCAGTCAGTTATTAAAACAACCTGCCCATTACATATATATGCAGGGGGGGACCTTTGACATGCTCACTATGCTGCTAAGGCAAATAAAACCATATTGCCATTTATATATCTGTTAATAAACCCTAATAAAATTCAGTGTTGGTTGATTAGATCCAAAAACAAAGTTGTATGCGGAGAAAGCACTGCTACTCATGCGAGATGCACCCTAATATTCCCTCCCAAATTTCCTACCAACTGCAGCCATCCATGCCCACAGAAGCTTTCCTCATGGACTCGGGAAGCCTTTAGAACAGAATGGGGTGGATGGCATGCAGGGGCAACACTACTACTACTACTACTACTACTAATAGTGTTGTGTGGTGTATATGGTCATTTTTAATGGAGTGCTAATTGAGACTACATCTTGAAAATCACAAATTAGCAGCTATGTGGGCCATATTAATTTAAAAGTCTTTACTCTGCCACTGTTTCCTCATTCAGTGGTCCTAGAATTCTATTTACCCAGTTGGGAACTGCCAGCTCTTAGCCAGCATAGCACATACCTGTCCTGAAACTATGGGAATCCCCCCCCCAATCTTATTACAGTGGTACCTCGGTTTATGAACACAATTGGTTCCGGAAGTCTGTATAAACTGAAGCGTTATAAACTGAAGCGTTCATAAACTGAAGCGAACTTTCCCATTGAAAGTAATGGAAAGTGAATTAATCTGTTCCAGACGGGTCCGCGGAGTACTCAACCTGAAGTGTACATTATCCCGAAGCATGGGTGTAATTGGTTCCGGAAGTCTGTTCATAAACTGAAGCGTTCATAAACTGAAGCGAACTTTACCATTGAAAGTAATGGAAAGTGGATTAATCCATTCCAGATGGGTCCACGGCGTTCGTAAACCGAAAATTCGTAAACCGAGGTGTTCATAAACCGAGGTTCCACTGTAATGGTATACAAAGGAACTTAAGAAAAGCCCTGCTAGATCAGACTGAAAGCCTATCTAGTCAAGCATTGAGTTCTCACGGGCCAACCAGAAGCCTATGGGAAGCCTGGAAGCAAGAGATCATCACAGTAGCACTCCCCCACTCGTGATCCCTAGTTAGCTCTGTTGCATTTACCCACCCACCCCATGTGGTCATACTACTGAGTGGGCCCTGGCCTTCTGCAACAGAGTCCTGCCTTGATAGCACCACTGGAGAAGGACAGGCTATGGCAGAGGACCGAAGTAATTGAATTCAGAATTCTGAATTAAAGAGACAAAATAAGAACCTTCAGCAATGCTGAATGAGTACATCTCTATTTTCATTTGTGAAAAGATATTGGCGGTGGTAGAATGCAGAGTAATGGTTCGTCTTACTCAGCTTTCACTGAGTGATGAACTTTACTCTGAAGATATACGTTCCAATGATGGATTTCTGAAATTATATAATAGCATCACCATCAGAAATAATAGGACTAAAGTAGAAGAGCTGGATGATATTCTGGAGCAAGTGTTTTGCATAGATGTGTATACTGCTGATACCGTAGAGAATCAGAAGGTGGTGTTTTTTTTAACATTTCTTTTCTTCTTTATTTTTTTCTTTCAGTTTTTCTTTTAAAAAATGCTTGATACTTGATGTTAACTTTTGCATATCATTATTTCTTTGTTTTTCAAGATTTAATTTTAAAACTTTCATTTAAATAAATAAAGACATGTGCAAAAGGATAACTGAGAACCATACAGGCCTGCCTGAATACCAATATTATGGCAGTTCAGATGGCAGAACCTTGTTCTATCAGAGTTTTATTTTAACACAATGTCTAGCCTGCAAGTTGCAAGACAAAAATCCCACTTCAATTATATTTTCTTACCACACCGTGGCCATGTGTTTCAGTACGTCAATTTTGTACATTCATATTTTACTGCTGACACCTCTTGGAAGTAGTAAAATGTGACATATTCACCAGCAGGTCCAAAATCAATTTATGATTGGTAAATATATTATTATTCTGTTCCTGAGATATGAAACTGTTGTTGAAAAAAAAAGCAATTGGAAACATATGAACGGGTGAAAGGAGGGAGAGTGGAAGGGGAGAATTACAGGAAATTTTGTAGAATCTATCACAGAAGCACAAGTTTCATAGAACGAACCTTCTATACATATAGATATATGCCTGCTCATGAAAGGAGTGTTTACCAGTACTTCCTATAACATCCATGAAAGGTCTCAGCAAAATATCCTCTTAGAAAGACCCAAATGGGCCTTAAACATTTGATTCCATCACAAATACTTTCCCTTTAACTGCGTGACAGTGGCTGATGATACCGCCTCCCCCCCCCCAATTTATGGAGAAGCAATGCCTATACCATTTTGTGCCCCTCCCTCTTTCCCCACTCATTCAAATAAAGCAGCAATTCTGCTATTTTCCCCCAGCAGTCATTTTGTTATATGCAGCCATTTGTAACTGCTACCCACAGCACTTTCTCAAAATTACAAACGTGCCTACTGTCCAAAATGGTTGGTTAACCCTGGTGTCGACAATTTTGAACTGTTGGACCAATGGTCTGACTTGGAATAAGGAAAGTTGCTGTTTTACCGGGGGGGTGTGTTACATTTTAAATGTGCCTCAATTTATCTGTTGACATTCTATGAAGTACATAATCCAAAGAAAGGTAGAGAGTGGGGAGGGGGAGATAAATTGCAAAAACATCACAAAAGGTTTCCTTAAGGTCACCATTTCTGAGTATTTAACATGTGAAAGGCTCCAGAGCAACCTATTTTTGCGTTTTGCGAATCACATCAAAACACACTTTAATAGAATTGTAACATTTTCCAAATTGAAGTGCTAAATTGCATATTTAACCTTTATACTGTATTATATGTGACCTTTAGACTTTGAATGCCCAGGTTGGCAGAACTATGTCCAAGAAACTAAATTAAAATAACAGAGAATCAGCAGGTAAATATTTAAAGGAGAAATTTAAAGAAGACTGCATATATCATTTGCAGCTGCAGTTGTACTAATAGTTACACTATGTCTAGCAGATAGTCTAGCACACATGGATCATGGTCCGGAGCAAATTCTTCCTGTGACCTGGAATTATTCTATTATCCAAAGCTATTACTGTATTCATCAAAAGCCCTGTGCAACTGTCATTGATACGAATAGTCTTCTACAGTGCTCATGCAAGGTCAGATTATTTTTAAAGGGCCTAAAATGCAGCCACCGAGAACTTAATTATGCCCCAATTCTTGGTCCCAGAAAAGTCCCACTGAAATTAATGTGATTTGCCTGGAAGCTGTGAACTGCATCCTGTGATATCACTGAAAGTTCTATTTACTTGGTTTGGAATATGTATGTGTCAAAGCTCTCAATATTGAGCCATTTTATGACAAAAGTCCATTTCCCACAGAGGTTCTTCTCAAGTTTTGAGTGTAACACAGAGGCACAGTTAACAGCAGAACAAGCACCCACATCCAGTTGTTTCACAGGTGGTGCAAGGATTATTCAGTGATCGCTGTAAACCGCATGACCAGATGACAAGCAGTTTTTGTTTGATAACTATCTTCACGTTTTGGGTCAGTTTTCTGTACTGCTTCTTGCACAGGTTTTGCACAATTGTTGTCTCCCAAGCAGATCTAAAACAAGGGCTGTCCTGAGGCACAGCCCCTCCCCCCCAAAAATCCCCTACCCTTCCATGTACAGAGATGAAGTGGACACTGGATTCTTATCTCATTATACATGATAAAGCTTTCTTTAGCCCCTCAGCCCATGCTTTTTCCTGCAAGACCAATTACAGTCGTTAACAGTCATCAACAGGTTTACCACTCCTATCAGCCAATCACCCATTCCCACCACCCTTCTGAGTAATACCCCTCCCCACCCTCTCACTATATATAAGGGTCTGGTGACTTTTGTTTCAATGTATCTGAAGAAGTGTGCATGCACACAAAAGCTCATACCTATGACAAACTTAGTTGGTCTCTAAGGTGCTACTGGAAGGATTATTTTGTTTTGTTTTGACTGCGTCAGACCAACACAGCTACCTACCTGTAACTAGAGATGAAGTGGATTAGCAGTCAAATCTCACTTCAGCACTGACAACTGGACAGCAACCTCCATCACAAGAGATAGCAGAAGGTTAAGTTAGGGGACACAGGGAAGACCATGCAATTTATACAACCCTGTCTTCTAACACCATCCTTTAGTGGCATATCTCCCTGAGCTACCTGAGGCAGCTGCCTCACTCTGCTTCATGGTAGGGCTAACCCCATCCACATCCCTCTCTTGTTCCTGTTTGTTTGTTTGCTTGTTGCTTCTTTGTTTCCAAAGCTGGGATGAATTTCCAGCTAGCTCCACCATGGCTAATACTTTGCACTACAATTTCCAGAGAGCAGCATGCATGCACCAACACTAACTGAAGCTTAAGGCCTGGTTTGGGAACTAAAAAACCTGGATGACTTAGGCCAGGAACTAGGCATGGGGAGCATGCTTGTGTTGGGGTTTTTTTGGACTTCTCAGTTGTGTTCTGTACCAATGACCATGGTATTCTTTTGAACTTATGAAGATAGATTTGGGAGGCGCTGTTTTGAAGAGGTTTTGGTATCTTCTTGGGGGGGGGGTTGTTTCCAGGATGTGATGTGTTGGTGGGGGCTTCCTGACAAATATCTTGCCCATTACTGTAGAGGGGCTTCATCAGGAATTCTTTGAACTTGTTATTATCATTATTTATTATTTATACCCCACCCATCTGGCTGGGTTTCCCCCGCCACTCTGGGCGGCTTCCAACAAATACCAAAATACATTAAAATATCACATATATTATTATTATAGATACTGAATATTGTTATTCAGTATCTACATAGAACTTCTGGGACAGGTCATGTAAGGATTTGGAACACTTTGTCGTTAACATGTAGATGGTACAAAGCTCTATCTTTTTATTATCTAAAAACTCAGGAAGCTGGAACCACTGCACATAATTTTTGGCTCAAGCAACCAGTGGAATCTGGACATGAAGTCCTGCATTGTTATAAGGTAGCCTTCTTCAACCGTGGGCCTCCGTATCTTGTTGGATTATAACTCCCATCATCACCAGTCAGCTTAGCCAATGGTCAGGAATGATCGGAATTGTAGTTCAGCAACATCTGGAGGGCCAGGGTGGAGGAACAGGGTTACAATGCAACAATTTCAGAACTTGAGAGACGGCGGAGGTGTCATTTCTCCTGTGTGTCATAGTTGAGGGAAACATGGCTGAACTCCTACGTGCAACTTTAAAAAGGTAGAAATAACTGTTATTATATTGCTGTGTGGATTTTTCCTCAGGGGAGATGGGTGAAGAAAGCATTTTGATAAATTATCATTTTAATTTTATAAAAGCTATTCAACTGGCTTAAATACAGAACTATGAGCTGTCAGAACTCTGAAAAATTACACAAAATCTTGACATTATATGAGGTAGTAGAAGCCTTGCCCAAACATCAGCTCTGCCTGGTGTCGTAGTGCAAGCCACCTAATTGTTATAACCTTTCTTCTGCTTGGAGACTCTTTGACGCATACTCAAGGATGAGGTATCATTTTTCTCTACTACTTTATGAAGTTGAAGTGTTGAGCATCGATAAAAGGACTAGGCTTTCTTTGACTAAGGTAAGCAAACTCAAGATAGCTCATAGATGGAATGTTCCCCACGGCCTTCCCAACCTGCACTTCCCCACACAATCTCCAGAGGGTCTTGGAGCTCTCCGTAACAGTAGTAGAGCATGTGCCTTGCATATAGAAGGCCCCAGTATCTCCATGTAGACCTGGAAGAGATTCCTGCCTGAAACGGTGGAGAGCCACTGCCTGTCAGGGTAGATGATAGTGAGCAAGGGAGACCTCGTGTCTTAATCTCTAATCTGTGATGGGGCACAGGAAACTTCATTTCCATGAATTTCCTTAAGTAAGGCTGTAGGATTTACTGGTTGTTACTAATCCAAATGCAAGGCTAGCAGTGCCAGGGCTTGTGGGTACTACTGCTACTACTACTACTACTACTATTACTAATACTATATTACTTGTACTATACTCATCTGACTGGGTTGCCCCAGCCACTCTGGGCAGCTACAACATGTCCATTTGTGCTAGCCAGGGCAGAAGGTGGGGCAGGGAATAATGTCTCTTCACTGAGCTTATTTTAGGATCCATTTGGGGCATTTCAGCCTTCCCATAGTATCCACTCCTGCCTTCTGTCTGATACTGTTCAACCCCCAACAGTGGCTTTTTGGGGAGGCAGCAACAGGAAAAGAGGTTTGGAAAAAATATTTCTTATTTTTTTATAAAAAAAAACCCCCAAACAAACCACTCTTCTTTATTATTTTTATTTTAAAAACCCTCAACTTACTGGTTTTCCTTTTGCGCGGTCAGGCGGAGTCCCCCAACACCCCAGGCAGCCCCTGAGTGGAATAACAACACCAGACAACGTTCTATGGGATTAAAATTGGCCACAACTTTATTAAGATTCAGATGTAGGGAGACCTTGGCTCAGGCATTGGGCGTTTATCCTTCCCAGCCCCCAGCCGGGGATCTGGGTAATTTCAGGGTTATCCAGCATATGTGGGGGTTGGGCTAGCTCTGGAGAACATATGTTCAAGCAGATAGCCCGCCCCCCCTTTCTCCCAGCCACTGGAGGGGGAGTGCAATGACGACCTCTGGGCGTATGGTCAATGCCTCCCCCCCTAGACCCCTTTACGGGAACCCTGGTATTGCCGCCGCAATGGGGACCTTCGGCTGCTTCCCAGGTATGTCTCTTCTTCTGCTGTGTGCACTGTATGGTTACCTCTTCCTACCTGGCCAATCCCCCCCAACAACACCTTCCCCAGCTGGATTGGACAGCTGGCTGTGTGGGCAGAGACCACAGGTATCCAGCCTGGGAAGCTGGTGCCAGCTTTTGAACTGCTGAGTGCTGTCCTGGGGATCCAAAATGTGCACCCCTTTTATATGGGGAACGGTCATTACTTTCCAGTACTGCTCAAGTTTTCCCCCAATAATGTCGAACCATATAAGCCTTCAACATTCTTAGGAGAAATCTGCAGTGGTTTAAACTGGTGGGCCACACAATGCACAACTGCTTCCTCTTGGCCCAGCCTTACGTTGATCACGTTAGTATAAATTTTTTCTTTATATCATTGTTAAGCTGAGAGAGAGTCAAGAGAACACTGTTCACTGAACTGAAGAGGCACCCAACAAATGCACATGACAAATAGGAATCACATGTAAGAATGAGGACTCTGATGTACATTCATTTGCACGTCTGGGAAAATCTCAGGAATTATTGGCGGATAATTTGGCCCTGATTGAGTTATGCATATGGTGTTTATAAACTATCTAGCTATCTATGATGAATGAACACATGCAGATTTCTCCCAAGGCACATTTCTGGTATGCATGTTCAGCCATGTGACCGGCATGGGAGAGGGAGAGGGAGGGGGGGGAATGCAGGGAAGGAAAGTAAAAACCCAGAATGAAGGGAAATGATGGAGCTTTATTTCATTTACAAATTATCCAGAAAACTAACTGTCCATTACAAATCTTTATACTAAGTGGTAGATCACTTAAAAAGAACGTGTTTTACAAATATATAGTGCAATAAGCTGTGGTGTATGTATAGGAATACAAGTTTTCATAATGTAACAAAGGAAAATTTAAAGAATAACCCAGATTTTTTATTTTTTTTAAAAAAAAAGATGGGATTGATATATGTTCATAAACAAAGGTGTGTGTCTCATAATGCAAGCAGGGGTTAAAGGTGAGTTCCAGGCTAAAAAGGTTCAAGACCAGTGGGCTAGGTAAATTGAAAATGCAACCTAGTCTTAGATGTCATGCTGAGACTCAGAACCTCTTTTTTAGAAATAAAACACTGTTGTTCCAAGTGACAGCAGACACAAAACAAATTCAGCCAGACAGATTTTCAGCAGATCTCTGAGCCACACAGTTAACGTATCATTATTCTACACATAGAGTGATATTTTTATTCATTCCAGTGCAATTCAGTTTCATGCTCTCTTGAGTCTGGCACCCACAGTGGAATTAGCAGTTGTTCAGTTATTGCACATCCAACCTCCCCAAACAATGTGTGCAAGGATTTTGTGCTATGCTGTAATTTAATACATGTGTCCTTAACTGCATTTTAATTAGCATGCACTCCCGAGTCCACTGATATTTAAGAAGGTTGCTGCGACTTCAGGTTCACTTGAGTGTTGCTTACTTGAGTGTTGGAATGACAGAGTCTTTTTTCCTTTTTCTTAGAGGTGTTAGGGAGAAGAGCCACACCTAGAGGTTTGAAGCCTGTACTTTTCAAGACTCTTTCTAAAAATGTATCGCTCCGAGAGTGGCCGTCATTCACACTTTTGCAACACCACTTCTAAGGCAGTGGTGCTATTTGGGGAAAGCTCACACAACTTGCTCCAGGAGCTGCTTGCTGTAGCAGTACAGTATTAGGCCTCTTATCTGCGCTGAAAGTGTGGCTTCATTGTGAAGATTTTGAATTACAGTAATCTCTAGGCACCTTTAGCTGAGAGGAAAGCAGCACCGTCCCATTTATCTCCTTATGACAATAGGCAAGAAGCCATTGTTCTAAACCGATTACGGTGTATCTGTTGCGCACTACAGAGGAAGAAGACGTGTGGTTTGTGGGTCCTGCAGGTAAACAGGAAAGTAGGAGGAGAGAAAATTGCAGCCTCCTTTTCTGTAGTCATACTACTGATTTACTCTGTATCTCTTTATCCAGCTACTATCCAAACTGCCAAATTGTTTCTTTCCAATGCCTTTCCTGGAATCTTATTGCTGATTCACCCTTTCTTTGGGTTCACAAAGCTGTCATTCCCTTACACACACACACACACACACACACACACACACACACACACACACACACACACACACACACACACACTGTGTTGGTATAATCAGGAAATACCAGCAGCTGGGAGTAAGCAGCAGTTATCAAAGGACATTTAGAAAGCAAGGCACAAATGTAACTAACACCAATTCTTACCAATGGTTAAAGAAGTGGGGGTGGGGGCAATTTCCCCCCTCCTGCAATCAGTGTTTGTGCCAATATAACCCATGTAATAACTACAGTCATACCTCGGGTTACAGCCGCTTCAGGTTGCGTCTTTTCAGGTTGTGCTCCGCACCGAACCCGGAAATACCGGAACAGGTTACTTCCGGGTTTCAGCGCGCATGCACAGAAGCATTAAATCATGCTTTGCGCATGTGCAGAAGCGCTAAATCGCAACATGTGCAGATGCACAGACACGGGTTGCAAACACTGCGGGTTGTGAACGTGCCTCCCACACAGATCATGTTCACAACTCGAGTGTCCACTGTATTCTGAAAATAGCTAACAGCTATTCCATCTATTTTCCAAAATGAGACTCTTTAATAGCAAGCTAGAGAAAATGCTTAAAGAGAGAGACTATTTTGATTTGACCTTTAAGGGCTTAAAATGTTTGAAATTGGATGTAGCAAACTTATCCCAGCTTTGGGATAAGAAGAGGGGTATAAGTAAAATATTGCATACTAGACCAATTAATAATGATGATTTGCTAAAAGGCAATTGGTGGGGAAATAGGTGGGAGGAAATATGAATTATTTCTATTTATTTTTGTAAATCCAGGTTTGTGGTGTGAGAAGAACAAGCAGGAAGTGAAAGCACAGCAAAATGCCCTGCAACTTTTTATTTTATTTTCTTCATAAGCTATCTATTTCTTCCTTATCCCAGTATTGCTGTTTAGATATCATAATCCTGAAACTTCTGGATAACTGTGTTTACAGGGCAATC
This sequence comes from Zootoca vivipara, assembly GCF_965207765.1. NCBI lineage: Eukaryota > Metazoa > Chordata > Lepidosauria > Squamata > Lacertidae > Zootoca > Zootoca vivipara. The sequence continues at coordinate 69,383,168 of NC_142588.1, read as the reverse complement.
CTGAGCATGTTTACTCAGAAGTAAGCCCCACTCAGTTTAATGCGGCTAAATGTTTATGTCATTTGTATGCTTCTCCTTAAAGTTCTCTGGACAAATGATGATTACATGGCAAAACATCAGATGTTTATTTAGTGTTTGACCTGAGGATTTTGGAATAAACTACTTGGAGATACATTGCAGTGTTTTCTAGGTCTCAGGTGGGTAGCTTGTGAATTTTCCCAGCAGTTGGGCCTCATCCATTACGGTTGAGGCTGAACCATATGTTCAGAAAAGACAGCAAAAACCATTATTATAATTTTCCCAGTGAGAGACTTGAGTGCTTTTTTAGTCACCACAAACAGAAGAAACCACAGGGCCCACATTCCTTCTCCCATTGAATTCATTTGCATACAAACAGAAGTTTAATGGAAAGAAGTGACTGGAACTGGGGCAAATAAATCTAGGTTCTTAATATGTGATAAAAAAATCATCCAATGAAAGGACATGCTTAGGAAACAGGTGGGAAACATGTGTATATTGATACGTGACAATTGCACATGCATGTACGTGCATGCAGCATAATAGTCTGTGATGTCGCAAATGTGATGATCTAAATGAGGGGCTATGCACACTTCTGTGTAAAATACTGCCATGCTTAAAATATATTTAATGTGCATGTCCTGTTGGCATGTGTGCATTGCATGATAATGTGCATCCAGTGCTGGGTGCAGGCACCTTTTCGGGGTGCTGTACACATCACATCACCCCCAAAGTCATCCCTGTCCCACACTAGCTTGAAAACTGTATGTACAGATCACACAGATAGTAGCTGCCACTTTATATTATGGCATGGCATGAAAGTGTGCACAAATTGCAAACTGCTGTGCACAAAAGCATGCTAAGAAAAAATGCCCCCTGTGTATTTCAAAGGTTATGCGTGTACATAGCCTGAGAATGAGGCTATGAACCTCGATGCATTTTACAAATGGAACATAAGCAGCCAATCGGAAGTAAATATCACTGAATTCAACAGAGTTAATGCCCAGTAAACTATTAATGGGATTGTATTTATGCAGATTATAATAAATAGAGTATTATGCCATATACTGCTGTTCTTGGGTGGGTGGGAGGGAGGGAGAGAGAGAGAATATATGTCCCCAGCCCAAGAAGGACAAATGATTAGTAGTTTAATTGTTTACTGGCAAAGCACACAGAACACACACACATGCTTCTGGCGACAAAGTCAGTGGCATCCCCTCCCAAGACTTGTGCTCTGAGCTGGACTCTTGGAACAACAACATAACCATGCCTCCACCCACACTTAAGTATGCTTGTCCGGCAGCGCATGCACATTGCACAAGCAAGCCATGACTTCTCCTATGCAGATGTTGCTGCTGTGCCTGTCTCCTCATGTCCCTCCTGGTCCTGGGGAACACAGAGGAGGGGGTTCTACCACTCCTCCTCTCAAGAACCATCACTTTCTCTGCTCCTGGCACACCCTGCCCTTCTTTCAGCCCTGGTTCCTGCCCCGCCTCCCCTGGCTTCTCCTGCTCAGGCTCTCCTCCTCCTTCCAGCCCTGGCTCCTGCAGGAGGCACAAAACCCCATAAATCACTGCCCCCCCTTCCCATAGGTCAGCCTCTGGCCCCATGGCCTCTGCCACCCATTCCTCAGCGCCCTGCCAGTCCCTGTCAGAGAATGGATCAGCACCTACAACAACTTGAGGTTTCCTAGGTGACAGGAACTGTCAAGAAGACCCCCCTGCACTTCAGAATTTAACAGGCTCAAACACTTTAGGTTGCAAACACACCTACTCCCCCCTCAAAAAAGTCACTACCTCTCATGTGCATACGTTAACCCATACAAATGGTGCCATCTTTAAATTGGCTATTACTACTACTACTACTACTACTACAAAGCCAAAACAGTGGGCTTTAAACTCAGCAGGGTGGTCCAGATCAAATTTTCCATTTCATCCTCAGGCCTGTTCGATTTGATTTGCTCTACTTTAAACTATAGCACTATGTTACTGTGGTGCTAATTCTTTCCCCTGCCTTTTACTATCCTGAACCACATGAGTCAAAGTGCTGTCGGAGGGTGGGGGGTGGGGGTAAATTGAGGCACCTTCACTGATTATCTAAAAGGATGTCAGTGTTTCCAGCAGCTTGGGCCTCAGAGAACCCTGAAGGATAGAATAACCTGCTGAGAAAGAGATTATTTGTCTTGAGCGCTAGGTAGATAATAGAAGATAACTCAGAAGAACTGGGCATTTGCTACCTATTTAGGTATAAAACGCCAGGCAGCTTGCTACTGGACTGACAAGAAAGAGGATCAGGTGGTGGCCCTGGGAGCATATTAGTGTGGTTTGGCTTGAAAGATAAGTGCATTTTTAGCTGATGAGTCTGCCTAAAGGACTCCTCAATCCAGTAAAAAGTGATCGTCAATAAGCTCCCAAGGCAGCGTGATTTCAACTTACGTCTCATTGATTTTTACAATCAACACTCTAATCAGACCATTAAAAAGAACAAGAAAGGATGAATCAAGGTAGCTTTTCCTGGCAAGTGTTGTCTAAAAAAACAATTGTGTGAACTGCAATTCAACATGGTCAGGTCTTAATTTCCATATTCTAGAATATGCCCTAAAATATTCATAATGGAATAAGTTCATAGAATCATAGAATCATAGAGTTGGAAGAGACCACAAGGGCCATCCAGTCCAACCCCCTGCCGAGCAGGAAACACCATCAAAGCATTCTTGACATATGCCTGTCAAGCCTCTGCTTAAAGACCTCCAAAGAAGGAGACTCCACCACACTCCTTGGTAGCAAATTCCACTGCCGAACAGCTCTTACTGTCAGGAAGTTGTGATCTAGCATTTCAAGTAATCAGCTGGGGTGACCTTTACAGTCCCTCTCAGTGATCCAGAGAGGCCTAGAACATATCTAGCTTTTGAGGAGCCTAGTCACAATTTTAAAATGTAAAAAAAGAAAATATGACATAAAAGTGTGAGTGGTTTCTTGGAACTAGCATATTAGTTATAATGTCTTAGGAGGTATCCAAATCAGTGCCATTTTGAAAGTTTCAGTCTGCCATCTTGATTCAAAATGTTGTCCAAACATAGAACAAAACCAGCTCCTCAATCTTAGGAGCCATCATGCTAAATTTGGTGATGATAGTTTAAAAGGTGCCCAAGTACATAGAGCATAGATGGACAGGCAGGCAGACAACATTGCAAAATATAGATATAGATTAGCACTCTTCTGGAATTTGGTGCAACTGGACTTCTCCGCAACCCTTCCCCTCTGCAGGGAGGTGGGACCGATTTGGATGGTCCGCCCACGCTACTTAATGGATCCAATTGGCTTCCAGAGAGTAGTAGGGGATGTTTTATCCCATGTCGATGGCCTTTCAGCTGATTCCCTGGTTGCCTGCTGGAATGTGGAGTTAACCAGGGCTATTGACTGTCTGGCTCCGAAGCGCCCTCTCCGATTGCATGGAGCCTGGACAGCCCCGTGGTTTCCCCCGGAGCTGAGGGCGATGAAACAGTCGCTGAGACGGCTAGAAAACTCATTCTGAATCAGACCGAACCCAGGCTAGAGCTCAACTTTGAGCCTACCAAGTGGCAATGGAGACGGCGAAGAGGACCTTCTTCACCATTTCTATCGCATCTGCAGAAAACAGCAGCACAAGACTGTTCCAGGTGGTTCGCAATCTATCCGAACCACCTTCGTCATCGGGGCCTGGTAGGGACCCCAATATCTCCTGCAATGCTTTTGCAAAGTTTTTTGCAGATAAAGTCACTCAGATTTGGGAAGAGGTAGACTCCACCGTGGGAGCAGGGCCGGGGCAAGAGAATGCTAGAGTCCTGTCTAGTCAAATTGCGTGGGATTGGTTTCAATCTGTTACCTCCGAGGATGTGGACAGGCTGCTTGGACGAGTGAAACCAACCACCTGTCTCCTTGATCCTTGCCCATCCTGGCTTATAAAAACTAGCCAGGAAGGGCTGGGCGATGGACTTTGCGTGGTGGTGAATACTTCTCTCTGTAAGGGAGCCTTCCCACACCTGCTGAAAGAGGCGGTTATTAAACCGCTTCTTAAAAAACCATCTTTAGATGTGGCCAACATGGCCAACTATTTCCCAGTCTCAAATCTTCCATTCTTGGGCAAGGTGATTGAGCGAGTGGTTGCTTAACAACTCCAGGCACGCCTGGAAGAAGCGGACCATTTGGATCCCTTCCAGTCGGGATTCAGGCCTCATCATGGGACTGAAACTGCCTTGGTCGCACTGGTCGATGATCTCCAGCGGGCTAGGGACAAAGGTGAGAGCTGTTTCCTAGTTCTGCTGGATCTCTCAGCGGCTTTTGACACCATCGACCATAACATCCTTCTGGACCATCTAGAGGGGTTGGGAGCTGGGGCCACTGTCATACAGTGGTTCCGCTCCTTCCTCCTGAGCCGTGTTCAGCAAGTGGTGGTGGGGGAGTGAGTGTTCAGACCCCTGGGCTCTCACTTGTGGGGTGCCTCAGGGTTCTGTCCTCTCCCCCATGCTTTTTAACATCTACATGCAGCCGCTGGGAGAGATCATCAGGGGGTTTGGGCTGGGTGTTCATCAGTATGCGGATGATACCCCAATAGGAATCCCTTTTGCATTCCACTTGAGTTCATTGTTCAGATACCTCCCTTCCCCACTGAAAAATTGTACAATTTGTTCTCACATATATGCCTGTGAAAATGCCACAGGATCATTTTTCTGTATAACCACCTTAAAGAGTTGCCTTTAAATGCCGGCCATGGATGAAATTGTAAGAAAGGGGAGAGAGACTTTGAATTTCCATAATAATTCTCTCAGTGTTGTATGTTTTCGCAACAGTTTTGATTGGCAGTATTGCAGTACATCTCACAGATTGCAAAAAAGAACAAAAACTTGTGAAACTGAACCTGTGAAAAGGAAAGGAATATATGGCATGTAACATTTAAAAAAAAGGCTCAAAAGGCAGCCGTTTCATTCAACAGTTACTTTGTGAGGGTCCACAAATCTGTTGCAACAACTCACAATATTGTCTAAGCCAGGGCCTTTTTTTGGCCAGAACTCACCAGAACTCAATTCTGGCACCTCTTTTTCTAGAAAAAAAATAGCACTGGACTAAGCCAAAATGGCAGCCTGGCCATTTTGATTCCAAAATTCTTGCTTAGAGAGAAGCTACCAGAAATAATATATTGATCTCTGGATGCCTGCAGCAAGGCAGATTAACCTCCTAGGTATCTAAACAATGTAAGATTTGGGTTTCTTCCTCACCCAAGACCTAGGTGGCTTTGAAGGAGGAAGTGGTGGCACTCTACTTGCACATAAATTAGATTAAGCATTCTCCAGTCTGGTGTTACATTGCAGGACATCTGAAGTGGCTCTGTCACATCTCTGTATCAGCATCTCAATTTTGTTGTATCTCTTGGGTCGCCAATATAAGATATACAGTATACATATACCTTCATTCTTCCTCTCAAGGACAAGAAGCAAATATGAAAGTCAGAATCTTGGTTCCATCCTTTCATACTGTTGAAACTGCCTATATTTCTATGCCAATGCCATGTTCACAGTTCATTTTCATGGAAATTAACCAGCCCTACATGGAATGTTTTCCAATACTGGCAACATCTTAGTCACTGATATCCAAGGCTGCTCTGAGGACAGATAAACAACAGAGCTGAGTTTCTGAAAAGTTACACAAGGGGTTTTCATTCTCACTGCATTTCTGGCTTTCTATCATTCTCAAGAGCGTTACTGGCAGTTATGAGATACAGACATGAAGCTAAGGAATACAGTAAGTCTAGCATTTATTTATTTTTAAATGATGAGGATTAAACTGATCTCAGAGAGGCTTCTGTATCAGAAAGCCATGCCCTCTTCATTTCGACAACAGCAAGCTATCAAGACTTGGAATAAAACCTTCCTGCCTTCAAAATATTAACATAATGCAAATGGATAGCATTGACATGCCCTCACCCTCCCCTCCCTCCCAAAAAATAAAAAACGGTGGCCGAGGAGGTCTCAGTTGACAAGCAAGTCTCTGTGTCTGTCATTTCAGTTTGCATTTTACAGGAAGCCTCAGATATAATGGTTGTGACAAACCATTGCAAAAGGAATAAGCCATCTCTCAAACTTGTTAAAAGGAAGAGATTTCTCTTCAACATCATGCTAACTAATGAGACATGAATTTCTCCCCCCCCCCCCCGTTCCATTTTTAATTATATGCATCTGGGTCACTCTGCTCAGAGATTTCAAATTAGTAGAAAAGTTTTACTGTGGAATTGTCTGCAGCCAGAAGAACAAGCAGCGCTGGTCCCTCCATTTGGTAGAGTGAGGCAGGAGGTGATACATTCAATCCAGCTGGGTGCAGAAGGGAATATGCAGGAGAAGCCTGTCTTTCCCTCTCCGCAGCTGCCTGAACACTCCATCTTTTGGCAGCTGGATCATTCCAGGTGGGCCAATGTGTATCTGTATCAATTCAATCTGACAGAATCCTGGATCTACCCAAACTGGTTTGTTATCTCAGATTCAGCTGGATCTAGTGCACAACAGTAGCCTTGCTTGTTCCTGAACAGGGTTTGGATCTGGCATAACTTTTGCCACCATTATTTTTACTAGCTTTTTTTATTCCATCTTACTGCATATATAGATTACTCCCTATTTCAGGAAAATATTTGCCACTTTCATTACTCAATCAAATAAACATTTTATACTGCTGCTGAAATTTTCCCATTGACAAAAAAAATCAACTGTTTATATACAAATAAATGTGGTTGGTGGGTTTTTCTTTTTTTCTTTTTTAAAAAACTAACTAACTCTGTTTTACTCCCTTTTATGTCATGTTCCCATGGAAGGAATGTAGAGGTTTTGCAGGTTTCCCTCTCTACCTTGTTAAATACACTCCTGATATAGATGCCCATATTGATTCCCGCCCACCCCAAGCTTGAACACTTCCTGTCTTTGTTTCCTCCAGGAAAGAAGAATGATGCGTCATGTCTATCTTCTCAAAGGAATTTTGACTGCATTCCAGTAAAATCTAGCAGTAATTGTGTGAGCAGCAACATCAACAGCAGTGAACTATTATACTCACAAAAAGTACATCTGAATGGCTAGCTAAACTATCTAAATGGATGTCATAACTGGAACATCAAGTGTACTGTGCTATTATGGTCAGAAGGTACACTATGTCTTTTCCACAGTACAGCGTGAGAATGGTCTCGGTCACACATCATTTTAAGCCAAGCTGTGGCTTACCAGAACCATGTGGATATGTTGGCTCCCTAGCTCATACCTTAGTCCTGCCCCTGCCCCAATTCTCCCAAACATTTTGTCATGCCCCTGAAGAAGCTTCCAAAAGTCCATCAGTGACATGTAGGAAAATGCCCATGCACTTTATGTGCTTTATGCTAATAGTAGGGTTCCAGAACTCAAAAGTAAAAGATAGCTAAAAGGGGTAAGAGAAAGAATTGTGGTCCATTGAGTGATCCACACACACCTCTTGGAAATTTTATAGACAAAACCAGATGATTCTTCAAAGTTTTATTATTGGAGACCCTAGTATCAAATTATTATCTATTTATGTCTTACATAATGAAGTACAAGAGATCCTTGTTGGAGTCCCTCACACAGGGCAGGGTGAATCTGTCAATTTTGCTTTCTCCTTTTCCACTCTTCAGTTCATCCTATTTCTACACCGATTTCTGAATTTGTGAAAATTGTACATAGTTTTGTGTCAATTTCCCCCGATATACACAACTTGGAAAGAAATTGTCCCTCGTATAATGCATTTCCAGGTTATTTTCACCAATAGGTGCAGTCTTGTGCACACTTTTTTCCAATGCATAACTTTTGACCACATTTTTTAGTTGGAAAATGTCCAAGCAAAACCACCTAGCCTACAAATATTGGATTTTTAATATTTGCTATGGTTTTCCCAGTAGTGATGTATGGAAGTGAGAGCTGGACCATAAAGAAGGCTGATCGCCAAAGAATTGATGCTTTTGAATTATGGTGCTGGAGGAGACGCTTGAGAGTCCCATGGACTGCAAGCAGATCAAACCTATCCATTCTGAAGGAAATCAGCCCTGAGTGCTCACTGGAAGGACAGACCGTGAAGCTGAGGCTCCAATACTTTGGCCACCTCATGAGAAGAGAAGACTCCCTGGAAAAGACCCTGATATTGGGAAAGATTGAGGGCACTAGGAGAAGGTGACGACAGAGGATGAGATGGTTGGACAGTGTTCTCAAAGCTACGAACATGAGTTTGACCAAACTGCGGGAGGCAGTGCAAGACAGGAGTGCCTGGCGTGCTATGGTCCATGGGGTCACGAAGAGTCGGACACGACTAAACGACTAAACAACAATATTTGTAGGATGGATATTTCACATTGACTTCTTTTTAATTCGGTGTGGTTGTTTCTGTATATGTACTGTAAGGTTTTTATCATTAAAGGTTGCTTAGAAATATTAGAAAGAAAGAAAAAGGAGCGCAATACTAACCATGTCTACTCATAGCAAAGTCCAGCTGAACTCAATGGGGTTTACTTTGGTGGAAGTAGGGTTAGAATAGCACCCTTAAACTTTAAGTTCCTGAGAGTCATCAGGTGATGACAGATTGATGCTTATTACAGATCTCATTGCTTTTGCATCATCTTCTCCACAAGTCATTAATTTTTTTCTATTTAAAGAAGGGGGGGTAATCTCAGTGTTTCCCATCCCTATCCTGTTTGTTTGTTTGTTTGCTTGTTTGTTTAGAGCAACAAAAACAATGAAAATGAAAATATGTTGCAGCAGGGACAACTGTGGAGGTCACAGCAATAGACATATGAGAGCAATAAAACAATTTTCTTAAATCTGCCAAGACTGAGCATTACATAAACCCATTTCCTCACCAATTATTTCCTGAGGGAGCAACAAGCAATTTTAAAATGGCTGCGCTAAAGTTAAACAACTACACAACAAAATAGTGACATTATGAAAGCAACTATGGAAGAACCTTTTTCTACAGTTGCTAACACAAGCAAAATAATGAGGCTTTTTCATTTCATTCCCTTGAAGGAATTGATATAAAAGAAAGCTTATACAAATATTGGGTGTAACATATATTGCTTTATTCTCATCCAAACAACATGAACATATATTGCTTTATTCTCATCCAAACAACATGAAGAGGAACAAGAGAGTCCCAGCTTGTACCTTCTGAAGATTTGATCTTAAATATTTATTCGTTTAAACTTTATTAATCGATATAAATTATAATGGGTATATTCTATTAATTATTGTTCCACTGCTGGTTTACTTCTGGGACAATCATGGCCACTGTCTCTCCTTTGTAAGGATGGTGGAGAGTAATGGTTTTATTCTGCTGTTTCTGGAAGATCCAGTAGTAGTTCAACAACATCTTGAGGGCCACAGATTTCTAACTCTTGTTGTTTAGAGCTTAGTTTACTTTAGATGAGAGGGCTCTGGCAAACACTTGGCACTACTGTGGCATTTGCTTTCAAGTAAAGCATAGTGAAAGCAAATACTCTCCTAAAATAAGCGAAAAACTACTGATCCTGTCCCAGAAACCAATGCTGCCTGCTGCAGTGGCAATTCTCAACTCTCCTGAGCGCCTAACTGCATTGCAGTTATTCCTGCATTGCAGGGGGTTCGACTAGATGACCCCTGGGGTTCCTTCCAACTCTAAAATTCTGATTCCAACCGCACTGTGTGACTTGCAGCCACACAAGGGGATTAAAAAAAACACCTTAATGCTATGTGTGTGGGTGTGATTTTTATAGGGACCACAGAATGCTAGTAGTTGAGAGAAACCATGATCTCAATTAATCTCACCCCCTTCTGCCTTTAGTGATATAAAGGTAATTTTTTCCCATTGGTGTTAAAATCCTTTCCTCACCTGCTGTACATGAAGGCCTCCCTGCTGCTCCTAGGATTACATTTTAATATCTGCTGATGTGACCATAAGCCACACACAATCAACGTAACGTGCAGTTGGGCCCTGAATGAGTCACTCTGACTATAAATTAAAACTTCAAGGGCTGCTTCCAGGTGCCGTTGTGCCTCTTCCACTAACTCTGAGGGAAGCCAAATTAAGAAGGCTGAGGGCAGCAATTCCCAGAAACCACTGAATGCCAATGTTCTTTACTAAGTCCCTGACCACCCATGAGCTTGTCAAACATACTGATAAACTGAGGGTACATCACAATCACCTTTTTGATGCTAATCAGATATTGGTCCAGTTAATGCCTAGATGGGACACCCACTGGATACGTGGTGTGCATTGCACTGAATTCCACGATGGTTGAAATGTGGGGTGTAAACATACCTGGATATTTTGAAAAGTCACCTGTTGCCAAAAGCCAAATATTCATAATTCCTCTAATACAAATTTAGTTGATGCCATATAACCTAATCTCATGATAGCTCCATGACAGTTATGGAGAACCTGTGGCCTTCGAGGTGTTATTGGCTACAGTGTCCATCACCCCTGACCTTGGGCCATGCTGACTTGAGCAGATGGGTTGTGAAAGTCTAACAACATCAGGTGGGCCACACCTGCTGTATGTAAGTGATGGACTTGACATTCAAACAGCTTTTGAACCGCATGCTGCCTTTTTTTAAAAAAAGAGTTTGTTGTTCTGTATTTAGCATTTTTTAAGCCTGACCAGATACAATTTAATGTTTGTTAAATCAACTTTTTTTTCTCTCTTTCTGCTTTTAAACGCTAAATCTCACCTGCTATTTTGATCATTTTCTAAACATCTGTGGAAACAACTGTGTGTTCAATTACCTGAGTTGGATTGGGAAAGAAGCTGGCCAAATAAAGATTCAGATTCACTTCTGGTGTCAAACTCTATAACCAGGAAGGTAGCATCTGGAAATGCTTCTTTTGCTATCTTTCGTGGGTTAAACCACTGAGCCTATGGCTTGTCGATCAGAAGGTCGGCGGTTCGAATCCCCACGACGGGGTGAGTTCCCGTTGCTCGGTCCCAGCTCCTGCCAACCTAGCAGTTCAAAAGCACGTCAAAGTGCAAATAGATAAATAGGTACCACTTCAGCAGGAAGGTAAACAGCGTTTCCGTGTGCTGCTCTGGTTCACCAGAAGCGGCTTTGTCATGCTGGCCACATGACCTGGAAGCTGTATGCTGGCTCCCTCGGCCAATAATGCGAGATGAGCACTGCAACCCCAGAGTCGGTCACGACTGGACCTAATGGTCAGGGGTCCCTTTACCTTTACTGAATAAGAACCATTTCAAATGCAGCCCAGTTTTTTTAAAAAAACAAAATATCAAGGCTGGCCATGTGGCTTCAACTAATATGTACAAATCTGACAGCCTGCGTTTTAGAGCTAAATCTCCATGTCAATACTGTATCTTGGTCAATGAATTGTCAGATAAAATTTTTTGAGCAGGGATGAGAACTTGTGGCCCTCTCCAACTCCCATCTCCTTATACCACTGGCCATGCTGCCTGAGACTGATGAGGGTTGGAGTCCAGACACACCTGGAGGGCTGCAGGTTCCTCATCCCTAGGTTTAGAGTCAGGTGCTGTGTTCTACTGCTGCACCAATTGCTTATACAGTATCACTGAAAACCAGTTTTCAATTGGGAACATTTGTCCTAACTAACCTACAATGGCACGCGTGATCCAGAAAAATAATAAGAGTTGTATTTAACTAAGTCCTGCTCAGATTAGACCCCCTAAAATTAATCAGCCTACGTCCATCATGTCCACTAACTTCAATGTGTCTACTCTGAGTAGGACTAGCATTGCATACCACCCTACGGTATGTATTTTGAGCCCAAGTTCAGTTAGAGATGGCACCAACTTTTTGGAGTTTGTTTTCCTAGTTGTGGAAACCTTTGGCAATTTTAAGCTGAGCTAAACTTGTCTCCAAAGGTCTGGTGAGTTTACCTTAATTAGCTCACCTCAGTGTCAGACATTCCCAGTCTTCACTGATACTGGTCTCCTTCCGACTCCTGCGAAATAAGTTTGGAAAAGGAGGCGAACCAGGGATCATGACAGATGAGCATAATAGAGAACTGATGGAAAGCTCCTGTGGACAGCCTGACCATTAAGAAATTTGAGGTGACCAGCACAGGCAGCTGGTTTTGATTGTCATGAAAAGGACACCAAATGTTCTGGTTTAATAATGTACCATCATTATATTTCTACTGTCAGGGAGGGGTAGAATGGATTTCTCTATTTTAGTGTTTTGTTGGAAGCCGCCCAGAGTGGCTGGGGGAACCCGGCCAGATGGGCGGGGTATAAATAATAAATTATTATTATTATAGAAGTGATTGGGATTTTTTGGCTTCAGATGCCAAAATACAATGGGTGGCCTTGTGCACTAGACACAATGGCTTTGGAGGGAACATCATTTTGTGCTCTGTCTCAGGTGGCAAAATATCCTGAGCCAGTCTAGATTTTAACCCTAATCTAGAAGTCTGATTTTTCCTCAGAGTTCCTTGAGAAATCCCCAAAAGACCAAGCCCATTATTCTGATCTGAGATGTGGAGATGTGAAGTTGGGTTAACCCCCGTTACAAGAGTAGCAAGACTTATATCTGAGGAGACAGATAGAGGATTGTGCTGTTTATCTCTCATGGAAATAAATGAGATTTCAAAGTGCTTAACTCTGTCTGTATCATACGACTTGATCTGATGTATGTAACTTCAGAAGACATTTCAGCTGAATTCAAATGGAACTTATTTCCTAGCGAGCACGCAGCCTACACCATGTTAGATAAAAATACAATTGTGCAGTTTGTGCAGCACGAGGAAGAGAAATGTCATATGTTTTTATGCTGAAGAACTTCAGCGTAAAATAAAGATGCCCACTCTCAATTCCATTTATATTGCAAAGGGAAAATGATACAACGCTGGGAACAATTTGAGAACTGCACAATAAATCAGTCAGATCCTGTATGAATAATGCAGAACCTTTGGAAAATGTCATCATGGACTTACATGCTCAAAGAAGCAACATTGTTTTGATTCCTGATCACAGGATGCAATAACAGATATGGTGTTATTCCAAATGTTACACAGCACATTTGGAACTTGGCACTTGCTTCTGGGCACCGGCTTTCAAATCAGATACAGAACCTGGCTAGCCCAAGACATTTTTTCTACATAATGACAAGGTGGCACCCTTCCCTATTCCAACTGGATTGCTAGTTGAATCTGCTTTCAATACTGGTGATACAGTAACAGCCTCCCCTGCACCTGAGGGCAGCAAGCAGGCTGCATGGTGCGCATAGCTCCATCCTCTAACAGAAGGGAAAGGTTGGACTCATGGAAAACAACTGGTGGGCTGCCACTGCTGCCTGAAGCAGTCACCTCACTCTGCCTAATGCCTGGGCTGGCCCTGGTCTGGAAGAGCTAGTTATGAGAATCACAGAGGCAAAGGATGTGAAAAAAAGAAGCCAGGTATGTTTAATTTAAGGAAGAGAAAATTAAACAGATGTGGCATTTCAAAAAATTGGTGTCTAAAAGAAGAGAGAGAGATGGTCTTCTGCCAAAGATTAGAGGGCAGAACAAATTGTTTGTTGATCTCACTTCTGTATGAAGAGTGTTACTTGCACAATATTACCTGCTCTACATCCTAGGATTCCTGGGCAAGTGATAGCAATTAAAACACAATGTTAAAAACAAGTTACAATCATAAAAAATTAAGTGGGTCCTAAATATAGACTCTCAGGTGTCAAAAGCTAGGGTAACGAGGTAGATCCTCAGCATTCCCCAAAAGCTGTATAATGAAGATCCCAGAGATACCTCTTTGGGGAGGGAGTTCCACAGTTTAGGAACTGCCGCAGGGAATGTTCTCTCCTGGGCCACCGCAACTCAAGCTCCTGTCTGTGGGGAAGGAGGCAGTCTTTCAGGAATTTAGGGCCTGAGTCATTTAGAGCTTTAAACACTAACATAAGCACCTTGAATTAGGCTCCAAAACAAACTGGCAACAATTGCAGCTCTTTTCAAAACAGGGATTATGTGAGAACTAAATACGGAACTGCAACCACCAATCTGGTCACTACATACTTTACTCAAAAAGCCCCTAGTGACAACTCCAGGTACCAGGCAAGTGGCAGAATTCCTCCCTTGATTTTTTTTTAAAAATCTTCAGCAATAAATCCAGGTTAATGCATTTCAAACAACAGGATAATGCAATCTATAGTGCTCCACTCTTATACACCAAACCTTGATTGCTCTTTAATTAAGTCAGTTTATGCAGAGTCAGCCTTTGTAGAATGAAGTTCTCTAGAGATGCCTGTCAACAGATGTTGCTGTTATTACAAGTGTGTTGGTTTTAAAGAAGAGAAACAGACCAAGAAAATAACCAAGCACTGGAGGAAGTAGGCTGTTAACCTTTAAAAAGAAAAAAAGTTTTGCACAAACAGGAGGCATTACAAAACAAGACCATTTGAAAAAATACGTATTGATTGGAAGGTCTTGTTACTCAAAGCTTTGGAATGCTAAGGTCCATGCTAGCAAATGGATTAAAGATTTTAGAATGCTTGTTGAAAGAGAAAACAGTGCTGGAAAGACAACAGAGAAGGTGCCTGTGATATGCAGTGGGAGAGAGTTCCAATGGGTAGGTGCCACCAACTTAATGTGGAATTCCAACATCATGCAGAACAGATTTCCAGATAGGATAGTATCTGCTGGATGCCCTCTCTTGCAGAGCTCAGTCAACAGTTAGGTATGTGGGAGATGAGATGGTCTTTTAATACTGCTGTGTTGATGCTTATTGAATGGTTGTATGTTACGTTTTTATTTATCTGTTCTACTGTCTATGTTGTCTAGGAATATTTTTTTTGTTAGGCAGCCCATATACATTGAATGAATGAATAACTGAATAAATAAATGCATAAATAAACTCTTTTTCTCATGCACACTTTCCTACAAGTGTGTATTTATGGAGATGCATGGGCTCACCAGATATCAAAGCTTAACTGAGATGGTCCTTGTTTTGACAACATCTGTCAGGTTTGGAATAGGAACACTCTACACCAGGCATCCCCAAACTTTGGCCCTCCAGATGTTTTGGACTACAATTCCCATCTTCCCCGACCACTGGTCCTGTTAGCTAGGAATCATGGGAGTTGTAGGCCAAAACATCTGGAGGGCCGCAGTTTGGGGATACCTGGTCTACACCATCAGCATTTTGGGTAGGAGCTTGTTACATATTTTTCTCAACTGGTTTTATTTTCCTGAAGGCAACACTGAAAGGATGCTTTTTCTTCTTTTTAGGAAGTTATAAAGGAAAGTTTCTTTCTCTCTTTCACGGGTCTTTTGCTTTAATTTGCTTACTTTTTTAAAAAAATAATTGCAATTGGTTTTCCTTTGAAAGATGCTGTCCTAAAACTCCCACACACTTCTATTTCCATCAGTTTTGCTGCAGGCTATTTACAAGGGTGAAAAATACTAATAAAGAATGACTCTTGCTTTGTAATTATGAGGGACAATGGTTATTTCTGAAAGTTTTCCCTTACAGACAGAATGGTTTCACACCCACACATTGAATACGCATTTGAGGCCCATTAAAAAATTGGTGGATAACATTTCAGGCCTTGGC
Source organism: Zootoca vivipara (assembly GCF_965207765.1). NCBI lineage: Eukaryota > Metazoa > Chordata > Lepidosauria > Squamata > Lacertidae > Zootoca > Zootoca vivipara. The sequence continues at coordinate 69,367,589 of NC_142588.1, read as the reverse complement.
TGAAATTGTAAGCAAGTCTCGCAGGTGAAGTTAAAAGAAATCACTATATTTTGAAAGAGCATGTCTGGCTTTTTCCGAGAAAGAGTGAGGGCTAGTATTGGTAAAGGGAAAGGGAAAGGGAACCCTGACTGTTAAGTCCAGTCGTGGACGACTCTGGGGTTGCAGCGCTCATCTCGCTTTACTGGCCGAGGGAGCCGGCGTACAGCTTCTAGGTCATATGGCAAGCATGACAAAGCCGCCAGAGCAGCACACGGAAACGCCGTTTACCTTCCCGCTGTAGCGGTACTTATTTATCTACTTGCACTTTGACGTGCTTTCGAACTGCTAGGTTGGCAGGAGCTGGGACTGAGCAACGGGAGCTCACCCCGTTGCAGGGATTCGAACAGCCGACCTTCTGATCTGCAAGCCCTAGGCTCTGTGGTTTAACCCACAGTGCCACCTGCGTCCCCTGCTGCTGCTTATAGTTTAATACTATACGTATTCTACAAACCAGTGCTTTTTTTATAAAAAAAAAATGTTTAGGGGTACTCTCATTTTCCTATTCATATTGAAATACTACCCCTCAATGAGGAGCTGGGACTGAGCAATGGGAGCTCACCCCGTTGCAGGGATTTGAACCGCCAATCTTCTGATTGGCAAACCCTGGGCTCTGTGGTTTAGACCACAGCGCCACCTGCGTCCCATAATTGGTACTGGTACCAGTCATAGCTGCCAAGTTTTCCCTTTTCTCGCGAGGAAGCCTATTCAGCATAAGGGAAAATCCCTTTAAAAAAGGGATAACTTGGCAGCTATGGTACCAGTATTGGTACAGGCTCCCTATTAACTGTGGTTAACGAACTTGGAAGGCAGTCACACCTGTAGGCTAAACAAAGTTCTCCTTAAGCTAGGAGATAGGAGCTCTTTGGCTTGGTTGGCTGTTGTTCCCTTGTTTGAAGGGAAGCTGATCAGGAGCAGTGATTGGCAGTACACAGAAACAGATGTTCAGTGGGAGGATCTGATCCTATATGGTGCTGGTGCAACACACACACACACCAACCTTTTTAACCCCTATTTTAACACCGGGTGGCCTTTGAAGCAGCACAGGGCAAATCAGCCTGATCTAAAGACCATAGGGCAGATTAGGGGGTTGGGGGTCGAGGTGGGGTCAAGGTACAGCCCTAACTTTCATAGCTTCTCTGAGCACTTTTCATTTGTAGCATGCAGCATTTGAAAGACAGCAGAGAGGCAAAGAGATTAAACAACATCTGCCATGGGAAGACAAAGCCACCTACTGTTTTGTTGTGCCCATTAAGAATATACAGTTTAAAAATACATAAGTTTGTCCCATTAGGAAAGAAGTCTCCCTTATGTATGCTGTACGCAGTGCTCAGTGCAACACTTCAGTAGCTCACATGCTGAGCTGCTTCTTGCTATCTGTACACCCAAATGGTTTCTGAAGGAAAGCTTCAATTAAAATGGTCGTTTTCAAGGACACCTGCTGGTGATCACCGCATAGCGCTGGAAATGGAATCATTGGAGTAACTTCACTTTCCCTCCCATTGGATTCATATGCAACACTTGGGAGTCTGGATTTATAGAGAATTTTAAAAATGCCTGATTTGTTATTATGAAGGCCATATGTCCTAGCTGTACTTTAAAGAAGACATTCCTCTGTTTGAAGAGTTGCCAGAAGACAGTCCTCTGTGTGAAGGTGTCCTCGTATTTGAAGTCCAGGTTAAAGTCCAATCTAGTTTAAAGAAGAAGCATAAGAAAGGAAAACAAGGGCCTTAAAGCTGCCATCAACAATTGTTGCTGCAACGCATGAATTAAGGAAATAATAACAGCCCCTCAAATAGAGGACTCCTTCAAGTAGAAGACTGCCCTTTGCCAAGCCTTCAATGTGACTAAAAGCAATAATAAAATGCAATAAATATGATATAGACAATCCAAGCTGAATTTTAGTCACCTGGACAGAGGACTGAGCAGGTGCACAGATCCCCTGGTTACTTTCTTCCATTGTGAAATGTATTTCTATTTAAATTATAGTACTTATGTCTTAATTTCTGTCTATACATATAATTTAACACATGCTGATTTTGTGCATATCTGTGTCCTTTTTTGGCCCCCACTTTGGTGATGTGTTTCTTCTTTTTTGATGATGCATACGTGGTCACCCTACATGTTATCAGTCATTTTATACATGTAGATAATGTCTGGTGTGCCTCTATTGGCCATTTCAGGTCATGGACCTATCCAAATTCTTTTTGGTTCACATTTAGAACAGTCCCTAAAGCAGCTGCCTCTGTAATGTTAGTCACATGCCTCCATGCTACTGTACTCAGATGTCAAGTGATGTCTGGGCTCTTGCTCCAGAAGCAATGGCACTGATTCCTCCTATGTGTATGTAAGAATCGAAGCTTTATTCAAGGCTTACAACAATTCAGGCCAGGCAACCAGTACAGATCAGCAATGGCACAACTAAAAGTTCAAAAATGACACGAGGAGTTCAGGACCAGACAAATGCTCCAAAGATGTTTCAACAACTGATTATGCCCCTCTCGCTGGCATTTAAGGGAAAGTGTCTCCCAATAAGGCCAGTGCACTTGGAGGAATGCACTTCTCTGAGTGGGGCTGTGGTTCTATTCCCAGTGGTGGAGATAATGCTAATTTTTTTGGCAACAGGATGTGAGTCAGCTGTCCAGCCTCCCCTCCTGATTGGTTGAGAAGCCCTCCCATTTCTAGGGAATCCTTCCACTTCTTGGATGGGGCCTGACAGGGAGCCAACCAGACTGCCTCATGAAAATACTTCAGCATTTCAGTGTGAATTTCTCCTGATAAACATAGCGTTGTTTGTAGTTTTGACTAATATAACACATTTTGGTATGTTTATTTTCACCAATGTGTTTATTTTTATACACCATTTAACCTAACACATGCACTTTTGTACACCTTTCTTGGCTGGAGAACTGCATTGCAAAATTCAGAGAAGTGTGAATTATGAAGGATGGCTGGGTTTTGGAAAGTGTGAATTGGATGAATTCAGCTCTAAATGCTAATTGAATTGAATTTCTACCCCATCCCTACTTCCAACTAATATTTCTGAAATACACTGGGCATAAACGGTGGAAAGTGTAAGCTAAAGTTAGGTAAAGTGACTCCTGACCATTAGGTCCAGTCGTGGGCGACTCTGGGGTTGTGGCGCTCATCTCGCTTAACTGGTCAAGGGAGCCAGTGTACAGCTTTCGGGTCATGTGGCCAACATGACTACGCCACTTCTGGCAAACCAGAGCAGTGCACAGAAATGCCGTTTACCTTCCCAGCGGAGCAGTACCTATTTATCTACTTGCACTTTGACATGCTTTCAAACTGCTAGGTTGGCAGGAGCTGGGACCAAGCAATGGGAGCTCACCCTATCGTGGGGATTCGAACCGCTGACCTTCTGATTGGCAAGCCCTAGGCTCTGTGGTTTAACCCACAGTGCCACCCGCATCCCTTAAGCTAAAGTTAGATACCACCAAAATAGATGATGCATTTGTGTGTACCCCCCAAAAAAATCTTTCAAGTTAGAATCTCCTCCATCATTTCTCCTTATTAAAACATGACAGCTTTTTAGTGAAAGCTATTATCACAGAGCCTTCTTTTTAATCTATTTCAGCTGGAATACTGAGTCAACCCTCTTTGAATTCAAGTGTGCCCGGCACAAATCAAGCTATGTTGCAAAACATGTGCCATTACATGGACTAGTAAAAGCTGTAGCATTGGTTTGATATCCCTATGATGTAGATGCAAATTTAAAATTTCACCGAGCACACAACAACCAGTTCTTATGGGCATGAAGACTCTGTTATCTTACCCTTTCTGAAGAGCTCTTGAGCAGCTGGGTCATCTTTATTGAATGAAACATTAATGCTTTCTATAAAAAGCTGATTAACAGGACAGAGATATCTTTTTCAGTGCCTTAAGTGAATCCCCTAATAGGATTTGCTGTTTTACAGCTGTTCGGAGAGCAAACATGCAAATCCAGTTGACGAGAAGTTGTTTCTTTCTCTTCTTCTTATAAAGCAAGTCATTCTGATCACGTAATGCAGTTGAGAAATTCTAGAGGCGGCTCACAAGTGCATTGATTTAATATTGACCTATAACCTTTCATCAAGGATAATGGAGACACTGCTGGGGATGGGACCTGGGGAGAAGTCTGGCATCGTCAGTGGCTAGGTGTGGTTGCACACTGATAGGTAGGAAGTACCAAAACCGGGAAGCAAATTAGCGCTATGCCTTTGGGATTCATCTCTCCATCACCACTGCTGTGGACTTTTCAGTGCCTCTCTGTTTCTTTCCTTATTCTACCCACACCCCTCCTTTCTGCCTCCCCTTCTCCTTTCTTAGCTCTTTCTGACTCTTTGTTGTGCATTTCAACTTTTTTAAAACTTCACTTTCCCTCCCCTTTTCGTGCCCCGTTATTGATCCTCTTGCTAACCAAAGCTCCCCTTGGCACCCCCCCCCCCGTCCTCTTCCTTTCTTGCCCCTTTAAGTCTTACCTTGGGTCATTTGCTATTGCTTATTTTTCTCAACAGCGCCCCATTGGCTGAAGCATGCAAGAACCTAGGGACAAGCCTGTGCTGTATTTCAGGAGAGCAGTAGAGCAGGAATACGATTCAATAAAATGTCTAGAAAACGACAAATGTTTTAAGTTGATATAGGTGGTGTATGTTTATACCTTGGGTCAAATGGCCAATGGGGCCGGAGGGGGGGTGTCAAATGGAGCCCTGCTGACCCCTCTGTCTAGCTCTCAGGATTTTCTCCAGCCATACCTCCTCTCTTCAAGCCACCCCCCTCACTAAATCTGCTTCACACCCAACTTGTGTTATTTTGATTGGCTGGAATATGCTCTTGAACTCTGATGATGTTTCTTGCCTGCCTGGATGGTGGATAGAGAGGGGTGTTTAAAAACTAGCCTTCATTGCAAAGGTAACATTTACAGTCATTGCTCTACTCCCTTTTAACTCTGGACCCACCCGCCATTGGAATGTGGTCCCTAGAAGGATTCCACAATGGGAAAGCAGCCCCTGGGCTGGAAAAACTCTCCCTATCCCTATCCCTAGTGGGGTTTTTTGTTTCTTTTTAACAGAAGAGAAGATATCAAAAACACTTCTGCAAAATTCAGATGAAGAAAACTCTCCCCACACATGTACGGTACCAGTTTAATCATTGGTTATTTCGCAGTTTCTGGTTATTAAATGAAAACCAACAGTCAGATGGGGATTTTGAAAAGGACTGAGCAAATTATTGAATGCATCAATCGCTGGCAACAGAGCCTGTTTCAATCTGGTATTTAGCTGTTATCCAATGACACTTGGAATGATTCCCATGGCTGTGTATATTTGATGGATGCACAAAATCAGTGCCATGGGTCAAAGTGCTCTATTAGATTCTGCCCCCCCCCTTTTCTTAACCCACCTTGCTCGTGATCAAACTGAACAGTTTGCTTCTTCTCCCCACCTAGTTATTAAAAAATCGTGATATCGCCACTGCTGCATTGTGTGGCAAATCACCGTTTAAATCCAGGAAAATAATTTGCAATGTCATGTGGGGAAGGGAGGAATCCTGCTGTGTCGATGACAAGATAAAAATGTATCGTTCTTCCCATTAGCCATAATACCAACAGCCGTAACAATAGATTTCCAATTTCAAATGATAAGAAAGCTGCAGAATGAACATTAGGCTTACACCCACTAGATATTTCATTAAGCCAGGAGGTGACCCAAGGTGTGTTCATCCATAAATTTTTGTTTAGCTTTAACAAATGCCAACACAAAAGAAACTGCCTTTTAAGCAGACTTTGGGTCGTTATTAAGAGCTGTCTCTCTCTCTCACACACACACACACACACACAGAGAGAGAGAGAGAGAGAGAGAGAGAGAGAGAGAGAGAGAGAGAGAGAGAGAGAGAGAGAGAGAGAGACATTCCAGTGCTCTTGTTGTTGCAATAACTCTGGGGTAGGCATATCTCACACCGCTTTAGGCAAGAAAACAAGAAGTGGAGTAGATCTTCACTGTCACCTCTGCCAAACATAGTGCTGTAGGTCATTAGGTGTTTTTTTCAAACTCTGCTTTTGGGTAAGATGGCAGATGGCTTTAGCTGAAATCTAAGTAATGAGAATGCTTCTTCTTTTTTTTCCAGGGAGAGTTTACTTCCAGTTATTAGCTAATCCTCCAAACCATGCTGATATTTGAACATAGAGTACCAGGAGTAATTTTGGCTGAAGCTACAGAATAACAATTTTAAAAAAACCAACAAAAAACCCCAACAACCTGTTTTTACATTCGCCCTTAGCAGCCAAATTCCTGGCCCCTAAAGATAATTTTCAGAAACATTGGCATGCTGAATCATTACCTAAGATTTCTGCAACCAAGTTGTTGCTGCAACTTTGTATCCAGTGTAGGCATCAGGGGTGCCAACTTGAATAATTATTAGGGGGCCCAGGTAAGCTCCCAACCACGTGACACGGCACTGCCCCATTTGAATGGCAATTTGCATCAACTTGGGGGTCTCCCTCAAATATTTTAGGGTGGGAGGCTGAAGGGACCTCAATCCCTAGGTGTCAGCTCCTATAGTAGGCATCAAAGTCAAAAGTTACAAATGCAAAGCTGAACTCTCATCACAATCTGAAACATGTCAGTTAGCACCCTATCCAAGAAAAGCTGAGGGTGCAAAATTAAGAGCACCCCAAGAGTACAGCTTCAATACTTCTTCATTGAGCAAGGGGTTGGACCTGATGACTTTCAAGATCCTTTCTAAAGATCTCATTGCAGAACTTTTCAGAAGTAGCTTTGCTTATAGTGCCTTGCCTTTGGAAGGGAGGTTCGCCATAAAATGTGAAAGACAGACATGTCTCTGTAAAGGTACAGTGATATTGTTGTTATTATTAGTAGTTGTGATGATAAATTCGATTTCTTACTCTCCCTTCCTTATGAGGTCCCAAGGTGGGTTGCAACAATTTTAAAAAAAAACAGTATTAAAAACAGTTAAAACCTGTTAAAAATCCAGAGAAAGGGGTGGATCCTAAATTATACATCTCAGGCGTCAAAGGTAAAAATGGTAAAACATCTGACAGAAGCAACATTATGAAGGTGCTCGATACACTTCTTGGGGATTCCACAGCTTTGTGGCTTCCACAGGGAATTCCTTTCTCCAGCTGCCACCCCTGAAATTCTGAGAGTGGGAAAACTACCACGCGTGTGGTCCTTTGACGATCTTAACTCTCGGGAGCGGTCTGTAGGGGAGAAGACACTTTTTCAGATATTTGGAGCCCAAGTCATATGGGGCTTTAAACATATGCTCTAGAGCACTGCAATTATGTGAAGATTACTGTGCCGACCACATGTGCCACCCCTTTCTGTTATCTTCACACTTCATGGTGTTCAGCATGGCAAATACACACCTGCCACATGAAGTGTGAATTGCCCCCATGCTTCCCTGCAACACTAAATAAAGAACAGGTCCTAATGTCATCACTGGAAGTGCACGTATGCCATATACTGTGTAGCCCGCAGTGCTTTTCTTCAGGTGAATGTTAAGCTGTTCTTGCACAAGCCTCTTTTCTGTTCCTAAATTAGCAAGGTCACTAAGCTGCATGACATGGTTCATAGGCTACCGGGCTGCTATTTTGATGGTCAGAATAGATCTCCTGCACTATACACTCAGTTAGCACTGCTCTGATTCCTGCATTTTACAGGTTTCCTGCAAGAGCGTGCTGGATGAGGCCAGTGGCCCACCTAATCCAGCATCCTGATCTCACAGCGGCCAGGAGCGGTGCTAGGGCTTTTTGCGCCCTAGACAAAAACACCTTCTGGTGCCCCCCGAGCGCATGCGTCATGACGCACGCACGCACACCGCTGATGCCCCTGCATCCCCTCCATTGGCAGGAGGAGCACGGGCCAAGGGGGGAGCTCGGTGCCCTCCCTCCTGTGGAGGGGACGCTTTGAGCTCCTCAGCAGCAGCGGCTGCAGTGAGTGAGTGGCGGCGGCAGCAGCGCCCATAGCTGAAGGCTTCAGCTGCGGGCACTGCCTCCGCTTGCTCGCTGCAGCTGTTGGGGAGCTCACAGCGGGCGGGAAAGCGCTGAGCTCTCCTTTTGGCTCGCGCTCCTCCCGCCTGTGGAGGGGACGCTGGGGGCTCCTCGGCGAGTGAGCGGGTGGGCGGGCGGCGGCGCCCATAGCTGAAGGCTTCGGCTGCGGCTGCAGGCGCTTGCCGCCGCTACCGCCGCCACTCGCTCGCTGCGGCCGCCACCGCTGGGGAGCTCTCAGCGTCCCCTCCATAGGCGGGAGGAGTGCGAGCGCGCGCCTTGGGAGGGCGGCAGTGGCGCGGGGGTTTTGCGGGTCAGCCTCGGCAGCGTCCCCTCCATTTTTGCGCCCTAGGCAATGGCCTAGTCTGCCTAAATGGACGCACCGGCCCTGACAGCGGCCAATGCGATGCCTGTAGGAAACCTGCAAGCAGAACCCAAGCACAAGAGCACTCCCTACCCTGCCAGTTTCTAGCAACTGGAATCTAGAAGCATTTCTGCTTCCAGCAGTGGAGGCAGAGCATAGCCAACATGGCTAGTAGCCATTGCTAGCCACATCCTCCATGAATTTGTCAAATCCTCTTTTAAAGCTGTCCAGAATTCAGCATCATTGGTGATCCAGCTACGCCCCTATCTGGTTAGGGATAGCCTCACCTGTCTTCTATATGCTCTGGTAACCTCTTAGTTAGATTGCTGCAATGCTTTGTAAGTATGGCTGCCTCTGAAGACATTTTGGAAACAGAATTCAGTGGCCAGGTTACTCACTGGGTCAAGATGGTTTGAGCATGTAATACTGGCCCAACTTCACCAGCTGACAGTTAGTGTCTGGGCCCAATTCACAGTACTGGTTCCGACCTATAAAGCTTTAAAAAGCTCAGTACTGCAGGACCACAACAACCGGCTCCCCCCATATGAACCGACCCAGACCCTGAAATCATCACTTGAAGAGAAGGTAGGTTAGGCTTGGCCATTGTGAATGAAGGGCCCACGGTCATCTCAGCTTCGTGGCAGAATGGAGAGTTGAAAAATAGTCTCCTTATCTTTCCTCCAACACTTTAGCCAAATGTCTGATATTTTCTGAAGTTCTTCCTAGAGAATATGAACTTATAAATGACTGTAAATTAAAGCTGCGTATACTCCGGCAATTACACAGTGTCATTTAGATTTCTTTGTTCTTAGCAGATGTGTTTTGAATGAGGAACAACCTTGACGACACCCCGAGTGTAAAGAGTTTTCATCTGGTGGGAGGAAAATTCAAAATTGTAAAATAGATAGCATTTAAGCCCTTGCAGTTTCATCTCAAACAACATGATTTTGTCTATTGAAGCACATCTTAAAATCGGCACTAACCCATCGTCTTTTCATCTGCTAATGGTTTATAATGCCTTTGGCACTGGTGTACTTTGCCGTGTGTGGGATTTGCAAATGGTGGCAAATTGTAGAGTGGGAAGTGCTAACCTCGCTGACCTCTAGTGACTGAGACCCTTCTGCAAACTCAAAGTTTGCTCAGTGGATTGATATGTTAAAGGAAGTTCGAGTGAACTTGTTTTTAAACAATGGATGGATTCTGCAGGAAGATGCTCGTTCCATTCTAAGCTAAGTGAAAATTTGTGTGATGTCATTTTCAATTGTGACTCTTCCAAAAACCACCATACTGCATTACCACGTAAATTGCACTTATCTTAAAGTTCCCAAATCTATACATAAGAATTTACTGAAACTGTAAGTTGGGATTAAGATGGATCTGATTTTATCTTGTTTAATTAAACAATTTTGAAACAGCTCCTGTTATTCTGATATTGCAGTAATGTTAACTAACATGTTTTCATTTAGTGAAATAGTTCTTTCAACTTGGATTACTTGAATTCCAATATGATTCATGAGTAGCTTTGGTTAACAAAGTAGACTCTTAAATACTTCAAAACTTTCGGAAGTAAGCAAAGCCCCACCTCTTTTGGGTGGTTTAAATGTTTTAAATTTATTGCATCTGTGACACCATCCCAATCTTCTGTATTTAAATAGCCACAAAACAGAAAACACCAAAACCTGCACTTAACATTATTTGAGTATATTCATTCAGTCATAACAGAACACAGTAGGACATAAAATTAAGCTATGATCCCTGAAAAATGAAACACACGGGGGGGGGGGGATAGGTTGAGGGAGAGAGTTTTGGAAGCTATTGGCTCCACTAAAACAAGGACATTTTTGCAATTGACCTATTAAGATGTGCAGAACTTTACACAGAAAAAAAGACTCTAACAAAGCTTCTATTAATACTTGGCAGTTCACGGTTGTGATGTTATATCCAATTGCCTGGTAGTAAGCCCCATTGAGTGGGACCCAGGTGGCGCTGTGGTTAAACCACTGAGCCTAGGGCTTGCTGATCAGAAGGTCGGTGGTTCGAATCCCTGTGACGGGGTGAGCTCCCGTTGCTTGGTCCCAGCTCCTGCCAACCTAGAGTTCGAAAGCACGTCAAAATGCAAGTAGATAATTAGGAACCGCTACAGCGGGAAGGTAAACGGCATTTCCATGTGCTGCTCTGGTTTGCCAGAAGCGGCTTTGTCATGCTGGCCACATGACCTGGAAGCTATACGCCGGCTCCCTCGGTCAGTAATGCGAGATGAGCGCGCAACCCCAGAGTCGGTCACGACTGGACCTAATGGTCAGGGGTCCCTTTACCTTTACCTTTAAGCCCCATTGAACTAAATGAGACTTTACAGTAAGCATGACTAGCTGATTAAGAAAAGAAAGTATGTGGAAAGTACACTCTAATCAATAAAAATATTTTCCAGAATATTGCATATCATTCCAAAAGCACTAATATGTTATACGGAAGACAAGATATCAAGAGGGGACCTTCTCTGAGCGCCCCCTCCGTAATGAAATTTGGAGGTTTTTCTACAAGGAACAGGACCTTGTGGGCAGTGCATTGTAGAATGCTCACCTTGAAGAGGCTCACCTGTCATCATGCAATGAGTCAGCTCAGCCCCTTCCTGGAATAACCTTTTTCAGGGCTTTACATTCACCTTTGCCAGCAGAGAACATAAGAACCTGGAGCTGAGTCGTCTTGGGTTCAGAAGTGGCTCAAATGTCTCCCAAAGTAGAGCTATTTGCCTGAGACGGTTTCTATTTTCTTACATTTGTAGCCAAAGCAGCATTCATATAGTTCCTAGGTGGTTACCCAGCCAGACATTGAGTAGACAGGGATCTTCAGCAAAATAGTGGCTTCAAATCATAGCCTGGAATGCATGGCCCATCCAAGACTTTTACAAAGACCTACTCCAGAGCACAGCTAGATCTCTGTAACCTAGTAATATTGTCAAAGTTGATATAAACTGTAACATCCTCATTCAAGCATTGGAGAGAAACATTACAATACCACAGGGCTTATCTATATGTTTTCAGCTGTTAAGCTGTCCAGAAGTCAGATGGGTTTGTCAATGATGGATAACCCGGGGGAACAACCAATGCCTCTGGCTCATTACTAGAGTAACCCTGTCATCAAAGTTTAATCAGGTTACGATAATTTACTGAGTGTGCTGTGGTCAGGAACAAACTCTCTCAGGATAAACGATTGGAATCCATCCCGGCTTGGATGCCTAGAAACAATACCAATTGTTTTTGAAAAGTGTCCCTTGTTGCCATCTTTATTGATGTGCTGGGCACTGCACATGTTGAATGCAAAGAACAGTTGTAAGCAGGTAAAAAGGGAATCATAATAAATATGGCTTCTCCATATTCTTCCACATACTTCTAGTAGGTTACTTGCCCTTTTTAATGTGTCATTTTATGTGCTTATTGAGGATTTGAAACAGTGGCTTCATAGTATGACTAATATGCTATCCATTCCTGGAGGCGGTAATTATCACTGTAATCCTGTCTCAGAAACTGGCTTTTAGTGAAATCTTGGTTTGGTCACATCTAAAGTGGCAGTCCATAATAAAATAGGAAGATTTTTTACTTTTCAGTGCCAATTCAATTGTGAATTTCCTCTATATGTGCTTGAGGATGCGGCCTTATGGACATATTTGACGCTAGCAGCTCAGGAATTCCAGGAAACCAAAACAAAGTGCAGTTTTGAAATCAGTGTTTAAAATCAGTGTAGTTTTGAAAGGTTCAGTTTGCCACCTTGATTCATAATGGTGTCCAATTTTATCCAAACATAGAGGGGGGGAGCTACTCCTTGATGCCCAGGACATTATGCAATATTTAGTTAAAATGTGTATCGTTTTGAAAGGCTCAGTCTGCTATCTTGATTCAAAATAGCATCTATTTGTATGCAAACATAGAAACAACCTGCTTCTTAATCTCTGGAACATCATGCACAACTTTGTTTCGATATATTAAAAAGTGTCCAAATGCATAACAGACAAACTTTCCACAATACTGTATATACCGGTAGTAGATGTACAATGGTACCTCGGGTTAAGAACTTAATTCGTTCTGGAGGTCTGTTCTTAACCTGAAACTGTTATTAACATGAGGTACCACTTTAGCTAATGGGGCCTCCCGCTGCTGCGCGATTTCTGTTCTCATTCTGAAGCAAAATTCTTAACCCGAGGTACTATTTCTGGGTTAGCGGAGTCTGTAACCTGAAGCATCTGTAACCTGAAGCGTCTGTAACCCAAGGTACCACTGTAACTTGATTTCCCATACTGGTAGTTATGCTTGAGGATGCAGCCCTAAATCATAGCAATCGAGACTTTTAAAAATTCATTGATCATAAACAGTGCCTTGATCTGAATCTAGAAGATATAGTTCACACAGTACAATCTCTGGAGAGTTAGAGTAACGCCCTCATAGAGACTAGTCTCTGCAAAGAGGCAAATTACCATGTTTGGCATCAGCTGAAACCTTTAAGGACATCAATGGCATGGAAAGGCTCTACATCTATCCACTTCGAAGACAGGTATCATTCTTCTTTCTTTGGCGATCAGTTGTAGCCGAGTAAGATTGTCTTCCATAAACATGTTTTAACAATGAGTCCGTAAGTGACTGTGGAGGCCAATTCTGGATCCACACGTCCTTCCACAGTGGGGACATTGGTTTCCAGGTGGGAGTTGACCACAGTGTGGATTTGCCAAGCGTGCCTTCCTCTTAGCATGTTTCTCCCTTGCGTCCTGAAATCAAGTTTCTTCTTATGGTGTTGGTGTCTACACCTTCAGAGGAACAGTATGAGCATGGAGACCACTCACACATTGCTCATCTTCAAGATCTGAATGCAAGTATTATTATTTTTGTGTGCTTTTTCATTGGCTTCTTGAAGGCATTTTAAGCTAAATGCAAATCCAAGTGGGAAAAAGACACTCCCATCAGAAAGTACAGTATCTTGGGGCAGGGGCAGGACTGTAAGCATAAAAATGTTTCCCATTTACCAAAAAACTGAAGTTGAACCTACATAATCATATTTATTAGAAATACTTTGGCCATATTATGTTTTATGAACAAGCAATGTACCTGTAAAAATAAGCCCATAAATAAAACCAGTACTATTTTAAAAGCACGTAAGTAGCTTTTTGTAATTACAGGGAAATGTGCTGCCTCCATTCATCATGGCACAGCAAAGCAGCTGAAGCTGAATTTTGCCTGCCACAGACCGAAACCAAATCTTGAGATCACAAATGCACTCATTAAAAAATGATTGCAGGCTAGCACAATTCATCAAAAGCTGAGTTGTGGCCCAGTAGCTAGAGAATGGGAACAGCTATTTGAGAACTACGGGGAATTCTGACTCTAAAGGCAGATCTATCCTACAAACAGACATACCAGTTTAAATAGAATGCCTTTCCTCAAAGAATCATGTGAATTGTAGCTTGGTAAGGGTGCTGAGAATCCTCTGTTGGACTATTCCTAGTACAGTACAAAGAAAGGGAATGTGTTGTAGGTGAATTTCCTGTTGAGACTTGTAGTTAAAAACATAACAAAGATTTGGGAGGAACAGGAAAGCCATGGCAGTGCACAAGTAAAAAGGCATCACAAATTAGCTTTTAGCATTGATGCAGGGGATCCTTGCTGTCCAACGGCACTTTTGTTTCTTAGAGAAATAACTTAGAAAAGAAAAAAAGAAAAAAACCCCACAAACCATCCATAATATATTTTGTGCTTCTTTTGGACCTAGCTTCTGCAATATGAACAATTCATAACTATTATGAATGGGTGAAATCTTGTGAGGAAAGCTGCTATTGTATGAAAGCAGTCAGCAATGCTACAGATGGAGATGGCAGCTTTCATGACAGCAGGTTTCATACCGCATGAAATAAAAAAAGCCATAGAAATGGAGAAAGGAAAGGGGATGGTAACATGCACATGATCCAGCAAAAATGAAGCACTTGCTTACCAATCCCATTAACCACAACTGGTTTTTTTTAAAAAAATATGTATAAGGGCATTTGTGCTTCTGTGGAACAATAAAAAGCAGACTGTGAAACAAAGCGTGTGAAAGTTGATTGCAAAGAAGTTGTGTTGCAATGGCAGGTTCCAATGGCTTTTGTGTTGAGTGGTTAGTCTGGAGAATATGTCTTCTGGCCATAATGGCTATTGGAGGCAATAAGCTGTGTATCACAGGTGGGGAAAGTGCTGTTGCACTCTGGGTTTCATATGGGTATCTGGTTGGCTCATTGTGAGACATTGGGACATTGGCCTGATCCTACAGGCTCTTCTTATGATTTTCATGCTTCATGTGGCAGATGAAACCCAGTCACTTGCCTTTGCGTGTTGGGGGGAGAAACCATGCCTTCCTTTCCTCTGCTCGTCTGACCTCTGATGTCACCAGATGTTCATTTGATGAGCCTAGCATTCAAATAGGGGATAGGCACATAAATTCCAGTGCAGATAAACCCACATTGCACAGGTGAGCCCTGGATTTTACTTTGGAGATGGATTTTGCAATCTGGGCCTACTACACACACTGGATTTTAGGCACTTACAAATGTTGCACCACATGGGGACATCCACATGCCTTTTTGTCATTTCAGTCAGACTGAACTGTGCCCAAATTTCAGTCTAGCAATTTTAATGGTTTTTTCACGATCTGAGTTTTCAGGCTTTCATAAACATCCGCCATTGTTAAGAAACTGATAATTAAGTTGCAAGAATGGGAATCCAGCTGCAGCATGGCTTTTCAAAGAAAATAAGTCTCAAAATATTGGCAGTTCTCTGCAGGGCATCCCCCCCTCCACTTCTAAATGGGAGTATATATTGAATATATCCTATTGTGCAAAGCTTTAAATTGTTGCCTGCAGTCCTGTCTTGATCCCATTGCAGGTCACAGAAGTCCCAATGGCTTCAAAGGATCACAAAGGCTATGTGTGCAAGGGCTCAGCAAGGCCTGTGTTTTTCTGCAGCTATTATTGGGTAGTACCGACATGGCTGCAATATTAACAGAGCAAACATCACGTATTGTGTAGAATTATACAGCACATTCAATAACAATATGTCACAATTTACACTATTTACATTGAAAGAATTAAACAAATCTACCAGAACCAAGGAACCCAGAACAGGATTTTATTTCTTTGGGAAATAAAAACCATTTGGCATTTGTATTCCCCAACTATACTACAATTAACTCTTCCCCCTCTGCCCTCCTTTATTCATATAGTACAAAATGCAATGTACTATAATTAAAGCACCGAAGTGCATACCTTTCAACATTTCTCTGATGAAAATAGGGATGTCCCATTCCATAAGGATAATTTTACTATTTCTACCCAACACATCTTACTGTGATCACTGCCTTGTTGTGGCGAAGGAGCTTGAATAACTCAGAGGAGCTATGAGCTATGCTGTGCAGGGCCACCCAAGATGGACAGGTCATAGTGGAGAGTTTTGACTAAACATGATCCATCTGGACCAGGAACTGGCAAGCCACTCCAGTATCCCTGCCAAGAAAACTCCATGGACAAAGACAAAAGGCATAGAACAAGATGAGCCCCTCAATTTGGAAGGCATCCAACATGCTACTGAGGAAGAGCAGAGGACAAGTACAAGTAGATTCAGAGCTGATGAAGCAGCTGGGCCAAAGCTGAAAAGTTGCTCAGTTGCGGATATGCCTGGAAGCAAAAGGAAAGTCCAATGCTGTAAAGAAAAATATTGCATAGGAACCTGGAATGTAAGAACCATGAACCTTGGTAAGCTGGATGGGGTCAAAAATGAGATGGCAAGAATAAATATTGACATCCTGGGCATCACTGAACTAAAATGGATGGAAATGGGTGAATTCAGTTCGGATGACCATCATATCTACTACTGTGGGCAAGAATCCTGTAGAACAGAGGTTCCCAACAAAATTTTCTCAAGGACCCCTCATCGAGCCGCTATTGTGACAAGGACCCCCATTAATTCCTAATATTAAATCTAATTCCTAATTCCTAATCTAATTTTTCCAGTAATCTTAACACTGATCTTGGAAGGGTTAGGTTCAAGGGACGCCGACAATTTAGGTTCAATGGACACTGACAAGATCGGTTCGAGAGTCACTGACTTACTTGCTTGAACATCAAATGCATTATCTTCCTCTTCATCTGTAGGCCTTTGTCGTTTTAACGAACCACTTTTTAACCAACGGTCCATTTTTAACTACGCGAACTGTAGCTTCCGCGAAAAACAACGCTTTGTTTACAAACACTACTGTTTTGCAAAGAGGCAGTGCGCGCCAGGGAGGAGGGAGGGGAATGAGAAGACAGGGTACCTGCGCAGTAGCGCACAAATGAAGCCGACGCGTGCAAAGCATCTTGGGGAGGTGAGCGTTAGTAGAATGTGCGCGCTGCCTCTTTGCAAAACAGTAGTGTTTGTAAAGCGCCACCTAACGGCATACAGCAGAACTACTGCCTCTATCTAATTCTAGTTTTGCGCTAGACTCTGCTCGTGCAGGAAGCAGCCAAAACAAAAAATCTGTTATCATACGAAATATATTTAATATATTTTTTTATTCTAATAGCATCTTGCGGACTCCTCTGGCATAGCTTGCGGACCTCTGGGGGTCCGCGGACCACCTGTTGGGAACCACTGCTGTAGAAGAAATGGAGTGGCCTTGATAGTCAACAAAAGAGTGGCAAAAGCTGTACTGGGATGCAATCTCAAAAATGATAGAATGATCTCGATACGAATCCAAGGCAGACCTTTTAACGTCACAGTAATCCAAGTTTATGCACCAACTACAGGTGCTGAAGAAACTGAAATTGACCAATTCTATGAAGACTTACAACACCTTCTAGAAATGATACCAAAGAAGGATGTTCTTCTCATTATAGGGGATTGGAATGCTAAAGTAGGGAATCAAGAGATAAAAGGAAAAACTGGCAAGTTTGGCTTTGGAGTTCAAAACAAAGCAGGGCAAAGGCTAATAGAATTCTGTCAAGAGAACAAGCTGGTCATCACAAACATTCTTTTCCAACAACACTAGAGATGACTCTACACATGGACATCACCAGATGGGTGGCATCGAAATCAGATTGATTATATTCTCTGCTGCCAAAGGTAGATAAGCTCTATACAGTCAGCAAAAACAAGACCTGGAGCAGACTGTGGCTCAGATCATCAGCTTCATATATCAAAATTCCAGCTTAAACTGAAGAAAGTAGGAAAAACCACTGGACCAGTAAGAAGAAGAAGAAGAAGAGTTTGGATTTGATATCCCGCTTTATCACTACCCGAAGGAGTCTCAAAGCGGCTAACAATCTCCTTTCCCCTCCTCCCCCACAACAGACACCCTGTGAGGTGGGTGGGGCTGAGAGACTTCAAATAAGTGTGACTGGCCCAAGGTCACCCAGCAGCTGCATGTGGAGGAGCAGAGACGCAAACCCGGCTTCCCAGATTACGAGTCTACCGCTCTTAACCACTACACCACACTGGCTCTCACAATCTAAATCAAATCCCTTATGAATACACAGTGGAAGTGAGGAACAGGTTTAAGGATTTAGATTTGGTGGACAGAGTGCCTGAAGAACTATGGATGGAGGCTCGTGACATATTACAGGAGGCAGCAACGAAAACAATCCCAATGAAAAGGAAATGCAAGAAAGCAAAGTAGCTGCCCAATGACAAAGAGAAGGCAAGAAAAATGCAAGGGAGATAGTGAAATATACAGGAAATTAAATGCAGATTTCCAAAAAATAGGAAGGATAGACAAGAGGGCCTTCTTAAATAAGCAATGCAAAGAAATAGAGGAAAACAACAGAATGGGAAAAACCAGAAATGTGTTCAAGAAAATTGGAGATATGAAAGGAACATTTCGTACAATGATTACCATAATAAAGGACAAAGGCAGAAAGCACCTAACAGAAGCAGAAGACATCAAAAAAAGGTGGCAAGAATTCACAGAGGAATTATACCAGAAAGATATGGAGGTCTCGTACACCCCAGATAGTGTGGTTGCTGACCTTGAGCCAGACATCCTGGAGAGTGAAGTCAAATCGACCTTAGGAAGCACTGCTAATAACAAGGCCAGTGGAAGTGATGATATTTCAGCTAAACTATTTAAAAAAATTTAAATGATGCTGTTAAGGTGCTACACTCAACATGCCAGCAAGTTTGGAAAACTCAACAGTGGCCAGAGGATTGGAGAAGATCAGTCTACATCCCAATCCCAAAGAAGGCCGGAAGAAATATCAACAACCTCAGATATGCTGATGACGCAACCTTGATGGCAAGAAAGTGAGGAGGAATTAAAGAACCTTTTAATGAGGGTGAAAGAGGAGAGCGCAAATTATGGTCTGAAGCTCAACATCAAAAAAACTAAGATCATGTTCACTGGTCCCATCACCTCCTGGCAAATAGAAGGGGAAGAAATTGAGGCAGTGAGAGATTTTACTTTCTTGGGCTCCATGATCACTGCAGATGGTGACAGCAGTCACGAAATTAAAAGACACCTGCTTCTTGGGAGAAAAGCAATGACAAACCTAGACAGCATCTTAAAAAGCAGAGACATCACCTTGCCGACAAAGGTCCATATAGTTAAAGCTATGGTTTTCCCAGTAGTGATGTATGGAAGTGAGAGCTGGACCATAAAGAAGGCTGATCGCCGAAGAATGGATGCTTTTGACTTATGGTGCTGGAGGAGACTCTTGAGAGTCCCATGGACTGCAAGAAGATCAAACCTATCCATTCTGAAGGAATCAGCCCTGAGTGTTCACTGGAAGGACAGAGCCTGAAGCTGAGGCTCCAATACTTTGGCCACCTCATAAGAAGAGAAGGCTCCCTGGAAAAGACCCTAATGTTGGGAAACATTGAGGGCACAAGGAGAAAGGGACAACAGAGGATGAGATGGTTCGACAGTGTTCTTGAAGCTACCAACATGCGTGTGACCAAACTGCGGGAGGCAGTGGAAGATAGGAGTGTCTGGCGTGCTCTGGTCCATGGGGTCACGAAGAGTCGGACATGACTAAACGACTAAATAACAACATCTTACTGGGTTGCCCCAGCCACTCTGGGCAACTTCCAACACATAAAAAATGTAATAAAACATTAAACATTTTAAAAAACCTTCCCTATATAGAATTGCTTTGAGATGGCTCAGGGTCTGATAACCTCATACCCTCCAACATTTCTCCAGTGAAAATAGGGACATCCTAAGGAAAAGTGGGACATTACAGGATCAAATCAGAAACCAGGATAGCTTCTCTAAATCAGGGACATCCCTGGAAAATAGGGACACTTGGAGGGTCTGTAAGTGTAGCCTGACCCCATGCATGCTTACTTGGAGGTGGGGTGATCTAATTGAGTTGGGTGGGGCTTTCCCCCCTCCCTGTAACATACAAGGGCTGAGCAAGATACCCTTTGCTACCTTTTAGTTTCATTCCTACACACATTCATTTCATGTCATTCATGTAGCCAATTCTGCCCACATTTGACAAAGGACCATAATCCCTTTGAGCTAAAAGGAGAACTGGGTGCCCATATTCGTTTATTATAGCTATATATCGCATTTCCTTCATCTTGCTCAAGGAAATTGTTACGGAGGGCTTGAAAGATGCACCGGTTAGAAAGACAGACAAGAACTGTATTGTGTCTCTCTCCAACAATAGAAATGACACTCAACTTCATCCAGGTACAACTAAGTCCAGTGCCTCCTAGTTTTACACACACACACACACACACACACACACACACACACACACACACACACCACTCATTTCAGGCATTTATTATTTATACTGTATTACATTTATTTACCACCTTTTTCTGCCAATGAGCTCCAGGTCGTGTACATGCCCCCCCCCATTTCATCCTTACAACAAGCCTGTGAGGTAGGTTAGGCTAAAAGATGGTGAGCTCCATAACTGAGGCTTAGAAGTGCAGTCATACACTGGTGTATTCAACACGTGTACAGCATTACACGGAATCCATACTCCATTTTCTCAAGCCCTTTAGTCCACATGTTGACTTTTAAATTAACCACGTGTAGTTATTTGCAATAGACTTGTTCACGTTGCACTGAACACAGGCACAAGATCCCTGTACACAAGAACCTAAAAAGAGCCTGTTGGATCAGGTGAATGACCCATCCTGCTCTCACAGTGGCCAACCAGATTCCTGTCGGAAACTTTAAAACAGAACCCACATACGAGAACACTCTCCCTTCCTGTGGTTTCCAGCAACTGGTTTTCAGAAGCATTACTGTCTCCAGCTGTGGAGACAGAGCATAGCCATTGTGGCTGGTAACCACTGATGGCCCTTATCCTTCACCAGTTTGTCTCATCGCATTTTAAAGCCAACCAAGTTGGATGCCCACGAGTTCTAGTGTTACGAGAGAAAGTTTTCTCGGCCCCTTTGCTCCATGTCACTTCCACACACACGCCACAGAAGTGTTTGTACGAAAGCGTGTACGCTTGTCGATTTGCACGGCTCAGCTTATTGCGTATACAAGCACGACGACCTCACACTCACTGAATGTTTTGCATGTGAGCAATTGTAAAACTGTCAGCAAGCTGCTGCACACCCACTGCTGGATGTAACACGTGAACACCCTTAATGACGACATTCGCACGTCTCAGCGTTAACGTGTGAACAGCCCTAACCATAATGGCTGACCCACAAGGTCACACCTAGTGAGCTTGGAAGGCCAGAGTGGGGATCTGAATCTGGGTGTCCCACTGGCCTTCAAGCTCTTCCCTCAGCCACCAGCAGCCTCCAGAGCGGCTCTTGGCGCCAGAAGCGGGCAACTCCCATGTGGCTCCTTCTGCCTCCTCCTATTCGCGGAAGGGAGAGCCTGAAAAGGAGGCGTGCGCGGAGAGGCGGCAAAGGGCAGTGCTGTGGTGTACTGTGTATGTACTAAAGCCGGCCAAGTAGGACGGGGGAAACTACCAGAAGTGGCGGAGCGCTGCCTGCCTTGCCTCTTCTCCTCCTTCTCCCTCTGCGGAAGAGCATCCCGCCCTGCTAATGGCTGGGAATTCCACGCTGAAGGTCCCTTCGAGGTAAGGACCCGCGCATTCCTCCGTGCCCATCCTACCCGAGCCCATCTCTCGCTTCTTCCCGCTTTGTAGCCCTTTCTGCCGAGCTGCCTGCATCCCGCTTTGGCCGGCTCCGTCGGCGCGCGGGACCCTCCCTCAAGGGCGCCGGAGGAGGAGCGGCCGCCTCTGGATCCGGCTGCTGCCTGCTGCCCCGTGCCCTCCTCCCTGGTGAGAGAGGGAGCTCCTCCCGGGGTGAGGGTAGCTGGGTTGGGGAGAAGCTCGCCTCTCTCTCGCCACTCCTGGCCAGCAGCTCCGGAGGAGGGTTTGACTTTAAAATCACGCAAGACACGCACACACCCTAGCTGAAGTGCTCAAGTGTCTTGCGCGCTGCCTGAGGCTTTCTTCAAGGGCGCATTTGGAGATCGGTGACGGAGACCAGCTTGCGAGGGGACGGTAAGGGCTCCAATGCGTTCATGGGGCGGTCGGAGGAGTTGTGCTTGAGTGTGTGTGTTTGTGTTTTGTGCAGAATGACGAGCGGGAATTTAGGGGGGGGGGAGCGATGCATCGAAAGGCTCGGCCATCTTCCGAATTTTAAACTAGCTGCTGCCAAACTCAGCCTTTTCTTCTTTCCTCATCCCCAGCGCGTTAGGGACACTACTGATAAATAAGGTCCTTGCTGTTCGCCTGCATCGAAATCCTTCCTAAACACGCGAGCGAGCGTTCACCCACGAAACACCCAGCCTAACATTGCAAGTGAAACTCGGTTCATCAGACGAGCTGTGTGTTTTATTAATGGTTGATCATGTTGCTCATAAATGCGGGAGGAAGCTTTGCTTTTCAGAGGCTTTAGGGAAATGTGACTCTTGGCCGCAGAGCACGTGGAAATGGAAGAAATCCGGAACAGTTGAGCAAACCCTTGGTTGTTACATGTGATATGTTTGTTGAGAATGTTCTCTATTAGGAGGTGAGCCTCCAGGAAATGAATAATAATTAGGTTGGAAAATTGCTTCTTGCCTTGCATGAGGTATCAGAGAATACTAGCAGTGGACAGCTTCCCTAGTAAAACTGCTTTGGAGGGGGGGGTGCTGTCCTGTGATCTTCCTGCGAAATTATTTCCATGAATGGGATTGGCTTTCTCCTGGATCGGATCACTCATTTTGAGACTGCTCTAATGATATGCCCATGTGCCAGAGTGAAGTTAATGTGAATTTCGATGTGCTTTGAAACTGGGCAGGCAAAAAAAGACAACATCAAACACACACGTGAAATGCCATCAAGTTCTCTTCTTGCTTTCAAGTCTCAGCGTTTTAAAAAAAAGTGTGAGTGGCATTTTGGTAACAGGAACTGATAGGATACTACCCTGGTTATTTATCTGTGCCACATTTTTTATAAGATGTAGAAACCATAAGCAAAATTGCTTTCAAAAGCTAGCCATCACCATGTAAACAATCTCTTGTGTTGAGTTGTTTTAGTAGCACACACATTGCCAGGTGTGAAGGGCAATGCAGCAATAACGTTTTCTTGGGGCTCTAAGGGAATGCCTGGTTTAATGTGTCATTCAGAATTAAGCAGGTGGAAGTGATCTGGGTTTCAAAGTCGACATCACAGAGTGTCTCCTTCTGAGTATTTCCTTAAAACAACAACACCCTTGTGATTTTGTGATAATCTGTTTTTCTCCTTAAATGTTTTGTTCAAACAGTTTTAAGGACACAGATAGGAAGCCAGGCACTTTCTAATGCATAAAAAAATGCAATGTTAATGTTCATTACTGTTTAGTTTCGTTCCACACAATGGGCATGCATATATTGTTGCTGGCCTACATACATCTCTCTCTGACCTACATACACAGGTTGTGAGCACAACTGCTACAAGAAGCAAAGGATTTATGGTGTATCCTTTTGGCTAATGAAACAGTTTTCACTGCTTCGGGCTAACCCAGCTCATCTAGCAAATATATAAAATCATTATGCAAGGTTAATGGTGTCTTGGAGGTGCGGTTAAAAATAAACAACCGGACATCTTCAAGCCTCTTCATCCCCTTTTAATGGACAGCACCTGTCTCATTCATACACACTGCAAGTAGCTGAACAGAATACAAGGGAAGCAGTCCTGTGTGTTTTGCAAAACATGTCTCATATTTGAACAGCAGAGGGTGTAAATTAAGAGTCAGTTTCCACTGTGAGAACAAAACTGATAAGGGAAAACATGGGATATGGTTACTGCAGGCTTTTTAATGGCTTCCTTTTTCAATATGTTTTAGCTTTTTCATTTTGACAAACCAATATTTGAAAAGGAAGTTTAAAGACTAACAAACTGTATTTGCTTATAACCAGTGAGAGCTCTCTTTCATCATTCCATCACAATTCCTTAAAGCGAAAGAAAATTAGCTGCGTAGTAAAACAACTCCAGAGGTAAACAGAAGATAAAACCATGAGATGCCTATAAAGAGCTCAAGGAGACTGTGCTCCTATGGATTTGAGAGATTATGTTAATATTGCTGTTAATCGCTTGCTTGTTAATAGGATCAAGAACCTTCCCACTTATTTCAGATTGTAGGGAGCCCTAAACAAGCACTGGCTCACTGGTGTATTTAAGTGTGTTTTGTGTCCATGTCTGTGTCTGCCAAAGCACACACATGCCTTTGTTGTGCATTATGGTTTTAGCACATGCACTGTGTGTACACATGAAAAACCTAATGTATGCAGCGAGACTAAGATACGGCATATTGTGCTTATTAACTACTGTACTTCAGTTCAAATCTCGAACAGCTGTATTCCGAGCCATTAAGACTGCAATCCTATGTTCATTTGCCTCAGTGGATTCAATGGGGCTTCTTTCTGAGTAAGCAGACATTATGGGATTTCAGTGCAAGGCTGCAATCCCAAGAAATACACTTGCCAGAGAGTAAGTCCCATTGAACTTAGGGGGACTTAATTCTTAAGTCCCACCAATTTCCATGAATCTGTTTAAGGATAATGTGCTAGTCCCTGATGTATGGTTAGGGGTGAGGAACCTGTGACCTTCAGATGTTGCAGGACTACACCACCTCTTATCCCTAACCATTGGTCTTGCTGGCTGGAGGTAATGGACAACAACACTTTGCTACCCCTCCCTTAGTAGTCAAAACAATTTCTGGCACGAGAAGGTTGTTGTTGATCAGGCTTCTAGAATTCTGCATTCTCTCATCTATGTAGTTTCACTCCTCGGCATTATTGACATTCAGTTGAGTCACATTTAAATTTTACAACTTCCTGTGCTTGCTGTCATAGAAAAAGTGCATATACTTGTCTTGGCAAAGATGTAATTGCATGATAAGCCCTAAAAGTGAAACGATTCATCTCCCTATGATGATCCATGCCTCTTTACCTGAAGATACCATATCACTCTAAGGCAGTATAAAACATAATCAGATCCACAAATCAGTAAAGTTGCAATAATTGGATTTAAGCAACTTGTGTCTGGGTGTTATGACTTGCTGCACCACCTGGAATGAGAGGTATAAACTGCTTCTCCAGAGCAGTGTCACAAAGGATGATTTTATTAAACTGCTGCTGCATGGATGTTGTGGTAGCATAATAGACATAAATTGCTGCCAGAGAATTAAAGTCCTTGAATCCTACCGTGTTTTTTAAGTCAGCGGAGCAGGGACACTGTCACTGTCACACAAGTATTTTATCAGCCAAATACTATGCAAACATCCTTGCACCAGTGCAGTGTCACAAAAGTATAGTGTTGCACTGGTGCTGTGACATATCCAGCATGTTGCACATATGCATTAACACTTGGGTTGGACTATTTCTTGGTATGTGCGCGTTCCTCTTATTTATATATTTTTTTGCATATTTATTATGATTTGTGTGGAAAGAGTGCAATTTGGTTGTGCACTTTTTGATGTTTTATGTATTGTTTATGACTACTTTTGTTATGTTTGTAATTATGTGATCCCCCCCCCCATGTTGTATGCCACCTTAAGCATGGTTTTAACTGGAAAGGCAGCATACAAATAATAATTTTAAAAAAGATTGTGGTGTATGTATGCAACTTGCGACAGAGCACATGCAACTGTGGAACTGCCAGGTTGTGCAAAATTTGCACATATTAGATATTGGGGGCAGGAGCAGCAATACCCAGCACAATTAACGGGTACAAAGAATTTCTAGCTTATACAAGTGCAAAGATGGGCCCTCCAGATGTGATTAGACTTCAGCTTCCATCATCTGTGACCATTGATCATGCTGGCTGGAGGGGCTGATGGGAATTGGAATCCAGTGACCGCTGGAGAGTCACAGGTTCCCCATGCCTGTCCTACTGGAATGTTGCAAGAATGTAGAGCCAAAATGTAAAATTTCGGAGCCGAGACAGAACTCTGTATGCTGGCTGATGTGTACCATGCAAGGTGGTGGCCAATACCAATAAGACTGGGTTCACCAGATATAGACATAGTTATTGT
This sequence comes from Zootoca vivipara, assembly GCF_965207765.1. Taxonomy (NCBI): domain Eukaryota; kingdom Metazoa; phylum Chordata; class Lepidosauria; order Squamata; family Lacertidae; genus Zootoca; species Zootoca vivipara. The sequence goes on along the minus strand of NC_142588.1, from coordinate 69,341,710 downwards.
CAGCTGCTTCTTGGTGTCGTTCAACTCAAGTGTATTAAGATAATCAGGTGCTCCATAACTGGTCATCATGGCAGAAAGAGCCGACAGTTTCTCCCATATGTAGGTTAACTGCCAAGCAGTAAGCACCCAGTTGTTAAGAAATTACAGCTAAAAATGCTATTTAATTGTGGCCTCACTTTGCAAGCTCTGGTAAGTGGCTCTTTCCAGCGTGCCTCATAAATCATACTTAATGATGTAGTGTTGTTAAGTCCCTTTTTCACAACATGAACTATGAGAGCAATTTGTTGTGAAATTGATTAATCACGGGAGAGCATGCAGCCAATTGTTGGAGCAGAGGGGGTAAATCAAGCTTTGCAGCATTTGCTTTTAGGACCGATGTAGATTAAGCACTGAACGCTTTCCTACCTTGATTTACCTTAAGTAAGGTATGAACTAATACTAAAATGTCCAGATCTATAATTTAAGTAGTTAATTTATTTAATTTAGTGCATAAGCTAAAATAGATATTCATTTATTTAACATCTTTATAGCGCACCCTTCACCTGTCCCAGGGGATCCTAGACTCTGGTCCATGGGCCACCCGTGGCCTGTGGGCTTGGTTCGGGTGGTCCATGGCATGTCCTTGGAAGAATACTTCTGATCTGGATCCTGTAATATTCTATGGAATTCAAATAACAATGATGTCCCTTACTGTCCTGAGCTGTTCATAAGGGCCTTGCTTGTGAGGACTGTTGTGTGTCATAATGGAATGCATATCTCTCTTGTCTGTTATAGGGTTAACTTGTAAAGCGTGGCGTTGCTCCTAAGGCTCCTTGGGGAAGATGGGATTTTAATGTAGATGGGTAGGAGTAGCATGAGACTCTTAATCTCAGGGATGTGGGTCCGAGCCCCATGTTGGGCAAAATATGCCTGCATTGCAGGGGGTTGGACTAGATGACCCTCGTGGTCCTTTCCAACTCAACATTTATTTGATTATATTATTCTATGTTGCGTGTCTAAAGGGCTCCATGACTTCGTGTAGCCTACTGGCAGAGCCTGTGATTGAAAAGCAGTGTCTATATCTGCAGTAAGGTAAAGGTAAAGGTAAAGGGACCCCTGACCATTAGGTCCAGTCGTGACCGACTCTGGGGTTGCGCGCTCATCTCGCATTATTGGCCGAGGGAGCCAGCGTATAGCTTCCAGGTCATGTGGCCAGCATGACAAAGCCGCTTCTGGCAAACCAGAGCAGCACATGGAAACGCCATTTACCTTCCCGCTGTAGCGGTTCCTATTTATCTACTTGCATTTTGATGTGCTTTCGAACTGCTAGGTTGGCAGGAGCTGGGACCAAGCAACGGGAGCTCACCCTGTCGTGGGGATTCGAACCGCCGACCTTCTGATCAGCAAGCCCTAGGCTCAGTGGTTTAACCACAGCGCCACCTGGGTCCCTATATCTGCAGTAGCCAGCCTCAAAGTTGCCTGGGAAGAGCAAGTGATTGCTAAAAACCACTCTAAAAATTGTAGCTCTGTGTGAGGAATAAAGATTCCTAACAACTCTCAATACCCTTAAACTACAGCTCCCAGAATTCTTTGGAAGAAGCCATACAAGTGCTGTCATAGTGCTTTAGATGTATGGTGTGAATGTGTCCAGAGAGAGAACAGAATGGCAGAAAGAGAGAGATAAAAGAATGTTTTGGTTTGGCCCTGCCCAGAGTTTGCATGTGGCGCTCTTGAGAGAAGAAAATGTGGCCCACTCCAGGCATTAGATTGCCAAATTGTCTGACCTGGTGCGGCAGCTTCCTACGTCTAGCATTTAGAGCCAGCAAAACTATTGTTCTAAATCTGCAGAATCTGGGTAGGCAATAACTTTCTCTCCATGTGGCCAGGCTTGTGCTCTCAAATTATTTTATTCCTATGGTGTTCAATTCCAACCCCATTGTAAATTATAAAGAAGTGGGATATGCCTGAAGTTGTTTTCTTAATGGAATAATTGCCTATGGCATCAAACCGATAACAAGCTGTATGTGTAGAATGTAGCTTGATAGTTTAGGAGCAGAACTGCAGGTGGGTGGTCATAGAAACAATATCTTATTAGCTAGGGATGCATAGTTAATCACAGTGCAAATTAGAGGCAGATGTTCAGTTGTTGTCCATCTTGCCTAGGTTGCATTTTGTACTGACCTCTGGCCTCAGCTATAGGACAGAGAGATTGCAAAGGAGCTGAGCACTGTGTATTAAGATAATCCACACCTGAAGCATTTGTTTCCAGGGAGGGTAGCTGAGGAACTGAAAGAGAAGTGAAGAGACATGAAGTTCTAGGGCTTATAAGTAGACTACAAAATTAACAAGTCAGCGGATCCAGATGGCATCTACCCAGGGTTCATAAAGAGCTGTACTATGAAAATGCTGATCTTCTAAGAAAAATATGCAGCTTGCCATAAAAATTGGCCTTGCTGCTGAAAGTCTGAAATCTAGCCAACATAATGGCTGCATTTGCATGTCATGATGAGTTGCAGATCCTCCTAGCGGTGCATTAATAAAACTGATAACACATTTGCAAAGCTAAGCAGGGTCTGGTATGGTTTCAGATTGGAGGAGGATTGCATTGCGGGGGGTTGGACTAGATGACCCCTGTGGTCCCTTCCAACTCTACCATTCTATGATTCTATGGTTTACCATGCATTAATCTACCATGCCTGCTTTGCTACTCCCCATTCATGTTGGGAAGCAATAAACTGTCTTAACCTTATGTGTGAACCAGGGGTTGTGGTTCATACACCCAGAATGAACATTTAAGCTAACCAACCTGTAATTTCGTGGATTCCCATATATCCCTTTCTAAAAACTGGCATTGGCTGGATTAGCACATCCCAATATACATAAACTGCGGCACAAGGCAATGGTGACCGGTTTACCTTTCCTTCCCACTCATCTGCAGAGAAAACAAGCCGGTGTATTAGTGGGAAAACAAGCCGGTGTATTAGTGGGAAGCATGATTAAAGATAAAATTACTAAGCATACAAAGGAGCAAAGTTTGCTGAGGAAGAAGCGGCGTAGCTTTGCAGAGGGTGGCTCGATGAAATTGTTCACTCAGCATGTGGCCACATTGAAAAAACAAATTCCACACCAGGGATTATTAGGGAAAGGGCTGACAGAAAACCTGCCAGTACCATGCCTTTATAGAAGTTTGCGATGCAGCCACGTTTGGAATGCTGCATACATTTCATTCAGCCCACCCCCAAATGATGGTATAATGTTCCGAAAGGAACAAGAAAGGATACCCTCAAATGATCCTGATGTCCTCCATGGAAAGGCTGCAGTATCTGAGGATTTTTTTTTTTTTACATTTAAGTGGGAAAGTGACTCAGCAGGGGAGGAGATGGTAAATGTTTAGGAAAAATTGGTTGGGGATAACTTTCCCCTGTCTCATAATGCTAGGGATCATCCAGTGAAATTGAAAAGCAATAGATCCAGGTCAGGCAAGAGGAAGCACTCCTTTGCACAATACAGAGTTGATTTATTATGGGATTTGCTTTCGTATACTTTGATTTCCACTGGCTTAGAGGGATAAAGGAAACCCATGGGATAAAGGAAACTCAATCAACAGCTATTAGTAATGATGGCTCTGTGCAGCCTCCGAATTCAGAGGCAGTCTACCACCATAGCTGCCAAGTTATCCCTTTTTTTAAGGGATTTTCCCTTATGCTGAATAGGCTTCCTCGCGAGAAAAGGGAAAACTTGGCAGCTATGTCTACCACTGAATACCTGATGCTTAAGATCAACGAGGGGCAAGTGCTCATCTGCTTTCAAACCCAGCTTTCAGGCTTCCTGGAGGATCCAGCAGGACTCTTACATTTAGACACATATGAATATAAAAAAGGTAAACAACCCCTAACAGTTATGTCCAGTCGCATACGACTCTGGGGTTGCGGCGCTCATCTCGCTTTACTGGCTGAGGGAGCCAGTGTTTGTCCACAGACAGTTTTTCTGGGTCACGTGACCAGCATGACTAAGCCGCTTCTGGCGAAACCAGAGCAGTGCACAGAAATGCAGTTTACCTTTCCACCGGAGCGGTACCTATTTATCTACTTGCACTTTGACATGCTTTCGAACTGCTAGGTTGGCAGGAGCTGGGACAGAGCAGCAGGAGCTCACCCTGTCGTGGGGATTCGAACCGCCGACCTTCCGATCGGCAAGCCCTAGGGTCAGTGGTTTAGACCACAGCACCACCTGCGTCCCACATATATATGGCTGATGTTTTAATTAGTTTGTTTTAATCATCTTGTCATACTAAGAGAGAGTTCAAACTCAGCTACATTAGTAAAGAAAAACATTTTAAATATGTCGTAACACTGCCATCAGATGGCACTGTAGAGTTCCATCTTTTGCCAATGTGATTTCCCCTTATGAGGTTTACTACGCATTTTCCTGAAACATTTTTTTAATGTGTCTAGATCCAGCCCTGCTGTGCTGTGTTAGAGGAGTCAGAATAGGTTGTGCATCAGTAAATCTTCTTTCTATTGATTTCAGATGGCCTCACTGTCCTTTGCAACTTTACACCTATGTCAGTACCAGTTGAAGGCACAGAACAGGTTGAGCAATGTATGTTTTGTTGCCATTTCTAGAGTGATGTGTATTATTAAGCCCATGAATACACCTGGCTCACCTTACACCTTTGAGTGAAGGAGGAATATAAAAGGCTCTTGATCTTCTTTGAAGAAATGCCAGTGAGTTAAGGCTGTGCTTGCTTTTTTAAAGAAAGATCTGATAGCTTGTGAAGCTGTGTTGAAACATACGCAGCCAGAGCTATTCGTGATCTTGACATTTTAACTTGGAAACACCATTTCTTTTTAAGATTTTGGTGGAATGGAATTTTTAAGATTTTGGTGGAATTCAAAATTTGATTGACATGTGGGTAGCTCAGTTGGTTAGAGTGTGAGCCTGATAACACCACGGCTACAGGTTCGATTCCCCTGTAGGACTGTTGCATATTCCTGAATTGCAAGGGGGTTGGACTAGATGATCCTTAAGGGTGCCTTCCAACTCTGCAATTCTATGATTCTATAATAGTTAGAAGTAATAAAGAAAGTGTGGAGTGGGATATTGACTAGCATGGAGTTGCACCACTCCTTATTTATTTGTAACATTCTATATGAGCTTCCTATCAGCCCCCCCCCAAAAGACCCCAAGCCATCTTGCATTGAAAACAACTCTTCACCCCCAAGAAATATCTGATGTTCAGGTTTTACTTGTGCTCTATGGGTCATATTTGGGGTCAGAATATTAGTTTTTTAACTAAATCTTTGCATGTGCAGGGGTTTTCTTCCAAACCTCTGGAGAAGATTTCAAGGTGGTGCAGGGACCAGAGAAGTAGTTCTGTTTCAACCAGCTGTTACCTGCCTGACAGTCCCAGGTGCTTCATTTTATAGCAGCCCTGTAAAAGAGGCTTTCTTGAATATGTTTGAAAATTGCATTGCTTAATCAGTCACGTGATTTACAGTACTATTTCAGTTCTGTAAAAAAGAAAAGGGGGGAAAGCACCCCTTTTAATCTAGAAGTATGCCATCAAGACAAGGTCTCCGTTTTTTATTTAATGAAATAGAAGCAGGCATTCAGGGCCTGGAAAAGAAAGAAAGTAAAGAATATGTGTTAAGCTACAATTACAATGGCACAACTTTCCTATTCAATGTTCTCTGTTCTGTGTGCAGATGATGTGTAGCTGAAAGGTGGTATTTCAGCAGGTGTAGAACTCTGACAAAGATAAAATGCTTCTGCAAAATCCCATTATGAGCACCAAGTGAAGGCAATGCTACATTTTTTTTTAACAGAAAGCTTGTGTTTAGTAAAGGTTGGTTTAGCCTTGACCTGTAATACCAGAAGTGCATATCTTTTTATTACTTACCTTCTCTCAATTAGACCACAGACGTACCCCCGAGAACAAGCGTACAAGAGCAATCTGAAAATCTTACAGAATTGGGCCGCAGCTAACATTTACATTATGCATGGGATTCACATCCAAAACAAATCATGAAAACATTTGCTAGAGGTATTTATAGCTGTCATTTTACTAACCATCTGTGCCTTCACGGGAGTATACACATGGTTAGGAGCGAACAAAGCTCATGATAGCAGCCAGTCTTAACTTTAAAATCACAAATGCAACTGTGGAAACACACACACACACATTTCATTTATCCAGACCTCAGGTGTCTATATCATAGAGTCAGTGTGGTATAGTTTATAGTTCTGGATATAGACTTAAGAGACATGGGTTCAAGACTTCACAAAGGCTGCCATCATAAACACATTTCCTGGGGATTAAGTCCCACTGAGCTCAATGAGGCTTGCTTCTGAGTAAGCATGCGTCAGATTGCACTGTTAGTCATAAAACTCATCCAGTAACCTCATACCAGCCATTATCACTTAGCCAAACCTACCTCACAAGGTGATGTTATCTTACATCAAACAATTTCATCCCTAGAAAATGAGTTTGTTTTTCTAAGCTGGGTCTCCTATCCAGCCACCTGGAACAATCTGCTTTCCTGAGAACAGAAAGAGGAATTCACTTTGAAAGGTGGTTTAAATAAAACTCTCATAAATAATTTGTTCTGCTTACAGCTTACATTACCTTAAGCTGAAACAGTGCATGAGTTAGCACACTAGCTTCCCCCCACCTCTTAGATACCTGAATTTACATTCTGTTTTACCTAAAGAAACCTTACCAGGGACTTTCCAAATTAATATTGTATTTTGCCTTATGGTTATTCAGAGGCTCTTGTACTCACAAAAAGTCTACCGTCTAAAAAATGATTTGGTTTTGATATAATGCAGAGGAGAGAAAACATACCTCCCTGCATGAAATAGAACAGGCATGCATAGGTCTACTTTAATTTTACTCCTGACTGTTGGAATATCCAGGAAACCTTGTTTGTGTCAGTGGAAAGTAGTGTTTCCATGTAATGAGGGACAGTGGAGACTGTAGTGTCTTTATGATATATGGTTTATTTACACATATATACAACCTGCAAATCAGTTTACTGATACTTTCTGATAATGTCCCGCAATTGCTGCAACCTGAGGGATGCACTCAGTTTAACACCATGTGGCTATTATCATTCTTAAGGCAGCTACTGTCATGGTCTACAGCTTTTAATCTTTTAATTATCACCATAACCTTAGCATTTCAAAGAAGGAACATTGCTGCACCATGAAAGGGGACATCTTGATAAAGTCAGCTACTGAATCCCAGTGAGCATAGTGCTCTTTTAGAATTAAAACCAAGATACAATGGATCTTGCCCTGTATCACATTCATCAGCGGAAAATGAGATTGAGAAACAGCACAGTTACTTTGCAGGCATGGAATTACAATTCCAGCCAAGTTCACTGTTCTAAGAACAATGACGAGTTCACATCTACAGACTTCTGAGAGACTTATAAACCTTTAAGGCCCAGTTCTGATGTAATGGGGAACAGTGATTTCCCACTGTATTACAGTCATACCTCTGTTTAAGTATGCTTCGGTTTAAGTACTTTCAGTTTAAGTACTCCGCGGACCCGTCTGGAACGCATTAATCCACTTTCCATTACTTTCAATGGGAAAGTTCACTTCAGTTTAAGTACACTTCAGGTTAAGTACAGACTTTCGGAACCAATTGTGTACTTAAACCGAGGTACCACTGTAATTACCTATGACAGGTTGTGGACTCTTGCACTCCCCTTTTCCCACTTTGCCTTCTTGCAGGTCAGAGGAAGAGCTTACAAGCGTTTGTTTCCAGTTCCCAAGTCCGCTTGCACAACTAAACTCCTCCCATGGGACAGTCCCATTGCATGGACAGACTTCGTTGAATCACACCCACTGATTGCTCATTCCAGAGAAAGCTGTGTCACCTCAAATATGTATCTTTTCTTGGATAAATTAAAGTGTTTGCATTGATGAGTAGTCTGAGACAAAATAATTCCCTGCCACTATTCTCTAGCTATCTGGAGAGGGGGAGCAATGCTGTTAGGATCCAGTGGAGCAAACAAAGAAACAGTTTGTAGTAAGTTTGAAGTCAGAAGCAGAATGAGTTGAGAATTCAGAGCTGTGATTTTTAGTATTGTTATTTTTTTTTGTCTACTTATTTTGTACATCAAGCAACCAAGAAAACAATCTATGTGGTCATTTCCCCATCTCTTGGAATTGAGAACACACTGTCTTTTCAGGATTCACATGCAATGTATTGGTCCACATACAGCCAATCACTGTCTCCAAACATCTGTCTAGCACTTTAGGCACCACTGCTGATTCAGATGGAACAGAGAGATAGAGTTGGATTTTGTCTACATACAGTACTGGTGACACTGCACTTCAAATCAGAGATAGAGAGAGAATTGTAGAGCTAGAAGGGACCACAAGGGTTATCTACTCCAATTCCTTCCAATACAGGAATCTTTCACCCAACGTGAACCCACAGCCCTCATATTAATAGTCTCACGATGTACCAGCTGAGTTATCGTGACTGCGTCCCCTGATGACAGCTGCCAGCGGCTACATGTAGACAGGAAATAGCATGAAGGACAAGATGGAACCCTCTGAGATGCTACAGGAAAGCTCCCATGTCCTTGAACAGTGCCCCTCCATAACTTCTTGCTGGAAACAGCCCTCGAGGTAGGAGCAGAACCACCCACAACCTCCAATTCCTTGATACCAAAAGCTGCTGAGAAGCCGAGAAGAATGAGCAGGGTCCCATGACCAGTTCTGATGCCAAACTGAAATGGACCCAGATAATTCAGCCTCCACCAAGCGTACCTGAAACCACCTTCTTGAGTACCTTGACCCAAAAGGGGATGTTTGCCCTTTTGTTAGAGAAAAGATACAAAAGCATGCTCTGCTGGTCTACTGTTCTGCATTAAAAATTGTTGGATATGATTCTCTTATAGCTTTTATTACATTACATATAATTTTGGCTTTAGGACATTGATATTACATCTTGTTATATAAAAATATATAATAGCAATACTATAATTATGTCACAGATGATTAGATGATTTCTTTTTGAACCTTTGCAGGATTATAATTATGACAATTATGCCAATGGTGGAACCATATATTATGAGATGATAGGTTCAAAGTTTATGATTGACCGTCACTCTAATGCAGCAAGAGAAATCTGCAATTGAAAGTGGGCTTCCACTCACAAATCTTCACACAAGCCACTCTACTCAGTGGATGGTCAGCACTATCAGTACCGGCAATGGTGACCAGCTGTTGTGGAGGAGAGGGGAGCAGATGCCACACGCTGTTCAAGTGGCCATTGGGTCTCAGGCATGCAATCAACAATGTCATTGTTTGTGTTGATGGGTTGGGGTCATTCTGTCATCCCTGCACACTTTGAAGTTTGCATAGGCACCTACATGCATAAAGCAAAGTGTTTTGTTTCCATTCACATGACCCAATTACCTTTGTTTTTCAGTGTGCGGGTTCATGCATGCATATCCCCTATGCATGCTAAGCCTAATGCAGGCATAGGCAAACTCGGCCCTCCAGATGTTTAGGACTACAACTCCCAGTACGTTTCCGAGCACAATTCAAAGTCTTGGTACTGACCTTTAAAGCCCTAAACGGCCTCGGTCCTGTATACCTGAAGGAGCGTCTCCACCCCCACCATTCAGCCCGGACACTGAGATCCAGCACCGAGGGCCTTCTGGCGGTTCCCTCATTGCGAGAAGTGAGGTTACAGGGAACCAGACAGAGGGCCTTCTTGGAGGTGGCACCCGTCCTGTGGAACACCCTCCCAGCAGATGTCAAATAACTATTTTACATTTAACTATTTTACATTTAGAAGACAACTGAAGGCGGCCCTGTTTAGGGAAGTCTTTAATGTTTAATGCTGTACTGTTTTAATATTCGGTTGGAAGCCGCCCAGAGTGGCTGGGGAAACCCAGCCAGATGGGCGGGGTATAAATATTATTATTATTATTATTATTATTATTATTATTATTATTATCCGTAGCTAACAGGACCAGTGGTCAGGGATGATGGGAATTGTAGTCCCAAAACATCTGGAGGGCCGAGTTTGCCTATGCCTGGTCTAATGCATAAGCAAGGGCCTGGATGCAATTTCCCACTTCTTATAGGATTTGAGATCAGTGTTGACGTGTTCACAAAATATAGGTCTTTTTTGCAATCCTTCCGGTACAAATTGTGGCCTTCCAATATTAATGCTTTAAATTCTCCTTGGGACTATACAGTTTCAGATTATACCATTGACTAGGAAGCTTATCTTTTTCTATTAGATACTTTGCATATTATATCTTTCTTTGCATATTATATCTTTCTTTGAAATTCCATACTTTGTGATGCATTTGTGAGAGATTATTGGGGATTGGAAGTATGAATGATAATATAAAAGATAGCTAAGGGCATCAAGTGTGAAGCAGTGCACAAAAAAATAATCTACAGTAATTGCATGAATGTTGTACCATTGTGGTTAAAGCTGCCAGCTTTTAAGACAACATTTACTATTTAACAAGTGTTTGGAATGAAGAATATCTTTGACATCTTTGACACTTGTCAAAAAGGGAGTGCCGTGAATAAATACGCAAAAATAACCACAGCTTCCCAACTGGGTTGACAGTTATGGTAATGTTAGCAGCTGAAATGCAGAATAGGAGCTTTCATTATGGTCAACTATGAGGAAACCATTTTGAGCAGCCTTAGCCAACCTGGTACCCTCCAGATATTTTGTACCACAACTCCCATCGGCCTCGGCCAGTTTTGTAATCACATGCATCTGATGGGAACCAGGTTGGCGAAAGCTGATTTAGAACATTTTGTCCAGAAACTGCTCAAAGGGCCAACAAACTGCACATACACAGCTTCAAGTCAATTCTTATTAAGAGAAGATTGACTCCACAGAGTGGTGATGTACGGAGGTTGTCTTAAAAATGGTTTCTCAGCTTGCATGAACAAGTCACATTGGGTGCATATTGAGAGTTGTTTGTCGAAAGAAAGGAACGCTTCCATTGCTCACACAATTAGTCACAGCACTAAGAGCAGCAGGATACTTACTTATCCTCAAGGCTAGAGAGCCTAGATAGCATCACATTTTTCCAGCGGTGTTAAAGGAACAAGGATACAGATTGCTTAATAGGAAAGTGGATTCTTTGTCAGCAAGGGAAGCTGGGACTTGGAGACTTTGCGCATCATAATAAGGGCATGTGATAATAATTCCAGTGATTTGTCCTAAATGCTCAAAATACATCATATATGTACATGTTGCCTCAACTGGTCTTACAACAAGCTTGTGAATAACCTTCCTAAATCCAACCAGTGATTTCACAAGCATTGGAACTTGACCTGGGAACATCCTCTTGTTACCTGTGAGGTTACATTAACTTGTGGCTGACTGTACACCAGCAGTGAATAAAAAATGTTTTGTTTGGGGGTAGCCAATAAATAATATGATGCCACAATGTTTCCCTCAGGCCTTGTGGTGGGCACACACACCCCATGTGCAGATTGCAGGACTTGAGCCTAGGCATATTAACTCTCTCCCCCCCCCCCATGTGTCATGCTCTCATTTCTGTTCAGCTCCCCTATGGCTGCTATTGTTAAAAAAAAAAGAACACATTTAATGCATTCACGAATTTAACCCTGGGAGTGTTTTGGCCCTCGGGCTCCTTATTTTCTCACTTTCTCCAGCTGTTAAAATGGATACTAACTTTTTAGAGAGATGGCTTTTACACAAAATTGTTTCTTACATTTAAAAAATTGCAGTCTGGATATGTTCCCTTGTTGTCAGAACAGTGCGGGAACATTTGACTGACTACAGCTTGCGCTCCAACACTCTTGCCGTTGCTGCCAAGGGGAAGGGCAATAGTAGAGGATCTGCTTTGAATGCAGAAGGTCCCAGGCTCCCAGTACGTTTCCGAGCACAATTCAAAGTGTTGGTGCTGACCTTTAAAGCCCTATATACGGCCTCTGTCCTGTATACCTGAAGGAGCGTCTCCACCCCCATCGTTTAGCCTGGACACTGAGATGCAGCGCCGAGGGCCTTCTGGCGGTTCCCTCACTGCGAGAAGCAAAGCTACAGGGAACCAGGCAGAGGGCCTTTTCGGTAGTGGCGCCCGCCCTGTGGAACGCCCTCCCATTGGAGGTCAAGGAGATAAACAACTACCTGACATTTAGAAAACACCTAAAGGCAGCCCTGTTTAGGGAATCTGTGATATTTTAATGTATATTGGTATTTGCTGGAAGCTGCCCAGAGTGGTGGAGGAAACCCAGCCAGATGGGCGGGGTATAAATAATAAATAAGAATAAGAATAATCCCCAGTGTCTCCAGTTAGGGCTGAGAAAGAACCCTGTCCGAAACCTTGGAGAACCTCTGCTATTCAGTGCGCAGATAATACTGAGACTGATGGACCAACGGTCTAACTCAGTATAAGGCTGCTTCCTTTGTTCTTAATGGAAGAGCTGTGTTTGTGTGCACATGAGACTGCATTATCAGATCAAGGTGCCAGGCCTTGGAAACTGGCTCATGGTCACTATTGCAGTTGTTCATTTGTTTTTACCCAAGCTTGTGCCATGTTCGGTTGCAGTCCAGTCCAGCATTGGATGTTCATACAGAGAGCCTGCCAGTCACAAAGAAGAAAAATGTGGATGCATGAAGAGGAGAGTCAAAATCCTGCACTTCTAATTCCTTCAGAGACCAAAGATAGCAACGCTACTTCGCTTTCAGAGGGTCTTACCTTTTTTATCAAACAACTCGTTTGGCCCATATCTTATCATATTATCTGCTGTACTTCTGGCCAAGTGGAAGACGTATCTGGGTTTAGAAGTTATATAGCCATGCGCTTCAGCAGTGCAAGATATATCTCATTCTCCAGTGACCCTGAAAACAAGAGATTTAAATGTCACTCTGATCTTCAGGCTGAGATGTGGCCTGCTTCTTTCAGTGTCACTCAGAAAATACACTGACATTTTAGGTTTTCTGCTATCATACTGCTCTATCACTTCATATTAATGCAAACTTTTGTCCTTTTTTCTTTTCTTGACTTGCCGTTAAATGAATTAATTTGTTATTTAAATCTATGGTAGAAATTATCTGAGCCAGAGGTTGCCAGCCTTTTTGGGCCTATGGACACAAACCCAAGAAGCTATCTGTTGGCTATTTCAATGAGAGAAGGGGTAGGAAAGGGTAGCCCATGGGCTCTGAGGAAGGCCTTTGTTGGGAATACAGTATGTGGGCCTCGTTTGCAACCCCTGTGCATATACATGATGACTGCCTGGCAAGATACCTTTAAATGTAATATAATGCATGTTTTGTTTCTTCATACATGCCTCTTTTCGGTTACCGTAGTTTGTAGCAGTGCTTTTTTCTGGGGGGACACTGAGGTACGCATACCCCTAAACATTTTGTGAATCTAAGTTTGGCCTCATTGAGAGGTAGTATTTCAATATGAATAGGAAAATGAGTGTACCCCTAAACATTTTTAAGGAAAAAAAGCACTGGTTTGTAGAATAAGTATAGTATTAAACTATAAGCAGCAGCAGGGGACGCAGGTGGCGCTGTGGGTTAAACCACAGAGCCTAGGGCTTGCCGATCAGAAGGTCGGCTGTTCAAATCCCCGCAACAGGGTGAGCTCCCATTGCTCAGTCCCAGCTCCTGCCAACCTAGCAGTTCGAAAGCATGTCAAAGTGCAAGTAGATAAATAGGTACCGCTACAGCGGGAAGGTAAATGGCATTTCCGTGTGCTGCTCTGGTTCGCCAGAAGCGGCTTTGTCATGCTGGCCACATGACCTGGAAGCTGTATGCCGGCTCCCTCAGCCAATAACGCAAGATGAGCGCCGCAACCCCAGAGTCGTCCACGACTGGACCTAATGGTCAGGGGTCCCTTTACCTTTACCTATAAGCAGCAGCAACAGCACATCTGTTCCTTGGTTGTCTCTGCATCAGTCCTATGGATTGACACAAGCAGCAGTGGCACAAGCCCTCAGTTCCACTAAAAAGTTTGATCCCGATCTTAGAGAGATAAGGAAGACATTTATTCCAATCTTGGTAGCTTTCGTGAGTCAGGAGTGTCTGTAGTGTACAAATAGTGTATGCTCTTAACTGCCCATTTCAAAAGGGTACCTGTCCAGTTCATATACTTTTCAGAAGTATATTAAAGGGAGGATCTGTCCTGTTGCAAGGGGATGCTGCCCCTTTAAACCAGTATTAAACTACTTAGGAGTTGCTGTGTCAGACCCAAAATCCACATAACACCTCTTAATTTTTATCCTGTTCTGTTCTGTTCTATGCTGCTTCATTACCAAAGTCTCTAAATTGTAAACTGTAAGCCAGGGCTTAATGTGGAATAGCAGCATTCTGGTTTGCACTTCTCATTTGTTTCCACCAGCTCTTCCCTGTGAGGAAATAAAACAGAGCGGTGGATTGTGTGTGAACCAGCACTCGGTGTTTTTCTCCCCTGTTTCTCTCCTAGCAGACCATGGACAGAAGCCAAGATTTATTCCGGGATTACAGATCATGGTTTCTCTGAAGGGAACAAACCATACGCACCTGTTCACAAGTAATGCTAAGTTAGTTCTCTGGGCTTCCCTCCCCCCTCTTGGTCTGACATGGAGCTGAGAGGGTTGGGTGCAAATCATTAACAGCAAGCCATGATATATTTTAAGCCATGGTTTACTGTTACTGTTACTGGGCCTCAGCAGGCCATTTTATAGGATTGAATTGAATATGTATGTGTTTGAAATAATGGTAGAAAAATTCAGGGTACTAAAGAACAGATAAACATATTTTTTGTGGTGACTTGTATTGTTGGAGCGTGTTTGTTCCTTGATTATGGTCAAACCAATTCATGGTATTTATCATCTTTCCTCATAGAAAAGCAATTCATAACTTTTAAAAAAAAGCTGTATCGGTTTATATTTAAGTGTCTGTATGAACACATGCATTTGTGTCAAGGTAAAAAATGAGCAAGTAGCTGTAATGTTGGCAACTGTGACATTGAAATTCAGCATATTGGACTGTGATAAGAAATGTGAAACATTTCTCACAGCCTAAAGACAGAAAGTGTTGTGACTACCACCCAGTCTTAAAGGCCAAACTGGACATTACGGGGGCAGTTCCATATGTTTACCTATGGAACTGTTCCAGTCACGTAAAAGGTGTGATAGTTCAGTTTTTAAACAAAAAGGCGTGTGCAGGTGAGGAGTACAGAACTATCCTTCCCCTTTTACCCCTTTTTAAAGTGTTTTAAGGCCATTTCCAGAATCTTAAGTTCAGCTGAGGAGAAAAGCACTTGGCAGAGAAGTTGTGGGGAAGAGAGCTGCAGGTGGTGGAACCATTCTGAACTTGTCCACATGCCCCTTTTTTATTTTAAAACTGGATCTCATTCTCTTTCCTATGTGTGGCTGAGTTCCATATTTAAACACAAGGAACTGCTGCTATGCCGTCAAGTCACACCCACACCATATGCTTAAAGCACCCCTTTCACATTCATGGCTACCCCGCAAAGAATCCTGGGAGCTGTAGTTTGTTAAGCATGCTGATGGTTGTTAGGAGACCTCTTGCAAAACTACAATTCCCTTTACTCTTAGCAAATACAGTTCCCAGGATTCTTTGGGGGAAGCAATGACTGTCAAAGTGGTGTAAGGATGGTTTAAATGTGTGCTGTGGACGTAGCCCTTGTTTGGCTGGGGAGGGGGGAGTTGTCGTTTCCCCCCATTCCTGATTTCTTCCAAAAAATGAACCAACTATCATAGTACAGTAGTGAGTGTCACGGTCCGGTCGGTGGGCGGTTGAAGCCCTGGTTGAGGACATCAGGACCAGAGGCAAGATGGTGGTGTAGAAGCAGGAGCAGGTGCAGGGCTGAGGGTCCAGCAGTGGGCAGTCACAGGGTCAAGGAGCAAGGCAGAGGCGAAGGTCTGGGAGTCAAGGAGCAAGATGTCGGCAAGGCAAAGGTCCAAGGGTCGAGGATCAAGGCGTTGGCAAGGCAGAGGTCCAAGGGTCGAGGATCAAGGCGTCGGCAAGGCGAGGGTCCAAGGAGCAAGAGGCCAGAGGCAACCAGGCAGGGATAGCGTTGCTGTGGCAAAGAGCTGAAGGGAAATGCTGAGATTTTATCCCTCCCAGCTCCTGCCACCAGGTGCAGTGAGGTATCAAGTGGCCTCACCTGGGTGGTCACTCCTTGCCTCTCCAGCACAAGCTGAGGCAGGCCTCAGTCCTGCAAAGCACTACAGGCCCCAGAGCCTGACTCCTGCCCATACTCCTGACAGTGAGTTTCACTTTTGCCAGCCATTGCAAGTAAGGATTTGGAGACTCTGTTGAAACATGGTGCCAGAGATGAGTCAGAGCAACTGAGAATAGCTCAGCCACCCATGAAAAGCTCAGCATCATTATAAAATAAGTCAGAGAAAACAAATGAATGACTAAGATGAAAAGCATTGGCAAGCAAGACATTTTGCTGCCCAAGGCAGAGTAGTAAATGGTGGC
Source organism: Zootoca vivipara (assembly GCF_965207765.1). NCBI lineage: Eukaryota > Metazoa > Chordata > Lepidosauria > Squamata > Lacertidae > Zootoca > Zootoca vivipara. The sequence continues at coordinate 69,325,257 of NC_142588.1, read as the reverse complement.
CCTTCCCTGCCCACCTTCACTCAAGGCCAACCAGATTCTTTTGGCGCCTGAAGCAGAAAATCCTACAACCGCCTCTCCTGCTTTCTGGCAAGTAAAAATGCAGTTACGATAAATAACGGCACCACCAGCAGTTTTCTGCCCCTCCGTGATACCAAAATCAGCAGTCTTAAGTGGCAGCCTCACTCTGCCTGATGGTTGGTCCAACCCGGTAAGATGATATGCAAGGGAGTTCAGTGGAACAGATGATCAAAGGCCTGCAGACAGAATACATTGCAGTGTTTGAGGAAAATTAATGAAGGGGCATAATAAGAGCAAAAGGAGAGCTCCGCTGGATCCAGCATTATGTTCTCACAATGGCCAATTGGATGCCTAGAGGAAGCTCACAAGCATGGCAGGAACACAGGAGCACTCCTCCCCGTTTGCTCCCCAGTGTATCAGTATACAAAGGCATACTGCATCTGATACCAGAATTAATATACAGCCATCAAGGCCATTGATATAACCTTACCCTCCATGAATCTGGCTAATGCCCTTTTAAAACTATTGAAGTTGGGGTAGTGGATTCCATAATTTAACTATGTACAGTGTGAGGAAGCAATTCCAAAGAACTTGGCTGACTGGTCTGAAGTTCTAGTGCTATGGGAGCTGTAGGGGAGAAAAAAAAATCTGCTCCTTAGTTCCCCTCTTCCCCACACCCCATGTAAACTTGCTCTCCAAATACTCCAAAGGCAAGGAGGCAGAGCATCCCAAAGCAATGAAAAAGCAAAGAATGTGGGCAGAGCCCTCTGCAGGTTCATCGTGGATGTCGTGTGACCATTATGTAGCAACCGTTAGTGTATGATGAAAGTGCCACCCACGGCGCCAAATCAGTGGAGTGGATTTGATGAGGGCAATGATTTATAGCTTTGTTTCGTGGGCTGCCATCATGAGTTGCTAATCCATCAGTAGTAACATTTTATGACTGGCGGCAGCTCTGCATGACAAACTGCGCCTGAGGATGATAGCTCTGGACTGTCCTCTATGTCTGCAAATTCTGGATTTCACACTTGCAACACTGTGTACTGCACCACCACACCACATTAACCATGATGATGAAGAAAGCCTGCTTGGGCTCTCTAGTCCAGTCATCCCCATTGTACTTTTTGTTGTTGTTTTGTCTCTGAATAGCTGTACAGTAATTTGTCTTTTTTTCCTGGGTGTTAATCGGGGGACTTGGATGAGGCATAGCAGGTTTTGCCAACCTGGTGCCCTCAGATGTTTTGGGACTATGAGCCAGTAGAGCTAGCTGGCTGGAGCTTGATTGGAACATTAATCCAAAATATACAGTATACCAGGTTGGCAAAAGCACAGCAGGAAGTTTGTTTGTTTTTACCTTGGAATCTGTCAAGCTGAGTGAATGCTGCCATTGCATATCAGTTGCGTCTCTGGAACTGTACTTGAGGAGGAAGAGAACACTTAATTGTATTGTTGAAGCCGGACAGATGCTGTTATGTCCAGCTAAGGTCTTTATTCTCAGTTTTTAAATGGCATCAGGGAGTTATTTTAGAGCATACTTCCAAAAGCAGCAAAATGAGCCAGTCAATAGACTTGCGCTGCCAACCTAGAAAACAGCAGGGATTGAAGTGATCTGTGTTGGGAAGGACTTAAAAATGAAGCCGTATTTGATTTGTTTATGCCAATGAGTCACTAAATGATTTTCTCTCTTCAGCAACTTTGAATCCCCACTGATGTATGAAGTTTCAGAGCACCAGAGCAGTGGCACAGATAGTTCAGGAAGCAGTCTTGGAAGCTCGGTCACAGCATGTAAGAAGGTAACTTGCATTATTATTAATCAGATTGCATTATTAAAATAAACTTTGCATTATTAAAATAAGCTTGCGTTATTCTTAACCAGCAGGTTGACTGTACTGCTGAGCTGTTGTCTCAATAGTGATTGAAGCCCAAGCTGTACGGTAAATAAAAAATATGAAATGGAAAAATCAGCATGAACATCTGGATATGGGCAAAAAAAAAAATGCATTGGCTGGATATGCCAAAAATGTTTGGTGTCTTGTGTTTATGGACAACCTGATCTTGCTGTGCTCCTTTCACTGTAGAGACAAACTGCGGCTTGGGCCAATGAAACTCTCAAGGGCAAATGGTTCTAGGAAAGTGAACACAGATGCTCCACCACTGGAGTTTCTGTGACTGGGCGTGGACAGAAAGGGTAGACTTGAGTCCTAGCACTTGATTGAGGGGATGAGTTGCCCACTCCATGTATGTCTGGGACCTCTGAGCTGAATCATATGTATCATCAGCTTGATTGGAATGGGTCAGGCATTAAGTGTACTTACCAGTGATAATATTACATTCTATTTTCAGTTAGCTGAAGTAAATAAGATGGAAATTGATTTCCTGCGGATATCCTTCTTAGAAAAAAAAACTTGCTAAGTGGGAAAAGCTCCAAATGTAATTAAGATTTAAGATTACGACAGGCAATTGAGCTAATATCTCAACTTGTACTCCACATTTCGAGTTCAGAAAATAAAAGGAAAAGGAAGCAAGGCCAAATGGACACGTGGCAAACTATGGGCGAGCTCTATAGCATATGGGGAGAGATGTTGGGCTCCTTGCACCAGGGCCGGCCCTACGGCCAGGCTGGATGGCGCAGGGCACCACGGTGCTGGCCCGCCAGGAGGGCGCCGCGAGCTGCGCCTGCCCACTGGCCCGCTGGTCCGCCGCGCAGCTGCGCCCACGGCAACCGCGCTGTGCCTGCCCGCCCGCTGTGCAGCAGCGCCTGTGGCAGCCGTGCTGTGCCCACCCGCCCACCACGCTGGGAAACAGGGCGGCAGGGCGCCGGAGGGGTCCGGCGCACCACGGCGCCAGGGGCACTTAAGACGGCCCTGCCTTGCACCATCACTTCCCATTACATGTGAAGGAGCACGCATACCACATACAGTATTTGCTTTATTTGAGTCAGGCAATGGATGAAGCATTTTATTTATAATTTTGTTTTCTTATATTCCACCTTCCTTCCATCCATTGTGAAACCTAAGACAGTGTAGATGTGGTACTCAGGTAAGTCTTCAGTCTGGACACTGACCGGACTCGGGCCTTCCTAGCTTCATCAAGGTGGTGGTGGCTTCCTATGCCTTCATGTCATGCGCTGGACTCATGTTGCTCACATCCAGGTACAACCAGACAAGCTCAGTGGAGGGCAGAATCTTTCTCTCATTTGGCAGCTTCTTTTAAGACAGCTCAGCTGAGAGCTATAATGGTGCCTAAGTGAATCCTCACAGTGGATTCAGTTTATGAGTCATATCTGCCGCTAGCTTTGCTTGAGACTGAGAATTCTATTCCAAAAAAAGAAGAAAAAGTAGTTTGATATTGGTCTGCACTGCTTTGTTAGCTATCTACAATTTGTCAGATATCTAGAACAGGATTTCTGCGGACCCATCCACATCTCTGAGGGCTTTAGTTTCATTCTGACATTATGAAGCCATTCTTAAGCTCTCCTGCCTGCTAAGGTGAGCTGGCTGGCTGATCAGAGAATGGCCTATTCCGGGGTTTCACTCTACTTACAGAATGCTATTCCTATTTCAGTTTGTGGTGACCAGTGTTAGAAGTGATGTGAAAACTTTTCTATAGGACAAGCTATATTGGTAGCTAAATGTGACCTCCAGGTCCCCAATACTAGACCTTACCTGTAGATAGTTGCATTCATGTAGGTTTTCTAAATTTCAGTGCTAAAGATGTTGGCATCTTAGAGTTCTTCAGTCTCGATTGAATTTTTTTTTCGAGCTTTTGAACATTTTAACGAGCTTTGAGTCTGTTTTCTGCTTTTGCTTTTGCAGTTCTGTAACATTCCAAAGTGAGACATGGACAGCATTGTAGGGAATTTGACTACAGTAATACCTCGGGTTACGAACACGATCCGTTCCGGATCGCAGTTCGTAACCCGAAAAGTTCGTAACCCGAACGCAACCCGAAGTGCCATTTTGTGCATGCGCAAAGCGCTATTTTTGCGATTTTCACGCTTTGCGCATGCGCAGACCGCCCGCGCGCCGCTTCTGCGCATGCGCGCGGGGTGAAAACACTTCCGGGTTTGCGCAGTTAGTAACCTGAATTGTTCACAAACCGAGGTGGTCGTAACCCGAGGTACGACTGTAGGTGAGTCTTGGGACCCCTTCTGAATCTACAGTTCTATGATTCAATGCTCTGGGATGCTCCCACACTGGGAGCACATACATTTCCTTATGAGGGAGATCCCCAAGCTCATTTTCTGTATTTTACAGGCAAAGCATGGAAACAGCAAAATGTGGGCAACTTTGACCCCTATTTCAGTGTGGGAGACCCTCTCTGTTTTTACTGCAGCCTCTTGACAGCTCATTTAATATTCTATGTAACCAAAAATAAATATTCCATTCCACATAAATATGATTCACCTGTATTTTGACAATAGCAGGAATTGATGTAAATTGAAAGGGTTATTATAAGATGTGTTAACATGGGAAATGTCTCTGAGTCCTCATCATAAGCCATTACAGCCCATCAGCTTCTCTCCACACATTTTATTAATTTAATGGATTTCTTTCTCTCTCTTTTTTAAAAAGTAGATTTATCATTTGCAATGGACTGCCACTGGCAGAGAATAAATTACACATCCCATCCAAGGTGCCAAAGATCAGTTCACTGTCCCCATTTCAAAAAATGCTTTCAAAAAGAACAAGCCACCAAACTCTCATCTTGTTTTGCCTGTTTTATGCTCATCTCTTTTTGATGAGCTTTAATTAACTATAGCAATTAAGACTTCCAGGCAAAAGCATGTTGCCATCTCCTGTGTGGAGCAGAGCTCCATTACATACTAAAGCTGCAATTCTATACTGATTTACCTGGGAGTAAGCCCATTGAATTCAGTGGGACTTACTCCCAATAGACATGTGTAGGATTCATCTGTAATATTAGTCACTTAGAGAAAGATGAGGTTATACTGAATTTATGGGCTGCTTCCCCCCCACCCACTGGATAATGGTGACAGTTCAGTCTAGACGGAAGTGGCAAAGGGTTTTTGTTTGTTTTGGCGAAAGATCCCAACTTCTCATGGTAGGGCTTGAGAGAGGCCCCATGTCTGAAGCCCTGGAAAGCCACTGCCTATTGGTGTAGAGAACAATTCTGAGCCAGGTGGACCAGTGGTCTGCCTTGGTATAGGACAGCTTCCTGTGTTGTACTTAACCTGAAAGTGAGCCCCATTAAACTGAATGGGACTTAATTCCTGAGTAGACGTGCACAAGAATTGTGCTTGCTTTCTGGAGACAGGAGGAGGCCTGCCAAAAATATGTATGTTTCACCAGCTCGTATTCTTCATATATATATATATATATATATATATATATATATATATATATATATATATATATATGCGTCCTCAGGAGGTGGTAGGGGTCTATTATTCAGAGGGATGCCTTTTCCTTCATATATATATATTGATCTTCCTTCCATATATTACAAAATTAAGAAAATACAAACATATATAAAAAAGAAAAAATAGATACAGAATAAAGAAAAGAAAATGAAAATACGAATGTATCAATCTATACATCCACTCTGTTTTTCATTCATTGTACTATACTTTCATTTGAATATGAATATTTGCAAAAAATATTCGCAAACAATAAAGAAAAACCCCTATCAGCCCTTCACCCCCTCCACCCTGTGGTGACTTCCAGCCTTTTCTCTATTTCGGTTTCTGTGTCAAAATTCCCTTGTATACCTGTTTACATATTTCCTTTCATTTTTGTTTACTTTGCTTGAGCCCTTCACCTTTCTGCTAAGAGATCAGCGTTTTCCACAAAATTTGCCATATATTCGTATTCTCCTGACATTCTCCTCCATCCCTAAAGAGTCAGGTCATTTTGTTCAGTCTTAGCCAGGTGTGGGTATCCTGAAGGCAATAAAGTACTGAGACATGGTGGGAAGGGAACTTGATTCCTCCCTACTCCGCTTCACCTTAGATAACCTCAGTGCAATCTAATTGCCATTCCTTAAATATCCTTGAATCCTCATGGAACAGTTCCACCTGGGAGTTACCTGCATATTACCGGCGGCAAGAATAATCTATCATTAGGTTGCCTAGGGTGGCTTTTGACATGATATGAAATGATGGGGGCTGGCTGTGCCAATCACTTTCACATACTCTCTCTACCTTGGTGTCGAATGTAAGGCAGCTCTTAGATTTAAGTCGCCTGGAATTAATATTCTTAAACAAGCCCCTCTAACTTGCTTCTGGATCAGGCCGGTGGCAGTCGCCATCAGGAATTCACCCATCCCTGTAGCACCAAGGAACAGTCTCAAAGCAACAGGACAGCAATCCCTTCCCATTCCTATTGCATGTTTAAAAACTGAATATTTCACATACTTTGTCCCAAAATCTGATGTCTTGTGATCGAGTATGAATATATATATTTAAAGGGAGATATTCAACTATGCTTTAATCACAGCAGGCATACTGAAATTAAAGCCGCGTTCATGAATTTCAGTGGGTCTACTCTGAGTAAAGCTTAGTTGGCTATCATGAAAATCCTTATGATTTTATGATTTTATGTAAATGGCATTGTGCAGATTGTGGGGAAATACGTCTATTTTTCAATAGGATTCCAATGTACCAGGTAAAGACTGTGTATGCATATTAGCATATTTTGCAAATAAAAAAAGTTGCCAAGAGCCAATTCAAGGAGCAAATCCCATCATTCTTGCATCATAAACTGCTTTATTATAATGAAGTCAAACGACTCAGCTCTCCTACGCAAACAGGTAACAAATAGCCTCATCTTATTTCCATTACCATGATTGGATGAATAGCTGACCGTTTATCTTCCGGCACTTACTCTATGTTGATTGCCTATTTTAAACAGGCATTCATTTACATGAATTAACACATGTAGGTCCATGCAAATTGCTGCTTCCCCGAAATTAAGCTGAAAACATTGCTCAGTACAGACACTTGGAGGGAGATAATGAATAGCATTATGAAGTGTTTTTCAGTAAGTGTTCCTGCTGTGGCTGTTACTCCTTTAGTTAAATCAAGATGAGAGAACCTGTAGCCTTCCAGATGTTGTTGAGCTACAGCTCCCATAATTCCTGATCATTGGCCATGTTGGCTGGCATTGATAGGTCCAACAACATCTGGGGGGCCACGGATTTCCCACTCCACACCATAGGACCATATGTACTCCTATGCATAGCTGCCAAGTTTTCCCTTTTCTCGCGAGGAAGCCTATTCAGCATAAAGGAATTTCCCTTTAAAAAAGGGAGAACTTGACAGCTATGCTCCTATGTGAAAAGGCAGGCTTCCCCCCCCCCCATGGGTGGGGGAATGTTATTTCTAGTGAGAAACTGATTATGAGAGCTAATCTTGCTAAGATGCCAATATACTGATGTGGTATCCGATAAAACTGCCAGGTGGAAGTTTCATAATTATTTTGCATCCATCTCTTAATTACCAGCTACCAGATTTTTAGAAGACATCTGAAGGCAGCCCTGGAGGCTTTTAATGTTTAATAGATTATTGTATTTTATTTTTCTGTTGGAAGCCGCCCAGAGTGGCTGGGGAAACCCAGCCAGATGGGCGGGGGGTATAAATAATAAATTATTATTATTATTATTATTATTAGCCAGCTGGACGGGGTATAAATAAAATATTATTCTTATTCTTATTATTACAGTCAAACCTCCGTTTGCGACCGCCTCTGTTTGCGACCGCTTCGGTTTCCAACCACTGCGGAACCAGAAGTGTTTACATCCGGGTTCCGTGGCGCTTGGATGCGCAGAACGATCTGCGCAGAGCATGCGTGCGCGGAAGCGCTCTATCAGCGCTTCACGCACGCGCAGAAGCGTACCTTGGGAAGCTACGAACTCGGGGAGCAACCGGCTCCCCGGAACCAATTGTGGTCATAAACGGAGGTGTGACTGTATTACCATGCTGCTAATGCAGTAAAAACAATGCAGGAGGAACTTACTAGTTACCAGTCTCTGCAGCCACAGCAGGCGCTGTGATTCTCCAGCAGTTTGACTTCGCCCCTGGAGGCACACTCCATTCTCTTTCAAGACAGATGGCTGCTAACAATAATAATCTCTTAATTATCTCTATGCACATGAATTTATCCCCAAACTATTATTTCATACATTTCAGATTTTTTCATGCCAACTGATGGCTTTCCGAGCATAATTCAAAGTGTTGGTGTTGACCTTTAAAGCCCTAAACGGCCTCGGTCCAGTATACCTGAAGGAGCGTCTCCACCCCCCATCGTTCTGCCCGGACACTGAGGTCCAGCGCCGAGGGCCTTCTGGCGGTTCCCTCGCTACGAGAAGCCAAGTTACAGGGAACCAGGCAGAGGGCCTTCTCGGTAGTGGCACCCACCCTGTGGAATGCCCTCCCACCAGAGGTCAAAGAGAACAACAATTACCAGACCTTTAGAAGGCATCTCAAGGCAGCCCTGTTTAGGGAAGCTTTTAATGTTTGATGGATTTCTGTATTTTAATGTTTTGTTGGAAGCCACCCAGAGTGGTGGAGGGAACCCAGCCAGATGGGCGGGGTATAAATAATAAATTATTATTATTATTATATTTCAAGTCAATCTCCGCCCCCTGCTGTACTCCAAACTCAAAGTGAAATGCATGAGAGAGACAGTTATATCCCTTTATGCAAACAGCAAAGTCGTTCTCCAAGTTGTGGATTCTTGTGTAAGCAAAACACTGCAGCAATATCCCCCCCCCCCCCGGAACCATTTGCTTGTACAGTGGAACCTCGGTTTATGAACACCTCGGTTTATGAATTTTCGGTTTATGAACGCCGCGGACCCATCTGGAACGGATTAATTCATTTTCCACTACTTTCAATGGGAAAGTTTGCTTCAGTTTATGAACGCTTCAGTTTATGAACAGACTTCCGGAACCAATTACACCCATGCTTCAGTTTATGAACGCTTCAGTTTAAGTACTCTGCGGACCCGTCTGGAACGGATTAATCCACTTTCCATTATTTTCAATGGGAAAGTTCGCTTCAGTTTATGAACGCTTACTCCGTGGACCGTCTGGAACGGATTAATTCACTTTCCATTACTTTCAATGGGAAAGTTCGCTTCAGTTTATGAACGCTTCAGTTTATGAACAGACTTCCGGAACCAATTGTGTTCATAAACCGAGGTACCACTGTATTATTTTTATTAAGCACAAGTCATCCTGATTATTTGTGCCAAACAGAATGATTACATGCTTATTAGTTCAATGTATTCAGTGGGACGTACTTCTTGAACAGGCATGTATAAGATGTGCTGTGAAGCTGCTATGATATCTGTACTTACCTGGGAGCAAGTCCCATTGAATTCAACAGGATTTGCTTTTGCGTAGACATATATAGGATTCCAGTGTTCAAATGTATAATTGCCTTCAACTAGTAGTGAAATCCCTAAAAGAGAAGGAATTTGCATCACATTGTTTATATTTTACTAGCACATAATGTGCAGTTCATTTCCCACGATAGTTCACGCATATGAATTTTTATGTACCTTTCCAATCACTTGAATATGGTGTTATTTATTGTGCTTATTTTCAAATGTGGCAAATGGCATCCCATTCACATTACAGAATCAGAGCCTAGAATAATAAGTATACTTTATTACAATATGCTTAGCACCAGATATATGTGTGGTGTCACTGCTTGCCATTTTGAGCTAATGTCACCATTTTTTAAATAAAAAAAGAGGCATTTCAACGAAGCGTGGCTTTAAAAGGAGGGAAACCCATTTTAATGCAAAATGAGAAAATCCCTTGTATAGAAACATAATGATCTAGGGAAAAAAATTATTTAAAGGTATTAATGCATTATTTTAAAAAAGTTTTGCTTTAAAGAAACAGGGACCGAGCACTCGCTGCTTAGTTTGGGCAGGTTCCAGGTTTGTGCTAACAAAAGCCTGGCCCAGAAGTTCAGTTCTTGAGGACACAATGAGTTTTTGTTTTGAACACTAGCCAGATGATGGACATGCAAGGCTGAAACATGTTAAAGATGTTGGGAGAGCGCTCCGGGCTATCTGCAGCGCCCCCTCCCCCCATCTCCTAGCGTCCTCCAGTGAGCATAGCTCTAGAAAAGGCATCCCCTTCTTCTCCAGGGCGCTCCAGCGATCCATAAAGCAACTTGATTTATTCACACTAGCCTTGACACAGCAAAAGGAAAGAGGCACCGCAGTTCTAAACTACTATTTATTTACAGACAACAGCATTATGGCACCTGATCTCTCCAGCTCCGAGAACAAGCAGAACAGCGTAAAAGTGAAAGTACAATTTCACAGACTCACACCGGAAGAGAGATGACAGTCTTCCTTTCTCAGGCTCCACTCAGGCATCCTAACAAAAGATAGCGCAGAAAGCAAATGAAGCCATGGTTTAGTAGGCTAGGAATTTAACATTATCCCTGCACATTTTCCCTTCTTCCCCATCGCTCCTTCCATGGCTTTTGGTCTCGTATCATGATTACTTCCATTTTTTATTACATCAAAAATGATGTAAATTCGAATTTTAATATTGGATTGTACGCTACAACCTGAAACCATGATAATGTCCTAATGGTTTTAAGTCCAAGATTAAACCACAGTTTCCCGTGTCAGGTGCTAGTTTTAAGTAATCACTATTTAGGCATCAAAGTCAATGTCCAGGAATTGAAGAGGGGGAACAAGAAAGGAGCATGCAGGCACAGTGATTGTTGAATAAACCTTGTTTTATTAAGCCAATATTGTTGCATCCAGATGAGCCCAATGGCAGCGTTCAGATACGTGAATTGTGATAGTCATAGTTAAGAACCTACATGATGGTTTGAGCTTCCAAAGTGAAATTTTGGAAAACAAGCCTTTAAAATAAAGTTTGACTTCCACCACCAGTTTTGCTGGTGTAAGTTCTGCTGGGTTGCCACGTCATGTCACCGTGCTGCAAAAGGACTGGAATTTCTTTCCTTGCCCTGTCTCACCCTATCCCTTTTTTTGGGGGGGGGACTTACCTCTTTAAATTTGCTTGATGACTTGAAAGCAAAATTGATTTGAAGACTTCCAGTGATGCAGCATCCAGGCTTCATGACTTTGGTGGAAGGAAGACTATGAAATCTTGTGTTTCCACAGGTTCTCTGCAGTAACAGCCTGCTAGAATCAACAGACTACTGGTTCCAGAATCAGAGGACACCATGCCGGATTGGCATCGTGGAGGACAAGTTGGAGAAGAACTATGCCTCTGTAAGTCCTTGAGCGATCCGAACCCTAGCAGGAGAAGAAATGTGTAGTGAATGAATCGTAAATCTGAAAATGTATTGGCTTGTTGTTTGAAAACCACTGCATATTAGCACAAACACAGTCAACTATTTAGACAATCAAAAACGAAATTACGCAACTCTACTGCATGTTCCTGATTTCTGCTATCAGGGCTGGCTCAAATGAGATTAGAGGATTACAGAGCAGGAGAAGGAGTGGCAGGTGAGATTGATCTCAAGAGAGAAGACTACCCAGAGTGGAAGGGAAAAGGTGTCAGTGATGTGGCTTTTGTTAAATTGAAACTTATATAGTATTTTGGCCGCATTCAACTTTTAACAAGTTGCGTTTAGGACTTCTTTTCATATTACATTTCTCCTCTAATGGAGGTTGCTCTGTAGAACGATGCATGTTTATAACCAAGTATAGAGAAATTATAACATGAAGAGTGGTTATTTGGCTTAAGAGCTAGTTAAGCAACCATAGGTATACCTTTGCAACTTGAATATTGGTAAGGAGAACTGTGCGTAGAACAGAACAGAACTTACTCTTCCCAGATTACTTATTTAAAGATGCTTTCCTTATGCAGTAGTCCAACTCCCTTAAACCCCAGCCAGCATGGCCAATGGGCATGGATGATGGGAGTTGTAGTCCAACAATATCTGGACTGCTACACATTTCCCACACCTGTCTTTAATGCTGTGTTCATGCTATCTCTGAACCACCACCAGTAGCAATTATGGTTACTGTAGGAATAACTTCATAAGGCATGCATTTTGCTGCCCATTTTTTAATCAACAAGAACAATTCGGTTATAATGGGGAGTGGAGGCAAGCTGTGCATCCCACAGGTCTGTTTGTGTTCTTACATTGCTTTCAAGCATTGTTCCTAGTATTTGGCATGCCAACTGAGTATTAGTGGTGTGTGTAGTTACTTTATCTTTCAACAGTGAGCATGAGTCAAGCTCCCCTTTATTTTTTATTTTTTTAAAAAAAGCTTTGCATTTTTGGGTCTTTGTTTCCTCCCCCAACCAAAGCTGTTATTACTAGAGAGGTATTTTTAGTTTAATCCCTAGCTCAGTCTTTAAAACACCTTAATTATATTCTACAAAGGAAGAAGAATAAGTTAGTTGGAGGTTAAAACCGTGGCAACAACAAGCCACAGCTCTTTCCCAAAGATGGTACATCAATGACTCCCTGTACACAAGGCCTTTTAAGGGCGTGTCATCATGTGGCCTTCTCATTAGTAAATGTGAAGGAATACAGCCAAGATACAATGTCCTCTCTGTTCCAGCGTTCCACATGTCCCTTATTATTATTAGATCACAAAATTGTTTACTAGCCCATCTGCTTCACACTTGTCTGTGTTAATCATTTGCTGGCTGTAACAGGGATAAAATAACCAAATTGTGTAAAGCTTCCCAGGCTTGCCACCTAGAGACAGTTCTTACCTGCATAAGTGGCCAAGCAACAGCTTCCGTATAATTCTGGTTGGTTTCCACTAGCCAAGGTTCTGTGTGTCTCATTCCACGGTGTTGTGGCAGTGGTGCCATCTTCCCAAAGCTGGAGTGACTTCATGTCAGCAAAAGATTCTCCCCTGGGTGTCTGTAAAGGAGATCCCATGGCTAGGGCTCAGCCTGGCCCCATGCATAATCTCCAGTCCCAACAGATGATCAGGGTGTTGTTTACCTGTTGTGCCTGTTTCTGTCATGCAGAGCATGGTGGTGAACAATATCAGGTTCAGAAGGGGGAGACTCCACTTCAAATGACTGCTCAGCCGGTGAATTCCCCTGCCCTTCTCTCTCACACTTACTTGCTAGCTTGCTGAACAGAGTTGTTATGAGGGAGGAGGAAAATATTTCTCCCTGATCTTTGTTGTGGAGGATGGCATTAAAATGTAAATATTGCAAGCTCTAATAAGTAACCAAACAGGGCTTTCATACCCTGCTCACCTCCCTCCTTCTCCCCATCCACTCAGCATGAAAAGGAACAAGCTGTTCAGGACCAAATTGCATATAATGCTTAACATATAGCAGACATCCCCAAACTGCGGCCCTCCAGATGTTTTGGCCTACAACTCCCATGATCCCTATCTAGCAGGACCAATGGTCAGGGAAGATGGGAATTGTAGTTCAAAACATCTGGAGGGCCGAAGTTTGGGGATGCCTGACATATAGCATGCAGGAAAAAAAGAACTTCTTCATTTCTGCACAGATTTAAATCTGTGCTGTTTAAATACAGCCTCAGTTGTTATTGGGACCATGAAATACAGAGATTTGGCTCTTCCTTCCCCACCTCCATAAAACTCCTGCCCCCAGGCTATGTGAGTTAGTAAAAAGGTTCCTATTGGCCCCAGTGGAGACTTTATTTTACGAACCCGTCATAGCTGCTTAGGGGAAAGGCAATGTTAGAAACTGAGATATGAAAGCTAGGAGCTAAATGGCACTGTAAACCTAGGTTATGGGCGCTGCAATGGAGTGTCTAGGCACACTTTTTTATAACAAGAATACAAAGCTGAAAATTAATGAACCGCAGCTAAAACCTTATGTTCATTTTTCACATGGTCTAGTTCACATCTGAAGACTGCAAAAAAGCACTACTTCTCCTGCCCGCCCCCCTAATATTCCTGTTGCTGTTGTTTAGTCATTTAATCAAAGCATGTGGGAAGTAGGATTGCTTCATTGTTTGCTGCAGAGTTGGTAAATTGTCTTTGCCTAACTATAAGGCATGCTTATGAGGCTATAACTTGGGATCTGGTTGTTGTTGTTGTTTAGTCGTTTAGTCGTGTCCGACTCTTCGTGACCCCATGGACCATAGCACGCCAGGCACTCCTGTCTTCCACTGCCTCCCACAGTGTGGTCAAACTCATGTTAGTAGCTTCGAGAACACTGTCCTACCATCTCGTCCTCTGTCGTCCCCTTCTCCTTGTGCGCACAATCTTTCCCAACATCAGGGTCTTTTCCAAGGAGTCTTCTCTTCTCATAAGGTGGCCAAAGTATTGGAGCCTCAGCTTCACGATCTGTCCTTCCAGTGAGCACTCAGGGCTGATTTCCTTCATAATGGATAGGTTTGATCTTCTTGCAGTCCAAGCACTGCGTAGACCTGCCCTACTTACCAAACAAAAGATGTCTCTTGGGCCATTGCAGCACAAGTCCCTGCCATGCTTAAGTGGCAGCTCATGAACTGGAAGCTTATGTTTTATCTGTTTTAATTTATTGCTGCCTGACTGTGTTCAGGATTGTGGGGTACACCGGGGAAATACCTCAGCTCATCCAATTGCTATTTTACCAGGTTTGTTCTCTTGCTTATTTGCTCTTGCCTGTTACGGGTGTATTTGGAGACCACTTTTCACAAATCCACTTAGTAATAAATAAATAGGAAACTTGCAAAAGTGCTATTAAAAGAACTGGGCAAGGCTGCAAATGATTGCCAAGGCTGTAAATGATGCTCCATAGGGCCAGGTGGTGATGCGGAGTGTGATGTGTATTTGAAGATACTGCCTTTACTTTGCACCTGTGATCTATCACAGCCCTTAGAAACGGAATCCCCAGTGTGTCTTCAGCTTGATGTTGCTTATGCATTGGCACGATTTATTGCTATCATGAGTCCAGGGTTTACTGTGACCAGGATGACGTCAGGTATAGAGAAATGGTGCCTTGCTAATCATTAGCATATTGTACAAAAGGGTAGCAGATGGCTTGCATGATATAAATATTTATTGGCATATTTTCTTTAAGTTTAAATCACAAGTGACAATCAATTTAGACCGAAACCAAAAAGGAGTAATCCTTAATGAGAAGAAAACATTTACAGCTGTTTCTGAAGCAATGAAATGTGAAGAAAGGGGCTCTGGGCATTGCAGCCAAGTAGTTAAACTAAGGACAGTTTTTAATTGCGTATAAAGCCACCAGTATTTTTTTCTTTTCTTACGGGCTCTTGAAATATAACTGGCACTAAGTGTCAATTACATTCTTTTCTGAGAACTTTCCAAAATATGGCAAGACACATACTGGTGCTTCTTGAAGCATGTAGGCAGGAGGCGGGGAGTAGAGTGGGAAATCTGACCAAATCTGGTGTGTGTTGCCTTAAAGCAGCAACTTCAAAACCTTCCTAGGCCAAAGAGAGTAAACATTCAGAATGCTTTTAACTAGAGCACTTTCCTTTTCTTTATTTTTGAGTTGTGGATGTGTTTGCTGCCCTGGGCTCCTTCGAGAGGAAGGATGAGATATACATGCAATATATAAGAATAAAATAAATAAATAAATAAATAAATAAATAAATAATACAGTCATACCTCGGTTTAAGTACGCTTCAGATTGAGTACTTTCAATTTAAGTACTCCGCGGATCCATCTGGAACGGATTAATCCACTTTACATTACTTTCAATGGGAAGGTTCATTTCAGGTTAAGTACGCTTCAGTTTAAGTACTCTGCGGACCGCCTGGAACGGATTAATCCACTTTCCATTACTTTCAATGGGAAAGTTCGCTTCAGGTTAAGTACGCTTTAGGTTAAGTACCGGTACAGACTTCCGGAACCAATTGTGTACTTAAACCAAAGTACCACTGTAATAGCCTTTGCCCAATCCAGTGTCCTTCAGGTGTTTTGGCTAACTTTCAGCCACTGGGACATGGAAATCTGCATCATGCCACTTCTTCTCCTCAAAGGGCAAACATTAATTGGGTCAGGAGGGAATGGTTAAGTGCTTTGTCAGACTTCTTCTGTCAAAAGGAGAGCTATTCCCTGCCGTTGCCATGTTTTATCATCCTAAGCAGAGGAACAGGGGAAAAGAGTGTGAGAGCAAGGACCATGTGTTTTAAGAATGCCAAGAGACGGGTGGCAGGAAGGAGGGCATGGCAGTTTCATAAGATATGGTAACAAAAATGAAAGAGAGGAGAATAGTTTGCACAGCAGTTGGCATTACTAGGGTTGCCATATTTCAGACAGTGAAAAAAAAACTGGCTAGAAAAGTTGTTGAGCTTTTTTGGGCAAATTCATTATTTAACAAATGCCCATTTTGAATATTTTTATGAGAAAATGGCAAAAACTTCACTGCCAACATGGGCTGCCATACACCCGGATTTTCCCGGAGATTTCTCCAATTTCCACCCAGACACTGCTGCCGACTGCAATATTCTGTTTTTTTATATAATTTTATTTATTATACATAATTATGATAAAACACACACAAAACACACACAAAATCTTACAAATTAACACATACATACATACTCATTACTTATAAACACATTTTTCATTTTAATAAGAAAGAAAAGATAGAAGAAAAGAAAGAAAAGCAGAAAAAAGAAAGAAAAGTAGAAAAAGGAGGAAATAAAGAAGGAAATAAGAAAAGAGGTTTTGGAGGATTTTCCTCCCAATTTATTCCACTGTATATCTTAAAAAGAAATCTTTATTAAATGACTGCAATATTTTGGATATGTCCGGAAAAATCCAGATGTATGGCAACCCTACATTATCTCTTTCAGATTTGTTGAGCATAAGGTGAGGCAGCTGAAACTGGCTAAGTCATCTAGTTAGCTAGCAGAGGAGGGAGGAGAAGCCTGTTCTAGAGATGATCTTTACAATTTAATAAGTAACTCTATTGTTCTTATTTAAAAATCGTATATTAACAGAGAAAACAGAATACCATCAAGTTACTCGTAAGAGTGTAGGAGCAAGCTGTCTTGCTCTTAGCAGGAATGTTTATATTCCTATGGTTGCTGCAATTTAATGAGCAGGTTAAGAAGTAAATAGAACAATTCAAGGAAGGGGGGAGATGAGCCCTCAGTTATTCTTGTTTTTATTACATTGTTGTCTTGTGAATTTCATTAAGAAATAACTCCAAAATCCACAACAGGGCAATACCTTTATTAGGAACAACCAAAACGTCAAAATAGTGGCGTGCCTTGGAGTTCTGCAGAATTCTGTGTTAGGCAAGATGTTATGCAGAGCTGGAGGTAGAAGGATAAGGAAATGTCTTATGACATTTGAAAAGTGGCCCTTCTCAGGAGTGGCACCGTTCCACATGCCGCAGAATGTTCAAGAACCAGAAACTGGTTCATTTTAAATACCTCCTGAAGTCTCAACTGGCTTTGGTTGCAACATTCTGCTATACAGTATTTATGAATCTAGGTACATATTATGAATCCTATATGCATGTTATTGTGATACATGTAGTTTATTGATGATGATGATGATGATGATGATGATTTAGTGTTTTATTTAAACGTCTTAGGGATTCTGCCTATTGAGTGGAATATAAAGATAATTAAATAACTAGCAAGGAAGTACGAAACTTAGGCTAAATGTAGCCATGTGACCAGCTTATAGCCTCAGTTCCAAGCTGGAGACTGCAGACTGAGTAAGGGAGCAATCCTACTGCACGATTCACCGGGATGAGTGGGGTTAGGATCCAGTGGGTCTCTGGCTGAGCTGGGAGGTTTCTGCCACAGCTTTGCTGTCCCTCACCCTCAGCTGAGCTGGAAATATGCTAGCATATCTTGAGCCTGGTGGATCTTAAGCAGGGTGGATAAAAATCAATGATTTTTTTAAAAAAATCAAAAAAATCGGATTTTTTTGATTTAAATCGGATTTTTTTGATTTAAATCGGATTTTTTTGATTTAAATCGATTTTTTTGATTTAAATTGGATTTTTTTAAATAAAATGCTTTTTGAGGAAAGAATATTACCATCCAAAGGTTATTCCATCATGAAATAAAGATTAGTTTTTTTAATTATGTAGTATAAGGTTGTATATGTTTAATTTATGGGGTAAATAAATTCCATTAATCCATTCACTTCCAGAGGTTTTTGTAAGATTATTGGGCAGTTTCTCTGCCTACAAGATATTATCACAGGTGCTTGGTTTACTTTTGCAGTTCTCAAAACTGAATTTGACTCAACAGAGATCACATGCCTCTTCTTCACAGCAAAAATGTTATAATATGAACAGAGTTGAGAAAAAGACCTTAATCCTATTGTTCTACAAACCTATGAATACAGAAGCAACCCCTTCAGTGCTAAGTTTCAAGAAGTTCAGTGAATAGAATAGAAACAATATTTTTCTGATTGTTTGGACAGTATTTAAGTTTTTCATGTGTAGGCTGGGCTGACAGTCTAAGTTTCTTAAAATATATATATTTTGTTTTTGTTTAGCCAAATTAGTTAACAAACATGGATGTTTGTTTAAGCAAATAACATTTGCTGAAATGTTATTGTTTCAGTTGAATAAATCTATTTAAATTGTTATTATTAAGGTAATGATTATTTTTCTCCTTCCTAAGTACAACAGTAAAGTTGTCCAAATATGAATGATTAACCTATTAAACTGGGGATAAAAAAACTAATATGAAAAGTTGTTATTCTAAAAATCTTCATCTACTTGCATAATAAAGTTATACCAGCAAGAATTAGTCTTTATGATTTAAATCAACTATGATTTAAATCAAGCCTTACTGACTAGTGATTTAAATCGTGATTTAAATCGTGATTTAAATCAGTTTGATTTAAATCAAATCCACCCTGATCTTAAGCCTGAAAATGGGGCATTCCAGTGGCATGGTGGGGGCAGAACAAGAGACAGGAGACTTAGTCTGGATCCTGTCTGTTTATCTCAGTCATGTGAACTGCCAACCTGGTCTAAGACACGTCGGCAAAAAAGGTGGTGTAATTCCAACTGCTATCTGGTTTTCTGAGGCACGCTGCCTTAGTGCTTCCTATGAAGTCTTTGCAATTGTGCTTCTAATGCCACAGGGTTATAACATCAGCATGCTCCTGTTGAATTCCAGATGGCTCCTTTTATGGCAGGACACTCAGAGGACCTCAATACTCTAGACCTCCAAGCTCTATATACGCATGTGTTCTTTCCACTTCCATATTGGGAAATGATCCAGAGATGCTGTTCCATGGTGGCAAGATTCCATGGGGGCATCAGAGCCCCCTTCGTGCATATCAGAGCTGCTGCTTGCACAGGGTGCGTATCTGTTGTGCTTGTAAAAGTATATGACTGCACAACTGAAGAAACTTGCAATAAATTAAAATGGGTCACATCAAAACAAGGTGCCAAAAGATATTAAATATCCCACTTGAGTGGCTCTTTTCCTGTCACAATATACAGTATTGTCTTGAAACCCTATAACTGAAGTCAAGGTTCTGGAAGTGCTTCCAAGAGAAACTTCAAAACGTCTCTCATTTCATCATTTTATTTTCAGTTCCATCACCGTGAACATGATTTTATGAGATGAATGAAAGGCCATTTAATCCAAATGTTTTCATTTCCACTCTCTGTAGCTGTTATATGTCTGGTTTTCCCCTTGCCAACAAGGTTTTGGCATCCATGAAAATTAGCATGAGATGCACTCCATCAACTTCTTCCAAATAATTAGTCTGAATGTGTTCCAGTGAGATGGGTTTCATTTTCTGTAAATATTGTGCCTCTGTACATTTCTTTGTTCACATGTTTTGCTTAAAAAAAGTCATCCTTGCATTACTTGGCATTACGTAGTCTCCCTTAAGAGCTATATTCTTATCCTGGAATACGCACAGCTCATGGGGGACAGGCATCTGTTTTTGCCTATCAATTATCCACAACTCAGGGTTGAATCACCCATGAAAAATATCATATAGCCATGGGAGTAAAGACACAGTTTCAGTAATAATGTGGGTTCTGTATAAGTGAGCAGTGGTGAGAAAATGCCAAAGTCCTGTCAGTGCATGGGGGCAGTTTTGCATAAGATTGTGCCTCATGGCATATTCATATGATCATAGAACCATAGAATTGTTGAGTTGGAAGGGATCCCAAGTCATCTAGTCCAACCCCATGCAGTGCAGCAAATTCTGCTCACAGCTACCCCTGGGTGGGCTTGAACCTGCAACTTTCTGGCTAACAGCCAAACATGCTGACCTTTTGAATCCCCAAGTCGTGTTAAAACTTTTTAGCATTTTTGGAATTCGGAAGTTGAAAAATTCAGCACTCCCAAATGGTCAGGAGTGATGGGAATTGTCGCTTAAAATATGTGGTGTGTGCCAGGGTTAGGGAAGGGAAGCACTAACTTGAAGCTACTAAAGCAAGAAAAGATGGTCACATGCAATGCCTGTATATGACACTTCTGCATATTTGTATACTTCTGAGACATTTGATATACATATATTTTTAAGTTTAAACTTAAGAGGGGTTCGTGGTATAGGAATGTTCAAGCCATATTGTGGTTATTAAACTGAGATTAATTTAGTTTCCCTGTTCAGATACAACAGGAAACTGTACTTTAAAATATAACCAGACCATGGTAGAAGTCCCAGAGCTGGTTTGCAAGGAAAGGTTTGCAAGGTTGATTTTCAGCCTAGTGAATCATGGGCTATTGAGCTGAGGTCATTATGTGTGATTCATTGTTGGAGTTACAAAAGGTTTAGAATTCCCGTCCTCTTTAGTTCTCACCTTATCAGCCTTGTTTCTTCTCCATTGTACTTAAACCCCTATAGATATATGTACGTACAGTGTTCACATCATCTTCTTGGCTCTCTTCGTGCATTTAATTAAATAGGTTGTTGCCTCCAAAATCTCATGATGCTATGAGCTATTTCATTTTTAAGTGGTCAACCACCCCCCCCTTTTATAAATATAACGACTGACTTTTTAAATCAAAGTTAGGTACTATTTTAAAACCTCCTCAGTCAAGCTGAGTGTGACAGGTGCAGACTTTGCCTGAAGTACAAATGCTGATGTACTGTGCCTCCGGTGATTCAGCTGCTCTCTGCAGTTCGCCTCAAGGTTTAGGCGCTGTCTCCTGATGACAATCCTGTGGAATAAGAGAAATGTTGGTATGGTTTATCCGCCACATATAACTAGCAACCGTTAATGCTGTGAGCTGCCTTTGGGTCCTCCACTGAACATAAGAAAGGCACAACATCCTGAAAGGCACAAATACAGGATGGGTGACACCTGGCTTGAGAGCAGTACATGTGAAAAGCATCTAGGAGTCTTGGTAGACCACAAACTTGACATGAGTCAGCAGTGTGATGCAGCAGCTAAAAAAGCCAATGCAATTCTGGGCTGCATCAATAGGAGTATAGCATCTAGATCTAGGGAAGTAATAGTACCACTGTATTCTGCTCTGGTCAGACCTCACCTGGAGTACTGTGTCCAGTTCTGGGCACCACAGTTCAAGA
Organism: Zootoca vivipara; assembly: GCF_965207765.1. Taxonomy (NCBI): domain Eukaryota; kingdom Metazoa; phylum Chordata; class Lepidosauria; order Squamata; family Lacertidae; genus Zootoca; species Zootoca vivipara. The sequence continues at coordinate 69,303,829 of NC_142588.1, read as the reverse complement.
AGGATACTGACAAGCTGGAACATATCCAGAAGAGGGCAACCAAAATGGTCAAAGGCCTGGAAACAATGCCTTATGAGGAACGGCTTAGGGAGCTAGGTATGTTTAGCCTGGGGAAGAGAAGGTTAAGGGGTGATATGATAGCCATGTTCAAATATATAAAAGGATGTCATATAGAGAAGGGAGAAAGGTTGTTTTCTGCTGCTCCAGAGAAGCGGACACAGAGCAACGGATTCAAACTTCAAGAAAGAAGATTCCACCTAAACATTAGGAAGAACTTCCTGACAGTAAGAGCTGTTCGGCAGTGGAATTTGCTGCCAAGGAGTGTGGTGGAGTCTCCTCCTTTGGAGGGCTTTAAGCAGAGGCTTGACAGGCATATGTCAAGAATGCTTTGATGGTGTTTCCTGCTTGGCAGGGGGTTGGACTGGATGGTCCTTGTGGTCTCTTCCAACTCTATGATTCTATGATCTATGATAAGAAGAGCCTTCTGCATCAGGCCAGTGGCGCATCTAGTCCTGCATCCTGTTCTCACGGTGGCCGACCAGGTGTCTGTAGGAAACCAGCAAGCAGGACCTGAGCACAAGAGCACTGTCCCCCACTCCACCCCCAGTTTCCAGCAACTGGTATTCAGAAGCATTACTTCCTCTGATCATGGGAGGCAGAGCATAGCCATCGTGGCTGGTATCCACTGATAGTCTTATCCTCCACGAATTTGTCCAATTGCCTTTTTAAGCCATCCAAGTTGGTGCCCATCACTGCCTCCTGCAGGAGCAAAGTTCCATAGTTCTACATACTGTGTTAAGAAGAACAGTGTAGAGCAGGGTTTCCCAAACTTGGGTGTCCAGCTGTTTTTGGACTACGACTCCCATCATCTCTAGCTAGCAGAACGAGTGCTCAGGGATGATGGGAATTGTAGTCCAAAAACAGCTAGACACCCAAGTTTGGGAAACCCTGGTGCAGAGGATCTAGGAAAGCGGGTGCTGGCCTGCCATCAACATCTTTGTGGCCTCGCCCCCTTGTCTCCTGAACACAAAGTCTGCTAGACGATTCTGACAGTGTTTAGCTGAATTATAGTGCCTGCACACTGTTGCTGTGTGTGTGTGTGTGTGTGTGTGTGTGTGTGTGTGTGTGTGTGTGTGTGTAGGGGAGGAATACAGGTGCACACTAGAAATGCAGGCATGCGTCATTAAAGTGGATTAACTGCTCTTTCATTGTAGTGCGGGGGGCGGGCGGGAATCCACATTAAAAAAGGAACACAGACTTTTTGTGGTTAGGAAAGTGACAAGGGAATGCGCTGAAAAGTATGCAGTGAATGAATGATTAGCAAGACGACATGTAAACACCCCACAAGCAAATCAGGAACAATGCTCTTTGTTGCAAATCAGAACGAATGCTCAATAAAGATTGGGCGTAATCTAACCACTACATAAGTTTTTGTGCAAAGCTCATCAGGATGGATGCTGAATAAACAGAGCTTCTGGAGGTGGCCCAAGTTAGGATTCTCCCTTTGGTTGAGAGAATCACAGGGAAGGTTCTAACTATGCTCAAGTGAATGTGGTTAGAATCCGGCTTCAGACCTTCATGCTAAGCAGGTTGGGCAAGAAGCTAGAATGTGTAGGTGGGCCTTGCATCTCCTCTCCTTACTGTAAGGGCATATTATTATTATTTTGTAACGCCTAAAGAAGGCTTTCAGCATACTAAAATATCACAATACAAGCCACCCTTTCCAACATGTGGGTGTGTAGAAAGGGGTGCAGGGTTTCTTTTTAAAAGTCACACACATTAACCCCCTGCCAAAAAAAGCAAATTTATAACCACTGCTGTGTGGAGAAAGCAGTTTGTGTGAGGTGTTTATATGAGCTGTAGCTGCGTATATAACAGTATATCCTCATAAATTGATCAAATAGACATCAAATGTGCTATGTGTATTTCTTAAATGATCTAGTAGCTAGGAGAATTGTCTAGTTAACCCTTACCCTGGTTTATAATTCAAATTTTACTCTCAGGGATCATTGTTGTGAGATAAATTATAAATAATATGATAGTGAAGTCAAGCGTGTGCTAAAACAATGGACTGATTTTAAAATGTGGATATTAAAGTTCAGCTATGGCGACCTTTCCCTGAATTATACAGTGGCATTTAAGGTTCCAAGAGCATATATTTAAGTTGTCAGATTAATTGAATTGATGACTTAAACGCAGGTGAGCAGGTTGACAAGTGCTGATGATTCATGACTCTCAGAGGATGCTTATAGCTGCTGTTTTTGCAGACCTTTGATACAGTATGTATGTGTTTAAAAATAGGCAAGAAGTGTGGAAATAATAATTATCCCCTCAGCAAAGCCTCACGCCACTAGAAAGGGCAGACAGATCTACAAGGCAGATACTACAAGGTTGTAGTCTCAAGGTGTCTCATTGAGATTTCAGAGATTAAATGTGATCTTAAAACGAAAGCGTATATGAAAAAATAGTGGCTATTAGCAAATCACGAACCTTTCTCAGATGACTGAGACAGACTCATTGGCACCAACAGGGTATGATAAAATTCTTGAATTTAGTCACTAGACTGCCATTTCTGTACTACATCTGACAGACTTAAGTACACACTAATTATACAAAATAAAAATAAAAAATCCTTCCAGTAGCACCTTAGAGACCAACTAAGTTTGTCATAGGTATGAGCTTTCGTGTGCATGCACGCTTCATACCTACGACAAACTTAGTTGGTCTCTAAGGTGCTACTGGAAGGATTTTTTATTGTTATTTTGACTGTGTCAGACCAACACGGCTACCTACCTGTAACTAATTATACAGTAAGTGGACAAGAGGTTTCTAGAATGTAACATGTGTCCACAGGTCCTTGTGGTGGGTCTGTCAGTGACTCCTGGAAAGATTAACGGGACATTATGCATTTCTGTTAAATTACAGAATTCACATGTGTAGTACCTCAATATCACAATGGTGATCATTTATAATCCCAAAATCAAAACAAATGAATCAGAATGTTAAAATTCAGCATATCCCAGCAAAGCTTTAAGATCCAGTTTTCAAACAAATTGGAAGTATTTTGCTGTCATAATATGTACTGTTGGCAGGAAAAGGTCCAGTATTAGATGCTGTTGTAATACCAAGTTGAGGGAAGTACACAAAAGAAAAGGTTGGATGTATACTGTTGAATAGGTTCCGTCAGTGGATGTAGTGCAACTGAAAGATGTACCGTAATGCATAAATGCACACATTTTTACTGGCTGACATTGACTTGGTTCATGACTTCAGGTTCATGGCTTCATGGCTTCAGAGATGCCATTTTGGCTACCTCTCTCCTCCAATCAAACAAGCAAACACTGCAAGTAAAAAGGAAAGGGAGGGGGGACCTTAGCTCATCAGGAAGAAAACTCACATCCAGTCTGAAGTGGTACAGTCCACTCTGCCACCTAAGTATTCTAACAGCACATTTTGCTGCATGGGCAGGGCTGGCTCACATATAGCAGAATCCTGAGGTCATAGAATGGAGCATACCATTTCAAGCTGGAAGTGAGGAGGGGAGTGCCTTAAAAAAACACCACATTTCCCATATACAGTCATACCTCGGTTTAAGTACGCTTCGGTTTGAGTACTTTCAGTCTAAGTACTCCGCGGGCCCGTCTGGAACGGATTAATCCACTTTCCATTACGTTCAATGGGAAAGTTCACTTCAGTTTAAGTATGCTTCAAGTTAAGTACTGACTTCTGGAACTAATTGTGTACTTAAACCGAGGTACCACTGTAAAAACTTGCTGCAAAGCACACACCCCCAAGGGTCAAGACCAGCCCACTTCCCCTAGTGCTAGTTTTCTAGGGTGTGTGTGTGTGTTTATTTGGTTGTGAATCTTTGTACTTTTGTCTATTTACTGTATTAATTTTTCCGGATTTGAACTATAAAATGGTAATTTTCTTTAGTCAAAATGAGAGTACCCCTAAACAAATTTCAAGAAAAAAAGCACTGCACTGTTGTTGGTAAATACATTTAGGCTCAGCATTGGCAAGGAAAGTGGGTAGTAGGCATAGAGGGGCATGGAATAGGGTGGCCAATTATACATTATCCACCCTCAAAAAAAAGTTACAAGAGGACAGCTATTTGCAGAAAAAATGCCTATGGAGATTTACATGTTTTAGTGCAGATTTATAAAGGGCTGTTTTAAATTAAATAGAAATGCTATACATCTCACCATAGTGGGGAAGAATGACCGAGTCACCTGTTTGCTTGCTCAGTCTGTTGCCAGGTGAATTCTGGTGCTGGGCTTCTTCAGGGCTCCTGTTCTGCTTTCTAATGGTTTTTTAAAAAAACTTTAAACTGGATGCAGTCCTTCAAAACAGAGGACTGCCTTCTGTAAATTAAGACTCCTGGCCATCCTAACAAGGAAATAAAACAAATTAGAGGAAACAGGAGCTGTACAAGCCTACATGAATCCCCGAAGACTCGCCAAGAAACACCTCCCTTTAGGTGTTTAAACTGTAAATAGCAGAGGTTTGTTGGACCCGTGTGGGGTGGGTAGCAGGGCAAGACTAGGCAGAAGGGAGCGGTGTGGGTAAAAGAATCAAATGCAAGGTAGCGTAAAAAACCTTCCCCATGATTACATTTAAGCAAGCTTGTGATATATAATTACTGCGTCAGATGATTAGATTATGGTTAAAGCATCTGAAGCAGAAGGGAGACTTCAGAGGCAGAGGTAGTAGGCAAGACAGGAGATTTATACCTCTTTTTATTACATGTAAAACTAAGTCACTAAAGTTAACAGACCATTTTTTTCCAGTCACCTTTCTTTCTTTTTTGAAAGTGGCAAGTAAACGTTTCCCATGTGGATCTCCAAAGTTGTGTGCGTATTTATTCGTATATTTCTTTATTCAGGTATTTAGGTAGTTTGCAAAATGACTCACCACTTGCTTTGAGTGTTTAATTGTAACACCCGGTAGGGCAGTAATGTTGTGGAAGTCATAATACATTGTTAACAGCTGGCTGGTGTTTTAAGTCTCCTTCGGAAACTCTGGAGATAATTCTTAGAGTTTTTAAATAATTGAACCTGCCAACGCAGTCTTGCACAGAGGTTTTAGAACCTTTTCCTCCCCCTTTTTCAAAAAAATGAATAGTGGTTTTTGACAAAAACGGTAATGCAGCATAATTGGCTAGCCTGAACTGGCAGAACAAAGCCCAAAATAAAATATATGGTGGAAGTTACTGAAATAAGTCACCTTTAAGTCAAATCTTATATGAAACCAACCATGCATACCTTTGGGAAATTGTTACTTAGGCTACTGATTTTGTTAAGTGTATGGCAACAATGAGGTAGGTGTTTTTCTCACAATATTCCTGGTTTGTCTAAAGTGGTGCTGCTTAACTGCCTTCGCTATAGGTCTGGTTCATGTCAGTAAGTGGGTCAAACTGGTGGGCGCAATCCAACATAGACGCTTGAGTTGATATAATATGAAATCATAGTTTAGGATACATGCATGAATTATACAGTAAGTCTCCAGCTTGTATGCTCCCTTTCCCCCTTCTGCATTTGCACACGCGGACAGGAGATTTCAAGCTGATATGTAAGCTTTGGAACAAACCAGCTTCCCATTTAGTCTGAATGAGTGGAAGACTAGGGTTTGTTCAAAGCGTTGTTTGAACAAGATTAAGACAGCATTGGAAGTGGCTGTGGCATGTGTAAACAGCAGCACCCTCTCGCACCTAGACCTCAGGTATCACAAAGAGAGGCTGAGCTGCTAACCACAAATATGTGTCAGTCAGCTTCCAGAATCCCAAAGGTCAAGCAAGATGGGTGAGGGGGGTTGCTAGGCTAGCTTAGTAGCTCCAAAAGAAGTGAAGATGAAGGACATTTTCATTTATTTATTTTTTGCCTTGAACATCAAAATCCCTTGGGGCCAGCCATGGAATATCCAGCCCAAATGGCTACAATGCCTATCTGGGCCATAACTTTTATTAATCCAAAGGGATATCCAAAGGCAGTTTTAAAAAATAGCAGACCAAAGCAGCTCGTCTTCATGCTGTAACTTCTGGTTTTCATAGCTGTGTTTGACTGTATGATGCAGTTGATGAATGCATCGTTCCTATTCCACTTGTACACTGTGGTGTCCCAACATAGCGGGAGTTTTGAGGTTATTCAGCATCCCTGCCTGCCAAGGTTATGATTTTTATTTTTAAATGTGACAGCTTTATTTCGTGAAGCCACTTACATTTTAAAATTAGTTTTAACATCTCTTTTTTTCCCTTTATTGCTACCAAGTTTTGAAAGTGCAGAGATAAAGAGAACAGATTGAAACTTCTTTTTTTAATCCTCTGTTACTAATTCTTTTCTTTTGGAATGGAGGAAGGCAGGTTTTAGTTCAATTTAGCTGCTCTTGCTTGTACCAAAGCTTCTTTGCCAGGGCCAACACAAGATGCTTTGTCATCTGGCAGACTAGCTACATCTGCCTCCATCATCTCCTCTTCCTCCTTCCCCCACTGCTCTCACTTTCTCCTCTGCTCCACCCACCTTGTGGCCTTTGAGGTCATATCAGCCATGTCTTATTTGGAAGAGCACATGTCCCTTTCTCAGAGCAGCAAATTGTGGGCAGGGTAGCTTTGGAGAGTGCCTGCCTGCAGTGACTGACACCTTTGTGGTTAAAGTTTGGCAGTTTAGTACTATTTGCCATCATGAGCAATACACAAACAGACATGCTTCAGGTCCAATTCGCCCACAATGTTCCGTGCTGAGAAAGGAACCTCCTGAGATTAAGGCAAGGCAGGCAAGAACAAGCAAGCTGCCACCACATTCCTGTCACTTCCAAGTGGCAGTAGCATTTCCAGAGAGAGAGTAGCAGCAGTCAGCCAATCAGCTAGCCAGCAAAACATCAGCAGGTGATGAGCATCTGCAGGTGAGAGAGGCTGTATGCTTGTGGTAGCAAGTAGATGGGCCTGGGGTGGCACTAATCCAGTGCCTCTTCCCATCTGCTGCCTGAGGCAAGGGGCTCAATGTGTGTAATGGGTAGACTGCTACTGAGTTTTACTGTGGGCAAAATGGCAAAGTCTTTCTTTCTTCTGAGTTGAAGGTTGATTGAGAAAAGAGCATTTAAAAACATCGCAACCTGATTTACAAGGACTGTGTACAGTCTTTGTTCTGAAAGCTCATCATTGTGAATGGCAAAAAGGAATTGCTGGGTCAAGAATGTCCAAGGGAAGTATGATGTTTCTCTTTGCTGTAAATGCCTCTTTTAATACTCAGTCTTACTTGCTTTCGTAAATCTTTATGAGATTGATATCCCAGAGGTCAGCTTGGCTTCATATACTAACAGTGAGCACATTTACTTGGCAGTACCTTCCATTGAAACTGGGATGCAGGTGGCACTGTGGGTTAAACCACAGAGCCTAGGGCTTGCCGATCAGAAGGTCGGCGGTTTGACTCCCCGCAATGGGGTGAGTTCCCGTTGCTCAGTTCCAGCTCCTGGTCAACTTAGCAGTTAAATAGGTACTGCTCCAGCGGGAAGGTAGATAAATAGGTACTGCTCCAGCGGGAAGGTAAATGACATTTCCGTGCACTGCTCTGGTTTGGTCAAGCTGTCCACATGACCCAGAAGCTGCACGTTGGCTCCCAAGGCCAGTAAAGCGAGATGAGCGTGCAACCCCAGAGTCGTCCACAACTGGACTTAATGGTCAGGGGTCTCTTTACCTTTACCAGTGTGGTGTAGTGGTTAAGAGCGGTAGACTCGTAATCTGGGGAACCGGGTTCGTGTCTCCGCTCCTCCACATGCAGCTGCTGGGTGACCTTGGGCTAGTCACACATCTTTGAAGTCTCTCAGCCCCACCCACCTCACAGAGTGTTTGTTGTGGGGGAGGAGGGGAAAGGAGATTGTTAGCCGCTTTGAGACTCCTTTGGGTAGTGATAAAGCGGGATATCAAATCCAAACTCTTCTTCTTCTTCCATTGAAGCCAATTTATTCACGATTCTTTACTCAGTGTAAATATTTTCCCCAAGAATCCTTATCAGTCACATGTTACCCTGCCAAGCTCTCTTCAACTTTTACTTCTCTTTGCATAGTGACTCCTTGCTTTTGTCCTTGGTCCCCTTCTCAAAATGTGCCGGTGATGGTGCTTAATTGGATGGATGGATTTGGTACGAAGACACAGTATGTTGCCTTCAGTAGAGTGTGAATGAGAGAATCTGAGTTCAGCAACAACCTTAATCCTTTTCTCCAGGCCAGCTGGCTAGTGTCTATATTACTTAAGAGGCATAGATAGCTGTTTATCTGAAATGGGTGACCTATATAAAGGAAAGACTATAAAGCTACTTTTGTGACAGACTTCCTGCCTTCTCTTCCTGTAGCTCAAGGTTACAGTTCCATCTGCCAGGAAGCAATGGTATAAATAGACTGCAGTAAAAGTCATAACCTGCACCCTTGGAACTTGCACGTGGCAGGTTCAGAGAAGCCTGTCTTCCTGCTTCCCAGTTTTCACTTTGGACTGTTGGGGTTAAATGCAAATTTGTCCTGTTCTGGATTGGAGACAGGGCCTTTTTGACAGTTCGGTGTTCCCTGTAAGAGGGGATGTCTTTGCAAAAGCAGGTTCCTGCAGCTGAAAGCTAGGATCAGAGTCAATGGGAAACCAAAGGTAAGGCAAGAGAAGCAAAGACAACTCAACAAGGCTACACTCCTGTTCATGTTTACCTAGACTTCTGTAATTTACTGGAGCGATAAATAAATCATATTCACAAACAAGTTGGAGGTGCAAAAAGGAGAATGGAACTTATTAACATATATGTGATGGACATGTAGCTTTGTACAAAAATACTGGAAGGTGATTAATAGAATAATAACAAAATGGGAAGTTTTCTTGGATCCAGTATTGATATTTCTAAACTACATGTCACCTGTCATAAAAAAGACCATGAGGAGCTTTCCTCCTATTTGTGAACAGCTGCAAAGATGGTATTGGCTCAGAATAGCACCACAAGTTGCATTACTCCCTCCCTGGAAAAAAAATGGCTTAATAAAGTTTGGTATTTGGCTCTAATGGCAAAAATAACTTAGTGTTTGAGAGCGATAATGGTAAGTGAATATATAAATCAATTGTGGGGAAACTGGTTGCCCTTTTGTTAAGAAAATATTTAACCACCTGCGAAAACAAATCCAAGTAGGTTTAGAATTCTCTTAGAAGAAATATCTTCTGTTAATTTACATTTACTTGCAAAATATTATGATGTGAAATAATATTTTTTCTGGAATAGAGTTTTGTTGATTATCGATAATAATTGTCAAATGATGAAATCTTAAAAAGAGAAGAGAAGAGGAAGCTTTGATTTGGCTCGTCAGTCCAATGGACAATGCAGGAAAAGGCATAGATGCAGACAGTGCGAGGAAGCAGAGGAGAGTTGTAATGAGAGGAGAGAGGAAGAAAGGAGAGGCAAAGAGCAGTGAAACAGCTATCCTGTTGTTTCTGCAACCAGGAAGCCGTGGCTTCTTCCAGGAGCCCAGGTGTATGAGAGGCTGATCCTCATTTCAGTCTCTTTTATTCCCCAGTGCCAGAACTAGGAAGACTTTGTGTGCCTAGTAAGTTGCCTGAACCCACTAAAGGCATCTTGTAATTGAATTGACCTGCATCTGGTCATGTCATCATCCTTAGGGGACCAAATGGAGACTGACTCATCTACCCTCTTCAAACCCTCCAAGGCTCGGCACAACGTAATAGACCTTGTTTGTGTTTTTTGAGAACCAGCGAGAGGAGATTTGGCATCTGGCATCCTAGGTAGGAAAGGGGCTTGGCACAGGGCATGTGGTACTTAACTTCTGGCAATCTGGCAAGTGGAGGCTTGGTGTCAATTATTATCAAGGCACTACACAGCCAAGATTTATCAAAGACTGCAGATCCTGCACACATCTGCTCTCTTGCCTTTTCCCTATGAATTTCAATAAATCATAAATGCAATTCATTTTACTTGACAGGTCTGCGGCTCAGCACTTTGATGCCCATCAAAATGATTGGGGGCTGTTCAATAGGCTAGGGGAGCAGATGGCTCCAGTATAGCAATTTGCTGAAGACACCGTTTTGCATCATCCTAAGAGACATCAGAAATAAGAACTCTGCTTCGTTTTCGGAAATGAAACACTGGAAACTAAATTTGATAACACTTGGCCTTCTGCCTTTCTTTAGTGATTCCTGGGGTTGGATTTTGCTTTCCCCAAAAGGAAGATAATGCAAAACAACATTTTCATTTCTAGCCTTTAGCTGACTCCAGCTTCTGCAAAAGATGTTTGCCCAGACGCTGAAGGAGCTCAAGGGAGCAATGATTTTGAGATTCAGTTATGATACTGTTGGGAAATCATTCTTATTTTAAGCTATCTTCCCCCACCCCTCCTTAAAGTATAAAATTGTGCTGTGATCTCCCCCTACCATGTATCCAAATGAATTCAATTTTCTTCCAATCTGAACAGAATTGAGATATGAAAATGAGTTGGCGAACACTCCGCTTAGCTGGATGCGGTACAAAGGAAAGTAACATGGTACCAGTCAATGTGAGCACACCATCATTTGGCTCTGCCAACTTGGTGCCCCCCAACTGTTTTGGAGGGCTGGCCATCAGCTGGCTGGGAGGGTACCGGGTCAGCAAAGGCTGGGCTAAGTAGGCATGACTGATGCAGACCTCTGTCTCCATCAGAACTGTGTGATGCTATATTACTGTAGCAGGAGGTGGGGGTGATTTGAACCATTGAAGAGATGGGTGGGAGAAAGCCCTAGACTCTTCTCCAACTTTATCTTTGCTTTCCACCTCAAACCTTCCTTTTCCCCACTGCAAAGCTCCAAGTCTAGTACTACCCACCTTTCTGAGGAATTAATTTGTCAAATAGGCAGTCCACATTTCCCTGTGTCTATAAAACTGCAGTCCTAAATGTGTTTACTCAGAAGTAAGTCTTATTGAATTAAATTAGGCTTACTCCAAGGTAAGTGGGGTTAGGATTGCACCCTAAATTTTTAATTCTATCTCTGTTTTCAAAATACCAATTTCAGTAATTACCATTGCAGTACATTTCAGGGTAGTACAAAAGTGAAATTATCAGTAGACATAAGTTTTCATTCAGAATCTGAACCTCAGCCTTGAGGGACTAGAGAAGTCTCATTACCACTGTAAAAAGAAACCATGACATCTTCAGAAAGTCCTTCCCTGCACTAATTTGAACAGTTGAATACTATTCATGTTGAATACTATTTAAGAAGCAAATTGACATATATATTATGTGATATTGCAACCTGAGATCTGTTTGAAATACACTTTAAAAAAAGCCGAAACAGATCTCAATTTACCAAGCTAAACATCAACCAATCATAAAAATAATTGCAGATTTGGATTCCTCATGTGCAATAACATATTTTTAGAACCCCTCATTGAGCAAATTCCAAAAAAAATTCATCCTTAAATGACACGACCTAATATTACATGGCTAAAGTGCAAGTAGATAAATAGGCACTGCTCCAGCGGGGAGGTAAACAGTGCTTCCGTGTGCTGCTCTGGTTCACCAGAAGCAGCTTTGTCATGCTGGCCACATGACCTGGAAGCTGTACGCCAGCTCCCTTGGCCAATAACGCGAGATGAGCGCCGCAACCCCAGAATCGGTCACGACTGGACCTAATGGTCAGGGGTCCCTTTACCTTTAACATTTGAAGCAGCTTTGCAGTCAACCTGGGTTTTGGTAGAAGGTTTTAATTTGTAATTTGGTTACCCATATCTAGATTATCACATAAACAGGACTTCTAGAATTCAGTAGTACCTTGGCACAACTTTGAACAGGGAGGGCAAAGAGAAAAAGCAGAGAAAAGTACTTAAATGTGACCTGCTGAGTAACTATAGGTTAGCAACCTCTCAACAGGATCTATCATTCACTGGAGCAGCCTTTATAGCTGTCATCAGCCAATGATCTCTGGCATAAAAGTACAGAATCTATTTCTGTCCTTTTATATCGGAGATCATTGGCTGAAAAATGCACTTCAATGCACAATTTCATGTATCTGATTCAATATTGTTTTAGGTGTGCATATAATGCATTTACTAGATTAACAAACTGGGTGAAAAAACAAGAAATGAATTTATGTTTTCTCTGGGACATAATGAAGCATACATGATTATACTTCACATTTATATAGTACTGTATTTCAGAGTGTTCAAAATGCTCAACTTAGCCTGATTAATGCTTGCAGCATTAAAGAAGTCCTGCCACAGCCACTACTACTACAATAAACTTTTCAAATAGAAGGTAGAATACTACTACTACTACTACTAATAATAATAATAATGCCCTTGCTCCTGAAATTGTCAGACCACCACCCTAATTTCCTACTTGTGAATTTAGGAAGAAGGTTGTTTCCATTTAGCTCCAACCTACCCACATGATCAGGGATACAGTATCTAATGAAAACATAAGGACATAATGTCCCCAATCCAGGGAAATGTTCTTTTTATTAGAGCAGACTAGCTGGTGCAGTTTCTGAAATGAAAGCAAAATCAGCAGACTTCCTTATTTGTTCTGAACACAAATTGATTCAATGTAGAATTGAATAAGGGGGCCAATATAAAGACAGGAACTAATAATCTCTTTTTCAAGCTAGTGGATCTTCCAGACCAGACCAGACCAGACCAAAGCTTTGGTGCACATGTAACCCCCACAGCTTCATCCATAGCACGCATCTATCTTTACAAAGAAGTGTATGAAGAGGAGGCACACCTTGAGTAACAAATAACAAGGTTCTACTATTGTAAGCCCCCAAACTCTATTGCTTATGAAAGCGCCACCTGTTGAGTTAATAATGCGAAATTTTGTATACATGATTTACCTGATCAGATTGGTGAATGTGCCAAATTTCAAACCAGTCTGCTAAAAAATACCACAGGTTAAAAAATACCATGTGTTAAAAGTGTTAAAAATGGATAGATATATATATATATATAGACATTCTGGATAGGACCATTATTTAATGGCAATTTAATTGTTTCACCAACAGCTCACTGCACTGTTTGCTTGGAATTGTCACATGTGCATGTTTTTCACATATTAACAGAAAGAGAGAACAGACTTTTTAAAAGCCCATAAAAGAGGATGTCCTCATGAACAATTCATTTAGTACTGAGTCCAGTACACTTTGTAAATAGAGCTGTGTTTTATAGCTGTGGGGTATCTTTATAGCTTTGACATTTACATTTCTAACAAGCAGCACTTCCTGGAAGTTAGCCTAGTGCAAAGCCTCATGGTTACAGTGATGTGCACCATCCAACTTGACCCATATTTTAGTATATTTAAAGGGAATGTTATGTTGTATATCCCAAAAAGTTACATAACTAAGGCTGGGTGAGTTGGGGCGGGGAATAAGCTTTTAAAAAGAAATATAAGGGTGGTTTTGGTGGGGTTTTTTGCCCTTTCTTGATTCTTCTTAGGAGGGTTGAATCTGGCCATCTGCTATGCAACCTGTTATGCAGATGTCCATGTTTTGTGCATGCGATAAGTTACATATTACACAGACTTGAGTCAGTACTAAGTTAATGCAAAACTCAATATGCAACAAATTGTTGCCATTGCTGCATTGTGAATGGCATGCGTCTTTTTCTTTGCCCTGCATAAACCCCTCCCCTTGATGTTCCTGTAGCTTCCTCATTAGCATGCTGTGATCTGCCTGATCATTGGTTTATTCTTTTGTTGTATATGATAATCTCTTAACACAATTTTGCTATGGAATGTCCTGCCTCACTGAAAGGTATTGGATGAACCGACTATGGTTCTGTGTCATGTTCCAGCATCATTAGCAATGTTCTGTCAGCTGGTATTCTAATAGTTCCAATCATTTTTGGTGCAGCAAAGTAACTCTTCCAGTTAGTTTTGCTTTCTGTTGCTGCTGTTGTTAGTATTGCAAAATATGAGTAACTATGCCTTCAGGACCAGGGACAGGGAACTTTGAACTCTCTGGGTGTTGGTGGGACTACAGCTTCCATCATCCCTGACCATCAGTCGTACTTGCTAGGGGCTGATGGGAACTGTAGTCCAATGACATCTGTAGGGCCACAGGATCCCTGTGCCTGATTAGGGTTTCCATGTGCGAGTGTGTATGTGTGAAAACCAAGTTGTGGAGTGTCTCTCTATAACAGCTAAGCATACCTGGTTGTTGGGGATAGTGGCTAGGACCTTATCAGGTGGTGCCAAGGCAATAGAACACCCTTCCAAAAGAAATTGTCCACAACCCTTTGCTGCTCTCCTTTCAGCTGGTAGTCAATGCTTTTCCTTTTCAGCAGGGATTTTTCGGGACTCATTATTTGCTGCCTTTCTCTCTGTTGTTTGTCTACTTTTAGCATCTTAATAGATTATTCATGTGTTTAGCTTATTGTTTTCACAATATGCATGCCGTCAACTGCCTTGAGTTGAGGTATATTTGTCCGTGTGTTTAGAAAGACAGAATTTAAATTTGGAAAACAGATAAACAATCTCTTTTCTTACCTACCATTGTGCTGGGTGAGTTGTGGCTGTGGCAGCGCACACCATCGCTTTGACTCAAGCTTACGGTAGGTCGCTTCTGAGCTTTGTATTGGATGATCCAGCAGCCCATACATCTTCAAGGCCGTTGTCTATAAACAGCTCTCAGCAGATACAGAACTTTCTCCTAAGGGCAAACAGGCTACTGGATTGTCCTGTGCAGCATGAATGAGCCTCACCTGTTTGAGGTAAAGTGACTTGCTCTGATGCAACACATCAGCTTGGCCACCACTTGCCCAGTGCAGTGATGACAGAAAGCCAGGGAAAGCTCTGCTTCGCTCCTCTAAGGAGCTATTTTGTGTCTTCAAATGGCATGTGGGAAGTAGGATTGCTTCATTGTTTGCTGCAGAGTTGGTAAATTGTCTTTGCCTAACTTGGCCACCTCATGAGAAGAGAAGAATCCTTGGAAAAGACCTTGATGTTGGGAAAGATGGAGGGCACAAGGAGAAGGGGGCGACAGAGGACGAGATGGTTGGACAGTGTTCTCGAAGCTACGAACATGAGTTTGACCAAACTGCGGGAGGCAGTGCAAGACAGGAGTGCCTGGCGTGCTGTGGTCCATGGCAGGCATGTCAAACCTGCAGCCCTCCAGATGTTTTGGACTACAATTCCCATCTTCCCCAACCACTGGTCCTGCTAGCTAGGGATCATGGGAGTTGTAGGCCAAAACATCTGGAGGGCTGCAGGTTTGACATGCCTGGTCCATGGGGTCACGAAGAGTCGGACACGACTAAACGACTAAACAACAACAACAAGGCATGCTTATGAGGCTATAACTTGGTATCTGGTTGTTGTTGTTGTGTAGTTGTTTAGTCGTGTCTGACTCTTCATGACCCCATGGACCATAGCACGCCAGGCACTCCTGTCTTCCACTGCCTCCCGCAGTTTGCTCAAACTCATGTTCGTAGCTTCGAGAACACTGTCCAACCATCTCGTCCTCTATCGTCCCCTTCTCCTTGTGCCCGCCATCTTTCCCAACATCAGGGTCTTTTCCAGGGAATCTTCTCTTCTCATGAGGTGGCCAAAGAACTGGAGCCTCAGCTTCAGGACCTGTCCTTCCAGGGAGCACTCAGGGCTGATTTCCTTCAGAATGGATAGGTTTGATCTTCTTGCAGTCCATGGGACTCTCAAGAGTCTCCTCCAGCACCATAATTCAAAAGCATCAATTCTTCGGCGATCAGCCTTCTTTATGGTCCAGCTCTCACTTCCATACATCACTACTGGGATCTGGTTAATATTTCATAAAATATACATCTGGCTTGATGATGATTTTTTTTATAACAAACAAACAAACCTGGAAAGCTGTTTACAAAAAGAGCAAAACAACGAAATCATCAGGGTTGTTTTTTTTAAAAAAAAGATTATAAACAACTATTATATATATATATATATATATATATATATATATATATATATATATATATATGTGTGTGTGTGTGTATATATATATATATATATATATATATATATATATATATATATATATATTCACTGGAAAGTTAAAACCAAATTATAACCCACAGCATTCCACATTCTACATGTCTGGGTAGGCTTGCTGAAATAAAAATGTTTATCATATGCACAAGTAATTAGCTACTCCCAAACACCCAAGGGTATACAGAGACTTCTTTTTCATTTGTGGTATTTCATAGATCATAGAATTGTAGAGTTGGAAGGGACTCCGAGGGTCATCTAGTCCAACCCCCTGCATTCCAATAATCTCAACTAAGGCATCTATGACAGATGGCCATCCAATAATGCCATTCAGTGTATTGCTAAGGAAGGATAATGGGAGGAGGGTTTAGATGTTGTGAAGTACAAAACTCTTCCATTTTCTCCAATTCATGTGTTTGCTAAAGTGACTTTTTTCCACTGTAAGCATTTTGAAGTTGTGTTTCCAGCTCTCTGTGTAATTTGCTCTTTTAGAGCAAGCTTAATTATTCTCCTGCAAAGGAGGATAAGGATACCCTTAAGGGGAAGTATAAGCATCATTGACTTTCCAAATTCTGAAAGAAAGAAACAGGGGGGGGGGCTGTTAGAAACACTGCAATATTTATTTCTAAAGAGGCTGAGGAAATCTGCAGTTATTATAAGATGCACCATTGGATGGTAGGAGGGTGAAGGAAGGAAGCAGTGGGCCATAAACTGGCCAGCTTTAGCATGCTTATTATGGGAAGCCCCTTCCCAAGAAAGTACAGCACAATGAGAACTGAGCTTGCTCTGTATCCAAGGAGTGCTTTCTGGGGGTTTTTGGGGGGAGGGGATGGGGGTATTGGAATATCCTAGGGATAGGCTCACTGGACAATGCAAACAAATAAAACTAATTTGGTTTTCTATGTTGCAGTTTAACTGAATACTTTATTTCTTTCCAGCGTGATTCCCCCAAGTGATGAACCACTTACCTTTGACAATCCTCTCTTTCATGGCAGAAGCTGATACACTGCACAAATTGTTTAGGGGGAAAAATAACCTTGGCTTTATTTCCGAATAGTTTGCTAGATACTTCTGTGGGAGTTTCAGAATCTTACTTGCTCTTTTCCTTCCTTTCTTCCTCTCCAACTGCAGGTTTGCTTTGTGAATGTGGATGCCCATGAAGGTAACTGCAGTGATGAACTCATGAAACAGGCAAGTGCTCTGCTAATACACACAACGTGTGCAAATGCAGAAGTAGCTCTTGCTACTCACAGGAAAGTCAATAGAAAGACGAAGAGATGTCTGAACCGCTACCCACCTCTGAGAGGGGGAATAGAAACACTGTTTTGAAACTGCCATGTATACAACCTTCATATGGAAGCACACAAACACAATAGCAGACAGCATGGGGTTGGTGGTGGGGCTCTCCTTACAGCTGAGTCATTGCTACCTACGGGGAAGGAGAAGGGGAGGGAGGTGGTGGGGAGCTCAATGTGCTGCCAATACACTGGTGGAGCCAATCTATACACAACAACTTCAGCGCCACCTCTCCCTTTCCCTCCTGATAAGCAGCAATGACAGCTGTCAGGAGGTCATATGAGCATCACTGACCCACTACACCTCCCACTATTGCACAACCATTGCTTCCCTAGAATAACGGCCTTACCTGCAGGCTTACTAGTGGTAAGAGGCACTCAGCAGATGCAAATCTGAATTAGGCCAGAGACTCAGAAATGGAAGAAAGCAGTTCCAACCCCCTAGTCCACAGATGGAGAACTTGTGGCTTTTCAGATGTTACTGGATTATAGCTCCTATCATTCCTGACCATTGATCATGCTTGCTAGCGCTGGAGGGAGTTGGAGTCCAACAACATTTAGAGGGCAACATGTTCCCCGTCTCTGCCCTAGTGCAATCTAGCCCAAGCCATTACATTAAGTCACAACACCCTATGCCTTTCTGTGATAGCAACCCATTTAGTTTCAGAAGCTTGCTACAGCAGGAAGCAACTAACCTGACCTCAAGGAATAACCCAAGGATGAGAATTTATTTACAATGACTTTGACTTGGTCATTGTTTGGAGTGGGAAGGAGCTGAGCCCTCAGTCCATGGAGCCCTTTCTCCTAGTGGTAAGGCTGCTCTGCATTCATCTACCATACCAAACGAGGCTCTGGGTAGCATCACCCTCTTCTAACATGAGGATTTCTGGAAGAAGAAAAGCCTTTACCCATCATGAAGCAGTTCTCCCCAGGAACAATGCCTATCAGATGACTGTCTAGCGTGTCCTGTTGGGAAACATCAAGGAAGGAGATCCTATAAATACCTATACTATATGTTCATTTGCATAACTGTTCCTATGGTTAAAACTTTCCTTAATAGTTGGCTAAAGCATTATTTTATTTTTGCAATTTAACCCTACTCCTGTCTGACCCTCTGAGGATACAGTGCAGTCTCTTTTTTTCCTTTCTGATGCCCTCTAAAATCCTTGGAAAAGCATGAAGGATTTCCTTCTTAAAACTTACTGTATCTCTGCTAAATATATCTTCCAGGTCCTTTATCATCCCTGTAGTTATTCCCTGCATCTAAGCACTCCCATCACTGAACTCTAAGCAAGAATGCCCTGCAGTTCCTTGCGTTTTCGACAACTACATTCCCCATACCTTGTAATCTTGTAGGTTTATAGTAACTTAGCCTTTGTCCCCTGTAGTGGAGTTATGTAATGACATTAAGGTTTAGCCTATGTCTTTTTAAAATGGGGTTTTCTTTGGGGGGAGGGGGTATTGGGTTGCTGTTGTTCTTATTTTGATTATGTGTCTTGTGATTTCATATTTTGATTTTATTCTGTGGACCACCCTGAGGCCTGCAGGTATAGGGCAGTATAATCATCATCATCATAATGCACAGCAGATGTTGTTCAACTCCAGCAGCATAGCCATTGATCAGGGATGGTGGGAGTTGCATTCCAACAACATCTGAACTTCACAGTGTTTGCTACCCCTTGGCTTAGCCTGTTGGATTCCATCACATTTTAAAGTTGCAACAGTTTGTGATGTGTTAAGTTACAGGTGCCGATTACGTAAAGCATTTTACACAAATATTTTAAGTGTACGTGTAGAATATTCATATATTTTGAGTAATGTGAGAACTGGTGGCAGAAGCGTATGCATTTTGTGGAGCTGGCACAATCTTTAAAAAAATAATTACTGTACTGCAATTCAAATAGAAATATAATGCTTCTCAGCATAGTGGGAGCATACCAGGTGACCTGTGAGCCTGCTCAATCTTCTAACTCTTGGTGGTGGGCATTTTCTAAGCTTCTGCTCTCCTTTTTATGGTTTGTCACCTTTAAATCAGACTTGGACCGGACTGTCCTCAAAGAGAAGACACCTTAAAATAGACACTGTCCTCTGATAAGCAGGAAACATGGCCACTCTTATTATTCTAATGTAAATTAGAACACAGAAGCCAAGGAGTGAAGGGGCCAGATGCTCATCCAGGGTACTGTGCCATGTATTCATCTATCTGTCTGGCAACTTTGGTTTGATAAGGGCTCCTACTGTCAGTGTGATAGCATGGCTATATAGAGAAGTGTGGTTCGCCTCTCATGCTCGTGTTTCTTGTGCTTCAGAGGTTGATCGGTATCTCTCCAAATCTCCCAAAGCTTATCAGCTCTATGAATGTACAGCCTCCCAAAGAGAATGAAATCATCCTGCTGAGCGGATTGACTTCAGGGAGCCTTCAGGCTCGTTTTGATGTACCCCAGGTACGGACGTTCAATCAGTCTTTGGGAATGCCTCAGTGTCGGATGCTCAAAGGGAAGATGCCAGAAATACGGCAGGATGCATTCTAGGTAGCTAGTGTACAGAGACACTCGTGTATAAAAAGACCATGGGCGTCTTTGGGGGGGAAATACAAATACATATTTAGATTCATTTACAGTGGTACCTCTGCTTACGAATAACTCTACTTATGAACCCAGGTGGGACCCAGGTGGCGCTGTGGTTAAACCACTGAGCCTAGGGCTTGCTGATCAGAAGGTCGGCGGTTCGAATCCCTGTGACGGGGTGAGCTCCCGTTGCTTGGTCCCAGCTCCTGCCAACCTAGCAGTTCGAAAGCACCTCAAAATGCAAGTAGATAAATAGGAACCGCTACAGCGGGAAGGTAAACGGCGTTTCCGTGTGCTGCTCTGGTTTGCCAGAAGTGGCTTTGTCATGCTGGCCACATGACCTGGAAGCTATACGCCTGCTCCCTCGGCCAATAATGCGAGATGAGCGCGCAACCCCAGAGTCTGTCACGACTGGACCTAATGGTCAGGGGTCCCTTTACCTTTTTACAGTGGTACCTCTGCTTACGAATAACTCTACTTATGAATGTTTCTACTTACGAATGGCTGCTCCGTCCGCCATCTTGGATGTGGTTTAGATAGGATTTCTTCTACTTAGGAATTGCTTCAACTTACGAATTTTTTCTCCCAATGCATTCCTATGGGATTCGACTTACAATTTTTTTCGACTTACGAATGTGCATTCGGAACGCATTAAATTCGTAAGTAGAGGTACCACTGTATTTTGAAAAATGGATGTTAGAGAACACAAAAACAAAACCTTTTCTGCAGACCCTCACACATACAGACTTAATAACTATATAGTTTTAGGTACAGTGGTACCTCGGTTTAAGTACACAATTGGTTCCGGAAGTCCATACTTAACCTGAAGCATACTTAACCTGAAGCGAACTTTCCCATTGAAAGTAATGGAAAGTGGATTAATCCGTTCCAGACAGGTCCGCGGCGTACTTAAACTGAAAGTACTCAAACCGAGGCGTACTTAAACCGAGGTATGACTATTATTTCCTAACCCTCCAGAGCTGATGCTGAGGGTGTGCAGTATGACTAGAGGAGACAGATAAGGAAGAAAAAGCTCCTTTATGTGCATGGGAGTCCATTGCGTCCATTGGATTACAGCCTTAAAATGTTGCTGGTGTTGGTGGTGATGTTTTGTTGCGGAGCATAGCTAGGAGAAAATGGATTTTTTTTATATAAAAAGTTATTTATTTTCTGTTTAGTTGCATCACTGGAATTTGGGTGTTGTTGTTCTTCTCCCTCCAGTGTTCTTGGCTGGCAGATGTCTGTCTGGTTCAGTGTGCAAGAGGAAACAGAAAGAACAGCACAAACTGCATCATCTTTGAAATAAACAAGTTTCTGATTGGGCTGGAGCTTGTGCAGGAGAAGCAGCTGCACATCGAGGCCAACATCTTAAAGCCTGAGGACGACACTAACTGCTCCGTGTCCTCAATAGAAGAAGATTTTCTTACAGCTTCCGAACACTTCGAAGATGAGAGTGAGGCCGATGAATATAAAAACGGTAAAATCCTGCTGACTGAAAGTGAATCTGTCACAGTCTGCGCAGTCAAATACATAAGGGCTTGTGCTCATGTAAATAGCACTCGGCATCAATTGGTGCATACATTTAATTGCCGCTTGAAAGCAATGAAATTAGAGGAAGATCCAAAATCCCTCGTGCCGTTAAATACCATTGCTCGCGAGATGGAAAATGTGGTCATTATACATGGTGATTGCACACTTCCTCTTCATGCTACTTTGGCACGTCTACTTTTCAGGACACGGTGGCTGGTTTTCTAAAGGCTAACATGTTGCTTTTCATTTTCCAGGTCAGGAAAAACTGAATGTCACCGAGTCCTCAGCAGAGTTCAAAAAGCATGGAGGGAAAGGACTTGAAAGCTTACAGTGCAAAAATCCCAGGTCGCCATTTGCTGTGGAAGCGAATTGTATTAACAAAGACAGCGCAGCTCCTGCTAGGATTTCAAGCTCGTCGGATGAGGACTTGAATGGTGAGGGCGAAGACAGCATTTTGCGAACTGTGGACAAAGCCAGTAAGCACTGGAAATCTGGTATAGCTGGGAAATCTAAATCATCCTCTAATACTGATGATCTGGAAGACTCTTCCAGAGGTGATACGGACAATTCGGATGTGTCGGAAGACGTGTTGTTGGCCGCAGCAACCAAGGAGGACATTATTTCTCTGGATGATGCAGCAGAAGAACAAGACGTACGTTTAGACACCTTGGATTGTAGAGATGAAAGAACAGATAATCCTCCCGTGCAAAATGAACAGGCCACAGCAGGTCAGTTTGCTACAAATTTGGCAGAGTCAGTCCTGCAAGACGCATTCATCAGGTTGTCTCAGTCTACTTTTACCAAAGAGGCTGCCATCAGCATCTCTGTTGGTAGCTCCTTAACTCCAGCTGCATATGCAGCACAGGATGCGATGGCTTCACGACCATGGAACGAACTCCCCAAAATTGTCATAGTTCAAAGTCCAGATGGCTCCGAAAACACATCTGAATGGCCTGGATCTAGCTTACCAAATTTGTGTCCTTGGTCTGACGTTGAGCGTCCCCGTGAAGCTGCAGACTGGTTGCAAGACAACAGTGGAGGCACCCAAAGTGCCTTGGAAGTGGCTTTGGCCTGTGCCGCTACAGTCCTTGGTACCATATCGAGCCCTCATGCCGCAGAAAAGCTCAAAAGAGAACAGGAAGCTGCAGACTCTCAAACAATTTCTAATGAAGAGTTGGAGGAAAACTCTCCCCAAGGCGTCAGTAACAGCCCGCCTGTGGATTACTCGTTCCCATCTGCCCTGTGCGGCATGACTCAAGTAGCCAGTGCTGTTGCAGTTTGTGGTCTTGGTGACAAGAAAGATGATAAGTATCCTGCAGCCTCCGGTGGACTCTTGTCTGCCGCAGAGACATCGGCAGCCATCACTCTTCACTGTAGCATAGCCGTAGGGAGCAGCATGGAGAACCTGAACAATAGCGTTGCACAAGCATTATTCAAAGAGGCATCCTTAGTGTTAGCCAAGCCTGAAACGTACAGAAACCTAGGCGACTTTATGGAATCTGTAAATGGGAAAATTGTCCAGGCTGTGACAAAGCCCTCAGTTCCCCATTTGGAGGAAGTGATTGTTGATGAACTTGCCCAGAACTTGTCCAATGTTATTCTGAGACACTCAGTGGAAGAGGCCAGGAAGAAGCAGCTAAACAAACGATCTGAAAGCAACGTAGACCTCAGTACCCAAGATGTTTTTATTGCAACTGCAAATAAGCTGCTTTTTGATGTGCTGTACTTCACTTGTAAGAAAATGAGTGATATCACACAACTCACTGAGTCTTTAAGTACTTTTGCTGAAGATAATCTTAGCTGGCAGGCAATGGAGAGCCAACCAAAGGACTCTACAAATGATCTATTACAACCATCTCCAGACGACTCTGATAATAAGCCTCCTAGTACTTTTTGTGGCACTAGCCCTAACATTGATGTTGTACCCACAACAAAAGACATCAAAGGGGACGTTGTGCTGGAGACCCGGGAATTGGCCGCACCTCGTGCAGCTTCACCACCTAGGGTCAATGCTCATAGCTCACCTTCTGGAAAAGCATCTCCCAAAAAAAGGTATTTGAAAAGAACTGCAAGAGAGTGCTACAAATCCATACATCCCAGTACCAGCAATCATACAAAGAAAGAACTCCGGTCGTTTACCAGCAGAGAAGATACAACACTAGCCAATGAATGCAGACATGGCATTCAGGAACGTCCACCTTCCAACACTGCACCAAGTACAGAAAGTCATGAAAAGCCTATGTGTGGTGCCACATGGCACAATGAAGCTCAACTGAGCCTCTCCTTATTGGGTAATCAGGGTTTGTTGCCTTCCCAACCTCTGCTACAGTTGAAGCATCCAGCAGATAAATACTGCGTAGCAGATTTTGCAGAGGAATTGGCAGAGACAGTGGTCTCTATGGCAACAGAAATTGCTGCCATTTGCCTTGACAATTCAAACGGCAAGCAACCTTGGTTCTGCGCGTGGAAAAGAGGCGGCGAATATTTGATGCCCCAAGCTTTGTCATGCCGAAGCATGAAAAGGAAGAAGGAGGCACAGTCCAGTGGATCGGTCATGAGAAAGCATCGGCCGCCCAGGCTTAGTGAGATCAAGAGGAAAACGGATGAGCACCCTGAGCTGAAAGAAAGGCTTATGAACAGAGTGGTGGACGAATCCATTAACCTTGATGACACACCGGATCCATGCAATAGCTTTGCCAGTGAAGTAGCTGCTAAAATTGTGAATTTGGCTGAGTTCTCTGTGGCTGATAATCCGTGGCAAAGCCCAAACCACCCTCGAAATAGACTGCACTGTGACAGATGGAGCAGAGTCAACGCATCCAGCTGTGAAAGCATCCCGGAGGAGGACTCCGATTCCAAAGGGTCTGCGAATACTTTGGGTCTCACAAACACTTTAGGGCAGCCAATAAGCAGGACTAGCTCCATCTCCAAACAGTCCAGCTGTGAGAGCATTACGGACGAGTTTTCAAGGTTTATGGTCAACCAGATGGAAAACGAAGGTCGAGAGTTTGATTTACTGCTTGACTACTATGCTGGGAAGAATGCAAATAACATCTTGACTTCTGCAATGCAACAAGTTGCCAAGAAAAATGGCCACCTCAATGTGAGGCCAAGTTGCCCATCCAAACAGTCCAGCACAGAAAGCATAACAGAAGAATTTTATAGATATATGCTGAGGGAAATTGAAAAGGAAAATAGAGAGAATGTGTCTTCTGCTAGGAGTGCTAAGGACTGGAGTAGCAATTTATTACCTCCTTCCCAACGCTCACCTTTTTGTTTTAGACAGTCCTCAGTGCCCGATAGCAGAAGCTCGGCTTCTAGGCTAACAGTGAATGTGCCCATCAAAGCAAATTCATTAGATGGCTTCTCTCGCAATGGCCACAGGGATTCTTTAAGTGTAGAGCCAATCAGCACGGCTTCCTCTTCAGGGATTTGCAAATCAGACTCTTACCTGTACCAAAGATGTAGGACTGATCAGGCAACCGACATGCTGATTCATGAGACATGGGCAAATTCCATAAAAGCTCTAATGTGCAAGAACAAAATAATAGCAAATGACGTGGAAGTTTCAGAGCTTGACCAGCATCCTCACGACTCCCCACCGCATGTTCAACAGTATGCAAACAGGCTAGCTGCAAATATTGTTGAAAGCGGGAAGACTTTAATTGTCCATCACCAAGATTCTGCAAACAGAGATCACACAGCAGACAGCAGACATGTCCCAATAGGGATGCAAAAAAACTGTAAACCAATAGGAGACAGAATAGATTTAGATGTGAAAAAAACACATTCTTCATCCCCTGGATTTTTTCCTACGAACCATGCAAGCTGTTCTGTATGCCTAAGGGAAGTGCCTTTAATTCAGATAGAAACAGAACAAAGAGAAGTCCTTGATGAAGTCTCAGAACCATTGGCAGAAGTTAATGTGGCCTCTGGGAAACCAAGGGGGTATCTCAGCAAACAAAAACGTGCAGAAGCATATTCAGGAAGGCACCTGGATTCCTCAACAAACAGCAGGTAAGTTTTATAAGCAGATTGAAAGCATGGGGCCCTGTGCCTGATAAACCTGTGGAGCTCCACACATCTCCCCATACACAGAAATGTAGGCACACACACACACACACACACACACACACACACATGTAACAGCTCCCTCCATCTCTATTCTGCTGTACCCCTTAAAGCTGAGTTACGCTTTTCAAATCTAAGGGCCCTAATTTGCAGATTTGCATATCTTATGTCTTATGCTCCCTCCCCACTCAAAAAAAAGTTAAATGTCATAACAGAATCTGTAACTACATATGACACATGTTTATAAGGCATGAATACTAGAATCCTACACTTATTTGGAAGCACTGAACTCAATGGGGCTTACTTCTGAGAAGACATTATAAAATTGTACTGTAAGGGAAGCCATGATGGGCCATGATGTGCACAGGTTGCAAAACATACTTTTTTGCTCTACCATTTTGCTTGTAATCTGGAGCATAATCTCTGCTCCTCAACCTTGCCAAAATAATCTGTTACATTCCCCTGTTGTAAAGATCTGGCTGGGCAGACACTGTTATTATTGTAAATCATCTACTATATACAATTACCACTTAACTGGACCTCCATTATGACTAGATCCCTACTCAGTAGTTTATATTAAGTTTAATTATCCATTTATCCCTTTTCCAATAAGCTGGTGGTGGCTGTGGATTCTGAGGTGTGCTGCCCTGCACATTTCTTCTTTGAATTCCAAAATCACACAGACTTGTGACGGCTAAAGAGCTCTAGGTTTCATATTGTGCGCAGATTTAAGACTATGGAAATACTCAAGTCACCACCCACCGCACATTAGATATTGGAGGGCAAGCATTGTTACCGAGAGAACTTCTAAAGATGAGCTCGGCTACATGCAGCAAGAAATAATGTTCCTGCTTTATGCTATGTTCCTTCCCTAGTCGTCTCCTTTTCCCTGCCCACTGAAGCACATTGGACTTTGATTGTGCCAGACAACAGATGTAGAAGGAGGATGGGTGACAGGGACCAGAAGGGAAGGATCAGAAGATGCAGCAGTGCAATGTTGCAACTTACCAGCCCCATTGGCGGCAAATTCCATATATGTGCCCCCTTTAATATCAAAAAGGCAACAAAAATCTATTAGCTGGTGGTGTTCCATGACTTGCAAAAAATAAAATAAAATAAAGAATGGTCCAAGTGGTTTGGTTGACCGATACAACAGTGCTTAGGAGCAGGAAGAATTCCCCCAGAGATTTCTCCTTGCTTTATCAGAATCTTTCCTTTCCTTTCCCCAATCAGCTTGACTATACGCAGTGATCCTGAACCTGAAGCTTCCAAGGAGGCCAAAGTGGTGGAAGAGTTTCCAGTTCCTCCCAGCAGCAGTGACGAAAGCACAGGTAGCAGCTGGTGCCAGCTGGCAAATGACGAGGACAATCCTGAGGATACAAGCAGCTATTTGCAACTCAGCGAGAGATCTATGAGGTAACCACATGCCCCTTTTGAGCTGCAAGGGGTATAATCACCAACATAAATGTTTTGATTGTCATTGGCTCAGAATGAATGTAGCTTGAGTGTGTCCAAAAGAGGACTAGCTTTCATACAGTGCTGCAGGAGGTCTCATTAAGTATTTGGAAACCATGGAAAGAAATTGCAACCCAACCCTAAGCAATCACTTCCTGTTCCTGCAAGGATAACACCATCTGAGAAGCTAATTTGAGTCAATCATGGCTCATTTGTCAGTTCCATCTGAACAGGCACATTTTTTGTGCCTGTCGTTTGGGTCATTTACATCTAACACTGTTGTATTGAGTTCTCGTTCTCTATTGGCATGGACACGATTGAAAACTAAGGACTGGACAAATTACTGTACCAGAACTTCTTTCATTCTTTCCTAACATCTAAGTATTATCATATCATTGCAAGCTCTTAGAACCAACAGTACAGTTTCAAGATGGAAACTGTAGGTCCATATAGATTTGTTACGATCTTGAAACTGGATTCAGTAGAACTACTCAGTCTGTAATGAGAAAAGCCCTGGAGAATCCAGTTCTCTTTGGGCAATTTGCCTCATTGCTCATCAGGTGTTTCTGACTACTCAGATCTAAATCTCTGCTGTCACTGCAGCCTAAACATAATTGCCAGATTTACCACCACTAAAAGCCATTAGTTGGTTGAGATCTCACTACTATAGGTCATCTGTTCCAAGAAGTCATAAATGAGTTGAAAATCGCTATTGAGATCTCACTGTTGTTTTCAATCTTTGCATGATATGACTCACAGCCAGTGTGGGTGTACTGTTTATAGTGCCAGTGTAGGGCTTATGGGACCAGGCTTCAAATCTCCACTTGGCCATGAATGTGACCTTGGGCCAGTCACTGCCTCTCAGCCTAACCTACCTCTTAGGTTGTTGTGGGGATTAAATAAGGAGGCGGAGAACCATGTATGTTACCTTGTGCTCCTTGGAGAAAAAGATGAGATATAAATGCAATAAATTGATTTTTTTTAAAAAAAATCTTGTGTTTGAGGCTAGAGACAATAAGAGACGACAAATTATAAAAACACAGCAAGACATCAAACATTAAAAATTTTCCCTATACAGGGCTGCCTTCAGATGTCTTCCAAAAGTTGTATACTTGTTTATCTCCTTGACATCTGATGGAAAGGTGTTCCACAGGGCGGGCACTACTACCAAGAAGGCCCTTTGCCTGGTTCCCTGTAACTTCACTTCTTGCAGTGAGGGAACTGCCAGAAGGCCCTTGGAGCTGGACCTCAGTGTCCAGGCTGAACGATGGGGGGTGGAGGCACTCCTTCAGGTATGCAGGGTCAAGGCCATTTAGCACTTTAAAGGTATAAGTGTACTCAACATTATCTCTGGCTACACTGTGATGAATCTTAGGGTTTTACATAAATATGGCAACCACTTGATGACACAGTATCAAGTGATAATTGGCATATATGTGAAGCAGCCATTATGACTCAAATACCACCAAATGTTCACGTCCCCTGACATCACTTTCAGGACAACATGCTGCCAATCGTCAAGTGATGAGACATCAAGTGATGTAACGAGACTTTACATAGCATGTTTTGCTCTGAGCTGAAATGATTCTTTCTCTGTCAGTTCATAGCACCAGTAGATGTGTAACTGTTGTGTATTGTTTGACTAAATACGTCCCCATCTTTTGTGTTGCTGGTAACAAATTGCTGAGTCAGACAAGAACTGTGTGCCCTTGTTCTGAGGAGCAGAAAAGCAGCCGCTCTGTCCGCCGCTTTGCTTAACAATGTCTTCAAGTGCATGCTGGTGCAGACTGGCATTAATACTTAAATTTTTGCATCGTCAGCAATGGCAACAGCAGTACCACTAGCAGTCTTGGCATTATGGACCTGGAAATTTATCAGGAAAACATGCCATCTTCTCATACAATTAAGTAAGTAGCTGCTAAGGTGACCTCTGATCTTGGGAAGTGCTGCTCCATTTCAGCTGAAAACCATTCACATCATCCAGAATGTGCCAAGCGATTCCTGTGCCTCCATTATTCATCCAGCTGCTCTCCTTTCTTGCTGCCACTTTAACTCCCATCAGTGATGGTTACAATACAAAGTTAGTTATTTCCATTAAGTGGTGATCAATTATTTCCATAAAGCGGTGTCCACATTTTCCAGTTGCCCACATTCACACTTGGTTTCATAGTGTGCTCCAAAGTGCAAATTAGCTGCACTTTGCCCTCATTCTCTAAATATACTGTTGCAAACGCAAGGTGTGAATTCCCCCCCTGAAATGTTAGAAGCCAGCAGTTTCAGTTACAGGTTCAGTAATTGCTATCTCTGGCAAGCAGCCATTTCTTTCTGATATAAACAACTGCCTACAGCAAACACGGGCCCTGGTTGAGCAGCACATTTGTGTTTATTTCGAAGGTTTGTACCCCACCTTTCATTCAAATGATTTACAACAGGTTGTAATATAGATGTAACTATAAATCTCACGCACATGCACAGCCCAGCAACCTTTAGTTTTCTAGCTAATGGACCAGGGCCAGAACATGCTTTCCTTTGGGCATCCAGCCCCAGGAAACTAGGCATTGAATCAGAAAATTCCTTCTGGCAGGGAGAGGGGATGCAAGGTTGCGTCTCTGACCGATGGATTGGGCAAAGCTGGTCTCACGGACTTCCTTATGGGCTCTGGGCAGTGGCAGAGACCTTAGAGAGCTTGCCCTAAGGTCTGTGAACCCAGAATAAGATTAGCTGTAGTTCAGGGGCACAGCACATGATTTGCATGCAGAATGTCCCAAGTTCACCCCGAAGCTGGGGCTGATGGCAATTGTACTCTAACATTTGGAGAGCACCATTATGGCTTCATGGTACAATGGCAATGGCCTTCCCAGAGTTTCAGACAGAATCTGGAGCTGCCTCGAGCCAATCTGGAGTGGGCCCAGTTTGGTTCAAGAGTTGACCAGATTAGATGCCTCTTAGGTTCCCATTGGTTTTGCTCTAGGTTTGGTTGGCAGCTGCATAGATATTTTTGAAAGGGAAAGAACCAGAATTCCTTTTTTGGGGGGAGGGGAAGATCCCCACAGCGTTTTTGATTCTCAATGTTCCTAAAAATTATTGCAAGTCACCCTGAGCAATACAGTGGGAGGGGGTAGATACACATTTTCTGAAATAATATCAACTTGATAGCCTTAAAACTGAGTACTGATGCTTAAGTCTCCTGTCCATAAGGCTCTGTGACTAATGAGATTTTACAAGATACTTCAGAGTTTCAAAGGGCTTTGAGTTTGATACTTTGGTAGCAAATAATGAAAACATAAAAGATCCCTTAGTGTGAATGCTGATACACATACCCCAAAAGCAAGTTCATCTTAAGTGTATAAATCAAACTAGTGTCTCAGGACCCTCTTGAAATCATTTCAGCTTTCATGAATGGATGTCAGACCATGTTACAAAGTTATATACAATAATATTTTCTTGTTCTTTTTGTTTCTTAAGTGAATTAATAGAAGAAAACACACGCCACAGCAAAATGCCAGAAAAGGTAGAAGGTAAGTTGTATGTCGTAAAACAGGTGCTCATTTTGTTTTGCCTGCAAGCACTGGGAAAATGATGGTGACATTCTTTCCTCAGAATGCGCTTCTGGCTTATCCACTGGAACAGCCAATGGGCAAAAGGATCTCTTGGTGATCAACTTTGACCTGGAACCAGAGTGCCCTGACGCAGAATTGCGTACCACCCTTCAGTGGATCGCTGCATCAGAGCTTGGGATCCCCATGATCTATTTTAAGAAATCTCAGGAAAATAGAATTGAAAAGGTATGGCTCTCTGTTGCAGGCGAAAAATGATGGCAAATGTGGGGTAAGCACCCACTGACCGGCAGTATTTGAAGAACTAAGACCATCATGTTTTCTTGCCATAGGTATTATTTTAAATATCCTGCCCCACCTCTAGTATTTTTATCTATTATTATTGCATTTATATCCCACTTTGCCTGCACAAAGTTCAAGGTGACATATTATTCTCCCCCTCCCCGTTTATCCTCCCAACAACCATGTGAGATGGGGTAGCATAGGGACAGTGACTGGCCCAAGGTCATCCACTAAGCTTCACGATTGAGTGGGAAGAATGAAATACAAACCTGTGACAGAAAAGCCATTCAGGAATGACCTTATAATTTGAATGCCACTTTGTGCTACATTAAGGTATCGCAAAAACCTGTGCAGTCACAGTTGTGGGGCACAAAGGCCCATGTAAACTAGACTTGCTCTAGTATCTCAAGCACTGAGATGCATAACAGAAGTTTATTTAAACAAGGGCAATCAATGTGGTGCCCTCCAGAAGCCCTGGCCAGCATGACCAATGGTCAGGGGTGATGGAATATGTAATCTAAGGACATCTGGGTACCATGTTGGGTACCCTCAGTTTAAGCCATCTTAGCTAGTGAAATTCGATGGGATGCAAATGTTTTGTATAAATAGATACTGTGCCATATGAGCAGCAAGTGGGACTCCTGCTCCCTCTTGCCTCCAACAGGGATGGAGCAGGTACTGCACAAGGTCTTGCCTTGGATCCTATGAGCTGCTGTGTCAGGACAAGAGCTCATAGAATCAAGCCCTGGATCCTTTAAAAAAAAAGGGGGGGTGGGTGTGTGAGAGAGAGTTGTATTAGGTACAGCTGAGGCATTGTTTAGTATTTTCTAAGGCAAAATATTTGGGAATCTTCAGCAATAATTTAAGCTACATTCAGTAACAACTGCCTAAATTGTGTCCCATTATAGAAATAGCTGTCAGCTTTGCCATATGCCTCTGTAAATACTTTAACCAATTGCTAAAACACCCCAGAAAGTGATGAAACACATCCTGCCTAAAAGCCTGCCCTTGGAAGCAGCAAGCCTGGTTGAACATCTTTAAAATATGTGCTTAAGTTTAAAAGACCACATGTAAATGGCAAATTGTCCTGCTAGCTACATGTAATGTAATTTATGTAATGATGCAACACAATGAGCCTGAGGAGTAAATTTCTATAACATCGGCTGCCTCTCTTCCCCCTTCACCTTCTTCGGGAAGCATGACAATTTGAGGCTGAGCACAAAGTAACTCTTATTTGAGACTCCTCATTCCCTCTGTTCCCCCATGTTCAGGTGTGCACCCTGCAACATTTTGTGCAGAAACCACTGCATTTACTACTTGCATTGTAAATCCTTAAGCATAGCTTGCCTCCTATTCTTAAACCAAAGCTTTTTCCTCAGGACCGCTTCATACAAACATTTAAATATCACTTGATTTCTCATTACTTATTTGCTTGTCACTTGATTGACAGCTGAGTGTCACTGCTTCCAGTCACAGGTTTTGCTGTGGAGGTGACAGGAAAGATCAAACATGATTGGCCTATGATCACAGAGTTGGAAGGGACCCTGCCATCTAGCCCAACCCCCAGCAATGCAGGAATATGCAGCTGTCCCATACGGGGAGCGAACCTGAAAGGTTGGCATTATCAGCAACATGCTCTAACCAACTGAGCTGACCCATTCACACACACACAAGTCCTCACTTGATTCTGTAGTCAATTAGAGCAGTGTGTGAGCCAACCCTCCTGGATTCATATAGTTACAGTGAAAAGGAGAGAACCTAATTGGATGAAACCAACTCTTATGAGTAAACATTTTTTCCCCTCCAGTTTTTAGATGTTGTGCAGCTTGTCCATGAGAAGTCCTGGAAAGTGGGCGATATCTTTCATGCCGTGGTACAATTCTGCAAACTCCATGAAGAAAACAGAGAACAGACTCCGAGCCTGTTTGACTGGCTACTTGAGTTGGGATAAGAAACCTTGTTACACTTGTTTTCATTTTTAATCCATTTTAAGTGGCAGTGATTTGTGAGTGGCCCTCTTTTTCAAAACATCAGCACATAGAACTGAGCAGAAATGCACAAACTCTGCCATGGGTCTGTTTTAGAGCTGTGCACATGAAAGAAAGTGGTGGGTGGAAAGGAAAGACCCGGAGTATACAGTTGTATCACATGGGGAACCTTGCGTTGGAGAACCTACTGTTGTAGGACGACAGGGGCGTGCGCATTTTGAATTGACATTTGTGGAAACTGGAGGAAAAACAACATCTGTTTCCCGTAATCAAACATACATACATTTCTGTCAGCTATGTGTATTGACTGACAGTGAAATCACACAGTAACAAAGGCATTTTTAAAAGAGAGAGAGAGAGAGGTTAGTATTTGTCGTTTGACTACACTAGCGGTTTGCAGAATGCCAGGCAAACGAATACGTAGGAGGATATGCCTCTCAATGAATTCTGTGTAATTATGTTTTCAAATTACTCCAGAGGAACAGAAAGAGGAGCCTGAGCTCTTGAACTGTGTCACAAAGAAGCGACATTCGCAAGCTGTTGAAATTCCTTTTTAAAAAGCTGTTAGCCATTCGGCAGGCGTATATGTTCTGCTGAAAGAAACAAAATTCAGGTTGGCAGGTTTTCATGCAGGTCTTTAAAACTCCTGATCGTGTTGTGTTCTTTCCCTGCAGTTTTCAGAGGCTCTGTGCTCCAATGTAATGCTAATATTGGGCTGCTCATTAACAGATTTGAGTCCCACACACAGCTTTACTAGCAACTCGCTGTGAGACTGTGGGCAGGTATTGGCATTTCTAAGCCTCCCCTTTCTTTCACCTGAAATGGTGATTCACATCCTTTGTAAAGTTCGTTGCAATCTGCGAATGAACAGTTGCTTTTAAAGGAATTCAACTTTACTACTCAAATTTTACAAATTGATGCTATGCAGATTTATTCAGATGCTAAGTCCCACTGAGTTCAACAAGCCTTACTCCAAGTATGTGCTCATGATTTACAATCATTTAGTCTTAACTGCTGCACTCAAATTGGTTTAGCTTAGGCCAGCCTCATAGACTGTACCTTCATAGAAAGGATGTGACTGTGAAAGCTTTTTATCCTAAAGGGGGAAACACCAAAGCAAGGAAAAAGGGGTGCCTATTAGGCAGGAATATTTGTTGAAACTGCCTCAACTATTCTACATAATGTGAAAGTTTTAAGATTGGTTCTGAAGGAACCTGGGCTCCAAAATATACTGACCTGTGATGAACTGTATTAGATGGCACTTCTGAGAACAAGTTTCTCCTTTTTCATTATTCTTTTTATACTGATAGAATCATGTGATTATCAACACTTTAAAACCAAAATTTGAATGAAGTTAAATGTTTGGGGTGCCTGTGATCTTTTTACTGCATAAAAACTTGTCTGATTGTCAGTGTATATCCCCAATACCCTGATTTTCAAATAACTAGTAGTTTTTGCACCCATACTTAAAACATTCTTTGGCTTTGGCCAAAAAGACTGCTTTTAATTTAAAGTCAGGAAAGGGAACTGTGTTGCAATAAAAATCTTCAGCTCATTACCCACCAAATATCTCTATTCCAAATTGTCAATATCCTTTACTAGCATCTTCGCAAAGCAGCAATTCTGTCATTTGCTTTTTTGAAAAACAGAATTTCAATCGTTTGGCCATATACAGATTCTGCCTGTATGTTCCTGAAGACTATGAAAGACATCTCTTATTTTCATTAAGATAGTGTATGATTCTGTAATGTGTCCGAAAGTAATTTATCTTTTTACACTATTTTTGCAGTACTTTAAAATAAAATTATTAAGAGCCATAATTGTCACCATTGCTTCTGTTAAATCCACTTCCACACATGCCTGTTCTTTCGCAAAGGTGACATTTGCCAGCATATTAATCTAAGTGTTCAAGCAACTTTGCTGACTATTACTCCACAATACATGTAGAGGAGTAAAGGTCGTGGTTAATAATAGAAAGGCCAATTTATACTGCAAGTACTAGCTTTGGCTGAACAGCACCTGGGTCCACTCTGGAGATGTGCCACAACCCAAAAAGCTTCTCAAGACCAGTGTGCACTCAGGACCTCTTAGAAAACAGTAATAAAGGTATGGAGCATTATAGATTGAAATTATACTGTTGGAAAGGTTGTTTATTTTTAGACCAATTCCGGTTAGTTGTGTGTTACACAGACGTTTTGCGGTGGTAGAATAAATGTTTACAAGCACAAACAACATAGCTAACATATGAAAGTGTGATGCAATTCCTTTCTGTATGCTACTTTTTAGTACTGCAGCCTGACTTGAAATAAATTTATGTTAACAGTCTGTGTCCTCTTTGCCTTTGTAAAACCTAATTTTGAATTAGCCTTTCTACACAGTAGAGAGGACATAAAGTATTTTCATATAGCAGCTCAGCAAGAAAAAGGATCAGTGTGTGACATCAGACAAAAAGGTATTTTACAAAAGTTCTGAATTGCTGTGAAATGCATTCAGTACAAGCTGAAGGGAGTACATGGCGTTGGAATGCCAACATACCCTAAAGGCTTCTGTTTTCAAAGCAGCTGGTCACCTGTAGCTTGAAGATTGACGGAAGGCCTGTAAAAGTACATAATCCAAAGCACAAATATCTCATCATTTAGCAGGAGCAGGCTATGAGACCAGAATTCTTAATGTATGGATCAAATAGGAAGAAAAGTAGGCTCAAAAATGTATCCCAAAAGAATACTTCTGATGTGTGCCTTCATCTGAATTGGACGCCAAAGAAATACTGAACTGCTCTTGGAGTTTTAATCTTAAATGGATAGACAAACAAGCTTTTAAAGAAGGAAGCAGGGAGCATTTGAAGTTTTTTCTTTTTTAAAAGAATAGTGAAATATCAATTAATTTTTATATAAAATTAAATCCATATAATTCTAGATCAAAACTGCACAGCTTGTGTCTCAACAGGCCCACCAAACATAGCAGCTTACTCAGGGGAGGCTAATTTGTAGCCCTTAGGTGTTATTGTACTGCAACTTGCATGACCACTAGCCATACTGGCTGGCACTGATGGGAGACTTAGTTCAGTGACTTCTGAACTCCTGCATTAGGGGTTTCATAAGCCTGTTTTATGTGGGGCAGCAAACTCAAAGTTATTAAACACCCCATAGTAAGTTGTTGGTGGACTACACTTTATGGACCTCTTTAAGGTACCGTGTTTCCCCTTTTTTAAGACGTAGTCAGAAAGTAAGCCATGGCAGCATTTTTAGCATTAGTGAGATCTAAGACACCCCCCGAAAATAAGACATACCTCCATGCGAGACCGCCGAGTGCCCCAGCCAGCCAGAGGGGCCTGGAACCGGCTGCTGTTGCTGCAGAGAACGCATGGAGCGCCCTGCAGCGCCTGGCCTCTTCTTTTCTTTTCTTTTTTTGGGGCTGCCCGAGGCCTGCCGCCCCGCCACCGGAACCGGCGGCTGCAGAGCGGAGCGCTCCGAAGCGCCGAGCGCTCGGAGCGCCCTGCAGCGCCTGGTCTCTTCTTTTTTTGGGGGGGAGGAGCTGCCCGAGGCCTGCCGCCCCGCCGCCGTAACCGGCGGCTGCAGAGCGGAGCACTCCGAAGCGCCGAGCGCTCGGAGCGTCCTGCAGCGCCTGGCCTCTTCTCTTTTTGTTTGGCTGCCCGAGGCCGGCGGCTGCAGAGCGGAGCGCTCCGAAGCTCCGAGCGCTCGGAGCGCCCTGCAGTGCCTGGCCTCTTCTTTTGGGGGGAGAGCTGCCCGAGGCCTGCCCCCCACCACCGGAAGCGGCGACTGCAGGGCGGAGCGCTCCGAAGCACCGAGCGCTCGGAGCGCCCTGCAGCGCCTGGCCCATTCTTTTGGGGGGAGAGCTGCCCGAGGCCTGCCCCCCGCCGCCGGAAGCGGCGGCTGCAGAGCGGAGCGCTCCGAAGCGCCGAGCGCTCGGAGCGCCCTGCAGCACCTGGCCTCTTCTTTTGGGGGGAGAGCTGCCCGAGGCCTGCCCCCCGCCGCCGGAACCGGCGGTCTGCAGCGCCGAGCGCCCGGAGCGCCCAGCAGAGCTGGGCGGAGCGCCGAGCCAGCAGCCTGCCGCCTCGGTGCCGCGCAGAGCGCCCAGCAGCACCCCGAACCAGTGGCCTGGCCCCTCCGAGGAGGCCTTAAGGTACCGTACAAGACATCCCCTGAAAATAAGACACCGTGTTCTTTTTTGAGTAAAAAAAGTTATAAGACGGTGTCTTAAAAAAGGGGAAACACGGTATTGACATTTTAAGCCATCTCTGCTAATGCAGCTGCACCTCACAATGCTGATCTAGTCCATCTGAGTTAGAGGAGGTAACATTTCTGATCCAGAATAACAGGTGCACGTAACAAAGTGCAAGTAGAGCTGGATCAGAAGAGAATTGTCAAAAAGTGGGTTCACCAAAACTCATGCCTGAGGCTCTAGCAATGTAACTCTGAGTTAAAGGTTACCTCGCCTCCAATAGGGGGACTTAAATACTGTAAATGCCAATAGCTTCAAAATATTGTGAAGTCTGCAACAAAAGTTTTCTTTCTCAGGAAAAGTATCTTTGCATATTTCTGAAAAACAAAGCTACACTTTCCAGAGCCTAAAGGTATTGTGCATTGCTCTGTAGCAAATACCAGTGCTTTGCTTCATAGCAGATCACACCTAGCACTTCTGCAACCTTCATGGGAGGTAAACCATGCATAATATCAGAGACTCCTTAGGATAAAGCTGAACAGAGAAGTCAGGCTAGCTAGATTATATTTCAGTTCAGTTGACATTTTCAGGGCAACACAGCAAATAGGCTCTCATACTGGGGACACTAAAAAATTCAAAAACATTTCATGCCAGTACCAAAGCAGCATCAGGATATTCAGGTATACACACACATGCTGAGACAACTTACTTTAATCACTTACTGCAATTAAGAGGACAAACATGATTGGAGAAAAAAAAGGAAATGGATGTGAAATGACAGGATGAAAAGCTGTGAACTAATCATCAACAAATCATGGTTCATACATTCGCAAAGGCTTGATTAAAAAAGTGTGAGCCCCTCTCCTCTATGGTGCAAGCTGCTTCTCCAGTGTGGATCAGACAGACCTCTTATTGAGGCCCAATTCATGTAATTATTTCTGCTCAAAGTGGCAGATCACATGAGCCAGGCTTCTCTGAGATTGGGCACTCAGTTCACAAGGGAGGGGTAGGACTTTTGCAACTTGACACAATAATACCACTCCCAAGCTAAATGCTAGAAAACCCATGCAGTGTTTTGCACTCCAGAACCTAGATAATATATAATATTTTATTCATATAGCACAAAGGAAAAGGTTAAAAGTGAAGCACCCTTTGTAGCAGCTGAGAAAAACATTTGCCAAATGTTTGGTGCATACCCAACATCCATTATGCTGCTTCGTAGTGTGTGGCCTGAAGTTTAGGAACTAAGTGATTTAGGCTGAAGCTTAATAATGCATTTCAGATACAGTTTTTAAATATATTGTTGGTGACTCTAAGGCAGGCATCCCCAAACTTCAGCCCTCCAGATGTTTTGGCCTACAACTCCCATGATCCCTAGCTAACAGGACCAGTGGTCAGGGAAGATGGGAATTGTAGTCCAAAACATCTGGAGGGCCAAAGTTTGGGGATGCCTGCTCTAAGTCTTCAGGTTGGAAGAGACTAAAAATCCAATATGTAATAAGTTTGCTTTTTTTAATTGATGAGTAAATATAGAGCTATATGGCAGATTTTTTATTTATTTTTAAAGTTTTAATATGCACTTTCTCCAGAGGTTTCAGACAATACTTGAATAGACAGTTTTAATATATGCTCAACTGTCAATACTACATAAAGAGCTGAACTTCCATAGTGTTTTAAATATTTTTATTAAATAAAAATTCAGCATAGTAAAACTTATCCAACCAAATGTGAGAGGCATTCAAGTAATGCAATGCATTGCTAAGAAGATCACGGTGCTTCTCCCCCCGCCCGCCCGCCCCCCACTTCCCCCACCCAACTGGCCTAAAAACCATTACAAAGAAAACAATGCCACTTGTCACAACTAAGTCACTAACACATATATCAATGCTATTAGAGTGGAACCTATCACATAACTAGCTAACATTGCTAATTTCATGAGTCCAGGAAATAAGTCTACTTCAGTAACATTTTTTAAAAGGCAAAAACAGAAAACAGGTTTTTGAAGGGCTTAGTAGTTATTGCCTGTATAATAAGAAGCTCCTCATACAAAAGTCGCTGGGAAGTCAGGTCAGAGATTGTCCTCAATTAGCGCCATATCCTACATGTATTATCCTTGCTACCTAGAAAGAAAAGTAACATTTCAAATGTCATTCATATATCTATAATATAAAACTACAGCTTCCTGGGGCAGGAGACATTTCAAATACATCCCTCGCTCTCAAATTCATTGGCAATCTTGTCTTCCAACTCTGACGCGTTTGAATGAATTAACAGTTTAGCAAACGACACTTTGCAAACTACTCTCTTTTGAAAGAATGAGCCAACTGCACAGTAATAGAACACATGCTTTGTATATAGAATGTCCCGAGTTGAAGCCCAAATATCTCTAGATTTTAAAAAAAATCTCAGGTAGGAAGGCTGAGAAATTTCCATGCTTGACATCTTGGAGAGGCACTTAGTTTCAGAAAAGACAGAACTACGGAGCATAAGGCAGTTTCATATGTTCTGGGCTTTTAACAGGAACCCAACAGGCATACATTCAAAGGGTGCACCTTTTCTCATCACTAAATCTCTGTGCAGCCCATGAATATTTGTCTGCAATGTTGTTGCTAAAGGCATAGAGCTTCTATCAGGAAAAAAGGTGCCAACACAGATCAGTATCTTCCAGTGAATCTGAGGCTACCATCTAAGAATTGCCAACCTAACTCTTGTACAAATTCTAAACTAGTTGTGTTGAAATGCTGTAGAAAAGGTGTCTTAAATTTGGCTCTAGGATTACAATTGCCTTAGTAATGCTGCTATGACCCCATTCCTCTTCAATGTTGTAAAAACATCTCCACTGAAGAAAGAGGAAACCACCACCGGAATCAATGAGATACTAGCAAATAAAACGTATATAGCACAGGAAAATGTATTTAGCTGTTCAAATTTGCAGGTTGCCTTAATGCATCATCCCACTGAAAAGTTTAAAGAGTGGAGCCATATCTATTTGTTGAAACTTGTTGTTCAATGGCTGCCCTGTTTCCCCCACCCCACCCTACTTACTTAACCCAACTTCTCTAGGCCAGCACCCCGTTTTGAAACAATTCAACTAGTGTGGAAAAGCAATATGCCACAGAAACAGATATTTGATCCAGGTTTTCAACGGAATTGGACGTGATGAGGTATGACAACAGAAGCCAGGAAACTGTCCTTATTTGACATCACTTTGGTGTAAACACGTAGGACAATTTTCAATATAGCTGTTAGTTACCTGTAATGATTATATTGCCCTTGTAATTGAAAGCACACGAAAATATTTCATCAGTGTGGCCTTCTAGTATTTGAATGCATTGTCCTGTCTGAGGGTCCCAAAGCCGAGCTGTCTTATCTGAGCTGGCTGTAAGAATGCGACTGCCTTGAGGATTGAAACAGATCTTTTAAAAACAAAGAAACAAGAATTATTATTTTTAAAGAGGCAAGGAAGTGGCATTACTTATCTTAAAAGCTTGTCCACCATGGTTCACACAGGTTTGCAGTGTCTGGGACAACAGCCCCTGAATATATTTTGTCTTCCAGTTTCTATCTACAGGGGTAGATTCATAGGCTGGAGTGGGCTGATCAAGAAAAAAACCCTCCAAAGCCAGGAGCTTTCCTGCCTTTCATCTTAAAACAAGGGCATGTCACACATTATCTTGTGAAATTTGGGATTGATTCCAAGTTGACAAATATTCCCAAAGTGGCTCGATCATGGGTGGCTTCTGTGAATAAATTGTGGTTTTAATGCTAAACACGAGCCTTTCAAAAATCATAACACGTGCTGTACCCTATTTTATATTTGGGATTCCATTTCTGAGAACTAAATAGTAACTTATGAAACATTCCCAAGGAAACAATAGCAGAATTGCTATTGTTATTATCAGTTCCACAAGCCAGCACAATGACTTAAAGTGATCCAAGGCAGTAATCAAGGAGCTTGCTCAGGTAGGAAGGAATTGCCACCTCAAGATAATAATTCTGGGATTATTTAGGATTTATTTGTCAAATTTGTATCTGAAAATCACAGGACAGTTCACAACACAAAAATACTAGATGAAAACACAAAATG
The DNA here is from genome assembly GCF_965207765.1 of Zootoca vivipara. NCBI lineage: Eukaryota > Metazoa > Chordata > Lepidosauria > Squamata > Lacertidae > Zootoca > Zootoca vivipara. The sequence goes on along the minus strand of NC_142588.1, from coordinate 69,262,858 downwards.
CATGATAAAAACAGAAACAAAAACAAACCAATAGCCCCCCTCCCACAAACACATTTAATATTCAGCTAAAGGTCTGGTTATAGAGAAACATTTTTGCTTGGAGCCTAAAGATATGCAGTGAAGGCACCAGGTGAGCAATGGAGAGAATAATGAATTACAGTTAACTAGTCGCATATGCAATGAGGAGTTCAGTAGCCAAATATAATTGTGACGTTAATATTAAGTTAGTGACTAGCCTCATGTCTGAAATTAACATTCCAAAAAATTAAAATTCTTTCTCATCCACCTGCACCTTTATTCAATAATTTCTGCCCTTTTCTCTCCTTTACCAAATAGGTCAGTTTAAGCCTAAGTGTTGCTCTGGAGGCTCCTTGCAGGCCTCCCAAGGCCTTAGTGCATCTCTTTAGTGCACATTCATGAGCCACGTAAACCGATTCTTGAGAGCAGCCCTTTAACCTTTACCTATTGCTGCCTCTCAACTTAGGGACACATCTGATAGCTGCATCATGACATTTGTCATTTCATATGTGCACAGCAAATGGGAAACATTAATGAAGTACATATAAAATTGTGGGATGTTATTTCCTTAGGAAACTCATAAAAATAACTTTAAAAAGAAGGAAGGGGGAAAAACCCAAAACCTTCCAAGGAAACCATTTTGTATTCTGTTTGAATAGCTTCCTGCTTTAAAAAAAAGTTATAGCATCAGTAGCAATTCTTCTACAATGCTTATTTATTTTATGTAAAATAATTATAATTGCTACTACTCTTTAAGCTTTGGACCTAAACAAGAAATTGGAAATGTTCATCTGCAAATATAATTTTATCCTTGCTATATTAGATTCATCATATCACAGTGCTGCCAAATTTCATCACACAGACACTAATATTTCCTTTAATCATCCAAACAGATACTGAACCTGTCACTGCTCTCCAAAAATTAAATGACAAAACAAAGTATCTAGCCAACAACACTGCCATAAATCAGGAAACATGTATGGGCTGCCTTCGTCTTGCTCATGCAGTATGGATTTAAGAACAACCTAAGCCTCTGTCTCTAACATATATATATACATTTATGTGAATATTCTCAATTTTATTTTATTTTTACCTTCAAGGTTAAACTGGCCTGAGGAAAGATTATGTTCAGCATATATAATATAGATAATTTAAAAGTTGACCTTCCTATGCTGCCCAAATTCCCTTTTTATAACACTATTAAAAGTAGGCCTACATTCTGCTGCTTCTTGTTACTATAAAGGTGCATCATCCAAGGATGTAAGAGAGGTGTAGTTTAGACTGTAGCTTTCTTATCATGTACACATTACCATATGAAACATGCATGAAAAACCACACTAAATATTGCAGCTGGAAAAGCCCAACACAGAGATACAATCTTGTTTAATGTTACTGTACTTAAAATTATAGGAAAGGAGGATGGCAGTAGAGTATTGCCCAATTTCACCAAAAAATCTTTCTATTCAAGTTAATAGATAACCTGAATGCCCTCAAAAATCTCACATAAATCTCAAAGGCTGACATCCCACCTCCAATTATTCAGGAGTAAGTCCCACAGGTCAGTGGTATGTACTTGCAGGATTGTTCCGCCAAACTACAAGAATGTTTTTCAATTGGCAGCTTTTATAAAAGAATACTAACCTCTGTACTTTCCTAACACACTGGAGACATAAAGGGATAAAACACTATAAAAAACAGCAAGGGGGAGAAGTTGCTTTCCTGGTCCATACTCAAGAACCGAGAACATACAAACAAGCAAAATGGCCAAAGCTAACTGTAATTTAGAACAACATTCTACTCGGTTCAGCAGTACAGAGAAATAAAACAACAGTTACCTTTGAAATTTCTCCTCCGTGGCCTTCAAGTTTTGATATACATTTTTTTGTTTCTGCGTCATAAACTCTTGCTGATCCTTAATAGAAAACAAACAAACAATCGTGCGTTTAGTATAGGCATTTACCTGTTGTGCTTAAATACATCTGCTATTTTATCAGGAACCAGAGACGGCAAATGTTAGAAATGACTGGCTGCAACTCAAAGCCCACTGATTTAGGAGTAGGGATAGGTGAATCTGTCAATTTTGGTTTCCCTTAAGTTTCTCATTTTTCAAATCTTAAGTACAGTTCTCAACGTTTCAGTATCAGTTGGCAGATTTTTAAAAAAAGTTCTCATGAAAATTCATCAGCCTTTTCAAATATATCCTAATATACACATTTTTGTATACAACTTCCCCTAATACAATGCATTTTTGCAAAAATATATTCACTAATAAAACGTAATATTGTTTTCAACAAGATATGTTTATATATATACACTTTAGTATAAGCATTTTTGGCTGGACAGCTGCATTGCAAAATTCGGGGTTCAAATTTTGAAAGATGGTTGTGTTTACATTCTTGTATTGTTTGGGAAAGTATAAATTAGGTGGGTTTGCCTTCAAATGTAAACTGAATTGAATTTGTCCCCATCCCTATGTGGGAGGACCTACTGTTGCCATGCATACTCAGGTTAACATTGCATGGTCCTTATGAGAGGGCGGCACTCATACGGAAATGGTTTGGTAGATTATAGACTCATTAGACTGATCAGATATATGAGATAGGTTGGGGCAGAGTTAAATATCACAGCCCTGTGAGAAAGCTGCCAAAGAGCACATCACATAACACGTAAAAATGGCTCACTATATGGATATAATTGTTCCTTGGCGCTATTATGGAGGTTTTCCACAAGATTGGCTGTATTAGAAAACTTAGCCAGTTTCCAGAACATGCATTCACCTCACCAGAGTTCTTCTCTGAGAGGATTCTTTCTTTGCCCTCATGTGGAATCATCCACGATGCACAGAAGGAGCTACTGGGAGTTTCCATGTTACCCCTCAAGAGATGCTCTTCAAATCAGCTTTCACGGGATGAAGACATTTTAATAAAAAAATCAATTTCACCTACCATCAGCTGAGGCAGTTGCAATACGCTGGCCAGTGTAATCAAAGCAAACGTCTAATACTTCATCATCGTGGCCTGTTAATGTTGCTACACGCTTGCCAGTCAGCGCATTCCACAACTGCAATGTGGACAGAAAGCAAAATTGCAGGCAAATAATGACAGGGAACCCAAATCAGCTTCTTTATTTATTTGACTGAACTGCTTGCGGCCTGCGTAGCTAGTCGATCACTATTTGTTCTTTCATATGAGCACACAGATTTGGCAGAAAGCAAGGTTAACAAATATTTTGCTTGACATGTTACCAGCGCAAGCCAGATATCTCCTGGAAATCATTTCCATGCTAGCGGCTGATTCACAGATTCAACTCTTACACCAATAAAGGCTAGAAAAGAAAAGAAAAAAAGAAAAGAACTCCCCAGAAGTCAAAAATGTTGGTTCTTCTTTCCTAAACCAGGCTAGCCTATAATGTTCCTCTTATTTTCTGTATTTCTTTCTTTTGAAGTGTAATATTGCAAATAAGCTGGTGGGGCATTTTAAGAGAAAAGCTTTGGGCCATTTTTTTTTTAAAAAAAGATGGAATGGAAAGGAATTGGACTTTACTGTCCCGGACTGTCTGTCTATAAAATGGGTATGCATCCTTTTACCTTTCTGCTCATTTGGGAAGTATAGGGTTAATATGGAGTCTTAGCTGGTGCCCCAAGACTAATAAAATATCAAGGCATAGGGTCCAACATTGCTGATGTGACTAACTGTACATCTGTCTCTAGGGGTGGGGAAATTAAAGGCTCCCAGCTTCCTTGTTCCTGCAGTCTCTGGATGGATCAAATGACAGACAGGGAGAAGCTGTATAAGCAGGTGGATAGCCAAGAGGTGGGTTAACCAAGCAGATCTCAGGTGTTACACAGAGATTCTGGAGAGTTTGAGAGAAAGCCTTCAAGGAAGAAAGGCCGCCTTGTGAACAAGGAATCCTGCTAAGAGCCTGGTGAGTTTGGAGATTGTTTTGGTTTAGGCAAAGTGGATCACATTTAACTAATTTTAATTTATTTTTGCTCCAAATGAAATATTCTGGTTTTCTGCATCCAGCACTGAATGCATATTATCAGGCAGTGTACATGCCCTCAATTATTTTAAAGAGATGTAAGAGTAAACCTACACCTTTATTCTGTACCTGCTCTGGGGGGAAAGCTAATTTTTCCCACACTCCTTCATGCAGGCCAAGAAGAATGTATTCCTGGAATCAGACCTACAAATGTATGGATTAGTCAATACTATGATTATTTTTCGTATACTACTGAAAGCAATAAATCAGGTTAATAGGGATCCAACTATCCTACCATGCATGTTTTGTCCATCGATCCAGTGATTATGAGAGTGCAGTCCCAGTTGAACTGTGCACTACTTATTTCTGCACGATGGCCTATTAAAGTATGCATCCTCCTGCCAGGAGAGAATAAAAAAACATGTTATGTGGTTGATTCAAATATAAATGTATTATGCAAAGGGGCATCTATAAAAAGAAATAGACAAAATGCTACAGGTTAAATCTTTAATGTTTCCCCAGTCATTTACAGTGCAATCCTATGCATGCTTACTCGACAATAAAAGTCACAGTTCAATTAGGTGTCCTCCCAAATAAATATACATACCAGTAGGATTGCAGCCTTTGTATTACATTTTGACCTACACGTGCAAGTCTAAATCTTCAGAAGCCTCAGATCTGATTAACACAATTTTCTGTGGAAATTGTTAAGGAATCTTTTCCAGTGCTTAATCTTTCCATACACACACACACAAAATCTTTCCACACACACACACACACACACAAAATGTAAGTGATTGGATGCCAATTGCAAATACAATACTAGGCAAACTTGACAGTTTGTGTTTGGTTACTAAACACAAGTAAAATAAGCATGCTAAATTAGATTACTCTCTGGGGCATCGGAGGATTTTCCAATACAAACTAGAAATTTTCTGATGCCAACTACCGTATTTAGAATTAGCATCAGAAATTAGTGCATATTTGTAGCCGTATAATACACAAGGACACATGGTGGATACATATCTGGGAGTCTCAGCTGGTTATGACTCCCTAGCAACTATCCACTGCATGTTTAGAATTTTTTTTCAACCTAGATACAATTCCATTGCAAAACAAGGCAAAAAGTCTAATTCAAGTATTACTGGTTATCTCATAGATAATCAAGAGTGTACGATTACACAGGCAAAACATATAAAGTCACAGGACAATAATAGTTCACTCCTGTTGGCAGACCAATTCTGTATTACAAAGATATCTTCAAATGTGACATGAAGGATGGGCAAAGAAAAATGCTTCACCTGACATCATTTTGATGCCAGGCGATTCACAGGTGGGCAGCTCCATCTACCTGGCAGAGTGACCCGCTGAGGGCACGCTAATATATATTTCAGTTTGAAGAAAGTGTGAAAATTAGTTGTCAATGACCATTTTAGATTCTATAGGTTATAAAGCATTAAACCCTAGAAAACTTTAATAGTATGTATACTGCAGAGAATGTAAATCAGTGGGGTCACAGAATAGTCATCACTGCAATTCAAGAAACCATTAATGAATACCACTGCAGTCATACCACTCTCTCATTTTGTGTTTGTGTGTGTACACAATCAATCTTTAACGTGTGTTCATGTGTTTCCTATGGTTCAGTGCTTTATAACCTATACAACCATTCATGGGTGTTCCTTTATATAATACGTATAACTTGTGGTCCTTCTTAGACTGCACATAGACACACCTTAATTAATGGTTGCACCAAATGAAAACATCACAAAAGCAAATATTCTGGAAAAAAATATTCCTATTTGCTTGTGGTAATTTCAAAAAAATATTATATTAATGTTCACAAAACAATCACACTATTTAATTCAAATCATGTATTTATAATTATATTACCCCTTCAGTGATAACTTAAGATGGGAAATGAATGTTATTCCAGACTCAGATAAATTACTGCTGATCATCATAAGGCTTTTATTGTTTCTACCGTATCAATTTGACAAAATGTTATTCAGATGCATTAGTTTCATGATACTGAATAGGCCCATAGTTTCCCATGAAGGCTAGGGGTGGTCTCTTTGCAGACCTTGAATAGCACCTGCTAGTCAGATTTTGGTTTGATGGACCATTGGTCTAATTCAATATAAGAAAGCTCAAGTGCCATGATTATTCAATGCAAGCCTCCCAGGTGAAGAAGCAAAGGTGTAAGATTAATATCACAATATATATCCTCCACTGCTCTGCTATAATAACCTACATAACTTGCCAACACAGCGAACTATTATCTTAGCTCTCTGGCAGATGGATCTTTGAACTGTTGCTAGGGTGAATCGCAGAGAAGCAATATGCCTAATTTTCATCTTCCTGGTGTCTAGAAGCTCATTGTTGCTTGAAATGTATTAAATATGAACTAATAAAGGCAGGTTTATAATTTGAACAACTCTAGGGCCTGTATAGAATTATTTTAAGAGTTCTGTAAAGCATGAAATAAAACAAGATTTAAAATAGTACCTGCCCGAGCCAACATCCCACACTGCAACTGTATGGTCAAAGGAACCGGTGATGATTCTGTCTCCTGTAGTATTAAATGATAATGCAATAATCTCTGCAGAGTGCCCCTGAAGTTATACAAAGAAGGTTTAAAGTTTAAACAAAGATCTTTATGTAGAAATAATCTAGGACAGGCATAGGCAAACTTGGCCCTCCAGATGTTTTGGGACTACAATTCCCATCATCCCTGACCACTGGTCCTGTTAGCTAGGGATGATGGGAGTTGCAATCCCAAAACATCTGGAGGACAGAGTTTGCCTATGCCTGATCTAGGATTTATAAAGCTGTACAAACTTTAATGATTCTGTGTTCCGTTTTCTTTGTTACTATTATTTTATAGAACGCGATCCTGGAAAAAAATCCTTTCAGTTGTCTGTAAACATACAAACTTTATGTTTTATTCAAAAAACTCCCCCCCCCCAAAGATTCAAAAAAGAACATAGAAAATCCCAGTCTGGATGGGCAAAGTATCATGTAATGTAAGGTTCTGGGTCACTTCTAGACAACCTACTTATTGAGCATTCAGTCTCAGTTGCTTTCATGGAGGTTAGACAGTCAGCTATTATACTGAGCATTCATTCTGATTTCTTTGTGGGAAGGTTAATTAAATAACACTGATATCTGGATTCAAATTGTCACATTGAAATCATGAATCTCACTCAGTGACCCTGGGTCAGTTACTGTCTCCCACACTAGCCTACCTTACAAAGTTGTTACATATTTTTATATATTTCCCTGACCACCTTGGAGGAAAGGCAGGTAAAAAATGAAATTTTAAAAATTCAGCATCTAGCAGGGATAGAATTACACCAACATCAAAGGTTTGTGCAGATTTCTAAAAACTGTGAAGCAGCCAATAGCAACACCTGTCTACATGTATTTGTGATATTATTAAGAGAGCTCTCTTCAATCTTACAGGGTATATTATAACCCCTTTATTTGTAATCCCAGGTAATAATAGATCTGAAAGCAATTATACAGTGCCTTTGAGTGCAGGAGATGTTTCAAAGAATATTACCAGTCCATTTTAATAATAAAGCAGGTAATTCTACCTTGTAGTAGCAAAGCCACAGAATTAGGGAAAAAATTTTTATTTAGGCTGCAATCCTATTTACACTTGGCAGAACACAGTAGGATTTCCAAATAAATATGCATAGGATTTCTCTGCACTGCCAACCTAGCAGTTCGAAAGCACGTAAAAATTCAATGTTTTTTAATTAGTATCACAGCTTTCAGTCTTCCTTTATGTTTGCTTAATGCATTATTTAGCTACATATGCTAAGAGTTCTGTATAAATTCTCATCTCTGACTTTTGCAAATGAAAATTAAGAACTGCTCTTTTAATTAAGAACTGCTCTTTTAATAGCAATTTCGAAAAAACACCAAGTCATCACTAATAAGTGCTGCAACCTACTGTTAATCTGACTACTTCTTCTCCAGTCTGTATGTCCCATAATTTAGCTGTGGTATCCATACTTCCAGTAGCAACCAATGTACTTTGAAGATTAAATGACAAGCAAACCTGTTAGAAAAAGAGAGAGAAGGAAAACCGTTAGAAGAAATTCTTGGATTTTCTGTTCTCCTACTGGTCAGTCACAATATGTTAGAGCGTGACAGTAACTGTTTCCAGTCATTGCCCCATTGACTGTTAATAGGCCTGTAAAATAAAACATAACAGCCATAAGATCATAGCTGGTAATAAACCTTCACTCATTTGATTGCTTGGAATATCTTGGGGTTCAGGAAGGAATTTTACTCTCACAATTAGAACGTGTGGAGGGAGAATGTCCATTTTAATTAAAAGCAGCACATTCTACCTTGTAATGATAACGCCACAGAATCAGGAAAAATATTTTACAGCAAACGTGGCGCTACCACTGCTCCATATCTTCACTTAAGTAGGTACAAATTATCGCCCCAGATTTTTTTGGGAATAGTAGCATGTAATGTACTTGTTAACATAGTTTCACTGAGAATAACAGAAAAAACAACACTTAACTTTAAAGTGGTTTTTAAAAATTAGATCGTTCCATATATAGTGATGATTATTCCAAAGGTCCTGTACTCACTATTTCTGCTGTGTGTCCCCTAAAGGTGTAATAGCACTTTCCTGTGTCTACACTCCATAATTTGCAGGTCTTGTCAAATGATCCAGTCGCAATCTTGTCACTAAATTTTAAAGAATGAAACAGAGTACAGGGGGAACGTACAAAAATGATTTACAGAGAAAAATAAAAATGATTTAGATGTAGAGTACCAAAGAACGTGGTGGCGCGTGGTGCTGTGGGTTAAACCACTGAGCCTAGGGCTGGCCGATCACAAGGTCGGCGGTTCGAATCCCCGCGACGGGGTGAGCTGTTGTTGCTTGGTCCCAGCTCCTGCCAACCTAGCAGTTCGAAAGCACATAAAAATGCAAGTAGATAAATAGGTATCACTCTGGCGGGAAGGTAAACAGCGTTTCCGTGCGCTGCTCTGGTTCGCCAGAAGCGGCTTAGTCATGCTGGACACATGACCTGGAAGCTGTACACCGGCTCCCTCGGCCAGTAAAGCAAGATGAGCGCCGCAACCCCAGAGTCGTCTGCGACTGGACCTAATGGTCAGGGGTCGCTTTACCCTTTACCAAATAAATAATGTGCTGAGGCCATCTAGGGCTTTAAAGATCAAAGATTCTAAAAAGTTGCATACCCATATGGATTATTGAAAGCAATTGCATAGACCACATTCCTATGTCCTTCCAGAGAACGTAACTCTTCTCCTGAAGCAGTGTCCCAAAGTTTGCATGTTCTGTCATAGCTTCCAGTGATAAAACTAGAGCGGACAAGAAGAAAAGAAGATTTAATAAATATTTCTTCCCTGTTCCTCACCCCACAATTTAAGCCACTGCTGACTACATTGCTAAAACATTTCAGATGGATCAGAAAAAATACAACTTCTTCTGAAATTACTCTCAAAATATTACACATTACTACTGTCTTCTAAGTTCCTCTCAATTAATGACATAAAAAAAACCATGTTGGGTTTTTGTTGTAATTTACGTATTTCCCCTGCTCCCCATTCACTTTTCTCAGTTGATCAGATGAAGGATCAAAGAATAGGCAAGAAGAGTTATAAGGAGAACTGAGGATTTAATACAAGGGGAGGGAGGCAAAACAAGAGATATCGTACATTTTTCACTGTCATTTTGCTCTATTTTCTTTTACAAAATAAGAATTGTTACTAAATATGTTGGATTTTTGCTTTTCCGATCCTACTAATTATCTTAATAACCCTTTTTTTGAACCAGAATCTCAGCAGAGGAAATTACAGACTATAAAATACTATACTGTACAGTATTCAGTTTATATTTAGATAAGCCTTGGTAGATCATGCATAGTTTGAATTTAAACACCCAAACTTACCAAGAACCTGATTTGTTAAAGGCAACATTAGTCAGTGGCAATATATGAGCCCGGAGTACCTGAAATTAGAAAATAAAGGTAGTATAATTTTCTTTACATTCCTAGGTATTCACCTTCACAAATCTTAAATACTTAAATATTATTTTAATCAATGGGAATGGCTAAACTAAAGTTAAGCACTTTTAAGTCACATTGATCTCAGTAGTGTTGTTTTAAGAATACATTTACTTTTCCTATTGAACTCAACGGGGCTTTGGCTAGACTAGGCCCATTTGGATTAAAACGTTATGCTATAGCAGCGTGTTGTATCCATGACACATTCAAACCCCTATTAAGTTACGACAGCTTGCTACTATGCTGGGAACACCACCAACAAAAAACCTTTATCACCCAGGAAACTGCAAAGAAAGGTATAGGTTTAAACCAACTCTGTGTCTTCATTTAGGAGGTGTTGCTGGCAACTGCAATGTGCTATGAATTGAAAATGCAACACTAGTCCTCTTTCCAATTATACTCTGCATACCCTTAATTATTCCTTACAGTCAATAGATTTGTGTAGTTCTTATTACTGCACAAGCAGCACTCTTTATTACAAGGATGGGAACGCTCAGACCTGGGGACCAAATACAGCCCTCCAGACCTTTCTATCTCACCCTCAGGACTCTCACCAGGCCTCACCCCTTCCCCTGATCAATAGCCCTGATCTGTAGCCTCCTTGAGTCCTTTGCCTCGCTGAGATAATGCTTCTTGTCTGCCTGGGTGAAGGATTAACAGATGTATGTGTGGATACAGAAACCTGTTGTTATTGCATGGCTAGAATGTAGCGTGCTGTACAAAGGAAAGAAGCACACTGATGGCTCTGGATTCCTCATCCCTGCTTTGGTACAATTCAGGTAAAGTCAGTTTTGTCTGTACTGTAACTTTCTTGTAACAAACCTTTGAGTAATTAACTATACATATCCATTATTCCTTCTTCCAATACTATTACAATCTCAGATATTCAAAGCTCAACTGTCAGAACTGGATCCATGCCTCTAGGTGAATTAGTGGAAGGTACTGTATAACTCTTAAAAGATTTATCTACAACCAGGGCCGGCTCTACATAGCCCCCCGGTGGCGCAGTGCACCATGGCGGGGGGCTGGTAAGCTGGGCGCTGGCCTGGCAAGGAGGGCGCCGCGCGGCAAAGCCGCGCGGAAACCAATTGCGCCCTGCGAGGGCGGGGTGGGCGGCGGAGCGATCTCCGCCCCTCAGCACCAGGGCGCGCAATCTGCTCAAGACGGCCCTGTCTACAACGCCTGAATTTGAACCATCTTGACAAAACAAAAGGGAATATAGTTTTGGAATTATGAAGTAGCCTGTCTGTGGGGTCATGAACCAACCAAGTTCAACATTTATTTTTTAATTAACAAAATAGCAGTCAAATTAACAATGTGAAAGTGTGGAGCACTGCAATGACATTACACTGAGAGCCAGTGTAGTGTAGTGGTTAAGAGCAGTGGACTCGTAATCTGGTGGACTGTGCTCGCTTCCCTGCTCCTCCACATGCAGCTGCTGGATGGCCTTAGGCTAGTCACACTTCTCTGAAGTCTCTCAGCCCCAGTCACCTCACAGAGTGTTTGTTGTGGGGGAGGAAGGGAAAGGAGAATGTTAGCTGCTTTGAGACTCCTTCGGGTAGTGATAAAGTGGGATATCAAATCCAAACTCTTCTACATCAGTGTAATCACCTTTCTAAAAGTGAAAATAAGTCAGTATTCAAGAAGCTGGTGTTAAGACAATGACTAGAAAGAAAAACTATTTCTGAGGCCAACTGTGTGAAAGCACTTAAAAACTCTTAAAGTAGAGCACAAATAGTGAGAGAATGTGAGAGACACCCCTTCCTTATACATATTATCAAGAGCAGATTGCACCAACATTGGATCTGTGGATCTGGGTACAAAGATAGAACATATTCTCAAGCATGCATGAGATGTTTTGTGAGTGTACCTAATTTGACATATTTTCATCAACAGTCAAACTCACTGCTGTCTTTCCACAAACAGCTTTTTACTGGTCTACAGCATGGAGCAGCTCAACCTTCACAACAGATCCCCCACCCCACCCTGCACCCTGCTCAGAAGCAGAAAACAGCCTTATATTGCTAGACAAAGGATACAGATCACTTTTCACTGCTTGGGGAAAAGGGGGCCATGAAAAAATCAGCAAAAAAGAAAGCCTCTCCCAAAAATTGACTAACTTATTGAGTTCAGTGTTGTGCTGTTCTTTAAAACCATCAGATCCCCAAATTTCAGCAACAGACTGTCTGTCAGCTGGTGCTCTAGAAGAGACAAAGATCCTCATGTGTAGATAAACCTCATGCTGCTAGATGGAAGGTAGTATGCTGTTCTTAAGAGATCTATCCACACTCTTTGACATCAAATGCAGATGCAGAAGTGATACCAGTAATAGCTCTGGTTCATATTTAAATCAAATTTTCCCACACACCTATTCTACATAGAGACCATCCCTTCATGTAGTCTTCCTATGATTTCCCTCCTACCCCCATACAAACACAGGCTTTCTGAGAGTCTGTGCTGATTGTAAATCAGCCCTTAACCACATGATGCAGCAAGGATATGTACATCAAGCACTACAACTTATTTTCCAACATGCTCGATTACTTGTATGTATTGGTCAGCTCCCAGTGCCAGTCTCTTTCAGCAGAGATAACCAAGGGAGTGATGAGTGAGCTCCCTGGAGAAGCTAGGCTCTGGCTGAAATCCTATTTCTGAAAATCAGCAGCAATTAACTTGCTGTTTAGGTAACTCAACACTGCCATCTGGCAGTGTGAAAAAGGTACTGCAGATTGTGGAAAAGCTACTGAGACTGACAACAGACAAAACACCCCCAATTCCACCACCCACAGGAGTTGTGGTTGTTATTAAATGTATTACCCGCCCCTCATCAGCAAGTCCCAGGGTGGGTTGCAACAATTTAAAATCAAATAATAAACACAGTTAAAAACAACTTGCAGTCACAGAATCAGAACTGTGTGAGAATTAATATATTCATGTGATCTGTTGTCAGAACAGAATATTAGGTACAAAGCCCAAAACCACTGCACTCAGGCTTGGCCTTCCAGATGACATCTTCCCCTGAGCTCATGGGGCGCAGAGGCAGTGGCAGTGCTGTAGTCATCAGGGCAATGGCAGTGAGTCTGGGAGAGCTCCAAGCTAGCCAAAATGGCCCAATAAGTTATTGTCACCACTGGGAGGACACCACTGCCTCCACCCCACTCACAAGTTACCACTTGCTTCTACTTACACCTTTACAGAGTCTGTGGACCAGGGCTGCACAACCTGAGAGGCACCAACCCGAATGCAGCCCATATTCATGCATGGTGTTCCACTAGGAGTTTGATAAAGCTGCTTCTTCTGCCAGCCAGGAGCAGCAGAAATTGAACTTGAAGCAAGCCACAATACATTGCTAATTGGCATTCTCTTGGGAAACTGGGACACAACCAGCTCAGGCCTGCTTACCCAAACACAGGAAACACCAACATGTAAATTACCACGTTCCTCACTCATAAGCTGCTTCAGTATACTCTAACGCGATCCTTAGAGTACATATTCAAATAAAAAACTAACACCTGCAATGGAATGTTGCTGTGTATCCTTAAAAGGGTGCCAGCCAGCCCTGCCCTCCTCCAGAATTCCATCCCTACAACCTATTATCTATTGTTGTTGTTGTTTAGTCGTTTAGTCGTGTCCGACTCTTCGTGACCCCACGGACCATAGCACGCCAGGCACTCCTGTCTTGCACTGCCTCCCGCAGTTTGGTCAAACTCATGTTCGTAGCTTCGAGAACACTGTCCAACCATCTTTTCGTCTGTCGTCCCCTTCTCCTAGTGCCCTCAATTATCTATTATCCCTCCATAAATTCCATGGCTACAGAGCATGCTCACTGGATTGTGTGAGGGTCTACTGCAAACATCTGTTTATGCAGCATAAGCAGGCTGGTATCTCCTCCTTTCTCAGCAACCCTGTTTTGGCTCCATTTCTGCCAGCTCCCACAATGACCTGAGAGCAGGACAGTTTAACCAACAGCCATTTAAAACCTCTAGTTTCTGTGTATTTATGTAACTGAAAGCAAGTATCAGAAATTATCTCATGACTCTTACCTTAAAAAGATAAAATTTGTGGTCCACCTGTTGTCCTAGTTTCTCTTGCAGTCGCAGTATTAAATGTACAACCTGGTCTTTACGTGATGCTGTGATGAGAGGTTCTGCTTTTCTTATATCTGCTACTAAGGCTTCTACATCTGTACTAAAGTAGAATAATGTTTAAATATATTAAAACACAATTTTCATCTCCTGAAGTTAAGAGAAAATTAAATCCTTCTGTTGCTTGTATCAACCAGGGTGAAAGGGGGAAGGGGAGTCATTCTGACATTTTCCCATGTGCCAACTGCAGATATTATCCTTCAGAATAAGGGCAAAGTACCTGTGGGTCTCCACAGATGTCTTTTATTTTATCTTTCCATAAAAACAGATGTACATTGATTTACATTGAACTCTATGGGATTTACTTCTGAATAAACACATAGAGGATTGGGCTATGTCATAGAAGCCTCAGACCACACATCAGTCAGGAAGATAGATACAAAATTTCTTGCCCCCCACATAAGAAGTAGACAGCCACTGGAAATTCCTGAGTTCACCTAGAACAGGCATAGGCAACCTTGGCTCTCCAGATGTTTTGGAACTACAACTCCCATGATCCCTGACCACTGGCCCTGTTAGCTAGGGATCATGGGAGTTGTAGTTCCAAAACATCTGGAGTGCCAAGATTGCCTATGCCTGACCTAGAAATACCTAATCCACACCAATTGTAAAACTATTTTTTCTAGGTTAGGCCTTGCATCTTTTGAGTATAAGACAGGTTTCCAATTTTTCAGTCATTTTATTTACAAATTTAATGTAATGTACTTGAATTTTAATGTAATATAATGTACTTGAATGTGATTAATTTTGAATATTCTGTATGTTTAGGTCTTTTCTAGTGACTTGTTTATGCAGGTTTTAAAACAAGTGGTCAGCTCTACTCTGCTGCTTGAATTTAAATAACCTCAGTGACAGCACTCATATTTGTTTTTTGTTTTAATTTCAAACAACATGCTAATTTGTCAAAAAATATCACAGTCTTAAAAAGTTTAAACAAAATAAAAAATCCTTCCAGTAGCACCTTAGAGACCAACTCTAAGGTGCTGCTGGAAGTATTTTTTATTATTATTTTTTGACTGCGTCAGACCAACACGGCTACCTACCTGTAACTTTAAAAAGTTTACTTTGGCATTGTGTTTCTCAGGGTTAGTCATGGGAGGTAAGGAGTTAAAATTCTCTTTAAGCTGAAAAAACAAATCCTCTAAAAATAATCACAAAGCTTTTGGTATGTTAAAAGCACAGCAGCATCACAGGGAACAAATATACAATTTACAAAACTAGATCCTGTTTGTGAAGGATTTCCGTATGGATAGTCTCAATGGTGAAGGATATATGTTCCACTAGGGAATATCATCCATTGAACAAATGGAATTTGTCCAGTATGTTTTCCATACAGGTCACTGACATGCTCAAGGACTACATTTGTTAGGTATGCTAGCAAATGTATATTACATATAAGATGCTGAGTTGGATCCAGATGGAAAGTTTAGCTCCACTGAATGCTTTAGTCACACTGAAATAAATATAGGACTTAAAGCTAGCCATCATGACAACCTTATCCCAATTATTTCAAGGGGACTTCAGTATAATTAATCTAAATCTAACCCAATGTCTGTTTTCTGAAAAGTTTCTTTGACATATTCAATTTAGCACAGGAAAGTTCCCAGGATCAAGTCTTAATTGTGGCTTTGAAAGACGCCTTTTGCATGCTCCTGCCAGTGCACATCAAGTAATCAAGGCAGAGGTGTGCAAGAGAGGTTTACAACAAATATGAACACCAAAGCTAATATATATCTTTATATGTCTAATTCAGATACACTTTATGAATGCTGGAGATCTTCTTACAAGACATGAAATGCATCTTATATTTGTTATTCACATATATCCCATTGTGGGAATACAAAGTTTTAGAACATAGGAAGCTGCCTTACACTGAGGAAGACCATTCATCCATCTAGCTCAGTATTTTCTATGCTGACTGGCAGCAGTTTTTCAGAGTTTCAGACAGAGTCCCTCCCAACCTCACACGGAGTTGCCAGGGATTAAACCTGGAACCTTCTCTATGAAAGGCTACAGCCCTTTCCAAAAATGCTGTAATTTCAGCAGTTGTGAAATGGAAACCACACACCCTTGAATTTTCAACCCTATGAAGTTTTCATTGAAAGTAGCAGTGATATTGCTAGATATGCCACAAGAGATAGGATTGGGCACTAACACCTCAATCTTAAATGACTGACTTGGAAGAGGATGATTTGACAGCATGATTGTCTTATTCCATATGACCAAAACACTGTAATACATTTCTTAGCTGTTTAGCAGATTTGTATATACAGTATTAGTAAAGTTGTTCTGTTTCAATATACAACAAAAGATAATACTCACGCAGCACTGAGATCCAGTAAATCTATAGATTTGGTTTTCACTTCCCCACCTTGAACATATTCCAAAATAATGCCTTTGAAGAAGCAAAACAAGACAATTATTAATTGAGTATCAAGCTAGGTTCTGATGGCACACAGTACAAAGACTGACCTTCTCTTTGATAAAAAAAATCCTATTGATTTCAGTAGCAACACATCTAATTTAAACCATATAAGGGAGCAGAATCAGGCAGACATATTGTCATTTTCTGTAGTGACACATGGTAAGACACAGGTCAGGGGCCAAAGAACTGTGAAACCAGATGCATATGCTAAAGGCTCTTTGGACTTATGGTCTTCAACAGCAACCCCCATTCCACATGACAAGCTGCTTTTCAAATGGGAGGGTGTTGTGATATGGCTTGAGGATTTCCTGTTCAAAGGGGAAATGCCCAAAATTCCACTGTTCATGTACAAGCCCACACAATCCTACACCTTCTCAGATGTCCCTTTATGTGCAAAGGATTCCCAGTCACTGAAGCAGCTCTTTTGAACTTCAGCTAGTCTTCACATAGAAAAAATAAATACTGACTCTTATAACCAATGTAATTATTCATAATACATACAGAACTCTGGATCATCCGATAGAACACCACATCATTAACTTATGGAATTCTCTGGCACAAGATAAGAAAATGAGAACAGGAAAAAGGTCCAGGAAACAGCAGAAGTACTACTGTAAATGGAGGAGGAAGCTTTGCAAGTGTTTTGTTTTTGTTTTAAATAAAAAGGTAGATCAACCCTGCCAAGGTGAATGAAACATACAAAATTTAAAGGCTTTGTAAAATAGGGGGCAATCATTGTAACTCTCTCACACTGATGTTACAAATACAATCCATGTACATACACAACACAGCAGAAGCTCTAATTAGTAAAAGAACCCAATTTTCCAGCAACAAAACTGAGTGGTGCAATATGTGATGCCCCTGAAACAGAAATGCTTCTTTTAGGAATACTGTACCAGTGTGGTTCCTGCTACAGCTGAGTTACAGTACTGTAGCTTGCATAAGCCCACTTGTGTTTGCTCATGGCAAAGGTTCAAACACTTTAAATGGGTATTTGCTGGTCTGAGTAATAGACCTGGGAATTCAAAGCTTACCCTCTAAGCCACTATACTGCACCACTGCCTAATACAAAGTCTGCTTGATTAAACAGATAAAACTGAGTACTACAGTACTTCAGAAGCCCTATGGATAGACGCCAAGACTCTGAAGATGCTGAGAGTAATTAATAATTATGTCCGAAGGTACCTTTTTAATATTAAAAAATGCAGTCACACTGGTGTAAGGTAGTTTAAGTAGTTAAACTAGTTTATGCATCAATAAAATTCTCAACTAGTGTTGAGAAGCAAGTATTAATGCTTCTATTGCAAGTTATGTCCAAATAAGTTTTTTAGAAGATTTCTGTTAAATAAATGGTCATGGCCATCTAAGACTGATACTTTCAGGTTACTGTAGGATCATAGCCCAAACAACTGATAGTATAGAAAAGCAGAAGCTACTTCACCAACTTAATTTACCAGTTTGAGATCTTCCAAATATAAAAGTAAATCTGAAAAATATGACACCCTGTCTAATACATACAACTGAAATATACATAGAAGCAAACTGACTGCCACATTACCTTTATTGCATTGTGTGTGTAATCCAGTTACAAATAATTTGTGGATTCTGTATTAGGCTAATACTTTGATATTAGTCTGTTGTTCCCTATAGGAAACAGTATGATATATACCATTATTTGGCTTACGACTGAATTGTCAATGTTACACAAATGTTTGTAACACTAGGGATTTAGTAGAATGCAGCTTTTCTGCAAGTCACCTCAGACATCAAATCATAAGTAATAAATCATTTCAGCTGACAGCAGCTATGGCTTTTTATCTACCCATGGTGCACAACCATGAGCTGAGTACTTTATGTTCCTACGGTCTGTCATATGCTAAAGTTATCTTGGTTACCATAAGGTACTTTTAGTTAAAACTCCACAACTATTAAATGCCAAAAGCCTATGCACTGACTTCAGCAGAGTGGTCAATATAACTGTCCATCAGAACCATCTAAATGTCATCCTAGGCAACCACAAGATGAAGCTGTCACAGATAGAAAAGGTCAGACAAATAGGACCCGATTATTTTATTTATGACATTTATATTGCATCATTTATCCACAACACTGAATGCAGCACACATGATTTTCTTACCCATCCTATCCTCACGACAACCCTAAAAGGTAGGTTTGGGATGAGATAGTCACTTGGAAAGCTTAATGGTTGAGTTGGGATTGGCCCCTGGATAAGTGGTACCTCGGTTTTAGTACACAATTGGTTATAGAAGTCTGTACTTAACCTGAAGCGTACTTAACCTGAAGCGAAATTTCCCATTGAAAGTAATGGAAAGTGGATTAATCCGTTCCAAACGGTCCACGGAGTACTTAACCTGAAGCGTACTTAACCTGAAGTGAACTTTCCCATTGAAAGTAATGGAAAGTGGATTGATCCATTCCAGACGGGTCCACGGAGTACTTAAACTGAAAGTACTCAAACCAAAGCGTACTTAAACCAAGGTATGACTGTAGTAAACTAGCACTCTTAACCATGAGACCACACTGGCCCTCATTGTGCATTATTCTGGTACATCTTCAATGTGCGGGACTCATTCACAAAAGTGCATTTCATGAGGTAAGTTCCATCTTTGAGCACTTGCAAGTCACTTTTCTTTTTGAAGTCTCCCCCCCTTCCTGCGTTTGCCTTTGATTCCCCATTAGCTATTAATTTAATTTCTAAAATGCACAAGAACATGTTTGAAACAAGTTTCCCCCCCAAAAGTAGGCAAGGTTACTTAAGAGTTAAGGAAAAGGCACTCTGCACAACCTCAGATAAACTATGTTTCTATTGTTGTTATTTCACATTTCATGCTCGAGGCTGCAATCTTGTGCTCGCTTATCGATTTTGCTTGCTTGCTTACTTACTTCTTTAGAAGCATTGCCAGTCCGCCTTTCCATGCAATATGTTAAACGCATTAAACCTACTACGGAGCAAGCTCTCATTGAAGACTGAATACAACGGAGCTTATTTTCCATTCCACACACCTGCTGAGCAAATAAGTTTCGGGGCTCAACCCTTTCAATTAAACCTTTTCCCCCCACTCTGCGACTCTTTCCCCTCCACATTTGTGTTTCCCGGGGTGTGATATGTGTGTGTCATTGTATATATCTATATCCGTTAACCCTTTCGCCCCCGACCCCACCATCCCCGCCTTTCCATCGCCCACGCTTGCCCGCCGCACGTAAGGCTTCCCCGTCGCCATTCCCCCGCTCCCCAACTTTAACATTGACCTCCACACTGCCCTGCCCTGCCCCATTCCGCACCCGGCGGGTAATATCTTAGCAAGAACCGCTTCAGCTTCATCTCGTCCCGGGCGGCCGAGGCCTCCAAGCCGGCGCCGTTGTCATAGGAACCAGACAAACCGACGCTCTCCGCAGCGCGCAGGCGCGGCCCGGGACCACCCCCGCCCCCTCTCCTTCGCCGCCCGCAGCTACTCCGGCTCCGCCCTCAGAGGGCTGACTTGCAGGGGTCGGGGCGAGAGGCTGCATTGTGCGCGAGCGCCGTGGGAGCTTGGCGCGTTTTTTGAGCCCGTTGCTATGGCAGCAGGGCGTGAGGGGATAAGTCACTTGCTTCCCGTTGCCTCACAGTGGAGGTTTTTTTTAGGGGGGGGGGAGTCGTAAGAGGAGTTAGGAGAGGAAACCGCGCCAGAGGGTAAGGGAGGGGATTGCATCGCGATGCTATGAACCATTATAGCGCCTATAGTAGCCCAACTGACTTCAATGAGGCTTGCTCCTAGCTAAAAGGAAGTAAAGTTGCACTACTGTGGCATGATCCAAACCAGGAAGAAGCCCCCTTGAACTCGACAGCATGCGCTCACTAGAAAATGTGAAGGAAGGAGCGGTAGCCCCAGAGATACTTCAAAAGGTGCAGACAGCTTTGTGGGTGTTTCCTAGAGAAGAGCTTCCCTCCTGCTTTCGCAACAGCATGTGCAAAATTTTAGCAGATGACGCCTACCGGTATTACGTTCGAGGAATGATCGGGTGCTATGATGAAAGGCGTGGAGGTTTAAAGGTTGTGCAGAAGGAATGTCAGAAGTTGCATCTTCTGTGTATTAGTGCTGGGCAGGTAGAAAAGTAATCTTTAAGCAGTTTACAGGGATGCAATAAATCAGTTAGAACCATAAAGCTAAACTTGTTAAAATGCCTTTGAGCCATGCATCCAAGCTATGGGGGCCCACTAACAGCGACTCCCTCTAAAGATATTGGTGATTGGGCAGGGATATAAGGCAGTCCTTGAGGTATCCAGGGCCTTGTAAATTAGTACAAGAGCTTTCAACCTGGCATGGTAGTGTATTGGCAGCCAGTGGAAAATTTTTAGTACCAGAGTTATGTGCTGGCAATGGTCTGTCCTCTTTAACAGCTGCAGCATTTTGTAACAGCTGGAACCCCCAGACCAGGCCCAAAGGTAGCACCACAACAGAGCACATTGCAATAACCAAGCATCGAGGTTACCAGTGGAACTGAGGTATAGCAGCCCTTGCCCCACCCTAATTATTTAAATGCTCTTTATCGGGATCACAAAATTCAGTATAGGATTTATTAACCTCCCCATCCCCAAGCACTTGTCAAATACCCAATTCCTCTAATTTCGGATGTGACAACAAAACTCACAGCTGCCTCTACTAGTAGAAAGGACATGATACTAACTAACCATTACTATGCCTCCAAACAAAGGGGAATGAAGCAGGAAAAACCTCAATCACACCAAAGTCACTGGAAATTATTGAGACTTTCTGTAGCTGCTGTGGGATTAGTTTATAAGAACAAAGTATTAGTTATCTCAGAAACAATAAAATCTAAAAGAGAATTTATCTAAAACATCTTTCTGCAGCTTTGGAGAAAATCAGCAAGTTTGCAGAGAAATACTTCTGCAAAAGAGCAGTGACCCTGTACTCTTTCCTTCAATTGTCAATATTAATTAATCCTGATCACATACCCAAATAAATATTGGTGGTGATCAATGAACCTTCAAATTATTCATATTGACAGTATGAACAAATTTATATACTGTGGGAAATATATGCACAGTGAAAAAGGCCACGTTGTTTAAAACTTGAAAAGAAAATTAACATTGTAAGTCAACACAAATATGACATAGGTCAGAGTTTAATAAGCCACCACATTTTCAAAGCATTCTTATGACTCCCTGCTGTTTACCCTTTGAAGATAAATATTTCATGCTTCAAAGTCAGGAAATAAGATACAATAGCACAGGGGTTTTAAAAATACTTTGGGGGATAAGAATGCTTGGCTTTTTGAATGGGTTTGTTTGTTTTATTATCTTATTTGCACTGAAGAATGAGGTGTTTGTATTAATGAAAAAATGCTTCTAGAGCAGGCATCCCCAAACTTTGGCTCTCCAGATGTTTTGGACTACAATTCCCATCATTCATGACCACTGATCCTGTTAGCTAGGGATCATGGGAGTTGTAGGCCAAAACATCTGGAGGGCCGCAGTTTGGGGGTGCCTGTTCTAGAGTGTTCTGATACACACAAGAGTATTTTGTTTGAAATCACTTGCTGGTTCACTTAGGATTAATTCACACTAACCAGCAGAGGTGTTTGCTGTGAGCATATTGGTTTTGGCTCTGCAACCGTCATGAAGTGGGAAAGGAAGTGGTGGGTCTGTAAACATGCAGCAGAGACTTGTTGTTGTTGTTGTTGTTGTTGTTGTTGTTTAGTAGTGCCCGACTCTTCATGACCCCATGGACCAGAGCACGCCAGGGACTGTCTTGCACTACCTCCCGCAGTTTGGTCAGACTCATGTTCGTAGCTTCGAGAACACTGTCCAACCATCTTGTCCTCTGTCGTCCCCTTCTCCTTGTGCCCTCCATCTTTCCCAACATCAGGGTTTTTTCCAGGGAGTCTTCTCTTCTCATGAGGTGGCCAAAGTATTGGAGCCTCCGCTTCAGCATCTGTCCTTCAAGTGAGCACTCAGGGCTGATTCCTTCAGAATGGAGAGGTTTGATCTTCTTGCAGTCCATGGGACTCTCAAGAGTCTCCTCCAGCACCAGAATTCAAAAGCATCAATTCTTCGGCGATCAGCCTTCTTTATGGTCCCTTTCACGGATCACTGACTTGTCGTGGTGAAGAGGCTTGAATAACTCAGAGAAGCTATGAGCTATGCCATGCAGGGCCACCCAAGATGGACAAGTCATAGTGGAGAGTTTTGACTAAACATGATCCACCTGGAGCAGGAACTGGCAAGCCACTCCAGTACCCCTGCCAAGAAAACTCCATGGACAAAGAGGCAGAGACTTATTAGGAAGGTGCATTCATGGCTTCTCATTTGTCCACTCTGTCACCATGACTTTGCAATAGATATGGGGAACCTATGACCCTCCAGATGTTGTTGGACTATCATCAGCTCCAGTCAACAAGATCAAAGAGGATTAATTCAATCCTTGGGTCATGCTGCAATCCAGCACTCACAGATTGGAAACCCAGAAAGAGGCTGGTTGATGCCAACCCACACCCTGCATTACTGCATAATTTTTTCAGGCAGCACTGTCTGAAAAAGTC
Source organism: Zootoca vivipara (assembly GCF_965207765.1). Taxonomy (NCBI): domain Eukaryota; kingdom Metazoa; phylum Chordata; class Lepidosauria; order Squamata; family Lacertidae; genus Zootoca; species Zootoca vivipara. The sequence goes on along the minus strand of NC_142588.1, from coordinate 69,239,669 downwards.
AGCTTTTTCAGCAAAGAAGTCAGCTTTTTCCAATGGCATGCCACCTCTGATAGAGCTGCTGCCAGCAAAAAGATAATTAAATTTCTACATATTAGTTCTCCCTTTTGGATTTCTGGGATGGATAGTAGAATCAGTGTTGGGCCAGGAATCTATAATATGCTCCTTTACACTTCAAATTAAGCTAAAAATGGAATGCCAGATCATTAATCTACCATGCTTTCTCTTGATATCCAAAACAAGCATTGTCTGAGACCTTGGTTCCATAGAGTGACTTCAGCAAACTTTTTTTAAAACAACAACAACAACACTACTTCATACACAGCATATAATTTTCTAGGCAGTCCTGAGTGGCTAGGTAGCCGTTTTGTACTTTGGTGCATGCATATTTACTGCTCAGGAATCTCAGACAATGAAGAAACGCTGAAGGGAATGATTTTCATTGAAATGGGGAAAAGAAGCCTAACAAGACATCTTCAGGAGGAGGAGGTAGTGAGTAAAAATACAAATCTTGCATATACCAATTATCCCTTATTTACAAGGAAAATACCTTATGGTCTGACATCTGTCCCCGGTAAAACACTTTCCCAGTACTCAAATATAAAATAGGGACTCTAGCAGACCCCCTTTAAGATTTTGAGGGGGCCTAGGGGAACAGTGATCAAATGATGTAGAGGGGGGATTAAGAGGGTCACTAATAACATCTGTAAACCCCACCCTTTGACTCACCCTTCAATTTTAGCCAAATTATGCCCATCCCCTATAACTACTGAGAAGACTGGTGCAAAAGATTAGGTTGGCTTTCTCTTAACACCACTCCCTGTTCAGGCATTGTTGAATGTTCATTTGTGGAGTTTTCTTATCATTCACTCTTGTCTTTAGCCCTAAATACATAATATCCACAATACAGCATAGGCAATATTATTGCACGATATAAGTTTATTTGTTCATATTCCAGTTTCTCTTACATGTTTATTTATTTATTGTATTTGTTATTTGCTTTTTTCACAAGGTGACCCAAAGCAACTTGCATTAAAACCACTTAAGGACACCTAACAAGCATCTAAAAACACAGAGAAAACAGATCAGAACTTACTGATCCCACCCCACTAAGAGAGGCTACCCTTTGGATTTTGAGCCAAAAGCCCAGGTAAAGAGAAAAGTCTGCCTACACCTAAAAATTGATATGTGCGGTGCCAGGCATGCCTCCCTTGGGAGAGTGCCTTCCACAATTTAGGGGCCACCACTGAAAAGGCCCAATCTCGTATTACCACCCTCCAATCCTCCCATGGATATGTACTTGTATAGCAACTTCTGAATCATCTGGGAATCACAGGTAGGCAGAGTGTTTTGCGCTCATGTCCAGCTTGCAGGCTTTCCACAGGTGTCTCCTGGCCACTGTGAGGACAGGATATTGGACTAGATGAAGCATTGTCTTGTCTTGTGTTCTTCAAACATTAAAAGGTCTATATACCTAAACCTACAAATCTCTCTCTTGCTCTCTCTCCGTGTGTGTGTGTGTGTGTGCATGTAGCAACATATGCACAATGGAACTGTTATATTATTCATCTAAAAATAATGTCCAAGCAAAAGCTGCAGTTCAGAGATAACATGCAATAGGACAACAACTTTAAAGTTTTGTAAAGTTCTTTTTTTATAATCAAGCAGTATATAAATTTTATAAAATAAATATTGCAAATGAGTAGTACACCTGATGTCAGCAGCCTTTTGCCAATGACAGTGATCATTACCATCTACATCATATGGCAGACTTGTGCACTTGACCCAGTGAGGAACACTAGAACATGAGTTAATCACAAAATGTGAACCAGCATAAACAAACAAAGCAACTTGGATGGGGTGCTCTATTCAAACAAATACTTGATACAATATGAATCAGTTTTTGTGCTTCCAGAAAATCCAGGGATTGGTGGTCAGCAAGCACACAACAGTGTACAGAAGTATGATTTCAACCTGGTTTAGTTTCTTTGACCAGGATCTGTCTCTTGCTTCATTTCAAAAACGGTGAAACTGTGAAAGCTTATTGAGTTTTTTACTGTAAAAAGAGAGAGAAAGAATAAATAAATAGGTAAGCTAAATTTTCCCTTGCTTCCATACAGCTCTCCTGTCTTATATACAAAAACTGAAGAACCCGTTTCTTCTAGATATTAGTGGAGGAGACCCCTCATCTTCCCTCACCATTGACTATACTGGCTGAAGATGAAGACAGTTGGAGTCTAACATCATCTGAAATAATAGGATCCTCTAGCTGCCCTATATCTATAACAGTGCAATCCTAGGTATGCCTGTCAGAAGTTAGTCCCACTCAGACTTACTCCCAGGCAAGTGTGCACAGGATTCCAGCCTTAAGCTGCTGTCTCTTCCTAGTAGAGAAGTGAAGAATGAAATGTTTCATTTCCACAGTGTGGCTCACCATCCTTAAGCACAGCTGTGCTATTATAGAAACCTCCCATAGTTAATATTCTGACATTTTTGCTTTGCCAGGGCAACCAATTCTTCCCTCCTACTGACCTCAACAAGTGGAGCTGTTTCTTCACCCAAGGATCTGTGGGATTTGCGCAAGCTCTCAAGCCACCCTTAGTGTGAAATCTAGAAAGAGCAAAAAATATCAGTTTTAAAATAAACAGTTACAATCAGTAGAATAAAGCAGAAAGGTCACATCTTCTAAGATAACAAAATCAGCATGCTGTTGTGGGGGGTCCTTTCTCACCCCAATGTGTAGCACTGGGTTTGCTGCATACAGAGCCTATTACATGGCAATCAATCACCATAGTATGGATTGAAGCTGTCTGGGCATTCTGTGTGTGTGTACAAACTAAGATGGGAAGAGATCCTGAAACCAACGAATGCAAAAAAATAAATAAATAGGGGAGGTGAAGAGGAATGGAGTTGTCTCATGCATTGTTAGTGACAGCATGAAATTTTAGTGCACTTTGCATGGGAAATGTGAGACGGGAAAGCTCCCCTGAGATTCTCCTGCAAGCTGTGTTGCTTGACTGTTTTCAGTTGCATTCAACTGGAAAGGCTTAAAAGCTACTAAGAAACAACAACTGAAGTTATGTACAGTGTAACTCTAAAGTTGTGTACACTGCAGATAAGAAAACAAAAATACTGATATCAAAAATAAAGAGATACTAAAAATAGCTCAGCTACAAGCTCTGAAGTGGAAGGCCAGTGGAAGTGATGGTATTCCAGCTGAACTATTTAAAATTTTAAAAGATGCTGTTAAGGTGCTACACTCAATATGCCAGCAAGTTTGGAAAACTCAGCAGTGTCCAGAGGATTGGAGAAGATCCCAATCCCAAAGAAGGGCAGTGCCAAAGTATGCTCCAACTACTGCACAATTGCGCTCATTTCACACGCTAGCAAAGTTATGCTTAAAAATCTGCAAGGCAGGCTTAAGCAGTATGTGGACCGAGAACTCCCAGAAGTGCAAGCTGGATTTCAAAGGGGCAGATGAACCAGAGACCAAATTGCAAACATGCGCTGGATTATGGAGAAAGCTAGAGAGCTCCAGAAAAACATCTACTTCTGCTTCATTGACTACGCAAAAGCATTTGACTGTCAACCACAGCAAACTATGGCAAGTTCTTAAAGAAATAGGAGTGCCTGATCACCTCATCTGTCTCCTGAGAAATCTCTATGTGGGACAAGAAGCTACAGTTAGAACTGGATAAGGAATAACTGATTGGTTCAAAATTGGGAAAGGAGTATGACAAAGCTGTATATTGTCTCCCTGCTAAATTAACTTATATGCAGAATTCATCATGCGAAAGGCTGGACTGGATGAATCCCAAACTGGAACTAAGATTGCCGGAAGAAATATCAACAACCTCAGATATGCAGATGACACAACTTTGATGACAGAAAGTGAGGAGGAATTAAAGAACTTCTTAATGAGGGTAAAAGAGGAGAGCGCAAAATATGGTCTGAAGCTCAACATAAAAAAAAAAAAAACTAAGATCATGTTCACTGGTCCCATCAGCTCCTGGCAAATAGAAGGAGAAGAAATGGAGGCAGTGAGAGATTTTATTTTCTTGGGTTCCATGATCACTGCAGATGGTGACAGCATGCATGGTTCTTTGGAGAAAAGTGATGACAAACCTAGAAAGCATCTTAAAAAGCAGAGACATCACCTTGCCGACAAAGGTCCATATAGTTAAAGCTATGGTTTTCCCAGTAGTGATGTATGGAAGTGAGAGCTGGACCATAAAGAAGGCTGATCGCCGAAGAATTGATGCTTTTGAATTATGGTGCTGGAGGAGACTCTTGAGAGTCCCATGGACTGCAAGAAGATCAAACCTATCCATTCTTAAGGAAATCAGCCCTGAGTGCTCACTGGAAGGACAGATTGTGAAGCTGAGGCTCCAATACTTTGGCCACCTCATGAGAAGAGAAGACTCCCTGGAAAAGACCCTGATGTTGGGAAAGATGGAGGGCACAAGGAGAAGGGGACGACAGAGGATGAGATGGTTGGACAGTGTTCTCGAAGCTACGAACATGAGTCTGACCAAACTGTGGGAGGCAGTGCAAGACAGGAGTGCCTGGCGTACTCTGGTCCATGGGGTCACGAAGAGTCGGAAACGACTAAACAACAACAACAACAAGCTCTGACCTTGGTTATGAGAAATGCTAATTTATTACCATCTTAGGTTTCTCAAGTTATACAGGGTTTAACTATGGGATCAAAATAATGTTTCATTGTGGCTGCTAGAAACACAGTACAGTGGTACCTCTACTTACGAATAACTCTACGAACGGAGCTCTGTCCGCCATCTTGGATGCGGTTTAGATAGGATTTTTTCTACTTACGAATTTTTAGATAGGGTTGCTTCTTCTTATGAATTTTTCTCCCAATGCATTCCTATGGGATTCGACTTACAAATTTTTTCGACTTACGAATGTGCATTCGGAACACATTAAATTCGTTAGTGGGGTACCACTGTATTTGAAGCATTTTGGAGACCTTTTTTTGAGCTAAACCCCTGGATGATTGGGCATCTATTTTTACTCTCCTTCATTGATACAAGTAATTGTTTCATTTTGTCAACTCACATGACAGCATTGATGTCACAGACTTCACTGGAAAGTTGTTCTGTGAACCCTATGATAACCCGGCGAGGAATAGGCTTCTTGGTATAGGAAAGACAGCAATCTTGGTTGCTCTGGGCTGGTGTGAGGAAGAAAAATATACATTGATTAATTAATTTAAATTATTGCTTAGGCTTTGCCAGCAGGTCCCAGGGCAGATTACAAAAAATTATATTAAATTTAGGCACAAAGTAACATTTTCATCTCTATCATTGTCTTTCCTAGTGCACACATTTTTGATCAGTTTGCTATCAAATAGCAAGCATTTCCAATAATGTTATAGACTTTCTTCTTCATTGTTGAGTGCCCAGAAGTTGATGAACTAGTTTAGCCAGTGGTCAGGGAAGATGGGAGAAGTATTCCAACAGCAGATGGAGACACAAAGTTGAAGTACACTATTCTGGACTAGTCTTTCTTTCTTTCTTTCTTTCTTTCTTTCTTTCTTTCTTTCTTTCTTTCTTTCTTGCCATTGGGAATCCTTCTATCTTCCATTTTAATTTGCAGGGCACATACTTCAGCATCACAAGGAGTCCTGGAGCAGGAGGTATCCAGAAACACCACTCACCTTCACACATGCCCAAGAGTAGCAGCAGACCCACCAGGACAGCTAAGGACACATTCTTCATGTTGAAGCCAGTCATCATGATCACGCTGCTGCTTATGTGCATCAAAAGAATTTGACTCTTCAGATGTGAGTGAACTAGCTTCAGTCAGCTTATTTATAACACCTGTTCGAGATCTCTGGCAGTTCACCTAAGGCTGTTTGTTCCGCTTTGCAATTATGGGGATTTCCCTCTTACCTACTCTAGTTAGCTGATTTTATAGCATTGTTTGAGCGCTGGTTAATTAATATAGGGATGTATGTGCAGCCAAACAGAAGAGGGAATAGAGCCTTTTTGTGACATCACCATTCACTGACAAAAGTCCTGAGGAGTGGCAGGTGCAGGAAATTCCAAAATACTACTTCCCAAGTAGGAGGGGGGAAATAACACACATTGTGTTTATTCCCTGGAATATCAAGTAGGTGTTAGGGAACTGTGGAGTTTCCCCTCCTTTCCCCCATCATTTTTCTACATCATTCGCATTTCCATAGCTGGGGTACCAGAGTCTGTTAGTGAATATTAGAAACCAATAAACAGTAGTATTTAGCTAATTTTGGGGATATGATGAAGGGAAAGTACAATCTGAGAACAGTGGCAGAGGTTAGCTTATGCAAAACAGCGTGGCTGGGCTGGCTAAGTGCAGAACCATTAAAGAACCATGGAGAACCAGGTGCTGCACCATTAAGGGTTGTTGGCAATGCAAAAGAACTGTACTTCAGCCCCCTCCCACTCCAAGGAGTGGACAGAGACAGGATAACTGGCCGGTTGCCAAGGTGACGGGGGGTGATGTCACAGGAAAATTTGTCCCTTTAGAAAACTTAAAGTTTGCTGGGAAAGAGTGGGGCAGAATTCAATGAGCTGCTGTGGAGGCGAGAAGCAGGAACAAAGAGATGGCACATAGGATGGTTCATTGGGTGATGGGGAAGGACTAGCTGCTCCTGAGGTGAGGATGCTGTAAATTCTGTACTCCATCTACACTCAGGTTGTAAATAAACCATATTTCACAGGCACTGTCTTATTTCGCCTTGAAGAGACACAGACCCTTGTTGAGGGCCAAGACCCCTGGAATTTCGTGCACTGCTTGGCAGAGATTGGGGGGGGGGGGTTGTTAACACTGGTGTTAGAAGTGAGATCTGTGTTTCCTAGGGGAAAGGCCTAGGAGCAAAGCGTGTTTGACCTTTGTCTTCAGTGGCTTGAGAAAAAAGGCAACTCTCTCCAAATGGCGATTTGCAACTGAATACTATGTGATCTAAGTTAGGTTCATAACAGAGCCAGCAGAGATACATTACTAGTTAATTACCAACTTGTTAGGCACTTACTGGGAGCTCTTACTTAGCTTCAATGGTAATTTCCTATGTTAAACCTTAAGCAACACACATACAGAATCATTTTCCATTTCAATGTACAGTACAATTAAACAATGATTGTTGTTGTTTAGTCGTTTAGTCATGTCCAACTCTTCGTGACCCCATGGACCAGAGCATGTCAGGCACTCCTGTCTTCCACTGCCTCCCGCAGTTTGATCAAACTCATGTTGGTAGCTTCCAGAACACTGTCCAACCATCTCGTCCTCTGTCGTCCCCTTCTCCTTGTGCCCTCCATCTTTCCCAACATCAGGGTCTTCTCTTCTCATGAGGTGGCCAAAGTATTGGAGCCTCAGCTTCAGGATATGTACTTCCAGTGAGCACAGGGCTGATTTCCTTCAGAATGGATAAGTTTGATCTTCTTGCAGTCCATGGGACTCAAGAGTCTCCTCCAGCACCATAATTCAAAAGCATCAATTCTTCAGCGATCAGCCTTCTTTATGGTCCAGCTCTCACTTCCATACATCACTACTGGGAAAACCATAGCTTTAACTATACAGACCTTTGTCAGCAAGGTCATGTCTCTCTGCTTTTTAAGATGCTTTCTAGGTTTGTCATCACTTTTCTCCAAAGAACCATGCATGCTGTCACCATCTGCAGTGATCATGGAACCCAAGAAAATAAAATCTCTCACTGCCTCCATTTCTTCTCCTTCTATTTGCCAGGAGCTGATGGGACCAGTGAACATGGTTTTAGTTTTTTTTTTTTTATGTTGAGCTTCAGACCATATTTTGCGCTCTCCTCTTTCACCCTCATTAAGAGGTTCTTTCAAGGGCGTACCCACCATGCGGCAAGTTAGGGCAGCTGCCCTACTCTAGAAGCAGGGCTGGTGGGCAGAGGCGGAGCACAGCCCGGCGGAGCGCGAGTTCGCCATTCCCGCCGCACCGCGCCGCACCCTCCCTCCAGCTCCCCGTCGCGCCCTCTGGCAAGGCCAAGCGCGGCGGGGAACCAGAGAGCGTGGCGCGGCGGGCAGGAACGCTGAACTCGCGCTCCGCTGGGCTGGGCTCCGCCTCCGCCCACCAGCCCTGCTTCTAGGGAGGGGCACAGCCCGGCGGAGCGCGAGTTCGCTGTTCCCGCCCACTTTGTGGCCCCTCCCCTTCCGTGCCTTGGCCCCTCCCCTTGCCCCCCCCTAGTTTTGATCCTGGGTACGCCCATGGGTTCTTTAATGCCTCCTCACTTTCTGCCATCAAGGTTGTGTCATCTGCATATCTGAGGTTGTTGATATTTCTTCCAGCAATCTTAGTTCCGGTTTGGGATTCATCCATTCCAGCCTTTCGCATAATGAATTCTGCATATAAGTTAAATAAGCAGGGAGACAATATACAGCTTTGTCATACACCTTTCCCAATTTTGAACCAATCACTTGTTCCTTATCCATTTCTAACTGTAGCTTCTTATTCCACATAGAGATTTCTCAGGAGACAGATGAGGTGATCAGATACTCCCATTTCTTTAATAACTTTTCATAGTTTGCTCTGGTCGACACAGTCAAATGCTTTTGCATTTGTAGTCAATGAAGCAGAAGTAGATGTTTTTCTGGAACTCTCTAGCTTTCTCTATAATCCAGCACGTTTGCAATTTGGTCTCTGGTTCCTTTGCCCCTTCGAAATCCAGCTTGCACTTCTGGGAGTTCTCGGTCCACATACTGCTTTAGCCTGCGTTGTAGAACTTTAAGCATAACCTTGCTAGCGTGAAATGAGCACAATTGTGCGGTAGTTGGAGCATTCTTTGGCACTGCCCTTCTTTGGGATTGGGATGTAGACTGATCTTCTCCAATCCTCTGGCCACTCCTGAGTTTTGTTTTTGTCCATGGAGTTTTCTTGGCAGGGATACTGGAGTGGCTTGCCGGTTCCTGCTCCAGGTAGATCACGTTTAGTCAAAACTCTCCACTATGACCTGTCTGTTTTGGGTGGCACTGCACGGCATAGCTCATAGCTTCTCTGAGTTATTCTAGCCCCTTTGCCATGACATGGCAGTGAACTTCCCAATTCACAGTGCAATTCAGTGTTCCTCAATGGGTATGTTTTAAACCATCTGTAAAATGAAAATAAGGTTGGTGCATAGGTGCAATGCTGCAATGCAGAAGGCTCTTTCATGGACCCCTGCATTATCGACTTCACTCAGTGGTGGGCAAACAAGTACAGCTCCCTCTGCAGAACTTAATGCCCAGGCAGATTGGTATGGGAAGTTGTATTCTTTCAGATATTTGGGGCTCAATTCATTTCGGGATTTTTATGTCAGCATAAGCACCTTGAATCAGGCCTTGAAGATAATAGCCAACCAGTGCAGTTCTTTCAAAACATGTGTTGTCTATCACTGTCCCACAGCTTCTACAAGCACCCTGAGTGCTGTACTTTGTACTAGTTGCAACCTCCAAACCCTCTTCAAGGACACCCTATGTATAGACGTTACCACAGTATGGATTACTGTGGTCAGATAATCTCTGTCAAGTAGCGGCCATAGCTGGTGGAATAGCCATAACTAGGAAATAACACTCCTCACCACTGAAAATACCTGGGCGTCCAGTGGCAGATGGTTCTAAGACAACCCAAGCTATCCACCCACTCCTTCAAGGGAAGTGCAAACCCTTCTAAAATAAGGAGGAAGTTACAAATCAGTTATAACTTTGTTTAATTAACAAATAAAATTCCCAACCCTGATTATGCCCTGAGATTATTGTTTCGGCCAAGCCTTGTACTCCAGGGAACTTCCATCTTATGCTACAAGATTGTCAGGGTGTGGAGTGTGCATTTGGAAACCCCCAGTGTAAATAAATGCAGACCAACACAGAATATTCCAATCAATCTTTTTTATTTAATCCCCCTAGTTATAAAGGGAAGAACAGGTGGAGAGAAGTTCACCTTTTCCTCAGCCTTTCATAGAAATTCAACTTCCCCTTTCTTCAACCAAGCTACCCCATGGTTCCAAAGCTCCTCTGCACCTTTTTCCATAAGAAAAGCACACATACATTGATTGCACTCACACAGTTGACATTACTTTGGCCCAGAGAAACAACTATGTGCATTATTCAGACTTTAACTGATTTGTTCTAGACATTCTCTGTTTTCAAACTTAAGTACTTAGACCTTCCAAATTAGTCACCTCTTAGATCTACTGCAATATGGATATTCTAGTCTCTTCTCAGAAGCCAAAGAAGAACAAAGACTAAACTTGTCAGATTTAGGAGTTGAAATCTATTGGTGTTTTGACCCTCACTACTAGACAAACAAGTCAGACTCTCAGCTCAATTTCTGCCAAAGGCTTTAATGCGTAAATCAGAACTGCACATAGGCAAGGTACATGGCTAAGTGAAGTTAGGATATTCATCCAATGAATGACACACCCCTTGAACTTTTCTTTGAAGAGCAGGGCAGGCACAACTTCTAGCACAGCAAACAGCCAGAGTCCCAGGACTGGTTATGTAAATGGGCACTCCTTCAAGTGAGTTTGGCCATGTTCTCGACAATGGGCATGTCAGCTCAGCTTCCAATTTACTCTCAATCACTTCCCTGGTTCCACACTGAGTATTAATCCAATGTAGCTCTAAGTAACTTGTTCTGTCAGTACAAAGATTTATCCATGAGCAGCTGAATTTTCCCTGCTCTCCTCTACTCATGCACCCCTAACTCTGTTCAGGGGGGATGGACCGTTCTCCAAACCCTTTAGAACAGATTTGAGGAGGATGCAGTGGGCACAAGGGGGAAGTGGGAACATCCCATTGCACAAGCATACATCACTGTGCTGATGAGACATGCTGAATACAGTCCATTGTTATCTCTGTGGGAAATATATTTTATATTTGCTTACACAATTGCAAAGGGCTTCTTATCATTACTGATTTCCTTTTCAATACATGACCTTACAGGTGCTTTACTATCTTGAATAGTTTATTTGTGAACATTTTTGGCAGCAGCACAGAAAACTTGAAGCCACAGGCTAAAGTCAACTGATTCCTCTGATTCTGGAGTAGGTCAAATGTACAGCTTGTATAAAATTGGCCAGGGTCCATTTCTCTCCACCCACAAAAAGTTGGGGGATTTTTATTATTTTTTATTTTGCCTAAAGAAAAGAAGAAGGATAGAGCCAATGAGAGTAAAATGCATTTCATTCATTCTGTAGATTTCCTGCATTTACAATGACCTTACGTCAATTTCTGTTGCCACACTCAAAGCTATTATGAAAGAAAGAAGTGGGGGAGGTGAAACTCTTTAGCAAAGCAGAGACAAGGAAGAAAGAATTGCAAATTGGAAGGGAAAAGTCCAGAGTGTAACTTCCGATTGTGAAGGCTGCACAAAGCAGAGGAGGAAGCTGTACCTCCAATAAAGCCAAACTGGAGAGAGGACACACGAAACATGCTGCTATGTGTTGATGTAATTTGGAACAGGTCCAGCTCCCTCAAATTCTCCTCTGTGTCTTTTCAAAGGGCCCTGTCATGTCATGCTGGAAAGCTTAATCCTTAGCACTATAATGGGTTGGCTTAACACAGCGTACTTCACAAATCTTCTCTCAGAATTTCCTCTACAGCAGAGCCAACATTTCTCAGAAGACATTTTTCTAAGATTTTTCTTTAGCTTCTCCTCCCTTACCCCTGAAAAAGAAGGCTGCTTTGCTGAATCCTCTCAATGTTCTTTACCAGTTTAACCTCCGCCTCCACCCTAGTGGCTGACATTTCTCCCCACAATGCCCATGAAAGAAGATAAATACGGAGCACTGTGGAGAATGCAAAATGGTGGCCAAGCTGCCAATGCAGTGCAGCAGCAGAGCATATATATATATATGGTGATCACCTAAATGGCAGTGATTCCTCAGGATTCTCCCCTTTCTTGTTCCAGGAGGAGGGTGGTCCATTAGAATGAATGGGGGTACCAACCTCAGTTTCCCACACCCAGCCCCACTTGCCTGCTTTCTTACAGCCATTCCAGGGCAGTGGCAGTGCCTGTCAGTTTCCCCTTCCTTAGTCTCATTGTTGCAGGAAGGGAGGATAGGGACAAAACTAGAATTTGTTGGCTCTGCCTCCAACTGCCATTGTTTCTGGTACCACCTGCTGTTGGCCTTGCACCCTACCAGTCCCAGTGGTCACTGCTTGTACCTTGCTGCAGTTAGCAAGTTGCCAAATAGCTGCCTTCTAGCAAAATTTGGCCCTGGAAAACCACACAAGCAAAGTTTCACATGAATAATAAAATAGAAAGGGGGGGCGGGACTTCTAAGCAAATGCCAGTATGTGAAATATTTACCACAGGTCTCATCTTAACATGTCCCTGCCCAAACCAAGGCTTTAGGCTATGAAGTGTGGTTGACTCTTCTGTCCCTTCAGTGCCAGGAACTCCTCCCACGTCTCATTGCATAATTCAGGAAACATTTGTTTGATACTCTGTGGGGCTCTGCAGCAACGCAGCTGTGCTTGTGTTAGAAAAACAGTTTGCCTTCTCCGCTGCTCACCAGCAGCTGAAAAATGACAAGTACTCCAACTCCCATCATAACCCAAGGTCAGGAATGATGGGAGTCAGTCCAGCAATATATGGGGGACCCAAAGCTTCCTATCCCTGATCTAATGGAATCCTGCTGTGCATGACAAGGTCAAATCTGTATTTCACCAAGCTACCCTAACAGCTCCTGCCAACCTAGCAGTTCGAAAGCACGTCAAAGTGCAAGTAGTTAAATAGGTACCGCTCTGGTGGGAAGGTAAACGGCATTTCTGTGTGCTGCTCTGGTTTCGCCAGAAGCGGCTTAGTCATGCTGGCCACATGACCTAGAAAACTGTTTGTGGACAAACATCTGCTCCCTCGGCCAATAAAGCGAGATGAGCACCGCAACCCCAGAGTTGTTCGCGACTGGACTTAACTGTCAGGGGTCCTTTACTTTTTTACCCTAACAGCCACTCTTGATACACCAGCCTGGGAATGAAATCACTTTCCAGAAATAAAATGTGGGAGCTTTAGTCACACAAAAGGTGAGAAAATTAGATATCCGTTTAACAGAAGAACTACATTTGAGGATACCTGTCACACTATTCAGTGACAATCTATAAAGGTTGATAGATGGAGTTCTCCATTGGAAGGAAGCCTTATTGTTTTGCTATGACATACTTACTATCTTAGTTATATTCTCATATTCACAGAAAGCAAGATAAGGCAACTACAAGAGGTTTAACCTGCGTGAGCTCTCATTAATTTTAACGCTTTGGGAAATAGCCAGTAATTAGCTTGTGTCATAGATATTTCTGTTCATTATTGCTTCCTTTCAAGGCAGTTGACCCCATTCATTCTTTCGTCTCTTCACAGTTGTGTCTGTTATGTTCCCAGGGTTGCCCGTCCTTTTCCTGCATGTGGTTTAATGAGGTGGGTGGTAGAGATCTGATGGAGATGCCCTTTCTCAATCCGTTTGTCATAGTTGGAAATCTATGAAACCAATATGCCCTCATTCAGGAAGACTACAGAGTTTCATACTCAGAGTATGGCTCCCTAGAAAAAGTGTGTTTGGAAGTAATTACCAAAATGGTCTCTGGTTTGGAAACCACTTCCTTAAGGAGCTTGTCAAGGGGAAAGTGACCATCCAAGACTCAACCATTTCTCTTTCTCTTATCCCAGACCATCAGCCAGGCAGACCGGGGCTGCTGGGAACTGAAGCCCAACTTCTAGAGGGCAAAAAATTCCGCAGCCTTGCCTTATATTAATGGCCCACGTTTGTTCCTTTAAAGCAGTAAGGGTCCAGAGCATCTTTGAGACATGATTGGATCTTCACATTTTAAAAACATTTAAAAGCAGTCACGTGTGTGCATGAATCAGGCTGGGGATGTGCTGCTGGAAGAGGGTACCTTCTTCCCTTGTGTTGTTTTCCTGATGTGAATAGCTAAAGGACCGCCATAAAAACCTGTCCAGCAAGTGAGATAGTGGCCTGTGCATACCCTCAGCTGCAGAAACCAGGCAGATGGAACCTTTTCCGTGGATGTTTCATTCTCTCTGCTGTTTATGCATAAAAATACTTGCTTGTGTTCAGGTGTTCTAAACTGGGCTGAATCTGCAGATTCCCCAAACTCACTCAGATGCATCAGGGCTCAGTGCTATCAGGACCTTCCAAGGGCCTGAAAACTAAATAGGGTCCATTGCCAGCCCTTCTGCCATTGCACCTCTGCCTGGTGATGACCCTCTCACCATCAGAGTGGCAACAACACTGCTGCAGCTTCCTGCTACCACCAGTTAGGCAAATAACCCTCCTGCCCCACAGATGAGTGTTACCCTTTTGTCCTTTTTCGGGGATGATGCATTTCCTTTTATTTGGGGATTTGTCATTGCCACCCTACTCTACAGCAAAGCAATCTTCTTGTCAAGGTTTCTCTGTCAACAATGGCTACTGAAATTTCAAGAAGCAAAATTCCAGTTGACTTGAAGGAATGCTTTTTCCCATATACACCCACTCAACCACTTCCATCTGCAGAACTGACACTTCTATGTCACATATTGTTTGCTCCACACACACAAGGAAATGAAACTTCAGTGTGGCAGGACCTATACTCTGGAACGCCCTGCCCATTGATGTAAGACAGATGCCTTTGGTGTATTGCTTTTGCCATCTGTTAAAACCTTTTGTTTAGGCAAGCCTACCCAGGTGTGTAAATCTGGTACCTATTTTAATATGTAATTTTATTTTACGATTTATATATTTTAAGAAGAACTGTTTACACACATACACACACACACAAATACATTTTAATTCATATTTTATGTAAGCCACTTAGAGGTTTTGATGACTGAGCAGTTGGGAGATAGGGAGATAGATCCACTTAAACAAACAAACCTGTTTCATTCCATTGTTCTACTCTGAGGTACAAAACCCACGAGTTTCAGCCTACATATATCTGACATGGTGGCAGCACATCATTATTTGCTTTCTATGGGAGGATTTGTGGGTAGACTGAGCACACTAAAGAAGAAAACATTTTCACATAATGGCCAATCTGGAAAAGTAACTACTTATCTGTTCCTGTATCCAGTTCCCTAACATCTCAAGTCTTTTGCCGCATTAACTTTGAAGCCGAAGTTCAAACCAAGTTGGGAATCACAATGAGTAATTATACACTTTCTGGCTGCTGTAAGACTCCCCCCCCCCCCCGCCGCAAAAAGCTTATGTTTGATAAGAGAAAAAGGCAAAACACCCCACCCCTGCCCCCCACCTCGAAATATGCTAACACCATTTATCTGGTTGTATTCAGGGAAGTAGCAACATGGGGTCCTATTGTGTAGCACAGGTCCTGGTTGGGGAAGAGGACATAGTTCAGTGTTCAATCAATTGCTTTGTATACAGAAGTCCTCTGATTCAGTCACTGGACATCTCCAGTTGAATGGTCAGGTAGCAAGTGATAAGAAAGACCCCTCTGCTGGAAACACGGAAGATCTACTGGCAGAAGTGCCATGGCAAATTCAGATCTGTGGGGTTCCTTCTTGATAGTTACAGCTCTGCCCTCTCACAGCATTCAAAGATTATACAACCACCTAAGACTGTTGTTGTTGTTTAGTCGTTTAGTCGTGTCCGACTCTTCGTGACCCCATGGACCATAGCACGCCAGGCACTCCTGTCTTCCACTGCCTCCCGCAGTTTGGTCAAACTCATGTTTGTAGCTTCAACAACACTGTCCAGCCATCTCGTCCTCTGTCGTCCCCTTCTCCTTGTGCCCTCCATCTTTCCCAACATCAGGGTCTTTTCCAGGGAGTCTTCTCTTCTCATGAGGTGGCCAAAGTATTGGAGCCTCCGCTTCAGCATCTGTCCTTCAAGTGAGCACTCAGGGCTGATTTCCTTCAGAATGGATAAGTTTGATCTTCTAGCAGTCCATGGGACTCTCAAGAGTCTCCTCCAGCACCATAAGCCAAAAGCATCAATTCTTCGGCGATCAGCCTTCTTTATGGTCCAGCTCTCACTTCCATACATCACTACTGGGAAAACCATAGCTTTAACTATACGGACCTTTGTTGGCAAGGTGATGTCTCTGCTTTTTAAGATGCTTTCTAGGTTTGTCATTGTTTTTCTCCCAAGAAGCAGTCTTCTTCTTCCCAAGAGGACTGTACAATAATAATTTAGATCAGGCATGTCAAACCTGCGGCCCTCCAGATGTTTTGGCCTACAACTCCCATGATCCCTAGCTAGCAGGACCAGTGGTTGGGGAAGATGGGAATTGTAGTCCAAAACATCTGGAGGGCCGCAAGTTTGACATGCCTGATTTAGATGCACAATGATGATAACTACCGGTAGGATGCATTGCAATAATCAGTGAAGATCTCCATGTTTTGCCTTTCAGCTAGATCTACTATTTTCTGTGCACATTCATAGGCAAGTGATTTGGAATGCTCCAATGTCGTCTTTTGGAATTATGTAAGTTGTGTTTTCCTTGAAGTACATAACAGAACTTGCACACCTAACTACCTTGTGTTCTCAGTGTTTCTAGATGGAGTGCTATATATAGAACTCCTCCTCAGTGTTTTTCCCTACACACCTCCAGAGTGACTCTAGGGGCCAATCCCCAATGGCTCACTCACCTCCCTTAACTCTAATTGGCTCCAATCAACACAAAGGATGAGAAGACTTCTCAGTGGCTAAAATCTGATAATACATCTTTCATTTCCCCTCTTAAATCTCCTCTCTTACGGCACTGTGAAATATAACTGAAATGGACAACATAGCTTTCCAGATTTTCTTTTCAGGAGGGTGGAATATAAATACTTTTATAAACCTGAAGACATCTGAAGGCAGCCCTGTTTAGGGAGGCTTTTAATGTTTAATAGATCATTTTATTTCATTTTTCTGTTTAATAGATCATTTTATTTCATTTTTCTGTTGAAAGCCACCCAGAGTGGCTGGGGAAACCCAGCTAGATGGGCAGGGTATAAATAATAATAATAATAATAATAATAATAATACATTATTATTATTATTATTATTATTATTACTATAAAAATCAACAAAGGTTTGTAGTAAAATTAAATAAAACATTACTGTAAAGGTAATCGCATTAACATTGTCCGTTTTGCTTTTTCAAGTAGCAAAATGACATTATCCTGGGCTGTATTAAGGGGGGGGGTGTACACGAGCTAACACAGCAGAACTTTCCTGAAAAAATTACATGGCTATTTCAGTTCGCCATAGCCCTTCCCACATATTCTACTCCTCAAGAATCCATGCTGAAAGCAATCTCACAGTAGATAAGTGTAGATTCTACCCAGGTCACAGTCCTAGTTTAATGTAAAACTGTATCATACAACATGCCTAGCCTGGGCATTCAAACAGGCCAAAGGTCCCTTTTGTTTCTATATCTCACCTCATTTTGTATCTCAGCTCGCCTGCACCTTCTCCCCCTGATCAACAAAAAGCTGGAGCCACTTTGTAAACAGAATCAGAATTAAAAGATCCTTGTCATATGTTTTTCATTTCCTTTAAGAGGAGAGGAGGATGTTGAAATGGAGCCAGTTTTTTAAGGCGGTGGTAGCTTTCGAAGTTGAAAGACTGGAGTAACAAGAACAAGGCACGAAAGAGACTGCGCCAAAGTATATTAGAATAAAACAATCCTCAAGATTTAAACTACAAGCACAGCCAGTGGAATGACAAGTGCCAAGAGTTAACCTACAAGCAATGGTGGAAACAGGATCAGGCGTTTGCTATATTTTAAAAGGTTTGACTTTGTATGGATTTTAAAACATCTGAAACCCAGGACATGCACTGGCAAGAAATAAAAGGAAGGCAAAAGGAGAAAAGTTAACTCAATCATCTGAAGAAAGCAGTTCTGTAGTTCTGTGACCAGCCAAAGGACTTGAGAAGACAGCATGGGTAACTACATGATAAAGCAATGTTATGTGATCTCTAGAAACTTTAGAAGAGATGTGCCAAGACAGACATAGCCAACATGGTGAACTTTAGACATTGTCTAAAGACTCCCATCAGGATTTGGAGTCTAGCAGTATCTGGAGTGTACCACATTGACTATTCTCATGTTAAGAGAAAAAGAAAACTCTTGGTACTAATATACAATGGAGTGTTAGACCTGTGGGCAGAGTTTCTTTCCATCCATAAAAGCCCCTCTTTATCTGAAGTCTATCTTAAAGTGAACGGGTGAAAAAGAAGACTGGCAAATTCAGGTTGTGCTCAAGTGCAACAAACCCACTTCCAGGAGATCAATAAATATTGAAAGGAACTGGGTGGGAAAATTAACTGGAAAGTTTGGTATAATGACTGCTTGCACAGTGTTGTATAACCTCCCTGCAAACAATTTGTAATGAATGTTCAGTGCCAGGTAATTTGGATCCACCTTAGTGGTTGTGTATTACTAACTTTAGAAGGGGTGATTCCTGAAAATCCCTCATTGACATAGCTACTCTAAGTTCCTCTTTTTCTCTTGACCGCTCCTTGTCTCTATGGGAATTGCAGATGAAGTAATTTTGATTAAGTTTTGCTAGGATTCCAGCTGTGTTTACAAGAGAAGAATAAGCTGTCTTGCAAAGCTGGTTGGAAACCTCATCCAAATGAAAGAGAGGCATGTAGTAAGAGCAAACAAGTCAGGGCCAAGTCATACTAAAGCCAAAAATGCCTACAGCAGAACCGGCCCACCCATGAGGCAAGATGAGACAACTGCCTCTGGCGGCAGGATACACTGGGGCAGCAGATTATCATCATCAGGTGCTGCAGTGGCAGGGATGGCTGTGCCACGCTCCTTGGAGGCCAGATCTGTTGCCTTCTCAGCAGGCGCCACTACCCATGCCACCGCTACAGCAACATCTTGGCAAATAGGTGCCACTGGTGGTCTCCCAGCCCCAGGAAGGGAATAGTGGGTCTGCCCTCTGGGGTTTCCTGGGCTCTGCATCAACCTGGCATGATTCAGAGCAGCCTCATTCCCCCCACAAAACCTGCCATGGCAGACTTTGACTTCCATTTCAACCATAGGGTAAGTCTGATTTGATTCTCTGCCCCCTTGTTCCTGGTGTAGATCTTCACTCACCCCTTTCTCACCCTGGCAGGGGGAACATTTTGTCATTCGCCTCAAATGCCAAAATGTCTTGGGCCAGCCCTGGTCCACAGTCCCTTGTTCTTATTTGGGGGGTAGGTGCAAACACTCTGATCAGCCTTGCTTTTGCTGCTGGGTTCTCACTATTTGAATGGTTTTCATGCATAGCTTTAAGCTGACAGTAATTCACAGAACATGCTATCAGCCAATTTCAGTTTCTTTGTTTCTAATTTTTCCATTCTTAAATTTAGTTATACACATTTCTACATTTCCAGTTTGTGAATACAGTATATAATTTGAAGGACCTTGTGAAATTTCACCAACATTTTCATGTTAATTCTACTAATATACATGTATTATTATGCTTAATATACACTTTGCAAAGCACTTTCCCCTAATAGAAATCATTTTTGCATGCTATTTTCATTAATATAAGCATTTTTATGCACACTTTGCTACAGTATATGCATTTCTGTAGACACTACTTGGCTAGAGAACTGCATTGCAAATTTCACAAAAGTGATTTTTTAAGGATGGCTGTGTTTGGTTTGTGTATTGTTTTGGAAAGTGTGAATTAAATAGGTTCACCATTAAATTAGAACTGAATTTCTTTACATATGATGATGCACTATTTTTAAAAAAACTAGAGATGGTTCTAAGCAGTACAGTCATACCTCGGTTTAAGTACGCCTCGGTTCGAGTATTTTCAGTTTAAGTACTCCATGGACCCGTCTGGAATAGATTAATCCACTTTCCATTACTTTCAATGGGAAAGTTCGCTTCAGGTTAAGTACGCTTCAGGTTAAGTACGGACTTCCGGAACCAATTACACTCATACTTCGGGTTAAGTACGCATCAGGTTGAGTACTCCGCGGACCCGTCTGGAACAGATTAATCCACTTTCCATTACTTTCAATGGGAAAGTTCGCTTCAGGTTAAGTACGCTTCAGTTTAAGTACTCCACGGACCATCTGGAACGGATTAATCCACTTTCCATTACTTTCAATGGGAAAGTTCGCTTCAGGTTAAGTACACTTCAGGTTAAGTACAGACTTCCGGAACCAATTGTTTGTAAACCGAGGTACCACTGTAATATAAAGACAATATTTGTTTTGGCTGGTAAAAAAAAATGCCAATCATTTGATCCTCATCTACTTAGAATTGCTATTGTTGTTAATGACTTTCTAAACTTGCATGAACATTGAAGGTGGAGGGGGCAATGTAATCACTTTACTGATATTTGCCACGAAACAAGGTTTGCCTTATCCAAATGCTACCTGGATTCATCTGCTTCTGTACAGACACAGGCTTAGTTTTCTCCCCCTACATCATTTTGCATCCTGCATGGTGCTTTGTTTTGCAGTAAAATGGCAAGCTTTCTTCTTTATTTCCCTATGCTAAGGATGTAAAGGAGGACTTCCACATAGTTATGTACGGTATTTATTTCTGACAAGCAAGTTAAAACCACTGTAATAAATACCTGGTGAAACTAGAGCCTTGACAATTTCAGAGAAAAGTCAAGCTGGTTAATAAGTAAGAGGCATTTTAACACAGGATTATCATAAGGTTTTGAGCAGATGTGCCTGTGGATCTCAAAGAACAGCTGCAAGCTTGTGAAAGGTATTGTATTGAATACAAATGCAGAAGGACAGAATCATTTGTACTACCTTAGGGCTGTATTTTTTGTGTCTTTTCAACCTTGACCTTCAGGCTCCATCCGAGTAATAGTAAATAAACAGCTTTGTTGAGAGGGTTACATAGAAGGTTTTCTAGCCTGAGGGGAGAGGGAGGCTGAAATTCAGGCTCTGCATGAGGGCAGTACAAAAGTAATTGACTCTACCAGTATATACAGTGTTTAATGCTTGTCTTGCATTTTGCTGGAGTCTTACAAAGAGGCTTTCTGGTACAGTCAGCCCAGGACATATATATGTAAAATCAGTGCTATTTTTCTAGAAGAAGTGCTGGAACTCACCATGAACACCTCCCTTGTTCTCTTATAATGGCAATGGTGCCCACCTGAGAGGTGCCAGAACTGAGTTCTGGTGAGTTCCAGTTGAAAAAAAAGCCCTGCGTAAAATGTAAAAATGTGGCTGTGGGTGTTGACAAGCCCATGAATAGGAACTTGACCAGGGCTTAACTCTTGGCATAGCTGTTGTGCACTTTAAGACTTAAAAAAACACACCACACATGGTTAGAGCATCAGACTGGGATATGAGGGACCAAGGTTTAAATCCCCACTCAGCTATGAAGCTCACTGGCATGGCCTTAGGCTGGTCCCTGTCTCTCAGACTAACCTACCTCACAGGGTTGTTGTCGTGAGGATAAAATGGAGTAGGGAGAAACACCACTATGAGCTCTTTGGAGGAAAAAGTGGGATATAAATTGAATAAATAAATATTGACTTGCTTTGTATTTGGGAGTAACCTGCTTCGTTGCCTGGGGTGGGGTGGGTGGCTTGCTTGATAATTTGACTGCGAAATCAAACCAGGGAGCGTCCAGCCATTTCCACTGTGCCGTTTTCTTGATAAAATGGCAACTTGCAGGGGTAACCATACCATTGGTCAAAATGAGGCAGGTGCCTCAGGTGGCAAATGCTGGAAGCCGTCGCAAGGTGTTTTGGGGCAGAGAGCTATGTGCCCCTAAGCCTGTTGCCCTCAGATGTATTACAAGTGATAGCAATAGCCCTTCTGCAAAATAGCTCATTGTGCATTTTTCAATAAGTCTTTTTTCAAGTTGAGAGCCTCTCCTTCCATCTCTTGCTTCATTGTATTTTAGCTGGAAAAACTACAGATTGTTGGAGGAAAATGCAAAGCAGTGAATGGATTTTCCCCACCTTGATCCTTTGCATATATGGCTTCTTCTCCATGATGAGACCATCTGAGGCTTTCCTGACTCCTTATCTTGTTGGGCCTGATAAAAACCTGACCATTGATGAGGTACAGTGACGCACATTTTATTCACCCTAAGGTATTCAGTCATATGTCAGGAGCGAATTACAAATGGGGAAGGAATTCGTTTAACCTTATAAACAAAAGGTAACATAATTTTCTACAGAGAAACTGTTACCTTCGTCCCACTTTTTATAAATGTAAGTGTACTTCGTTAAGTTTTATATTTCTGGGTCTGTGGAACTCCTTGCCACAATAATTCAGAGTTCCTCTATGTTACCATGTTATGCTGCCACCTGTTAGAATTCTGTTAGTACTTAATGTTTGCCATCTCTTAAACCTCCTGAAGAGGCTGAAACCTGTTGGACATACTACCTCCCACAATACATTTCTTTTTTTTACTTCTGAACATCATTTCAAAGCTTTCACCCTGTTTTTTGTTTTGGTAACAAAGCAACCTGGTTGCACACGCAGGCCCACAGTCAACTCACAGCAAGCAAGTTCCGTCCCACTCCTTTCCAGGACATTAATTTCTGTGGCTAGCATTATAAAAGCTCTAGGAGAGCGAGGTGTATTATCCTTGCAAGTAAAAGACAGTGACTGAAAATGCGCTGTGTTGGGGGGGGGGAATGACAGCAATGAAGCAGCACACATCATGTGTGAAAAGATCAGCTATCAATCTAGCTCTGGAATGCCAGTTTGTAATTAACCAAAGCAAGTTGATGCCCATGTGTTGTGCCTAAAGAAAGGCTAGGCTGTGAATGAGATGGTGAGCTTGCCACTAGCTGCTCAAAACATGAATGGGAGAGAATAGGGGACTGAAGAGACAGAGGAGCTGTTAGAGGAGAAAACAGGCCTCGGCTACCAAAGTTTGCCTAGGGTCTCCACTGTAAAATTATATTGTACAGAAACCTTGTGGTTTCAATAAGTCCTTCTATATTTTTCATGCCTTATATTCCTTAGCCTTTCAATGTTACAAAATCCCTCCTTTTCCCTTCCAGGTGACACAGCACGTTTTTCCTGTTTGGACGTACTCCTACTTGGCTCTACTAATCCCAGTATTCCTGATCACAGACTATGTACGCTATAAGCCTGTCATTATTCTCCAGGGAATTAGTTTCCTGATCACCTGGCTACTGCTTTTATTTGCATATGGTGTGCCTGCCATGCAGCTGGTGGAATTTTTCTATGGCATGGCGACTGCCACAGAGGTTGCCTATTATGCCTACATATACAGTGTTGTCAGTCCTGACCATTACCAAAAAGTCACTGGCTATTGCAGAAGCATCACTCTAGTGGCATCCACAATAGGTTCCTTGCTGGGCCAGCTTCTAGTCTCTCTGGCCCATGTCTCTTATTTTTACCTCAATGCCATAACCATGGCCTCTGTCTCTGTGGCCTTTATGTCTTCATTTTTTCTACCCATGCCTCAAAAAAGTATGTTCTTTCATAGAACGTCTTCCCCAGAAGCATCCATCGGACCAACAGATAAGGATCCACCAAATGTCTCCGGCCAGCCTAGCCACCAATGGGATCCGTGTGTTCCAACAACATCATCCGACAACTTCCAGAATGTGCCAGTAGACCAACTGCCCAAAATAAAAGACCAGAATCACTTTCTGACTGTGCTTCTCCAGCTCTGTAAAGACTTGAAGGAATGCTATACCACAAAGAAACTTCTTTACTGGTCAATATGGTGGGCATTAGCCACTGCAGGATTTAACCAGGTTTTGAATTACGTCCAGGTACTGTGGGATGATAAAGCACCTTCTCATAGCTCTCAAGTGTACAATGGAGCTGTTGAAGCCATAGCAACATTCCTGAGTAAGTATCCCTCTTAAAATATATCCTGTATGCAAACAACCATGTAAATGCACTTAATCCCCCCCATTCCCATGCAGCATAGGAAGGTGGTGAACAAGATAACCAGGTACGAGAAATCATAAAACATTTTCCAGAATCCCACACGCCATATAGGTGTGGTGTGCATAATGTTTTGGGGCACGCAAATGTCACCATTTATTTCAGTGGAGGTAATTTTCACATGCAGCAATGAAAATGAACAGATATCTGGGGAGTGCATCAGAGATTCCATAGTCATAAAAAATAGATAAATTGGAGGGAACAAAATATTTATGCAGTGAGTTTGGTCCACAGCTCACAACTTGTGCCTATCTAGAAATGTGATGAACTGTTTAATCACATAGATTTGTTTATTTAGGTACTGCTATTGTATTTGCTTTCTGTACAAATATGCAAGTAGTTGACTTGTGGCTTATACAGCAGTTATGCTCTGGAAATACCGTATTGGCCCGAAAATAAGCAGCACTTTCCCCCCAAATTCCGATTGTGAAAAGTTAAAGTGCGGCTTATATTCATGACCTTACGCTGCCGGCAAAGCGGTGCAGCTCCCCCCCCCCCCCGAGAGCAGCCCAGGAGTGCAGGCCACCGGTGGCCAACTCGTCCACGGCTCACAAGCCTCCCCCAAGCTGCTGAATTTTAAAGGTACGGCTTCTTTTCGGGTCAAAATCGTGTACAACCCTTTGTAAACTATAACCTTACTGCACTCTCCCAAGGCCACTATAGTCTCTCCTTGCACCTCTGAGCGCTGTCCCACATGAGTGCAATGGGGTGGGATTGCCAATGGTTTCCCCCCTCTCCCGTCCACTTCCAACATTTTTCCTGCTCTAGTTTGTCCCATAATCTTTAGGACTTGTTGCAGAACAATTTAAGCTGCTCTTCTGTAATTGTTTATTAAATCTTACTCAGTTGAAGTATTTTAGTTCCCCTTTAAGAGAAATGCTCTAGGCACCTTACAGTATTATTTTGTACCTACATTTTGAGGGGAAATAGGGTATTTTAAAACCATTTTAGCAAGACTTAAAAACCTGCAGAACAGGGATGGCTAACCTGTTATTCTGGAAATGCTGCTGGATGCCAGTTCCAGCCATCCCTGATCATTGGTCATCCAGAAAGCTAAATGTTAGCCACCCTTGCTGCAAGTGCATAGCAGGTCTAAAACTTATCTTTTTCTCCAGGTTCAGTAACATCACTGACTGTGGGATATGTGAAAATGAACTGGGACCTTACAGGGGAGATGGCGCTGGGAATCTTTTCTGCCCTCGATGCAGGTTCCCTGCTTTTGATGCATTTTACCAGCAACATCTGGGTTTGCTATGCTAGCTATCTAGTTTTCAAGGCATGTTATATGCTTCTTATAACTATAGCAACGTAAGTATAGATATAGTTCACTTAGGCCAATTTGTTATTGTTTGGGCCCTTTATTGCAGGAAGGATGGTTAAATAAAGCCAGTGAAAGTAAGAAACACTGGGGAAATGGGAAATGGAGCATACCCTGTGAGACATAAAAATTATTGGTTACAGGTAGGTAGCCGTGTTGGTCTGGATCGAAGTAAAATAAAAAAAATTCCTTCAGTATGCCATCAAATGTGTATGCCATCTAACATTGTGTATGCCATCAAATGCCAACAGTGCCCTTCAGCTCTCTATATTGGACAAACAGGCCAAACCCTACGCCAAAGGATAAATGGACATAAATCTGACATCAGGAACCAGAAGACAGAAAAACCAGTAGAACACTTCAATCTCCCAGGACATTCTATACAAGATCTCAAAGTAGCTGTCTTACTACAAAAGAATTTCAGAAATAGACTGGAAAGAGAAGTTGCTGAATTGCAACTTATCACCAAGCTCAAAACCATGGAGGGACCTGGTTTGAACAGAGATATCGGATTCTTATCTCATTATACATGATAAGCGATCTTCAGCCATCTCAACCCTTGCTTTTTCATGCAAAACCATTTGCAGTCGTTTGCGGTCATCAACAGCTATCAGTCAGTCAATCACCCATTTCCACCACCCTTCTGAGTGATCCCCCCTCCCCATCCCCACCCCTCCCCACCCCTTCTCTACATAAGTGCCTGGAAACTTCCATTTCACTGTATCTGAAGAAGTGTGCATGCACATGAAAGCTCATACCAAAATAAAAACTTAGTTGGTCTTTAAGGTGCTACTGAAGGAATTTTTTTTATTTTACTATAAAAATTATTGAAAGGGAAATGCAGAACCCTGTCTTCAAATATCAGAATGGCTGTCATATAGAAGAGGACTAAGACCAGTTCGGGACGCAGGTGGCACTGTGGGTTAAACCACAGAGCCTAGGGCTTGCCGATCAGAAGGTCAGCGGTTCGAATTCCTGGGATGGGGTGAGCTCCCGTTGCTCGGTCCCAGCTCTTGCCAACCTAGCAGTTTGAAAGCACATCAAAGTGCAAGTAGATAATAGATAAATAGCGGAAGGTAAACGGCATTTCTGTGTGCTGCTCTGGTTCACCAGAAGCGGCTTTGTCATGCTGGCCACATGACCTGGAAGCTATACGCCGGCTCCCTCAGCCAATAATGCAAGATGAGCGCTGCAACCCCAGTGTCGGTCACGACTGGACCTAATGGTCAGGGGCCCCTTTACCTTTATGACCAGTTCTCTGCTGCAACATTTTAAGTGTAAGTGTGTAAGAGCCGTTTGCCAATAGAACCAATACCCTAATGGAGGGGAATGGCACTCTCCTTGTTGGAACCCTTCAAGCAGAGACCCAATAGTCATCTCTTGATGATGTTCCTAGCTCTGGATTTCCTGCGTTAAACTGAAGGTTGAACAAGATGGGTGCAATACAAGACACTCCAACTCTACGACCTTGAGATTTCTTTCTTTAGCAATTGCTGTTCCAGCCACACATCTGTGTTTCCAAATATACACCTGCATACCTCCATGGGCCTATAGGTGATAAAGTTCAAACCTGCTGTGAATAAAATAAGCAGAGCTCGTGCTCAGACTAGTACTTACGCACAGATTTAAGGCAAACGTGGGATGTGATCTCTATCATAATAACGAACCTTTTGCAGGCCTCTTCTTGCTCCTTCGGTACTGCCCACATTTCCTGAAATCCCATGGTAATCATAGAGTTGGTAGGGACCCAGAGGGTCATCTAGTCCAACCCCCTGAAATTAGCTATGTGCATGGCTGAGGTTTCCTTATCCTGATTGTCTGCATCCATTTCACACAAGTGTGTGCAAATTTTGCCAGGTCTGAAAAAAACAAGTCATCTACACATTGATATCATGGTGATATCAACATTCTAAAATAAGCTCAATTTTAGTTTTCAGATTGCCATCAGTCTCAGCATGGAACGCTATGCGTTAATGTTTGGATTCAACAACTTTGTTGCATTGCTAATTCAAACTATTGTGACCGTCACAGTGGTGGATTCCAAAGGACTGGGACTGGATATTGGGACTCAGGTAAGTTGTAATGTTAATGTTGTATTGTGGGCACTATTGCTAATTCAGTAACATTTGCATGCTTCACATATTTGCAAGAGGCGAGACTCAAATCAAGAGGCTTTTCTTTTCTTTATAAACGTCCATTTATATAAATAACATATGCTTACACATCTGTAATGTATTTCTACCTCATCCTTTTAGGGCAGGTATGTGGGACTTTTTTGTCTTCACAGGCTGGATTCTTTTCAGGATCTACTTTGTAAGCCAAATTTGACAGGTAGGCGGGGTTGCCTACCTATCAACTGCATGATTCCATAAATGATGTAATGTGATTTGGTGCTTTGAAATCCTGCAATAAGAATACCGTAAGATTCCACAGGAGTGTCGATTTCTAGTTTGGATTCCTTAGCATCATCACCATCATCATTAATATACTACACTTCATCTGAAGATCACAGGGTGATTTACAGTATAAATCATCTAAACTTTAAATATAGTTAGGCTACAATCGTTTTCCCGTAAGCCCCAATAAATACAGCAAAACTTTCTTGATAATGCATAGGATTGCACTATTAGTGAAATATACAAAACATATTTGGGAATTTTACAAGTTAGCCAGGAGTAACTCTCCACAATTCACCAGAATTTTAACTTTAACTGCCAAATTTTCATCTCTCTTTGCTTGACTTTGACTCATTTGTTAATACTGACTTTTTAGTCTTGTTCAAAGTTGCTCAACCAATCACTGAAACAAGTGCCCCACCCAAACAAGTAACTGCTAACAAGCACTTTTTTCTGTGGTGGGTTTCGATAATTGACTGTGCAGATTATGAAGTACAGATCAGCCCAGAATTTACGCTCAGGCTGGAAGAAGCATGCTTGATGTCTGGCCTAGATTAACATTCCATCACCCCACCACCCAGATCTCCAATGATAATCTGTCCAAGCTGGCAAAAGCTTATTTTTAAAAATATTATTGTTCATTATCTCACAGCACACATCAATTCCAGTGTGTTGTCTTCACATCAGTGTGCATACACACAATACTGGCTGTTCTCCAATTCCCCAGTGACTTGATATTCTGTATCCCTGGCTGGGTTGGCATCAGCACCTGATACCCTTGGGCAGCTGCCAGGACTCGCTGCCAATGTCTGCACTAGGCCTTGTTTAATTTTGTTTCTGAACCAGCACGCCAAACAGTGGCAGGTGGCTGGATCTTGTCACCATTTTAATTTTCCCCAATATCCTCAGCCTAGCATCACTCTGACAAATTGTGGGATTTGCCTTGAAGTAACTGACAGCAAAGCAGAGGTGAATTTTGTTCATCAGTATTTAGCATTTGGGTGGCTTTCAAAAAGATAAGAGACAGATTCATGGAGGATGTCCCACCTCCTCTGTCAGAAGCAGAATGTCTCTGAATACCAGTTGCTAGAAACTGCAGAAGGGGACAATACTACTGCGCTCAGGTCCTTGTGTGTTTCCCATAAGCACCTGCTGTTGCAACATACGGTCACTTGATATGCATTTTCACAATTATGAATGGTGTAGCTACAAAGAGATGGATCATTAGTCATCTTCCAGTTCTGAGGAAGTACATTCATGATAGAACTGAATGGAGAGGAGAAGAATTGACTTCCCTAATACAGGGGTGAAGTTGAGGACATCACGTACTTATTTGCCTACTTCAGCAAAATGTAATACTTTAAAAAGTGCATTGTGCTCTTTTCATACTGTATCAGTGGATTTTAAGTTTCAGTCTTCAAAATACAGATCTCAATGCTTTGGCTTTCATATAATTGCAAGTCATTTTTTGACTATAGACTTTTTATTATTTAAGAGAAAGTATATAGGAGACTGAGCTTATGCATAAAAATTAAGTCCTACCAAGTGGACTTACCAGTAGGTATTTAAAAAATGGTTGCAAAAACTCTATGTTTGAAGCTTAAGTTTTTTCAAAAAGCTGTTTGACAGATGTATTCTTTCACTCTGCTTTCTTGCAGTTCCTAATATATGGCAGTTACTTTGCAGTGATAGCTGTGATTTTCCTAATCAGGAGTATTTTTACGATAACATCACTCAAATGCCAAAAGGAGTCAAAGAACCTGGTTGAAAATCTTCAGAAGACTGAGGCAGAAGAGCAGAATGCAGTCCGCTATGACATAAGACTGTGACTTTAGCACCTTCAGCAAAAAAATTACCTGAGAATAAAGCTCATCCACACAATGTTAATCAAGGAGGAGGAAGAAATGGAAGCAAACATGTTTGGTGCACCATTGCATTCCTAGTCATTTGTGAGCCAGAGAGCAACTGCCTGGAGCATCTTTCAGTTCCAAACCATTTTGCCAATTGCATTTTTCAATTTCAAAAAACAAAAATTGAATTTTGTTGGTATGAATCTTCAAAGGTTAGGTTTATCATGTATACACAACTTATCGGACTGAAATTTCCAGTTCTGGTCCTTGTTCAGCATTCCTTAGTATGTTAAGTTCACATTCACCAAACAAAAGGTAAATTATGGCTTCTAAGTCACTTGTTGCATGAGGCAAATCACATGTTAAACATTGCACTGGCACTGAACATACTGCACAAGTGGGCAAGAGGTTTCTGGACTATAATCAGGGCCCTTTTGTGCGACACATTTGTAGCTCTGCCTCCCTCTTGAAACTTGCAGCCTTTTGAAATCAGGTGAAAACATTGTTTTAAGAGACTCGTCGGCCCTCTCCGATTTTCTGCTGTTTTGTGTACTTGCTAGAACTGCTTTGTTAAGCAGCATATATTTCAATGTTATTTTCCATAGTTTTATTGTGATTTGTATAAAATTTATATGGATATTAGTTATCTTACAGACTCATTAGCTGAAAAAGCAGGAAAGGAATGGAGTAAATAGATAGTGTGAATATTAAGTATTTGCGAGAACATACCCTTTCATTGTTTGATCTATTGTAAATTATCTGTGGCTACCATGTTTTTTGGAGGGCACTAGGAGAAGGGGACGACAGAGGATGAGATGGTTGGACAGTGTTCTCGAAGCTACAAACATGAGTTTGACCAAACTGCAGGAGGCAGTGGAAGACAGGAGTGCCTGGCGTGCTATGGTCCATGGGGTCACGAAGAGTCAGACACGACTAAACAACAACCACCATGTTTTTTATAGCTGAGTCAAACTTGCATCCAATCCTGGAGTGGCCTTAATACATCAGGCAAGTGTGGAAATAGTAGGCTGAAAACTGATGAACCTATCCTCTATGTATGACAACAGCTAGATTAAGGCCAGCATCCTTTTTTCTTTTTTATATGGTGCTAATTGAGATTTCAGACCCAATACTTTGGTGCAAACATTTAACAAATTTCATCATTGCAACTGTGCCAATCCACAGTGGCAAACTATGTTAAGTATTGTTGAAACACTCATTAACCCAGTCCTTCATCTATAATTAATATTCAGGTAACCTGAGATTTGTTAATCTGCTACTCAATGCATTCTAGGATTGCCACCCAACACAAGCAATAATATTACAGTTACATGCTGCATCTATTCCCACTATATAAACTGCATTTCACAACCATACCAAATGACCAAGCCTAATCATGTAACTGTATATCAGAAATTCAAAATAATGCATGAAGGAAGCATAGAAAACAAAGTCAAGTTAGTATGACATAAGAACATTAACATTAACTTTAAATCAATAATTCTAAAGCTGTTTATATTATATTAAGTAAGTTCAATTGTGATAATGCCCAATCTATAAGTACATGGCATACTAAATATTGTAAAATTCTAGAAAAAAGTACACTTGCTCTATTTTGAAGGAAAAGTGAGGCAGAAAAACAAGAGTGCTGCTCTTTACATTCTATGTCCAGGTGAAGGCATGACTATTACCATGTTTCCATGTAAATAAGACCCTGTCTTATATTTATTTTTCCTTAAGAAGACACATTATGGCTTATTTTCAGGGGATGTCTAATTTTTATTACGCGTCCAGCCTTGCCTCTTCCTTGGCGCCCTCCAGAACTGCTCCTATAACTATGTCTTATTTTCGGAGTATGGTTATATTGCACAAATGCTTAGAAATCCTGCTACAACTTATTTTATGGGTATGTCTTATTTTCGGGGAAACAGGGTACCTATTATTTTCCCATGGCAGTGCCAAAAGTAGTGACTGGTGGTTAGAAGGATTAAATCTGCATGAGGAAGAAATTACAAATCTCAGCTATTACTTCAATGGAAATTGCAGCCCTCAGCTGCTTTACAGCTAAGCAAGATAGGAGACGGCATCCCCCATCACAGCATTCTCATACGATGTTCGTTTTGGCTCTGTGGTCAAATGTGTGAAGTCTGCATTTAGGTACTAATTTTTGCTTTCCATTTCCTGATTTGAGGAATGTGATTTCCTGATTTGAGGTATGTGAGGGTGACAATCATACAAAGTAGATATTTTTTAGAGCGCCCCAGAAGTTTATTGTGAACAATATAATGGGAGTTTGGTCCAACTTTACATAAGGGAATTAAACTAGCCAGAAAATATCAGTTTATTTTACCCTCTTTTTACACTCCTCATTAAGAAGAGTTCAAATAAGATGCAGCAAAAGCAGTACTGGGTGGGGTACATTTCACTGCCTTGGTTTTTTTCTGGCAAGCAAAAAACTGTGCATTGCCATAGTTTAGCTAATTCTTGAACAAAATATTCTGTCTGCTTTATAAGTCAACTCCCTTGGAAAGTCTACATATTGAATAGCTGTTTCCAAAAATCATGTTCATACTGCCTTTTGATCCTAGGTAGAAAGCAGCATTTACCATCTCACACCGTTAAACTAAACGAAAGAGAAACAACTGTATGCCAACTGTAGTAAAATACAGAACTTTTGTTTATTACCATTACAGAAGCTTAGAGTCAACGTATTAAAGTAAAACCCTCTAACCTTCAATGAGTATTGTACAAAATACACAGGATATGTTGAGCAAACTGCTGCTATGATTCAAGTAGTCACAAACTATCGCAACAGGTGTCCAGCCTCTAACAAGGCCTATTAAGTTCTTGCACCCTGTCATGGAGACCTCAAAATAAGTTTAACAGAAACCTCGGGCAACATCCAACATTCTGGATCTGTTAATGCAGAGTTGTCCACTTCCATAATATAACTCTTCCTTCTTCTTCAATGCAGTTCTCTGCATGCTCTCAAAATCAGCTCTGGTTTGGAGGACTCTCCAGAGTAGATTTGGGAGGCATGAAGAGGAAAGGGAAGGCCTATTGCACAAGCAGAGTTCTGCTTGCAGTGCATGGGATACCGGCCTAGATCAATAAATCAAACAATGTGTGTCCCACCAGAGTGGGATTCTTCATGAATAGAATTGAGCAAGAAGTTAAGTAGGTTCTATACTGCCCATCTAAAATCAGATTAGCTATAGTGTTCAAAATAATGACGTTGATATTTTGATATTTTCCATGAGCCACAGAAAATGTCGCATGAGCTCCAGAGTAAAAAAGTGGGCATCTCACTGAAAGCAATTAGTATCTTAAGTGAGATACTTCAAGACAACAGGGCTCATTCCTTTCCCCGCTACTCCTTTCCCCATTCCTCTGTTTTTTACAGAGCTTTCCTTCCTCACTCCAACAGTCTCAGCCCTACTCCTGCAGCTCATTGCAATGCAGTGGGACTCAGTTTTCCCATCATGTAACCTGATTTGTAGATGGCTTCTCCACTCTACTGCTCACTGAGAGGTGGCAGGGTCTCTTTATACAAACACACCTTTTGGATCCCCCCCAAATCTTTTCTCCTCTCAGGGCTCACTGTGTCATCTTCTCTTCCTCCTCTTTCACACAAACTATCAAAGAGGAAGCGACACGTGCGGCTGACTGGTCTTGTGATATCTGTAAACCTATATAATGTTGTGCACAGGCTGGGGTTCCCCGCACCAGCTTTATTGGTTGATCACCAGGAGATTTTTCAACATTACCAAAAGCAGCTGTGGAAACGCACCCTGGAAGGATTCCTAAAGATTTAACAAAATTGGTTAGTGCAAATGCCGACAAAGACAAACACATTTTTTCCTAATATTTATTTTTTTCCACCTGCAAACTGTAGCAAAACATGATCAGCTTTATTATGCAGACAGGTATCCCTCTACATTATAGAGAATTTAGGCATGTATAAATAGAAGAGCTCTTTAGGAAAGGAAAAACACTTCAAGAAATGAATAAAACCTTCAATTTTGAACTCATAACTCCAAACAGCAATGGTTAAAATGATGTAGGCCATTCATTCCAAGAGATACGACAGCACCTTAAAGTGACTGATCTATTTCCCCCAGTAACGTTTTTCACATAACAATGTGTTAAAAGTTACAAATACTGATATGCACAAATAACTAATTCCTAAGGAAAAAATATGTACAGTACTGCAGCATAATGAATGTGGTATCTGCAATAACTTATTAGCCAATTTTAAAATACATGATACCATTAACATTCTCCTGCCAACGCACAGATAAAAAGATGTTTCCATGGCCCCTGTTTTGCACATTACCTGGTGTTTCTTGGTTTTAATACACAATGCAGGCTTTTTTTTTTGAAAGAGTTCTCTTGTGTTTAAAGCTAAGATCAGTGAAACAAGACAACAGTGCAAGAGGCGCAGAGATGTTGTGTGATCACATAAGAGTTCTTTTAGGTAAAGTGTCTATAAGGCTATAAGAAAGGATTGGTTGATGAGCTTCCTGTTGGAAATTGCCCTGCTGGTCCACCTGCCTAAAGAAAACAAAAGAGAAGTCTCACACAAAAAGCCATATGCCAAGCATGCCATCTGGACAAAACTTAATTTTTCCATTTCCTCTAGATGGGCCAACTGCCTATAATACACTTTTAGCAAAGGCACAAGAGGAAAAGAGCTAACAGCATAGAGCAAATATACACAGATGAGTGTGTAAAACAGGATGGGGAGGTGAAAGTTTTGCTTTTTTGTATGCCTTTGGAATCAGCTATGACTCCAAATATATAAAATTACAAGCATCAAGAGCATGCCCCCCTGCTCCATTCCAACTGAACTGTCTCATGAATCCAAGTCAATAATGACAGAAAAAGTTACCCCCTGATCTAGATGACTACCATATCATCAGAGCTCACTTACCATAAAAGGATTACTAGATACTCCAACAGCTGTAACTTGCCCAAATGGGGTTACTACTGGTTTTGCCTGTCCAAATGCAGCAAAGCCGGCTCCTTTGTAATAAAATATCAGAAGTTAACTTTAGACTGGTAACCAAGTATCACACTATGCACATACTCTGCTCTTAGCAATTAAATTCAATACAATTATCTGATCCCAATCTAAACAATGGGACTTAATCACTTAGTTGACTTGCTTCCCTACTGCAGTTTTATTCAACAAAATCATGTCAATTAAAAATACAATTTGCACTGCTCTCTGTGTGCTCAGAAGGGTTTACTACAGGCTTCTTCAACCTCGGCCCTCCAGATGTTTTGAGACTACAATTCCCAGCATCCCTGACCACTGGTCCTGCTAGCTAGGGATCATGGGAGTTGTAGGCCAAAAAGATCTGGAGGGCCGAGGTTGAGGAAGCCTGGTTTACTAGAACCATCTTAGTATCTCTTGTGCCCAGTGCTTTAAGGCTGGGATCCTAGGTGTGTCTGAAATATAAAAATACTAGCTAGCAAAGCCTATGAAACATGCATCTTTTTCTGACATAAAGGCACATTCAAACTTCATGGTACAGTATAGAATTATGCAGAAACTACGTTTCTACTTAATCATGCAGTAGTACAGTTGCCAGATTCTTTAAGTGAAAAGATTCAGAATATCATCTTGAATACATTCCCTGTGTTTGTTAAGTAGCAACTTAGGTGTGATAACCTGGTTTTGCTAGGGCCAGACACAACTTATTTAGAAATTATAACACACTTTTCCTTTTACAGTGGAACCTTGGGTTGCGGACGTAATCCATGATGGAGGCACGTCCGCAACCCGCAGCGTTCGTAACCTGCAGCGCTGCATCTGCGCATGCGCGTGACGCAATTTAGTGCTTCTGCACATGCGCAAGTGGCGAAACCTGGAAGTAACCTATTCCGGTACTTCCGGGTTTCCCCTGGTCTGCATCCTGCAAACACGTAACCTGAAGCATTTGTAACCTGAGGTACCACTGTAAAAGGAAAGGAAGGCTAATAAAAATTATTTGCACAATCAAAACAGTTCAAGCTAGCAGAATAAATTTCACAACAATTGTTTCTGTGTCTAAGGACAAAGAACATGAGAATATAAAATACGCTGCTCAGGTGAATCGCCCCCACCCTCCTCCCTGCACAAACGTTATACAGTGGTACCTCCTTCGTTCCGGAGGTCCGTTCTTAACCCGAAACCGTTCTTAACCTGAGGCGTGTTTTCGCTAATGGGGCCTCCCACTGCCGCCGCGTGATTTCTGTTCTCATCCTGGGGCAAAGTTCTCAACCCGAGGTACTACTACTGGGTTAGCCGAGTTTGTAACCCGAAGTGTTTGTAACCCGAGGTGCCACTGTACCACCAGTGATATTCTGAAGCAGCAATGTAACATTCAATTGATGTTACACAGGACAGGCAAATTCTCTTGAAATAAACAGTCTCAACTTCCAAGACGTTCTTAAGCTACTATTGTATACTCCCATCAGCTAAAACAAAATGTAACATGCAAGCATTTACCATTTGGTTGCTGAGTGAAAGCAGCCTGAGGAAAGGCTGCCTGGGCTGGAAATGCAGGCTGCTGGAAGTTACCACTAAAGCTAGTAGGAAGACTGTATGAGGCAGTTGTTCCAAATCCTGCAGGCATGCTCATGGATGCTGTGCCAAATGTTGCTGCTGGTAAGGGAAATGTAAGCATTCAATTATTTTTGAGCTATGATTTTTCTGTGAAGTCACGCATATCCTCAGAATCCCTTATGAAGCAGCCAGTCACATGGCTAGCCTTAAAACTATTATGCTTCTGGATTTTCTAAGAACATGGCCAAAAAATTGTTGATCATGTTCCTTTTGACAACATAACATCTGCCAGTATCTCTGCCTAGATATTTCCAAATGTTTTTTTTAAAAAAACAGAACATGGAAACTAGATGTAACACGCAATCGTGATGTGATTTTCAGTGAATACAAGTAGACAGAAATTATTTAGAGGGGACAAAAATACAAAACAGGCAGCTAATTTCAAGATAAAAGGGGAGGAAAGGCACCTAATTTCAAAAGTGCAAAGGAACCATTTAGCTCCGTAATTCAAGAGCACTTTCAGAAATAATTTAACAAGGAAAGAATGAGCAGAAAGCATTAGAACTGCACTGTTGCTGTTCACTGAGGTGCAAACCACTATTAAATTCTGTTCAATACACAGTAGTTGTCAAGATTCAAGAGCAGCTTCATTGGCTACCTCAGTGAATTTTTTTACTCTGACAACTGATCTATCTGCCCTTTCAAACTGATTTTTGAGGGAGGTGCTACTCAAGAAAACTCTTAACCTTGGTCACAGTAAAGAAAAGAAAAATATTTTTCAATGGCAGCACTGCATGTGAAACAGTCTAGTAATTAATTTATACCTAATATTACTAGACATATAAAAGTCTCACAAGAATTTCTAGAACATTATTTTACTGAACCAGGAACTATTTTTGCTTTATTTACAGATTTAGAATGACGCTTCCAAGGAATTTGTTGCTGAGATCTGGCACAGATTTATGTCATCACATCCATCAATAGTTATGGCTAGCCAGGAAAGACATGGCATAAGAGTTAACGGAAGGGAATTGTGGAATAAGGAGGCCACACATGACTAGAAAAATAGACAAGATACAAATAGTGCACTGACAGAACTTACACAAGCTACTATTAGCAGAGAGGATACTTAATAGTGAAGCTTGCTAAAACAGCAAAGCCAAACACATTGTGGCAAAATGGTTTGGCACTATTACTCATTTCACTTGAGCTACTATGAACACAAGCTTCAAAACTCCACTCATTTTAAGCACCTACTAATGTGACCATGGACGTAAGATAACAATTTCCGCTTACAATCCTAAACGCACTTACTTGACAGCAAGTCCCAATGAAATAAACGGCATGTACTTTTGAATATGTGTGTTTAGGACCGAGGTGTAAAATGTATTAAGATTTACACCAAGTCATGTCATCATGTATTTCAGGTGCATCACCATCCATGCCCACTCCATTTCAGAATATGGAAGGAGGGTTGAAAAAGTCGTACATGCAGAGAAACCAGTAACTGGCAATAAGCTATCACAAGCAAATGGACAGTTAGCCACACGAAGCTTATATAAAATGTGGCCACCTACCAAAGTGAGCCTGAGGAAATATATGAGAGTGCATTCCTCCTGAGAGGCCTTATGGGAAGTCACAAAGAGACCAGACAGTGTCAAGTGATTTATAAACAACTTCTCGCAGAAATATTTTTGCATGATAAAATAGCCAGTATTAAAGCACCATTTAAAAATTCAGAATACTTAATAGATAGAACTTGTCAAATTCATTCCTCTAATACAGAAACTATACAAGTTTTAATGTGCATAAGGGCCCAAAAGCCGCAAGGATAAATGTGTAAATTTTATTACATACATTATATATGTTAAATGAACTACAAAGCTTAAGTGTTCTAAAAGTAGCAACACAATGCAAATGTATGAAACACAAATATATAAACAATTCAATTTATACTTTAAAAAGCAGGAAGTGGAAGATTTTTATCTGGACTTATCTATGTTCCCTGCTCCTAATTGTCTGTCCCAGATTGATAAAGCTACAACAAAAGCACAAACGTCTCCCCACTTACGCAAATTCAACTCACATGTGACCGCGTATATGCATGACACTGGGAAATAATTAAATAAATTGATTTCAACCACAAAAAGGTGTAAAAAAGAGCAGGAAAACTACAAAAATTGTGCAAAAAGAACAGGAAAATGGCTAGCAATCCCATGAGCCTTTGCACCAACCTATGAGGCCTGTGGAAAGTTGAGTTTAAGAAAGGAGGTTTGTAGGGAGGTTTTTCAAGGGTTTCCAGAGGTTTAGACAGTGTTTACAGGCTTCTTAGATGCTGCTCCCCACTCTATGCAATTTCATGTATATGTGTGGTCCCCGGGAACATAACCCACGCATAAGTGGGGAGACGCCTGCATTTGATTTCATAAGAGCTTAACTATATTTAGCATGTTAGTCTGCCTCAAAGTTAAAATCCTATAGTACGAGGGTAAACATTAATTGCTATCAAACAAATGCATAGCATGTTTTCTTTTTCTAACCTGTTGCTGCTCTGCTATTGGTTTGGAATGGGTTCGTTGAAGGTGCTACTGCGGCTACAGGGGCAGCCACAAATGGATTTGTGGATGGTGTTGCTGAAAAATTAAGAATGGACATTTTTAACACACTATACATCCCTCAAATTGCCTATCAAAAGAAAACAGTATGATAACTCCTATGTTTAAGACATATTTTTATCATTTCCTGGTTAAAGAGCCTGGCACGGCTAGGCACATTTGCCTTCAAGATGTAGAGCATAGCTACTGGAACAGAAAAACTGGGGTTGTGCAGCTGGATCTCTCAAACACAAGTTAGCAATATGGCTTAGTAATATTTTACAATACCTCCAAATTGTGCAGGAATGCTTGATGACGCAGGCTGTGTCTGTGTATTAACACCCACTGGTACTGTTCCAAAAGCATTACTGAAAATAATTCACATTCATCAAGATCAGAGTCATTTACTTAACAATTAAGGCACCTATAGCTAATTACTGCATGTGAAAACATATGAGGCTGTTAAATCACATTTTTTTGGGGGGGGGAGTTGGTTCCATTTTGTTCAACTTAAACCACAAGTCAAAAGCTAACTGGTGCTAGATCAGAATTTGTTTTCCCCAGTAACCAAAAGTAGTTACAGCAGTTATAACAAAATAAACTTAGATACGGTTCAAGCAGAAACTTGCACTTCTAGACAGCTACAACAACAATATATTTAATTTCTTTTGACATGACTAGTACCAAGTTTTGCAAACCTCTCACTATGAAAACATTTGAACCAATTATGCCATTGTAACCAATAAAAATATTCATACAAATGGCTTATCCCTGAAAACAATTTAAAGCAATCCTAATTTTATCTTGGAAGTAAGCCTCACTGAACTCAACAAGACTTAATTCCAAGTAAGTGTCTATAGGAATGCAGCCCTAAAGCACTGAGAATACTGGAAGTGTTTTCCCCTTTTGCCTACTTTGAGTTGGTGATACTTATAGCTTGTTTAAAACCTCTCATCTGAGTAAACCAATCTACCTCTTCATCCTCCCACTGAAGCCAAAACTCCAAATGTAACTGCAATTTTTAAACTATGGGTTTTCACAAAATGTCTGCACTTCAAAATTGTACCATTTCATTTATTTATTTTTTGCCATTTGTAAACATGATTGGTTTACAACAACTTCTATCAAGAAAGAGTACCTGCTAACATTACTGGTGGAAGTATATGCATTACTAGAGGTTGCTGTGGAGCTGAACACACTGTCTAATTCTGCTAGAGCTGCATACTTGTCTGAAGATGCACTTGGCTGGCTTGGGGCTGACACAGCGGGACCAGCTGGTACTGTATGGGCAGCACCAAAGCCACTTCCTGGCTCGCTACCACCTAGGAAGAAAGAGACCAGATTAAAAATTCACAGAGTCGATTTCTTTAGAGCTTAAGTTAGCAATAACTGAGATGACATTTTTGTTGAGCAACCTACTATTGGAGAGTTGCAACCATGCTTTTTCATTTTCTTTAAAATCAGAGAAAGTCATGCTCCCAACAAATGCAAACCTTCTCCATGGCTTTATTCAACGTATTGTATCAAACCAAACCTTGTATTCACCTCTTTTTCAGAAATATGAACATTAAAAGAGAGTCCCAAGTCAGGAGCCCTTTCTTAAAGTCACACATGGACATAGGCTGGCCTGTTCAATGTAATACAATCAGGTCATGTAAGAGCAGCATACATGTTAGGAATGCAATGTGGATGCTTGCTTTAACTGCTATTCATATGTAGAACCTAAGTAATCAGATCAAACACTACCTCCAAAATCTCTTTGGTAGTGTGAGACAAGTGAAGAGTCACTGCATGTGAATGGTTTGTTACATGGTAACAGCCATTCAAAGTGGACCCTTTTATATTTAATATCTAGAAAATAAAAATATGATCGACTAAGATATGAAAAGAAATTGTGGCAAACTCCAGCATCACACAACCAGGCTTCTGGTTATGCAACAGGCCTTCCGCCCTGCTCCCTTTGTCTGCTCCAGAGCGTCCTTGAACCCTCCAGAGCAAGTTTGGAAGGCTCACAGGAATTAGAAATCCCATTGCATAATGGTGTTTCTTCTGCTGACACACAAACACCACTGGATTTTGCCCTAATAAATGTGCAGCATTTTTTGTATCCATGTCTAGCATATTACAACTTTAATATGATACTGAACAAAGAAAATGAAACCTACATACCCAATAATCAATTACATTGCTTACATCCCAAACAGTTCAACACAAGTAATTCTCTGTAGTGTTAAATTTCTAGCATCATCAAAATCTTAAAAAATTAGAGTACAGTTAAAGGCTGTAAATTTTTGCTTAGGATACATCCTATAAAATATGGCGGTTAAGTATCCCACATTCACAAGCCTTTGAGTCCTTAACCTCAATTAGAGGGTAGGTTACTAAAATTACTGAGCTTTATTTTATAAGTTTTTATCCTGCAGATTCCTTCAAAGGACCCCAGGGCGAGTGTATCCAATGCTGGTCCTACTCAAAGTAGACCTGTTGAAATTAATGAATATGCCCAATGTAGGTCCATTGATTTCCACTGGTCTACTCTGAGGAAAAACTTAGTTGGACACAATCCACTATTTGAGAGCCCAGTGACATCAGGATGAGGCTTCTGCTAGTTTCCTCATTGTTAAGAGGCTTTTTCCTAGCTTAGCTGTAGGAAATAAAGAAACTAAATGGTTGCAGAGCTAGCCAAGCCAAAGCTGATATTAAAACTAACAGTTAACTTGTACTATTATCCTTTTTTATTTATTTATTCATTTATTTATACACCACACCCCTCATACAAAATATCAGGGCAGTGTGCAACAAGGTCCACAAACACAAAAAGCAGAAGGCATTTTAAAATGAATACAGCAATTTTATATTTTTAAGATATATTTATAACCCTAAGCCTTTCTTCCCCCAAACTGCTTATAAATCATAATGGGCTAATGGAGTATTTCTGATTCTTAGTGGACCCATAGTTCTAGGTTAATGAGAAATTTATCCCACAGAGGTCTTGGAACTTATTTTGAAATACTGTACTGCATTCCAAACACCTCCTTTATTAGAGATGTTCAACTTTAGGCATATTTCTACTTTATTTGAAACTCAATAGAATTTATAAAGGGTATAAGAGAACCAAGAACCAGTGTGGTGTAGTAGTTGTAGTATCAACTTAGGACTAGGAAGATCTATTCTGCCATATCCCCATTCAGCCATCAAGTTCACTATCTGATTTCACAATCTTTATTGATTTATACCTGGGTGTCTTACAAAGTTAAAATTACAATAAAACAATTTAAACAACCCAACTCACAAGGTTGCAATGGGAGGCAAGGAAGCAGGAGCAAGAGATCCATCTGTGCTACCCTGACCTCCTTGGAAGAAAAGAGGGACAGAAACTCTGGAACATTGTACCACATGAAGTCAGCTAGTCATTTATTTCTGGATATTGCAGTTTTGGTGCACAAATTTCTGAATGATGGTGACAATTCAGTAACTGTTATGAATGGACTTTTCTACTCTGGGTTTTTAAGATTGAGGGGAACCTGGCTGGATGGCCCCTTTTGAACTTTAAGGCTACTTTGCCTTTCTAAAGGGTGAGATATAATAACTGCAACACATAAATCTCCACATCATGGTAAATAGCAAGTTCATTTTTATAACTACATCAGAGGGTTTTTTATGTATTGTGGATCAAAAATACATTGTGACATTGATACAAAAAAGCAGGGAAAGTAGAAGAAAAGTCTGAAAAAATATTCAGGTTCTAAGATCGCTATTTCTAGCATCACCGACTTGACCACTTTTTGAGTTCTCTGATGGCATTAACTACACTGAAAGAGATAGATTTCCTTGGAAGCTTTGTCCTCAGTCAAATCAACTGAGTCATCACCTACACACACACAGACATAACACCACCAGATAATTGACAGAATATAAATGGTGCTCTGGATCCTGGTGTGGAGGAAACTGAATAGAGTAGGGACCACTATTACTGCACTAACTTTCCTTTTCTAGATCCACATTGCTTGTACGACTGCCAGTGTATCACATTTTCAAGCAATAGGCTATCAGTTTATATGGTGTATAACATTCAGAAACATTTTTAGGTAAACAATCAAAACATTTTAATTTCTTCAGACTTTAATTATTTTTAGTTTTTATTTTGCTGTCTATTTGTT
This sequence comes from Zootoca vivipara, assembly GCF_965207765.1. Classification (NCBI taxonomy): domain Eukaryota; kingdom Metazoa; phylum Chordata; class Lepidosauria; order Squamata; family Lacertidae; genus Zootoca; species Zootoca vivipara. Next base: position 69,196,929 of record NC_142588.1, on the reverse strand, counting down.
TTTAGTTTGTTTTTATAGTGGTTTTACTGTTCTCATTTTTTTTATTGTATCAAGATTTTAGGGGGTTTGGTGTTTTTTTGCTGCAAACCGCCTTGGGAGCCCTTAAGGGGGCCAAAAGGTAGTCTATAAATGTTTTCATAAATAAATGTCTACTAGAACATCACAGAACACTACTACTGCCAAGATAAATAGTGTAAGAGAACAGGTCAAAGAATAAGAATTAGTACCTTGCCCTGTGCTGAAGATATTATCTAAATTAGCAAGAGCTGCATATTTATCTGCTGACTGGAGGTTCGGTTTATTCACTGCAGCTTTACTGGCTGCAGTTGTGTTGCTCTGAGAAGCACTGAAGGCTCCAAAATCAGCACTGGAGGATTTGGGGAAGTTATCAAAGTGTGCAAAGTTAGCATTCACTGATCCAGCGCTCCCACCTGTAACAAAATAAGTTAAACATGATGGATACTTTCAAGCTCAATGAATGTCTCTTCAAATACTATTGGTGGCCATGTGTGGATATGTTTAAAGAGTCACAAATTTCAAGAAGCTTCTCCTATGGCCAGGTCTTAACTTGGTTAAAAAAGCCAATTTTTATATCCAAAATCTAAAAGCCCTAGCTTACCAGCGCTATAGCAGAATGCTGCAGGAGTAGGTGTCGCAACAAAGGCTAACCTCAACGATTCACATAAGCAGCAAGTATTTTAATATTGTATCTCCTGCTGCAAATTTAGTTAAATAAGAATTCCTTTGACTAATCATACTTTGATTATTTCTGACAGGGAAGCAGAAATATCAAGTTAAGAGGTAACCACAAAGGATCCTGAGGCTTTACTGTGACCTTAATTTCTTTCTTCCCAGGGACTACTGTTGTGGGCATCCCACATCCTATTGCTATCTTTGACGAGCTAAAATTTCAATCCTTAATACCTCAAAACTCCAATTATGAGATACTGACCAGGTTTTATATAGCTATCATTAAGTTATTTGATTCTCATAAATGCTGATAATTCAGTGACATTTTCAATTTGCAGGAAAAAGAAAAGCATTTTAACTTTGACCCAACTGTTTATATTACGAAGTCTCAATCAAGTGCTGTTCTACAAGCTAACATCTTTTAATTCAATGGCTAATAAGAAAAGCTTGACATGAAAATGAAAAAAAAAAAAAAGGAATTGTAAATGAAGTGAGCTGAGTTTCCCACCTTGGTGGAACTTACTGCGCACAGCCTGGAGAGGGAAAGCGGAAGTAGTAAATTCACCAAAACTGCAGCTAGATGAAAGCGTTCTGAACGCTGGACAGCCAGAAATTGTGTGAGGGGTTAAAGTTAACAAAAGGGAAAAACAAAATTTTAAAAGAAAATCTTAAGACAACACACTTACAAAAGGAAAAGGAAAAAAGAAAATAAGTCAGCCATAGATCAAGACAAGCAAACATTATACAACATGACCAAAATTAAAGAAAAAGCAAAGCAGTAGCCCTTACACATGAGATTTTTTTTGTTATCGAAAATGTACTTGTGCTACATTAAATTAGTTTCTTTTCTAGTTGCAGTGTATTTATCACCAACTTGGAATATGGAAAGCAGTATTTTTTAACTTAGCCAATATTCTACAGTGCCAACAAACATGACACAAATATTTCATGTGTAGGGATAATTAAGAAGCTACAGGGCAAAAACTTCATGCGAGAAAAAAGCACAATCCACACCAAACAAAAGGCAGCATTCATTACAGGTTTCCCCAGAGCTTCAAAGTGTGTGTGTTAAAGACAGCTAGATGAAGAAAAGAGTTAAGATATTCTAAATTGTGTCCAGATTAGTTTACATTAAGAAAGCTAACAATGTTAGAGCATTTCTACCTGTATTTTGGTGCTGAAAAGCAGACTGACTTGCTGTGGGGAAACCACCAAAATTACTCGAACCACTAGACTGTCCAAATGCATCAAAGTTTGCAAAACCTGCATTTGCAGAGTTCTGCGCTGTAAATTGCAAATGAACAAAACATGTTAATGGTATGAAAACAAAAAATAGGTCATAAACTGAATCAGATTATGGCAGGCTTTGAGGGTAGCAAAGCTGCACCTCAAACATGCCACTGACATAAATTGTCACTTATGAAGTATGGACAAATAATTTTGAAAACATAACCTCCAAATGGGAATATAGTTATTTCCTTGGGATCTGTGCAAGATACATGGAACTGATGTTTGTCTCTCATGCTGGTCCGCAACACAGAAAATATCACTTCTGCTTATCACAATACCTCCAAACACACATTTTTTGTAATTGATAATAAATAAGTTGCAATTTTTTCTATTTCTTTTTAAGAAAAACAAATTCAAATTCCAGCTCATACAATTTGGAGTAAATGTTCTTTTAGGATGTCATCATATTGCAATACTATACTCCTGGTCTCAGTCGGATAGAGCGATATTTGTTCACTGCTACTACAGCATCCATTTAAGCCAGCTTCATCTTGTATTGTGGTGATCTTACAACATTTTGGCTGACATACAAAGCAGGCTGCAAGTTCTGTGCATCCAAGGCTTTTGGTGTTTCTTAAACAGAAAATCTCCATGCCACATAGAAACATCTTTTGAAACTGTGAAGGAGTTTCATAAGCATCGTGCAATATGCCATGGAAAGTAAGTAACTCCACTGGGTATACACAAGACCCTTGAGCTCACCTAAGGTAGCTCTCTGGGTCCTGGCCTTTGAGAAGCTACTAAGCCGTAAAAGAAGACAAGACAGCCAATATAAATTTTAAGAGAAAAAACCAAATGGAAGGGCAAACAACACTGTCAAATATTGGGCCAAAAGAAATTAGGATTTTTAGTATTTCCATCACTTTACAATATTGAGAATGTAAGGCAAGTAACAAAATGCGCACATTACAAAGTTGTCCATAGACACAACAAAGTTAATCAAAGTTTGAATATATTGTTCCTATAATCACTTCCAGATGCATGCAATCAAAGGGTTAACTAGTGAGTTGAAACCACTCTGAAATTCAGCACCTTTTTCTGTTGTTCCTTTAGGACTGCCAGATCACAGAGGTTCAGTAACAATAGAAAACAGAATTCATAGAATTCCCATCAGGGCCTGGGCTTGGAAAACTTTTATCACCCTTGGCACTCTCAATTCTAGTTTCCAGCCCTCAAAGCTTTTCTTGCCTCTTCCCTTCCACCAATCATGCACCATTGCTTCTTTCTTCAGTAGAAAGTATCCAACTTTATTTTCCTTTGGTTCCTGCATTATTTGTTACTCCTTTTAACTACCCTGACTTTTCATAAGTCTGATATGCACTCCTTTCTCCTTCTGCCACAAAGCACATTGTTCTCTCCTCATGCAAAATCTCCACCTAGCCTCCCCTCCTGGTTCTTCTCTTAGTTCATTGCTTATGCTGCTCCTTTCATCTAACCTCCTTGCTTCCGAGTCAAAATCCCTCAGAGGTGTTGGGAAATGCATGCAAGCAGTGGCCAGACCCAAATGTTAGCAGTCAGACAAGCATTCACTTATAAAATTGTACCCAATTCACCTACGATCCATATATTTAATTCCTCACACGTACACACACAACAGAGAGAATGGACGAGGAAGAGGGAAGTCCTGAGAGGGAATTCCCGAGAATCAGCATGGAATTAGAAATCCCAAGCAGTTAGTATGCATTCTGTGCTTACTGCTCACTTCCCTTGCTGACCAGTGATGAAGAAGCTTCTCTTCCTCTACTGACAGCACAGAAGTACAGCAAGCTGCTGGAAGAGGGACGGAGCAATTCTCCAGATCACCTGTCTCCCTCTGCAGTCAGGACATATAAATGAAACAAGCATGGGACTGGGCCATGTAGAAAGCATCTAGATGTGATACAAGCCTGATTTGGCTCAAGGTCTGGCAGCTCTCCACCCATTCTGTAAAGGCCACTCACCACAGAATGCCACACCAATACATATGCATAAAATGCAACCAATAGTACTCATTTCCCATACATAACTATTTGCATAAACAGAAGTGAACGAATAAATTGAGAGCTGGTATAATACATTCAATTATACAAACTGTCAAGTTCTTGATTATCAGGCTACTCAGTAAGTAATCCTTTCAACCTTCCCTTTGCAATATAAGAATAATGACCTACCTTACAAGGTTGCTGTAAGGATTATTGAGAGAATGTATGCAAAACACTATGAACAATTTAATTGTAGATTTGGTATTCCATATAAGCTATACTACCAGTACAGTACTAAATTCTCAATTTATGATCTTAAGATAATAGATTGGAAGGGCCAGATGTTTAAAACAATAAATAGTGCCCAATTTCAATGAATAAGGTTTTTATAATGGTGAGGGACTGCCATTTTGCCAGTTATTTCAGAATTAAGACAGGCCAATCAGTTCACTTTTTCAGACTAAGTTTCCTGCTTACATTTAACAGTAAAGGGAAAGTGGCAATTTCAGTTTAACAGCTAAGTGGAAAATTTAACCATTCTTTACTGAAGCAAATTGTGCAAGAAGTTTTTTTTAACTAAACAAAACTATATTATGTGCATTTGTTCAATATCAGTTATCAGTAACAAATCCAGGAATGGAAAAGACTACCGGTATTACCTGTATGACTGTTGAAATGTGCAAAATTAGCAAAATTCGCTGTGGCTGTGGAATGAGGAGCAGGAGCAGCAAATATGTCTGAACCAAGGTCAGAGAGAAGATCAAACTGTTTCTTTTCTTGTGACTGTCCTTGAGATCGATTTACAACAGGAGACTGTAAACAACAAGTTAAAGTTGGCTAAACAAACATGAGAGACCAATCCAAGGTTTTATTCCTGATGTGGAAGGACACACCACTTTTATAAGCCAATTTACTTTTCACCCAGATCAAGTTATTCTATCTGATAATGCACTAAGGGATCTGTGCAACCATTCCATCCCTCTAACACTCTGCAAGTAGAGGAAGGTTTCGACTTGGCACAGAAAGAATAACAAAGTTGGTGCCAGGAATGCCTAGCTGGAGAGAGCATTCCTCAGACAGAGGTCCACTGCTATAAAGGCCCTTTGTCATCATGCTGTGAACTTCTCTCAGAGGGGGTAACTGTAGGGCCTCAAATATTGACCTAAGAGTATGGTTGGGTTCATAGCAGGAGAGGCATTCTGTCAAATATTGGAGTCCTGAGCCATGTAAGGCTTTGCAAGTTTAAATGAGCATTTTGAATTAGGTCTGGGAATATATAGGCAGCTAATCCAGCCAGCCAGAATAGCAGTTATATGATACAAATATCTAAGAGAAGAGATACGAGTGCTGAGCAAGCAATAAGGCTGGTTGAGACTCAGCATGGCTAAAAGAAATGAGAATAGGAGGAAAAATCAGAAATTCAGGAGAACTGTAGGGTGTGAAAGAACAGGTTTTGCCCATCTACTCACTTGTGTAGGTGTGCTCTTATTTAAGTGCAGTGCCGGTGCAGACTCTCCGAGAAGAGATTTAAGTGGCTTGACTTCTGGAGTACTACTTGTACTACTAGCAGAGGAGCCAGATATAGATGCATGGACAGATGCCACAACTTTTGCTTGTTCTGGTGGAACATACCTAAGACAAATATATATTACAAATTTAATAGACATAGTCCCAATATCTCTTGTTAGCAGAAAGAGAACCCAAAGTTACTTTTCCAAGCACTACAGCAGGCCACTGAATGAGCTTCATTCAGGTGGTCTTGGTGTGTCTGTGGATTTGTGGCTGAAGATGGGAGGTGGCAAAGTCATTCCTTTAAATACGTATATTGATTTCTAATTATATTTTATGGCTTTTATTTCTCATATTGTATTAAAATTGGAATTCTATGAATTCAAACTGTAATAAAATACTGTAAGAAACAAAAGCAGCAATTAAAATTAAAATTAAAAATCATATAGCATCTAACACAGTGTATTACAACTGTTAAATTGGGCAAAAAAATCATTAAGTGGTCTGTCAAGAACCTCGGCAATTTTCAAGTCATCCAGGGGGTGGTGAGGTTGGGAACCACTGCACTATAGCAGCTACAACACAGAGAAGCCGCCATGCAAAAACAGTTTCAACAAATCTCCCCATGGCAGTCTTTTTATGATAAGAGACCCCAGAGTAGAACAGTTATTTCACAAGGCTAGTTCAATTCAATTCCAGTTAAGCTACTACCACCAGTTGTCTGCCCTAGAATCTATCTCAAATACTCTGATAACTTGCCAATCCTGGCCTTAAGAGTATAAAGTAATTAATGAATGGAGGCAGTGGGCAATATCATCTAACAGTTTCAGAACAATTTCTGTAACTGTACAGTTCTTAATGTTTATGTCAACTGCTGCTAAGGTGCGCTAACCTCAAGAAGAGCAAATCAAACATGCTGCACATTTTGGAATGTGTTATAAAATTTACAGTATTTTGGCAGCATACAAAACTTTAAGGAATTCATTGAATGGTACACTAAACAAACTAAATTCTCAGTTAATGCTACTGACATTTTTAATCCCAAACTGAAGTATCCCCAAGGCCTGCTGCTCATACAAGACTGTTTCCCACATCAGTGTCTATTTCATCAAGGAAAATTCAGTGTTCATTGTGTATATACAGGAATATACAGAAAACCTGTACATCTCTTTAACTTAACATACACCTGCCAAAGAGTATGCTTTTGTCATGTTTTCCACCTTTGTGGAAGCAATATGTGTGTAATAAATTATTTTGCCACATAAATAGTGGGGAAAGGAAGCTGTCTCCTGCCACAGAAGACCACTGGTTCAGCTAGCTAGGTTTATCCTGGCTGGGAGAGGTTCTCCATTGTTTCGGAAGGGAGACATTTCCTGCCTCAACTGGAGGTAGTAGGTAATGAACCTGGGGCCTTCTGCATGCAAATCAGATGCTCTACCAGAGCTATGTCACCTCTCCTCCAAAAAGTCCCATCACTGTGATTTGAATTTGCAGTCTTAACCTTCCTCCTGCTTCTGCCCAGTACCTACAGACTGGTTTATTCAATCATAGGCACTGTCAAGAAGCCTGCCTGAAAGTTATGACAAAAAGAGAACGCATGCACCTATGCCACAAGAATTGCTTCCTGGCAAATTTTCCTTTGTCCAGTCTTACCCTCAATACTACTTGATGGATAGTTTTAGAATACCCTACTCCTTGTGGTCAGGAACAATTGTTTTGTATTCTTTGGGAGAAGTGCCAACCCTCATGCTAACCCAAGCCCAATGAAACATCATAATAAAAAAGGAGAAGAGGAAGTAGTTCCAGGGCCCTGAGAGGAATAATATCTAAGATAGTGACCAAGATTTGGCAATTAGAAATGAGAAATGAATCGTGGGAAGTTATCTTCCTGCAAAGCATCCAGACAAAGTAAATAACAATACAGGTAAGAGCATTTATTAAATTATAGTTATACTAGCAAAACTAAGAAACACCAATTTTAGCAACAACAAAAAAGTTGTTTTAAAATACTAGCAAAATAAGGTGTCTACTGACCATCTTTTCTTTTCATATTTTTCTTGTAAGAATTCCTTGACCTTTTGAGGATCCCTGAAGTCTGGAATTGCTGATGATCTATCATCAAATAATCCTAGCCAAATCTGTTTACACACCTTGTGAAGGAAACATAATACTGCATTAGGTTAAATTGATTTCAACTTGATCATTTAATTCATATACACAGTGCATACATACACTTACCAAGGAGTTAAGTCTCACTGGGTTCAACCAGGTTACTTTCAGAGTAAGCATTTATAGGTGTGCATTGAGACACAGTAATCTGATCCTGCTATGCATACCTGCAAGGCCATTTAGCTCCTCTACAACAGTAACTATTTATATCAAGAAGCAGAACAAGCATTGTGCTTAAGAATTTACTGATGTGCGTATCAGTGCTTTTTATAAATCTACATCCATTTCATGACAGTATAATTGTTTAATATAGTATCACCAAAACATGTAACAGAAGTTCAGTTATTCTTATCCCGCATTTCAATCCAAACAAATGCCCCTAAAACAGTTTACAACAGGTTTTTTCCCGAATAAAAATCTGCATTTTACAAATTACATCTTTAATCGAGAGGTTTTGTTTCAAACCTTTACATACATTTCTGTAAAAATGCATCTAATTTTTATTTGTAATTCAAGACCTTGAATGCCTAAATTACCAGTAATACAAATGATTAATTGAAAAATGCATTGTAGTCCAATATATAGAATTTGGTACAAAAAGGTTTCCGAAACAAACTATACAGTTTTCAAACTGGTTATGGCTTCCTAGAAGAGGTGGCCAATGGTCATTTTTTTTAAAAGGGTGCAGATTAGGTGTTGGGAGCACACAAAAGCCTTTTGACATCACAGAATCACATTATGGGAGTGGTCTGTAAGAAAAAAATGTGTTGTTGTTTTTTTTAAAAAACTAAATCTTTTTTAAATGGATAAATTTAAAATTGGGGACACAAAAGGCCTTTTGGCAAAACAGCAACACATAAGGAGATCCACAGGACATAAAAATTTTTTAAAGTGTATATATTACATCAGAAGGCAAAGTGGTTGCTCAGTTCATTGCGATAGGACAATTGTTACATAAAGATGAATAAATGTGTTCAGGGATAAGGGCATCTATTTCTTCTCTGTTACATTACTTCCCTCCTAACAAATGCAAAGAAACTGGGATTTTGCATGGAGACTGTTGTTGCCAGTCTGCATTTAACAGCAATGATGAAAATGAGGATTCCCATGCGTCACCCTGACTAATATAAACCAGGAAGTTGGCCAGGAACACCTAGCTGCCTAAGTGCAGGCAGGAAGGCACAATAATTTAATTTTCTTTCCAGAAACCAAATATTAGCACTAAGCTTAAGAAAATTCTCAATAGATTGTTGCAAGTTAATGGATAACACAGGTAGAGAGCTATAAACTGTATATAATCTCAAATCCTAGCAAAAAGTGAACCAATTTAAATTAAAGCAACTAAGTTGTTAATGTACTGAAAAGCATGTTTTGATTTATAAAAGCTTCCTTGTGTGCACTCCAGCTATTTTCTTGAAACACACTTTCCACAGTTGATGCAAGTATGGAATGACTGGAGTGACAGTTTAGCTTTCATTCAAGATGCAACTGCACATTATTGATTATGCAGACTGATTAAAAACCTATATCCCAGTATTTTCCAGCTTATGGCACAGAGCTCATTTGAATAACTTCTAGTTAAAAATAGGTAGTTTGATACACAATTACAAATAAGTCACATTTCATTAATCTGTGGACTACTCTGTATGAAAACAGTTTGGTAATAAAAATAATGAACATTTCAGAATATGCCATACAATGAATGAATAATGTATATTTTGCAGCAGCCAATTACTAGATTTACAATTTGACACAGTGACAAAGCAGAACTATAGTACAAACAAAACTTGCCACAGGAAGGATTTTGAAACGGTGTTCCTGAGTAAGCAAGCAGTAACTTGTATTCAAAAAATACCCTAATTCCTTTGTCTTAGTCACTGATCTATTGGCTAATACATGCTTCCTAGAAATGCCAAAGCTGAAAGCATTAGTCCAACACAATTTTAGATACTCCATAAATAATAATTGCACTTCAGTCAGGAATTACTTGCTTGGCTGCCTTTATAAGACATTTAAATATTCCCTCTATACCACTTTCATTTTACTTGATTACATTCTATTCTATTTTTACAGAAAATGCCTCACTCCTGTTTTGTAAGCATAGTAATTCATTATGGCGCAGTATCTCTTCATCTGCAGCAGTTTATTCCTTTGCAAATATGGTAATGGGAACAACTTTTGTGTATCACACAATAAAAAAATATTAAGTAGACAAAAATAAATTTATCAAAATGTAAGGTGAAACTTGAAACTTGTCAATTATTTGTGTAAGGAATTGCTCCAAATACCACAACTGCTTACAGGGACCCTTTAATAGTTTCTGCATCTTTCAACAGTAACTTATGACCACAACTGCTCATATTACATTTCCGATAAACAAGAAAAATATAGAGAAACAAGAAAAATATACTGATTAGCCTGGTCCCAAGAGGATATAAATGCCCACTTATTTTTCACCACTTCGTTATGGGTTTAAAGAACTGATCTCCCACCACTACCTTTTTCCTCCACTTTCCTTTTGTGGCTTAATAAGTGCCCTTCTCTCTTTTTAACTGATGTGAGCTACTCTGGGAGCAGGAAGCAGAAAACTAGAGTAAATGAACAGTGAAGTCCCCCAAGGATCAGTACTGAGACCTGTGCTTTTCAAGTTGTTCATAAACTATATAAAGTTAGTGGTGAGCAGTGAGGAGGCCAACTTCCACAGGGTTGTTAAAACAGGAAGAGATTGTGAATGGACAATAAAATGGCAAATGCAATTCAGAGTAAACAAAAGTAAAGTGACGCATGTTGGGGCAAAAGAAAACCTGCATCTCTCATATATGCTTATGGGGTCTGAACTGGCAATGACTTCAAGACCTTGGGCTTGTATTGGGTAACTCTATGAACATGTTGACCCAATGTGTGGTAGCTGTGAAAAATGAAAATTCCATGTCATGGATTATCAGGAAAAGCATTCAAAATAAAACTGCCAGTATTATGCCATTATATGAATCTATGGTGCAATCACATTTAGAATACTACATACAGTTCTGTCACCTCACCTCAAAAAGGATATTGTGGAGTTGGAAAAGGTCCAGAAAAGGACAAGCAAAGTGATCAAGAGGATAGAGCAACTCTATGAGGAAAAGCTGCAGCACATTAGACTTTTTTGTTTGGAGAAAAGGAGAGTAAGAGGTGACATGACAGAACTTTATAAAACTATCCATGGCATGGTGAAAGTGGATAGAGAAGAGTTTTTCTCCTTCTCTCATAACCAGTGTTAGAAACTGGGATTGAAAAACTAGGAGCCAAATGTCTCCTGGGACCTGGGTTGTGAGCGCCCAAATACGGTAGAATGTCTGGTCACCACTGGGGGCAGGGTCAGCAACACTTTTTATTTATTATTTTGATAAGCATGAATTAATACGCAATTCACATAAGTGACACATTGTTAATATCACATTTTAAGCAGAAATTGTTAACACCTGTTTATTTTTGTGTTTACAATAAAAATATTGGTACCATACTTCAGTTTTCAAAACATTCTACTCTTTATTGTTAAACTCCTTAACATATACTTCAAAGCTTCAAATCACATACATTTCAGTAATCCTTGAATGTCAGCCAGGTGCAAAAAATGGCACCCAGACTTTTGGAGGTGCTCGCAAATGGAGACTCTTTAGATGCAAAATGTGCCTGGCACCCTGCTAATTTCAAACCCTGTTCATAACACCACTACTCGTGGACATCCACTGAAGCTGAACCCTACTTCTTCATACAGTACTTAAAAATTGTAACTGGTTCCAACAGAATACAGTGATGGCCACCAACTTGGATGGCTATAACAGACTATTAAGAGTTCATGGAGGACAAGGCTATCAACAGCTGCTTGTTCTACTTCCGTCAGAGGCAGTATGCCTCTGAATACAAGTTGCTGGGAATTACAGGTGGGCGGGTGCTTCCCAAAGTCACCTGCTTGGGCAGTGTGAGCAAGATGCTGGACTAGACAGGCTACTGGCCTGATTCAGCAGGCTCTACTTAGGTTCTTCTTTCCCCCAGGATTTTCCATTTTTATACTGCAAAACCATTACATTTTCTGGTAATTTCGAAGATCCCACATGCAGCAACTTCTTACTTTCTCCCTATAATTAACATATGGCAAGTTACTGCTGCATTGTGTAAAATGGATGGGAATTAAGTGATTTGAAGAAAGACAACTAATCTTTAACAGGCAGTTCTACCCACACTGAAAAATGTACCACTGCAGTATTTTGAACAATAAACAGTTTTGTAGAAGAAAAGGGAAAAAGAGTAACAAATACAATTGGCACAAGGCTATGAGACATCAGTCCTGCTGCAGAAACCAATTTGGAGGGGTCTGAAGTTTCATAGTTCTCAAATACGGTACTATTTTTTTTTGCTACATATAGCAAATAAAATTTCAATTCTCATTTTCAGCATGGGAGTGGCTAACCTTTTCTGCCTCGGGGGCTGTATTCATCCTTGGCCATCTCTCTAGGGTGCATATGCTAGTGCAGGGTTCCCCAAACTTGGGTCTCCAGCTGTTTTTGGACTACAATTCCCATCATCCCTGACCACTGGTCCTGCTAGCCAGGGATGATGGGAGTTGTAGTCCAAAAACAGCTGGAGACCCAAGTTTGGGGAACCCTGTGCTAGTGGGTGGGTTTGGCCACACTCCTTCACACACAAGATACACCCTCACACACAACCCCCAGTTGGTCCACAATCAGCTCAGGATGACCGTCAATGCATTCTCCCCACTGATCAAGTGATCAATCTGATGACAATTTGCAATTTCTATGACCACCCTGCACCATGTCTACTTAACACTCCATTTTTACCAACACCAAAATCAGTGTGGTTTATAGGGCAGAAAAACTTGCTTGGGGACTTCATTAGTCCAAGAGTTAACAATCCCTGAATTAAAGGCTTCTATCTTCTTGAACAAAGATAAATCACATTCATCTGATGACTATTTATTCCCTTAAAAACAAGTCTGTAATACTTACTTCATTCCCATGTTTCTGCAGAAATTCTATTTCTTGCTGTGTGAATGTAGTCATGGAAATGGACTTCACTCTGTGAGGTGGATTTAAACCTCGTCTATAAAACAAGGAAATTGAAGGAAGTCATTCTAGAAACTTTTCAAGAAGAAAATAAAGTTCTACTACACCTTGAAGCTACAATTGGTCAAAGAAACCATACTAGCTCTGAAGAATCTTGGGCATGAAAGAAAATTGCCATTTTTTCAGTGTTAGTACTTATTTTGGAGTACATATCCAAGAGCGGTGAAAAGGTTAGGCCTAATAAGAATATCAGATCTCAATTCCATAGTTAGCCCTTTCTCTTAAGGACATAAATCTTTTGAAGGGACTAAGGAACTGGATGGTTTAAAGTACTGTACTTTGTAAAGATAGATTCACCTGTTTGCCTTGAATCTGTGAAATTTTCTCCCTATTTACCTACTTAAGATCTGGAAAGCTAAAAGTGTTAGATAACCTGAGGTTTCATATATTATTTTGATCATTACGTGTTTGATGTCTTACTGTGTTCTAATTTGTTGGAAGTCACCCAGAGTGGTTGGGGTAACCCAGTCAGATGGCGGCACATAAAGAAATAATAATAATAATAACATCAAAGTATTTGAAATTTATTTAAGTATCGTATTGCTAGCATTGAAGTTTTATGAAATAGAACCCAAAGGTCTGGAAGTGAGAGGTACTAAATAGGAAACTTCAGCAATACATCTAAGCTACACCTCTGTATAAGGATTACTGCAGGAAGGATTAGTGACTCAATGGAAATAGTGATATGGCTAAAGTTACTTTCATGTGTATTTGTAATGGTGAACTAGTAAAAATCAATTAAGAGTAAACTTTTGAGTACATAATATGGTGCTGACAGCAAGTCTTTTTACATATAATTTTTATGGAGAACTTTTTATATGCACATGTATCTAATTATAGATGGCAAGTGATGGATTCCTTAAACATGGTCACACAGGGAGCACTATAACTTTGGTTCTACAAGTTATTTAGCATAAGGCCTTCCAGAAACTTTCTTTACTATACACTTTAAATTGGATATCCAATTGTCAGTTTGGAACCTTCCATACAAAGCACATATTCCACCTATAGCTCCAATCCAGAAGCAGGTGTCAACAGTTCTGATCCATTTGACAAGTACTGTACCTTCATTTTAGTAACTGTCACAGCTAATCAAGCTCAAACTGTCATGTGCAACACCATGTGGTTGAACAAAACAAATCTTGCAAGGTAAAAAGGATAACATGCTGGAGAAAACTGCAACTGCTTCAAAATGATTAGAGACAGTTTGCAAACCATTTGCACAGCAAGTTTGATATTAATTGGGTTAGGAAAAAAGACCAAATTATGCTAACCAAACAACTGGCATGGTGAACTCAAATCCAGAGGTTAACCAGTAACCATTAATCTGTTTCCTGTTGCAAACCCTCAAGGCAAACTTTTAATGTGCTCAATAAACTCAAACCCATGAAGTGAACACTCAGGCAAAAGTGTGTGTGCCATCTTAATTACACGAGTACCAAAAAAATAAAAATAAAAATGCATCTGTAGAGTATTTGTCAAGCTTCCCCCACCCTTTTTACATACTTCCTGGATTAATATCATAATTGGCACCTGTCCACCTCTAGCCTTTCATATGCTAAGGGAACTTGATCAAACTAGCAGACAAAGTTTGCATCCCTCCTCCTAAAGGCATAGCCCACTTTATATACAGAGAGAATATGCTCGTTAAGACCCTCAATTTTTCATTACCGATATTCCTCCCACTTTGAGGAAATAAAACCCACCCCTTCTACACTTAAACACACCATAAGGGACGCTGGAAGATTCAGCAAGCCCCACACCCTCTATCCTCCACCACATCAGCTTCCTTCTTTTCTTTCCGGGGATCTCTTCAGCCCGGTCTCCCAATTCTCACCCGTACCCATGCGCAGCCTTCTTGCATAGCGGGTCCCTGTCACTCACCCCACCCCCGTTCTCTGCCCAACACCACACGCCCCATTCCTCTCAAAGGGTCTGGCCCAACAATTATGGGGAAAATGAGAGGAGAGGAACGGGGAAAGAAAAACCGGTGCGCCCCCCCAGTCTCGTTTACACTTCAGCCTCTCCCCACCCCAGTTCTCCGCCCACCCCCTACCCGAGACCACTGCCAATTCCCATATGGGATGGGGGTGGGGTGGGAGTCTCCACCAACCCCCCTCCCAGCCCCCCTATTTCTCCTCAGCTCCACCACCCCCCTCCCTCCCATCGCCTGCTTAAAGCTCTCGACTGTTTCCTCCCGCCTGGGAGGAGGGCAACCCATCCTCCTCCTCCTCCTCCCTTTCTCTGTGTCTCTTTTTCTACGTCTCCTCAACTCTCCTCTCCTCAACTCACAGGATGCCGGAGCAGGAGGTACACACGAAGCTGCCCACCGTCATGTCGGTGTAGGTGGGGCCGCGCTGGTCGCAGTCGAAGCACTTGCGGTTGGGCGGGAGGCTGCTCATCTCCCTCAGCAGCTTCAGGTGCTTCTCCTCCTGCTTCCGCTTGGCGCTCGCCGCCATGGCTTCGGAGGCGGCGGCCGGGTAATGTCTGTGTGTGTGTGCGCGCGCGGAGGTATAGAGGCCGCTCCCCGGGCTCTCTCACGCCGGACGGGGAATGAGGAGGGAGGCCGGGACCCGTCCCGCTCCGAGACGCTCGTCGCGAGGGGGACGAGGCTTGGGCCCGCTCCCAACCCCAACTGACGGACCGACGGAAGGAAGGGAAGGGAGGGGGGAAAGGGAAGGAGGGGGAGGGGAGCGGCGTCGGCCCTCGGCAAGGAGGCCGGGGCGGCTGAATGACGAACCGAAGCGGAACCTGCGCGGCACCTTTTCTCTGTAGAGACAAGGAGAGGAGGTGGGGGGGGGGGAGCGAGGAAGAGGAGGAGGCGGCGGCGAGCAGCTCGGCGATAAGCCGCCGCCTGCGCCCTGAAGGCGCCTGACGACGAGCGCCCCCTCCCGCTTGGGAGGATTCTTTCCACGAGCGCCTCCTTCCCTGTTCTATCTCATTCTCCTCCCCCCCCCTCCCCACCCACTCGTCTCTCCCTGTGGGAGACGCTTACCTGGCGTGACCCTGCAGGTGGTTAAAAATAAGTAAATAGGAAAGGAGAAGGAAGAAGGGGGGGGGGGCAAAACAACAACAACCTGGCCCAGTTGTGGGGATCGGCAGGGGGAGGTAGCGAGAAGAGGTCAAATAGAGAAATAGAGTTAGGGAAGGGATGGAGACAGATGGGACAACTGGCGGCCAATAAGCAGCGAATGACCCCGAGATTTTGTCCCCGCAATTTTGCCTGATTTTAATGAAATATTTGACCCGTGGCATGTCTAGTCCATAGTTCCTAGCTGTGACCTGCCAAAAAGGCCCCCAGGCAGGACACAATAGTTCCATAGTCCTCTCCGCGGCAATTTCACAGCTGCTTGTACTGTACTCAGAAGCGTGCAGGATCCGAAGCTGGAGGCAGTATATAGCCACCCCGCTATTTCATTGGTAAGGTAGAGAGAGAAAGGGTGTGTGTATTGCACCCACGCACAGCGAGGATGTGTTCTATGCGAGCAAACCACTACAAGGCAGCTCTTTAAATCCACTGGCCCCGATCCAACAGTTAATCAGTATGCCGATCAAAGCAGCGGCCCAAGCAGTGCTATCCACGTTCACTGTTGATTGGACAGTGGCCTGAGTGCTTCACTGGTCCATCAGGGCGTTGTCTACTACTCTGACAGCGAGCACAGCATACTGTGGCTAGGGTTGCAATTTTCAAAAAGTACAATTTCTGACACCCCACAAAGTTGTTGAGCTCTCTTTAGGAAGATCCCAAAATTGTTGAGCTTTTTTGGGCTGTTTCCCACTGCTTTTTACATAGCATTGCCATACTTCTGGGTTTCCCCTGACATTTTACCTACCGGTATTAGGCAAAATTCCTGATATTTTGTGCACCCTTAAGAAATTGCAAGGAATTCTGGCAAGAGGAATCTAAGGGGAAAGGATTTTCCTCGGGAGCACATGAGAGCTTTTGGACTTTACCCATGTGGGTTGGGTGCTGCTTTCACCATGAACAAGTCAGTTAAGTGTGGGGCAAGGCAGAAAAGGCTGATGTGAGAGGAGCAATGAGTGCAGCTGCTATGCTAGCCGGTAGAGCTGGCTTATCAGCAGAGGCGTACCTAGGATCTCTTGTGCCCTTGGCAAGGAGATGTATCGGTCCATTGCATCCTTGCCAGAGGAGCCGAGCCAGAATAGAGAGGTGCAATTTTTGCGCTCCTGTGGGTCCACACCCTTTACTGGGGCCACCCCCTGGGTACACACCTGCTTTTCAGGCAACAGAAAGGGAAGGATTGGTCTCATTGGTTCCCAGAGGTGGGACCTGGGGGCAGAAAGAGCTCACTGACCTGTGCAAGCCCCACAAGCTCTTCTGTCCCATTCATTCACTGTTTTTGCTAGGCACCCGAAATGTGAATGTGAACGTTACCCTATTCCAGGGCTCAAACTCCTGTCTTCTGCTATGTCTGTGGCTTCCTTCGTCTGGCCCCTTCCTTTTTACTACTGACCCCTCCTGGGTGTGTCTTTAACCCTCATCCAGGAGGGCTGCTTATGGTCTTTGCAGGCATTCTGCTCAGATAAGTTGCCTCCCTCCCTTAAGAATGTTGTGCTGCAAAACTGTGGCTGTGAACAGATAAGGGCATTTGAACCCCTTCCTGAAGGAGCTGGCAGAATGAGGTGGTGCAGGGGTTCCGCCCCTGTGGTCATGAGTTCAATTGGATCGCTGGACTTCCAGTGGAGCAGTCCAGTTGGTGGCTTTGGCAGCGTTTTCAAGGAGATTGGGGGTGGGTTTATTCAATTTTTCGTTTCTGCATTTTCTGATCTCCTTGGGCTATGTACATATCATGCTGCAGCATATATTTACCCCCCCCCCCCGCCACACACACACCAGCGCATAACTGGTGTGTAGAATTGCTCTCTGAAAGCTCTCTATAGCTAATAGCAGCTTTTAGAATTAACATTTACTTTCACTTTAAGAAGCTAATTCAAGGTTTAAATGCCACAAATGCATTCCATTTTCAGAATAAAAAACCAGGAACTAAAAGCATGCTTGGGCATGGGTTAATGTTTTTTGAAAGCTATGATCAGCTGTGATTTTCATTTCTAAATCCCTATGTACCGTGTTTCTCATATTATAAGTCATGTCTTATATTAATTTTTTCCTGAAAAAAACACAGCATGCCTTATTTTCAAGGGATGTCTTATTTTTTAATTAAGTACCGGTACCGGTATCTGTACAGTCCACAGACCTGCTCCCACCGGGTCTTCGCGCGCGGCAGGCAGAGGCTGCAGCCGGGTCCTGGGGCTGCGCGCGCAGCAGGCAGAGGCTGCAGCCGGGTCCTGGGGCTGCGCGCGCGGCAGGCAGAGGCTGCAGCCGGGTCCTGGGGCTGCGCGCGCGGCAGGCAAAGGCTGCAGCCGGGTCCTGGGGCTGCGTGCGCTGCGCGCTGAGGCTGCAGCCGGGTCCCGGGTGTCCGCGCGCAAAGGCTGCAGCCGGGTCCTGGGGCTGCGCGCTGAGGCTACAGCCAGGTCCCGGGTGTCCGTGCGCGGTGCGCAAAGGCTACAGCCGGTTCTGGGGCTGCACGCGCTGCGCGCTGAGGCTGCAGCCAGGTCTCGGGGGTTAACGCGGCAGCAGCAACCCTTCTTTGCCACAGACCTTCTTCCACCACCCGGTACGGCTTATTTTCGAGGTATGCCTTATATTTTTCCACCTCAGGAAAATCCTGCCATGCCTTATTTTGTAGGGATGCCTTAAAATATGAGAAACACGGTACATAGCAAAGTGGCAAATATATTTTTGCCTGCTCCACTGGAATGCTTGGTCTTGCACAATTCTTGTTCATTCCAATGAGAGATGCATACACAGTAATAGTCCAGTAGAAATTTGCAGAAGCACACAACAGGCAAATAGCAAAAGGGAACGTTGTTTGAAACTGAGTGAAGCCTTTTAAAGAATGTGTTGCAAATCAGCATTGCCCACTGGAATGCAGAACTTGGACCTGGGCATAAAACTATACTGAGTCAAGAATTCACTGAGTAATCAAAGAAGATGACCCAATCTCAGTTTTACTTCCCCTTCAAGAGAGATACATTATCTTCTCTTCCAAGTATGGGAATTCAAATAAACAAGAGTACAAAGGAATGAAGAACTGGCCTCTCTCCACAATGAAAGGAATGCTGAAGACAGTAGCTCATGTGAATCATTGCTACATATTGATTACTTTTTTTCAAACAGATTTAATCAACCGAGAGGAATTTTAAGTAGAAGGGAAAGAAAAATGGGATCCAAAGGTTAACATGTTTGTTGTAGCTTTTTACTCAGTTCCATTAATGCTAAGCATGCCTGATGAAATTAGCAGATATTTTTCATAATGGGTTTGGAAGTAATGGAAATAGACTCTAGAGATTGGGATAATGGACTATATTGATTCTTTGGGATACATGAATAAATTAAAAGCCGATTTTCTTCTTTTTCGTTCCTTGTAATATGAGAAAATATATACAGCTGGGTAACTTTTGAAAGTTGTTGTGACGCATAGATGTTCAGAAGACAGAATCAGTACTAGCTGTTATATAACTCATATTTATGAGTTAATTTTATGCTATAGGGAAATCTGAAATGCAGTGTTGGCCTAAATTATACTAGCATTTTGTATTGTAGACTTCCCCTCTGTACTCCACATTTGCTCTGAGCCTATGCAACACAAGGTCTAACAGAGCTTTCAACACGCCATAATGCATAAACTAGTAGAAAAATATGTACTGCAAACATGTTTATTAGCAGTAAGAGAAACTGGTATTTTCAAAAATCTTAGATTCTTAATAGTTTACTCATTAAATCTTGTTCCTTTAAAATGTAGCATTCTTGCACACATAAGAAGTGACCTTTTCTGCCTAACTGCTGCTAATAGCATTTTCTGCTTTCTGCTCCCATTTTGGAGAAGAATAATCCCATGGCTTTCTGTTCTCAGTAAACCCATAAAGTTTTCGCAGGGCTACACGTGCAGCCTCTTCTTCAGCTGCTAATATTGTTTCAGCAGTACCTTCTGCCAGAAGCTTCTTATCACTGAAAAAGAGGAAATGCATTTATGAGAAGTCTTAATTAATTAATACTGTGCATATAGAGAAAGGTAAATGACCCCTGGATGGTTAAGTCCAGTCAGAGGTGACTATGGGGTTGCGGCCCTCATCTCACTTTCAGGCCGAGGGAGCCAGCGTTTGTCCACAGACAGCTTTCTGGGCCATATGTCCAGCATGACTAAACCAGAACACCGTGATTGAAGCCAGAGTGCACAGAAACTCCATTTACTGTGTATATATGACAATATAGAAGGAAACAACAATACTGCCTTCATTTTTCCTAAGTTGTATGTCCAAGTCCCTATGGCCATGTGCTAAATATTCACAGGCAATTTTAATTCACTGAACCTCAACTTACATGCAGAGTAACAAGATCTAACAAATTCAGAATGAAGTCCAGTTAAGTACTTGGCAGGAAATAAACGACAGTCATGTTTATACAACCAAGAATTGAATTTGTAAGATTACTCCACGCATTCAGAGAAGACAAGGAGATAGGAATGAACTATAAAACAGTAGTGATAACAAAGCAAATAGTAGGACTAAGATAAAGTCAAGACAAAAGCTTGGTTATGTAATTAAATTCTCTCCTCCCTTTTAAAGATTAAAAATACATCAGACTAAATCTGAGGCATTCACAGCAACCTAACATTTTGACATTACAATTTCTGTACTGACATTTCAAAGAAGTGAACAGTGAATCAGGCTAAAGAATGCCAGACAAGTCTCCTCCTGTCAGAACAGTCTGACACACATTTCTTGTACATCTGCCAAGCTGAAAGATTTATTGGTACACTGATACCTAACATTTTAGGAGAGTGGAAACTAACAGAATCATGTAGCTTCTTTATAAGATGCATCTCTCATCTTAGCAAAAAATATGTGACTAGATAAAGAGCCAGTTCTGGTTATCTACCAACTAAATGGGGTAGAAGTGCCCGCTAGGAATGACAATGCCACATCACAGGCTCTAGCAGATCTACTTGTGAGGGCATCACATTTGACTCACCAATATGCCATGGTTGATCCCCACATTACATTGATTGCATGATCAGGGCTTAGGCTGTGATATACAGTATTTCAAGCACTGATTCAAATGCAACATCCACACATACAACCTGTGGGCCTAGAGGCAGGACAGGTATGATCTCACCATACACAGCCAGTAAGGTCATTCAAACCAGTCTCAGGTCTTACTAACCAGTACAATCCAACGAAGTACAAGGGCAGTACAGTGCTAGCTCCTGACTGTCGAGTTAGTCTTGGTTCTGGAGCAGACACATTCCTCTTGGCCAGTTCCTCCAGCAGCAAGCCCATTGGGTTCATAACATTCCACATCTCAAACAGATCTTTTCCTATCATTTGAGGAATAAAGAAGTCCTGAATATAAAAATGGAAAATTTTCAGATGTCAATTCACTTGGATTCCTGGTATGTATTTTTAATTGATAATGATTGTTACAAAGAGCTATGGTTATAAATGTCTCTTGTTAATTCTAATTGTTCAAAGACAGAAGAACTTGATAGCCAACAGGCTGGGAGTAATACAGAGCACAGATTATAATATTTTAAAATAAATCTTAAGAAATAAAAACATACAATCCTTTAAAGTCAAACAGAACTGTTAAGGATTATGTGGCTATGGGTTGTTGTATCCAATGTTAATCATATTCTGAGCAGATCCACTAAAATTAATGAACGCATGACTAGCTTGCTCTGAGTAGAACCTAGTTGGATACATCTCTGTATTTCTTGCAAAGGCTAACTGCTGATACATCATGCTGTTTTTGATGAACTAAGTACAGTCATATCTCGGTTTAAGTATGCCTCGGTTTGAGTACTTTCAGTTTAAGTACTCCGTGGACCCGTCTGGAATGGATTAATCCACTTTCCATTACTTTCAATGGGAAAGTTTGCTTCAGGTTAAGTACGCTTGTTTAAGTAGTCCGTGGACCGTCTGGAACGGATTAATCCACTTTCCATTACTTTCAATGGGAAAGTTCGCTTCAGGTTAAGTATGCCTCAGGTTAAGTACAGTCTTCCGGAACCAATTGTGTACTTAAACCGAGGTACCACTGTATCCCTCTTTCAAGACACTTCACAATCAAGGACATTATTTTATTTGCATATTAATAGGAAAAAGTTTATTGTGGATTAATGCAGCTGAGATGAACACATTGCATCCCTCTTTGGAGGACAGAGAAAGTGAGTCATTACAATTTGGTGCCTGTTCCCACCAACAGGCCTGCATGCAGATAAAGACATCAAGCACACAAGACAGCCTGCTAGTTATATCACATGTTCTCTGAAATCACCCGCTAAAAGGACAGAGGTAGTTAAGCTAGTGGTCCTTCTGACCCCTGAAGGCACTGCAAAGACCCAACCACATATTTGTGAAGTGCCTTGCCCCGAACTCAGGCCAGAGCCCTATTTATTGCAGTAGTCAAACATGTGCATGCTGTAAGCAGACTAATAAACAATGCCATAACAGTATTGTCGTTCGACTAATATAGCTGGATATGCATGCTTTGTAATTACCGGTGGCACTGGGAGCTCTCCAGTTTTCAGATGCCTGTATTAAAATGTACATATGCAGGCCTTTGTCTCTTCCAAACCTTAATGCTTCATTTAACATTTTAAAATCCCTGTTAGTATTTTGTATAATCCATTTCTCAAAAGTAAGTTAAGAGTGATATCAATGCATGAAAGCACCATGCCAAAAGAAGACTGGGTCATAGAGGTCAAAACACTGTGCCTGAGTATTATTAATATTGTTATTAATTAATTAGATTTGTATATACGTAGATCTCAGGGCAGTTCCCAACTACTACTTGGGTACTACAGTAATACTACAGGGTACCAGGGTAC
This sequence comes from Zootoca vivipara, assembly GCF_965207765.1. Taxonomy (NCBI): domain Eukaryota; kingdom Metazoa; phylum Chordata; class Lepidosauria; order Squamata; family Lacertidae; genus Zootoca; species Zootoca vivipara. The sequence goes on along the minus strand of NC_142588.1, from coordinate 69,174,273 downwards.
TACAGGAACCAGGCAGAGGGCCTTCTCGGTGGTGGCGCCCGCCCTGTGGAATGCCCTCCCATCAGATGTCAAAGAAAAAAACAGCTACCAGATTTTTAGAAGACATCTAAAGGCCGCCCTGTTTAGGGAGGCTTTTAATGTTTAATAGATTTTTTTTTTCATTTTTCTGTTGTAAGCCGCCCAGTGGCTGGGGAAACCCAGCCAGATGGGCAGGGTATAAATAAATTATTATTATTATTATTATTATTATTATTATTATTATTATTATTAAATATATAATGTAATATAGGTTTTATTTTCTAGGTGCAACATTGGTTTTCTTGGGCAATTTACAAACACCCCTGCCACAAGCTGCTTGAAGCATTGTTTCTACTTCAATCACACACATGGAGTTGGATGGTTGTAGGAGATTACACACTATATGCTTGGGCAGCAGAATGCAATTTATCATTCCTTTAAGTGTTATGAGAGAGAGTACTGTAGTCCTGGATGGGTGCCAAAGAACTATTAATTATGCTATACATAACAATGTTATAGTACACAATAACTTACCCTCACAAAGATCTCTGTTCTCTGAGAGCCACTGCTTTGAAGCAATGCTCCTATTACAGCAAAGAAAGTCTGCTGAAGCACATTAGGTGGCACAGGAAATTCTGCGCAAAGTGTGAAGTCTTGCAGAGACAGGTTTCTGGCCAAATAAGACACTAATTCCTCACTGGTAAGAAAGTTAACAAGTGCCTCAATGCCAGCATCTGGAATTTTTGGATAAGCTTCTTCCAAGCACCGTGTGAGGTAAGATCGTGAAAAAGAGACACCCTTCAGAGAAAGTTCATCATTATCCTTGAGATTAAGGGCAATTGCTTCTTTGTCTAGTCCCAGCTCTTGGCGTCTCGACTCTTCTTGTTTAATATAACAACGGTTAACAAATGCAGTTTTGAGGAATTCCAATGAAAACTTCTCATGTAACCGGTGGCTAAAAGCCTGTAATTCTGCATGGTAATCCCAGTTAGGTTTCTCAGAGCTAAATAATGACAAAAAGCAAGAAAACAATAATGATAGGCATTTGAATGGGATGGAGAACCTGTGGCCCTGCTATGTTGTCAGATTATAACCCTCATTATCCTTGACTATTGGCCATGCCAGCTGGGGCTGATGGAGTCCAACCACAGATTGTCCACCCCAACTCTATCTGATCATTCTGAACTAGATTTTACAAAACAAATATTACATTCCCAATTGTTCCATGTTTTGTTTAGGAAAACCTTGAGTGCAAGAATACAAAGCTTAATAATGCATTATGCACAATAGGACAAGAGTTACTTGCTGTTAGCTTAAGTATTTTGGAAAGAGAGAATCTGATGAACTTCGAATGGTATTACCCATAGTCCCTTAATTTCAGTGGCTCTACTCTTATTATGACTTAGTTGAATATCACCCACTATCTTTAATTACATAAGCTTTAATTTACTGTACATTAATTAATGCAAGCGTAAACTATCTAATGTTGAACAAAGTGGTGAAAAGGCAGGCATAAAATTCATGTAGAAATCAAATACTTCGGTCTGGTTTGCACATCCTGCTAAGCCAAAGTGAAACTATTGTTTATCAAGCCATCATTTGTAAACAAGCACAAGTCACCCCACATACAATCAAACATATCTTGGCTTGTTTCACGAGGTAGGCTTGTTTAACTCCTGCCTACTCTGCACTCCCTGTCAGACATCCTGAAAGCCTTTGCAGTGTCATACTACTGGAGTTGCCTCACTGTGACACCATGCCTCTTCCCACAGATCAAGAATGAAAAAAACCTTCTCAAAGTCAAGCAATATGGTGTTTCTTAACATTTTCCTTCTATCACCCTGCTCTACTTTGCATCCTTACTTTGAAACCTCAGCATGAGTCCTCAGTAGGTATTTAACTACTGGCTCAAATGTAAGTGAATGATGAATTGCTTTATCAGAAACAATTGACTTTTAGTCCACAATGGGAGAAATCCATGTATTTTTCACTATGGTCAATAGTTACTTACAAACTAAAATTAGGAACACGTGTGGCAAGTAAGTCCAGCTTAGCCAGTTGGTAAGTATGCCATTTGAAGGACGGACTACAAATTTTCAATTAAGTCACTTTTTTAATAGATTGTACTCAATTCCAATTTACCTATCCCCTCCTTATAGCATTTTGTACTGTGATGATTTATTGCTTTTTAATTCTATATTGTGATGAGCTATGGTTTTGATTGACTGAAAAACCTGTCATCTCAACTCAAGTTGATATTCCATTAATCTGATTATACGGTAAGTGTTCACTGGTCCCCAAAAACTAGTGTCATGGGGCGGGAGCCACCTTGAAGCCTTTGTGGATGCAGAGGCAATATATACAGTACACACTATTACATGAGCATAGCCAGCGGTTGGGGGGGGCAGCTGCACCCCCTTCAACTAAATAAATAAACAGACTTAACTGACCAAGTGTGTTGCAGATAACTCAGTTCCCTCCCCCAACATAAAGCCACCCCCCCTGTAAAATAAATGCGTTACACCCATGCACTCTTATAAGTATGGGGAGCCTCTCATTTCAGACACTATGACAGCCCTCCTTCCCTACTGTTTTTTTACCAACCAGTATCAGGCTGGCGCTTCCCCTGGTGCCTGCTGAAGACATTCTTATTTAGGCAAGCCTATCCACACGTTTGGAAAAAATGCATGAGTTTTAATTTCCGTTATCATGGTTTTTAACTTCCTGAATGTTTCAAATTACGGCTGTGGAGGTTTTAGTGATATAACCTTATTCTGAAAGTCCTTCCCCTCCTGTTGGTGGGCATTTCCCTGGGTACCTGTAGGGATTTTCTCAGATTGGAATCTATCCAATCACATTTTCTTAGAGCCATCCTTAGGATTCCTCCCCCCCTTCTGTAGCAGGTGCGATCATGAGATTAGAGGTTGGTTGGCAAGCATTCCGGTATGTGGCCTTGAAGGCAAAACTCTGGCTATGGCTTAAGCTATGTTCTAACCTGGTGGGCATGGCCCCCTTGGTATTGAGGGACGATTTCCAATCATCGTGGGAAAAGGAGATCATAAATGAAGTGCAGGCCTGTGGAGTGTTACATCTTTTCCTGGAGTCTATGACATTTAATCAAGCCAGAGCTGTGATCTCTCAAAGACTGAGTGACATTGCTAGACAAGAGGACATTGCCCTTGTGAAACCTGGGATGTTCTTGGGGGATCAGATATTTCAGATTACACCAGCCACTTATCCTGCGGAAATCCACTATGTGGAATACCGTTGACTCCTCACAGCTGCTAGGTTAAATGTCCTGGAATTGGCAGTATTGTTGGGAAGGTACAGGGGAGCCCCATATGTCCAGAGATCTTGTCATTGTGCCCTGGGAGTGGTTGAGTCAACTGAACATATTCTTTTGATCTGCCCATTCTATGCAGATCTTAGACAAAAACTTATAGCTCCACTCCTATGCTAATTTAGCCGTTTAGCCAGAGAAAGCCAGGTTTTGTTTTTGCTGAACAAGTTTACTGGAACAACAGCCTCCTTGGTGGCCAAATTTCTTTTTCTGGCCCTTAAGCGCCATAAGGTTAAAATTGACAGCATTGACATGGGGCTAAATGCATAGCCTATTTCTTATTGTCGGTTTAAGTTTAAAGTTCCTTTAGATGTTTAATGTTTTAATTTTTGTATGGATACATGTTTATTTCTGACTGACAGTCGAATAAAGTCTGATTGATTGATTGATAACCTTATTTTTTTTGTAAGCAGCCTTGAGGAATCTCTCTCTCTCCCCCACACCTACCCCGCCCTACAACCAAACACTAAATTATTTCTTAAAATGAAATTAATTAATTAAAATAAACATAAATACTGCCCAACTGACCGCGACAACCCGTCTCTCTCGCTGCCCACCTCCTCAAAAGAAGTCACTTTGCAAGCCAGGCAAAGAGATAAGACGGGGCTGTTTGAAACAGCCTGTTTGGGGGGGGGGGGCGAAAAAAACCCTGCCATTCCCACGTTCCTTTCTTCCTTTCCAGAGTTTCTGACACGCATATCGCCAAAGAAACCCTTTCGGCTCCTGATTTCCCCTCAACCCCAGAAGCAAGCGAAGGCAGCAGCCCTACTCGGCGAGGGACGCTCGTTAGCCGACGGTCACAGCACTGCCCTAGGGAAGGAGACGGGCGGGAAAAGCGAGTAGCCCGCGCCAGGCCCTCCCTCGTCCCCGCTCCTCCTAAACCTCCGTCCTCCCAACAGACAGGCAGGCAGCCATCCTCCTTCCCGCCCCCCTCTCACCGGCGCCTCGGGGTCTCGAGCAGCCGCTGCTGCTCCACATACGCGCGGACCCAACGCTGGTTATTTCGGCGCGGCTGAGGGCGGAGCGCGACGCGTCCGGGCGCGGCGGAGAGTAAGCGGTGGGAGCCCTCAAGGAACAGAGGCCGCAGCAGCGCAGACGCCATTTTCCATCGAAGGGAGTCAGGCAGGGAGGGAAAGGAGGAGAGGGGGGACCAGGTGCACCGGCCGCCCCGCCGTCCGGAAACAAGCCCCGCTTCGTTTTCAGTTCCGGCCAAGTTCGGGACTGGGCTTATAATCGTTGCTCAGCCATAAATTTATTGTCTGGTCTTCAGACTGTCCTTATCTGTCAGCCTGGCCTGCAGGGAGGACTGACAAAAAACACCGATGATGAATGTAAGCCTTTCTGAGTTGTTTTAAGTAAAATTGATCTAGAAGGAAGGAGGAAAGTGTTGAATAGTTTGTGGGAGTGTGGTTATTGGTTTGCTTTATTTATTTATTTATTTTATGTTCTCATTTTGTGTATTTAGGTTGTGAACCACGCTGTGATCTTCAGATGAAAGGCAGTATACAAATTTTATAAATAATAACTCTTTAGCAATGCAATCCTATACATGTCTTCTCAGAAGGAAACCAGGTATGGGATTATAGGATTGCTGTCTCAAGATATCTCTCAGATGAAAACTTATACTATAAAACTCATGGAGGTAAGCTCTGATGTAGCTGCTTCTTGAGACCAGCCACCCACGGGAGCGCCTCGTCAAGTTAACTCTTTCCCTTTCCATTTTCCTGCCAAAAAAACCCCTGCGGGTATTTGCAGATTTCATTTTTTTAAATACCAGGGCAATTTGCAGTTGCAAGCATTCTGGGCGGAAGCAGACCCAGGTTCCAGACTTGAATCGGCCTTAGTTCTCCTGATACATTACCTTTGGACAGAGAGAGAACAGCCCTGCTGCTTCTGCTCAATCTCTCATTAGTTCTTGATATCACTGAACCTGGTATCGTCCTGGACTGGCTATGGGGGAAGATAGGTATTGTAGAAAACTGTTCTGTGGTGGTTCCGGTCTTATCTTCAAGGACCATTCCAGAGGATAGCATTGCATATCTTATCGGTAATGCAATTTAACCTCTGTAGGAAGTGATTAGATCTGGAACACAGTGTACATTGATGATATCTCAACTATTTCTTTGTTAACATCTGAATTGGGAATGGCTGTGCAGGCCCTGAATCCCTGTCTCTGTGCTATTGCTCTCCAAAATGAGTTTTAATCAACTCTTCTGGCCTTGTCATCACTATTACCTTGAGATTCTATTACCTACATCACTATTAACTGCCTGAGATTCTAGGCAAAGGCCTATCTTAAAAGGTGCTTCGTTTTAATCCCCAAACTCATGCTTTTGTTACTTTATACGGGCTTCTAACAAATGAGTCAGCAACTTCTGAGAGTTTCCGAGTTCTTTATGAAAAAGTTTGATCAAAATACATTTATGTTTGGGAATATAATGTGCATCCAATTTGGCCAGGACAAATAGTCATGGTCTTGGTTCTCCTCAGCCAAATCAAGTAATTTACAAATATTGTAGTTCTGCTACAGTGCTCCCACAACTATCCCGAACAAAGCTTATTAACTATTTTTATTTTTGCCATAAAGAATGGCTTGGTTCAAACATCATGGTAAGCTAACTATGGCTTACTGGGACATGAATGTATAGACTTGTGGGGAGGAGCTTGCAGCTGCATTTATCCTCCTCAATCTTTCTTCCTTCTACCCCACACTGAGTTCAGTCAAATGTGTGGTCCAGCCCCAGGATTATTAACCTCTTTCATCACTAACCATTAGCTGTAGCCGAGAATAAAGCATGACATGCAAACCAGGGATGCATATGTTAACTGATCTGTCTTGCACACCACAGAGTAGCTGTGTCATTACCGAGTTTAGTCACTAGGTAGCAATGGACTTAACTCTATGAATGGAGTCAGGCAATTCCTGTCTTGTTACGGTATTACTGGCGAAATATTGTAAGGTCTTGTCTAGCTTCCATGATACAGAATGAAACAAAAAATAATGTGTGCTTCTTTCTCTGCTTCTCCCATACACAACTCTCATTAGTGGTGAAATAGATGAAAGTTCACATTATGAGCGGTATCTCACTTCACCCACTACTTGAAAAATGGGGTAGGGTGAACAAAGCAACAGCATGACTAAGTTGCAAGATTTTACTCCCACCTTTCCCTTCATTCTTAACTTTAAGAAAGCCTATTACTAGAGCCTATAAGCATATGTAGAAAATCTACTACTGTATTTGTTCCTTTGCCAAGCTATTTGCTCTGCAAACACATTCATCCACTATACTTGCTCACTGCTGGTAACACACCAATTTGGATTTTGTACTGTATAGGGATAACTCCAAACACAGTTCTGCCTGATGTCTTTTGGTGCCTTCCACTTTCAATTTGGAAACTAAGTAGGGGTGAAATCCAGTGATGCACAAGATTTCCATTTATGCAACAATACTTCATTTCCTTCCTCCTGCAGCCTGTCACACACACATTTGTCTACTCCCCAACTCTTCAGATCTGATTTTGAAGGACATGGGGGATATGGGAAGACAGCAAGCACAGTCCCATTGTGCAAAGTGGCTATCCATTTTGCAGACATATGTCCATTTGTGCCTATCACACCGATATTTAAGCAAATTAGCACACACCGTTCTTAAAGATTTCAGCACTCAGCTCACCTACGGTAGCTTTTACTCATGAAAGTATTTAGGAGCAGGGCTTAATTCCACCCCATTCATGTCCATTTGTTTTTATTTGCCCAAAGAAGGCAGATATTTTAAAATCCAACACAAAGTGTGTATTAATGTAAGAAAATAAGAGTTGTGCAAATGGTTGGACTGAGTAGAAATCTACGAGCAAGCAAAAAAATACAATCAATAATGGGAGTGGTGATTTTAGATGCAGTATATTGATCTAGACTGAGAGATATAAAAGCTTTTTTGTATGCTCCACACATCCAAAGGGCTTAAGGAACAGTTAATTGGAAAAATAAGAAATTAAATACTGCTTTGGGCTGACTTTTATTCAATACATTACATTGGTACTTTGTTCCATAATCTTAAGATCACTCATGGACAGATTTGCTTAAAAACCATCTTTTTTAGAAAAAACATTGCAAAATTAAAGCTCAAATACATCTTACACACACCTCTGGATAATCTGCTGACTTATCTTAGCAAATAATGTATTTTAGTCAATATGTACATGTGCTTGAATGAGAGATACTCAGGATGCTTTTTAATCTGCTGCACTACTACCTGAAATGTGGCTAAAAGAAAACAAGTGCAATAAGGTGAACTATAAAGGTGCTACATTTAATTATGGAATAACAATGAGAAACCATATGTTAGGCCATTTTGCAGGTAACTCCAAAACCCAGTTGTTTCTTTCTACACAAGAGAGAACTGTCTGCGGTATACCTTTGTTAACTGGAGGCAATTCCCTTTGCAAAATAATTCAATGCAAATGTACAAGTCATGCAAAAGGAAAATAGGATGATACAACAATTCTGAAAATATATATACAATCATCCAGGCATCCCTTTAACGTTGTAAAGTTATGTTACAGCTGTTTACTGTGTCAGAAATTTCCAGTGCATGGATCCTAAATCACCATACAATTCAGAGAATGAAACAAAGGACTTTGCAAATTCTCTATATATTTCTCCACTGACAAATCTTCTGAAGTGCTGTGACCATTTCTAGCGCCGAAACCAAAGCCAACTATTTAGTAGCCAGAAAGCTACAGTAATTGAGTACATGATCATTTCTCGTTTAGCACGCTCTTTGTTTTCTTCTTCCAGAAGTTGTAGACGGCGATTAAGTTTAATTATCTAAAAAAGAAAAAGAAAGGAAATGCCTTTCAAATTTAGTGCTTACTATAAGTTTACTAATTATTTCAAGACTTTTCTCATTCATATGCTTCAGATTTGTATCACTTCTCACCCCCAAAGTCTGCTCACATGGGGTACTTAGTAATGAAGTCTGCAGTTCTTGTTAATATAGTAGAATATTTCTGTATCACTGATGACACACATATGGATTCCAGCCTCAAAACCCTGGCTCTATCAATGCTGAGTTTAGAAATCCCTACTTCTGGCAAATTCACTGGTTTTTTTTTTATTCATTTCAGTTCTGATTTTTGTCCTTCCAGTCTACATCTCTTGTCCTTTTAAAATGCAAAAAATGTGCGGGCTGGATCTCTTATTTTAGAGGTGGAGAGTCTGTGTGCCAACTTTGATAGGTATCCAGCTAGGACAGAACAAAACAGGAACATCTAAGCAGCATGCGCTAGCACCCTACTCATTCACACTAAGCCGTGGTTTATGACTTACTATGATATGCAAATAGGCCCATGTATCAATAGAGTATAAATAAATCCCACTACAACCAAAACAAGTACGTAAAGCAAGTAAATCAATTCAGCTGCTTAAAACCAGAAAAATAAAATACAGAAAATACAAAACCAAACAGATTCCATTCTGCCGCATGGTTTGTTTGTTTGCCATTAAACCACACCTTAAACACATTGACTGGCAGCCACACCTCAACCCTGGATATTTTCCATCCAAGTGGATCAATCATGTACACATTATTTAGTTCCTATATATTATTAGTATGTTTCTGAGTTGATAATGTATTCATATACATATTAACACTCAAAGAAAAGAAATTGTATCATCATGCCACAGAAAAAGTTGTAGTATTCAGACTTCCAAATTTAATTTTGTCCCCCTCGGATCTTACATTATTTATCTTATTACATTCTGCATTGACTAGACTGGAAAGAGGCATACAAACTTCCACTATAATAGTTGAAACATTTTAATTACCTGTCGTCTTAAAGAAACAGCATCCACAACACTGACATCTTCTGGTGTTCCCTCAAATGTTGTATCCATATTTGAAAGGGTATATCTATGATATAAAAAACAAACAAAAATATGCCTCAAATGGCACACATTTAACTGCACATGGTTTTGTGCACACATTGGGTCATTCTCCCTGTGCCCTCTGAAAAGCAACTGCTGAAATTCAGAGGCCTTTCTATAGTTGTATGCAATACAAGTTGAGGGGCTACAAATGGGAAAGGAAATAAGTAGATTCTCTCAGGTGCATATAGGAGTGACCATAGTATACATCTGGGCGTATTTGGATTCCATTCAAAATATACAATTAACTGTTCTTTAGATGATAGGGAGGGAACCACCCATTTTTAAGTGCTTTCTTAAACAGGTTTGACTATGTTCTTATTTTCCTATATACATAGATTTGCTATTTTAAGAAACATATAACCTTGGCTGAATTCTCTCCAGCAATTTCCATCTAAATATAGAACTGTAGTTGGAAGGGACCACAAGGATCATCTATTCCAACCCCCTGCAAAGCAATAATCTTTTGATCAATGTGGGGCTCAGACCCATGCCCCTGAGATTAAGAGTCTCATGTTGTACTGACGGAGCTATGATCAAATATTCTCAGTTAGTTTTTATGTATAAAGTGCCTTTCATAATTTCATCACCGGCCCTGGGCCTCCTGATAAATTTCAGGAGTTTCAATCAAGTTTCCCAAATTTTCCAAATAAATTGGAAGCTGAAGCCTGAAATGACAGAGGAACTATGTGTCCCGTGCTCTCATGTCCAGTAGGTGGCAAAACAGCCTGTTCTGGATGGGGTTGCACTCCCTTGGAAGGAGCAAGTCTACAGCTTTGGGGTCCACTTGGATTCAACACTGGAACCTCAGGTGGCTAGGAGTGCCTTTTCCCACCTCTGGCTGGCCCACCAACTATGGCCCCTTCTGAACAGAAACAACTGCGCCCCTGTACTCCATGCTCTGGTTGTTTGCAGATTGCATTGGATTGCTGCAATGCAATCTATGTGGAGCAGCCCTTGAAGATGACTCAAAAACTTAAATGTCTCCAAAACACAGTGGTCAGATTACTGGCTGAGGTTCCATTTAGATCTCACACAACCTCTATTTTAGTACAGCTGCGTTGAATGGCAGTTTGTTTCTAGGACCAATTCAAGGTGCTTGTGTTAAAAGCCCTAAACACCCCAAATATCTGAAAGACTGCTTCATATCAAGAGACTGGCAGGAGTTGGAGGATGAAGGGGTAGAGGATAGAGGGGACATGCAGGCAGAGGAATGGAAGAGTGAGGAGGATTTGGGGAAAGAGTCCAGTGAGTTGTGGGGTTCCATGGCACCAGTGAGGAGGAAACTTCCCCACTCGACAGCTGCCGGCAGAGTTGGAAGAAGTAGATCAGGAGCCAGGGGGGCAGGCCAGAAAGTGTGAGGTACAACAGGACTTTCAGTTTCTCTCCTCCCCTCTAGTCCCCCATATACTGTACCCTCAAAATCTGCTCCAGGGGGTCTCTGAACCTTCTGGCTCAGATTTTGGAGTCGCCTAAGGGGTTACTGAGGAAGAAAGGAAAGAGAAGCCTTTTTGCACTAGTGGATGCCCAATTTTCCAACATTCAATCTTGACCTAGATTTCTAGCTCTCTAAACCATATTGGGCGTATTTTAAAAACCAAATATTGCCAAACCTGTTTCTTCATAGTCAAAAACAATTTTCTAAGCTTGAATAGGAAAAAAAAATATTTTTTCCTATTCATGTCAATAGTGAAACAAGTTAAACAGTTTTACAGTCCTATGTCAACACCAGGGACTCGAGAGGGAGAAAACAAAACTTTAAATGCATAAAGAGAATAATATTTCAGTTGTGTACAATGAGATCCAAGTAGACTTAGTAAAAGGAACATAGGAAAGGAGGGAGAAGTAAAGCATTCTGAACAACCATTGGCATTATTTAACAAGTACTTTTTTATTTAACTTTATATTTCTATTTGAAAAAGTACTCGGAGTGGAATTCAACATGATGCTCTTCCAATCATTCCGTCTGTGCAAGCATTTCAGCTTGCCAGTCAGAATGAATTCCTCCCCTTGGCCCCCCCTTTGTTTTTTCAGGGGTTCTCCTGATCCACTCAGAGCCAATTATCCATTGCTCAAGCAGAATTCTTTGTTCAGGGCTTATATAATCATAGAATTGCAGAGCCGGAAGGGATCCCAAGGGCCATCTAGTCCAGCCCCCTACAATGCAGGAACCTCAACTAGACCCATCCAAATTCTGCTTTAAAATCTGCAATGCAGGAGAGTCCACCACCTCTCATGGGAGTCTGTTCCACTGTTGAACAGCTCTTACTGTCAGAAATTTCTTCCTGATATTTAGCCGGAATCATCTTTCTTGCAGAGTTAGACGAGTACACATAATCACAGCCTGTTTCATACAAATGATTATATATCAATTAATAGCAGGAAGTAAGCTCTGCTGAACTCAGAGGGGTTTACTTTCAAGTAAAGTTCAGGAGCAAGCTAGTCTCAGGTTTTGTGAAAGCTGAATATAGACTAGAATGGCTAACTAAGTGCAAATTTACCTGGCGTCATGATGAGGATTAGAGGAAGTGGCAGCGGCAGACCCACCACGTAACACTGGCCTAGGGCAAGTTTTGTAGATAGGAGACACAAGACAGAAGAAGAAAACAGGAAAGACAGAGAAAAGAAGCAGAAGAAAAAAACCAGAGTCAAAGATTGTTAAAAATATTTCTCTTCTATTACACTGAAATACTACATAAACCCTGGTTATGTTTTCAATATATTCTTTTTCATAAATACTAATTACTGTACCAATGTGCAAAGGGAACTTAACTATTTGCTTGTTGCTTTTCCAGATACAAATTTTGTGAAGAAATGCTGGAACTAAAGCTTAGACCTTATTTGTTTATTAAAATACTGATCTACTATTCTCTCATATAAAATAATTAGCTTGTGTACAACAAAATACACAAGTACACTAAAACATAAAATACCATGTAAAATATCATAAAAATGATTGGCTCACTTTGGAAAGTTTAAACAACTGACGAGGCCTGTAGACATATAAAGTCCTTCAAGAGACATCTGAAAATTAGCAGCAAGGACACTACTAAATCACTGCTGGAAGAGTATTCCAAAGCATGCAACTGCTCACAAGGCTTCTGAACATGGGATGCAATGGTTCTCCACGTGATCTCAGTAACTGAGCTGGAATATAAGAGCTCAAGCTGTCCTTACGGTATTCTTGACTGAAGCTGTTCAAGGCTTTAAGAACCCTGAAGGTGATGCAGTAGCATACAAATAGCCCATGCAGGTATTTTATGTGATTATATAGTTTTAAAACTATATAGATCATTTTCACCCATCTAAAGTATGGTCAAGGTGCAATCATGTCAGAAGTTAAACTGAAGTTTTCCATGCAATAATTCAGTGTGCATAACCACAACTAAAGACTTGTCCAAAGGGGCTTAAAGGGACCATAAATCGCAATAGAACACTGTGGCTGTTTATTTCACAGTTGCTAGGGTCTAAAAATATTTTCCCCAATTTAATAACTTGTGTGTTGTTGTTTTTTTAAAAAATGCTACATTATGTAAGACTATCGGGCGATACCTAAAGTTGTGTGATGAACATCTACTCAAGCAATAAAACTGTCACTTCCTCTTCTCTCCCTGCTCTGTTCTTAACAGTTTTAAAGCCTACACATTTCCCCCGAAAACTGGATTAAGACTATTTTGAGTTTTAAAAAAGTTATCCTAAAAGAAAGGTATCAATCAGGAAGAATCTGCACAATAAATTATAATCATGCACCATCTTTATTTTTGTGCATTTCCTACTACTTAGGGACTAGTTTCTCAACAGAATAATCCCAAGTCCATATAAGTTATCTTACATTCCTATTCTATGGCCTCAAATAATCTGAGTTCTGCAGTGTGTTGTTTCAGATTGTGATAATCTACAACTATTAACTTAACAGCATGCACATTTACTTTCCAGCTCATAGAGAAACATTATTTTCCCCAGTAACTAGCAGTCCTTGGTTTTAGATACTTACAGCCTGATCCGCTGAATATGTAGTCTTAAAATAAGTCACATTTTGTTCAGTGTGACTCACATTTTAAAAAATATACTCTGGGGGCAGAATGTCTGCAATTTATTTTTATGTGTGTGGTTCACACAGTTTGTTTATGTTTATAGAATTGTAAAATTTTGCTTTGTGTCAGAGATGGAGTGTTTCTATAATTTGTATAGACAAAATGACTGGAACTCAGAAAAAATGTAGGAGGAAGGAAAACAGCTGTAACAACAGGGGTACAGTAACTTACTGCCCTGAGTTGAGAGCTGACCCATGGAAAAAGTTAATTCTGCAATCACCACAATTTCTACCTAATTCCCCTGTATTGTCTATGTTTTTCCAAAGAAACTTGTCATCTCTGTTTCTCTAAAATCATGAGGGATGAAAAATATGTAACCACAATGAGAGAATAAACAAAAAATCCTGTTCACAACTCACTTGAATACGTTTTAAATTGGCAATCAAGAAGCCATAAATACCCATGTTCTATTGGAAATGACAAGACCAGGGGTACAAATTGCTGTTAAAACAGAGGAATCCTGTTACCTGACTTTTTTTTTAGACCACAGCTACTGATCAATTAAAGGTTTTGCACTTCCGGTAAAAACCAAACACAATAACTGTATACATCATACATCAACAGTGTGCTGCTATCTGAATGAGACCAGAGTTCAATCTTCTTAAGTTGGAACTGCACATTGTAAGAAATGGTGGCCAGTTGAGAGCTTCCGTCCAACTCTCTGCATAACATCCTGTGTCTCAATTCCCTATCCTGAGTGTTACCAAGTGTCTACCAGCAACGGCCAGATGTGGAAAAGAAAGGTGGAGTACAGAGAAACCCAAGGTAATGACATCAGAACATGGGTAAGTTATAGTGCATGATACTCAACATAAGTGGAAAAAATAGATGACATTCCATTACCAGGTTTAAGATTTTATAGACTTGGGGAGTTTCTAAATCTGCATGACCATTTTGCCAACTGCAACCTCTAATAATTATATGCATGTGTAAATGGCCATAATGGTTTAGAAATCAGAGACTGGGGGTAGGTTTCAGTGAAAGGACTTTCACTTGGACAATGAGGCATTCCCCCCTCCCCCTGAAATTAGCTCTGGGGAGGTCAGGAGAACCCCCAGAACAGTACTCAGGGAGAGGAAGGGGGGATCATTCTATCTGGCAAGCTGCAATGCTTGCACAAATAGAATGACTGGAAGTGGGCAACATTGAATTCCACCCTAAGGTTTCACATCATACTATCATCTCTCACACAGTACTCTTTGCAGAGATATTACAAAAAAAGTTTAACTGGAAATGCTAGGACAGGGGTCAGCAAACTTTTTCAGCAGGGGGCCGGCCCACTGTCCCTCAAACCTTGGGGGGACGGACTATATATATTTTTTGGGGGGGATGAATGAATTCCTATGCCCCACAAATAACCCAGAGATGCATTTTACATAAAAGGACACATTCTACTCATGTAAAAACACTGATTCCCGTACCATACGCGGGCCGGATTTAGAAGGCTATTAGACCAGATCCAGCCCCTGGGCCTTAGTTTGCCTACCCATGTGCTAGGAGCTGAACCAGAAATCTTTGGTATGTGAAAGCTACACTCTACAACCAAGCTATGACCAAATTTTCTCTTGAAATGACATATTGACTGAATAACATTGTTCTGCATTAACAACCTCATGACAAATAGTAATGCTTCAAGTAGCACATTCAACTATGACTTTAAGCCCCTATGCAGCTGCTCAAATTTGTCCCAGTTTAATACAGTGGTGCCTTGCTTAACGAATGCCCTGCTTAACGAAATTTCCGCTTAACGAAAGGATTTTTCGAGCGGAGGTTGCCTTGCTAGACGAATGCGTTTTACGAAAAATTCATCTAGCGAATCGCGGTTTCCCATAGGAATGCATTGAAATTCAATTAATGCGTTCCTATGGGCAAAAAAAAGTAAAAAAAAAATCAGTGCATTCCTATGGGATTCGCTAGACGAATTTTTCGCTATAAGACCCGTGGAACGAATTAATTTCGTCTAGCGAGGCACCACTGTATATGCTTTAACTGACATGAAGTTTCATGTTCAAAATTCAGTATTTATTCCCAAAAGAAAATAAGGCATAGAAAGAAAATAATCACTAGCCATCTACTAGATGGCTACTTCTGCTTGATTTTAGTTTTCCTATGTTGTTGTTTAGTCGTTTAGTCGTGTCCGACTCTTCGTGACCCCATGGACCATAGCACGCCAGGCACTTCTGTCTTGCACTGCCTCCTGCAGTTTGGTCAAACTCATGTTCGTAGCTTTGAGAACACTGTCCAACCATCTCGTCCTCTATCGTCCCCTTCTCCTTGTGCCCTCAATCTTTCCCAACATCAGGGTCTTTTCCAGGGAGTCTTCTCTTCTCATGAGGTGGCCAAAGTATTGGAGCCTCAGCTTCACGATCTGTCCTTCCAGTGAGCACTCAGGGCTGATTTCCTTCAGAATGGATACGTTTGATCTTCTTGCAGTCCATGGGACTCTCAAGAGTCTCCTCCAGCACCATAATTCAAAAGCATCAATTCTTCGGCAATCAGCCTTCTTTATGGTCCAGCTCTCACTTCCATACATCACTACTGGGAAAACCATAGCTTTAACTTTACGGACCTTTGTTGGCAAGGTGATGTCTCTGCTTTTTAAGATGCTGTCTAGGTTTGTCTATAGGTTTGTCTAGGTTTTTCTATACCTGCCTTTAAAATGCCATATACTGTATATCCTTCTGTGATCACAATTCTTTGCAAACATACTCAAATGTTCCATTGTATTCCATGGGCTTATTAAGGACTGCAGCCTTAATGTAGCAATTTCTTATATTAGAAAATATACATTCAGCAACAAACTATCAGGTTTGGACTGCTTTGCTTACAAAATGTAATTTTAACAAGTTCTCTCCAACCATGTGTGTTCAAGTGCCCCCTGTGGGGTTGTTTTAGGAAAGTGGCGTGGCATACCCACCAATCCTCTAGGATTAGGAAGAGTAATACTAGCAAGCCAGTACAGTGACAGGTCAGGAGGTGAAGGTATGGGTCAGCTGTACTGGGAGAGGCTTGATGAATCTGGAGAGATGGGGATTGAACTGGTTAGAACAGGCTGACAGGGGAAGACCGGGATGGGTCAAATTAGGGTTAGGTAGAAACAATGGAAACAGGCAGAATGCTTGGAAAATGCTGGAGATCACAGGATTAGAAGGAGGGGGATGTTTGATGAGTAAGACATGCGACAGGTACAAGATGTGAGGGATGTGCAGTCCACCACTTCCTCTATGGCGGAAAGGTTGGGGTGTTGGCAGGAAGTGACCTGTACCTGTACATGTTTATGCATGAGGTTTGCCCTGTAATTGACTGGAAGTTACATCGTGAGTTAATGTTTACCTGTCAAAGCTGCTGCTAATAAATAAAGACCCCCGAGCTCCGCCCGGGGTTGATCTTTGTGGAACTCAGCCTTGTCTCATCTCGTTATTGGATCTAACCATTTACTACAGCCCCCCAGCAGCCCCCCAATGTGCCCCAGAGAGTTAGATCACCCAGAGCATTTGGGAGGCATGTGGAGGGGAGCAGAAGGGAGGAGGACTGGAAGCTGAATTTCATTGCAGAAGTGTAAGCATGCTTGTAAGACTTCAGATTTCACTCACTTTAGTTTAGTGGTGAATTAATAACAATGATGCAAGATATAAAATTTATTCAAAGATGTTCCAGTAGCACCTTAAAGACCTTAAGCTTTCTAGGTATGAACTTTCGTGTGTATACACACTTCTTGTAGTGGCCTCTGCTTCAGAGCATCTGAAGAAGTGTGTATACACACAAAGCTCATACCTAGAAAGCTTATACTTAGTTGGGTCTTTAAGGTGCTACTGGAACATCTTTCAATAATTTTTTTTTTAATTTTCACCATTGTTATTTATTACGACAGACCAACACTGCTACCTACCTGAATCTGTAGTTTAGTGGTGGTTTAACACAAAAATTGTCATAGTAATACTAAGACTTGACTATAAATATTTAATTTTAAGTGCCCATGAAAACTAGGAACATAGGAAGCTGCCTTATGCAGACTCAGACCGTTGGTCAATCTAGTACAGTACTACACTGACTGGCAGTAAACCCTTCAGACAAGGGTCTCTCCCAGTCCTGCTGGAAGATACTGAATATTGAACCTGGAACCTTCTGTATGCAGATGCTTTACCACTAAACCAATGAATCACCAACATGATGCTTACTTTAGGTATTAAATGGAGTCAGATTTTACAAAATATGCAATGGGTTGGATTCAGGTTTAGTCATGCACGGACTGAAACCAAGGAAACTTATGTTAATCATGACTAACAATGTCTACTGTAAGAATGACTAAGTCTGAATCCTAACCAATACGTAGAACCTAAGATGTATTAAAGGGGTCCTCTCTTGTGCTACAGCCTGTGAAATGCAAACACCCATAAACTGTAGGTAGTATATTTTTTTGTAATTTCTCAGCCACTAAAATAAAGGATTCTTAAAAATGAGAAATAATCTGACACCTTTTCATTATCCAAGCTAAGGTAGAGAAATAATAGGCAACATGAATAGGAATAGTTTAGTTCTGTTATGTAGTCCAGTGAGTACTTTTTCACTAACGCTTGTGCATATTTACTGATGTTCCTATGATAACATACTTGTGTGTAACATAAGTATCCAGGTTATAAAATGTTTTTCATGCACAGCACCTTGCTCACATGGGATAGTTTGAACCATTCCAAGTTAACTCTAAAGTGTTGGTATTTACCAATGCATTCCCATATTGGAAATGAGGGAGTGGGGTGGGGTAGGGAACTGAAGAACAGAGAAGAGTTACTTTACCATAATATTATTAGCAATGATAAATTCTCAACATTTCACTTCATTATAGTATAACATGGTATAGCTATGCAAAACTGGAAAAGGAACCAGAAAACTATTTTGAAAGAAAAAAACCAAAACAGAACCAAAACCAGAAGCTTTAGGAAGAACAAAGCCAAAACTCAATCACTGAAATAAGGATTGTACTTACACTTAAAGAAAACATACCTTTAAGCAGTGAGAATATGCTACCAAGGCCAATAAAAGAAAGAGTATAGAGTGAAATGCTTTTTTTTTAAAAAAAAAGACAGTATTTTGCAGCCATGCAAGTGATGCATTTTCCAAATTTCACATTCATACATGCAGGTTAGAAAAGTTTCATCTGACAAATAGGTGTATTGAAAACTGAAGAAAAAGAGCATGTTATCCTAGATTTTGAAAATGAACTTTGGCAACAACTGTAATGAGAGTTTTCAATAACACTCAGGTTCTTACTATTAATATACCAAATGAAGAAAAAACCTGTTCAAATAGTTTATAAAATTTAAGAACTAAATGATGGGATAAAAGTGAAAGCTTTTGTTTTTTCCAATAAAAATGAAAATAAGTATATTAAAACCTTCTATTTA
Organism: Zootoca vivipara; assembly: GCF_965207765.1. Lineage (NCBI taxonomy): Eukaryota > Metazoa > Chordata > Lepidosauria > Squamata > Lacertidae > Zootoca > Zootoca vivipara. Next base: position 69,155,493 of record NC_142588.1, on the reverse strand, counting down.
AAAATGGGAAGCTATGTGTGTATATCTTTCTGGTGCATGCGAAATTACTGTTTTACTTTGTGTAAGGTTTTCCACTTGCAAGATTTTTAAAGCAGAAAAGCAGGACACAAATATTAAATAAAAAACAAACAAACAAACCAAATTACTCCTGACAGTGAGCAGCCCATGATAAGGTGGTGCTTCATACGTACTGGAGCTTGACAAACTCTTAGATCAGGATTACTGCCATACAAATTTGAACATACAGAATCAATTATTAGTCTTTTAAGACAGTAGGTTTAGGTTTGGTTCCTCCAACCGCCCTTGGTTTCAAGATTAGTACAAAGACTTGAAGGAGGAAGGGATTTAAGGCTTTGCTTCCCCACTAAAAGCTCCTTTGAACTGGCCTTGGAGGAAACTGCAAACTGAGGATTCTGCAGTTATTTGAACCCCAACCTTGGCCTTTCACATTGTAAAAAGAAAGTTATGGCAAAGGAGGTGAACCTTTCATTTGCACAGGTGTCCTCAGCACACACACACCCCACACACCTCCAAGAGGATAACAGGGTCTATGGCTGCTAAACATGAATTTTATTTGGGTAATATTCTCTAGTATGGCTAAGATTCTCAAAAGCCAACACAAACATTTTCCACTAGCAGAATGTGACAAGGAGCAGACTTCTGATCTATAGTCCATAGCTGCCAAATTATCCCTTTTTTTAAGGGATTTTCCCCTATGCTGAATAGGCTTCCTCGCGAGAAAAGGGAAAACTTGGCAGCTAAGCTATAGTCTGATAATACAGTTACACATACAAGAGAGGGTCCACAACACAACTGGGTTTAAAAATGTAATTTATAAGAAAATAACACTTCTTTTGGTGTGAAAAGGAAACAATAATAATAATAATACCTGGTTCATATGTAAGAAGGTCTTACAACTTAAATTGTATAAAATAATATTTGCACACCCACCTCCAATTAACTGGTGGATTGACAGCAAACAAAGACTGAATTTTTTTGAAAGAGTCTCCTCCATGCAGCAGAACTTAAGAACAGATTTTTTTCCAGTTTGTGTCCAGAGCTACTATATAACTTGCCTTTCAATGTAGGTTTTTCTTATCACAATAATCAGAGCAATTGCAGTTACAGGTAGGTAGCCGTGTTGGTCTGCCGTAGTCGAAACAGAATAAAAAAATTCCTTCCAGTAGCACCTTAGAGACCAACTAAGAGACCAGGTATCTGAAGAAGAGTGCATGCACACGAAAGCTCATACCAATGACAAACTTAGTTGGTCTCTAAGGCAGTGTTTCCCAACCTTGTGCCTCCAGCTGTTTTCGGACGACAATTCCCATCATTCCTGACCACTGGTCTTGCTAGCTAGGGATGATGGGAGTTGTAGTCCCAAAACATCTGGAGGCACAAGGTTGGGAAACACTGCTCTAAGGTGCTACTGGAAGGAATTTTTTTATTTTGTTCAGAGCAATTGCAGATAGGACTCTGCTGAGATGAATGTCAATAAAAGCATTTTCATCTAGATCACCCTCAATATTAGTGGATCTTGAATTTTTAGTTTATTAAGACCATTTTGGGATTTGTGTATAAAACATTTCAAACTCTCAGTTGCATTCAAAAGAACAAAAACACTCTCACTGAAAGCAAGAGGATTTAAACAATCAACTTTGTCTATAGTATGCTGCTATGTTTGTAGCACCTTGTTGCCCTTCTGTTTTTGGATTTTCAATTAGAGTGAGACTGACATTTTAACTTACTGTTCAGATGTTTCACTCTTGACCAAAGAAATAAGACAACTAAGCTCCATGAAATGTGAAGTTTGGAAATGTCATTCGCAAATAGCAAAAGCAAAAAAAAGAGTTAATTTTATTTCATGTAATTTAAGCAAACCAAAACCAATTAACTAGGAAATGAAAGGGAAGTAAAAAGCAGTAAACTGGGCAGAATCAGTGATGGCCAATCACCTGCGATTTTCATCCAGCACATCCAAGACTTGCTGGTAAGCCCTACGGGTAGAAGACTGGATAAGCGACAATATGCCCCGAGCAGAGTAAAGATTAGCTCCATCTTCAGAGAACATTTGGGGTGGACAGACACGAACCTGTTGAGGTGATGGTGTCACACTGTTTGTGCAAGTGTAGCAAATGAAGAAAGAAACACTAGTGTCAGGTTTCAGATAGGAAAAAAAACATCAACCAACCCTTTTTTGAAAAATTAAAGCTGACCCCATTTTTTCTTCTTCCTTCCCCATCAACATATTAAAAAACACATCAAGGAAGTGTTATTGGGTATCTTGTGAACTGACTCTTTGACGAGGCAAAATATCCAAGATAATGGCTTTGATTCATTGTGATCAAAGGATACTAAAAACCAGAGGCATGATAATATGCAGGTCTGTATTATAAACACAGGACACAACATAAATCTTTAGCAGATAGTAAAGACAGACTTGGATTCACTGTATGCCAGAATCATACAGTGCGGATCACAGCCTCAAATATATCCAAGTTACTCAGAGACTGGAGGAGAGTACTGTATGTTGAAAACATTCTGATAAACAGAAGCCTATATAAAGTAAGAGTGACATAAACATACTAGTTTGATTGATTGTTTTTTGCAAATACAGGGCTACGTGAAAAACATGCAAATATAGGACTACAAAAGAAACACGCAAGATAGCAAAAACACTGGTGAAGGCTTCTTATATCCCAAATATTCTGACGAGCAAAAATGCCTTTAAGCACTTATCCTGAAAGCAAAAGGCTGAGGATTAACCCCAAAAAAATTGCATCAAAAGCACTCATTGCCTATAAGACAAATGAAAGTGCAATTCAGCACCATCTATCTAAATGGGAATTTTGCAATTCACTTCAATAGGACATTGATTAAACTTTTATTTCTCAAAGGTCAATTCTCAGAGAGCTATTGATCCCAACAAGATTTCAGAAAATTACACATATGAAGATGCAAAAGACGTACTAAGCAAAATCTTCAAAGCTTGCAGTATTGACCTTTTTTGTTTTTGTTTAAAAAGAAACATTTCTCCCTTTCCACATTTAAGATTGTTCTTTAATTTTGAGATTTAACTATGTTAATCAAGATTTTACCATTTAGTCTGAACCCTGCCTTACTAAGAGCAGGAAGAGAAGCATTAGGGGTGCAGCATTTTAAATCCTTCTGAAAAGTCAGTTCATGACACAATCTGGATGCAAGCCAACAAGCACTTTTGTTTCAAGCAACATTTTAAATAATTGTTTTAAAATGAACCTGATGAACTAAGAGGGTACTCTGTGGAATCCATGAAGGGATTGAAAGGCAGCCATGCCTATCCTCTGTTTAAGAACAAAACAATTATATATAAAATACAATTTTTAAAAATCCTTATTGAATGTTAGAAAGAGAAAAATACAGAGCTTGTGGAAAGAGAAAAGAAAAAGCAGTACTGATAACCTGGAAATAAACACGTTTGGGCCTCAAAAAAACATACACATGTAGTGTCCCCATATAATAGTCTGCCAAGCTGTACAGTATGTATATATTCTATAGAAATAGCTCTGATGAATACACTCAATGGACCTTTAAAAATGACTATATATAGGTTACATATTGTAATTATATCCTCACACACAACCCTACCGGTATATTCTCACAGGGAGGCTATGTCTGTTGTGCTTCAAATGGAAAATTATTACTTATGTTTTACACAACCAACAAATAAGAAAGGCTATTCTCACAATCCTGAATGTATTTAAATAAAATGAAACCTCAAGAGTTTTCAGTGGAACTTGCTTTCAAGGAAGTCTCATTAGAACTGCAAACCTCTTGTACCTTGTTACTTCGGCAACAGTAAAATGCAGATTTTCGGATATGAAGTTCTGCAAGTAAACCAAAAACAACTATTCTAGCAAACACAAGGCTGCAAATTAGTATTATTCTATGATCCTGGTGTTTTACAAAAAATTAAAAATAAAATGAGAGAACAGGTCCCTGTCTCAGTAAGCTCAACTAAAATGGAACATTGGGTCTCTTACTGTGTTGATAAGTGAATCGGCCATGAAACGTGATTTGTCCAAAATAGGGCCATGTGACTAACTGATTTAACTGGCTTCCTCCTTCCAGTTTCTCTTTCAGTTTTTATCTGTGACTAAGCTTGGTTATGCAGGTGGTGCTGTGGGTTAAACCACTGAACCTAGGGCTTGCTGATCAGAAGGTCGGCAGTTCTAATCCCCGCGGGGTGAGCTCCCGTTCCTCGGTCCCAGCTCCGGCCAACCTAGCAGTTTGAAAGCATGTCAAAGTGCAAGTAGATAAATAGGTACCGCTCCAAGAGGAAGGTAAACGGCGTTTCTGTGTGCTGCTCTGGTTCGCCAGAAGCAGCTTTGTCATGCTGGCCACATGACCTGGAAGCTGTACGCCGGCTCCCTTGGCCAATAATGTGAGATGAGCACCGCAACCCCAGAGTCGGTCACTTTACCTTTAAGCTTGGTTAGAGAAGGATTCTGAGAACCTAGACAGAACAGTAGACAAACAAAGTATGACTAGGGAATCAGGATGCCAGACTGAACCTGACACAGAGGAGAGGAGGATTTGCTGTGATTAATGTGAGTGGCCTGGGATGCAGAGCGTTCTCATGACTGTCTCATTTATCCACTTGAGAAGAAATATACATAACAATATATTTTTCAGCTAATATAAGCTGAAATTTGTTTTATTCTTTGCTATCTTCACATACCAGAAAACCAACTATGGTGGTCAAGACCTGCTGGGACTGATTCTATGACTGAAGAGGAAATCCTATACACCAGAGATTTTCAACCTTTTTGAGTCCACAGCTCCCTTAACCAACTACATTCTTTCTGTGGCACCCCTGTGGGGCTCAGAAGCCCAGTTATGTCACCCCTTGCCTGCAGAACTGGCAGCCTCTCACCCTTTTTCGAACACCCTCTCCTCTCCTCTCTCCTTGGGAGTTCTCCTCTCCTCTCTCCTTGGGAGTTCTCTGGGAGTTCCCAGGGTGCCACAGCACACTGGTTGAAAAACACTGCTCTAAACCTTACTAAGGAGAAAAGCCAATTGAATTCAATGGAACTTCCTCAGAATGTATAGGATTTGACTACAAGTAGGTTCATGAAAGAAAAAAACCTGACTGATTCATCCACCATCTGCTCATGAACTACGTTTACTGCTTTTATCGCCGCAAAAACTACCTTCAGGGACTCTGTTCAAGGCTAGTTGTGTATTTGTCTGAGAAAATGTGCTAACAACCCAAGTCAAAGCTAAGATACACTCAAAAAGCTGTACAACAGACTTATATAATAATCAAACCATCATTTCATTCAGTTCAGTATTGTCTACACTTGGAAGCATCTGTCCAGGATTTGAAACTGGAATATTTCCTAACACTACCTTGAGATGATAGGAGCTGAACTGGGACCTTCTGCATGCAAAGAATGCACTCTGCTGCTGAGCTTTCCCCAGGTTGTGTGATAAGATGTATATTGGGGATCAAACTCTTATTTACAAATTTGGTTGTGAAAGTATTTACAAAATGTCAAAGGGAAAATAATAGACAACATTCATAATGACATCGCAAGTAATATAAACCCATAAAGAATTGTGGGAAATTCAGGAGCATGTACAAAATCATATTCAGCTTAAAATCTGACAATAGTTTCTCATCAGCTATGATATGCCGTCACTTCCTCTAGCATGTTCAAGCAAGAGCGTCAAGGCTAGCACAAGAAAAGAAGGGTTTATTAAAAATTCTATGTCTCTCCCCTTCCTCTATTCCCTGCATCAAGTTAGTGATCTAAGAAGCCTCAGCTTTTAACTATCAATAGGGAGAGCCAAAGGAACAATAATTTAAAGAAGGCCAACTTCCCTACAGTATTTATACAACTAATAACATTGCTTATACCAGTGCTTTTTTTCTTTAAAAAAAGTTTAGGGGTACTCTCATTTTCCTACTCATATTGAAATACTGCCCCTCAATGAGGCCAAACTTAGATTCAGAAACTGTTTAGGGGTATGCGTACCACCAGAAAAAAAGCACTGGCTAAGCCACTTATGTAGAAAGAATACATTTGCAAATAGAAGTTATGCATTGTCATATTTTTTCGCCCTGATTATGATACCTATCTGGCCTCTGGGCCCACCTGATATCCTTGCACTGGCGTAACATTTGCATGCATAAAATCCAAAGTGCATAGGTCTGAACAGTGCAGTCAATCCACAAACCAACCACATGGTTCAGCTGATATGCGTTGAATTTTACACACACATATGTCTACTACCCTCATGTAGGATTGGTATGCCAGAAACATGCAACCTTGTCCTCTCCACCAACCACTGTTCATCCCTAAAATTTGTTCTCAAATTTTATAGTTAAAAACTAAGCAAAAATATGCTCCCAAATTCATTACAAGAATGACAAATTTTCATAATCGTTAATTGTCTTAATTACAGGTGGAACCAGGCATACAGAATGTTTTTTAAAAATCAAATCAGACAATATAGACAAGTCTCTTAGATGGCAATGCATTAAGTACACACTTGATATATTTAAAAGTGAATGGTTATAATTAGTGGTCAAGCTTACGTTTCATCTTTAGCTGTGAAGGGTGACTGATACCTTGGCATTTTAACTCTCAGGATAGTTTCAAGACTGTGCCACCATTAATATCTTAAAGAGGGAGCAACTTTCTAAATAATTGGAAGGTCATTAAGGCAACCATCATTACTGGTTATCACTTCTTGTGCCTAGTTATTACTAGTCCTCAAAAGCATTTGAGAATCCGTGTATGCTCAAAAGGTTATCAGGAAAGCCACTACATACAGTTGTATGGCAAGTGCAGAAATGACAAAATATATTGTTCCAAGAAGGCAGATGAGGAAAAGGAACCAGGCCAATTCCTCTTCTAGACATGGTAAGGTTTGGCACAGAATTTTCTCATTGTTGCAACAAACATACTAGAATGCCATGTCACAGTTCCTATACTAGAATGTGGAAGCTACCCTGTGCAATTGTACTTGCCATTCATGGCCACAGTTCCAACTACTAACATGCATATGCACCCTCCAAAAAAAAACAGGTGTTTGCCAAAATGCTGCACAACAGCACTTGAAAGGATAACTTTTTATGCACTGTTAGCTTATTTGGCCACAGTTTCTTTTTTTGTGGAAAAGCAGGAAACAAATTGAAAATGAAAACTGGAGGCAGCACCCTGGAAACTCAGAACTGAGAAGACAATGCTATCAGTACCCCACATCAAGCAACACCCTTAATTCAGTCCATGTGAAACTCTCCACTGCAGTGCTAGAATATAATCCGACCCTTTTCAAATGCAAGTGGGATTGGCTAAAGTACTGTGATGGCTGCAGATAGATTCAGGAAAGGTCATATACCTTAGCTTGACACTTGGAGGACATACCGGTAGTTTATATCCAAGGACCACTTACCATTTGAATGAGTCATCACAGCACCAACATTACAAAGAGGCCTCACAGCACCAGAAATGACCACCAGCTCCAACAGTGATCTACAGATAGCTAGAAACCCTTCTGTGAGACCTTGAACTCCCAGTCACCCTTGTGATAGCATATAACTTCCACTACAGAGGAGACAAGGAGTTGTTGTTCTAGCTGTTTCCGTCTCCCCACTTTCCTCTCCTGCCAACAGGGGACAAGCAGGAAACAGTAGTGGAAACTGATGTCTTTCTTCAGGCTAATAGCTGAAAGCAAAATGAAGTGTTTACCTCACTACAAGAATCCTAATTAAAAGATACTGATCACCCCATAGTCTTGATGAATCAGCATTTATAAGTTTGTAATAAAGACCCACTCTGTCCTTTGCATTGCATAAACAAAGACGATGTAATTAATTCTAAGCATGCATGCAGCCGAAGATTCCAGTAGATCCAGCAACAATATGAAATACTTCCCTTCACATACGGTAAATCCACTATAAATGTATTTTACAAACAAACGTTCTTTACCCTATAAAGAGAGTTCTGGATCCAGGCTAGGTTAGTGACACTTAAGCCTCACTGAAATTAAGGGAACTTATGTCTGTCATGACTAAATTGTCCCTCTGTTTCAATGGAGCTCAAGTGTCACTTTAGTTTGGATTCAATGCAGAAAAAAGAAGGAACTATTAAAAATTATCATACAAAGTGTTAAAGAACATTTTCACTTATTCACAAGAATTACACACAAAAAAGTGCTAGTTAAAAAAGGAACAGAAAATGATGCATTTCCTGTGAAGATATACTAAATAATCTGATATATAGCTTGTCATATTTGATTTTGGGTGATATCCACCTAAGTCATTTTAGTTACCGGTAAGTTCATTAATTTCAACTGGTCTACTCTGAACATGACTGGTGGGTATCTACCTCTAGCTTAATATGTACCAGGAGACTTCCAAAGATGTGTTGAACCATTGTGATAAACACACAGTTAAGTTGGTTTGTTTAACAATGATTCCTATTCATATCTACTCACGAGCAAGCCCCGCTAAGTTAATAGGGTCTTACTCCCAAGGTAGGTAGGTATAGGACTGCAGCCAAAGTTAACACATTTTGAGCTGATCCAGTGATGCGTGTGTTTGTTTTTTAAAATTAAGTACAACATTTTAGCAATATATACATATATACTTGGGGGGGGGGGTACCAAATGCTGCTATATGAAGACATTTAGCAAATGCCATTTTCCGCAGCTGAAAAAATGTTTTGAGATCACACAAAATTTATTTCATTAATGGTTAGTTATTATTCCAACAAACAGAACAAAAAATATTTGGAAAGTCAGTTGTTGCTGTGCAAGATTAAGTAACTTCTGTTTATAAAGAACATAATCAGTTGAAAGGCATATCCTAATCATGAACTGGTAAGGAACACATGAAGAAGCTTTTTCTACATATGTTGCATGCACCAATAACCCCTCTACTCACATTGACTCATTTCTCATCAATTGACCATTTTGACGATTTGCATTTTCACTCATGGAGCGTTCTCTTTTCAGTCTCCCAACTGAGCGAACCTGCAAAACAAAGCAGGGCCGAAAAAACCAAAAAACATCATTCACCATTGCTATGGCATCAGTATCCAGCTTTACCAAATATCAACAAATGAAGCATTTTCATTTTTAGTAAAGCAGAAAATGAATAAAAACAGTCTTCCTGGATGGTGACGTTTTGCCTGATATTTTGGAAAGTAAGGAGAGCAGAGACTCACTCCTCTCTCCTGCATGTTCACAATTTTAAAAATGAGAAAAAATTGTCAAAAATAATTTAAGTTTACCTACAGCTTTTGAAATTAAGTTTGGTTCAAGTCAGAAATCGGGAACCATTGGGTCTCTAGACATTGTAGGACTCCCAACTCTCATCAGCCCCAGCGAGCACAGAACATCGGGAAAGATGGGAACTATAGTCCAAGAACATATAAAGCCCTTCCACTAAAATTCTTATGCCAGTTTACACAATAATAAAATACAAATGATTAAGATCCAAATCCAAATTATCATAAAAACTTGAAGACCAAAAGGCATTAAGTCTTATAAGCCAGATAAAAACAATCAACATAGCCCAAATTATGTCTAAGCAGCCTGGTACCAAACATACAACCAAGTAAGCACCACACAAAAAAGTGCTCTGGGGTTATCTTTGCTTTCAACAGGGAGTATTAAAATAATATACTGTGTTCTACAAAGCAGTAACCTATTTTATAGTACTGATCTGAAATGAAGTATAAAGCAATAAATATTTGACTTCTCTTTTGACATATTAAATATAATATTGAAACAAAACATAATGAAATGAAAGGCATAAAGAATACTAGCCTCTTCATTTTGAGGAGTTTGAGTAGGGGCTCGCTCTAAGTCCAGGAAATCTAGCGGTCGTTCACTGAGTGAAATAACACGGGGAGGTGTTTTCAGTGACAGAGACTTGAATGGAGTTGACTGGAGAAGATCTAGATCTGGCGGCCTGGAGAGTGGAATGTCTTCATTATTACCTGTAACAGAGTTAATATTAAGATCAAGAACATTTTACTAACAAATAATTCAAAATGGCTCAATGGGTATACTGCTGGAGCTGGGTAAAATCAAGCTCAAATCCCATATGAGGTATGAATTCACAGGGTGGTCTGAAGCAAATCACACTCAAGTTCATACGTAAAAATAAATTGACTGGGTGTGAAGTCTGACAGCATGCTGCTTTATCACCTCTGTCCACCTGAAGGCAAACATACCTGCCACTACAATCCGCTCTGGAACCTGCATTGTTACACTGGCATTTGGAAGCCCCCCTTCATGACCACTGTGTTCAAGGTCAGCATTTGGTGGAGCAACCTTGAGTTTTTCCGGAACTCTCATTCTCTGATTGATCCCTTCAGTATACTCCATTTCATATTGAATTCGATTCATTTCTGCCATTTCGGCAGCCGGAGATGGGAATGCTGTTGTGCTCATCCTAATATGAGATAAAACAACCTGAATTACTCCTCAGTAGTAAGAAGAAACACAACATGGGTTTTGATCCACAATAAATTGAAGTCTTCCACTGTTGGTAGAGAATGTGTTTTAAGTCTATGTAACGGTAGATGTGCAGCACAGCCATTGTGTATAATAAGATACCCCCTATGATTTAACACTGGAATTAAAATTTGCATACACCTGCTTTACTGCTTGCTCCATGTGAGTGAAGAAACAAGCCACATAGCCAGTTATCCACAGCTTCTGGTTTTGATACAATGATAAAAAAATATAATTAATTAATTAATGACTTTCAAACAAACCATAATATAAACTAAGGTTTAAAGTTGGCTTCCATATATTGGCTTGTTTGGAAGCCATTAACCATAGTTTCCAGTTCAGATGCAAAAGGAAGCTAGAGTTAACCACAACTTCGTGTGTGAAGGAGCTGCATGTGGGGGCATGAAACTTTTACATATCTTTGCACCAAGATATCAAAGCCTTACTAAGCAGAAATTTGTTTGTGCAAATGTGGCTAATTTATACCAACCCAGGGCAACCATATTGGAGGCAGATGGTAAAGAGACCAATTTCACAAATATTAAGCATACAGGGTGCAAAGAGTGCCTGCAAGTGAGCAAGTCTCACATTCTGACCTACATTTAAAAAAATGAGGGTTCTGTGTGTCTCTTCCCCCAGCTTCACCCCACACCTTAGATTCTTGCTTCAAAATTTATGAAGCGTCTACAACCATCTAAATTAAATAGTACTAATTATTCCAAATTAGTGCCTAGCTCTGGGCAATTTATTTTAAAGACATCTCTTTCTAACAGGGAAGAACAGGGGTGGTTAACCTCGCCTCCTTAACTGCTATGCACGTACAAGTAAAGGAGAAGGGGCTATGTGCCTGGCTGCCTGTGTCCTTTGCTGTGTGGGGGAACAGTGTGCAGCAGACTGTGGAATGGCCACACTCTTTTGGCCATACCCAACTTTAGAATGTGGCTCCCAGAAGGGCAGCCAAGGGTGAAAGTAGCCCTTGGGCCAAAAAAAGCTTAGCCACCACTGGCCAAGAACAAAGCACACTTTTGAAGATCCCAGTGTTCTGATGGAAGACAATGCAGCCATATCAGCATTCTCTATTCTCAAATAATGAGACTTCTCCAAGAGCCAATCAAACAAAATTAACCATTCCAACCTATATGCATTTTAAATTCACCAATATAGATTCATATTAAGGATTTCCTAACATTTAAGGCAGAGACAGCCAACACAGAGCCCTCCAGATGTTGTGGGACTCCAACTCCCAGACCATTGCCATGTTGGCTGAGGCCAATGAGATGTAACCCCACAAAACATCAAAATTCCACCTGTCTGCTTGCAAGAATAGGCTCTAACTACCAGATGTTTACCTGTGCTGCAATTTGAATACATTTCTATTGTTTCTTTCCAAATTTCTGTGAAAAGGAGACAAGACCCTATCTTTCCCTCAAGTAAGGGAACACATTAGGCTAGAAAAGAGTTTTTTAAATATTGCAATCAACAGAGATAAAAAATACCTACAAGAGTCAATCTTCTATCTGCTTCTACAAGCACAAGTTCAACTCTACAGCTTTCACTAACCTTCCTACAGGAATGTCACTGCTTGATCGCTTGCTCATTTTGCTGTTTGCTTGCAACGTTTTAATATCACTACACTGCAGCACTGTTCACTTTACATAACAGTATCCCTAAAAAGTGGAACTTTTGAACATAAGACAGCATGACAACTGCTTTCGAGCTGTAAAGGGGGGGAGGGAAGAAAAGAACAGAAAACAGCATTAGGCATATTACATAATTAAATATTTATTACCTACGACATATCTAATCTGTACCCATCTATTCCATAATGTGAGCTCAGTAAGTAAATGCCAGATATCTTCCATATACTTAAACTTACGAGGCTTTGTAAATGCCAAATTTTTCTGGTCTCCAGTTCTGATTTTTGAAAGAATGGAACTATAAAATTCAACAGATGTACTCTTGAAGGAGCAAAATATGCAATCAGATGGCAGTTGCTAAATTTACAAAATAATTAAACCACCCTAAAGAAAAATAGATTGTTTTTGTGCCTATCTAAATATAACTACAACAAAGCACAGACTACTTGGTTTCTAACACTTTCTTTTTATCCTAGGCTACATGGCAAGCAGATCCAAAAACAAGACAGGGACTCTGCATATGGTTCAGCATATGGTTTATTGCAAATCTCACAAGGGTGAATAAGTATATGTGGTGGGAGTTTAGAAATCAGAATACAACTAACCATGCTGCATATGTTGCAATGTAGCAAGAGATATTATTTTGCTGCCATACAGAAAAGAGGGAACAATTATGACATGAACGTCAGCATGTTCACACTTCTGTAAAAAGGCTCAACCCCTACTGAGAATCTTAAGAGGTAGAACAAGATGTGAACAAAGGACAGCATACACTAGGTACCTGTGGTCCGACTTTGATAGCAAAGGCCAAGAATCCAGGGCCAATCACTTCAACCACTGAAGAAAGCCCAAAGAACCAACATTAATCCCTGTAAGCCTTGTGCACCTGTGGATGAGTGTGTTAGGTCGAAACACTCTAAATCGACAGCATCTGGAGGACACCGGTTTGGGGGAAAGCCGGTGGAACTGCTGGCACATGAAGAAATCAGCTTTTGGCATTAAAAAAAAAACACCTGCTAAGCATTGTTACTCAAATCTTCAGGCAACAGAGGAGTGTCTGACCCTCGGCTCGCACCTCTACTCGCAATACCGGTCGCTGGGATTCCACAAGTGGGGACAGTGTTGCGGTGCCCCAATCCCGCTTACAGGCTTCCCATGATGACTCCTTTGAGAAGAGGAAGCTGGATGAGATGGGCCTTTGGCCTGATCCTGCAGGGCTCTTCTTAAGGCGCACCAAAGAAGTGGTTTGCAATGCTTTACGGCCTGAGGGCAAGGAGTGCAACAGGTTCACAAGGCAAACTGTAGTAACGTTAAGAGGAGCCCAAGGCAGGATCGGAGCAGAGGTCTACCCAATTCAGCACCCATTTCCTCAACGTGGCAAGTTGGGTGCTTTGACAAGAACCTTCAGCACACAGCATGTAATATATAGTTTGTAAAGTCCTCTTGAGCATAGAAATTACAGCCAGATTCGAACTGAGAGGTGGGGGGAGACTCTGGTCAGAAACCGAGAAAAGCGCAGTAAGCCAACAGGTTCAACGGGTATTTTTTTTGGAGGGGGGATTTGACATGACAGTAACAAAGGCCTCGGCAACGGGGGTGGGGGCGAGGAATAACGGCAACGGCAGGGGAGGCGGGCTGAGGCAACGATTTGATAGGAACCTGTGTGGGCTGCGGGACCGTTATTTATGAGGAAGGGGGTTCAAAGATGGGGCGGGAATCAAGCCCCCCTTCCCGCCAATGCTGAGGGAACCAGGCGCAACGGCGATTGGACTCGGGCAACTGGTCGGTGGTGGGAGGTGTGTGTGCTAATTTCGCAGCTTCCTCCCCATTCCCGCGCCCCCCGCCGCCGGCTCCTTCTGAGGGGAAGGGAAGGCCCAGACCAGCACTCTCTCCGGTTCTCACCCTGAGGCCAACGGGGAGGCGGCTTCTTGGGTCCCGGATATCCACTCCGACCGCCTTGGTCTCGCTTCCTCTCTCTCCCTCAGGGGCCGTTAGCCAAAGGGCATCCAAGCAGCCCCTCGCCTACACAGCCCTGGAACAGAAGCAACGAAACGAAACAAAAAAAAAACGACCCCGATTGTCCCCATAGAGTTGCCGTAACCGGCGGGGGAGAGAATGAGCCGTGAAACCTCACGTGACGGGAAAAGGGGTGGGGAGGAAAAAAAAGGTTGCCGGCAGGGGCTGAAGGTGCAGCGGCCATCTTTACTGTGGTCACGATGCTGCTTCGGGGGAAGCAAGTACAGTACTGTAGATTCATTTCCCTGCTGCTCATGGCGATGCAGCGTGGTCTGGGTGATGAGACCCATGTGCTGTAAGAGAGTAGAACTTAGCCCCTTACCTCCATATATAAGTGTGAGGCTCATACGTGATAATGAGCTTCGGTTTGCTGTGGAATTTGCAGATAAGTTTTTTGATAACACTGGCGGCTGTAGGCGGCGAAGACCTAGATATTCAGGGTTAAGAGCGAGGAAAGGATCTTCATATCCTGCTAAGGTTTTGTTTTGTTTTCCTGTTGCATGTAGATCCGCCTCGCTTGCTTTCAAAGTAATATATCTATATTATGAGAGATTTTACTTTCTTGGGCTCCTTGATCACTGCAGATGGTGACATGGGCGTACCCAGGATCAAAACTAGGGGGGGGCAAGGGGAGGGGCCAAGGCATGGAAGGGGAGGGGCCACAAAGTGGGCGGGAACGGCGAACTCGCGCTCCGCTGGGCTGTGCCCCTCCCTAGAAGCAGGGCTGGTGGGCGGAGGCGGAGCCCAGCCCAGCGGAGCGTGAGTTCAGCGTGCCCGCCCGCCGCGCCGCGCTCTCTGGTTCCCCGCCGCGCTTGGCCTTGCCTGAGGGCGCGCCGGGGAGCTGGAGGGAGGGTGCGGCACGGCGGGGCGGGAATGGCGAACTCGCGCTCCGCCGGGCTGTGCTCCGCCTCTGCCCACCAGCCCTGCTTCTAGAGTAGGGCAGCTGCCCTAACTTGCCCCGTGGTGGGTACGCCCTTGGATGGTGACAGCAGTCACGAAATTAAAAGACGCCTGCTTCTTGGGAGAAAAGCAATGACAAACCTAGACAGCATCTTAAAAAGCAGAGACATCACCTTGCCTACAAAGGTCCGTATAGTTAAAGCTATGGTTTTCCCAGTAGTGATGTATGGAAGTGAGAGCTGGACCATAAAGAAGGCTGATCGCCGAAGAATTGATGCTTTTGAATTATGGTGCTGGAGGAGACTCTTGAGAGTCCCATGGACTGCAAGAAGATCAAACCTCTCCATTCTGAAGGAAATCAACCCTGGGTGCTCCCTGGAAGGACAGATCGTGAAGCTGAGGCTCCAATACTTTGGCCACCTCATGAGAAGAGAAGAATCCTTGGAAAAGACCCTGATGTTGGGAAAGATTGAGGGCACTAGGAGAAGGGGACGACAGAGGACAAGATGGTTGGACAGTGTTCTCGAAGCTACGAACATGAGTTTGACCAAACTGCGGGAGGCAGTGCAAGACAGGAGTGCCTGGCATGCTATGGTCCATGGGGTCACGAAGAGTCGGACACGACTAAACGACTAAACAACAACATATCTATATTATAGCACATGCGTTGCACATTCGCATGTTTAGGGCACGTTACGTACATTACAATCTTATATGTTATATCAATTTTTATTATTTTCCGATATTGGAGTTAGGGCTTTGAGATTCGAATTGGTGATTTCAATCCGGTACACCCATTCCTGGAAGCTCCACTGAGTACCGCGAGAACAGGATGCTGGACTAGATGAGCCACTGCACTAGCCTGATCATATGAACTTAGTGGGACTTACTTCTGAGTAGACTAGCATAGGGTGGTGCTTTTAACCATTATGCTCAGCGAGTGGGATTTCTTGCCTTGCTCTATAGTTCCACCCAACCCTGAGAAGTATGATCTTAGGAGATGTTTCCTTTTAACTTCCATAAGCATAGGCACACTTCAACTCACTGTAAAATGAATTGCAGTCTTGTGTCTACTCCCATTGAATTTAATGGGGCTTAGTTACATGTACGCTTGCATTGTGGTTACTGAATTACAGTACATGTATTGCTTTTTGAAATTTATCTGCTTGTGTATTTATAGGTTCTTTTTCAAAACATAATTCTCATGAAATATGTTATTCTCTTCCCTCTTACTTTCCTGTCAATCCTTCATTTTGCTTCCACACAGAATAAGTAAAAAATAAGAGAGGGGCATCTCATTGTCTTTAGAGATTTTCTTGTACCCAGGTCTTGTTTTGAGTGATACGCTTATAATCAAACCCTTAAAAAGAAAAGGCTGGCACCTGCAATTTCCAACACCTCCAGTACAGCCCATTTTGCAGGCAGCTAGGTTTATGACTGCTGCAATGCTGTCCATTATCATTAGCACAGGTTAGGTGAGGCAGAGGCTGGTTTGGATTTCCAGCCAAAAGTTTTCCTAATAAACTACTCAGATGCAAAAAAGGTCATGTTCCTTATATTACCCCCTGCCAACCCAAATCCAGCACTCAAATGTACACAAAAATGTTGTGCTCTATCAACTTGCATGCAGCCAACCTGCACTTTTAAATGTTTACAAGTACTACAAAATCAAAATTGTCCAAGGCTGCTGCCCTATGTACACTTGCTAGAGCAGCGTTTCTCAACCGCTGTTCCGCGGCACACTAGTGTGCCGTGAGACGCTGGCTGGTGTGCCGCAACGTGCGGCGACGAGAAGGGCGATTTCCATTGTCACGTGCCTGGCGGCCGCCAATACACACCACTGACCCGCCGGAAAGCAATATTTGGCAAGTGTTTCTTACAGTCGTAATTATAATATAGGGCGGCACAGAGTTAAATTTTTTAACTTTTTTAATGGTGGTGTGCCTCGTGATTTTTTTCACGGAACAAGTGTGCCGTGGCCCAAAAAAGGTTGAGAAACACTGTGCTAGAGAGTAAGCATCCTTTAACTCGGTGAGACTGCTGAGTGGTGGTTAAATAACTTAAGGGATATCCAAACCATAACCATTAGGTAATCTATAAAGAACTCCATCCTTTGACAATCCCACTGATGCTGCTGAGCTGGGCTACAACTCTTACCATACTTGAATCCCATAGGATTTACTTCTGAGTTGTTAGGCACTGTTTGTTAACTAGCTGATGAATCAATGTGTTTCAGAGATGTTGCATACGCCAGATAGTGAGAGTCAAGTACATTAGCCAAAGCTCTGTTTAAAAGAACCTGCTAGTCTCTCTCTGTGATCTAGTTTCCTAAAGTTCTTTATCAACATAGGGCAGCTATTACAGGTGCTTCCAATGATCTAAGATGCTAACTTTCCATAGCTTCCATGTGATGCAAAACTCCATATAAACTGGATAAAGAAAAACAGCATTGAACACACAAAGGTTCTTTATTGGATACTAGCAGCCTTATACCTGATGCTGCTCAGGAATTCCAAGAAACAAAAAAAATTGATGCAGTTTTGAAATCAGTCATTAAAATCAGTGCAGCTTGGAAAGGGTTAAGTCTGCGATATTGATTAAAAATGGTGCCCAATTATATATAAACAAACAAAATCCTGATTCTGGATCTCGGGAATCATAATGCAAAACTTGGTTATGGTAACTGAAGAGGTGTCCAAATGCATATCAAACAGACAACCCCCTTTCCAAAATAAACAGTACGGTAGATGCTGTACATTTTGTTATTTATGGGAAGGATGGAAAACCTATAAACATGCAATGGTCTCTACTTGTTTCAGGGTTGCTTATTAGCCTGCCCTGGGATCAACTTTGGAGGCTTTCTGTAGGTGTTCAACAAATGAGATACAGCTGATGGGAAGTGAGGAAAGAGCCCTATCGGTGATTGTGCCTCATCTGTGAAATGGGAGCACCCAGGGAGGTTTCTTTTGACATCAAGCACAGGCTTCCTCTGTTATCCCCTATCTCCCCCCT
Organism: Zootoca vivipara; assembly: GCF_965207765.1. Lineage (NCBI taxonomy): Eukaryota > Metazoa > Chordata > Lepidosauria > Squamata > Lacertidae > Zootoca > Zootoca vivipara. The sequence goes on along the minus strand of NC_142588.1, from coordinate 69,137,413 downwards.
CCTTTAATAACTTTAAACTCTTGGCAAATTAGTTTGTATGCTGTTTTTAATTTGTATCTGTTCTCATCTTTTATTGCATATAAGCTTTCCTTCTAAATTTTAGTTGTAGTGTGGCATAACAATCTATTCTCTATGAAACATGTATTAAGACAATAGTTAACATTCAGGTAGATATCTGGGGCCCAGGAAATTATGTCCTCTTCCCATGCATCTAATAAAAAGTCACTTTAAAAGAAGGTTGTGTTTGATTGTTGATTTGTGCTATTGATAAGAGGCCAGAAAGAAGACTATAATTCAAACATCTGTCCCACAAGACATTTTATTTAGTACCAGAACATTTGCAATGACACATCCGATTGCTTGCAGTTACAGAGCATATGAAGTGTTCTTGCTCTACCATATAATCAAATTATCTGTGATACTGTAATGATTCTGGGGTTGGCTTAAGCACTTAATTTTCAGCACAGCAAGCTTTGGCATCAGAATGATTTTGCAGCATTGTTATCACTGAAAGTGTACCATTAAAAGACAGACACCAGAGTAATTAAAATATAAATTAAATAAAAAATGTTTACTTGCAAAAAATACCCATTAGTAATGAGAGGGAAATGGCGCACTTGTAGATCTCTAAATCCTTTATTTAGAATTATACATTTACACAAGTATGTAGATTAATGAGATAAGATTATTATTGTTAAATATTGCAATGCTGATACTTGTGCAAAAGCATTAAGCAACCTTAATGTTAACGTTAATATTTTCCATAATTTTTTCAAGTGCAATGTTATAAATATAAAACATTCAGAACTACACTTTTATACAAGAAATGTACATAAATTATAATAATATATAAAGACCCTGATCCAATTCCAGCTGTGCTTTGTTGCACACTAAAGCAACTAGTGGCCCTAAACTGGGATTGCCTGTGCAGCCCCCATCATCAAGTTCAACAGGAATTGGATGTACCTTGTCATGAGTTTTTAGATCCAGATGGATATCTGCATTGGCTGTGCATGGAAGTCTCCTTTGCTGGATCAGAATGATGTACCTAAATTTGCACTCCTATACTCACAAATCCCATTGAAGTCAATGAGGCTTTCATCTGAATAGACATATAAGATTGCTCTGAAAGCTCACTGAACACTGTGTGACTTACTTCTGAGTAAATGCATAGGGTTGTAGAGTCGGTTTACTTAAACCACATGTTCTATATAAACCTTTCCCCAGACAGTACCACTTGAATTTGCTGAAAAGCTATTACCTTTAGCTGCTTGTGTTTCACTGGATGGACTTTGATTAAGTTTGGCTGATGTTTTCAACCACCATTTATGTCCACAAAAGTTATTATTATTAAATTTATTATCCACCCTTCACCATAAGGCCCCACGGTGGGTCACAACAACGTAAAATACAAACAATAAAACAGTTTAGAACAAATTAAATGTGCAGATACTACCTGATACCTTATAATAGAGACAAAAAGGAGAGGTTTTGCATTTATTGCAGTGGCTAAAGTACCATACAAAATATTCTTATGGGGGATCCAATTTAAATTTGGTGCACATTTCTGACATCATACTCCAGCCTCATTCTGAATAAGCCTATTCGGCCTCAAATATATATATATATATTCAGTCTCAAATATATATACAGTACAGTTTCAACACATAGTACAATACTGTACAGTATACTAATAATTTGTGCTGAATGAAAACCAGTTTTCTTCCATTTCTGTTTCTGGTTGATGATTCTTACTTGTTAAGAGTTATCAGGAGAGTGACCATTTATAGTTTGTCAGTTCTGCCTCAGTAGCCTCAGCTGGAGCCATATTAGGTTAGTCATACCTTAGTCTCAAAGGGATTTAATGTACTCATGCTTCCCTTGTCCCTTTTTATTTCAATGGGATTAAAGCACAGCCAGCTTAATCTGGAACCAATCCAAAGGCAGCATAAATCACATAAGATTTGCATTTTTTAGGACTCGTTTAGTAAGGCTGGCCAAAATACTAACTGAAGTTAGTAGGATCCAATAAATTTGCAAATGTATCACGGATGTATTTAGAGGGCAACTAACCTACAAGTTCATCTTTTATTGCACTGCTATGAATATGTTAAAATTCTCTTTCTTTGCAAAAGGAAGGGCGATTGGAGAATTATAATTCATTTGATGAACTTTCAAAAGTTTTGTGCAGCCCCCTCCCACTTAAATTGCTTGTTGCGCCAGAGTTTCAACTGAAATAATATCTGCTTTGGCAACACTTATGTAAACCAACACTACCCTGATTACTCCATTTTGCAGGTAGAAAAGCACAAGAAAGGCAGCTTGAGGTGTCTTTTTCTAGATTAAAGAGACCAGTTACGCTCTAGTTCAGATTTATACGGACCCAGGAGTTGGCAGAGTTCAGAAGGTGACAACCTTTTAGTACTGCCAACCATAGCTGCCAAGTTTTCCCTTTTCTCACGAGGAAGCCTATTCAGCATAAGGGAATTTCCCTTAAAAAAAGGGATAATTTGGCAGCTATGCTGCCAACACAAACAATTTACTCCAGGAAAGTGCTTTGCATTCTACTAGAAACAAAAACTAAAATATTGCACTATTTCAAATTTCATTATAGTACCATTGGTATCTTCTTCAAGTTTACTGTGCAAATACAGTTTGGCTTTTGTTAAGGCACCTGTGAAACTGTAGAGAAAAGAACACACGCCACCTAGTGTTGGAAACAAAAAGTGGAGGGAAGGCATAGTATCTGAACCCAGCATGTCGCATTCATGTGCATTTTGGATAGTTGCACTCTGTGAGTGGAATTCAGCATCATACTAAGGCAATTGTTCTGTAAGCACAAATATTTCTGCCTGCTAGGTGGAATGATCTTCCCTCTCCCCCCCCCCTGCGACCCGTTCTGGGGGTTCTCCTGACCCGAGCTGATGCTTGCATAGGAAGATTCATAGAATTGTAGAGCTGGAAGGGACCCTGAGGATCATCTAGTCAAACCCCCTGCAATGCAGGAATATGCAGCTGTCCCATACGGGGATCGAACCTGCAACATTGGCGTTATCAGCACCACACTCTAACCAACTGAGCTATCCAGGAAAGAAGAGAGTGGGGAAGTCCCATTGCCTTACCAAGACTTGTTGAACTGGCTCCCACCAGCACAACAACTAGCCTTGTGTCGTACTGTGACTGCTGGAATAAACTAACACAGAGAAGGATGCCTGGGTCACTTGTGCTTTATTATTAACTAGTTACCTTCAATAAGAGTGCTGCTGTATGCTGGTTCACCCTGGAGAGCAGGGACACATATCTGGTCAGGCAGGGGGCTACTTTTCTCTTTGTAAAGGGGAGAGGAGATTGAAAAGCTTCCAGCAGTTACACTAAAGCAGCACAGAGTGCAACTCTATCCAACATACAAATGAGTGGCATGCTTGGTCCAGAAGCTACGTTTTCCCTGCACTTTCTGATTCCACTACTTTGCAGAGTGTGTTCTCTTCTCTGCAGCTTTTAAACACCATATTACAAGTTCACAAAACCTTTTTGGTTTATTTTAGTTTGGCGACACAAAACTGGAGCTTCGTTCTCTAATGACAGTTCTGTTTAGCTGGGTCTCCTCATGCAGACTTGGCAGCGACTTATGATTTTTTCCATTTCTCCAGCTTTCAGAGTCTGCGACAATGGTTTCCTTAAAAAGAAAAAGAAAACCATGAATATTCTATAGGGATGGAAACTCTCAGTGTGAAAAAACAACAAAACAGGCTGGTAAACACAGTGATTCCACAAAAGTATGAGTCATTGGTTGCATTCCTACATAATGCTAAAACTGTGGTTTAGTGCTATGTGCAGAAGCTAAAGCAAACCTGAGCAAATCCCTTGGCCCATGTACTCTGCTGCCCCTTCTCCTTCCGCATTTAGTCTCACTTTCAGAAAATCCCAGTTTGCTATGCCAGAGAAGAGGTTTAAAACAAAGGTTGGTTAATAATTCATGCTTTGACGTTTTCTTGTTTGAAATTAAACTACAACAGTCTGGTTCACACATCATGCTATGCCGCTGTTTGGCTTAGTGTGGTGTGTGAACCATTCCATGGTTCATATGATATAACAAGCCAGGATTCACTGAAAGTGAAACTTAACACAACACAACTTAACACAAGTCTCCTGACTACACAGGAAGTAGAACAAGAGGGAATAAACAAGCCCAAGGCTTTGCTTGGGCTTATTCCACCTCACGTATGTTGCACCAAGTGGCTTAAACCACGGCCATTAATAACAAACTGATCATAGCAGTGTCTACTTAAATGGGACTCATAATGGCAGGCTGCTAGCGAAGGACAAATGTTTATGTGCTTGTACATGTTAGCAGTGCATGAAAATGTTTAAATGTACGTATGAAAATGGAAAAGGGCAACCAAAATGGTCAAAGGCCTGGAAATGATGCCTTATGAGGAACGGCTTAGGGAACTGGGTATGTTTAGCCTGGAGAAGAGAAGGTTAAGGGGTGATATGATAGCCATGTTCAAATATATAAAAGGATGTCATATAGAAGAGGGTGAAAGGTTGTTTTCTGCTGCTCCCGAGAAGCGGACACGGAGCAATGGATTCAAGCTACAAGAAAGAAGATTCCACCTAAACATTAGGAAGAACTTCCTGACAGTAAGAGCTGTTCGGCAGTGGAATTTGCTCCCAAGGAGTGTGGTGGAGTCTCCTTCTTTGGAGGTCTTTAAGCAGAGGCTTGACAGGCATATGTCAAGAATGCTTTGATGGTGTTTCCTGCTTGGCAGGGGGTTGGACTGGATGGCCCTTGTGGTCTCTTCCAACTCTATGATTCTATGATTCTATGTATCTGCGTAAAAAAACGGGCTGATAAACAGAGTGGTTCCACAAAAGTATGAGTCACTGGCTGCATTCCTACATAATGCTGAACTGGTTTAGTACAGCATGCAGAAGCTGGAACAAGTGGCAGGAGGAATAGGAATAGGTGATTATAGTGAAGAAAAGTACTGGTACAATCTGCATCTATGAAACCCAGAATTATGATAATAATCAGTATTATCTCAAGATAAAAGGTTAGAAACAATTAAATTGCCGTGCCACAAAAAGGTACCGCAAACTACATGTTAAAGAGGTATAGAGGCAGCCAAACTAATGGCACACTCCTGTAAGCTGTGGTAGTGGTTACGTTACATAGTAGCAGCTCACAGGATCCTACATACCGTAGCAATCCTAACAAAGGCATATGGGGATGGCTGCTCTCCTTATGCTAGTACAGTGGAACCTCGGTTTATGAACACCTCGGTTTATGAATTTTCGGTTTATGAACGCCGCGGACCCATCTGGAACGGATTAATTCACTTTCCATTACTTTTAATGGGGAAGTTCGCTTCAGTTTATGAACGCTTCAGTTTATGAACAGACTTCCGGAACCAATTACACCCATGTTTCAGTTTATGAACGCTTCAGTTTAAGTACTTCGCGGACCCGTCTGGAACGGATTAATCCACTTTCCATTACTTTCAATGGAAAAGTTCACTTCAGTTTATGAACGGTTACTCCGTGGACCGTCTGGAATGGATTAATCCACTTTCCATTACTTTCAATGGGAAAGTTCGCTTCAGTTTATGAACGCTTCAGTTTATGAACAGACTTCCGGAATCAATTGTGTTCATAAACCGAGGTACCACTGTACTGCTCTGGTACTGATGCCACTTTTGCTCCTGTGCTGGTGCCAGGACCCCAACATATACAATTAGAATAACAGATTGTATACAAATACTGTAAGTTTATGCAGCTATTGACAGGGTGGAACGGATCAAGAGGTATGGTCTTTGCAGGAGGCATTCCATTGTAGTCAACATAGTGCTATGCAAATAGTTCGGCCAGTGAAAATATTTTCCCTTGCGCAATAGAATGATCTCCCCCTCTCCTCCCCCCCAATGTGCTGCCTAAATCCAGGGTACACATCAGAGGAAGGAGGGGGGGTGTGCTGGTGCTAAACCTTGTGCTAGCATGGAAATGCATTTGAATACTGGCCCCCCCCCTCTTCAGTACTGATACGAGTGGAGCAGTTGCTGCTTTCATTGAGCTTTTTTTTTGTTGGTATCAGAGCTCCTGCTGCATTAGTTGCTCTGTTGTGGGGGCTCACTCACAAAGGAAGGTTAGTTAGCATACCTGAACATTCTTCTTGGATTTATTGAAGCCAACCAGAAGCTGTAGGAGTTTGAGTAATAATTGCATGTCCCTCGGCCATGGCATTCAATAAATGGAATGGCATGAAATTTTTCCAAGCATGACCCTGGAGATGCCAGCGCTTGTCCAGAAGCTTCTGAGCCTGCACCTGTGTACTGTGAGCATACATGTTTTCCATGAAAACCTGTTCACTGGTAATTTTTTGACGATGTGAAATCCACAGCTTAAAAATGAGGCACAACTGTAGTTGTATCCCAAAATGCAGGAACCACAGTTGCCCAAAACAAGTTTTTGTAAAGCAGTTTCTAATTTTTGCCAGTATCGTGGAAATACCTTTTACTGGCTACTTTTAAGAACTGTTCCCCCACTTCTTCCTACTATATTACTACTACACTTCCAAAGTGCAGTGAGATTTCTTTTTCTTTCTTACCATAACAAAAGAATACCCTTTCCACACAGACTGCCAGCCTTGAGGACATGGTGGAACTGAAGTGGTCTGGCTGTGAACTGCTATCATCACTGCAGGGCCTTCGCAGACAATGCATCTACAACATGGCATACAAAGTCATTAGGCGGGAAATAGGCTCGTTTAGAAAGCAGCCGACAAATTGACTTTTAGCTATTCACTTCCCCTCTCTCCTGCATTTGCCTTCAGTTATGTTGTTATGCAGCCAAATCTAACTAACAATATCATTGCTATTAGGAAGAAACTCTACTGTCCCAACAAAACAAAACCGTACTAAAGAGCAGGGCTGCAAAGGGTCACTCTCTAGAGTACTGCCACTTGAATGCCACTGCTGGTGGTGGTGGGTGGGTGGGTGTGAAGTGTAGGTGGGTTCCCACAAGGCAAGACATAGTGATAATAGCAAGAACCTTTATTGAACTACAGAACTGGACAACAGGTGCAAAGCAACTGCTTATACTGTATACATTTCTGGAGGCCTGCGCCACTTCCACTCCCAACATGATTGGCTGTCTAAACTTCCAAGCTGCAAATCATAAGTCAGAGTTTAAGAGCCAATGGCAGAGGCCGAAATCCTGAATTGTTCCAGTGATTGGATATCATGTATCGAATCAGAACACAGGGGCTCAGAATCCTTAGTCCAGACTCAGTATCACGCAACACACACCACTGAATATGTAACAGGGTGGCGTCATGGAAAATGGGCACCTGGCTGGTAGTGAGCAGGTGCCCGGTGGGGTGACCCTCCCTGCCCCCACCGCCTTAGCAAATTGTGTCAATTTGCACAATGATTGGGCTGGCCCTGACCTCCACAAATCTGTACTAGAAACAGTTGATAAATCATAATCTACGACACATTTATCCAAAACAAATGAGCAAACAAATCCATGTGAAAACACAACAGAAAAGGAACACAACTACTACCTGCTAATATAAGGCTCCAAAGCTTTCCCAGAAATGGGTGCCATATCTAATGGCATTGGCTCTGCCGTTGACAGCCAGTATGAATAGTCATTGCGAGAAGCAAATCTGCAAACGTTACTGGGGTTACATAATAAAAAAGGCATGGTGGTAAATCTCTGAAGGCAGCTACCGGCTGAACCTAGAAGATTCAGAAGAGAAGCTATGATGAGCTTCTTTGTTTACATCTGTTGCAAAATCTGATTTATAGTACAGTAATAAGCAACTGAGACGCTGTAATAGGGGCAACTTCAGAATAACTAGGGGTGGCAAAGGCCCTTTATTAATGGAGAAAGGCTTTAATCCACGCTATTTAGCACCTAAATATAGTGTGACTGAAAGTGGGAAATATTTTGGAGATTAGACACTACCGTTGAAATCATCCCTCCACTCTAACAAAGGAAATGCAATTGCATGAGATGAAACTTAAAAAGTCGGAAACGATGAGAAGTTAATGTTGCAGCACTTCTGTAACATTTCTGCAACAGCTGTAATAAAGGAGCATACAATATCATGTAAAGAAATGCAGGCAAGAACTGAAGTGGCTAAGGGAAAATGTAGTGCCTCTGCTACGCTATTCTTTTCCAGAGGTTCTCATCAAGAGAAATAACTATAGGAGGCTACTTTCTTAGGCCTGTTCAAATAAGCACAATCTGCTCCAGGGTGAGTAGCATTAAAAAACACTTTTCCTTACATAATTATGTAATTTAAGCCAGGCACTGAGATGTTTTCTTTTGTGTAACAGAGTTGGTATGGTTGTCCTGCTCAATAAAAATGTCCCCTTTAAAAGAAATCAACTGAAGCATATATTTATAAAAGTACCAAGATCTTGCCCATGTGCTTGCTCGTTCCCTTGTACAAAAAGGAGAGAATAACCACTATAGATTTGAGATGTCCCAGGTGGACATGACGGAATCTCTGTTGACTGGCTGTGCCGAGAAAAGATGAAGCCCCTTTTGGCTGGACCAGTTAAGCAACTTCCTGGGAATCCAGGGAGTCCCTTCCTACCAGGAAACCCAAGCATTCCAGGCAAACCTAAAATAAAATAAAAAATAAGTAAAAACACACACACATATATTTGTGTTTTTGTATCCGAGAGAGCATGTGTGTCAGGGTAGGATATGTCGTTTTGGCTCCATGTGCCAGATCTTTATCAGCATCAGCCTCAAGGGGCAAATTTGCTTAGGGCAGGACTGCCCTCCTCCATTCAAAATCACCTGTCTGGTTTTGCAAGTCTTAGCAGGAGGGAGGCTGCCTCAAATGGTGCTTTGCAGTTATTTTGCACTGGGTCTCTTTAAGCGGGTGGATGGCAGCCGTGGCAGTGGGGAAGGGATCACCCCATCTCCCCACCACCACCCATCACTAGGCAAAGGGCTGGAACAGCCAATGCGAGATTAAACCCTGTCCTCCCATCCATCAGCTGATGTCATCAGTGACATCTCCAATGATGTCCTAAATGTGGTTTAGGAAAAACGACCTGGAATAGCCAACTGGACCCCATGGAGGGCAGAGGTTGGCCCATGGGCTGGGAGTTCCCCATCCCTGCTGTATGTGAACACAAATTGCACAATTATCATATCTTGGCCAACCTGACCTTGGGTTTATCAACACATTAGCAAAAAAAGCCCCCTCAAAATTCAACAGTGGCCAACAAGGGATCTTCAGGTATTACAGGCCTGTGCACTCAAAACTAACTAATGACACAAATGTAATTATTACAGTGTAGCACTATCTATATCTTATTTACAGTACCTTTTGGGCCTTGAAAACCCTTCTCTCCTTTTAGACCAGGTGGTCCAGGTATGCCAGGTATCCCAAGCCGACCTAGCTGGCCCTTTACACCTGGAGGTCCTAGATTCATATAATAAAGCACATGTTAGCATATAGTAAGGTATCAATGCAGGCACCCTCTGGATTCTGATTTTGAAGCAAACAAGGAATATTTAGATAGCAGGAATATTTTGCTGTGTAGGAGATGAGTGACTATTTACAGCAATGAAAAACACCTATTTGTTGCTTTAATACACATTGCAATTGGCAATACCTTTTTAAAAAAATAAATAAAAGGTCCTTCCAAGGCTCATATTATGCTACTTGTATATAATATTCTGGGCTTTATATTTTAATGTTTCAAAAGCTTTAGTATTTTGTTGTTAGTGCTAGTTTGTTACTAGTTGTTATTGTTAACTTTTATAGTTATTTGTATGCTAGAAGCTGCCTTGAAAGGGTTTGACCTGAAAACAAAGTCTAGGAATAGTTAAATGAATAAATGCAACTGGGTTGCAAATTGCTACAGATCTATGTGCCCCACTGTGTTTATTTATGCCAGGACTGGGGAATCTTTTTCCATCCAAGGGTCACATTTCCTTCTGGGCCACATACCAGCAGTGGGTGGAGCCAGAGAAAAAAGTGGGCAGAAGAACAAATGCCAATTTATACAGTAGGCTAGTCTCTCTCTCTCTCCCTCCCTCCCTCCCTCCCCCCCTCCCCAACCTTTCTCTATCTATCCAGACAAGAGGCATGATAAGAGTTAAAGGACCTATTCCAGCCAAGGCAAAAACTTTTATGGTGCCATGTCTTAGGTTATGCAGGACATGTTATCTGGTCCTGATGTTCCCCTCTCCTCTACTAGATAAAAGAGAAGGGAGATATTATGAAACTTGTACCTGGTGGCCCTGGTGGTCCTCTGGGACCTGGATCTCCTGAGCTTCCTAGGTTTCCTGGAGGTCCAGCAGGTCCTGGGTTTCCTGGGAAAGAGACAGCAGCCACGGGTGCTCCAGGCGGACCTAGTAAATGAATGGTTAAACAAATTGGTTAATGTATTAAAAAACCAAGGAGATGAGGTGGGAAGGTAGAGATGATGAGGATATGTAAATCCTGCCTTCCTCCCAAAGGAACCAAGGGCAGCTTTATAGATACCGGTTAAGTATACTCACCAGGTGGTCCCTTTGACCCTCCAGGTCCTGGTACTCCTATTTGCCCAGGTGGTCCTTGATTACCCATTTCTCCTGAAAGGAAGACCTGACATTATTAGAAACGTGACAGTCTTGTTAAGAGTTGTTATGAATGGTGTTCATAATAGGTAGTTGTTTTTTTAATAAAAAGAAAGAAAGAAAAGTGGAAGCTGTCTTGGGGGCCACATAGAAACATCTGTAGGCCAGTTATGGCCTGTAGGCTGCAGGCTTGCCACTCCTGATCTAATCTGCAAAATCTCCCAGCAACTAAGATGAAGCATATTAATACTGCAATCCTAATACATGTTGAATCTGAAGCAAGCTGCCACTGAGTTCAATGTGACTTATTTTCCGGTAACTATGTATAGCAAGGATAGGGAACCTGTGGCCTTCCATATGTTGCTGGACCACAATCCCATCAGCCCTGACCATGCTAGCCAGGACTGATGGGAAATGTCTAGCAACATATTGAGGGCCAGAGGTTTCACATTCCTAGTGAATAGGATTGCAGCCTAATATTGATTTTGTATCAAATAAATACAACTGCTGCCCTTCCTTAAATTCCAAGTTGGCTCATTGCTTAGGGGAATTTTTGTACCTATAAGAAACACACGAGACAAATAATTGGGTTATTAAATAAAATAAAAGGGTGATAATTTTATTAATATATCAATCTGCAGTGACCTACTTCATTAGGTTAGCATAGCCTGAAACTCCTTCTTGGAAGTAAGTCCTGCTGAACACTTAAATACACTTCCAATGGGGTAAATGTAAATGTTCTTTCCCAATTCCTTTTCTCCCAGGGTATGCCTCTATTTCTTTGGAAGAGATGTGCTGGCCCAGTTTCCACCAGCCCTCCCTCCTTCTGTCTAAATAATTCTTCCCTGACTTTGAAGCCCAGGAGAGTAGCAAATGTAGTCCATGCACTGCCACACATCTAAAGATGAGTCAAGGAAGGCCTGGTTGAGTCACACTTCTCTGCCCAGCAAATAAGCCTTGAGTATATGAGGTGGGCAGGTATCCTGAAGCCTAGTAGCCCTGACAAAGTCTTATGATGAACTTGCAGCATCCAAATGATGCTCTGGTGCTCACTACTGTACCCTGTTTAATTGTTTCTCCCCTTAACTTTCATTGCAAGGCAAGCTTTTACATTTTGTAGCACATTTAGTTATAAGTCACTTTGTGTACCTTGGTAGAAACAGAAATGCAGAACAGAAAAACAACGACAGCTGTAACCTAGTTAAGAATTGAATTATCACATTCCAAATGCTTCCTGTTGCTTAGCTCAAAGGCTCATTTCCAAAGCAGCTGCACAGCAGGATACTTAAAAAAGAAAACTTTCCCCTTAACTGGCCTATGTTCAAAGGCAAAGAAGAAAAAGAGGGAGGGATTAATCCGATTTAGTCACCAGTGGCAACTAGTTCTTCCTACACTGCATTGATAGGAAGGTAGGTAGGTGCAAACCTTGTCTGCCGTTCAACTTCTGGCCCACACAAGGAAGGAGACTCTGGCAATATCGTTCCCTGGAAACAGTTCTCCCAAGGAGTGGAACTGCAGCAATACTAGGAGGCATGTGAAGGAGGCAAGGCCAGGCCTGCAAGGATGACCCAATCTGGTGTTCCTACTGGTGGTACACCTGTGCAGCCCCAACCTCACCAACTGCCCTTCCTGGTCCTGTTTCTCTTCCTTCCTTTTCATAGCTGCCAAGTTTTCCCTTTTCTCGCGAGGAAGCCTATTCAGCATAAGGGAAAATCCCTTAAAAAAAGGGATAACTTGGCAGCTATGATCACCTGCCCTTTCTAAATCAGTGTCAATACTGAGGAGACGGAGAAGCATCCTGCATCCTTGCATTCTCCCCCTGGACAGTTGTGTGAATTAGGAGAGGGCAAATGAGTGAGCAGCAGGGTCCCTGCGTAAGGTGGGGCCCATTTATAGCTCCTTGAGGCCTCCCAAAACTTGGAACCTGCACTGCAAAATGCTAGCAACAAACAAACCAACCACAACTCCAGAGCTGCCACCTTTCTACCCCTTATTCTATGGAGGAAGCTGTGTGTCCACTGCATGCCAGCCTCTCTGTTTATTCATGAAGCGCAATATACACGATATTCATTTATTATTTACTGAAATGTATCCAGGCAGTCTTTTGTATAAAATATCAAGGTGCTTTACAAAGTTAGTCAAATACCTTTGATGCCCGGGAATCCTGGAAAACCAGGTTCACCTCTAGGACCTTGATAGCCAGGGATGCCTTCAATTCCCTGTTAAGTCAGACAATGAGATGAGAAAAAAAACCCATCTTATTTCAGTAGCTATACACAAGCTAGACTTGCTTGTTGGTTTCCAGCAGTTTCTGTGAGCAGGGAGAGGATGGAGGCAGAGAAAGGCAAAACGAGACAACAGTCTGACGGGGGGGGGGGCATTTGCAGGGGAGAATTTGGCAAGTTCATGAGTTGTTATACAAATCTTTCTCTCACTTGCTGATATTCTCCTGTATGTGAGAGAACAGATTTCTGTAACAGACTCAGCAAAAGCAGGCTTACAACTGGTTGCACTTTGTGATAATTTAAGGTGGCATTTCTAGCACCACCCAAATTCTTACTTGCTCCTGGAAAGACAGTGTTGCTACAAGATTCTCCTGCTGTTGGAAAGAGACAACGTTGGCAAAATCAGTAAAGATTTTGAGTGGTCTGCTATGTCCCCAGCTATTTAGTAAGGCAAATATAATCAACAGCAGATTAGCCAAGAGGCAGATTTCTGAATAAGTCTCAAAAGTTGCAGCATTAGAGTGACTAGACTTAATGAGAGGAGAACTTCTTTTACTGAAGTCCTCAGTTAAAACAATGCTTTGTAGGATAAGTGTAAAAGACTGCAAACTAGATACAGTATTCCCCTAATTGTTGATAAATATCTTGGCATTGATAAAATAAAGCACAATATCTCATTACTGAAATATGAATTTGTTTAAATGCACCAATAGCTGTATGATATAAAAATAAGTGAAATCTCCTAGGTGCCTACACACTGATGCTCACATCTCCTTTTTCTATTTTGTAGTAATTTTGTTTTGGTTTCTTTGCTAAAATGTGTTGCAGCCTACAACCAAAGGTTAAAATACTGAGTGAATAATTAAATGTAATTATTTCACTTACTGCTGGCCCAGGTAGACCAACGTCACCTCTAGTTCCTGGCGGGCCTGGTAAGCCATCATTTCCTCGAACACCTTTATTTCCTTTAGTACTATAGCCAGGGAGTCCAGCAGGTCCTGGGATACCAGGGACACCTATATCGTTTTAAAAAGGAGATAGTTTTATAATACATACAACAGGAAGTTGTTTTTTATAATAGGAATTGTGTGGAATTCAGAGAGGCAAAACCTACATTATAACTGAAAGTGAGACAGCCTAACTTGTTAAGTATTATCTCAGGGTCTCTATTTTACCTGTGTTAGGTATGATTAAAAAAAAAGGAATTGGGAAAGTTTATTTCCAGTTTAAAAATAATATGGGGTGACAGATGTCGCAGCCAGATCGCCCACACATCTGGTGAATTCAGAACATTGATTAAATTTCAGTTGTAAAATCTTGGAATATAAGAATCACCATAACCAAGGGTGTACCACCTCTAGGAATAGAATATATGCTGTGATGCAGAATTTTAGTGGGTCAAGAGAATTCAATCTTTAACTCATCATCCATGTGGAGTAAATCCACAGCACGTGTAGGGATAGATCCAAATTTCGCCTTCTGTGAACTGAAATGTTGCATCCATGGAAAGCTTTTGATCTGGGGTGAGGGGGTCTTGCCTTCATGGCAGGGAGGTGATGTTTGCCAATTCCCTCCATATTCCCATCCATCAGCATCCTCTTCCAAACTTCTTGAGGGTCCCCTGACCTTCAAGAGTGGGTTTTTTGAGGGCATGAAGGGCTGTAGGGAAAAGGGGGAACTTGGGAAAAGTCACACACTGCTTTCTACCACTGGGGGAGTATGCCCTGGGCAAAGCTCCACTTGGGATGTTCCCACTGCCAGCAGCAAACTCTCTATCCAAGCCAATTGTGCTTTGTCAAAAGAAGAGAGAATTCACTTCTTACAAGAATGAGGGCTTTTTCACTTAACAGAATTTCCAGGCCCTTTTCAGATAATTCCTCTTAACAACTGAATGATGCTTCCCTGCTCTGGGAGTCAACCCACCACCCTTCTCCATTTTCTGTTTCTTTCTTTTTTATTATTATGCTTTTTATTAACTTTTTTATTATAACACATAAACACATGACACTTAAGAAACAAACTAAAAAGAAAACACAAAACAAATGACAAACCTATAACCATAAATCCGAAAGCTGTTACACACCGACTTATGTTACCTTTTTTTCTATTTCTGATTCTTATTCTGTTCTAATACTTCCTCCTCAAAGCGGGTCTAATTCTGTTTGTTAAACTGTTTCTTTCTCATTTCATCATTTCTGCCCATCTCCCTATACTACACTTGTAAACCATATTTTGTTTTGCAAAATTTACTCAAAGCAAGTCCAGGTTTTGATTTGATGGCACTGTATTTTTTTTAGGTAATCTCTATACATTGCCCTCTCTTTTTGGAATTTTTGGTTAGACTGTTCCCTAATTGTATCCGTCATTTTTTCCAGTTCAAGATATTCAAATAATCTGTCCTGCCACTCTTTTTGTTGGAACTATTTCACTTTTCCATTTCCCCCCCCCCCCCGCAATTAATATTCTTGCTGCCGTTGTTGCGTATAAGAATATTCTCTTATTTCATTTGAAATGTCTGAGTCTAATACAGTATGCCCAGTAGAAAGTCTTCTGGTTTCTTTATAAAAGTTTGTTTAAATATTTTTTCAACTCCTCGTAATCAGTGTCCCAAAAGCTCTTGCTTTTTTTACAGGTCAACCACATGTGAAATAGTGTCCCTTCTGCCTGGTTGCACCTCCAGCACATTTTAGATCTCGTTTTGTACATTTTGGATATTTTGCCGGGTCCTGCTCAGTCGGGGCTCAGCGCAGCGCGCGCTGCTGTCCTTGCCGGGTCCCGCTCAGTCGGGACTCGGCGAGGCGTGAGCTGCAGAAGCGCCATGCAGACCTGCTCCCACCACTAACAATACCCCAGTCCGTCTTATTTTGGGGGTATGTTTTATATTTTATTGCCTCAAGAAAATCGTGCCATGGCTTATTTTATAGGCACGTCTTATTTTGTGAGAAACACGGTATCTATTTGAGTAGTGATGTGGTGAAATAAGAATAGGCCTATGCAATAACAGTTCCTACCTGGTTTTCCAACAGGACCAGGGGGGCCTCTGTTTCCTTTTTGGCCAGCAATTATTGCACCTGGTTTGCCGGGAAGTCCTGGTTGTCCAGGTAAGCCTGGAAGTCCAATTGGTCCCTGGTCTCCCATACGACCTTTAATACCTGGTGGTCCTGGTATACCAGGCACCCCAATGTCTCCTTTGACACCTGTGCAGTATTTAAACAACTTTTAGATACAGGTTAGTCAACTTTAATATACTTTAAAGAGGCACAACACATTTTAGGTGCATGGCAACCAAAATAAAAAAAAGCAATAGACAAGTAACATTTTGAAGGAAACTGGTTTACTCTGCATTTAAGCAGACAGAATTAAGCTCATTTTAAGACTTACAGCTCTGACTTCCATATATTTTCCCCCAAAACACAACAATTTAATTTTACCTTTAGGACCAGGAATGCCTTGAGGACCAGGAATTTGCTGTCCTGGAAAACCTGTATTCATAATTGTTTTCATTACAAATGCAGAACAAAACTACAATACAATACATTCCAATAACAGGAATAGAAATATAGCTGAATGCAATACTGAAAGTCCTTATTTCTAGGATTCACAAACATATATCTATCCAGTAACAAAGTATTTGCACATAATTGCCTGTACCATTACTGCATTACACATTCTAACTGATATTAACCAATGTATTACTAGTTCTAGGTCTTATTCCAGGATCCCTCCTTTGAAATACTCCAAAAGTGCAGCAAATGGAACATCAGGCTCAGTTATCTTCCCCAATATTTTCCTCTTAATAAACCCGAATAACTGAAAAAGATCTGTACCTAGCACCTGACATCTCCAGTTATCATCATCCAAATCACTTCTATTTGTGTGTTGTTGTTTTTTAAAAATCAAAACTGATACTTTTAGTAATTCTCAAACTACTGTGAAAAGTTGATCAATACATTACTTATTTTTAATCTGCATTAAAAGCATCAAAAAGTTAGAAATGTGAGTGCTTTTCAACAGTATAAATTTTGACATGGCATGAATTTCGTAATGACCCCCCCAAAATATTAGAACATATTGAAACAGAAAGAACATTATTAATGCGATACCTTGTGCTCCCTTCTCTCCTGGGGGTCCAGGGATACCATCCTGTCCTTGGCTACCCTTCTCACCAGGTGATCCATCATCACCCAGTAACCCAGGTGAACCTGAGAATGATGTTGAAAATTTAGCCTTGATGAAAGACTATTATACGCTTTATTTGTTAGCTTGTGGTTGCTGGTTTTATTACTCTTAATATGTGATTGTACCAGAAATGCTCCTTATAGTTGATATTAATGGATAAGTTAGAATGACAATTTAAAAAGTTACAATATTATCAATTAATTACATTGTCATATTAGGTTTTGAAATGATCTAATATTGGAATGTCATTGTAGTGTTGTGTTGATCATTCACGTATTATTCATTACTTAAATGTGCATGCCACTCTTGGGTCCAAAGTGGCTCACAACACAACGAAAAGAATGGGGAAACTCATATCTTCTATTGTGAGCAGGAGAATGGCCCTGCAAGGATTATTGAGAGGCTTTTGTTGGAGCACTTCATGGTATAGGATAAAGTTGCCAGGAACTGTGCTTTCCTATTCCACCATATTCCACCCACATTTCCCCTGGCACCAGTGGAAGCTAGGTGATCAGCAACTGGGGTTGCCCCTGTGCCTCCTTGGTTGGTATCATCTGCCATTATCTCAAGATGAAGGAGAGGCGTAGGAAGCAGGAAGGAGCAACTGCTCACCCACCCTTTCCCTCTGGTCAGTATTGAGGGTTGTGTCCAGAGAGAAAACCTACGTGACATATAACCCACCAAGCAAAATGTTATCAGTGAAATATGGTGGCTCAGCAGGAATTTGGCAAACTTCCTAGTTTGACAGTTTGCCTAGCACTGCAAAAAAGAGAGGGTGTGGGAATGAGTATGTGTGTTTGTCTCAAGTCACACAATACAGGGCAGATGGGCTGCATGTAACTTTCTGGGTCACAATTTGCTGCTCTACAGCTTAACTGTAGCAGTCAATTTCATAGATCACAGAGTTGGAAGAAAATTTCTGGTCATCTAGTAGCAATCCCTGCTCAGTGCAGGGTTTGTACTGCAGGATGCAAGTGATCCATTCTAAGCAATGTTAGTAGGAAAAGACAGCTGCCTAGCTTCTGGTTAAATACCTCCTGCAAAGTAGAGCCCACCATGGAAAGTATTTACATTGATAAAAATAGGCGAGTTCTAGAATTGGCCAGTACAAATTCTGGCCTACCAGTGGGAAACCTCAGTGATAGAGACCAGAAGAGATGAAGCAGCTTTTCATTGAAGTACAGTATATAGAAAAAGTTGTGAAAAACTAAAACATTATAGATTGCATCCAACTTTATACTCAGAATACAGCCATTGATATTAATGAACCTAAGTTAGCCTATTAACTTAAATGCGTCTATTTTGAGTAGGACCAGCATTGCTTATCACCCACTGATTTTTCTTCAATAGTGAGGAAAACAGGAAAAATAAAGACAGAAAAAGAACTACAAATAGGCAAACAAGCAACAGACCTGGAGAGCCTCTGATGCCATTTTGTCCTGGTAATCCTTTAGTACCTTTAATACCATTACTGCCAGTAGGTCCTGATTGTCCTGCAATAGAGAGAGTGAGAGAAAGAAGAAATGCAACTTTCATTTGTGAATGTTTGCTCTTTATACAGCTAACACAGAGACCATTGCTGAAGCAGCTCCATCAACTTCTGTAAAAATACATTACTCCCAGTTACAGTGCTCTCTGTACTGAACTCTGCTTATCTAAATGAGAAACTCAGGATTTAACGGAGCCATCAATAGTAGAAGAGTCTATTTTGGATCACTGTATTAACACACACACCGCTTTGTATCTCTTTTGCACAATGGGTTTTCCTTTCCCCCTGATCTGATATTCAGTTTTGCAGCCAGCTGCATGGGAAGTTGTTACCTAGATCAGCTTTGTATTAAAATACCCCAAGGAGAACCTGTGCTGTATGAATGAAATAGCATTACTGAATAATATGATTTGCATGGCATTATATTGTTTCTGTTAGCATGCATTCAGATGGAGGCTTTCGGAGCATCAATCACAAGCCACAAGGGCACTGTTAATGATTCCTAGGATGACTGCTACTGGTTCAAATGGCAGTTCAGGGTCAAGTGGGAATGGCATCAGTTGGCAGTGTTTGAAATATTTCCTGTAGCACAAAATCCACAGGCTAGCTAGTACCTTTTCCATAGAAAGAAGCTGCTTACAGTAGCTGCAGTTTTAGTTCACTTAGAAATTATATTCTACTCTTAACGCTTTGCATTGGTGACACACACTTTACCTGGAATTCCTGGTAAACCAGTTTCCCCTCTGTTTCCAGGTGGTCCAGGTTCTCCGACAAGCCCTGGCCGGCCTGGTGATCCACTTTCACCTTTTCTTCCTCTTTCTCCTGGGGTACCTGGATCACCCTAGCAAGCATCAATGGGGAAAACAGGGACACGGTAAATAACAATCAAAACTATTAAGGACAACCTGGAGCTGTGAATCTATTACTTTCTATACCTCAGGTCCTGGGTCCCCAGGAGGTCCAGATCCAGGACAGGCTGGTTCTCCTTTATCCCCTGGAACACCAAGCAAGCCAGGTGGCCCTGGTATTCCTGGTGACCCAGGCAAACCAGAAGAACCTTGTTCGCCTTTAGAACCTGCAATGGCATAGACATGGATATCAGAATAGATATTTTAGATTTTTTTTTAATTTCCCAAAGGGGGAAAAAGCCACCAAACCAAAATCAAGTAATGAAAATACAAAATAAGGCTGAGTTGTAAGCAGCTGTATTATAGTTTCACCCTTCCACAAAGACAACTTTACACACACACACACACACACAGAGAGAGAGAGAGAGAGAGAGAGAGAGAGAGATTCTTATTCCCTCTAAGTAAAGGTATATTCAAAACAAATACAGGAAGAACTTGAAAAATACTGAGTAATGAGTATTTTGGCCTTAATAAACTTATTACGAGCTGTGCTGTTGCCCCCCCCCAAAAAAAACACGTGAAACACCATTCCCCATTTAAGCACAGCTTGCTCCAATTCAGTCCTTACAAATGCATAATTCACTAAATTCAGCTATTTGTTTTTCAGGTGGCTATTACAGTCCTATTCCCCGATGACTATTCAGGTACATGGGTAAGATCACCTGGCACTCCCATGTCCCCTCTGTCTCCTGGAGCTCCTGTCAATCCCTGTTCACCAAGAATTCCTGGAAGTCCTTTGTCTCCTTTGGAACCTGAAAGTATAATCAGTTGCACATATTTTGATGCCCTTCAGGATTAGGTGGGATGTCATGGATCATTATCCAAAAGAAAGAACAGTGTTCTTGGGTACTCTGTTCTACACCTGCTACTTATTGCCCCTCAAAGGGGCAACTACTCCTACAGGGAATATGGCACTGCTCACATTTTCCCAAGCTGTCCGATGGTATCTCATAAACATGGCATAATGAGTGTGTGGTTAGCATTATGCTAAAACTAAGGTGCAGCTGCTACTGAGTTTCATCAAATTTTAAAAATAAAAGATTGGGCATTCTTGAGTTCCATTTAATATTTCAAGTACGTTTCACCATGTTAACCAGCACTGGTATGAGAAGTCTCTGCAACTGTACCAATAAGAAGGCTGTCTCATTCATCTTATTCTCCATTCAACCATGAGCAAGTGCATAACCATAGGTGATTATGAATGCATTATTCCCCACATAACTCTTGATTTAACTAGCTCTTGTCTTAGTCTGACAAATTACTAAAAGAAGGCTCATATTATTCAATATATCTGATACAGTTTAATATATAAGTAAGTCTATATACCTGGTGGCCCTGGCATTCCTGGTAGTCCATCAGGACCTATGCACCCTTTCAGACCTTGCTCTCCCTTTTCTCCCTTGAGTCCCAGTCTTCCAGGAAATCCTACAGCAGCAATGACATGCATTACACCGGAAGTCATTATCACCATCACTCTCATTTAAAAAACATAACATGACAATTGTAATGGCATCAAGCTGGTTTTAGCAGTAGTAGTAACTGGTGCTTATACCTTTAGTTCCTCTGTCTCCTTTATCTCCGAAACTCACTTTGGACTCTGATGTTCCAGGAGAACCTCTATCACCTGGCTCACCTTTTTCACCTGAAGATCCCTTTCTTCCTTTTGGTCCTGGGAAGCCAGGAGAACCTGCAAAGGAAAAACAAAACAAAACTGCTTTTATTATTTTTATTCTCTGCAATTGCAACACTTTTTCTATTACTTCAAAAGCTGGAAGAAAATTGTCAACTTGGCTTGCATTTGGAAAAGTAATAGCGTGACACATTTGGCCAATGAAACATGTGCAGGCCCTCTCTCACATTTACAGAAACTCATGTGTGCCATTTACAGTTTTAGCTTTGAAACGTTTTACCAAGGAGACCACGAGAAATTTAGAACTTATACATTGTCTTATCCAGAAGTCACATTAATTTCGGCCCTTTGTCCTATCTCTGGTCTGTGACCATAACAAATTGATTCATTCATTCAGCTCTTTGCCTTATAATACTCTAGCACCAACTAACAGCCAAGCAAAGGAGGCTTACAAGCGAAATGGACACAGAGAGAGTCTCTCCTGGACAGGCAAAGATAGGGCAGGTTTCTTTTTAAAGCAGAGGTCAGGAAAGTAAGGACCATGGACAGTTCCCAGTGGGCCCTCCTGGAAGGAATTTTTCCTCCTATTGCAGCTAAGGAGGAATGCTGTCTCAGGAAAGATCTGACAGGCTGACAATGTGTACTCATGGTTGTATAAATAATGAGCAGATAAGAGAAATGCATTATCACTTACCCCTGCTGCCATGGATACCTGGATTTCCAAAGACACCAGGTAGCCCGGGGTTACCTACAGCGCCCATCAAGCCTATTTCTCCTCTTAGACCTGTGGGAAGTGAGCGAAACAGAATACTGTATTACTCGGAGATTGTGCATTCCTTATTGCCTGTGCCAGAGACCAGGGAAAATGAGTATTTATCTATGCATTATCCACAGACTTAATACTATGCCATCACCTTAATTTGATCGCACCGGTCATATCTATAAACCTCCTGCAGAATAAAATGGCAAGCAAGTAGTAATAATAGTGTGTTACTTTCCCTTCAAGAAATACTCACCTGGTACACCTGGTACTCCTGGCCTGCCAGGTTGTCCCTTGATGCCAGGAAATCCTTCATCTCCTTGTGGGCCAGGTAATCCAGGCAGCCCAAATGGTCCTGGGAACCCCGGGATGTCTAATCCTGGAAAACCTGGGTCTCCTTTGGCTCCCAGTACTCCACGTTTTCCTATGATAACAGACACATTGAAATGAACATTATGTAAAAATGTTCCCTGGGCCCCCTGAATAAGGTTGTGATCTTGAGGTAAAGAACATGGTTTTGGGGGCATATTTTGTAAGAAGTAGTCTTACAGTCAAGGACAACTAAGGAGTATACAGAGGGATCCTCCAGATGACTTGCTAATTTGTTGGTGTAAAGCTTACACAGAGGTTACACTACATCTAGAGTTTATTCAGCATTTGTTGATTTGTTTGTACAACAATGAGCATTCATCCCATTGCACAGAAGCTATACATTTTCCCATTCATATTTTGTTCATCCCACACTTTTCAGTGCATTTCCCCATCAGTTTTACAACCTTAAAACATCAGTTTTTGTTTTAAAGTGCATTTGCTTGACGGACCATTTTAATCTACTTTAATTGTGGCAAATCTAAATATGCAGTGTGCATTTGAATCCCTCCTGAAGAATAATGACAAATTGAAGACACCCAGAGTCTACTAACAAAATACAAGCTTCTTCCAGACATGATACAAAAAGGAACCAAATTAAAAGCCATTTGAACAATGACAACAACAAAACCCCTTTCTGGTCACTTTAAAAAAGAAGAAAAAGTAAATTACATTTATTTATTTATTCAATGACATGTATATACTGCTATATTGTAGCAAAATCTCTAAACGGTTTACAATAGATATTTAAATTATCAATAAAAACAGAAATAATTTAAAACATTTTAAAATGAATTTAAATTAGCAGTGGAAAAAGATTAAAACATATCAGTGTCTATGTGCCTGGATATTTTGTATGCCTATATTTTTTTCTGGGTTTTTAATTCAATTTTAGGTACCATCTGCCGGAGACTTATGCAGAAGATATAACACAGAGTTAAAATATTTTAGGATTTAATCCTAACTCCACTTTCCTGGGAATAAGCCCATTGAATTAAATGTGGTTTACTATTAGGTAGCGAAGTATAGGATTGCACCTTCATTATATTATCCCTCCCCTGTTCAACAAACCAAACCTAAACTCAATAGGATTTTATTTGAAGTATCAACAATGTTATAAATATGAATATATTCTCAAAGAGATATCATCTCCCTTTTGTAGAGAGGATCATGACTGCCTACAAGATGCTTGTCTAAGATATCCTATGTGAAGAAAATGAGACAGACAAGTCTGTAGTTTTGATGAGCATTGTTCCAACCCTTAAATCAGTGAAGTGTGCTTCATGACCCTGCTTCAGGTGCTCAGAAGAGTACATGCTGGCTTAGAGTAGGGGGGTGACAATATGTACTTTGTTTACTGCATGAGTCCCAATTATTTTGTGTAATACTTACCTGGGGGCCCCATTAATCCACATAGACCTGGTGGGCCTGGTAAGCCAATAAGACAGTCGCCTATTTTTCCTGCAACACCCTTTTCTCCTGGAACTCCAGGGGACCCAGGTTCTCCTAAAAGAGAGTATTGATAGCATTAAGGTAACTTAATACTGTATCATATGATGAAGGGCCCAGTTTTACAATGAGGTCCTTATGCTTCCATTCTTTCCCTCCCTCTTCTTTTCTCCCCTCTCTCTGTCACACACACTCCAGAACATACATGCATCCACTTCACACATTTAGTTTACAGGTGTGGAAAGCTGTAGCTGGGGGGGCACTCTAATGACCAGGTCCATTTGGCAACAGGCACCTCAGTTTGGAGAAAAAGCAGTTTTACATGCACCTGGTTCTGCTTCTCCCGCCCTTCCATCAAACTAGAGGCCTAAAAGTATTCAACTTAGACTTGATATATCTGGCCTTTTCAATTGCCTAGTATGCCAGACCCATTTCTTTTTAAGTATGGCTTGACTTGGGGTTGAAATCTCTGGACTTCCAGGGCAGCCATCCAATCTTCAGGTAAGCCACCACTAAAGTAGTGGTTTCCCTGCCCGCCCACCCCCATTTCGCCATGCCTCTTGTAGCAGCAAGGAAGGAGTGAGAACTGAGTGCACAGAGAGTTGGCCTCACTTCTTCAAGGATACCTTCTGTATCCTCAGGTTGCACAAACTGAACATTGCTCAAATGTGAGGGAATGGAGAGATATAATTTTCTTGAATGAAACCTTCACTGACTGTAAATTCATAATGTTCAGTTAATATGTCAAGGAGGCGAACATTTTGCTCAAAATATACTCTACCTCTTGGCCCATCAGCACCATCACGACCTCGTTGACCTTGGAGCCCTGGAAGTCCTGGGAATCCTCTTTCACCCTTCTCACCTGGCATGCCATCTACTCCTGGTGAACCTAGTCTGCCTTGTTGACCAGGTATAACTGGGCCCGGTTCACCCTAAAACATGGAGGAAATAATAGTAATAAATGTCATGTCTGAAACATTGTGAGTAAAATGTAATTTTTTTTCTTAATAACATTTCTTAAAGTTCTTAAAATTGTTAATGCTCTTGCTAATTAGTAGAACCCATTAAACTCAGTGGAAATGGTTTGCGAACCAACCTTTTCTCCAGGAATTCCAGGTTTTCCAGGTAAGCCTGGTTCCCCTAATTGTCCGGGACAGCCTGATGGCCCTGTGGATCCTGGAGACCCTTTATCTCCTACAAAGTGGAGGGGAAACAATGTTTAGTGATATAACACAGGCTCTTGAAGGCTTGTGATAAGTGGATATGTCATTTTTTTTTAGGTTCTGACATTTTTCTTGTTAATTAACTTACGAATCTATAGATCAGTCTTGCAACTGATTTTTTATTATTGTTATTTTATGGTTAGGTTTTGTTGTTAGCTGCCTTGAACTTTTTGAGGAAAGGTGGGATGCAAAAGTTTTGAATGAATAAATCAAAACAGCTGTTATAATATGCAAAAATTGAACATGAATTTATTTTTTTAATGCAATTTTTATTGTTTCAAAGGAGAAAGACACAACAGAACCAGAAAAAACATCAACCAAGTAACTAGACAGCATCAAACTAACATGTCTTGTCAGGGCATGTATTTGTGCTTGTTCAATAGGACTTTCCCTCCTCTCTTTCCCACTTCCCTCCCCAAATCTGCACTGGACAGTTTGAGGGATCCCATAACAGGTTTAGGGATGTGTGCAAGGAGGGGGAGGGCAATTGCATAGCACAAGCAGAAATCCTTGTGCTGGTGGGATATGCCACTCAGTGCTGCAACCCTCTGTTCACTTTTACAACAAAGTAATGGAAGATGCCATTGCAGCACCAGAAGTATGTCAAATCAAATGAAATTTGTATGCATGTTACTTTTAAAGTAAAATTGTCAGCTGTCCTCTGTTTTGAAAATGCATGATATAGTTTTACTGAAGTGCTCTAATGAAGATACAACTATATCTACACCACGGGGAGCCAATATGGAACCCTCCAAATGTTGTTTGACTACAACTCCCATGATTCCTCGTCATTGGCCATTTGGGTTGGGAGTTGGAACCCAACAACTTACAGAATGCAACACATTGGCTACCACTGATGTCCATGATAATACAGATCTAACTAAGTTCTCTCTCTCTCTCTGAAGTTCTCTAGGACTTCATAGATGATTATTTATTAAATTTCTCATTTGTTTCATTACTTCGTTTTCTTGCTCTCTCTCTCTCTCTTTTCCTTGAAGAAAAGACAAATACGTTACCTTTAATGCCAGGATAGCCAGGAAATCCATTCTCTGAAAAGCCAGGGTCACCGTCTGGTCCTGGGAGGCCTGGATAACCACGTGGCCCTCTGGATCCAACACTACCTATCAAAGAATGCAAAGTAGTTCTGGCAGCAGTATCAAATGGCAAGCCCACACTCTATCTAGAACAAAAACCCAGGGGGTTGAAGGGTCTTCCCTACAAACTGGGGCTAAAGAAACTAAAGTACCGGTACCTGCCTGGGGTTTTTTCCCCCTTCAGGGATCTGTTCTCTCCCCACTCCCCACTGATTTGCTGGTGAGTTGAGTTACAAGTTTACACAGGAATTGTACCTAAAGCCCTCTTTCAACAGTGGCCAACAGTGCAATTTTAATTGTCTACTTAGAAGGAACACTTAGTTCAATGGGGCTTGCCTTCCCAGCTAAGGAGGGCTAGGATGCAGCCTTAACCATCCATGTAAACACCCTGCATAAGGGAATTAGCCAATCCTGGCTGCTCAGCTACAAAACTAGAGCATCTTTGCTCCTTGCTGTCAAGATTTTGCTTGCTTACCTTGCTTGTTCTTTCAGCCTCTTCTGCAGGTTATTACTTTGGATAGTGGCTGCTGGTTGACCATGACAAATTGCAGCCTTTTCTTTTTGTGTGTGTGTGTGTGTGTGTGTGTGTAATATTTTAGAAGGGTCAGCTTGAAAAGGTAGCTCTCACCTCTTTCCCCTTGTGGTCCAGGCCTACCATCTGGCCCTTGAAGTCCAGGAGGTCCAGGAATTGCATTTACTTTACCAGGCTCACCTTTAGGACCTTAAAAGTGTATGACAACAAGAACACAAACTAGAATATGCCAATGGTTATTTAAAGACAGCAGCACAATGAAGTTACACAACTTCAGGGTAGCAGGGTAGCAGATTTGTAGCTCCAAAATGGCTGATAAGCGCACTGCAAGGAAACCCAGCAAATTAGCTTAGTTTTTCAGCAGTCGGATGACTAACTGAGCTTCATCGAACTGCAGAAAAGTAGGTGGATATAAACCACAGATAGCAAAATCACAACAGTAGTGCTGTCTGGAAGCCCTAGGTCCTGAAAGGACCTAACTAAAATGTGCATCATTCAAGAGTGCGCTTGCATGCCACAGACATTTCTGGAGCAGGATGCAGAAATGATCCTGCTTACATTACTAAAGAATACTCTGTAATGTTGTATTAGGAATATATATATATATATATATATATATGCCTAGACACCCACTGAAGCTTTTAAATCTACTATAGACACCCCAGTCAAATAATTTAGTAATAACAACAATAATATCTACCGACCTGCTTCTCCAACCAACCCAGGCAAACCAGGATTTCCTTGAGATCCCTTAGACCCTTCCACTCCTGGTGGTCCATATCCTGGTGGTCCAGGTAGCCCTCTCTCTCCGGGAAGACCTGAGCTACCAACTGATCCTGGTGCACCTCTGTCTCCTTTTGTACCATCAGGTCCCTGATAAGAATTCAGAAAACACTGCTTAACACACACTGGAAACGCCTGCATGGTAAGTCACAGTCAGAAACAAAAGTTGGTGCCTACAGCAAAGACCATGGATGAACATAGCTCTTTTGCATATGCACTGCTAGAAACATGATGGAGTCTGCACTTGCCACCATGATTCAGCAATGACTCAAAGCAGAAATAAGTAACATAACAATTTCATTTTGATCACCAAAAATAAGGCCAGATTCAACTATTGAGTCCCACTACTGGAAGTCTGTGCAAGGACTTCCATGAGTGCAATAGAGCTTTTCCTCCCCCAAATTTGGCTCTGTGGGGTCAGGAGAACAGTGGGGGGGGGGGTTGTTTCATCTGGCAAACGGAAAGGCTGGAAAGCTGGAAGGACTGCCATAGCACTACATTGAATCCTTCCACACACTTTAAAGTGCATATTCAGCTAAATCCAAAAGGGAAATCGGTGACCACTACAGATTTATGCTGTGTATAGGCTGCAGTCTTGCACATTTCCACATGACTTTTTCAGATGTTGTAATAGAATTAGGGCACACAACAAAAATTAATATATGTGCATGTACCTTGACGAATGTCTTCAGATATGTTTACCTTATTTATTTTTCAATGGATTGAAAGCAATGCAAAAACCAGTATGATTGCACTAGATGTGAAAGTAGCAGGTACTAACCTGTTCTCCCACAGAGCCTCTAGACCCTTTCAGTCCAGGTTTCCCAGGTAACCCGTCTGAACCATTTTCTCCTGAGCTTCCTCTGGGTCCTGGTTCTCCTCTGTCTCCTTTTGCGCCTTCTGGTTCTGCATACCCTGGTTCACCTTTCAATCCTTTAAGGCCTTGGTTTCCTGGAAGACCTGGAAGTCCCTGGGTCACATGTTGTTAATAAAATATGACAGGAACTGTAACGTTGAATCTATATAAATGCTATGAAAGGTACAATAAAATCAACACTCTAAGGCAATATGGTAAAATGATTCTGTGTGCAAAGAGGCTTTCCCCATTGTCAGCTACTGCAGGTGAAAGCATCCATTTCCTCCAATGGGCAGAGGCCTTTTTATGATGGAAATTACAAAGGGCTCTACATACATACCAACTCTAAAAACAATTTAACATGAACCGTACCTGAATGCCAGGAGGCCCCTGAATCCCAGGGGTTCCTTGGGATCCTTTAGGCCCAAATGCTCCTTCTATACCTGTAATGGAGGAGACAGTGATTTAGAGAGAACTGGAAGGTTGAAGTAATTGTTGTTGGCATCGATCTGTCTCAAGAGACAATGGAGTGTGCCTCTGGAGGTGAAGTCAAACTGATGCGTTAGCACTGAAATGACCTCTCCAGGATGCAAGCCTGGGCAGCGTGTATGGAGGTCCTGGGCTGCCCACAAGACAAGACCCCTCTTCTCAGCCTCACAGAGCAATATGTTTGGCGCCAGCTTGGCTGCAGGAGTTGCCAGAAGGAGGTGTACAAAGCACCACCAAACCATCATAAGGACTCCACTCTGGATTTGTGTAGGGTTTACTCCATAGCATTTTCTTCTTCTGAAGATATTCCACAAGGCAGCGGACATTTAGGACCAGAGTTCTCCTTCTCTTATAGATGGGCCCCCTTCCCGGGTTGACAAGCTCCACCTGCTCCTAAGTAACTGGCCATATACTACTACAGAAATAACCAGACTGACATTGAAAGCAAGAGTGCCTCTTCCGATATCAGCCAGCCCAAATCCTGAAATCAGGAGAAGGCTGTCTGCGCTCCTACTAATGTTTGTAGTTCACTGCATAGGAACTCAAAGTAGCACAGTAGCAAGGTATGTGTGTGGCGGGGGGGGGGTGCCATAGAGCTGCCCTCCCAACACTAGCACTGCTGGTGCTTACGTGCATGGGGTGGGGACAGGTTAGCTATCCCTGAGCAGAATATTAAACAATAATATCCTAAGGGAGATGAATCATAGTCTAATGATAAGTAGAATACAAGTTGGAACCTACAACAAAAATGTTGTAGTACAGGGTTTCAGCCAGCCATGACCTCCTCCAAGATACTCCATTCCAGAAGCACCTTTGATCCTCACTAGTGCATTAAACTTTTATTATACAAAGCCAGTGTGCAGCTGTTTGCTGGTGTACTGGAGTTGTGTTTTTTACAATCCTGTTGACACCAGCTGTGCCCTTTAGCACTATGGGCACTCTATAGGGCACTCTGGCATCAGGGTGATGGATCATAAGGGACATATTTATCCTAATAATTTCTAAAACCTCCCTTCTTAAAGTATATAAGCAAAACCACGTTACTAATTTATTATCTACATCAGAATGGCTGAGGGTAAAATGTTCTATAAACAGAAATACAGTGGTGCCTCGCTTAACGAATGCCCTGCTTAATGAAATTTCCGCTTAACAAAAGGATTTTTCGAGCGGAGGTTGCCTCGCTTGACGAATGCACTTTACGAAAAATTCGTCTAGTGAATCGCGGTTTCCCATAGGAATGCATTGAAATTCAATTAATGCGGTCCTATGGGCAAAAAAAATTCGAAAAAAATTTCAAGGCATTCCTATGGGATTCGCTAGACGAATTTTTCGCTATAAGAAAAGACCCATGGAACGAATTAATTTCGTCTAGCGAGGCACCACTGTAAACTGCCAGTTGGAGATTTTTTTCACCCTCTTCTATCCCTTTCCCTGAGCTCTTGGTATATATTAGCAATACTCAAGCATTGTCAGATTCTTTTACCTTTAACTCCTTGTTCACCCTGTGCTCCAGGAACACCAGGAAGGCCAGGTGGCCCCGTCAAAAAGGTGCACTGGTCGCAAGGGCCTGCTTCTTCACCTGCAGTAAAAAATATTCCTCTGATAAAGGTGACATTGGTAAATTATTGCTGTGTCAAAAAGCACATGTGTCCTACAGCACTGTATGTATTTATCGGCAAGGATTACTATTTATTAAGTTTCTATACTGCCCTTCATCCAAAGATCACAGGACGATTTACAATGTAAAAACACAAAGACAGGATGAAAAAGAGTGTCATCACATTTGTGCATCTAATTCCCCTGAGCTTTCCATATTTAGCAATATGGTTAACCCTAGGAGCAGATAGTGAGGCAAATTTTCCCAGTAAAGAATATTTCTCCTTAAAAATGATAAATATATTATTAGTGTTATTGGGCAAGCCTTTAGTCAACAGTGAGAACAGAGAGTGCCCACAGAGATCACACTTTATCTCTCTTTCTGATTTTTATCCTCCTGTTCCTTCAAGAGATCAATCTAGCTTAGGGGATCCGTAGATTATCCTCACAGCAACCCAACGGTGTCTCAAGGTCACTCAGTTAGAATCATGGCTGACTGGGGAACTGAATCCATGTCTCCCCAGTCTAAGTCCAACACTGACTGTCACTCATGCTCATATAAATATTGGCATTTGGTACAGGGTAAAAATCCTCATTATTGTTTGGAAGGCGATAGAGGAAGACAATGTACTCTGGGCCAGGTAGGTAGCCGTGTTGGTCTGAGTCGAAGCAAAAAATAAAAAAATTCCTTCAGTAGCACCTTAAAGACCAACTAAGTTTATATTTTGGTATGAGCTTTCGTGTGCATGTATCTTCATGTATCTGAAGAAGTGTGGATGCACACGAAAGCTCATACCAAAATATAAACTTAGTTGGTCTTTAAGGTGCTACTGAAGGAATTTTTTTATTTTTTACTCTGGGCCAGTTTGGTTGCCTTTATGAGCTCAGAATGAAAAGCAGAATCAGGTCTAATTGCCCTTAGCATGATGAAAAGGAACTGAGTATGCCTAAGCAGTCTTGGCAGAGTCTAATAATCATTATAGTTAAGATTTCTGTTCACCACCATGCCGTCCTCAAATTATTATGGTTGGAAATGTATATGCAAGTAGAAATACTGACCTTTTGCTCCACTATCTCCTGAAAGGCCTGGAGGTCCAATGCATCCTGGGGTCCCTGGGGGTCCCAGTGGGCCTCTTTCAAAAGTTATTATACCTGTTTATGGGTGAGAACGACACAAAATATCATGCACACAAATATCATGATAGCCTTTGTATAGGCCATTTAGGGTTTTCTAAGGGTCTCAGATTCAGGATGAAATTATACTTAAGAGGGAGGCTCATTTAATTTCATTGTACACAGGTTGTACAATGACAATGAAGGTATTATTAATACTTGGTATTGACAGCATGGAAGAAACACAGGCTACGTGTGTTTCAAGTCATAGCAAAGAACAAAACACTGGAAAATGGTGACATTTGCTAGTTATTCTTACCACTTTGGGAAGTAAATGGGGAATGTCTAATAATTGTGGCATTTATTGGTCAAGCTACAAAATACCTTTAGATAACTAATAAGCATATTTATTTAGTTTGTTAATCAGGGCAGGCCACAATAATATAGAAAAAACATTTTGGAAACCAATATCAAACCATGGTTTAAGATCCTGCCTTGTTCTGAAGCTGGGAACCCTAGTTAAGGTGAAACAGGAAATTATGACTAATTAGATACTTTCACACTGCATATTAAGTTGAGATATGGTTATCTGAACTTAGCCAGTCTCTCACTCCAAAGCTATTGGAATAGGCATCAATGGATTTATATACTAGATTTAATCCAGTTTCTATCATTTGCACAGTCATCATACTTTCTCTACTTTAATATTTTTGCTTTCCTTTGCAGGGATGGTTGCAACAGTAGTGGCTGCTTTTAGCCATAAGAAGTTCAGTTGGATAGTTCATTAATTCCAGAGTTGCACTAATATGCCATGAAAACATCCTGGCTACATATACAAGCAATGATCATCTTGCTCTACCTGGTGGTCCTGAAAGACCTGGTGATCCTGCTGGGCCAGGTCTTCCTTGTAATCCAGGAAGTCCTGGGGGTCCAATAGCATTCATGCCAGGTTGTCCTCTATCTCCTTTACTTCCTTTGAGGCCTGGAGAGCCTGTTAGACCTCTTGGACCAGGTCTCGAAACACCTAATGCAAGAGTTAAAAGTATTACTTCCATTTCTATGTTTTCCTGTACAGTGCTTGTAGCCATTTCGGAGGATTTAATTCCATGTGGTTTTTTTTATATAAAAATAAAAATAATCCCAGAATTCCTTCATATATCTGAAACAAGCAATATTTTTTGGTCTTACCTGGCCTTCCAGTGGCACCTGGGGCACCTCGTGGTCCTGCAAGAACAGTATATTCATCACATATCTATATTATGCCAGCCAGCCAAATATGTACTGGCTACCCACCTGCTATTGAACCAGGTTCAAGGTCCTTATAAACATTTGCATTATACCCCCAGATCAATCACTGAAATAATCACAGGAGCATTGCTGGCACTCCCCTGAATTGGTGAAGCACATTTGACATCAACATAAACATGAGCTTTTAGTGTCATTGGCTCAGCCCTGTGGAATGCTCTTCCAACAGAGATTCAGCATGGGCCTCTATCTTCACCCAAAAGAAGGGAGCCAGGTCCTCTTCAAACAAAATATTGAGAGAGCCAAAGCTCACCACAGCCCCGTAGATTTGGCGTGTCTGATCAGGAATAAATTTCTGACAGTAAGAGCCGTTCAACAGTAGAACAGGCTCCCTTGGAAGGTGGTGGACTCTCCTTCCCTGGAAGTCTTTAAGGAGATGTTTGATGGCCATCCATCATGGATGCTTCAGTTGAGATATCTGCATTGCAAGGAGTGGGACTAGATGACCCTCAGGAACCCTCACAACCCTACAATTTCATGATTCTACGTCTTTTCAAAAGGAAACATTGCTGAGTTCAATGGGGTTTACTCACAGGTATGCAGGCTTAGCCTAATAATGTATACTGAGACCAACAGGCATTTTATAGCCTCAATTCCACTCTCCTTGAGGTCAAGGAGGCCTCATATTCAGTCTCAAGGTATTTTAATCTCATAGGGCTAGACTGTTAACACTGAAGAGGCAGTGAAATCCCAACGGCCTCTTTCTCATCCTCACTTGCTACCCAGAAGCCCATGGTGTGATGTAGTTTTCACATGTCAATATGGTTCATCTGAGTGTACTGGTAGTACAGAAAGCTCCTGGTATGTTATTTAAACCTTTGATGCTCTCTCACCAGGTGCTCCAGACTGGCCTTTGGGTCCTGGGAGTCCTGGATAGCCCTGGTTTCCTTTTTCACCTGGCAATTCATCATAATACTCTGTCTTAAATAAAAAGAGGAGACAGACAGACAAAAAAGGAGAGAAAAATAGTAATAATGAAGAGAAAGGCACGGCTGCATGTAATATGAACGTGGCGCATTTGTGTGATGACTTGATTTTGCTAAAATCATAAGCTGAATTCCATTTTTTAAAAACCAGGGTTCCTTTGGTGGTGTGATTTCTATGTGAAGCTAAACACAGGCCACTATTAAAAACAATTTAGCTACACATATCCTGAAGCAGGCACCTGACACTGACCAGCACTTTATTTATTTTTTTATAAATATTTTTTATTAAACATTTTATAACAAACAAAAAATACATAAAATACCAAAAATACAAAGAACATCATTACAAAAAAAAAAAAAACATCAATACAAACAGAAACATAAACATATCATCTTTAATCAACTTTTTAAATCATTGTCTTTTTGGCTTCCCCAACTCCCCACTATCTGATTTTCATTTTGAATATCACTGTAGCAGTTTCTATTTCATCTCTTTTACTTCCTTCATACTATAATCTCCTTAGTTCCTCTTAATCTCGTCTTTATATTTGCATATCAATTTTTCAACCTTATAAACTCCTCTTATCTCCCTATTGCCTTAACTTCTGTATTTCCCTAGATATTCAGATTTTCAACTTTCAAAAGTAGTTCCCTATATATATTTTAAACTTTCTCCAGTCTTCCTCCACTCTTTCCCCTGCTTGATCTCGGAGTCTTCCTGTCAGCTCTGCCAGTTCCATAAAGTCCAGCATTTTCATTTGCCATTCCTGTAAAGAGGGCAATTCCTCTTTTTTCCAATATTTTGCAATTAAAATCCTCGCAGCTGTGGTGGCATACATAAACAGATTGACATCTTTTTTGGGGATTTCTTTCCCTACTATTCCAAGTAAAAAGGCCTCTGGTTTTTTCAAAAACGTATTTTTATATATCTTTTTCATTTCATTATAAATCATTTCCCAGAAGCCTTTTATCTTGGGGCATGTCCACCACATATGATAGAATGAACCAACTTCTTCTTTACATTTCCAGCATTTATTATCACCTTTGTGATACATTTTCGCTAATTTTACCGGAGTCAAATACCATCTATACATCATTTTCATTAAATTCTCTTTCAGCGCCGTGCATGCCGTAAATTTCATACCCTTCTTCCACAATTTTTCCCAGTCCGACATCATTACATTATGACCCAAATCCTTGGCCCAATCAATCATAACCGATTTTGTTTGCTCATCTTTCAGATGCCATTCTAACAATAAATTATACATTCTGGACAAATTCTTGCTATCCAGCACTGACAAGCACTTTAAAAGTGGGCACTGTCTATTAATTTTATGATATTAAAGTGAAATACAAAGACAAATGGAATTTGCACTTACTGGACCCCGCATTCCTTTGTTGCCGATTTCACCTTTCTGTCCCTAGATTAGAAAACAGAAATAAATATAAGAAACATGATAATTTCTCAAATCCAATGGAATTCTGAAACCTATTGACTACGGTGGATATAGATTAGTGGCCACTTAGTCTACATGTTAAAAACAGTTAGCAAGTTAGCTAGAAAGTTCATTTAAAAAAAGCTTAAAATGTCTAAAATTTTCTGGCTTGATTATTCTTTTGCCTAGGTTAGAGCTGAGCATCCTGTGACCCTCCAGATGTTGCTGGATTCAAACTCCCATTAGCCCCAGTCAGCATGGCCAATGGTTAGGTTTGATGGGAGTTGTAGTTCAGAAATATCTGCAGGGCCAAAGTTTATTTGTTCTTATTCTAGGTATGTAACCATTGACTAGGGGTCAACCATGTCTTCCATGATGTAGGCCTAGTCAGATATTCAGGGGTGGTTTTTTTTTATCCCCATCATGCTTCTGGGGACCAAACTCTGCAAGGTCTTACCTATTGTCCTCTTGAGACTGGTTCATTAGAACAAATGGGGCATTGCCCCACCAATCTCAGTTTGCCGCCAATGAGCTCCCACTTGCCTTCCTTCTTACAACCAGTCTAAGGAGTGGCACTGGCTATTACCTCCCCCCCCCCCCCCGCTTTAGCTCATCATTGCCATGGTAGAACTCAGCAGGAAAGAGGGTGAGGCAAAAGAATTAGTTGGCTCTTCCTGTCCTTGGCTCTGGCTCTGCCTACTGTTGACCTCTCTTCCTTCTGCCCTACCATCAGCTACCACTAGTCAAACCCTGCAAGGACATTCTTGCGACCCTTTGTCCTATCAGAGTACTTGCTATTTACAAACGTCATAAACACTAGAATAAGGAATCCATTTGTAAACCAAGTACAGAATGTACCAGCAGAGTCATGACTCATTCATAGTCTACTGGTTTTTGACTCATGATAGAAATACTTTTAAAGAAAATATAAAATAACTATTGCTTTAGAAATTTACTGTTCATTAAAATTGTATTTTGTTTTTGCTGAATTAGTAAGATACTTTTAATTCCAAGTTATTGGAATTGATAAGGGAAGCAAAAGGCAGCAGACAAAAATGAAATCAAGAGCTTTTACCTTGGGCCCAACTTTTCCAGGTCTTCCTGGCAAACCCTGTTCTCCTTTTTCTCCCTGCAGGAAATTAAATTGTACGTAAAGGCTGGATCTAGACACGTCAAAGAAGCAATTCAGTTAAACGTGTTGTAAACTCATACAGGGAAACCTGATAGGGAAAGATGGGGCTCCACAGCGCCATCTGGTATCACAATGTTATATCACATACACAACACATATCAAACACTTTTTCTTTACCAATCTAGCTGCGTCCAAAAACACAGTTCTTTCCAGCACCAATATACATTTAAAGCAACCTTTGTGCCCAAAAGCTGCATGAAGATTCAGGTTATTGTCTAGCTTCTGGTCTGTGTCCCTCTTCCATGAACTGACCACTCAAAATCACTGGATCAATATAGGACTGGGGTGGGGAACCTGTGGCCCTCAAGTTGTTTTTGAACTCCAACTCCCAATGGTTGGGGATGACGGGAGTTGTAGTCCAACAATACCTGGAGGGCCCCTGTTTTCCTACCCTGTTATAGGAGGTTTCTGGGGACACATTAAAGTTTGCGCAGGTGTAGCTCTTCAGCCATTCTGCCCCTTACTCTGCTCTTCTCCAGAAGCTATCCAATTCCTGTATTGAGCCACTTTAATGATGCTGGAGAGTAAAATATAGACTACCATTTATTTTGCCAATAGACAATAGCCTTCATCCTGTCCAGCCCAGACCATGACCACTAATGTACATTGACACAAAACATTTTTAAAAATTCTTTGTTACCAGCAAGCCAGGTGGACCAGGAGTTCCATCCTTTCCAGGTCTACCCTAATTAAACAAACAAACAAACAAACAAAAACAAACCACTTTTTAATACTTTGTTGTTGTTGTTGTTAAACAAAATATGCTAATAATATTATTATTTTCCTATTTACAGTATATGATTCTAATAAAACTGGGTTTAATAAAGCTGGATATATGGAACTAAAGATCCAATGGACTCAGGCTGTATTTGTATTAATCATTTCCTCAACGGCAGTATGGGTTTGCTCATCACAAAATGTATTTTCAGACTATAAATGTACTGTTAACTTTTCAAGAAGACAAAAGAAAGATCTGCAACACTAGGTAGTTGCATGTCGAGGTCACAAGACACCCCCCCCCCATCACACAGCAATTTAAGTTTTAAGGTTTTTGGCATTATTTTGGCCACAACTTTATTTAAAATACAACCAAATGTGAGTGGTTGCTTAGGCGTTGGTTCAACCATCTGTCCCCCGCCCTGGGACAGATCTGACATCCCTAGCCATCTAGGGAAGTCAGTAGGTAAACATCCCCTGAAAGAGGATGGAGCTGTGTGGCAGGCCGTTCACCTCTCCCCGAATGTTCCCTGAGGCTCTTGCTCTTGTATGGCCCTAGCCCCTTGCGGGGGTATGGACAAGAGCCCGTCGAGCCCCAGGATTCCTTTAACGGAATACCTCTATAAGCAGCAGCAATTTTGAGGGGTAGGCCCAGCCTTTCCATACCCCTCCACCAATCAATTTTAACCAGTGCCTAACCTCCAACCTTACAAATTGTGACGATTTGCTACGCAGTAGGCAAAAACCAAATGGCAACAGCCTATCAGTCAAATGGACAAAATTCCTACCAGGCCCCTGCCCCAAAGCAGGGAACCCCATAACAGCCATAGCAATGTCAAAAGCAAAAGACCCTTAAAGAGGGCGGGTGGGCGGGAGATCCGTTGCTCTTGGCAAAAGTGAAACCAGAAGCTGCACGCAGGAGTTTATAACGGCTATGGCTGTCAATCATTAACTTGCAACATACCTTTTACCCCAGCAACAAGAATGCCCAATCACCCTGTGGCCATCTAGACTAATCTGTCCAGCAACCCAGGAGATGGCTTGTTAACCCTTGCGCAACACGTGCTCTCCATGAATGGAGAACCCGCTCTTTTTAAAAAAATAAATCTATCAGTTGGAAAAAGAGGACGGGAAAGTTACAAACCTGAGGTCCTGCCTCTCCTGGATCTCCTTTTGCACTTTGAAAACCACCAGGTGAGCCCTAAAACACAGATCTACCAATCAACACACATCCTTTAGATTTATGTTGCTACACTGAATGCACAACTCATACTGTTTTATATTTTTAGCAGGCCAGTGCAGAGTTTGTCTGAGGCCCGGTGAGGGAGTCCCTGGTCAGCTGTTTGGCAGGCCACTGGCGCCCCCACTCCCCAGGGCTTCTTAGGCCTCTGAGGCCCAGGGCAAGTGTACCCGGCTGCCCTCCCCTTCTGCACAGGCCTGATTTTTAACATTTATAATAATATATATTTAAAAGTAGCTATTTCCGAATTAAGGCCACCGCTATGAAGTGTAG
Organism: Zootoca vivipara; assembly: GCF_965207765.1. Taxonomy (NCBI): domain Eukaryota; kingdom Metazoa; phylum Chordata; class Lepidosauria; order Squamata; family Lacertidae; genus Zootoca; species Zootoca vivipara. The sequence continues at coordinate 69,099,036 of NC_142588.1, read as the reverse complement.
CTCAGAATATCGAAGGCGATGCCATCATTTCACAGCATTCTACATCCAAGTTGTATTTTATTCCATGACCCCCAGGTTGAGGTGATGTAAGCAAATGTATTTATATATTGATTAAATATGTTGAACGAAGTGTACATATATATATATATATATACGGTCACGTCAGCAGCTTTCAAATATATGTTATTTCTTTAAAAAGTTTTATTATCTAGCTTCTGAAGTAAGAAATGCTAATTCAGTACCACTTACTGAATCTCCAGGGGGCCCAGGGAGTCCCGGAGAACCCATATCTCCTTTATTTCCTTTCAATTCCTGTCACAAAAATAACAATAGTATTTTACTCAGTGAACCCAAGAACAAAGATGGTACTTACAAAAGAGATATATTTTAACCGAGTCATAGGAACAAGCAAAGATACGAACTGAATGGTTGCTAATGGAATTTAGGGATCCGACAGAAAATAGGTAGAAGTGTTGTACACTTCGGTAGAAAAATCTATATATGTACACTTGATTTAAAATAAATCTATATAAACTTTATTTATCTTTTCATAAAATTTATATAATATTAATATATACTTTATACTCCACCCTTTCCCCTGATTGGACTCATACACAGAGAAAGATGAACAACTGTACAGAATGCTTATTATATTAATGGTCATTAACAGTATTATACTGCTACCGTCATATTTTCTGCTCCAGTTAGGGTAACGATAACTGTTCCAGTTGGTCCTGGGGGGCCCATTAGTCCATTGTCACCCTGTGGTAAAAAAGAAAAATCAAAAGATCTATTTCATATACAGTGGTACCTCGGTTTATGGACACAATTGGTTCCGGAAGTCTGTTCATAAACTGAAGCATTCATAAACTGAAGCGAACTTTCCCATTGAAAGTAATGGAAAGTGGATTAATCCGTTCCAGGCGGGTCCGCAGAGTACTCAACCTGAAGTGTACTTAACCTGAAGCATGGGTGTAATTGGTTCCGGAAGTCTGTTCATAAACTGAAGCGTTCATAAACTGAAGCGAACTTTCCCATTGAAAGTAATGAAAAGTGATTTAATCAGTTCCAGATGGGTCCGCGGCGTTCGTAAACCGAAAATTCGTAAACCGAGGTGTTCATAAACCAAGGTTCCACTGTACTGTATGTTTATGGCAGCTAGGATGGCACATGCCAAATACCAGGGGTTATAAAATGTGCTCACAATAGAAGAGGGGAGGTTTAAAAAATATGCTCTAAAGGCAAAATTAGCATACAGTATATATCAATTAATTTAGTGTGGAGATGTTTGGCGTACAATTTGCTGGGGATAGAAAGAAGCCTAATGGGTCTGTAGCTTGCTGGATCTGCCATAGGACCCTTTTTATGGATTGGAATGATTACCGCCTCTGTCCAGCAACCAGGGATTGCATACAGCATATATGACTTCAGGAAGGCATAAAAGATCTATTGAAAATGGGTGCTTATCTTTCTACAGGAAAAGCTCACTTTTCAGGCATGTATTTGCAGACAACGGCTGAATCTGTTTGGTAAAGCATTATTTGTGTAACATTGCAATTATATAATAAAAACAGCAAAACAAACAAACAAACCCCAATGCATTTAGCATTAATGGATATTTGTTACAAACAAAATCCACTGAAGCAGACTCAATCTAATTAAAAAATTCAGCTCGAATATTCTGCATTATCTAAGTCATGTACTAGTCATAACAATATGCTAGCTTAAAATGGCATGTTGACCAGTAAAATAATTTGGCAAAAAGATACGAGGCTGAAATTCTTGGGTTCGAGATGTAGCCCTTCTAGCCAAGACTCTTATCTCCAACTCCTGTCCTGAGCATATAACATACCAGAAGTTCTGAGATTCTTCTTTTTATACCCTTTCTTTCTTACAGGATGCTTTGCTGTTTGATTTTGTCATTAAAAACAACCCTGATATTTCATTTTAGGTCTAATTCTGCATTTTACATTATAATATAAGGCACATTAGGAAGGCTGACACTTTCAAGCAAAGGGCTGCTCACAGACTGTTAACCAACAACAGTTTAATTTCTCAAAAATTGTTTCTTCATTATACTCTGAAGTAGCCAGCTATTTTAGTGATTGCTCTCTACAATATCACCACAGCCTTTTGTGTTACCCCTAAGCTAGATCAAATATTACTGCCTTTCAAATATTCATATTCAAGGTGAAATTCAACAACTTCAGCAGGGCATGCCAATTACTTTTCTTTAGGGCAGGGGGTAGAACTTGCTTTTAAAGACAAGTTTGCCACAAAAATCCCCTTGCCATTGCTTCATGTAGCAGTTCGACAATCCTGACGAATGCAGCAGCGTTCATGGAATGGGATTATTCCCACAAAGCATTCAGTCCAAGGCATAGATGCCAAGTTTTCGCTTTTCTCGCGAGGAAGCCTATTCAGCATAAGGGAAAATCCCTGTAAAAAAGGGATAACTTGGCAGCTATGGTCCAAGGAATGCCGCAAAAAAAATTGGTCCAATACTTTGGCCCAGCAATAGTTTGTGTTTCCCAGATACAACACTTGTCAGCTGAATCAAAGGTAGGTACAGCAGACTAAGACAGCTGGCACTTATCTGTAAGAGTAACATAGACCCTACTGTGAGAACAGAGCACCTATAGCAGGCCTGAAGGGAAGTGAAATAGCCAATCTAGTTTTTGAGAATTCATTTGGCAACTGTAAGAACACAAGGAAGATAGCTATACTCTTAATAAGATCAAGACTTAAAGTGCCCTAGAGAAACAGAATTTATTGCATGCTACTGATATGCCCTCACCTGGCAGAAAAACAAAAATAATCAGTTATTTTGTGTGGGGGGGGGAGCAGGGAGATGTATGCATAGTTATGTGCTTTTTTTTACCTTTAATCCTTTGGCACCAATGACTTTAACACCCATAAGTCCCTGCAAACAAAGCCAAAATATCTTTAACAAATGTTTTGAAAGCCCCAATTAATGATAGAAATGGAAAATGGTAGTAAGGGCAATTCAGCAGTGTTGCTACTGCAATTCTGAAAATACCTTTGGCCCTGGAAGTCCTGGTCTTCCTAGTGCTCCCTAAAAGTACAGATAAACACATTACACATTTTGCCTGAAATGCTTTATGGAAGAAACATCAACCACTTTGCCATAAAAAAACAGGGACAAAATAATTAAAGAGCTGCTTAAATGATAATACTTACTTGTAACTTACTATAAGTATGAACAAATTCAGAAAAGGGCATTTACATTTCAAAATTGCACCAAAGCAGATTTATGAAAATTGAATCTTGAATAATCAAGCACAATAAAAATATCAAAGGATATGTATTCAAGGCTAGTTCCTGGGGCTACCTAGTGATGCCAGAATGTTTTGCATGCCACTGAGCAAATTTTCTCCAACATCAGAACATTGCAACTTATGTCTTATGTGCCCTTTGAATAATACCAATTTTTAATCAACATGGAAATTCAGGTTTTCTACTTACCGGAAAGCCTGGAGGGCCCTCTGGCCCTATTAGCCCTGGTACTCCTCGAGGTCCTGGATCACCCTTTACATCAACAAGAAATAAAAATAATGCTCCCATTATTGGTTTTGTTTCTTTGTTTTTAGGCTTCTCTCACTCCCTTAGGTTGCAGCCCAAGCCCTGTCCAAGGAGCTTCAGATTTTCAGCCTTGCAGATCACACTGAAGAAACAGGACAAACAGCCCACTCCTACTCATAAGTCCTATTGAGTTATTCCCATTCTGCTACTGAATAAACATGCATAGGATTCCACTATTAAATATTTTGATTGTCACCTCTATGGTCTGCTACATTCCTGTCCATAAAAGCCTGTATACTTTTAGCCACTAATGGAGGAAACTGGGCAGTTTTCAAACTTCCACATTTAATCACTTAATTTAGCACATATGTTAGCAGAAATGGGTAGACAAGCATAGGAATGCCCCCCTCTGCAAAAAAAAGATCCAGGGAATTCTTCACTAGGGACTTTATTATTATTAATTTATTATTATTATTATTATTATTATTATTATATTAATTAATTTATTTATACCCTGCCCATCTGACTGGGTTTCCCCCACCACTCTGGGCGGCTTCCAACAAATACCAGAATACATTAAAAACTTGCCTAAACAGGGCTGCCCTTAGGTGTTTTCTAAATGTCAGGTAGTTTTTTATCTCCTTGACCTCCGATGGGAGCGCGTTCCACAGGGCAGGTGCCACTACCGAGAAGGCCCTCTGCCTCTGGTTCCCTGTAGCTTTGCTTCTCGCAGGGAGGGAACCGCCAGAAGGCCCTTGGCGCTGGATCTCAGTCCAGGCTGAATGATGGGGGTGGAGACGCTCCTTCAGGTATACAGGACTGAGGCCGTTTAGAGCTTTAAAGGTCAGCACGAACACTTTGAATTGTGCTCGGAAACGTATAAAAGGAGAAAATAAACTTCACAATACTGTAGGTCCTGGGCAGAGTTTTGCTTCATAACTTGTATTATTATACTGCCCTATCTCAAACTACAGATTCGTGTATTTGCAATCCCACTAAACTGAATATATATTTATGCACATCTGAAAGACTTTTTCACAGAACCATAATATGATAGGATGATAGTCAACATGCTGTGATTGGAATTCTGCACATGCAACAGGACTTCCCCACATTTGTTCCAGAATGTGACCCACAACCCTTGGGAGCAAATTTTCAGGGTGTGTGAGGAGCTGCAGTGGAAAGGAGACGAAGTGGAACACCCACTGCAAGAATGGAAGTCCATTCTACTGGTGGATGGACCTTGTTGGGTGTCACACACAAACTTTTAGGGTGGAAGGGACCTCAACAGTCATCTATTTATTGTTCAAAATAGAATGTTTTCAGGCTTACCTGAAATCCAGGTATTCCTGGCAATCCAGGATCACCTTGGGAACTATAACCCTGGTCATACCCTCTTGCGGAACATCCCTTGGAGAATTAAACAAGAGAGAGAGGTGAAATGAGTTAGTCCATTTTATTTAATGTTATTCTCCCCCCCCCTTTCTTTTGACAGGTGGAACAATAGACCAGCCTGTCAGGGTTGAAGGGGGTGGGCTGCCAGACAGCATCAAAATAAATGCAGCAAACAGAATATATTTTGATATGATCTTTTAATAATGGCAAGAAAATTCAAGAAAATGCCTTGCAGTACAGTTCAAAACTGGGGATGAGAGGATTTGTCCCATTCCCCTTTTTATTTTCGAGGCTTTATTATGAAGTTAAAATAAAAATCTAGTAAGAAATTTGAATTTTATTTTATTTTAAAAAAACTGTACCAAAACGAACACTAGGGTTCACAGCCATCATCTCATAAAATAAAGTACATTCTGAAGAGACTACAAAATGAATTAGATGTTGTAACAAACACAGATCTGATACGGGGGGGGGGATACAACTCAAATGTTATCAATACCAAACAAAGCCCTATTTCATTGGGACTTCCCATCCCCATGATTAGCCTGTCATATAACTAACAGATTACTGCCAAATGGAGGCAGAATCCATAGGTTTAGCTGTACCCAAAGATACACATTAATTTATGAGTCAATTTCTCAGAATGAGAATAAACATTATTTATGGAACCAAATATTTATAGAAAAACCTGAGGATGCCTTGTAGCCCTGTGATATGGTCGAAAGAATTGCTACTAATAGAAAAATTAGAAGTGGTTTACACATTGTCTGTATTCAACACATCAAAAAATTTCTCCCATTTTTTTCATTGTTCCTCTGGCTCCCAAAACACTGGAATTCTGATTTAACCCGGATAATTCGTATAATTAATTATAGATTTGGAGCTTGCATTGTTGCTGCAATTTTAAGTTCCTTCAGCTAGCTTTACAAACCTTTTTCCCCATCTGCTTTACTGATGTGCATTTATAAAACTCTTGGGGGAAAAGCAATATTGATGTGATCATATGAATGATTGCACAAAATTCTTCCTATATTCTGCTTTACTGATAAGCACATGCACTCCTGCACATTGGTAAGATACCCTACATAAGGGGGAATCCGTACAGGGAGCCTCCCCACCCCCATCCTGACCAGCACTTCGCCCAGGGACAGCACAAGCAGCGAGCCGGGAGGAGGGAATGAGGACTGGAGAGGGTTGGAGAGAGGGCTCAGTGAGGTGTCTAAGCCCTGGCACTGCTCTGGGCGAGAGTCAGCAGATGAGGGGCTCAACGAGTCCAGGTGCCGCCCCAGCCAGCAAGGGGGGAAACCTCTCCTTCTGGCGTCTGAATTGAGGCGTGCGCCCATACGTAGGGCAAAGGGGCAGCGTTTTGGGGTGCAAAGGCTTTTATGCTGGCCGAAGAGCAGGCGGGAGACATTGTCGGGTTCTGAATCAGACTAGGCAGTCATGTTTTATGTTATCTCTGCACAATAAAATCCTTAAAGACAGTGCAGACTGGAGTGTCTTTACTTGAGAGTAGCCACAACAACCCCCTGACATAAGCATTATCACTACAATTATATCAAGTTGGTGTTTTTTATCATATCAAGTTGAATTTTCTCAAGTGTTTATATCAATGCACACAAAAACACATAAACATGGGCAACGCCCTGCATATAACTACTGCTACAATTATATAAAGATTGATAAAACATTGCAAAAAATGTACACAGTGACAAAATAAAGCTAGGAAGACAATGACTGAACTAAAGGAAGTGGAAGTTATAAATCAACTGCACATTGCTCTGTACAAATTTCCTAATGCTTCAGTTCTGCTTTAGAAAAAAAGACAAGTAATTTAGAACTGAAAGATTCCTATAGAGAACAAATGAGCAGAACTGCATTTCCTGTGTTTCTTAGGTCATAGAACTATTTTTATTTTGACCTGCTTTTAACAAGTTAACTTACTTTTTCTCCTTTGATTCCTTTAGGACCCTAGGTAGAGGGAAGGGAGAGACAGACACACATCACATTATAAATGCTTCAGATCTCATATTAGAAACTTATGCAGGTAAATTCTTCAATGGAGCTCTACAAATCAAGTACAGTAATGTATTTAAAATTTCAAAGTACTTACAACTCTAGTCAAATATAGGTGGAAATAGCAGGATCACAGAAAAAGGAAAGATAAGAGCCAAACTTGCTGATATTACTATTGGAAATTATCAAACATAATAAAATTTTGATATTTTCATAAACTATGTTTTTAATAGAGTGTTTTCTCTTATTGTCACTTGAATATAGAATGAAACAGTATTGAAACACTGAAATCAAAAGAATGTGGGAATTGGGCTGTTTACAATTTGGAAACTGATGCCCAAACTAAGTTAAGAATGATAACAGAAGATACCTAAAAGTATCTTATTGGTTTGTTGTGTAGCAACAATGACTTTCCAGAAGACCATCAGAGTAGAACAGCATGATATTGTGTGGCTTTAATGATAAAAGGCAACCCCCTATCTATTCAATGGCCCAAGCTTGGGACACAAGTACTTGCTGTGTTAGTTTGTCCTTTACTACAAGCTTCCATTTGATAGTTTGCAACACATTTCCCGGCCTCTCTCCTCAGGATTTTCCCAGTCAGTTAGTATGTGGTGCTTTGAACCCCTGGAATGAGAAAGCTCCACATAAGGCACACTTGACTATCATAAATTGAAACTTACTGGTAACCCTGGGAGCCCTCCTTGCCCTGGGAATCCTGGGAATCCCTGCTCACCCTGGAAAACAGAGAGACAGTGAGCGAGAAGCTGACAAAGAGAGGAAGGAGAAAACATAATGGGTCCCAAGAAATGTGCTCTCTAGCTACACATGCACACACCTCCCCCAGGCTCCTTATTCTAGGGATAAAGTGTCACAGGATGATGCTTTACCAACTCTTTCTCTTACAGGTGGTCCACTATTGGTTCTTGCTTCATTCTTACCTTTGTCCCATTGCAACCTGGTATACCTGGACGTCCTGGAGCACCTGCATTTCCTGCTTCACCCTAAAAGTAGTTAGAACATTGCCAAGGTAGCTATTAGTGCAAACTTACTCGTAATAGCCTTTTGACTGTATGGGCAGCTGGTTTATTAAAACTGAATACCATTGTGCCTCAGTAATAGCGCACATACTAATAAACCTTTGAGATGATTATTGCCTTCATTATCTTAAAGGTTTATTAGCATCAGTAACTTCAATATACTTGAAGCTGCTTGATTAAGTTTTGTTGTACTTACTGGAAGGCCTGGGGGACCTGAATAACCAGGGACTCCTGGCAAACCCTAAGAAGAAACACATGATAAGAAGAAACACAGAAAGAAATCAGTCAATAGGCTGTTTTTTTAATAAAACAAGCCTATTATTTTCTAAAGTTGTGGGGTTGTAATTGTTCAAGGGTCCAAAAGAACAGACTGTGCTAAAGCTAGAAGAAGTACCATTACACAAGTAAGTCTCAATCTACCTAGAAGACTAAAACAACCCCAGGACAGCAAATGTATTGATCTCTCCTTCTGCTTAGTTTCCATTAACTTGCTTAACAAATGGCATTCATGACATTGTTTATACCATATTATTATTTGCATCACCGGAATGCTGTAGGATCTGTCATTTAGCCAAGCATGAGGAAATTCATTTATAAAAGCCTTTATTATTATTTTTTTATGCTGTACCTGAACTTTGAGTTACTGGTAGTGCACTGGCTATTTAAAACTACTGTATATTTGAAGAATATGGGACACTGGACATTGCTTTCATGATTTAAGAAATAAATGAACCTAGAGATGGGTGGTATGACTTTTAAGGAGTAGGATTTACATCTTAGAAATAATTGTACATGCTTCTTTTTAGTAAGTTGTTTATTTCACGTGCAGTTGCTATTTTGAAAGTACCCAGTATTAGTAAATACAGTACTGTGTTTGTCGACATTGCCTGTAGTTTTAAAAAGCTGTTGCACACATTGATTCAGGATTAAGTATTTCTGTTAGGGAAACAGTTGTTAGTACCATTTATTCACCATAATATTCACATGTGCAATCCTACATTCAGCGTATGTTACCATATAAAAGTATACTATCACATAAAACAAAGAAATGCATATGTTTTGAAAAGTGTGCAAGCACATAGGTAAAGGTAAAGGTACCCCGGACCGTAAGGTCCAGTTGCGGACGACTCTGGGGTTGCGGCGCTCATCTCTCTTTATAGGCCGAGGGAGCCGGCGTACAGCTTCCGGGTCATGTGGCCAGCATGACTAAGCCACTTCTGGTGAACCAGAGCAGCGCATGGAAACGCTGTTTACCTTCCCAGCGGAGCGGTACCTATTTATCTACTTGCACTTGACCTGCTTTCGAACTGCTAGGTTGGCAGGAGCTGGGACCAAACAATGGGAGCTCACCCCGTCACGGGGATTCGAACTGCCAACCTTCTGATCGGAAAGCCCTAGGCTCTGTGGTTTAACCCACAGCACACACAGAAACATGATTACTTCTCCCAAAAAAGCACATCATATCCCCACTGAGATCATATCCATCATTTTTAGAAAACTGAGAATTGTTGCTGTTCTGAACACTGCAAGTTAATATATTACTGAACAAAATACGAACCCTTGAACCTTTAGGCCCAACAAAGCCCCCTGGCCCTGGAAAACCCTAGAAGGCAAAGGAAACAATAATTAATTATACTGGAATTCCTGTCTTTTTGTAGAAGGTCCAAAGACACAATCTGTTCTCCTGGTGTTTGATATCTGTTATACTCTAGTCTAATGATTAAAAGAATTCAAGTAACAGGCAAAAACCAATCCAACTCCAGTGACTGCTACTTCACACGCCCCACAATGAATATTCTCCATTAAGGAAAAAAATAACTTTAGCAAACATACAGCCATAATAATAACAGCAATAGAATGGGAAGCACAAAATATTTTTCTGTAAAGGTCTAAAATAATTATTTCTTACCTATCTCTTGGGGCAAATATATAGCAATAAAAAACGGACCAGCAAAATAATAGAATTTTCATTACACAGGATGTGCTAGTTCTCTCTCTCTTTCTTTTTCTTTTACTGTATATAAAATTTTATTAGAGGTTTTTAACATATTAAGCAATAAAATCCAAACTCTTAATAAAAGGCAATATATCAAAAGAAAATAATAGCATAGAAAAAAATATAAAATACAATATTCATGATCCTCATAAAACACACACTCTCTATCCGTATATAATCATTTTATCTCAATTTTGAAAATGGCTAGTTCTCTTTTTTTCAATCAAGAGGCTTTAAAATGGGTTCAGTCATTAACTGTACACAATGCACAAGAACAGAATGCACATAGATGTTTATGTGAAAAGCAGGTTTTCCAACCATGAGCAGAGGTACATGGAAATATTTTGCATATCCATAGAAATTATGCAGCCTAGTGAATGCCCATAGACTGGGTATGTGTTGAGGCTTCCTGCTCTGTTCCCAGCAATGCCCGCCACATAGTCATCAAGCCCTTTTAAATCTCACTAGTCAATGGAAAAGTGTAATATGTTGTTAAAACTCTCATGTTGAAATCAACAGGATTTCAAAAGGCTTAACCTTCGCTGGACTGTGCTGAAATATGCCAGTGTACAGGGCAATCCTAAACATGTCTGCTGAGAAATAGGTCCTATAGAATACAGTGGCGCTTAGGATTGCCATCTAAGGGAGCAATCCTATACACAAGAAGTTGTTGTAAAGCAGGCTGGTGTAAATTAAGTCAGGATAAAGTGCTCCAGATCTAAACTCAATCTGGGAGCAGGTCTTCTGTTGACTGAGCCAGCTTAAGCCTGATAGAGGGAAAACAAGGCTTTAAAAATAGTGCTTGAGTTACACCTCTCTTTTCGCCAGATTAACTCTCTCCCCATTTTACCTCTGCTCATCCCAACAGATCTTGCTATAGAATTGCTCCCTTATTTAACTTCTGTTTCACAAATGAAGTAGCATCTTTGCTGTTTAATCAGGCAGCATTGAAAGAACTAGAGAATGGATGAAATAATTCAATGAAAGCATATTGGACTTTTGCAGTTTGCTGTCGCAGCTTGTGATCAGACAAATCAATTTTACTTAACTACTTATGGAGTTTGATTTACGGCCCACACCTAGTTTCTCAAAGGGCATGGTGTCAGTCAGGGAGAGGGACTAAACTGTAAGCTCGCAGGTGTCATTTACTTTTTCAGTATTGTTCTCTGTTTCACATTTGTCACCTCCATACACTGCAGCACCCAGTATGCACCAGGGAGCACAACATACCTTGGGACCTTGTGGCCCAGGAGGACCCTCTGGACCAGGGAAACCCATCTGACCAGGTGGACCAGGGAAACCAGGAAAGCCCTTTTCACCCTGCAATACACAATCTGTGTAGACTTTGCTTGCACCGTTGTCATTTCTCCTGCAAATTCATTACAGATCTTCACATGCCTTCCCATCAGTATAGACTCAATTACACTAAGAACATTCAGGCATCAACATCCCACTTTATGTTTGATGTTGCACTTGAGAACTAAGCTGAGGAAGCTGGGAAAGCACTGATTTATAAGAATTTCTCAAACATCAGAACCATTACATTTATATATTTTACTTAAATGTTTTTAAACTTTTTTTCTGCAAGGTGTAATGATGATAACTAGCGTAATAGTATAGGCTACAGTGACAGTATAAACAAAAATTGATCAATTTAATCAGGGTCAATAAAATAATAGGCTGCACTCAATGGTGCTGTTCTGCTTGCCCAGCAGACCTCCACAATGGAGCTTCCCATTCCTCTCCTTTGCAGCTGCTCCCAACCACAATGCACCCTCAACATTAATTTTGGAGGTGCATGGAGAGAGGAGAGGAATGGAAAGTTGTGTGTCATGAATGGCACCCAATTCATGCAATATCAGATGCTACCCAATATCTTTATCCGTAAAAACATAAGAAAAACCTGCTAAATCAGGCTAGTAGTCCATTTCATCCAGCATCTTGTGCTCGCAGTGGCCAACAAGATGCTGGTGGGAAGCTTGCAAGCAGGACCTGAGCGTAACAGCACTCTCTCCTGTCCTGTGGTTTCCAGAACTGGTATTCAGAGGTATGCTGCCTCCATGAATCTGACTAACCGTCTTTTAAAGCCATCCAAGTTGGTGGCCATCACTGCATCTTTGGGGAGAGAATTCCATAGTTTAACTACACACTGTGTGAAGAAGAATTTTCTTGCTCCTGATCAATCACTGCCAGTTCAGACCCCATGAATGAATATGTAAAATTATGATTTATTTATTTTTTTACCCCAATGTACATCCCTTTACACTTGTTTACACCGAATTGCATTTGACATTTTAATTCCCATTCACTTAGCTTGGAAAGCTCATTCTGAAGCTATTCGCAATCCCTTTTTTAAACCACCATCAGTATCATGAGAAAACTTGTCCACCTCACTGCTCATCCCTATCTCTAGCCGTTTATGAACAAGTTAAAAAGCAAAATGAAACACGAAGTCAACATTGCTTAGTCATACTATTGGTCCTACTAAGCCCCTAAACTTGTTAGCCCATAAATATAGTTGCCAGTTAATTTTTATTTTCTCTCATATCATGCTATTCTAACATGTGCCACTGGAGGGGGCACACTACTGTTTTGTGCACACAGAATTTTCTCAGCTTTCTTTATGCTTCTAAGTCAGCTGATTTGTCAGGAATACTGTACTACAGATCTGAATGCACAAATCAGAGTTTCGAACTCTTTCTGCAATACGTTTCTGAAATGATGCCCAGTGATTGAAATATCAAAATGTTGCTGCTACCACCAGTTTATTTAGTTCGCCATGAGAATAATAATACAGTACTGGCTTACCTTACAGGTTTGCTCTGAGGCTTACAATCATATAATGTATGAGAAGCACTTGAACTCTCAAAAGTATTATGCAAATATTAATTATTATGTACGGTACTTTTGTAAAAATAAAAATAAATATACAACCTCTTACCTTACTGCCTTTGATCGCATCACAAGAACAGTGGCTTTTACCCTTGCAGACACAATTCTGAAAAAATAGGATATTTACAAGAAATCCATAGTTTATGGGTTCATTCTTTTCTTTTTTGAAATTGCAATGCATTATCTTTAAATGAAAAACCTGGTCTGTTTTTACTTTCCCACACATGATTCTCACATGGCTCACATGATTCTGGACTGTCCCCTTTCCAATTTTTTCAACTTTGGCCCCCCTCTATCCTTTACGAGACCTGGAACCCTCCCCAACAAGGAAACAGTGGTCCAGCTCTTGTTGAGGGATGACTTCCCCGAAATTACCAGAATTATGGCCCACTACTTGTCCAGAATTTATGTAATTAAAATCAATACATCTAGCCTTCAACAATGACAGCTGAGGATCCCTTGTGTGCCTTTCCCTCCTCCTGCTCTCCATTATTTCTGTATGATGTAGAGTGACTATTTATACTAATGACCTATATGTGTTGTATGTTTTGTCTTTGTTTTTATATTATATATATATATGCCAATAAAGGTGTTGAAATTGAAATTGAATACTTTCCCACACATCTTTGATGTGTGGAGCATTCTGGTGTGTAAGGGTAAATGGCTGGGTGCATAAATAAGTACAGTATTTAGCAAGCGTCAAAAACTCAGTTTATGTATGCCTTATTTCAGAGGGGAAGTTGTTCCAAAAGCTCTGCACCACAAAAGAAGGGGCTCTCCTCCAGGTTGTTGTAAGATGAATCTCAGCAAGCTACCAAGGAAGACTTATCTGAAGATCTCAGCAAACAGGCAAGTCTACATGGGAGAAGCCGTTCCTTCAGATAGTGTAGTTCCACAATGTTCAGAGCTTTAGAAGCTAGCAAAAGAACTTTAAACTTATCTCAGTAGCAAATTGGCAGTCAGTGCAGTCCTTTTATAAGTGATGTCACGTAGCTCCACTCAGTAACCTAAACACTGCAGCTTCAGCCTAAAGGGCACCCCCGCGTGGAATTACAAATCTACCACTGAGGTTTGGATCACTGTGGAAAAGCTATTCCTGTCCAGGAATGGCTGGTAAAGGGCATTCCTGGTCACCAGTCATTTGGGTCCCCAGGGACAATGATGGCTCAATGAGCAACCCCCAGGCTGCGTACTTGCTCCTTCAGAACAGGCAAATTGCCCAGTTCCCAGGCACAAGAACAATCCATTCACGAGGCCTCCTATCTTGTCAGGATTCAGCTTCAGCATATTGGCCCTCATCTAGCCCACCATGCATCAAAGCATGGTGCATCTGTGTTGTGATGTGCTGTTAAATGCATCCTTGCATTTAAAATGCAGGTTCTTTAAAATGCAAGTTGCATTTGTGTGTGTGCGTGCACATATAAGTGAATTAAGAGGATCAGGGCAGGCATGAAGAGGGGAATTTAGCCCTTACCACTCATTCTGTGATCCCAAGAAAAAATCCCTCCTGGTTTTGAGGGAAATCTCCCAATAGCAGATTCTCCCCCCCCCCACTAGCTGCAGAAGAAGAATCCTGTTAATTATCAGTCCCCCCTCCAACTGCATTTTTTAAAAAATCTGCATCTAAGATGCAAATAAACATTTAGTATACTGTACTTGGGACTCCAATCTGTGAAAGAGACCACATGTTTCTAAACATGCCAATTTGATGCAGGTGCCTGGGCAGATTGCATAAAATTACAAAAAAGATCAAAAATAAAAATCAAAGCTAATTACCAGTACTTCTATTGCAGACATGACCATTATTATCTTCAGCCTTTTACAGTAATTTATTCAGTTACATGATGACAACAAATCAGAACAGAATATCAAGCAGTAATAAGAATGCATGAAAAACTATCTTATATTTCATCTGTGCTGGTGAAATCTTGTCACAAAAAGTGCGTGCATCAGCCTTGGGAAAGAGAGAGGAGACAGACAGGGAAGCATGAGGCAGCAAGAGAAACAGACAGCCAAAGAGATAGCAAGAGGCAATGTGTGTATACGCACACTCACAAAAACAAAAGAAAAGAGAAAAAAAGATGTGCAATGCATGCAATACAGGAGAGAAAGTGATGGAGAGAAAGAAGTGCAATAGCAAAAGCAGGCTTTGTGGGGGAGAGAAGGCAAGGGAAAGGAAGAGATTCTTCCACAGTCGACTGATTAGGCAATGGGGGTGGCAGGGAAGGTTGGAATTTATCAGCCAAAACTTTGCCTTCATAAGGCCTCTGCTCTTATGAACCATACTGGATTGCTGGAACATAGCTTGGGATTTTCATTGGATACACCCTGGGTGGCTTTCAACATTCCTTCCTTTCATCTAATGGTTGGCGAACATTGTGCCTTCTGGATTGGAAATACCAAATTATGCGATGAATCTATGTAAAATAGAGAAAACCCAGGTCACATCTGCACCACACATTGAAAGCACTCCCAAAGCTAAAATTCCCGGTACCCTGAACAAAACTACAGAAATTTATTTTATTTTTCAGGGGAGGGGAAGCCATTTTCTTTAAATGCAAATTGAATGTGCTTTATGGTGTGAATGAGGTGGGTTTTCCCCAGTGATATGTTCCTATCCAATGACTGACCCAGAAGTCACTTGACGCCTGCAGATGACTTGAAAACAGTGCTTGATATCTGAAGTATTTTTTATCCAAACTTGAATTCCTAACAGAAAGGTAACTAATATAGTACCTTCCTGGTATTTGGGACTACCAACTTCCATCAACCCCAGCCAGCGTGGTCAATTGACAGGGACGATGGGAGTTGTATTCCACAACAGCTAAAGCGAATCCCGTTGGCTACTCTATGCTAGACTTTTAATGGCCTGTTCTCCATTTTACTCACAACATCCAGAAAAGTTAACCTCCTGGTACTAATATTTAGAATACTGATCCATGTATATTTAATTTATATTGCACAATCAGAATAGTTTGTCCTGTGACTAGTGATTAAGGAGTTTTGAGTGTATTATAAAGTATTATGCTAATACTACTATGCATTATGCTAATGTATTATGCCAATACTACTATTGTTAAATATATAATTGGTTGACTGATGTCCAGAAAAAAGTCAATGCATCTCATATTTTTCATACACATTGGGATATGTTTTGTGGATATGCATGCTCTGATTCTGCCCTAAAGCATTATATTAAGTGCACCATGATCACAAATGTTTATTCAAACTGGATAGCTCTGGATTATTATTTTTTCTCACTTCTCACCATAGTCCAACCTTTGATAACTACACATTTGACCCAGAAACTCTGAGTTGTGTAGATTATACCAATAATTAGCTAGCATGCCTTTTTGAGTTTTATGAAACTGGAACTTCAAAATGCAGGGTATTAGTTGGTGGAGGTTGCTGGGAAACTCATATGTTTGGACATGGGGAGAAAACAACAACAAAAATAAACAAAAAACCAGCCATCACAACCATTCCTTGAGGATGGTGGTATTTTGAATGCAGTACGCAGTACAGTCTACTCTTGTGGCATTCTGCTATCATGCCATCAGACATGACACCTTCAATTCTTTCATATTTTGAATAATTTAAACAGTGCCGCTCATTCAGAGATTAAACTGTACAATACACAAGAATGTTCCCATGAATAATCTCTCTTTCTATCAATTTGCTGTGTACACAGAACAGCAATACAAAATTTGCACGATAAGCCTTGGCAGCAACTAATGTAAGGATGTCATTTGACTAAGAAGGATTTCCACTTGTGTAACATAACATCTCCCCCCAACTTTCCCTGAATGCTCCCCAAATCTCCTCCATTGTGAGTTTGCCCTGCTCCTCCTCTTCAAGAATGGCATGTGTGCTTTCTTGCATGCAAAGAAGCAAAGTCTTATTTCAGCAAACAGATATACAGTAGTGTAAACTCGGCAACAAGAGCAGGAATTAGTTCAGACACCCTTAAGTGCCAGAGATACAGCAAATATCAAACCAACTTAGGAGAGGAGCTTTAATGTTCCCTAAATGCAATTCAGGGGCAAAGCCATGGTTAAGAATTTCAGGATCAGGAGCAGGGAGCTGAGACTTCGCAGGAGTCTGAAGTTATTTCAACTGTCAGCCCTGCCTACCCACCACACTTTTAAATAGAGGCATGCCTGTCCCAGCAATAACTCTTGGCCTTGAGCTGGGTGCTCCTTCTTGAGTGTTTGATCTGCTCCTGCCTCCTGGTGTCCTTCAACTGCCTTGGAGACAACACCAGGCTTTCCTCCTTCCCTAACAATTCAGTCTGTGCAGAGAAATGGCCTCCCCCAGCATTACATGGCCCCGCCTGTCCTGTCCCTCCCCATCCAATGAAAAACTTGAACTCACAATTCATTCTCCCAGAGGCTTTAATTTTCAGATTAGATTGGTACATAAAGCATGTTACAGGTTACAATAATGAGAAGGTACATGACAGGCTTAATACATGAGGCTTTAATTTTCAGATTAGATTGGTACATAAAGCATGTTACAGGTTACAATAATGAGAAGGTACATGACAGGCTTAATACATGGCAAAGCATAAGCGGACGTGGGTGGCGCTGTGGTCTAAACCACTGAGGCTAGTAGGGCTTGCCGATCAGAAGGTCGGTGGTTCGAATCCCCACGACAGGGTGAGCTCCCGTTGCTCAGTCCCAGCTCCTGCCAACCTAGCAGTTCCAAAACATATCAAAGTGCAAGTAGATAAATAGGCATTTCCATTCGCTGCTCTGGTTTCTCCAGAAGCGGCTTAGTCATGCTGCCCACATGACCCAGAAAAACTGTCTGTGGAAAAACGTCGGCTCCCTCGGCCAGTAAAGCGAGATGAGTGCCGCAACCCCAGAGTCGTTCGTGACTGGACTTAACTGTCAGGGGTCCTTTACCTTTTTTTTAAGCATAAGCTAAGTTATTAATTGAGCAAGTGACACACCCGCTAACTGTGGGATGCAAAGGGTTAAGTGCAGTCAAGTCACAACAATCCCTAGATAGTCCACTTGGAGGACTGAGGAGGAGGATATGACTAAGCCTAGTTTCCTCTTCCTTCACATGCAAATGAGTTGAGGAAGTGGCAGATAAATTCTGAAGGAAACAGCCATTTCCCCCTCTTGGACCAGACCTCTTGGACTACACACATCTTAGTGAGTCTCTCCCTCAAGGCCTCCAGCCTAGAGAGAGAGATGAGATGGAGTCTCACTTCTTATAAGTGAACTTCACAATGGATATATTACCTTTTAACTAAGCAAGTCTACCTCTTGAGTGTGCTGTACCTCGAGATGCTTGTAAGTAAACATCTTTTATACTTTTAAGAGCATTGTGTTGTGTCTTTTCTTTTAAGAGGGAAAAAGGGGAAATACCAGGAAAATACACTTTATTTTAGTGGCTTAAATCAAGCCTGCGCAAACGTTTTTCTGCTGTGTATTTTGCAAAAGGGGAATGTTTTTACTCTGCTAAAGTTTGGTGCTTGCTAGCGCAAGCGGGGATAGGATATATTAAACAATATCTCCTCATCCACATTCCTGAACATTCCCACATAGGGTTATTGCGGCCCAGAGTTGCGTATTTTGTGTATTTTTGAAGGATTGATTTGGATTGTGATTTTGAACTCTGTAGGATTTTTCCAGTTAGGATTTCCTGGTTGAGCACATGGTCTCTTTGTTCTGCAGTGTGCTTGGGGGATTAACTACCCCTCCCCTCCCTCAGAGTTTACAGCACTGAGAAAGCTCAGAGGTAGTGAAGATATTTTTTGAGATTTTGAGATTTTGAATTTGATTTTTGAAAGATTTTTGAATTTTGGAAATTTTTGAAGTTTTAAGATGGCAAGCTCCAGTTTTGATAGTGAGGCAAGACCAAGTTTTATGCTGCTGGATGACAATAATTTTGTGCAGTGGAAGCAGCGCATTTTAGTTTATCTTGCTGCTAGGCGTGTTCTGCAGGCCATTAAGGAAGAAAAGCCTACAGGAACCGATGCAGAAGCTTTAGCCAAGATAGAAGCTTGGAGTATTAAAAATGATGAAGCCAAGCACATAATTTTGAGCAGTTTGAGGAATGAGCATCTATCGATGATAAATTTTGAAGATGATGCATCTAAGATCCTAGAGGACATTGAACGCATTTATGCACAATCTACAGAGAGTTCCTATAGATACTTGTTGGATAAGTTACTCAAGTTGAAGGTGAATTCTAGAGAAGAGTTTACAGAGCATTTTAAGAAATTTTCTGAGATTGTTCAAAGAATTGCCCTTACTCCCAGAGCCTTTGATGATGTGACTAAAGTAACGTTTATGCTTGCATCATTGGGACCTACGTTTGCTCCATTTAAAAGTATAATGGATCACACAAAGGATTTAACTTTTAATGAGCTTATCAACCATTTAAGAGAGGAATGCAGAGATAGCCTTGATTCTCAAGAAAGGAATCCAAGGAGGAAGGATAGCAGCTATGCATCCAAGCATTTTGGAAAGTCCAGAGAGACATCTAGAGAAATAATTTGTTTTAAATGCAATGGGAAAAACCACATAGCAAGGAACTGCAAGAGTAAAAATGGGGATGAAGTTGAATCCCACCCCTCAAAACCACAAGGCGTTAAGAAGGGGAGTCATGAGCAAACCATGTTGATGCAGGAGAGGAGTTTAGCTGCCCAGGATTGTGAAAATAAGCGCAATAAGTGGATTCTTGACAGTGGAGCGAGTTCTCATTTCTGTTATGAAAAGGAGTATTTTAATGAGATTAATGGGGATGAAACCTCTGAAATTGATATTGCTGATGGCAACATTGTAAAGGCAATTGGTGCAGGAACTGTGAATTTGAAATTCAACGTAGATCATGAAACAATTAATACTAAGATAACTGAAGTTAAGTTTGCACCAAAGCTTAATTGCAACTTACTCAGCGTGTCCAGTTTGGACAGGAAAGGTTTTAAAATTACATTTGAAAAAGGACAATGTATTGTGACTAAGCATGATGAAGTTTATGTTCAAGGCACACTAAAGGATGGTGTATATGAGCTTAATGTTTCAGAGAACCAGCAGAACCAGTCTGCAAAGGTGGCGCAACCAAGTCAAAAGGACGAAGGAAGTCTGGAACTCTGGCACAAGAGACTTGGACACAGAGACACCAACGTTATTCTGGAACTACAGAAAGGTGATCTTGTGAGAGGTCTGCAGGTAAAGCAAAGCAACACAAATACACCAACATCAAAATGTATTACTTGTGTTAGTGAGAAAGCAACTAAACCTTCTTTCCCACGTTGTGCAGAGAAGAGAAGCACTAAAGTATTGGACATTGTCCATACAGATCTATGTGGACCAATGAACGTGTCTTCTCTAGGAGGTAATAAATATATTTTGATATTTTTGGACGATTTCTCGAGATTCTGCGTAGCATACTTTATCAAGGAGAAGAGTGAGACAGTGGAATTGTTCAGGGACTATCTTAACATGGTCAAGAACAAGTTCCAGCGAGCCCCTTCCATTTTAATGTCCGATAATGGTGGGGAATTTTGTTCACATGAGATGCAGGCCGTCATGGCTAGAGAAGGCATATCACACGTGACCACAGTTGCCTACACACCCCAACAAAACTCAATTGCAGAGAGGAAATTTAGATCCATCTTGGAAATGACAAGGTGCATGCTAAAGGAAGCTAACTTGTCACACAGGCTGTGGGGTGAAGCGGCTCGTTGCTCAGTCTATCTTCAGAACAGACTGCCCACAAAAGGCGCAGAGCGCACACCATTTGAACTTTGGCATGGAAAAGCCCCAAATTTGTCACATATACGTGTATTTGGAAGTTTGTGCTACTATCATGTGCCCAAGGAGCACAGACACAAACTTGATTCCAGAGCGAAGGCAGGGATCCTAGTTGGGTACGCTTCTGGAGGAAAAGGATATAGAGTCTTGGATCTGCAAACTGGCAAGACAAGTTCGCAGCATGTAATTTACTTCGATGAGCAAGGCAAAGTTGATACAAAGGACACTGCCATTGATTGTTCCAAGGAGCCACAGGATGAGGAATTTGTGATTTTTCCTTTTGAACCAATACAAAGTACTAATCCAACTTCTAGTGTCGTAGCACCCCCTATAGGTGACACCCGAGAAGACGTGGAGGTCCAGGCCCCTGGCAGCACCAGAGACGAAGATGATGAGGAGCAGTTGTATGGGGATATGCCACTGCTGGAGGAGGATGAGGAAGCTGATGCGGTCGAAAGACCAGAGGTCAGACGCTCATCCAGAACCAACAGAGGTGTTCCACCATTACGGCTGTCCTACCTTACAAGGTCGGCGTCTCCACAGGAACCTTCCAAATGGGAAGAGATAGAGAGGATGCCACCAGATGAAGCCAGTCTCTGGAGGAAAGCTGCTCAGGAGGAGATAGATGCACTTCATCGGAACAGGACCTGGACACTCACAGAACTACCTCCTGGTAAGGAAGCAATTGGAAGTAAATGGGTGTTCAAGGTTAAAAAGGGTTCAGAAGGGGAGGTGCAACGCTACAAAGCTAGGCTTGTGGCACAAGGTTTTTCCCAGAAGTATGGAGAGGATTACGATCAAGTGTTTGCACCGACAGTTCGATACAGCAGTGTCAGACTACTTTTAAGTATTGCAGCATCTAAGCAAATGTCAGTTTACCATATTGACATTGCGACAGCCTTTCTTCACGGCGAAATTTCTGAGCAGATTTATATGAAGCAGCCCAAAGGTTTCATTAAACCAAATGAGGCACATCTAGTGTGCAAGCTGCAGAAAGGACTTTATGGTTTGAAGCAAGCAGCGAGGGCTTGGAACCAGAAACTCCATGAGATGCTGGTGCAGCTTGGGTACAAGCAAGGGACTGCTGATAAGTGCTTGTACACCAAGCAAAGGAATGGACAGTTTTCGTACATTTTAGCCTTTGTTGACGACCTTTTAATTTCTACGTCAAATGAGAAAGACTATAAAGACATAGTCAAACACCTCAACAGGGAAGTAGAGGTCAAGGAACTAGGAAAAGTGAAATACTACTTGGGAATTCAAGTTGAGAGAGAAGAGGATGGATCGTTCTTACTCAGCCAAAGGCAAAAGATAACTGAACTGATTGAAAGCATGCAGATGCAGGACGCACACCCAGTTGCGACACCGATGGCCACAGACTTCTTGAAGAATCAACAAGGTTCGAATTGCTGCCAAACAACACGCAATACAGGTCAGCGATCGGCAAACTTTTGTATTTGGTTACCACATGCAGACCTGACCTGGCAAGTGCAGTGGGGATCCTAAGTAGGAAAGTAAGTTGTCCCACTGAGCATGATTGGGCTGGAGTTAAGAGGGTTGTTCGTTATCTAAAGGGAACCATGGACTGTAAATTAAAACTGCCAGCTGTCAGAGACCCTAAACTGCTTGGGTACACTGATGCGGATTGGGCTGGGGACAATAAGGATTATAAATCCACAAGTGGCTATGTTTTTATGTATGGGGACGGAGCTATTGCATGGGGCAGCTATAAACAGAAATGTGTAGCTTTATCGTCCACAGAATCTGAGTACATTGCGGCTTCGGAAGCTTGCAGAGAGATCCCCTGGCTGGATCAGCTCCTGAAGGACTTTGGCGTGCCAAGGACGGGACCTGTCAGCTTGATGGAGGACAATCAGAGCAGTATGAAGCTGACACAAAGTGAAAAGTTTCTTGCACGCACCAAACACATTGGGGTCAGGTACCACTACATACGCCAGGTGATCGAGGATGGACTTGTTGAAATGTGTTACTGCAACACTGACCAGATGACTGCAGATGTCCTAACAAAGCCCCTGCCAAGAGAGAAGTTCCAGGATCTTCGTGGCAAGCTGGGACTCTTGGGTGGTTGATTAAAGTTATTTATGTGTGTTTTTGTGTATGTTGTGAATTGCCTGAGAAGGCGTTTGTGGGATGCAAAGGGTTGAGTGCAGTCAAGTCACAACAATCCCTAGATAGTCCACTTGGAGGACTGAGGAGGAGGATATGACTTAGCCTAGTTTCCTCTTCCTTCACATGCAAATGAGTTGAGGAAGTGGCAGATAAATTCTGAAGGAAACAGCCATTTCCCCCTCTTGCACCAGACCTCTTGGACTACACACATCTTAGTGAGTCTCTCCCTCAAGGCCTCCAGCCTAGAGAGAGAGATGAGATGGAGTCTCACTTCTTATAAGTGAACTTCACAATGGATATATTACCTTTTAACTAAGCAAGTCTACCTCTTGAGTGTGCTGTACCTCGAGATGCTTGTAAGTAAACATCTTTTATACTTTTAAGAGCATTGTGTTGTGTCTTTTCTTTTAAGAGGGAAAAAGGGGAAATACCAGGAAAATACACTTTATTTTAGTGGCTTAAATCAAGCCTGCGCAAACGTTTTTCTGCTGTGTATTTTGCAAAAGGGGAATGTTTTTACTCTGCTAAAGTTTGGTGCTTGCTAGCGCAAGCGGGGATAGGATATATTAAACAATATCTCCTCATCCACATTCCTGAACATTCCCACATGAACCTTCCTTTTAAAGAGTGGAGTGGGCACAGCTTTAGCGTTGAAGTAGCTAGGGTCCCAAGTCTGGACAAGCAAGCAACAACTCCTTTGGGTGGGTTGGCCTTATGAGCCATGTTCACGCTGGCACTGGCACCTCTGTGTCCGTGATGAAGGAGATGAAGACATGGTCAGCTCAGCATCAGACTTACTGCTAGCCACCTCTCTAGAGAGAGTAGACTCCTGAGTGATAGGAGGCACCAAAGGTGGCATCTCCAGAGGGAGGATGGAAGACTTCTCTATTAACCTACTTGGGCCCTTCCCAGGATCTGGCTCTCTGGGCCCCAAACCGCTGGAACTCTCCTCAGGATCAGAAGCCTCTAGTATCCAAGAACTGATAGCCTACAACCCACATGACTCTCCCTCTGGTCTTCCAGCACCCACTCTCCAAGTTCCTCCCACTTTTCCTCTGCGTTTGACCACCCACTCCATGACACCTCCACAAGACTCATGAGACCACCTTCTTACCCTGAGCCATGGCAGAACTGAGGGGCTTCCAGAGAGAAAGTCTCAAATGAGGGGCCTGGTTCTGTGTTGGGGGCTTGAGCCCAACCATCCATGGTCTCTTCCTCTCCATCATTGCCCTTGGGCTGGCCATGACAGAGTTGGGGGAATCCATATAACAGATTTAGGGAGTGTGTGCAAGGGCAGGAGAGGGGAAAATTTCTGTTGTGCAAGCATAAATCTTTGCACAGGTGGAATGTGTTGGCTGGGGGCACCTTAAGTTTCAATTGCACAGTTTCTTTGTTACAAAACTACTGTGGTTAAGATCCGAAGTGGCACCTCTGTCCACATAAGGTGTGCACCTCCCCAAACACTATATCTCACACCATTGCCAGGGGTCCCCCAACCCCATATTCAGGGAATGCAGGCAGTGGAAGGGGACAGCGTGAAAGGGAAATAACTATTCGAGCAAGAACACTTGCACTCCATTTTTTGATGTTCCATTTATTCTGATTCCAATGCAGACCAATGGTACACTTAGGGAGTGGAAAGGGAGGAAACTGGAGAGAACAAAACGTGAGTCAGAGCACTTGATAGCGCTTTCCAAAAAAACTATTCCAAAACAGAGGTGGCTTCATTCTTTCAACAGGAAACTAGACCTCCATTGAATGACTTTGTTTACTTTATAAAAGCCTATTATTACTGTCCGTGCCACTCTGCCTGCTTTGCCACTGTGCTGAATTAGAACTGCCAGTGAAAGGGCAAATGTTAGCTGACACAGCACAATGCTAGAAGGAGAGGAGGAAAACAGGGCAATGACAGTGTTTGATTTGTTTTAAATTAAAGAATGAAAGGGTTAGAGTGATGAGATGGGAAAGTGAAATAAGAATTGAATAACTGGTATCTGATGAAGTGTGCATGCACACAAAAGCTCATACCAAAATTAAAACTTAGTTGGTCTTTAAGGTGCTACTGAAGGAATTTTTTAATTTTGTTTGGACTTACATTGTAGTTCGACTAACAATGGTTTAGGATCATTCCATGACCCAAGCAAGATGTTCAGTGAAAGGACTCGGGGCACTCCCTAGGAACTTGATGAGCCTTGTTGGGTTTTCTATTTTATAATTTTATTCTAACAAAATGTTGACAATCAACAATTCTAAGGATGCGTAGGGGTGAAAAATGCCAAAAAGAGCACTGGCTGAAAATACAGGGCACTCCTGTAATAATTTTTCACTGCTGTATGTTGTAAGAGTAGCAGTACAAAGAGCTTCTCTCTGTGAGTGAGTGTAGTGATGATATAGGTACCTCATGATTTTTTTGGTCCTGTCTCTCTTTTTCTGCTCCTTTAGCTGTGATAGCTATGTTGGCTATGTGACACCCTCACGGAAGCCATTTTGTGACTGGCACCAATGGCATTTTCTCAAAATTCTATGTCAAAATTAAGCAAAGTATAATTCTTTCAAGGTGTACTATTATTAACCACTAGTGTCATTCAGCCCGTTTAATAAACGGGTGCTAAAGCATTCAGCCTTTTTCGGTGGCGGCGGCGTGGGGGGGGGCGATTGGCCCCTCCCACGGCCGCCGCTTCCTCGGGGCGCTCCGCTGAGCCCAGCTGGCCGGCGGGCACCCAGGAGAAGGCCGTGATTCGGGCTCTTTTGGCGGCGGCGGCGCGTGGGGGGCGGTTGGCCCCTCCCACGCCCGCCGCTTCGTCGGGGCGCTCTGCTGAGCCCAGATGGCTGGTGGGTGCCCAAGAGAAGGCCATGATTCGGCCTCTTTCGGCGGCGCGTGGGGGGCGGTTGGCCCCTCCCACAGCCGCCGCTTCGTCGGGGCGCTCTGCTGAGCCCAGCTGGCCAGTGGGCGCCCAGGAGAAGGCCGCGATTCTTCTGAGGACTGCGAGGGAAACGGTAGGCAGAGGGGTGGGGGTGGGGAGAGCATGCGTGTGTGTGCGTGCGTGCGTCAAGTCTCTGTGTCCAATCCCTGTGTCCGTAGGGCACATGCGCAGTAGCGCAGACACAGGGACACAGGGAATCTGGACGCAGAGACACTTGCACATTATTATATAGGATAATGATAGTACATTCTACAACAGCTGTGCACAGATGGGGGAGTCTCGACAAAATAAACAATTTCATTAAAAACCGTTTCAGTGCCATGCACCACCTCTATCCAGAGTTCATACAAGAAATCCCCATGTTTAGTCTAAGAACACGGTTTGAAATTTCTTGTGAAAAGATGAAGACATAGCCAATGACCTTAAACTGTGGAGCCTTCACTTCCCTATCTGCGAAAAGACAAAACCAACTACATTAATTTGTGTCTAGCATTTTGACTACTTTTAGTTCTGTAGCAAAGCCTACCACGAGACAAAGGTTCTTGAGAGCAGAAGCAGTAAGGCTTACAAGGCCTACACAATTATTCAAGCCTGCTAACTGCTATTAACAGCAAACTGCTAAGTCACTGTGACTCGTGACTCATCTTGAGTGATGACTCATTCTCCCTATAATAGTAGCCAGCCTCGCTGTGGGCCTCAGTGCTGTGTCTCTCTCTGTGTTATGTTGTTGCAGGCTCCAGGACTCTAGTAAATCAGTAACTAAGACTATGCCTCTGTGAAGTCAGATAGCTGCTATGAGCACTCTGTGTATGCTCTTCCATGCTGTTTATGTTTTCTCAAGTAAAAGTTTTATTCTGTTTATGAAGAAGACTCTGCGTCGATTAATTTACTGCTGTGCGACAAAGCCCTCTATGGAGGAGTAATTTTTATTTTTTTCCTGTTTCCAAACTAGGGACCATGAAAATGTAATGCCTCAGGTAATGGGATTTTAAGGGGCTTCATTCTGTATTGAATTTTGCTGGTCCTTAGGTAAAATGCATTGATATAATTTAATTGTTGTTTGTTTGATAAAACTTATTGATTGATAATATGTTTCAGGAGTATTTCCAGCATTTAAGAGCAGGATGTGTTGTAGCAAAACCTAAAATCTCCCAGAAAATATCAAATAAAATCAGACCGCAGGATAACAAAAACTAGTGATCTTAGCAGAGACCACACTATGGTAGTGGTTGCCAAACTTGTTTCCACCCCTAGACAACTTGAAAATTGCTGAGGGTCTTAGTATACTACTTAATGATTTTGCTGCCTGTGGTTTGGTCATTGTAACACACTGTCCTAGATGCCAAAGTCACTGCTATGGACGAGTTGAACAAAGCTTATGGATCACCGGTGGTCTGCAAACCACACTTTGGAAACCCCTGTACTGAAGTATGGATGAGGGTCTGACTCTCCACTTTCCTGCAGCTAATAAAAGTAAACGGAGAAATGCTAAGTGAGATGATCTTAATAAATGTGGAGGAGGTACGTACGGAAGAAGGAACTCCCTGAAGTATTCATAATCACCAGCGTAGGAACAGCTTGTACAAACAAAACAGCTGCAATATCAAAATTAAAGCAACGGGAAGGCATGTCAGGGCCTGGTCTCCTTTGGATATTTCATACCCCTCCCTGAACATTCAGCATTCATTAAAAAAAGAAGTTTTGAGCACTTTTATACATAGAAAGTTAAAGAAAAATATCCCGGCAAGCAGTATTTCACACAGTTCCTTACTAAAAGTTAAGCCAAGTAAACAACTTTAAACAAAGTTACCTGGTTTTATATCCTGCAACGATCTCCACACCTCTGTTAGTATCCCTCCCTCCACACTTTGTGTTGATCATTTTGTTGCAATGGCAAAGTGGTGGTGGAACTCCTGCTTCCTGATGCAATTTGTGTGGCTGAACTGGGGGTGGTTGCACAAATCTACCACCCTCCCGATTCTGCCACCACCACCTGAGGCAAAGGTCTCAGCCCTGCAGAGGTCTGCTTGAATAAAATCACCTTTGCCTACTGGCAAAAGGTCATAAGAGAAGACGCTAGATGGGCTTCCTTGGTAAGGTAGGTTAGATCTTGACCTAACCTACCCCAAAAGGCTGTGAATATGAAAGAATGGACCATACATGACACCCTCAGATCCTTGGAGGATGTGTTGGATGAAAGAAAAACTATGTGCAGTAATCTGAAAAGTTATCTATCCTTTCTGTATGTTGATATTTATGCTCTTGATATCATTACCAAATTTTGCATTATGGCGCCTGAGATCAAGGACCAGGTATTTGTCTGCGTTTGGATACAACTGGATCAAGAAGGTGAGCTGAACCTTTCAAAGCTTCCCTGATTTTAACCACTGATCTCAAAACAGCATATATATATTTGTTTCTTAGAATTCCCTAGCAACACTAGGTATGAGGCTGCTAGTAAATTAATATGTAAAATTATATTAAACATCACATATATTTTAACTGTAGGAAGTAAAAGTGTTCAGACAGAAAAGTGGCTGTTGAAACGGGTGGCGTTCCAGCCTAAGGAATGTGTCTGTGTGAGAAACAAATATTTTCTGATGTACTTTTCATGCCTTTTGCAGGTAGTAAACCCCACTCAGGGTAAGACGGTACTTGAGTCAGGTAGGCAGACAAAGCAAGCTATCTCAGCTATTTATGCCTACGTAGATGGTTGGTATGTGGGCCACTGACCAAACTGTTATTTTCACAAATAAAGATTAAAGCACAATGCTGACTGCATTCCTAAAGAGATCTACGACTAAAATCTAAAAGGCTAAAATTACAAACAAATCGCTGGAACCAGGGCACAGGTCCATGGCACAAATTAGCATAAAATGTTCATATGCTAATTTATATGTATGGATACAAATTTAGACCTCTGATGAAATTAAGATAGTGGGGAGTCTCTCCATCACTTCACAGCACACCCAACATCCAAATGCCACCTACAACATCCAAATGCAAAATTCTAAAACGTTGTCTTTAGTAAAGTTTGAATGTACATTTTCCCAGTCAATGAGAGAGTAATTGAAGTCAAGCAGGTAGACAGGATTATTATGTTTGCAGCAACTGCAGCACACAGTGAGT
The DNA here is from genome assembly GCF_965207765.1 of Zootoca vivipara. Lineage (NCBI taxonomy): Eukaryota > Metazoa > Chordata > Lepidosauria > Squamata > Lacertidae > Zootoca > Zootoca vivipara. The sequence goes on along the minus strand of NC_142588.1, from coordinate 69,070,199 downwards.
CCACTAAACTGAATGTAATTGCCAAGTTATGTCTCTATCATGGCAATTCAAGGGCAATGTTGTTATCAAGGCCATGCCTATCTCTTACCGGGAAACTTGATGCATTCCAGTTTTCACACAGGGAAAAAAAGAGTGCAAAGAGTGTTCAGTAAATACTGGGTTCTCTAGCCACTAGACTTCACCTGCCTAGTGTTCCTTTTAAATACTTAACACTTCCCAGTCTTGTATTGTAGACTGAAATTCATCCAAGTGGAAGAGACAAAATGAATTCAAATTATAAGAACAAGCCTAAGTAAGTGGAGAATTTTGCTTAAGCAGCAGTTTACAGAAGGAGGGACCCGACTACAAATGCAAGGAACTGGTGAGTCAGGTCCGTAATTCTAGAATACTGCTAGCAAAGCAAAATGCCAATATACTAAAATTGTTTCATGCATTGTGAGCATCAAACATGAATTCACTAGAGCTTTATATGTTTTCTTGGTGATTGCTAGAACCGGTATAATAAAATCCAATTATTAAGCCTTCAATAAGTATAGACAACATACAGCAAAATTATGAGATGATGAGATGCAATAAAATATGTCAGTTCCCCAAATCTTAACATACTGTGCAATCATTTGTGAACTGGATTTTCTTCTGGAAGGCAGCCAGACAGACACTGGAAGGTAACCAATGTCTCCAATGGATTCCAGTTATGAACACATATGCATTCAAAATGTGTGGAGCTTTGCCTACTTGATAAAAACCTAGCTCCTTCAGATAATCACAAATTTTTATTTCCAATTAAGCAACATATCAGCTGTCTAATTTCAGGATTCCTTGTTCTTCAATGTGATTTCTTCAGATTGCTTTTCAGTTCATTATTGAAATAATGTAATTTCCTGGAGAGTTGCAAATGGTGCACAAGGATCCAGTAGTGGGCTATGGGGCACCAAATGCTGCTGGTGTGCAAGCTGGGATCCACTGAACTCAAGGGGGCTTACTTCTGAGTAAACATGTACAGCATTGCACTGCTAATTTAGCATGGGGTGGGCAGGGTGAGCACAGAATTAGTTTCTAGGGGCCAGATTCAACACAAGGACTTCTGCTAGCGCAGTGGGGCTTTCCCTCTTCTCCTCCCCCTGTACCCCCCCAAAATTGGCTTGGGAGAACCTAAAAACAGTGGGTGGGTAGATAATTCTGTTTGGCAAGGTGAAATGCTTGTATGGACAGAATGATTGCCATAGCACCACAATGAATTACTCCCAAGGTTAGAAATGGAATTAACAAATTAGTTGGTGCAGAACATACACAAACGGTCGGTTTCCACTGCCTCCCGCAGTTTGGTCAAACTCATGTTCGTAGCTTCGAGAACACTGTCCAACCATCTCGTCCTCTGTCGTCCCCTTCTCCTAGTGCCCTCAATCTTTCCCAACATCAAGGTCTTTTCCAAGGATTCTTCTCTTCTCATGAGGTGGCCAAAGTATTGGAGCCTCAGCTTCAGGATCTGTCCTTCCAGTGAGCACTCAGGGCTGATTTCCTTCAGAATTGATAGGTTTGATCTTCTTGCAGTCCATGGGACTCTCAAGAGTCTCCTCCAGCACCACAATTCAAAAGCATCAATTCTTCGGCGATCAGCCTTCTTTATGGTCCAGCTCTCACTTCCATACATCACTAGTCTGTTTACTAATTATTATTACTGAAAAAAGTTACAAATTTACCCGAGGATAGCCTGGTGAGAAAAAGATAGCCTAGTGAAAAAGAGCACAGGGCGTCTGCATCTTTAATAGTGGTAATAGAAAAGGGACCTCAAGAAGATAGCTACCCCTGCTGTCATCCCTTCTTCTATACAACTTTTAAGGTGCAAGGGTCCTGTGCTCTTTCACAGGAGTCATGTCCTCTTTTCCCATATGACTACCCTAAGGGCAGTGCTCCCCCCACCCTGCAGGAGTACTCAAGAGTAAGAAGTACTGGCACCTCTCTCTTTTTTGGTGTGATGCTTACTGTAATAACTTCATGATGAGTACTAGCTTCTATTTTTCGGGGGGGGGGGAAGCACTGCCTAAGAAGTACACATATATTCGTATTTTGCTGCTGCACACCAGTCTCTTTGATGTGAATAGCAGCAATAGAAAAAACAAAACAAAACTGAAAGGTGAAATAGGTTTTGAAGGAGGATGTTATATCAAGTTTGTTAAAAGAATATGGGAGCGAGCAATCAAGAAAGTTTGTTTTTAATGTTGAGAAGCTTTGCATTTGAGAGCTGTGAGTAATGCGGGGAGGGGATCAGAATATATGGTATTTACATGCACTAGGCAGCTCTCTGTAGATGATGTATACCGTAGTCCATGTTGCACAATCAGACCACGTGTGTCTATGCACGTTTACGGAGAACTAAGGCTGCAATCCTAACCCCACTTAACTGGCATTAAGCTACATTGAATTCTATTGGACTTACCTTTGATATCTTTGAAAACAATTTCCCCTAATATGATGCAACTTTGTGTGTTATTTTCACTAAAATACACTTTACCCTAGAATGTGTATTTCTGTACACATCAAATACTTAGGCTGCAAATCTAAACACATTTACCTGGAAGAAAGCTCCACTGAACACAGTTACTTCTGAGTAAACATGCACAGGATCTTGCTTGTAGCTAGGCATTTAATTATATTGCTTTTGATTTACTGTATGAATTGAATCTGAAGCCACAATGCCAAATGAAACAGCTTTGCAAACTCAAGAATAATTAGGCCTACTGGACGGTGCTTGACCTCTGCATAATCTGGTTGGCAGATATAAATAGCATTTATTTGAATCACAGTCCATAAGAATAGTTATGATTACACTAATTGCAATGCAATCCATTCCTTTGATTATTCCCTTCCCCTCCTAAAAAAAAAAAGCCCTGTGGACCATTTAACAGGCTCGCAAAAGTTGCTATTTGGTGATGACACTGTAATCAAAAATAAACTGAAGTAGGAAACATTAAAGTTGGATAAAATTAGCACAAGAAGAGTGCATAGAATAGGATAGTAATAAGATACTGTTAAAAGACTGCTGCAATCTGAAACTTTGACTGTGAACTAGAGCCAATATAACTTCTTGTTCCTGATTTCATTGACAATTGTGGGATTATATTTTGTTGACTTGATTGAAGGCACAATCAATGGGACCTGTTCATGATTGGCACTTGATCAATAACATCCAGCCACAAAAAAATCCTGGCCCAATTTTTGCATCATCTCGACCTTTGTTTTAAGAACAGATTTGTACCAGCTGATGCTGTATAAAAGGATTACTGATTTACTCATAGAATTTTGTCAAACTGTAAAAAATGAGCAGTGGGCATTAATGAGGCATGTACTGAGTCTTTTGTGTTACATAATCACCATGTCAACTAAGCATTACAGAAACCGCTATCACCACATTGCTACAAATGCAGATTATAGTCTGGAGAAATGGCCGGAAGCAAAGGAGAAAAAACATGTGTGTTGCTTAATCCAAGGGAACAGAGGAAGGAATAAAGAGGAGCAGAAGAGGAGAGCAGTAGAGGTAAAAGGTGAAACAATGCTTAAGAAGGCAATCTCACCAATGAGAGTAGGTGAGATTGGTGACCAGAGAAGCCAATTTAGGGTTTAGTACAGGCAAGTGTGAAAAATACATTCAGAATGATTCAAACGTTTGGAATTTTTATTTCACCTAGCATTATCATTATAAGAAAGTAGAGCTAATGGATTACTCTTGTACAGTTTTGTTTTGTTTTTAAACTGGGGAACAATGCCAGGGAAGGTGTGTGAACCATTACTTAAGTGCAAGACTAACATTTCTGTAAGCAGCCCTTCTAACTTTCAAGTATTATCTGGCCAGATAAAGCAGCATCATTTGCAGTGCTTCTAGAAGCTGAGATTTGTTTTTTTGTTTTTGCAAGAGAATGAATAGGGAGTTTAATCTCGTGAGCTTAATCTCGAGCAGCCAAAGCTTTACTTTCCAGTAGCAGAGATCAATGATCATGCAGAAAGAAACTGTGGCCAGTGGCCATTCTCTAAAGTGCTAATAGTAAACACACCAAAATTAATACACGTTATAGCTGATGCAGATATTTCGGACATGGAGAAAGAGCTACTTAATGTAAAAACTTCTTTGCTATTGAGAAATATGTGTAGCAAACTGCCTGGTGCATGTAATTTCCTACAGAATTGTAAATTGCAGGTGCTGAGGCTGTGATCTAGACTGGGAGAGGAGCAGGAGGCAAAGAGTTAAAGCCCTTCTACCCCCATGCCAAGCTACAAATCTGAATCAGGGCGCCCACACCTGTAAATTGTTCTTGTTTTTAGAAATTGTGCAATTGGTAATTGTGTGATGGGCATCTTGTCTTGTTTGAGTCTTAGCTGTTGTTCCCAAGATGCCACAACCATTACACTCCTTATCTATGCCTTCCCAGACATTTCCCTTCATGCTATCTCTCTGATCTATTCTACAGGCCTTTTAAGTTTACTATGGTGCCACAGGTACAGTATGTTTCTAGCTCTACCCCTCATACAATTCATGATCTGCTCACAACATCCTCTGCCACAAGGGGTGGTGATGAGGACTTGCTTTGATGGTTTTAGAAGTGTATTAAATAAACTCAGCGGCTTTTATTTGCTTCTTTGATTGATTGATTGAGTTACACACCACCCTTTATCATAAGATCTCAGGGCAGAATAAAATAAAATAAAGGATACAAACTAGTAAATAAGTAAAACAAAATGGTAAAACAAGGTCCTCTGATGAACGCAGAGTCTGAGACACTTTATATGAGGAGACGCGGTCATTCAGGTATTGCAGTCCTGAGCCGTTTAAGGGTGTATACGTCAAAACAAGCATTTTGAATTGGACCCGGAATCTAACTAGCAACCAGTGCTGCCAGGCCAGGATTGGTGAAATATGCTCTAACTGCCTTGTCCCAGTGAACAACCTGGCCACTGAATTCTGCACCAGTTGAAGCTTCCAAACCATCTTCAATGGCAGCCCTACGTATAACACATTGCAGTGTAACTAAACAGGAACATATATATAGACAAGGCAGGCATCTGCACCTGACACCCTTGAGAAACTGCCTTGATCCAAATGCCTGGGCAGCATGTCTTGCCTGCTCTGTGCTCCTATTATTATTATTATTATTATTATTATTATTATTATTATTATTTATTATTCTACCCCTCATTGTTTTTATTTTTCTGGCCCAGCACTCTGAGCAGTGTCAGTCAGCTGGATCTAGCCATGCTTTTGATTTCCCTCATCTCAGCATTACTCTGGGGCACTGTGGGAAATTAAAGAGGGATGTATACACAGCTGCCCAGTGCTGCTTGGAGCCATTGCAACCAAAGAAGTTCAAAAGGGCCGAATGACACAGGGCATCTTGCCCGGGGCCCTCTCAAGGAAGGAGCCAACCTTGCACCCAGATTCAGAGGTGGCAAGCCGCTGAGGGCCAGTTGCTAGGGAGACAAATGGGGGAGGGCCTCAGAGTTCCTCTGAGCATGTCCAGAGCGCACTGCTCAAAGGCAGTATCTCAGTGGAAGCGCCTGCCCTGAGATGAGACCCTATGGCAGAGGAGCCATAGTTCAGTGGTAGAGCACCAAACTTACTTACTTACTTACTTACATTTATATCTCAACTTTCCTCCGAGGAGCTTAAAGTGGCGTATGTAGTTCTCCTCATTTTAGCCTCACAACAACTCTGTGAAGTAGGCTAGGCTGAGAGTGAGTGACTGGCCCAAGATCACCCAGTGAGCTTCCCAGCTGAGTGGGGATTTGAACCCTGGTCTCCCAGGTCCTGATTCAACACTCTTACCCCCCTACAACACACCATGCTTTCTTTTCCTCCTTCCTACACCACTTTGTGAACACTCCTGTGCCCTTTATGGCTGGATTTAAAATATTTGCTACATCTTCTTTTCCACAGGCTGAACAAGCCTCGTGGCAAAATGAAACCTCACCTGGCTGGTAGTGAGAAGGACAACAGTCAGAGTGGAGTGTGTGGGAGCTGGGAAGAAGCAGGCAGAAGCCAGAGGCTGAGAGCCACGATGGATTCCTGCTTGAGTCCAAGGCTGTGACTATGGGAGAAGCAAGACCTTCCATGGTGTTAATGCTATCAGCCCTGGGTGTAAAGAAATGATACACCATAATGATACCATTGTCTATGCTGTCCCTCATTATTCCAAGGAAACCAAACCCTGGGTATTGTGCCCTGTAAGGCAAGTATTATGCCCTCTCACTGGGGGGTGCCACCACGGCCGCAAGTCTCACCATCCACCCACTGGTGATGGACGCTGTGTGGCCAAGGGATGCAGGAGCTCGTCATCTCCCAGTTCCTGCTCAGAGTGCTTCTCAGGTGAGGCAGGCAGGCAGGACAGGGAGCACCTCCGTTCAGGGTGGCAGCTGCAGAGGTGTGGCTAAAATTTTTTGCGCCTGGGGCAATTGTCCTGGTAGGCCCCACTCCCCCATGCTATGCCTCTGCTTGGAACCCCTGGAATCTCTCACCATTTGAAGATTGGGGTAGCATGCAACAGTATAAAGCATTTTGGCCACAATGCCTGAAGAGAGGGCACAGCCACCCAAAGAATTAAATCAGCAGTATTTGGATGCAATGACCTGCCAAGGAAGCTGCAAGGGGAAGCAGGGGAGGATACTATATCTGTTTAGGTATGTTAAGGAATGTTATTAGAAAATTGGTAAAGAATGTAAATAACAATTATAGCATCCAAAACTTCCCAGGACAAACAGTCTGTTGGGGGAGGGATTTTGCTTTGAAATTCCCTCGCTATCACAACATTAGCAGGCTTTTTCACAGGCTTGTTATATAGTACATTTCAATTATTAATGTTTTTAATGTTTTGGTGGAATGATTTTTATTGTGCATTTCAATTATATATGGATTTCATAATTGATTTTATAGTTGTAAATGGGTTAGAAACCACTTGGGAATATGCATTTAATAATAACAATAATAATATAAACAGAAAAAAATGATGTTTATTTATAAATCATCTAAGTCAGAAATGAGCACTGAGATAAATTTATGAGGGTGAGATAAATGATTCAGAATTGAGAACAGCCAAAAAAGAAGAAAAAGTGGCCAATTGCAACCATGCACAAATAATGTATATATAGTAATATAGAATAGACGTAGGTCATTTCTATCTGCACAAATAATTTACAATAGAAATAAGTATTTTCTATTGTAGATTATTTTCCCTGTGAAATAAACATATCAATTATTTGCGTTTACATTTAACTTGTAATATTGGCCAAAAAAAGTGTTTTATTGTCATTTTGCATTAAATGCATTCTTATAGGCTTTATATTTCTGAAATTAAGGGCACAATCTGAACCCTAGATCTGTCAGGATATATGGGGTTAGAATCCAGTGGATCTCTGACTGAGCCAGGATGTTCCAAGCTCAGCCGGGTTACACCAACATAACTCCCTTACCTGACCCAAGCAGAGATATGCCAGCATCTCTTGCCCATCCTGGCTCAGCTGGGACACAGCATGGCCACGTGACCCTGTGGACCCAGCATAAGTTGCGCCATCAAAAAGGGTGGTTTAAAAGGCTTGTTTCCCCTCTCATAGGCTTAGCCCTGCTCCTGAACGGAGTCTGGATCTGGCATAACTTTTGACAGCTACACTGCAGCTGGAATAATTTACACTGGCTCCCCATAGTTAGGCTTGCTCCCCCAATTCATTACATTGTGGCTTATTGTATATTATTTTTGCAAAATGGCAATCAGTGTTTGGTTTTCATTGCTTTTGTTCACAAAAGAGCTATCTCAGTCCTTGTTGCTGTCCTTGGTGAAGCACATGGCTTCCAGCTGGATACTGCTCCCCCCCCCCAAAAAAACAGATTAGGACTGTGGAACAGAGGAGAGAATTTCACCTTTTTAACCCACCCAATGCCACCCCTGAGCCTGCTGTTTGCCCCCTGAAGGCACTGTTTGCTGCATCATTTTCTGCTGGGGATTCCAGTACACATAGTCCCAGTGGAGAAGACTCCCCACAATGCCCTACCCACTGTCACCCCTTTCCCCTGCCCTGCCCTAGATGAACTTGAGGGGCAGGGGAAGTGGGTGCTATGGGCAATACTCACTGGGCCAAGGTGAGCAGAGCCCTCATTTGCCTTTGAACAGGGATGTTAGCTTTTGCAAGCACTCCGTTGGAAAGCTTGCAATATCCTAATTTCCTCCTTTTTTTTTTTTTACAAATGTTATTAAAATAACTAGAAAAGGTTCAAAAAGAGCAATCAGATTTATAAAAGCCTGGAGCACATCCCCCATGAGAAAATGCTAGAGTGTTCAGGGCTTGCTATTTTTAAAAAGAAAAGAAAAAAGATGACTAAAGGGGAATATGATAGAGGTTTATCAAATTGCGAAATAATGTGTAGATAAGAGAGAAGTTTTTTCCTCTCTAATTAGAACTCAGGGTCACTAATGACGTTGATGGAGAGTTAGATTTAGGACACACAAGACGAAGTTCTTCTTTACACAATGCATAAATTTAAAGTATTTGCTGCCACAACGTGTGGTGATTATAGCTGTTAGCTTAAATGGTTTTTAAAGGAAGATAGGACACTCTCATAGATGATAAATCTGTCAGTGGTTGTTAGCCATTGTTCAGAGGGCCGTGCCTCATAACAGGAGTTGCTAGAGGGAAGGTGGTTGATTTCATGGCGTGTTTAAATATGAGCTGGCCACAGATTGAAACAAGATGTTGAACTGGACAAATCTACTTATCATCTCATCTAGTAGGTCCCTTCTTATGACAGCCTGATTACTCCTGCTTTCAATTTGTGGCACACTGTGATCCAAATAACATAAATTAATTGGGGGTGGTAAGAATGCATGGAGGGAGCAGGTTTGCGCCAACAGGTTGTATTTAAATCCCCTTTGGTCCCTCCAGCCTATAAACCTATTATCAGGATTCCCAGATAGAATATTGGTTTATTGTGGACATTACAGTGGAAGGTGTTACTGTAATAGCTACATAGCAGTGGCTGCAAACTGTTTGGGCCAGTGGGCACACTTCCCAACTGAGGAAACTGTTGTGGGCACCACACACCCACACCCAAGCCACACCCTATTCTACTGGATGCATGCTTCTTTCAAGTTTAGTCAGTGGAAGAAGGAGCACCAAAGAAATCCTCTGTGGGAACATATGCCCCTGCAGATGATGATGATGATAATTTATTATTTATACCCCGCCCACCACTCTGGGTGGCTTCCATCAGCATATTAAAAACACGACAAAACATCAAACATTAAAAACTTCCCTAAACAGGGCTGCCTTCAGAGGTCTTTAAAAAGTCAGGTGGTTGCTTATTTCCTTGACATCTGATGCGAGGGCGTTCCACAGGGCAGGTGCCACTACCGAGAAGGCCCTCTGCCTGGTTCCCTGTAGCTTCACTTGTCGCAAGGAGGGAACTGCCAGAAGGCTGGACCTCAGTGTCTGGGCTGAACGATGGGGGTGGAGTTGCTCCTTCAGGTATACTGGGCTGAGGCTATTTAGGGCTTTAAAGGTCAGCACCAACACTTTTAATTGTGCTTGGAAACGTACTGGGAGCCAATGTAGGTCTTTCAGGACCAGTGTTGTCATGATGTCATGATGGTGACCCCTCCATACAGTGGCTCCAAAAGGATTGATGCACTGCTGCTAAATTACCACCAGGCAAGCATGCCTACAAATGGATTTTGGTTGCAGCTTGGATGAGCATCTGATCTCTATGAGCCATACGGCAAACAGCATTGTCAACCCAGTACTGTTAATTCATGCAAGGGAAGTGTCAGGCAAGCAGCTGCATCACTGCACTGTCTCTTTTGTTTTTCCCTTTCTGGGATGGTTCTCACATTTACAACTCGACTGACAAATGTGTGGGGCAAACGACTAAAGACAAAAGGAACCCAAATATCCATCCATTTTACCAGGCCTATCACAAGTTACCCTCCCAAATCCACCTGTGCAGTGCAATCCAGATGCCAAGCAAAAGGCAGGTGCAATTCAGAAAGATACCTCCTGATGGATGAGCGCAAGCTTAAAGGAGAAGAAAACCAGAAGGTTCACCAGCCAATCTTGAGAGACAGGAATCGGTCTCAAACATGGGATCAGTCAGATTCTCAGAGTGAGCCAGAACTTTGGGCATGGAACGCCAGGAAGTAATTAATGAAGGCAAGAGTGCATTTGAGCACACAACAGAGTGTGATTCCCCTTGCCACACAGTAACCACAACCACCTTCCCATACTTCTGGGAGAGGGGTTGGAAGGTACAACATGCATTGAGCTGTTCGTTCCCTTTTCCTCCTTTGGCAGAGTCCCTAGGCCTTTGGGCTACTTGAAAGATAAGACATTCCACACGAGAAGCCACTTCTACGCAGGACACACAGCTGCACCTGGACGTCTGCCTGTCGCGCAACTTCTAAAGGCCACAGAAGCCCTGTAAGAAACGAATAGGAAAGCAGAGCGGGAGGGACGTCAGCCAACCCCGAGGCAGCAGGTTTCCGCGCTGGCCCTCAACTCACCTTTGCAGCCACAGCAATGGGGAAGAGGTCCTCCTCCTGCCCCTGCGAAGCGCTCAGCAGGGCAGCGAAAAACAGCAGCGCGAGACCCCAGGAGCCGGGGCGCGCGGACTCCTTCATGCTTCACGGCGCGCTTTCCCCTCAACTCTTTGGCGCGCGGGCGCCCTCCCTCTCGGGTACTCCTCTCCCTCGCCTTCCCTGTGCCACAGGTCGCCCGGTCCACCGCTCCGTCCCTGACAGACCCGCTCCTCCTCCTCTTGCCACTTTCCCTCAGCGTCGAGTGAGTCCCCCAACGGTGCGGCGGCGCGGTGCTGGCGCCTCTCTCTCTCGCTGCTTGATTTGCGCCCCCCGAGAGAGGTCCTCGTATGGGCAGCCCCTCGGGATAGCCCGGGGCGGGGCCGAAGGCGCGTGGAAGCTGGAGGTGCGAGAGGGGAGTTGGGGGGGAGGAGAGTCGAGGGCGGGGCGAAGCAACCCGCAAAGAGAGAGAAGCGAACCGCGAGAACCGCTTCACGCCTGGCTTGGCGCCGCTTGCTTCGCCGGGGCCGGGAGAGCGCGGCGGGACGCCGAGGCTGAGGCGCAGAGACGCGAGCGGCTCCTCAGGGCTTGAAGTGAGGTATATCAGAGACTCTCGCGCGAAGGGAATGCGTGGCGCGCGCGAGGAAGCGAAGGTGTCAAGGGAAGTGGGGCGCGTCTCGCGTCAGGCACCTGTGGCGACGTTCTCTGTGGGAAAAGGGCGCTTTTTCCCTCTCAGCCTTTTTTCTATGGTGGTCCTTAAGTTTCCACCCAGGAACGTCCGAGCCCTAAAAAAAAGTCTCTTGGATAGAATCCCACCGTGGTACTCTCCCCCCCCCCCACGCCCCCGGTTTGGCTTGCGGATTAGGGACGGGAGGTAAAGCGACGTAACCGTCAGACATTTGCCTAAGCATCCAGTACAGCTGGCCGCGCGCTGGGGTCGTTGCCAGAGGGTTTTTGCTGGCTCTCCGAGGTTTGTTTTCCTGTCAGGCATATGATGAAGTAGGCTGTTGCCTGTGGGCGCTTGGATAATAAGGGGGCGGGGGGCGCATGTCAACAAGGCAGTTTCTCGGTCCGACAGCAATAGGCAGTAGCTGTCCCATACGGGGATCAAACCTGCAACCTTGGGGTTATCAGCACCACATTCTAACCAACAGCTGTCTGGAGATACTGTACATAATTCACCATGCTGAAGCTAAGCAGGTCTGGACCTGGTTAGTGACTGGTTGGGTGACTGGCTGGGATCTACACTGGTGCCACATCATGTTCCATGGCAGAAGAGAGGCAGGATATAAATGCAGGACAATAAATATCACTAGGAAACTTGGTATGTATGCTTCCAAAGTAACTCTTACACTGCAAATTGATATCTGAAGGGAGGCATCTCAAATATTTTTGCTTTGCTAACTTGCATAGATATTCAACTTTCTCCAGTGCTAGGGTGGGGCTGGCAAAGCACAATCTGAGCTCTGCTTCAGGCAGCAAAAAAACTTTGGCCCACTTAGACCCAGGAGGCACAATTTCCCACTGACTTTCCAGGTAGAGACTTTAAATATATCAGGCATACTGAGCCAATGCATGACATTGTAGGCCAATGTGGCTCCAACTAGTTCCAGATGGAATAACCAATGGTCAGGGGTGATGGGGAGAGATCAGGAGAGCACCATGTTGGCTACCCCTGCTGTAAGATATACAAGCACTAGGCCAGGCATCCCCAAACTGCGGCCTTCCAGATGTTTTGGCCTACAGCTCCCATGATCCCTAGCTAACAGGACCAGTGGTCGGGGAAGATGGGAATTGTAGTCCAAAACATCTGGAGGGCCGAAGTTTGGGGGTGCCTGCACTAGGCCAAGCCTACCAAGGCAAGGAAAAATAATATGGCATAACAGTGTGTGATCACTAGCCCATGATGCCCAGTGTTGCCTATTTGAACTTGCAGCAGCTCTCAACGGGGTCTCAGGCTGGGGCTGAGCCGCTACATGAAATTCCGAAAGCTGCATTGACCCTGGATAGCTCAGCTGGTTGGAGCGTGGTGCTGATATTACCAAGCTTGCAGGTTAGGGACAGCTGCATATTCCTGCATTGCCAGGGGTTGGACTAGATGATCCTCAGGATCCCTTCCAACTCTATGCTTCTATGAAGATGGCAGTGGTTGAACCTGGAACCTTCCATTACAGTGATTCCTGTCTAGCAGCAGCAATCCATGCAGATAACACAGTCCAAAACAATAGTACAAGCGTTACCACACCCATTATAGCATCTGTTCCTTTCATTTATGCACCATCACTAGAAAGGTGGCCTTGGAACATGAGCAGTCTGTTCCATCAATCCCATTTTCACCCCATGAACAAAATGGGTAACTTGAAGGGCTGGTGTTCTGGGCTGCATCATCTGTGGGGATTGATCCCTGCATATTCCTGTTTGAGAAGGTGATGATCCTCAGGGTCCCTTCCAGCTCTATGATTCTACGTGCACCTCAATGTGCAAAGGAAACATTGCAGCCTTTCCTAATCTTCTTGAAAATGGCTGTGGACGACGCTTGTGTGTGAGGCACAGAAGTGTGTCCTGAATAAATTTATGTCAGCTTTTCTTCTGATATCTCAGTCTTCAAGGGAGATACTTTACAAGCAAGCAAAGTATGCTGAATAGAGAAGTTAAACCAATAGCCTCACTTTGAAGCAATTTATGTATACCGGTAAGTGCATGCTACATTCCTAATTTTACTGAGTTGGAATATGTACATTGGCATGATCAAGTCTAGGAATTGAAATACCAAGTCAGTTATTGGTGGGGTGGGGTGTGCAGCTTATCTGGAGGCAGGTCACTTGGGCACCGAAGTACATGTTATGTTTGCTGGGTGATCACACTGAATGTTAGTTTCAAGCAGGCGCTAAAGGGGTGGGTAGGTAGGGAGTTCTGATCAAGATTAGGCCCATGGCATGTGGGGAATTACCCTTAACTCCTGCATTGCAGTCCCAAGGAAAACATCCTCTCTCCTCAGAGCTGCTATCAGCACAGTGCATTTGGCATAACATACAACCTGGCATTTGGCTTCACAGACATGACAGCTGCTAGGGAATAGTGTCCATTGTGCGTCTATATTTTTAGTCTGAATCCTTATACAGAACTGTTACCGGTCCTTTTGCCTGGAAAAGAAACAATGTGAATTTGTGTGCATAACCATTCCTTTGTACACCATGGTAAAGGGGTGCATTATATCCGTGAGTTTTATGTACATTCTTTAAAAAATGTACAGCTCTTCAACATGCCATGTAACCTGTTAACTTGCACAGGCTCACATGAATAGTCCCTTATGAACATTACCTTTTCACTGGAATTTACCATGGGGTTTATAGCAGTGGCTCAAGCGCCAATCAGTTACTGCCTTTGACCACAATAGCAGAAAGATTTGGCTTTGACTAACATGGCCATTGAGTTACCCTGCCATTTCCCTGCTCACAACAGATTGAGCTACGGCAGCAGGTGCAGTAAGATGATCCTGCTGTCTTGTCTGTAAGGATTTTTGCATTAACTGATCCAGGGAAAGAAGGTGTTACTTCCTGAAAACCAGCCTTGAGTACAAATTGGGAATGATGCTTCCATTTAAGAATGACATACTTCCAGTAGTCCCCTACTCCTCTGTTCTATTTAATATTAAGTTATACTTGCCTGTGTTTTTCATGCTTATATTGACAATACCAGAGTCCTGTGGACATGTTATCCAATGAAATCTAATAGGCATAAAACACCAGATATACTGTATTTGTATTGGTTTGCTAAGTGCATCCACACACCATGATTGTGTATCTAGGGGAAAGCTGGGGTAGCTTAAAAGTGGTTAAGTCTCTCCTTGGGATTTCTGAAGAAAGTGAGCACGACAATGTCTTATAAGTAGGGTTCCCTTAAAAAATGGTCTGGAAACTGTCAGATGGTCCATAATAGGGCAGCATCTCGGATGGGCTGGCCCCACCTTATTACATCAATATTTTGTCATCTGCACTGGCTCCCAGTTTATCTCAAGGCTCAGTTCAAAGTGCTGGTAAAGCCTTAAAGAAGGTTGAAGCCAGGTTGCCTGAAGGCTCGTCTGCTCCCATACACCTCTTCTTGCCTAGGGTCGAATACAATATTCAAAGGGTCTTCTCAACTTGCTCTCCTGACACCAGTTGTGGCATTTGCTGCACTGAGTGAATAATTTGTAAATACTGTATATTATTCCTTACTTTTTCTTTTTCAGAAACACAATAACATTTTAGGTTCTTGTTGCTATTATTCTTTTCTTTCCCCCCCTAAATTTCATCTACTTTTATTCTGTTGTAGCTGTTTTTTTGATGTTTAGGTTCTGTTTTTTATATTTTATGGTTTATGGTAGTATTCCACTATGTTTTACTCAGAGCAGAGCCATTGAAATGAATGAACACAATTAAGTCAAGTCTGTTGATTTCAGTGAGTAAAAATTGTGAACCACCAGGAGAACCTTTTGCTAACTGGTAGTTAAGAGATGAGGGACACGGGTGGCGCTGTGGTCTAAACCACTGAGCCTAGGGCTTGCCGATCGGAAGGTCGGCAGTTTGAATCCCCGCGATGGGATGAGCTCCCGTTGTTTGGTCCCTGCTCCTGCCAACCTAGCAGTTCGAAAGCACGAAGTGCAAGTAGAAAAATAGGTACCGCTCCAGCGGGAAGGTAAACGGCGTTTCTGTGCGCTGCTCTGGTTCGCCAGAAGCTGCTTAGTCATGCTGGCCGCATGACCCGGAAGCTGTCTGTGGACAAACGCCGGCTCCCTTGGCTTATAGAGCAAGATGAGCGCCGCAACCCTAGAGTCGTTCGCGACTGGACCTAACGGTCAGGGGTACCTTTACCTTTTAGTTAAAAGGTGATATAAGTACCGGTAAGTAATATTAAATAAATCCTTCCTGAAAGATGTGTTCACTTCCACGACTATGTTTCTAGTGCTATCCAGACAGATGTTGTGAATAACATTGCTCATCTTCCACTATTTTCTTTTTGGAAGAAGTAGACTGCTGTGAATATGTAAAAGAGTAAGTTGCATCTGCCCTCCTCTTCCTTCTGTGTAGATTCGCTGGGACATGATTTCGGGGTGGGGTGGGGGCATAATAGATAGATAGATAGATATATAAGATTATGCACTGTGTGGAGTGCATAGGCCTGTCTCATAATATCACAATTCATCCTCCAGCAGATGGAACAGACAAGACCAGTAGCAGGAAGGCATCTACTGCACATGCTATAGAGAGAAACAAGGGGCAGATGCGGCTCATCAAACTGGGAAAGGTAGCCCATCTAGAAGAAGGAAAATTCTGATCCTAAACCCCCACTGCCTATACTCATTTGTTAGGAAGGCTTTGGGAATAAAGTGAGTGTCTAAGTACCAAAGACTATCCAGGGAGGGCCCAAACAGATATATTAAATCTGTGACAGAAGGCATTTAACTTGTCTCTTCTTTTGTTTTAACAATAGAAGCATTGGGGTCCACAGAGGAGGGTCAGGGATATAGCACATGGGAAGAGGGCTTTAACCCTTCCCCTACATTGCAGTCCCCAATGAAAAAGAAACCTCCAATCTGCTGTGAGGTGCCAGTGGTGCTGTGGCGCTGTGGTCTCAACCACTGAGCCTCTTGGGCTTGCCAATCAGAAGGTCAGTGGTTCAAATCCCTGCAACAGGGTGAGCTCTCGTTGCTCTGTCCCCGCTCCTGCCAACCTAGCAGTTCGAAAGCATGCCAGTGCAAGAAGATACAGTAAATAGGTATTGCTGCAGCAGTAAATGGCGTTTTCGGTCGCTCTGGTTTTCGTCACAGTGTTCTGTTGTGCCAGAAGCAGTTTAGTCCTGCTGGTCACATGAACTAGAAAGCTGTCTCTGGACGAATGCTGGTTCCCTTGGCCTGAAAGCTAGATGAGTGACGCAGCCCCATGGTTGCCTTTGACTGGACTTAACCATCCAGGGGTCCTTTGCCTCTCTTGAAGCTAACAGCAGCTTCTCGAGGAGAGGGTTTAATGGAATCATGGTTTGGGGTAAAACATTAACCCCCTTGCCACCTGCCATTCCTCTATTGTTAAAGGGGGTAAAATAAACGTGTAAAATATACAGTAGTCTTATATTCATTGTCATATTTATTTGCTTTGAACTCTAGCTCATGGCTGAGGGGAGATTCAAACAGAGAACTTTTTAATTTGTAGCTTGGGCTCTTAACCCCTATATCAAACCAGACATGTGGCTTTAGCTTGATCCACAACTCAGTTCCAGAAACATGCTTGGATTCTGATAAATAATGGCTAGTTCCATAGACGAAATATTGGCTAGTTTCCACATGCCAAAGGGGCTTTCAACTTGAGGTTTTCAACCAAGAGCATTTGCTGTACTGCTTGATAAACCTCTTTTGGAACTGAGGTTAGTTTTGAAACCAATTTGTCACATGACAGTGGAGACTGCTGTTTAAAAGGAAGTATGTTAAGAATCCCACCAAGCATGCACAAAGCATAATTAGAGAAGGTTTTAGATACAGGTCATTTTGGGGAAATTAGGAAGCTGCCTTATGCCAGATCAGATTTTTTTTTGTCCTATCTAGGCTAGTATTTCCTACTCTGGCTGGCAGCAGCACATTACCCAGCAAGCATCCCATGATCCTTTTCTTTTTTAGCTAGAGATGCCAAGGATTGAACCTGGTACTTTCTGCATGCAAAACATGCACTCTGCCACTGGGCAATGGGCATCCCTATAAAGATGAAGACCTACTGGGCCAGATTTAACTAATATATCCTACTAGCAGAAGCAAGTACTTCCACCAGCACAGCAGGACTCCCCCTAATCTCTCCAGCTGTTGCAGAGGATTGAGAGGACCTCCAAAACAGCATGTGGGGGAAGGAGAGGAGATCATTCCATCAAGTAAGCCGAAATGCTTGTGTTGATGGAACCATTGCCACAAAACTATGTTTATTTCCTCCCTTTGTATCAAACCCTTCATAATTGCTTAGAAAAATGCAGCCCTTTAACCCTCATGAGATTTGTTTCATGCACAAATGTTTTGCAAACATCAAGCAAAAAAATTCTTATCTATTTGTGTTTGTTTGTGAACTTGGTCCTTGAAAAACAAATTTATATTATCCAGATAGTGGGATCAAAATACCTAGAACAGCTGGACTTCATGGAAAACAAGTGAGCATTTGAGCCATGATAATAGAGAGCGCAATTGACCATTTACATTGGACTTTATCTCTAGGAGGATTTGTTGATATTTTCCAACATACCTCACCTGAAACATAATTTCAAAAAAATGTGGCATGTGAAGCTGAGTCATCTGTATACTTCTCTTATCATCAGATCAAGAACAGCAGACGAATGTGGAACAGGGTTTTCAGGCCAGTAGGAGCAGCGAGACACAGTCCTGATTATTGAAAATTAAATAGTGACGACTTGAACTCAAATGTCCTGATATGAACTGCATCCATTATGTGTTCTTTAAAACGGATTACATTTATTTTCACAGCTGCATGGTAAGCATTATATGCCATCTTTATCAATTCCCTGAAACATTTCTGTTTAGATTTGAAGATGAGGTAATAGTGGTCATTCAGGGCAGAGGAAAATATTAGAGAGTACTGATGAGAAGATTGTTGTAAGTACTTCAGTGGTAAGTAGAAGGCAGGAAAGCCTTTCATGAGCAGAACTTTGCTTGTGGTTCTCTGGATCCAAGCATACAGTGTTTTGAATACAGAACAAAAGGGAAGAAGCAGTAAATAAATGCTATAGAATGATAGGAGCATATTCGGAATATGATATTCCTTCTTGGCGGATAGAGCAAAAGATAAGGAAAGACAAGGTTTCACTGTAAGCTTTTGATTTTGAACATGCAGCTCAGGTAGACGAAGTTGTTAACCCTTGAGGAGGCAGCGGGGAGGTGGCATTACCCCCCCCCCCCGACATTCCAATTGTATTGGGCCAGCTCTGTGCATGAATGTTATCCAAATCAAATTATGGTATTTATGAAATTATACAGGAGACGGTGAACATCATGGAATAGCTGCCAAATCTTTACCCTGGGGATGCTAAAGAGTTTTTAAAGTGCTTAGTCTTTTTCTCTGCTTTTTAGATTCCTTGGTATTTTAGTCAATTGGGGTTGAATAAATTAACCTAGATTTTCTTATCCACCAGTTGGCTGATATTTGTTCTTTCACTCCAACCAGTTAAAGGGGTAAGTTATTTGAATCAAAGTTTCCTGCTTCTCTTACTGTTTCCACCTGTTAACAGAATATGTTTCCACAGAGATCTCCCTTCCCAAATGCTTCTTTTTGTATTTGGGAGGTTTATACTATGGGATAACTAGCCTCATATAACCATCACGCACAAAGACATTAAAATCAGCAAGTAAGCTTTCCTGCCAGCCATAGCTATGTCACTTCACCTCGTCTGGGAGGAACTACTAGGCAATCAAGACTTTGTTTGTTTGAGTCTACTATTTGAGTCTGGTGTGTGAGGAAGTCTGAGCTGGTTGCTCCTGCTCAGCTGCATGGCTTTAATCAGCCTTTTTTTGTTTCAGACAAGTGGGAAACTTTGGAAGGATCTTTTAAAGGGAACATCTTTGGAATTCACTTGGAGGGGCACATTTTTAAGGTTTTACCACCTATATGTATACTGGTATATAAGGATGTTGGACCAGTCAAAACAAACAAAAAAGTATTAAATATTTAGTTTCATTTCAGGACACCAACAATGGAATAATAATATTAAAAACCCTCAGTTATTGTAAAATTTAAGGCTGTAGGCATTGATGGATTTGATGTGTCTGCAATTCTATACACACTTACTGGTAAACTCATAGATTTATTTCTAAGTAGACATTAATAGGATTAATAAGTAGACATTAATAGGATTTTGCTTTAAAGCTATAATTGCAAGATTTAAAAAATGCATACTTAAGAATCAGTTAAAAGCCTACTCTTGTGTTAGACTGTTTTAATTTATGCATATCTGTATTCTGTGCCCATAGTATTTCTTTTAACAAAGTATGCATTATAGAAAACACCTGCTGTTTGAGAGCATGCAGTACTTTATAGTTTCAGGTGTTTAAAGATTCTCAATTAATTTGAAAACTGAAGACTGTCAGTACATTGGCTATTTCACAAAGTCAATGAAAGTAATAAGGATAGTAAGTTCTTTACAAAAGAAAAACCATTGGTTTCCAGACTTTCTGTCTGATGGCTGAGGAAAACCTTCACATCTGACATGGAACCACAGCACATCTCAGGAGATCTTGGAATACCTTCTAGGGCAGGCATAGGCAAACTCGGCCCTCCAGATGTTTTGGGAATACAATTCCCAGCATCCCTGATCACTGGTCCTGTTAGTAAGGGATCATGGGAGTTGTAGTCCCAAAACACCTGGAGGGCCGAGTTTGCTTACACCTGTTCTAGGGCACATACTTCGTTCATTCAGCCCTCTTCTAACACAAATAATATCAGACTCACAGGGCAGATATTGATTGGTCCAGATTGGGTTCCCCACCCCTGCATTTTACCTTTAGAAAGCAATTTTCCCAGTTGCTAGTTGCATGAATGGTGTCACATCTGTTTTGGTTCTTAGTAATGGAAGATTGCTTGTCATTATAGACCAGGCATCCCCAAACTTTGGCCCTCCAGATGTTTTGGACTACAATTCCCATCATCCCTGACCACTGGCCCTGTTAACTAGGGATCATGGGAGTTGTAGGCTAAAACATCTACAGGGCCACAGTTTGGGGATGCCTGTTATAGACCTTCTTGCAGAGGAACCCATGGTGAACTTAGAACTAACCAGATGGTTCCATGGAATGCAGCTTGAAAGTTACAGAGTGGTAGTTTTCATTGAGAATTGTCAGTTATTTTATGAGAAACTATCATGAATAGTTGTTAATCTATGTTTTGACTATTCCAGCATTTTAATCTTCAGTGCAAGGCTGAATACTGAAAAAAATAAATACTTTGCCTAGAATGATAAAGAAATAGTTTTGGTTTTGGGAGGGGGGAAAACCAATTTTTTTAAAAAAATATTGACACAGAAGCATGATTTTAACAAGGGAGACAAAGGAAATAGATTTCCATATTCCCACGTGAATTCTGTCACAAGATATAAAACAGGCTGGGAGGGTGAATGACCAGAGAATGCAATTTTTTGTGCATGCTGAAGGTCAAGAACACAAAATGTTTTGGAAATATTTCAGATAAGGAAAAAAGTGATTTAGTTCATTTTACCAGAGAACTCTGCGTTCTCGTTGAAAAATGGAATTTTAAACCTACAGTATGTGTTATTAGGGAGAGAAACAAACTCGCAAAAAAGGTATGCGGCGAGTGTCATTTCAGGGCTGCATCCAGTTCTCTCTTTCCACTCAGGGAAGCCTCTTTGATCCAGCAGAGTTTTCCATGACAGAAAGGGAAGGTGACTTTCACTGATTGCCTTCTGTGTCCTCCTTCCCACAACAAATCTCTGATAGGTGGTTGGAGAATCCTTTGGAGTAGCATGGAATATGACATTGGGAACTGCAGGAGAATGAGGGAATTTGCAAAAAAGTGCATCCATTCCCCTTCCACTCATGGAAGCCTTAATCTACCATGACCAGGACAACACACATAGATACAACCTGCATAGTTCAATCCAGTCCAGGTACCAGTGGACTTGGCCAAATCTCCGTGTAGTCGGGAGGTCCCTTGCTACTGTCAGCATGAATTAAATTAAA
Source organism: Zootoca vivipara (assembly GCF_965207765.1). Classification (NCBI taxonomy): domain Eukaryota; kingdom Metazoa; phylum Chordata; class Lepidosauria; order Squamata; family Lacertidae; genus Zootoca; species Zootoca vivipara. The sequence continues at coordinate 69,048,938 of NC_142588.1, read as the reverse complement.
GTTAAAACACAGTATATCACAGGGGTGTCGAACCCCTTTCTGTTAAAGTGGCCTTATTTATTTACACACACAAAAATCTTTCTATAATGCAATTCCTTTGAAATTATCAAAGCAGTTTATAATACAATAAAATTCACTCGAAATTTAAACACACCACCAGCTGGCTATTAGCGGCTTTTCCTAATAGTCTGCATAAGACTGGCAGTAAAGAAAAGCTTTCAGCAAATGTTGGAAGGTTAATATAGAGGGTGCCTGTTGAATCTCCATTAGAAGAGCCGAGGAGTGGGCCAATAGCACAGAAGGCTCAGTTTCATGTTGATGCCAAAGGAGCCACACCAACTTGGTAGACATCCAGTGATGCTTCCACAGATGTTCTCATACCGTATTGGCCCCAAAATAAGCCTCACTTTCCCCCCCAAAATTCCAACTGTGCAGCTCATATTCAGAACTGAGCGCTGCCGGCTTGGGGAGGTAGTGCTGGGAGCCGGTAGTGCCGGGAGGTGGGCTCGCAGTGTGCTTAGATCCAGGCACTGGGCACCCCTCTGCCCCCCATTCAGGACGGTAGTGCCTGGAGCTGGGCCACACCCACAAATAAGCCTTGAATTTTAAAGGTGCAGCTTATTTGCAGGTGCGTCTTATATTCAGGCCAATACAGTATATGTGATCCATTTACTATTTGAACAGGTTACAGGTGCCTTTGGCAATCCATTGACTGACATTAAACCTTGTTTTGTCAAATGGAATATTTGAATATTATTTGTTTGCCTGCCAGCAGAAAGTTTGACGTTGGTTCCCCCTGCCCCCAATATGCCTTATTTCTCTGGAATTATATCAAAATGTTAAATAAAATATAACCATCCCAACCCAGATAAGGTTATATATGGTTTGCTCCTATTGAGCCAAATGGCAACAATCCTATCTCTACTTACCTGAGATTATAACCCCATTGCACACAAATGGGACTAATTTCTGAATTAGATGTACACACAATTTCCCTGTTCATTCCAAGTAATTTTGTATAGGATTATGCTGCACATTTAGCTAGAATGGGGCCAACAGGTTTGAAAATAATATATTGTTAAATATGAGAAAGACAAGTTACAGGGAACCAGGCAGAGGGCCTTCTCGGTAGTGGCACCCGCCCTGTGGAACGCCCTCCCACCAGATGTCAAAGAGAAAAACAACTACAGTACCAGACTTTTTAGAGGACATCTGAAGGCAGTCCTGTTTAGGGAAGCTTTTAATGTTTAATAAATTATTGTATTTTAATACTTCTGTTGGAAGCCGCCCAGAGTGGCTGGGGAAATCCAGCCAGATGGGTGGGGGTATAAATAAATTATAATTATAATTATAATTATTATTATAACTTCCATTTCTTTATAGGGTCAGTATGCATATATTAGTCGTTGTGGTGGACAGGATTGCACAGCTTGTCAATGTTTTCCCGAGAAAGGTTCAAGAGTAAGTGTTAAATTCACTTTATTTTTTACCCCTCTTTCCTCCATTAACATGTATTCTAAAGTAGTTTACAAGTTTAAAAAATACAATAACCCTTTAAAAGAACAGGGGGCGGGAACCACAGAACTACGTTTTGAAGCAATAGTGAAAGCAGTTGGTCTAAAAGTATACCTCTGAAATTTCAAAGAAATGTAAATATTTTTAGCTTCATATCCATTTGCAAACCTTGATGATTTTCTTCAGCCTGATATACATTTGCAATTCACCTAACATCATGTTTTGATATTAAGGAAGATACTACATATAGGCTGGGGGTGGAAGTCTGTGTTTCCAAAATAATATATAGCCAACATTTCAATTTTACTTCAAATTATTTAACTTTAAATTTCTCTGTATGGTGATAATAGATTTATTCCCACTGAATATTATATGCAAGAACAGAGTTTAACACATTAGTCAATGAACATTACACACAGTCCTTTACCCTGTGTCCTCTGTTTATTTGGGGGGGGGGCTCAACCATATGGCAATGGGAAATAGAAAATGCCATTTGACCACAGTTGAATGAGCTGGAATTTTAATTGCTGAAAAATGCAGCCATTAAAATGTTAAACCAAGTTCAAAGAAAATGGAAGCACATGAGTAAACAGTACTTTGAAACTTGGCTTCCATTTGCTGTTAGCAGAATGCATAAAATCACCAATGTGCATAACTGCAGCTGTCTTTGAACAAAAGCCAGTTTGGATTACCTATTCTCTCTGTTTTATGAGGGAATCCAAAATATCTTGTTGTAATAGTGCAGGAAAGATTATGGAGACTCTTGGCCATTATCTTGTATATAGTTAGGGCAGCTTAAGTCCCATTATGTTCCAAATTTTATTTTATTTGAAAAAATGGCAATTCAAGCTCTGTTCAAATGACACAGGGCTTGATTATCAAAATTTAGGGAGGAGATTGGGAGCACCCCCCCACCTACTTCCTGCCTTAGTCACATGAATTATATCCTCTCTTTCCCAATTGGCCATTGTTATTGTTTGTTGTGATGTTTGAACCAGCATAACCATAATGTTTCAGATATTTCAGAATAAACTGTAACCTATTCTTGTTTCTAGCCAGCTCTTCCAACTCTACAATTCTGTGATTTCCTTTTTCTTACAAAGATGGTCACCAATCTTTAGCAAACTTTTCTGTAAAGCTTGTTCTTGGTTTCCCTTCACCAAACATGCAATTTGTTTCCTTAAATGCAGAAGCCAAAGAGTATAAGCAGATTACCTTATTAAAATTGATCTCAATTAATAAGAATATTGTTGTTAATAATAAACACCACAAGATGTCCTGCTCTGACCTCTGAAGTTAGATCCCATTCACTACTTTAAGCTTCCTTGATAGAGTTAAGCAGATCATAGAAACAAAGTTGCATTCATGCCATGACCTAATTTGGCGTTTCCTAAGAGATTGTGTCACATGCTCAGAGCAGAGCCAGTTGTAAGTATGGCTCCTCTGAAGTTCATTTCTTCTGTAGCGAAAATGAATGACCAACATTTTATCCCCATAAGGTTTTCATTTGTTTCTGAGTTCTGAAAGTACAGTGGAACCTCGGTTTATGAACACCTCGGTTTACGAATTTTCGGTTTACGAATGCCGCGGACCCATCTGGAATGGATTAATTCACTTTCCATTACTTTCAATCGGAAAGTTCGCTTCAGTTTATGAACGCTTCAGTTTATGAACAGACTTCCGGAACCAATTACACCCATGCTTCGGGTTAAGTACGCTTCAGGTTGAGTACTCCGCGGACCCGTCTGGAACAGATTAATCCACTTTCCATTACTTTCAATGGGAAAGTTTGCTTCAGTTTATGAACACTTCAGTTTATGAACAGACTTCTGGAACCAATTGTGTTCATAAACCGAGGTACCACTGTAAATTGTTGGTAAAAAAGAAAATCTACATAAACAGAATATTTCAAACCAAATTTTTCAGGGATCTGTCATTGCACATTGTGGCCCAATAAATATGTAATGGTTTGTCATTATGTGCGTGATCCATGTGAGTTTAAGGTTCTCAAATTCCATCATTCCCTTTCTCCACACACAAGGGGAGGAAACTGTGTAACAACTCAGTTTGCTGTTTTGCCCTGGAAACTGGTTTGAACAAACCATAAAGTGAACAAACCAAGGTATCAATCAGACCAAGGTCAGATCAGACCTTGTTAACCAAATCAAACCTCCCTACTTCATTCTTTTAATAAGAAAAATATAGAAAAGGTCATATTTATTATGAATGGAGTTGATACTATTCACTGTTCAGAAACTGGAAAGAGGAAATTGTCTTCTGCATGTGGTGCAGCATTCAAAAGACTGTTCTCCAGAAAGATAAAAACATGGCACCTAATAAGATTTATAACAGTCCAAGAGGACAGGCCCATTGATTGTTAATACCCATGGATAAGGAGCCATATTTAGAGGCAGTACACTGGTATTCAGTTGCTAGGGGACAACAGTGGGGGAGGGCTATTGTCTACATAACCTGTTGGTGGACTTTTTGCAGGCATATAGTTGGCCACTCTGGAAAACAGAATACCTAACTGGATGGACACATGGCCGGATCCAACAGGCTGTACAGCAATTATAATTATCATCATCATAATAAATCTTGATGCCATCATACTTAGGAAAATAAGCAAACACCCTCCCTTCACATGTCAAGGAGATAAAGAACCACATAACTTTTAGAAGACATCTGAAGGCAGCCCTGTATCGGGAAGTTGTTTGGTGTTTTATTATGTTTCAACATATGTTGTAAGTTGCCCAGAGTGGCTGGGGAAACCCAGCCAGATGGGTGGGATATAAATAATAATAATAATAATAATAATAATAATAATAATAATAATTTTATTATCACTGGTAATGGGAGTGAGGTCACAAATGAACAGAATGTGTGGGAAACTTCATTCACATTTTCTCACAGATGAGGAAATTAAACTTCTAGAAGTACAAATTACTCCCAAGGAAATAGATACAGTACACAAAGACCTCTACCCTAAGAAATTCCATTGTCCAAATGGCTACACCGCTTTCTACTATAAACATTACAAAGATATTTTGATTTCATATATGTCCCGATTTTTCCATGATATCTGAAAAGGGGATATCTTATCAAGGACCAGCCTGGATTCTAAAATTGCCACAATACCATACCTACGCTGTTTATGGATCCATTACAAGTAGAGTCATACTGCCAATTTCATTGATTAATCAGTATTGTAAGATACTTGCATTGGTCTTAGCTAATTGAATAAACTTACTACCCCCGATCAATCTGGCTCTTTCCCTCGGCATAACATAGCAGACCGCATAATAAAGGTATTAAACCTTATCACTCTTTCCAAACAATCAAAGCCACTGCTTTCAATCAAGGCTCTAGATCAGGGGTCAGCAAACTTTTTCTGCAGGGGGCCGGTCCACTGTCCCTGAGACCTTGTGGGGGGCCAGACTGTATTTTGGAAAAAAAATAACCCAGAGATGCATTTTAAATAAAAGGACACATTCTACTCATGTAAAAACATGCTGATTCCCAGACCGTCCGCGAGCCAGATTTAGAAGGCGATTGGGCCGCATTCGGCCCCCAGGCCTTAGTTTGGGGACCCTGCTCTAGATATTTGAAAGGTCTTTGACTTCTTGGAATGGAATTTTCTGGTGCTAGTCTGGCCCTAACTTCCTTCTATGATTCAACAAATGTATTCTATATCCCAAACAATAGTTAGTCAATGGCTTAGATCAGGCACCCCCAAACTTCGGCCCTCCAGATGTTTTGGACTACAATTCCCATCTTCCCCGATCACTGGTCCTGTTAGCTAGGGATCATGGGAGTTGTAGGCCAAAACATCTGGAGGGCCACAGTTTGGGGATGCCTGGCTTAGATAGTACTCCTTTTAATCAGGGATGTCCCCTCACCCTTTTCCTCATTATCTTAGTTTCATAGCTAGAGACTTTAGGGCTAAGATCTAGCCCAGATGTTGCTAGTGTACTCTTCAGAGATAAAACATACACTCTGAGTGTTTATGCAGATGATTTGATGGTTACCACAAGAACCTCTTTGCAACAGTAAACGCTTTGCAAAAGGAATGGACACATTTTGGCAAATTCTAAGGACTGCATAAATTTTCAAAAATCTGAACTTGTGTGGTTTAATGTTCCCCCTAAAATAAAAAAGAACTAGCTACCCAATATATATAAAAAAATCAAACTGTCATACAAACTTGAAATACTTGGATATCTTTATTAAAGGTAAAGGTAACTTATTACTGGAAGCTTAAATAGAATGCATAAAGATAACTACAAGCCTCTTTGGCAAGGCATTAACAGAGAGCTGTGCACATGGAAATGGAAAGGCTAGGGAATCTAGAACCTGTGGGGAAGAAATATGCATGGAAACATGCAGGGGAAATTTAAGAAGCATCCATGAACGCTACCATTTCAAAGTAGTCATGTTGTCGTCATGCCTCTTAGGCCCTGCACATCTCAGCAAGGAGCCTATGAGGTGCAGTCAGAGCCAGGGAGTGTCAAAGGGCTCACAAGAAGTTGCCTGCTTCCTTGCCACTGTCCGGGGTACTGAAAGACTTGTTGGCAACCACTCTGATTTTTTAGGATTGTGATCCTGCTAATAACCAATCCCTTCCTGCTTAGCCACACCCTCTGCTTTAGACCTGCATCTTTCACACCCACTGCTAGCTCTGCTTTCACTGGACGCATGTTAAACATCACACACACAGAAAAAGTTTTAAATTCTGTTTATTCATGTAATTGGATGTAGTAAGCTAAATTCTCTTTCCTTCTTCTTAGTGTAGTGTGAAGTAATAGTGACACCCACTGGCAAGAAGGATATTCTGGTAAACTTCAGTGGAGAACAAATGCAGCTAAGACATACATTTGTGTAACACATATAATACTCAGCACAACTGTTAACAATGTACAAGTACACTGTCGTGCTGTGAAGCTGGACCTTGTGATAGTAATCACTGTAAATTGGATGCTAGGAGGTACTGCACTTATTCCATTACATCTGGGAAAATGAAAAAGACTATTCTCAAGTGTTGGTGCAAAATATCCTGCTCAGTATTTCCATATGCTGAATTACTCTCTCTTTTTTTAACAACTTCACTTTCAATATTGACTTACAGCATCTCAGTTTTAGTGTGCTTTCAACTGCTCCTCAGAATTTTGTTTGTTTGTTTATTTATTTGTCCAAGTCCTCAGTAATGCAAAGAAATATTTTAAGAAAAACAACAACCCATCACTCATCTTTTAAGGGTTCTAATGTTTTGTCAAATTCCTGAGCCACTCTCTGTTGTGTTAAGAACATGTTGCAGAATACACTCACAATTAAACATTGGTCTAGAGGGGTTCTAAATCTTCCCCCAGCATTTGGCTGGTAACAGCTCTGCCCTAAGTGTATCTATAGTGATATAGGCTGTATGAAGACTTATTCAATATATAAAGAAACTCAACCTACACTTCAGCTCATGCAAGCTCAGGTATTGCACACATCTTCCTTCTAAAGCATGAGAGTTTCTCTGAGATGAGGCTTATGGGTTTGGGACTGCACAGTTCCTGGGAGCCGGAAAGGGCAGCCTTTGGGCAATTATGCATAGTTCTGTCTGAATTTTAATTAGTTGGGATATTTGGCTAGAAAGTAGATAAACTCTTTTGATTTTCCTTCCATTTAGTTAGCTAGTTGACAAATGGCCTCCCCTCATCTAACTTGTGCAAATTTAAACACAAAAAGGGGAACCCATGGAAATTCAACTCATCTCTTTTTATTGTAGAGCAGGTCACTATAGCAACTTCTCACGCTCCTGGTTCAACTCTTGACCACAAACTAGTAGTTCAGAAAGCAATCCCATTAAAAGGTAATTACGCAAAGCAAGTACCCAACTGTCTCATGTAAAGTATCAGGATAGACATGCCCTTAATAAGATAAGAGGTCTTACCAGATCCTCAGTAGATTATTATTTAAACTGTCTGAAAAGATTTCAAAATGATCATTGGTATCTTGCTGACCTTATAATAATCCTCTTGAGCAAATACAGTGGTACCTCTGGTTAAAAACTAATTCATTCCAGAGGTCTGCTCTGGAGAGAAGCAGACATGGAGCAATGGATTCAAACTACAAGAAAGAAGATTCCACCTAAACATTAGAAAGAACTTCCTGACAGTAAGAGCTGTTCGGCAGTGGAATTTGCTACCAAGGAGTGTGGTGGAGTCTCCTTTGGAGGTCTTTAAGCAGAGGCTTGACAGGCATATGTCAAGAATGCTTTGATGGTGTTTCCTGCTCGGCAGGGGGTTGGACTGGATGGCCCTTGTGGTCTCTTCCAACTCTACGATTCTATGATTTTCTATGATTCTATGATTTCTATGGTCTGTTCTTAACCTGAAACTGTTCTTATCCTGAAGCACCACTTTAGCTAATGGGAAGTGCTGTCAACTTTCCCTTTTTTGCAGGGAATTCCCTTATTCAGTGCCCTTACGTTCATATCCGGGAGTTGACAGCACAATAGGATTTCCTTATCTTCAAATCCGGGAGTTGACAGCTATGCTAATGGGGCCTCCTGCTGCTGCCACGCCGCCGGAGCACAATTTCTGTTCTCACCCTGAAGCAAAGTTCTTAACCTGAGGTACTATTTCTGGGTTAGCAGAGTTTGTAACCTGAAGCGTTTGTAACCCGAGGTACCAATGTACTCCAAAGAGTCTTGGTGTTCCAATGACTCATGGCAATATGCAATACTATTATGCCTGGCATCTGCTAAAAAGGCAATTGGCCAGACCCACCAAGTTGTGCTCCAGCCCAGCATAACCCATTCTTCCCTCTGCCAGCAAAGAAAATGGATTAAAGATTCTGGAAGTCACCAAACTGCAGTCACATTTGTAAGGTAGTAAACAGGGCCCACCATAGTGTGGATCTAGTACTGAAGATCTTGAACCAAAAGGAGGCTGTAATATTTAATATTAATTGTTGAAATTTGAGAAGTCTCAATTCCAGTAGAAGAACTTTGCTTCATAAAACTATTGTAGTATATGTTATGAAAGGTTTTCATTTCTGGTTGAAATAGGTAGCAAAACTTCCTGTATGGGAGAACAGAATCATCGCAGTACTAGAAAATAGGCAGTTGACATTTATTTTGCCTACAATGTTGATTTTTTAAAAAAAGTTTTTATTTTTTATTTTTTAAATAAAAATAAGAACCCTCACTTTTAAATTGAAATATTTTGTTTGGTTGAGACTCAACCTCCTACAGTCAGTCAGGTTCGGGATGTACTAAAATAACACTGCCTGGCCTTGGCATTGGGAGAATTCCTGACCTAGGACAATTAACAACTTAATGGAATTTTTTGGATCAGCTAGCAGGTGCCAGGCATAGCATTCTGTCTGTTTTAACTGAACTAATTTGTCATTTCCCCGTTAAGCATGGCTTCCTTCATCTGCTTTATTTTGACAGCTGTCCTGAGACTCAATGCTGCAGCAGTCGTATTAGATGGGCACACATAATGGATGTTATGGGTGGTATCAACTTGGTCTTAACATAAGACCACTCATAATCAGTCTTTTATCTGAAAGAAAGACCAGCAACAGTCAAACTCATTGTGAATTCTGGATTAGTTGGTGTGTTCTATAACTTCTCCCCTTTCTGGTGACAAGCTAAATTAGGGATAGCCAAATAGCAGCCTACAGGATGAACCTAACTTCTGAAACCCTCGTAAGCCATATTAATAGTGCTGAAGAGCTGTTCAAAATTCTATTAAAATTGTAATTTAGGTCAGTTTGTCCATAGGTAGGACACCTTTAAAAAATAAATAATCCACCCTTTGAAAGTTTTCATTTCCTTATGAGTGATTATCCCTCCATTAAAAAGAAACACCTTATATAAGAACTAAAAAGACAGATATGAACAAAGACAAAATAATATAGATTGAACAAAAGCAGAATACCTTAACTGTTAAAGGTCAGGGTGAAGAGGTGTCTATTCAGCATATAGTGGAAGCTATACAGTGGGGATGGTGGGCATTCTTCTGTGTGGAGGGAGTTTCACAATTTAGCGGCTGCCACCGAGAGAGGCCTCACCTGGGCAACCATTCCTTGCACTTTTCAGGGTGGTGGCACTATCCTTTGCTAATCCTAAAACCCGAGAGTTTCTGTAGGGATAGAGGTGGTATTTCAGATATTTGGGAACCTAAGTCATTTTAAAAAGCAATGTGAGAACCTTGAATTGAGCCTGGAAACAAACTGGAACCGGCACAGCTATTTTAAAGAAGAGGTTATATAAGCTCTAAATAGATATCTGGCTAGTAATCTGGCTGCTGCTTTTTGGGCCAACAGAAGTTTCTGAAACATTGTCAAGGGCAGCCCCATGTAGAGCACATTGCAGTAACACTATAGGAGCACAGAGTACAATGGCCAAGTCCTCTGCCTAAGTTGTAGGTGGCAAACCAGACAGAGCTGGGAATAGGCACTTCCACTTACCTAGGCTTTCTGAGTCTTCTCCTTTATTGGTAAGTGTAATATTTCAGATTTACCTGAGCAGATAAGTACTATGATGTGTGCAGCCCTGACTGCAAGATGGAGTCAACTTTTATTACACCACTTAGAAATTCTGAAATTAAAGGGGCATATAAATAGCTGAAACACATTGCTGTATAATTTTGTCTTCAGGATTACAGCCCAAAGGAGAGACCCTTCTGGAAATAGTTTATTCAACTTTCACAGGAGTGATTTTGATAATTTCAAGTGTAGTTCAACTTGACTAAATACGCAGGACAACAGGCTGGTCCTTGCTGTATACTTCCGTGCAGCATAACTACTAAGCGGATTCATTTGCTCTTGTATTTTTAAAAATGACCATTCCAAAGGTTGCAGTGATTATAATAAAGCATAGTTAAATTATTGCTGCTCTAATTCATTTAAATCCAGGAGCTGAGTGGTATTCATCTCACAGCAACATGAAAATGGATTGAGGCTTACTGAAGACCACACAGAGAGTTTTATTGGTCAATAAGAGATGTGAACCGCCATCCCAAGTTTCTGTGCACATTCAGACCCAGTGCTCTAGCTGATACACCAAACATATATTAATAATAAACAAACAAACAAACAATTATTTATACCCCACCCATCTGGCTGGATTTCGTTAGCTACCCTGGGCAGCTCCCAAAGAGAATATTAAAAACACGATAAAACGTCAAACATTAAAAACTTCCCTAAACAGGGCTGCCTTCAGATATCTTCTAAAAGTTGTGTAGTTCTTTATCTCCTTGACATCTGATGGGAGGGCGTTCCACAGGGCAGGTGCCTCTACCGAGAAGGCCCTCTGCCTGGTTCCCTGTAACCTCACTTCTGGCAGTGAGGGAACTGCCAGAAGGCCCTTCGCACTGGACCTCAGTGTCCGGGCTGAATGATGGGGGTGGAGATGCTGCTTCAGGTATACTGGGCCGAGACTTTAGTAATGTTAACCAAAGATGAATCTTTAAAAGCCAGTTTTCCAAAGGTGGCAATTTGTGGCTGCACTCAGGGCTGGCCCATCAGTGAGGCAGACTGAGGCAGCCGCCTCAGCTGGTGGAATCCAAAGTGCACCTTCACGGGTGTGTTGTTGCCGATGAAGCAAGGAGAAGTGGCAGCTTCTGGGTTCTGGCAAGATCTCATGCAAGCAACCACTAGATCATACTCTCGCAACCTTCCTGACACCCCGGTTAGATCACGTGAGGCCTTTGCATGATCATCTGAGCTCTTGTGAGATCTTGTCAAAAGCTGAAGCCACATGCCCCTCTAAGTGAGTCTTCGGTGGCAAGGAGGATAGGGTGTGCATGCCACCACAGGGCAGAACCTTCCCATTTGGCCTCAGGCAGTAAAACAGAATGGGCTGCCTAACTGTGAGTAAACCCCACTGCAGTCATTAGGACTTACTTCTGAGTGGACATGTATAGGATTACCAGGGCCGGCCCTACGGCCAGGCTGGGTGGCGCATCGCAGCTGCGCCCGCCCACCCGCCGGCCGCTCTTCCGCGCAGCAGCGCCCTCGGCAGTAGCGCTGCACGCTGAGCCCACCCGCCTGCCCGCCGCGCAGCAGCGCCTGCCCACCCGCCCATCACGCTGTGAAACGGGGGGGGGGCGTCGGAGGGATCCGCCGCACCACGGCACCACGGCACCAGAGGTGCTTAAGACGGCCCTGAGGATTACATAGTGTGTTTCCAACTAAGGTGAAGGTCAAAAAGAATCATGGAATCAAAGTAGAGGCCAGGGGGTTATGGGATTTGCAATTTTCCAAATAAACTGAGAATCAGTAATCCTTCATGAAATAAGAAGTACTGTATAAGCAAAAAGGGGTTTTGGTAAGGAAAGTCATTAAAAAGACCTATGAGTTTTCTTCTCATTGAAAAGGCCTGGAAGCTCTGTATCTGGCCATTTCTGATTCTGTTCATGTTGATTCTGTGAACAAGCCATAGACTGTGCTGCACAGGTTTTAGACCTATTTGTAGTCCTGCAATTGTGATTACATCAAGCCTCAAAAGGCGAAGTGGGTATTTATTTCACATCTTTAATATGTTCACATCTGCAATAAATATGTTAACGTTTCCTATTTGTGAGCATATGCAAATGTAGTTTCTGCAGTGGAGTTTATAAACTGAAATGGTTTGCTGCCCTCAAGTGGTTACATTTTAAGGCATATTGCATTTTTCATCAAGGATAGATTTGTGGCTTCAGATATCTAAGGGCAGCATTCAACGAAAGAGTTGCACTAGTACAATTTGATCCTCCTCCTCTCCCTCTGCACAGCCGGTGCCCTTCCCAAATCTGCTTCGGAGGGTTGTGGTGGGGAGGGCTCACAGTCTGTGCTTTTGTGCATACTATATTCATTACTACATAGTATCTTAGAAGGACAAGCTGAAATAATACACGAACAAATGTAGAATGAATTTTCTTCCATATCTTTCTTGGGATACATATATTTTTTAAGACTGATGAGTCTGAATTCTTTTTTCCCCTTCAGGGTCAACCTGGTCAGATGGGACCCCAGGGTCCAATTGGGGCTTTGGGTTTAATAGGACCCATTGGTTTGCCAGGAGTAAAAGGTCAGAGGGGTGATATTGGTCTGCCTGGGCCAAGTGGACAAAGAGGAAGTAAGGTAGGTAATAATAATGCTCAAAGAGAGTGATTTAATGTTGTGTGAGCCTCAATGGTGTAAGAATTTGTATTATGCAAATCTTTCCTTCAAGTTAATTTAGTTTTGAAATTGATACATAATTTAACATTTGTTGCAATTTAATCTCTTCAGGGTCCTACTGGTGTTCCAGGATTTTCAGGTTTAGACGGTATACCTGTAAGTATTCTACAGGTTTTCATGTATTTTTATAAGACTGTAGGATGGTGTTGCAGAACTACCGTAAAGGTTTTATTGGTCCTTTTCTGAACTTCTTGCTGAATGAAAGTTCGTAAGGGTTCCTTCAATATTAGGACCATAGCTGCCAAGTTATCCCTTTTTTTAAGGGATTTTCCCTTATGCTGAATAGGCTTCCTCGCAAGAAAAGGGAAAACTTGGCAGCTATGATAAGGACCACAAAATGTTTCTGATCTGTGAGTAGAGTAGAGCCAATCATGACTTTCATTACAAAGCTAACAGATATAATTTACAAGGTGCTCACATCAAGTATGAAACCCCATAAGCAAATCATGACTTGAACATGATTTGAACTGAAGATGAGGTCAACAAACAACAAAATGAAATGAAGATTCAAGAAAAGGAGGACCCTGGAGGGACTGAAATTTGGAGTTGGAGGATTGAGGAGTGGGAAATGCAGAAGGAGGGGGGGACAGAGGCCTGGATTTGGAAATGGGAAAGACGTGGTGTGGGATGAGAATTTTAGTTAAGAGGTACTTAGGCTGGCTGAATAACGGTCTCTGAAATTTTGGCATGTTAAAGGAAATGTTGGTCCAAATGGGGGAATGACATCGGGGGAGGGGAAGGAGGGTGTTTAAAAGTAAATGTTAAGATATTGAGTAGAGAAATGATTGTATATAATAACTGAATTTTCTGGAGGGAGAAAGAAGAATGGTTGGGGAAAGAAAATTTAGATTTGTACTAATTATTTTTATGTTTAGACAGGTGTCTGGGCAGAGAGCTACCTTTACTCGGAAGCACCTGGTGGCAGGGGGTGTTCTGAGGGGGGAGGGAGGGGTGGAGGGAAACCCAGACACAAAAATGGATCTCCTTTGGAAGGCCGCACCTCACGGGTTCCTCTCGTGGCAGGAGGGGACCCGTGGAGAGGGGGCACGAAGAAGGAGGAGGATAGAGTTAAGATTAGAAAATCTGCCATAATCATATTAAGAAACTAAGAAAACCAGGAAGAAGAGATTCGAGGAAGTCACAAATACAATGTTAAGAAATAAGAATTGAAAAATTTATTTGTTTGTTTTATATGTGTGTGTTGAAGGAGCAGCTGGGGGAAATCCAAACCTTACTACTCCTCCGCCCCTGGCCTCCTGGTGGCAGGGGGGGGGCTGGGAGTGAAGAGGGGGGGAAGACAAACTCAGCCCCAAAATGGACCGCCTTTGGCTCCCAACGCCTACGGGCCCTACTGGTGGCAGAAGTGGACTGGTGGGGGGGAGGGAGGATGGAGGGACGGAATATATATATCATGCTGTGTTTTGTCTTTGTTTATATTAAAATCAATAAAAAATATTATTTAAAAAATGAACTGTGCTAAATACATTAATTTTATTGATATTTTTCCCCATTGGGTTTCACACGACAACTTCTCATGGTTGTGGTGCTCCAACTCACATTGCAACAGGTAAACTGAAATCCCACCAACGAGTGGTTTTAGCATAAAAATGTTGTCAAAAACAAGGTGCATGTGTCACAAAAGTTTCTGCTTTAGTCAAATCATTATCCTTCTCCTGCCCCATTTATATAAATTTGCACATTAATGTAATCTGTTCTAGGGGTTACCAGGACCTGATGGACCCAGAGGTAAGCCTGGCTTGGATGGGTGCAATGGCTCAAGGGGAGATCCAGGATTTCCCGGAGAGGCTGGTCGTATTGGCCCAAGAGGCTCCTTCGTGAGTGGAAGTTTATTATGACCTTATTCTAACTATTGTATAGAACCTGAGTGGGGAACAGGTGGACCTCACCTGAACCAGATCACCAGATCATACCTAGCTTGATCACTGAGATAATCCAGAGGAGCACTGTTAGCTGCATAGTTGGGCATTTAGTGCCACCAATCTTCCAGCAGAGGTTGGGCAGGATTATAAATCATTTCATGTGTCACTACGAATGCAAGTTGTTAATATTGCAGTTGTATAAGGTATTGTTATTTTGTCTGCAGTATTAAAAAGATTTTGGAACACAGAAATAAAGTAAATCATCAAACCATCAATTCTAGCATGCAGGGGGCCACCTAAATTATATAATTTGGCATCTGAATGGTATTAATCTGAATGGTATTAATAATTGTGTTATAATTTGGCATTGTTATAATGAGGCTATTATTGGATTGTTGTAATTGAAAACTGGTAATAAAAAATATTATATATATAAAAAAGAGATTGGGCAGGCTTCCCTATTTTTGGCTTTTGTGCATCTCTTGAAGACTTTTTTTAAAAAAAAAATGCCAAAAGACCTATGCGGTTGTTTAAACTTTTCTTGGGCAGCTGGTCATTTTAATGATTGATCTGTATTTCTATTTGTATTTTTAGTATGTGTTTTATGTTTTAACATCATAAACCAACCCAATATTTATGATGTGGCAGTATAGAAATACCTCAACAAACAAATATAAATAAATAAAATATTTGCATTGTCCAAATCAAAGGCTACTGTTATACATGTATCATTTGCTTTGTTTTCATAAGCCAAATCATAGAACGACTCTGTAATTCATTTGGTGTTTTTTTTTTAAAAAAACTGTTATTATAGGGTATTCCTGGTCAAAAGGGAGAAAAAGGAAATTCCATGTATGTTTCTCAGTTCGTTAAAGGGCCTCCGGTAAGTGCAATGAGATATTATTTGGACAAAGCCTTACTGAAATTCTTTTAGAAAAGTATACTTGCATGTCATATGGCTTGCACGTTAAATTTTTCATTGGCATGGATATAAAATTCACAGGGGACATCCAGTGGTGTCATCCTGCCTGTGCAATGGGACTCCTACCCCTCCCTGTAGCCCTCCCCAAACATCTGGTCTGGATGGTTGGAAGACCTCCTGGAGCAGATTGTGGGTTGAAGGGAGGAGGGGAAGGGGGTGCCATGCTACATGTACCAGCACAACAGTGGGTATCACTCCATGTAATTATAATAGTCAGGAAATTTTGGAAGTAAATAATGCACATAATACAGGTGAATGGGATGCTATAACAGACAAGGAACCATATCCAGGTTGTTTGGGGGAACAATGTCTGCATATTTCAGACACTTCTAGCAACAATACATTACATAATGATGGAATTTATTATGGGTTAAAATATGATGAAAATATACATAATCAGAGGCCTTTCAGTTGTCTTACTGCAGGATTTTTCATGGACAAAGATAAGAAAGTCCCGCTTTGCCATTCTCTTTTCTGAAACATGTTTTTCTTTTTTACTGATGTGGTTTGTTTTAGGGTGAAATTCCATGTATGCCAGTTTGAAAGTGAGGCCCATAGAAATAAGTACAACTTAACTTTTGACTAAACATATAGGGGCTGGATATTCAAACCTGTTTTAATACATATCTCTAAAGTTTGTTATCCTGACCCCTTATAGAATGGTAAATTCATTTAAGCAAAACAAATTGCTCTGAAATACATGTTATTAACATGTATTTATTTAGCAAAATGATTTGTTGCGCATGGTCCATTTATTGTCTATTCCCTGGTGATGATCTTAATGTTCACTGTCTTGTCTTAGATTGTCTGCATTGCTTCCTTTTTATATTGTACTGTAATTCTGATGCAGCTACAAAGAGGTGTGTGATCTAACAAAGTGGTTATGGTTACAGGGAGACAGAGGGGATCCTGGATCCCGTGGCATGCCTGTAAGTCCTGTCATTAATTTGTTTATGTTTGGTTTGGAGCAATACAGTCCATATCATTGATTTTTTTACTGCTGCAGTATACATTGTGGGCAGCTATGAAATCCTTTCCGTCTGGCTTGCAGTCAGTAGCTGTTCTCTGCAGCTGCATTAATATATATAGCAGCTCAGCACAAAGATCACTGCCATTGTGTGTCTGTACCACTGACAGATGCCTTCAGCAGTATCTAGTGGTGGCATATAGACTCTTAGAATTGTAAAGTTGGAATGGGCCACCAGGGTCATCTAGCCCAACCCCCTGCAATGCAGGAATCTTTTGCCCAACATGGGCCTCGAAACCACAACCCTGAGATTAAGAGTATCATGCTGTATCGTCTGAGCTATCCTTGTGTGATGATCTGCTTTATATGTTCCATTTGCCATGTAGAACAGTTATTCTGTGAGGAACTATTTCACACAGCGTCCATACATGAATTGTAACATATAAGTCATCCCTGATACAGTGGACTTGACAAGAAGTTGAGAAATCTCGATAACAATAAACAAGTGTGGAGCTGCAACACAATCTTGCTGTGTATTGCCCGCTCAATATGGCCGCTGTGTGGGTTGAGAGCCTATGATAATTATGGCCCCTCCTATTTTTCAGATTAATTAAAACTGTTTTTCATTCTCTTGCATCCACCTCAAGATGGATCTGTTGCTTCTGTTGCCTTCATAGCCTTAGGCTTATTATTTCTGGTTTATTTTTTGATTTATCTGCATTAATGCATAGTTAGCATGTACACAGTGTAAGCCATGAATCCTTGTAGATCATTACTCTTAATGAAAATGAAGTAGCTGGCTGCTGGCGGTGTTTGACTGGACTATTGCCTACGGGCAGTGGGCCAAGTTCAAATGGTGAAGGCCAGGCACCCCCCAAACTGCGGCCCTCCAGATGTTTTGGCCTACAACTCCCATTATCCCTAGCTAACAGGACCAGTGGTCAGGGATGATGGGAATTGTAGTCCAAAACATCTGGAGGGCCGAAGTTTGGGGATGCCTGGTGAAGGCTGTTAGTAGCTGGATGAGAATACTGAAGCTGCTACATGAAGCATCAAGCAATATTTTCTTTTGATGGAAAACAGAATGCTGCTGTTTTTAAAAAGAGCATTGTGTCATCTCTTCCCAGGGCCCCAGAGGAGAAAGGGGGCCAAGAGGTCCACCTGGATTTCCAGGCCAACCAGGCATACAGGTACAATGCTGACATTTTTATTTCACCCCTTCATTGTACTGTAAGTGTTGCAGGATGGTTAGCCTTCTGTTTATCTATTAGTTCATCACAGATGTGAATTTTGCATATTATACAAAAAATCATGTATTATACATGGCTATAAATGGGAAATTGGAGAATTGTTAGTCTGCTCAAGTTCACACATATTCATGAATACACATTTGTAGATAGGTTGTGCTCATTATCTAATTTCTTCAACTGAAAAATACTCTTAACTTCAAACTTGAGCAACAAAAGTGACCAGCAACTTAACGAAAGATTCACCATGGTACTGTATAAGAAAAATAGGGGTAGGCAATCACTTTCCCCCAATGGACATGGCTTGTGCAGTCTACTCATGATGGATGCGATCTGAAATTGATTATTATTAGCTCTCTGTTTTCCAAGTTAACAGAGGAAATAGTAACTCAAAAAGATGTTTTGCGGGTGCCTTCGTTCCAGCCACCATCCCATCGTTTCGTATCCTACTTTACAGACATGCTAATCCATTAATAAAAAATTAATCCAACTATTTAAAAAACCCTTTACTAATTCGTCAATCCTGGATGTCTCGTTTCTAGTCTTTTACCCCAACTTGAACAAACTCCAGCTGTTTCACAGTTTCAGAGATGTCACAAGTTTTCTCCCTCACACCACTCTCCACCGAAGGGTGAGGCGGAAATGAAAGAAAAACCTCCCCACCACAAGCTCACAGAAAAGTTCACTGGTCACAGAAGGCTGTAGGGTTATATGTACAGAAACTCTACAAAGCTTTGCGTGGCAGTGGAAAATGGTTGGTGGAAAATGTTAAAAAGAATAGCAGACAGTAGGTAAATATGTGGGCTCTGTGGCCTTCCATCACAGCTGATAATTGCCCATGCTGGCTTGGGCTGATGGGGGTTGGAATCCAGCAACATCTAGATGGGCCACAGGTTCCCCATTCCTGCCCCTGTGATATTGCTGTTAGTTTGAATTCCTGTACTTGTACATAACTACTCATTCCCTGTTCCTCCTCCCAAAGGGTACTACAGGTCCTCCTGGTTTGCCAGGCGAGCAGGTAAGAGGCATTCCCCCACCCCACCCCCCATTAAAGTTTAGACAGTATTTATCACACTGGTATTTTCTTGTTTCACTCTGTATGGGTTTTTATAAAGAAACTTGCTTTAAGTTCCAAACTTTAGCCACCTAATTTAATGATAAACTGGCGTCAATTTCTGCATCTTTTAAAAAAAGTCTCTAATTTTTTTTCTTCTGTTTAAAAATTAACAATTCATTAGGGAAATCCAGGAATTGGAGTGGAAGGACAGAAAGGGGAGCCGGTAAGCAAATAAGCTGTCTCTGGGAATAGCTGCCTGAAAAATGTAATCATAGTAAGAGATAGCTGAAGAAAGTGTATAGGCTTCACGTTCATGGGTTTATTGTTTCCTGTAAATGGGGAAAAAAGAAGAAGATCTTTTGTGGTTTCATACATAATTTGAGTTCTGGGAATTTCTAGAGCAGTCTTCACCAATCCTTCAGATGCTTTTGATTGCAATTCTCATCAGCCCTAGGTGGATAAAATAACACTATCAGCTGTATACTCTCATATGTGAAGAAGCATACAATGGTTTGCGAACTTTGTTTGGAAGCTGAATGTGCTCCATTTTGAATGCCATCCTTCTGTTTTGAGTGTTACACTGAGGTCTGTCTGTTTTTGCTATTTATTTTGCATTTTTGTGACTGTGTGGAACCCATAGCTGTCAAGTTCTCCCCTTTTTTAAGGGAAATTCCCTTATGCTGAATGGGCTTCCTCGCGAGAAAAGGGAAAACTTGACAGCTATGGTGGAACCCAGTTCAGCTACTGATTGATTGATTGTGTGACTGCAGTACATTGCTTATTGCTTTCATTTTATGGATCAATGGTCGCGTTCGATAGTAAAATTCATGTTAAATTGCTGTTTTAGGGGTTGCTTTTAAAAGTCTGGAATGGATTAATCCATTTTGCATTACTTTCTATGGGAAAGCGCACCTTGGTTTTGGAACACTTTGGTTTTGGAACGGGTTTCCGGAATGGATTATGTTTGGGAACCAAGGTACCACTGTAGATAGAGCAGTGGCATGAAACTTAGTTAACACAGATCAGTGCTAGGCTGTTCAAACATAGAACGAGTCCTCTGCAAATAACTCCACAATGTTATTCACTCTGTTTACTATTCCCATGGATTTTTAGGGTGATGTTGGACCTCCTGGGTCTGCAGGGCAGCCTTTATTAGTTGGACCTCCTGATTCTCAACTGTTAAAGGGAGAAAAGGTATGCAAATTATACAATTTGCAATTGTTATATGTCCATTTCTTCTTATAAAGTATCCAATAAATTTCAGTGAAATCTATGCTCATTTTTTATGCTTAGGGTCACAGCTTAAACCCCTAATCCTAGAGCTGGATGCATTTGTGTTAGACTATAGAAAGGCAAGCACCACAGCAGTATCCTGAGCAAAAGAAGTACAGTGGTACCTCTGTTTGCGAACGCCTCTGTTTGCGCATGCTCCGGGTTACGAACTCCAGCGGAAATTGCACGCCAGAGGCGCGCACGCAGAGGGAGGCGCCATTAGCGAAAGCGCGCCTCATGTTACGAGCGGTTTCCTGTTATGAACGGACCTCTGGAACAGATTCCATTCATAACCAGAGGTACCACTGTAAAGCAAATTTGTCCTGGTATGCTGCATGTCACTTGGCCACACTGCAATGGTGTTCATATACTATGCTCACTTTTATCAAGGCTGTTGCTAGCATCATGCCAATTTGCAATGGGGGAAAAAGCCTGTATGAATTATGGGGCTTCCTTGGCTAATTTAACTCATAGTTAATGAAGTTGCTGAAGGAAGCAGTGTGATCAAGTGGTCCTCCAAGATGTTGCTGAACACTGGCTGTGCAGACTGGGACTGATGGCAGCTAGGAGTCCAGCAACATCTGGAAGACCACAGGTTCCTCACCCCTGAGCCGCAGTAAGCAAATTTAATAAATAATACGTGTTGTGGAAGGGGGATTATTGGGTTGTCTGTGTTTATTTTTATTATGCATTTCGTGTTTTTCATACTGTGGTTTTATGTTATGAACCACCCTGAGACCTACAGGTATAAGGTGGTATACAAATTTAATAAATCATCATAATAAGCAACATATTTTAAATTAAATGTTTTAATACTCAGGGTGTAAAAGGAATGCCTGGAAATATAGGTGCCAAAGGATTGCGTGGCCGCAAAGTAAGTGACATTACTTTTTTTTAATTCATGAATTGATTTCATAGATATTTTATCCCAGGACTTACTAAAAATGCTAGGTAGTGTTTGGGTTTTTTCCTCTAGCTAGCAGTGGATTTGCTCTTTATCAGCTTATTGGAACATAGGAGGCTGCTTTTAACGAGCCAGACCATTGGTCCACCCTAGCTCAGTATTGTATGCACCAGGTGTGGGAAACCTTTGCTCCTCCCGATGTTGCTGAACTACAAATCTCATCATTCCGAGCAAGCATGGCCAATGACAAGGAAGGTTGGGAGTTGCATTTCAACAACATCTCAAGAGCCAAAGATTCCTGACATCTGGTGTACACACTGACTCGCAACAGCTCTCCATGGTTTCAGGCAGGGGAGACTTCCCAGCCCTGGGACTTCCTTTATGCAAAGCAGTTTTTCTACCACTGCACTATGGTATTTCCTGCAGGCCTATCTTTTTCCTGAGCTGGAATGCAGCAACTTACTACAGGGCCAAACTAGACAAAACACCACTCATGCAATTTCTGGTTGCATGAATGGCATCTTTTCCAGTTTTGTCCTCTGTCCCTGTCATCCCCAGGCTGTGAAGCTATTGCTGGTTGAACTCTGGGTGAGCCGTTCTTTGCATCACTATCTTCACTGGATGGTTATTTGCTGGCCCAGGCCCAGTGGAGCCATGGGCAGGGAGGGTGCCGTGTAGAACATTAATTGCAATAAGACACAGGACAGCAGCATTGGGGTTTAAAATGCCACAGCTTTATTGAGAACAATTGGTTTTGGCGTAGGTATCGGTTGTGTATCCTGAAATCAACCAGCACAACTTCTGATTGATGATTGGCAGGTTTTACCAAGTTTAAGGGTTGCACTATGATGTGTATCATATCCAGGTAACCTGTAAGATCACAATTTGGGGTGCTATGGCCCATCAATCCCTGAGCTAGGCATCTGGACAAGAAGAACCTCCTCGAAGCTCCTGTTAAGGGGCTACCCTGAGACTGTGGAGTGGTCACTGCTTGCTTAGATTAAGGATCCAACCCAATGCCTTATCCGCCAGTAAGTTGTGACAATTGCTATGAGATAGGCAAAACCTTCAGACAGACCCAGTTAGCCTGAAGGGCAAATTTGTCCCTCGCCCTGAATACAGCAGCTGAAGAACTTCCAAAAAAGAGGTGCCGGAACTCACCATGAATGTCTCCCGTGCTCTCTTATCATGGCAATGGCGCCCACCTGAGAGGTGCTTGAGTTCCTGTTGAAAAAAGCCCTGCATAGCATGGTCCACACCACACACCCAGTCCCAGATCTATATAGGATCGCCCAAAACAAGTAAAATGCATAGTAGACTTTGTGTTTCTTATTTGAAGTAATTTGACTGTTTTTTGTTTTGCATAAAAACAGGGTTCACTTGGAATTGGAGAGAAGGGTGAAAGGGGGATTCCTGGCTTTCCTGGATTGCGGGTGAGGAAGTTTCAGAATAAGCCAATACAGTATAGTTACAGTTTATACATGGCTTTTGAGCAGCGGTTGCCAATGTGATGCCTTCCAGAGGTTTACTGGACAGAAGCTCCCATGAGCCCCCTGTGGGACGGAGAACAGGGGGATCACTATGGGAGGGGAGAATTGGTCCAAAGTTGGATAAAGGCACCTTATGCAAATACAACAGGGATTTATCTAACTCTGGGGTAACCAACATGGTGCCCTCCAGCTGTTGTGGGCCACAACTTCCATCGGCTTCAGTCAAGATGGCTAAGGGTCCGAGATGATGGGAATTGTAGTTCATAATATCTGAAGGGCACCACATTGGATATCCTTGGTCTAACCCAATCCTATATAATAAAGTCCCTGTGTCTCTGCGTCCAGTCCCTGTGTCCGCGCTACTGTGCATGTGCCCCACGGACACAGGGATTGGATGCAGAGACTGGACGCACGCACGCTCTCTCCCCCCCAACCCCTCTGCCTACCGTTTACCTACCTGCGGCCACCAACCGCCGCTCCCCGTGCGAGCGAGCGCGCTCTGTCTCCACGCAGGCGCACTTGCTTCTAAGCAGCAGCGCGAGGAGGAGGAGGCTGCGAGATAGACCCGTGCACTTTTCCCTCTCACGGCTGCTTTTTTCCCCCTTCCTCGCGCAGGCAGCGCGAACCAGAGAAGCCCCGCTCTCTTCTCTCTCTCGCACACACACATACAAACCGCCCGCCTGCCCGCCCCACAGCAAACTACCTCAGGCAGTCGAACTCAGGTACGCGCACGCCACTTCCCGCTACCCCCCCAGCTGCATTCCCAACCAAGCCGCAACATAAATCTATACAGAGAGAGGGAGAAGAAAGAGAGACCCCCGATTAGTCTTGGAAGTGCCACCGCCTCCTAGCGGCCACCCGCGGGATGTGTGTGAGTGGGCGCGCCGGGGAGGCTAATATTTGACCCTTCGGGGGTCATACAGTCACAAGCTCGCCTACCTCACAGGGTTGTTGTGGGGATAATTTTTGTAGTTTTATATTTTTTATTTTGCTCTGCGAAGCGCCCTGATGCCTTCGGGTATAGAGCAGTATAATCCTTTATAATAAAGTGCAAGAAGTGGCGGGTGTGCGTGGAAACGCGGTGGGATGCGCTCTGCACATGTCCCCAAGGTTGCTAGAGCAACAGGTCTGTTCTAGCACCCGTTAATTTAACGGGCTTCATGATACTAGTGTGTTCATAATCAGTGTGTAAAAAATACCTAATATTATAACTTTTTGTCTCTGTCCTTTTCCATAGGGGAGTCCAGGTTCTTATGGATCGTCAGGAATTCCAGGAAGCAAGGTAGCATATATTTATAAATAAAACATAAGCAATGTATATAATTTACTAATAAAATAAACCGAAGTATAGCATCCATATCCATAGCACACACACCTTCCCTTATTTTGTAAGATAAATCAGTGCTGGTGTATTTTAAAAGCATTTTTTAAATATTTTGAATTTCTTTTACCTGCTAAACCCCCACAATTTCAGACCTGTTTTTGAGAGTCTACATAATGGTGGTCGTTTGGTTCTGAGCTAGCAAACCTTGTCAATGAAACTGAACTTGAAGTGCATGAATTGTCACAGATTAACCAACTTGGGATAACTTCTTACACAGTTATCCCTATTAAGTGCAATTAATTACAGTATAACCTATTTGCACGATAAGCGTTCTTAAGGGACGTGAACAAATATTGTTTATTTCAGGGTGAAACTGGAATGGCTGGATTTCCTGGAGAGGATGGGCTTCCAGGAATTAAGGTCAGGTCTCAAATGCAGAAGGTTCTTTATATATTTGTGTTTATACTAAGCTTACATGGAATCTATACCGTTCTGTAGCAGAGCAGAGGGGTCATTTTAATTCATTCCATTACCTTTCACTATCACAGTTAATTGTTTCCCTTGGGCTCCTATAGGTACAACGTTGTTACATTGCAATAAACCTGAAAATTCTTACAGGGGGATCTAGGAGACAATGGGCTGCCAGGTCCACCAGGACCTCGAGGAACACCACGCCCTGGAATAAAAGGTTTAACTAATATTAAACAATTCAATGCACATTTCATACAATTCATAGTAACATACAATTATATTTAAAGACCACCACATTTTCCAATGATCTCCTACAGGTCTTCAAGGAGACCCTGGAGAACCTGGACCTCCTGGAAATGTGGGGGCAGATGGGTTGACGGGCCCTCCTGGTGCTTATGGCAGGCAAGGGGAAGATGGAGCCAGTAAGAAACCTTTTTTTATGTTTAGGGTAAAAGAAAATCCTATCACCAGCTTTCACCTCTTTCCATAAAGGTTATGGTGACAGATCCCAGGATAAAAATAATCTGTGGCAGCCTTTTCATAGTTACTTCTGTGCATTTCTAAGCATATAATAAGAGTTTATACAAAATGTGTTTTTTGTGATTTTTAAAAGATGTAGTGAGTTGGCAGATTTTAAATAATCATATGAGCAGCAAATGTGTTAAAGCATCTTGATTGTTCAAGGTATTCGCTCAGGTTGAACATTTGCCTTTATACGGATTTCATTGCTTTAATAAGATTGTTGGAAAAAAAGGAGGGGTGGGTTAGGAATTGAACAAAGGTGTGGCAAAATACTGTCCACTGTGCTTCCTCAGGTTTGTGTATTTATTCCAGGTGGTAACACCCCCAAGTATTCCATGTTAACTCAGAGTTAGACCTATTAGTTAGACAACACCAATGCTGCTCAGGAATTCTAAGAAACAAAAACATAATAAGATATTTGAATTGATTTTCTTTTTTTAGTTTCTTAATCATTCTAATACTGTTGGGTAAGCTGTAATATACAATCCTGCCAAAATTGGTTAAAAACAGTTCCCTTTGGAAAGGCCCAATCCTGGCACCCAATCTTAGACAAAAAAAGTGCTCCTTCATCTTGGGAGCCATCCTGCAAAAATCAGTGATGACGTCTTCAGAGGTGTCCAAATATAGAAAAAAGGCCATCCCTCAATTTCAGGAACAATCACACCAAATTTGGTGATGGCATCTTAAGAGGTTCCTGGATGCAAAGTAAACAGACAAACAACTTTCCAAAATATGTAGTGTAATATAGTAGATGTAGGTACCATATGTTGTTTAAAAGCATCACCTCAACAATTTGGAGCATGACCTTTCAAACAAAAGGCTTTTCTCAATCCATGGGGGGGGGCTGTTTGGAGGCCATCTTTAGACAGATTGGAGCTTCTGTTTGTCTTCACTTTTTCTCAATAAAACAATTACTGAAGGGAGAACTCCATGTCACTGATGAATGGATAGAACTGTTAAAGACTACACTGCTACAGCTACATTTATCTTTAAGCCGTTCACATATGCTGAACCTGCCAATGCTTTAAGATCATATGGCAAGACTTATTTCGGTTCCTCTACTCGCTGAATTTAGGTAGGCAGTAAATGGGAAATGAGCCTTTTTTCCTTTTCCAGTGAAATCCTATGCAAATCCAGTCAAAAGTACATTCCATTATTTTCAATGGGGTTTACTTCCAGGTAAGTGTATGTAGGATTGCATCCTGTACACATTTGCCTGGGAGTTTGCTGCATTGAATTAAGTTCAGTGGTAGAACATTTGTCTTTAAATCAGAAAGTTCCAGGTTCAATTCCTGGCATCTCCATGTACGGCTGAGAGAGGCTTGCTAACTAAAACCCTGGTGAGTTGTACGCTGCCTCTGAATACCAGTTGCTAGAGAACATGAACAGCAGAGTGCAATTGCCCTCATTCTGCTTGTGGTCTTCTAATAGAAATTTGATAGGCATCTGTGGGAACAGAACCCAGGACTAGGTGGGCCCTTGGTCTAATGCAGCAGGGCTTTTCTTATTAAATCATTGGGACAAAAATGCCATGTATTAAATTGAGGCCCATTGATTCCAATGGGAACTTTTTTTAAAAATTTTTTTATAAAAATCTTTATTTCAATTCTTTAAAACATTACAAAAATATAACAGAAACAAAGGATTTACAAAACGTAATAACAAAAACAAAAAAAGATATGAAAATACCAGAAACAGAACATAGAAATGAATGATCAAAATAAAACAGAGTTTCATCTAAACTTATACTCAACACAATGCATAGCAAGTATTGTATAAAAAATTTAAATCAAGATGAAATCAAAATATAGAAATTTCTTTTAAAAAAGGAAAAGGAAAAAGAAAGGGAAATTTTTTAAAAAATACTTCCGATTGTTCACATATCGCTTCCTCTATCTTTCCCCCCTCTTTACTCGCTTTCTTAAATTCCTTTAATTAAACCACCCACCACAGGTGTACCATCTTCTTTTATCTAACAAGTATCTCTCTTTATACGTTACTTAATTTAAGCAAATCACCAAATCAGTTTTAATACCTTCTTTCTTCAGGTAGTCCTCTACCAATTTCCACTCGTTCTGGATTTTTTGTTTGGGGGGTAACACGACTGGACCTGATGGTCAGGGGCCCCTTTACTTTATTCCTTATACCTGCAGTCATTTTAGCTAAATTCATAAATTCTATTATTTTTACTTGCCAATCCTGTACTGTTGGTACCTCTTCCCCCTTCAAATGGAAATTTAAGGTCAACCCAGAATTCCTAGGGCAAGAAGTACTCCGGGCAATGCCAACCTATTGTTTCCGGAGCATGTGCCAATGTTGTAATCCAAACTGGTAAGACTGTTTTATGCTATTTTACAACTGTTAAGAAAAAGAAAAGAATGAAATGCCAAAACCTGTGATTTGCAGCTCAGTTTCCTTGTGTGCTTTAGAACAAATAGTTTGGAGATAATTGTAATAGTTGAGGAAATCCCGTGAACAGGAATTTGGAGATCAATTGAGCTTCCCTTTCAAGCCTTGCCAGTCTATCAGAAGGAAATATTAGTTTAAAACATAAGGAATCCATTATCCTGGATAACTGAGCCTCCAAATGTTGCTTGGTCACAACTCACATCACCCTTTGCCATTGGCCACACTGGTTGGGGCTGATGCAAGTTGGAATCTAACAATATCAGGAGGGCCACAAGTTTCCCATCCTTGTTCTAGACTATTCAGTGAGGTGTAGCTCAAATAATTTGAATTTTAGAATGCCACCCTCCCATAGCTGGTTTCGTTATGGCTATTTCACTTCCTTTTTCAAGGCTCCATGACTTGTTCTTTTCTCCTCCTCCTCCATAGGTTTCCCTGGTCCCAAAGGTATATTGGGAGTACAAGGGCCTCAGGGCTTTCGAGGTGACCCTGGTCTCCCTGCTGTAGCTGACATGGCACCAGGAAGGCCTGGCTCTCCAGGGTTGCCGGGTTTTCCAGGAACACCAGGAAAACAGGGCTTGCCTGGACCACCTGGTAAGATGAGCAAAATACTTTGAACTTGACTATAATTCCACTCATTTCTTAATAATAATAATAATAATAATAATAATAATAATAATAATAATAATAACAATAATAATAATAATAATAATATTTGTACCCTACCCTGCCCAGCCCGGGTCGGGCTCAGGGGGCTAACATCAAATATGAACTACAATAAAATGTAATAGAAAAAAGAAGAAGAAAACAACAAACAAATAAACAGTTAATCAAAATACGGCTTAAAATGCTGTATTAAAATGCAGCTTAAAATGCAGCCTCATTTTAGTAGCAGCCCATAGCAGGGGTGGGCAACTTTGACAGGTGGGCATGACAACCCTTGCCAGTTATGTAATAACCAGATGATTTTTCGGTGCTTGGAAACTGCAGTGCAAGAGGCTTTGCCAGCCCTATGGTTGGCACTTTGGGAAGCATTGAGCATAGGGTTTGCAGAGCGTTCCTCCACATCAGTTGAAGGGGATCAGATGGAGAGGAAAAAACCTTGCATTTAAGTTCAATTCTGCTTAGTCCTGGGCACAAACATGTACAGAATTGAGCCTTGTTCTCCCTCCGATAATCAGCTTAACATCATGAATGACAGGCATGTAATTGGCAGGGGATTGGCAAGTGGGTGGGGTTTGGGGGGGAAATGGCCTTGTGGACCAAACTGGTTTCCTACCCCTAATATTTAGCAATAGTAATTTATCAAGCAATAATAACAGTAATCATTCCGGGTATGGGAGAAGCAGGCTTATTGCCTTCACGATTTGTCTTCAAAATCTGGCTTCCATTTACCCAAGGTGAAGCAATACCAAGAAAGCACAATCACCAGCAAGGAAGGAGCTTATGAGGGAGGGGCAGAGGCAATGGTAACAGTGCTGCACTCATCAGGGTGGGGGTGTGCAGGTGGCAGTGAGATCAGGGTTGTTTCAGGTTGGTGGTGGTAGCCCAGCTAATATGCGTGCACCTGCAGGGCCACTGCTGGCCCAGAACTCCCCCAATGTCCCCTCCTCACACCATCTTGGTGACCACAGTGCTGCCGCCAAGAAGACTTTGCAGCCTCTGCCTCACTACCCTCATGAGCAGGCACCCCCAAACTGCGGCCCTCCAGATGTTTTGGCCTACAACTCCCATGATCCCTAGCTAACGAGACCAGTGGTCGGGGAGGATGGGAATTGTAGTCCAAAACATCTGGAGGGCCGAAGTTTGGGGATGCCTGCTCATGAGTCACCTCTGGAAGAAGCTTTAAGAGGAAGGCACTTCACTGCTTTCCCCTTCCAGTATGGGCCTCCCCCCCCAAAACACACACTCATGGTTGCATTGCAATAGAACCTCAGCCAAGGAGAAAGCATCTGGGGGAAAGTTGAGGGAGAAAAGAGACAGGTGGAAAGAAGGGCTAAATACCCTCCTCCTCCTCGCTGCTTCTTTATTACAAATAATACCCTCCTACTTTGAAGAAGTGAACTCTGAAGGTGGATTGTGGGAATAGTATTTTGTATGTTGCCCAACAATCTATCAACCGTATATGGAATATGGGGGGGGGGGGTATGTCTAAAGGAATCTTTATTTACTCCACTCAGTTTGGTATTGCAGAACTCTAGTTATGCATAGCAAGTTAGTTCTACAGTTTCAGCAACAATTATTTGAAAACAGTAACATGATTATGTACTATATAATGTAGAATTATTATTATTATTATTATTATTATTATTTATTATTATTATTTAGTGTTCCAAGCTTCAGGAGAAATGGAGGAGAGGATTGGTGGGTGGGTGAACATATATCCCCTATTAGGTGGGACGTGGGCATCACACTGGCAGTCAAACAAGCTTCTCATAGCTGTCAACTTTTCCCTTTTCTTGCGAGGAATCCTATTTGGAATAAGGGAATTTCCCTTTAAAAAAGGGAAAAGTTGACAGCTATGAAGCTTCTGCTGATGTAACCATCTGGTCCTGTAGCTGTCTAACAAGTCGGTTCTAAGAATGAGGCCAGGCTGTTTAATTTTTTTAAAAAAGAACAGAGGCAATGATAATCAATTGAAACAATAAAATATATCTCTTGTAAAATTTCAAGGTGTGGCTTGTACTGGGAGAGGGTCTCCTGGACCACCAGGAGCTAAAGGCCAGAAGGGATCCCCTGGAGAAAGAGGTGCAAAAGGAGAGAAAGGCAAGTACATGCATCCCTCACAGAGCAAATGCCTCATCTCAATCAAATCATGTAATTAAACCATGACTGTCCTTGAGATAAAAACACAAGTCATAATCGCTTTGTGAACTGGCATTATTTGTCTGGTCCAAAGCCCTGCTTCCTTTGTGCCTATACAGGGAGTGCAAGTAGCTGCTTATGTGGTGCTGGTCCTTGTGGTGCAGCTGGAATACGAGGTCCGCCAGGTGTCCCTGGAAGAAAAGGAGAAGTAGGGTTACCTGGAAAATATGGAAGAATAGGTGATCCAGGCTTACCTGGTGCAGTAGGGCCACCAGGTTCCCCCGTGAGTAACTTATAGGCAATATTTTATATTCTGGCATCCACAGAGTAGATTGATCTTTCCTTATTTCTGAAGATTCAGCTTTTATTTTGTCACATTTTGATGTTAATGTTCAGGTAGATCACACAATGCAAACTTAAACTGTGGAATTTGCTGCTTCAAAGTGTGGTGATGACCACCAATGCAGATGGCTTTAAAGGGGGGTTCATGGAGGATAAGACTATTAAGCACTACCGGTACTAGTTGTGGTGCCTGTGTATAATAGCGGTCGCTGGGGGAAAACCAGCAATAGTGGGCTATTGTGCTCAGGTCCTGCTTGCAAGTTTCCCATAGGTGGTTGGTCAATGTTGGAAACAGGATACTGGGCGAGATGGGTCTATACTCTGATCCAGCAGGATCATTCTACTGTTCTTGTCAGTGTGCCATGAGAGCAAATCATTGGGAAAGATCTTGATGAAAGGCTCCTGTGGGAGCAGGATGGGGAAAGCTCATGGTGTCACCCGGACGGTGGCAGAGTGACATGTTCCAGCACCCGGAGTGGCAAAGAGGTGGGGGCATGGCTGGCGAGCATCTCGGGGGTGCACGGCGAGCGGTGTGTGTGTGGCTGCAATGGCACCCCCTGGGATGGCACCCGGGACATACCACTCCCCCCACCCCCACCTTCGTCCGCCAGTGCACCCGGATAACCTTTGTTGTCAGTTTAAAAAGCACAGGTTGTGGGATGAGAAAGAGAGCATCACACTCCCATCTTGCTCATCTAATAGATGTTTATTTGCTTTCGGATCTCAGCTATTATTTCAATTGACTATAACTTTTTTATTTTAACACTTGTAAGGGAATACCAGGTCCATTTGGGTTGACTGGTGAAAAAGGTGATAAGGGTGACCCAGCTAGAATAAGAATAAAAGGTAACTATACAACGTACTAAACCCATGAGACTTTTTCCCTTTAAACTTGGGGACTGCTTCCAATGGTATATCCAAATTTTCTATTGCGTGGTGTTTGTGGTGTAGAAGCTTTGCACATAAGAGCCAACGAATTGCCCTGGGAGTAATAACAGTAGCCATCTGTCTGAAGTTCTTTCTCCAAAGTTATAGTCTGTAAGTGCCATAATTAGAGTATGTCTTCCACTTCCTTACTTTTATGATCTATCAAATGCAAGGAGCTAGTGCAGTCTGTTCCTTATTCCATGTCCCTCCACTGATCAGTACTCTGCTTTTTAAGACTCATTGTGAAAAATGCACTACCTAGTTAAAGTGGTACCAACTGTTCTAAGATTCTTGCTTAAGTTTTGTCAAGCATCTCCATTAGCACCATCTTTCTATTTTTCTGCTCATCCTAATTCACCATGAACCACTTTTCATTTGAAATGTTCACATTCATCCACTTATTCATCTTATTGCAAGATTTTAGGGTTGTTATTTTTTAAAAAATAGACTGAATTTGCCCACATTCATCATAGACACCTCAGTAATTTCTTTGGCTAATGCATTCCACAGAAGAGAAGGTTCCTGACCTTATGTACTGTAATTAATGGAGAAGCTTATTCCTCCCCCCCCCCCCGATTCCTCCTGCATATAATCCTGTACAAATACCAAAACTCAAGCTTCTTGACGTTCATTATTTTAAGACTTTTAATATTCTGAACACTAATTAGTAAGAAAGATGCATTTTATCCAAACGCAAAATAGTGTCCTGTAACTTATTGTAAAGCTGTATTCTTATTGGTTTGCCCAATTTTCTAGCAGTTTGGGGGCATTTCCTAAAACATTCAGGTAGTGTAGCCTTCAACAGCATACATACATACATACATACATACATACATACATACATACCGGTATATTGCATACTGACTGTAACATTTCCATAATTTAAAGGGATAAAAGGACAAAGAGGTCTTCAAGGCGAGCCTGGATTTCCAGGAAGAAATGGCATTGCTGGCAGGAATGGAGAACTAGGACTGCCTGGTGAAAAGGGTTTTAAGGTATACCTGATTATTTTGACAGCTGTTTTTCCCTTCATTGTAACAATGAAGAAGTAAACTAACCAGGAGTTTTCTCTCTGCGTGAAAGGGCTGAGAGTTCTGCACAGTTCTTATAATGAAAGCCAGCTCATAAACTCAGAATATGCTCAGTGGCACCATGTTCTTTAATTCTAACAGTATGTCTTTTGCACCTGGATGTGGTTGTTAGATCATGGGGTTCTAGTGCAAAACTTCCAACATAGCTACAACACTAATAAAACCAACAATAAGGACATGCCCAGCCCAGAAATAAAACATTGATTTAACAAGTCCATCATCTGAAAGGAAACATTACTCATGAGTAAGCTGCTGTGAACAAGTGAATCTCAACGCCCTTTTGGAAAACCTGGTGACTTTAAGGGGATCAGCTGGAAGCGAGTTCAAATAAATTAATTGTGCATTTGTATTCATTGTTTACAGGGGTTTGATGGAAGATCTTTGCCAGGTTATAAAGGATTTCCTGGTTCCCCTGGACTTCCTGGCTCAAAAGGGCCAATAGGACCAACGGGTCTTGGAATTCAGGGTCTGCAAGGTGTCCGGGGTCTGCCTGGAAGTCCAGGAAGCCCAGGTATTAGAGGACCACCTGGCCCAAAAGGTGAAAAAGGTAATGTATATATTTTACATTGAAAAGAGAATACTCTGTTGGTTCAGTTGTTTGGGAGGTTGGGTCAAACCAATTGATGGTGTGCAGCCTGGGAGTCATTTTGGACTCACAGCTGTCCATGGAGGCACAGGTCAGTTCTGTATCCTTGGGCAGCTGTCTACCAGCTCCATCTGGTATGCAGGCTGAGACCTTACCTGCACGTGGACTGTCTCGCCAGAGTGGTGCATGCTCTAGTTATCTCCCGCTTGGACCTCTGCAATGCGCTCTGCGTGGGGCTACCTTTGAAGGTGACCTGGAAACTACAACTACTACAACTTATTATTATTATTTCCTTCTAGGTGCTACTCTTCCTTACACAGCAGCATACCCTGGGAATCCAGGTGCACCTGGTTTTAAAGGTATATCAGGTATGACTACAAAAGTGAAACAAGGTGCTATTCTTTGCACAGAATCTGTTAATGTCTTCAGATTATTCAGAATTAACCAGACTTCTGTAATTTAAAGCTTACAGTAATGAGGTGTAGGGTAAGAATTCTCAAGATTTGAAAAGAAACACAAATGCGAGGTTATCATAAATGATAGCTAAAAATTAAAACCAGGGCTAGAACCTCCCTAATACTCTACGCAAAAAAACCTTTTGTTTTCCACTGGTGGTGAACCTGGTGGAAAAAATAAAGTTTGGCATGCTCCTCTTATATGGTTATATCATTTAGATAGTCTCCGGGTGGTACAGCAAGGGAAATCTCTAATATGAGTCTCAGAAGCATTTTGCCATGGGTTATGGAGCACAACTATGATTAAAAGAAATAAGGGGTCAAATCTGTCTCCGTATTTCATTTGTTTGGCAAAAGCCAAGGGAATGGACTAAGTGGTACTTCCTTACAAGTATTATTGTCTTTGGCCAACTTCTGGATAGTCAGAAAACATGGAGATCTTGCTGACTTTCCATTGCAATTGCTTTAGGATAACCCTTCATCCTGCCAGCTGAATAGCTTGGAACTTCTTATCTCTTAATGTTATCACTTAATATTAATTATTATTTAATGTTGAATTAGAGTTGCTCTTTTTTTAATGGAGACTTGAATGGCAGAAATTACACGTTGCCAGACAAGGTATGTGCAATTATGCATGATGAGGTAGTGTGAACATGAAACCTATCAGTCCTAAGAATGCATTGATCTTGCCTGAAATGTTTTTAAAATTCAACCCCTATATTTATAAAATGGATTTATCTAGGTTTGTTCCACAGAAGGTTTGAAAGCATTGAACTAAGCTGTGGCACAATCTGTCTATTCAGGCCCGAAAGGATTGAGAGGGCAGCCTGGGCGAGCTGGTCCCAATGGTTTTGATGGCTTCAAAGGCCAACAGGGCAAACCAGGAATACCAGGGAATCCTGGTCCAGAAGGTAAGTGAAAGAAGGGCAGTGTGTATTCATTTGTTGAATATGGGTATGGACTGATTTTAATATACTGTAGTATATTCAGCTTTCTTCTTCTGAGCCTCATGCTTATTGTGCAACTGTAGAACCTGAATGTTGTCAGGTCATTAAATAAAGTCAGTTTTAGAAAAGAATTGTAGCTCACGTGCTTTCTCTCCAGTGCTTTGCTCCCATTAGATCTTGTTTCCCACAAGATGTAGTGATGGCCACCATCATCATCATCATCATCATTTGATTTGTATGCCACCTTTCCACAGTTAAAACAATGCTCAAGGCAGCGTACAACATGACAAGATTTACATAATTACCAACAAAACAAAAGGCATAAACAATAAATAAAACACATCAAAAGGTACATAACCAGATGCAAAACATTTCCACATAAATCATAAAATCTGAAAACTAAAAATCAAAATACGGCTTAAAATACAGCTTAAAATGCAGCCTCATTTTAGTAGCAGCCCATAGCAGGGGTGGGCCAACTTTGACAGGTGGGCATGACAACCCTTGCCAGTTATGTAATAACCAGATGATCGTTAGGTGCTTGGAAGCTGCAGTGCAAGAGGCTTTGCCAGCCCTATGGTTGGTATTAGTTAATATCAACATTAATATCAATAACAATTTAAAATGACATAGGTAAAAAATAAAAACAATATTTAAAAAGGAGCCCTCTCTGTCAAGGTAGCAGCAGCAGTCCTTTATGGACCTTGTCAGTCCCCGCCCCAAGCCAACTTGAATGACTTTAAGAAGGAATAAATAAATTCATGGAGAACTATTGGTGGCTACTACCCATGATAGCTATGTTCTACCTCCACTGTTTGAGGCAGTATGTTTCTGAATACCAGCTGCTGATAACCAGTTGGAAAGAGATTCAGGTTCCATATATGGGGTTCTCATGGGCATCTGGTTGGACACTGTGAGAACAGGATTGCTAAACTAGATGGGTCTTTGGCATAATTCAGCAGCACTCTTCTTATGTTTGTTGAAACCAGTCAGGAAGCAGATCTTAAACCTCTGACTGAGGCTCTGAAGAGCTGGTTTGAGACACATTTCCCAGTAGTGATTCAGGTCCCAGACTGCTATAGCCTAAAATATCTCATCAGGTTAGAAACCTGCACTAAATAAAGAGGTATATTAATCCAGGCCAGGGTAGCAAATGTAGTACGCACCTCTGCAATATGCCATCAGCCCCAGCACAGCAAATGGGTCGGGTTGGGGATGGTAAAATCAGCTATCCCTGGATTAATGTGACTCCAAATACTGACAATCTCCACTTGCTCTCAGTTAAATTGTTTTGAGTGTTTGCAATACTTAGAATGAATTCAAAGGGATAAGGTGAACACACAGAGGACAGATCTAACAGCCATAATGGAAAAATTCAGTCTCCATGTTCACAGGCAGTTGAGTTGGCATCCCTCTGTCTTGGTAGACAATGGAGGAGTGTGCCTTTGGTGGTGAAATCAAACTGTTGGAAGGATACAGCATCTGCTGCGGCTGTAGATACTGCTACGGGAAAGACATGTTTCGTTGCAGCTGGGGCAGATGAAGACCATGCACCATGGCATTTCTTCTCTCGGCACTCTTCCCAGTGGTCATTCCTCCTCTGGTCACTGCTACGAATGCACAACCTAACTGCCTGACTCCAGGTCATACATTCACAGACAGAGTATGCCACTGAGATCAGTTCCTGGGTGCAAACAATGAGGAGGAGCTACTGTCTTCATGCCTCATTATGACCTCATAGGTGTCTGATTGGCCACTGGGGGAAACAAGCTGCTGCACTATATGGATCTAGGAAAAGCTCTCTTTACATTCCTATTTCACAAATGATAGCATTACAAGTTGAAATTAAACAAGTTAAGCAAATGATCCTATGTCATCTGGATTTCATTATTCTCCAGGTTTCAGGGGTGAGACTGGTGATCAAGGTGCACAAGGTGAAAGTGGTCCAAGGCTGGATGGTGCTCCAGGGTTGCCAGGTCCTCCTGGCCTTGAAGGTCCAAAAGGCATTTTAGGTGACAACAGTTATGGTCCTCCAGGAATTCCAGGCAACAGAGGTCTTCCCGGTTTACCAGGCCTGCAAGGCTTAAGAGGTGAACCAGGTTTTGCTGGGCTTCAAGGTATGATGCCTATTTGTGCATGATTTATCTTATCCTTTTTGGATTTGTTACTGATAATTGGCTGACTATAAGCTACTTCTCCCCCAAAATATATTTCTGTAGGAGAAAAATATAAATAGCTCAATCAATAATGCCTGATCTGACTGTACCAGTTACCGATTTGTTTCCGTGCCCAATTTAAAATGCTGGTTTTGACTTATATAGCCTTAATTGGCTCAGGACTGCAATATCTAAAGGACTGCCTCTTTCTATACGAACCTACCCAGACCCTGGTATCATATTTCGAGGCCCTTCTTAGGTTTAGAGGGTGGCAACAGAAGAACGGACCTTTTCTGTGGTGGCTCCCCATTTGTGGAATGTTCTCCCGAGGGAGGTTCGCCAGGCACCTTCATTATACACCTTTAGACGCCAGGCAAAAAAAAGTTCCTCTTTAACCTGTCCTTTAGCTGATTAACATCCAATGCCCTTTTAAAATGTGTTGGGAGGGGGTTATTGGGTTGCTTTTGTTTTTATTTTGTGTATTTCATGTTTTTATATTGTAATTTTATCTTGTGAACTGCCCTGAGACTTGCGGGTATACGGCGGTATATAAATTTAATAAATAATAATAATAATAATAATAATAATAATAATAATATTTCTAATGTAAGAGGTTGAAGGACACACAATCTGGATATGTTTGGGAAACCCTAGCTGAAAATAAGAATGAGAGCAAGAGAAAAGGAAAAGTGAGGGGTTGTACAGTGGGGAGATCTCAGAAGCATAGCAACTCACAAAAACGGTCCAGATAGCTTCACATATTTACTGTTTGTCTCTTTTACTTATTTTTTTTTTTAAAAAATAGTTTTTTATTAAATTTTCCAAATAAACAAAAAGTAAAGAATTTTTTTACATTCCAATTTATATTCCCCTCTTATTTCAATTTCGCTCTGCCGAGCTATGACTTCCCTCCCTCCCTTCATTCGGCTTTCTTGTTCCCTCTTATCTCACAGTTGCTTTATACAAGCATAAATAAATTAAGTTCGTAGGATTTATTTCAGTCCTGCAAGTGTCTTTAAACTTCTACAGTTCTTCTCTATATGGTCAATAAATTTACTCCATTTGTCTCTCCTTGGTTTCTTTTACTTATTCTTGACTCGGGTCAACAAAGAATTCTACCATTTTCCATGTGGTAGAAGTGATCACTAATTGGGCATTTGCAAATCATGTGAATGAGTTAATCTGATCTCTGGTAAATTCAATCTCCAACTGTGGGTTGATGAAGATTGGGGCAACACCATCACTCTAAAAGGAACACAATATGTCCTAAATATCAATTTCTACTGGGCACTGTATGTGTCAAACAGTGCCGTCAAGATTTGAGAGAAAAGCAACTTTCACTTACTCAGCTTCAGAAGTTCTATTCAGATTTGCTTTATGCATACCTGCTTTTTTCAAGTCACAGATTGTTTTGCGGCAAGCATCAGTATGCTGTAGCATTGCCATCACCTTGTGAGGTTTCTGGGGGTTGCAGTACAAACTGGAAGGGCAGGTCATATTGTGAAG
Organism: Zootoca vivipara; assembly: GCF_965207765.1. Taxonomy (NCBI): domain Eukaryota; kingdom Metazoa; phylum Chordata; class Lepidosauria; order Squamata; family Lacertidae; genus Zootoca; species Zootoca vivipara. The sequence continues at coordinate 69,010,869 of NC_142588.1, read as the reverse complement.
CCAACCTGCCCTGATATTGTTCACTTTGCCTGTGTGCAGCAGGGGGGAGGGGTGAAAATGTCCCTTTTAAGCTCATGAAAGCAAAGGACAACATCCTGTGAATATAAATATATTTCCCCAGGTCCCGTCTTTCCATGCAGCAACGTGAAGTGATTGCTTTGGATAGCAACTCCCAGCAGAGATGTCATTTTGCTATCTTCAGTATTATTTCTGTATGGAATGTGAGGAGCATAAGCTCCAGTCTCGTGCAAGGGGTGTCTTCTGTTTTCTTTCTGTTTCATGATGCAGAATTGAAAATGTGTAAGGCGCAGACCTTGACTTTTCTCAGTATGCTAGATCTTCCAAAATAGAGGCTGTCTGGTGTTGGTGTTGTTCCTCCCCGCCCCTAGCATTAACAACATGCAGCCAGGATGCTGTCAGCAAAATGAGCTGGACTGGGCAAGTGCAAACCCAAAGCGTACCACTGTCAGGGCCGTCTTAAGCTCATCGGGCGCCCTGGTGCAGGGATCCCTCAGGCACCCCCCACCCCCACTCTTAAAAAAAAAAACACCGGGGACCGGTGTTTGGAAGAGGGCTCCTCCTGAGCTGTTGTGGGAGCTGTTGTGGGAGCGCACAGCCTTGGAGGGGAGGGAATGCAAGCAGGCTCTGGCGAGCGGTGCGGGGAGAGAAGGAGCAAGGCAGCGGCGAACCAGGACCGAGCAGGGACTGTGTGCCTCGCAAGGAGAAACGGACACAGGATCCCCCCCCAGCCCATCCCAGCCCCCGTCTTTGTCTCCATTTCCCTCCTCGACTTACCCGCCAGCTCGTCCGGCTCCAGCCAGCTGTCGGCATCGATCCCACACAGCACAAAGTAGTGCACAAAGCGGCAGGGCGTCGAGCCTGAGCCAGGCCCGGGGGCGCCGCACTACCGCTCATCCCTCCGCCGGCGTCTGCGATCTCTCTCAGGCAGGATCCCAAGCAACAGGGGCAGCGCCGCTAACGCAGCAGCACCAGCAGCAGCGCTCCTTCCATGGCGCAAGTCTGGCCGGTTGACGGCCTCCCTTGCCGCGGGGAGCACGGCCGAGCAGGAGGAAGACGAGGACGCGGCGCCGGCAGTAGCTGAGGCTGCAGCCAGTGCTCGGGCTCCGCTAGGCACCTTCCCGCCATCGCCTCTGTGCTGCGTTTCATTGGTAGAGCTGCTGCCATGTGGCATCACCTCTACCAATGAAACGCAGCGCCGGGGTGAGGGATGACCCTGGCACTGCAGAGCGGAACAGGGTCCTAGTGCCCCTGCTCCGCTCGTTTACCTCTCTCCCCCGAGTGGCGTGGCTGGCGGCCGTCCAGGAGGAGGGAAAGGGAGGTCGCCGCGCAGCTCCCCCACTTGCTGGGGCACCCCTCAGCGCCTCAGCGCCACTAGGGCCAATGGGCGAGCCGGCCCTGACCACTGTTACTATCAAAAGCCTCTCTCTTACAGGGTTGCATGTACAGAAGTTGCACATAAAAGAATTCTAAGTAAAAACATATTAAATGAATGTATTCAGTGAGCTAAAACGAGTCAAAGACATGGTTTGTGATGGCTTAGTTAGTGTGAATGCGGGGACTCCCAGATTAAAGATGCTAGCCACTATGCTCCTCCCTACCGTAGTTGTTCTGCTGAACAGCACTTTGCTAAGCCATGCCTTGGCTTGGCATGTTCATCCAAATTTGAGCTTGTGGCTTTTCCATGAGACCTGTTTCTTTTCTTTTTATAATTTTTTATTAGTTTTACATTAATTTATACATAATAACTTTAACAATTTCAACTCATAAAAATAAAAGGTTCCCTTCGAACCTTCAGACCTCCTCCCCTCCCTCCATGGGTTCCATTTCCAACGAAACTATGTTCTTTTTCTTTTTCTTTTACCGTTATCCCTCTGTTATATAATCATGGTTACCAAAGTTCATTTCACATTACAAGTGTCATTGTATCACTGCCAATGATTTTAACTGTTTTACAGTGGTCTTTTAGGGATGTTAAAAAGTTATTCCAATCTTTTAGGAATACTCTATCTTCCTGGTTTCTGACCTTTCCCGTCAGTCTCACCATCTCTGCATATTCCATTAACTTAGTCTGCCATTCTTCTCTGGTAAGCACCTCTCCCTCCTTCTATCTCTGGGCTAAAAGCATTCTCACTGCCGTCGTTGCATACATGAACAGTCTCTTCTCTTCTATTGGTAGCTCTTCACCTATTATACCTAACAAAAATGCTTCTGATTTTTTAACAAAAGTTTTGTTAAACATTTTCTTTAACTCATTATATATCATTTCCCAGAAAGCTTTTACCACTTCACAAGACCACCACATATGATTTTAAAAAGTACCCTCTTTCCCTTTACATTTTCAGTACAAATTTGAGCTGGTTCTATACATTTATGCGATATTACTCGGTGTTAAACACCAATGGTACATCATTTTCATATAGTTTTCCTTCAACGAACAGCAAGCAGTAAACTTTAAATACTCTTTCCATTATTTTTCCCATGTTGAAAATTGAATATTGTATCCAAAATCTCTTGCCCAGTGTATCATCACTGTTTTAACTTCTTTGTCTTTTGTGAACCATTCTAAAAGTAATGAGACATGTTTCAGCTGATATGCCAAGGCAAACTATGGCTTGGGTAAGTGTGGCACAGCAGTAAAACTACTGGGGAGGAGTAAAGCAGCTGGGATCTTTTCCCCAGAGGTTTGCCTTACCATGAAGTGCAAACCAGGCCGAAATGTTTCAAACTAAATTATTTCGATTTTGGAGGGGCTTCATAAATGAATTATCCTTGCAGGACAGCCTGGCATCCCAGGATTTCCAGGAGCTAAAGGTCTCAGAGGTAGAAAAGGTGACATAGGAGTCACAGGAGGCCCTGGGTCACCTGGTCTGCCATGTGACAAAGGCTTGCAGGGGCTGCCAGGACCCCCAGGCTCTTTTGGACCACCAGGCTTTCCAGGTAAGCGCATCATTATTATCCTTGTAAATATTCAAGTGGGTGTCTAAAGCATACATGTTGACCCAGGATGGCTAAAATATATTGTGGTTAGCAACCTTGAAATATTGGGTGCTTTCCAACAAATTACTTCTGTTAATGCAATTGTTTCCAGTTGCATGCATAGGCATGGTATACATGTGCATTGGTCAAAATAGGTGTGGCATCTCACTTTAAAAAATAAATAAATGCGGCACCATTTACGTACATAGCGCTACAAAGATCAGATATGGCAGATACATGCCTCAACTGTCTTAACAGTGTAAAATCGACACAAATAGGAAATGAGAGAGGCAGGCCAAGGCAGCTGTGGGGGGAATGGATGTGTGCATAGGCAGGGCATATAGAGGGGGAGCAGCAGGGGGGGGAGAGAGACCCAACTTGTACACTCTGAACATCTGGCATTTCCATTCTTGCTGTAAACAATTTGATTTGGCCATCTTGTTTGCTCTCCTCCCCATGTACCTTGGCTTTATGAATGCAGCAGAGCAATTGCAAGGAGTCTGTAGAGCTATGGTTTTAACTTTTATCAACATTTTGATTTTTATTTGGAATATTATTTTAATACTGTTGTTTTAGTTAATTGCATTTTATATGTGCTTTTAGGATTTTATGTTTTGTAAACAACTTTGAGACGTGTGTGTGTGTGTATTTTCTATAAAAACATAGTAGTTGTTAAGGACATATTTTTGCATTTGGTGCATCTCTCCCTCCGTGCCCCTCCTAGGTTTACAAGGCTTCAAGGGTCCTAAAGGTGATATGGGTGCACCAGGCCCAGCTGGAATGAAAGGCATGCCTGGGTTTCCTGGAGTACAAGGGCCACCTGGCCTCCCAGGCTTAAGAGGAAAACCAGGTCTTCCAGGGGAAAATGGATTGCCAGGCCGCCCAGGGCAAAAAGGTAAATGGATTCCAAATGTAATGGTCTTTGTTTAGAAACAAATAGTGTTTCTTATCATCACCTCTCATTTCTTTGGTGTTCGAAAGCTAGGAGAAGGGCCATTTGGGATTTGCAGAGTCATGACCAAATAAGGATACACTATACTGGGCCCCAGAGATCCAGCCCATACTGCAATCCCCATTACCATGAAGAGAAAATAGATGCTTCATTGAGAATATTTATGGAAATTTATTTCCCAGTATGTGCTCACTTAGATCTTTTGTGATTTGCTGGAGCCAATCAGGACCAGTGTTAAGAGCAGAACAACATTCTGAAGAGTGAATTGCTGGCCCATGGCCTTCTCTAGAACAGGAAAAGTGTCCTGTGCAGTTACAGTAGGACTCCCACCTGTGGCATTATTAATCCAGCAATCCAGTCTTTTATTTAAGTGCACTAGAATCTACGTATTTCTTTCTGAAGGGAGCCAAGGGTCCCAAGGCATGCAGGGTTTCCCAGGACTCCCAGGAAGTGAAGGACAAATGGGAGCACCTGGTGTGAAAGGTGAAGAAGGACAAGCAGGTCCGCGTGGCCCTCCAGGAGAATGTGGGTCTATGGGATTAAAAGGTATGTAACTTGTTTCCTGAATTACTTTGGCATGTAGTGTGTTCTTTTTTTCCTAGCCAGATAAAGATTTTCTTAAGTTGGTAATAGGGCCATAGGAAGTTGCCCTTATACTGAGTTAGGCCACTGAGCCATCTAGCCCAGTACTGTCCACAACAATGTTGGCATCCGTCTATCTCGGGAGACAAATGGAGTGTGCCTCTGGGGGTGAAGTTAAACTGCTGCATTAGCAGCACCAAAGTGGCCTCGCTGGAGTGCCAAAGTTACTCCCAAAGTTAAAACACAAATCTTAAAAACTGTGAGACCATATCAGTTATTTCAAAGGCCTGGGAGAATAGAAGGGTTTTCACCTGCTGCCAAAATGACCATAAAAATGGTTCCAGTGAATCCTCCGTCAGAACTTGCTCCCCGCCATAGAGTTTTGTTAAAGCTATGGTTTGTCGTCTTGTGATTTCCTAAGCAGAAACAAGGAAGAGGAGTCATCTGAATACTAGAGTTTTGTTAAAGCTATGGTTTGTCGTCTTGTGATTTCCTAAGCAGAAACAAGGAAGAGGAGTCATCTGAATACTACAGTTCCCGTCCTCTAAGCACCAAGCAAATGTTTAATATGCGGTACCTGCCCAGAGCAGTAAATATTTAGGCCACAATTAGGAATCCCAATAGTAGGATTGGTGGGCGTGCGGGCAGCTATGCTGTCCTGAGCAAATCTCTGCCTACATTCAGTACATTCTACCCCTTTAAGGTGAAAGAGGACCTCCAGGAGAGGATGGCTGCGTTTTCATATTGAAAGAGAAAGGACAAAAAGGGGAGCCAGGCCTTCCTGGTGATAAAGGCATCCCAGGAACACAGGGTAAGCCAACTGCTTGTTTGCAGGTTACACAGAAACCAATAACTGTAACGTTAAGTCCAGACCCTAGCTGACATCTTCCATATGCTATCTAATTTTTGGAAGGCACTAATACATCTTGTTGATTTTGAAAGTTATTCACTAGTACATGTCTGCTGAAATTAAAAGGTGAATCAGACAGACCTTTTGTTTTCTTCGTCAACAACAAAACTGTTTATTGTGAGGACCATGCCTGGACACAAATATCAACACAACAGTAATTAAAAATGTTAAAATTAATTGCATACTATCCCAACAAAACCTTCATCCCACAAAACAGGAAGAGAAGGAAAACAAGCAACGAGTTAAACAGACGATGAAGGGGTCTTTACTTTATCATCCATAAATCTTTCCCTGGCTTTCATGGCCTTCATCACAAAGACCGCTACCACATGGGTAATTCGTGGGTGGGTTAGCATCAACTAACAAAATTTTTACTTTATCTTCGGGATTGATTATAGAGTTGGGTATAATTTGCAGCATCGCGTCTCTAAGGCCCAAGTAAATGGGGCAATAGAGGAGGTTTTCTTAGCCAATTAGCAACAAACTGGCCAGTTGATAACTAATCACTGCTCATGAGCTATTGCTTTATCATATGAACCCAGCCGTGTGCATTTACTGATAGGCACTATGCTGTAGGAGATTAGGCACCACCTTCATCATTCATGTTCAGTGACTGCAGTATCACAGGATAAGCAACGCAGGAAGCTGCTTCACACAGAGTCAGACCATTGGTACCATCTAGCTCGGTATCGACTACAAGGATTGGTAGCAGCTCCCCAGAGTTTCAGACAGGGAGTCTTTCCCAGTCCTACCTAGAGATGGTGGGGACTGAACCTGAAACTTTTTGCAGGCAAAGTGGATGCTCTACCACTGAGCTTACAGCCCTATTCAGTGATCACAATATAAATTGAGACTAATCAATATAAACTCACATTATAAGTGTCAAAAACCTTAATTGGTCTTAGGTACTTACTACACATCCCTTTCATATGACCTCAGTATGAGACCACTTCAACAAAAACGGAAACCTCTCCTCCTAAGGGTTTGTTTTTTAGTTTTTTAAAGTTATTGTCTAGATCTTACCAGTGTTTTTCTTCTAGGAAAAAAAGGTACTGGAGTACCCCCAGAAAAAAAACACTGGTTCTTACTACTGTGTTGTATCTACGTATCACACAGCAAAATTGTTCTGATGCACAATATGCTAGATTCCCTTTTTAATTCCAGGTTCTGTAGTTTTTCTGATTTGTTTCGTTTTGAGGGGAGGGTTTGCATTCCCTTCTGTGACTAGAAAACGTAACAACTTACAACAAGCTCTTGAAATAAATTCAGGTGATAAAGGCAACACTGGATTCAGAGGAATCCCAGGATCACCAGGCAGAAGTGCACTTCCAGGTACTCGAAAAGGCGAACCTGGCGATGCTGGACAGGCTGGTTTTCAAGGGCCTCCCGGTCTCCCAGGACCCGCAGGACTGAGAGGAATCACTGGCTTTCAAGGACCACAAGGTGACCAGGTAGGGTGAGAATATTGTCACAGCGTTTGAAAGTCTAATGCTGTATTTAGCCATTTATCTGAAGGACCCTTGAGGAAAGCCTTGGGGGGGGGGGTAAGTATGCAACATAATACTGGCACTCAGTTGTGGCACACATTCCCCCGGCACCCATGTCTCCAGTTTTAAGTGGCAACTGAATACTTGTATTTTTTGTCAGGCTGTATTGCGTGTTTTGCTGTTTGCCATTTTGTGTTTTTATTGTTGTAGTCTGCCCTTGGGTCATAGGATTAAGGGTAGGATACAGTATAAGTTTTTATCAGTAGTGGATGGTGTGGTGGAGTGGAGGTGCTTACCTGACCTCCTGGCAGATAATTGCTGGGAGGGGCAGAAGGGAGAGATGCAAGGCAGCGGCAAGGCTGCTGTGGTGCAAACCCATCAGCAGAGCCAATCCACCGTTTCTGCTGGTGCAACCGTACCACCTGCCCACCATCTCCCCCTTCTCTTTTCTGGTAAGCAGTAGCCAGCAGGTCAAATATGAATGAATAAATTTGCCTTTTACTTGCTTTTCCATCTCAGAGCTAATGATCATCATATTTACTGTTTTGTGCAATTCTCATTATGATCAGTGTCTTGAAGCAAGCTGAACAAGAAACTAATAGGTCTGTATTACAGAGTTTACACTGACCACTTACAAATCTTCAAGCAGCATAAAGTCTTCTGTGGGAAGAATAGAGATCAGAAAGGAGAAGGCAGGGATCCAGAGGAAGGCTGAAGCAGTTTCTGTTTTAGATGCATTCTTGCTAATTACACACAAACTCTTTCTTTCAGTTCTTCATATTATAAAAGATTAGAATTTGACACAGAAAACAAGACCCTCATTTATTTTTAATTTGCAGAGACAAGTGCTGTAAATTTTATGTATAATTGATGGGCATTCTTCTTTTGATAAAATAATTAGGGTGAACAGGGATTGCCAGGGATTCCAGGAAGTTCAGGACTTGATGGTGCAAAAGGATCTAAAGGTAATGCTGCAATAGTAACACATCTAAGCGTGACAGTTACTTTTCAGATTTCTGTTGATGCATTAGGGGAAATGAATACAGTGGAATTTTCGAGCGTCTCGGAAACCGAACAATTCGGAACCCGAACGCCGAAAACCCGGAAATGAATGCCTTGGAAATTGAAATGGGCGCGTTTCTCCATTTTCTCAATGGAAGGCCCATCGCGCCTTCGGATGTCAAACGTTTCAAAAGTCAAATGGTCTTCCAGAACGGATTACATTTGACAACAGAGGTACAACTGTATACAAATAGAAATAGTTTCTGGTAACAAAATACTATCATGCTGGCTATATACATTGATTAAAGATTTGATAGATCATGCTGAAGGGAAAGGCTGGCACCATACGAGTTTTATATGGCATTACACGATTTGGAGAACACAACAAAATGAGTATCATAAAAGGTTATTGCAAACTTTTGGGATGATAAAACAGAATTGAATTAGTTGAACATTACAAAACGATTGATTCAGAAACATGAAGATTCGTTTTGTGAACTAGTGTCCCTGCCTAATAAGTAAGCAGGTAAAGCACCTTTCTCTGTTTGTATTGAGATTGTCAAGACCAATATCCACATTTGTTCTGCTGCTGTGGTTGCACATTTTAGGCTCTTTTTTGTAGGAGAATCATTGACTGTAATCCTGCAACCATTTGACATATATTAAGATCCCTTGAAATATTCTCTACTGGCAAACAAAGGGAATTTATTTTTTAAAAAATGTAACTACAGGTTGTTTAAAAGTTTCAGAAGTTACTTATAACATGAGATGCTACTTTTGCAGGTAACAGAGGTGACCCAGCTGCCTCTTATGGTCAGCCTGGTAAGAAAGGTCCTGCAGGAGATCGAGGATTGCCAGGTGATGATTCTTTTGGTTATTTGGTTATCAATGGGCAAGGTATCTAATTAGTATATCTTCTTGTGTATTTATATCTTTTCACTAATTTGAGTCATACATTTATGGCTTCATGATTTGAAGCAATGATTTAATTCCAATCCATACTTTATGCTACAGACACATTTTTCATGTGCTCCCTGCATGTCTCCCAGCTGATCACGGTGAAGTGAAAGGACAATATGTCCCTGTAAATGCACAGGAGTGTATGCTGGGCACATGCACTCACATTTCTTGCACATTTATAAAGCTGCATCTCCCATCACACTTCAGTGTTCACCATGGCAAATATCAGCATGCATATGAAACTGGTGTGTAGAATGGCAGTCCTAGGGGCTATGCTGGTAGCAAGAACAAAAATTTGCTATCCTCCAACCTTTCTTTAGATAATCTCCTCCGTTGTTCATAGTGGGGGTTGAAAGAAACACTTTAAACAGCTTTCAATTTGACAAGAGAAACTGAAAAGCAATTCTACTTTTTTTTGAGATGTTGTGGGTCACAACTAGCATCAGTGTGTGGCAAATGCTGGGGCATCACTACTGATACTCTGAGCCACCATCTTCATTGCCTATGGCCCCAGTCCATTGCTGTGTCTGCAATGCTATGCTAGAATCCTTAGACACTGTGGAGGAATGAAGATGGCTATGGCTGCAGTCACCCAGTTGAGTACCCTGAGACAGGAGTTGCAGTTCTTTTCAACACAGCCGCTTGTCCTTGTTTCCACTGCCTGCCTATGCCACCTGGTAAGCTCATCAGGGGATGACAGTAAGATGGCCAGGGCCGTTTCAAACCTCATGCTAGCCTTGGATATTCAGTTATGCTGCTGTTACTTTGGGACTCTTGTTGCCTACCTTTGTGTCAGTCATTGCCTTCATCTGCTCAATCTTTATAAATGCAAATTAGTAGAAGCTGTGAGATACTTTAGGTTTTCAGTACAGTTTCATCCACAGCAAATGGTGGATGAATGGTGGAGTGAGATGTAGGGTTGCCAGACTCAATAGTGGACAGAACTTTTGTGCCTTTAATTGCCCTGCTCTCTTTTGAGTCTGGAAACCTTAAAGAGAAACCAGCAGACCCTTTGTTAATTTACAAGCAAAGGGTCTGCTGGTTTCTCTTTAAGGTTTCCAGACTCAAAAGAGAGCAGGGCAATTAAAGGCACAGAAGTCCTGTCCACTATTGAGTCTGGCAACCCTAGTGAGATGCCTTCACTCCATTACATCCTGCTCTATTCCGCTCATGGAAGGAAGCTGCAGAAGACAATATACTAATGTGTTTCCGAAAAGCTAATACACTTTGCCTGAGCAGTGAAGCATACCTGTGTATGCATGGAATTTGCCATTTAAAAACGGTTTCACTAAAAATATATTACAGTAAGAGTTGCTTTGTTTGTATGGTTTGGTTTAAGGACTTGATGGATTACCAGGGGACCAAGGAATCACAGGTGTCCAAGGGAGACCAGGAAGACAGGGACCCAAAGGACTAACTGGATACTCAGGAACACCTGGCTTCCCAGGTGAGGTGGAAGTGGGGGAAAAATTAACTGGACTTTAAACATAATGAGCTTTTATGGGCCATGATGACGCCAGTGGAAAAGGAAACATCAACATGCAATCAAACCAGAAAATACATGAAAGTCAAGATTATGATCATCCTAACCCCTGTGGGAAAAAGTCCAACAAGCTTTCCTAGCTGAATGGAAAGGTTCCATGCTGTATTTCTTTTAATCTCATCTTGCTGTTTTGTAATTATTTATTTGTTATTTTTACTATATTTTGTACATCAACTTGGGACATACATGAGAGGCAATTAACAATAATGTCATTCCTAGCAACCAGCATAATCATAAAATATATATTGAATATTATGGAGAAAATGTAAGTATTGTTTAATTATGAGGATTGTGTCTTCAACCTGCAGGTATCCAAGGAGCTGCAGGCGTTCCAGGAGCACCAGGTGAACAAGGTAATCCTGGTTTTTTGGGAGCTCCAGGTTTTCAAGGATTACCTGGCAGTCCTGGGAGAAAAGGTAACTATTGTGAAAAACATGTGGCAGTGAATGTAATGATATGGACCAAAGGTGATAACATAAATTATACATTACTTTGTGCTTTGAAGCAATGCAGAAGTGGAGAAGCGCAGGCCAGGAAGCACATACTATTAGCCCCTAAAATGATTATCAGGGGCCTGAAAAAAAACTGTTGAGTCAGCTCCTCCTCTACCCTCTTTGGGGCTGTTTAAGTTTTTCAGGTGTGCCCTGAGGGAAGGCAGAAACACAGAAGCCTAAGCCAGGGAGCTCATGCCAACAGCTCCTGAAGGGACCATTAAGTCTGCCTCAGAGAACTCTGTTTTATATTTTGTACCCTCTTCTTTCTTCCCCAGCATAGATCCTGGCAAAGATAACCCCTTGCACAGCCATTAACCTAAAGGGTGGGAAGCTCCCACTGGTGCTTTCATTCTCAGGCTAATTGCAGAGCAGGGGGTGTACTCACTCTTGTTGGAATTGCATCATATTGTCCCCTCCATTCTTTTTCTCTGTCTTGCAATATTTCAAAGGCCTTTCGGGACCGCCTGGATTAAATGGCCTGAATGGACTACAGGGTCAAAAGGGTTTGCCAGGATCTCCAGGTAAATAATGAAACTACTATTATAAAATTATAATTGGGGGGGGGATGGAATTGCTAGTAGAGGCTCAATCAAATATTACGCCACCAACCGGCATTAATTTTAACAATAAACAATAGATTTTAAATTTTATGTGAGGTTTGGCTTCAGCTGATGCTAGTTAATGCTAGCATGGTGAAAATCAGCCCGGGCTTTAAAAACAGTGTTGTGGAATTTCTATTGAGGGCAACAGCTATGGAGAGTTATCCTTTTGCAAACCAGGTTATCTGTAGCATTTCAAACAGATATATACCTGATAGGACCATACTCAGATATTGGAACCCAAAGCCTAAACGTATGTGCGAAAGCACACATGCTGCGGTTACAAATATTATCCTCCAGCAACAGCCCCCATGCTTCATGGGGTATTGCTCTGAAGTGCTTACTGATCTTGAGCGGTCTTTGGGGAGGATAAAGGGGGCTGAGGCTGAAGGAGGAAGCTGAATATCCTGGGATATGACCTAGGGGCCATAGGGACCACAATTTCTTGAAAATCTTATTTTTTAAATCATTTTTATCGCATGTGTCCTCCAAAGGGCCATGCTTTCTTCCTACTCTCCACCCCACAAATTTATTCTCATTGCAACTCTTTGAGGCAGGTTAGGCTATGAAAGAGCAACTGACTTGCCTCAGTTCCACATGAACAAGCATGGACATTGAGAAAGAGTTGGCCAACTTTGGATAGCTTCACCTGGAAAGGAAGTGCTTGGGTGTCTATGCATATGTCTTTCATTCATTAAGAAGCTTCATTCTGTGTGCATTTTTTATTCCCTTTATAAAGGTTTAAGTGAAATGGGGCCTGCAGGATGCATAGGAGAACCTGGGCCAAAAGGCAACAGAGGAGAACCTGGGCTACCAGGAATTTCCCGTCCAGGTCCCCCTGGAGATGCAGGACTATTAGGTCCTCCTGGTAAGAAGCAGTTTTCTCCATGGGAGGAAAGCAGCTAATCTATTACTACCCCATTGAAGAGCAGGATGTTGATGTTTGTTTCTTATTAAATGTCATGAACAGCAGCCAATAGGGACACTCATGTAAGCAGATTTCACAAATAATTAAAGCAAGGGAAATGCACTATGGGAAACATTTGTGTTATCTTAGATATATATGGTGCTGGAAAGAAAGAAAGGTTCTGCCACACAAACAAACTATAGAATCCACACAACATAGAGTAAAATGTATTTGCAATGAGGTTCCTATTGGTCAATATTCAACGTTTTGGTATGTCCTAAAATATAAAATAGCACAATAAACTCTCTTCTTCTTGCAGGCAAGCCAGGTCCTTCTGGGCCTGCCGGTCCTATGGGACAGCCTTCTGTAAATATACTTCCTGGGCCTCCAGGTGACCAAGGCCCTGCTGGATTAGATGGTGTTAGAGGTATGACTGGCATAATAAAGCAGTTAAAGTAGAACGAACCCTCCTATGTGCTAGACGTGTAGCAGAAATGTTATTTTCCAATTGAGTTTGAGAGCAGGAGAGGGCCCTCCTTTTGGAGACAGTAATCAAATAATTATCTCTGCTATACCTTTATTCTGTAAACCACTTTGAAGGCCATTGGCACTGAAGCAGACTTTAAACAACAACAACAGCAACGTACAAATATTACATATAAACTGTTGGCTGTTCCTAAACCAAATACGAGAAACTGAAGATTCAGGTATAAGGGCTATAGCTACTGTAAGTGGTAAATAATGTTGATTGAAGCTCCCAGGTTCACTCCTCAGGATTTCCCAAGTAGGACTGGGGCGGGAGGGAACTCTGGAGGGCTATTCTCAGTCAATATAGGCAGGGTGGTGCCATCCAGATGTGCCCTACAACTCCCATCTTCCTTGATTATTGGCATGCTTTCTGGAGCGGATAGGGCCTGTGGTCCAACAACAGCTGGAGGTTCACCACATTACCCACCCTACGTGGAGGTATTACTGAACTACAAGGATCAGTAGTCATATTATGTATGGCAACTTCCTGTGTTCTTATGATCCAACCCAAGGATATTGAATACTGTTCTGTCTTCCTATCCAAAGACCACAATCCCCACCCCCCAATTGTTAAGGAGACATGTGTACAAGCCTGCTTCGGCCCACTATCCTTGCTTAGTATGCTTATTCCAACAGTACTTAATTTTCATTCCAGGTCTCCCAGGCAAACCTGGTCCTCCAGGGAAGACTATTCTCATTAAAGGAGACCCAGGTGACTGTGGGGCTTTGGGGGCACCTGGGATTCCTGGTCCTCCTGGCAAACCTGGACCTAAAGGTATCACGGGAAATCAAGGAAGAGAAGGCTCAAAAGGTATGGCTTGAGATAATGAGTTTAGCATACAGCAAATCCAATAACAGAACTTTCTTAATTCATCTGAATTCTCATTGTTAAGGTCCAACAGGAAACCCTGGCCCACAGGGACCTCCTGGTGCCCCTGGAGAGCCTGGAGATCAAGGTTTGCGAGGATCAACTGGTCCTTTGGGTCCCAAAGGTAATACCTAACATTTTTTTATACCTTGCTGTATGCAGTGACCATTCTGAATTCACATTTGGTCATGTTTGCAATGCTCTACCCAGCCACACAGCTAGTGAGAGGGGGGCATTGCAGTAGATTTTCTTAGTTGCAAATATTCTAGGTCAGAAGAATGGAGCAGATCCACACTGCAAATAGGTAGAGGTAGAGGGACCCCTGACCATTAGGTCCAGTCGTGACCGACTCTGGGGTTGCGCGCTCATCTCGCATTATTGGCCGAGGGAGCCGGCGTACAGCTTCCAGGTCATGTGGCCAGCATGACAAAGCCGCTTCTGGCGAACCAGAGCAGCACATGGAAACGCCGTTTACCTTCCCGCTGTAGCGGTTCCTATTTATCTACTTGCATTTTGACGTGCTTTCGAACTGCTAGGTTGGCAGGAGCTGGGACCAAGCAACAGGAGCTCACCCCGTCACAGGGATTCGAACCGCCGACCTTCTGATCAGCAAGCCCTAGGCTCAGTGGTTTAACCCACAGCGCCACCTGGGTCCCCTGCAAATAGGATTAGGCAGCTAATACAGTGCATCCCAAGTCCTCCCTCCTGCTTTCTAAACCCATCTCTACTTACACATATGACTGCTATACCACATCAGGAAGAGCAGTAGCACCGAAGTTCTACTCTGTCCTTTCATAGCAACGTGGGTCACATTGTTCAATTGGCTGAGTAATGGTTCAGCAACACAGTCTGTGATGTAGGTCTGCGGGTTAAATGCTATGCATATACTTAGCATGCTATACATGAGGCCTGTTCAAATGCTGATTTAAGTGACAAATATACACAGCTTATGAAAGAGTTTGATTTTTTAAAATTAAGATGAAGGGCATATTGTATATGAAAGGAATGCCTGAAAAGGATGCTGGAGAATAATACAGTAATAAATAATACTTATAACTGTAATAATACCATACTTCCTGAATTGTAAGCTATTAACATTTGCTTGTTTTTCATTTACTTACCTATGCCTTTACTAGAAATTAATACGTATTTAATGGTACTGAATGACAAGCCTCGTCTTGAAATAGTTTTTAGTCCAGCAGTGTTGCAATCAAGCTGAAAGGAAGATTGCAAAGTCAGAGGACAGTGAAAACAAAGGTTCATGGCAGCCTATAGAAAAGTTCCTGAGTGTGCATTTCCCACCATTGGGATGGTGCTTCCTACAGGGCTCAGGACTTCTTTTTGGAGGAATCACCTCCTGCCTCCCAGAGCAGCTGTGTCTGAATCGATAGGCAGAGAGTTGCTCAGGCTCCTACGGTCTGACGAAATTAAGAGCTTTTAAAAAACTTCTTTTCCTTCACTGTTTCCTCTTTCAGTTCCTCTCTTCTCCCCTTGATCTCTGCATTTTGGGACATTGGGTGGGCTAATTAGGGACCCTTTGGGTTTTCATTAGCTGGGAATGAGGATAACACAGCCTAGGTAAAGGTAAAGGGACCCCTGACCGTTAGGTCCAGTAGCGGACGACTCTGGGGTTGCAACACTCGTCTCGCTTTACTGGCCGAGGGAGCTGGCGTTTGTCTGCAGACAGCTTCCGGGTCATGTGGCCAGCATGACTAGGCCTCTTCTGACGAACCAGAGCAGTGCACGGAAATGCCGTTTACCTTCCTGCCAGAGTGGTACTTATTTATCTACTTGCACTTTGACATGCTTTCGAATTGCTAGGTTGGCAGGAGCAGGGACCAAGCAACAGGAGCTCACTCCGTCGTGGGGATTTGAACCGCTGACCTTCTGATCGGCAAGCCCTAGGCTCTGTGGTTTAGACCACAGCGCCACCCACGTCCTATCATGACACAGCCTAGTTCCTGCTAAAAAGTCTTAAGGAAGCTGAGCCAGGTGCTTTTGGGAGGATTTCAGTGGCATCACTCCAGTGAGGGGAAACAAGGTGCTTCACTCCACCTTTGGAGGAGATGGATAGCCTTGGCCACCCATTTCCTTATGCTTCAGGGAGGCATTTATCCTTTTTAAAAATTATGTACACAGTAATTTTTGAAGGCATTCACTCACTGTAGACAGATGCTTCCATGTTTTGTCATAATCATGTTGGGGGAAATGATAATGCCATGTGCAAGCTATCACTGTTCTCATTGCATTCTTGTTCTAAACCATCTGCACGGTGCTGGTCTCCCTCCTGCATGTGAAATGGCTGTCACAAACTGATTCTCGGCATTCAATCCACCAGGTTGCAGAGGTAAGCTTAGAGAAGGATGAGTGCTTTGGTGTTGTTTTTTTAAGTGAAAAAGTTTCACTGGGTGTCAATCTATTTTTCTTCATGCTAAGATCTGTCTTTTAGTTCAAATTGCTAATAACTGATCTGATCCACATCTTCTGAACTAATGTGCAGATTTGGAGGTAGCTATCCTTCAGATTTAGCACTTTTGTGGTCTAATTCTCAGCTCAAGAAAGTATCAAAATTCTAACATGATATTTTAGATAATGTGCTTAGAAAGGTAAAGGTACACCTGACCGTTAGGTCCAGTCGCGGACGGCTCTGGGGTTGCGGCACTCATCTCGCTTTATAGGCCGAGGGAGCCGGTGTTTGTCCACAGACAGCTTCCGGGTCATGTGGCCAGCATGACTAAGCCGCTTCTGGTGAACCAGAGCAGCACATGGAAACGCCGTTTACCTTCCTGCTGTAGCGGTACCTATTTATCTACTTGCACTTTGACATGCTTTCGAACTGCTAGGTTGGCAGGAGCTAGGACCAAACAACGGGAGCTCACCCCGTCACAGGGATTTGAACCGCCGACCTTCTGATCGGCAAGCCCTAGGCTCAGTGGTTTAAACCACAGCGCCACCCGCATCCTGGTAAAAATGTGCTTAGAAATACTCATTTAGGGAAGAAAATACTTCAAAAAATATTTTAAATACATATTTAAATGCTAATTTTCATGCAAAATAAAAATAGATGCAGAAATGGAATGGATTTTTAAATGAACATGTAATGAGGCATGTGATCAGCCCTCTAAGCATGTTGTGATTTACTCTGCACCTCTGTGCCAAAAAAGTCATGACCCTCTATTACTTCTCTGAAAATTCCCATGGCTCCATGCTGCTGCAGTGGAGCTCACAGACCAGTACTTGAAAATATACTGAATTTCCTGGGCAGCAAGATGGTATTTTTAGGAGCCAGAGTGAAATTCTGTATTACAATCCTGCACAGTGTTCCCTATCATCTATGCCCTGTGACATCCTGCAATATTTGAGCCCCTACATATTTTTTACTTTTCTTAATACTGGAGGAAAATGTGTGCAAATCACTAGCACTTGAATGTATCATTCCTTTTTTAAAATTAAAAAAAAGTGAATAAACATTTGCTTTTCCCCAAGTGAGACCCTCCTCTCGTAACAAAGTCATTCTCCAATAAAGTCTATATAATGCAAATGCTACTGCTGCAGCAAAAGCATAAGTGTTATGTGGAAAGCAAATCACATTATACACTTGATCTCTCCCTGCTATTTATTTGTGTTAGGTCATTTATGCACTTGAATCTATAGCAATAACATAAAAGGGTGGTTTGTCAAATGCTTGGTACATGCTGAATTACATTGGGAGTCTATATGAAATTCTCTGCCTACCAACCTTGTTTCTGGGTCCAACCTTTCTATTTAACAGTACAATCCCTTACATGCCTGCTCAGAAACAAGTTCAATTGAATTCAGTGGGACTCATTCCAGGTAAGTGTGTACTGTATATGATTATGACCTAACCCCCGCTTTAAAGTCCTTTCATGTTTCAGGTGACCCAGGAGAACCTGGAAGTGTTGATTATTCCTCATGTCCCAAGATTCCAGGGCCTCCTGGTGTATTGGGCCCAAGAGGATCACCAGGTGTCGTAGGATTAAGAGGGCCAGCAGGCTTCCCTGGTCCCCCAGGTAAGTAATTCTGTGTGTCTGCAATGTTTGTGGTAGGGAAGAGACAGAATCACCACGAACCCTTTAATAATGTATCATCCCTTCAGCTCACCTATCCTAGTGAAGTCTACACAACTCCCATGTTGGCTTCAGTTTGGGTTGCATTCATGAAGAACATCAACCTCCTCTGTTACATTTCCTATTCATTCTATTATTTAAGCACATATTTTTATCTGATACCAATCAGATATCTTTACAAAAGAGACCACAACTTATCATAGCACTTTAAGAACATAAGAGCTCTGCTGAATCAATCTAAAGTCTCCCCTTTAAAATCCCTCCAAGTTGGTGATCATCATTACATTTGGGGATAGTGAGTACCGTAGTTTAACTGTGCACTGTGTGAAGATTTCAGTAGGTTGTAGCAGAACAAACAAATAGTGGCAGCTCCTCCTCACAGCCACAAGTTCCCCATCCCTGTTTTAAACCAGTACTTTTTTCTGATACAGTGACATAGCTTGGAAAGGAAGCTCAACTCATCCCCAAACCCCTCCATTTCACCTGATTTCCTCAACCATGGCAGCTGGATCCAGAGGGTCACAGGTTCCTCCTCCCTGATTTTAGTAAAATGGCCAAGAATTCTAGAGCATGGAATGTGAAATATAGTTCTTTCTCTTTCCCCCCCAAAAATAATAATATTCATTTTATAATAACACACATAATAAACACAAAATATAACACCAGGAAGTGATCTGACCATGGCACTTCTTTAGTTTCGCTTTTACTTAGTGTCAGAACACCAACATCCATAGAGGTGAACACCAGGTCCAAGGCATGTCCGTGGCTATGAGTTGGGCCAGACTTATTCAGGAACAGCCCCATGGAGGCCATGCTTTCCACGAAGTTCCAAGCAGCCCCTTGTAAGGTCGTGTCGACATGGATGTTAAAATCCCCTAGGACAACCAAACTAGGTGTCTCCAGGAGAACATCCGCCACAACCTGAAGCAGCTCGGGCAGGGGATTCTTGGTGCAGCGAGGAGGTCGGTACACCAAAAGGAATCCTGTACTGCCCCTATTGCCCAACTTCCAGAACATGCACTCAGAAAACTGGGTCTTCCCAATAGGACGCCTGGTGCAAACTAATGACTTCCAAAAAAATCACTGCAACCCCCCCTCCCCGCCCACAAGGCCTGGGTTGCTGTGCATAAGAGAAACCTGGAGGACAAGCAGCGGCAAGGACAGGCCCATCTGCTTCATCCAACCAAGTCTCTGTTACACATGCCAGGTCAAGTCCTCCATCCACGATCAAGTCATGGATGGCAGTGGTCTTGTGAATCATTGACCTGGCATCGCACAGCAGCACCTTCAGGTCATGTGGGTCTCCCTTGTTGAATCCAGTATCCATCCGGTCAAGACCAGACCCAGAGGCAGGGATAGTCCTCAGATGACTAAACCTGCCTCCTCGGTAATGACATGGTCTGGTTTTAGCGCAACTCCTTCTGCACTGTATTATATTTCAGGAGAGAAAGGAGAAGAAGGATTATTGGGTCAACAGGGTCCAGATGGCTTGCCTGGGCCACCAGGACCCCCTGGTGATGAAGGTAACATAGGAGAAAAAGGATACACAGGATTACAAGGTATTCTGCCACAAGCAGTCATTTGCCATACTTCTGGGGAAAGTACTAGCTTTGCAAATAATTTCTTTTACTTTTTGCACTGGTGGTAATGGCTCCCGGCTGAAACTGTTAATAGAACCTGCATTCAGCTGCTCAGCTGGTGTTATATCATATCAAAGAATCTAACAGCCAAGTTATATGTTATGCTAAATGTGTAGCATGTAGCTTTTATTTTCACCCCCCCCCCTTAATTATTTACAGGCACTGAGGTGGTTATGAACACAGAGCACAGGATAGGAGGCTTAGTTCATCCTGCCCCAGGTGCAATCGCAACAAGAATTGCTCCACCCAGTGCAGCAGCAAGCCTTAGAAAAATAGTTTCTATTGGGACTAGTGGGAATTCTTTCTAGGGCTCATAGTTTGTGAGGGATGGCATTTTCGCTGCATTTATGGTGAGGTAGGGAAGAGATAAGCTGCCTTTCCCTGTGTGTTGCATTTCCAGAAACTGCCTTTTTACAACACAGCTGTAACGTGACTTAAGATTTTGTTGCCTCCAACTTCTGAGCATTTGTTTTAAATTCAAAACCTGAGGTCTAGGATCTTGCATGCTTCGATCAAGCCTATTCTGAAGAATAGAAAAGCATCTCTTTAATGTGTCCCACCTTTAAATGGAATATTCTCTACCTTTCCTCTGCAAGGTTTTCCAGGTGAAATTGGAATGCCAGGTCCACCAGGGCCTAACACAAGAGCTGCCGGTGGGTTCCTGATTGTTGTTCATAGTCAATCAGATCAAGTGCCACTGTGCCCAGAGGGAATGCCAAGGTTGTGGACTGGATATAGCCTGCTGTATCTTGAAGGGCAGGAGAAGGCTCATAATCAAGATCTTGGTGAGGACTGCAATATCACTCCTTAAAGAAAGAAAAATGCTTTTCATTGCAAATGGTTGCATATAACATTAAAATCTGGGGTGGTAGGTATGTATCTTTTTGGTGCCAATATTGGAATTGGCCAACTTTTCATTGTCGTATGTGCTGTCTATAAAGCATGCTTATAAACTGATGTGACCAGCTACTGGTATGACCTATGCTATTCAACCTGCACTTCCCTGCAGAGGCTCTTCTTTCCCTGTTCAAACCTTCATTATCTCTGCTGGGTGCAAAACACATCCTTGTCGGTGGTGAACCTGGGAGGTTTAATTTTTGGTCTATTTGCAGCAGATTTTTATATGCTTGAGCACACCTGCAAGTTACCATATATTTATTTGCTAATTTTAAGCATTACTTTAACGATGAAATGGACCAGGACATT
Organism: Zootoca vivipara; assembly: GCF_965207765.1. Classification (NCBI taxonomy): domain Eukaryota; kingdom Metazoa; phylum Chordata; class Lepidosauria; order Squamata; family Lacertidae; genus Zootoca; species Zootoca vivipara. The sequence continues at coordinate 68,990,106 of NC_142588.1, read as the reverse complement.
AAAATCATGGTACTACATCAGCAGAAAAGACATTTGTTTTAAAACGAGCAAGTTCTGAAGGGAACTGGTCATTCAATCCCAAGGTGCTACAAGTTGAATTTTAGGAATTAAGCAGAGTAGCAAATTTGCTGTCTTTTAATAATAGCTTTTGTACTCTGTTTCAGACAAAGGTATTTTCTAGCAATATCTAGAGGTGCCAGGGATTTGAATCTGGGACCTTGTTATGTTTAGTGTATGGTACTCTCACTCACCTTTCCCAATTCTGAAGGTAGTGAATTACATTTTAATTTAAATTCTAACATTCCCAGAGGTTAAAGGATTGCATAACTTAAACAAGTGAAGTGAAAACTCTTGGCTACACAACACACACACACACACAGCATGAGAACATGTGTTCTCCATAGCTAGCTTTTCTTGGACACAGGTGACAATGATTGCTGTTGAAATTTCCATACACCTCCAGATACTGTAAACCCACCCAAAGTCCTTATGCATCAATACCTGGCTGCGTAGTGCTGCTGTGGAATAAGGCTCAAGACTAACTTAAACTATTCTTTAATAAGAACTTAAGTGTTTTGGATTGGTAATTATATGTGTGCATGTCCTCCACCATCTATTCTAGGTCTTGCTGGATCTTGTCTCCCTGTGTTCAGCACCATGCCCTTTGCCTATTGCAATGTCCATCAGGTCTGCTACTATGCAAGTCGAAATGATAAATCTTACTGGCTGTCAAGCGCAGCCCCTTTGCCCATGATGCCCCTCTCTGAAGAAGAAATACAACCTTACATTAGCAGATGTGCTGTCTGTGAAGCTCCCGCCCAAGCTGTTGCAATTCATAGTCAAGATCAATCCATTCCTCCCTGTCCATCAAACTGGGGAAGCCTATGGATAGGCTACTCATTTTTAATGGTAAGATGGAATATTACTTGGCTCTTCCATGGAACTATTTGGATCTAACCATGCTAGCTAATCACTGAAACTGAGCCTGCAAGTTGAATAAAATGAATGAATGAATGAATGAGAACACACTTACCTGGGAGAAGGTTCAGCTGAATTTAGTGGGACATTCTTCTGAAATGTTCAACTGATTTGTCATTTGCTAATTGATTGTAGATGTTTCGCTCCTTTGGTTTGCCAACATGGTTCCTTATCTTGTCTCTATTTGTTTTACTGTATTTATCAGTTGCCCGATAAAGTTGAAACCATGCCAGCAGCAAATAACCACTGTAACTTAAGAGGTAAATGGACCTGATTTTAAAAGTCTGTATGGTCTTCATCTGCTGCTAAAATGGCATAGTCTGTGCCTCCAAGCAAGGGGCTGCTGCTGAGGCCTGTTCTCTTGTAGACACTTCCCTTGTTTCAGCTTGCAAAGGCATAAAAATGGCACCTGATTATTAACTTTTTTCTGGCTTTATTGTATGGTTTTATGTTTGGTGTTATAAAATTTAGCCATTCAGTAGAATTACTCCTGGAGGCTGAGACTGGCAGATCAATGAGCTCAGGAGTTTGGGTGCGCTGATCAGGTGTCTGCACTAAGTCTGGCATCCCTGGGAACCCCTTTGATATTTTTAATGATATTTTTAATGCAAATATTTTTATAAATAAAGCAAACTGTGGGCACAGGAATTATATATGGGAAGAAGATGCAGGTTCTTCAGGTACTGCATTCTTGAACTATGAAGAATTTCAAAGATCAAACACAAGACTTTGAATTGAGTCCACAGTATCCTGCCAACCAAGAGTTAGATCCAAGTTCTAATTAAATGAAGATTGGTTTCGACATAAACCATAGGCCAAAATCAATTCTCTTTATTACCATTCACACCCCAAAATGAAAACTGCAGAAGCTATAGCAAAACTAGAAGATGTAAGTCATTATCTGTCTTTGTGCTATGTAAAACTGTTGTCTTTCTACTAAGAGGAAGGAGTTGCTTATCTTGTAACTTGTGTCATTTCAAATATTAAGAATGCTCGTTCAGTCAGGATTGGTGCAATGCAATGTAGGGGAATGCAGTGCTTACTCAAGCCAAAAACGACACCCACAAATACTTCACAAGAGGTAGAAAGGTGGCAGGAAAACAGTGATACTGTATGTGTGAGAATTCATTTCGCCTTATCAGAAATGCCAACTCTGTTGGTCAGTACTACAATCTAAGAGATTTAGTTGTAAGAAAGTTACAGGTAGGTAGCAGTGTTGTTCTGCCGTAGTCAAAACAAAATAATAATAAATCCTTCCAGTAGCACCTTAGAGACCAACCAAGTTTATCATTGGTATGAGCTTTCGTGTGCATGCACACTTCTTCAAATACACTGAAACAGAAGTCACCAGACTCTTATATATAGTGAGAGGGTGGGGAGGGGTATTACTAAGAAGGGTGGTGGGAATGGGTGATTGGCTGATAGGTGTGGTAAATCTGTTGACGACTGTTAATGATTGCAATTGGTATTACAGGAAAAAGCAAGGGGTGAGATGGCTTAAAATACAGGTGGAACTCGGAAAATTTGAATATTGTCAAAAAGTGCATTTATTTCAGTAATGCAACTTATTATTTTTTATTTTATTTTTTATTTTTACAAATACTTTCTTTTGGAAATTCCACAGTAATAAAACAAATAGTTACAATAATACAAAAATAAACATTGCTATTACATTTAATTAATTACATTCCATTTATAATTGACCCGCCTAATGACAAATAATTACAATTACAACAAATAAAGGCTTGACATATCTTGCTTTGCATCCCATGCACCTATCTCATCTATTGGATTCACCTTTTAAGTTGCATTACTGAAATAAATGCACTTTTCGACTATATTCTAATTTTCCGAGTTTCACCTGTAGCTTTATCATGTATAATGAGATAAGAATTCAATGTCTCTATTCAGACCAGGTCTCTCCATGGTTTTAAGTTTGGTAATAAGTTGCAATTGCAGTCGTTAACAGTCAACAGGTTTACCACACCTATCAGCCAATCACCCATTCCCACCACCCTTCTTAGTAATACCCCTCCCCACTACGCAGTCTTATCCAAATGAGTCTCACTGAGCTCAGTGTGATTGGCTACCGAGTAAAACTGTACAGGGTGAGATAACTTCCACTTCTTTTTCCTGTTTCTTTCAGCACACTGGATCTGGTGACCAGGGAGGTGGACAGTCTCTCATGTCAACTGGAAGCTGCCTTGAGGACTTCAGATCAGCACCCTTCATTGAATGCCAGGGTCAGCGAGGGACATGCCAATTTTTTACCAATGAATACAGCTTCTGGTTAAGTACTGTAAACCCAGAGATGCAGTTTACTTCAGTCCCTCATTCAGAGACTCTCAAAGATGAGCAAGAACAACGCCGCAATGTAGGTAGATGCCAGGTCTGCATGAAACATGGCTAAAAGAAACCTAATCAGTCAAACCATGGAACTGTAGTTCTTCCTCAAGTCCCATCGCCTGTGCAGCGACACTTTTAAGACACATTGTGGCTGTGTTAGCTAGAAATTTATGTAAAGCTTAATGTTTTTATGAGCCCCAAAGCATAAGCCAACTTGCAAAGGCCAGCAGGATGGGAGGGCCAGCCAGTGTGGGGTAATGGTTAAGTGTGCTGGACTAGGACCTAGGAGAACAGGGTTCAAATCCATACTCAGCCATGAACCTCACTTGGTGATCTTAGGCCAGTCACTGTCTCTCAGCCTATCCTACCTCACAGAGCATTGTGAGGATAAAAGGGGCAGGGGAAGAACCACATGCACCCGCTACAACTCACTGGAGGAAAAGGGGTGTGTGTGTGTAAATGTAGGAAAACATAAATAAATAAAAAACAAACCATCTCCTGAGTTCTTTTTTGCTGCCATAGGGAATAGATCATCTATCACCCTCACCCATCTTTTTTCCTGGAGCTTTTTACCCTTTATTTCCCTCTTGTCTCCTTAAACTGCAAGCCTGCAGGCAAGTCCAGTCTTATGTTTTTAATATTGTTTATACAACACCTCGATGACTGAGACACTTTATTGGTAGTAAACTATTTTTATTAGGTCTGACCTAGCAGATTCACGGATGCAATTCATGTAAGCATGAAAAGCACGCCAGCACGCTTAAGCAAATTTCTGCCAGGAGGTTGTGACACTGCCACAAATAGAGCAAAGTACCATACTTTTCCATGTATAAGACTATGTCTTTTTCCTAAATTTTTGAAGTTTAAAATAAGGGGTTGTCTTATACAGGGAGAGTGCATGGTGCATTTTCTTAATTTTGGGTAAAGAAATATTAGGGGGCGTCTTATACACGGGAAAATGTGGTACTTTCCCCGTGTGGTTGCATCCTCAGGGATCACCATTTTAATGCTTGTAAATCAGAGCAAAGAATGAGAATACATATGAAACATTTTCTCATATGGTGTCATCTCCATTTTTACATGTCATGTGCGCATCATTTACACTTGAGGAGTCTAATTAAATTATACTAACCCTACAGACAAGTCACACTTTTAGACATCTTTGTAACACAGAGCTGGTCTGTCAACGGGCCTGATACCTGAAGCCAGCTCCTTGTAGAGCACGTCCTTGGGGATCCTGCCATCTTCTATTCTGTGGACATGACCAAAATAGTGTAGGTGTCGCTTAAACAGGAGTGTGACCCTGCTGGGAATGTGGGCTTGGAAGAGCACATTGGTGAAGGCAAGAAGGGCTAACATGGCTTAAAACCAAGCATTTTGGCCTGGACTGATAAGTCAACAGGTTCTAAGCAACCACTGCTATGATTTTTATAGCACTATCCTATGCAAGGCTATTCAGAAGTAAGTTCTTCTAAGTTCAACAGGACTTATTCTTAGGTAGATGTACATAGGAAATAACTCATAATGCAGTTACTTCTTGTAATGTAGAATACTATCATAATCAAGCTGCATCGAGAACAGATTTCCCTATTCCCCCTCAAGTTCCAACTGGGAAGCAAGGTAAAGTGGACATTTACTGAACACTGTGCAATCCTTGGTGACAAGAGGCAACTGACTTACCAGTGCCTACTTTGTTGTTCTGATTTCCCACCCTTGGAGGAAACTATCTAAAGAACCCTCCTGTTAAGGTAGCTAATGAATGGGTGGACAGCAGCCCTTTGGAGAAGAGCTTGTTTAACTGGGTTTTTCTATTACTATACACAGGCAGGTCACTGAGAAGCCAGTCTGAGGATCTTTGTGTTTTCATTTATTTTGAGTTATTTATATCATTTTATATTTTGTCTGCTGCACAGTTATTACAGCCATTCATCAACAGCAAAATTCCCCTCAATAAGCTGTTTGGCAAGAAAGGATGAGCAATAGGGGGAATAGAATACAGCCTCTAATCCCCTGTGAACAGTGCTGAAAATCTGACCTAAACTACAATATGATCTTCAAGTCACCAGATCTACCACACAATGGGCATAGTTGGTCTTTGGCCTGATATTCATTGATTCCCTTTCTGACAAGAAAAATAAAACAAAGGTGCTAAAAATAGCTTTCATGCATGAAAAACATTAAAATGCAGACAACAGGAAAAATCCCACCTTGCCTGCTTGGAATATTAATTCAACCAACAGGCTAGGTCAGGGGTTCCCAACAAAATTTTCTCGAGGACCCCTCATCGAGCCGCTATTGTGACGAGGACCCCCATTAATTCCTAATCCTAAAATTAAAAAGTGAGAGCCAAATTAAGAGTCTTTTTATAAGAGTCAAGGGAGGAGGGAGGGGAATGGAGAAGACAGGGTACCTGCGCAGTAGCGCACAAATGAAGCCAACGCGCGCAAAGCATCTTGGGGAGGTGAACGTTAGTAGAATGCGCACGCTGCCTCTTTGCAAAACAGTAGTGCTTGTAAAGCACCACCTAACGGCATACAGCAGAACTACTGCCTCATCTAATTCTAGTTTTGCGCTAGACTCTGCTCATGCAGGAAGCGGCCAAAACAAAAAATCTGTTATCATACGAAATATATTTAATATATTTTTTATTCTAATAGCATCTTGCGGACCCCTCTGGCATAGCTCGCGGACCCCTGGGGGTCCGCGGACCACCTGTTGGGAACCACTGGGCTAGGTCAAAGCCCACCTGAGGTGTTAACCAGATCTGTTCTTCAGCCTGTTACACAAGCATTCACAGAAGTATCATATCAGAAGCAGATGAGTGCACATCACAGAAGCTACAGCAACGGATAGGATTACTTAAAAATATTATTGTCTTGCTTACTTGGTGGAACTAGCAAGAACCAACAAATGCTAAGATAAATGAATACTATAGTGGGTGAAATCCAACTATCACTGCAAATATTTCCATTTCCTTACTGCTCTGGAGTGTTGGGCGAATCTCTAGAGCAGGCATCCCCAAACTTCGGCCCTCCAGATGTTTTGGACTACAATTCCCATCATCCCTGACCACTGGTCCTGTTAGCTAGGGATCATGGGAGTTGTAGGCCAAAACATCTGGAGGGCTGCAGTTTGGGGGTGCCTGCTCTAGAGCATATTGAGGGGGGGTAGGGAGGAGGAGTTCTGTTGCACAACAGGAAATCCTTGCGTCTATGAAATGCATTATTTGAATTCCGACCATAATATTTGCATATATGGTAGACAAGAAGTAAAAGTGATTTGCAGCTTAAAGTACTAGTACAGACTAAGACAGCAAGATGGCTAGTGATTACATATTAACACAGGCTACCCTATTTCCTGTAGCAGAAATAAGAGGCAGGCAGAGCAACTGTTCTATGTGGAGTAAAGGCACAAAGGCACAGACTAAGAAACCTGACAAAATAGCAGTGGAAACATATACCCAAGGGCGGGGGACGATGACGACTTGAATGCAAATGACTAGGAGCTGGACTAATTTGGGGCTGGGTGGTGGTGTTGAGAGATAACAAGACTAGGGAAATAGGAAAGAGAGAGCAAGTGGAAGCAAGGCACTAATTACCTACCTCAAATAGGGACAATAAAGGCAAAATGTTTCCTTGATTCCACTGTAACCTCCTGGGGCACAGTAATGGCTGAGACCACAATTTCTAACAGTGGTTCAAAAAGGGTGTAGGGTGGTCTGCTCAAATGCCAAGAGGCACCAGGTAAGATGAGTGAACAACAGACAACAATGGGTTGGCCAAGAAGTTGGCCCTTGAGGCAAGCCAGACTCTCATCCTAAGTTCCTTCCAAGTTGCTCAATAAAGTTTTAAAAATAGAAAAGGCTTGTTTTAGAGATAAAACTGGCTTGTGCTTCCTGCAACAGTCATGACTTAATATTTGTAATAAATGAAACAATTTGGGATAATAGTTTTCAGCTCCACATGAACCGTTAGCTGCATGTTCACCTATAAACAGGCCTCTTAAGTGTATTTCCCTAAAATAAAACCAAGAGTCATACAGGAAGGGGGGGGGGGAGAATCCTCACTCCTGGTCTGCAAAGTGTTACAGATAACAGCACTTTAAAGAGGCCCAAGGCTTAACAAGTAGCACAAGAAAGAAAAAACTACAACTGTTGTTTTGTTTTCATGCAAAATAAAGTGAGCATGGATGTTTGTGCATTCCAAGCTACTCATGCTTTGACAATGTATTCTGGCTTTATATGCCAATTTGCAGTGCTGTCATGACAAATGTGTTGTTGCCATGGTAACTTCCACAGTCAGTGCTTAGGCTGTCACTGAAATACTATCCTCCACTTTAAATGAACAGCAATATTTCACAGCGCATTTTAAAAATAATGTTTTTACACAGAGAATGGAGCCATCCGTAGGGAACATTCCTTCCTATGTTTTCCCTGTGGTGTCTGTTTCTTCCCTCTAAATTGATTGGAATTCTATTCTCCTTTGAGGTTCAAGGGGATATTTATTTGTTGTTGTTTTCAACAGACTTCTCTTTGGTGTTTCAGAGAGTACACAGACCACAGCTAACTGAAAGAAACCATAGAGAAATGTCCAAGTATTGGTTTTGGTCTATATTTCAAGCACAATCACAGATGTGTCCCAATCACAAAATCAGATCTACATACATCGTAGGCCCAAATTTGTTGAACAAACACTAACTACTGTAATCCCAAAATCCTACGCTCCCAGAAGTTCATAGTACTGTTGGAATAGTACATGTGGGGTGTTTGTGTTACTGCCTGCTATTGCTAAACATAGGCTGTCATTCATACATGCCTTGCAGGCTGCTGCAAAAACCCTCAGAACTAGATGTAAGAAGCAAAGCCTCTGAAGTAGCTTTCACGGGATGCAGTTACCTCAGTGAAGACTGAAGCAAGTTTCAAACACTTCCACTTTTGCAATTTATCAGATTCAAGCCAAAGTACAAGCTATGGGTGTTAACTTATTTGGATCTCTTTCAAGCTGAGGATCCTAGGCAGTTGCAATGAATGAGAAACAAAGCCTCGGCTTTAAACCCTGTACAGAAAGCTATCCATCCAGGTTGATTCATGAAAGGTATTTCTCTGTTCAGGAACCTTCCAGGCAGCCCACAAAAATCAGCCACACTGCTGAGAGGGACAACTGTTCTTCACAACCAACCTTTGCTCTGCACTAAATTGTTTGAGATAAAATACACTGGAGCACTCAAACTGGAACGCAAGAACAATAACTGGCCAGATGCCATGCTGGCAATCTGGCCTTCTCTAATGGCAGGTCCAGTGCAAGTTGGGGAGAAGAGTGCTCAGTCTTTGGGGAGTTATTGCTGCCAGCAATAAAACTTAACTTTCTATTTCTCCACATCTGGGTCTGTGATCCTTAAGAAGCCATTGTACTAAGGTTCCCAGGTGCCACGCTACAGCAGGATACACCTTCTCCTGGCTTTCACCTTGGTACCAACCTGTGGCATTGAGTTAGAGGTTGTTACAACCCAAAGTTCAATCATTCCCTCTCTCTTGCTTCTTTGTTCCAAAGGCAACTGCGCTACAGCAATGAAACTCAAGGTAAGTATCATACACTAGTTAGCTGCCACACAGACACTCTTTTGGATGAGCTGGAGACGATATAGAATGAAAGTGTGATGTTGAAAGGTATCCTCAGACTCCAGGAAGGATCTGGCAATTTCCTCCAATACCACTCAGAATAAAGTGGCTATTCTACCAAGCCACCAGGAGAATAGGATTTAATTATTTACACAACAGCAAACAAATTTTTGGAAACAAACATTATACTGCATGATTCTTCTATGAGAACAGAGCTTTCATTCACTAAATTTAAGGACAATATTTCCACAATCATTTGAAACTGAAAATCAGGTAACTTAATTGATCAATATTAGATTTTTTTATATATGTGTTCATTTTATCAGGGATACTCCTCAATTAGAAAATGCTAATGTTGAGGGGCCAAAACACATGCACACACACAAAAAAACACAGCCCTATTTAAGCTGGTGCGAAATTTATTTATTTATTTTATTTAAAAAAATCACAAGATTGCTTGTTAATTCACAAACCATAATTGCCAGAGACAAAACATGTAATGAATAGGAATGTTCACCTCTTCTACCACTATTCCTCAAAAAAGATTAACCAAAATGATTTCTGGGAGCTTGTGCAGAGTTGCTTTAAAAATAAAAGTCAAGGGCATCTTCATCAGCAACACTTGCAGAAGTTTACAATAAGTAAACAGGAGGCAGCGATAACCACCAACTTAGATGGCTCTAAAAGATTAGACAAATTCATAGAGAAGAGCATTCAAGGCATAGCTGCCAAGTTTTCCCTTTTCTCGCGAGGAAGCCTATTCAGCATAAGGGAAAATCCCTTAAAATAAGGGATAACTTGGCTGCTATGATTCAAGGAGAAGAATGCTTCTGAATACCAGTTGCTGGAAACCACAGAAGAGAGTGTTCTTATACTCCCTAGTTTTTCCTATGCATCTGGTTGGCCATTGTGAGAACAGGATGCTGGACTAGATGGGCCATTGGGCTGATCCAGCAGGCTATTCTTATGTTCTTAAATGAGTAGTACTTGATCTGGTTCAAGTATTACTGTTTGAAAATTGAAAATTAGTAAAGACTAAAGATAATGGCAAATTCAGTGGACACTTGGCCACAAAGGTAGATACATATTAAATGCACCTTTACAAGTAATTATCCTGGACTTTCCTGTTGTGGTCCTGATTAATGTTGCTCCCCTGAAGTTATTTCCACTTAGAAGTAAGCTCCCTTTGGCAGCAATGCAAGTCTTTCCCTAAAATGCAAGTCTTATCCCAAAGGAGGTTAGGAGAGGTGGTCACAGAATTCTTTTCTGAAGGACAAAAATGTAACAGCACAATGCTAGCTAGATCTTAAAATAAAAATCGAAGCACAACATTTGTATAGAATGCAGATAATAATAATAATAATAATAATAATAATAATAAATTTTTATTTATACCCCGCCCTCCCCAGTCAAAAACCGGGCTCAGGGCGGCTGACACCAACAGAACCACAATAAAACATAAAAACAATTAATTAAAATACAGATTAAAATACAGTATTAAAATTTAAAGTGCAGCCTCATTTCAAGTATGAAAATCAGTACTCAAGATGAAAATCAGTACTCAATTATGTACAGGATCAGTATTTCTGAATATAAAAGACCTACAAAATCATCAGAGACCAAAGAGATTTATATGTAGTGCCATTACCGTACTCCTGAAATCTCTCTCAAATTTAGAGCTCTCAGCACTTGGCAAGACAAAAAACCATTTTGTATTTTGGTTCTCTTAGGACAACACTGATAAAGGAAATTACAGATGCAAAATTGAAGCCTATCCAAACAATATCCTGTGCATCTCAAATGTTTTCATATTTTTAAACTGAGGATTTGCTGATGAAATCCAGAAAACAAACAGATTACGTCAACAATATTTCTGCTATATTAACATCCAGATGTTACTTATGATGTGTATATGGGGGGCAGGGAGGAAGAGAAAGGGAGAGGGAGATCCTGGAAAAAACTCATTGGAGAGGTAGTTGTGTCAATGCTTCAGAAGCACAGAACCCAGTCAATAAGTAAACTCACACTCGAACATACAAATAAATCAAAACTTACAGGATGAATCTAAATATCTATGAATAATACTGAAAAGATTGAAGGCAACGAAAGTTCTCCTATTTGGGCTTTGAAAAATATACAAAGTTCAGGCCTCTCATGTACAAAAAGATTTAAGTGTTAGTACTTTAATATATTTATACACTGAGTGTCACTTTATTACCTAAAAAAGATATATCACTAGCACACAACTGTGCCCAAAGGCACTGCAGAAGAGCTGCCAGGAGCTTCTTTTTACACACCATAATGTTTAGTTCTTAAATTATACTGAAAACAATATGGATGGGTTTAACCAATCAGCAGATCTAAAGAGGGCATATCCTAGCCAAATAAAAGCTGTTATCTAGAAGACCTAAACTGTATCTCCTGAGCCACATCAAATTCTGTTCCAGAGCATGAGACGTAAATTCTGTGCAGAGAAGCAGCTCCTGGCAAGCAGAAGCTTCCACATTGAGCTCAATGTAAAGTGAGACTCAGCATTATCCAACAATGAAAAGCGTGCCACTAGCCCATCTCACTCAAGTGAATGGGTACTGCCCACGTATAATTCCTGCACATCTCTCTTCCCTTTCATTTCAATTGTGCTTGCACAGATATGCCAAGCCAATTGTACTCAGATTTTTTTTTTAAGGATTCCAAATAGAAAATAAACATTTTCATTCTACATTTGCATCCGAACAGTATATATTCAAAACACAAGCAAATGATTATCAAAGAAAATAAACCCAAATGCATTATAATTTAAGAACTGAGCTTTGTGGAGTGAGAAATCCCCCTTGGTTTATCTGCAGTGTCTTTGAATGTAATCCCAAAAGGAAGTACCTTGCAGGGTATAAAGGTTTAAAGAAACTTTTTCAACTTCACTTTTAACTTTGGAAGCCCAGAGGTAAAGCAAGTGCACATTTTCCACACACCCTGGTGCGATAATGTGCAGGAAACATTATTTTCTGAGAAACTGGTAAACTGAGAAAGGTCGGACAATGCTCTGGCAACTGGGAAGAGCCCTTTATATATTTTAGAGACCTGAGAATTTTACCACCTCTCAAATCGATTAAGTCTTTGCCTTCTAAGTTCCTCAACTGATGGCTCTTCCGGTGGAAGCCAGAAGCCGTAGGGTCTCCTCTCATTGCTGTAATGTCTTGGGCCTGTTAAGAAAAGCAAATACCAATCACTGTCATCTTCCGGGATCAACAACAGGCATATTTCTGAGGACTTTTAACATATAGTTTTATAATGTTAGATCAGACCCAAATCTGCAAGTTGCTGCTGCTAATATACTAGGCTGACCTTTATAGCAGGCATCCCCAAACTTCGGCCCTCCAGATGTTTTGGACTACAATTCCCATCATCCCCGACCACTGGTCCTCTTAGCTAGGGATGATGGGAGTTGTAGGCCAAAACATCTGGAGGGCCGCAGTTTGGGGATGCCTGCTTTATAGTATGTGTAACAATTCTGAGCCAAAGGAAAGACTTGTCAATGGAACAATTTACGCTTTCTCATCAATATGACACCCGTCCCCTTGAAATTTCGTACATTGGCTCCTCTGTGATGAAATGCAGCAACTGCTGTAATAAAAAGGGGTGACCACCACCACCCCACACACCCCTCATAGAAAACACTAGAGTTTTCAGTCAGTGCTCTCTTTTTGTAGAAAGACATACAGCCATCAAATTTTCCAACCCTGAGAAGAGAAAAGAAGTTCAGCTTAAGCTCTCCCTCTCAAAAGTAATTTATTCTATTGCTGCAAGGAATTTCCAGTGGAACAAATAGTTTGTGGCCATGTAGTGTTGCCTGAAAATATTAAAAAAACCTGTCTGTGTTCAATTATCTTTTTGGGGGGGAAAGAACAAGCAGCAATTGCTAGTAGTTTATGGACAAGCTAAGCTGCAACTCAGTTTCATGAGAACAACAGGATACTGGGACTTCCTAAAGCAGGGAAGATGTGAGCTCCTCTTCCCAACTACACATCTATGATTTTGTCAGCTAGGGTGACCATCCAAATAAGTGAAAAAGGATGGCTCAGCGAGTCATGGTGTTTTCATGTTGAAAAACAATTGGGCAGTGAGGTCATTTTAGGTCCAGAGTGGTGGTGGACCTAAGATTTGTATCTTTGCACTGGCTATTACAAGTTGTGCTGACTACCACCAGTTTATTGGCAGCTTTAAAAAGGACTAGTCAAATTTGTGAAAGGTGTAAGGTAAAGGGACCCCTGACCGTTAGGTCCAGTCGCGGTCGACTCTGGGGTTGCGGCGCTCATCTCGCTTTACTGGCCAAGGGAGCCAGCGTACAGCTTCCGGGTCATGTGGCCAGCATGACTAAGCCGCTTCTGGCGAATCAGAGCAGCGCATGGAAATGGCGTTTACCTTCCCCCTGGAGCGGTACCTATTTATCTACTTGCACTGCGTGCTTTCAAACTGCTAGGTTGGCAGGAGCAGGGACCGAGCAACAGGAGCTCACCCCGTTGCGGGGATTCGAACCACCAACCTTCTGATCGGCAAGCCCTAGGCTCTGTAGCTAATAGTAATTGATGGAACTGACAGCTAACTGAAACATCCATGTTCACAAGCAATGTCTCTGAATAGCAGATTCTGGGGACAAAGAGCAAGGAGGGCCATTGTTGCTGTGTTTGAGCCTCTGGCAGGCTACTGTTAGAAATGGGATGGGCCTTTTGCCTGATCCAGCAGAACAGTTATTAGGCATATAGGAGACAGAACTGTGCATGAAGCTGTGGCTCTCTGAGGTTTCTGCCAACCCTGCATGGTCGCTGAACAGCCAGGCTGTTTTGTTTAAATGTCTCTGCCTTGGGTGTTTAGTTGCATTATTTAAAAAACTATTTTTGTTGTTTATATTGTATGGTTATAAATCTTCTTGAGATTTATGTGAAAGGAGATGAGCAAAGCAAAGCAACAAATCAAGCAGTTGCAAACACTATCCTCAGATATTCACACAGATCACTTCCTATGTTTTTTCCTTTGTTTTTAGCTGTTCTTATTTTTATCTGTAAACCGTCTTGAGGCCCTGTCTGGGAAGAAGGTGGGCTATAAATAATTTTTTTTAAAAAATATTATTATAATGTCAATATTATCTTGTTCATTTAGATCAGGCATCCCCAAACTGCGGCCCTCCAGATGTTTTGGCCTACAACTCCCATGATCTCTAGGTAAGAGGACCAGTGGTCAGGGATGATGGGAATTGTAGTCCAAAACATCTGGAGGGCCGAAGTTTGGGGATGCCTGATTTAGATGGAATAAGCAAGAACCATACAATTTACTACAATTAGAATATTTATTTACACAAAATGGAAAACAGTTTTTTTAAAAAAAATGACATTGCAGCCTACAGTGCCAAAGCCCACTTTCCTTGGACCATAACCTTAGTTACTAGCATGAGGATAGCAGGGGACAACTAAAGGTGGGAAATTTCCTTATATGGATGTTTGAAGCAAGAAATCCAGGAGAACGAAGGAAAGACTGAAATAATCAGAAATGAAAAATGTTCATATGCAAATAATTGTAGTTGAGATCTCACAATTGTTTTAGGTAAGCAAGACTTGTGTAGTACGAAGGGCAGAAAGGAGGAGAGATTAAACACAATAGTTAAGCACCTTGAAGAAAAGGGAACACTATGCCTACTATGAGGAATAGCTAATAAAACTCTTGGACTTGGATGAGATAGCAAAGTTAACATGTTTAATTAAAGAAAAATTATTGACATTTATCCAGGACTGGAAACTTCTTATGGACCGCTGTAAACGCAAATGTGTCAGATATGCTCTGGTTTCTCAGAGTAAAAAGCATCTGTGCCCAAAGTAAATACACAAACATGGAATCAAATCTAGCATACACTTTAGTATGTATGGGAGGTTTCTATTGCACCTAAACATCAAGGATTAAAATAGTGACTGCTCCAGTGAACAATATTAATTTAGATGCTGATCATGTTCCAGGAGTTCCAGGAGATGGCACCAGAGGCTCACAGGCAACACATTAGAGGAAAGTAGGACAAACTCCAGTCAACAAAGCATTCCGCATAGTAAGCAGAATTAGGCTTATTTTGAAACAGATGGGCTCTATAGAAGCTGCAGCACTGAATATTATAGAGTTGTTTATTGTCTGGCTGGTTTGAAACCCAGGGATTATTTGCTAGCAACCAGCACTTTCTGTGTCACATCAGGTTGCATCTAAAACAGAATAAAGTGAAAGCCCACTGGGATATATAGATATACATTTTTTTCTACTAATCCACTGTTGAATTCAGAACTTAAACTTGCTATTATGTGGTCTATTCAGCACAGGAGTGTTTTTTTCTGGAAAGATTAGCAGCATACCCGACATCCTAACCCTGATGTAGAACAGCTAGCTAACAGATTTTGTCAGAGCTGGGAATTGCACAGAAGTACTATGAGAAAATATTTACCACTGTTGGCACTTGTTTTTGAAACATCATTTTGAACACCGTATATTCAATAGCATAAAGAGATCACATTGGAACTCTCGAGTGCATTGTGAGATGGTCATACTCTAAAAAAAGGCTTGTTACAGTAAATTTGCAAAGCAACTAACACCCTTCCCAATCATGAGTGGGGACACATCATGAAGAACACTTCAGACTCTAGAAGTTTTAAAAGATGCAGTTATTGTATGCCACCGACTTGCACAGTATATCACTTGTGTGCTACTTGTAGAAGAGTTAATAAACTTTTGTTCAGACTACAATGTTATCTAAGAAATAGTAACATGAGATGTGAGTCATCAAAATTCCACAATAAAACTATTAGCATTACGAGAACAGAGGGTAGTTGGAATGCAACAGTGATAATAAAACGGGGGACTTGAATACTTGAGAAATACAAAATGGTGAGAAAATGTATTTTACTGAACCAAAACACTCAATCCAACGTGCCATGACAAGAGGACACATGCACCAATGAAATCAGCTTCGAATATAAAAACTTGCTCTATAAATGCTCTTGTAGAGATCGGTCCAGTAAAAGAGGCTGTCAAAGGTTGTAAAAACTCAGAACACATGAGAGACCAAAACCCAATTAATTGTGAGTGCCTCATACTACAAATTTTGCCAACTGTCTTTACTTGGTCTTGACTAGATGCAACTTCAGCTGACTCATTCTTAGTCACAGCTAGACACTCCATAAATGCGGTGGATTCAGTTCAATTTATCATAGGCTGGATGGAGGAATTACAGAGCAGGATAGTTAACTGGTGGTCATCCAGATGTTGCTGAATTGTGACTCACATTATCCCTGACCACTGGGTAAGCTGGCAGGCTGATCAGTGCTATAATTCAGCAACATCAGGAGGGCCACAGATCCCCTACCTGTCCTGGAGCACAGCAAAGCCCAGTTCTACTACCATCCACAATTTGACAGTGAGGCTCTGCCATTATAGGGAAAGGGAGGCCTGTATGCACCTCCACATCCAATTTGGTCAAGCTAATTCAAGGATCTAATGAGCATGGGGCCATAAGATGCAAAAGAACAATGTTCTCAGGTTATAGAAGGCAATACTCTGACCCTGACAAAGGGATCCCTTGGATGGTCCTAAGAACAGGACCAATGGGTTCCAGAGTAGTACAAAAAAATTATTTAGCATGATCATCATGAATTCATAGAATCATAGAGTTGGAAAAGACCTCATGGGCCATCCAGTCCAACCCCCTGCCAAGCAGGAAACACCATCAAAGCATTCCTGACAGATGGCTGTCAAGCCTCTGCTTAAAGACCTCCAAAGAAGGAGACTCCATCACACTCCTTGGCAGTGAATTCCACTGTCGAACAGCTCTTACTGTCAGGAAGTTCTTCCTAATGTTTAGGTGGAATCTTCTTTCTTGTAGTTTGAATCCATTGCTCCGTGTCCGCTTCTCTGGAGCAGCAGAAAACAAACTTTTTGATTTTGAATTGATCTCATCACGATGGGCATATGTCCTGTCATGCTGGCAAATAATCTCAAATCAGCCGATTACACTAATGCTGCCCTGTACAACATCTCTAGGCTTTCTTACTATAACTTTGGAGACCTATATGGTCAATTTCATCCTTCATGCCAGGGAGCAGCAATAGGAATAGCAGGAATAGCATTGACCCAGGAAGTATCACTTTCTAGCATTTCTTGGGGACATTAGAGTAGGTGTGAGTAGGAAACATGTTGCCCTACAGATGGATGACAATGTCCATCATCCTTGACTATTGATCATGCTGACTGGGCTGATGGGAGTTGGGACACCAACAATTTTCTGTGAGGAACCTGCATAAGAAACTGAAGGTAACAAACCCAGGAAAATCCTGATAGGTAACAAAAGATGTTTACGGCCTTTCTTACAATGTTAAAATCTCTGCTTGAACATATAACCCAAATGTTTATTTTTATGTATCATTTATGTATCCCCAAATAAGATTATGAAGTATCATTTGGCTTCAGTGGAACATTTAAGGTTGCCATATCTTGAAGAGCAATTATGGATCACTATGACAACTCTCATTTTACATACCCATGAAAAAGAGGCTATGTCCTGGAAAAAGAGGACATATAGCAACCCTACAATATCAAGAATGTTGGTTTATAACTTCAGGCAAGAAACAAACACTAGAAGCAAACAAAGGTTTCTTTTCACAAAAATCTTGTTTGATAACAGACAAACAAAAAAACCCTACATATTAAAAAGGTCATTTTGAGGATTAATTACTATGTACATACAAAACTATGAAGAGTTTTACAACTTGCTCAGAATCTCTCACTGCAATGGGTAAAGTTATTAGGACAAGAGTTCTTTCTAAACATATGTCTGTAACATGTAGATTTCACAATGAATTTCATAATCAAATAATTTCATAGTGGGTTGGAAGAGGAAATCCCCCCCCCCAATTTATCAAGGGGGCAAACGAAGAGTTTTAGTAACATTTGAGTAACTGGCACTAAACGTCAACCTCGGTTTTGGCTTTAATTCATCTCAGATGAGAGACTGTTTATTCCCTAACAACACTGTTTGGTCTTGCTAATTATGTTGTAATGCCAGGGCATTCTTTCTTGTGTGTCCAAAGTTCACAAAAAGCTTCTGGGTACTGTATAAAGAATACATAATGCATTACCCAGCAGTTCCCCCCCCCCCCCATTGGCAGTACAGCTGGGCTTGTCTTTCCAAACAAAAAACAGCAACGTATACGACAGCACTCTATAAAAGACACACTGATATTACATTCAAGTTGCGGGTGGGAGGGAAATGCTTCTCCACAAAAAACAACAACAGGCATTTAAAATGCGTACAAAGCAGAAATGGGCTGAGTAAATAAATGGGAAGATCTTGGCAATGATTATTGCTTCCTTGCACCTTTTTGCTTAGTCTTTGAGCATCGCTGCCATTTTTGTTCCAAAGGATGACAAATAAAAATTGGTATAAGTGATACGGTCCCCTGTAGATATCCTATTTCATTGGGGAAGGAGGGAAGGAAGGAAGGAAGGAAGGAAGGAAGGAAGGAAGGAAGGAAGGAAGGAAGGAAGGAAGGAAGGAAGGAAAATATCTTTTTAAGTCCTGTTCAAACACCTTCATCAAGAAAAGGGAATAAGAACAAAACATGTCAGAGATGTCACCTGGCTACTTAGCCACCTTTCACATGAACATACAGTTCAGAGATGCTTCTTCTACAAACTTCAAGAGAGGAGGTTTCAAATGGCATGGTGTGCAGATGTACATGAACAGCCTGCTGCAATGAGGCAACAACCAGAGAACATCTTTTTCATAGCAACCACTTGGTATCCACTGGTTCCCAGAGCCTATTTGGACACTCTCCAAAGTTCAGCTTTCCCTCTGAAAGCATGGGGTGGGGAGCATAAAGGTGGCAAAGTGCACTCTGTGTGGGTGGAAGGAACAGTAAAAAGACCTTCAGAGATTGATTAAATGGATCCAAAGTCCTCAGAAAACACTGCAATTTCTAAGCGAGGTACCTCCAGGTCTCTAATGCAATTAGAGTGGCTCAATAAGAGATCTAAGTTGTGATCATCAAACACAACTATATATGTATATGCACATGGGTGACTTTCACAGGTAGACTCCCTGAAGTCACACTACAGAACTACTCATGTCATTTCAACCCCCCACTAACCGACCATGCAGTTATTTCTGTGCAGAAGAAAACAATAATTTTCTCCTTCCGACTACCATACTATGACACTATCCCTGATCCAGCATCAATAGCTTGACTGTGCAAACGTTGACTGCATTCACATAGGTAACATAAGTCCAAGGTGTGTGGTTGGTTTATATCCTAATGCGCACAAGCTGTGTGCTGTTCCATGTAGCTTGAATGCACCCATTTCATTCCTCTCTCTGTCTAGCCAGGAGCAACAGACACGTTTGGCTTAAACTTATGTCCAAAGCAGCACTTATGGTTTGTTCTTGGCTTCCAGGTTGTGGTTTCTTTCAGATAAGCCACAATGCCAGCTGGATTTCACACCAAGTGAAGGCTCATGTTTTGTTGCTCCTAGTTAGACCAATTAAGTAGTAAAACTGGAGCACTCAAGCTGTGCACACCAGCACATTATGGTAAACAAGCACACATACCAATGCAGCCAGCAGGAATGTGGGGGAAATTCCTTTAACTTTGTTTCTCTCATTATAGTTATAACTTCTTCCCCATATAACTTCTTCCCTAAATGCCATACAAATCAATGCTCTGGATTACAAGGTCTGCACACCAGCAACTTGTTGGTTGGCTTTGTTTTGTAGAAGCACAACTTATTCTAGGCACTGGGTGTTTGCTTGTGAATAAGTGTAAGTCACCACAGATATAATCCAATAGGTGCTTTCAACAGCCATACCAGAATATACTCACCACTATTTCAGCAGTAGTGGTCATACTACTAGCGGCTAATTTTGATTTTCCCAGATCAGAACCCTATGAAAAGCTGGAAAAGTTGCTTGACTTGAGACTAAATTACTTAATTTCAGCAGGAAAGCAAAAGCAAATCAAACGTATTACAACATCTAGGAGTGCTAAAACTGCCTCTCCTCCAATGGCACTAAATATCTTCCTGCCCCAAGCTTTGGACCAGGCATCCCCAAACTGCGGCCCTCCAGATATTTTGGTCTACAACTCCCATGATCCCTAGCTAACAGGACCTGTGATCAGGGAAGATGGGAATTGTAGTCCAAAACATCTGGAGGGCCGAAGTTTGGGGATGCCTGCTTCAGACACAAACATGCATTATCCCAAAGGCATTACTCCCCTTCTGAAGAAGCAGGCTTCTAAGCAGAGAAAAACCCTTCTGTGCACAATTTTATTTACATCACTGAAT
This sequence comes from Zootoca vivipara, assembly GCF_965207765.1. Lineage (NCBI taxonomy): Eukaryota > Metazoa > Chordata > Lepidosauria > Squamata > Lacertidae > Zootoca > Zootoca vivipara. Next base: position 68,969,804 of record NC_142588.1, on the reverse strand, counting down.
GATCCAACAGAGCAGGGCTACTTCTAGGTAAGTCTATCTTGGCTAGGGTTTCTATACTAGATAAGAATCCCAACCAAGACAGACCTCTTTCAATTAACATTCTGCTTACTTAGACATTTCATATTACATGGTCAAAATAGTTAAGTAATGTTTTGCTGTACTTCATTGATTTTGCAAGTTGAGCCAAAACCATAATTAACAGGTTTATTTGTTTTAGATTTTAAGCATATCTTAATAACAGTGTGTCAGTGAGCTAACTATGGTTGTGGGCAAGATATCTTAACAAAAACAAAGTCCAGCAGTGTCAAAACAAGATCAAGTATTATAGGACCATGTTGTTGGTACCCTCCCTGTTTCTATGCAATACCTTGTATAGAGACATGTATTTTTTTTAAAGTTCCTGTGTGGCACAAACAGCCATTTCAAAGCCCTGCTAGAGGAAACCAAAGGAATATGAATATATGTGTGCAATATATTTTAAGATTTGTGTGCCCACATTTCTGTGATGTTCATCTGTTTCAAATTATTTGTTTGTATTGACTATATCAGAGACACACCATCACTGACATTTTTTATCTCGTTAGCAACTTCATTGTGTATTATTAGTAACAGAATTTACTGACTTTTTTGTAGTAATTTTCATGTGGGAAGTAAACTAACACAGCTGTGGCTTTGTAAACAGAAGCCAATCATAAACCACTGTATTTCCTGGGAACACAAACTAATGAGCATCCAGAGCTATTTAAAACCATTATTGAACACTATATAAGAGGCAGAGCACTTGGCACTTCCTGCATCCTGGGCCAAGAATTGGAGGATGTACGAAAGTTTTAAATACTTGCATTCTAATAGGGAGAAAGCTGATATTGCAATCCACTATTAAAATTACAAAGTTTTGAGTTACACAAAGCAGAACTGGAAGACCTATCTATAAGTGTGAATGTGAAGACAAGTAGCCATTTAAGATGGACAGTCATCAAAAAGCCAGAGATAGGGCCTTTTGTCCAGTGATACCCAGACTGTGGAACTTCCCCCACAGGCATATTTGCGTGGCACCAACATTATAATATTTTCTATGCCAAACAAACACTGTCTTATGCTCTTGAGTCTCTGATGGCAAATAATACAGATATGATTATTATTCCAGCTGCTCTTCTGTATATTTGAAGCTGGTTTTTAAAAAATGATTTGTAGGGTGCCTTGAAGACCAAACTTGAAAGAAGGGTGGGTTAATTTAAAAAGAGAAAAAAAGAGAGAAAAGGGGTCACTTTAAACTGCTTTGTGAAAAATGCATTCAACGTGGAATGAGTGGTAGGAGGAAGGCTAATCCTCAAAAGCTACAATTGCTATTCCACTAATTGTTCTTGTTTTTACCAAGGTTATAAATTTCAAATTCCAGACATGTCTTTTGAAGATGATGCAAGTTATAGTTTCAGACAGTCCGAAGTTAGCCACACTCCAGTGATATCATACAATCACCGGGGTAGGAAAAAACAAGATTCCATCCCCCTGCCTGAAGGGACAATTTACCCCACAGCTGAACTCACATTATTCCAGTCACTATGAGCTGCACATAAACAGCAAGAGTAACAGCACACCACTCCATGGTGTCACAGAGCTGTCTGCTCTGTAGACATGATTATGCAAATATGCTCTCCCACACACTATGGAGAAGCAGAAACCCTTCAGCCTCACCAGCCAATACCACCCCTAGCATTTGACAAACAGATGTTAAGTGTGAAGCAAAACACACCCAGAGTCTACCCTGATTGAATTTTTTTTAAGCTTTAATTAGAATAATTATTAAAATAGAAAACGGTCTGACGTTGAACAGATTCAATGCACAACATACAACAATAGAAAAAGTCAGTTGCTAACTAAACAAATATGATATTAATATTAAATACAGGCTGTGCAATAACATTCAGCCTTATTCAGTAAAAAAATGTCTCAATCATTCCCCAAACCCTAAAGCGAGAGAGACTGGTCTTTAAAACCTCCACACACAAAACCTCAAACTCAGAAATTATTTTAGTAATTCGCCGTTAGTTTTTGACCAATTTATTCTTCTGTTTACTCTTCAAATAAAATCATTTACAAAACAGCAGCAGCATTTCCAGGCTCCCTGCCTTCTAAGTCCTAATAGAAAATTTAAATTCAAGGTCCCTGATGCTTTCAGACATGTTGTTCCAGTGCGTCTTTAAGATAGGAGTCCCAAAACCACCTAAGTGTTTAAAGACAAGTGTGCAAGCCAACACCGCACCTGTTACTGAAAAAAAACATTTCAAGAATTGTGGTAGAAAATAGGAAAGAGCACTCACAAAAATATTTGTGTTATATGAGACTCTTAACCTCGGGGTAGTGGGTTTGAGGCCCACATTGGGCAAAAGATTACTGCACTGCAGGGGGGTTGAACTAGATGTCCCTTATGGTCCCTACTAACTCTACAATTCTATGAAAGTTCCTTATTAACCAGAGATGGCACCAACTAGAAGCCTGAAGTACCAGGCAAGGTGTTACGATTTAGGATTTAGTTCCTGTTATTCTACCACTGCGATGAATGGAAACGTCAGCAGGAAATGGACGCTTGCCTCTCTTTGTGGTGAGTGCCAATTGTGACCTGACGCAGCACCTCCAGAATGCCCCACTGCACCTCGCCATCTTTGTTTCAGCCATTGCCACTTCCCCTGGCTGCTGCAGTGCTTCACGGGTCACCGCCAGGCCCACTATTTGAACTAACCAATCCGCTGCGGCCTGGGGGGGCAGACCTAGAAGCTGCAGCTTTCACTCAGGTCCGCTCCCCAACCATAAATCTTGACCAGCACTGCACTCAGCAGCTCAGTTGGCCCTGAATAGAGATTTCATGCATGCTGTGATGTTGTTGTGCCCACAGGCCCTGTCCCTACCTCTCTCCACCTGGTCTAGGGCGGGGCCTGGAAGGCCTCATAAAGGACTGCTGCCGCTGCTCTGCTGCTGGTGCTGCCCAGGACTCTCTCCTGCTGTGAGTGCCCACAGGCCCTGTCCCTGCCTCCTTCCACCTGGTCTAGGGCGGGGCCTGGAAGGCCTCATAAAGGACTGCTGCCGCTGCTCTGCTGCTGGTGCTGCCCAGGGGAACTTGAAACAGCACAGAGTTCTTTTTAAAATGCTTTTTAAAGAATTTTTTATGTTTTTATCTTCTTTGGGGTGGTAGGTGGGAGGGATTTTTAGTTGGGTGTGGGAATCAGTTAAATTTTAGTGAATTTGTAATTTTTATTGTTTTTGGTTTTATTGTTTTATTGTGTTTGGGGTGGTAGGTGGGAGGGATTTTTAGTTGGGTGTGGGAATCTGTTAAATTTTAGTGTATTTGTAATTTTTATTGTTTTTGGTTTTATTGTTTTATTGTCTTTTTTGTACTCTTCTTTTGTTGAGTTATTGCTGTTTTTTACAGAGGTTTTATTTTGTTTTTAAGGGGAGGGGTCAGGGCTGCCCGGGAGGGGGTCCCAGCAAGCAAAATGGCTGGGGCAGATTCCACAGGGGGGTGTGCACTGGAACAACCGATCTCAGTGGTCACGGGTAGGAGGAGGAGTTACGCTAAGACCAGACCATGTCATTACCGAGGAGGCAGACTTAGTCGTTGTCTGAGGACTATCCCTGCCTCCAGGTCTGGTCCTGACCGGACGGATATTGGAATAGGCAAGGGATACCCACATGACCTGAAGGTGCTGCTGTGCAATGCCAGGTCGATGATGAATAAGACCACCGCCATTCACGACCTGATTGTGGATGGAGGATTTGACCTGGCATGTGTGACAGAGACCTGGTTGGAGGAAGCCGATGGGCCCGTTCTTGGCGCTGCTTGCCCACCAGGTTTCTCTTATGCACAGCAACCCAGGCCATCTGGGCGGGGAGGGGGGGTTGCAGTGATTTTTAGGAAGTCATTAGTTTGCACCAGGCGTCCTATTGGGAAGACCCAGTTCTCTGAGTGCATGTTCTGGAAGTTGGGCAATAGAGGCAGTACAGGATTCCTTTTGGTGTACCGACCTCCCCGCTGCACCAAGGATTCCCTGCCCGAGCTGCTTCAGGTCGTGTCGGATGTGCTCCTGGAGACACCTAGCTTGGTTGTCTTAGGGGATTTTAACATCCATGCCGACACGACCTTACAAGGAGCCGCTCGGGACTTCGTGGAAAGCATGGCCACCATGGGGCTGTCCCTGAATAAGTCTGGCCCAACTCATAGCCGCGGACATGCCTTGGACTTGGTGTTTACCTCTATGGATGTTGGTGATCTGACATTAAGTAAAAGCGAAACAAAAGAAGTGCCATGGTCAGATCACTTTCTGGTGCAACTGGACTTCTCCGCAACCCTTCCCCTCTGCAGGGAGGTGGGACCGATTCGGATGGTCCGCCCCCGCTACTTAATGGATCCAATTGGCTTCCAAAGAGTGGTAGGGGATGTTTTATCCCATGTCGATGGCCTTTCAGCTGATTCCCTGGTGGCCCGCTGGAATGCGGAGTTAACCAGCGCTATTGACTGTCTGGCTCCGAAGCGCCCTCTCAGATTGCATGGAGCCCAGACAGCCCCGTGGTTTTCCCCGGCGCTGAGGGCAATGAAACAGTCGTTGAGACGGCTAGAGCGCCGGTGGCGGAAAACTCATTTTGAATCAGACCGGACACGGGCTAGAGCTCAACTTCGAGCCTACCAAGTGGCAATGGCGACGGCGAAGAGGACCTTCTTCACCGTCTCCATCGCATCTGCAGAAAACAGCAGCAGGAGACTCTTCCAGGTGGTTCGCAATTTAGCGGAACCACCTGCTCCATCCGGGCCCAGTACGGGCCACATGATCTCCTGCAATGATTTTGCAAAGTTTTTTGCAGATAAAGTCGCTCAGATTCGGGAAGAGGTAGACTCCACCGTGGGAGCAGGGCCGGGGCGGGGGAGTGCTAGAGTCCTGTCTAGTCAAGTTTTGTGGGATCAATTTCAATCTGTTACCTCCGAGGATGTGGACAGGCTGCTTAGACGAATGAAACCAACCACCTGTCTCCTTGATCCTTGCCCATCCTGGCTTATAAAAGCTAGCCAGGAAGGGCTGGGCGATGGGCTTCGCGGGTTGGTAAATGCTTCTCTCCATGAGGGAGCCTTCCCAGACCCGCTGATCTCCGGTCGATGATCTCCGGCGGGCTAGGGACAAAGGTAAGAGCTGTTTCCTTGTTCTGCTGGATCTCTCAGCGGCTTTTGACACCATCGACCATAACATCCTTCTGGACCGTCTAGAGGGCTTGGGAGCTGGGGGCACTGTCATGCAGTGGTTCCGCTCCTTCCTTCTGGGCCGTGTTCAGAAAGTGGTGGTGGGGGATGAGTGTTCAGACCCCTGGGCGCTCACTTGTGGGGTGCCTCAGGGTTCTGTCCTCTCCCCCATGCTTTTTAACATCTATATGCAGCCGCTGGGAGAGATCATCAGGGGGTTTGGGCTGGGTGTCCATCAGTATGCTGATGATACCCAGCTCTACCTCTCTTTTAAATCAGAACCAGTGAAGGCGGTGAAGGTCCTGTGTGAGTGCTTGGAGGCGGTTGGAGGATGGATGGCGGCTAACAGATTGAGATTGAATCCTGACAAGACAGAAGTACTGTTTGTGGGGGACAGGAGGCGGGCGGGTGTGGAGGACTCCCTGGTCCTGAATGGGGTAACTGTGCCCCTGAAAGACCAGGTGCGCAGCCTGGGAGTCATTTTAGACTCACAGCTGTCCATGGAGGCACAGGTCAACTCCGTGTCCAGGGCAGCTGTTTATCAGCTCCATCTGGTACGCAGGCTGAGTCCTTACCTGCCCAGTGACTGTCTCTCCAGAGTGGTGCATGCTCTAGTTATCTCTCGCTTGGACTACTGCAATGCGCTCTACGTGGGGCTACCTTTGAAGGTGACCCGGAAACTACAACTAATCCAGAATGCGGCAGCTAGACTGGTGACTGGGAGCGGCCGCCGAGATCACATAACACCGGTCCTAAAAGACCTACATTGGCTCCCAGTACGTTTCCGAGCACAATTCAAAGTGTTGGTGTTGACCTTTAAAGCCCTAAATGGCCTCGGTCCGGTATACCTGAAGGAGCGTCTCCACCCCCATCGTTCTGCCCGTACACTGAGGTCCAGCTCCGAGGGCCTTCTGGCGGTTCCCTCATTACGAGAAGCCAAGTTACAGGGAACCAGGCAGAGGGCCTTCTCGGTAGTGGCACCCACCCTGTGGAATGCCCTCCCACTAGAGGTCAAAGAGAACAATTACCAGACCTTTAGAAGGCATCTCAAGGCAGCCCTGTTTAGGGAAGCTTTTAATGTTTGATGGATTTCTGTATTTTAGAATTTCTGTTTTTTTGGAAGCCGCCCAGAGTGGCTGGGGGAACCCGGCCAGATGGGCGGGGTATAAATAATAAATTATTATTATTATTATTATTGTTGGTGCTTTTCATTGTAATGAGAGAACCGTATGTTTTTGAATCTTGGAAGGAAGCAGACCAGGACCATCCTGATCAAAACCATGAGCAAAGTTAAGTTTGAAAACAACAGGGGGAAAAGAAAATACAAATTTATAAGGCTCTGCTACATTTTATTTTTAAGATGGCAGACCAACATAAATAAACATGAACAATGATTCCTTAACATGTAATACACCCTGCATAGGTTCTCAGTAGAAAGGGAGAATCCTTACCTCTATCATTCAGACTATTTCTGAGGGCCCTTTCAACTTGTTCTTCTTCATTCAGTCCACCAGTATATGTGCTGTAATCTCTCGATGAGTGTGATGGGTAACCTGAGTATCTAAAATTCTCTACACAGATCACACACACAGAGAGAGAAAGTGTGATACCAGGAGTGACTACTATATCAAATTACTGTATTGAATTTGTTCTACATTTCCCCTCAACCCTCCGGAGCAGATTTGTAGAGGGCATGGGGGTGTGGGGAGAAGAGAGGAAGGGCAAGTTCCATTCCTCAAGTGGAAGTATTTGTGCTAGTGGGAGAACTTCACTTGTTACCGACCATTATATCTGTAACTTGCTTTTTAAGAACTAAGAGGTAGGTAATAGTGCAAGGAAAAACTACATGCTGTACATACTCATCTTTATATATATATGATTTCCCCAATGCTTTTTAATATCTTTATGCGCCCCCTTGCCCAGATTGTCCGGAGTTTTGGGCTGGGTTGTCATCAATATGCTGATGACACCCAGATCTATCTGTTGATGGACGGCTGCCCTGCCTCGGCCCCAGACACACTCACCAGGTGCTTGGAAGCTGTGGCTGGATGGCTACGTGGGAGCCGACTGAAGCTAAATCCTTCGAAGACAGAGGTCCTCTGGCTAGGTCGGGGCGACATGGGGTTGGGGGGCCAACTCCCATCTTTTGCAGGGGCTCAATTGGTACCAGCGCCTTCTGTCAAGAGTTTGGGTGTAACTTTTCACGCCTCCCTTTCCATGGAGGCGCAGGTTGCATCCACAGCAAAGGTGGCATTTTTTCATCTCCGCCGCATCAAGCAGTTGGTCCCTTACCTCTCTCGCCCCGATCTGGCCACAGTGATCCATGCAACGATCACCTCCAGGCTTGACTATTGTAACTCGCTCTACGCAGGGTTGCCCTTAAAGCTGACCCAGAAACTCCAGCGGGTGCAGAATGCCGCGGCGAGGCTCCTTACGGGGTCCCTGCCGCGGGACCACATTCATCCAGTGCTTTACCAGCTGCACTGGCTCCCGGTGGAGTACAGGATCAGGTTTAAGGTGCTGGTTTTGACCTTTAAAGCCCTATGCGACTTGGGACCCTCGTACCTACGGGACCGCCTCTCCTGGTATGCCCCACGGAGGACCTTAAGGTCCACAAATAATAATATTCTGGAGATCCCGAATCATAAGATGGCTAGATTGGCCTCTACTAGAGCCAGGGCCTTTTCAGTACTGGCCCCAACCTGGTGGAACGCTCTTTCCCAGGAGACCAGGGCCCTGCGGGATTTGTCATCTTTCCGCAGGGCCTGCAAGACAGAGCTGTTCCGCCTGGCCTTTGGGTTAGACTCAGCCTGACCCCTGTGTTTTCCTCCCTCATGGCTTGGATTTATGGCCTACTTGAAAAGAGGCTGCATTTTAAATTTTAATACTGTATTTTAATCTGTATTTTAATTAATTGTTTTTATGTTTTATTGTAATTCTGTTGGTGTCAGCCGCCCTGAGCCCGGTTTTTGACTGGGGAGGGCGGGGTATAAATAAAATTTTATTATATATATATATATATATATATATATATATATATATACACATATATACACACACACACACACACACACACACACACACACACACGGGCTAATAGTGTAGGAAAGAAATACCACAATCTTTTAAAAGTGTCCTCTTTACTAGTAATCACAGAAAAGAAAAAGAATCTATTAAAGCCTGTTGCAATTCAGCTAGGCCCTAAAAGGATGCAAACCCAGCTTTTGTGCACATGTCCCTATTTGCACTGATAATCACACATGTAGGTGGATTCTGTATGTATGATTCCTAAACCCCAACCCAGCAACTGAGTCTGCACGTTGTGTGGCCTAGTAAAAATGTCTAGTACTCCAGTGATAGCTTGCAAAGGTGAGCCAAGAGCTGAATTCACCCACTGGATGATCTCACTTCCCCATTAAATAGTTGATCAACACAATTCCAATTTCTTTTATTAGGCTGCTGTGTGTGGTCAGCACAATCAGGGTGTACATGAATAATGGTATTTTGTTTGCTTTTTTTATTCATGAACAAGGATAATCATCTTCTGGTAAACAGAGCAGCAATTAAAAGACCAGCAGAAACCAAAATGCTCTCCTTTCCACTTATCACTGAGAGAAAGCTCACCAGCCCTAAGACACCGTATTTTTCCGTGTATAAGACAATTTATATTATTAAAAATGTTTAAAATTGGGGGTCGTCTTGTACATGGATAGTGCAGAGGGGAATGGGCAATTGGTGGCAGCTGTGAGCAGGAGACTGTCAGCAGCGATTAGGCAGGTGATTGGTGGCTGCGGCAAGGCCTGCTGGTGATTGGCTGCTGTAGCGGCAATTGGGCGGGCGTTTGGTGGCGGCTGGCGGCGAGCAGGCAGATGATTGGTGGCTTCATCGAGGCGTGCGATTGGCAGCAGCGGTCAGGCAGGTGAGCGATTGTTGGCAATCTACCCCCATTTCCTTAATTTAGGGTCCCCAAAAGTAGGGGTTGTCTTATACACGGGGGCGTGTTATACATGGAAGAAATACGGTATTTGTTTCTTTTCTTAAATCAAATGCAAGAAGTTATTCTATCAGATCAGGTGACTAACATTTTCCAGTATGAGGTTGTGTTGTCCCAGTGCAACCCTTCTATCTGAAGATGTGTGCATGCACACAAAAGCTCATACCAACGACAAACTTAGTTGGTCTCTAAGGTGCTAATGGAAGGAATTTTTTTATATTTTGTTCCTTCTAGGGATTTTGTTCCTTCTATTGATATATCACCCAGGATCGGTATGAGGGGCAGGCTGCGATGACAACCTCCCTCAGTGGTATATCACTAGTGAAACTGCCACCGCTCCTGAGTCCCTCTTCCTCCAGCACCCAGCATGCTGAGTGAAAAACAAGCTGCTGGTGCTAGAAGCAGAGGGAATCAAGCCATAGTTCCACTAGCAATATACCACTGAATGAAACCACCAGTGATCTGCCCCATACCGGCAGAGGGAGAAACAATCTGCATGGGCGAAGTGCCAATACAGCTTGTTCCTCCCTCAACTTCTTTAAACTGATTGGCTGAGGAGTGCACTTCTGCCCTCGCCTCAGCCAAGCTGTTTTACGAAGCCTCCTGCTTCCCAGCTGAGGGAGCCCGAGCCCCATTCCTGCTTGCACTCATGTAGGATCGGGATCGGGGCTGCTCAGCTGGCGAGGTGCAGGCTCCGTCACACTTTTCCATTGAGGGTGCACAGCTGCGCTCCCCTCAAGGGGAAAGTTTAAAAGAGCCCCCAGTTTGGAATCAGAGCCCCTGCACCATCTGAAGGCAGCCAGACGGAACAGGGGCTGCTTTGGAGAAGGTGGAGACAGCCCAGCAGCTCCATCTCAAAAGTCCCTGCACTGCCTTTGATGCAGCTGCCTGTCTCCACCTTGCCAGGCAGTGCTCCTTTGAACTTCTCTGTTGAGGGGAACACAGCCGTACAATCCTCAATGGAAAAGCATGACGGAGTCTGCAACCCCGCTCCCGCTCCTGCAAGCAGGAGTGGGGTCGGGGATCTCTCAGCTGGGAAGCAGGGGCTTCATGTTCCCCAGCTGAGCAGCCCCCATCTCGCTCCTGCTCACCGGGACATCAGGGCTCGCTCAGTTGGGGGCAGGAGGCTTTCCTCCCTACAGCTGAGCAGCAGGCTGGGGCCAGCTGCATTGTCCCCAGCCCACCAGACGCTGAGCTGAAAGTGCCTCAGCTCCCACCATGAGAGCTGAGCAAATTTCTCCCAGCACCTTGCAATGTTGAAAACCTAAGCCCAGCCCAGAAGAGCGCTCCAATCTGCTATGATATTTCCTGAATACTTTCAGATAAGCGAGTACAACCTAGGTTACTTACCTGAATTGTATCTGTTTCTTTGTTCTGAAAAGTCAGTTTGAGAGCAAAAGCCACCTAGCAAGAATAATGTATTTAAAATTCATAAGCATTTATCATATTGTCCTTTTACAACTTTGAATTTGACAGATTCATCTATCTAGAAGTATAATTCTTACAATTCTATCCTGGTAACATGTCTATTGAGTTTTGACAATTTTCTTCTGACAAGCTGAACAGCAATACTGAAGGTGGGAAAGGAGGATACAGAACCTGTAGGGAAAATGTCCCTAAACTGCTGTTTGCAAAGCTAGCCTATCTATTTTATTTAGAGCATTGCACTCTGTTGGTAGTGGTGGTAGCCACCACTAAAATACAACAAAATACATAGGACCCCTGTCTTGCAAATGTGCCTTTAAATTGAAACATGTAAAAGTATGCAGCTCATGAAGGATGACACGTGTTAATTCAAGTTTGTTTACAAAAGCAGAGCTGATTCACATGCCATTTGTGTTCAGGGTACAGGTATATTCCTCCCTGTCATACTGTTCACATACACATTATGTACAGGAGGACATTCCTTACAAAGAGGATTCCTTAAAGTGAATTCATGCTGGTTTCTAAAACACACAACAATCACCCCCCCCCTATGATAGATATGGGCACCTTGTCAAGGCTCTGCTATTGTGTGTCCACATGAATAACCCACACAAGAACAGTTCAAATGCTCCACTTTAAATGAGAACTGATGTTCCTAATCTCCTTGAGGATAAATTATAATGTGTTAAGGATTTCTCAAACCGTTCAATGTGAACGTAACTGCAGATGCAAAACCACACTAAATGGAAAGAAACACCACATAAGGATGGCTTGAAACTTATGAAGTAAAAGCTAAGTATTTATGTTCAATTCAAAAATACACTGAATTGTGAATTATTGATAAGAATCAGGGTCATCATTCCATACCTGAGCATGCTTTCATGAGCATCTTCAGCGGTCCCATGGTGTACATTAGCCCAACAAGAATACCTGCCAGATGCCCTGCAAAAGAGGTCCTAAAAAGAAAGCAATCCTTTGTGAGAGGTTGTATTGCTCATGATTAGATACATTCTGTACCCTCATTATCCCAAATCAGACCAATTAGTCAGTTTGCAGCCTATGCTCCACTTGATGCATTTTAAATTGTGAAGACTTTAATATAACCAAAGGAACAACATGTATTTCACTGTCCAATTTTGGGGGGAAATAATGAGTGAAAAGAACACTGTCGTCTTTATGGGTTATTTATGATTCAATAGGGCTTCTCTGACTTACTAAATTGTACAGCCATATTCAGAGACTTTATTAATTCTGCAAATTCCAATACAGAAAAAGTTAGGGTTTACCTATCTATTAAGAACTATTGCTCACTTACTGACAGGTGCATCAAAACAGTTAAGGATTTTCACAACACAGAAAGAACTGAAACTTGGCACAAATCTGGTCTGAGACTTTTTTTTGCACAGACAGATACTAACTAGTCAAAAAATTAATTTAGTTGGAAAAGATTAAAAATTAAACAACATAAGCATGAAAAAACCACTGGAAAAAATATTGAGTGTTTGCAAGTTGATTGTTTTTTTAAGTTAACTTCAAATAACAAGTTACTTTAGATGATAGATAGTTGATAGAGAAATGACAGCATTCCAGGGGCAAGGATCATGTAGTTTCCAAGACATCTAATATCCAAACTAATTACTCAGGTTCCCTAGAAAATTAGGGATACTAGCGTCCTTAGTGCCCAGGGCACTTTTTTCATCCCAGATGGCCATCAAGAAGGAAGGAAGGGTAGCCTCATAGAAAAACCTCCCTACAGGTAAGCTTGCGGGGGGGAGGGAGGATAAGCAGTGGCAAGGAGTGATGGCACTGGGGCAAGCCTGGCTTATAAAAAGTTGGGGGAGAGGAATTACTGAGTTCATCATTACAAGCCTCCAAGTCACTTGGAAATCCCCTTTTTGTATCCAGCTGTAGCTAGAGTACTAGACATACACCAAACTAGAACTTGCTAAAATTTTAACCATGTCTCTCTTCCACATCCAAATGGCCAAAATGCACCATAAGCATCTCTTTTGAGAAGCCAGACAGCTGCAATGAAATAGGCACAAACTCCTTCCAAAACACTCCAAGCGCCTTTTATTGGGCTGAAAGCAGAAACTGTAGCAGCTCTGGACCTATGTGGCTCTGCTTCTTCACATTTCTTTTATCTGCTTGTTGAGGGGTAGAAGATGGGTGTGAATGTTCTCAAGTCACATCTCTTTTGTTTTGTGAAAGTTTGATCTGGAAAAGTTCAAAGAGTTTTGTATTGATGGAGACGTATATCTGAGACTACATCATTAGTTTACCTCCTTTCTACTGAGAGGCCAGATTAAATAAAGTGTGCTTAAAACAGAGTGATAAAAGAATGGATGAACTGACTGCTAGTGAGAAAATACACAAAACTTCAAGCCAAGAGGGGGAGAAAGCATAGCCTATCTTGGAAATAAAGCCATGGTAGATACAGCCAACTGCTCAATTTATGTTCTTTATTGCTAAATTAAAACTATACAAAGTGGGCTGTGTAGTAAAGGATAATAGAGATGAGACAGTATTTGAATGCAAATGAGCCTGGATTAAACAAAACCCAACTGATTTAAAGCTGTTCTGTACAGAAAAACTTCTACCGGTATTGTTCCTTACTGTTAGCTAGCATTCCCATTTCTGGTTATTTTGCAATTAAGTTGAAGTGTTGAATAAGGATTTACCAGCCCCAATTTGACTAAAAGTGGTGGTTCTCCAGTTAGCATCATTCAGAACCTTTTCTTCACTCATGACAGAAAGCAGGGGAAGTAAGGAACCCTACGTGGCACCAAGAAAATACCCATTTCATGCACAGTATCGTATATCTATTAAAACATTCCAGTCCTTCAGCAGAAACAGTTTCCAAAACACCTCTTGCTAAAAAGCACTGCTACACTATAGAAAAATGATACCAACTGCATTCCTTACTTTATGCAAGTGGTAACTGCTGTTACCACTTGATATTCTGAATACACGAGACTGTTATCAGCAGTTGTCATGGAATCAGACATCACGGATTATTGCATCTTATCCTATCAGGCTATTACGTAACAATGACAGACATTGTTCTTTGTACAGGGCAGGTAACAACAATTTCCAAACAAATTAAGGTGACTCTAATCAGTAAAGCTTGCAGATAAAAATAAAATCCAAGCAAATACCCTAATCCTGGCTATGAAAGCCACCCCTACAAGATCTAATAGCACTTCTTGGAGATTCTCAGGTTCAAAAGCCAAGTCAACTCTTCCAGTGGGGTATGAATCTTCTTATTTCGAGGCAGCCAACAGGAACACCCTTACCAGTTACTGTATATTGTACTGGCATAACAAAAAGATTAAGCAGGAAAAGAACATGTTAAAACGTTTGCTCAGTAAAACGTTTGCCCCTAAGAGCTGGATTTAGCAGCTGTCAGAATAAAAAATGCTATAAACAAAGAAAGAGATTGCCACTCTTATATTAAACATTTGACCAGTGATTTTGCCTACACTGGAATAGAAGAGGATGATGGCTGGCACATCCCATTCTGAGCACTTGTTGATACAGCAAGCCTCAAGGTGATACAAGGTGATAATAAAAGTTTATGTGCACTTGCAATTCAACACATTAAAAATGGTAGCCATCTTCTAAAGTGGAGAGGAAAATGAATCCTTACTTAAATAAGTGAATTTGTGAGATGAAAAAAGGGAACTTGTAATTATACAGAAAAACAACTGTATATGATGGGTATATACTGTACACACATAGTGGCAAGACAGAGGAATGAGTGGGAGGGTAGAGGGAGTTGGGAAAGAAACTGAGTGAAGAGCAGGTGTGATTTGAGAAGGTTGAGTCAAGGAGGCCAAAAAATGAGTTGGGTGTGTGTGTGTGTCAAAAAAGAACCTGTGTGGGGAAAGGAAACAAACATACCCCTTGAATTGGAGAAGGATAGAAAGCTTTCTTACTCTCTTCAGTAACCCATATATTTTCAGCTCAATTTTTAAGTTTAAGATGGATTTCTGCACCCTGGCTGCTTATTTTTCCAAAAAAGACCCAACAACACAGTTTGGGTTTGTGATTATTTTAAAATTGCAATGTTCTAAGCAGTAAGAAAGGATAGAAAACAAGTATGAAAAAGAAAGCCTGCTTAATCAAAACAATCTGCTTGGATAATAATAATAAAAACTTCAATGTTTGGAAGGGGTAAGTCACATCAACCAGAAAGTATAGAATATGTGGCAAGAAGGAGGGTGCAACACTGTCAAAACTGATGTTAGGGGTAGGGTGCTCTGAACCAGGAAGTAAGCACTGCAAACTGGCAGAACTACAGTGGGCATAAACAAGATATGATTATCAGTGATGTGGTAAAGTGTAGTTCCTATGCTAACCTATGCCTAATCTATGTCACAAAAACTCACTTAAGAATTGTTAATATTATTAAAAGCTCAAAGGTACAATAAAAATTGATTCCTATGCATATTTTATCATAAAAATATGCTGTTCTACTTTATTGTAAACAGCCCTATTTCTTTGAAATGAAATAAATAGATTTTCCTGCCCAGAAAGCTTCTCTGTATATGCCATTTGAACATGTTCCCCAGTTTTCATATAAAAATATACAATCCAGAAGGGATGTAGGCTTCACTCTATTCGTAATGACATCAGATATACATATATAATTATTTAACGCAAGTTGTAGATAAGTCACAGGATACTTACCCTGGGTTCAATAAGTGAATTGCTACAAGTTCCAACCAACAAGCATATTTATTGGATATAATAAAACCCATGACGCTGCTTGACCCACCTGGGTTATAGTGGTTGTTAAGAACTTTCAAAGCAAATAATACTCCTAAATCAAAATGAAGCAGAAAAACATATTAAGAGAAATTCTCATGTAATATGAAAAACAAAGAACACAGAAGTTTTGCTGTTCTTAAAATGCTTCTGTGCTCAATTAAGTGTCTTTGTTCACACTTCAAACAGATGAAAAAGACAAACACGACTCCCCAATTTTCTGTAAGTATTTACAGAAATTTATTTATAATTTATTTTGGTATGGGTTGTAGTAACAGATAAATAGGAAAATCTAGCTGCATGTGCATTTTAATGATTTCATTTTGAGTTGTCATTTAAAAAAAACAACATACGAGGAAGTATATCAACACAAGAATCTGGTTATGTTCTTCAAGATAATTTAAATTTAGGACGCAATCCTAAAACTGCATCTGTTGGGATGATTGGAGAAAATGCATCATAAGCATGCCCACAAAACAGAATGAAGCTAACAAAATTAGTTATGTAACTGAAAATAGGTATGTTCGTAAGTACCTTGTGCTCATCATGCCCTTCAAGAACATGATTTTAACTCCAACTCCTAAATGCAAAGTATGGTCCTTCTTTAGAAAAGCTAGCATTTCCAGTAAAAAAAATATATATTAATTTTGTGAAAAAGCAGTGGATATTTACCTGAAAAGCCAACAGCACAACTCTGTTTGTATGAAGGAACATCCAGAAGTTCTGCAAGAGCAAGTTCCAGAAGCACATACACAACTCCAATTAGCAGTGAAAATATTGTAATGATATATCCAAACCAAAAACTTCCAAGCCTCCTCTCCAACTTAATTCCCTTCCAAAGCAAGGAGACCATATTAAAATATAGGTGCCAATCATCCACATGGTGAAATGGTGAAAGATACAAACGATGCCAATCTCTTCTGTAAAGACACTCTGTGACACTGATGCATGTTTTGTCCAGTCGTTTCAGGGGTTGTAAAAAGAGGAAAACGTTTGCTGCCAAAGTGGCAAGTGTCACAGGTGGAATGTTAGAAACCCCAACTTGGAAAATCTGAGAAAGTAGCAGAAGTAGTCCAATATTTGAGCTTTTCTGTCTTCGGTGCATAATCACTTCTTTTAATCAAAGATACTGCCACTTGAATACTCCTGAAATCCAAATATAGACATGGAAGAATAGTAATATGTTTGCAATAATTATAATCAATAACAAAACTTTAAACAGGAAGCGCATACTGGGTTTTTTTTTGTATACAACTCACAGCAATGGGGACAGGTTTTTATAAAACCGCTAAATGTTTGTGGGGTAGGGGAAGAAATTAGTAGTGGCTAATGTCATCTAGGAAAAAAGGTTCAACTTCTTAAGCATGGCCCATATAAGAGGAGTCAAGGGAATAAGCAGCACAAGAAGAGCACCTGCAGTTCTGTAGGAAAAGTGTATTTTACCCCAGTAAAATAGAAATGGGAAAACCATTCCAGCCCAAGCGCCACATGCCAAAAGCAAAAGTGGGAGAGCAATAAATGTTCATTTGTTCACACATCCCTCTCTATTCTCAATCCATGGAAGCAAGGAGCATTATCAGAATTCAATGAAACATGGTAGGCAAGCAAAAATATTAAGGAGGGCGCAAAATTGGGCTGTGGAGGAGAGGATGTGGCTGGGGTGGGGGTGCAGCCTGCTGAGAGACCCAAGAGCCAGATGGAGAAGCCTGTAGGGCAACATTTGACCCTCAGGTCTGAGGTTCCCTATCAATACAGGAAAGCAATGAACAGTTCCTCTTAATTCTCTACAATATTTATAAATATTATAGGGTTGTAAGTTCTTTCAGTCAATAAATAAATTACATTTCCATATGGTTAAAATGCTACTTCTAAACAAAGGATAGTACTTTGTTTTTAGATAACACACACATATTTAAGCAAGGATCTTATAAGAGGCATTCCCCCCTGTGTGAGAGAGGGGAGGATGACTCTTCGGAGATGACATTTAAAGTGAGAGTGTAAGTATGTTGCCTAAAAGGAGAAACTTCCTCAATTAATAAACGTATCTTTAATAAATTAATATAACAGTCTTAGGAAGAGGTTATGACGGCTTAACTGAAGTCTGTCACCTCATAGGATAGTTAAAACACAAAAATACTAAAGCTTTAATATTTAATGGATTAATCTATTATATATGCCTTGGAATAAACATGCAAAGACTCGAGTGGCATGAATTAAGAAACTTGGATTTTATATTAACTTTACCACTGAAATCATTGACACTTGTTTCTCAATAGTCCCATTTTGGCTAAATAGCTGTCAGTATCCCAGTTCTCTATCAGTATACGATACTAAATGTTGCATGCAAAAGCACATATTAAGAGTCTTGGTGCCAAAATACACAGCAAGGAAGGAAGGAAGGAAGGAAGGAAGGAAGGAAGGAAGGAAGGAAGGAAGGAAGGAAGGAAGGAAGGAAGGAAGGAAGGAAGGAAGAAAGAGGAAGGAAGGAAGGAAGGAAGGAAGGAAGGAAGGAAGGAAGGAAGGAAGGAAGGAAGGAAGGAAGGAAGGCAGGAAGGCAGGCAGGCAGGCAGGCAGGCAGGCTAGGTGGAGATTTGATGCATAGCAGTGGGATGAATGTCCTTGCCCCCACTTAACATTTCCCTGTTCCAAACACTGGCATCGAGGATTGTAGCCTTTACCCCCCTACGTACAGGTTTCAAAACACAGATAAGTATGCATTCTGATTGTGAAGTAGTGGGGAGGGGGAGGAAAAGTGCAGCTGAGGTGGTTATTTGGAGTGCAGAAGCAGCAGGAAAAAGTTTACCCCAGGCTACTTGTCTACCCCAAATTTTCTCCTCCCAAAACTGCTTTTCTATACAAAGCCCCACATCAGGGCTCAGTTTCACACATTTACACATTAGTCCTTGTAATGAAATGAAGCTAGAAATCAAAACAGTTATTCTGGAACACCTCTCTGGTGTTTTTGGAATGCAATGTATTGTCAACATAACATTTCCAGCTACTTAAAACATTCTTCTTCCAACCTCTGCTTTGCTTATTAAAAGGCTAATGCAGTTTTAGACAATGCAGGATTTATTCTGTTTCCTACAATGATTTCCAAAACATGCCAAAGCTTTCAAAATGTACATACTTATAGAATAATCTTCAAGTGGATGTTTGTCTTTAACTTAAAACTGCCACGTGCCTACATTTTTGTCACCTACGCAAGATAAATGTCTGCAACTACATATTCTAGGAATTTTATTGTTCTGCATAAGCTAATGAAAGATGCATGTTTAAAACTGAACAACAGTACTCCCGTTTTCTTTGGTTAAAATGTTGTGTGTGTGTTTGGATGCTGAAGAATCAAGCACAAAGAAAAATAGTGAAGTAATATAAGAAAACAAATCAAGATTTTCATGGTGCACCCACCATCTTGCGCTCCTAGAAGAAAAAGGTGGGATATAAATGCAGTAAACAGGAATAAGAATAAATAAAAAATAAATGTAAACTAAATAATTAACAAAGAGGTGCATTCTGGCAAAAACAGAAACTGGAGCGTAAACTGCTGATGCTTGCTTATGCATTCCATGTCTGGAATGGAAAGGAGTCCAGTGGTTGCAATTGGTATTCACTGTTTTTGCATTCGGCCCATAAATTATATGCAGTTGATTACATTTCCCACATTGTGTTTTCCTTTGGTTGGGCATTGCTTGTGTGTTTTTTTTTAAAAAAAAACATAAGTTGCTTTTAGTCTTTTATTGATAAATAATATATAACAATAATAAAAGAAAGCAAAGCAAGTGTAGAAAAACAACTACAATCTGCACAATATAAAAATGAAATCAGATTACACGTGCAACTCCATCGTCTGCATGTTTACCTGGAAGTTCCACTACATTCAACCCTAAATCTGCACTAGAACAAGGCGTTAAATCACAATCCTAAACACACTTACATGGAACTAAGTGAATTTAGGATTGGTTTTCAGGAGCACAACACTAATCAAAGCTATACTAACAATTTAAGAGTGCTTCATGGTTTATACAATCCACAGTAGAAAAGAATGGGATTACATTTGTAATCTATTCATTGGGTGTGTTCAGATGTATAGTAATGCCGCACTGAGCCTCAGGCTCAACCATTTCCCCTCTGGTTTGGCTGCAATGAGTTCAGAAGCTTTCGTTTCTGTTTTGAATTAACCACAGTTTAGCATTATGTTCAAACTGTGATTAATCTGTATGTGTTGTTGAAAGAAAACACCTTCTTAAATCATAGTTTGAAGCTTCATTGTAGTTTCAAACAAACCAAAGCTAAAACTAACTATAGTTAGTGTTAGATGCAACCCTTAATTGTGGTTAATCAAAAACTCACTGTGATGACCAAAAACTCACTGTGATATTGCTTTTAAGGCAATATATTAATATTCAGCCCTCATGTGCCACAATGGGTCAGTGCATCTGACAGTTAACAAAAAGGTTGGTGGTTTGAGCACACCCAGGGATAGCTGTGGGAAGAATTCCTGCACTGCAAAGGGTTGGACTGGATGATCCTTGGGGTTCCTTTCAACTCTACAATTCTATGATTCTAACAGTGCAATTATATACATATCTACTTCTAAGTAAGTCTCACTGAGTTCAATCAGGCATATCTTCAGCTTAGTGGGTACAGGATTGCATAGAATCAGAGTTGGAGGGGACCCTAAGGGTCAACTAGTCCAACACCCTGCAATGCAGGAATCTCAACTAAAGTACCCACAACAGAAGGCAATCCAACCTCTGCTTCCAAACCTCTAAGGAAGGAAAGTCCACCACCTCTTGGTGGGAGTCTGTTCCACAGTCAATTGCTCACAAGTAGATCATGGGGGACTCTGTCAAAAGCCTTACTGAAATCAAGATACACTATGTCCACAGCATTTTTTTTTATTTACCAAGGTTATAATTGCAATCTAACTGAATAATGTCATGTTGATTCAAATTCCAGAAACTTTTTTAAAAGTGCCTGGTCACACTAGTAGTTTGGGAGAGCTACAACATCTGATCCTAAGACACAGAGCTATGGAATGATGAGTATTATGCAGGCATTTAGGATCTGTGCAGCAGCTTGACATTTTTTCCAACTCCATTTCCTTTTATCTTAGACTTTTCATGAATAATGCTGTTTGATAGCTTGTTAAGACTCACTTGCTTTTCAGAACCATGCATGTCATAACTTGCACTGGAAAAGCAATGAGGTAGTTCAAAAGAAATCTTCCAAGGTAAATTATGTAAATAATTTGTAAGCATATTTTTGCTTCCAGGAGCTGAATCACACAGGGTGAAATTCATTTCAGCTGAATACTGAATATTAAATATAAAACAAGGGTCATTTTCTTAAGCAAGTTCTTGCAATTTTCTCAGCACTTGAGGGCTCACTTTTAAATGACAGATCTGCTTGTACCAGGATGCAGTCATTAAGAGACTCGCTTTAATCATCTTTGTGCCTAGGTCCATTAATATCAAATTTCTATCAGACCATATACCTGTATACTGGTGATATCCGTTTTGGTAAACTCCTGTCATAATTTTATCTAGCGACTACTTGCAATGTACCAGGGTGTAAGTAACATATGCAGAACTTATGACTGGCATTACACATGATGTATAAAAGGTAGTCAAATGTCTTATTTGTAACAAATTACATCACACTTACAGCATATATGCGAGTAACTAATTACCTGAACTTAGTAACTTAGCACAACTGCAACATCACTTCAGAAAATGCTACTACAACAATAGCTGTGGGTAGTATGTAACTGAAAAGTTATCCAAAAGGGTTCTTATGTTTTTCTAACTTAAAACAGGCAAATTAATACAGTATAAATCTGGCATATTTTGAAAATGCCTGGCAGATTTGAAGAATACAAACAGGACACATTGAAAACAGAGTAAGATTCTTCACTGGCAGCAGAAAGGCACTGCAACTCTCACCTGCTATAGGATTGCAGTAGAGCAATAAGCAATGCAAATGCATACCTTTGACATTAGTTTGGTCAAGAAATAATGGCAATCTCAACCTGACAGAAGCAGTAAATTCCATGTACCTAGAATGGAGGAAAGAATTAATGGGAGAGATCAGGAACATTAATACAGAGAATACTGTACAGTGCCTAGCCCTCCACCATTATCTTGACTACAAATGTTAGCATAAACTTGATTGCATATGTTGCACTTGGGGTTATTAATGACTTCTCATCTTTTGGGGGGGAGGCAGGGAAATGGATGGCGGATTTCTTTAAAGGGACCCCTGACCATTAGGTCCAGTTGTGACCGATTCTGGGGTTGTGGCGCTCATCTCGCATTATTGGCTGAGGGAGCCGGCGTACAGCTTCCAGGTCATGTGGCCAGCTTGACAAAGCTACTTCTAGCGAACCAGAGCAGCACACGCAAAAGCCGTTTGCCTTCCTGCTGTAGCGGTACCTATTTATCTACTTGCACTTTGACGTGCTTTCGAACTGCTAGGTTGGCAGGAGCTGGGACCGAGCAACGGGAACTCACCCCGTCGCGGGGATTCGAACCGCCGACCTTCTGATCAGCAAGCCCTAGGCTCGGTGGTTTAACCCACAGCGCCACAGCACCACCCGTGTCTCTTTACAACAACGCTAATGAAGAGGTGTAAGGACCAAAGTCCCCTTCATGGATCAATGCCTTGTCGTGGCGAAGGGGCTTGAATAACTCAGAGAAGCTATGAGCTATGCCATGCAGGGCCACCCAAGATGGACAGGTCATAGTGGAGAGTTTTGACTAAACGTGATCCACCTGGAGAAGGAACTGGCAAGCCACTCCAGTATCCCTGCCAAGAAAACTCCATGGACAAAGACAACAGGCATATAAAAGTTATGACGCTGGAAGATGAGCCCCTCAGGTCGGAAGGCGTCCAACATGCTACTGAGGAAGAGCGGAGGACAAGTACAAGTAGATTCAGAGCTGATGAAGCGGCTGGGCCAAAGCCGAAAGGACGCTCAGTTGCGGATATGCCTGGAAGCGAAAGGAAAGTCCGATGCTGTAAAGAAAAATATTGCATAGGAACCTGGAATGTAAGAACCATGAGTGGAGGTAAGCTGGATGTGGTCAAAAATGAGATGACAAGAATAAATATAGACATCCTGGGCATCAGTGAACTAAAATGGAAGGGAATGGGCGAATTCAGTTCGGGTGACTATCGTATCTACTACTGTGGGCAAGAATCCTGTAGTAGAAATGGAGTGGCCCTCATAGTCAACAAAAGAGTGGCAAAAGCTGTAATGGGATGCAATCTCAAAAATGACAGAATGATCTCGATACGAATCCAAGGCAGACCTTTTAACATCACAGTAATCCAAGTTTATGCACCAACTACCGGAGCTGAAGAAAGTGAAATTGACCAATTCTATGAAGACCTACAACACCTTCTAGAAATGACACCAAAGAAGGATGTTCTTCTCATTACAGGGGATTGGAATGCTAAAGTAGGGAATCAAGAGATAAAAGGAACAACTGGCAAGTTTGGCCTTGGAGTTCAAAATGAAGCAGGGCAAAGGCTAATAGAGTTCTGTCAAGAGAACAAGCTGGTCATCACAAACACTCTCTTCCAACAACACAAGAGACGACTCTACACATGGATATCACCAAATGGGCAGCATCGAAATCAGATTGATTATATTCTCTGCAGCCAAAGATGGAGAAGCTCTATACAATCAGCAAAAACAAGACCTGGAGCTGACTGTAACTCAGATCATCAGCTTCTTATAGCAAAATTCCAGCTTAAACTGAAGAAAGTAGGAAAAACCACTGGGCCAGTAAGATACAATCTGAATCAAATCCCTTATGAATACACAGTGGAAGTGAGGAACAGGTTTAAGGATTTAGATTTGGTGGACAGAGTGCCTGAAGAACTATGGATGGAGGCTCGTAACATTATACAGGAGGCAGCAACGAAAACCATCCCAAGGAAAAGGAAATGCAAGAAAGCAAAATGGCTGTCCAACGAGGCCTTACAAATAGCGGAGGAGAGGAGGCAAGCAAAATGCAAGGGAGATAGGGAAAGATACAGGAAACTGAATGCAGATTTCCAAAAAACAGCAAGGAGAGACAAGAGGGTCTTCTTAAATGAGCAATGCAAAGAAATAGAGGAAAACAATAGAATGGGGAAAACCAGAGATCTGTTCAAGAAAATTGGAGATATGAAAGGAACATTTCGTACAAAGATTACCATAATCAAGGACAAAAGTGGTAAGGACCTAACAGAAGCAGAAGACATCAAGAAGAGGTGGCAAGAATACACAGAGGAATTATACCAGAAAGACATGGAGGTTTCGTACACCCCAGGTAGTGTGGTTGCTGACCTTGAGCCAGACATCTTGGAGAGTGAAGTCAAATGGGCCTTAGAAAGCACTGCTAATAACAAGGCCAGTGGAAGTGATGATATTCCAGCTGAACTATTTAAAATTTTAAAAGATGATGCTGTTAAGGTGCTACACCCAATATGCCAGCAAGTTTGGAAAACTCAGCAATGGCCAGAGGATTGGAGAAGATCAGTCTACATCCCAATTCCAAAGAAGGGCAGTGCCAAAGAATGCTCCAACTACCGCACAATTGCGCTCATTTCACACGCTAGCAAGGTTATGCTTAAAATTCTACAAGGCAGGCTTAGGCAGTATGTGGACCGAGAACTCCCAGAAGTGCAAGCTGGATTTCGAAAGGGCAGAGGAACCAGAGACCAAATAGCAAACATGCGCTGGATTATGGAGAAAGCTAGAGAGTTCCAGAAAAACGTCTACTTCTGCTTCATTGACTATGCAAAAGCCTTTGACTGTGTCGACCACAGCAAACTATGGCAAGTTCTTAAAGAAATGGGAGTGCCTGATCACCTCATCTGTCTCCTGAGAAATCTCTATGTGGGACAAGAAGCTACAGTTAGAACTGGATATGGAACAACTGAGTGGTTCAAAATTGGGAAAGGAGTACGACAAGGTTGTATATTGTCTCCCTGCTTATTTAACTTATATGCAGAATTCATCATGCGAAAGGCTGGACTAGATGAATCCCAAGCCGGAATTAAGATTGCCGGAAGAAATATCAACAACCTCAGATATGCAGATGACACAACCTTGATGGCAGAAAGCGAGGAGGAATTAAAGACCCTTTTAATGAGGGTGAAAGAGGAGAGCGCAAATTATGGTCTGAAGCTCAACATCAAAAAAACCAAGATCATGGCCACTGGTCCAATCACCTCCTGGCAAATAGAAGGGGAAGAAATGGAGGCAGTGAGAGATTTTACCTTCTTGGGCTCCTTGATCACTGCAGATGGTGACAGCAGTCACGAAATTAAAAGACGCCTGCTTCTTGGGAGAAAAGCAATGACAAACCTAGACAGCATCTTAAAAAGCAGAGACATCACCTTGCCGACAAAGGTCCGTATAGTTAAAGCTATGGTTTTCCCAGTAGTGATGTATGGAAGTGAGAGCTGGACCATAAAGAAGGCTGATCGCCGAAGAATTGATGCTTTTGAATTATGGTGCTGGAGGAGACTCTTGAGAGTCCCATGGACTGCAAGAAGATCAAACCTATCCATTCTTAAGGAAATCAGCCCTGAGTGCTCCCTGGAAGGACAGATCGTGAAGCTGAGGCTCCAATACTTTGGCCACTTCATGAGAAGAGAAGAATCCTTGGAAAAGACCCTGATGTTGGGAAAGATGGAGGGCACTAGGAGAAGGGGACGACAGAGGACGAGATGGTTGGACAGTGTTCTCGAAGCTACCAACATGAGTTTGACCAAACTGCGGGAGGCAGTGCAAGACAGGAGTGCCTGGCGTGCTATGGTCCATGGGGTCACGAAGAGTCGGACACGACTAAACGACTAAACAACAACAAAGGACCAAAGTAGGCGTGACACAAAAAGTATGTGAATATTATCCCCTTATCCCCCACCTTTTACAATGAAGAGTCTGACAGTGGGCTGAGAGGAATGTGAATTAGGGCTTACCCACTTTTCTTTCCTCTGCACTTTCCAAGCACGGTCGCTGCTTTAAAGCTCCATGTGCTCTTTCTGTTTGCTCTAGCGCTTTCCTCATGAAACCCATTCTTTACCGCTGAATTAGAGCAAGTGGCAATCCATGGAAAACCTGAATTGCTGTTTGTTGTGGGTTTTCACAGGGAAAGCTCTGGGGTGGGGGAATAAAAAGTGTGGTTGGACACAAAGCTTTAAAGCACAGGCCTGTGCCTGGAACGCTAAGTGTGGATAAGCCCTATGATAGGCTATGATACTGGAAGACTGGCTAACTCATTTTCCCCCACACAATTTTCTCAATGTGAAGCACCACCCAATATGGTAAATGTACAAATGCCCATAAAATAAGAGCGGTATGCTATTGAGTGCAACAATGATAACAACCAAAACAGCATAAACACAGAGCAAATCCAGGTACTTGTGCTACAATGGTACTGGGAATCAAATTTAAGTACTGTAGTGGCAAGTAGAGGAAGAGTGAAGGGCTAGGATGGGGGTTTGTGCTACTAATTTAACATCCCGTTGTAAGAAACTAATGCCAAATATTAGGCTCTCTTTATTGAAAGCTGTCAGGTTTTTATAGCACAAGTGTTTCTGGCAGGTTGTTTTAAATCTTCAGTATAGTTTGCTTAGCCCCCACCACACAACTTTATTATAATTTATTACTTGTGGAGTGTTTTCCACTGGGAGGGTAGCCTGGCACTGTCATTCTCTGCCTTTACATCTGAGGCAAAAAACATTATTTACCCAGGCCTTTGGTTCTTAATCTGGAGACTAACTGGTTATGCTGGTAGCCTTGTTTGTGCTCACCCTTTAGTGGGGTAGGCAGGTTTAATCATTTTCAGATACACGGATAAGAATTTTTGGTTGTTTGTTGCTCTGGTCTTCATGGGGGGGGGGTTGCCTTCACTCTTCTTTTTTAAGTTGCTTTGAGGCATTTGGCACCCAAATCAGCAAATAAATACTGTATAGCCAGCGAAGACGGGCTACTATCGCTCACAAATAACCTTGAGCCTGTTTGTTTCAGAAGGGCCACTGGACCTTTCTATTTGGGCAAACTTGTGGACGAAAAGAGTTTGAGGTGAGGGGTTGGCGAGGTGCTTTCGGTTTCCGACGCCTTCCAGGCATGGCCAAACTTGGCCCTCCAGCTGTTTTGGGACTACAATTCCCATCATCCCTGACCACTGGTCCTGTTTGCTACGGGTGATGGGAGCTGTAGTCCCAAAGCAGCCTTAGACAGAGAAAGGAGCAGGGCGGGGTGAGCAAGGCAGGTGGACCCAAGTGCACAGAAAAGCACGGAAGCGCCGCTCCTCCGACGCCTCCATCTCCCGGACTCACAACTAAGACAGCGGGGCAGGACCCGACGAGCCCCCCTCCCCCATTCGTCCAGCTCCAAATTAAGGACAAGGCTGAGGGGGGAGGAGCGTCTCCCGACTCTTCAGTCCGACGGCTCCACTTTCCCTCCCTTCAGGGAGGGGAGCGGCTCCCCACCGCCTCACACGCTCAGGTTAGGCTCCTGCGTGGGACCGTCGCAGCGAACAGGCCCTCCCCCTCCTCCCAAAAAAAACTTACGTTCTGCAAGCGAGGGCGCGCACGGCTGCAGGCGGGAAAGAGCAGCCGCCCCGCCGCGCCACGTGACTCGCCCGAGGCCCAATCAGGTCAGGGGGAAAGCACTGTGATGGGTGATTCATCACTTTGCCCCGCCGCCTCCGCGGCGCCCCTGGAGCGCTTCCGCGTCGCGAAGGAGCATGCGCCCATGATCGTCACGCGGGACTTGACGCATAGCCCCTCCCCCCTCCTGTCTCCTTCAGTTGGCTGGAATAACTGGAAACGGGGGAAAGAGAGGGGTGGTTGCCTCAGCGCCGTCTGAAACGCGCCTTAACTCGGAAGCGGCGGCCAGACGCGCTGTCTTCAGCGCGCTTTAAGTGTTGCTGATCAGCTGGTGTGGATCGGACAGTAAATCTCCGCCGTTTTATTTGCCCTGCTGACTTTCCTTAGTCCAGACATGGCTGAACCTGGCCCTCCAGATGTTTTGGGACTACAAGTCCCATCATCCCTGACCACTGGTCCTGTTAGCTAGGGATGATGGGAGTTGTAGTCCCAAAACATCTGGAGGGGCAAGTTTGGCCAGCCATGCCTCCCCTAGGCGGCCATAGCTGCCAAGTTTTCACTTTTCTCGCGAGGAAGCCTATTCAGCATAAGGGAAAATCCCTGTAAAAAAGGGATAACTTGGCAGCTATGAAGGCGGCTTGCAACGAGGAAAGGTTTGCATCATTTCAAACATAAGTCATGAACAATAAACAAGTCAAAAAGTACTCCAGAAAATTTCCCACGTAAATTGTTACAAGATCTAAAAAAATAAAGATACAGAAAAAGTTATATATATCGCAGGAAAAATAACTGTTCAGCAGCTTCAGCTTTTGTAGCTGGGGTTAGTCAGAGCTCCACACTGGTAGGGGCAGGTCTTCTAGGATTCACAACCCAGGGAGGCTCTGCAGCATCACCCCTTCTTTGCCTTGTAGGAGATGCTGCCTGACCTGGTCCACCATCCTGTTCTCACAGGGGCCAACTAGGTGCCTCTCTGGAAGGATGCACCTGTATGAGCCTGTATGAGTCCTTCTAGGGATCTATTTTCTCCCCATCCAGCCACCTTCCCAGGTGAGGGCAGGAGAAAAGGCCTTCTTGGTGGCTGCTCCCAGATAGCGGAAATCCCTTCTAGGGTAGATTTAGGCTGGCCTCCTCTCTGCTTTTCTTTGCCCAGCAGGCAAGGACTTTTTCGTTCCAGCAAGCCTTTGGCCGCTAACGTGGTGGTTAGCTGACCTTCTGTTCTAGTGAAAGAACAGCATCTTGCTAGATCATCAGTTTCTTAAAACATCAGGTTACCATAACTCTGGTACAAGCATATTCCAAGATTTATAGAGATTTACATTATCACTTTAATTGTGGCCCTTTGGGCCCCTGCTACATTATGAGGGCAAGTGTTGTACGTGCTCATGTGTTACTTTCAATGTTTTGCTGCTGTGTTTTTAAATTGGGTCACTTATTTTTATTTTTAAATAATAATTATATTGATTGTATGTTTTTAGCTGCATCTGTTTCAATTTATGCTGTGAGCCGCCTCGAGTCCTGCACTGGGAGAAGTGTGGGATATAAAATTAGTTTTAAAATAATATAGAACGTTTGAAAGCAGGAGCTGAGAACATGACACAGTCCACCTTCAATATCAGACGAACAAGAAACTTGCTGAAGCACAACTTGTGGTGCCTTCTAGGGGAGGGTGAGAGTATACAAGCAAGAGAAGGGAGCAGTGTTGCAGGCCTCTCTTGTTATTTGGTGTTTCAAGACTCCACACACTTAGACCAGTTGACCACAAAAGTCCAGGCAGTCGTTTCTAAGTTCTAAGAACTATTTATTGGTTTTGTCGACAAAATCAATATGGTGTTGCAGGAGAATAAGGCTTCTCTATCTGCACACCCACATCTGTATATTCAGAGTATAAATACAATCTCATACAATAAAGATCTGCCCCTTAACCCACCCTCTGCAGTACCTCCCCAGCCAATTAGAAATCGTGTCAAAAACCCTTTGCCTACTCCACTAGGTGGTGCTGTAATAACCAATCATTGCATCTATTCCTACTCAAATGCACCTGGGACATCACTTTGCATATCTCCCAAACTTAGACCTGCTTGTGGTCAAGCCAGTTTCAAGCCGGCCAAGGGAAATTCCCAAACATCAGCACAACAGGTGTCTAGCCTCGTGTGCATCGAGAGATTTGAATAAGCCTGAGCAGCATATTCTAAAAATTGCATTTACAGACAAGATGAGAGATGCCTCAGACAAAATGGAGTTTTACAATTTAAGATGTAGCTTGACCAAAACTTTGGTCAAGCCTAGCACTTGGTCAGTGTGGCTCGATGCCACACTCTCTTGCTTGCCCTCTCTAGTCACTGCAAGAAGGAAGGTTTGGGCCCATGGTGCTGGCTTGACAGAGAATGCTGGCAGCCGCCTCCACTCTCTTTCTGTGGACAGAGGATTGTGGACCGAGGGAGCAAACACCTCATTCAATCAGAGTTGCTTATCTAAGCCCTGTCTGGGCAGTACAACAGTGGGCATTCAGCCCAGCAAACCAAATCCTGCCACGCCACTCAGAAAGCATAGCTGCCAAGTTCTCCCTTTTTTAAAGGGAAATTCCCTTATGCTTACGTAATAGGCTTCCTCGCGAGAAAAGGGAAAACTTGGCAGCTATGCTCAGAAAGAGGTGAGGAAGAAGTGGCAGCAAGGACTAGGGAAGACATCTGCTGCTGCTGCTGCTGCTGCTAATAATAATAATAACAATAATAATAACAATAATAATAATAATAATAATAATAATAATAATAATAATAATAGTAACAACCTTCTAACCACCATCTCAAGGTGAGGTACACATAAAGAACACAAAAACAAATACATTTCAAACAAAGACTAAAACTTGTGGCAAAAGACCCATTTGTCCAGCTGGGAAAGCCTGTCAGAACAAAAGTGCTAACTTCCCTGTGCTAACTTCCCCTGGTCAGTTGCCCTTTGGGCAGTAGGGCAGAAAAAGCTAAGCCCAGTAGTAGAGCCATTCAGAGGGAGGAAGCAAAAAAAGGGGCACAGTCTCTGCAGGCTCGTTGCCATCACCTTGGGTAGTATGGTGCTGGCAGAGTTGAATTCCCACCACTGCACAGCCCAGAGGAACTCTGGTGAGCGACAGATCAGTCAACCAACTATTTATTATGAGCAAGCAAACATTAAAGTACAATTTTTTTAAAAAAATACAAAATCACAACATCAGAAGAACAAAGGTGGCAGGAAGCAGCAATCATAGAAGATTTAAGGGATAGAGGAGTGAGAGGCTGAGGTGCTGCATGTTCTATGACCTTTTTTTTGCATTTCTCAGGGAGAGGAAGGACAAGCAAGCAGAGAGAAGTGAGAGAGCAGGTAGGAACAGCCACCACCTTCTTTTGAGGTGCTTCTGGACAGTAAACAGGTTATTCAGACGTCACAAGGGGTAATTGGCTACAGGGTTTTTGTTGTCAATTTAGCAGATTTTTTTCCCTGAAAAGGGTAAAGCCAGGTTAATGACCGGGAGGGATCCGAGCTGGCATCTTGATGCCAACAATGTTGTATGGGTGCTGCAAAACAAACAAACAAACAAACAAACAAACAAAACTTCTGCACCCATGAGGAGCACTCACCCCAGAATAAAAGTCTATCCAGAAGTACCCTTGCTCATACTCCTCCTCACACTCCTCAGACTTCAGAGGGGTGTGCGTTCTAGAGGACTTAAAAAAAACCCAAAAGTATGCTTAATGTACCGTGTAGTTTCACCTCATGTTAATGATTATAGTCTGTAGAAGATCCAGCACGCCCTGAAAAAACATAAGAGTGTAATTTGAGAGCGGCAGTCAGGGCAGGTGCCTGATGACAAATCTGTGTCAGGAACATAAGAGGATTGTTATTGTGTTTCAGTTACCACAAGATGGGGGGGGGGATCCAAAACCCTAAAAGTAGCAGTGGTACAAAAAATATCAGGGACAGTGCAGGAAAAAATACTGTGCATTTCTGAAGGGGTGAGATTTATCCCACGTGTTAAGATTTCTGGGTGGAAATTAAAAGAAGATAGAGACCAGCTAGTTGTCAGGCAGAAGTTGTCTTCTGTTGCCCCCTATGCCTAGAATTGCCCAGAGGACTGATGTTTTTAAGACTGGCTCTGCTCCTGTGTCTTTAAAGCAGCCTCCTAGATAAGAAGTTTAACATATGAGGCAGATTTGGGTTGAATAAAAAAGTCATAGAATTAATATGCATTTAGCAGTGGAGTGACTGGCCTAAGGCTTTGAAAATTCATTCCTAAAAACTAAGGGTATTGTTAGAAGGTGGGTCTTTTGTGCTGGACCTCAGATTTCCTTACCCTTTTTTAAAAAAAAGGCAGGTAAACTTTGACAGGTGGGTGAGACCACCTACCTGTCAATCATTACCTTTTTGCAGACTTCATGCTTGAGTTACCCAGGGGGAACATACACAGCCAAGCCAGGTATGCATCTGCCTTCCTGAAACTTGGCAACATGTATGACATCAGATATGGGACCCGTGGATGTGTTTTGGGCAAGATGGCCTCATGGGCCAAATGGGGAAATCTGACCGGCCACATTTGGCCCTCGGGGTGGAGGTTCCCTACCCCTGGTTTACAGAGCGGCTGGGCATGCTGCAAAGTGAAGTACTGGTAAGACCTCGGTCACCTACTGCCTTAATTTGCTCAAATCACTAAATTCATACCTACCAGTGCTCCCAGGGGGTAATCACAGGCACACAGTACCGGCACCTCTTTTTTGTTGTTAAAAAGTGTGACATGATGAGTACCGGCATCTATTTTTCTAGGAAAAAAGCACTGATACCTGCACATATAAATTAGCATATGCAAAGCTTATGAGAATTTGAGTCTTTTAGTGTGCACTCCTATGGCCCCTGGGAGGGCATTCCAGGGGACACAGAATAGATCATGGTTCACTGCCTTGTCGTGGCAAAGGGGCTTCAATAACTCAGAGGACCTATGAGCTATGCCATGCAGGGCCACCCAAGACAGACAGGTCATAGTGGAGAATTTTGACTAAATGTGATCCACCTGGAGCAGGAACTGGCAAGCCACTCCAGTATCCCTGCCAAGAAAACTCCATGGACAAAAACAAAACTGCAGGAGGCAGTGGAAGTAGGAGTGCTTGGCATGCTCTGGTCCATGGGGTCACAAAGAGTCGGACATGACTAAATGACTAAACAACAACACAGGCAAACTATTGCCCTAGGGCCGGATTTGGCCCAATCGCCTTCTAAATCTGGCCCGCGGACGGTCCAGGAATCAGCGTTTTTACATGAGTAGAATGTGTCCTTTCATTTAAAATGCATCTTTGGGTTATTTGTGGGGCCTGCCTGGTGTTTTTACATGAGTAGAATGCATCTCTGGGTTATTTGTGGAGCATAGAAATTCATTCGTTCCTCCCTCCCCCCCCCGAAAATATAGTCCGGCCCCCCACAAGGTCTGAAGGACAGTGGACTGGCCTCCTGCTGAAAAAGTTTGCTGACCCCTGGAATAGACCAAATCTATGACACTGAAGAGCTGCAAAACTGGAAAGGGAAATCCAGTGTTAGATTCCCCCTCCTCACTGCTGTGGAAATCTCCAATGCCCAAGCCAACTATGGGCTGGGGACTTCAGTAGGACCAAAAGAATGTGTATCAAGAGAGGCCCAATAACATACACCCTCAAATCAATGGGTGGTTTAGACCAGCTCTGTAGCTGGTTTTAATCTAACCCAGCCATTTCCGTCCCATTTGCCCCAGAAGAGTGTTTCTCCAATTTAATGTCTGCCCTGCCTGAGAGAAGATGGCAGGGCTTTGGATAAGGCCGTTGAGAATCACCTTCAGTTTTTACCGGCTCTGCTTTAGTTTGGTTTAAGAACCTAGCATCACCTCTGTTAAAATGCATTTAAAAGGAGGCCTAAACTACTGGTTTCCCTGATTTAGGAAATGTGATTGTGCTGCTAGATGACCTACTAGATCCCTACCAACTTTGGTGCTTTGATTCTAAATAGGGATTCTTAATCCTTGCAATTATAACAAGAAACATGGCAGTATGATTGTTGTACCAAAAGGCACAGGAGCACAAGAAAAGCAAAAATAGAAAAATGATGTCTTCAGAGGAAAGGGAAATTTACTAATTTTGAACATGTGCAGCTGTGTTTGTGACTTCCTACCTACATATGATATAATAAAAAACATTGCAGGCTGCAATAGCACATTCATATAAGTGATAGACCTCATGCCAGGCACTGTAATTG
Organism: Zootoca vivipara; assembly: GCF_965207765.1. Classification (NCBI taxonomy): domain Eukaryota; kingdom Metazoa; phylum Chordata; class Lepidosauria; order Squamata; family Lacertidae; genus Zootoca; species Zootoca vivipara. Next base: position 68,936,532 of record NC_142588.1, on the reverse strand, counting down.
CTATTTGCAAAAATCTTTTCATCGGCAGCTGCACAAGACGTGATTGGATACTGCAAATTCTACTAGTTTATAGTATTTTTTTTTAAAAAAAAGTGTATTACATTTCTATGGTAAGTTGCCTTTCCGTATGTAATAATATATTATTCTATGTCTCCCTCCTCCCTGAATTTCTCCCTTCTATTATGAAAGTATAGAGTTTATCTAACAATTGTGTTTTACATTTTTCTCCATTAAAACAGAGCTAGTGGGCTACTGCCAGACCACCTGGCATGAGACTGTTCTTGCTTTCCTGCTTTTAATTAAAATCTTGGCCATGGTAGCTTATAGGAAATGTAGCTAAATTCAGGCTGGTAGTTTTGCAATGTTTACTTGCCTCTTTTAAAGGGAAGCCACGGGATATCTGAGCTCCTCTGGTCATCTATGCAATAAACCTCCTCCTAAGACTGTATGCCTGTTGTTGGGCTTCCATTTGAGTTTTTAATGTTCTGCATTGCTCCTAGCAGTCTCTGTGCAGTGTGCTTTGCCCTGCATGCTGCTCACACAGTACATTCATGCTCCCATTTCTTGATTATTGGATTGTTTATTGCACTTTGGAGTAGGCTTAGGATTTTTCTTAACCATGGCAATTATTATTTTTTGCACAGCTGTGTCTTAGACGGTGTTATGTTTGCTGGGTTTGTAACACCTTTAAACGAGATTAATTGGGAAAGCTTGGGAAACAATGCAGCTGCACAGAATTGCAAAATAGGTAGGAGTGTGACAAAGTCGGCTGATGGTGAAATGGGTTTCTTTTTGCGAAGGGGGATAAATTGGTGGATGTGCACATAATTATAATAATAATTTTTTATTTATACCCCGCCCAGCTGGCTGGGTTTCCCCAGCCACTCTGGGCAGCTTCCAATCAAATATTAAAAACAATACAGCATCAAACATTAAAAACTTAAACAGGGCCACCTTCAATTAGATTTCATACAAAAGAGACATTTTTTAAAAAAAACTATAAAAAGGAGGGACATGACAATTAATTGGATGAAATGTTTGTCCGTACAATTAGTACTAGAAGATCATTATAATAAAATTAGTACCAATTTTGTTGGCAACCACTCTCTGCACTATCTAAAGAAAGCAGAGTTCTGTGCACATCTCACATGCTACTTTCATAGATATATTAGCTGGTACAGAAATATTGTATTTCAAAAAGCTTTTTTAGTACCACATAATAATTCTAATGTATTGTTTTGAGTTAGGGGGTGGGGTAGGTTGTATGCCTAAGTCCTTTCTAATTTCTGATCCAGCAAGGGTTTAATAGTTGGAAAAGCCAGGCCAGCTTCTTGGTAATGACCCCCAAGTATGGGTCATTAGGGTAACAAAGGAAGTTGCTCTGTGCCAGAGGACAAATGGATGCCCCCCCCCACCCCTGAATTCACTAGGAGTTAGGAGGACAAAAGCCAGAATGGAAGTGTGTGAGAGCTACCGGTAGAAGCTAGAAGTAGATGGCAGGCAGGAACATGTGAGGGAGAGACATGCTTGATTTCTGCTTCAGTCCAAGGTTTGTGGCTATGGGAGAAGCCAGACCTTCTAGGGGTGTTAATGCTGTGGGCCCCTTCATCCTAAGCTCATGTTGTATAAATAAACCATATATCATAAAAGACGCCACCGTCTCTGCTGTCCCTCATTCCAAGGAAGCTGAATTCTGGGTAAGCGCCTGGAATCTTGCACTGCTCAGAGATTTGGGTGGTTTGCCATAGTATTTTTAAAATATATATATATAATTATTTATTGTTTAAAAGTTACAAAATTACAATATTAATACCAGGATGCTCTTCTGTAGAAAAGGTAATTAAAATAAGAGAATAGCTTGTAAAATGTATTTCTTTTATGTCCCAGGATAACTCCTATATGGGGATGTGGTGGCAGGGAGCTCAGAGGGCTTCTTGCCATTATAAAAATTATAAAATGATGAAAATCTGTCGTGCAGCTACATAGATCTCCGCTGAAGAAACACTGTGAACTGCAAAATTCTATTTTAATGAAGGTTATCATTGTTTCTTGTAACAATAAGTTCAAAATAGGTATCAAGTAAGAACTGGGGTGGGGTAGATTGCCTCCTCTAAAAGTGAACACAGCTGGTGAGTATCAATAGGGCTGTAGTCAAAGTGGGGTCACTGAGAAACAAGAGGAAGATACCAGCATATTTGGAGGAAACCCAAGTTTTGTAAAAAGCCCTCCCCTCCATCAAACAGAAAAAAACAACAGGGCAAAAATTCCCCCTCACCTCCCCACCCCCACAAAAAAATCCCAGTGTGACTATGTACAATGACCACAGAATGCTGGGAGTAAAGATGGAAAATCACAGGATTTTCCCTTGAAGGAAGCTGACTGGGTGAAGCCCAGAACAGGAGCAGTCTACACTGTAACATTTTATTGCAGAACATACTTGTCACTGTCCGGTCTAAAACCATGGCATGGTAATAACTGAGGTTTTGCACAGTTGTTGCTTTATATCTATCATAAATAATGATAATAAGTGTAACAGACCATTTTTAGAAATATATGAATAGCAGTACTGTCTGCTAAATTTTAGTTGAAAGGAATGATGGCACGTCCTGAAGAATCATGGTACAATGTGAATCATACAGCACACAGCCAGAATTGTATGTAAAGAAGTCTATTTTGTGTGACGCACAATTTGGCTGTTTGTAGAAAAAGTTAGCCCTTGACCAAAGTATGTAATGGAATTTGTATGAAAAATGTATTTTACCTTTCCAAAAACATCATGCAGCTTGGGATACAAGAGACACCATTCCTAGAAATGGGGTGGAGATAGAATGAAAAGACAGGAATTTGCCAAAGCAAGCAAATGGCATATTCTTATTTTTTTTGTAAGAAAAAAAGAGTACTTGCCGGAATAGCAGATTTGCTTCAATATATATCCTTTAAGGTAGGCATATTATATTTTATATCTTTCATTCGCTAATGTTTAATTCATTCCTACTTTTCCTGGCCATTTAATCAATTAACTGAAATCAAAACCACTCCAGAAATAAATGTATGAGGAAAGTGCACATGGCCAGACAAGGAGCATTTCCCTTTATGATTATAACTTTTGCAACTCTTTCATGTAATTACATCATTTGTCTTCTTGCCATTCAACAGCAAACAGGAAGTTTTCTCCACCACAATCCAATTATCCCTGACTATACATTTCTAACTGAGGTCCAACATGCCCAAATCATAACCTTCCTCTTTCATGTTCATGTTGCACTCAAAGCAAAATGAAAACTCTTGTGGTTATGGCACTGACTCAGAAATCCGGGTTCTTGCTTTGGATCCACCAAAAAGTTTCAGCATACTTTTGGCCAAATGATTTCCGCCCCGCCCCGCCCCCAATCCCACCTTTTTATTGTGCATATGGTAACCAGGTTTGATGTGTAAAATATCGATAAGTGCAGAGGAGAGGTAAGAAAGGGTAAAAAAGGAATATACCAATGTGGAGGGAGGATAGAATAAAGCCATACCATTAGCAAATACAAGTTCATACAATGAGGTTTCCAAGATAAAAGTGTTTTTGTTTTGTTTTTTACACTGAAATAACTGCACAGAGTTTGTGAAATTTGCCAAAATGTTTTTTTAAAGTAAAAACAAACAAAAAGCCACAAGCAAGAATTTAGGAGGACAGAGGTTGAGCAGATAATTTGGGGTGGGAGTGGGGTGAAAAGCGTGAATAGACTTTTACTGTCAAGTAGCATCTATCGGAGAGCACGATGAACAGGGTGCATTACACAGGAGGACAAAGAAAGTGTGATTTAATCACAGGTTCTGGAAACTTGGATGGGTGGGAAATGAGAAGAGGCGCAAGGCAAAAGAACACTTGTTTGGTCATGTTAAAAAAATTGCCTTTAGTAATGCACCACCATGGCTCTTCTATTAAAAGTTTTATGTACTAGGGCCTGGATCTTTTTTTTTCCTTTTTCTTCAAAAATGTTAACATATCCAGATACTTTCTAAGTTTATGACTTGGTGGTGGTTATTGTTAGGAGACAGAGTTGCCATCTTACTCTCCAAGGAAAGAAAAGTTAATGGCTTCCCATTAGGAAAAGCTGCCAATTCGTCAAAGAAAACAGAACCTTTTTATTACCACCCCCCCCCCAAAAAAAACACCTATATTTGCCCAGTTTGGAGACAAACCAAAGAGAGATGTTCTTTGGGCCAAGACTAGGAGAATCTTCTCAAAGGTTGCTTTGTTTTCTGGCAAATGGGTCTTCAAAAAGCACGAACACAAAATACCCCTATGTTTTCCAGACACACACCCCCCCAGCCGTCTCTGAAGTGTTGCTGAAAGCATTTTAACAGTCACTCTTCCAAAGTTTAATTGTTTTGTCGTTTTCTAGAGCTGCTGAGGCAATGATGTTCTCCGTCGGATGGCAGGCAGTAGAGATCACAACATCTGTATGCCCTTGCAGCTTCTGCACAGTCTCTTTTGTTTGGAGATTCCAAATGTAAACCAGGTTGTCCTCTGAACCAGACACGATCCACTTTCCACCAGTAACGGAGAAGTTGGCAAAGATGCAGTACTTCTCGTTCTTGTGGCCTGTGTAGGTCTTTAGGCACTTTCCTTTGCTGTAGTCCCAAAGCTTAAGAGTGTTGTCCAACGTTGCCGCTAGAATATATTTGCCATTGGGAGAGAACTTCACAAAAGACACAGGGGGATTGTCATCATCAATCAGTGTTTTCAAACACTGTCCTGATGCTATATCCCAGATTCGGCAGAGGCCATCATAGCTGCTGGACACTATTAGGGAGCCATCACGGTTAAAATGCACTGCTGAAACCGGGTCAGAATGGGCTGGCAGGGTTTTTAGGCACTTCCCAGTTTTGACGTCCCATATCCTCACACTCTCATCAAACGATCCTGAGACGACGAGGTTGGACTGTGGGTTGAAATTGCAGCAGAAAACATAGTTGCTGTGCCCCTTCAGGGTTTTCAAGCATTTCCCTGAGCTCACATCCCAAATTTTGAGTGTTTTGTCATCTGAGGCAGATACAAGGAGGTTTGAATCGGATGACCAAGCGACATCAGAGATTCCCAGCTTGTGGCCAGATATGGTTTTTTCAAATTTGCCGTCATAGGCGCCCCAGATTTTTATGAGCTTATCAGCCGAAGAACTGGCCAGCCACTCCCCATTGGGACTGAATTTCACTGATGAGACAGCTTTGTTGTGTCCTGCCAGCGAGAACTTCAGGGCATAGTTTGGTTTTACAGGGGCAGGCTTGCTCTGATTGGTTGAAGTGGAGGGTGTTGATTGTCTTTTGGCTGATTCTGAATCTGGCTTCTTCTCTACCGTTGCCATGGCTGTGAAAACTAGCACGCCAGGATCTGGGCACTTCACCGGATGGAAGTGCAAGCCAATTCCAAGTAGGGTGTCTCCTACAAGAGGGCTGGGGCAACTTCAAAGCTTCAAATTCTCCACTCAGCTACCGTATGAAGCTCACTGGCTGCGCCCTTGGAGACCAGTCACTGCAGACAGAATAGGGAGGTGGGCGGAAAGAACCACGTGCTCCACTCTGAGCTTCCTCAAGGTGCGGCTAGAGGCTCCGCTTTTTCCTCTTCCGCCGTTGCCTTCACCTCAGCGCTTGGCGGGAGAAGCAGCAGCAACAGAAGCGGCTGCAGCTCTCGCTTGAGCAGGAGGGGATACCCAGGGCCGCGCGCAGGCGCACCGAACAGACCCGGCTGGGAGAAAGCGACGCACCACCCGCGGCCGCTTGCAGCTCGAGGAAAACCGACGTTAGCGGCGGCCCAAGCGCATGCGCTGTGCGCACCTACCACGGCCCGCCCGCCAAATGATTTAATCTCTGTGTCTCAATTTCCTTTTGTTTGAGATGTGAATAATACTGTACTTCCGAAGCATTAGGTGTTGGGAGGACAATCAGTTAATACAGTACTCTGTTCTATTGACTATGACAGTGGAGTGCAGAATTGCAGAGAAGTCAATTTCTCTTTCTCTCCCTCTCTCTCTTTTTCTCTTTCTTAACTGAACGCAAGCAACTCCCCCTTGCTGTTTCAGTGTTTTTCAAACTGTGAGGTCCCCTAAGGGAAACATAACTAGCTGCCAGGGAGAGACATACATTCCTTCCTATCCCTCCTCAGTGTGTATTTTTCATTGCACCAGGAGGCAAAGAGCTAACACATTCACTCCTCAATTAGTGCCCCACCTCATCTCCCCAAGGCACACTATAGTTCCAGCCCAAGCATCTTTCAGAAACATCATAAAGACCTTATATTTTAAGTGAACAATTGCAGTGTTTTGAACCAGTCATATGCTGTTTAAGAGCACTTGGGACCCAGCCATTGAGCTGCCGGCTTCAAAGTCGCTTCTCTTCAAAGTAGACGACACTTTCGAGTAGTCAGTGGGGCTATTTTTGAGCAAGTTCATTCAAAACCAGTGCCTTATTTTTCTGTGCGGTAGTACTAGGTTTGTTCTGCTGGCGTTATTGGCCCCTTTTCTATGAAGGTGGATGGATTAGATGGCCTTTAGGTACAAGCCAGCATTTCACAATCCATAAAACAATTAACTAGTTTGATTATTTGCATAGCCTTAACCCGAGGGCTTAGCATAGGTTATATATAAATCAACCATCAGGTGTGTGGCAAAGAAAGAAAAGTGGCCCAGTATCCTCAAAGAATGTCTCACCCAGTCAAGAACTCTCCTGTGAGGACAGTACTGGGGTTTGTTTGTTTGTTTTTAGTTTAGAGAAGATTTGAGTAAGAGAGACATAAGAGAGGTGCGTACAATTATGCATGGTAATTATGCATAAAGCAGATAGTCCTAACACCAGAATTTGTGGGCATGCAATGAAGCTGAATGTTTGAAGATTCAGGACAGACAAAAGGCAGTGCTTTCCTCCACTGTACATAGCTAAACTGCAGAATACACTCCCACAAATGTGGAGTGGCCATCCACTTGGATGCCTTTAAAAGAGGATTTGCTGGTGGACTTGTAAAATGGTAAAAGAGTATTGGGAAATGATCCATAATGAACTTGTTGTGACGTGGGGTTTGTGATTTCAGCTCTCTTGACAAAACATGCTGGAGACAGTTCTCTAGTAACAGCTCTTTATTAAAGTGAACAAGACTGAAGACTGAGGAGAGGAAAGCTACATTTATAGGGACAGGGGACTAGCTAGGAAGGGATACATTTTGGAGGGAACAATATCAAGCAATCACAGTGCTGCCTTTTGGAGGAAACCAATAAGACAGAGGATCCAAATACAGCAGCTTAAATGAACCAATAGTAGCTGTACCCTCTGGAACAAAAAGGCAGTTACTTTATCCTAATGCAAATACAGACAATAATAATACAGATATAAAATCCTTTGACTCAATACACAACACCCCTCCCCCCCTAGTGAGCACAGCAGACGTAATCCCTCAGGTACTGTGGGGTCCTACAACTTCTACCTGATCTCCTGACAACAGGTGTTGCAGGTTCTGGATTGGGTGTTACCTGTGGTGGAGGGGCTGCTATAGGGGTTTCATCAGGAACAGATGGAGTCCCAGACATCTCAGGGTCCCCGACCTGTACCTCGTCATCATGAGGACTAGCAGACCCTGGTTCATTTGCTGAAGCCCCTGGTGACTGTACCTCTGGACCATTTTCACTCTGGTCTTGCAGCTGTGCGTCATTAGCCAGGGATGAATTATCTGACTCCTCCCTGCTGAGCGCCCGGCGCCTCAGCTGATCTATATGTCTCTTCCAAACTTGCCCATTTTCCAAGGTCACATAATAGGACACAGGTCCACTAGCCCGGGTGATCACACCGGCCACCCACCGCGGACCTCGTGAATAGTTCCTCACCCAGACCAGATCTTCAGGGGCGAGATACCTTGTTGTGTCAGTCTCAGCCTGGGGGGTTGCTCTTGAATTACGGTTTGGCATTTTATCTGGGTGGACATAATCCAGCACCGTTACCAGTCTTCTACCTAAGAGCAGCTCGGCTGGCGACTTGCCCGTCGCAGTACACGGCGTCGCATGCTGCAAAAATAACATTCGCGCAATGCGAGCCGACCAGTTACCCTCCATTAAGCGCGCAATGGATTCTTTGGCTGTTCTTACCATGCGCTCAGCCTGCCCATTGGAGGATGGGTGAAAGGGCGCGGATGTGACCCCTCTTATAAAGTTATCAGCCAAGAATGCCCTGAATTCTTGGGATACAAAAGCTGCCCCATTATCTGATACAATGGTCTCAGGTAACCCGTGGGTAGCAAACAGCTGCCTCAACACCTTGATTACGGCAGCTGATGCCATGCTAGGGACCATCGCCACTTCTAACCATTTGGAATATGCATCAACGATAACCAAAAAGACCTTCCCTTGGAATGGCCCAGCAAAATCTATGTGCAGCTGGCTCCAGGGAGTCCTGGACTGCTCCCACCAGTGGACTGGTGCTCTGGCCACTTCTGGCCGCACCTCTTGGCATGCCTTGCATGTTCGTACCCATTGTTCTATGTTCTGGTCCATTCCAGGCCACCACACATAACATCGGGCTAGCGACTTCATCCTGACCATTCCCGGGTGTCCCATGTGAAGCGTCTCAAGAACCCTGTTTCTCAGTGGTGCTGGGATTATCACCCTATCTCCCCATAGGAGACAACCCTTATGCATGGACAGTTCGTGCTGCCTTGTCGCATAAGGCCTGAATTTTTCTTCATGCGGACCACCTGGCCACCCCCTCCCCACCCAAGTGAGCACACGGGAGAGAACAGCATCTTTCCTAGTTTTCTCAGCTATATCCGTAGCTGTTACAGGAGCCCCCGGAAGTGTTTCTAGCATCATAATGTGCTCCGCCGGAGCAGGATCCTCATTGCTCCCGCCAGGAAGGGGCAATCGACTCAGCGCATCAGCATGGCACAACTGTTTCCCCGGCACATGGGTCAAGGTGTACTGGAACCCATTCAGGAATATTGACCAACGCAACATTCTGGGGGAGAGAATTTGTGGCGTTTGTTTGTTTGGGTTGAACAACCCTAACAGTGGTTTGTGGTCCGTTTCAATGGAGAAATGGCGACCGTACAAATAATCATAGAACCTTTTGATTCCGGACACAATAGCCAGTGCCTCTTTATCAATTTGAGCATAGTTGCGCTCTGTGGGCGACAACGTACGGGAATAGAAAGAGATGGGCTTTTCCGACCCATCCGGTTCCCTATGACTCAGCACAGCCCCCAGACCGTATTGAGAGGCATCACATGCCAGGACCAGCGGCTTCGACTCATCATAATGAGCAAGGACGCTCCTGCTACTCAGCATTCCTCGCAAGGAGTCAAAAGCCTTCTGCTGCTCCCGCCCCCATCGCCACACATTCTTTTTCTGCAATAGTCTATGTAATGGTTCAGCTACCGAAGCTTTCTGGGGTAAGAACGAATGATAAAAGTTAATAAGTCCCAGGAATGACTGCAACTCCGTCTTGTTCTGTGGTCGTGGTGCCTCGATGATGGCCTTAATCTTAGCATCTGTGGGGTGGATGCCTGATGCATCAATTTTAAACCCCAAGAAATCCACAGTTGGCACCCCAAAACTGCATTTTTCTTTTTTCAGTTGCAACCCCACCTCCTTGAACTTGAGCAACACTGCACGGACACGCGCAACCAGTTCCTGTGGGTCTTTTCCAGCAATCAAAACATCATCAAAAAATGGCAAGACCCCCGGCAGACCTCTTAACAGGCGTTCCATGAGCCCTTGAAAAATCCCTGGGGCCACACAAACTCCGAACTGTAATCTGTTAACTCTGAACGCCCCTTTATGTGTGACAATAGTCTGTGCTTCCGCTGATTGTGGGGTTACTGGCAGCTGTTGGTAAGCTTGTGCCAGGTCAATTTTGGCGAACACCTTGCCCCCAGCCAGTTTAGCCAACAGATGTGATACGACTGGAATGGGGTATGAGTTTCCCCTGAGTGCCTTATTGATAGTACATTTGTAATCTGCACATATCCTGACTTCCCCATTTGCTTTAAGGGGTGTGACGATTGGAGTCTCCCACTTAGCAAAGTCCACGGGTGAGAGAACTCCCTGCTTGACCAATTTATCCAGCTCTGCCTCGATCTTGGGTTGCAGTGCAAATGGCACTCGCCTTGGTTTGAGTCGGATTGGAGCCACCCCGGGGTCCAACTCGAAGTCAACTGGGGGCCCTTTATAACAACCCAGTTTTCCATTAAAGAGACCAGCAAATTCCTTGCATAATACCTCACTCATCTCAGGGCAGGTTTGGATTGAATTAAGCCCTGAGATACTCAGTCCCAGGGCAGGGAACCAGTCAGTGCCCAGGAGACTGGGGCGACTGCCCTTCGCAATCACCAGTTTGAGTACAGCCTGTTTGTCCCGGAACTGTACTCTCACGGCACACATTCCCATAACATGGATGCGGCCTGCTGAGTACGACTGCAAGGTTGCCGGAAAGGGCTCCAGAGGGGGCAACTTACCCCTGGGGAAGAATGTCTTCGCGGTCTGGTCCGACACGATGGTGAATGCGGATCCGGAGTCCACCTCCATGTCGCACTGCTGACCCTCAATCTTCACCTTGACGTGTGCCTTGCCTTGCGCTGGAAACTGCACGGCCCTCCCGTTGATCTCCGTTACGTAGTGGCAGTCCTTTAGAAAACGAGTTGCTGTGGGCGGTCTGCGATGCTCCAGTCTAGGTGCTCCTGTCGCTCCCGACGCCGCTGATCTACAGACCCTGGCGATGTGACCCGTCTTTCCGCACGTCCGGCAGATAGCATCCCTGAAACGACAACTCTTCCTTTCATGGTTTCCGCCACAACCTGGGCAACTGCCTCGGCGATCTCTGTGCACTGTGCAGGCCTGACGCACCGACTCGACCCCACGGACTGGGCTCTGGCTCGGAGTAGCCTCTAGCTCGTCCATGGCATGCGCAACTTCTATCTGTGGCTTAGTGGCCTTGCGACTGGCATCAAGCTCCTCTCTTTCATAATTCTCCGTGGCGGTGGCCTCTTTCAAGGCTGAAGCAAGGGTAACCTCTTCTTTAGCCACGATGCGTCTTCTGGCTTTCTTGCTGCTCAGACCACCAATAAACCGATCCAGGAGAGTCTCTTCCAGATTTTGGAAGCCGCAGTGCTGAGCGAGCTTCCGGAGTTCAGCCAGAAATGTGGATACAGACTCCCCAGCATGCTGCTGCCTCTTATGGAACTCAATCCGCCGGGCCATCTTGGTCTCAGTAGGCGCCAAGTGGCTTGTTAGGCAGGCAAGAATATCTTTGAGAGATGTCTCACTCAGCTTCGCTGGAGCAAGTAATGCCTTGGCCAGCTTGAAGGTCTCGGGCCCACAGTAGCTCAGGAATGTGGCCCTTCTTTTGCTGGCATCGGTGATCCCTTGAGCCACTGCAAAGAACTCGAAGCGTTCGACGTAGTCTTCCCAGGTGTGGGGCTCTGATGGCTGGAAGGGCTCCAATACCCTTGGACTCTCCATTGTCCTAGCGGGCAGGGTCGTCTTCTCAGCTGGCCAGTGAGTCTTGTTCTCAGCTGCAATCCGGACTCTGAGGCAGGGTTGTGTTTAACCGCTCCTCAGCATTCCGGATCCCATCCTCGTCGCCAGTTGTTGTGACGTGGGGTTTGTGATTTCAGCTCTCTTGACAAAACATGCTGGAGACAGTTCTCTAGTAACAGCTCTTTATTAAAGTGAACAAGACTGAAGACTGAGGAGAGGAAAGCTACATTTATAGGGACAGGGGACTAGCTAGGAAGGGATACATTTTGGAGGGAACAATATCAAGCAATCACAGTGCTGCCTTTTGGAGGAAACCAATAAGACAGAGGATCCAAATACAGCAGCTTAAATGAACCAATAGTAGCTGTACCCTCTGGAACAAAAAGGCAGTTACTTTATCCTAATGCAAATACAGACAATAATAATACAGATATAAAATCCTTTGACTCAATACACAACAGAACTGGGGGGAAAATGTTTAAAAGTACCCCCCCCCCCAACAGTCCTTTCTGTTGGGGATACCGGTAATTCAGACTGACATTCCCAGGTGTCAAAAATGTTATTTATTTTTGCCAATACTCTGTCCCATGTTTTGTTCGTCCAAAAATGGAAAATGAGAGAGGTCCCAACCAAAGAAGAGTGGCAACTTAAGTTGGCAGAATATGTGCAGCTTGCAGACTTAACATATAGAATAAGAGAACAAGAAGAACATACGTTTAGAGAAGATTGGAAAATGTTTACTGAATATATGGGAAATAACTGTGTACAGCTGAAAATGCTTGCAGCATTAAGTGTAAATAAGTTATGATATGTAAATAAGTGGTTATGATGGATGTAATAATGGAATACGGAATGGTATAGTTTCTGTAAAACATGCAGGGATTTATGATATGTAAAATGTACCATGGAAAGAGAAGAAGAGAAGTCATTGATATCTTAAGGATGTAAAAATGAGTGCTTTAAATGGTAAAACATAAAATGTAATAAAATTATATACTGTATATAAAAAGAGGATTTGACAAATTTAAAGGGGATAAGGCTATTGTCACAGTGGCCGGAGTGGACTACTTCAGAGTAACGACGCTACGCAGCTCTGCATTTTATTCTTTTATTGGTGCTGCGTATTTACAGTGCTCAAGTCATTGCTATTTACACGGAGCGATGTTGTCAGTCGGTTTCAGAACCTCCTAATGGCTTTTGGCGCGTCTTTCTCCAACACAAAAGCTTTGGCAGACCCATCCTCTTGCCCCTCCTCTTCCTGCGTAATTCTGGAGTTGGGGGGATGGGTCTTCCCCCCTTACTTGCCCCTTCCTGTCCCACCTGGGACCCTGGCTCCTCTACCTTGCCTGAGCCTCGGACACGACTTCCTGCTTCCCCACTGGAATCGGAACTCTCCCTGCTTTCCCCTTTGCTCGGGGACGGGCTTGAACTCAGGAGGGGAGGGACTTCGCGATATCCCCTGTCCCTCACATCCACCCCCCTCCCAAGCTCTCCTTCACCCCTCCCCAGGCCCCCCCCATGTGTCGGTGACGACTGGAAGCCTAAAAACTCGGTGCTCTCCGAGCCCGTTGGTGTGAACACCTCCCCCCAGTCCTGCGAGCCCCCCCCTTCCGCCTGGGAGGACGGGAATCCCAAAAAGTCCGTGGCGTCAGAGCTGGTGGGGGTAAAAATGTTTTGCCAATCTGCTCCTTCCTCTGACTGGGTGGATCTTGGCGACACCCATACCTCATCCTCTGGTTCCTCAAACTCCGCTTCCCAGCGCCATGGTGAGCTGTTCTCCCGTGCCTCCTCCTCCTCCCCCTCCCTTTCCATGTGCCAGGGCTTGGGTCTGTGGGGAAAGAGGGCGTGAAATTCTTCCACCAAGAATTCCTCCTGTATCTGAGTGGCGGGAACCCATTCATTCTGGGACGGTGGAGCATCCTCCCATGCCATGAGGTACTCCAGGCCCCCCACCCCCCACCTTGAATCCAGGATGGCCGTGGCCTCATTGAGTTGCTCCCTGCTTTCCCGCTCCCCCCCTCCCTCGGGGGTTTGTTCGCTGTCTCTGAGCCTGCTGCTTTCCCTGTACGGCGACAGCAGCGATCTATGAAACACTGGATGCACCCTCATGTCCTCTGGCAGTGCCAGCCTGTATGCCACCGGGTTGACCTGTTGCGTGACCGTGAAGGGGCCCAGCCATTTGGGTGCCAGCTTTTTGCACCTCCCTCTGGTGGGAAGGCCCTCCGAGGACAACCACACCTTGTCCCCCACCCTGATGACCTCCCCTTGTCGCCTGTGGCGATCTGCCCCCTTTTTGTACGCTTCCTTGGCCCTCTCCAAGTGTTCTCTGAGCTGCTGGTGCACCGTCTCCAGTTCCTCTGCCCAATCCTCAGCCTGTGGGCCCTCCTCCTCCTCCTCCCTCTCCCTCTCTGGGAAAGATCTGAGGTCGCGCCCGTAATTGGCCTTAAAGGGCGACACCCCTGTGGAGACGTGCACTGCATTGTTGTAGGCAAATTCTGCTAGTGGCAAGCGATCCACCCAGTCCGTTTGCCGCTGGCTGACGTAGCATCTCAGGTACTGCTGCAGAATGGCGTTGACCCTCTCCGCTTGTCCGTTGGTCTGCGGGTGTCTAGCCGTCGACAAGCTGACCTCCACCTGCAGGAGGTTCATGAGCCGCCGCCAGAACCTGGAAACAAATTGGCGGCCACGATCCGAAATAACCCTTAAAGGTAATCCATGCAGTCTGAAAATGTGATCAACAAACAGTTTGGCTGTCTCTTCTGCCGAGACTGCCCTGGCACACGGTATAAAGTGACACATTTTGGACATGAGGTCCACCACCACCAACACTGCAGTCTTACCCCTGGACGAAGGCAGATCTGTGATGAAGTCCATGGACACCACTTCCCACGGCCTGTGTGGTGTGGCTAAGGGCTCCAGCAACCCTGGTGGCGCTGCTCTGACCACCTTCGCCCGCTGGCAGGTGGTACAGCCCCTTACATAGTCTCGAACATCTTCCCTCACCCCTGGCCACCAGAAGTGTCTCATGACTAGGTGAGTGGTCTTGTCCCTTCCAAAATGCCCCGCTGTAGGGTTGTCGTGCATCTGCTTGAGGACCGTACGTCGAAGCTGGGTGGTGGGTAGGTACAGCGCACCCTTGTAGAAAAGCAGCCCTCTGCGTTCTGCAAAGTCTTTTGCCTGCTCCCTCCCCCTTCTCAGTTCTCTGAAGATGCGGTTGGCAAATTCATCCGCTGCCGTCAGTGCTGTGAGTTCTGCCTCGCTCACCACTGCTGCTCCGCAGGACCATGCCGACGGGGGGAAAATGTGCCTTGGGGCTGGTGGCGCCTCCTCCTCCATGTACTCTGGCTTGCGGGAGAGGGCATCCGCCCTGACATTCTGCTCTCCTGGGATGTAGTGTATGGAGAAGTTGAAGTTCGAGAAGAACTCCGCCCACCGTATCTGCCGCTGGTTGAGCACCCTGGCAGTTCTCCAGAACTCCAGGTTCTTGTGGTCTGTGCACACCTGGATGGGGTGCTTGGCGCCCACCAGGAAGTGTCTCCAGTGCTGGAACGCCGCGTGGATCGCAAGAAGTTCCCGATCAAAAACTGTGTAGTTTCGCTCGGGCTGGGTCAACTTCCTGGAGAAGAAGGCACAGGGTCTCCACTCTCTGTTGGCGTCCAGTTGCAACAAAATGGCGCCCACAGCCTTATCAGAAGCATCTGTTTCAATGCGTAGGGGCGCGTCCTGAACCACGTGGAACAGGTTCTGGTCTGAGGCGAACACCCTCTTGAGGCTTTCGAACGCTGCTTGCGCCTCTGGTGTCCACCTGAACTTCTGCTTGCCTCTCAGGCAGTCAGTGATGGGAGCCGTAACTCGAGAGAAGTTCTTGATGAACTTCCTGTAGAAGTTGGCAAAGCCTAGTAGGCGTTGGGCATCTTTGCGCGTCCTGGGGCTGTGCCAGTCCAGGATGGTCTGCACCTTGTCCTTGTCCATTGCCAGCCCCTTGTCTGACAGCTTGTAGCCCAGGAAGTCCACCTCCTTGGTGTGAAACTTGCACTTCTCCAGCTTCACATACAGGTGGTTCTCCTTCAGGCGCTGTAACACCTCCCTGACGTCCTTCACGTGCTGCACTGGGTCGTTGGAGTAAATAAGGATGTCATCCAGAAAGACCAAGCATTTCCTGAAGAGTAGGGACCCCAGGACGTGGTGCATGAAGGCCTGGAAGCATGCTGAGCCCCCTTGCAACCCGAAGGGCATCACCAGATATTCAAAAGAGCCCAGAGGCGTGAACATCGTGGTTTTCCACTCATCGCCTTCCCGGATCCTGATCAAGTTGTACGCCCCCCTCAGGTCTAGCTTGGTGAAAATCTTGCCTCTGCGTGCCGCTGTCAGGAGATCATCCACTCTGGGCATGGGGAAAGCCACTGGCTCTGTCACCGAATTCAGCCGTCTAAAATCCACCACAAGACGGCGCTGTTGCGTGTCTTTCTTGTCCACCCAGAAGACCGGGCTGCCCCCTGCTGCCTTGCTTTCTCTGATGAACCCCCGCTTGAGGTTCTTGTCGATAAAAGCGCGCAGATCCTCCAGTTCCTGGTCTGACATGGCGTACAGCTTGGCTGGGGGTATAGTTGCCCCAGGCACCAGGTTGATCTGGCAGTCAAAAGGCCTGTGTGGGGGCAGGTGGTCGGACTCCGCTTCACTGAAGACCTCCTGCAGGTCCCAGTATGGTTTGGGTATCGCCTCACCCCCTTTGACGTGCATGGTGGCCACCGTGGCTATCGGAGGCCCCTCCCCTGGTTGGTGCTGCATGCAATGTTCCAGGCAAAAGTCCGATCCAAAAGTGATGCATCTCTGATGCCAACTTATGGAGGGGTCGTGGCGCGCCAGCCAGCTCATGCCCAAAACGATTGGGGGGTCTGAGATGGTGGTGACGTTGAATGCCAGTGTCTCTGAGTGCCTTCCAACCGTCATTCTCATGGGGGGGGGTTTGATGAGTGATGGCCCCTCCCAGCAGCTCTCTGCCGTCAATGGTTGCCACGTGCAGAGGAAAATCCAGCTGCAGAAGCTGGATCTGGTGCTCTTCTGCAAAGTTTCTCGAGAAGAAGTTGGCTGAGGCACCACTGTCAATTAGGGCGAGGACCGTCAATGGATAGCCATTTGGGAGCGTGAGCGTCACTTCTAGAACCACTCCTGCTCTGGGAGGGGTGGGCTGGCTCTGCTCCTCTCTGTGCGGGTGGGTGGGCTGGGGCTGTTGTCTGCTGACTGTGCCTGGCTGCCGCCCCTTGTCTCCTGCAGCCAGGCTTTCCCGTTTCCCTGCTGTGGTGCTGCGTCAGTGGGGGAGGGCACAACCGTTCCCGCCTTTCCTTGCCACTCCCTGCGATGTGGGCAGTCTCTGACGAGATGCTGGGGGGAGTTGCAGAGAAAGCAATTCCCACCCCTTCCCTCCTTGCGTCTTGGCGCCGCTGGGGTTTGAAAAGCCCGCGCGCGCGCGCTATCAATCTGCATGGGTTCCTGGTCCTGACTGGCCCCAGGCGTGGCTTGAAAGGGTTGTTGAGGGAGTGGCTTCTCCTGCGACCGTGGGAACCAAGCCCGCTTTGCGCGCGTTGCTTGCTTGTCGCTCCATCTGGATTCCTGCCTCACCCCCACCGCCAGAGCCGCTTTGCTCAGTTGATCCATATTACTGGGCTTTGGACCTCTCGAGAGCTCATCCTTCACCTCCTCATGCAACCCCAAGTAAAACGCCGCTTGCATTGGGGCAGACTCCAGATCCCACCCCAATCTGTGCACCAGCATGGTGAATTTCGCCCAATACGCGCGAACTGTCATATTTCCTTGGCGTAAATTATGAAGTTCCTCCTTAGTCTGGTCCATATGACTATCGGACGAATACATCGTTTTCAAACCTTCTAGAAATAGTTTGACATTCTTCATGCAAGGATTCCTTGTTGCAATTAACGGTCTTAGCCACTCCCTGGCCGCCCCTGTAAGGTGCTCCACAATAAACGCTACTCTGTGCTCATCATCAGGGAACTCATCGTGGTGCAGCTCAAGAGCATACACAATCTCAGTCTCAAAGCCCTGAAACTCCTTCGGGTCTCCATTGAACTTGCTTACTAGGGTCCCGGCTCTCCTTCCTGGCAGCACTTGGACTTGGGGTGCCCCTCCCGCCTTGTTTTTCTCTGCATCCAGCTTGTTTTGGAGGTCTACCGCCACCGCCCTTAAATGCTGCTCTTTTTCCTGGAGCTCTCTCACCTGTTCCGCAAGTTGTAGCCGGTCGTCCTGGACCTTCTTAGTCTCCTCTTTAGCTGCCTTCAATTCTCCCTGCGCCTGCAGCGACAGCTGTTGCAGTTCTAGCTGGGCTTGCTCAGCGATCTGCCGCCACTTCTCCGCCTCTGACACGCTCATCCCGGCAACTCCAAAGTAGCCCAAAAATGATTAGGAGGTTGCTGTCACAGTGGCCGGAGTGGACTACTTCAGAGTAACGACGCTACGCAGCTCTGCATTTTATTCTTTTATTGGTGCTGCGTATTTACAGTGCTCAAGTCATTGCTATTTACACGGAGCGATGTTGTCAGTCGGTTTCAGAACCTCCTAATGGCTTTTGGCGCGTCTTTCTCCAACACAAAAGCTTTGGCAGACCCATCCTCTTGCCCCTCCTCTTCCTGCGTAATTCTGGAGTTGGGGGGATGGGTCTTCCCCCCTTACTTGCCCCTTCCTGTCCCACCTGGGACCCTGGCTCCTCTACCTTGCCTGAGCCTCGGACACGACTTCCTGCTTCCCCACTGGAATCGGAACTCTCCCTGCTTTCCCCTTTGCTCGGGGACGGGCTTGAACTCAGGAGGGGAGGGACTTCGCGATATCCCCTGTCCCTCACATCCATTAATAGCTACAAACCCCGATGGCTATGTAGTTCCTCTAAGATCAGTTGCAGCTTGCCCTGCAATACTGTTTGCTGAAATCCAACAGCAAAAGAGGGCTGTTGCCATCCTATTCTGCTTATGGAGTTTCCAGACAGTATCTGGTCGGCAAACAGGGGGCTGAACTAGATAGATCTTTGTCCTGAGCTACCAAGTCTCTTCATATATTCCTATGTTTATAAAAAAAAATATATTAAAGGGGCTGCAGGAAGTTAAACAGAATTGCTGCAGCATGTTAAAAAAATAATGCAGCCCCTTCCTAATCTCAGTATATTGAAGATTATGTTAGGTATAATTACTCCTGCTAACGAGCCAAATAGCTAGGGAAGATGAACTAAAAGGCAGGGTCTGGCTACAGAGCCAAAAAGTACTGTACGTTGGCTGAAAGTAAATTGTAAGAGACAATAAAGTTCATTGTGAAAATGCTGACACTTAACAAAATCCTTTGAGCTGCCAACCATTTTCTCTTCTGCGCAGACAAGCACCTGACAGTAAATGAATGCATTTATAACGCAATTATAAATTGCATGGGAAAAGAAGCTCCCATTTGCTCCAGTTGGAGCTTCCCCCTCCTTTGTGCAAATGGCAAGTGTGTGTTGGGGCGGGGGGATAATGATCTGGAACAGGACTGCAATACTGTATGGGGCAAATGAATAAAGACCCCCTCATGCCCCTTCCACACACCACACCAAGGTCCTAAACCAGATTGGTCTTCTCACACTGGCTATTTCTCCAAGAAAAATCACATACTCGAGGGCAGACCACACAATTAATGTTGTGGCCCTAAGAGCAGTTGATTTAAGAAAGTTTGTGAAAAGAAAGCTGTACATCCTCTCCTCGCCCCCATCCCTCTAACAGCCCCCCCCACCCCATTCCATGTTTCACAGAAGGACTGCCACCAACCCCTCTGGGCAGGCTTTTGGTAAGTATAGGTGGCTGCAAGGAACAGGTGAGATAGAAAACTTTCATTTTCTGAACTTTCTTACGTTAGCTTATCTTTGAACCCAAGACATAATACTCGACGCTTTGTGCTACTTACATGTTGTGATTCTGGTTCTTGCTTTAACAACGATCTTGGCAGCGGCCATTGACCTATGTGCCTTCGTCTGGTTTTTGAGACCCTTTATGCATGCAAGCCACTTTTTGTAGTGTTCCTGGTCATGTGAACGCCACCTGTGCCACCTGTGCATGTGTTTATGCCCACAGTCTATTCAGGTGACCAGCTCCAAATGTCAACACAGATAAGTGGCCTTGGGCTAAAGTCAGACCATTGCTCCATCTAGAAAAAGTATTATATCTGCCAACAGGATTCTTTCCCAGTCCTCCCTGGAGATGCCAAGGATTAAACGTGGGACATCCTGCATGCAAAGCATGTCCTCTACCATTGAGCTATGGCGCTTTCCCCAAGGTCTGTGGACATCCATTGTATTTGGTTATGTTGTCCAAACAGAGGTGTAAGTGTTCTGTTTTCCAACAGCAAGGTTGCATAATTTTTGTTGCAATCAACAGATTCATAATAGGTTTCCTCCATTATATCCTTCAGAGATCCTAACAGTCAAAAGAGTCCTCACCCAGCTGGTGTAACCTGAGAATAATACGTTGCGAAAAGGGTAATTAATATCTCATGGGCTTGGTGCTGTAACCACTGTACCACACTCTCTACCAGCCAGCTATTTGTGAAGTTTTACCCTTGACCCCCCCTCCCCTTCACCACACTTGTAAAGAGTAAGCTACATTGGCCGTTTTCTTCTTTTCTACGTGGAAAAAATCCACGTCCTCACTAGACTTTGTCCTGATTTTTTCCTGACAGATTTGGTCTGCTTTGCAGAAGGGTTTATATATAGAACGCTCTCACACTATGAACAACAAAATTAGGGCACTGTCATTTATGACATCAGGAAATTAATATGCTAAGGGGGGAAATGATAGTATAAAAGGGATACTTTAGCCAGTACAAAAACTATTTCTTCAACCCTGTCAGCAGTGGTTCCTCTCTTTATATTTCCATATTTGCCCTGAGGGCTAATAAATATATGCAATCTATTTTGTTATGATGGCTCTTTATTTGGACTGTTGCGAACAGATGACAAAAATTATAATGAACAAATTTTTGAGGAATGGAAAGGGGGCTGTTGTTTTTTGGGCAGCCATAGCGAGACTGCATATATATACCGTAGGAAGAGTGCGTGTGTGGAGAGAAAAAGAGAGAGAGAGAGAGAGAGAGAGAGAAGATAAAGTGGTTTCTAAGCACTGTCACAGGCTCTGTGAAGGTGAAGGCAGCTGCATTAAAATTGTCACCAGGTAGAAAAGTCAGCAATATGGTATGGCGTAACATCCATAACTGGATTCAGCTAGAAAGTTTGTAGTGGATAGGGTCAATGGAAGAGCAGCTGCTGACATCACATCATGGTC
This sequence comes from Zootoca vivipara, assembly GCF_965207765.1. Lineage (NCBI taxonomy): Eukaryota > Metazoa > Chordata > Lepidosauria > Squamata > Lacertidae > Zootoca > Zootoca vivipara. The sequence continues at coordinate 68,915,726 of NC_142588.1, read as the reverse complement.
TAGAGGTTCTGACCCTCAATCATAAGCTTTGCAGAATGCAATTCAGCATAACATTATTGAATTCACCTTTGGATTAAGAAGGGCCTCATTGACATATAATGTTTCACGTGCAAGGTATTAGCTGGGCATCTGCTTAATTTTGCACACTTTGCAGCTAGACCAGACTGTATGTTTGCAATTCAGAGAGACATTTTAAAGGCCCTTGACAGTTTGAATTTTTCATGAAGTAACATCAAGTGACATTCTCCATGCAGCTAATTCTTATTCAGGTAGTGTTCTGTTCACATGTATGCCTGCTGGCTCAAGGCTCAAGGGTATGAGTTTAAACTGTCCTTTTATCATCTATCACAGTGGTGGCTATCCTTTAGCCCTCTAGAAGTTGCTAGACTACAACTCCTTCTATCTATTCAATAGCGGGGAGTGCTGCCTGGGAATTTTTAGAAACCAAAAATATATTGTGGTTTTTTTAGTTTTTTTAGATGGATAGTGAGATTTGTGAATTCAGTCACATCACACCGAAAATTGGGTGAAGTCATGCCAAAGTCATGTTTTGACCGACCACCTTGATTCAAAATGGCACCTGGTGTTCAAACATCAATGAAGACTGCTTCTCCCATGCTGGGAACCCTCATGCCGAGTTTGGTGACAATATCTCAAGAGGCAGTCAAACCCATGCAAAAAATATATATGATGTTTTGGTCCATTATTTTGATTCGAAATGGTGTCCAGCATCCAAATTGTAACAAAGTCTGCTGCCCCCCACTTGGGTTTGACAACAATATCTCAAGTGGCAGTCAAACTTGTGACAAAATACAGGTAAAGTTAAATTAAGTGATATTTTGGTCGGGCGTCTTGGATTCAAAATGGCAGCTGGCAGCATCAATGAAAACTGCCACCCCCACATAAGGAACCTTCATGCCAAGTTTGGCAATAATATCATGAGAGGTGTCTGAATGCATAGAGAACAAGCAAATTGGCAAACCATTTTCCAAAATATATAGCAGATCAAGTTTATATTCCACTTTTCCTCCAAAGAATTCAAGATGGCATACAAAGTTTTTTCCTTCCTATTTTTTCCCCCTCACAACAATCCTGTGAAGTAGGTTGGACTAAGAGACAGTGATGGGCTCAAGATCACTCAATGAGCTTTATGGCTGCGTAGGGATTTGAACCATGAACTGCTAGTTGAGGCCAGGATCCAGTAAGCAAAGTCAAGTCAAGCAAAGGTCAAGTTTCAATAGAGGAAAGTCAAATAGATAAGCAAGGCCAGGCAAAGCAGAGATGAGGGCCCCCAGAAGCAAACAAGCAAATGGGTAGCTCCAACTAGCCCAGTGATGGCGAACCTATGACACGCGTGTCAGATGTGACACACAGAGCCCTCAATGCTGGCACGTGCCCCATTGGCCCATTCGGTTGTCGTTGTTGGTTCCCCCCCACACATTTGTTCTCCCGCTCCTTCTACAGCTTATCTCTGCTGTTGCTGGTAGCCAGAGATTGGTTTTTAACCCTTTCTGTGCTGTTTTTTCTGGCGCTTTGGCAGACTATGATTGGGTGTAACAGCGTTTGTTTTTTAACCCGTTCTGTGCTGGGTTTTTTTGGCACTTTGGCAGACTATGTTGGTGCTGCGTGTTAGTTCCAGTGAAGGTATTATTCGTCATTAATTTCTGTTCTCTCCCCCCCAAAAACGCAGCAGTTTTGGGGCATCCCTCCCAAAAGCAAAGCAACTTTTGCACCCCCCAAAAAACCTCCAAAACTTTGGTTAGCAGCTCCCCCCAAAAAGCTCAACAACTCTGGGCACTTTGTGATAAATAAGGGTTTTTTGGTTTGGTTTGGTTAAATAATTAGTTTTTGGTTTATTAAATACAGTTACTGTATATATTACAATTATACATTTTTGTTATTTAAACTACAGTATAAATATCGCGTAATTATGGTTTTTTTCTCGAAGTGACACACCACCTGAGTTATGCTCGGTTTTTTGGTGAATTTTGACACACCAAGCTCAAAAGGTTGCCCATCACTGAACTAGCCCCTAGGCAAGGTCAGTCAATGTAGGCTTGAATGTTGCACAACAACCCATTCCAGCAACAAACTAGACTGAACTTTAAGTGAGACTCCAGCTTCCTCTAGGCAGCTAGCCCATCTCTGATGAGTAGTCTTAAAGAGGACCAGTCTGCTTTAGGTGCCATTGAAACTGGCCATGTGAGGAAGCCAATGTGACCTCTGAGCCAGGAGTCCTTGGAAGGCACTGCAACCTTTTTAGGTTGGAGAGGCTCTGATATCACAAGCTCCTCTGATGCTGGACATGTCAAGGAGGTTGGGATGTTTGGTTCTAAGGGCAACCCCCCCTTTAAGTCCAAGGTATCTGTGCACCCTTAGCCTCGACCTCTGAGGATAGGGAACTGGAACCCTCAGTCATGACCCTGAGATTGAAGGTAGATGAAAACAGAAGAAAAGATGAGATGGAAATTAGTGTTGGACCACTTGATGCTTTATTATTTGGAATGCATTTAATTATCAGGAATTCTTAAACTAGATGAATGCTATGTTTTATCAATGCAAGGAATACAAGGTACCTACTGACAAAAACAGATTTAAAGATTTAAAGATCTGAGGCTGCTAAAGGGAAGGCAACACTCTGGGATGATCCTTTGAAGTACCTGAGACAGAGCCCTAGAAACTGCTCCGCTGGAGACAGCAAGAGGAGGAGGAGGAGGAGCTAGAAGATACTGCTGTTTTTTATATCAATATGTTGAATATATGGTTTTAGCATTCTCTTGCATTTTTATTGTTTCTCATTGTAAGCCTCTTTGAGTGTTGTTTTAATCGAAAAGCGGGATATAAATATCAAACCTTATATTGAAGATAATGCAAGGAAGCATTCACTTTTCACCCTGTGTTAAATATAAATGAATGTTAACAATTACAGGTGTTAGTCTTTTCTAACCTATATAACTTATGCAGCCGCAGGGGGAGATCATATAGGTGTCCGAAGCACAGTGTTATCAATATGCTGATGGCGTCATGTTCAGCAGTCACAAAAACCACTTGCTTTTGTTTATGGCAAAGTGCTCAAGACATGGTGCACAAGTCCACCACGTTGGCTGTGGCTCATGGGCGTTGTAGTCCAACACATCTGAAGGGCACCAGGTTGTCAAAGCCTGGCTCGTAGCAACTTGGCATGAAGGAAGGATCATATTACTAAGAGAAAGCTTTGTATATTTTAAAATGCATATGCCACTTTTCTAACTGTGTTGCCTACAGAGGTACAATATAACAACAAGTTAAATAAGTAATAATAATAATAATTTATTATTTATACCCCGCCCATCTGGCCGGGTTCCCCCAGCCACTCTGGGCGGCTTCCAACAAAACAGAAATTCTAAAATACAGAAGTAGATAAATAACAATCCAAAACTCACATACAGCCAGGAGCCAGAGGTACAAAACTCTGTAGCTTTAAGATCTGGCTGTTGACATTTGATTTTATTAAGTCAAATCAGTTCCTTAGGAGATACTTTAAAAAGTGATTGACCCAATTAAACATGTTCTAGTTAAGGAACAAATAGGGTGATGATATTTTAAATGCACTGTCGTGGGGCTGGCTCGTCATGTGAAACTTTTCCACAGGAATTGTGTCTCTGACTTGCTTCTGGCTACTAAAGAAGCCAGACATCAGACTCCATTCCCCTTGTGTCTCTTCTTTTTAGCATGCATTAGTAATCACAGTGATTTACAACCCAGGTTCAATCCAACAGTTAATTTAATTCTACTTTTCACCCACCACTGAATTTGCTTGAGAATTAGGGCAGAATCACCTGTTACTTAAAGTGCCAATGTCCATCGATTGTGTGTGTGTGTGTTTGTGTTGTGCTCCCAAATGCATATACAAGTAAATATACAAATTCACTTATTGAAGATATTTGGGGCAACATGCCTTTGGATGTTATACCAACAAAAGAGGAATCCATGGGGCTGCTTTTCAGTGATATAGTATGTATAGAAGAAATAAATGGAATAACAGTCTGAGATCAATCAAGATAAAATTGTAAATAATTTTTAATATAATAAAACTGCAATTAGCTCCATTACACTAAGGCATAGGCAAACTTGGCCCTCCAGATGTTTTGGGACTCCCACCATCCCTGACCACTGGTCCTGTTAGCTAGGGATGATGGGAGTTGTAGTCCCAAAACATCTGGAGGGCCGAGTTTGCCTATGCCTGCACTAAGTGGTGAGCGCACCATGCATACTTGCTGTTCATGAATATGCAGTGCATAAGTCGAACTTTCTTTAGTGACTCTTTCCTTAGTGGACTTAGTTTGGCAGTCCTTAATGGGAAACGCATTGGCTTATCCTGTGTGAATGTCCCTGACCTTTCATGTTAAGGAGGGACCACTGCAGTGAACATAAACATGGGACAACCCCAATGAAGGATGCTGCCAACTGCTTCTTTCTAATTCCAGTGTCCTAAAATGCCTGGTTAGGGTAGGCATCTTTAGGAACATAGGAAGCTGCCTTAAACTAAGTCAGACTACAGTATATGTCCGTCTACCTTAGTATTATCTGTTCTAAGTGGCAGAAGCACTCCAAGGTGTCAGAGGTCTTTTACACAATGTGCCACCTGATCCTTGAGATGCAATGGATAGGAACATAAGAGTCATGCAGAATCAGACTTAAACCCTATATAGTCCAGCATTCTGTTTTCAAAGCGGCCTCTAAGAGGTTAGCACATTGGTGCTGCTCAACCAACCAACCAACCAACCAATCTCATAATAATAATAATAATAATAATAATAATAATAATAATAATAATAAATTTTTATTTATACCCCGCCCTCCCCAGTCAAAAACCGGGCTCAGGGCAGCTGACACCAACAGAATTACAATAAAACATAAAAACAATTAATTAAAATACAGATTAAAATACAGTATTAAAATTAAAGTGCAGCCTCATTTCAAGTAGGCCATAAATCCAAGCCATGAAGGAGAAAAACACAGGGGTCAGGCTGAGTCTAACCCAAAGGCCAGGCGGAACAGCTCTGTCTTGCAGGCCCTGCGGAAAGAAGACAAATCCCGCAGGGCCCTGGTCTCCTGGGAAAGAGCGTTCCACCAGGTTGGGGCCAGTACTGAAAAGGCCCTGGCTCTAGTAGAGGGATTACTATTATTTTTATTTATATTTATATTTACTAGTAATCTAGAATTATGTGCTAAAGAACCCACAGTATGCAACCAGAAAGGATAAAGGATTTGCTGATAGGGTACTCTGAACTGCAAACCCATGTATTGTAGGATTTCACAGTGCTTCTGAAATTCCTCAGATCCTGGAACAGAGATTGTGTCACTAATTGCATTTTTGAGAATTTCATTACTTGACTATGTATTGACACACAGCCGATGCACCTGCAGCGGTACAGTTAGTTAATCTTGGGCTCTGGACTTGATGGTCTTAGGGATATGCGCCCGGCGGGGGGGGGGGGAGGAGGAATCCCCTGTTTTTAAGTCTTACTTAAGTGAAAAATCAGGCCTGCTTCATTTTGGCCCCTCCCTTGTTCTGCCAATGGGGCCTGGACTTTGGCCCTGAAAGTACTGCAGGCGAACCATGGCCTGTGGCTGATAGTATGGCTCAGTTGCTCATTGGTGCACTGCCAATGTGAAACTACTGGTAATTGCAAAAAAAAAAAAGCACCAGTGCAGTAACTGACTCCTTATCTTACCCTTGACTAAATGTACTTTATTCTGGATAAAGGGCATGTCTAGCAAAGCAATAGTTTCTGGTGTTTGCATGATTCGTTGGGTTTTTCCTTCCTCTGATAGGATACCGTTTTCAGGGACTGTGGGGAGCAGGGGTGGAGCATATGCCCATGCTGCCCAGGGTGGGTGCAGTGCACCATACCTGCCAAGTTGCTGCCAGAGAAATAAGGGACCGGGCTGGAAGTAGCAGACCGGAAGTAGCGCTGCCGCCATTTTGGAACTGGGCGGAGCATGCTCAGAAGTGACTTTTGATGCTGCTTTTCCCAGTTCCAAAATGGCCGCCGCGCCAGAAGTTGCACTGCAGTCATTTTGGAACTGCGCAGAGCAGCATCAAAAGTCGCTTCTGAGCATGCTCTGCCCAGTTCCAAAGTGGCCGCCGCGCCAGAATAAACCGGGGAAAAACAAAAAAATCTGTTTTTTCAGCTAGGAACAGCTGGAAAAACGGGGATTTCCCGGGGAATATGGGAGACTTGGCAGCTATGGGGTGCACTCCCGGGGGGGGGGCGGCAAGGAGGGTGCCCTCCCAGGTGCGAGATAGCCGCTTGGGTGCACGGAGCAGTGAACACGCCCTGCAACAGGGGGCGGAGCGAGCCGCTGATGGCAGACATTTAGCGCGACGCCTGCCAGCGACTCCCATGCTTCCCCCAGCTATCAAAATGAAGGGGGAAGGGGGGAAGGCCACCGGCAAAGCGGCACACCTCCCCCCCTTCCCCTGATGGCTCAGGGTAGGCTTGGGAGTCACGGGCGGGCGGCATGCCAAATGTCATCCCCCTCAGCGAAGACACCTGGGGCAATCTGCCTCCACCACACCCCCTTCCTCTGCCCCTGGTGTGTGTGTGGGGGGGTAAGATGCGCTGATACCAAGGTAACACATTTACTTTACCTTGCCAGCCTTGTTGCATAAAACTAGGCCGTTGATTTGTTGCATTTAGGGAGCTGTTCTTCACTGTTTTGCTGTACTAGGAGTGTGTCAATGTGATATTTGCTGAGAGACTGGGGGAACTGTCCTCTTCTGCCCTACTTTCATTGTTTGTCATGCTCAAGGCTCTGGAGACTCTGCCTGGAGACTAGGTTTGATACCCCTTGCCTTCTGCTATGCTACTGTGGTAGAGAAACAAGCATGGGAATGAACAAGAGGTGTATTTTTGTACAACAATGACCAAATGGGATTTATTTGTACCAGGCAGAGGGCAGTACCAGAAATCTTGTCTTCTGTGTCTGCAGCCATTGACTTATCGCAGGGATGAGGAATACGTGGTCCTTCACATGTTGTTAGACTCCCATCTCCCATCAGCTCCAACCAGGTTGGCCAATGGCCAGAGAAAATGAGAGCTGGGATCCAACAATGTCTGGAGGGCCACAGTTTACCGACCCCTGACTTACGAGATCTGATTTCCATCCTGCATCTCAGTATCATCCACCATGGTGCAATAAAATGGAAGTCAAAAGTTCACTGTTTTTTGAAAAGGGAATTCTGGGATTCCAAGCTATTCATTTTTAAAAATTGTTTTGTGTGATATATTACAAAACAATTTAAATACAGAAAATGAAAATTTTAACCCCTCCCCTCCTCGAGAGCTAAAATCTGCTACTAAATCTGAAGCCCGTTCAAGTCCACATCATACAGGTATATCCAGATTCTGGAGGTCGTAGCTTGGTCCTACAGCAGTCTTCATATTTTGCTACCATTTTAAAGGTTTATTTTTATTGTTATGCCATTTTATGTAAAGTGATTAGATTCTCTTTTTTTAATCAAGTGGTATAGAAATCTTGTTAAATAAAAGAAAATAAATAAAAAAAGGCTTTATGGGTTAAAACCAGCATCTTGAAACGGGCCTGGAAACATATTCAGTTGTACCTTGGAAGTTGAACGGAATCCATTCCGGAAGTCCATTTGACTTCCAAAACCAAAGTGCGGCCAATCGGAAGCCGCGGAAGCCCCATTGGACGTTTCAATAGTTTGAAAAAACTATTTAGGCTTCCAAAAATAGTTTGAAAATCAGAACAGTCACTTCTGGGTTTGCCACATTCGGGAGCCAAAACATTCGGGAACTAAGCTGTTCGACTTCCAAGGTACAACTGTAGGTCGCTAGTGTAGCTTTGTTAATAAATAATAAAATGAATATAAGAATAAGCCACATATTCTTACTAAATTATCCTTATTTAACTGTATCTTTTTGCTTCCAGCTGTGACTCCTTGAATAATCCTAAAGAGTTCTCTCCTTCTACTCCCTTTCTTCAAGCCATCAGACTATTGCAATATGCCTGGTGTATAAAAACATATCTCCCTAGCATGATGTAGCCCTTGGGCCATACCTCCTCTGGTGCTTTCATTTCCATCTATTTCTGGACACTACTATATTTTTATTAGGAAAACTCCAGGCATGTCTGGTCTCTTGTCGTTGCTCAAGAATTCCTGGTGAACAGTCAGTGTTTACAGTCCCAAATTAATGCTGCTTAATACATTGGGCAGATGATTCTGTATTACACGTGGCTGGGCATTGTGACTACAAAGGCTATTGCCTATATCAGCAAGAATAATATATGAGGAAGCGTTTATTTTTCATGAAGTGGCTATGCGAGGAAGCGATAAAGATAATTGCTGCGGGACTTCAGGGGCTATCAGCTTGTTATCCAACAATAATTTGTAGTGTGCAGTTGAAATAACAGTACATCAATGGAAAATCTGGGTTTCTCGATGGCGATGCATTTTTTTAAAAAAGTATTTTTACTCTGCTCATCAGTTGAAAAATACTTCCAGATGACTGGCAACAATCAATAATAAGGCAGTCCCTGTCCTCAGGTTTATAATCCCGAAGGGAAAATGATTGAGAAGGAGAAGGGGCAGGAGGAAAGTCTCAGGAAAACACAGAGAAGAAAGGAAAGTAAAACAACAAGGGAAGAAGTATGGGAGGGAGGGAGGAATACATTACCCATAGGTATCATCGGTAGGATTTTTCAAACAAGATACGCTCCGTATATTACTGTGTTGTTATGCTTGCAATGCTGGTTAAGTGGACTGCAATTACCAGTTTGACTTACGGAGCTGGAGACAGGGCAGGTTTGTATTCGGCTACTCATCTTGGGCTTGGATGTGTCATTCATTCTGCTTCTGCAATCCACATTCACAGATACTAAGTTCAGTGAATACATTTTGAATTTTGAGAGTAATGTGGGTGCCGGTTTTGTTTGGGCTGCCATTAGGCTATGGCATAATACAAAATGGCTGTCATAGGGGCTTGACAGTACTGCCATTTGTGCTTGAACCCCCGATTACTTCATGCTTACCGTGGCAAGTCAGCTATGTCCTACTGGGTCTGATTGTGAAAACACAGCTGTTAAAGGCACAAACCCCTTTTTTCTACAATGCCATATCTAAACCAAAGCCTAGGCTGCCAACCTATATCCACTTGCCTGGGTGCAAGCCATAGCTGCCAAGTTTTCCCTTTTCTCACGAGGAAGCCTATTCAGCATAAGGGAATTTCCCTTAAAAAAAGGGATAACTTGGCAGCTATGGTGCAAGCCCCATTAATCACAAATAGAGTTACTTCTAAGTAGACATGTATATCGTCATACTGTAAGTTAACTATACAGTGAATTCTTAGTGATTGACTTGCATTAGGTGCTGTAGAGTATGAGACATGCTTAAGCCTCTTTGCAAAGTTTTCACATTTTGCATTTGCCCTTTGATTGTGTAACATCAACATTGGTGATTGTGTAACATCTACCTGCACTTACATTGTAGTTATAGTTGCAGTTGCAGAAATTAATTCCTGATCTCAGATAAACTCGCCACAGGAAAAAATGTATTATTGTTGCTAGCGCAAAAGAAAGAATGCTAAGGACTACTAGAATACAGCAGCCTTTTGGGACCCCCAGGGTGCCCTGGTGCCCAGACCTATCAGTCACAGCTCTGACATTAGGTAAAGGGACCCCTGACCATTAGGTCCAGTCGTGACCGACTCTGGGGTTGCGTGCTCATCTCGCATTATTGGCCGAGGGAGCCGGCGTATAGCTTCCAGGTCATGTGGCCAGCATGACAAAGCCACTTCTGGCAAACCAGAGCAGCACACGGAAACGCCGTTTACCTTCCCGCTGTAGCGGTTCCTATTTATCTACTTGCATTTTGACGTGCTTTCGAACTGCTAGGTTGGCAGGAGCTGGGACCAAGCAACGGGAGCTCACCCCGTCACAGGGATTCGAACCGCTGACCTTCTGATCGGCAAGCCCTAGGCTCAGTGGTTTAACCACAGCGCATTGGCTAATAAGACTTACAGACAGGAGCAGCTAGGCTGACTTGTTTCATAGAAATCACTTAGGAGGGTACTTACCCATTATGCCCCATCTCTTTCTTTCTTTCTAGAAGGGCTAAAGACTTAAAAGTTAGCTCAGAGTCTGGAGGCCCTGTACAGGGGCAATAATGAAGGTGGACCCTGACCCAATGGGTCTTACCCCCACAAGTAAGGGAGTTTCAAAGCTCTTTCTATGCCAGGAAAACCCTGAGCAAAAAAGTGCTTTTAAGCTCTGTGCCATGCATTTAATTTCTGTGATTGCAACAGGCTAGTCTTTAACAATGCAAAGTTGAAATTCCACATTGTGAGTTACCTGTACTGTACATATCTCTGTGGACAAAATGCATTTAAGAAATATGACTGGCCTACAGATGGCAGCATTGAGCAATGTATTCTCCATTACTTTATTGGGTTGTACTGCACAGCAGTGCTGCTTCTTAAATACTGCAACTGAAATAATTTTTTTTTAAAAAAAAATGTCCAGTAGCACCTTAGAGACCAACTAAGTAGAAATAAAAGTTTGCATTCTTCAAAATGCTAACCTTGTTGCATGTTTAATTTAATTTAGTATATAACGATTTTTGGGAAATACAGGTGATAGTAAATTAGGAAAATAATTAGGCTAAAGGGAGGGGGAGTTTCACAATTTTTTTTTAAAAGGTATGAAAAACACCTTCCCATTCAGTGTTTGTTTGTTTTTCACTGCAAGAGACAGTAAAGGTTTGCAGCAGCATCCCTTCTCTTCTCAAGTCAATTTGCAAGTACAGTGTTCCCTTGACTTACGAATTTAATCCGTTCCGAATGCACATTTGTAGGTTGAAAAGTTTGTAAGTCAAAAAAAGCGGTTTCCCATAGGAATGCATTGGAAACGGAAAAATTCGTAAGTCGAGTAAACCACATCTAAAATTCATAAGTCGAGAAAACCCCATCTAAACCGCAATAGTTTTCCTTTCGGATGTCAAAAAAACCCACAAACGTATGTGTGCGGCTATTTTTCCCCCATTCGTAACTCAAAATTTCGTAAGTCGAGTACTTCGTAAGTTGAGGGACCACTGTACTTTGTGAGTTTAGAGGAAGCAACAGATCTGCAGTATTCTCTTTCCCTCCAGATATTTAGCAAACTCATTGCCAAATGTGGGGGAGGCCTTGCGCTATGGATTGCTTCCTTTAAACTAGCAAAAGGGGTGATTTACATCATGAACCTTTTCCTTTCTTGGCAAACTGACAAAGATAAGAGAGCGTTGCTCATAAACTACTTTGCCACCACAGATCATTTTTTTAAAAAACTGTCCATTTGGAAGTACCTAATCTATTTAGTCTACTTTCTCTTCCCATATACCATCTTAGTACAGATACCTATGCAGTCTTTGTGGTTTTACCAAGCCAGCTTTCCCCTCCTCCTCCTTTGCTTTACATATTTTGTGACACTACTGTAATTGGTTGGCCTAAATAAGGCACTATCCTACTATGGGTTTTTATTTCTTTTTATTCATTTGTGCTGAAATGATTATGCTTTTTCTGATTTGATAGGATCACCTATGTGGCCATCCAAAGAAGCATTGCCCTCAATTAGCTACATGTGAGTAGTGTTATTGCATTCATGACAAAATCCCTGATTGGCTGGGATCACTCCAGGAAGGAGCTATGGAGGCAGTGGGGCTGGGAGACAATGGATGTGAACAGTGCTGGAAAATATAAAAGCAAGAGTTCTGAAGGGAACAATTACCCCTCTCAAAAGCAAAATGCTCATTTGAAAATGTTCACGGGCAACAATTTAGCAAATCCTTGAAAGTAACAAAGGGAAACCCAGCAACTGCAGAAATGATGTGTCTCCAACTCTCAACTCATCAATAAAACTCCAAACGCAAGCATTATGATGATGAATAGAGAGGAGATAGATAATTCCTGTATCTAGTGCTATGAAACAAAGGCTATAAATTCAGAACTGAATAAGCAATACAGACATGCAGATTGCAGAAATATTCAAAGGACATTTCTCAAATGACTTGTACTAGTAAGCTAACAAGCAGGCTATGTGGCTGGGATGTCATCCATACAGACTTCGAGAGCTCTGGTCTAGCAAATGTTAGTTAAAAGCAATTGAAAGCGGTATAAGAAATCACTTGAGTTCCATTGTTTCCAACAGGTTGTACAGGCAAGTCCTGTGCACAGTCAGTCGCATTAAGATAAACGTGCATAGGTTTGTAGTAAGTTGTGGTTAGGGAAGCAATCCCAAGCATGCTTATCAGTAAATTAGTCCCACTGAAATTACTACGTAAGAACATAGGAAACTGCTTTATAACATGTCAGACTGGGGTCTCTCCCAGCCCAACCTCAAGATAACAAGGATTGAACGTGGGACCTTCTGCATACAAAGCAACCAAGCTATAATAATTTCTGCCACCAAGCTATAATAATTTCTCAATTCACTTTCATGTACATATGCTTAAGATCAGACTACAAGTAAACCAGCTTAACACTATGATGTGTTTAGGACCAGGAAGTTAACCTCCAAGCCGCAATGCTAAGCAGTGGGCAACCCGAATGTAATGCATAATTAAGATCACACAGGTTCTAGATTTTGACTTTCCTTGTCTGAAAGATGGTTTGCCTATTATTTAGTACTGCTTAAAATTCAATGCGTTTTCTAACTTTCAGAACCAAAGATCCTTCAATAATGACCGACAAAATCATATAATGCAGATATATAAGAATCAGGGCTTGTTTTTCAGCCGGAACTTGGCGGAACTCAGTTTTGGCACCTCTCAGTTGGGCACCATTGCCATTCTAAGAGAATGAGCGAGTTCATGGTGAGTTCCTGCCCCAATTTTTCTAGAAAAATAGCACTGATAAGAATTAAATCTAAATCTGTGTGTATTTCATAAAAGCAGGGGCGGCGCTAGGGGGTGTAGGGGGCGGGCTGCCCCGGGTTCCACTATGGGGTATGTGTGACAGTCGGCGTCCCACCCAGCAACTCCCAAGGCGAGCCCCTCCAGCCTCCCGGTAAAAAGCCTGTTCGGCATGGTGCGGTGCGCTGCGCCAGTGGGCTATCTACCTGGAGCCTGGACGCTCCGTTTAGGCTCCGTTTAGAAGTCGCAGGGGGCGCGATCCCCCTCTACGTAGCATGCATGTGTCATTACGTAGCGACGCCATGCCCCCCCCCCGGGTGCATGGCAATTTGCCACCCCGGGTGTCATGGTGGCTCGCTACGCCGCTGCATAAAAGACAACTCCAGTTATATTTACTTACAAAAGTGTACATACTTGACTAGAGTATGGAAGTGTTATTCCAGTCCTAAAACTCATTTACTTGGAAACAAGTCCTATTCATTTTTAAAAAGATATTTTAAAACAAGAATGCTGAGGATGATAGCCTTAGTATGGGTACTTTTTCTAATTTTCTTAATAATGTAATTTGAGCCTTAGTATTAAATGGCTTCAACATCATATTCTTTATTCAGTAATGCAGCTGTAGTTTAAACAAATTTACAGGTGTATCCATCATCTATGATTGTTAAAGCAATTTTGCTAAACAATTATCTATGACAGCAAGTTTAATTTGCAGTTTACATGAAACTGGCAATAAAATCCTGGGCTCAGACTACGGTACCTCATTCATCCAGGTGACACAGTGGTAATGATACCAGTGTCATCACCAACCCAATGCTTTAATTGTAGGCTGAGTTCATGTGACTCAGAGTATAGGAACATTAAAACTTTGTAATAGAAAAGGTGTTATTGGTTTCGTGTTCATTGTTTAATACTCGGAAGGCTTCATAAAACTTTAAACAATGATAATAGCAAGGAGAAAGAGTGGGCATGCTAACAGCCTGCACATTCATATGTCTGCTGAGTTGTTTCAATGATTTCCAGATTAAGTAAATGTAGAGATAAAATTGGGTGTCTACACCACACATTCATTACCATTGAGTAGCCTCATTATTGCCTGGAAGAATACATATGATCAGACCTTTTGATCAAATAATTCCAAGTATCAGCTAGCCCATAAGAATATAAGGTGAGTCCTACTAGATCAGCTTGAAGGCCAATATCTAGTCCTGCATCCTGTTCCCCACAGTAGTAAACCAAATGCTAATGGAAAACATACAAACAGCTAAGGAACATCATTGCATTCTTCTGCTTTTGCTCTGCTGGAGGTATTCACAATGACTAATAGTCATTAATAGCCCTATCCTCCACGAACTTCCCTAATCCCCTTTTAAAGATGTCTAAATTAGAAGCCACACCACACTGTTTGATAAGCGAATTCCAAACTTTTACTATATAATGTGTGGAGATGTAGTTTGGTTTGTTACAAGTACCGGTATTACACCATTGAGCTTTACTGGATGACCCTGGATTCTGGTATTATGAACGGAGAAAGAAAGAAATCACCCCTGTTCAGAATACAGTACTGTATGTATGATTTTATGTCCCCAATTATTTAACATGTCCCATCCCCCCACTAAAAAGCCCCAAACACTGTGAGCTTTCATATATATATATATATATATATATATATATATATATATATATATATATACCTGACCATTTTGATCTCCCTTTTCTGCATCTCTTTCCAGCACTACAACATCCTTTTCTACATGGTGAGCAGGTGCCTGTTACAGAATGCATATTGTATGAGTGTTTCAGTGTAGCAAACATTGCACACTGTCTCTGAACATACTTCTGGATAGATCTGTGTCCACGGGGTTGTCTAACCCCATTTTAGCCATGTAAACAAAGGGGCATCGCCACATCTTGTGGAAAGGGAGGGGAACAGAGAAAAGAAACACAGTAATCAATTTCTGTGTCCATTGTCATAGCTGTCAAGTTTTCCCTTTTCTCACGAGGAAGCCTATTTAGCATAAGGGAATTTCCCTTTTAAAAGGGAGAACTTGACAGCTATGCATTGTTGGGCTATTACGATTTCAGTATGTGTGCCCCCCCCCAAAAAAAAATTGGGAGCGTGACTTCTTCTTGCCCTTTGGTTGATTATTTTGCCCACCCCTCTTCTTATAGTCATGTTTTCTGGTCACCTTTCCCTCAAGAATAACAGCTGGAAAACGGATCCTAAGCCTATATTTATGGCACCTGCGGCCCTTCAGACATTTTTGTTGGACTACAGTTCCCATCAGCCCCCACTAGCAGAGCCAATTGCCAGGGATGGTGGGAGTTGCAGTCCAACCACACCTGGCGGGCCACAAGTTCCCCTATCCTCGACCTTTTATTTTTTGGAAATTGAAGATCCATGACATTCAATGGGACTTGCTTCCATGTACAAGCAAACGTTTAAGGATTGGGGGACCTGAATGCTAGGTTTACAAGCGGAAACGAGAAGGGAGGGGAAACAGGAGCAATTCGTGGCGACTGGGGGAAATAGTAATTATTCCGCAAAGCGCTGCAAATCGTGACTTTTTTTTAAATAAAGAAATCCCTACAAGTCATGTTTTAAATAATGAGGGGGTTATGGGATGAAAAAACCCGACACGGCGCCCGCCTTTGCTTCAGTCACGGCGGCGGCAAGGCAAAGCGAGACCCACAACCCCCTCGTTTTGTAAATATCACGCCAGTGAATGGCGTCTACTCTTTCTCTCCCTCATATATATTGGGGGGGGGGGGGGAAGAGAAGGCGCGAGCTCGCTCCCGCCCGCCAGCGCGCGCGCGCGCACCCACCCACACATATTATACTGTACATAACAAACTACTACGCTGCGCTTCTCAACCAAGCCTGGGTTTGCCTCCCCGTCTGGCTCTCTCCACACAACCCTTAGGAGGCCCAAAGAAGGACAGGCAGGTGCTCCAATAGGAAAGCGACCCCCCGCCGAGGCTCCGGACGCGATCAGCGCCGAAAGGTAAGCGCTCTGGCTGCGGTGCTGAATGAAAAAGCCGCTGTTGCCGCCGCGGGAGGCATGGGAGCGGGAAGGCGGGCTTGGAATGCCGCGCTAACTAAGCTAGGCTGCGCGTGGGCGCTTTTTTCCACCCCGCTCCCTCCCACCTCGCCCTGCTCTCCCGCGCTCTTGCTGCTGCTGGGGCTGGAGATGGGGATGGTCCACGCACTGGCGCCATCACGTGTTTTTCTCCTAGGAGTGAGACGGAGTGTCGGCGGCGGCTGGAGGGGGCTGGACTCATAATAAACACAGACGGCAGCCGCTTGTTTTGGTTCGCGGGGGCTCTTCGGTAAAGTCTGCGGAGCTGCAGCTACTGCAGGCGCCGCCGCCGCCAGCAGCAGCAGCAGCAGCAGCAGCAGCAGCAGCAGCAGCAGCAGCAACAGCCCGAGGAGGGAGAGACAGCCAGCGAGCAAAGCAAGCAAGCAAGTCCAGCGTCTGCTGTTCCTCCCCTCGCTCGCCTCCTTCATCCTGGGGCGCACGAGGAGGAAGAGGACGTAGCGGTGGTGCAGGAGGGAGACGGATTCTGCCGCCGCCGCCGCTGCTGCGAGTGCCCTCCGAGAGTTTCCCGACTGGAATGAAGAAGAGGCGGAGGAGGTGGAAGCAAGAGCCGCCGCCGCCGCCGCCGCCGCGAGGATGTTCCTCCTCCTTCTCCTCCGCTCGAGCAGCTTCCCCTCCTCGCCTTCTCCTTCCCGGCTCTCGCCCCTGCAGCCGCCTGCCCGCGTTTTGTGTCGAAATGGCACTTTCTCGCCCTAACCAGACGGGACTGAATGGGGTCGCCAGTCTTCTCCTGCTGCTGCACAAGCTGAAGAAGCTGCAGTCTCAGCGGCGCTGATTTCCCCACGGATATTTTGTTTGTTTTCAACGCCCCCCCCCCCCGCCGAATCTCTCTCTCCGGCGAAGGATATTTTGACTTTTTTTTAGGCGGGGAAGAAAAACAAGGTGGTTGGCGTGGTGTTTTGACTGACTGTTGTTGTTGTTTTTTTGCTTTCGGAAAGAAGGGTTGCCTGCGTTCACGACGGAGACTTTCCTCCCTTCGCCCTTATTTTTTTTTCTTTTTGCAAAAGCAAATCTTCCCTTCCCAACGCGAGAGGATATTTAATCGGCATCTGAAATTCGCTCCTTGCTGAGGGGTAACTTGAGAAGGGGAGGGGGCTGTTTGTTTGGGAGGGAAGCGACGGGGGAACCCCATCCTGCTCCCGTCGCTGGAGGAATTTCCACCCCGCACGGATGAAATTATGCACTTCTCCCCTTTCTCGGCGGCTGCTCGGACGAGACTTTCCTGGACTGGACTTTTGAAAGCCACGTTTCTCCTGCGAAGGGTGATTTGGAAATAAAAACAGCGACCCAAACTCTGCTCCTGGAGCTGGAAGGACGCTGAACAGCTGCTCTCTTGCCTGCTACTCTCTTCCTATCCCCTTTTGGAAAGGGGGGGGGGTGCAGTGCTATTTTTCTTGGGTTTTGTTTTGTTTTGTTTTGTTGCTGCTGCTGCAAGAATTGGATTTTGGGCTGCTCCGTTACTTCTCTTTTGTTGTTGTTGTTGCTTTGTTTCCCCCTCTGCTGTTTCAGAAGCTGCCCCTTTGCAGTAGGAGAGCTGCTCTGCCACCTCTCTCCCCTTCCAGCATGGCGAGCCCCACGGATAATAATGAGGGCTTCTTCTCAGATGTCAGGAAGGTGGGTTACTTGCGCAAACCCAAGAGCATGCACAAGCGCTTCTTCGTGCTGAGGGCAGCCAGCGAGTCCGGACCCGCCCGGCTGGAGTACTATGAAAATGAAAAGAAGTGGAGGCACAAGTCGGGGGGCCCCAAGCGCTCTATCCCGCTGGAGAGCTGCTTCAACATCAACAAGAGGGCAGACTCCAAAAATAAGTACCTTGTGGCGCTCTACACTAAGGACGAACACTTTGCCATTGCTGCTGACAGCGAGCCTGAGCAGGAGAGTTGGTACCAGGCTCTGCTACAACTGCACAACCGGGCCAAGAGCCACCAGCACCACCACCATCATCACCACCACCACCACGGGGATGTCACCATGGGTGGTGGAAGCATTGGGATAGGAGAGGCAGGGGAGGACACCTACGGTGATATGGCTCCTGGCCCAGCATTCAAGGAAGTTTGGCAGGTGATCTTGAAACCCAAGGGTCTGGGCCAGACTAAGAATCTGATCGGCATCTACCGCCTGTGCCTAACCAACAAGACCATCAGCTTCGTCAAGCTGAATTCTGACGCGGCAGCTGTGGTCCTGCAGCTGCTCAACATCCGGCGGTGTGGCCACTCGGAGAACTTCTTTTTCATTGAGGTGGGGCGTTCCGCGGTCACCGGACCAGGTGAGTTCTGGATGCAAGTAGATGACTCTGTAGTAGCCCAGAACATGCATGAGACCATCTTGGAGGCTATGCGGGCCATGAGCGAGGAGTTCCGGCCCCGTAGCAAAAGCCAGTCTTCTTCCAACTGCTCCAACCCTATATCGGTGCCTCTCCGCAGCAGGCACCACGTCAACAACCCCCCACCCAGCCAGGTGGGGCTCAGCCGTAGGTCCAGGACTGAGAGCGTGACAGCTACCTCTCCGGCTGGCAGTGGTGTGGGAGGAGGGACAGGGGGCAAGCCCAGCTCTTTCCGCGTCAGAGCCTCCAGTGATGGAGAAGGTACCATGTCCAGGCCAGCTTCGGTGGATGGGAGCCCAGTTAGCCCGAGCGCCAACCGGACCCACACGCACCGGCACCGCGGCAGCTCTAGGCTCCACCCCCCTCTCAACCACAGCCGCTCCATCCCAATGCCTTCCTCGCGCTGCTCCCCATCTGCTACGAGCCCGGTCAGCCTGTCGTCCAGCAGCACAAGCGGCCACGGCTCCACCTCGGACTGCCTCTTCCCGCGTCGCTCCAGTGCTTCTGTCTCTGGCTCCCCCAGCGACGGGGGCTTCATCTCGTCCGACGAGTATGGATCCAGTCCCTGTGACTTCCGCAGCTCCTTCCGCAGTGTGACCCCTGATTTTCTAGGACACACCCCACCTGCCCGGGCAGATGAGGACCTCAGCAACTACATATGCATGGGAGGGAAGATGGCTTCATCCTGCTGCAGCATCGCAGCTCCTAATGGTCACTTCACCCCCCGCACTTGCCACCTTCAACAGCAGCAGACCCGCTGCCCTGGTGCCCCCTGCTGCCCCCGGCTTGGCGGTGAGGATGTGGGTGATCCTGAGAAAGGCTTCAGGAAACGGACTCATTCAGCTGGTACCTCCCCTACCATCTCCCACCAGAAGACTCCCTCGCAGTCTTCAGTGGCCTCCATTGAGGAATATACCAAGATGCTCCCCTCTTATTCCTGTGGTGGCAGCAGGCTCTCCTCCTATCGACATTCTGCCTTTGTACCAACCCATTCTTACCCTGAGGAGTGTCTAGAGATGCATCAGGTGGAGGGCAACCACCACCGGACCAACTCTACCCCACACACTGATGATGGCTACATGCCAATGTTGCCAGGAGTGGCCCCAGTCCCCAATGGTGGTAGTACTCCCAAAGGTGGTGATTATATGCCCATGAGCCCTAAGAGTGTGTCTGCCCCACAGCAGATCATCAACCCTGGGAGAGGAGGCCGTCATGTACAGGCCACGGTGGACTCTAATGGCTACATGATGATGTCTCCCAGTGGCAGCTGTTCTCCAGACAGTGGTTCTGCTGCCTACAGCAAATTATGGATGAACGGGACTAGCCACCACCCCAAGCTCTCCGTGGAGAGCAACGAGGGGAAGCTGCCAAGTGGTGGGAGCGATTACATCAACATGTCTCCAGCCAGTGGATCTGCTACCAGCACCCCTCCAGATTGCTACTTCGCCAGCTCAGGACCTCCAGGCCCAGAAGAGCCATCTGTGCAAGGACCCACCCGGTCCCACCACAAGCCCATCTACTCCTACTTCTCCCTGCCACGTTCCTTCAAGCACATGCAACGCAGGACAGGCGAAGAGGGAAATGCCCAAATGCGGGTATCCTTCAGCTCCGGCCGCTTGCTCTACGCTGCTGCCGAGGACTCCTCCTCCTCCACTAGTAGCGACAGCCTCGGTGGCCCTGGGGGACAGGAGGGTGTGGGGTATGCCCTTCCCGCGCAGACACAGCCATTGCAGCCTGCTACTCCTTGTACTGCGGATGCGGCTGTGCGGACCAAGAGCCGCCTGGCCAGACCTACCCGGCTGTCCTTGGATGGTCCAAAGGCCAGCACTCTGCCTCGGGCTCGGGAACAGCTCCCAGAGCCCAAAAGCCCTGGTGAGTACGTGAACATAGAGTTCAAGCAACCGGCCTTCCCATCACCTTTGCCCCATGGAGATGCTGGCTCCAGCTCAGAGGAGTATATGAATATGGACTGGGGGGCAGCCTGCCCAGCTACCTTGGCATCCATGCAGCCAAGCCGGGCCGGGGCAGCTCCCCCCGGTGGCCGAGACTATATGAGCATGCAGCTGGGCAACGGGGGGCAGTATGTAGTGTGTGCCCACATCCCCTCGCCTCCCCCTCCTGCCCTTCTGCTCAGCTACGCTGACATGAGGATGGGTCACGGCAGGCCGGAGAAAAGCCCCCCGCCTGTGGGGCTGCCTTCCCCACACCCCCAGGCGCAGCCGGGGGAGCTGCCGGCCGTCTTGCCCCACTCCTGCTCCTCGTCCATGATGGGGCCCCCGGGGATGAGCAGCGCCTTCACGCACGTCAGCCTGAGCCCCAGCCGCAGCAGCCAGAGTGCCAAAGTGATCCGCGCCGACCCGCAGGGAGGCCGGCGCCGCCACAGCTCCGAGACATTTGCTTCCTCCACTACGCCCGGCGGTGGCCTCGGTGCCTCAGCCCTGCCCCACGGACCAGGAGGAGGCTCCGAGGACGCCAAGCGCCACAGCTCAGCCTCCTTCGAAAACGTCTGGCTCAAGCCTGGATCTGGGGAGCCGGGGGCATTCCCTGGCCTTGGCACGGCGGCGTTGAGGAGGGAGCAGGCAGCTGGCGGGGCTGGGGGTGGCGTGGAGAATGGGCTCAATTACATCGACCTGGACTTAGTGAAGGATTTTAATCACCGCCAGCACCACCACCCCCACCCTCAGGAGAGCGCTTCTCTGCTAGGGGTCAAGCAGCCGACACAGCAGCATCAGCCACCTAAATCTCCTAATCAGCCTTGTGGGAGTAGCCACTTGGGTGATGAATTAAGTGCATATGCCAGCATCAGCTTCCACAAGCGGGAGGACATCCAGTAGCTGGGCAAGAGCCAGAGACAAGGTGAGCATCCTGTGAGCTAACGGTTGGTTCATAGGGGTGGGGTGGGGAAACTGCTTTGGACTATTGCAAAACAGATGACTTGAATTGGTACCCCCAGTAAGCCTTTAAATGAACATGCTCTCAGCTTGGGCATGGGTTAGGTCACATTTTGTTAGTTGGTTTAAATTATGTAATCGTTAATAGATCTGACTGTTCTGCCGTGTACTTGTGCATTGCATCTAGTCCCCTATTTCGCCCCTGGTCACTCCTCCATACTGTGTGTGTGTGTGTGTGTGTGTGTAGAGCTCCTCAGTTTACTGGTGAGTTAGAACTGGAACAAGTCTGTTTTAAAGGACGGGTGGTCAGAGCATACAAATCCCATTAATTCTGGTTAAGGAGGGTTAGGTCTGTTATATTGCTCTGTTTATGGTCATAATATAAACATCTGTCAAGGAAACAAAGTCCTATGAAAGGATTGGTAGGGAAAGGAGGAAGTCACTGCTACTAGATAGCAAACATGAGATGAAATCTCTGGCTATGGTTGGTTTTGAAGCCTGGTTAATACTGGTTAACATATCTCAAACAAACAAAATCTGTCTTGCTTTGTGTTTTGCTATGTAATATCCCTTTCTAATATTCTTTCTAATGGCATTTGATCTGGAAATTTAGGCAGTTGCACAAAGGGGGGAAATCATTGCAAAAATGCAGCTGTTTTAAAACTCTGATAGTGGGATATTAAATGGGTTTCTTTGTTTCTCATTTGCTTTTGTACCTTTCGAAACAATATACTGTATGGTATAATACAGCACTCCTGAAGCATAATCTCTTACGTGTAGACACCATTGTTATTATTATTATTGTTGCTACTACATTATACTTTTCTCTATGAAATCCCCTAATCCACTTTTGGCTGAGACTCTGAAAAGTGTCTTTGTGAATATTCTGCTGTCCTACTTGTTTAACCTTCAGAAAACTGCCGTCTAAAAGAAAGGAATCCTGTGTTTGCGTGTGCCTGAGCAAATGTGCATGCTGCATATGAGAAAGAGGTGTGGTCTTTAACTTAGGGCATGAGAGCTGGAATTGGAAACCTCTGCAGTCTAATCCTGAATGAGCCAGTGACAAGTTTTGCTGCTCCGGGCAAGTTTTCCTATGCGTAGAATATGTGTAGTAATACCCTCAATGGGTTGCTATGGGGATTAATTACCGGTAGATGATGTTTGCAAAGCACAGTGTATATGAAACAAAAGGCACACTAACTTAGAATATTGCTTAACGTTGTTGAGAAAGCTTTCCTGCATTGAGCAAAAGTAGATGAATTAGCGGTTCTTAAATAGTAAATTAAGAGAATTTCCATAAACTTTTTGCATTTAAATTATGGTGATGAGTGAAGTGGCAAAGAGAATATTTTAGGTTTGTTTATGGTCCCATGAGTCTACACAAGGAAGCATAATAAAATAATGAGATGCTTTATCACCGCTGTAGGTTTTCCAGGGTGTGTGTACTGCTGATACGAATATGGCTGCCACTCTTACAGTGTTTCTTCCACTCATTATGCTTGTCAAAATCTTGATGTTCTGCACAGTTATGATTCTGCCCTGAGCTTTGTATAATCACACTCCTCCTGATCTGACCTCTTCCCACTACTCCGTTATCTTTGATCCATGGCAATTACTGGTGAGACGTAGGAAATGTTTGTACTGGCACAGATGGAGGCAAATTCAGCAGTGTGTTTTTTGATCTTAGAATGTCATAACAAACACTTCTTCTGTTCTGTGACGTGTTTTAATTACGCGTTTGCTGGGTATAAGTACTAACAGTGTTGAGAGATGGGAGTGGTATATGCCCTTACAAAACACAGAGGTGGTTATCCTGTACAGTAGTTGAATATGTGAGGATTGAAAATGAAATCTGTGAATACCCAGGATAAACATTTTACACCATCAAAAAAACAAAGTAAGCACCTTTATTACTGCTTTTTACTACATAAAGGTAAAGGTAAAGGGACCCCTGACCATTAGGTCCAGTCATGACTGACTCTGGGGTTGCGGCGCTCATCTCGCATTATTGGCCGAGGGAGCTGGCGTACAGCTTCCAGGTCATGTGGCCAGCATGACAAAGCCGCTTCTGGTGAACCAGAGCAGCACACGGAAATGCCATTTACCTATTTATCTACTTGCACTTTGACATGCTTTCGAACTGCTAGGTTGGCAGGAGCTGGGACCAAGCAACAGGAGCTCACCCCGTAGCAAGTCACAACTGATCATGTAGATAATGTAGGTCCTGTTGCTTCTCCTCTGTGCACCAGGTAAATTTTTAAATGGCTATATTTATTACATTAATATCCCACCTTTCCTAGAAAAAGCTTGAAGTGGTGTACATGGTTCTGCACCTCCTTGTTTTATCTACACAACAACCCTTTGTAGTAGGTTATACTGACAGTGACTAGCCTAGTGAGCTTCATCACTGTGGGTATTTGAACCTGGGTCTCCCAAGTCCTGTTCCAACACACTAACAATTTACTGCCTTTAAATTTCGATGTGAGGGCCTTCTGTCATGGGTCCTTTAGCTGATATTCCTATACTGCAGGGGGTTAGATTAGATGACCCTCAGGGTCCCTTCCAACTCTACAATTCTATGATTCTATAAATGCAAATAGTAAAGATTTGTAGGCCGCCTTGCAAGTGCTTCTTATAATGAAAACAATGTTTTTCATGGATGTACTCTTGACAGCCGCATTATTTGCAGTCACAATATCCCTGGCACAACTATGAATTGTTATGGGGTAAGCCTCATTCTTTTGCTGCCCATTCAAAATGTAGTCTAAATGATCTTCATGACACCATTCTCTAGATTCTACTTTGTTTCTGCTCTTACTGACTTTCCCCAGACGCTTCAATTCTAAGAGTTTGTAGCTTTGTTGTTGCATAATATATATAAGCAGTTAATTAATTTGTTTTACGGTCCTCGATTTACTCGGTTGATCCTTTGTCATGTTACCAGCAGATCCTGAGAACAGTTACAGGGTAATACAACTTCTCATGGAAACACTGGTGATTATAAAAGTGGGCTGCTTGGCTAATGTTTTATTCCTTGATGGTTTGTCTAATGGAAACCATTGCTGTGCTGGACTTCTGTTGTTTAGTTGTTTTAATAAATCAGTTGTGGTTTTCAAGGGTGCTGTCCAGTGAATATGCAGAGCTCAAGTAACATACTAGCACAATCATATAGTGAAATGTAGACAGACTCTTGCCTCTGAGCACTATATGTGTTGCTTTCTAATATTCAGCTAACTGAGCCATTGTGGGGGTTTTCTGGGAGGATGGGTGCGATGCAGTGTTTTTTACGTTCTCCAGAGAAGGGTAGTGGGGAAATTAAATGTTGTAGAGCGTTCAATTCCTCCTCACATGGGATCACAGTTCTCCCTTGCCTTCTTGGCTGAACATATGCAATTCCTAAGACATCTTAAAGCCGAGAGTATTTACATTTCCTGATCCTCTTACATTGCTCTTTTGATGCTTTATGAGAGGGGCTATTTTGCTGCCATTTTGTTTTCGAGCATGTTAAGGCAGTGAATATTTTGCACGTCCTGTTTGAAGCAAAAACCCATGTCAAGTCTGCTGCAACCTGTAGAGTTTGGCTCTTCTTGCACATTTTTAATAACTGGTGCAGGTTTTTTTTAAGTTTGATTAATAGCTGAAGACATTCTGTTCACTTCTCATTCAGACATAGGCAAGACTGACAGTACTGCTTTGGCTGGGAGTGGAATTCTGTTAGCAATATAGTTTCACTGAGCCAAGCAATAAAGCCTGTTATTGGCCTGTTTTTAGATTGTTGACTGTGGAGATGTCTTGGCCTCCGTTGCATTTTTATTCAGGTGGAACTGGGAATATGTCTACGCTTAAGACTGCGCACAAAGATATACAAGCAGCATTAAGTACTCATGTAGAGGTTATTTGGGCAGTCGTGCTTTACTTGTTCATTGTTCACACATGTTTTAACTACAGGAATACATACCACTGTTCTCTCCCTGGAAAATATTGGATCAGTGAAGCTGTATGTGGACATCACAGGTTTCTTGGCTATGCGATCTGTAATTTATTTTCTGTAGTTGACAGTGTTGCCCAGGGAAGGGAAGGAATGAAGCCAACGACTGCAACAACAACAACAACAACAACAACAACAACAACAACAACAACAACAACAACAACAACAATTTATTATTTGTACCCTTCGCATCTGGCTGGGTCTCCCCAGCCACTCTGGGTGGCTTCCAGCAATGTTCACATGAGCCATTTTTCTTTCGAGGGCCACATACCTTTAATACGAAATCTATTGCAGCCACACACACCAGTAGTGAGCAGGGTCCATGTATACAGGCATTAGGTAAAGGGACCCCTGACCATTAGGTCCAGTCGTGACCGACTCTGGGGTTGCGCGCTCATCTCACGTTATTGGCTGAGGGAGCCGGCGTACAGCTTCCAGGTCATGTGGCCAGCATGACAAAGCCGCTTCTGGCGAACCAGGGGGAGAAATGTTGGGGGGCAGGGAGAGAGAAAAGAATGGAGGTGGGGGGGGAGAGAGATGATCACTTGCACATTCCTCCTTCGCCCGTCTCCTGTTAGTGGAGGGTTTGTATTAAACTGCTTGATAGGATTGAGTGCCTGGTGTTGTGTGTGCATCTTGGTTGGCGGCGTGGGGTGGGGAAGACACTGCTTAACAACCGCCTCTTTCCCCCAGCTCCCAGACCACACCACACCAGACCATAGGCAGGAAGCCATAGCTGCTGTGCAAGATCCACAATGACAACGTGGAAGAAGTCCCCTTCCTGCTCTGTGTGAGGGAGGAATCCAATATGAGGGTGAATTAAAGGGACAGTGACCTTCCTTCAGGTTTTGCATGGTTTGGCTTGTTGTTGAAAGGAGCTTTACCCGCTGTCCACAGACAGCTCCAGGGAACCCCAGTGAGGCAAGGGGGAGGCAGGGCTGAGTACTGAACAACCACATGCTGCACAACTGACAAAAGAGGAGCACTAAAACCCTGGAAGCGGAGATGTGAGGCAGAGGAGGAGAGGCTATGAGCTGGATCAAAAGGTTCTGCAGGCAACGACCAGCCTGGAGCTGGTGGTTCCTCATTAAAGTTAAGTTATTCCTGTTGATTCCTCACTTTAACTCAGCATGGTCAGTGCAGAGATCATAGAATCAGAGCTGGAAGGAACTCCAAGGGCCACCTTGTCCAACCCCTTGCAATGCAGGAATCTCAACACAAGGTCCTCCATCCAGTTTAGTTTTACACATGTGCTGGCAGTTTTATAGCTGTGCCACTAGGAGGATCATAATTGAAGGGTATTAAGGACTTAAAGTGCATATTTTTATGAACATGGCATGACTGAGGTTTTTAAATACTGCTGCAGACAGACCAGGGAGGAGCAAAGTAGCTCCTCTCCTGGAGCCCAAATGTTTGTACTAAGCCACGGTTAGTGTGAACCAAGCAGACATCTGACACAGCCTTGTGCTTGTGCTACACGGGAAAGTTTTTTGCATGTAAAATAGAGTTCTAATACCAAGACAAGACAGTAATAACCTAATTGTAGGTTTTATGATAATCTGCTTTTTCAGTCTTCAGTGAAAATGTTTTATGGCATCAGAAAAGCAAATCAAATAAAACCCTGGTCAAACTTTTGATTACTCTGCTGGTAAAATGTTGTCTTTATTTAAGGTTTGCCTGCTGATACAAATACTGAGCTAGAAATAACAGTGCCAGCAACAGCTCCTGGGAGCCATGTGATTCATGACTGCTCTGTTGAGAGTCCACTCCCCATGTGAAAATTGCTGCAGTAACTTGGCTGTTACATTTGCTTAGTGACCATTAATTTATTTCTTGTAGTATTTGTGAGACGCATTTGCTTTCTTTATTTAGACACCCAAAATGATGTAGCACATTAAAGTTATAAAGAGCAAATGCATTCTTTTATGCCTCTTATTCAGTTTCCCTTCTTTATTTGTACAAGGAGGGACACTTATTAGGGGAGGGCACACACTGAAGAGTTTACATTTAATTCCAACTTATATTTCTGCCTGCACTATCCCGTGACATCATTTCATCTGCGTACGCTGGGTTTGCTGGTAGGTACGACTTTTTGGCATGGGAACATGGGGCAGAATGGGCAAAACCTGCTTCCAAAACTGGTCATAGTTATTTCTGGGTTTTATGTAACTCTGCATGCTTCCAGCACATAGTTCTGCTCACATTGCATGACATAGTTATTGTTAGGGTGGGTGGACATAGGAGTTGCCATGATACAGATTACTGGGGAGCTCCCTAGCTGTTCTGCTTTAGGCTGCCATAATAACCTCACTTACCTGGGTGTAAGCTCCCACGAATTCAGTGGAATTTGCTTCTGAGTAGACGTGGTTAAGCTTGCAGCCAAGGTAGGTAGGTATGTGAAGATGAGGACATAAGCTTTCTATATATGTCAGCATGCAAATTTAGGGAACTTCCTGCCAGAGGTTTCAAGTTTCCTATTTGTTATGACTTCAGACCTTCTGTCGAAGTCCAGGTCAGCTTGACTCCCAGTTAAAATATTGTGTACAGTTAAGGTGGAGTAACTTTTAAATCTAATACTCTTATCTGTAGACCATTAAAAAGAAAAGGAAAAACTTGACGTATTGCCAAAGACAAAATCTACATAAGTTTTTGTGGCTCTGGGGCAGTAAGTTGAAGATCTGTAAGGTATGCAAGTCCAAGCATTATGCTTCCTCCTATTTTATTTCCTTGTCCCCTTAGTAATTGTTTGCTAACCTTAGCCTATGTGTCTTATTCTGTGCTTAAGTATTTGAACTTTTCTCATTAAACTTATTTAAGCATTGTGCTTTCATACTGTTTAAAATTACACCCAGTTGCCATCAAATATTTCTTCCGTCACTTGCAACTTAGCCCAGCTAAAGGAATCATTGCACATATCCATGTTGTGTGTGTCACTGTGCTGTGCACTGGAATGTGCATACACATGCGGATGAATGAGGTGGAAGGTGGTATAATACATTATCTTCTTTTTTAATTTTATTTTATTAAGGATTTTCTTGGTTTACAGAAATATGTGCAATGTCTCTCGTAACATTTTTACAGATCAGTTTCATTTGTTGAGACATTGGGATGGCATAATTATCACACGTCAGGCTGCTGATAGGGGATAACATTTTATGAACATTCTCCTTTGTTTTTTGTTTTTTTAAATAGAAAGCTGCACTAGAACGTTTCTCCATGCCTTTATAGATTCTTTAAAGGTAAAGGACCCCTGACGGTTAAGTCCGGTCGCAGACGACTGGGGTTGTGGCGCTCATCTCGCTTTACAGGCTGAGGGACCCGGTGTTTGTCCGCATACAGTTTTTCTGGGTCATGTGGACAGCATGACTAAGCTGCTTTTAGCACAACGGATCACTGAAACCAGAGCAGCGCATGGAAACACTGTTTACCTTCCTGCTGTAGCGGTACCTACTTATCTCCTTGCACTTTGACGTGCTTTCGAACTGCTAGGTTGGCAGGAGCTGGGACCGAGCAAAGGGAGCTCACCCCGTCGTGGGGATTCGAACCGCCAACCTTCTGATCGGCAAGCCCAAGAGGCTCAGTGGTTTAGACCGACCACAGCACCACCCGCGTCCCTTCTCAAAGATTTTTACTTGCAGAGATTTTTGTTGTTGTTGAAAAAGACACCTTCAAGGAGCATTCAAAGATGGCATCCTTCCCATTTTGAAGTGATGCTGTCTACAGTACCATATGGTGCTGTGTGATTCTTACCTCACTGTGCTGCATCACTTCTGACACTTTCCCTCCTAGTCTGGCTAACTCAGGGGTCGGCAAAGTTTTTGTGGCTTGGGCCGGTTCACAGTCCTGCAGACCCCGTGGTGGGCCAGAGTGCACGCGTGCATGCACATGCCTGCGCAAACGCTATTACCGGCACAGAGGAGGCATGTGCAGCATCCCATTGGTTGCAAGAGCTTCCTGCAGCCAATGGGAAGCTGGCCAGCGCCACGAAAGGTGGTCCCCCCTCTGCTCCGCGCCGGTTTAGCGCGGCACACGGGAGCCGACCGAGCGGGTGGGGGTTCCCAAGCAGGCAGCGGGGGTCCATGGGCCGGTTAAATGACCCCCATGGCCCGCTTGTGGCCCATGGGTCTTAGGTTGCTGACCCTCCAGATGTTTTGGCCTACAATTCCCATGATCCCTAGCTAACATGACCAGTGGTCAGGGATGATGGGAATTGTAGGCCAAAACATCTGGAGGGCTGAAGTTTGGGGATGCTTGTGGTAGCCTTATGAGTTACTGGACTTCCTTGCATGGTATAAAGTAAAGTGGGGAAGTAAATTTCAAAATAATTTTTAAGAGAGAGAGAGAAACAGCTCCCTAGAGTGTAAGCCAAAGAATTAAAGAGTGCAGGATAATTTGCTTAAATTTAGAGTGGTGATAAAGGACATCTTATGCAATAATTGCCAGTTTCAATAATCTTTTACTACTTTTTATGAAACACATTGAAATAGGGTAGGTAGTTTGCAAATCCAGCTCTGTTCCCAGTTCTCCAGAATGCTGAAACGGCAATCTTGGTTTCTAGACTACAGTATATGCAATGTTATATGCACACCTTTGCTTAACTCAGTCTGGTTTCAGTAATGTCAAAATAAAATATGAATTACAAACCCTTTCATGAAATTCTGCAGGGGCAAGGAGGACAATATGCAATTTCTGTTGGGGATACTTGAGTAAACATCATAAATTATGCATGTATCAGTGTGACAAATTTTAACCAACACAGAGTGTAAATAGCAGTTAAAGGGGATGTAAATAAGTCTGGCACTTTTAAAAACCAACCAAAAGATGGCTTGAAGTATGTCTCTCTGATCATCTTTGACATATCTAGGTCACATTTAACCTTCTATAATTGAAAGGTTTGCTGATTTCTTTGCAAAACTTTACAGTGCAATCGGAAGCTAGTGAAAAATATGTGAATTTTATTTTTGGGGTTGGGGGGGGGGTCCTGTGGCAAGTGTCTTAATTATAGATCAGATTCTACTTAAGCTCCTCCTCTCATATAGAAAGTTTAATTTTGAAACGTCTTTGCTGATGGATTTTAAGGCTTTCGTTTTCCCCGCCCCTTCATTCAGAATTTACAAACAGAAACTATCTGCCAAGTGCTGTCAGGCTGCTTGGACCTTAGCTGCAGATATTCTGCCTTATTTCAAGCTGAGCTGCGTAGTTCAGCTATGCATAAAAGAATGAAAAGCCTGTCAAAAATTAGCTGCCTCTAACCTAAGAGCTCAGTCAATAGAACATAAGACTCTTAATCTCAGGTTGGTGGGTTCGAGCCCCACATTGACAAAAAGATTCCTGCGTTGCAGGGGGGTTGGATTAGATGACCCTCGTGGTCTCTTCCAACTATACAATTCTGTGATTCTATATTTAGCCATTATATGGAAATTATCAATGCATTTGGACTGCCAAAAAGGTAAAACTGTGATCGCCATGAAGATCATATATTTTTTTTAAAAAAGGCAGTCGCTCTTCTTTTCATTCTGCATTCCAGGTTGGAATCTCTCTTTGGACCAAACTAGACATGACGCAGGCCGCAGCATGTGTTTGCTAATGCATTTGCCCCATTCACCTGTAAAGCAGGGTGAGTGGTCTTGTTTTAACAGGGATGTGGATGAGGAGAGAGGACCACATCTTCCCACCTTAACTTCCTCATGCTCTGTCACTGCTGACTCTTCCCCCTCCATCTAGTCCAACCTGCTTCCTGAAATATCACCCTGTGGTTCTTGGTAGAAGTGCTAGGTGCAACTTCCCATGTATATTCTATAGAAAAAGTAATAGGAAGTAGGACATGCGGCTTTCCAAGAACTTCAGAATAGACCAGTTTAGAATAATGTGCTTAATAATTGTGTGTTGTTGTTTTTAAAATAACCTGGATTCCCTGTGTAGGTTATTCCAGGAGCAATTTGATTGCACTTGATGCACATATCTAGAAAACCTACACAGGGAATCCAAGTTGTTTTAAAAACAACAACACACAGTTCAGGACTCACAATCCACCTCAATGGCAAACAAAGTTGTGTGCAATCTGCAGTTATTTGTTGTATTTTGTTTTTAGAGGATTATCTATTGTAAACACAAATGAAATAAATGCACTTGTTTTTTCTTTATCCTTAAAGATATAAATTCAAGCTTTCAAATGAAACTACATTGACATTCAAGATAGTATATATTTTTTATTAGGATGTACATTTCTATGCCTATTTTGCTCAGCAGCTTTCAGCCCTTTTTTGTGGGATATTTGTGTCTGTTCATCCTCTGCATTGCCAACTTTATTTCCTTAACAACTTCTGTAGAACAGTACTAAAGTTCGGCTTTCCTATAGGAAAGATTAATTTTGTAGCAAAATATTGATTCTTGATACCTTGTTTTTTTAAGGTAAAAAACCACCAACACCAGGGGGCATGGGACCTTTCACAGTACAGTGGTACCTCTGGTTGCGAACGGGATCTGTTCTGGAGACCCATTTGCAACCTGAAAAGGCTGCATCCTGAAGCGCCGCATCTGTGCAGGTGCGTGACATAATTCAGCACTTCTGCGCATGCACAAAGCGTGATTTAGCGCTTCTGCGCATGTGCGCGCGCCGAACCCGGAAATAACCCATTCCATGACTTCCGGGTTCAGCATGTCCGTATCCCGAAAAGACGCATCCTGAAGTGGACATAACATGAGGTATGACTGTAACTTTTTTGGGGGGGGAGTACAGACGGGAGAAAAATTGCCAACACCCTCCCTGGCACAAGTGAAAGTTTGTGTATCACTCGTAGCTGGATTTTTGGACTGAACACAGTATGCTTACAAATTAGTTCCTTAGCAATATGCACACATCTAAGTAGTTAGTTCCTTATCAGTTTTGTATGAAATGAAAATTGGGGTGGATGAAAAGTGCATAGTTCATGTATACTCAAGCAGTTGACCATGAACTATGTTTTGGGTGCTGCCTCTGCCACATTCAGGTTCATCTGTTTTGGATCAGTATAAAAAGTCCATTAAAAAACCTATGGATTCTCTCCCTTTCCCTCCACTCCCTGGCAATATTTTTGTGTGCCTCTACAAAATGGCCAGTGGCCAGGGAATGAGGAAAGACAAAGAATATCCCGGTATTGCTCTGCAATTTGAGGAGAGAGACTGTTCCTTTCAGGTGTAGCAATTCTTGTTGAACTTTAACTTAAATCTGCATTAAACACCTCCTCCTAAATCCCCAATAGATTGGTGACATATTGCTCCTTGTTTCTTTTTGGTTGCTTTAAAACATGAAAAAAGCTGTTAACTGTTTCCTTCAGACTCGGTACTTCTGCAATTCCTGGTGCTATTAATATTTATTTTATGTATTGCATACGAGTCTTAATCTCAGGGTTGTGGGTTATGGGTTCAAGTCCCACGTTGGGCAAGAGATTCCTGCATTACAGGGGGTTCGACTAAATGTCCTTTGTGGTCCCTTCTAATTCTACAATCCTGTAAATCTGAGATTATGAGACTATAGTGGACCCTTCCCAAGAATGTTTCCCTGCACATGTATCCCTAGTTCAGTAACGGCTGTGTGCATAAAGAGGACTGGCGTGTGCAGATCCCATCTTGATCCAGCGCTAAGAACTTTGTGTGGAGACCTCCCCTTTAAAAAGGAACCCTAAAATCCTACCAAATACTTACCTCCTTAAAACATCTGATCGGTTTGGATTTAGCTTTTTAAAGAAAGGGTTCTGCATGCAAAGTCTTGGATGTTCCACGCATATTATGTTAGACTAGAGCCAGAACAATTACAAATTTAATGACTTTTTTTTTAAAAAAAAAGACAAGGATACAGGTTTCAGCAGAAAACAATAAATCATTGTAGGATGCTGGCAAAGACCATCTGAGATAGAACTAGCCCTTGCATGGTTGTTGTGTCCCATCCCCCATCCCCAAAAATAGTGACAGATCTACATTTTACATTACAACACCCTCCATTTTTGGAAACAAATGGAAATGCAAGGAGGTTCTCAGTTGGAATAGCTGGTATAGCTACTTCTGCATGGAATGGGTGAGAAGTCACTCGGCAAAACAGAAGGGGGGGGGCGACGACATTAAAATACGCTATCGTATTTTAAAAATCCAGGCACCTGTTTTTACCAAGCAGAAATTATAAAGGTATGTACATCTTGTGAATATATTGAAGCTCATTAGCCTCATCCAGTGCTTCACTTGCTCGTTCACTTTGCTTTTTAAAAGAACTCTCCACCTAAGTTTTAAGTGCAGTAAACAGGAAAGGCTGATCTCCCCAGGAGCTCCATGTTTAAACTGGAACACCTGCACAGCTTTAGACTAGAATCATTCCATGCTATAATACATTGTGGTTTTATAAATGCATGAAAGATTGAAATGTTGCACTCCTGTGAATTAAATTAGCATAGTTTATCTAAGTCAAAAGTTCTGATAATAATGTCACCTAATTAACAGTCTTTAAACACTCGTAATAAATACTTTCTTCAACCAACTTTTTGCTTCTTGCAAGTTTCTGCAAGGGGAAAGGTGTGCAGGCATGTAGCTGGGGTATGTGGTTTCTCAGGCCTTTGAACTTGGTAAGGAATGTTCTCAAGATGGAAGAATAAATGGTTGGATAGTGCTTTTTGCCTCCGGGCATGAAACTCACAAGAGGAATGTTACCATGTATTCAAAAGCCTGTTTCACACACCTCTTTGTTGAACAAGATCTTGGATAGAGTCTTTGCTATTATCAAGCACTCTGCAGCAGCAACAACAACAAAAGAGTTCCCTGAAGTGGCTTCCTTGAATAGAGATGTGGAAAAGAATCTGAAGGATGTGCAAATTATGATTCGACATTGTAAACCAACTTCAGTCTGTCTTTTTTATTTAGGGAAGGGGGAGATATTTAGAGCTAAGGTGCATAACCAGGATCACACAAATCAGTGTCCTGCTAGTATTTTTATTGATGGCTGCCAATATCACTCCTACATTACTTTTCGAATGTTGGCAACTGTCCTGTTGAGTTACCCCATCTTTTATTATCCTTTGCCAAGCCTGCTCCGGGGTTTGAACATCCTGGTTAACGTTTAACAGAGACAGGCAGTAGCAGTGGTGTTTAGTGTTATGCAGGAACAGAGATACTGCAGTACCAAACTCAAATTTTTGACCTTCTACCAGAGCATGGCTTGAACTGAGGTTGGTCGCAACAGTGGCACTATTGCCATGAAAATATATAGAGTAAAGAAGAAGAATAAATGGTTCCCCAGATGCATGTTTGACATAAAGGTGGTTCTGAGTTTGAAAGGGTGGAAGACTGCTGATCTGTAGCATGAAAAGACAGCAGTGCGTGGGTAACTGATGGAATATTTCAAGCCTATGGGAACATGCATGTTACAAAAGTAGAGACCTGTGATTGTTTAAAAAATGGCCACTTTCCCTCCTCCCAGTGACTTTATATCCTTGTTTTACTTAAATCTCTACCATTGTACGGACCCAGGTGGCGCTGTGGGTTAAACCACAGAGTCTAGGGCTTGCTGATCAGAAGGTTGGCGGTTCGAATCCCTGCAACGGGGTGAGCTCCTGTTGCTCGGTCCCAGCTCCTGCCCACCTAGCAGTAGATAAATAGGGACTGCTCCGGCGGGAAGGTAAACGGCGTTTCCGTGTGCTGCTCTGGTTCGCCAGAAGCAGCTTTGTCATGCTGGCCACATGACCCGGAAGCTGTCTGCGGACAAACGCCGGCTCCCTCGGCCTATAGAGCGAGATGAGCGCCGCAACCCCAGAGTCGGACACGACTGGACCTGATGGTCAGGGGCCCCTTTACCTTTACCTACCATTGTTTTAAATTTAAAAAGTCTTTTCTACCTTCTTGCAACACTCAAACTTCTCCCTCTTTCACCCTGCAGTTGCTACATGTGAGCGAGATAAAGGATGTGGAGCCCTCAAAAATTCCCTAGTACTTTACTCAATCCTTCTGTTGTTTAAAACCACCATTTTCCTCTCAAGTTTCCTCCATTGCTGCTTTACTCAAACTTCTGCCGTTGTTTTAAACCACCACTTCCCCCTTCTCAGTGTTCCTTTCTCGCTCCCGTGCTGTGACTGCTGCTGTTGTGCCACTTCACCCTGACTTCATGCAAATCTAGGATTGCGTTGCTGCACCACAGAATGTACTGTAATTGCTGCGATTACATTATTATTCAATAGAGAGAAATAATAGTATTCTGTGACTAAGTGTCTAATTATACTAATACTCTTAGATGTTCCACATTTTTCAAAAAATTATGCTCTTAAAGATTGACAGGACCTTGGCTTTGTTTTGATGCAGTTGTTTACTGTTCCGGGTTTTGTTTTTTGTTGTGCTAAAGTAGCTCATCAAGTTTTATTCTGCTTTTGTAGAGCTCTCGTGACATTAATTACCTCTTACTGATTCAGGTCATGGCAACTGCATTTAGGTTTGAGGACAGAAGTATGAATGTGGTGGGTGTCTACATTTCATAAAGCGTGGATCAGATGCTAATTACAGGTAGTTAGTTTTCTGTTGTAGAATTCGCAATTCCCCCTGTATTAGATTTGCTTATGTATCTCCTAAGGTGGTGCTTTAGATGGCTTCTTATATTTGAATGGAATGACAGGGTTTTAGAAAGCTTTTACAAGGCCACAATCTGTACACCTTCGGCTGCAATGAAACCCCTGTGGTTTTATCATTTGACCTAATGGTGTGCGATTGAAAGCACATTAATAGTCATTGATTCTGCTGGACTGGCACAACTCACACTCTTCAAAGTACATTTTGGGACCACATTACTTGGGTTATGATTACACAATCAAGATACAGTGGTCCCTCAAGTTACAAACGCCTCAGGTTACAAATGCTTAAGGTTACAAACTCTGCTATCCTGGAAGAGTTACCTCAAATTGAGAACTTTGCCCCAGGATGAGAACGGAAATTGTGGGCCGGCGGCACAGCAGCAGCAAGAGGCCCCATTCGCGAAAGCACGCCTCTAGTTAAGAACAGTTTCAGGTTAAGAACGGACCTCCAGAACGAATTAAGTTCATAACTAGAGGTACCACTGTACTGTGAAGTAACAGCTCCTTTTTTGTGACTGAGGAAATTCCATGGCTCTTCAACCATTCCCACTACCCCCTTGTTTGACTGTCTCTGGTTATTCCCTTGTAAGCTTCAAATTACTTTATGCCATTCCTTAAATAATACTACAGCAGAGTAAGTGGTTAGGGAATTGCAACAGCTATATAGAGGTTACCATTGGAATCATCTGGCAGAGAGCACTGCCGTTCATTTTAAGGGCATCCAAGTAGATCTCCAATTGCTGCAGAAAACCTGTTGGAGATGGGGGCCTGCTAAGAGGACTGAAATAAAAATTAGAAATGGCAGGTAGTGTTGCAACCCATTGTTTTGGTTGTGAGCGTGCAAAGCAGATTCTGTTAATATTTTTCTACCCTTTGTGGTATATGTTCTTTCTCGGCGGGACAAATGCAATTCAGCAGAGCAAGATTGAAGCAATAGTTTTCTTCCCCACCTTATGTGACTCTGGCAGTGTCAAATATTTTGGCACCTTCTAATCTCTCTGTGTCACTCTATGACAGGATTCCCTTAAGTTCATTCTGCCTTAGCAAGTGAAGGTCACATAGCACACTCTTCCTTTCAGTCGCCATCTGGCCGTTTATTATTAGCAGTACTGTGGAAAACAGAAATTAGAAACACAAGACCAAAACAGTCTTTGCAAGTTCAGCCATTTTGCCCCACCAAACGGAGTCATTTCTCCTCAGGTGGCACTCTCACTAAGAAAAGGAAGGTGCAGAATCTGCGTTTCAGCAGGTGCAACAGGTGGTATTAGATAGACCTCCATAACAAACAAGAGTATATATGCTAAGCTGATCTGGAAATACTGAATGACAACTGTATTAATACACCCAATGGAAAACTACTTTTCTTAAGCTTCTACAAATGTTTGGTACAGTGGTACCTCGGTTTAAGTACACAATTGGTTCCAGAAGTCTGTACTTAACCTGAAGCGTACTTAACCTGAAGTGAACTTTCCCATTGAAAGTAATGGAAAATGGATTAATCCATTCCAGACAGTCCACGGAGTACTTAAACTGAAGCGTACTTAACCTGAAGCAAACTTTCCCATTGAAAGTAATGGAAAGTGGATTAATCCGTTCCAGACGGGTCTGCGGAGTATTCAACCTGAAGCGTACTTAACCCAAAGTATGAGTGCAATTGGTTCTGGAAGTCCGTACTTAACCTGAAGCGAACTTTCCCATTGAAAGTAATGGAAAGTGGATTAATCCGTTCCAGACAGGTCTGCGGAGTACTTAAACTGAAAGTACTCAAACCGAAGCGTACTTAAACCGAGGTATGACTGTATTTGCCCATAAAGAATAGATAAGGCTCAGCCCTTATCAGTTTATTTTATTTTATTTTTTACCTTCATTTCCTTCATTCTTATGGGAACTTAGGCATACAGAATTACTGATTTGAAAGGCTGAGAGTGCAATCCTAGAGATGTCTACTGGGAGCAAGTTTCATGTCAATAGGACTGCAGCCTAAGTTCCAACATACAACAAATGCATTGGAGAGTGTTAGTTGCATTTTTGTCAATTCTTCAACAAAAATGTGTGCTGTGATTACAGAATCATGGCCAGAACAGTGAAAATCATACCCAGGTGGCGCTGTGGTTAAACCACTGAGCCCAGGGCTTGCTGATCAGAAGGTCGGCGGTTCGAATCCCTGTGACGGGGTGAGCTCCCGTTGCTTGGTCCCAGCTCCTGCCAACCTAGCAGTTCGAAAGCATGTCAAAATGCAAGTAGATAAATAGGAACCGCTACAGCGGGAAGGTAAATGGCGTTTCCATGTGCTGCTCTGGTTTGCCAGAAGCAGCATTGTCATGCTGGCCACATGACCTGGAAGTTATACGCCGGCTCCCTCGGCCAATAATGCGAGATGAGCGCGCAACCCCGGAGTCGGTCACGACTGGACCTAATGGTCAGGGGTCCCTTTACCTTTATGCCATTAGGGAGAACTTCCTAAAAATGCAACACTGGTGGTATCTAACACCTTAGAAATTAGCCAAAATGTAAAAAGGTGTAAAAAGTAACTGTTGGAGTTGTGGGGCACAACCAGGATCCTTCTATCATGTATGGTGGCAATGCAATAAAATCAAAACGTTTTGGGAGGATATCCATTTAGAACTCGAAAAGATGTGAAGAATCTCCTTTAACATTAAGCCAGAGGCATACTTATTGGGTATTATTGATGCGGATTTCCCTTTAAAAAATTTAATGATCTTTTTCTCTACGCAACGGTGGCAGCGGGGGTTCTTATAGCTACAATGTGGAAAAGTTCCCTCAAGATAAGAGTGGGTCCAAAAAAAAAGATTGATTATGCTGAATTAGATAGCCTATCCGAAAAACTAAAGAACAAACCAAGGAAAGAATTCATTTCAAAATGGGAAGTACCTATTTAAACTATATTTGAAAATTGACAATACTGACTTAAAATCCGTAGCAGCCTTTGAATAATTCCAGCAATAGCATGCATTAGTTCTATGATTTAACATATTTTGATCTGATTTGAGATGACAGTAATAACAAGTATTGGCAGTAAAGAATGGTAATTTGAATTATGGAGTTGATGGGAAGTTGGGTTTAAAAAGAAGAGACCATTGCAGTTTAAGGATTATGAAATTTATATTAATTCTTTATGTATGGCGCGACTGATGGTAATGTTTCTATGGTTTATTCTGTCCTTTTTTGTTGTGTGTTGAGCAAATAATTTTTTTAAGAAAGAAAGAAAGAAAGATGGGCAGCAAAATGGCACAGGAGGAGAATCCAGACTTGTTGAAAGAGACAAATACATGTATGGGGGAATCGGGACATTCAGGCTCTGCTCAGGCTCTGTTTCTGTGTTGAATTCACTTTCTTTGCTGAATGTTGGTCTTTCTAGCACAGGGGTCAGCAAACTTTTTCAGCAGGGGGCCGGACCACTGTCCCTTGTGGGGGGTCGGACTATATTTTGAAAATGAAAATAAAAATGAATTCCTATGCCCCACAAATAACACAGAGATGCATTTTAAATAAAAGCACACATTCTACTCATGTAAAAACACGCTGATTCCTGGATTTAGAAGGCGATTGGGCCTGGATTTAGAAGGCGATTGGGCCGGATCCGGCCCCCGGGCCTTAGTTTGCCTACCCATGTTCTAGCATCACACAGCATTTTGTTTTAACTGTAAATCTGACTTGGCTGGAAAGGAAACCGTTGAAGGATTAATGTTCTTCTGCCCCACATGGTTCCTATTGAAGCAAGGCTGGCATATATAGATGCATGTATTTGTTAAGTGTAATTCGTAACAAATGAAGAGTTGGTCCTGAACAAAACATTTCCATTGAAATAACCCACATACAGATATCCTCTACCCCAACACCTCTTGCCCTTTTTGTTGCAGGTGTGTGTAGATCAGTGATGTCTCTATAGGAGAGGCTTTTGCTGAGCTACAGAGAGAAATGTGCATAGCTTAGCTTTTTTTGATGAAGGTATATATATGAAGCACCTATTTCACATTCAAAATACAGCATTTTGAATTCATTTCTGTTATGTCCGCAATGAAGTGTAAATAAATAAACCACTTGTTTTGCAGAAGATTATTGCCTAAGAAACTCAAGGAATTGCATATTGGTTATTTTCACAAGAGTTTTCTCCTTCAGGCCTCACCCCCTCTTACTTTTTAGAATGGGGGCATGTTAGAGGGACTGCCACCTAAGAAAGAAACCAATATGTGGATATGTTCTTCCATTGTGGGTCTGCTTACATACCATAACCACAACTGCAGTTGTTGTTTTGGTATGTTTGCAGGAGCAGGTGATCTAGTCCAATACTGTATACCAGAATCTTCTTTAAAGCTGTCAAAGTGAAGAATTTACAGCTTATGCCCTCCTACACATTTTTGTTCTTTCCTGATTCGTTCAAATTCACCACAAGAAGTAGGAGTCAACTGGAAAAGTGTTGTAACAATTTCCCAAATGTGCACTGCTGAGACTTAAATCACTTCAGCCAAACTGTAAAATATGAACGGCAGGCTTGTGCGGACCTGGTCTGGGGTGGAAAATGTACTCTGCATATGCTCAGAGACATTCCTCTTTCATCGTTTTTGGCTCTAGCAGTGAAAAACATCTTCTAGTTTTATCCTTGGAACACACCAGTATAAACTGGGGTTGACCCACAGAGGTGAAAATATTGCCGAGTGACGAAGTATAGCTGCTTTAACCATGCAGTCCATGAACAGAATCCACACTCTGCAATTGAATCATCCCAGTTCCTGTCTGAGCTGGTTGATCCTGACTGTGAGAGGCATAAACCTATGGTTAATGGTTGTTGCTTGGCGGCAGAGCACATGGTTTGCATGTAGAAGTACCCAGTTTCCATCCCTGGCATCTCCAGGTAAGGCTGAGAGAAACCCCTGCCAAAATTGTGGAAAGCCACTTCCAATCTGTATAGAAAATTCTGAGCTAGGTGGAGCAATGTCCTGACTCTGTATAAGGCTAACTGGGATAGTTCAGTTGGTGGAGCATGAGGCTCTTAACTTCATGGTTGTTGGTTTGAAGGGGAAAGGATTCCTGCATTGCTGGGGGGTTGGACTACTAGACTTTGGCTCATAACTTATTCGTTTCTTTCCTTAGAGCATTAAGCTGAAATTGGTCCTGTTGGAGGTTGTGGTTGTCAACTGGAACTCAAGAGCGCTAGGCAACAATCAAGGCCGAATGCAATTATTTCACTGAGTTATTATTTTATTTTTTAATTTTAGTGGGTCTGCTCTGATTAAAAGTTAGTTGAAAGCATTCTGTGCCTTTCCAGCCTAAAAAAAAAGTTGTTGTTGTTTTTTTTTAAAGTAAACCTGGAAAAACTAGCTGGTATCAAACTATTTAGAAGGTTTCTGCTTGTTTATTATTACATACCCTTTGGGGTTATTTTTTGTGTCTGCATGTGGAATTTCCCTCTTTGGTGAAAACAGTTGAGGCCTGTTACACCTTCCCTTAGGAAACTCTAGATGGGCCATCCTACAACTTCAAAGTCCCAAGGAATTCCAGATCCTCTATAGGCCTTGCAGTGAATGATTTGCCACTTAACAGTTCAATGAATCACAAATTTATTTATTTTCTATGTGTGCTGCATCAATTTAAAAAAAGGAGAGGTGTGGGGATGGGCATGCTCTGCTGTGAGGTTTATGGACTGAACAGGCAAGATTAACCCAAGGGAAGGAGGAGTGGAAGAAAATGGGAAAGGAAAGAGATCAAGTTATTCAAGACCTGAATGAAGTGGCAAGCTATAAGCAGACATTTGTACCCAGATCAGGCTGATATTCCCTTGCTGGTGTTCATGCCTCTTTTTCTCGTTTTGGCAAATGGATAGGGCCAGTGTGTCCTTTCCCCTTGTTTCTGCTGTCCCAGGGCAACTGGCAATTAGAGCTGAATGTTCATTTAGCCAAGGGAAGGAAGCTCCCTGCAGCCCTTTTCCTTCTTTGGCTGAACCAAAGAAAAAGGGACCAGAGAGCACTTTCCTTCCAGCTGAGCCCTTTGTGGTTGGATGCTTGAGTAGCAGAATGCCCCCAATATCACCCTGGTCTCAAAGGACTCTTGGCATGCTCAGAGAACCTGGGGAGGGGGCGGTTAGTGGTAATTACGAATTATGCCAAGACTGGGCAGAAGAAACACGAGGGGGAAAGTATTTATGTAGCATAAAAGGGACAACTGTCATATTCTGGCTTCCTACCTGTGCCCTACTTCTTAGCAATGAGTAAAAATCAACAGGAGCATAGCTTTGGGTAGTGCCTGCGTATTCAGGAATACACTACCCAAAGTTATTAGTTACTATCAGTGCCTTTTTGTTTTTGCTTTTTTAAAGAGATGCTGGTATTCTTAATACAAATGTTGTGGTCGCTAGTGCAAAACGATTGCCAAGGGTAGCAAAAAAAGAGAGGTGCTAGTGCTCTGTACCGGTGAATACCGTCACAAAATGATGCTAGCAAACACAGAACTGCATTTAATATTGCAGTTCTTTATGCATGGCTATTTGTGGACTGATTAGCGAAATCTGCTAGCTGTGCTCTTAGATCCTAGGCTAGGCTGCAATCAGAA
This sequence comes from Zootoca vivipara, assembly GCF_965207765.1. NCBI lineage: Eukaryota > Metazoa > Chordata > Lepidosauria > Squamata > Lacertidae > Zootoca > Zootoca vivipara. Next base: position 68,873,384 of record NC_142588.1, on the reverse strand, counting down.
GTGAGTGTTCATAGAAGCAACTGGGCAACTAGTCCCCTGCAACCTGCAGGTTCACATTTCCGAAATCAGATATACTCTTGATGCCAGAGGCTGTATGAAATTGCCCTGGGAATCCCAAAGAAGACGACTTTAGGCACAGAGAGAGGCCACACGCAAAAGGACCACATTCCAATTTGAGGCAACTCATTAATGCCACCCCTGAATGAACATTCTTTGCTTACACTTCCTCCCAGTTCTTTTTTGTTGTTTTATTTTTGTTCAGTTCCTGAAAGTTAATCATCTTATAATATGTACCGCTGCAAATTCATATCTACAGAAGATGTTATCTGTCATTTTGCATTGGATTCTAGCTTCAGAGGGGGGAGGGAAAAGGGTAAAGCTGCAGAGGTTTATTCACTTGATTCTGCTGGTGGCCCCGGCTCTTCAATTATAATGGTTGGGTGTAATCCAGTGAATGTTAGTCATGCCTAAATCCAATTAGAATCCTTGGAATTTACTGCACATAACTATGGGATGTGCCTACCTTTCTCTGGAGTGTAACTGTAAAGCTCAACTATGTGGATAATGATAATGTGAAAACTGCAGGGATAATTTCATTAGCACATCATCCAAGGCTTCTAACTATTAATTCTGTTACTGCCACTGGTGGTCATATAGCTACATTGTATGGTCAGAATTGTAGATTAACTAGCAGGTAGTATCATAGGTAAAGGTAAAGGGACCCCTGACCCCGTGACCGACTCTGGGGTTGCGGGGCTCATCTCGTGTTATTGGCCGAGGGAGCTGGTGTACAGCTTCCGAGTCATGTGGCCGGCATGACTAAGCCACTTCTGCCAAACCAGAGCAGCGCACGGAAACACCGTTTACCTTCCCGCTGTAGTGGTACCTATTTATCTACTTGCACTTTGACGTGCTTTCGAACTGCTAGGTTGGCAGGAGCTAGGACCGAGCAACGGGAGCTCACCCCGTCGTGGGGGATTCGAACTGCCGACCTTCTGATTGGCAAGCCCTAGGCTCAGTGGTTCAACCCACAGCGCCACCTGCGTCCCATTGGTAGTATCATAGGGGCCCCTTAAACAGGTAGCAGGGGGGAAATGAGCAGATTACTAGTTACACTGCTCAGTTCCCACAAAATAGAATTCATTTTGTACGCAGATCATTTGATCTGATCTTTATGATCCATTGGATGTTATAGCCCTAGATATCTCTTGAATAGAAGAGTGTGGCATTTGGCAGTTTTGCAAAATTGTATTGTCATAGCAAACTCTTTACAGTACTTCTAGAAAAGGTTTGTGTGCAAACATGGAAACTTGCTAAACCCTTGGGTTAGATGCTGGGTTTTGGTTTCTCTAAAAAAAGAATTAAGCCCGAGTGGACTACCGGTATCCGTTAATGGAAATTTAGACATGATGGCTTCCTAATAATGTTTAAGGACTGCTTCTGTGTTTGCAAAGCTTTCACTGCATAGATACATTTCTTTGACATGAAGAATCTGATTGTATAAACCATTTTTTGCTAGTAGTGAGCAATAATGGATATTGACTTTTTGAGCCCTGAGGAGACTTGCTGCAATGTGAGTCATGTATCCCTTAATTTGAGATGAAGTATTTATTGCAAATGTATGGGATATATAAGGAGGAATACATATATCCAGTTTATTTATTTAGCTGATATATTTATCACCTTTCATGCACACCTCACCAAGCAGTTTATATAAAAACATTAAAATAAGCATCAGTTAAAATAATATAAAACAACATTATAAAAATGAACAAAACATAAGCTAGAATGATTATTATTATTATTATTATTATTATTATTATTATTTAAGTATATCTCCTTTCCTCTGGGGAAAATGATTCCTGAGTTGCCCTGTGGTGATTGTTGGGGGAAGGAAAAGCAGCTTTGGATTGGAATACTAGGAGCTAGATGTGGGTAGCTCACCAAATTGTCATTTCTAATCTCTGTCTTCTCCTCAGGGCAAGCTGTGTCCTTAGCCCTGTGCTGGCATTTGCGGGGAGGGAGGCTGCTCTGCCTTCTGAATTTCTGAAGTTTTACCTCCAGCTACATTGAAAGTTGGTTATGCTGCCACCAAGCTGGAACCAAATGGAATATTCCTGTCCTTGTCTCTAGACATGCTGTGGTACACAAAGGATAAATGTCTGTTACTCTGCGCTATAACAAGAGTCCTAATAGCTGAAGAGACACCTCTTTGACTGTTTTAGGACCCGCCTTATTATTTTGACTGTAATTTGTTTTAACGGTTTTTGATATCGCACTTTTAAATGGTTGGGACCTCCCCTGAGACCATATGGTGAAGTGGGGGATAAGAAATCTAATAAATCAGTAAAATTGGAGGTGGAATCACCATGCTCAAGGGGTTACCTTTGAAGGTGACTCGGAAACTACAACTAATCCAGAATGCGGCAGCTAGACTGGTGACTGGGAACGGCCGCCAAGGTCATATGACACCGGTCTTGAAAGACCTACATTGGCTCCCAGTACGTTTCCGAGCACAATTCAGAGTGTTGGTGCTGACCTTTAAAGCCCTAAATGGCCTTGGTCCAGTATACCTGAAGGAGCGTCTCCACCTCCATCATTCTGCCCGGACACTGAGGTCCAGCACCGAGGGCCTTCTGGCGGTTCCCTTGTTGCGAGAAGCCAAGTTGCAGTGAACTAGGCAGAGGGCCTTCTCGGTGGTGGCACCTGCCCTGTGGAACGCCCTCCCAACAGATGTCAAAGAGGAAAACAACTACCAGACTTTTAGAAGACATCTGAAGGCAGCCCTGTTCAGGGAGGCTTTTAATGTTTAATAGATTACTGTGTTTTATTTTTCTGTTGGAAGCCGCCCAGAGTGGCTGGGGATACCCAGCCAGATGGGCGGGGTATAAATAATAAATTATTATTATTATATCATTATAATGTGTCCTGCCGCATCAACAGCTACTCCTTTTGTACTTTCATACTTGTACTCGTTTGCCTTTTTACCCTTCTTGATGATGATATTCAGTTTGTTTTCTAAGTTTAGGTTCACATAAACAGTCAGCAATGAAACTTAGCAGTATCAGCTTTCCTGCAGCTAGTGAGGGAGACCAGCAGCCCTTGCCGGTTGGCTGAAATGGGCACATACAGAGGAGTCTGCTATTGCGGTGTTACATTGCACTGTTTCTTTCCAAAGGTTTTCCCCTCTTATGCACATTAATTTCTAGTGCATTTTTAATATCTGTGTATTCTAACCATACTGATTATGCCTCTGTCAGTTTTTCAGAGAGTAGCAGTTCGCTTCTTAAGATAGGAAAAGGCCATAAAACCAAGGACATTTATCCCACAAAACAAAATAATGGCAATTCTACTTGGATCCTGGGGGCAGATCAACACCATGTTTCTTGGGCTAATACCTATGACGCAGACATTCTATGAGTACGGATGATATTGTGTATTTTAGGTTGTATATGTGAAGCTTAAGTAAAAAAAAAAGCCTTTGAAAGGGTGGCACACACCTTCCTGAATTTAAGCAAGGTGCTGCAATGCTTAGTTGTTTTCTTTTATATAGAGAAGGTGCTTTTGCATATGTGTACTTTTTGCAGAATGTCGAACAAGGGAGCCACAATCAGTAATTGATCTACTGCCTGCTTTTCATGGTCTCATGCTTTGTCCTGTGGCCTACAGAAGGAGGTTTTTAGCCTATCTGAAATGTTATGGGATGCAGGTATCAAATTTTCATCAGGCTTGAGTAGTGTTAATTTGATGTATTACTACCCAGTCACATACAATCATTTGGTTTATTCTTTGCATGACTGTTAAATCTCCAATACTAATTGATGCAGATGGTATCATATTTTTCCAGCAGTTGAAAGAAGGGTGACATATTGTGCCATATTTTAGTGACTCTTGCTGCCCTTGCTGCCCCCCCCCCCATAAATGGTTTGTTTTTACCAGGACTGCTTCTTGCAGTATGTTCGCAGCATGGAAAATGCTGCAGATGTGGCTTCTTTCTTTGCCAGACAGGTAATGTGAGCAGCCTTTGACCCACGTGGGAAGACCCTGCACTTTCCCAGCATTGCTGGTGTAGAATCCTTCCACATGGCTTCTCATATCTCTAGAGCAGTGCGGGAAGGAACCACCTTGTAGCTGCTTGCGCTCTACAAATTTCACGTGAGAGGAAAGAAAACGCAGAAACTGATGCTGTGGGGAAAGAGTTTTCTTATTGGATGTGTGTAGTCTTATTGGAAAGCGAAATACAGTAATAGTTTCCCCACCCACCCATTTTTATCTGTCCCTTAAACTTTCCTTGGAATATGCAACTGGCTTGATATCTCTGTTCAGTGGAGAGTACATACCAAAATACATTGTAATATAGCAAGTACAGCAAAGTTTCCGAACTTGATTTACCACAGCTGCTCTTCTGTGGTTAATGTTACAAGACATTTACCAGCTGCCCCATGGTCTAGGTCCTCAAAAATAGCCAATTGGTATCATTTAGGTTGGCAAATTCTCTTCATTCTTTTTGTGAACAGCAGCATGTTTGCAGATGCTAAAACTAGTGTGTAAAAGCAATTTTATTCAGTGTTGGTAGGTGTAAGTTCCAGTTGTGTGTGTTTTTAAGATTGCATTTTGGGGAGGGGGCAAGAGACTTTGATTAGCCCTGGTAACAAACCCTATATTAAGCATAAAGGAGCTTAAGTTGTCCTATTAAGGACCTGGAGTGAAGAACTGCCTAAGTGAGCCCTGTGGGAAGGAGGTTTGATTTGATTGTGGGAATTTTGTATTTTTCTCCTCCCTGGGGGCAAGGGGGATTAGCTGAATAGAAGTATGCATTTATGCAGCAACAGTGTTGATGCCTGTAAAATCACGGCACATTCTTTCAAAATTTCAGAGGACAGCCAACCTCATTGTTGGGAAGCATAGTGCTGTTTAATATTGGTGTGCAGCTTGTTTGGCATGCTACAATAAACCGTAAAGGTAAAGGGACCCCTGACCATTAGGTCCAGCCGTGACCGACTCTGGGGTTGCGGCGCTCATCTCGTGTTATTGGCTGAGGGAGCTGGTGTACAGCTTCCGAGTCGTGGCCAGCATGACTAAGCCACTTCTGGCGAACCAGAGCAGCACACGGAAACGCCGTTTACCTTCCCGCTTGGAGCAGTACCTATTTATCTACTTGCACTTTAACGTGCTTTCGAATTGCTAGGTTGGCAGGAGCTGGGACCGAGCAGCGGGAACTCACCCCGTCGTGGGAATTCGAACCACCGACCTTCTGATCGGCAAGCCCTAGGCTCTGTGGTTTAACCCACAGTGCCACCCGCATCCCACACATTAAACCATAGATTGAATTAAACTATGGTTTAACATGAACGAGCAGCATTCTGGTGCATGCTTCTCACTACTGTCCAATTCGCTCCTACCTTTGCCACATTGGGAAGAAGCAAGCTCTCGTAGTTTGTTTCCACCAAACAAACCATAAGCGATAAGAACAAACCTTGACTTCTGGTCGTGGTTTGAAAACAAACAAACTGTGAGCACCAGTTGACATAGAATGCTAATCCAACTTCCTGGTTTTTGCCTCCCAGCGTGACAAAGCCAGGAATAGCAAAAGAGCCAAGTGGGCGAAATTGAGCAGTGTGGAGCAGCATAGTTTATTTTAAAATATGGTTTAGCGTTGTGTCTGCTGCAGATTTTCCCTGAGGCTCTCTGCACTGATGTTGACTGTCAATATGGATGTAAAAAGGTAAAGGACCCCTGACAGTTAAGTCCACTTGCGAACGACTCTGGGGTTGTGGCACTCATCTCGCTTTACTGGCCGAGGGAGCCGGCGTTTGTCTGCAGACAGTTTTTCCGGGTCATGTGGCCAGCATGACTAAGCCGCTTCTGGAGAAACCAATGCAGTTTGCCTTCCTGCCGGAGCGGTACCTATTTATCTACTTGCATTCTGGCATGCTTTTGACCGGGTTGGCAGGGTCTGAGCAACGGGAGCTCACCCCGTTGTGGGGATCCGAACCGCCGACCTTCTGATCAGCAAGCCCAAGAGGCTCAGTGGTTTAGACCAGTGGTCCTCAACCTTGGGCCTCCATATGTTTTTGAGACTACAATTCCCATCATCCCTGATCACTGGTCCTGCTAGCTAGGGATCATGGGAGTTGTAGGCCATAAACATCTGGAGGCCCAAGGTTGAGGACCACTGGTTTAGACCACAGCGCCACCCACGTCCCTCAATATGGATGTACCTTCCTCCAATAATGACAGACGGTGGAGTTTTCTAAGTAACACCCCCCCTTGATTACTACACCCTGATTTGCACATTGAGGCTGCAGTCCAAGACCTCCTATGCCAGGCTGTGGGGGGTTTGAATCTCTTTGTTCACTTCTGCTTGCTAAACTGGCACCCCACTGCCAACAAAATGACACTTGCATCATTCTGCAGATGCTGACCTCTGCCTTCCAAACGGGTGGGCAGAAGGCCTTCCGGTGGTATTCTTGTCAAAAGAGCCCAGCAGAAGGCCCCCAAAGCAGTGTTCCAAAGTTGGGCAGAGCCAGCCTGGGATCTGCTGGATCCCAAGCTGATCTCACAGCCAGCCACAGGCGCCATCTTCCGAAGAACATTGAGGGGGCCCAACGTGATGTCCTGACGTCGCTCCGTGCTCAACTCCACCTTTGGCTTTAACAATGGGAGGGCAGCCCCCTCCAAGTAATATTGATGGGATTCAAAAAAGCCTCGGCCCCCTGGAGCCGGCACCTGTGCAGCCAGCAATGGCCTAAAACAGGGGTCCCCAAACTTTTTCAGCAGGGGGCCGGTCCACTGTCCCTCAGACCTTGTGGGGGGCCGGACTATATTTTTGGGGAAAAAAATATAAACGAATTCCTATGCCCCACAAATAACCCAGAGATGCATTTTAAATAAAAGGACACATTCTACCCATGTAAAAACATGCTGATTCCTGTGGGCCGGATTTAGAAGGTGATTGGGCCGCATCCGGCCCCTGGGCCTTAGTTTGGGGACCCCTGGCCTAAAAGCTGTGCTGGCCTAAAGCTGACGCAGTAATCAGACCCAATCCGCCTGCTGCCCATTTTCTGAAGTGTCTGGACTGGGGATGGGCAGTGGCAGCTCTGCTGCTTCCCTGAGGCAAAGTCAGCAAGCAGTATGGATTACTCTGCCCTGCAGTAAGGATGTGGGGAAATGCCGATAGTAGTGCAGGTCTGTCCCTTCTGCAGCTCTCACTGCTTACAAGCCGTTCTTCATGACCACCCACCATTGAGAGGCTCTCTTTGAATCATCTTCCCCTGACGGTTCTGCCTTACAGGGCACTTATGGGAGTCTGCAGCTAGGGTAGGGCCCTTGCATTGCTCTTCTACCATAATGTTGCAGTTTCACCCCAGAGTTAATTCATGAACTGAGGTTATATCTCTGAAACCAGCCTCTTACATAATCTTTTCTTATTATTTAATGTTCCAGTGTGCCCAGTGCAAAAATCTTCTGCATTCATAAAAGCTTTCAGTTCGCTCTTCCATTTCCTGCTTTAAGTATTCTATCACTTGGGGTGCTGAGAAGCTGTTCAGAAAGTCAGCTTATCGGTTTCAAATTAGGATCCTCATTGGATTTGTCTCTGGCCAAGGATCTCGTTGAATAATGCTATCTCCACTGCTGGTGTACTCTTAGCTGGCAATTACTCAAAATTGTCCCGAGTTACACTGACCTTGTTGCAAGCCTGGCGATTATTTAGGTCATTTGGCTTGACCAGGTAACACTCTTAATTCTTAACAGTACTAGCTCCATTGGTTGTGCATAGCTGGCTTGATTTGAATGAGAGGGGAAGGAAAGGGAGTGACTGAATTGGGGAAAGCTTATGTTTAGTTTTTGGTCAGTCATGTTGCTCGCATTGGCCTTAATGGTATATGTACTCCTTTTGTGGAAGAAGACTAATTGAATTTTTGAGCTGTCATTGAGAAAGACCCAGCACATATTTTCCAGTGTCTGTGTATGGAACTTGGTCTAGCCCAGGCATGGCCAAACTTGGGCCTCCAGCTGTTTTGGGACTACAACTCCCATGATCCCTAGCTAAAAGAACCAGTGGTCACGATGATGGGAACTGTAGTCCCAAAACAGCTGGAGGGCCAAGTTTGGCCATGCCTGGTAGCCGCAACATACTTGGTCATTCCCTGGCTCCTGACTTTTCCTGACCTATCTCTTCACCACCTCCATTTTGGTGTTGCATGTTGCCAGTATAAAGTCCTCCAAGCAGAAAATGTGTCTGCATGCAGAAAATGTGTCTGCATGCACCTAGAACACATACAACCCCCCCCCCCAACTAAAATAGGTCTTATAACAATGCAAAATGCAAACCTAATACAGAGAGACTTTTTCAACCATTTGCAAAAACTTGTTGAAACAAAAATGTCCCAAGTTGTTTCTGTAATGTTCAGATCGTGGATGTCTGTTGTATCTCAACAGGAATGCTATTCCACAGAATGGGGCAGCCGTGCTGAAAGCCTTTGCTCCACCACTATGTCTAATATTTTTGGCCTTGTTGTGGTATTGTTTCATTTTTCTTTGGCTAGCTGCCTTCTATGAATACTTGCATAGGCATGGTTGCTCCATCCTATGGGATATAATAGATGAGATGTTGCAATGCTACAGTACTGTTGCCTTATAATCACCTTTTATTTACATAGCAGTTATTAATTTGCATTATCTAACCATGCATTTCATGGCATGAGTGACACTGTTTGGGTTTACAGCATACTATGTGTCATTTTAATTATTCCAAAACATTTACAGTGGAGTTTCTATTTTCACAAATGAAATACCGTTAATAGCACTTGCTATTTATTTTAAATGAAACAGGAACCCACATGTGGTGGTAGATGTCCATATGATCATTGGGAAAAATGAAGCAGATGCCTTGTGACTTTATTTCCTAAAACTAAATAAAACCCAGGCATTCAGAGTGCAGCACACATTGCGGTATTTAGTACTATCAAAAATGTACTGAATGCTCCAATTTTGTGTTGTTTGACCCGAAAGGTTGGAACAATAAAATCTGTTAACTTTATTTACATATGTGCTGCATTTAACACTAGCAGTTCAAAAATAAAATTGCTATCACACATAGGACTAAGTGAGTCACTTTCTGAAGTTGGCCTGGGGCCAGGCAATGGAGAGCTTGATGTGGGACAGGCTGGGGCCCCTTCAGTGTAACTTAATCCAAAGAGCAGATAAATTCTTTTCAAAGTCAAAGCCAGTAACAAGTTATTCCCCGTTATACAAATGTTACACCACATTATAAATGGTGGATTGATTTAAGGCCATTCATACTGCTGGGTTCTAAGTCGTGACTAGGTCTAAGTCAGAAGTTTAAGCTGGAAATATGAAAACCCAATACTCTGGCAGTACCTTCACTTACCGTATTTAAATTAAATTATTTATTGGATGATTAGTTTGCCTACTTCGTATTTATATATGAGTTCTTAACCCCCCTTCACCATAAAGGACAAAATATGCAATCATAAAAACAGATAAAACCATTTCAGTCACAGGGCAAATAAAACTAGGAAGAGTCTACTTCTGCATACCATTCATTACCATATTTTTTCTGTCTATAAGACGCCCCCATGTATAAGACATGTATAAGACCCCATGTATTATTTTGTGGACTCAGATTTAAGAAAATGGGGGGGGGGGAGAGGGAGAGAGAGATGTATCCGTGTATAAGACGCCCCTTATAAAACCCACTCGGCACCATGCTTTCCTTCTGATTCATGACCTGGAACATGTAAGGCAGAGTGAGAGCATATGAGTAAAAATTACAGGAGAGGAAAAAAGTTGTGACTCTATTGTGGGTGTCTGCTTTAGACCTCCAAGCTGGACTGGAGACTGGGAGGACTCTTTTCAGATGCCATGGGAGGTAGCAATGCAGGGAGCAGCAGAGGCAAGGGTGAACTACTGAAAATCTCCTTCCATGCCTTCCCACTTATGAGAGCCTCCACTGAATCCAGGAGCCTTTTTTCAGTAGAGGGACACAATTGGATGCAACTCTGCGACAATATTAGTTGCTAAATATGGATGCCGTTGATTTCTGCACACAAATTTGGACGGTATGGTGAATGCATTTTCTATCTAGTTATTTCCAAGTGTGTAGTTTAGGAAGCATTGTTGATGTTTTGCATCTATTTTGGTGTCCTGAGTTTTCCAGTGAAAGAATGATTGGTTGAGCAGCAGAAGCATGCCTTTGCATGGTGCAATGAACATTCACCTGGGCAGCTATGAAGTCTTGTCCTAGTGCAACTTTGATGAAGTAAAAGCATACCTATTAGCTATAGTCTGCGATCACTAAGCAGAGTGTATTTTTTATTGCTCAGACCACCAAAATAGCAAAAAAATGTGAGCTGTAGGTTCTGGTTTGTGTATGCTTTCAGAGTTTTCTGCAAGCGATCATAATTTATTTATCACTAAATTGCATTAATGTCAATTGAGGTCATACTCATAAATATGGCTTCAGTTGTATTGCTAAACTGGCAGTGTTTTAAAAGCAGCGTCATTGTTTAGCAGTTATCCAGGCACAGCATGTTTTGATCTGTATAGGGAATATTTTACAAAGTGGAGGCCTCAGAAGAAACATAAACAATAGGGAAAGGAAAGGGCAGCTGTTTTCTATTAGTTTTTAATCTTGAGCACTTCAATGTCTTCTAATGTTATGGGACGTTTTGGCTGCATATGAGAGACCGTGGTTTGTAATATTACAAATGTCCTGGTTACAATGTACTGTTTTAAAAAGAGTGGAAGAAAAATACGAACAGTAAAATGTACAAATCCTCAGACATTAGGACTGAAGCTGTGGGGCTAGTTGAGATGGAAAGGGTTTGCAATTTCCAAGGTACTGTGTTAAGAGATGTGTGAGCGCTGACTTATGTGCTCAGACAATAGCTTTTCAACAGCTTGTCTCTGCGTTAGTCCTGGTGACTTGGGAGCAGTTGCAGTGCTACTCAGCTAGCCTATAAGTGGAGCTGGTATGGGAACTTTTTGAGTTTCTTATGTTATCCTAGCAGTGTGGGACAGAGCCACTCTGCAGTAGCTCCCATGCCAGTGGTATATTGGAGAGGGCTCTCGATGGAGAGAGGGCATTAGAAGCTCCAGTGTTGCAGCTTTCAGCTGGTTATCTCGGGCATCTGTTGTATAGTGTTCATGGTTGGTTAGCACCATGCACCAAACTTAGCCACACAAATGTCTAGGCTCCCAGACAATGGCAGGAGCTCACAGCTTCTTTGCTGCTCCCCAGTCTGTTGTACTTTCACACAGTGCTGAGCTAAGTCAAGGTTTTGTTTAGTATGTCGTCTGAATTGGGAGTTGTTAATAACCCTCTTCTTGCTAACCATGAGCTGTAGCCAACTGCTAGCACATGCTGCTAATTCTATCCTGGCAGGCCTGGAGGCCAAGTGAAGAGATCTGAAGGGATAGCCAACATGGTATCCTCCAGATGCTTTGGACTACAACTCCCATCAGCCCTAGCCCTATCATGGCTAGTGGTCAGAGGTGATGAGAGTTGTGGTCCAGAACATCTGGAAGCTACCACGTTGGCTACCCTGATTTAGAGTAGCAATATCAGGTCATCAGTGTGACTGGGGAGAACACGAAACCAGGGTAAGTGGGTACGGTAGGTCTAGTCCTAGGCTTACTATTGCCTTGAACTGGCCAACTCTTTTCTCTCTGCTGTTGCCCGAATAATGACTCTGGTTTTGTGTTTTGATTTGGAGTGCCAATAACAGTAATGGACTTTTTCAGTGGTCTTGGGAAATACAGTAATACCTCGGGTTACGAACGCGATCCGTTCCGGATCGCAGTTCGTAACCCGAATAGTTCGCAAACCGAACGCGATGGGCGCCGCCATTTTGCGCATGCGCAAAGCGCGCGATTTTCGCGCTTTGCGCATGCGCAAATCGCGCGATCGCGCGCGTGCGGCTTATGCGCGCGCGCGGCGAAAACACTTCCGGGTTTGCGCAGTTCGTAACCCGAACTGTTCGCAAACCGAGGTGGTCGTAACCCGAGGTACGACTGTAGAGCAAATATGGTGATGGTGATTATGATTGCTACAGTGTATTACCCACCCTTTACCCTAAGATCCCACAGCTGGTTATAATAGCTGTTTAATACAAATTTTAGAAAGAATATAAGCAACTTGTATCAGAAACCTACATACATATAGTTCGTTGCAATGCACCACGAATGTGCTGGAAAAGAATAAGCTGTTTGCAGTGATTGAAAGGTGAAAGTTGTGTACAAATATTGCATTACAGCTCCATTGTGAAATCACTTCTCATTGACCATGTCTTTGGTGGCGATGAGACAGCAGGTGTAGAAGTTTCTTTTTCCACTTGGATGACACAAGTAGTGTATGACATCATTTATATCAAGTATCATTATAATATGATCTTCAAAACAGGACACTTGATCTCCCCAGAGCTTGTGATGAATTCATTTACAATATCTGTTAAAAGTCCCATGTAAATGACCAAATAACACCATGTCCCTTGGCCATGTATACATCCTGATCATAGTTCATATCATATTATCGATAATAACTAGACCAGTGTTTTTCAACCTTTTTTGGGCAAAGGCACACTTGTTTCATGAAAAAAATCACGAGGCACACCACCATTAGAGAATGTTAAAAAAATTAACTCTGTGCCTATATTATTGAGGTTATTAGCTGCTTGAGGTTATTATTGAGGTTATTATTGAGGTTTTAGCTGCTTGTCCACACACTGGAATCCCCAAATAGCTGCAGCTTCCTAGCATGTGCCCGCAACAGTGGTATTTCCATTTATAATAAGGTCAGGGGACTTCAAATCAAACCCAAAACGGGAGGGGCTTCCCAAGGTGTAAAGTGACCCTCAACAGCATCAAGACTGACCTGGGGGGGGGTTGCAATATACATTTCTGATACCTTTAATATTTTGAAGAATTTTGTCTGCTTATGAAAACTGAAATGAGCAATTGGGGGTGGCTTGGACTGGGTGCAAGTAATTATCTTTGCCTGGGGCACAAGATAGCCTGGCACTGGGGCACTACACCCATACACAAAGCTGGATGCATGTGCGCCATGGCTGGCAGCATCTTCCTGCCTCATAAACATAAACGATCCGAGATCACTCATGAACACCCCCACCCCACAACTCCACGGCCTCCTTCCCCGCCTATCACTTTCGCACGACGTCGGGGCTGTAAGGCGACAAGGTCAGGCAAGAACAGCAGACGTGCCTAGCTGCGCCCAGAGACCCGCCCGTCGCTCGGGCGGCGGATGGGCACCGTTTCTCGCCGCCAGGGGCCCGCGCTCGCTCCTCGAGGTGCCCTCGATGACCCTGCGCGCTGGGAGGTTCGGAGGGGCCTTCCCGTCGGAGGTCACGCAGGGCCTTCCCGCTCCACGCTGGCCCATTAGGAAGCCCTGCCCGCAAAGCCAGCGCCCGCCGCCCGGAAGCGCCCTCCCGGGCTCCGCGGGGATGCAGCAGGTGGGGTGGGCGCCCGAGGGGGCGGGGAGGAGCCGGCCAACCGCCCGCTTCACGTGGCCCCGGGGCAGCAGGAGGTGCTACCGAGAGAGCCTCGCTCCGCAGAGCAGCCCGCAGCTGAGCGGAGTCGCCCGGGAGCCGGTCCCTCTGCTGTTCGCTCCCTCTCCAGCTCCACTTGGCACCCGGGAAAAAGAGTGCCTGTTTTCCCCGCAGAAGCGCTTCCCCCTGCTGGCGCCTGCCAGGCTCCTCTTGGAAGGAACCACACGCGCTCAGCCAGCCAGCCAGCCAGGGATCCTGCAGGCGCAACGCGACGGCTCGCCGCCCTACCGCCATCTTTTGCCCACGGCACACCAGGCAACATCTCGCGGCACACTAGTGTGCCGCGGAACAGTGGTTGAAAAACACTGAACTAGACTAATCAAGAGTGGTATACCATCATTGTGAATAACACATATTCAAGGATATGAGTTTGTGCTAGCAACAGTTAAGAATGTAAGGTATCATTTGCTGCAAAAACTGAATCTGTGTCTTGTAACCAGCTTTGTTCATGTGTGCATGTATGCCTTGTACATATGTGCGCATGTGTTGAAAGCTATTGCTAAAGGAATATTAGCAGCCTGAACAGTAGTGTGAAATTTTGGGTTAACAGGAGTCTTCTGTTGATAGATTTTGATGGTTCCTTTTTCTAGTGGGTTTGGCTAAAGAAAGCTTTTGGAGATAGCAGTAGTGGACATGACCACATTATGTCACACCCTTCATCTGCAGATCTCAAACTGGTACAGGCCTAAGGAGTATTTTCAGATGCCAGCAGTGTGCTTTGTTCTGGGTATAAATGAAGATACTGTGTCAGCACTAAGGACTTTTTTATAATTTAAATGGGCAGAAGCACAAATATAAAAAAGTAGAAGTCCAGAGAATTGTGCCACTATAAGCACGTGTCCGAATGAGAAGATAAAGGAGTTGTTGTGAACATGGGTTACCATAGTATTTGTGTGACTTGAAAGAGTAAAAAAAGTGTGTCTACAACAGGCATAGGCAAACTCGGCCCTCCAGATGTTTTGGGACTACAACCCCCACCATCCCTAGCTAACAGGACCAGTGGTCAGGGATTATGGGAGTTGTAGTCCCCAAAACATCTGGAGGGCCGAGTTTGCCTATGCCTGGTCTACAAGCATTTTGAACATTGTTTTTCGACATAGGATTGACAGGATTTCTAGGTTAGTTTTTTTTTAGCTCTACCTAGCTCTGTTTGGTAGCATGTTCTAATGGGCTCATAGATGGCCCTCAAGCAGTAGCAGACTGGGATTACAGCTGCCGGACAAGGTCTAGATATGGATATGGTAGTCCAGTAATTCAGGTGGATTCAGTTGCATGAGACAAGTGTAGCGTTGTAGTTGGAGTATTAGATTAGGATTGGAACATTCTCATTTTAAATATCCACTCAACCACTCAACTCACAGGGTGCCTTTGGGCCAGGCACACACTCTCTCAGCCTACCTACCTTAGAGGGTTGTTGTGAGTATAAAGGGAGCACAGAAATTCATGTACTGTATGTAGAACACCTTGGACGAATAAGTAATATGGAGTACAACAAACAAACAAGAGATAAGTACTGCAGCATCAGTGTACATTAACCAATTGGAACTGCTAATAAGGAAGCTGGGTGTCTCATCGCTAACTTGGTTAGACAGGTTGCAGATTCTTCAGCAATAACTCATACTTTGAAACTAGAACACCAACATTTTATGATTTGAAAGAAGTGCTGAAGGGTTCAGGTAGGAAAGCAATGATCTAGGATTGGTTTGGGGACCCCTTTAACTTTGTGGTCAACTTTGATAAAGTCTGCTGAGAAGCTGCTGGTTGGAAAATGTATTTAGGATGAACAAACTTGTAGACTGGAGTATGACATTTACTAGTACAAAGTGTAATGGCCTGCCCTTGGGGAATAAAAACGAACACTCTCTAGCCTAGAATTCATTGGCTGGAAACACCAGAGGAAAATGTAAGAAACTGGAAATCTTGGTTAGTCTCAAAATTATAACAGGCTGCTGTTGTGATACAACTATCCATCACACCAGTGGTTTAGATGCATATGCAGTGATGTGTTTGAGCCAGAAGCAAGAGCTCTCGTGGCCTTTATGTGGGAAGTGCCAAAATGTGCACCCTCAATCATGGGAGTTGCAGCAGTACTGTGTGAATTTCTTGCTTATGCAATGTGCTGATCAGACCCATACTGAGGGGAAGGGATGAGGAAGCAGGGGTTTATGGCTACTGGTTAAACCTTTCCATTAGGCTTAAGAAAGTATTCACGTCATTGGATAAAGTATTGGTGAGGTTCCCTGTAAAAGCATTGTGTCAATGATTGGACTCCATCTCTCTTAGTTTAAATTGCTTAATGAAAGACAAATGCAAAGGTATCTTGACAACATGCCACACTTATGGGATGCAGCTGGGAGCAAAATCGAATTTGATCATCCCAAAAAAAGGAAGGAAGGAAGGAAAGGCGGGCTTCTCTTCCTCTTACGGGATGATCAAAATATATTTGTGTGAAGATGTGTTAAAGGTGCAGGTGGATACTTTATCATATGATAGGATGGGCTTTGATCATAGGTAGAACGTAAGGGCAACCAGCTCAAAACTATAGATTTCCAGGGGGAAATTATTACTAATTCTGCTGTTCAGGGACAGGGAAACTCTGGCTATCTAGATATTGTTGGACTCCCATACCAGCCAGCCCCAGCCAGCAAGGCAATGGTCAGGGATGAAGAGAGTTGTAGTCTTACCATTTCTAGAGGGAGGCAGGGCCCCCATCCCTGTCTTAGGAAATGCTGGGCATCTCCCATGTAGCTGCTTCCTGCACTATTGGCATGGAAAGTGTGTGACTCAGGAGTGTATGAATGACTCAGACCAGAACAAAACTGTGATAATTACAATGGGGTTAGGGCATCGCTTGTTCTCTGAAAGTCAGATACCACAGCGCTGACTCTGGAATAAATAACCGGATAGAAGGTCAGAGCTCTTTGCATAAAAGCACAAACTGCCTTTTAACAACAGGTGGAGGCATACTTATCAGTAGATCTTTATGAAGGTTATCTTTTTATACAGCGGCCTTTATCAATGCTGACTTTACGGTGTGGGCCCTGTGCTGCCTTCCAAAAAAAGGCTAATGCTCATTTTGGCGCTGACAGAAGCTGACCTCTATATTGGGTGCAATCCAAGGTAATGCATTCAACTTGTAGACTGATACTTCTTTTAAAAAAAATAGTTTGCAACTGTTTATACAACCTCGTTTCACTATTTTGCAGTGGCCTCAATCCTAAGATGTTTTCATCAGTACAAACTGCACATGCTACTACTATAAATCAATTATTTTATTTAATACTTCAGTGGCGGAGAAGGTGATAAGCTCTCCCCACATAAGCCAAGCATGAATGGATTGGACTAGATCACGTACAAGGCCCTGCTCCAACTCTATGATTCTTTGACATTTTGTATTTGCTTTTACACCTAAGAATCCTCTTTTCTAGATCTTTATATACCATATTGGCCGGAATATAAGCAGCACCGGCAAATAAGCCGCACCTTTAAAATTGAAGGGGAGGGGGAGGAAAAAAAGATAATACCCAGGCTGCTCCCGGGGGGGGGGGGGAAGCCACACCGCTTTGCTGGCGGCCTTCCCCCCTTCCCCCTTCTTTCCAGTGGCTCAGGGGAGGCTTGGGAGCAGTGGGCTGTTGCCCCACACTCGCGGTCTGCTTCCTGGGGTGGGGTGGGGAGGCGCACCACTTTGCCAGCAGTGTAAGGTCGCAAATATAAGCCACACTTTTTAACTTTTCACTGTCAAAATTTTGGGGGAAAATGAGGCTTATATTCAGGCCAATACGGCAGATTCCTGCTTTTGAACACATGGTTATTTATAGCAAGGTTTCACCACCTTCTGTGCTATCATGCAGAATATGGTGTTTCCTATCATGCATTGTGGCATCACGGTGATGTTACTGGAGGACACATGGAGTTGTATGGGCAGGCGGAGGGCAAATGTAACTGGGGCAACTTGGATGCTGCAACAAATAGCAGATGGTGTCAGAATTCTATATCAACATCAAAGCGGATCCTAAAATGCAGGAGAGATGGAGACTTGCCACAGTCCCGAGAAATGATGGAAATAAAGCAATAACTGGATATATTTGAGGTTATACAAATAGCACATGGTTATTTGTGTGATGAGTCTTTGTTTTGTGCGATCAGTGAAGTGCCTGATATGAATACCAGATAGCATCAGTCATCCTAAACTGATGATGAAAATAAAGAGAAAATCAGTTTCAAGGATGCTTAGGGGTAATGCTATTATTAATTCCAGCAGCGGACCTTCATGCTCCGCCTCCGGGGGGCGGAGAGTAGGTGCGCTGCCCCCAGGGATGTGGGGTGGGATGCGCATTTTGGGGCAGGGTGCGCTGTGCGCAGGGGCGGGGCGTGCGTTTTGGGGGTGGGCAGCCGCGATGGCGCCCCTGGGATCGTGCCGCTCTGGGCGGCCTGCCCCCACGCCCCTATCTTTCTGCACCCCTGATTAATTCCCAATGTGTTTCACCCATAAATGCTCAGTGGCTTTTCTACAAAAGGATAGGACAACCGTTAATAAACCATGCTTCAAAACAAACCACCCACCACCTTTGAAACACAGTATCAAAAGTCACATTTTGTAAGGCCCTCGTTGTCATAATTCCCCTTATTAGTGACACTAAAAAAAAATTCCTCTTCAATATATCAACATAAGAACTTAATGTTTCATTGTAAACAGCTCAAAACCATCAGAACTAAAGAAACCAGAGGAAAATATGGTGGTGGGGAGAGGCTTTTTTGTGCCAAAACACATTGGGCATTAATAATAATATAAAATAAATCCTCCAGCATCTTTGGAATTGATTCTCCTTCATTGTAACTTCCATTGTATGTTTTCAGTTTTTCTGAGAGAGAGAGATTTTGGTTTTGAAACATCCTAAACTAGCATATCAACTTGTTGGTGATCCTTGCATTTCTAGAGGATGATTTGCGCCAGGGATTATGGCAGCCCAACATTTTGATATAAACATTGATGGGAGACTTGCCAGCTCAAGGTGTCTTGGCAAGTTGGGTGCTTTTTTCTTTACTGTAAGGCTGAAAAGCATCTGCTTTGTACTGGAGTTCAAAGCATAGGTGGAAGGCAGGGCAGCACTGCATATTTTAAATTGATGAGTAGTGTGCACCAAGTGGGTTGTCTGACGGCTGGTTTTAATAAGTTGTTTCATTTACAAGTTAATACTGTAAACATATGATATGACTTGTATGTGCTCTGGCAAGAATAGGTTTTAGTTACAATTAAGGAAATGCCATTGTGAGTCTCCAGATGTTGTTGAACTCCAGCTCGCCTTAGCCCCAACCAGCATGTTCAGCAGTTAGGAATGGTGGGAGTTTTCCAACAACATCTGGAGGGCCACTGGTTGCCCACGCCTTCTTTAAGTTGCATGTTGTTTAGACTCTGAATTGTATGAAAGCATAATAAATTTTCTTTTTTAGGGGGGGGGGAACTGCTAATTTAATTAAATCATCCACCAGATGTGGAAGTTGAGCCCCTAACCCCATTTGGGCAACCAAGCAACATTTGGGAGAAGTGGTTATGGAGGTACTTGACTTTTAGAAGACATATGAAGGCAGCTCTTTTCACGGAAGTTTTTAAGGGTTGATGTTTTAATGTGTTTTTAATATTTTTGGGGGAGCCACCCAGAGTAGCTGGGGTAACCAAGTCAGATGGCTGGCATATAATAGATAGATAGATAGATAGATAGATAGATAGATAGATAGATAGATAGATAGATCATAGCTGCCAAGTTTTCCCTTTTCTCGCGAGGAAGCCTATTCAGCATAAGGGAAATCCCTTTAAAAAGGGATAACTTGGCAGCTATGAGATAGATAGATAGATAGATAGATAGATAGATAGATAGATAGATAGATAGATAGTGTATGGGAAGGTCTTAAGCAGGTTGAGCAGAGAAGTCTGAAGGCAGCTTTTAACCACATTTTTGATTGCTCAGAGTTCAGCTGTCTACAGTTTGAAGCCTCTTTCAGGCTGTTTCTGGGGTGTGCGTTTTGGGGGCAGGACTTGTTTGCATGACCTCTTTGCCTGAAGAGGACTTCTGTTTTAAGATAATTAGTTTTCAGCGGCAAAAGCAAGGCAAACAGAAATGATGATGTATTTGATATGTGTGCGGGTGTGTTTTTAGCTTATTAATCTTGCACCTCACCAGTTTTCTACCCGTCTTCCTACCTAATTTCCACCACCAAAAGTGAGAGATTCTGTTAATATCACTTTGTTAACGTTGCTAACGCCACTAAATGATTGAATAGGCAGATAGCTTTAACATACCTCTATTCAGTCATATTTGATATGAGGAGCCAAAATCAAAGGGGTTTTAATTTTATCCATGGCTGTATCCAAAACATTACCTGGGGCTCTGCAATATGTTTGTTGTTTTGTCCCATCTGATTCAGACTCCATTAGCTGTGTCCTCATGGTTTAACGTTTTGATCAAAATTGGACTTGTGTCTGCTTGACCTTCTTCATTAATTAAAGTGCTCTTTTAAATTTATATTTACTTCAAAATGTAAAATGTATTTATTTGTTAAATTCATTCACGTCATCTATTGAAATGGTTGTCGCCAGTGCTTTTGAGAAACTAGTGCAGAAACAGATACAGTGGTACCTCAGGTTATGAACTTAATTTGTTCCAGAGGTGCGTTCTTAACCTGAAACCGTTCTTAACCTGAGGTACCACTTTAGCTAGTGGGGCCTCCCACTGCCACCACGCTGCCGGCGCACGATTTCTGTTCTTAACCCAAGGTACTACTTCTGGGTAAGCAGAGTCTATAACCCGAAATGTCTGTAACCTGAGGTACCACTGTACTGAAGTATACAATAACTGTAGGGAAAACGTGCACCAGCAAGTTCAACTCTTGCTGCGTGAGCTGATTAAGTAATTCCATGCTGCTTTTGAGGTTAATCCCACTGAAGTCCAAAATACCTTGATAGCTAAATTGAGATGCCTGTATACTTCCACATAGGAGCGTCTTGCTTGAGCAAGAAAGAAATAACTCATCCTGTTTCTGTGTAGGTCTTTGTAGGATTTTTGAAGTTACTTACAGTGAGTTATTTAAATGCATCTTAAATAATGACTCCTTTCCATCCCAATAGCAGATTAATTTCAGAATTCCAGGGGGGTGGACTAGATGACCCTTGGCATCCTTTCCCCTGGTTTGTACCCTGACTTCTGTGTTCAGCGACTTCCGCCTGTCTCTTAACACTTGAGAGTACTTGCATACCACCTTCCTTCCTCCTCATAGTCTCACTCAGTAAACTCCTAAGGGCTTTAGTTTGTTCTTTTTACCTTTATACAAGGCCAGATTTAGAAAGAAATAGGCCACCTCTCAACTGAAAAAGTTTACTATATTAAGACCTAATTGGGCATATCTCCCACCATCATATCTTTTCCTATCCTTAACTTGGTGAGTCCAAGGGAAAGCTTCAGGGTTGTAAGATCTTTACACTTAACGACTACAGAAGGACAAATATACAGATGGCATATACAAGTCTACTCAGATGTAAGTCCCATGCACCTCAATTATCATTTCTCCCAGGTAACTGTGTAGGATTACAACCTGAATTGCTTTATAAGGGTGAGGGAATAGCAGACAACTAGTGACCGTTGCACTTGAGAAAGGAAGAGAAGAGGGTGTCATGACCCATGTAAGCAGCAGAGCCAGAGGCTGCAGGGATACTAGAGGGGGAACCAGGTCTGGGCCAGAGCTCAGAGCTGTGGGAAATAGGGAGGCCATTGTGCCTGAACAGGTTGGACAAGAACTATCAGAGGAACCTCCCAGACCCCCAAGGCCTATAGGGACAGAGTCTGGACACCTCATTGACTTCTTCCCTGGAGCCTGAAGAACCAGATGTCTCCCATCACACATCACCAGCCCAGCAGCGCTGGGAGTGCACCAGGAGGGAGGCTATGGAATGAAAGAGGTGCCTGTCTTCAGGCCAGTGGGTTGGAGCCTGGAGAAGGTAGTCTGGAAACGGGCATAAAAGGCCTCAGTCCACTCTCAAACTTTGTCAGAGGAAGTTGATCCTTCAGAGCTGTCCAACAACCTTGCTGGCCAGAACATAACAGTCGAGGAACATGAATGGGTTTAATTAACTTTTTTAGGCTGCCAGATACAAGTGAATTCTGGGTACAAGGTTATTCTTATGGTTTATTTTTACATTTTTATTTAATCCCTGCTCCAAGGAACTCATGGTGGCCATGGGAGGTCCTCTTTACTTCCTAGCCACTTAGGAGGCAAGTTACTCCTCAGGAGAGCCATGGTGAGGGTCTGTGCTGGTAGGCCTATGCTTCGGCAAGTGCTTGTATGCTTTCCCAGACCAGGCTGCTTCCCAGAGGCTTAGAGGAAATTGAGACCTACTTCAGAATAAATGGCAGCGCATGAGCTTCCTGGGTCTAGAAGTTATGCCCTAATTGCTGAGCTTGGGTGGCCCATGGAAATCAGCCTGAGTAGGCAAGGAAGGAAAACGAAGTTGCTGCTGCTTATCTCTTGATTTGTAAGTGTGTTTTCATTGTTTTGAAAAACGTTGGGTTTAAAGACAGCTAGGAAGCATGTTCTTAGTTGGGCAAGAAGTAATGGGTGAATAAAAGGCCGACACATTTCCAGTCTTTGGAAAAAGAAGATTCCACTTGATTTCGCAGCAATTCTTGTTACATTGCCTATGTGGAAGTTGTACCCTAGAACAGAATCGTAGAATCAGGAGTGTTGGAAGGGATGTTGAGGGCCATCTCGCCCAACCCCCTTCAATGCAGGCATCTCAACTAAAGCATCCATGACAGATGGCCATCCAACATCTGCTTAAAAACCTCCAAGGAAGGAGAGTCCACCACTGGACACTGAGGTCCAGTACCGAGGGCCTTCTGGCGGTTCCCTCGTTGCGAGAAGCCAAGTTGCATGGAACCAGGCAGAGGGCCTTCTCGGTGGTGGCGCCCGCCCTGTGGAACGCCCTCCCATCAGATGTCAAAGAGAAAAACAGCTACCAGATTTTTAGAAGACATCTGAAGGCAGCCCTGTTTAGGGAGGCTTTTAATGTTTAATAGATCACTGTGTTTTATTTTTCTGTTGGAAGCCGCCCAGAGTGGCTGGGGAAACCCAGCCAGATGGGTGGGGTATAAATAATAAATTATTATTATAATATTATTATTATTACTTTCCAAGCAAGTCCGTTTCACTGTCGAACAGCTCTTACCGGTACTGTCAGAAAGTTCATCCTGGTGTTTAGTCGGAGTACCCACCAGGAGCTTGAATGGCTTGAGAAGATCTTTAAAGAAAGGGGCTTAGGGTCTTTGTAGCTTTACAGATAAATGTGAATAAGCTTCTTCAGTGTGAATATTTGTAATATTAAAGTGTACTTCAATAGCACTATGCACATGACGTAAATGCCTTATATCCTCCTTTTGAACAGCCTTGAAAAAGGGAAATGGTTTGCCAGCTGGATCATGCATTAGTGTTATCTTCATGTATTTTGCAGCAGATGTTGAGCAGAGACCCCTTGTCAAAGGTAGCTTGTAGTGTAAGATGCAAGTTAGCTCCCCCCCCTTCAAGTACATTTTTCTTGCATTACCAATGTCTTCCATAAAGTCATCCACAAAGCCATATTATTGGGGAATCCAGCTTGAAGCCTGTGGTGAGTAGGAAATGGATTAAACACAGGTTTTCCCTATTTTCAAGCTGCCAACAATGATGTCATTAATGTTAACGACCCTTACCACAACACACTGATGTCAGAGAACTCTCTCTTAAAACTCCTGTCCTCTGCACAGTTTTGCGCGTTGTTAAGGAAACACTGATCTTTGTTGATAAGAAACAATAGGGGTATCCAAACGCAGACTTATGCTGGGAAAAGACGCTCTGCTCCAAACTTACTCAACTTCTTATAATACAATTCATTTACTATTAATGAGGAGAGAATTTTGATTTTTAAAAGATGGGAGTACATCTAATAATCTTAAAAAAAAATTGATTAGTTTCCACTACATATTAATAACATATCAAATGTCCACAAGGCAACACTATTTTTTATTGTATGTGTGAATCAGATCAGCTTAAATCATAGGGTATTGCTGTATTGCAGTTTTGAAAAGCCCACATTGAAATCTTACCAAAAGAAGATTTCCCCATATTTAGCATTCAGAAAACAACACTATTTGGTGTTAAATGATAAACCTGTTTGTGCGGGTGGCTCTCAAGAAAGATGTGAACAATCTTATGTGTCAAGTTGCTATTAAAAAAAACAACCAATAATAATAATAATAATTTTTTATTTATACCCTTCCTGGACAATATTGTGATATACATTGCAAATTTTAATTACAGATGAGACAAACCCATGGTTTCTTGTCCTGACCATGGGATCATCGAGAGAGAGAGAGAGAGAGAGTAGTCTTGTGTGTTTGCTTGGTGTTATCTAAGTATTTACTTAGAAATAAAACCAAGCCAGTTACTATTCTCAGGAATTTTCAGAATCCCGGACTTGCACCGAAATGATATATGCACTAAAACCAGCAATAGTTTCTTGGGGAATTTCAGGACAGTTTAAATACTCATAGTGAACAATGATATGCAGAGTACACAACTGTCTCTGTCATTTTTATGATGATAAACCTCAGAAATCACACATTTTTCTGGTTCTGGTTGTCCCCTCTCCACACACACATTTTACATAGAAAACAGCTTTTAACTCAGACAAAATATAGGGCCGTGGATTAATTTTAAGTGATGGCTAGTATAGACTTGAATGTTTGTTTCATATTATGTTCTAATATATATTTAAAGCAGGTTATTCTTAAAGGGATGCGGGTGGCGCTGTGGGTTAAACCACAGAGCCTAGGGCTTGCCGATCAGAAGGTCAGCGGTTCAAATCCCCACGAACAGAGTGAGCTCCTGTTGCTCGGTCCCTGCTCCTGCCTACCTAGCAGTTCGAAAAGCACGTCAAAGTGCAAGTAGATAAATAGGTACCGCTCTGGCGGGAAGGTAAACGGTGTTTCTATGCGCTGCTCTGGTTTGCCAGAAGCGGCTTAGTCATGCTGGCCATATAACCCGGAAGCTGTACGCCGGAGCCTGTACGAGATGAGCGCCGCAACGCCAGAGTCGTCCACGACTGGACCTAATGGTCAGGGGTCCCTTTACCTTTACCTATTCTTAAAGGACACTTACATTAAGAATCTATATTTAAAAATATTGATTTTATCCACCCTGGAGGGACGTTGCCCTTCCTTTCCAAGTACCTTTAGTCATGTTTGGAGAGAGGAAGTAGATGAGAGCAACATTAGCTGAAGTGTGGCAGTATATAAAACATCTCAGAGCAACAAGCTTTGTCCTATACGTTTTGCTCTCTGTTTCTTTGATTGTATAGCCATCACAGGTTAGAGCATGTGACCATTCTGTTGGGTACAGTTTGTTCCTGCGCTAAGCTGTTCATTCAGCCTTACTGGAAGGGAGCCAAATATGAAACGAAAAGCAAACCATGTACACCTAGCTCCTTCCCAGTTTAAATGAGGCAATTTCTTTCTTTCTTAACAAGCCTTTTAAATAAAATATGGCAGTACTACCTTAATTTTAGGCTCAGTCAGCACAGTTTAAAGCTGTGAAGCTATGTTAGATTTCCTATAGATATTCCAGTTGGGATTTTTCTGTAGATTGGCAACAGGAGTTCAGATGAAAGCTTGAAAGTATGTAAAAAGATCTGTGAGAGAATTCTCCAGGGTGTTATTCACAACATACCACACATTTGCAAGGAGAGGCTTCCTGTTCACGTGAAGGGCCATACAAAATAAATTTGGTTTCTTGAGCAATTAGCGCATAAAGCACAGGCAATCTTTTCAGTCTTTCCATGTCTCTGTGGAAAGTCTCAACATTTTATTAAAGTGGAATAATGCTCTGTTTCTCTTTCTAGGAACAGTCTTTAAAATACATAAATTACTCTTACACATCTAAGACTTGACGTAAGCAATTTGGTTTGTTTAGTTGAGAATTGCAAAATATTTAAAGGCAAATCATCCACTGCAGTCGACTCAAAACAAATTCAGCAGTTGTAGGAATTTTGATTTTGAATTTTGATTCACATTTTTGCCAGCCAGGTTTTGGGAAAGTCCTTCTAGCTCTGCGAAAGTTTGTAGGCATCAAAAAGCTAACCTAACGTAAAGAAGAAGAGTAACCAGGTACAGTACCAGTAAACACCTTTCTATCAGTGATTTTTTGCCCTCTGGTTTAGAAGCAATGATCCATATTTGTATTTGTTATCCTTGGGTTCCTTGAGCTACACCACTCATCACTTCTGATGTGCACACTCATCACGTCTGATGTGCTTAGCTTTGAAACTTACAAAGCAAAATATCCTCCCATTCCCAGCCCTACTTTCTTCAATTTACAAACTATGCGCTGAACTTGGAGTACTCCTTCTGCATGCTGAAATACTAATACAGTACTTTTGGCAGATTGGACTGAGATCCAGTGGGAACTACTGCTGGAGGGAGGAAAGGCAATTTCCCCAGCCTCCTGTGCCTTCATTCCAGAAGGTTCTCCAGCCCTCCAGAAGAGTTTTACAGGGGGCTGCAGGTAGAATGAGAAACCAGTGAAAATCATCTCTTTTCCTTTACTCTAGCAGCAGGAGTGTCCTGTGAGTGGAGTCGTGTTCATGGAAATTCTGGCTCCAAGTCTATGTAATAACATAACATGAGAGCTGAGAGATGATTGGATGCCTGACCAATTGTAGTGCGTACTCGTAACAGAAGAGTCAGCTACCTGTTATCCATTATTATTGCACTCTGAAAATGTGTTGTTGTTTTTAATGTATAAAGGCACCTGCAAGTGATGTGAGCTTGGGTGGAAGATTGGATGAGGTGGGGTGAGAATACAAAGAGGGTATTTAACCCTTGACTTCCCAATCCTTTGCCTGTCAACAACCTAGGTCGGCCCTCACGCATGTTCACTTCATCAAATCTGGCCCTCCTTGAAAAAAGTTTAGGCACCCCTGAAGCCTAAGCCATTTTCTCCTTGTCCCTCCCTGGCCAAGATCTCCTTTACCTGTTCAAACAGCCCTCCAAGAAAGAATCATGGAATGACATGTAATATGTAGACCTTTATTCAGAATGGTCATTTTTGCAGGTGTCCTGATAGCTGCAAAAGATGTATGAGCATTGCAGCAGCTTTTTATTGTTAACCTTTGCTTATGGCGCTAGATGTTTTTAAAAATTGTTTATATGAACTTTCTTTCTTTTATTCTCAGATCGATGACCTATACAACCTCAGAAAATCCTTCTTGGAACTCATGAGTATCCAGACTCTGTTTTGTGTATCACAACTAGGACCTCACACCTTCTCCCCCGGTAGATGGGTACGATGCATCCAGTTCAATTTGTTTACTTTACACAAACCTCAGGAGTTAGTTGACTGAACTGCACATTCTTCTTTTACTTCTTATTCTTTTTTTTTTTTTGTGCCAAGCAAAAGCACTGTGACACCTGGACAATGAGTCTATGATTACTTACTCCTCTACCATAAAGACTTAGCTGGCTACAGTGAACTCATGTGCCCAGCCACTTTAAAAATGGTGAGAATGGGCATGCTACTAGCTCATTTACATAAGACATGACATTTTAATTTGCTGCTGAAAAAATCTGTACGACAAATCATCAGTGTAAATTATTACATACAAACTGTTAATGTTGGTTGAAGAGTATTGAATATTTAACATAGGTTTTTGATTTATACATGTACTTTTTTAATTAAAAATGTAACTTTTCCTACAGCACATCTTTTTTTGATGTGGAACTGAGGTATACTATATTCTGTTGTAAACAGAGTGGGGTTGGGGTGGGGGAAACTGTTAAAAAACAAGGCAATTTAAGAATAGAGTAGGGTACTATTCTTTTTAAGATTGTAATTCAGAATATAATATAATATGGATCAGTGGGCCCGTGGATCTGGATTGTACAGTCATATTTACCAATCTAATGATTTGTAAGATAACCCTGTGACTGAGCTGAATTCTTTCAAAAATAAAATAATATTTTGTATTGTTCCTGTAAAACATTAGGCTGTATTAATGAAAAGGCAAAATGAACTGTGCATGGTATTTACAAGTGTGGGTTTTTTAATTGTTGGTTGCACAGGAACTTTGAAAACATCAGAAAAACAAATCTAAGTCTTCCATTGTATATATATATAGAAGAAGAAGAAATGAAACTTGGGCGAACTCTTTAAATCAGAATATCCCTGGAATGAATTACGTGGGTGTTTGTAAATTCTGGAAATCTCTTTCTATACATAATAAACTAGATACCGTTTTATCTTTATTTCTCTTACTTACTTTGTTCCCCCTCCCCTAAAAATGTATCCCTGTACTTAATATATATAATAAGGTATCTTCACATTCTCTGTGGTGGGGTCTGGTCCTTACTTTAGAATAGATATTTTGAATGTACTTGTGTAATGAGATCTCTCAATAGAAAAACCACATCTCTATAGAATTTCACCCATACTTTGGAATTTATGTTTACTCACTGATAGATTGAGGTCCTTTTCTATTCCATTAACTGAGAATTTTGCAATGTTTTCAGTGTTAGGAAGACCTTCCCATAACTTTAAAAAGCAAAACAAAATAAAAATATTTCCTTCCTTTCGTGTGCACGCAAGTTGCACTCTTCTTCAGATCACATGAAAGCTCATACCAATGGCAAACTTAGTTGGTCTCTAAGGTGCTACTGGAATGAATTTTTTAATTTTGTTTTGACTACGCCAGACCAACATGGCTACCTTGTTGTTGTTGTTTAGTTGTTTAGCCTGTGGCTATCTACTCCGAACTAAGTCCTATGAGTGTAGTGGGACATGCTCTTATGTAAGAGTGTTTAGGACAGCAGCCTTAATTTCCCTTTTATCATTGAAACAGAAAACTATTGTGCTGATTATTTTATTTTCACAGTGAACTACCCTCAAGTCTCATGGGTCGTTATACCACAAGAATAGGAGAAACAAGTGAATTGGATGTGAATTGAGTCCAGTTTGAAAATCTAAGATAGACAAACCTTAATAGAGATACTGTAATAACAGCATTTACGGAGCATATTGATTGAGATTCACTTTCTGCTAATGTAGCACTCAGGAAACAAGTTGGAACATTTCTTTTATCAGTCTTTGCAAACTATAGCTCCTAATTATTTGAATAGGGCATGCACAGGAAACCTTTATGGTAGATTGATTCCCTTCTTTAACCTGATATACCCCTGCCTCCTCCCGCCATAATTTGGGCCTCAGATGTTTTCAGCAGTGTTCTCCACCGGTAATTTCTGTAGTGCAACTATAGTGAATTTCAGCAGTAAGAATACACATACAAAGAGCAACGGGTTTATTTATTTTGCCATGACTCTTCAGATGGCAACATTCTGCTTCATCAGGGTATGCCCTCATTTTTTGTTCATTTTTGAAAAATATTTCACAACTGTATGCATTTCTGGAGGCTTCTCCTATTAGCACCGTGCAACACGTCATCAGAATTCGTGGGGTGGAAAAGTTCCAACAGAAATCGGGAATACCAAACATTGCACATCCTGTAACCTTGGAGTTCTCAACCTTTTTTGGGAAGCTGTAATGGGCACCAAGAAATGCCCATTCCACATGTTGTTCAACGTGTTCAGAACACCCCTCCCCACAAACCAAATACCCACTCCAAAACCAAAAAGGAGACAGCCAAAAAGCGGGTAACACCCCCAAAACTTGCATAACATTCCCAAGCAAAACTAGGCAATGCATCCCACAAACAAAAGAAAAGAAGAACCAAACAACATAAGTAAACACCACAACCAAACGACCTTTACCAAAAGCAGTTAGTTAGAACACACCAGTCAGAGGCATTCCGGGGAAAGCGAAGTAAGGTGTTGTGTCTGGTTGCTTTCATTTGGCTTTTGAGCCAGCCCCCCATGTTTTTAAAAAACTTTTCTAACCCCCATTCTTAATATTAAAACCTGGGAGGGGCATGATGGGTGCTAAGAGGGATATCTGAGGACACTGCTGTCTATGGACATCACACCAGGGACCTGAGATACTGCATGTAGCTATGGTTTCTTCCTCAAGTGTGGTCTGGTGTTCTCAAGATGTTTTGGACCACAACTCCCATCCTTCAGGTAGCCATGTTTGCCTCCAAGCCTATCACTTGATGCACATACATGATGAGCTTTCGAGAGTCAAGCCCTATAATACAACATTCTTCCAGCTGGAAGGAATGTAACTGCTGGAAGGAATGTAACTGCAATAACTACCAGAAGAGCAGTGTATCTATGGCGCATATCTGATTGAACACCACTTGTTGGGTAGAGACTGCCATTAAACCACCTTACTGATTGCTTCAAAAATAAAAGAGGGGGATGCATCAGCCACAATCTTTACCCAATAATAAATTAAGGATCTAGGGTTTGATTCTCTAATAAGTATGCTGATAAGAAAAGAATCTGAACATAAGATTTGGTATTGTAGAAGAATGCTCATGAGAAGTACCTTTTTCCATTAAGTGGGTTTCATTTTTACAAAATATTAGTTTAGGCTTATATTTGGCAACAACCCACTTGCAGTATGTGCGGTGGTAGCGATGAATGCCGTTGATACCTTTGTTTGCTAACAAGATCTAGCACCAAGCTCTAATGTCCAAAGTGCAGAAGGATACTCCAAACTTTAGTTAGAGGAGTTCTAGAGCAACATTGCATTTTCACAATCTCCTTGTGCTTATTAGAGAAGAAGAGGGTCTTTGCAGCTATGGTAAGACTGGAGTTATTTACTTGAGGGTAATTCCCCTTGAACGTAATGGGATTTGGACCAAATGCATCTGAATAAGGTAATGGAATGCAGAGGAGATAGAATGCACAGTATTGCTAGAAATGACAACTAAGGGACATCTCATTTGAATAATAATAATAATAATATTTATATTATTCTGGCTAGCTTTCCCCAGCCACTCTTGGCGGCTACCAACAGACCACTAAAAACAATAAAACTTCAAATATCAAAAACTTCCCTAAACAGGGCTGCCTTCGGATGTCTTCTAAAAGTAGTTATTTTTTTATTTCCTTGACATCTGGTGGGAAGGCGGTCCACAGGGTGGGCGCCAGTACTGAGAAGGCCCTCTGCCTGGTTCCCTGTAACTTCGCTTCTTGCAGTCAGGGAACCACCAGAAGGCCCTCGGTGCTGGACCTCAGTGTCCGGGCAGAACGATGGGGAGGAGAAGCTCCTTCAGGTATACTGGGCAGAGGGTGTTTAGGGCTTTAAAGGTCAGCACCAACACTTTGAATTGTACTCGGAAACGTACTGGGAGCCAATGTAGGTCTTTCAAGACTGGTGTCATATGACCTTGGCGGCCACTCCCAGTCACCAGTCTAGCTGCCGCCTTCTGGATTAGTTGTAGTTTCCGGGTCACCTTCAAAGGTAGCCCCATGTAGAGCACATTGCAGTAATCAAAGCAGGAGATAACTAGAGCATGCACCACAGTGGTGAAACAGTCTCTGGGCAGGTAGGGTCTCAGCCTGCGTACCAGATGGAGCTGGTAGACGCAGGATTGACCTGCGCCTCCATGGACAGCTGTGAGTCCAAAATGGCTCCCAGGCTGCTCACCTGGTCCTTCAGGGGTACAGTTACCCCATTCAGGACCAGGGAGTTCCCCACACCCACTCGCTCCCTGTCCCCCCAAAACAGTATTTCTGTCTTGTCAAGATTCAACCTCAATCTGTTAGCCTGCAAAACATCCTGGAAACCGAAGACTAGGCTATCAAGAAAAGGGGCGCTAGTATAGCTAATCTCTTTGCCTGCTGTATTGTTTTATATTGTTGCTTTTAATTTGTAGGGATACAGAAACATTTGAAAATATGATTGCCTGCCTGCAGTCTGAAGAGGTGCTGTTCGTTCTATCACTTCGTTCTGCTGCATGTGTTGACTAGGCCTTGTTCCAAGTAAACTTGCAGGGTCAGGCTATACAGATGTTGGTTAATGATTATGTCTTCACAACTGTTGGGTTGTTGTTGATTCTTTGGACTAAGTTCATTCAGATGCTGAGGAGAGCAGTTCTAGCCAATCTTCAAAATTTACCTCTGGAAAAAGTCTCAAGAATTATTTTGCTTCCAGGGCTTGTGTGGAAAGCTATAGCTATGTATGGAAAATGACAAATTAAAGTACTAAAATGTTCCTAGGCAAATTCTAACAGTCTTTCATGTGCTGCTTCTTTTATAGATAGTTCTTAAATTGTGTTATTTAAATTACTAATTTTGATAAATGTTCTCAATTAAACACTAAGGAATCCAACTGCCATACATAGAGTGATATCCGAGTAAGATTGTCTTCCATAAACACGGTTTTAACAATGAGTCTGTAAGTGACTGTGGAGGCCAATTCTGGACCCATATGTCCTTCCATAGTGGGAACATTGGTCCCCGGGCGGGAGTTGATCACAGTGTGGATTTGCCAAGCATGCCTTCCTCTTAGCATGTTTCTCCCTTGCGTTCTGAGTTCGAGTGTCTTCAAAGTCCATAACACCTTTGGTAAAGGCTGTTCTCCAACTGGAGTGCTCGCAGGCCAGTGTTTCCCAGTTGTCGGTGTTTATGCTTCTTCTTCTTTTTTAGATTTGCCTTGAGACAGTCTTTAAACCTCTTTTGTTGACCACCAGCATTATGCTTTCCATTTTTAAGTTCGGAATACTGTAATTCAAAAGCATCAATTCTTCAGCGATCAGCCTTCTTTATGGTCCAGCTCTCTTCTTTAATTTCTCTTCTTTAATTTCAGCCAAAGCTAATATGTTTGATGAGAAGATCAGAAGTTAACATAAGTGTTTTTCCAAGTCATTTCCCCTCGTTAATTCACCCCAAAATGTGCTTGGGACTGTGTACCAGTGATTTAAGTGGCTGCACAATTCATCATCCGGGTGTGATCTCATGCGTTTGCCATCCAAACAACTCCCAGATGTACATTTAGAGGGATATGGTCACATCCACAATATATCAAAAGTAATGCAAAGCAAAAGTGGCTGATTATCTCTGTGAATGTACAATGAAAACAGGACAAAATGAATTTACTATTGCTATTCTCTATTGACTAGAATAAAGTCAGCCACATAAATGTCTTCATTCTCCATATAGTAGGACCCAGTTGAAGCCCATCATTTGGCTTGATATTTAGAAATGTACTCAAAGCACATGCCACATTCCCATGGCCTATGGGACACAGCAGCTGGGGGAAATTCCTCAAATACTGCACAATGTTCAAAGTTGACAGGAATGTAGGCTGCCAGTTGTATATACCATACCTGTTTCAGCAAAAGTCATTTTAATGTTAAATAAAAAACGCTGAAGACAATGAAGACGTTTTGCCTTCTGTGCATAGCCTTTTATCAAATCTGTTTGGCAGAAATTCAAAACAAAGTGCATCATGCTGGAGTTATGTGATGAATCCTCTGGTAATCATGTTCTGCTTCTGACTAGCATCATGAATCAGGTACTGTACTGCTTTTCCTTGAGATACAGTTTTTATCCCTACTTGCATCTGATGAAATGTCCATGAAAACTTGGCATTTCATTTGTCATTCAAATATCATTTAACTTTTGTTTCCTAAAGCTCTAGAAAACAAGAAAAGGGCAAGCATCTTACACACACATGAACTCCAACTTTTTGTTTGGAACCTGCTTTGCTTACCTAGTGGTAAGTTTGCTACTAAGTAGTGGGGCTGCTCCAGATGCTAAAATGATGCATTTGTTTAAAAACTTTGAAGTATTACTAATGTCCATTCCTGCGGGTGGTGTTTGCTGGTGAATATTTTTATATGAAGTCATCTGCACAAGGGAAGCATCATGTAGGAAAGGAAAATGATTTATTGTAAACATATGACAGCCCAGTATCTGCTGCAGTCACTTTCAAATAACTTTTTGGAACTTTGTAGCTTATAGTCTTACTGCAATAATCTGTCTAGTAATAAACCATGAATGGTCAGGGTCCACGACCAAACTTTAGACACTGGTTTATTACTAGACAGATTATAGCGGTAATGCAAATTGAGATGTCATTTGACTTTGATCAGTTTATCATTACTAAAGTTTTGGAGAAAACATCGAGAAGGGAAGCTACACTGTACTTTCAAAATCTATCTGCATCATCTTTCTAGCCAGACAATTTTTTTTAGAAGAATGGGTTTATTTAAGGAAGATTTGTAAAAACATGAGTTCTCTGAAAGAGTGGAGCTGGTTTTATCAGTACTCTTGTTAGTTGCAGCTTCTAGTATGTGGTGTTTATCATCTAGAATATAGGGAAAACATCTGCGTTGCATGCAGAAGGTCCCAGATTCAATCTCTTAGAGAGACCTATCTGAAATCCTGGAGAGCTTCAGCCAATCAGTGTAGACCAGGCACCCCCAAACTGCGGCCCTCCAGAAGTTTTGGCCTACAACTCCCATGATCGCTAGCTAACGGGACCAGTGGTCGGAGAAGATGGGAATTGTAGTCCAAAACATCTGGAGGGCCGAAGTTTGGGGGTGCCTGGTGTAGACAATACAGTCTAAGCTAGATGGACCAGTGGTCTGATTTGGGATAAAGTTGCTTCTTATATTCCTATGTCCCCCAAATTTGGCAACCATTCTTTTTTAAAAGTCAGCAGTTCCACTAAGTATATCATGAGAGTATCTACACTGCAGATTTGGGATTTATAGTTTGATCAGTTGGTGTTAGCAATTATTATGGTCATTCGCAGAACGACATTCTCTAGGGTTTTCCTGGGAATGGCTATGACATCTACCCTTCATACCTTACAAATGTAAGCCCTATAGGTTTTAAAAACAAACAAACAAACAAACCTCAAAACAGTTTACAAAAGGATAAAGCAAGAAAATCAAGAAAAATGTACAGCAATAGTTTGAAACATACAAAAGTTAGAATACTAAAATGGGTTAAAATTCACATCAACTTTCTAAGATCTGAGTGGGTTAGTGATAAGCCCCCTGTGGTCTTAGAGAAGAAATAACACCCAGTATCACTCTGTAGAATCACCCATGCTGTGATTAGCTATCCCTGAATTAAGAAATCCTATGCTAAATGTTAACAAGGATACAAGTTCTGCTGTAAAAATAGGCAGTAGTCAAAGACTATAGGAGATGTTGATAAGCAACGTTGCCAGAGGATGAGATGGTTTATATCCCAATAATGGGAAGCAAAACTGCAATTATTTGCTTATAGGTGAAGGTTCTGGAGAAACATCACCATGCTTTTTACCCGACAATACTTTGGGTCTCAGACACCCTTGGCCAAATATGTGGAAATTATTTGACCCAAATGGCACCAAGAATCTGTGAAATTATTTGGTTTTAACAACAAACAAACAAACAACAACAAGCAATCTTTCCCAGCTGTTCAGTAAAACAGAAGAGCTATTCATTTAAGCAAACAGAAATCCTGGATGATGTTTCTGCTGGTACAATTAGGCTACACGAATGATCTCCAAGCTTCACCTGAAGTCCTTGGTTCACAAGAAAGTACATACAGTACAATGCTCATGGAAGCAAAACCAAACACCCAACTGTTTACCTTAGGATTCTTCACCCCAGACCATTGGCACCCCAGTGGCATTAAAGTGGCATTATAACAACAATGTGGGGCCACAGGTGGCACTGTGGTTTAAACCGCCGAGCCTCTTGGGCTTGCCGATCATAAGGTCGTCAGTTCAAATCTGTGTGGGTGAGCTCCTGTTGCTTTGTCCCAGCTCCTGCCAACCTAGCAGTTCGAAATCATACCAGATAAATAAATAGGTACCATTGCGGTGGGAAGGTAAATGGTGTTTCCATGCACTCTGGCACTTGCCACAGTGTTCTGTGCACCACAAGCGGTTTAGTCATACTGGCCACATGACCCGGAAAACTGTCTACCGTATGAACAAACACTGGCTCCCTCTGCCTGAAAGAGGAGATGAGCGCCGCACCCCATAGTCAAAATCGACTGGAGTTAACCATCCGGGGGGTGGGGGTGGTCCTTTACCTTTACCATAACAACAATGCCACACTCCTGATATTTTCCCTCAACAAAAAACAACACCACCCCGACACCTATGGAAGGTTTGAGGCAAAATTTGACTCCTCTGCATTGATCATTGTTCCTGCCTGTGACATGTCAGATGGGTTGGTATAGTTGTAGTGAAGTTGAGGGCGTGCGAATATACTTAGGTAGGTGTCTGAATCCAGCTGAGATTAGCAGGAACGTTTCAACCTTCTATGGAGAAACTATTGTCCCACTCTAATAAAGTAATAGATGTTTCAGAAGTGCTTTGAAGTCCTTCCAGCTTCTTCACAGCACTGTGAAATCTGATACTTTCGGCTTTTAAGCAGTCTGTGAAAAGTACAA
The DNA here is from genome assembly GCF_965207765.1 of Zootoca vivipara. NCBI lineage: Eukaryota > Metazoa > Chordata > Lepidosauria > Squamata > Lacertidae > Zootoca > Zootoca vivipara. The sequence goes on along the minus strand of NC_142588.1, from coordinate 68,837,416 downwards.
ACTGTAGTACATGTGGAATTCATTCACTGACTTCCAAGCTGAAGGAGGGGCGGAGGGAGGCAATGGTGTTAGAAAATGTCTAAGAAAGGGGAGAGGGAGAGGAGAAGTCTTCAGTAAAATGTGGCATCTAATTGTCAACTTTGGCGCGCTCTCAAATGTGCAGCTTCCTGCACTTTTGAGGTAATGTGCGACTTTCCCCATGTAGCTTTCCTTTGAAATCTTCAAACTCTTTTGAAAGTTAAATGAAAGTAGGCAAGAAACAGCAAAATGACGTGCTTTTATGAGGCATTCCATGGTTATAGCTTCTGCTGGATTGTAAGTTGCATTTTTTCTCCTCCTTGTGATTCTGTCTTCACTTAGGCCTCTGTGTTAATGGCTTGTTACACAAGCGCTTCTTTTTGCCAGAAACGTAACAAAATCCCTTACGTTATTCATGCCAGTGGGTAGGCTGGCAGGCACTGTTTGCCTAAAGCCTCAGCCCTGTAATCAAGGGTTTGCTTTTGGAAGGAAAGACTAGAGGATAATGAGATGTTTTCTTCTCCCCGAGATAGCAGAGTTTCTATCATCAGCTTAGCCGAGGTGAAATCTAGCCAGAATAAAAGGACCTGGGCTTGGAGTGGCCTGCTTCTAGTCACCATTATGTTGCATCTAGCAATATGAAATATGTACTGTATTGGATTGGTGCCCCCCCCCGGCCTCCTGGCATGTATCCCCCCAACTGCCTACCAACTGTTGCTTGTGGCCTTTGAGGCCAAAAAAGGTTGCCCACACCCCTGGGATACATTATTGGGCCTGTGATCAAGCTAGGTGTTCAGCCACAAACCCGAGTCCAGGAGCCTGGATTGAGGGGAGCAGACTTTTGAGAGGCAAAGTGGTCTGTGGAATCTTTCCCTTACCCACTACCTTCTCCCAGATATGTGCTTGCTGTGACTGGGGGGGGAGTGGCTAGAAGCAGCCTAGTCAAGCAGGGAGTGGGGGAGTTCACATTCCAGCTCCTTTTCCCTTTGAACCTTCGCTCTATCACAAAATTGAAACGATCCAACTGCAAAGTGGTCGTGATTAGGAGGGCATTCCAATGTTACTTTTAAATTGTTCGGCAGGCAGGGAGGAAACAGAAACCATCCATTCTTGGTTTAGATCTACCTGTACTTTTAACCCAAGAGATTTCGGATCTGGAAATGGAATTGCAACTTGTTGAGTTGCCGGGTCAGTTAAATCAGCTGCTTTACCTTTCTCTGTATGAACCCCCCTGACTTTTACGCATTTTAAAAGTTTTGTGTGGAAGGCTTGCAAGTTTCAGGTGCTCAGTAAAATGGCAGAGCCACATCGTCAGATTACAGTGCCAATCACAGATGGGATGGTAGAGATGAGGCTTCAGTTATCTGGTAATTAGGGACTAAAAAAACAAACAATAACCCACAAAAAATGGGAGTTTAGGATTCCCCCAAACGCCACCAGCCACGAAGCAACTTCAGCTACTGAGATATTTTCAGCCCTAGTTCATCTTCCTTCAGCGTCCCAAGACCTAGGCTGCCTTTGCTCATTGGCATGACGGGAAACAGAAGGGAGATTGCAGAAAAACATGATTCCCTCATTACTTCCCTCATGACCTTCTAATACCCCTTCTTCTCCAACAACTTTGTAGCTCAAATTGCTTCATGTTTATACCCTAAAGTCTTTGGTGATAACCTGAATGTGGAAGGTGTTTTAGCTATGCCCAGGCATTTTGCTGTACATGTAAAATGTAAAGATGGAGTCAGGGCAAGGGTGCACAACTTTGGGTAAACTACTGTTTGATTAAATGTGCTTAGGCTCTGCTAGGTTCCTGATCATGGCAAGAGCTTCTAAGTGCTTTCAATGGAATGTGTAGACCTTTCTATTCATTCCTCATTTCTAAAAGTTCCTCAGACCTTTGCACTAAGTCTGTAACTGTCTGAAGAGCAGCCCACACACCCAGGGATGAGTGGAGGTGGTATGCGAGTCCCTGTTCTCATTTGTATACATGGGATGCTCAGGCTTATGTCTAGATACAACTTTTAACATTCCTTGATGGGACACTTCTAGTGGACTGGAAAACTTATTTTGATGCATTGCTTTCACTTCTACTCTAAGAAATAAAAGGTTGACTTGATAGACTATTTCCTCTCCCCTCTCCCTCAAAAAATGAAGACTTTGTTTATTTTTTAATTGATGGGTATAGGTAAGAGCTGAAAGAGAATCTTGCAGTAAGCTCTGCCAGAGGATCCCTCCAATGTTAATGAGCAGACAAATTCATCTCGGGGAAACAATTTGCTGCTAAAAATAGATGCCAGCCTAACTGTAACTAAAATAATTGCAGATGTGGAGCTAGCCAGGCTTTTGATTTCTAAGGCTCAAGGAGATGAACCTGTTACAAATGGGTTTAAAACATACATATTTAAGTGTGCCAACTGAGTCTGACTTGAAATTAATCCACTTTCAAGCTTCCATCAAATAGGGCTACACAATTCCCTGGATAATGTTCTTCATGTTTCCCAAAGCCAACCACCAGTCAGTTTATAGTTATGAGGCTGAAAGGAAAAACACCAAACATACCCTATTTATAGGACACTTAAGCCAAACAGTGAGGAGACCAAATGTAAGATTTCTGACAGAGTCCATTAATAAATGCTGTGCTCCAACCTATTCCAGTTGGAAAGGGGTAGATTTTTTTTATCTTTTATTGTGGACACCAGGCAGAGGTATCTTTTCAGTATCCTGTAAACTCTGCTGACGTATTGCACATGTGTAGGGCCAGCCTTAAGCATAAATAGCCTTGGGTAAGGAAAACCTTCATCACACACCCATGGTCACTCAGAAGGTTTACAGGGCCTAGTGCTCTAGGTGTGATCTTTTAGGAGGGTTGGCGCTACAACTGAGAAGGCCTGTTTCTGTGAGGTTTCCAGCAGGTATGTCCAGCAGGGTCTCCCCTGCTGAATGCAAAGATTGAGGTGGCCTACAGTAGGGGAAGTGGTCTGCTAGTCTCAAGCTGTTTAGGGATTTATATACCGTATATGGCAGTAATAAGACCATGAACCTAGCTCAATAGCAAATAGACAGCCAGATCCCTAAGCACAACTGTAATACGTATGTGCGTTTACCTGTCCAGACATACCGCTCAGTACCCTGACTGCAGCATTCTGCACAAATCAATACACTTAAAAATAATAATTAGCTTAATGAGTATAGCAGCACCCTACACAGTTTCAAGTATCCCTCTTGTTTTTCTCCAAATACTTTGAGGTACCTCCTTCCACAATATTCCTTGATATCTTCCTGTGTGTGACCTTGCAGAAGCACACTTTCTTTTATCCAGGAAATAAAACTCCGTTCCCCCTCATTCTGTTCATGGATGACGCATTTCCCTCCAGTTTTTGACCTGCTCCAGGAGGACCACAAATTTGAAATTAAATGCAAAAAGTCCCGAAGGTCGTCCCGTGAGGGGAGAACAGCTGAATGGGGTTTATGGGACAAACAGGCTGCAAAGACGGGAATCCTCTACAGGTAACCACAGTGGATTTCTGACTGTACATACCTGCAGCTATTCCATTTCTTCAGAAAAAGGAGGTAAGCTTTTTCTAGTCTCCGCTTTCTCTTCTGTTTGCTTGCCCCAGTTATCAGCCTCACACAGTGTATATATTTGTATTCCCATATGTTGGCCTCACAGGCAATTTCACAGATTTACTAATGGAGGCAGGTTTTTCTTCAATACACTTTCTTGGGAACTCTTGCAGAGAGATGTGAAAGCACTCCAGAAACTTGGTGAAAGACAAGAGGCAGGATTTTTGTGGCTCTTACCCAAACACACAGTGCATTTCAGACATCAAGAGTCACTCTTAGTTTACGGAAATTAGCTGTAAAATAAAAAAATTCCTTCAGTAGCACCTTAAAGACCAACTAAGTTTTTATTTTGGTATGAGCTTTCGTGTGCATGCACACTTCTTCAGATACAGTGAAATGGAAGTTTCCAGTAAAATTTTTTTATTTTACTTCGATCCAGACCAACACGGCTACCTACCTGTAACCAGAACTATGGAAATTAGCTGATTTCACTTAGGTCGGGAACTACGGTATTTCGGAACTCTAAGCTGTTCCTTGAGGTTATGTATTTATTTTCTAGCAATGCAACAGATGCCCCCGTTAGGAAAAGTCATAGGGAAGTACCTGTCTTTTATGTCCTGTGTTATTTGTGACAATCCCTAGATTTTGAGGAAATGTAATTTTTTTATTTAAAAATGTATTTATTAATTAAATGTATATCCTGCCCTTCAGCCCAAAGGAGTCCAAGGCGGCAACACATCTGTATTAAAATGATACCATTAAAATAAAGATCACTGTACCTCATTCTAGTACAATCAAGAAATAAAGTCTGTGTCATATCTGGGCAATGGAGGCTTGGCTTGGTTCAAGAAAGGTGGGATATAAAGGGAATTTTTTGCCTTATTGCACTGTGGCCATACAAAAGTACACATAGTACATGGAAGCACTTCTAAAGATTGGCACCAGAGAAGATACTTAGAGAAGATGCTTAGAGTATGGCAGGGCCAAAGTACACCTTACTATAAATACTGGGTGTTTGTTTTTTTTTAAAAAAAAGTGTGCTAAAAATGGCCACTTATTTTAAGGTTAGCAGAGTTACAACTAGATGTGAGCAAAGTGGCTCTTATAGACATATGTGCTGGGACTGCCCAAGGATAGCAACCTATTGGTATACGATTTTAGGGGCATTAGAATAATTACCATATAGGATGTGACGCTTTCTCCAGTGCTGGTGCTCCTGAATGGGCAATGAAAATGTGCTATACAAGCCTTGGGTCCCATCTATGCTAGCAGTGGCTCAGATAGATGTTGCAAGGATCTGGAAAACAGCTGAGTTTGATACCTGGCTACAGAGTCTGTGACACATAGCCATGTGTGCTGGTCCCATGGGTAATCCGAGAAGTGAGGTCCAGGTCCGGTCCACGGTCCAAAGAGTCAACATAGAGTCAGTCCAATGCAGCCAAAGCAGGGTGAAGGGCAAGAAACCAGGCAAGGTCAGGAACAGGAACACAGGCAGGATCATAGCTACCAAGTATCCGGTTTTAGTTGGGAAACCCCCTTTTTTCCTACCGTTTCCCGGCGGTCTCCTGTATAGGTTATTAGCCTGTTATTCTCCCTTAAATCCGCTTCTGCCGGTGGCCATTTTTCTGGTGCCGCTTTGCCCTTCTATGGGCACCGGAAAATGGCGGCGCCGGAAGTCGCTTTTATGCGTTTCCGGTCATGCATAGAAGCGACGTCCGGCGCTGGCACCACCATTTTCTGGTGCCCATAGAAGGGCAAAGCGCCACCGGAAGTTGCATCTATGCAACTTCTGGTGTTGCGGGCTGCCGATCCCGGATTTTTCCATCCAGGACTTGGCAGGTATGGGCAGGATCTAGCAAACAGCAATGTTGTTCCTGCAACTTGGGACGGGGTCTGACCGCCTTTTATCTCTGACGGGGTAATCGCCGGTCCCGATCCCCTGACGACTCACCACCCTGTCTCGCCTGAAGGTGAGCACTCCTCCTGTAAGTACTCAGGTCTGCAGCTCGGGAGACGCCGGTGGGTTACTAGACCCAGGAGCTGCCTCAGCCTCACCTGACTCAGCTGGTAGTGGACCAGCTGTCGGTGATGACCCAGCTGACGGCAACGAGGTATTCCCCGCATCTGGAACCAGGACAGGCTCAGGCCCCTGACTCGGCTCAGCTGGTGCTTGTTGCAGGGGAATCTATGCAGACTGAGGCTCCTCAGAATCAGGCCCCAGACTTGGTTCAGCTGCTGTCCGAGGCAGACTGAGACTCCTCTGGTTCTGAGCCCGAGCCCGAGCCCGAGCCCGAGCCCCAGGCCATCACACCATGGCAGAGAAAGGGATGTTTAATATGCAATTGGCAAAGCACAAAGCAAAGGCAATGGACTACTGTACTCTGCAACTCTGAATCTATTTGTGACATGCATAAGGGAGGTCTGATCAATTATGTGCATTTCTGAAACTCGGGGGGACAGGGATACGAACTGGCCTAGAAGAAAAAAGGATGCATGGTATTAAGATGCAATAACATTCCTTTGGACCACAGCAGCGGATCAAGGCCTTACACCAGTTTCCCACCAAGAACTGACACACACCCGGGGTTGCTATTTGCCCACTTTCTGCTTGTAAATAGAAACAATGAAGGAAGGGTTCAGGAGCACTGAACCTTCATCTGTATTGGGAACAAATTCTGGATCGGGGCCCCATAGCTTTTTCTTCAGTGGCCAGTTTAAGCATGTGTGTGTTTGTTTTTAAAGGCTGTTTATCATAACACACAGTTTATAGTCATGATGAGTTGTTGGCAGGAGAGGAAGATCGTTTCCTTTATTCTTTGCCAGTCAGTTTCTCATTCTGTTTCTCAACTGGAATATGGGTCAAATCTGTGCTCTCACATCACCTTTATTGTTCATTCTGTTGCATATTTAACTTCCCTTCAGCAACTTCACCTAGCCACCAGGTGTAAGGTAGGGTGGGTGTGGCTTGGCTTGGCTTGAGAGGCCTGATGGACTTAATCAGGACTTCAGACTGAAGGTTCCCCACTGCTATTGTAGTACTGTATATTGCACACCTGTGAGCTCCCAACTTCTAGTCCTTGTTCTCTCTGCTTTTGCTTAGCTTAGCTTAGCTTTGCAAGACCATATTGGCCATTTTTTCATGCTGTAGCATCAACCTACATTGCCTTCAACATTGTTACTTGCAGGCCCTCCAAGTGTCCCTATTTTTCAGGGACGGTCCTGGATTTATAGGTCTGATCCCACAATGTACTTCTCATGTGATTGTTTAAATACTTTGTAGAATCTTCCTATGCCCTTGTAAAGCTTTCAACACTGGGTTGCTTAAGATTGCGTTCAGAGGTACAGAATCATTCCCATGGCGGCAGCGGCAGGGCAGGGCAGGGCAGGGGTGCTCCTTTGTTAAAAAGTGAGACAAGAGTGTTAGTGAAAATCAGTCCGTGGTATTGTATGTGGAGACCAAGACTTCTTTATCCTTAGGGATGCACACGATAACACACATTGAAAAGACCTCTTTCTGAGAGATTTACTTTTCTTCCCAATACTGAAAGTAGGAAAATGGTTCCCATTTCCACACTGACAAACCCCAGACCTGTTTCATTGCACTGTTAAAAATCATGTGGTAGGAATTTGAAGAGAGTTTTGAGAGGTGATCAAAAGTTGAGGGCACCCATCCATTTTCTGAATAACAGAGTTCTGAGGGGGGGAATGGCATAGGGTTTTTTTGTTTTGTTTTGTTATCCTTAGCTCATAGTCATTTTCTCCCTGGTTGTGGAGAGCAAAGTTTTGGAAATGACTATGGAATACACCTCAGTTGTTCCTCTGAAAACTGGAATTTTTGAGGCTAAACCAAACGATCAGAAACCAGAAGGACAAAGAGTACAGGTTGTTGTTTTTTATAATAAAACTCATAATTTCAAGGCAATGTCATTTCACATGTACATGAGGTAATATGTGAGGGTAGCAGATTCAATACCAGATTCAAGAAAAGCAGATCTAGTTGTGAGGACAGGATATAAACCTCCATCAAATAAAATACCACTTTTTCCAATTTACAGGAATGGAACTCTGATGTGATGGAGGCATGGGAGGGCCACGGACCTTGCCTGTGATATAAGGAGTAAGCGCTGGCGGAGGAAGAGGGGGGCGGGGGGAGTGTACCTGGTGGGGTGCCATCCCGGCTGCCCCCCCCCTGTGCTGGGCACCATGCCCCTGCAGGTGGTGCACCATGCTCCCAGGATGCGTGCCATGCCCCTGCGGGCGGTGAGCCAAACCCCTGGGACATGCGTCACGCCCATGTGAGCGTTGCACCACGCCCCTGGGATGCATGTCATGCCCCTGCAGGCAGTGTGCCACACCCCGGGGTGTGCACCAGCCATGCCCCCGCCTGCGCTCCACTCCCGGTGCCAGAGCATGAAGCTATGAAGCTCCGCCACTGGGAGTAAGGAAATAGTTGGGCTCAGTACTGCCGCTGGCTTGGGCTCCATGTTGTTCCTCACATCTCTGGGCCTCGAAAACTCCAGTTTTCAGAGGAACAACTGAGGTGTATTCCATTGGGTTAGGGGTGAGGTGTTAGATGTTAGGTGAGGAGTTGACAGGATAACAGCTGGGTGTATATGTGAGTTTAGTGAGGGGATTAGCATAGGGCACAGCAGCAGAAACCTTATGCAAGTGTCTGGAAAGAGAGAAGCAACTGACTCCAGTCCATAGAGATTGTAAAAGAGCTATGGAGGGCCTATTTTTCAACCAGGAGGATTAGCAAGGATAACATGAGCGATGCTCTGTGTTCTGAATGAGATGAGAGAGGGGCTACTCTCTTCACCTTTTCCTCTTGATGACATTGGTTGATTAAAATTCTGCTTTAGCTGGGCATACGGAGTAGCCAGATCTATATTTAGATTGCCTCAGTATGAATGTTTGAGTGCACCACATGGCTTCAGAACATGTGCTTTGGGCTCTTGTGGCAGTGGTGGACTCCAGCCAGTTCATTAGAGATGGGTGCATGAGACATCATGTTCCATGCAAGCATAGTTAGCCGAGTTGAAGTGGGAATATCATACCAGAACACAAATGGAGTCAGTACGTTCTTTACCAATATGCACCTTTTGCCCCATGAGATTTGTACTGTAGGCAGTTCTCCGGATGGCAGCCTTCATGAAATGAAAACCCATTGAAACAAGAGATTTCACCCCCGTAGCCTCCCCAAGCTTCTAATATTTTTAATCCAGTGTTTGGGATCTGCCAGTGCAAAAACTTGTTTCTGGGTTCTTGTAGTCCCACATATGCACTTGTCTATATAGAAATGGTTGGTATGCCATGGCTCCTTTCCTTTGCATCGAAAAGCACACGGCTATGTATTCCGGCTCGGCAGAAGCACTTTGCATCATAGCTGGTGAATGTCGAAGACCTGGGGATTATTTATTTTCTTTACAAATCCAACAGTGAGCCTCTCTGGGAAGACCCTGGCCTTTGGCAGTTCGTATTTAATGAATGGCAGCTGCTTGGGAGCATTTGTGGGCTGCTGGAATGTTAGAATATGGCCAACAGAAATGGAAGCAGACTTGTTAATGTATAAGCACCGGAGAGAAGCTGTTTATTACTGCTGCTACTTCAATTTAACTTCATGTGCTAGTGGCTTTATAAAATGACACAGGGAGCTAGCGAGCTCTTTAGGAGTATGTCTGCGTATCACTTATTTGAAAGATCACTATCATGTAGTACGTGGACCATGCCTTCAGAGCTCAACTAGCCTCTGCCCAGAGCTGGTCTGGTATCTGCAGCTTATGGGAATGTCTCTGGGGCAGTGCAGGGTATACACATAATCTTGTATTACTAGTTTTCTGCATCAATTTTGGTGCACAAACAGGCTTTCCCCCTGATCCAGATGGAATGGGTCATAGCTCCCCAAGCTCTAATCATAGCCCCTCTTTCTCTAAGTTATGTATGGCAAAACACTAGCTTCCTTCCCATCAATTTTGCATTTATGACCAATGAAGAAGGCCTATCTTCTTAATTTGGCTTCTAGGAATTTGTGTAAGGTTTTTTAAATGCTCTCCCCAGGGAGGCTCACCTGGCACCTTTGTTACATATCTTTAGGCACCAGGCAAAAGCATTCATCTTCTCTCAGGCCTTTGGCTAAATGAACAATTTATGGCTTTTAAAACTGTGCCTGTGTTATTGTTTTCGTTTCTATGTATTTTTTATGTTTTTATAAATTGTAAACTGGCCTGTGATCCTCAAATGAAGGACAGTATAGAAATTTTAATAGTACTAGTAGTAAATAGTAGTAGTAGCAGTAATAGTAGCAGTAATAGTAGTAGTAGTAGTAGTAGTAGTAAATACTATACGGAGTGCTGATTAAGTCAGCATCATTCTCCATGGCCTTAAATATGTTTGCAAGTTATTTGAAGGTTATAGCTATTTGAGGGTTTCGTTTCCTTACAAGTAGCAACAAATAAACAGTCAATAGTCTTTAGCACATTGTGTGTACATGCACACATACACACTTGGCACACACATATTGAGGCTATAGAGAGCTTTCTTAACATGTCATTTGTAGTGAGCATAAAACTTAGCAGTGGAACTACGGCAGAGGGAGTAAGCACTGCTGTTTTGCAATATATATTTTGGGATGTGTAAATATAACTAATCCCATCTATGTTATCTTAATATGAATCTCTTGATGAGTTCAAGGTCAGAAAATCCCCAGGAACTGAGTGGGCAAATGAACAGGTGCTTTGCTAAAGATCTGCAAATTATATTACAATTGGTTTCTTCCTTCCCTTTGGGCTTAATGCTAATGCCGGTTTATTATAGTCATTGTGACATTCATAAAAACTGCTAATAAAGCAAAAAATACAGTTTCCTGCCCAGCCTCTTTATATACAGAATGGTCTACATGGTTTAACCAAACTTTCTGGCTAGACAGCTGCTGTTTCCTATGGAAGCAATATTACTACTGTTTCTTAAAAGGAACAAATAAACACTTGGTTCTTTTGGAATCTCTCCAGTATATAATATAGGGGTTGTGTTAGTTTGTGTGAAAGAGAGACCAAAAATATATATAAAAACAACATTATAAAGTTGAGTTCTGGAAATACTTTTCCTTAAAGTGTAGCATATATGCTTCCTCCCCCCCAAAAAAGTAATCATGGAAAAGAGGATAAAGGCTTAGCTATTTATTTTAGAATGTATATCGCACATTAAAATATCTGATTAAGTTTATTTGAAGTATTTCTACTGTGGACCTGTAGATCAAATCAAATGAAAGGTCCTGTGAAATAAAGTGAAAGGTTCCCCTCCTGCTACAACTCCCAGACTGGGTAGGCCTGCCATGCAAGTTACTGTCGGGTAGATTGCCAGCACACTTCTCTTCTTATTCTCAAGGCAAATAGTTGGGAGGCAGAGGGAACATTCAGCTTATTCAATCCTCGCTGGAGCCCAAAGTAGCTTGCTTTTCTCTGTCAAATCCAATCCCATTGATATGTGCATGTAGTGTAAGCCAAGGCATGTGAGGAGAAAGTATCCCTTTGAATCTGGCAGAAATGCATGCACGAGCCCAACAGTCAATTTTAAGAAGTTTATTAATGGTGAAAGGCAAGAGGACAAAGGGAAGATGCAGAAGGGTGCTTTAAGAAAGCAAAGCGTTCCAGTTCAACTCTTATCTATCCTATCGCAGCTACTTACAAACACACTTCTGACTTTCTCACGTGTAATGTAGCAGCACTGGTGGTCAGATGGGAGTTGAGGGGAAAGGGACGGTTGGCAACAGTCCATCTTTTAAGGACTCTTGACTCAGGTGAGCTCTGGCTGTCAGGTGGTTCTTAAGCAGCCACTAGCAAGATGGCCAGATCTGTCAGGGAGGAGCCTGGAACCTTTTGAAAGATGCGTCTTCTTCTTCTTCTTCTTCTTCTTCTTCTTCTTCTTCTTCTTCTTCTTCTTCTTCTTCTTCTTCTTCTTCTTCTTCTTCTTCTTACCTATTTTTTCTGCAATTAAGTGATATATCAATTTTATGAAATAAATAAATTTGCCTGGGAATATTTCCCCATTCCCTGCTAGACAGAACCCATTCTACACTTCACAGAGGACCAGAGTACTGAGTTATCTTAAAGTGACAGCTTGATATAGCAAGCAATACATGAGTGTTTCCAGCAGCTGGTACCCAGAAGTGATGTGGGTGGCGCTGTGGTCTAAACCACTGAGCCTCTTGGGCTTGCTGATTGGAAGGTTGGCGGTTTGAATCCCCGCGATGGAGTGAGCTCTGTCCCAGCTCCTGCCAACCTAGCAGTTCGAAAGCACACCAGTGCGAGTAGATAAATAGGTACTGCTGTGGCGAGAAGGTAAACGGTGTTTCTGTGTGCACTAGTTTCCATCACGTTGTTCCGTTGCGCCAGAAGCAGTTTAGTCTTGCTGGCCACATGACCTGGAAAGCTGTCTGTGGACAAACACCGGCTCCCTCAGCCTGAAAGTAAGATGAGCGCCTCACTCCATAGTTGCCTTTGACTGGACTTAACTGTCCAGGAGTCCTTTATCTTACCTTTTTACCCAGAAGTATCATCAGAAGTAGAACATAGGGATCAGTGTTAGTAGCCACTGAAAGCATCCAATGAAATGTCACTCTGAAACGCTGCAGGAAAATTTACACGGTGGGCAGCTTCTCAGACCTGTCTGCTGTCACGTGGTGATCCTAGTGCAAAATCAAGTGTGAAAGGATCAGAGTGCTCAAAGGACTCTTTGTGGGATAGGTTATCTAGCCTGTTACTATTAGCCTACTGGTTGCCTCTCTACTAGGGATGGGGAAACTGTGGCCATCCAGATGTTCGACTACAGCAATGCTGGCTGGAGCAGATGGGAGTCCACCAACATCTGGAGGGTCACAGGTTCCCCATCCGTGCTCAATATCTTGCTAAGAAATTTGGAGACACTGGACCGGGAGCTCTTTTAAGGCCCTTGGCATTATTTGTATTTCTTCTCATGCCAGATTCCTGTGACAGCTTTTCTGAGTCAAGGAAAGAAATGCACCTGTACTGGGAAATGCATTAAGCTCCAAACTAAATGTGGCATTAAATGCCACATTGCATTTAACATGTACATTGGGGGGGGGGAATCAAGTAGCAGCTGCTGGGGTATGTGCACTGTTGACTGGCTTTGCAGCAGGTGATTTTCTTTAGTACTGCAGCAGGGGAGGAAAGGGTTAAGTGGTCCCACCATGTCATCACAGTCCTTATATTTATCAGCCTCCCACCCCTGCAGCTGCTATTTGCATTTATAAGAACAGGCATGTTAAAGACACATTTAATATCACATTTAGTTCAGTGCTTACAGGATTGCATTGGTATCAGTTTAATATTCTACATCTCCGTGAGTTTGTCTAGACTTCTTGGAATGCTCAAATATTAGCGCATTGTTTTAGGAAACAGTGCTTTTGAATATTTTATCATTTCATAGCCACTAAAGGCAGAGAGAGACCATTAAGGTGAGCTAATCCAAAAACTTGTTAAATATTTAATAGCTATTTTTATGCAGTTCCTCTTTTATTATTTCTAGCTCTAAATAAAGGCAATGTTTTCAAGAAGACCATTGACCTGTTATGTTCTTTCTTTCCATTTTTAATTTGACATGTGTATGAACACGCAAGGAGAGCCTATGCTGGAAAAGAACATCTGTTTACAGAGGTGATTGATGGACTTAAGTGATGGAAAACAAAATATATAACAAACACAGTCTTGGTGAGCTGAAGGGAGTCACTGGTTGAGATTTTGAACAGACTCTGTAAAGAATTAAAAAAAGCCCTTTTAAGGTAGAGAGGGTAAGCAAATACAATTATATGCAGATAATATCTTTTCATATGAGTTTAATATATAAACTTTGGCACAGGAGAAGATTCACATGGCCCATCTACGTAGGCTCAGCTAGACCTCAGAATGCTACCAAGCAGTAGAAATAGTGCAGCCACTGCATGAATTTATGCACAGCGAAAGCTCTTGTGTGGTCTGGGGGGGGGGAATGTTATGTGAAATAACATGAATCTTCTCATTCTGCTTTTGTTTTGTTTCATTTAGCTGTTCCCAGCTCTATAATTGTTCTTTCAACGTGTAAATATTATGGCCAATCCCCAGCAAAGTTTAGATGAGGCCTGTGAAATGTAAACCCACATGTCTGAGCCAACGGGTATGGGGGACCATCTCCATGTCTTGTGAGAGTACCAGCCCACCTTCCATCCTTTCAAAAGTCTGTTGTGGTTTGTACAAATCTAGTCCCAGGAACTCAAATTGAGTTTAATTCCAAATCAGTTGTAGGCAAAAATATTAAACATAGTCACTTGGCAGGAAGTTCAGCTGTCATCTGACAGCAGCCATTATATCAGGCTGTGGTGGAGGAGAGAATAATAATAATAATAATAATAATAATAATAATAATAATAATAATAAAGCGATAAAACATCAAACATTAAAAACTTCCCTAAACAGGGCTGCCTTCAGATGTCTTCTAAAAGTCAGATACTTGTTTATTTCTTTGACATCTGATGGGCGGGCGTTCCACAGGGCAGGCGCCACTACCGAGAAGGCCCTCTGCCTGGTTCCCTGTAGCTTCACTTCTTGCAGTGAGGGAACCACCAGAAGGCCCTTGGAGTTGGACTTCAGTGTCCGGGCAGAACGATGGGGATGGAGATGCTCCTTCTTTTCACATTGGGCTGTGGCAGAGGAAAGAAGCGGTGAGCTCCACCCCTTCTCCTGCTAGGGATATGCAACTGGTCTAGGCTTAGCTCAGCACACAGCAGCCAATAATAAGATGCAGACTGAGGCCTTGATGGTGCATGTGGAATCAGCACAGAAAAGCTGAAAATGGCAGCAGCCAGGGGCTCTGACACATTTGTGAATGAACTTGACTGGTTAATTCTGCAGGTCGCATGTGCAAACACACACAAACACACAAAAATGTAAAATGTCCGGGCATTCATTAGGGGGAAGGAGTTTGAATATACCCACATGGCGACCGTTGAGTATCCTGTTTTGCATTCTGGATGGCAGAATATCCCTGACAGCATTGCTTGAAACTTTAACGTCTTTGACCTGTTCGCCATCAATGCATTCCAGAAGAAGGCCTTACCTGGCCCTGTGCATGTTGGCTCTACACTGCCACGCCCACCTAGGAAGGCCTGAAGCCCTGTGACTGTGACCTCAATACAGATCCAGAACCACATCTGAGCATAGCTGCTAAGTCTCCCGCTGAAAAATGTGGGATCAGCAGTGGCGCAGCACCGGACGTCGCTTCTACGCATGTCCGGACATGTGTAGAAGCGACTTCTGGTGCCGCGCTACCCATGTATGGGCACTGGAAATCAGGCAGCGCCGGCACCGGAAATCGCTTCTACGAATGTCCAGACATGCGTAGAAGCAACTTCCGGTGCCGCGCTACCCATGTCTGGGCACCGGAAATTGGGCGGCGCCAGGACCCAAAATGGAGCCTCCCTGGCAGGTAGGAAATCCGGGGGATTTACATAATTTCCCCCAATCCGGGCTGCCAGCGGGAAATGGTTTAAAATACGGGGGTTTCCTGCAAAAAATGGGAGACTTGGCAGCTATGCATCTGAGGTCTGAGAAGAAGTAGAAGATGAGGAGTCACCATCTCTGTGCCTCTTGGCCTTGCGTTTGGAGCGACGACTCTTCTGCCGCTTTCCACTAGAAGAAGGGACTCTAGGCAATGGGAGATCCTTCTCAGATGACTGGATGCTGAGCGCCTCCCTCAAAGGAGCAGTCTGAACCAGCACAGAACAAAAAACATGTGAGGAGCTTGGCTGGGAAGATGACCCCCCCACACACACATGCTGTGCAAAGCGAGGCCCTGAACTCCCAGGTCCCGGGGGGTTCAGAGTGAGAACGAGGCAGTCCAGACTGGAAGGCACGCTGCATCATGGCATCCATACTCCTAGGACAACCCCTAGGCTAGCTGGGACTTGGATCCTGGAAGGTTGGAATTGGGAGAACAAGGCACCAGAAGGGTCAAAAACCTCGCTCACATCTGAAGGACCGTGAGCCTCAAAAACAGAAAAAGACGTGGAAGGGCCGGGCTGAGAAACAGGCTGTCTTCCAAACTGCTGAGCCAAAGACTCCAGCTCCGTATTAAACCTTGACATGGCCGCACAATCTGATCCAATATCAGCCATGATTGAACCCAAGCGATCCAGCGTATGCCGAGGAACTGCTGGGGGAAGCGCTGAACGCAATGACTGAGACGGGCCTCTAACCACCCTTTTAGAAGGGAGAGCAGGACTGGGATTTCTCTTAATAGGCACCCCGAAACCTTCTTATTAAATCGGGGGGGGGTAATGAAAATTACAGACAAAATTAAAAGGCACCCAGAATTCAAAATGGTGCCCCCACCAAAATAAGATGGCACTCCTGCCAAAACAAGATGGCGCTCCCGCCAAAATTAACTGGGGCTAAAATCTCCCCTACTCGGAAAGAAGGCACAAAATGGCAATTGCGTTAAGATGGGGGGGTTGTTGTTTCCCGGCCCTAGGAAATTCCTCACCAGCCCCCAAGCAGAAGAATAGCGAAACTCAGCAATATGCTCAGAGAGGGAACTTTCTGCGATGCCCAAAAGGATCAGCTAGACAGAACAGCCCAGTATCGCAACACAGAAAATGCCTAATATCCAAGGCCCCAAAGCTGCAGCCGCAGCTGGGACTGAGAACAAAAAGCCGCTGTGCAAAAGCCCACCGGAAAATTAAGTGGGCAGCGGCAAGCTCCGCAGAATGGGAGCACTCAAGGGGCCGAGGCCCCGTGGGGCGAAAGCCCCTCTAGGGGGAAGGGAAAGGAAAGGAAGGGAAGAAAAACAACTGGAAGAGTCAAGGGGAAAAGGGGGGGGGGATAACAGAAAGAAATCCCAAGGACGATCTGTTGAAGGTAAATCACTCTCTCTTGGCTGCACAGAGGACACGCTGTTGCTGTTCTGAATGAGGAAGTTCTGGGTCACATGCATGGGCTTATATAGGTCCCTCGATCTGTTTGACTGCGACCAGATTGAACCCAACATTGAGGCACCTACTAATCGGGTGTTGTGGCCAGGGGAGTAGGAAGATAGGGGCGGTGCACCCCAAGCGACGCGATCCCAGGGGCGCCATCGCCGCTGCCCGCCCTGCCCCCAAAACGTGTGCCACGGCACTGCGCACGGCGCGCCCCACCCCCAGAATGTGCCATGTCACTGGGGTCAGCGCACCTGCTCTCCGCCCCCGGTGACGGAGCATGAAGCTCCGCCGTTGGTTGTGGCTGACCAGTCTTACCCACCCACAACACAGGAGGTCAGTCTCCAGGTCTCACCGCAACACATGCCCTCTTTGAGGGAAGACACGATTTGCAACTGCAGACACACGTTTACTTATGAGCCTAAGTTAACGCTGCCTATTTACTGGGTCCTGTTGTCTGGGGAGAGAGAAAGATTAATACTCTGTCCTTGCGCAGTTTCCCCCCCCCTCCATCTTCATATTGATCAGTGGTAGCGGTGCTTGTAATGGCGACTGGGCAAGGATCACAAGGAACTGTGTGCGGTAGCATGTGATTTATTTTATATTTCATGTGCATCAAGCCAAAAAATAAAATAAACCAGGCTTTCTTCACTTCTATTTATGGTTCTTTTAAATTAAATTAAATTAATAAAACATTCACTTTGGAACACAGTGTCTAATTTTGTTTAATCTATTTTTCTGGCAATTTACCTTATTTTTCAGTTGAGAACACTTTCTAATTAACTGTCTTCCTCTTTGCGGAGAGAGAGGGGGGGAAATCCAATCCAAATCAAGCCAAGCAGTAGTTGGAGAATATTTACTATGACAAACTGTTTTCAATCCATATTGTTATCTTTGGTTTTATGTGAGACTGTGCACGTACACACACACACACACAATCTTTCTCTTTCACTTCAGGGAGCTTCTCATTTGAGTTTATCCATGAAGTCTATTAAAATACAGCATGTGTGAGACATGGTGGAACATCCAGAGCAGATGGAAGAGATTAAGGATACTGCAGCTGGGAAAGCCTCACTCTCAAGCAGTTGCTAGTGATGGCTGTTTCTGCATGCTGGAGCAAAGTTGGGAGTTCATCCCACCAGACGCAGAGGTTGTCAGCAAAGGTGGTATGCAATCCTATCCAGACATTGTACCTTGGGATCATGGAGATGGAGTAGCTTTGTTGGGCTGCATCTGTTTCCTCAGTCCGAAGAAGCATTTGGTATCTTAGCATTATTTCAGACAACAGAAGACCTCTGTTGAAATTCTGGACTGTGGCGAGAAAAGGAAGCAAGTTGCAAGATGGAATGGGATTCATCAAAAGAATTCAGAATAGATGCCTTGTTTGTTAGGGGAGTGACTGATGTGGTTAGGCATATGCCATCTGACTGAGTGGACAACTACAAAGACAGGTTGGCTGAAGAGGAGAGTACATCTGATGATATGCCAGCTGCCTTTCGTCCACCACAGAACAACCACAGCTAGTGCCCACTTCTTGCTTAGAGGGAGTAGGTGCCAGGCAGCTTTGATCTTTGGCACATCTAATTTTACTTGTCCCTTAAAATATATTGGCTGGAGACAAAATGGTCACATAAGGACTCAGAGCAGTTGTACATCAGGGATAATGCTAGATGCTATATTTGACCTTTATGAACGAAAACCAGGCTTTCGAGCAACGTTTCATCTGTGAGATAGGTGTGATTATGAAAGTGGTGGGCTGAGTTTTTATTGGGTTGTGCTGGCACCTGTTTTGCTCTCACCTCTTCAACTCTGCTCTCATGCTTCCATTTCTGTTCACCTTGGAACACTGGAATACATGAAGCTGCCTCATGCCAAGTTACCCAACTAGTCCACCTAACTCAATATTATCTGCACCGACTGATAGCAACTCTCCACGGTTTCAGGCGGGACACTACCAGACCTAGCTGGAGATGCTGGGGATTGAACCTGGGACCTTCTGCATATAAAGTGGATGCTCTGCTGCTGGGCTACAGCCCTTCCCTGGGACGCAGGTGGCGCTGTGGTCTAAACCACTGAACCTCTTGGGCTTGCTGATCGGAAGGTCGGCAGTTTGTTTTTTAAAAAAATAGTTTTTATTAAAGGTTTCTAGAATTACAAAGGTGTGTGCAGTGTCTCTCATATTTTAACATGTATCATTTTTGCAAATCAGTTTCATTTGTTAAGACACTAAGAAGAAAGAGGGAAAACGTGGTAGATAGGGGGTGGGACGGTGGATGGGGGTGAGAATAGGTGACAATGTTTCTGTTTTGCTTAATATATGTAGGGCTTGATGCCAGCTTTGTTTGTGTTGGTACTCCTTTATTCGCTTGTGTCAAATAAATAATAAATAAGGCCGGCAGTTTGAATCCCTGCGATGGGGTGAGCTCTGTCTGTTGCTGTGTCCCAGCTCCTGCCAACCTAGCAGTTCGAAAGCACGCCAGTGCAAGTAGATAAATAGGTACTGCTCTGGCGGGAAGGGAAACGGCGTTTCTGTGTGCTCTGGTTTCCATCATGGTGTTCCGTTGTGCCAGGTGTGGTTTAGTCCTGCTGGCCACATGACCCGAAAAGCTGTCTGTGGACAAACACCGGCTCCTTCAGCCTGAAAGCGAGATGAGCACCACAAGCCTTTGACTGGACTTAACCATCCAGAGGTCCTTTACCTTTACAGCCCTTCCTTTTTGATCAGTAAACATCATGAAAGGCAGGGCTATGAATTTTTGTTCTAGAACAAGAGAAAACGGTTCCGAAGGTCAATATTTCATTTACCTTTTTTCCCATTTCTGCGATCTCTTATTTCCTTTGTATATTAAAAAGTGTCCCTATCTCCTTGCTATCTAACAAACAAATGTCTGCCCTTGAGTCATTTCCTTTTTGGCAATTTGCCAGGAACAGCAAGCCAGGCCCCAGCAATCAGTGTAAGAAGTTTCACTTTACTGAGCAGAGTTCAAGTGTACTCCATTACCCTAAACTAAGTGATAAAAAAACCTTTGATGATAGCTTTGTGAGCGACATATATAGGCCAGGGCTTCCTGTAGGGTGTGTGAGAGAGACTCATTAAAGGTTTGTCAAGTTGCTTTCTCTCTCCCCCACAACCCCCAGTTCAAAGTTAGATTGTAAAGTTTTGATGACCAAGTGACAGAATTACACAAACAAAGCAAATAACAGGCTGGATCTGAATTCCTGCAGGATCAATGGGGGTGTGTGTGCATTTTACAAGTATAATCTGCCCCAGTGTCAACACATGACTTGGCTATCTCCTAAAAGTCATACTGATTCTAGATAGAGCCATTTCTTCTTTGAATATGATAATATTACCTTTCTCTGTTTAAATTGTTACACAATAAACATTTTTATTAATCATATGTGATACCGTAATTGCCTGTATTTTTACTTGCATCTAAAAATATATAAAACTGTTGTTGTTGTTTTTTAAAAAAGGTGCTTGTTCACTCAGTTATTGATAGACACCTAAACATTGACAAGGACTATTTATAGCCTATTGATCCGATTATATAACTCCTGGGCTTTTGATACCATTCAGTGTTAATGATGTGGCTTTAGGGTCAGGCAGGTGTTCAGAAGTTTGTGGTTGGTTAGAAAGAAGGCTGGAAATATTGATCAGCTCAGACAATCACAGATTCATGGGTAAGGGAAACCGTTTCCCATACATACATCTTGGCAATTCCCCACAATTGGAGGGACAAGTTTCTGTGGGATAACCAGCCTCATATAACCAACATACTTACCATAAGTCTGATTAATGCACAAAGAGGTTAAGACCACAGACTAGGTTATCAAGTTACCAGAGAAGATCAAGATGTAAGGAGATCTGACCTGGTCGCTGCAGTTCAGATGGCATGGCTTTTACAAGCCACTCTTGAGTTCCCATACCAATAATTTAGGAACTTTCACCACTGTTACTAAGCCAAGTCAAGGATTTAACATTTGTATTTTGTTTACACCCCCAAAATGTTAAAAGTCACTTTAGATGGCCTTTCAAAAGAAAAAATGATTTTGCTTGTGCATTGTGCTCCATATGCCAGTACTAATTTTAATTTGACTTTCAGCTTGCCTATACCAAAGTTTATCATGACTCAAATAGTCTGAGCTCCTCTGCAAGTTAAATAGATAGCATGTCTGTGTTACGGAGTTAAACTGCTTTTTAACAGTCATTCCACTTTCCCAGCAAACCCAGGGAAGTCCTATAAGGATATTCTATGTCTTAGAACAAGAATTCTCACAATCGCATCAAATTATAATTCCCAGGAGTCTGAAGGAAGCTGTGACCGTTTAACTGATTCAGCACCAATATATATTGTAGCAGATTAGCAGGCTTCCCCAAACCTCAGCCCTCCAGATGTTTTGGACTACAATTCCCATCATCCCTGACCACTGGTCCTGATAGCTAGGGATCATGGGAGTTGTAGGCCAAAACATCAGGAGGGCTGCAGTTTGGGGATGCCTGGATTAGAGCCACAGAGCTTCAGAAAAGGTGACTGATTCATACTCGCTATTTCATGTCTGCATTTCCTCCTGTAGCAGTATACTACTGCTGGTGTATAAGACCATCCACAGCCCCCATTTCAAGTCCCATAACAATTACCAGAAGGAAAACACATCTGAATAGCAAAAGAGTGGTCCCAAATAGGGGGATGGCATCACTGGAATATCACAGGGTGATTTACCACCACTGTGCTATAAGGTCAATATGATGTCTGAACACTGTCGTCATGACTCAGAAAGGATTCCCTGTAAGGGTATACAATAGCAGCCCAAGTGCAGCACATGACTCAGTGTTTGAAATGTTTCCATAGCTGCTCTGACCCCTTGTTTGATCTTAAGCAAAATGTTTCTGTTCAAGCAAGTTCAAAATGCAAAGTTATTTTGGAGAGTCGCACTGCGTTTTATGTAGAAGGAAGAAACGGGGCAGGCTGGACTTTTTAATAGTTGTAAATGTTTCACACACACACACACACACACGAAAGGCTGTTGATGAGAATAACTGTATTTCACAGAAGAGACATTTCAACAGTATAAACTCTGTTAGCTGATAACTGTCAAGTTCCTCATGCAGTTTGTAAAAGGGCTCAAGTCCAGTGTTTGCAAGAAGGGTTGTAAAGGCCATATACAAAGCCCAGTGCAGGAACCATAGCTGCCAAGTCTCCCGATTTTCACGGGAAACCCCCGTATTTTAAACTGTTTCCCGCTGGCAGCCCGGATTGGGAAAAATCCCGTAAACCCCCGGATTTCCTACCTGCCAGGGAGGCTCCACTTTGGGTCCTGGCACCACCCAATTTCCGGTGCCCAGACATGGGTAGAGCGGCACCGGAAGTTGCTTCTACGCATGTCCGGATATGCGTAGAAGCGACTTCTGGTGCTGCGCCGCTGCTGATACTGCATTTTTCAGTGGGAGGCTTGGCAGCTATGGCAGGAGTCCAACCTACAGGTTAGAAAACATAATATATTCCTTTTGTATGTGTGTAAGACCATATAAGGACAGAGTAGGCCGCTGAATAGAGTTCTGCAATAACTAGTTAGGTAAAAATCTTAGACTCTGCATGAGCATTGCAGTGGCCAGAAATTCAAAGTAGATAGGGGCTGAAACCTTCCATTGAGCAGATACTCCACTTAGAAACCCTTAGTTAAAATTGTATATGTGGTGCTGTGTATACTTTTACCTACAAACAGATTGAACTCTGTGCAGGAAATATGTAACATATGTAATGGCCTGGAATCACACTCGAAAAGTCACCTGGATTCAAACAGGTAAAGCAGGGTATGCAGTTCAAAAAACAAAACAAAAACCCTGAAATTTTCATGTGATTTTTTTTTTACCCCAAAGATAAATCAGGTGGCTTGTTGTTGTTTAGTCGTGTCCGACTCTTCGTGACCCCATGGACCAGAGCACGCCAGGCACTCCTGTCTTGCACTGCCTCCCGCAGTTTGGTCAAACTCATGTTCGTAGCTTCGAGAACACTGTCCAACCATCTTGTCCTCTGTCGTCCCCTTCTCCTAGTGCCCTCAATCTTTCCCAACATCAGGGTCTTTTCCAAGGATTCTTCTCTTCTCATGAGGTGGCCAAAGTATTGGAGCCTCAGCTTCACGATCTGTCCTTCCAGGGAGCACTCAGGGCTGATTTCCTTAAGAATGGATAGGTTTGATCTTCTTGCAGTCCATGGGACTCTCAAGAGTCTCCTCCAGCACCATAATTCAAAAGCATCAATTCTTCGGCGATCAGCCTTCTTTATGGTCCAACTCTCACTTCCATACATCACTACTGGGAAAACCATAGCTTTAACTATACGGACCTTTGTCGGCAAGGTGATGTCTCTGCTTTTTAAGATGCTGTCTAGGTTTGTCATTGCTTTTCTCCCAAGAAGCAGGCGTCTTTTAATTTCGTGACTGCTGTCACCATCTGCAGTGATCAAGGAGCCCAAGAAAGTAAAATCTCTCACTGCCTCCATTTCTTCCCCTTCTATTTGCCAGGAGGTGATGGGACCAGTGGCCATGATCTTGGTTTTTTTGATGTTGAGCTTCAGACCATATTTTGCGCTCTCCTCTTTCACCCTCATTAAAAGGTTCTTTAATTCCTCCTCGCTTTCTGCCATCAAGGTTGTGTCATCTGCATATCTGAGGTTGTTGATATTTCTTCCAGCAATCTTAATTCCGGCTTGGGATTCATCTAATCAGGTGGCTAGCCTGCATAATTTGTGTGTAGCTGGTTATTGCCTTTCCCCTACAATAAATTTAGCATCCATATATTTCAAAGTTCTCTTTGCAAGAATGGAATCCTTACCTCACCTCCGCCTGTGTTTCTTTTTTGTTTGTTTGAAGAATGCATTTGGGGTACTTATCAGAATTTTAAGTCAGAATACAGGGAAAGCCTTTAATAAATTATTTGGCTACAAATGCTACTGATATCCAGGGAAGAAGGCCTTCCCAGGGGTTCCAGGCTGACAGGAAAAGGCTGATAACTGTTCTTCCTTTCACCCCGATATTTCACCTCTCAGCAGAAGTACAGGCAAAACACCCCCCTTTTTGTTTTTCTATGAAGTGTTTTGCATACTGATGCTGTATAACAGGGATGGCTAACCAGTCCGGTAGCCAGTTTTCCTTGTTAAGTGAGGCAGCCACATTTCTAGGTGGGGCACATATGGGGAAGCACATAGCACCAACCAATTCTGCCCCCTCCCCTTCACTGCAGGAGAGGATGTGAGGATGGGGCCTGGGAAAGCTCCTGCAGCCAATTGGAAGCTGAGCCTTGGTTTTCAAACACTTTCGGGAGGCGAACGGACTCCCGGAACGGATTAAGTTCGAGAACCAAGGTACCACTGTAACTGCAACATGCAAACCAGTGTTTCTTGGATTTCTGGTGTTCCAAATTGAGGAAATACCATATTTCCCCATATCAGCCTATCTGGACTTTGGCAATGGAGGTTCTCTTCATATGCCCACCTCAAAGGTGGAGTCAATGTTGGTGGGCATGAAGGAGACAGCTTTCTCTGTAGCAGTCCCTCATCTCTTGAATGCACTAGCAGCTGTGATCTGACAAGCCCCACCCATTCCAGAATTTAGGAGAGTTCTGCAAACCCTCTTATTTGAGTTGCTTTTGCTCTCCTGTTGGTGGTTTCGGTGATTTGTATGTTTTGATTTTCAGTATTCTGGGGTAGGATTTTATTGCGTGTATATTTTTCCTGGCTGGTTTCTATGAACAGATTTATGGAACATATTTGAATCTTATTATATCTTAATTGTAAGCTGCCTTGAGTGGGTTCTACCCTTAAAGATGGCCAAGAAATATTTCAAATAAATAAATAAATTAGTAAATCAGCAAGGCCCAAGTATTATATGGATTATAATGGATTTGGGGTACATACAGGTAGCTGTTTGATGAAATCTATTTGCATCTTGTAATAAGATAAAGGTAATGGTAAAGGTAAAGGGACCCCTGACCATTAGGTCCAGTCGTGGCCGACTCTGGGGTTGCACGCTCATCTCTCATTATTGGCCGAGGGAGCCGGCGTATAGCTTCCAGGTCATGTGGCCAGCATGACAAAGCCGCTTCTGGTGAACCAGAGCAGCACACGGAAACGCCGTTTACCTTCCCGCTGCAGCGGTCCCTATTTATCTACTTGCACTTAGACGTGCTTTTGAACTGCTAGGTTGGCAGGAACTGGGACCAAGCAACGGGAGCTCACCCCGTCACAGGGATGGGAAGAAGTGTGGCATCTTCATTTTACACAGAGTTGTACGTGATGAGTCAAAATGCTGGCAGTAGGCTGGACAGCATAATACAATGTTATCTTTAACTGCAGCGCCAGTGGCCAAGTTTAATTTAGGCCAGCTGTTGTCCTTTATAACATTATCTTCTATCTTTCAGAACTATATTATTTGATTAATTGCTGTATTGTTGTGGCTGCCAATAAGTGTGCCAGGAGCTGAAATGGTTACTGGAAGGAGGTGATATGAAAGATTATACCTCAGACTCGTATGGACAGGCCAAATGAACAGTATTCTCTAAAGATCATCTTACTCCTGTTTGATGCCTGTTATTTCTCTCTCTCTAGAAAGTTCTTTAAAACAAAACAAAAACAAAACACACATCTGAATCATTTGTTAAATCTTGTTAATTACAGAGAGAGTGACCCAATCAAGATTCAAATAATTATACAGTGGTACCTCGGGTTAAGAACTTAATTCATTCTGGAGGTCCGTTCTTAACCTGAAACTGTTCTTAACCTGAGGTACCACTTTAGCTAATGGGGCCTCCCACTGCCGCTGCGCGATTTCTGTTCTCATCCTGAAGCAAAGTACCCGAGGTACTATTTTTGAGTTAGCGGAGTCTGTAACCTGAAGCGTCTAACCTGAAGCATCTGTAACCCAAGGTACCACTGTTTATTAAGGTGACATGATGTTTTAGAATATAGGGTCATAAAACAGATGGAGAACCTCAGGCTTGGGGGCCAAATATGACCCTCCAAGTCCCCATGGGATGGGACTATCGCCAGCCATGTATCTCTCCTTAGCCCACAGCTTTCACTTGCCCTCCCTTAGTATTCTTGCCTCACTGGAAAGTGTTGTTGAACTCAGATAATGTCTGTTGCTTGCCTGGGGGGGGGGGAATGCTAGAGGGGTATGTGAGAGTAAGTTGAAAGTAGCCTACTGTACAAATGTAAAACCTGCATTTATTCCTCCACTTGCTTTCGTCTCGGGCCCTGCTCACCAATGGCATAGATTAGAAACTTAGGAGCATAGGAAACCATCTTGTGCTGAGTTGGACCATTGGTCCATCTAGCCTTAGTACTGTCTACACTGACTGGCAGCAGAAGGGAATGTGATCCATGGATTGAAGAGGGTTTCCAAGACTTGACATAAAGGAACATTTGAAAAAGGAAATGTGCTTTAATAGGTC
Organism: Zootoca vivipara; assembly: GCF_965207765.1. Classification (NCBI taxonomy): domain Eukaryota; kingdom Metazoa; phylum Chordata; class Lepidosauria; order Squamata; family Lacertidae; genus Zootoca; species Zootoca vivipara. Next base: position 68,811,422 of record NC_142588.1, on the reverse strand, counting down.
TGCCCCAGCCCTTACCTTAGTTTATGTCATGAACTGGCAAGACAATGGGGAGGAGGAAGAGGAGGAAGAAGAGGATCCCATTGAGGGGTGTAGCCGGGACTGGGACAAACTGGGGCAAGGAGAGGTTGGTGTAGGAAGTACTCAAGGGATGACAAAAGATGACAAGGGAGTGGAGGCTAGGGCACAGGAACCAGAGCAGCAAGACCCAACAACAGAGCCAGAGGGGCCCCTGCCTCTGAGGCCTAGGGAGTTGTGTGTGTGTGTGTGTGTGAAATTTTGATGATGTCCAGACTTTATATTCAAAAGAGATTTACTTTCATAAACTGAGAAGAACATATCTACAATCTCATGCTTATTCATTTTGTACCTTATGGAGAGCACAGGTTTCTCCATCCCTTAACATTTAGGGATCATCCTCTGACTGTTTCACTTCGACAGATCACACTGAAACACACTGTCCACAGCAGCAATGTCCCGAAGAAGCGTCTCTCAGCAGCCATTCTTCCTTACACACACAGGGAGAAGAACAGAAAACAGTTAAAAATGACATAACAGAACAGAACAGAAATGAATAACAGAACAGAATGGAATGCCTCTCTCATATGACTCAAAGTCAGCCAATCACAGCCAAAAGGAAGCCCCCTTTTCAGAAAATTAAACCATTAACTGGGAACAGTGGGAGGGGCGCTCCAGGAGGCTGAGGGAGGCAAGGGTCCATAGCCTAGCTCACTAGCTGGCCAGGTGGAGCTCTCTAGCTCTGGGAGAATGTGTGTGATTTCTCAGCTGGAGTAGGCTTGGAACAGGTGAGGGTCACATGCCTTGTCAAGCCCAGATCAGCATGCAAAGTACAAGAGGGAAGCAGAGGTGAGGTGCTGTCTGCTCATCTGCCCATGTTGATGGACCTTGTCTTGAATGCTCCTGGACCTCGACAGGACTGTGCTTCTGGTTTGACCCTGGACTGCATCCTGACTGTGGCTACTTGGATTGACCCTGAACCTCGTTTATTGACCTTTGGGCTTTGCTTGTGTAGATCAACTCTTGAACTGTGGACTTGGCATACTAACTTGCTGCCAGGTAGGTCAGGCGTTCAGGACAGTTTATTTCACATCCCAGCTCCTTTTGTTTTATCTTTTGCTTCTTTCTCTATAAAAGTGCCAAATTAGGCCAGTAGTTTGTTCCTACAAAGTTTTTTTTTGGGTTCTATAGATTTTCCAGTCCATTAAGTTCCCACAGATACTAGAATGCAACCAAGTTCGTGGCCTGATCATTTCTGTTATTTTAATTTCCATTTGGACCTTTGTATGCTGATTTATAATCCCTATTAAAACTTGACCTGAATCTTGCATAGGCAAATTTTATTTCCACGTTGACCTCAGAAGTATATGTAATTGGCTTTATATAGTTAACAGAAATGAAGGCTAACACATAGGCACAGTAAATCAGCACTAGCCAGCCTGTCTGCATATTTTTTTGGGGGGAAATTCACTCATTGAAAGTAAACTGTCTTTTAACCATCCCACTTTATAGGTACCAAGGCACTAAAAACTAGATTGACATGTTCAAGTAGCTCCTTAAAATGAAAGCTCAGCTTAGTTCCACTCAGTTAATATCTCCTAACGTTCACCTATCAGTAGACATCTATTTTTGTGAAGTCTGAGTCACCGTAAGAGAGTTTAATTGAGGGTGCAATAGGAACAGCAGTTGGATTTTCCCAGTGGAACCATTCTGAAATTCTTGTAAAAGCTGATGATAATCTCCTAATGGGCACTCAGACAGGAAAGCAAAGAACTTGCACCACTGTGGAGCTGTTTACTCCGCCCGCCCCGGCCCCAATTTCCTTTCGGCCTGCTATCAGTTGATGTAGAATTTACAAGCATTCCAAGTATGCTAAAGAAGTTGAGGGAAGCCCAATTTACAAGCACGTGCTTGTAAATACCTTTGGATCGCTGTGAGCAGAGAGAAGGAAATGATAACTATTCTGTATGACTTGAACTAAAAATGATGGTTTTGATTATGGCTACATTCCTGCAACTTCTCTTCTAAAATTACAATCCCTTTGTAGGTGGGGATTTTGATGCTAATCTTCAGTGGCATCTTGTTAAATGACTTTGGGAAGTCTTGTTGTTAAGTCTAAGGTAGAGCCGTATTAACCTCTTCAGTCTGCAGAAGCCAAAGACCCACTCAACTTAATGCAAATATCGCCACTCATAAATTGTTGAGAGCTCTGAATTTTTGTTATTTTCAGTTCAGCAGAAAAGAAACACCCCTCCATTGTCTAGTACTCTGCTCCAAGAAGTGCAGGCAAGCAAATCACCCTTTTTGTTCTGGAAAAATATTTCAGATGCCACCTTGATTATCATTTCCTAAAGTGTCTGGACTTTAATCGAGGAGGCCTAGTTTCAAGTTCCTACTCAGCCAATGGGGGAACTTGGCCAGTCAGTTTTGCTCAGTCCAATCTATCTCTCAGGTGATAAAATTGGATAGTGGAGAGAAGGCATCACATCTTGTATGTATGGCACCCTGAGATCCTCAGAGGAATAGAGGGATATAAACAAAATTACAATGCTAATGCATTACCAATTGTAATTAATCTTGATTATAGATCCAAATAGCTGCCCAATTAGTTCCCTGTGCCTTGGCTCTGCTATTCCAAATCAAAAAGCCAAATTCACACTGGGTATGCTTCTAGTTCTCGGATATGTGGTCTAAAGTAACTCTTTGGATCCAGGTCTATGAAGGCTTCAGCAGTTGTTCTGCAAATTTCTTGGTGTTAAAGTTCTTATTCTTTCAAAACACAAACACACACTGGGGTGTGGGGGCAGAAAAAAAGGTTTGGATTTTGCATGTCAAAATTGCGTCTGATTGGGTGCAAAAATAGTTTGCTTGAACATGTGGTTTATTTATTGGGAGTTGCAGCTTCCTATTTTTATTGGTTGCCCCATAATTTTTCAGCCCTTCATGCGTATGTAGTATTTGCTGATGAGAACCGTTTTAGGCATGATGCTGTGAAGCTATTGCACATTGGCACACTTGTCTACAAAACTTACCAATGTGGCAATATGGTAATAATTTAGGATCATCACTCATCCTCCTGAACGTCTGGGGGATGTCAGCTGAGGTCAGGAGTCATCTGGGAAAATTAGATAGATGGCAAATGTATTGTCACTCCTCATTCCAATCCAAGAAATATCCCTGACAGTCGGCTCTCCTCTTCCTGTAACGACAGAAGTGAAACAACTGTTTAACAAACCTGCCATATCCTCATTCCCTGTATCCAATTCCCCTCTGCCATTTTTAGCAAACCATATTTATGACCTGTGTGCACTTGCAAATATCTTCATAATTAAGAGAAGTAACTGAAGCTTAAGTTTTGTGTTTATCAGCTAGTACAGGTAACTAGAGGAGGATCTTTTAAATGGTATTTCAGTGTGACATACCTACAGCCACTGTTCCCACTTACGGAGTGACTGAGTTGGACCTCTGCTTCCATCTTCAATAATGTGGTTTGGAAATATAGTTGCCTCTCATTGTTCCCTGATAAAAGCCTTGCGAACTCTGAATACCAAGTTATCCAGTGCCTGATTTATTGGGGATGGGGGAAAGCTAATCATACTGCTATGGCACAGGACCTCAAGGACCGCCTCTCCCCAGTCTGAGGAGAAACAGCCCAAACCCTGCAGTCTTCAACAGAGGCCCTTCTCCATGTATCCCATCTGAGGGATGTGCAGAGGGTGGTCAAACAAGAATGGGACTTTTCAATGGTGGCCCCGTTTGTGGAATGCTCTCCTCAGAGAGATGTACCCGACACCATCATCGTCAGTCATTGAGGTGCCAGGTTAAGACCTCTTTGTTTACTCAGACCTTGGTAATTAAGTAGCCTTCTGTAGCAGTGCTCATCATTTATTGGGATAGGTAGCACTTGTCGTTATTAATATATTATGAGATAAGCCCTTCATTTGTTTTGTCTTGTCCATTGTTTTAATTTTTTATGGTTTTCAGTTGCTTTTAAATTGCTAAGTCACTTTGAGACTTTCTTTTGTATAAAGCAACTGGAAAATGCAGTGGTTAATAACAATGATACTTAACATTGGTATGGTGCTCTCATGTACTTTCATGCTCATTCCACAGACCTAAGACACAACTGGGGAATCTTTTTCAGGCCAAGGACTGTATTCTGTTCTGGGAAGCTTTTGGGGCCCACATGCCAGTGGTGGGTGGAGCCAGAGGGAAAAGTGAGTGGGGCAAAAAGTAGGTCTCTACACACATGCACACCCCTCTCTCTTTACTATGTCCAGATAATTAAGTACACATTCCAGAGAGGAAAACACTGAAAGAGAGTGAAGCTGGGGAGTCGGTGTAGCCTGGGGACAATTCCAGGGGCCAGACAAAGTGCCATGGTTGACCCTCAAGCCTGAACCTCCCCACTCTGGTTTGCATGTCAAAAACACAAGGAGACAGCTTAATTTTTTAGGGTTTATCTTTCATATAATCTCACCTTTCCTACAAGGAGCTCTTAAAAAACAGGGAGCAATCCAAAGGTACACTGCATGCTCCCTGGCTGAGAAGGGCTTCAAATCTGTCTCTCCACATTCCTAGTACAACACTCTAACCACTAAACCATTTAGCTCCCCCCCCCACTCCGTAAATGTAAATGGCTTGCTGTGAACATCTCTTCCCTGTGTCCTGCATCTGTGTCACTGACTGTGCCCGATAATCTCCCGTGGGTCTGTTAAAAGGCAGGTGGTTGTTTTAAAATAAAATGAAATGGGACTAAAACCACCCTACCACCCCTCTGCAAAGTCAGTTTCCTTAAATCACTTGCCGAATGATTTGGTTTTCTGTGAAAGGCAGCAGTTAACTTGAAATGCAGGCAAAAATAACTGGAGCACTAAGGATATGTTTGCCTTGGCTGCCTTCTGCCTCTGCATGCTTAGCGCCACGGTACCAAACAGGCCAGTGGCCTCCTGCCAAACTGTAATATTTCCTTTAGCTGTTGTTCATAAAGGCATTCAGGAAAACAGTTGAGCACAATAAGGGCCTTCCTGTTCCGGCAGGCGTGTGAACCACCCAGTAAACTTGGAATGAGTCATCTGAATGAACTGTGAATTCCCTTTCATTTGCAAATATGCCCTCTCAGCAGCAGAAGCAGCGGCAGCAGCTGTGTCGTTTTGACAAACACTGGATACCAGATAGTTGAGCTCAAGATGGGCTCCGTGGAAAAGCCTTTTCAAAACCTCCTTCCTTCACCTACCAGAGTCCAAGAAAATCCCCTCTCCCAATTTTTTGGAAGTAAATGTGTGTGCAACCAAGTGGTGTGATGAGCATATTTGTGAGCAAACCCTTCCTGGATTTTAAGGCTTCCCATGAATAGCTTTCTGCAAGAGACATTGCACACAGTGTAGAGGCTCTTCTTTAGCCCTGTTGTAATGATCTCAGTGCCTGTGTGCTCCATGACTTTGGGGACATGCTCCATTTCACTCCTGCATTGTGGTACAACCAACTGTCCCTAGTGATTTCCTGTGGTGTCCACTATGAAATAAAACTGGGATTCAGGCATTTTCTCAGGATGGTGGAGGGTGTTCATGCTGTGTGCCCCATTGGCACAGTCCTGGCGGTACTCTCCTTTCTTATAGGAAACGTTCTGCGGGGGGCGGTGGCAAAAAATGGGGGGTAAACGAGGGTCATTGGGGGGGGGAGTGAGATATGTCCCTTTTTTCATCCAAGGAATGTTTGAGGATATGGTACAGGTGCAAATGCAGAAATGATTGCAGCAATAAATAAATAAAAACCTCATAAACAATAAAACAAGATCTCGTGAGCACAGAGCAATACTTTTGAATTGGCTTCCATACAACTACAGAATAGGAATGTGGTATGTGTGTGTGTGTGTTTTAATAGGTTTCCTTGAGAATAATGTTTGGTGTTTTTGCATCCTAAATGCTCAAAAGTGCTTGGCATATATTCTACCAATAGCAACCCACCAGGTGAGTTCAGGCCTGGGTTGAGGTTTGAACTAAGGGCTTTCATCCTACCTAGTTCAAGCTCTTAAATCACTGTGCTATGTACTCTCACCTTGAATTCTGCTGATCGGGATGTGCATATATTAAGACTGTGTCCAGTGGGAGCTGTGACAGATCACAGAAAATGCCTCAAAAGTAATCAAGTTTACTCCCCAGCTGATGCAGGAAACCCATCACATAGAGATATGCAGCCCTGTCCCCCTACAGCTGGATTTTGCACACTCAGGTCAATTTACAAGCAGAAACCCATTTCAACATGCTTTTTGTGAGTCAAGGCAACTGTAAACATCTCCCTCATTCCCTTGACCATGCCTCCTCCCAGCTGCTGATAGTATCTCTTCTGTATGAAAAAAATGTCCTTGAAGGGAAACCAAGTGAATTACATTGAGTAAAGATGCACAGAATTGGACTGCGTTGCTGCAACCCTGTGACTGCTTATTTGCGAATAAACTCTATGAACTTCATAGGATTTACTTCCATAATCTTGAAAATCTAACTAGTTTCTCTCAGGGTTTGGAAAGTTCATTTTAAACGAGGGACTAGTTCTAGGTCAAGTTCAATGTGCCTCCCGAGGAACTGATTTCAGTTCACATTTGTCTCTACAAAATAAATCAGTTCAGTTCATAGTTCAAGTTCATCCAAATTATTGTCAACCAATATGTTTCAGCATTCAGGATGTTATGAGCTGCTGCTATGCTACGTATAAAATATACTTAAGACCAAGGAAACATCAAAACAATGTGAATCCCCCCCCCTGCTCCAATAATTATGATCTTTTAGATTAAAGGTCTAAAAAAGAGTAAAAGACATATGTAAGAGAATGAATTAATAACATAAGGAGAATCTTCCACCTGAAGGTGAACTAGAAATCATTCAAAGCTTTTGCCCAAAACAAACTTAATTCACACCCAGTACCCCTGGTAATTATAAAAACTAATTCAGAGATTTTTGAATTAATTCAGTGGAATTAGTTAAATCAAACTAGTACATTCCAAGCACTGGTTTCTCCTATAGCAGGCACCCCCAAACTTCGACCCTCCAGGTGTTTTGGACTACAATTCCCATCATCCCTGACCACTGGTCCTGTTAGCTAGGGATCATGGGAGTTGTAGGCCAAAAAACTGGAGGGCCGCAGTTTGGGGATGCCTGTCCTATAGGGATGCTTTGTTCTGCTCTGCAGTGAGCCTTAAAGATTCTACAGAAATATTAGGCATGATTGTGCCCAAACTAAGCACTTTTAAGCCTAATTGCCTTCAGTGGGACAATGAAACTTGTATTTGACCATGCAACCTTAGACATGTCTACTTAGAGTAATTCCCCTGGACTTCAATGGGACTTTCTCCCAGGTAAGTGGAGGGTGGAGTAGGACTACAGCTTTAGTCTCCCCCATTTATATAAATTGAATTTAGAAGTGCTTGGTGTTTGATATTTGACACCTGCTATTATTTTTGGTTAATGTTTTTTTAGTTGCAAAATCACGGGTTCAGAAATTGCTACTCTTTAGGATCAATGGGTAGTATTCAACTATCTTATCCCATCAGCGTAAGGATTTCCACTTGCATAGCTGCCAAGTTTTCGCTTTTCTCGCGAGGAAGCCTATTCAGCATAAGGGAAAATCCCTGTAAAAAAGGGATAACTTGGCAGCTATGCACTTGTGCAATGGGACTTCCAACATGTGTACTCTGAACCTCTCAAAATCTGCTCCAGGGGCCTGGGTAAATCACTAGAACGGATTTAGGGGGCCTCCAGGAGAACATTTTTTTTGCACAAGCAGAAATCTTTCCACTGCCAGAATGTTCACGTAGTGCTATGTTGGATTCCATCCTACGCATCTAGGTTGTTTCTTGAGATTTGATGGCTTGCTCTTCAGTTTTAAACATGCTCCAGCGATATCTTTTCAGCCATAAATCCCCATTCAAAGTTACAACGTCCCGATCCTCAGCTAATTAAACATTTTGGTTTAGCAAGGCACACATAGTTACAAAATACATATCTAAACAATTTGTTTGGTTCAGATTTTTAGACAAACGTGTGGTTCTTACCAAAAATAACTTTAGGATTTAGGCTGCAATTCTATACTCACTTACTTGGAAGTAAGCTCCACTGAGCTACATGGACTTATTTCTCAGTAGAGATGTCCATTGATGTTAAATTCTCTGCTTTCACATGAAGGCCACAGGATTTCAGGCAAGAGAAAATTATTTCTATATTTCTCGTATGTAATCAAAAGTGGAAAATAATATAAACCTCCATTAAGGATATATAAAAAAACAAATTCTTTTATCCTAAGTTCAGTTTGCATTTAACACGCAAGTGGATTTTATACTGAAAATAATAACATAAGAAATTAAGAAGAGTCTACTGGATCAGGCTAGTAGCCCATCTAGTCTAGCATCCTGTTCTCACAGAGGCCAACCTGATGCCTGTGGGAAGCAATGAAGCAGGACATAGAATCATAGAATCGTAGAGTTGGAAGAGACCACAAGGGCCATCCAGTCCAACCCCCTGCCGAGCAGGAAACACCATCAAAGCATTCTTGACATATGCTTGTCAAGCCTCTGCTTAAAGACCTCCAAAGAAGGAGACTCTACCACACTCCTTGGTAGCAAATTCCACTGCCGAACAGCTCTTACTGTCAGGAAGTTCTTTCTAATGTTTAGGTGGAATCTTCTTTCTTGACATAAGCTCAACAGCACTGTATCCTGAGGTTTTCAGCTACTGGTATTCAGAAACAGAAAGTCTCCAGCAGCAGACTAGTAGCCATGGATAGCATTATCTTCCACGAACTTGTCTAATCCTCTTTGAAATCCATACAAGGTAGTGGCCGCCCCACAGTCCTGTGGGACTGAGTTCGAGAGTTTAACTTATACACTGCATGGAATTTTAACTGTTTTTAGAATGTTTTCAATGACTGATATGTTTCCTGCCCTGCCCATTGAATAATAAATACAATGAATTTTCCTTACCCCCCCCCTTTAAAACTGTTTCTATGTTGTGGCTGTAGAAGCATGGCAGTGCTAAGTCTACCACTGCCCCCACCTCCTCCCAGTGCCATTAAGAGCATCATTGCTGCTGCCCTCACTGCTTGGTTGTACACATGCAGAGGTGTGTTTTCCCACATGTGCTTATTCATTTAATTGATTTTTATCCCCCCCCTGTGCTCTAGATATTCTCACCCCCCCAAAAAAAACATTCAAATATAACTATATGATAGCAAAAATAAAAAAAGTGTAAAAAAGCAGATTAAAACTGGGAAATTATAAAAAACCCACCCTTGGTTTAAGCCTGGATAAATGATAAAAGGGATCTTTGCCGACATAAAAAAGAAAGCAAATTAGGCCAAAGCTTAATATAGTAGTACCTTGGAAGCCAAACGGAATCTGTTCCGGAAGTCCGTTCGACTTCCAAAAGGTTTGGAAACCAAAGCACGGCTTCCGATTGGCTGCAGGACCTTCCTGCACGCAATCGGAAGCTGCTTAAGCTGCACCGGGCGTTCGGCTTCCAAAGAACGTTCGCCAACTCACTTCCGGGCTTGCAGTGTTCGGGAGCCAAAATGTTCGACTCGCAAGGCGTTCAGCTTCCAAGGTACGACTGTAAATGGGGTTCTCCATCTGAGAAGGCCCTCTCTCCCATCCCTACCTGCCTGACTCTTGACAGCAGGAACATCATTGGAGAGCTGCTGGTTGTGATCTTGGCACAGAAGCAGAAACATGGTTGGTGGTGACAAGGGAGAGAACTTTTCAGCAGCTGCTCCCATATATTGTAGAATTCCCTCCCGAGAGAGGCTAGACTGGCTCTCTCTGTTATCCTTCCGCCGGAAGGCTAAGAGCTTCTTATTCAGGCAGGCCTTTGAAAACTAAAGTGCAGACAATGCCGATAACAGGGCTGCTGTCAGGACTAATTATATTTTAATTGCTGGTTTTTTAAAAATATGTTGTGTTTTCAGGGGAGGAAAATATTTTTAACTATTTGTTTTTATTATTCTGTACTTTATAATCACTGTTTTCGAATGTTGTAAGCCATCTTGAATCCCAGTTTGGGAAATCATAGCTGCCAAGTTCTCCCTTTTTTTAAGGGAAATTCCCTTATGCTGAATAGGCTTCCTCGCGAGAAAAGGGAAACTTGGCAGCTATGGTAGAAATGTACTAAATAAATGAGTTAGGCATGTCTTCAGGCTATCTGGGTCCCATGCAGGGCCTTTGAGGTAAGGACCAGCTATTTGAATTGTTATCAGAAAAAGACCAGTAATGCGTAAAGGTGTTTGAGGGCTGGCCCTACCATTAGGCAGAGGGAAGTGGCCATCTCAGGCAACAGATGGTGAGGAGGGACCATGAGGTGTTTGAGGACAGAGTTGTTTATATCATGCCACCTGCTCTGCGCCCACAAAGCTAGCCTGTTAGCCCACAGGTGCAATGGAAGGTCTTGTCCCATCCACCAGTGCTGAAGTCATGTTCAATTGCCGGCAGAGCAGCTTCTGTACATGAAATGGAGGGAGGTGCCATCTTGTATTTTCCCTCAGGAAGCAAATTGTCTTGAACAGGCCCTGTTTCTGCTGATTGGTTCCAATCAGAAGTCTTGCAACTTGTTAGCCTGCTGAGCCCTGCCTGTTGCCCTATCTCCATTCATGAAGTTATAGGAGGGATTCCTAAGTTGGGGGTGAGGCACAAAACCATTTTGGATTTTTAAAGGGTTTTTTTTTAACGTTTCATAGGATCACTTGAAAAACCCAAGTAGTTTTCAAGGTTAGTGTGTGTGTGTTTTGCACATCACATGTGAAGTGTTTAATGTCAATTCTACGAGAAACAGTTGTTTTTGGTTTCTTTTAAGATTCCTCCTTATGTTATCTGATGTCTTTATCCTACCTACAGTAAATTTCACTGTTTAAATGCATGCATATTGACAACAGATTTGAGCCCAGCCATGTCAGGTTTTTTCAATCAAGACTAGGAGTGAACTAGTTTGGTTTCAGATTACACACACACACACACACACACACACACACATTCCTAGAAGGATCCATTTGCTTTCTCCCTTGGAACATACCTGATGGGAAGTCAGAAAAGATTCCAGATCACTTATCAACTGAATCCTCGTAAATTTTGTGCATCTCACAGTAGCTGTGACAAAAATGAATAAGTTTATGCTGAGTTTATTGCTGCGCTAACTGGTGCAGACTTGAGAGCTATCTTCAACTTCCTAAATAACTGTTTTCATCTCTTCCAATCCCCTTCCCATTTTGAGGAAATCACTGCTGTTGCTTTTCAATCCGTATGATATCTTAGTTTTTTTCTACCCCCTCTTCTGAATATCACTTATAGTAGGGAAATGCAGAACATAACATTTCTTTGTGATAGGGAGTGTAAATCACTTTGACTTGCCCCCCAAGGGTGCTGGGTTCCCTCTGGAAGGCGTATTATCCGCCTCCACTTGGCAATCTGTCTGTCACCCGCTTCCTTGGCTACCAGGGCTGTTCCAAAACAATTTTGGGATGGCCGTTATTTATATTTGCACTATAAAAATGCTTGCTACTGTTCGGAATACTCTGTTAGTTGCCTGCAAGGGACTAGGCAATCACTGAATATAATAATAATATAGCATGGTAGAACAATGAAAATGAAATCTCAAGCAAACAGAAAATACCCTTAATGAATGCCGCAGTGGCGAGAATGGTGAGTTATTTTGTTTGTGGATTCCATCCCCCCTCCACTTTTTGAGTTCCTTTTGCAGCCTTCAGCTGCATGGAGAAGCACTTCCCTTTCCCTCAGAAAGAAGCAAAGCCCATTGTTCACGTGCAAAAACTAATTAATTTAATTATATGCAAATTTTAAATTACCTACTGGTCAGCAACCCTTGAGTTCAAGGATGTGCATATGTTTGCATGGAGTGGTGGGGTGGGGAGGAATAGAAGAAAGTAGATGACGGCAAGGGGAAAAAATCCAGGCTGGCTGACTTTAAAAGCATCCCAAATTGTATGGCTTTATTTCTGCTTTTATTCGGGTTCTCTCCTAAGTGCTGACACAGGTTTCACAACGAGGCTCTAAAGTGGGGATGTGTGAGATATGGAGATCCCATAATGAGCAAGCATATTTAAAGAGTCATCTATGTGCTCATTTCTATGTTTTTGTATTCTGTGTATATATGCAATTAGTTTAAGGCAATATGTATTTTATTTCTGCACCTGCAGTAAAATGAGCAAGCTGTGCAATGTACGGTTAACTTCAACTTACTACCAAAAAGGAAAAGGAAACACACAGGTGAATTACTGGTATTTTGGTTATAGAATAACCCTAAGGGTGATGTCCAATATTAGCCATACTTAGAACAGACCCACTGCAATCAATGGACCTAAGACCATTAATTTCAATGGGTTTACTCTGATTATGGCTAACATTGAAGATCATCCTAAGTAAGGAAATGAATTATATGTGCATAAAAATTACAATGTGCTGTAACATAGTGCATACATTAACGAATTCAAATCAATAGATTAGCATTTCCTGAAATATTTGATCAGGTATGAAAATTTGCAATTTACCAAGTGCGAATAGGTGTAGCTATCAAATCAAGAATTGGCTTCAGTTGCACAAGGTATTATCGCTGGCTTGCAGTCATTGGTTTCTGATCTGTACTCATCTTTGCCAAGTGCATTTTTACCCTCCCATTTCTGCTGCTGTTTGACTAGTCTGGAGGCAAGAGACTACTAAAGTGAAAGGCTACTTCGAAACTCTACCGCTGCTTCTTCTTCTTTGTGTTACAAGTTACACTTGCAGATCCTGTGATGGGGAAATTCCCCTACTTCCCTAAGGCCTACGCAATGAAGTTCAGTATGCAGGAAAGGGAGAGTTATAATAGGAAATATACGAATGGTGCTTACATTTTTACTTGGCAGAAGTCTGTGGGATTTTAAAAGCCCTGACACTTATGGTACATTCTCCCACTTGTTTTCCACTTCTTCTTCTTCTATGGTAGGCTTCCTCAAACTCAGCCCTCCAGATGTTTTTGGCCTACAACTCCCATGATCCCTAGCTAGCAGGACCAGCGTTCTATGGTGATCACTCGTAGCCAAGTAAGATTGTCTTCCATAAACACGGTTTTAACAGTGAGTCTGTAAGTGATTGTGGAGGCCAATTCTGGATCCACACCTCCTTCCACAGTGGGGACATAGGTTTCCGGCAGGGAGTTGATCACTAGTTTCAACCCACTAGAGTTTCTGCCACTAGAGTTTCAACCCAGCTATAGGAACAGAATACCAGTCTAAACATGTAACTTATTGTCCCGCTATGTATGTATACTTTCTGTTTCTCTGTATTCATTTTTCTAATTGTATTAGCCCAATGGATCATGTTTCTTGGCTAATTTGAATTATTTAGCAGCATTATTGGGTTTTGTCAATAGAAGCATATTAAAAGTGAAAATCCATTCCAGAATTACACTACCCGTGTCCCTTTTAAAAGTCCTATGTTATACTAAATATCTCTGTTTGTTTGACTTTGGTAGGCATGTGCTCTGGTTTTCAATTTATAAGCTAAGTCATACTTTGTCTGAGCTGAAATATTTCCTCCCCCAAATCCTGAAGCACTAGCTCTCCACTGCATGAATTATTTGTATATAAATTGCGCTATCATGAATGGTGTTGTTTAGAGATAAATGTGCCTTTTGACTGTTAGTGTTGTACCACCCCTCCATCAAGAATCCCAAATGGCAAAAATCTAAAGTGTTTTAAATGCAAATTGAAATGGAAGCCCTAACGAAAAATTACAGTGATTATCTGCAGCACCTTTGCTAGCTAAATAAATGTTTGTTCTCTGGGATTGCATTCAGAAAGAAGGATTGGCATAACCAGTTATATTGCTTAGACACTGTTTCTTCAGTAGCTAGATGGGTCTTCTCCTTCCTTGAAGGATCTTGAACGAGCACAATTAACCCTCCTGTGTAAAGAAAATGATTTTGTACAATCTCCAAGTCTAGCAGTCTCTCATTCAGTGTTGGTGGGTGGGGTTTAAATGAAATTAGTTGCACTTCCCTCTGAAATCAAGTTGCCCCGATGGAAATGCGGCTCCTGGGCTTAAAAAAAAGATTCCCTAAACCGGTGCTAGGAAGTTACTAGAGCATTGGTAAATCCCTCTTTGTTGCCCAGGAGCGGCAAAACATAGAAGTCCAGTCCAGTTTGGTAGGATATGGTGAGAAATTGTGCCTGGCCCCAGGTCAGGCTATGTGGGTGTAGGATGTGAGACTCCTCAGTTCTATCCACTACATCCCCTCTGAAAAAAACAACACAAAACCATAGCCAACTGAATGAAACTTAGGTTCCACAAGTGGGAGGGGAAAGTGCTCTAGCTTTTAACAAGTGTGAGACAAATTTATACTTTGAATTCATTATGCCAGCCTACTGTCTTGTCGTGAGAATAGTTGGCAAGGTGTTAATAGCATATTGGAGGAGAGAGTTGCTATTAGGGAGTGGGAAGCCACACGTTGAGCTGGGGGTGTAGGGCAAGTGGGAGCAGATATAGAACCTCTTAACAAAATGATTCACTTTCTGAATCACCTTCCTAACAGAACTGCTTCTGAAGCCCGCAGCACAAAAGCCACCATACTTTGAGGGATCTTGACGTGGCTGCAATGAGTGTGGGTACACGCCAAGATGCTGAGGCAGCACGCAACGAGAAGTCAAGGTGCACAGCTCTAAAGTTGCATAAGCCGCATTTCCATGTACAGATCCAATGTGGCTGGAAATAAAGTTACTTGGAGTCGGCAAATAGCTCCAGGTGTACAACTCAAAGTTGCATAGGCATTTCCATGTACAATATACGAGCGGGGAACAAACTTGCAAATGTGTGTCAAGCGTACCTTCTCAAATTCAAATATGTATAAAGCAAAAGTTCTTGGCACTGTTGGCCCAACTAAATATATTTAAGTAGGCACAAAGAAGTATTGTGTTGACATTCTTTACTGACTTTAAAGTAGCAAAGGAATAAAAGCATAAGAAGAGAGTGCTGCATCAGGCCAATGACCTATCTTGTTCAACATCTTGTTCTCAGTGGTCAACCAGAAGCCCGCAAGCAGAACCTGAGCGCAACAGTGCCTGTGATTCCCAGCAACGTGTTCAGAGACACACCACCTCCGGCAGTGGAGGTAGACCATAGAGTTTTGTAAAGTTCCTTTGTAGTATGAATTCTACAAAAATGTGATGCCGTGTTTTTCGCTCCATAAGATGCACCTTTTTCCTCCTAAAAAGTAAGGAGAAGAGTCTGTGCGTCTTACGGAGTGAATGTGTGGTCCCTGGAGCCAAATTGCCCAGGGGCAAAAAGCAGATCATGCTTTTTTTAAAGAAAGAGCTAAAGGCTAACAAGAGGGAAAGAGGAAGCCACTCAGCAGCTGATTGCAAGAGATCGGGGAGGGAGATAAGGGACACTAGCTCCCTTCCGCCCTGCCCCCTTGCCCAGGCCTCCATTGTTGAATGTTTTGCAGGGGGAGGCTGTTTGTTTCCGGCCGCGCAGGTCCGCCCACCCGCCGCACTGGGAAACGGGGCGGGGGTGCCGGAGGGATCCGGCGCACCACAGCGCAAGGGCGCCAAATATACTTAAGATGGCCCTGACATTCAAACTGTATTCAGTGGCTCTTTCACATCAGTAAGAGTATTGACCAATATCTGAAGTCAAAATAGTTTGTCAGGGACAGATGCCTGAGTTCTTAAGGAGGCTAAACCCCATAAGGAAGGGGCTGTGTCAGACCACATGATGTGCTTGGAATAAACACTGTCCAGGAATTTTCCACAATAAGGGCCTCCCATAATAAGGACTCTGTGAAACCTATGGCTCAAGGCTAGTATATGATCACACGGTATCTTTCCTCCAGAGTGGGCTTTACTTGCTCAGGGCAATGATGTGAAGAAAAATCATGTGAATTAGTCGGGGGCGGGGAAATATATATATATTTATTTCCAAAACATCCAGATCTGAAGACAATAACAAAGTGAAATTTGCAATCCATGAATGGTTATAAACTGAGCATGAAATATTGCATTACTAAAAAGACACAAAGTGTTTTTAACCTAGTGCATTTTATGAAAATTGCAAAAATAAATGTAAAAAAGCATGAAGAGCCCTGAATAAATGGAAACATTGCAATTGAGTTTGTTCAGTTTTCCCCACTTCTACTCGACTTTCTTCTTATAGGGCATTTGGGGGAGGGGGGCAGTGAGGGTTCGTTTCATTCTGGAAGAGGCACTACAGTGGTACCTCAGTTTAAGTACCGGTTCCGGAAGTCTGTGCTTAACCTGAAGCAAACTTTCCCATTGAAAGTAATGGAAAGTGGATTAATCCGTTCCAGGCAGTCCGCAGAGTACTTAAATTGAAGCGTACTTAACCTGAAGCGAACTTCCCCATTGAAAGTAATGGAAAGTGGATTAATCCGTTCCAGACAGGTCCGCGGAGTACTTAAGTACCCAAACTGAAGTGCACTTAAACCGAGGTATGACTGTAGTGTGAAACAACCCTTTTTTGGAGTTAAGAGTTTTCATTGTAGTAATGTTTCAGTAGTAGTTTTGCTAGCTGAAATATAGCCAACACTATTATAATAGCAGAATGTTTAAAGGTCCAGGTAATTAATTGGGTGAACATGATGCTCAAATGTCTGTTAATTTGTATTTCACTTGGTGATTTGCACACTTATTTCATCTGAATGTTATTTCCCCCTTTCCTTTATCTATCTTTTTCCCCTTCTGTAGAAATTTGGAAATAGGCTTTCCCATCTGTTTTTTGTTCTAAATGAGATCTAATTTTTTTCCATTGTGGACCATAATTTTAACACCTAGCTAATGGTCACATGTCATGTTGTGAATAAGTGAGTGTGGTAAATCTCTTGAATAAGGGGAAGACAATAAAGTCATGCCTTGCTTCTTGAACGCCTTGGTACTCAAACATTTTGGCTCCCGAACACTGTAAACCGAGAAGTGAGTGTTCCGGTTTGCAAACGTTTTTCAGAAGCCAAACATCCGACGCAGCTTCTCCAGCTTCCAATTGAATGCAGGAAGCTGCTGCAGCCAATTGGAAGCCGCATCTTGGTTTTTGAACCGTTTCACAAGTCGGAACGGATTAAGTTAGAGCAAAATGATGAGTCATTCGGGGATCCTGCCTACCCCATGAGCAGATTTGGCTTGTGTATCTGAAGCAAAAACATAATGTTGAACAGAATTAAAATAGTCAGAGAATTCATGTGGAATGTGCTACCTTCTTTGCAAATGTATTCATGGTCTGTCTTTATTTTTCCTGGGCTGTTTTAATGCCCCAGGGAACAATTGATGGGGCAGGAATAATGCAAGAGGTTATCTGCTTTGTCTGTCTTAGTTTCAGGATAGCAAAAGATCAGAACTATGCTATAATAATGGATTCACCAAAAAACAAACAAACCTCCCATGGGATTTCAACAAGTTGAGAAAAATGTAAGCAGAAGTCAATGGTTACAATAAAATGGCATATACAGTGCCATATTTACGTATAAGCTAAAAAAGCTATAGCTTAGGGCCCCACTCTCTTGGGCCCCCCAAAAAAATTTAAAGGAAGAAAAAACTGGATGTACATTTCCAAAATATAAGATCACCTGATCCAAAAGAACTGCTTTAAATTTTGTAGCACAAACAAGTATCTGTTCCATGGTGGCAGCTAAAGACTTAAGAACTTGTTCTCAAATACACAGTAGTGGATGTCTTGGTGGGACTTGCCTAACCTCCCGGCAGTGGAATTTTTGCTGCTTACTGGGAGGGAGAGAGGGAGGGATGAGGCAGCAGGGAGGTCAGCGCTGTGCAGATGCACCGACAGAGTCAATATGGCATTCCTTCTGGTGCATTTGCACAGCGCTGACCTCCCTGCCGCCTCGCTCCTCTCGCTCTCCGTCCCAGCAAGCGGCAGTAGCCGAAATGGAAGGATTTGCCCATCACTAATTGAGAACGGATTAGTTAAATCTAGATGAGCCTGGTGGTGTTTTTTTTTAAAAGCACTTCTTCAAGGTTGCCAAGATTAGAAGCCAGCATTCCAAGTTCCTTATGTTAAAAATTGTAATTAGTGGCAGCTTGATGAATTTCTAATTTATTGGCACTAGAATGCCGTATGAATCCATGCCGGAGACTTTTCGGACAAACCTTGTTCAACCTTACTTAAAGGTCAAAATGGTTATTCTTAGAGGGGAGTTTGACAGGGTTGCCCTCCATCAGCTTTTTTTGCTTTATGTGACATAGCTGGAAGATCACACAGAGAAAATGAACATATCAAAATAGAAAATGTGATAATCAAGTTAGGACTTCAGGAAGATGATACTGTTGCTTCTCCTCCTGAAGAGCCCTAAGATTTAATTAAAGGATTAGCCAAGGAGTTAATCCCCCCTTTAAAATTATAGTTGTTTATTGTGTTGGGTATGTAACATTTCCTCAAGAATTTGTTATATGGTGGTTACTATATTTTTAAATAGGTTTCTTGTTAAAACTGTAACACTTGAAGGAGTGTCTAACACAGGCATCCCCAAACTCGGTCCTCCAGATGTTTTGGGAGTACAATTCCCACCATCCCTGACCACTGGTCCTGTTAGCTAGGGATGATGGGAGTTGTAGTCCCAAAACATTTGGAGGGCTGAGTTTGGGGATGCCTGGTCTAACGCCAGTGTCTCCACCCCCATCATCCAGCCCAAACACTAAAGTCTGGCATCAAGGGCCTTCTGGTAATAATAATAATAATAATAATAATAATAATAATAATAATAATATATTATTTATACCCCGCCCATCTGGCCGGGTTCCCCCAGCCACTCTGGGCGGCTTCCAACAAAACAGAAATTCTAAAATACAGAAATACATCAAACATTAAAATACAGAAATCCATCAAACATTAAAAGCTTCCCTAAACAGGGCTGCCTTGGTAGTTCCCACACTGCAAGAAGTGAAGTTACAGGGAACTAGGCAGAGGGCCTTCTTGGTAATGGTGTCCCATTAGATGTCAAACAGCTAAATAACCATATGACATTTAGAAGACATCAGAAGGCAGCCCTGTACAGGGAAGTTGTTAATGTTTGAGGTTTTATTATTATTATTATTATTATTAATAAATTTTTATTTATACCCCGCCCTCCCCAGTCAAAACCGGGCTCAGGGCGGCTAACACCAATAAAATTACAATAAAACATAAAAAGCAATTAATTAAAATACAGATTAAAATACAATATTAAAACTTAAAATGCAGCCTCATTTTAAGTAGTCCATAAATCCAAACCATGAGGGAGGAAAAACACAGGGGTCAGACTAAGTCCAGCCCAAAGGCCAGGCGGAACAGCTCTGTCTTGCAGGCCCTGCGGAAAGATGACAAATCCCGCAGGGCCCTGGTCTCCTGTGAAAGAGCATTCCACCAAGTTGGGGCCAATACTGAAAAGGCCCTGGCCCTAGTAGAAGCCAAACTAGCCCTTATGGCTCGGGATCTCCAGAATATTGTTGTTTGTGGACCTTAAGGTCCTCCGCGGGGCATACCAGGAGAGGCGGTCCCGTAGGTACGAGGGTCCCAAGCTGCACAGGGTTTTAAAGGTCAAAACCAGCACCTTAAACCTGATCCTGTACTCCACCGGGAGCCAGTGCAGCTGGTAAAGCACTGGATGAATGTGATCCCGTGGCCGGGACCCCGTAAGGAGCCTCGCCGCGGCATTCTGCACCCGCTGGAGTTTCTGGGTCAGCTTCAAGGGCAGCCCCGCGTAGAGTGAGTTACAATAATCAAGCCTGGAGGTGACCGTCACCTTATTGAGTTTTTAATAGGTTGTTGGAAGCCACCCAGAGTGCCTAATAATAATAATAATATAGCATGAGGGGGGAAAGTATTAAATGATATTGGACAAATTGCAGTATATAAAGTCAGTTAGCAAAACAAACCTGGGTTCCAGCTTCAGGTCAATATGGAGAGCGCTTAACCATGAACCTGGTTTAATATGAAACCGTGACTTGTCTCAGTGTTGAAGCAAAAAGGACCCAGAAGGAGCAAAGCAGCTATGAGCTCCTCTCTGGGAGTACACACGGTCACGCTAAGCCAGTGTGATAAATAGGAACTCTCCTTCAGGAGGGATGGCAGCTCCAAACATTATTAAATTCTGCCTCACAGCTATTCAAACAGCTATGTTTCAGTGGATGGAACTTCCAGATTGATGGTGTTGCATGAAGTACAGTATTGCACCCTAATGTGCTCAGAGCCCATTATTTTTGGGGGGTTGGATGAAAAAGTGGGAAAGACCAAAATTATTATTTTTTTTCAAAGAAGATTATGTATTCTATAATAAAAGTTCAAGGTAAACTTTGACTTGGTGTGGCTCAATTATGGTCCCCTCCATAAACTTCGTTTATTTGTTGCATTAATATGCACATTCTGGCAAGGAACCCAAGGTGGTTCACAGGCTAAAATATTGCTGCAAAAACAGAGGGTACAAAATATCTTCTGGAGTTGATAGCAATAGCTGCCTAGCCTGCTTCTGCCTTTGCTGAGCAAGCACAATTCTTAAGTAACCCTGGGGAAGTGAGGATGTGGCTGCCCCAACACATCCTCTGGTTCTTTCAGGACATACCTCTGTCTGGTATTCAGAGGCACACTGTTCTCCCCTCACTGTTTGATCCTCCCAACAACCTGGTGAGATATAGTAAGCTCCGAGCCAGCAGCTGGCTCAGTGCTGGCCAATGAGCTTCATGGCTAAAGTAAGAAAAATGGCATTTGTAGTGAAAAAGCTGGACTCCCTTTCCCTTCTAAAATGCTATTTGCTTTTTTCTGACAAGAGTTTCCTTTAGAGGGAATTTCTTTCCTTTCCTTTTTTTTTTGTAAGGAAAGTATTTACAGTATACAAGAAAGGGAGATGGTTCACACCCTCCTTCTTTGACCTATTTAATAAAATGGAGGTTCTAGTATCCTCATTGCTGGCCTTTAAAAATCTTTTTAAAGCTGTCTCTGTCTTTTCTCCAGGTCCTGCTCTTTGTCTGGTTGGATGCAGCTATTTTTCTATCCTTAGGGAGAGCCCTGATCTTGTTTCAGTCTTTCCCACAAAGACTTCCTGCTTCTGTGTTGGCTTTCCTCTCCCCTCTCCCGTCTTCATCAGTGGAGCTGAAAGCTGAAAAAGTAGTGGGGAAATTTTGGACCTACAGTAGGAAGCTGCCTCATAACAAGCCAGACAATTGGTCCATTTAGCTTAGCATTATCCACATAGACCAGGCATCCCCAAACTGCGGCGCTTCAGATATTTTGGCCTACAACTCCCATGATCCCTAGCTAACAGGACCAGTGGTCAGGGATGATGGGAATTGTAGTCCAAAACATCTGGAGGGCCGAAGTCTGGGGATGCCTGACATAGACTGACTGGGTTTCATGAAGGGGGTTTTCCCAACCCAAACTGCAGACACTAGGGATTGAACCTGTGACCTTTTGCTCCTCCACTGAGCTACAGCCCTTCCACTAACCAAAAGCACGAGCTATGAATCAGTGGCTCTCCAGAGTCTCAGGCAAAGTCTTTCTAATAATAGCATGTGGCACATTATACATGCATAGCACAGGTGCTCTGTAGCTGAGCTTTGGCCATTTATCAAACTCTTAACAATTATCAACTGCTTAACAAGTCCTAAGTATGAATTCTAGGTGCAAAAGTAGAGCTCTCTCTCTTTTTTGGTAGCCAGAAAATCCTAGATGGTCAAATACCGATTGATTAGAAAATATATACACACACAATTCAAAACACTCTCCAGAAAAGGCAGGTTGTAGCAGCAAGAAGACAAAAGCCTTATCCAAATATAATTACGGGTCACAGCACATAAGTAGCCTGAGGCCAAGGTGTGGGATGTACATACCCAGTTTTGCCCAAACCAGCCTCTCAATTTTTTGTCTTCTCGCTCTCTCCGTAGTGCCACCCGTCTCTGGCCTCAGGCACTAGCAACGTAATGAGGTCTCCTTCCTTGAAGCTCAGCAGGGTGGTGATATCTAGTGCCCTCAGGGTCAGTGTGAAATGTTTTATATCTTTTTTAGATTAACCATGGCTTGGCATGTTGTTAGAACCAAGGCAACCGGTGGTTAATCTTAGCTGTGGTTTGTTGATACAAGCCAAAGGGTAGTGGAAGATGTTTTATTTCTATAAACCATAGTGAAAAGAGCCACATTTTAGGGTTCAGTTGTCACTGTGGATAGTTTAAAATGGAAGTGGAAGTGCTTAACCTCCTCCACATGGCCTTGCCTGAGAAGAAGGGTGGGGTGGGGAGGGGGAAGCCTGTGGATTTCTGTGGTGTGTCTTCATAATGCATAACCATGGTTTAGTGGTACATGTGCACTGGGTCACAGTGAGAGGTGTTAAATGGCAATGGAAATCAAAATGCAGATGTGAAACAATTTCTGCTTTAGCAAGATGTGTTTACATTTACTTAAAACCAGGAGTGCATTCGACTCTTCCTGTTTTTCTGCCTCTGTAGCTCATTTCAAAAGAAATTCTGTGTTGTTGTTTTAAAAATGCAAAAAAGAAAAAGACAAAAAGGACTGGCCCCAAGAGGCTTTCTTTCTCCCACCCCCTAAAATTGCCTCTAAGCCAGTGTTGTCGAGCCATCAAAGCACAATGGTAGCATAAGGTATCTCAGTCTGAAATAGGATAATGGCAGATTAACAGTCAATGAAATATAAAGGGTGTACACTGATTTTAGTGTGCTTCAGTGAGTAAAAGCAATCTGCTAGCTTTGATATAGTAGACTGCAGGTCATTTTATACATATCTTTTCCGGCTTGTGCTTTAATTTCATTGGGCAAGGAGAGAAGCCTCCAGCTTGACTTGGCGAGAATTCAGAAACCACAGCTATTCTCTGTATGGCCTCACCATTTTTAAAACACATTTTGCGCTTTTGGTGGATGTTGTAATGCTTTTAGCACAGTGTGAAATCTTGGCTTTATACTGCAATGTCTAAAATAAGAGGGACGCTGCTTTTGTGAGCAAAAGTTTACTCATGAAAAATCATGACTCTGGAGAGGATTTTTTTCCGGGGGGGGGGCAGTTGTGGCGGCACACGGTACCTGCGGTCACAGACTATGTTTCAAGCAGTAATAGAATTGAGAAAGGAATGCATTTCAGTGAAAGTTTAGCAGCAATTTCTTACTTTCATCTTACTGGATCGCTTTACCCTGCTTGATGGATCTGGCGTTGCCTTCTCTTGATTTCACACATGTACATGTGGCAGTTGATCTGAGGGAAACAGATTTGACTTGCAGTAATACAACAGAATCTGTAGTTAAATCTCTTGGATTTCACAGTTGTTGTTTTTTTACTTTGTTGTTGTTGCTGTTTAGTCATTTAGTTGTTTCCGACTCTTCGTGACCCTATGGACCAGAGCACAGCAGGCACTCCTGTCTTCCACTGCCTCCCACAGTTTGGTCAGACTCATGTTGGTGGCTGTCACCTCCCACCTCCAAAGCAAAATTGACATTGGTCAGGGGTGGAATTTGGTGGTGGAAGAGGCTTGGGCACCCATGGCTGGTCACAGTGGAGGTCTGTGTGAGTAGTATATGGCTTGCAGGCTACCCACGTTTGAGGTATGAGATATCTTGTTTTAAGTTGTGCATTCGGACTGATGACTTCTCTTGCTGTTTCTCTCTGCCCTATATTTGATTGATATGATGTGCCTTTAGTTTAGAACCATTGCATCATGTTTAAACTTCTGAATCCTAGTGATTTGAGTGTCAGACTAGGACCTGGGAGACCACTCGGCCATGAAGCTCACAGAGAGATCTTGGGCCAGTAAGTCTCTCAGCCTAACTAATTTACCTCACATGGTTCTGGTGAGGCAAAGCTGAGGAGGGGGAGAACTTGAGATCCTTGGAGGAAAAGTGGGATAAACATCGAGGAAAAGGAATAAACAAAGAAACTGCATTATCCCCTCAAATACAGCCCAGCCTTCAGACTCTCGCTTTCCCTCTCCCCTTGGAATACGAGAATCTCTACTGCTTGCTTGGGTTTTCTCACTATATAACCCCTTTTAATAAAGACAGTCTACCACTGAATAGTGTTTGTTGGGGAATGATTGCCTTTTTTGTGGGCAGTCCAGAGGCATCTAGTTGGTCCCTGTGGGAACTTGGATGCTGTACTAAATGCACCTTCAGTCTAATTGAGCAGGGTTTGTCTTACGCTCCTGTGTCTTATGTTAATAATAATAATAGCAACGCAACTAAGATTATGTCTCTTGTGGATGCAATTTTTTGCTGATGAGAGTGTGTGCCAGCTTCCATGCTTTACTGACTTCTTTAGTCAGACCGAGAAGGCTAAAGATAACTTTGACTTTCCAAATAAAGCAAGCAAGACAGCCAATTAGCAAGATGCACATTCTAATTTAGTAGATGGGGTGAAAAATAATTCTCTAGCACACTGGAGTAGGGCTCAAATGAATTTAACATTCAGAATCTGCCTTGAGGTAGCTTTCAAGGTCAGATGTTCAAGATGAAACAATCAGAACCAATCTCCTTGCCACAGTTTGAATATCAATATTGAAAACGAGTAGGTATTAAGCTTGTTCCTTGAAGCTCAACCCTTTCATATTTTTCTCTACTTCCCTGTAGCAATAGTTGCAGAATCCTGAGAGCAAGTTAGACCTACTAATTGGGTAAACAGAGATGGCACAATTCAGCTAAGGATGGGTGGATCATTTCCAGTTCATGTTTGTTTCACTTGTGTTCATTCCATCCTGTTTCCATATGAATCTGTGAATTTTTTTTTAAAGTCTGCACGAATACCCAGTATAATCCAGTATAAATCCACCGTGGAATGCACTGTGATTGAGCCAAAGACATCTTGCAGAATACAGCCCCCCACCAGAATACAGAATACAACCCCCACCAATCTGGAGGGACCCTAGGAGAAGATGCAAGAGCTCCCACTTACCCTGACTTGCAGTGACACAAACTGGACCTGGAGGGCAAGCCAATGGGCAGTCATGACAGTGGAGGTGGACCTACTTGAAGAAGGACCATAGCTCAGTGGTAGAGCACCTGCCTTGCAGGCAGAAAGCCCAGGTTCAACCCCCAGCATCTCCAAGTAGGGCTGGGGAAAAGACCTCTGCCTGAAACTCATCTGCTGCCAGTTAATGTAGGCAACACTGAACTTGACAGACCAATGGCCTGGTTCAGTATAAGACAGCTTCCTAAAGGAGTGGGCCTCCTGGGGGCAATGTTCTTAGGCTCACAGGAAGCTGCCTTATTTTGATCAGACCATCTATAGCAGTATTTGACAGTAGCTCCCCTGAGTTTCAGACAGGACCTTTTCCTAGTCCTATCTGGTGATGTTGGCAAATGAACCTGAGATGTTCTGCGTACAAAATATGTACTCTGGCCTGTTGAATGATGGACCCTTCCCAGGCTCCACCCCACGAAATAAAAACCTGAAGGAAGCACTGTTTACAGGGTGGGGATGTCTCACCAAGGAGTTATGCTGATCATGGGCAGACAAACTAGTATAAGTGTTTGCAAGGTAGTAGTTTTTTGTTTTTTTGTGAAGTTATGTGGTATCAATTACCTATATTCATTGTAAAAATGTGCTTTTTGAGCTGCTTCCTATTTTGCTGATGAGCTGGCATTTTCTTCCCCCACAGTCACCCTTTTCAAAACTGGTCGTGTTTTCTTGTTTTCTTGTTTTAAATGCCATCATACTCA
Source organism: Zootoca vivipara (assembly GCF_965207765.1). Classification (NCBI taxonomy): domain Eukaryota; kingdom Metazoa; phylum Chordata; class Lepidosauria; order Squamata; family Lacertidae; genus Zootoca; species Zootoca vivipara. The sequence goes on along the minus strand of NC_142588.1, from coordinate 68,785,730 downwards.
GAAGCCTACTAATATTGGCAGAAGGCAGCCCACATTAAAGTCTGTTTGCCTCAATAAACACCAAATTGTTTTATAATCTTGTCTCACGTAGGTGTTGAACAAGCACAAAACTGTACAAAGGTCTCTCTCCTCTCCAGCTGTACTCAGCGTGACGGAAACCGTAACAGGCCAACAGTCAAAGTCTGCAAATGGCTCCATGGTTGTGTATACAAACACAAAATAGCCTTCCTGTTGATTTATAATTTCCAGCAGTGGCAGATTACGCTCATAAAAGAAAGTGGGATGGCTCTGCTCCTTCTTCATCTCTCAAGGGAAGTAGATAGTACCTTTTGAGCGCAACAGAAGTGGGGCTTCTCAGGTGCCGTTCCTGGACCTCTGGGAAGGTCACTTAAGGAAAGAAAGAAACTGCTGTGTCTCCCATGCTTTTTATTCCCATGCTGTACAACATTTCTGCTTCCACTGCTGGAGGCAGAATGCCTCTAAATTTCAGTTGCTGTCCTCAACACTGCTTTTGGCAGATTCACAGAGAGCACCGTGGTGAGGGCTTCCGTTGGCAGAGCCCAGTAGAGGCAAACCTCCGGCAGAGGTTAGGGGCTAGGGTTGTTCCCCATGTGTCATTTAGGCTGTGTACACACTCCCATTTAGTCTGCATGCAGCGCTCTCCCACTACTGAGTTGGAAAGTGGCCTATGCACTACATTAGCTGCTATTAGATTCTATCCTGAATCTATTCTGTCGTTTCTTATGCAATACTGCATTTTGATGTGTCCCCTCCCCAAACCATCTTCGATTGGAATTGAGAAAAAGAACAACCTGGCTGTGTTTTAAGCTAGTAATGTGTACACAGCCACAGACAAAGATTACTAAATGGATAAAGTAATGGATGCCATCCAAATATCCATATATATGCACAGCCTAGTGGCTGCTAGGACAAGAAGCAGGGGTAGCTTTCTTCACTGGGCCCTTTTAAAATGAACAATTACAATCCATTCTCCTTGGCCAGTGCACATAGGTGACATCCACGCCAACATGCAGTTCTTTGATGGCTAAACTACACTTCCCGGGATTCTTTTGGGGAAGTTGTGACTGTTTGTGCTTTAAATGTATGGCGTGGATACGACCACAGAGAACTACAACCATGTTTTCTGGAAGGAGAAGGCCTCTCTGTTTATCTAATGCTATCATTACAATTTAAGGTAAAACGAGATGTGATGTGGCAGGCTTTCAAAAGAAAAAAGAAAAGAAAAAAGACCACAACCACGCAGGGAGTTCCTGATGTGATTTTTGTAATCCTGATGACACCTCCTGATCCCTGATAATAAATATGAAAAAACCCCACACAGACAGATCAGCAAGTGATGCGTTCAGCGTCTCTGTCTACACTGGTCCTCAGTAAGTCCCAGTGTTTTTTAAAAATGTGCTAATTTTACTATTATTTTTTCATGCAGCATTTTCTGTTTGAATCTGTCTTCTCCAGTTCTTTGCAGGTTTGCATATTCCTTTACCGTGTCAAGCACTTTGATTAACTATTCATCTGTTTAGAGTCAAGATGAGGCGCTTTGTTCTCTCAGGTAAATCAAAGACATATGTTTGGGGCATCTGCAAGATGAGCAGGAAAGTATTTTCAGACTGATGACACAGAGCAAAATTAAAGTAGCACACGAATATGTAATTATTTGCAAACTTGTTAACCAAGTCACATTATCTTGTTTTTAGAAGTGTGCGTGGTTTTGCGACGGGTGGGGAACCTGTTGTCATTCAAGTGCTTCTGGAGACGCCAGCCCCCCACTATCCCTGACCATTGATGATGGAGTGTGGGCTGATGGGAGTTGGACTCCAATAGTGTCTGGAGGGCCATAGGTTCCCCATCCCTACTTCAAAGCATTGTCTCTTACTACAAGCTGTTGGGAATGGGTTGAATGGTCAAATCAACGAAATAGCCCGCAACCCCTCACATAACTATTTGTGCATTATTACTCCCATTGAAATAAATGAATTTTTTACATCAAAGTGGGGCCTGCAACAAAAAGTTGAAAGGTGGAGCATTCCTGTTCAAGAAGACAGGCAGCCAGTCAACCACGGGGAAGTGTGTCCTTTGAGATAGGCCTGTGCAAAGTTTTGGTACATTGCCAAAACTGGACACTTAAGCTTTTGGCTTATCTTCCTGTATTGTACTATATCCCACATATATATTATAATAGAATTAATGTATTCAAGTTGCAGCTTATAGTGGTTGTTTCGTTCCGTAAGTCGACCATTGCTTCCTGAAAACCTGAACTTTTAAGTGCTTGAACACTGGAAGCTACCTTATACTGAGTCAAACAATTGACCCATCTAGCTGACTGGATTTCAGGCAGCAGACTTCCCCATCACTGCTTAGAGATGTCAAGGGCTAAACACAGGGATGTTTTCCACGAAAACCATGCACTTTATCACTGAGCTACAGTCCTTCTGGGGGTGGGCAATCTGGGGAACATTGCCTTTTTTCTATACGAAAGAATCTTCAACCCCCCCCCCCCCCGGAAGATGTACTAACATAACTGAATCCATGAAAGTAAAGCAATTCTGTGACCTTCACTGTTGTGGCAATCCAGACCATGGCCCTCCATGCTATTTGCTTTTTAAAAGCCATCCATACCATTGCTAATTGCATGAATGGTGTCTTGTCTAGTTTGGCCCAAGTGTGATGCCTTCAGAATTAAAATGGTCAAAATTCATTTTCCCTATTATAGCTCCCTCCCTCCTCCAAAAGTTAGGGAGACTTAAGTCTATTCTCTTTCTATTCATATATTATATCAATGCCCAAGAGGCTCAGTGGTTTAGACCACAGCGCCACCCGCGTCCCCTATAAGCTGGAGGTTACCCCAAACCTGCTAATAGGGCCTTCTTTTGGTTGGCTGATACCATTTCAGCTACGTAAGCAGTGGCACTCACAGCCTGAACATTGGAAACACACACTCTCTCATCCTGAGAGGCTTGCAGGAATCTGCCCCTTAGCTGGTTATCATATAAATGTCTATGAACGTCTCACCCAACACAACAGGATTGCGTAAACAGCTTCTGTTGCACTTGCCAGACGAAATGGCTGGCAAGCTTACTACCCTTCCTGGTGACAACTGTTCTTTCAGTTGTCACTGGAAATGTGAATCAAATCTGGCATGGATATCTCTGAACATGTGCTCTTCCAACTGAACCTTTTATTTACAGTCATCTCCTAGGCCCACAGCCTTCCTTATATAACATTTCCTGCAAGTATGTGTGGGTTTCACAAAGAATCTTGCAATAGGAAGGATTGCACCACTAAGTGGCACAGACATTCCTGCTTAGATTTGGTAGGACATGCTGATTTGTGACATAACTCAGGAATTGACTTCCTAATTGGTAATTGGTTCAACCTTCCTAAACCTCTCCACTTCCCAGTCTCTCTGTTCTCTGCTGCCGCTGCTGCCAACTACCTTTCACTTGGCATTCTCAGTGTCTTTGATTATCTTGACTTCCGTTGACATGTTTCAGCCCCTTTTGGATTTTCATTAGTCCTTTTGCATAACTTGAGAATGATTTTTCAAGCATAAGGTATGAGTGATTGAATGCTTTTACTTTTATCTTACACTTTTGTTGATGCTGCTGGCTATATGTTAGAATGTTTTCACCACATTGGGAGACAATCTATGGTCAGAAATCACGTATAAAATGTCTGGTCAGAACGAGTCCTTCCATGAATGAAAAGGGCCTTTGATGAAGCAGCCATTCCTTCCAACAGAAAGAAGGTAGGGGTGTGAGTAATTTCCACTTATCGCTGTTCTAGAGGGCACCCCATCCCTCCGCAATAGATTTTATGGGAGGACACGGGGTTAGGTAGAGGGGAAATCGGTGAACCTTGCTTCTTCCCCTTCTGTTAGACAGTGACAGGAATATCCTTCTTGGAGTAGAACTCTGGCCACATGATCTTGAGAACCGGTCCTCATAGCATTTAACCTTACAAATTCAATTTAAAACAGCATAAAACAGAAAGGTTAAAAAAAGGTGAATTCCATAAAATAGTAGCAAAACAACACCAGCAAAATTAGCAGAATTAGCATAGCAGATTTAATTCTGTCTCTCTCTGTGTGTGTACAGTGGTACCTCTGGTTACGAACGCTTCTGGTTATGAACGCTTCAGGTTACGAGCTCTGCTAACCTGGAAGTAGGTTCTCCAGGTTGTGAACTTTGCCCCAGGATGCAAATGAAAATTGCAGTCAGAGGCATGCGCGCAGCGGGAGGCCCCATTAGTGAACACGCGCCTCGGGATAAGAACGGTTTCAGCTTAAGAACGGACCTCCGGAACGAATTAAGTTTGTAACCAGAGGTACCACTGTAGCTAGTTAAAGCACATCCTTGATTATATATGCATTATACAGCACATTCCTGAATGATCAGATCAGATCATAGATAATATTTTATACTACATTATTATATTAATCACCATTCAGTGCTTCTTGTTTGAGTCCTGGTTTTCTGGGTCTGGTGTATATTTCTTTATCAAAGCACTAACCCAACAGTGCGTTAATACATATTATAGATGATTGGCGTACTCAAGTACTTCATTACGGAGCAATTTAGTTAACAGCAACCCCCCCCCAAATATATCCTATATTTCTAATGTCTCCTATATCTGTTTCTGACTTTTATTCTTTCTCCAGTTCCTTTTCTGCTTCTTTCTTTTGCCCCCCCCCCCACTGCATTTGTAGTAGGAGGCTGCAAACTCCTTTGATTAGTCTGCCTGACGAACCACGAGCTAAGATGGATGAGTTCTCCAAACCAATCGAAGTCAGATTACATTGACAGTAAACAGGGAAAAAAAAGAAGAAAACTGTGCCCCTCCAAAAAGCGGAGTGTGGGAGGAAAAGGTGAAGCAAGCTGGTCTAACTCCAGTAAGCTCCTGTCTCTGCCCCACCGGTTGCTGAAGCCCCTATGATATATTCAAATCCTAAGAGGAGCAAATCTTTGATTTCAATGATGCATTTCCAAGAAAAACTTAGAAATGAGTTTCTTTGTGCCTATAATATCTGGTCACCCTGTCGTTCATTTTATAAAGTTCCTGAGTGTTGCACTGTGTTCGTATAGCGGCAGATCTTTAGAAGTTTTAAGCGCTCCTAATACACGGTTCTTCAACTACTTAAAAGTGGTGGTCACAACTTCTGTTGCCGTATTTTCAGGAGCCTTCACCTTGCTATGCTATTCCTGCAGCAGGTAGCATTATAATTTCCAGAAACTAGTGTTGGTAATTCTGATTCAGTGAGACCTGCATCTGAGCCAAAGTACATAAGATTGTGCTATAAGACCCACTAAAGTTACTAGGTATTACTTTTGAAATGTGCTGTATATCCCAAGGAAGGTGGGAGGGAATGTTCTCTGGCCACGTGTCTTTTTTCTTTTCTTTTCTTTTTTGGTGCCAGACATATTTCATTGAAGGTGTCCACCAGACTGGCACTAAAATATTGTCTTAACTGGCCATCTGTCTCGCCTGGTTGAAAAACAGAAAAACAAGAGCATGCCTCATTTATGAAAATAAATTTTTTTGGGTCTGCTTAGCATAAAAATTATACTACAGGAATATGAAAAGCAGCTGGGGTCTTCTGGAGGAGAATGAAAATGGCAAAGTTCTCTTTTGAATCTTTGGAGGATAGATAGACCCCCTCCCCCGGAGCAAATTTGAGGCAACGTTAGCAAATTATACACATACTTTCATTTGCCATAGCTTGCTCTGTTTTTCTAGCCCATGAATGACTGTATTTTCTGGATAGTTTATATGTGCACAAATTGTGTTGTAAAAAAAGGGAACTGGTGTGAAATATCAATCATAATTGTTAAGAAATGAATGCAAGCTGCTTTTCCTAGAGTGCTTTTCCATCTCATTTTTCAGAATTGAGGGTAGCATTTTGGACTGTAACTGGGAAACAAGGTTCTGTCCCCATCCTTTGCAGCTCAGGTCAGTCGCTTCATGATGCTTCTCTAGCACAGCTTTGAACAAAAAGCCAATAATAATAATAATAATATAATAATATATTATTTATACCCCGCCCATCTGGCTGGGTGGCTTACAACAGAAAAATGAGATAAAATAATCTTTTAAACATTAAAAGCCTCCCTAAACAGGGCTGCCTTCAGATGTCTTCTAAAAATCTGGTAGCTGTTTTTCTCTTTGACATCTGATGGGAGGGCGTTCCACAGGGCAGGCGCCAACACCGAGAAGGCCCTCTGCCTGGTTCCCTGCAACTTGGCTTCTCGCAATGAGGGAACCGTCAGAAGGCCCTCGGTACTGGACCACAGTGTCCGGGCAGAACGATTGGGGTGGAGACGCTCCTTCAGGTATACTGGACCGAAGCCATTTAGGGCTTTAAAGGTCAGCACCAACACTTTGAACTGTGCTCGGAAACGTATGGGGAGCCAATGTAGATCTTTCAAGACCGGTGTTAATGTGGTCTCGGCGTCCCCTCCCAGTCACCAGTCTAGCTGCCGCATTCTGGATTAGTTGTGCGGTGCGGTGTGCTCTGTGGCTCTACTAGAACATTCTGATGTTGCCTCGTTTGCTGTTCTTTATATGCAAATATGCAATTGTAGGGCTTCTGCATGCATTATATTTTGCCTAAGTCACACTTCCCAAAACAACATGTGAACCGAAACATATCTATCACTATATGTGGGGATCTGGTAACTTCTGTTTCAGTGTATCTGAAGAAGTGTGCATGCACACAAAAGCTCATACCAATGACAAACGTAGTTGGTCTCTTAGGTGCTACTGGAAGAATTATATATATATATAATAACTGTCTTTTGAAATTCACATTTCTATGAATTTTGCATTGTAGTTCTCCAGTTGAATATTGTGTAAAAAAAATCATACATTAGGTGTGAAGAAGAAATATGTGTATTAGTGAAAATAACATACAAAAATGGCATTACATTAGGAGGAATTGTTCTGTAAAAATGTGTATATTTGGCAAAAGTGTGCATTAGGAGCTATTCACATTAAATTAAAAATTCAAACTGACATGAAAATGTGGAAGACACTAAAGTTAGGGAAAAAAATGAGAAACTGAGGAAACCTGAACATGATAGTCACCTATCATTATTCTGTATAGACTTTCTTACACAGTAACAAGGTAATATCCAAAAAGGAAGAGTACGGTAAATCTGCAGTTCAGAATAAAGCAGCATTTATTTTGCATTGCAAAGCATCAGGTTAATTTTTTTTGTACATGGAAAATGCTGGTTGCATTTCATCTTTAGTATTAACTTTAAGTTGTATTTCTAAATTTAGAGCAAATGCTCTTTCCTGAAATTAATCCTGTTAAACTGTTTTATATGTAAACAGTGCTGAAATCCTGATCAGTTCAGGATTGGAGTAGTGGGTAGGGAATGAGATTCTCCTGCTGAGCAAAAGAACCTGTTTTATCTGCCAAGTTTTAGGTTCAAATGCAGACATCTTGGACTTTGAAATGTCAGCCAACTAGGCCACCAAGTAACCTGTGATAAACTTTGACTGAGTACTTTAAAAAACGTGTAGCCAGACTTCTTGCACTTTGTCTATTTTTCCTACCAAGTATGAAATCGCTTAAGTATAACCCAGACAGCAGTTTTGCTGACGTCTCTCTTTCCCTCTGTCTAGCAGCTATGCTTTTAGACCCCAGTGCCCTTATTATAGTTGCATAGACATCAGTCAAAACATGGTCAAATAACTGATTTACTTCTAAATTTTACAAAACTCTTCCTCTGATGTTTCGGTATTTGATAGTCATGGCAGATCATTAGTAATAATGGAACTAGGATTACTAAGAGGAGGATTTATAGACATAGGATCTCTTCCTCACATGTAAACATTTTTTAAAAACTGCACATTACACAAGTACTATTTTTTAAAAAACCAAAGGCCTCAGACCTTAAGTCTGCCAATCTCTGTACACAGCCTTAGCCTTCCTTTTTCCTCAGCCAACCCAACTGGGACATGTGCAAATCCAAGCTAAACTAGAGTTGGGAAAAAAGATGCTGAACAAATATTGCACCTGAGAATTCACTCTTATTTTCAAGTTAAATATCATGGAAGGTAGCGTCACATGTTTCCAAAGACTGCTTACGACTGAAGTATAATAAATAATTTGTTACACAAACTGTCTAAAGGTGTTTATCCAATTTCAGTCTTGATTACCATTGGTTGTGAATCTGTGGTATGTTAGTTGAAAGAAAGCAGCTGTAATACCAAGTAGATACATTGTCAGCTGTTATCCCATTGTTTTTTTATGAATTAGTTAACTGGTTGTGGGAAATGGAAACTGCTTCTAGTGGTACTGGTAATGGAGTTCTTGTTTATATAGCAGTTGTCCAAAGTCTGCAATCTCTCTCTCTCACAGTTGATTTTTGTGCATTGTCTAGACCAGGCATCCCCAAACTGCGGCCCTCCAGATGTTTTGGCCTACAACTCCCATGATCCCTAGCTAGCAGGACCAGTGGTCAGGGAAGCTGGGAATTGTAGACCAAAACATCTGGAGGGCCAAAGTTTGGGGATGCCTGCTCTAGACAAAAAGGAATTCTATAAACAAAGTCTTCACTATCCAACCAGGTCAGTTTCAAGGTAATGGTTTATTGCATCTGATGCTATCTGTTGGGTTACTGTGTGTCGCACAACACAGCATCTAACGTGGGCTAAAAGTAAGTTGGAAAAATGCAATTAAAAACGAACATTGCAATTTAGGACATGCTACTTGTATGCTGAATAATCCAGAATCAAACTTTTTCCTTGGGGAAGCGCCTAGTGATTTCAAAAGCTTTCCGATCTTCTTTTGGTTGTTGTCTGTGCTATTTCAGATGCTGCTTTTGAGCTTCCTCAATCCACATTTTGAGGGAGGCAGTCTAAGCCATTGAATAGACATGTCACTGCATTCAGTTGGGATTATTTCCATCTTAATGTGCATAGGATTGTGCCCGTTATCTGGGATAATGCCTGCAATGTCTGCAATCTAGCTGTGATACAGATTAGTAGGATTAATTGCCAATATAATGCAAAATATAGAATAATAATAATAATAATATAGAGGGGAATCTTGTAATAGGGCTATATGTGTCAGTGAGTCATAGTGTTTATTACTCTTGTATTAATGGTCATATTTCCAAAACCAGTCTGAATGTACAAACATGGGAGATGTTTCAAGGGTGTGTATGTTAGAACAGTTACAATGTGGCTTTCTCAGCAAGAGAAACTATTGGTCTGTACCAGCCAGTAGTAATGGTGTTGACCTGCAGTCAGTCTGGGTGAGTTATTTGTTACTCATGCAGCAACAGATATTCATTATAAACCAAATATGCTGTTAGTTTCCTCTGTTTATACAACAATTTAGTGGTCATTTATTTAAAAAGTTAAAAATTATGTATAGTTATTGGAAGTACAATTTGGCATTGAAGTGATCCTAGCAGAAATCTAGCCAAAGAAACCACACTAACACCAGTCATATTCCATGTTGTGATAGAAACAAATTATTCTTCTTTAAATGTTTGGAACTGAAGCTCTTTTATCTTTGCAGATGTCGAGGGACTGTAAAAGCACTCAATTTCTTGGCTTCCAGTGTAGAAAAGATGCTGTCAACTGAAGGCTGGAAGGAAGAGTAAGAAATTATCTCCCCTTTCACAGGTATACCCATTCATTGCCATTTCAATATGGTGTTGCAAAGTAACCCTGTTGACAGTTCCTGATAGGATGAAGTGCAGTGAGTTTGAGGACTGAAGTGGGCTGGGTGTGATGTTATTCAGACTGTTTTCTCTCCACATACTTTTCAAGGAGACGTTACAGAGGTAAGTGCTTTAGCCATAGGCACAAAATTATAGGAACTATGGGAAGATGTTGTTGTTGTTGTTGTTGTTGTTGTTTAGTCGTTTAGTCGTGTCCGACTCTTCGTGACCCCATGGACCATAGCACGCCAGGCACTCCTGTCTTCCACTGCCTCCCGCAGTTTGGTCAAACTCATATTCGTAGCTTCGAGAACACTGTCCAACCATCTAGTCCTCTGTTGTCCCCTTCTCCTAGTGCCCTCCATCTTTCCCAACATCAAGGTCTTTTCCAAGGATTCTTCTCTTCTCATGAGGTGGCCAAAGTATTGGAGCCTCAGCTTCAGGATCTGTCCTTCCAGTGAGCACTCAGAGCTGATTTCCTTAAGAATGGATAGGTTTGATCTTCTTGCAGTCCATGGGACTCTCAAGAGTCTCCTCCAGCACCATAATTCAAAAGCATCAATTCTTCGGCGATCAGCCTTCTTTATGGTCCAGCTCTCACTTCCATACATCACTACTGGGAAAACCATAGCTTTTAACTATACGGACCTTTGTAGGTAAGGTGATGTCTCTGCTTTTTAAGATGCTGTCTAGGTTTGTCATTGCTTTTCTTCCAAGAAGCAGGCGTCTTTTAATTTCGTGACTGCTATCACCATCAATGAAGGGATTATAAATTGTTTTTGGAAGTAGAAATGGAGAGAGCTCATTGGAACTGATCAGGAATGGAAGGTGGCAAGAGGATCCATAGCTGTTGAGAGTCTTCCTAAGGCCACAGATTAGGGCCACAGGGTAGAGTTGTGTGTGTGTGTCTGTGTGTCCATGCACAGTCCTGCTCCATACCTCTGGTCATCTTTGTTTCCCTCCACTGAATCATCCCAATTTGTTTACATCATTTTCGCATTTCACACCTGAATTTCACACATTCCATATTCATGGAATGGATGCACATCTCGTGAAAGTGTATACCAGTTGAGAATTATTGGAAAGAAGTTTGATGCATGATGGATTATTGGATAAGATGCAATCTATTGGTTGTTCTATTGAATTACTGCAAACACTGCACAACCTCAGGATAGATCGCCTATTGAAGATCTAATTCTAGATGCAGAGATTGTCTTGGCTGTGTACTAGAAATTCCCTAAGGTTCCATCAATCTCCGAATAGCTAAGAAAGGTTTTGAATCTGGCTGAGGTAGAAAAATCTTACTTTGGTTATGAAAAGAGAGGTTGACTCCTTATGATGGATGGTTTTGTAGGGAACTTGAATCCATTCATAAATTAGTGGACTACTCAGTTCTTTGAAGCAATATGTATCTTTGGTTCCATAATAAACACAAATATTCATTGAGACTTTGATCAAAATGAGATTTTTTGAGCTAGCAGTTTAGGTGATGGAAAATAACAAAGAAGAAATATTGCTAATGCTGTGATTCCCAAGCATATCATGTTTATTCAATCTAACACTTTGTTCTTTTTATAGCATCGCTCTTAGTACTATGCACTACTTTTCTTTAACACCTCTGTCTATTTGAAGCCACTTACTGCATAACACTGTTTAGAAGAAGCTGAACATATCTACAAGAATTTCCTTAAACAAGCCTCAATAGTTAGTTTAATTATAAGTCATTTAAAAAGTGGTACTTACACAGGGACATTTTGTCTTTGTTGTTGAAACTGCGGATGTGAGGAATAACAAGAAATGGCATGATTCATTATGTGTCAAAGACTTTTCTGTAGCTGAGAATTATTTTTATTTTTAATTACTGTACTCAAGTTCTGCTAGCTAGCTTCCCATTGGCACCTGTGAGAACAGGATGCTGGACTAGATGGGCCTAATCCAGCAGGACTCTTCTTAGGTTCATAAAATGAACGGGTACAGCAATATTTAGATGACCACTGTAAAAATGTAAAGGACCCCTGGACAGTTACGTCCAGTCAAAGGCAACTATGGGGTTGTGGCACTCATCTTGCTTTCGGGCCAAGGGAGCCAGCATTTGTCCACAGACAGTTTCTGGGTCATGTGGCCAGCATGGCTAAACCGCTTCTGGCGCAATGGAACACCGTGATGGAAACCAGAGCACTCAGAAACTCCATTTACCTTCCTGCCACAGCGGTACCTATTTATCAACTTGCACTGGCGTGCTTTCGAACTGCTAGGTTGGCAGGAGATGGGACAGAGCAATGGGAGCTCTTCCCATCGAGCAGATTTGAACCGCCGACCTTCTGATTGGCAAGCCCAAGAGGCTCAATGGTTTAGACCACAGCATCACCCACGTTCCTATGAGCACTGTAAGACCCACACCTCAAGATACACATGGATGACCATTTAGGAGTTCTTATGAATCAGAACTTATGGACTAATGGAAGCAGAAAAATTGGTCTCTGACCTAAGGAATCTAAATTTTAACTGTGGGGAAAACAACCAGAGGGAATAAAAAAGCCAGAGTAATGAGTGATGAATGTGAGCAAACATAGTGTGGTGGGGTAGTTATAGTGAGGGACAAAGATCCTCGGGTCCAGGGTTCAGATCCCCACTCAGTCAGGAAGCTCACTGGGTGACCATGTCTATCACTGTCTCTCAGCCCAACCCACCTAACAGAGTTGTTGTGAGGATAAAATAGACGGGGGGACAGGACCATGTGTGCCACCTTGAGCTCCTTAGAGGAAGAATGGGATGTTGTTGTTGTTGTTGTTTCCATGTATCTCATTTGGGTTGGGAATATGGACTAATGAGGTTTAATGGAATGAGAGAGAGGCAGTAAAATGTATGAATTCTGGAAGTAATTTAGAGGCATATTTATTTGATTTTTATATTCTTGGTGGCTTTGAGAACTGAATGAACTGGGTAAAGGTTAGCATAGAGAAAGCTTTCTACTGTCTGTAGTCTCAGAAGGAAGAATATTATGCTTTTGTTTTATGGCAAACTGTAAAGGCAGGGATGGCTGTTTCAGTACATACACTCCTGTTTCCCAAACAAAAGAGAGAGAGATTAATTCTCAGCAGTTTCAGCTGCCTGGCACGTCCAGTCAGAGTATCACCTCAAAACAGCAAGTTCCAGTATGTACGCTAAAGAAGACAATTCATTCCTAAAGTATTTTTCAGCTGGTTGATCTTTTCCAGTGGGGGTGGGGTGGGGTGGGGGTGGGGACTTTTAGAACAGAGAGCACATTAAGCACCATCACATTCTCAATTTTGGGGTTCATTAATTTTGTTCAGTAAAACCTTTCCCTCTTAACAGGATACCTGAAATTATCCGTGATACCCAGTGTTTGGCAAGTCCAGCAAAAAAGGCTTTCCATTTGTCATATAGTGCTTGTTCAGTTTTATGGGATAGTGCACCAGTAATGCATCTTGACAATTTAGCTGCAAATCTTTGCGCCAGGTTTGTGGTAAAGGGCATTTTCTGCGGTTTTGCTGCACAAGTGACGTCACACATATTCTTAATAAAAAAGGACAGTAAGCAGAATATAAGAACTTTATAGCAATGTTTCTTTAAAGTTAATTTTGCTTCACAACCATACCTAATACAACAAATTCTACCTGCACAAAGGCAACATAGAAGGAGGTGTGTGTTTGCATCTTGGGTCCTGAAACAGCAAACTAATAGTATATGACAGACACTAGTAAGAATGGCCAATTTTGGTTTTTCTTACTTTCCCCTTTCCCCTGCCTTCAGTTTTCCAAATTTCTGTGTAAGTCTGCAAATTTTTAAAGTTGAAAAATCCTCATGAAAATTCATCAGCACATTTTTTCCCAAGTGATTCCCTGTAATATAATGCATTTTAATGCTATTATCACAAATATAGGCATTGTTATGCACACCTTACCATAATGCACACATCTTGGTACACAGTATTTGTTTGGAGGACTGCATCACAACATTTGGAGAAGTGCAAATTTCAAAGAATAGTTGTGTTTTGGTTCACATACCAATTCAGAAAATGAGAATTAGGTAGGTTTGTATCCAAATCTGAACCAAACCAGATTTGTCTCCCACCCCTAGATACAAGTGTTACCAATCTGTCCTTCCTTCTTTGTTGTTTGTCCTGGCTGCTTTTGCAAACTGCTTCATTTTTTTGTTGAGTGCTCTTTCACCAAATTCCCTCCTCACAAGTTTTTACTTGTACACTTCTGCCCAGGGGTGGGAGGAGGGTACTCTGCTCACATGCTAACTGGGGATTAGGAAATGGCCTCCTTGATGATGGTAGAGCCATTTGACATTACACCCAGTTCCCATTTTGAACTGGGTTCAACTGGAAATGAGCTAATCCCCTGCCTCTCCCACTCCCCCAGCCATCTCCAGAGATGAGGGGTGGGAGACCTTGCAGAGAGAGAATTCTTATACCAGGACTTTTAAGTAATACTGGCTCAGATCAGTTTTGATACTCTGCCAAGAAGACATTCCCAAATAATATTCTTTCTGCTTCTGAAGAATATCAGTACCAGAGCGCTGAGAATGGGGCTATTTGAATTTCTCAGTAGCTGGCGGATACAGGGAAATGAATAGGTACAGCACACTGACAAATCCAATTCTGCCAGAAAGAAACAGCTTCACTTTAAAAACAGCTTTGCTCAATATCTCGAGGATGTATACAGAAAGCAGCCGTGTAGCATTTATGCAAACAATTTGCAACGTGGAACAACTTGCCTCCCCCCTGTTTTGGACACCCCAGCCCCTTGTTATGGGGTGAGCAATATTTTGTACTGATGCATAAGCTCATCTTGTTTTTTTAAAAACAATTGGATAAACAATTATAATAGTTTATTATTTATATGCCGCCCCACCTGGCTCATATTAAAGCATAAAAAAATGTCGAACATTATAAACTTTCCTAAAGAGGCTGCCTTCAGATGTCTTCTAAAAGTTGTGTAGTCTTTATCTCTGTGACATCTGATGGGAGGGCATTTCACAGGGTGGGTGCCACTACTGAGAAGGCCTCTGCCTGGTTCCCTGTAACCTCACTTCTCACGAGGTATCTGAAGAAGTGTGCATGAACACGAAAGCTCATACCAAAATATAAACTTAGTTGGTCTTTAAGGTGCTACTGAAGGAATTTTTTTATTTTGCTCACTTCTCACAGTGAGGGAACCACCAGAAGGCCCTTGGAACTGGATCTCAGTGTCCGGGTGAACGATGCGAGTGGGCATGCTCCTTCAGGCATACAGGGACGAAACAATTTAGGGCTTTAAAGGTCAGCACTGACACTTTGAATTGTGCTCAGAAATGTACTGGGAGCCAGTATAGATCCTTTAGGCTCGGTGTTATATGGTCCCGGTGGCCAATTATGAACATTACTGGCGGACATTCCATATAAATAAATAAATTAAATTGCCCCCCCTTTTTACACCTTTTTCAAACATGCATGTGTTTTTGCATGTGTGTGTGTGTGTGTGTGTGTGTGTGTGTGTGTGTGTGTGTGTGTGTGTGAATAGAAATGGTGGTGAATGTTTTGAGTTGGCATTCAGTCATTTATTATATTTGTGTTCTGCTCTTTCTGTAATGTTCAGGTTGTGATAGTAAGTAACCCACCGTCACATGGTCACATGGACTTCCTGATCTATGACAAACACAGTACTGTACCATATGGCATTGGGTGGGGAACCTGTCACCCTCCAGATATTGCTGGACTACAATTCCCATCATCCCTGATTATAGGTTCTGCTGGCAGGCTGGGACTGATGGGAGCTGAAGTCCAGCAACACCTGGAGGACAACAGGTTCTCCATCACTGCCATATTGGTTTGCAGTATTTCAACAGAGGCGGAGATCCAATAGATACACTTTCACCCCATGCGTCAGGCACCAATACACAGAAAATCAGCCCATGTCACTAAGAGCAGAAAACCTTGGTGGATTTGGCTCAAACCCAACAACAACAACAACTGATATTCAACCCACAAAAAAGTGTGCAACAATTTAAATTCAGTCTGGCTTGAAAAATAAAAATGTGGCTGGCCACATGCAGTCCTGGAATCTGGTGCATATGTAAAAGAAAAGGGAATAGTGGAGGGAGCGGAACAAGTATAATATGTGCGCGGGTGGAGAGGTGTGGAGGTGGGTGGATGATATGAAAATCGAGTTCCTTGTTCTTCCTTGAGCATTTATCAGAATGCCTTTCCTTTCAACCCGGACTGCATCAAAGCATCCATGCAAATGGGCCAGGTTCACACAGAGCACCCCTCCACACAGCTGAGAAATACATTAGAAGGAACATTGCCGGCAGATTATGACAACAGAGAGGTGGCAACTAGAATCTGCAGCACCTTCTCTCTCAACTCGGGGCTTTCATGTCCTTGCAATCATCAGGTTTTGCTTTAAAAGCACTCCCAGCATCTCTGAGCTGGGGTGACATCACCACAGTGGTATTTTGGGCTTTTGCCAAGTTACTTCTAGGCTTCCACTTTCAGGGTTTCCAGCTGTTGAAATCAGCAACAGTCTCTTTGTATACACAAAACCACAGAACTGTAGAGCTGCAGAGCCCTTTGTCGAATGCTTGCCTGTGTCTGCATTTCATTTTGCCTCAGGTCTTCCTGGTGTATCATGACTTCTGCCCTTTCTGCCTCTATCCTTCTGGAATTTGCTTCTTTGTCCCCATCTCCTGTGCAGCACAGCCTGCCATTCCTGCTGCAGCAGACCCCTATCTCCAGTCACAGCAAAGTTCTCTCACTCTCCTGCCAAGGCCCCGCAGCATGAACTCTGGCTGCCCCTGTTTACCAGCTGGATCTTCCCACTTTTTGCATGCATGGTGGGCTTCCCTGAATCATTGCCCCTATTGATTGATTGATTGTCCCTGAGGGGTTGCCTTGTTAAGGTTTCAGCCCAAACATGTAAATGCAGGCACATGAATGTTCAAGGCGCAATATAGGGCAAAGAATGCCATTTCACATGATGCTGAGGCTCATCATGAAAACTTGGTGATTTATGATCTTTGGGCAACTCTTTAACTGAAAGAAGACACGCTTTGGGTTTCTTTACAAAAACAACATGTAGAGAGGATACAAGAGACAGGGCATTTTCAGTGGTGGCCACACAACTGTAAGCTTACTCTCCCCAAATGTGCTTACATGGCATCTTCTTTGGTGTCAATCAGCACCCAACGAACATCTTATTTTCCCAGGCCTTTAAAACCGGCCTTAGCTTTCAGCTGTTTTTACTCTGTGCCTTGAATAGTTATGCTACACATTTATTGTTTTATTGGGATATTTTTTAAAATTTGTATTTCAAATTGCTTTATTTCTTCTTTTGAGCTCTGAGAACTTTGTTGTGGTGAAACCTAGGAATACTGGCTTGGATTCAGACTTCACCTCCATCACCAGAAGTGGAAGAGGAGGAGACTTTTGCCAGCTCTCTCTTGTGCCCTTCAAAGATCTGCTCCTGAGGCTTAGGGGAAATCTCTCTGGAACAGTTGGGTGGGAGGAGGAATTGGCAGTTGTAGAAGGAAGAGGAAAGTTGGCAAAGTTGCCTCCTTCAGATTGGTGGGATCCCTTCTCTAGACCAAAAGCCTTCAGTGGATGGAAAGAAACCTTCTGTTCATAGAGGGTGAAGAATGGGCAAAAGCCATTTAAAAAATAAATACCCGTGAGTCGAAGAAATGTCATCTTATAGTGTCCAACATGGTATTGCAGATTAACTGAATACAGTGGTACCTCTACTTACGAATAACTCTACTTAGGGATGTTTCTACTTACGAATGGAGCTCCGTCCGCAATCTTGGATGCGGTTTAGATAGGATTTTTTCTACTTACGAATTTTTATAGGGTTGCTTCTATTTACGAATTTTTTCTCCCAATGCATTCCTATGGGATTTGACTTACAATTTTTTTCGACTTACGAATATGCGTTCGGAATGCATTAAATTCGTAAGTAGAGGTACCACTGTATAGCATTCAGCAAAATTAGAGCCTCCAGAAGCAGGGAATGGAGGGGTGGCATGGGGCTCAGTCAGTGGGAAAGGGGGTGTTACAATAAAGTACCTTTTGTTATTTGGAGAGGTATAGAACTGGATGGCGCTTTTTGTTTTTAGATATGCTGTAACCCACCCAGCCAGATGGGTGGGGCATTAATAATAATAATAATAATAATAATAATAATAATAATAATAATAATAATAATTTAAAGTTTTGGAATGCATTCAACAGGATCATCCATTTAGTATTTCTCTCCTGATTAAATTATATGGTCAGGATTCTCTTCTTTTGTTTAAACAGTATTGTTATCTGGTAGTATCTGCAGTACAATGAGTTTAGAATAATAATAAAAAGTCTCTCTTTTCAACCAGTATATATTAACTGGTCTTCAGTTGGTGGGTTGGGAATTACCAGTGGCTTGTCAAAGCCTGATCCAAGGTGAGTCACATCAGGAGGGTAGTTAAAGATTAAGAAATGGTTCCCCAAATGCATGTTTGGGTCAAAAGTGGGTCCTGGATCTGAAAAGGTTGATGAATTCGGATGCTGCTAGCTCAGAGATGGAAAGAAGAAATAGTACGTAGCAGAGAGGAATGGCAAACTAAGCTGTAATGCCAAAACTGACTGGAAAGCTCGGTGACCAAGAAGACAAGAAATTCAAGAAAGAATGGGAAAAGTTTATAATTTATTTAAGAGAACTCTGTAAGCAGATGAAAACATTAACAGGATTTTAATCTCACTTGTAATGTAACAGATATTACGGACAACATGGCCAGATACAAAATATAGATTACGAAATAAAATGCAGTTGAAAATGTTGACAATAGGACCCATGGAGGCAGGGGCGTACCCAAGATCAAAAGTGGGGGGCGGGGGAAGCCATCGTCGTCCAGTTGTGACATTTCAGCAACCAAAATTTTAAGAAAATTATATATAATTATAGCAGTGCTTTATTATGGTAGTTATTACAATTATTTGCTTGAATTTTTTTTAAATTTTTATTCTAGTTACATGTCTTATACTAATATCATTTTTATTGGGTTCGAAGAAAACTTGTTCAAAATTTTTGTTTCAATCCAGTCCTGATTTTCCTTGAAGAATTTCCGATGGACGCTCATCAAACACAACCCAGTTAGTCTGTCCTCTCCCATTGTACTTCTGAACCAGGTCTTTACCCTTTAAAATTTAATTTTCTACAGAAATTACTTAACTTACCCTTTTGGAACCAGTTTCTTATATCCATTTAGGCAGCCTCGATGTCTTCTTAATGTAAATAAGAAGGTAAACTAATAGCGGGCGGGTCACTTTAGCGGCGGGCGGCTCAGTTTAGTGACACGGAACTCACTAGATCCCTCTAGAAGATTCCCTCTTCTCTCTGCTAGAGCCCGCTAGAGACCTCTCCCTCCCTTGAATCCCAATGGCTGGCTGACATAGATTCCTCTACCAGTCACTAGGTGGCTCTAGATACTTCTCGGTTTTTACACCATTTCAGTGTGGTAAAAAACTTATTATTCGCCATCGCCCTACCTAATTTTGTTTCGTTTCATCACTTTTTATAACCATTTGATTTTTCTTTGCTTCTGGAGGGGGGCAGCTGCCTCCCCTGCCCCTCGCTGGGTACGCCCATGCATGGAGGGGATGGGGGGAGTCTTGAGGTTCAGAGTAATCTCATTAGATGGCTGTGTATTTGGTATGGTTATAAATTTATATTTGTAAAATCAAATAAAAATGATTTCAAAAAGAGAGAGAGAAAAAGTTGATGAAATCTTCACTCTCTCATAATTACTAACAACAACAAAAGACACAATATACCCCCTTTCCAGTGACAGAATTTGACCTGGTCTCTGTAATCTATTCAGCTGGAGGTAACATTATATTTGATTAAACAAAGCTGCTGGGGGCTCATTGCTTTCAATAAGAAAACAAGAGTGTTTGCTTCCAGTGGGGCCACATTAGCATTGTTTTAAAATGATTATACTAACTAATACAATAAGGCAAACTCAAAACACAACCGCAGGGCCTTGATGAGAATGTAGATTGACTTGTTCTACTTGGTGGAAAACCCTCTGACCCAAAACACACCACTCCATCTGTCAACGTCTAGGCTACAACAGCAGGGCAGAAAAATGAATGAGATGGCTTCAGAGGAGTAACTTTATGAAACACATTTGCTCACTTAACACTTAATCTGTGCCCTGCACTGAAATTTTGTTCTCCGCCATATAGCATGGGTAGGTCATTCCCAGAATTAAAAATGAAAATATCCACACTTTTTTAAAAATAAGCACCACTTTCTTTATCCCACTTTATTCAAACACTCTTGAAAGAAGTATTTATTTAAGTCAGCCTCCATGCATAGCAATAAATGAACACAAATTTGACATCAGAAGCAACTTCATTTAGAAACCAATGGTAAACATTTCAGTGTCCCAGGGCATTCTGATGCTGATCTCAAAGGACTCCTTCAGATGATCTGTTTATTGAGCATTCATCCTGATTCACTTGCACAAAGCTTACATGGTTGTTAGATTACGCCTGGTCTTTATTAAACATTCATTTGAATTCATCTACAGGACGAATTGCAATCATCCTGATTTGCTAATGGGGGGCATTTAAACATTTTCCCATTGTTCATTCAACACTTTTAAATGCATTTCCCCATCACTTTCCAAACTGCAAAAAGTTCATGGTTTTGTTTTTGTTTAATGTGGATTTGCCAAGTGCTTTGTTGTTGTTGTTCAGTCATTTAGTTGTGTCTGACTCTTCCCATGGACCAGAGCACGCCAGGCACTCCTGTCTTCCACTGCCTCCTGCAATTTGGTCAAGCTCATATTCGTAGCTTTGAGAACACTGTCCAACCATCTCGTCCTCTGTCGTCCCCTTGTCCTTGTGCCCTCAATCTTTCCCAACATCAGGGTCTTTTTCAGGGAGTCTTCTCTTCTCATGAGTTGGTCAAAGTATTGGAGCCTCAGATTCAGGATCTGTCCTTCCAGGGCTGATTTCTTTAAGAATGGATAGGTTTGATCTTCTTGCTTTAATCCATGTAAAATCTGAAAACCTAAAATTTCACACTGTGCTTGACTTCCTCCTGAAAAATAATGATTGCCTGGAGGCACCCAAGGTCAGTATACTACAATTTTCTTACCTTACTTTACTTTTTTACTTTAAAGTGAGCCTTCAGCACCAAATTGCTGAACTACAGTGTATCAGCAAATTTGATTCTCCTCAATTTGGACTTAACCAGAACTGTGAGTTTCTGCTATCGAGAATGCATCACTCAGTTCTCATCATGTATAGATCTTGACTCTACATAGAAATGTCACAAGCCTACTCCTAGCCCTTTCAGTTTTGGCCTCTTGGATATGCTAGCTATATCCACCTGTTTCTGTGTGTGCATATGAGAAATAAGACTCTCTTTTTGTATGTGACATAATAGACTATAAGCCATAAAGGTCCATGCCACAACCAGTTGTGAGTACGATTCCACAGAACTCTTCCTTTTTCATTTGCTCTGGAATGTATGCCTACAATAGCTCAGCAATATGTCAGGACATTTTTTAACAACATAGGCAGCCTTTAATTAAACTACTTTGCTTTCCATTGGCCTTTTTGACCTTTTAATGATGGTGTTTGGTTTCCTTGTTTATCTGACATGCTGTTATCATGCTCTTTACATTCCAGGCGTGTTATCTTTCCCATGCTTGTGCGTAAAAATCCTCAGATCACAAATCAGTAAACAAAGTGAAACCCTTGAGAAATATCATGTTCTGAAGATACTCTCCTGGAGGAAGTGAGTGACGGGAAAGAAAATGCGGGAGAATAATGACTTCAGAATTCATTTACTACACATTAGTATGGTAACGTTTCTCAGGTCACTTTCTATGGAAAGCCACCTCTCCTGCAAACAAAGTATGCAACGTTTTATACAAACCTGGGTCTGCTGGTTTTATTGTTGTTATGCTTCTCAAAAATGGTTATGTTTGCCTCGTGCTTTGCCAACATTCCTAGGCCTTTCTAAGGCACAACCCTCTGTGCATGAATTGGGGTTTAAGCCCTGCTGAACACAGGGGAACTTGCTTCTGAGTCCATGTGAATGGGACCAGACTGCATGTATCACGGAAGTTGATCCTCAAAGATGTACACCATATAATGCACCCAGGTTGTGGGATTCCTTCCTTGTGGAAATCCAGCTGTTCATGCTGGGACTATTCAGGCAACAACTTAGATGATACTTGCTAGTTTGGACCATTGGTGGACTAGAGCTCAATAGCTGTTGCTCTGTATTATTATTATTATTTTGGCAACTTCAGTGGCAGTTCTGGCAGCATGCCCCCTACCTTCCCCTTGCTCCTCTTCTCCCTTTGTCATTGCTTTCTCTCCCTGCTTGCCCCCCTCTGGTGGCTGCTCCAGCAGTTGCAATGGAGCACTAGGTGGTGGCAGTGGTGGAAGGGGGAATGAGCTTCTCTCAGTCTCTCTCCCTACTCGCTTCTTCTCTGATATATGAAACACAGTTGAAAGTAGTGTGCCAAGGGACCTCTGAGAATTGCAATCTTCCCAGGGTGTTCTAGATCTCCTTGGGAAATTGACTTTCCCACACAGTGGATGAGGAAGACAGATTGAGGGAAAACGGGAGAAACAGAGCTGTTGCTACTGGAGAAGGTGGGCATTTTTTTCTGGCTTGGATTCAAATCTGAGCCAGAGAAGAACTGAAGTACATAATGTTTGCCTTAATATTGAAAGCTAGTCTATGAACATCACCAGTGTCTGTAGTGTGGCCCTCATAGCATGACTTTGGGCTCTTCCAGACTGTCATTGTTTAGGGGTGGGATTGAATTGCAAACTGAAAAATTCAGGTTGCACAATTAAAGCTAGCACTCCACCAAAAGAAGTGACAGAAAAATGCGAAACCTCTTAATACTGTACATACTGATAGAAACCCTTTGCACAAGCTACTAATGGGTCTGTTGCTGAGTATTAGGATGTGATGTTGTTTTCATGCAAACTTTTCATGCATTCTATATCTGTTTCAAAGCAAAAATGGCTACCACACAGTAATAACGTTAACATTAATTAATATCACGCTTTCAAAACAAATGAAGTAGAAAGGGTCTCCAAACATCTGCTGAAGATATTAACACTGGAAGCAAGTGAGCTGGTCAGTGCTATTGTATTACCTTTGTACCATTCTGAAGTGCAGTATCATGCTTGCAAAAGAATATCTCTGCAACATAATTCTTGCTTCTGATGGCCTGGAGAATACCTCATAGTAGTTCTCAAAACAAACACACTTCTAAAATACCCTGCAGTTGAGAGAATGTCTGAGGTTGGACCTGAGTGATTGTGCGCTTTTATAGTAGAGATGTGATATCGTCATTATATGTATTGCTTTCTATCCAACAAATGGCCCATGACAAATTGAAAAAAGCCATGCACATTTGTTTTCTTTTTTTAAAAAAAGACTTAATACTTTGTTTTTAGGGCTGCATTTTTGACAGCCCCCAGAATTGATTGCAAATGAAAACAACAGTATTCCACAAAAAGAAGCCAATTTCAAGAGCTGTATTTGCAGGAAAATGTTACAAAAAGTAGCCTTTATAAAATTTTATTTTCAGTGTTAAAATTTAGCAGTTTATTGAGATTTCACAATACCTGTCACAGATGGGGGGTGGCTACTCCCCAAGTAAGCACGCTACACATTGTCTGGATTTTCAGAGATTTATTGTGCATGCCATTTGCAGTGCAAAGACGTCTCCTCCCATGTCTGCTCAGTGTGGAACAGAACCCTGCAATGGCTTCTGGCGGGCTCTGACCCAGCATTTAAGATGGGGTACCCAAACACCCCTCCTCCTGGCTCTACAGTTTCCCCGTGGTCCCAAACCAGGCTCCTGAGGTGCCGTTCTGCCTACCCCCTCCTTTCCAGCCACTGCTGAAGCTAGCTCCGCCCCTGCTTCCCTGCTCCCAACCTGGAGTTGAGCCTCCAGGACTTTCCCACTTCCTGGTTTTCCCTCCCAGACTTGCTGCTCTTGCTGCTGCTCTCCCAGCTGGTGGAAGTGAGCAGAGTGGGCTGCTCTCCGCACGCCCTCTCTCTTACAATACCAAATCAGAATATGCCAAAAGTTTGAGCACCTGCTTAACAACAAAATCATATTCAGAGGGGCATGCAAAATTTTAAAATATCTTTCAATGCAATATCTTTCTTTGATACTGATATATTAGAATTTAATTTCATATGCAATTTTACATTTAGTGTTTTGATTTGAAGCTCAAACCCCACATCAGTGTTCAAGTAGCCTGGAAACAATTTCCTCCCTTGAGTGCTAATACAGTGTAACCCACCTTTGGACTGCATGGTGAAGGGTGGATTTAAAAGTCTAATAAATACAGTAATTATATGATTATAAAATTTCATAAATACTCTTATAGCACAGTTTTCCATTCAGAGTCTGAATTCTAATGCGATCCCCACACAGGAGAGGAAGAGAAAGTAGTGTATAACTCTGTAACTTTTATTTAATGTTTCTTGTATTTTAGATCCATTCTAGGTTGTGGTTTTTCCAAGCAAAAAGAGATTAATAGATTTCTGAGCCCCCTGAACCGTTTTATTAATTGTCTGAGAGCTGAAAGTAATTTGATTTTGTAGAATCTGGTTTTGGAATATAATGTTCAATTGCTTTGGATTACTAAAACTGTAATGAGAGAGAACCCGTGCTTTGAAGCATGTCTGTTTAGATCTAAATTGTGCAGTTTAGTATGTTGCTGGATGTAGTTTAATTTCGGTATTATTCTTGGTAATATCTCTAACGGAAAATATCAATGGAACCCTATCAAACTGTTCCTGCTAATTTAAAATTATGGATTTTGAATAGATCTGTTACTTGGATGTTGTTGTTACTGGAGAAAGCGTGTTCATTAAAATTAGACCCCGAGACTCTAAAAGCTGCCGCAGACTATAAATATGCAGCCTTGAAGAAATATGCCAATAATTCAGGTACAGAGTTTGGAATGTTTAGTTACAGAGCGCAACTAATATTCATTTGCAATTTGAAGGGGGGGGAATTATACGATCTCTCTTCCATCTGCCACTCTTAGGGAGGAGCAATTCCATGCGCAAGAAGCTTGCATAAAGCATGCCAGCATAAATTAAGCTGATGTAAAGTTACACCAGGTCCAAACATCTTTCAGCAGTGGGGCTGCTGCTGCTCTACTTAAGCCTTAGAAAGCAAGCCTTAGAAATAATGTTCTGTGCTGGATTGCCAGGACATATGCCTGAGCTGAATGGGTTTAAGAGGCAACCTAAGTCTCACCCAGGGACACGGGTGGCGCTGTGGTCTAAACTTGCCGATCAGAAGGTCGGCGGTTCGAATCCCCAGGGCGGGGTGAGCTCCCGTTGCTCAGTCCCAGCTCCTGCCAACTTAGCAGTTCGAAAGCACGCCAGTGCAAGTAGATAAATAGGTACCGCTCTGGTGGGAAGGTAAACGTTTTTTCCGTGCGCTGCTCTGGTTTCGGCAGAAGTGGCCTAGTCATGCTGGCCACGTGACCCAGAAAAACTGTCTGTGGACAAACGTTGGCTCCCTCGGCCAATAAAGCGAGATGAGCGCCGCAACCCCAGAATCATTCGTGACTGGACTTAACTGTCAGGGGTCCTTTACTTTTGCCTTTTTAAGTCCCACTCTGCTCTGGTTCTGTCCCTGCCACACTCCATCATGGCCTTTGCAGGGGGGGGGGACTTGCCACTGGCATTGGCACAGCTACTTTCAGCTCAGCTGGCCGAGTCAGGATTATGTTAGTGTATCTTTGAGCCAGGGTTGGGGACTCAGTGCCAGCTGAGCCATAACTCATCTGGCTGAGCCCTCATCCTGACCTATCTTGTCATAGGATTGTACCCTGCATATCATACTATTTTAAAACGCATGGCAGTTGGGGCAAATTATTTTAAAACAGCAGTTCTCAGGTACTTTTTAGTGTTTTACATTCTCTTTTTTATTTTTCTAAATAATAATTTTTATTGATTTTATACATTCAAAAAGAAAAAAAGAACAAAAAATATAAACACTATAAAATATACATGAAAAGAAAAAGAAAAAACATACCACACACATAAAAAAATACACACAATAACAATACCTACGATCATTTTAACTTTCTTCTAACTTTCTAACCATTATTTCTGGGACTTCCCCAAGTCCCCCCTAACTGATTTCCTTTTCAAATCTTCGTTAGCAGTTTCCTAATCATTCTTTTAAACATTTTCCAAAGCTATCCCATATCCTTTACATCAAATCAACTTTATTAAATTCATCTATACTTTCCTTCTAACATCTACTTTCATCCCTAATGCCTAGTAAAAAGAAATTTTTCCCATAAAAATTCAATTTTTTTATACATCAGAATGTTTCCCTAAATAAACTTTAAACTTCTTCCAGTCTTCTTCCACCGTCTCCTCTGCCTGATCTCGGGGTCTCCCCGTCAGTTCAGCAAGTTCCATAAAGTTCATCATCTTCATCTGCCATTCTTCTATAGTTGGTAATTCTTGCTTCTTCCAATATTTTGCAATTAATATCATTGCTGCTGTCGTAGCATACATAAAGAAAGTAACATCTTTTGGGGGGATTTCTTCCCCTTAGTGTTTTACATTCTCAATGGCTCTGGAGCAAGGAGTTGCTATATTTTGGTCTATGGCATTATGATCTAGATTAAGAAATGGCCTTTTAAAATGAGGCATACATCTTTTTCTTTTTAAATTGACATTTGCCATGATGGAATGAAAGAAGAAGGATTCTCCTTGAGGATTATGGTATGCATTATTTCTTACCCTTCTGGATTGAGTCTGTGTCCTGCAACATGGGGCTAGGTTTTTAAAGTTGGCTGTAAAAAACCATATATCTTTTAGGCTAGCTTTTCAAGATATGTACAATGTTGACCTGTGCTTTGATCTGGTTTTTAGTCTACTGTTGATTTTAATGTTTTGATCACTTAAAATAGCTGTTTTAACATTTTTTTAAACTGATATTTTCATTATTTTGTTTTGAGGTGCCCCCCCCGGGGGGGGGGGACGGGACGGGACACACCAATGAAGTGGTCTATAAATTTTATGAAATAAAAAGAAAGTCTATTTGACAATAAACATGCTGGAGAATGTAGGTTTGCTCAAGCAACCCCATCCTGTTTGGGGCCCTTACCGTATATTCCACAGGCTTCTGCACTGTGGTCTACTTATAACAAGAGTTTGTAGCCCTTGCAATTCTATCTGTGCCCCTGCAGGGAAATCCAATGAATGACATTAAAGCTTCATTGGAGGAAACATGGGATTAAATGCCCTAACTTTGAAGTAAGGATGCATCAGTTCCTATCATGCATATTAAAAGTTTGTGTGTGTGTGTGTGATCGTGATCCTGCTCTGCTTTGCTGTTCTTTTACGTTAGCATGATATATGATATTTGCTGCTATTAAGTGAAAATTATGTGAAACAGCTGCAGTGACAGATAAGATTAATTATCTTTTGCACTGCTGACATTTAACCCTGCTTGTAACTTGGGCTGCTTGATCAGGCTTCTGTAGCAAAGAAGGCAGGGCAAACCAGGGCTGCTTGCCTGCCTTAGTAAGGGCATATCTGCTGCAACTTGTCGTGCTTTGACATGGCAGGAAGTGGGAAACGAGGCCCTGAGGCATGCTAAACCCTTCGAAAAAGGAAGAGTATGATATAGGAGGGACCCCACACCAACACTGTTGGGCAGCTTCACATGGCAGCTGTAACATTGCAACAAGTATTGCATGAACATACCATTTGGTTGTTGTGTTAATGCCCACAAAAGGTCCCCAGGTAGCCCTCTTATTATTATTTTAAAAAGTGAAGGCAGATTGCAGTCACGGGTTTAGGATGGGACCTGAAAAGACACACTTCAGGTGTCAGCATTCAATGAAATCTGAATAGGTTGAAGTGATTGGAAGCAAGCATTAACTTCTTTTGGAAATAAAGCATTGTCCAGACCCATAAAAATATTATCCACAGTTTTACTTGTGGAACTTTCTCCACAACAGTATTAAAACATCAAAGGGACATTAAAAAAATAAATACCTGTACAATATCTTGTGCTGTCCATCACAGGCTCAACATCTTAGAAAATATGAAATAATTCAAACAGACCTTTAGGCATCCATTTTGCCTGGAGCTGTTTTCTTGGAGAGCTTCATCTACATCAGGCATCCCCAAACTTCGGCCCTCCAGGTGTTTGGGACTACAATCCCCATCACCCCTGACCACTGGCCCTGTTAGCTAGGGATCATGGGAGTTGTAGGCCAAAACATCTGGAGGGCCGCAGTTTGGGGGTGCCTGATCTACATCCTCCTCCCATGGAGTTTTGAGATAAGAGACTCAAAGGCAACTCCCTTCAGAATGGAGATTTGCAATCAAATACCTTTGTCACCTGATCTAAGGTTACTCACTCACGTGTCAGCTAGCAAAAAAACAACAATTAGTTAATTATCGACTCAGCAAGAGCTCAGAGTCCTCTTCTTGCTGATCTAAAGCTTCAATGGAATCTCCCCATGTTAAAGCTTTTCACTACACAGTC
Source organism: Zootoca vivipara (assembly GCF_965207765.1). Taxonomy (NCBI): domain Eukaryota; kingdom Metazoa; phylum Chordata; class Lepidosauria; order Squamata; family Lacertidae; genus Zootoca; species Zootoca vivipara. The sequence continues at coordinate 68,757,459 of NC_142588.1, read as the reverse complement.
ATTCCCATTTCAGTGTCAATTAAAACAATTATACTTAACAGGGAATTCCACAATTTAGCAGGCAGGTTTAATCCGGCCCCTGCTGGATTATTTCCTGGGGTAAAATCCTAAAAAACCTCAACAACTTCAATCCTAAAGAAAGGTCAACAACTTTGGTCGGCCCTCATGGCCTTTCACTTCATCAAATCTGGCCCTCTTTGAAAAAGGTTTGGGCACCACTGGGGGTGCCACAGAGAATGCCTCTATTGGGCCACCCACCCCCCTCCAACGAAGTGGAACCGATCTTAACACCCAGGAGGGTCGAGGGGGAGGAAGCCAGAATTTAGGGGTTTAAACCAGGCACCCCCAAACTTCGGCCCTCCAGATGTTTTGGACTACAATTCCCATCATCCCTGACCACTGGTCCTGTTAGCTAGGGATCATGGGAGTTGTAGGCCAAAACATCTGGAGGGTTGCAGTTTGGGGAATGCCTGATTTAAACACTAATGTGAGCACCTTGAACTGGGTCTGGAAATGAACCAATGGTGATGAAGAGGAGTCTCCTTTAAAATACGCCAGCCACATGATACTGTTATGAATGCTTTCATGAGAACATTATGCACTCATTATCTATGGATACAATGCATGCACTGGTAAAGGAGAGTGGGGCTGCCCTGTTCCTTCTGCCTCTGAAGTGTTCATACCACCTAGTTCTGCCACCCTGCATCTGGACGTCTGCAAAATACCACGGATAGCGTGAGTTAACTCAGAGCATGTAACCATGCTTCTGCATGTTTAGGCAAGAGCCAACAGTAGGGTGCCCCTGGAGAGCTGCCACTTACCAGAATGGAGCAGGAGCAGGGCAGGGGGGCAGGGGCACATCAGTGGGAGCACTGGATCACTTCTAACGGCTCTCCTGCCACGAGACAGCAATGCCATGGGTGGGATGCCGGCTCTGCAGCTCAGCTCAGCCCCTCCAGCTGCTCCTGTACTGAACCACTAATGCATAAGCTCCCCCTTTGCAGAAGTCTGTACAGATGCAGTGTGGGCGAGGGCCAGCGGTACAGTTCTGCTCTCCCTTATCTTGCACACATGGATAATGATTGACTAGCGCTTTAGCTGTACAACAAACCGGCTTTCAGGTGTAACAAAGAACTTCAATACCTTTTGAAATGTTCCCTTGCACTTCTATCATAGCTAGAAACGAGCAACTTGGAACAGTTCATTTCCTCATTCTTCCAATCTTAAATTCAGTTTGTCGCATCGCTGCATCAGTTTGAGTTTTTTAAAATAAAAAAACAACTATCAGAAAATTCATCCGCACATTTTTCCTAATGCACACATTTCTGCATGCAGTTTTGTGCAACAGATACTTGTTTGCAAGCGATTCCCCTAAAACCAAGCGCTATTGTTAGCTTGAACCCCACTGCATGTATTTCCAGGAGAGGGTCTGTCACTGTGCCAGCCCCTAAATTGTGGAATTCCCTCCCCCAGGGCTGCGTCTAGCACCATTATTGCATCACTTCTGCGGTATGCTAAAGACTAACCTTTGACACAAGTGATTTATATTTCCTTGAATATTTATGACCACACTTGAATAAAATATGTCAAGGTAGCTTACAACATGGAATATAATAAAAGCAATCTATAGACAGCATAATTAACATAATTAAAAACATCAATAAAACACTAGTAGATAGTGGACAGTTAAAAAGAGAAGTTCAGATTGTGAATGCCTGTCAAAAATGTAGTTTTCAAGAGATCTGCTCAGTCCCTAGTGAAAATATACAAATATTTCTCTTTTAGGACCCGCCCTTTTCATCTGATTGCAATACAATTGATTTTGAGATTGGATTTTTATATTGCTGTAAGGATTTGAATAAAACCATAATAGTTGTCATAACAATTAATAACAGTAACAACCGATCACAACAAATTAATAAGAATAATAATACTGCCTGCATAAAATAAAAAGCTCAGCCCCCCCCCCGGGCTTTCTTTTAAAAAGGCGCTCCGACTAACTAATTTAATTAATCTCAATTTCATAAAGTAAAAAACAATACGGAACTCTCGACTGAATGGAAGGGACCAGCTCTTAATAGGATTGGAGAGGGGGAGGGAAAAATACTTAATTGCATAGTTCAGCTGAGTTAAGAAACATGAAAAGCAGGAGGTAATGCAAAGCGTTAACTTGATTTAATTCGGCGCACAGGCCCTACACCTGTTGTTCTCAATATTCCCAGATCTGCAACATGACCCTCTGAGCAGCGCGAGGTAGGAGGGCCAATGAGAGCAAGCCATGACATTTGGCAGTTTGGTGCCTTTTGGTCACTGGTTTGAGGGGAAGCCAAAGATGAAGTTTTCCTATTGCTCACTCTCACTTTCACCCCCCCCCCATACACACACAAGCTCAAATTTGCTTGGCACTCAACATGTGCTGACCTGGGAGCTCTCTGTGCTGATTCTAGATCAGCGGGATGTGTTTACTCTGTGCATGTTCAAAAGCACAATGTTTTTTTAAAAAAACGCTCCAGGTTTCAGAAAATTATACCTGGTGGTGAAAGTTGTTTGGTTCACCCTTCAGGTTTTCTGTTGCATTTACATGTCAGCTATCATGACTAAGCTGACCCAAGCGAAGTCTTTTGGATAGAGTAGACTCTGCTGTCAAATGTATACATGTTTGCCCCAGTCTACTAGTGCTGTGGTTTTTTAAACTAACAGAAGTCTGCTTACTACATGGAAACAAAAGCCAGTGTTGAAATACAATATTTATTGTGATGGCTTTTTGAAGCAGTTCAGACTTTATCACTCCAGTGTTCTCTGGTGCTGACAACCTAAACAGACTTCTAGGTTTTTATCTTTCAGTATGAATGTTTCTTGCTGAAGCACTTTTAAACAATGGCACATATTATTCCTCCATAAGACTGTCCCTGCAACTGATAGAAGCTTTGTGCCTTTCAAACCATTGCAGGGCAAAGATTGAAGTGCAGCAAGGAGATGCAATGAAAGGGAAAAGCAATACCTGTTGAATTTCTGGCTGCCATACGAAGTCTTGGTCAAGAAAAGAGGTGGTGATCCTAAAGGTCAAACTAAGCATGAGACGGGCAAGGATGCAATTTGGATTGGGGAGTTGTGGTCTCATGGTGTGATCTCCACACAATATTGAGCATGTATGTACTTGAGAAATGTAGTGTGGGGATTTTGGGCAGTGAAAATAATTTTGGGAACTATTACCGGTATTTATTAATTGTTTCTTTTATTTAAGAAATTCCTATACCACCCTTCATCCAAGGATCACAGGATCACCTCTTAAGGTGCTTGGAATTATGGAATATTATGGAAAATAAATGTATGAGGGGGAAAACAGAGATGAGCACACTTGTGCTATCCCAACCTGTCATTAGAGGGGTGTCAGTTTTGGGTTCTCTCTGCTTCTCATTTTTCCTGGTCTTGAGTTCAGTTCTTAAAAAAAAAGTCCTCGTCAGCATTTTTGTATGTTGCCTTCAGTAATACGTCAATTTATTTGCACACTTTAGCATGCACAATTTTGAGTCCCTAAGACAGCTGGATGGCATCTTGTACATCTCCTTCTGACAACTCCTGCAGCTGAACAGGTGCCAAACATATTGCTCTGCTTTCCTTTGGAGCACATCAGTGGGTCTTGTTGAGCAGCCCAGGACCTCCATACACGCTGCCCAGGCTTGCACCCCAGAGAGGTCATTCTGGTGTTGCTAACGTGGGAGGCAGCAGTTATGAGTTATCAGTCTCTGCAGCCACAGCAGACACTGTAATTCTCCAGTGGTTTCACCCCTGGTGGCACACTCCCTTGTGAAACAGACGGATGCGAACAATTTGGCTGGAGAACTGCATTGCAAAATTCAGAAAATTGCAAAGGATGGCTGCTTTAGAATTTGCTTATTATTTCAGGCAGTGGGAATTCCCCTACTTTTTTTGCCTAACATGCACATTTTTGCAAAGCAAAATCCCCTTATAAAATTAATTTTTGTATGCTATTTTCACTAATACAGTGGTACCTCGGTTTTCGGACGTAATCCATTCTGGAAGACCATTTGAGTTCCAGAACATTTGAAAACTGAAAACTCAACACGGAAAACTCAATACGTGAAACTCAAAACGGAAGTTGTGTGGCATGTTCGACTTCCGAGACGTGTTCGAAAACCGAAGCATTTACTTCTGGGTTTACAGCCTTCGAAAACAGAAATGTTCATGCATTTTTACTAAAATGTCCACTATACTCTAGAACAGTGTTCCCCAACCTTTTTATCGCCGCGGACCAGTCAACGTTTGATAATTTTACCGCGGCCCTCTGAGGGGGGGGACGTTGATTGTTTATATTTTATTTAGATTGTTTTGATTTAATAATTTTAATTTGATTGTATTTAAATGTTCCTTGGGCGGCCTGGTACCAATTCATCCACGGACCGGTACCGGTCCGTGGCCCGGGGGTTGAGGACCACTGCTCTAGAATATTATTTTTAGTAACATGGCCGGAGAACTACATTGCAAAATTCAGAGACGTGCAGCTTTTGAAAGGCAGCTATACAAGTTTGCATATTGTTTCAGAATGTGCAAATTAGATAAATTCACTTATCAATGCAAACAGAATCAAAAGTCTTCTCCATCCCTATCTGAGTGTAAGTCCCATTGAATTCTTTGGGGATTTTTTCCCCTGAGTAACCATGGATAGGATTGCAATTTTCAAGCATTGTAAACTGCAGCCAATTTTGTCTTCTTTTTTTATGGGGAGAGGAAGCTGGTACTATTTCCCTTTAAATCTATGTGGTCTATACCTGAATTTGATACTTCATTTATGTCTCTGTGATCATATTTGTGCCCTCGCCAATTATCCAGAGCTGGCTTTGACTTTCAAAATAGATACAGAAGTGCTCAGGTACCATTTGCTATTGGATGACACTTGGCAGAATAAGGAAATGCTGTGTGTGTGTGTGTGTGTGTGTGTGTGTGTGTGTGTGTGTAATAGAAGTAGATGTCACATTTCTAGCAGGATTAAAAATTGTATTCATCAAAATGTCTCTGGCACCACATTTTGAAATAGCTGTATGTATTACATAAATTATAGGATGTTCAGTGAAGATATAATTTACATCTTCGAGAATCACAGAGATTTCATTGTGAAGTGGATTGAACATCCTCTAAGCACATCTTATTTTTGAATCCTTTCTCTCTGTGTCTGTAATTTAGGGCACTTAAGAGTGGCTGAGGAACAGATAGTTATAGTTGGAAAACCGGGCACATTACAAAGGGGGAACAGATCAACACCACTTCTGTTGCATGTCATTGTGGGAACGCCAAAACTGAGTGGCTCTTGCTACATTCTGATATTAAATGAAGGGGCTTTTTAAGATGGAAACTTGACAGATACCAGTAGAATGGATATTAGAGGAACTCCATTTTAGATTAGCCTGTGATTGTCAAAACTGACTTAACTTTGGTATGGTATCTGGTTTGTAAAAGTGGGTGCAACTAACTGTGGCCCCCATCTGCCCTATACATTTAAAGCACCCTTATATCACTTTAATAGTAATGGCTTCCCCCAAAGAATCCTAGGAATGGTGATTTATTAAAGGTGTTGAGAGTTGTTAGAAGACTCCTATTCTCAGAGTTCCAATTGCCGGAATTTCCTGGGAGGATTGGTAAACCACTCTGGGAATTGTAGTTCTGTGAGGGGAATCGAACAACTATCAGTGCCTTTAACAAACCACCATTCCTAGGATTCTTTGGGGGGTTAAAGTGGCACAAGAGTGCTTTAAATGTATAGGGCAGATTGAGTATATAAGGTTTTCTTCTCGTCCTTGCTCAAAAGAACATTGACCATGCTTTAGTGCATGTCATAACTATAAATTTGATGGCACTCCTAGCATCAGAAAGGCTATATTCTGCTTCTACCTGGAATAATAGGGCAATAGAGGATTGCCCAAACCTTCACCAATATCATTTTTGCTAGAAGCGAAAGTGTCACCAGGCTCATAAATTATATTTTCTTCCATGATATTTGGGAAGGATGTTGGCCTTTGAACCTATTGGCTCTGATTATCCTTCTGGTTCCTTCATTTTTTCACTTGAATATCATGCTTTTAAGGTGGGACGTGTAATACAAGCAGAGGACACATGTTTTAAATTTCTAGGGAAAACAAACTGACATAACTTGTGTCTTCCAGAGTACAGTAATAAGTGAAAATCTATGCATTGGTTATGATGTGTTTCAATTCCAATAACAAACCTGGTGTTTTGGATAAATTTTTCACAGATGTTTCCTGTACAACTGTTTAATTAGAGCGTGCTGGCAAAGGCAGTTAATTCCTTCACCTAACTGTCTGCTCAAGGCCCCTCTGCTGCTTGCGAGGGAGAGCAGCAATTGCTGGGTCAGCCTTCCTCTACCTGGTCCTGTACAGAAGCTTTGGACTACAACTCCCAGGGGCTGATGGGAGTTGTAGTTCAAAGCACTCACAGGACACCAGGTTGGGGAAGGCTGCATTAGACCGAGACTTTTGGCTTGATTCACATCTCGCTTAAGGCACCCCACAGCCTTGCCTAAGAACTTTTAACTGTGCTGTTAAACGGAACAAAGCAAACGGGACAGAAATGAAATACATAAAATGAAAAGGGCAGTGGCTCAGGTGAGCTGTTTCAGTAAGTGAGTGGATGTGACCGGTTGTGGCTTTCTAGGACTCTGGCGCACATTAGCCTTATAAAAAGCTTCCCATTTCGAGGAAGTGGAACGTAAAGAATGAGCACTTGCTGGATGAATGGGCTACTCATTATGATTGCTGTACCAGTATGCTGCATGGTGCTCTACGGAGTATAGGTCTCTGCCCTGAGTGGCTTGCAATCTAAAATTTGACACAGGGGAAACAATGAAGGAAGGGGGGGATAGTAAGCACTGCTGTGGTGGACTTTGAAAAAGATAACCATTGTGAGTTTCTACCCTTAGACCAGGCATCCCCAAACTGCGGCCCTCCAGATGTTTTGGCCTACAACTCCCATGATCCCTAGCTAAGAGGACCAGTGGTCGGGTGATGGGGGTTGTAGTCCAAAACATCTGGAGGGCTGAAGTTTGGGGATGCCTGCCTTAGACCAATGTATATGGGTTACATCAAGGTATTCTGCAATACCTTGTGATAATTACGCAGTTGCTCTGACTTCTGCTATATTTGCACTCATAATTATACTAGTAAGCCATATTCTTTGAACCTTTGTTGCCTTGATGTCATATATAGCTGCAGCTTTCAAGCATGCAAACACAGGACAATGCAGATAATATTTGTATAATTCTGAAAATACGTCATACTAGACCATAGGTTGGCAACGTCCGGCCCATGGGCTGGATGTGGCCCACGAAGGCTGTTTATCTGGCCCACAGACCGCCCCTGAACCGAGCTGCCCGCTTGGTGAGTCCACCGCCAGCTGTGCTAAACCGGCACACCGCGGCTTGAGGACTCACCAAGCGGCCCCGAAAATGGCGGCTGTGCCGACACTGGAAATAGCGTCCGCACAGCCGCGGACATGCGCAGAAGCCATTTCCGGCGTCCCGGACATGGGCAGCACGGCACTGGAAATGCTTCTGTGCAGCTGTGGACATGTGCAGAAGCCATTTCCGGTGCTGCACTGCCCATGTCTGGGGCGCCGGAAATGGCTTCTGCGCATATCCGGCCCATGTCCGGCCCATGGACGATAGTCCGTTTGAATCCTCCGGCCCACAGCCGGAAAACGTTGCTGACGCCTGTACTAGACAGTCCCACTGATGTCACGAAGCAATGTAATTTATACCATCCAAGCTGCAATTATAAGCACATTCACTTACTTTCAAGTAAGTGTGCATAGGATTGTATTATAAATGGATATGTCAAACATGTAACATACATACACTGAAGGGTTACTATTTTTTTCTTTCAACATTTACCACCTTGCTATGTTGATTTGACTCTAATGTTCGCAACAGTTCTATTTAATGCAGATATGCAAAATCAGCAGTAATGTGACCTGCCACAGGCAGTATATCTTTATTTCTTTTTTTAATGAGGTACACAGTATTATAAGCAACTTTGATGTTCATCTAGCATTTATCATAAGTATCCTTAGAACATTTGCCGTAGAACTTTTTCAACAGGAAAGAGAGAGAAAGAAATGCTAACACAGGTCTACCATTTTATTTGTGTAATCCCAAGCCTACTTTTTATGCTCCTTTATTGTTTTTGCCCGTCTGGAATGTGTCCTTGAACTTGACAATGGCTCTTGGTTGCCTGGATGGAGCTCAGAGAGTGGCTGAGTCTATTTGTTCCTTTGCACAGGTGCTAGCCTGTCCGTCTTCTGTAGAATGCAGGAGGACCTTGAGTGTCGATGATGGCATATTTTAACAGTGGAAGGCGAGTAGGTGAATGAATGCCTGATGCTGTGGATGACATAAATAGGTATTGTAATAGTGCTGCCAAAGTAAATACGTGGACAGAGCTGGCATTTGGGTCTGTTGCAGGGGCTGGTCCCTATGTCTGCATCTCTATTATGGGGCCTGCTGCCGCTGACAAGTAGCTGTGATACCAAATCATTTGAACATTTACCTGTGACTCAGGATAACACTTCATGCATCTGATAAAGCTTATGCCATAATAAGCACAATAGCCTTTAAGGTCCCACAAAACTCTTTGCTGCTTTTGCTGCAAGAGACTGACGGTGCCATTCCACTAGAAATTCGAACCTTAACTCAGAAATCTTAACTGCATTTGGGATTGAACATTTACATAATCATCAAATTGCCTATTCTTCTTATGCCATGAACCCAAGGAGATAGATCGTGGCAGATGGTGTCACCAGACCCCTTGGGAAACTCCGCAAAGGATGTTTACAATTGGAGACCAATAAATTAAACTTTTGTATTATTTTAAACTATTTCTTTTTACAGCTCTTGTGAAGGATTAGCTAAAATTATTCATAAACCTATCGGAAGGGACTCTCTTCTAGACTCCCCAAAGTAAGGATTCCTAAATTATCTCATAAGTCCATTCAAGAAAACAAATGTTTGGTTTCCCAAAGTTTATTTAAACATAAATCAAAACAGATCGTTAGCCGAACAATGCTCATTCTTTTCCCAAGATCATGAGAAGCGAAAACAGGGAGTTGGGGCTGTTTCGTTCCTGGGAAAACACATTGCGGAAGCAAAAAGTTTATAGGGGTTTGCGCCAAATACTCCCCTGCACTACTGAGCAAACCAAAAACCAGGAGCTAAATGCTATTAAGTCGTATTTGCTGGGAGTGTGAAGGTTGCTAGTCTGTCTCATAGTCTGTAATTGAGACATACCTGGAAGGGGCAGTGCCTTCCTTTAGAGGAACTCCTTATACTAGGGATGAGGAACCTATGGCCTCCTAGTAATGGTTCAACTCCAACTCCCATCAGCCACATCACAACCAGACAGGCCAATGGCCAAGGAAAATGGGTGCTGGAGTCCAGCAACATCTGGAGAACCAGAGGTTCTCCACCCCAGTTTGAAAGCCATTATTGTATAAGATTGGTAGAGAATATTTTTCTGACCAGGGCCTCATTTCCTTGTGGGCAAATATCCAGGGGCCTCATGCCAGTGATGCGTGGGGTCAGAGTCAAAACCGAGAAAACTAATGCAAATGCCATCTTTGCACAGCAGGTTAGTTTTAACACACTTTCACATGCCACTCTCTGAGCTCCATCCAGGCAACCAAGAGCCATTGTCAAGTTTAAGGAAACATTCCAGACAGGCAAAAACAGTAAAGGAGCATATAAAGTAGGCCTGGTAAGTGGTGTGGACTGGGGAGAAGCCCAAGGATCAGAAAGAGAGAACATTTGGCTCTTGGCTTGAGGTACCCCACCCTTGCTACGTACTTAAGAATCTCTGGCATCCATCATTTTAGTCTCCACAATTTATTTTATAAGCTCTTTGTCAATATCTGATTTTTGTCACAGGCCTTTGTTTCACAGGTTGGCTGGCTGCGCAGAGTTGGTTTAGGCTGCTGGTATCTCACAGTATGGCCGGCTTTAACTGCACGATACATCTGTTAGAATGCACTGTTTCTTTCTTCACGTGTTATTGGTTGCCCGAAGTTAGCTAAATACAGCTTTCCAAAATGTGGTGTGGGATAACGACAACACAGTCGGCAAAAGGGCTAAGAATTATTCCCAGGCTAACTTCCATTCCAAAACCATGTTTGTCAGAATGCGACAAATAAGCGATTCATTCAAACAACCAGTTAAACATCTGGTTTAAAATATCATACAACATGAAAATGAAATTGTACAAAATGAGACATTTTTTTAAATGCCAAACTTATGTGTTAAACCCCCCACGATTTTAAACCTTTTTATTGTCTTTGCGGTCGAAAGCTATTTTCAATTAGTCAGTATGAATTAAAGATACAGACTTCGCATTTAAAATTACAGCTGGGTAAGAATATATTTTAATTTAAACCTAACAAGCCACTCTAACCTATAAGCCAGAAAGCTTTTGCATGGTTGGTTGTGCAAAAGATGAGTTAAGAAATTGAAGGAAAGATTTTCCAACTGCAATATTTGTCCTAGAGCACTAGGACAGAGAACTCAAGCCATCTTCCTAATGATGGTATGAAGGATTAGATCTGCATGTAGCATGTGGGACGGCTAATTCACGGTAGGACATTCTCAGTGGAGGCTGCTATGGTCATTGAATAACAAATTTCCCTAACGTGAAAAGGCATATCAAATGAAGTTTGCAGCAATACAGACAAACTTCATGACATGCCTATAAGTAAGAAACGACTTGATTTGCTGAGTGTATCTAACCAGGTGGTGCTACCTATTAAAAACTAAAGTGGTCTCCATCCTATACTTTACAACTCTGCAGACAAATCCATCATGCTCTTTGACAGATAAATTAAATTGGATTAAAGCCATTCAAGGAGTGCAGATTGTATTCCCACTGGACTGTTACAAATCATGGAGATTTCCTCCCATTAGTTTTACTTCAGCTTCTCCCCACCCTGGCTATCCTACAATGGATGGATAAAGGCTAGCTACAAAACAGAGAGGAAAAATATTGCATGGCAGTAAACCCTGATGGGGAAAAAAAATCATCACACATTTCTGAGATTACAAAATTTTCCAAAGTAGATTTATTCAACACATAATTACTATTTGTTAAAGTTGGACAGCAAAATATACATTTTCTACTAAATATATCAGAGGCTAACAGTTGCCCAAGGGGCAACAGGAGATTACTGGTTCTGTGGATTAAAGCGATCTAGCACACAATTTAACACATACATTAAATTTAGAGGAGTCTGGCACCCACAAACACATAACTATATATATATAGAGAGAGAGAGAGGGGGTGGTGGTGGTGGAAACTGTTGTACGCTATGTTTCACTTTCAATATGGAATTATACATGGTGCAATTAATTAAGGGTGGGCCTGTATTTATCTATATCAGTATATCACAGATAGCTAACGTCATGCTCACCAGATGTTGTTGAACTACAAGTCCTATTATCTCTGTCCATTAGTCATCCTATCTGGGGATGACAGGACTTGTGGTCCCACAACATCTGGAGGCGACACCTGGAGGTTACCATGTGGTGGTGTCTTCCTTTTCACTGAATTTAAAGTGTTTATCGCTCTTTTCTAGACTTGCATGGGTCCTGCCTTATGGAGATTTCTGAACACTTAGCTAAAGATTAAAGACAACAGCAGCTCTTTGGGGTTATGAGTACCAGCTCAAACCTTTCCTTTCAACTGTTTTTCTTATTGCAGCAGGATTGCCTGTGAGATATTTTGTCAGCAAGTATAGTTGGGAAAATGAGGCCACCAGCTTGTTAAACAAACAAGAAGGCCATGTGCCGTTCCAGAGAGAGAGAGAGAGAGAGAGAGAGAGAGAGAGAGAGAGAGAGAGAACCACTGAGATGAGATTTCCCATTCCCTTATCTTTTGTGCTGAGATTTATTAAGGTTTTGAATCTCTGAAGGTAAATCTATACTATGTACAGCGGAAGCCAGAAACAGGAACATTTTACCCATACTGCCTACTTAGAGAACATAACTTTAAACACAAATCAAGACGTTGCACACCATTGCCCTTTGCTCAGTTAATAAACCACTTCCTTTCATTATTATTTTTTCATTTTTATTCATTCACATTGGAATAAAAAACCCCTATAATTTCAACTTCATCTACAGCTCTATCAAAATGGAATGATTGGATTTGTCCAGATGATGGGCAGTCTGAGACATTTTTGAATTGTGCACAGGCCGCTGGACGAGAGTAGATCCTGACCTGTCTGGTGCATGAATACTATAGAACAGGAGCCGATTAAATTGACTCCATAGAGTGCAATTCTACATGCTACACTGAAGAAAATCTCACAGAATTCAAGTAAATGGGCATAGGGTTGTAACTGTTGAGAACATTTTGGAGGTGGAAGAGCCTGCAGTAGCTATCCACTGACACTTTCTATATATCCAAGTATATGCAGGAAATACAGTCCAGTTTTTAAGTCATTAACATTTTAAAAGTCAGTTATCAATAAAATAAAAAGAAGAGCAGATAAAACTAAGCCAGTGCACCAATAAATCATAAATTACAAAGAAAGAAATCAAGCCAGCTTGACAGGTCAGTCCTGTCTAAATAAATAAAATATTGCTTGATTGTGGAAGGACATCAAAGATGGGACTAACGCTGCAATCCTATAGCCACTTCCCTAGGAGTAAGCCCCATTGAACTCGATGGCTCTTATTTCTGAATAGACATGTATAGGATTGCACTGTTAACAGGTCTCTCTTAGAATGGAGTTCCATAGCTAGGGGTGTGGAAGACATTACAGAACTTATAACAGGGAATTTATGTTTAGTTTAATGATGTATACCCCACCTTCCTCCACTGAAGGAAATTTAAATCAAATACAACTCACAGTCACAAAAACGCAAAGGCAGAAAAAAGACAGTGGGCAGGATTCAACTAATGAACTTGTCCTTGTCTTGTGTGCCCACGAAGCCCCCTGCAGTTGGCTCTGGGGTAACGTCAGGAGCACCCTCAGAACAGCCTGCAGGGGGTAGATGCTTCAACCAATTGAATGATCAACAAAGTTTGACATCAAATTCCTCCTGATGACCGCTCCTGCACCCACAATACTGTAGTACCTTTCACATAGCAGGAAAACACACCATCAAAGAATAACCTGCCCAGACCCTGAGATCATCTTCTGAGGCCCTTCTTTGGGTGTCTCCTCCTCGAGAGGTCCGGAGGGTGGCAACACGAGAATGGGCCTTTTCTGCAGTGGCTCCCTGTCTGTGGAATGCTCTCCCCTGGGAAGCTTGCCTGGCGCCTCCATTATAGACCGTTAGGCGCCAGGCAGAAACGTTCCTTTTTAACCAGGCCTTTGGTTTATTTGATTGACATCCTATGCCCTCTTAAAATGTGGGGTTTTTTGTGGGGGTGGGTTATTGGGTTGTTTTTATTTTGATTATGTATTTTGTATTTTGTAGTTTTATATTTTGATTTTATTCTGTGAATTGCCTTGAGACCTCTGGGTATAGGATGGTATATGATTCAATCAGTAAGTAAGTAAATAAGTAAAATGAATGAATGAATGATGTGGAAATGTGGAGAAATGAAGCCTGGAGAAATGAGAAACTGAGATAAATCACAATTAACAGATTCTCGCATCCCAAACACGGGCTCTTCATCATGGGCTTACAAACATACAGCATCATCTCCCAAACATCCTCCCCTGATGCCCTTCCATGTTGTCTGCTTCTCATGAGTGAATCATGCTCTAGGAACAGAAAGGGATTGTTGTACATGACAAATCACCATTACATTTTTTTTTTGCAAGCCCCCTATACTGCTACCATGCTGGACAAAAAACCCTACTACAAATCCAAACGCATCAGCATTTTAAGGATTTCCACGCTAAAAGTCTACTGCAGCACAGTTTTCTTCCTGTTCTGCTGGCATCTTATTTATTCTACAGAATAATTTGGGAAACATATAGGCATTCTGACACCTGATTTGTCTTCATGTCGTTGAGAATACACCTGTTTATGTGGAAAGCGTATTTCAAGGGCATCTCTTTCTTCATTTTACAAAGCAAGGGAGTTTTCTAGATAAAAGTGAAAATGAGATGGTGTGTGTGTGTGTGTGTGTGTGTGTGTGTGTGTGTGTGTGTGTGTAGTACTGTGAAGCAATATGGTTATTCTGTGCCATTCATTAAAAAAGAAGCTGTTGCTTGCAGGAAGCTTTAATTTATATGCTGACAAGTCAGGCAGGAGTTTGTTAGGGTAATTACTCTGTTATTCCAGAATAACAAGCAATTATCATACTAACCTTGCTATCCCATGTCATGCACCTAGCCCCTCACAAATACTGTCACATTCCTTCAAATACTTTTCCATCCATGCTGGCCATATGAAGCTGGCTTATACTGTTTTAGATCACTGGCCCACTGGCACTGCATATGATTTTGTGTATTTTGACCAAGATTTCAGCTTTACAAAGTGTGCATGATTTTGATTTTAATGTATTTTGTTTCAATGATGTCATGCTTCCCTGCCCTGGGATCATTTGGTGAAGGGCAGATTATGAATATTACAAATAAAGAGATCCAGTCCAATATTATCAACTCTGGCTAGCAGGAGCAGAGCCTCAGGTCAGCATCTTTCTAGGTCCCTGTTACCTTATTCTTTAACCAGAACATCTTGCCTGCAAATATTGTGCTCCACCAGCTAGCTGTGATATTTCCAGTGCCACTGTTATAGAATAGCTTTGTTTACTGCTCTTCCTAAAATAGTTGAGAGATTGTGAAATGTCAGTCATACACATATGTGTGCAGTAGTCACATTAGGTATCACCCTCTGAGCATGGGGCTGTTATGTATATATCTATAAAAAGGAGACCCACAACTCAGATATGTATACAAACTAGCTGCAGTGTATTAAGACAAACAAACACATGCATAGATATTTCTTGGACAATTCTGTATGTTGTGCATCTGTTCCCCAGATCCCTGTTTGTTTCTTCACTGAGGCTGGGAGAAACCAGACGTACCTAGCCAGCCAATGTAACTGCTACATTTAAGATCAGCCGCAGCATTTAAGAAGACAAAGGTACCAGGAGGAATTGGACTGTCCTGTTTTGCACATGGAGCATGAAACGGAGATTAGCAGCCTTTGCTAGCCTTCCCTCAAAAATCCCTGCAGTACACAATGAGTTTGATTCAATTGATCCATTCAAAATACTTTCTTTTCCTGATGTGTGCAGCTCATTAGCAATCCAGATTATTTCGCACTGTTTGTAAGACCTAATTCAATTATTTCCCATCCCAATTACTTTATTAAGACCAGCTTCCATAAAATTATTGACAGTTCTGTCTCATCTGGCTGTTCCTCCCCCCCTATCTTGGCAGACTGCCAGCTGGGAGGAAAAAGCAGCTGTTCCTTGAGATGGGAATAATAAGCAATGCCAACTGATGCAATCTTTTCTGATTTCTGTTGAGCTGAAAGAGACTATTAGCATCTCTTGGAATTCTTCATTGGTTGCCCTTATATCTGCGTGCTCTTAAGGTTTTTTAAGGGAAATACTGTGGCTAGAGAACATCAGGTGTATGAGACAGGTAAGGCAGGGAATCGGACAGAAGGGGTATGAGATTGTTAAGGATTGTGTCATTTTTTTAACCCTAATGCTACACAATCAAATTAGAGTAAAGAGGAATAATTTAAAAAAACACACACACGCCTTATTTTAAACTTAAGCATATAATGGCAATAACCATATTAAAATTATTATTGCCTGCTTGAGTATGTTCCCACAAAATTAGCTCAGGTTCATACAATCGATAGATATAAAACACTGCATTTTGGGTGAGGTGCTTAGGAACTACGGGCATCTGTAATTTATGTTTCTGCTAGCTTTAAATAATTTCCCAATAATGTTACAGCTTTGCCTCTAGAGAAATCACAGGTAATTGATTGTCCGGCCATCTGTTCACACAGAGGGGTATGGGAAGCCAAAAGGTCACCAACAGATTTAAAAGGTAGCCTTTTAACCACCCACCAAAATTTGGACAAATACCAAACTTTCATCTAATATAACATTTGGCAGCAAAATATAACATTACAGCAAGAGGTTCTGTAAGAAATTCTGGTCAAGGTTGTGGTCTGGTCAAGACACATGCCTTTTTGTGTTTTTATGCTTCTGGTCCAAAATGCTTGTGTAAGTTTATTTACCTGAGCAGAAGAATGGGGCGGGGTGGGGAAATGGGATTCTGCAGCTGCCCCTGGAATAAGTTGATGCTTAACAGTCAAAACTGGGTGCAAGTTTGAGAGGGCTCTGCCATGAATGTTGAGCCCCCCTTGTGTAAGAGCTACCTGCCCATGATTTTCCAGGTGGCAAGGTCAGGTGAGCTGCTGTAGCATCAGAATTGAGAAATGCTGCAGGATTTGTAGGAGCTGCCATTTCAATCTCCCCAATGTCTCTAAAGTAGCATCGTTCTGCTATAGGGAGGGATTAAGAAGACTCATTTGCCTACCGCAGCAGCTGCTTTGTGCATCACTCAGCACTGAGCAAGAAGGGATTTTATTTATTTCTTTTTAAGAGGGCCCAACAGACCCTTTGCAGGCAGGGCACTGGGCTCCTTTAAGAACTATTGACTCTTGCCACTCAGAGTTGAGAAGCAGTTCTGACTTGCAGGCTCCCCCACCTTTTTAACGAAGATGGGCCTCTAATGACCATGTATAGGTCAGAGAGGCAGCCTGCCACCAAAATGCCATTTTCCCACCATGTGTTCATTAACATTAGGCAGGCAACCTTGCTATATTGATGTCTGCTGAAAACTTTTGATTATTTCTGCAAGGCTACACAGACATATAATGTAGTTATATATGCTTCTACAATGCTTTTTGTTGTTGTGCATGCTCCATACATTTAAAGCACATGATTTCCCCAAAAGAATCATGAGAACAGTAGTGTGTGTGTGTTTTAAAGGGTGCTGGGAACTGGGAGGGGTAAATAAAAAGTTTTTAGGATTCTTTGGGGGAAGCCATATGCTTTAAGTGGATGGTGTTTATACAGCCAAAATATGCATTTTCTTGATAATTTCAAAATTTATATTTGGTGCCCCCTTTTTTTATTTATAAAAATGGTTTTATAGATAATTATTTTATTGTATACACTGCTTAGAGATTTTTTTCTGATTAAGTGTTCTATATTACCTTCCTTCGATAAATAAATAGAATAAAATAACCCTCAAATGAATGGCTGAAAAGTACTTACAGTGTGACACAACTATAGAGAGACAGTAAAGGTAAAGGGACCCTTGACCATTAGGTCCAGTTGTGACCGACTCTGGGGTTGCGGCGCTCATCTCACGTTATTGGCTGAGGGAGCCAGCATACAGCTTCCAGATCATGTGGCCAGCATGACAAAGCCGCTTCTGGCGAACCTTCCCACTGTAGCGGTACCTATTTATCTACTTGCACTTTGACGTGCTTTCGAACTGCTAGGTTGGCAGGAGTTGGGACCGAGCAACGGGAGCTCACCCCGTCGCAGGGATTCGAACCGCCAACCTTCTGTTCGGCAATTAAGAGAGACTGTACTACATACTTAATTGTACCGTGTCTCATATAGAGTCTCTATATTAGAAGGTTGGAATTTGCTCCTTACAACACAAATATGTAGATTTTCAAGTCAAACTGGAATACTTTCTTCTCCACCCCCTCATCCCCACCCCGAGCTGTTTAGAAAGGTAAGAGGAGAAAACGGGAAGGAATTGTGCTAACATTCCAATCAATAATTTCACTAGAAGGGCATATTGATTAAATGAAGGGTAGAGCCTACATTTCCCATTGGGATATTTTGCTTTGCAGTTCTTGACTGATTACATGCACTTAAATCACAGATAAATGCATGGTTAAGATAAAAGCCTAAATAAATAGTTTTATTTGCACACAACACTTCAGGGGTGTCATGCCAGTCAAAGTGCACAAAACAGCCTGGAAATGAATTATATTTATGCATATACATGAGGAAATTTCATCATCAGTGCCTCCTTGTAGATCAGTGGCCTTTGTTCTGGTGGTCAACCATATCATTTGCCAATAAGCTGAAATAGTCCACTGTAACAACCAGCTTATATTAAGAACACCAGTGAGTTTGACCATGTTTAGGAAATCTGTGTATCTTTGCAGTGTGTTGCTGTAGCAGGAAAAAGAACCCAACGGGGAAGGTCAAGAAGGGAGCTTGCCTGAAGAGTTTTGAATTCATTCATTTGGCATGCTTATAACCCACCAACTAAATGAAGCTCTTGTGGCAGCTGACATTATATATAGCAGGACAACCGTTACTATGGCAGGGCAAAGTTCTCTCCCTCCAGTGCTCCAGTTGCTACTCTGCAGTCTGGAACTGGTTTGCTAGAAACAGCCAGATGTTAGGTCTTCATAGGTCAGGTCTTCTTCTGCTACTGTTGCTGTCTCTCACAGCCATAGCTGCCAAGTTATCCCTTTTTTAAAAGGGATTTTCCCTTATGCTGAATAGGC
Organism: Zootoca vivipara; assembly: GCF_965207765.1. Classification (NCBI taxonomy): domain Eukaryota; kingdom Metazoa; phylum Chordata; class Lepidosauria; order Squamata; family Lacertidae; genus Zootoca; species Zootoca vivipara. The sequence goes on along the minus strand of NC_142588.1, from coordinate 68,738,918 downwards.
TTCCTCGCGAGAAAAGGGAAAACTTGGCAGCTATGCTCACAGCCTCTGTAAGATTGGTAGTCAAGAAAGTGGCAGCAGATGCAAATTATCATTGTTAGTTTACATTCTGCCTCATCCTATTGGGCAATGCTTATAGGCCGACGAGGTGGCAGAATCTTTTCTCATGAGGAAGCCTATTCAGCATAAGGAAATTTTCTTTAAAAAAGGAGAACTTGAGAGCTATGGGAAGAATTCCACCTAAATTGAAATGACTGGCTAAGTTGGCCCTGGCTGGAGAGAATTAAAGAGCCAACAACAACAACAACAACAACAACTTTTTTATTTATAAGCCTCCCATCTGACTGGGTTCCCTCAGCGACTGAAGGAAGACCTGGAAATTAGAGTTAGGCAGTGTGTGTCAAGGGACTTAAGTGTTGGTTCAGAGAGACTTGGGAAGTCTGAGAAGATCCAATGATTGATATCACTACCATAGCTAGTGCTGAGCAGGTTTGCCAGGAAGAACTTGCAACTCCGGCGGCAGCCTTGAGGAGACTTCGACAACCAAATTTAAGCAGGATTGCTGAGGACCTGAGGCAACAGTGGTTGTGGGACCGGGGGGGGGGGGCGACAGTGGCAGAAGTCCTGAGAGACTCCAGAGGTGGGGAAGTGTGGACCTGACTGAAGACTGCTAGTCATTGGTGCCCACTTGATAAGCATTAACTGCCCCAAGTAGGATATAGGAGAACTGATATAGGGGAACTGGCTTTAGGTTTAAATAGAGGGAGGAAATGAAGCTCACATAGCTTCATCTGAAAATAATAGCAATCCTATATTGTAAGTTTATAGTGTTAACCCATCTCATTTATTAAGGGCCCATCACCATCTGCTTATATTAATAATCATTCTAAATAAAATATAGCCTCCTTTGCTTTCCCCTCTATATTTGCATCTCATATTCTTGAGATAGAAAATAGATGATATTAAGATGTGTGGTGTCAGTGGTTATAAAGGGTTAAGTAAAATAGGTCATAGCTAAGTAACAGGTTATAGCTAAGGACAAAAACTAATGTATGAGACATCCCTCCATAGTAAGTAAGTAAGTAAGTAAGTAAGTAAGTAAGTAAGTAAGTAAGTACCGTAAGTAGTGGGGAGTAATTCTCCACAATAGCAAATGACATTTTTACTAACCTTGTCCTAATATCTGGGATATATACTCAGGTGACAACCATGTAAGTATAAAAACTAATGCATATGTTTATCCCACCTCACCCCCCACCCAAATGATATATTCATGGCATTTTCATGGAAGCTGGGGATCCTGTTCTCTCTAGCCACTACAGGGAGGCATCAACAAAACAGCCTTGGAGAATGGCACCTAATTGTATCTAAATGGGAAATGTCCTACTTGATAGAATGGCAATTAGCTGACAGTAAGAGCTAACTTGGGCATAATAACAGCTGGTAGTGTGGTTTTGGTCTGAGCTTTAGAGGCACATCACAGCCAAGATGTAATAGCCCCTTTGGAGAGATAAGGCTGCTCAGGAGCTCGGCAAAGAAGGCAGATGTGTGAAGACTGGGATAAAGTAAGAGGCTCAGTTAAGTAGAAGGAGAGATGAAGCCAGGCGGGATCTTGGCACGTGGAACAATGAGAATGTAAAGACTTGCTAGAGCAGCATTCCCCAACCTGGTGCCCTCCAGATATTTTGGGCTCCAACTCCCAGCATGGCAAATGGTCAGGAATGATGGGGGTGTACTCCAAAGTACGTGGAGGAGACTGGGTTGGGGAAGACTGGGCCAGGAAGTTTCAAGGACTGAGGCTCCAGTTCAGACACTAGCCAGTTTTGCAGATGGCTGCTCAGATGTTGCTGCACTTCCGAAGCCCTCTTCTGCTCATCGTGCTGATGGCCTACTTGGCTAGAATCATAGGAATCATAGGAAGCTGCATCACACCAAGCATTGAGCTCAAACATTGCCTACAATGGCTGGAACTCTGGCAATCACTCTTCAGGGTTTCAGACAAGATGTTGGGGACTGAACAAGGAACTTTCTGCATGGAAACCATATGGAATGAGTCTGGTGTGTGTTCCTTCTTTCCGGTACCTAAAGTGATGATCAAAGTTGATTGCATCATAGATGTCACATATATGATGCAGGAAGAGTATGAGAAGAGAAGAATCCTTGGAAAAGACCCTGATGTTGGGAAAGATTGAGGGCACTAGAAGAAGGGGACGACAGAGTACGAGATGGTTGGACAGTGTTCTCGAAGCTATGAACATGAGTTTGACCAAACTGCGGGAGGCAGTGCAAGACAGGAGTGCCTGGTGTGCTATGGTCCATGGGGTCACGAAGAGTCGGACTAAACGACTAAACAACAACAACAATATGATGCAGGAATATTGGTTGAACAACTCCAGTTCCCTGTCTGGGCACCATCTCCCCTCCTTGCATCTATCCTTGCCAAACTGATCAGTTGTAGGCAATATTGAAAAATGAATAAATTGGAGTCCTTGGAGAGTCGAGAAAATCAAATGAAAAGAGTCCAAGAGCTCTGGCCAGGTAGTAGATTAATTTTGAGAAATTTTTAAGTTGAGAATAAGAAGACAAATTCCAGTAGCAATCCAGTTTTTAGAAATCCAGGACCATTCATGTTTCAAGGTCCAAGCATACCATGGTACTCTTTGACCTTGAAACTATGAAACTAGAGCTGATGAAGAATAAACTGAAACAGGGCCTTGTCCTGGATTTCTAAAAACTGGATTGCTACTGGAATTTGTCTTCTTATTCTCAACTTAAAACTTTCTCAAAATTAATCTACTACCTGGCCAGAGCTCTTGGAATCTTTTCATTTAATATTGAAAAATGGCCTATTGACTGGCAACGTCATTTGTGCCTTTGCTTTATGAGCAGAAATTCAGGAATTTCATTGGAAATGCAATCTGTTACCGCATGGAGGAGAATATCCATGCATTAAAGTGTTGTAATGCTACATGATAACACAGATGCTAGTGCCGACTGAGGCCTGTTTAAAGAGGGATTACAATAGAAAAGTGCTAATAGAGCCTCATGAATGAGATGGAAAAGAAGCCAATGGAAATAAAAGAATAACATTGCTGCTGGAAGGCAGTCCTGGAAATGGTTATAAAGGAGCCATCTCCGACCTAGTACTTGCATGATGTTTTGACTATAACTCCCAGCCAGCCAGCATGGCCAATGGTCAGGGATGATGGGAGTTGTAGTCCAAAGAATCTGGAGAGCACCAAGTGGGGAAAGCTGTTGCAAGTCATCATAGGAACAGAGTAGCCAGATTCGTCCAGCATGAGTATGACTACGCGTGGCTTATAACTGTTAGTGCCTCTTTGAATTCTTGATGGGAGGGCGCAGACCAAAAGGTCATAGAAATCATTGTTATTTGAAAAGAAGTGGGGAATGATGAATTTGGGAGCCATCCCACTGCTTTACAGCTGCAAGGCATTTTTTCCCCCTGGAAAACATCTGCCAGGTGTGTTTCAGGTTGCTCAACTGTACACAAGTGGACACTTTTTCTTCTGAAAGGAATGAATTGACATTCCTTCAAGCAGCCCACCAGATATCTCTGGAGTGATGTTAAAGGAAGCAAAGGACTCCAGCTGGTGATATTAGGAGTGATGATGAAGCAGGTTCAGGTTTTGCTACATTTTTGGTTTTTAAAAAGTGTTTTAAGAATAGGGAAGGTCAAGAATTTCTGTAATCATGGCCACGTAAGAACGCCTCATTGCCATTAGACTGGAATATTGTTTGTCCTTAGAACAAAATATGTCATCCATCAGTTGCACTGATAACTGACCAGCTAAGTGTTAATAGACTGACCCACAACAAAATACTAAAATGTATCCTCACCTCCTAGCCATAGGGCTCTTGTTCAGGCCTTCTGTAATCCATGCCTTACTCCAGGATAAGCTGCAAGGAGCCCAATCCAGGCGTTCTACTTCTGCCTTTTCCATTTCCCTTTTCCAATTGACACTCAAAGCCTTAGCTACGGAACATGCTCAATCCTCACTGGGATGTTTGGGGGGAGCTTTCAATGTTTTGTTTTGTTTTGCATCTGTAAACCTTGGGGCTCCCCAGCCATGTTGATACCATCCACGTTCTCAGTGGCTCCCTCTTGACTCTACTTCTGTTGGCATTCACCACCTGAATTCGCTACTGGAGGGAGTAACTATTCTATAATGGCTGGATGCTTTGAGGCATGAGCAGCACAGTATAATTAAATATAAAATTACCACATTCCTTACTGCATTTTAAGAAGAAGAAGAAGAAGAAGAAGAAGAAGAAGAAGAAGAAGAAGAAGAAGAAGAAGAAGAGTAGTAGTTTGGATTTGATATCATGCTTTATCACTACCCGAAGGAGTCTCAAAGCGGCTAACATTCTCCTTTCCCTTCCTCCCCCACAACAAACACTCTGTGAGGTGAGTGGGGCTGAGAGACTTCAAAGAAGTGTGACTAGCCCAAGGTCACCCAGCAGCTGCATGTGGAGGAGCGGAGACGCGAACCCGGTTCCCCAGATTATGAGTCTACCGCTCTTAACCACTACACCACGCTAGCTCATTAAATGAATGAATTTGCTGTGCCTAATGTGCAAATATCTGAACAAATTTGGGTCTCCAAATGTCAGCTACAATCCATGGTTTGCTGTATGAACCAGTGCCTTTTGTTCTAATGCACCATGAAAATATTTCTGCACATCTTGGGTAGCCTTGCTGGTTAATAACCATTGGGTGGGATTCATCTAATGAATCTAATGAATCCCACCAGTGGAAGCCCAGCAAAAGGACTTCTGCTTCTGCAACATGGCTTTACCTCCTCTCCTTCCCCTGCGCACCGCCTACATAGCTGCCAAGTTATCCCTTTTTTAAAGGGATTTTCCCTTATGCTGAATAGGGTTCCTCGCGAGAAAAGGGAAAACTTGGCAGCTATGACCGCCTAAAATTTGCTTGGGCGGGCTGCCAACTTGAATATTGGGGGTCTCCAGGTCAACCCTCCTCCAAGTAATCAATCACAAGATGTGCACACACACGCCATTTGAGCTGCCCCCTCACATATTTTATTGGAGGGGTGGTGGTGAAGAGACCTCAGCCCCTAGGAGGTGGGTCCTATGGGCTTGGGAATGGGTCAGCAGAACAGTATAGAGATGGAGGAGAGGGTGTATTGTTCATTCTGGCAAACGGAAATGCAGTGGTGGGGGGCTGCAGTCGTTTAGATGTTGCTGGACTACTGAACCCATCAGTTGTGACCACAGATCATGCTGGCTGCAGCTTCTGCAACTGAAGGGCCACAAGTATATGATATATGGCTTTTTGAAAACTTTGATTCTCCTGCTTTTAATGTTTACAAATTAAGCGCTGGGCATGCCATGGTCCATACAATCAAAATGTGCATTTTTGTTCTGTAAAATAATGTCTAAACATTCTTTGAAATAAGATTTTGCACATTAGAAACCTTGCACATCCTATATATAGGTATAGGGCACCAGTCATTTATTCCATCATATTTCACACTTCAGCAGAACACATCGTGCTGTTATGTAAGGGGGAAAATTTCCTAATGCTTTCTTTATGCTGGCAATTCTTTACAAACAGACGTTTTGCCATTCAGCATTTTACATGCATTAGCAGTAGTCACAAAATGCAAGCTGCAATATTGTATGAAGCAATATAGTAATGTTTAGGTATGCAGGCAAGCCAAACTGGATAATCTTTAGATCACTAAAGTCCACACTTGTAATGTAGCATGCAGTCATAGGAAGACAAGACTTTAAATATCCCTGGAAGTACTTTACTAGGGAGAATAGTAATTGTGAAATATCACATCCTGCCTAATGCTGCTACACAGCTGCATATGGAAAACATCAAGATCTGGAAACACCAAATATCACAATATCAAATTGAAAAGAGTTGTCAGCACTGTTTATTTAAAATTTTCCCCTGCTTCCAGTGAGTCAACTTTTGCTTGAACTCAGGTGCTGTCACCACCTCAATAGTTCTCCGACGATCACAGACTTCCAAGGCAGATGAAACTTGAATTTCATCCAGAAGAATAATTTAAACCACACCAAACTAAGAATATTACAAAGAGGCATGAAAGATTTTTTAAAAAATAGTATTTTAAAGGCAGGCTTGAAATTTTTGACTGATTTGATCTATTAGTTTCTATGTTAAATTCCCCAGAAATATTCCTCTTGTTTGTTTTGTTTCCCATCCAAGTTTTCACACATTGGGAAATATCTCCCCCTGCCCGCTGAACGCCAAATACCAAAGTTTGCAGAGCTGACCATTTGTGAGGTGCTAATCCCCACCAGAATGATGCACATAGACCTTCAGGCTACAGATCCAGCCACCAAACTTGGTGTACCATCTATTTACAGGAGATTTCCATGTGAAAGTTTCTTCCTGCATTTGGATCACCCCACTGGGCAGGCAGGTGTCACATGGGACTTTTACGTCAATAAAATTAAATAGCACATTTGTTAAATAGCACTCTTCTTGGTGATGCTTTGATTGCACTGTCCAGAATGAAAACAGGTCAGCACAATACAGGGGTCATTATTGTTAAGAATGTCTTCTATTTGCAACAGCCGCCCCCCAACAACCTAATGCCCTCTGGATGTTGTGTATTACAATGACTGTGATCGGTAGGAATTGTAGTTCAGAACATCTGGAGATCACTAGTTTGGGGAAGGCTGCCCTAAAGCATTGGTCTTCCATCCCTGGTTTGCACATTTGTTCCCCCCCCCCCCCGCAAAATGGAGGGTATGTATGTGGGATCAGGGGAGGTGAGAGAAAGCAAAAGGGTGGTATAAGGGGGAGGGCTTATAGAGAACCACCCCCTTTCATCCGAAGCAGCCCGTCTCCCAGCATCATGAGAGCGAAGGGTCTGATGGAGGGAGTCAGGAAATGGGGAGGGAGTGCCAGGGCTCTGGCAACATCCAAGGGCCCCAGCTCCATAGGCAGGAAGAGATGGAGGCGTACAGAGAGGACAGGAATGAGTCAGACAGAAGACCTGTCCCCCCAACGGCGGAATTGAGGAGGAGGAGGAAAGGGAGGCGCTTCTCAGTTCCGAGGCTTTTATGCTGGTCCAGAACACAGAGGGGGGCAGTGCAGGAATCTGACTTGAGCGGGTAGACATGGAATCAGTAGTTTGTTACACTGTAAATAATGTGCACCAATAAAAACGTCTGAAAGACAAGCATGTGGAAGGCCGTTACTCAAGAGTAGTCACTCCATCCCTGACAGGTGGCAATATATCTACATTTATATTTATGCCTATTCTATAATAATTTCACTGCCAAATTCTAAGAATTGCAGCTTGGTGCAGGTGCTAAGAATTCACTGTTAGAAACTGACACCCCCTCCTCAGAGCTGCAACTCCCAAGATTCCCTGATGAGAACTAAGTATATCTGCAATGAGATGTTCCCTCAGAAGGGCAGAAAAAAGCAAAAGCATTCCGAAAGCAAAACTAGGACCCATGTTGTAGTTGGGTTAACAGTGGATCTCTGGTCCACGAAGTTTTGAGGTTGCTGGTTGAATGATAGCTTACAAATGCTATTCACCTGATCCAGGTAGTCTTTTGTGTGTGGATCCCAACCCAGATGAGTAACTGTCCCCTTCCTTCTTTATTATCAGCTCCTTAGAAACAGCTCTAGAACCCTTCCTTCTAATCAGCTGTTTGGGGGGAGGAGTAGGTGACCGGCTTCAGTTTCCTCTTTCCTTCCACAGCGTTGAATAGATGATTGGTGTAATTACTATCTGTCTGACGAAAGTATACTAGATGTGAATCAGCCCAAGTATGTGCTAGTAGAAGCCACTTTCCTGTATGGGAATATTAAGCACCATATTTGGGGTAGGTGTTCAACAAATTCCTCTTCCCAATTATCTTTGATATTTCCAGTGTGTGTGTGTGTGTGTGTGTGTGTGTGTGTGTGTGTGTGTGTGTTGGAATGCTGGCAAAGGATGCTTTGCAGCATGGCTTTTCTACTACTGGGTACCAATCTGAATGATTTAAAGGATATCTCGTTTATTGCTCTCTCTGCCTTGGCATTGTGTTTCTTCTTTCAGTTTTAATATGTATCCTAATTGCTTGAGAGTCGTCTGATTTCAATAGATGTAGCTATCCCTCAGTAGTATTCCCCTCCCCACCCCAATAAGTGGAAAAATGCAAATCAGCTGTCATCATGCAGTGAAGGAGCCATACCATCCTACTTTTGCAGGTTTAGGTCACATATAACTTCTGACTGCTGCACACTAAATGATGGGCAGCCCTGACCTGTCACACTGGTGGAAGTTAGGATGCAAGGGATGTTTCTCTCCATCTAGCCTTGCTGGGTTCTGCCTTTATGGAAGTCCCCACTGTGTCCATTGAAAATGTGGATGAGCAGAAGCTGTTGGAGGTGGCAGTACCTAGCACAATGGGGTATTAAAATGGGGGTATTCATGACAGGAGGAGGTGGGTCATCCAAGAATCCATTGGATTCTAAGCTGGTCCAGTAAAACCAAGATGCAGAATTGAGCAGCAAGCCCAAAGTCAGGATTGGTGGGCAACCAAAGGAGACAGGATCATGCCAGAGCTCAGGAGGACCTTGTCAATAAAGCAAAACGAGAAAACCTCTTTGGAGTTGGAGTGGAGGAAAAATTGGAGTGGCCAGTTGTAAGCAGTTGGGGGGTCAGGGTGATTTTCCTTTGGTGTAGTGCTCAGTGTAAGGCAGCTTCCTGTGTTCCTACAAGCTATTTATGCCAAAGAAGGGGAGATGCAAGCTCCCTGCAGCCTGTCGGAAGGTAGTACGATCAAGCATGCAAGTGAAGTCAGACTTCTGACAAAACTCAGAAGGCAAGGGACTATCCTGGCAATAACCAAGGGGAAGGAAAAAGGATACTTAAAAAACAACAACCTATCGAAACAGATAAATGTATCAAACAGGGAATATGATCTAATTTTCTATGCTAACTATTCCCATTTAATAGCTTCCTGGGAAATGAACAATGCTCTCTAGAAAGATCCCAGGGAAGTACTAAAGGAAACGGGGAGAATAATCCTTACAATACAGAGCTGGATTGCTATTTAAACTATTTGCAGGTGAATGTGTATGATACTGTGAAATAGAAGTCCATCAGTCTTGTTTAGTACCATATCCTTAGCGATGGGCCACATGCTTTGTGCATTATAAAAAGATGGTGTCACGGACTATCTGAGAGACAGGTGCCAAGGAGAACCTTATTAACATTAGACAGCAGAATAAAGGTCGGTTGACATGCTCTTCTGGATTTATTTATTTATTGCTTGGCTATGTGGTGGTGCATGTTGCATGGCTGCCAGTCCATATCAAAGAGATCACATGTACCTCCTGCCATATGGAAGATCAGTTTTTTGGCATACCATCACAAGCATTTTTTTTTTTGAACATTTATGATTGTTGCCATGCCAAGATGCAAAGATGTTGCACTTGGCTAATGACAGAAAATTGGAAAGGAACCAGCATAGGAAGAAATCTTGAAATATTTTGTTATTTGTGCACCTTTGGGGGGTCTTCTTTTCTTTGTTTGGGGCTTGCCTGGCACCACCTTAATATATCTTTAGGTGCCAGGCAAACACTTTCCTCTATAACCAAGCATTTGGCTTTTAATTCTCTGTGGCCTTTTAGAAGTGGGCAGGATGGTTTTTAATGTACTTCTTTTTCTTTTTGGCTTTAATGTCCCTATGAGTGTTTTTTGTAAGTTGCATTGGGTTGCCCTAGGCAAGATAAAGCAACTAACAAATTCAATGAATGAATAAATAACTAAATAATCAATTTAAAGAATAAATATGTGGATGGCATATGTGCAGATTATATTTATAGTATTATGAATGTGACCTGATGATTCTGTTTTTTTGTATTTTTTCTTTAATACATTTTCATTAACAAATAAATATAATAAATAACAAATAGAAATAAATAAAATGGTGGACGCTGTCCTATTCTACTCAGTTTTCCCATTTCATAGCATTCTTTAGCATGAAAAAAAGAAAATATATATAGATCTCTCCTTCCTCCTGTCCTGCAAAGCAGAATATCCTCATTTAAAAAGCCGTTGCAAATATTGAAATATGTCCTTCATTAGATTCTTTCAAAATAGTCTTGGTAACTTGTTTTTGGATATGAATTTGTTCTTCACACACACACACACACACACAGAGAGAGAGAGAGAGAGTAGCAAAAGGTTTTAAATTGAATATTTAACAAAAAAGATATTTCAGATTTTTTATTAAACTGCATTTGACCTACTAAGTAGCATTTTAATAATAAAAGATCATATTATTTTAATTACACATGTCTCTTTGTGATATGATTCACTTCAGAACAAATATTCATATTTCTACAATTTTCAAGTAAACATTTTAAAATTTCCATATTAAAAAAAGAAAAAGAAAAACACATTGGACATGTATGAATTTACTCTGCAGAACAGGGTTTTTGTTGTTGTGGTTTTACTGCTCTCCCCCCCCCCCCTTGCAAATTGTTGCATATTATTATTATTGCTGTTCTTTAGTCTTTGCAGAGCACAAAATGAGATGCACCTGATTCCTCTGGAGGATTTAGAATTTGAACCCTTGACCCTGCAGAGCAAATGCTAGAGCCAAAATTAGAGTTAATGGCAGATAAGGTAAAAATAGTCAAAAGAAACAGGGAGAGCAGGCTGAAAAATCAGGAGTGATTATAGTGAAGGGTTAGAAAAGGTACGTGAAATTTTGCAATCCTCTTATTGGCTTCATTTTTGTACTTAAAATAAAAATTAAGGTCATGTTATCTGCTAGTTCTTTGGGCTGATCAGGAGTGAAAAGTATGTTCCTTTTTGGCAATTTCCCGGTGTTTTCTCTAAAATGGGGTGAAAGTGTTTACTCATTCAGAACGATCACAGGAAGTATTGTCCTCACTCTCAGTTGACTTTATACTGTTGCCAGATTGTGGTTGATGAAGTGTCTGATCCTCTGAAGACTATTGTACCCCAGTTACAAACTTTTAAAATATTCAGTGGTTTAGAAATGCTTTTGAATAAAGAATAAGTGGAATGCGAAAACACTGCATCATGTTACAAGGAAAATAGCTTGAAGAGGAGGCAATAAACATACTAAATATCTGAGGAAATATTTTATCACTTAAAAGCTAACAGCACATACACCTGCGATGATGATCACGATGAGTCGGATTGAAATATTACATTATCAAGAAAATGTGGAGAGTAAAATAAAAAATAGCTAAAAGGAACAGCAAAGTGAAGATCCTTAATTGGAACCCCCTTCCCTTGTGATCTTGGAAAACTTTGTTTGCATTATTTATCTTTCCAGCTTATGAAATCATTACCATGCCACACAGTAGAATCAGCAGATTGTCACTGTTATAGAATGCATATGCCAGAGGTTCCTAATTGTCCACCTCACACCAGAGGGGGGTGGAGGGGATGCCCTTCAAAGATATCTCTCGATTATGTTGCTGTTTACACTAGGAGAGAAGAGGTTAAGCTTGTTGCTCAGCAAATATGTAGAAAAGCAAGCAGGGCTTTGCAGTTCGCTGCCTCTGATTTCACTGCTCTTCCTTCCCTGGATGCAGACCTGAACTCCTAATACACACTTACTTGTGAATAAACCCCAGTGAGGCTTACACCTGAGTTAATACTTCTGTTGGAAGTCGCCCAGATAGGCGGGGTATAAATAAATAAAATATTATTATTATAATAATATTATTATTTCTTCTTTACAGATGATAATTTGTGATCTCCAAGGGGTCAACCAATAGCTTTATTCAGATAACTTAGTATGAACATGCTGGTATGCAATGCAGGATCTACTAATGGCTACCCTCTTGCCTTTCCTCAAAGGCAGACATTTCGCTGCAATTGTAGGAATGTTTGCAGTGGAAATACAGGCAGATAAAATGAGACAAATGAATAAGACCAAATATTTAAGATGGAACCATGGAAGCTGAATATGAGTACAGGGCCTGCACAATCTTTTCTTCTCCTTTCACCTTGATTCCTTACACTCCAGCTGCAGCATAGTGATCACGGCTCTCATTACATCTGAAATAGTAAAAGAGGGTTGAGATTCTGGCTACCAATATTATTTGTCAATTTTGGTTTCTCTCAGTTTCTCATTTTTCCGACCGTCACTTCATTTCTTCATCTATTTGCGAATTTTTATTTTAAAAAGAATGATAATTCGTATGCATTTTTCTGTACATTTATCTTAATATATGTGATGGTTTAGGGATACCCACCCGTATCACACCCAAGTGCTCTGAAAGCACTGGCCACTGGAACATTACGGATTTACCTATTTCGTTTCACATTTCAATACGTTACAAATGGAGTGCAAGAGCAGAGACAATAACTCTGTGAAAGGTTATCTGTAGACTAAGGAGTATGTTTGTAGAACTCATCCAAATGTCAAATAAGATTAAAATGGGGGGGGGACTTGTGTGCTACCCTAAGTTCCTTATTTATCTGCGTATTTCATTTATGTGCAACTTCCTATGCAGTATCACAAATGGTGATTTCACAATAAAGGATAAAGACAATAAAAATATCCAGTCCTTTGAAGAAAGGGTGACATTAAAATGTTATAAATAAGGAGTGGCTAACTTGTAGTGCTACAGATGTTGCTGGCCTATAAACCGCCATCACCCCTGACTGTTAGCTATGTTGGTTGGGTCTGATAGAAATTGGAGTCCAACCACATTTGTAAGAAAGAAAGGTAGTTTCCTGACATTTTCCCATTGTGGATAAATTTAACCTGAGCTGCTGGAAGACAAAAAGATTCTCTTGTCACATTGGACCGTTTGTAAACACACCTCAAAAGTTTCTCCAAACCTTTTCCCTTCACGCTGCTATGTGCAGTGCAATGCAGAGCTATTCTCATTATGCACCACTATAGTGGAAAGCTGTAAGTTATTTTGTTGCTAGAAGAGTGGACACTTTGCCGCAGCAGATAACAGCTAACAACGTGGCATGTCCAAAGCAGTTTGGATGATTGCAATATTCTTGATGAAGATTCCTGACATGCCACTCTTACACCACGCTCTGAACCAGTCTTGGGAGATAAGAGAAGGGGGGGAAGTTCAAATATTTTGGGCCTGTTGTGAGAATGTAGATAAAAGTCCATTCCATAAAAAGTGTTGCTTGCCTGGAAACCGAGGGTGAAAATATATACCCCCTTAAATACCATGGGTGGCCTGGGAACATGAGAACCTCTTGGGAGTAGCTGAGATGGAATGCCATCTGACTGGCCCCAAGCACTGTAAATACATAAAGAAAACTTGGGGAATTGCTGAAGTGAATTTCTGCTCTGCTGTGGACAGCATGAAGTAATGGGAATCTCAGGAGCCTATCTCGTTTGGAATGGAAAAAAACAAACCTAAGAGAACTATGGTAACAGGCTGTAAAAGGAGCAGGCAACAGCTTTCATTCACACACATTTAAGGTTAGAGGGAGGAAAGCTACAAACAGCTCATTTATGCCCACGCCACCAGAATGAAGAAATAAGACCCATACCATTGGATTCACACAAAGAACAACTACTGAACTTTCAAATGATGTATGTAACACATCATATGTACCTGCCCATGCATTAATATCAGCCAAGAAGGCTCTTTTTGTTGTCCCATCAGCAGGTGAAGTGCATAGTGAGGTGGCATGGAATAGGGCCTTCTCAGTCATGATGAGGTTGCCTCCACTCTGAGGTCCATCTGGCACCAACATTGTAAAATTGTCAGCATCTGTCAAAGATACAGCACTTTTCCCAGGGTTCTGGTGGGGGTTGGACTCTGGTGCGGTTTTTTATTTATTGTACTGTATGCACTTTATTGGGACGCAGGTGGCGCTGTGGGTTAAACCACAGAGCCTAGGGCTTGCCGATCAGAAGGTCGGCGGTTCGAATCCCTGCAACGGGGTGAGCTCCCGTTGCTCGGTCCCAGCTCCTGCCAACCTAGCAGGTCGAAAGCACGTCAAAGTGCAAGTAGATAAATAGGTACCACTCCAAGCGGGAAGGTAAACGGTGTTTCCATGCACTGCTCTGGTTCGCCAGAAGCAGCTTTGTCATGCTGGCCACATGACCTGGAAGCTGTACGCCGGCTCCCTCGGCCAATAATGCGAGATGAGCGCTGCAACCCCAGAGTCGGTCACGACTGGACCTAATGGTCAGGGGTCCCTTTACCTTTATGCACTTTATTTGTTTCAAAAAAATGATGCTTGTTATAATGTTTATAATGATTTTATTACTGGTTTTATATGTCCCACCCTCAGATTACTACATGAAAGGCGGGCTTATAAATGGATGAAACAGGACTGCCTCAAGGCAAATGAACAGTATCCATGGCCCTCACACTGATGTGCTGAGGAGACTGCCTGCATCACTTTCCGGGCCTTGCGATTTTGGGTCATTGAGTTGGGCCGACCCCAGCTGGAGTTCCTGGACCTATCCCTATGCCTTCTAGCCTCATGGTCTTGAAGCCAGAGGCATGAAGAAGCCTCCCTCCACTTTACAACTGCCTCAGTTTTCTTCTTGAAGATACACCATCGTAGCAAAGACCCTCCACACTTCCCTCATCATGAGATCAGTGGAGCACAGGGGGTTGTGAGGAAACCATCAATGCAAACAACTAATTTAGGGCAGTGTTTTTCAAACTGTTCGGGGAAGGGACTGGGTAGAAGATCATTAGAAGATTCATGACATAGCAGTGATAATGTGGAGGCACTAGCTGTTTAGAAATGGCATTGCCACATGAAATCTGCACAGAAGCCACAGAGACTGTGTGGGTTCCAGACATGCCTTGTGGTACTTCAAGAGGAGCACAGGTCCCCCACCATTGGTAGCCAATGCACCATATTTATGCACCAACGCTATTCCCGAGATCTCCCCAAACTCCCAAAGCAGGTTTTGAGAGCACACTGGTAGCCTTGGCATGGATGAAAGCCCTATTCCATGAGCAGAAAAAACGTTCATGCTTCTCTGAATCAAGCCCAGTAGCTCAATTAAGAGGAACTGGTTCACTCGGGCAGAATTTAAACTGGAGAGACTGTCATGCAGACAGGATTCTCACAAAAGCTGCAGTCATGCATACAGGTGTCCTCATGGATACCCCCTTAAGTGTCACTCGGAGATGCATGTACATAAATGCTTTAAATGGGTAAAATTTGCATACTAACTCAAACTATTAAAATGTGCAAAAATGTGCACACAAGTGTGATCAAGGAATATTTGCAAAGCATATGCATACAAGAATAATAAAATGGAAAACATTCTATCTGTTAGCAATCAATTAAGGAATCGGATAGGAGGGCAATGTCAGAAACTCTCTGTTAGAGGCAATCCACCTAGCTCTATACATGAGATTAATTACAAAATTAATATGAATATGACAAGAGACTGATGAGTTTATATTATGCCAGCCCTGACATACAATTAATTAAGGAGTGACAACTGTGATAACAAGCAGTAGGGCTGTACAAGGGAATTAGATCTTGTCTTTTTTAATTATAAGATAGTTTATCCTCACCAGTCAATCCATCCAGCTCACAGCACTCCTTGTTGTGCAGAGAAAGAGAAGAAAGAAGCAAAGAACAATAACTACATTAATATCCTGATCTGGAGATTGCAGATCTCCCCTTCATCTCATTGAACAGTTTGCTGGCTGGTGGGGGAATGGGAGTCTTCCCCCAACAGAAGAATGAGTTCAAGGAGAAAAGGGGAAAGTTCAGCAGTGGACATGCACCCCATTTCTCCAGTTTTAAAACTTTGACTTTGGGAGATAAGTGATCACACAAGCTTCTCTACTAGACACAAAGGTACCCCAAACAGGACAAGCAGCTTCTATGTACGATGGTGGCACTGCACATGTGGAATGGTACAGAACCTAGGGTCAGCGCCAGATTTATTATTGGGTTTTTCTGAAGCTAAATATAATGCTAATTCATTTTAGTATATCATCTGCTTAAAACTTTAATTTATAAATGATGAATAATCACAAAGTGCCTAAGTTTGAATATCAAATGTGAAGAATTATCCACACTTCTAAAAACAGCCACTTGCTTAGTGATAGCTCAACAATAGAAGACATTAAGGGGACATTCCTGTGGCATAATCTGCCAGGATGAGCAGCTTGTTGTTGTTGTTGTTTAGTCGTTTAGTCGTGTCCGACTCTTTGTGACCCCATGGACCATAGCACGCCAGGCACTCCTGTCTTGCACTGCCTCCCGCAGTTTGGTCAAACTCATGTTTGTAGCTTCGAGAACACTGTCCAACAGCTTAGGATGCACCAATAACTCCAATTTAGCCAGGAGGTTCCTGGCTCAGCCAGGCTCAGCCAGAATAAGCCCCCTACCCAGAATCAGCCAGATATATGCTGGTCTAACTTGCTCATTCTAGGTCAGATGGGGCTAAGCCAGCTGGGTGAATAGAGGTCAATGTAAGTCTCAAAAAAGTAGTGTTCCGGTGGTATGGCAGGGGCAGAACTGGGCAGGAGGGACTTAGGCTGGATCCTAACTCTGTTCAGCCAAGTCACATGTGTCCAATTACACCCTGGGGGGCACTGCCCCCAGTATGAGACAAACTTCTCCGGGCATTGTCCGGTGTTGCGCTCCCCTGGAATGGAACATTCTGGTGCGCTCAGCGACACAGGTTGGATGATCCTGTGTGCACGCTATTGATCAGCAGAGTTAGCAGTGACGAGTGGAAGCGGGAATGTGAGCATCCTAAGGATTTATTAAGCAATATTTACAGGACAGGTCATAATGGTGTCCGCTCTCTTCTTCAGCAGCAGACAGAGAGAGAGAAACACAGTGCAATAGCACAACATAACGGAAGAGATAAGACGTAACTTCCGTCCTCAGACTTTCCCAGCTCAGGAAAGTAAACAGATACATGTGACTATCCAGCCACATATCAGCAACGGGAAGAGTGAATTGCTAACAACGTGATCTGACAAAAAGGGTAGTCTATGTCAACCCCCCCCCTTTAAAGGCTTGTTTTTCCTCTAACAAGCTTCAGCCAGCTCAACCAGTGGTAGCCTTGCTCCTGAATAGGGTTTGGATATGGCACAACTTTTCTCCAGCTTGATTTACACCAGCTTGATTTACAACAGTTTTCTGTTCCTAGTATTGCTCCTTTCTTGGAGGATAGTATTTCTGTCTTTATTTAAAAAATCAGTGAAAATTTACAAATGCTAGTCTATTAACAGTGCTATATGTCTCCACTCAGAAGTCGGTCCCACTGAATTTACTGAGGTATACTCCCGGTAAAATGGGTATAGAATTGCAATACATGTTCTAATAAGCAGGACTCCATTCATCAGCCAAAGAAGTTGGAAAGATGAAACCATTTCTTCTTCTTACCAGATCTGTTAAACTGAATGCATACGGTACAGAGCTTCCCTTTGTATATTGATTATGTGAGGGACAGGGGATATCGCGAAGTCCCTCCCCTCCTGAGTTCAAGCCCGTCCCCGAGCAAAGGGGAAAGCAGGGAGAGTTCCGATTCCAGTGGGGAAGCAGGAAGTCGTGTCCGAGGCTCAGGCAAGGTAGAGGAGCCAGGGTCCCAGGTGGGACAGGAAGGGGCAAGTAAGGGGGGAAGACCCATCCCCCCAACTCCAGAATTACGCAGGAAGAGGAGGGGCAAGAGGATGGGTCTGCCAAAGCTTTTGTGTTGGAGAAAGACGCGCCAAAAGCCATTAGGAGGTTCTGAAACCGACTGACAACATCGCTCCGTGTAAATAGCAATGACTTGAGCACTGTAAATACGCAGCACCAATAAAAGAATAAAATGCAGAGCTGCGTAGCGTCGTTACTCTGAAGTAGTCCACTCCGGCCACTGTGACAGCAACCTCCTAATCATTTTTGGGCTACTTTGGAGTTGCCGGGATGAGCGTGTCAGAGGCGGAGAAGTGGCGGCAGATCGCTGAGCAAGCCCAGCTAGAACTGCAACAGCTGTCGCTGCAGGCGCAGGGAGAATTGAAGGCAGCTAAAGAGGAGACTAAGAAGGTCCAGGACGACCGGCTACAACTTGCGGAACAGGTGAGAGAGCTCCAGGAAAAAGAGCAGCATTTAAGGGCGGTGGCGGTAGACCTCCAAAACAAGCTGGATGCAGAGAAAAACAAGGCGGGAGGGGCACCCCAAGTCCAAGTGCTGCCAGGAAGGAGAGCCGGGACCCTAGTAAGCAAGTTCAATGGAGACCCGAAGGAGTTTCAGGGCTTTGAGACTGAGATTGTGTATGCTCTTGAGCTGCACCACGATGAGTTCCCTGATGATGAGCACAGAGTAGCGTTTATTGTGGAGCACCTTACAGGGGCGGCCAGGGAGTGGCTAAGACCGTTAATTGCAACAAGGAATCCTTGCATGAAGAATGTCAAACTATTTCTAGAAGGTTTGAAAACGATGTATTCGTCCGATAGTCATATGGACCAGACTAAGGAGGAACTTCATAATTTACGCCAAGGAAATATGACAGTTCGCGCGTATTGGGCGAAATTCACCATGCTGGTGCACAGATTGGGGTGGGATCTGGAGTCTGCCCCAATGCAAGCGGCGTTTTACTTGGGGTTGCATGAGGAGGTGAAGGATGAGCTCTCGAGAGGTCCAAAGCCCAGTAATATGGATCAACTGAGCAAAGCGGCTCTGGCGGTGGGGGTGAGGCAGGAATCCAGATGGAGCGACAAGCAAGCAACGCGCGCAAAGCGGGCTTGGTTCCCACGGTCGCAGGAGAAGCCACTCCCTCAACAACCCTTTCAAGCCACGCCTGGGGCCAGTCAGGACCAGGAACCCATGCAGATTGATAGCGCGCGCGCGCGGGCTTTTCAAACCCCAGCGGCGCCAAGACGCAAGGAGGGAAGGGGTGGGAATTGCTTTCTCTGCAACTCCCCCCAGCATCTCGTCAGAGACTGCCCACATCGCAGGGAGTGGCAAGGAAAGGCGGGAACGGTTGTGCCCTCCCCCACTGACGCAGCACCACAGCAGGGAAACGGGAAAGCCTGGCTGCAGGAGACAAGGGGCGGCAGCCAGGCACAGTCAGCAGACAACAGCCCCAGCCCACCCACCCGCACAGAGAGGAGCAGAGCCAGCCCACCCCTCCCAGAGCAGGAGTGGTTCTAGAAGTGACGCTCACGCTCCCAAATGGCTATCCATTGACGGTCCTCGCCCTAATTGACAGTGGTGCCTCAGCCAACTTCTTCTCGAGAAACTTTGCAGAAGAGCACCAGATCCAGCTTCTGCAGCTGGATTTTCCTCTGCACGTGGCAACCATTGACGGCAGAGAGCTGCTGGGAGGGGCCATCACTCATCAAACCCCCCCCATGAGAATGACGGTTGGAAGGCACTCAGAGACACTGGCATTCAACGTCACCACCATCTCAGACCCCCCAATCGTTTTGGGCATGAGCTGGCTGGCGCGCCACGACCCCTCCATAAGTTGGCATCAGAGATGCATCACTTTTGGATCGGACTTTTGCCTGGAACATTGCATGCAGCACCAACCAGGGGAGGGGCCTCCGATAGCCACGGTGGCCACCATGCACGTCAAAGGGGGTGAGGCGATACCCAAACCATACTGGGACCTGCAGGAGGTCTTCAGTGAAGCGGAGTCCGACCACCTGCCCCCACACAGGCCTTTTGACTGCCAGATCAACCTGGTGCCTGGGGCAACTATACCCCCAGCCAAGCTGTACGCCATGTCAGACCAGGAACTGGAGGATCTGCGCGCTTTTATCGACAAGAACCTCAAGCGGGGGTTCATCAGAGAAAGCAAGGCAGCAGGGGGCAGCCCGGTCTTCTGGGTGGACAAGAAAGACACGCAACAGCGCCGTCTTGTGGTGGATTTTAGACGGCTGAATTCGGTGACAGAGCCAGTGGCTTTCCCCATGCCCAGAGTGGATGATCTCCTGACAGCGGCACGCAGAGGCAAGATTTTCACCAAGCTAGACCTGAGGGGGGCGTACAACTTGATCAGGATCCGGGAAGGCGATGAGTGGAAAACCACGATGTTCACGCCTCTGGGCTCTTTTGAATATCTGGTGATGCCCTTCGGGTTGCAAGGGGGCTCAGCATGCTTCCAGGCCTTCATGCACCACGTCCTGGGGTCCCTACTCTTCAGGAAATGCTTGGTCTTTCTGGATGACATCCTTATTTACTCCAACGACCCAGTGCAGCACGTGAAGGACGTCAGGGAGGTGTTACAGCGCCTGAAGGAGAACCACCTGTATGTGAAGCTGGAGAAGTGCAAGTTTCACACCAAGGAGGTGGACTTCCTGGGCTACAAGCTGTCAGACAAGGGGCTGGCAATGGACAAGGACAAGGTGCAGACCATCCTGGACTGGCACAGCCCCAGGACGCGCAAAGATGCCCAACGCCTACTAGGCTTTGCCAACTTCTACAGGAAGTTCATCAAGAACTTCTCTCGAGTTACGGCTCCCATCACTGACTGCCTGAGAGGCAAGCAGAAGTTCAGGTGGACACCAGAGGCGCAAGCAGCGTTCGAAAGCCTCAAGAGGGTGTTCGCCTCAGACCAGAACCTGTTCCACGTGGTTCAGGACGCGCCCCTACGCATTGAAACAGATGCTTCTGATAAGGCTGTGGGCGCCATTTTGTTGCAACTGGACGCCAACAGAGAGTGGAGACCCTGTGCCTTCTTCTCCAGGAAGTTGACCCAGCCCGAGCGAAACTACACAGTTTTTGATCGGGAACTTCTTGCGATCCACGCGGCGTTCCAGCACTGGAGACACTTCCTGGTGGGCGCCAAGCACCCCATCCAGGTGTGCACAGACCACAAGAACCTGGAGTTCTGGAGAACTGCCAGGGTGCTCAACCAGCGGCAGATACGGTGGGCGGAGTTCTTCTCGAACTTCAACTTCTCCATACACTACATCCCAGGAGAGCAGAATGTCAGGGCGGATGCCCTCTCCCGCAAGCCAGAGTACATGGAGGAGGAGGCGCCACCAGCCCCAAGGCACATTTTCCCCCCGTCGGCATGGTCCTGCGGAGCAGCAGTGGTGAGCGAGGCAGAACTCACAGCACTGACGGCAGCGGATGAATTTGCCAACCGCATCTTCAGAGAACTGAGAGGGGGGAGGGAGCAGGCAAAAGACTTTGCAGAACGCAGAGGGCTGCTTTTCTACAAGGGTGCGCTGTACCTACCCACCACCCAGCTTCGACGTACGGTCCTCAAGCAGATGCACGACAACCCTACAGCGGGGCATTTTGGAAGGGACAAGACCACTCACCTAGTCATGAGACACTTCTGGTGGCCAGGGGTGAGGGAAGATGTTCGAGACTATGTAAGGGGCTGTACCACCTGCCAGCGGGCGAAGGTGGTCAGAGCAGCGCCACCAGGGTTGCTGGAGCCCTTAGCCACACCACACAGGCCGTGGGAAGTGGTGTCCATGGACTTCATCACAGATCTGCCTTCGTCCAGGGGTAAGACTGCAGTGTTGGTGGTGGTGGACCTCATGTCCAAAATGTGTCACTTTATACCGTGTGCCAGGGCAGTCTCGGCAGAAGAGACAGCCAAACTGTTTGTTGATCACATTTTCAGACTGCATGGATTACCTTTAAGGGTTATTTCGGATCGTGGCCGCCAATTTGTTTCCAGGTTCTGGCGGCGGCTCATGAACCTCCTGCAGGTGGAGGTCAGCTTGTCGACGGCTAGACACCCGCAGACCAACGGACAAGCGGAGAGGGTCAACGCCATTCTGCAGCAGTACCTGAGATGCTACGTCAGCCAGCGGCAAACGGACTGGGTGGATCGCTTGCCACTAGCAGAATTTGCCTACAACAATGCAGTGCACGTCTCCACAGGGGTGTCGCCCTTTAAGGCCAATTACGGGCGCGACCTCAGATCTTTCCCAGAGAGGGAGAGGGAGGAGGAGGAGGAGGGCCCACAGGCTGAGGATTGGGCAGAGGAACTGGAGACGGTGCACCAGCAGCTCAGAGAACACTTGGAGAGGGCCAAGGAAGCGTACAAAAAGGGGGCAGATCGCCACAGGCGACAAGGGGAGGTCATCAGGGTGGGGGACAAGGTGTGGTTGTCCTCGGAGGGCCTTCCCACCAGAGGGAGGTGCAAAAAGCTGGCACCCAAATGGCTGGGCCCCTTCACGGTCACGCAACAGGTCAACCCGGTGGCATACAGGCTGGCACTGCCAGAGGACATGAGGGTGCATCCAGTGTTTCATAGATCGCTGCTGTCGCCGTACAGGGAAAGCAGCAGGCTCAGAGACAGCGAACAAACCCCCGAGGGAGGGGGGGAGAGGGAAAGCAGGGAGCAACTCAATGAGGCCACGGCCATCCTGGATTCAAGGTGGGGGGTGGGGGGCCTGGAGTACCTCATGGCATGGGAGGATGCTCCACCGTCCCAGAATGAATGGGTTCCCGCCACTCAGATACAGGAGGAATTCTTGGTGGAAGAATTTCACGCCCTCTTTCCCCACAGACCCAAGCCCTGGCACATGGAAAGGGAGGGGGAGGAGGAGGAGGCACGGGAGAACAGCTCACCATGGCGCTGGGAAGCGGAGTTTGAGGAACCAGAGGATGAGGTATGGGTGTCGCCAAGATCCACCCAGTCAGAGGAAGGAGCAGATTGGCAAAACATTTTTACCCCCACCAGCTCTGACGCCACGGACTTTTTGGGATTCCCGTCCTCCCAGGCGGAAGGGGGGGGCTCGCAGGACTGGGGGGAGGTGTTCACACCAACGGGCTCGGAGAGCACCGAGTTTTTAGGCTTCCAGTCGTCACCGACACATGGGGGGGGCCTGGGGAGGGGTGAAGGAGAGCTTGGGAGGGGGGTGGATGTGAGGGACAGGGGATATCGCGAAGTCCCTCCCCTCCTGAGTTCAAGCCCGTCCCCGAGCAAAGGGGAAAGCAGGGAGAGTTCCGATTCCAGTGGGGAAGCAGGAAGTCGTGTCCGAGGCTCAGGCAAGGTAGAGGAGCCAGGGTCCCAGGTGGGACAGGAAGGGGCAAGTAAGGGGGGAAGACCCATCCCCCCAACTCCAGAATTACGCAGGAAGAGGAGGGGCAAGAGGATGGGTCTGCCAAAGCTTTTGTGTTGGAGAAAGACGCGCCAAAAGCCATTAGGAGGTTCTGAAACCGACTGACAACATCGCTCCGTGTAAATAGCAATGACTTGAGCACTGTAAATACGCAGCACCAATAAAAGAATAAAATGCAGAGCTGCGTAGCGTCGTTACTCTGAAGTAGTCCACTCCGGCCACTGTGACAGATTAGCTCAGCTGGATTTACTGTTTCCCAGGAATCCTATGTACACACAATCCTATGCATGTTTACTTGGAAGGGGTGTGTGTGTCCCACTGAGTTAATTGGGTTTACGCCTGTGAAAGAGCTCACTGGATTGCAGCCAGAGTCCCCACAAACTCTCGGTTCTGGTTGCTCAATCTTGATATCACATCAACAGTTTCTATCGATCAAATTGCCCACCAAGAGTGAGGCCAGCAATTGTACCAGTATAAACACTTATATGGGGTGCGGGTGGCGCTGTGGGTTAAACCACAGAGCCTAGGGCTTGCCAATCGGAAGGTCGGCCGTTCCAATCCCCGCAATGGGGTGAGCTCCCGTTCCTCGGTCCCTGCTCCTGCCAACCTAGCAGTTCGAAAGCACGTCAAAGTGCAAGTAGATAAATAGGTACCATTCTGGTGGGAAGGTAAATGGCGTTTCCGTGCACTGCTCTGGTTTGCCAGAAGCAGCTTAGTCATGCTGGCCACATGACCCGGAAGCTATACAGCGGCTCCCTCAGCCAGTAAAGTGAGATGAGCACCGCAACCCCAGAGTCGGTCACAACTGGACCTAATGGTGAGGGATACCTTTACCTTTACCTTTAAACACCTATATACTATGACTAAAGACAAACCTACGGCTGAACATCATAAAGTGGACAGACACT